>NW_027362771.1:490962161-493362161 GCF_046119375.1 Phyllobates terribilis | reverse complement strand
ACGTTTGTAAGAGAAGAAAGAATTTTTTCTCCTGTATGGAGAACAATATTTGCATCAAAGAATTTAAAGATGAAATATAGCCTGCTTTATATACCACGGTAGTAAGAAAATCAATTTCAATAATATCATGTGTACCCCTGTGACAACAATATCTGCACCAAAGAATTTCACTAGAGTATAACTGTTATAATGGGGACCGATACATCTTCCACTACAGCCAACCCAGCAGATGGAGACCCAACCAGGAGTGGTCTCATTTCCCTAAATTAGGGCCTGACACCATTGAAGTGGCATCAATTTCAGTAGAGTAGAACTAGTATAATGGGGACCGACAACTCTTCCACTACAGCCAACTCAGCAGATGGAGACCCAATCAGGAGTCTTCAAATTTTAAAAAATTAGGGCCTGACACAACCATTTCCATGGCCAACAGATTGGAGATGGTGGAGTTCAATCTCTTAGCTTTGTCATATGTAGGAGGAAACAATCTTTTACGTGACCACAACTATGGGAACGAGGGCTGGCAGTGCTGAGAGAGGGCAGAGTACGGTGAAGCGGACAAACTGCTGGACCGTGAGTGAGGTGCAGGCGGAGATGTTACGATGGATTAATAAAGTTGTGGTGTGCTCATTCTCAGAGATCGGTCAAAACCAGCAGGCATGTCCGCTTCCATTACAGCTGATGGGCTCTCATTCAGCCTGACTGGAGCGGGTAAAGAACCGGAAGTTCTGCAGTTGGAGACCTGTGTGACAATACTTGGCACGGTAACAGTGGAGGAGGAAGAAGAAGCACGTGCGGTTGATGGAGCGGATGATGGTTGTTGAGGTCCTCTGGTCCGCATTTTATCGCAGTGAGATTGCCAGAGTAATGTATGTTGATTGCGCATGTGAAGGTTCATGCATGTAGTAGTCAAATTATTGCACTTTTTCCTTCTACTGAGTTTTTTCTTGAAAAGTTGGCAGATAACGTGAGTTGACTCATCCTTTGTGGTGTCAAAAAAGGCCCAGGCTAGGCAACTCTTGCCGCCCCTGCGAGCTGCAGACCTGTGACCAGTGCTGGTCACTAAGAATGCAGTGCTCATTGCACCTGCATCACTCCGTGTCTGTGCTGTAGGGTGCAACATAACCTCCTCGTCTTCCTCCTTCTCCCCCTCCTCAGATGAGCTACTCAGCTGCATGCCTCTGGGTTCACAACAAGTGTGATCCACAACCTCATCATCATCCAATGTGTTATCTCATTTCTTGCCCTGAGAGTCACCCTCCTCCTCATCTTGCCCTGGCAGCACAGTACAGTCCGCGTGACCCTCAGGTATCTGAGTCTCATCAGAATCACCTCCCCCCGTGTTAATGTCTGGTGACGAGGGTCAGGAAGCTGCTCGAACACTATATTTTTTTTCCTGTATGGAGAACAATATTTGCACCAAAGAATTTAAAGATGAAATGTAGCCAGCTTTATATAGCACGGTAGTAAGAAAACCAATTTTGAGTTTATCATGTCTGTGTACCCGTGTGGAAAACAATTTCTGCACCAAAAAATTTATTTCACTAGAGTATAACTATTGTAATGGAGACCAAAACAGCCACGACAGCCAACCCAGCAGATGGAGACCGAATCAGGAGTGTTCACATTTAAAAAAAATTAGGGCTTGACACTAACGAAGTGGCATCAATTTCACTAGAGTACAAGTAGTATAATAGAGACCAAAACCTCTTCCACTACAGCCAACCCAGCAGATGGAGACCCAATCAGGAATGTTCACATTAAAAAAATTAGGGCCTAACACTAACGAAGTGGCATTAATTTCAGTAGAGTACAAGTAGTATAATGGGGACCGACACTTCTTCCATTACAGCCAACTCAGCAGATGGAGACCCAATCAGGAGGGTTCACATTAAAAAAATGTAGAGCTTAACAGATCGCTTAGTCTGTATAGCCTTAGATTGGGGTGCAAAAGTCCTTGGAGATCCATGACTTGTTTATCTTGATGAAAGTTAGGTGGTCTACACTTTCAGGGGACATCAGGCTGCGTTTATCCGTCAAGACACCACCAGCAGCGCTGAAGAAACATTCTGAGAGAGCGCTGGTTGCTGGGCATGATAAAACCTCCAAGGCGTAACAGGCGAGCTCAAGCCAATCATCTATTTTTGAAGACCAAAATGTCAAAGGGTCCAAACCCTCCCTGATGGTATTGATATTGAACTCCAGATACTCCTGCACCATCCTCTCCAGTCGTTCCCCACGTGTCAGACTTGTACTCTGTTGTGCTGGTGCACGAGCTGGTCTAAAAAATGTGTGAAAGGACTCACAGAAATTGCTTCTGCCACTTACACTCCTGCTGCTGCTAATATTTTGGCGTTGATGAATTGATGTGCCGGAGGTTGGAAGTGTAGAGCTGCGATGCACACTGTGTGCCTCACTGCTGTCTTGGTGAAAACCTATCTTAAGGTTGTGTAAAAGCGTGCTTCGATACTCCAGAATTCATGGGTCCCTTTCCAGGGCGGGAAGCATCAGGCAAAATTTACTCTTATAATGTGGATATAACAGAGTGACAACCCAGTAGCCAGCACTATTTCGAATCCTAACTATATGGGGATCATGTTGCAGATAGTATAGTTATTGTTTCCTCTGTTCCCCGCTGCCAAACACTAACAGAAAGGGGATGATCCTCTTCATCTTCTGACTGTTGTTCGCCCATCACCTCTTCCTCATCCATTTGTTCCTAGCCTCTTGCACCTTCACTAACAGTTTGTCTGGTATTATCAACCCCCTTAGATCGCAGTAATCCACACTCCCTTGGCACCCTGAGATGTCCCCTACTGTATGAAGTTAGTAACAGAAGAAAGTATTTTTTTACTGTGGATGAGACCTGTATAACATAGAATATATGCTCCAAGATATTTCAAACTCAGATCTGGCCTGCTATATCAAGTTAGTCACAGAAAAAATTTGATTTTTGTTACTCTGAAAACAGCTTAATTTCAACACCACAAAAGGACTAGCTGGCTTATGGCAGACTGTACCATGTTTGTCACAGAATAAAAATTTTTTTTTTACTCTAGTTAGCAACAGAAAAAATAGATTTTTTTGCTCTGAAAACAGCTGAATTTCAATGCCACAAAATGACAAGGTGGCTTATGGCATGCAACATCACATTACTCACATAAAAAAAAAGATTTTTTACATCTGCATACAGCTTAATTTCACCACCACAAAAGGACGAGGTGGCTTATGACGTACTGTATCATGTTTGTCACAGAATAATTTTTTTATTTTTACTCTGGTTAGCAACAGAAAAAATAGATTTTTTTACTCTGAAAACAGCTGAATTTCAATGCCACAGAATGACAAGGTGACATATGACAGACTGTATCACGTTTGTCACAGAAGAAAATATTTTTTTTACTCTAGTTAGCAACAGAAAAAAATAGTTTTTTTTTACTGTGCATACAGCTGATTTTCACCCCCAAAAATGACAAGGTAGGCTACTATAGCTTGGAGTATTACATTAGAAAATGCAAAAAATAGATTTTTGTACTTTACACTCAGGAGCTCTGCATACAGCTGAATTTCAACCCCACAAAATGAAAAGGTGGGCTAGTAGGGCTTGCTTGCTGTATCACATTAGCAAGTGAAAAAATAGATTTTTTAAGGGATACTCATGCATGGAGCACAATAGAAGCAGTGCACAACAGAATTCTATGACATGGGCCCTGCTGTCTTTGTGTGGACCTCTGTAATGGCACAAGAAAAAAAAAATCTGCTGGAAGGTCGATTTCACAGACACACAGGACACTAGTTATCAAAACTATCTGACTTAGAGGCAACCGCCTATCTATCTAGCTAAAATCTCTCAGTATGCTTAAGCAGGGTTCAGCAGCAGCGTCTGTGATCACTTATAAGCAGAAAATGGTGCTCATACATGTCCGCTCTTTATATAGAGAGGACATGTGATTTCAGCAGCCAATGGCACAAGCCCTTGTGTCTGGACAGTGTGCTTCCTGCACCCTGATTGGCTAGCCGCGATTTGCACACATAAAGTTAGAGAGAGAAAAAAAATTACAAGTACGTTAGCACGGCGCTGGTCTCAGCTTCTGTCAGCTCTGCCCAGCCCCTCCCCTCATCAAACATGTCCCCCTGATCATCATACACCACCAGTATGCTTGCCAAAATGTTAAAAACACTTTAGTTGCACCACAATAATTTTCCCGCACTTTTTCACCGAATGTTACTGATTTTTGCCGATTTTAAGAAAAAATGCTTGTGTTTCCGATCACGAATCCGAATGTGCCATATTCGTGTTGAATTTAACATGTTCGGATGTCGAACATATTCGCTCATCGCTAACTGCTTCCTCTGCATCACCTATAGCTATTAATTGTTTAGTATGTAGATCATAAATTGCAAAGACATGATGATATACTATGGGGTATGACATCATTGGCCGTTACATTGCATAGATTTTGGACTGAGGCCCAGGACCTTCAGGACCTTTGAGTAACGGATGAAATATCTTTCTATTTAATGAATTCATGCCCTCACTCATTCACCGCAGGTTGCATCAGCAATAAATGAAACCGAAAATTCAAGGCCAAAAGAGGTCACATCGAAATGTATGGGTCACGTCGGAAGATGTAGAGTTATCTTGTAAAATAAAGAAAAGCCTGTCCAACGGAGTAAGTAGATCTGCTCTGTCTTAGATGGTGAACTTTAAATATGGGCTTGTATATTAACCTCTATGATTGGTTTCAAGCAGCGAAGAAGTTAATGGGGGCTGCTTTGCAATCTCTACACACTTAAATTGTCTGTTTTAGAGGAAGAGCATGCAAGCTTTATGGATCTGCCTGCCTTCCATCAATAAATGCTACAGAGGTTGTTGTAACAGTATGCGGTTTCTTGTTAGCTGTACTTTAAGCGGAGAAGTGACGGCCCTCTGACAATATAATTTACATCCCCGTATAAAACTATCTCTGGAAGCCAGGCTAATTTGTGGCAGATTGGGTCATTTGTCTCAGGCAGTGTCTAACAGCCCAATCAATCAGAGCAGTGTTTCCAAAATATCGCTTTTCAAGCGTGCCCTGGAGAGGCAGGAATTGATTGGGATCTTAGAAAGCAAAATTACAGCAATAACTTAAAAGAAACAATAATTACTGAATCATACCAGTGTCAGCAAGTCTACAGAACACGAAACAGCCATCAGTGAGCTGTTCAATATACTCCCAGGCGGATTTATTGAATGGGAAGGGGGGGAGACGTTCACCCCCTTCCTTTATCAGAATGCCCCCCCACCCTTCCCGAGCTGGTTGGAAAATCACAATGCAATGTAAGCCAATAATTTGTAAGCAGCATGTAATGATGACATGCTCCAGCCTTTAACTATGCCGAGTATCTCGCACATAATCCATGGTGACATTTCCACATGTTATGGTTAAAAAGAAAATATCAATTATGCAATAATTTATGTGGTTGCCTTTAATCACGCAGAGGCACATAAAGGTAAATGATGAATGCCTCGCTGCTAAGTGCGCTCAGGCAAGAGGCAGCCATTTTGCTGAGTGGTTCTTAGAGAGTTAAGAGCCTTCTTATGACTGTTATTGGTCTTGTCGACAAAATGGTTTGCTTTTGACAGCAGGATATTGGTACAATTTAATACATAAGTTGGCATTTCAGGTATTAAATACAGTCCTATGTTTTACTCCCGTGAAACGTTGGCACAGTTGGTTGCCATCTTTTACCCGAAACAAAAGATTTAGCTTGTTTCTATTATTTTTCTGCTTAATGGTGGAGCTACCGGTATTCCAGACAATGGCAGCAATATTGCATCCTGATACATGGGGACCATAAAAAGAAAGAAAATCACCCAGATCTTTTCATTATTTCAATTGGATGTGTTGAGTGATTTATCAGATGTGCAGAGTCAGACTGGATCACCAATCGGCCCTCTGATGGCTTTGATAAGATTTAATTAAAAAATCACCTAATTTTCATTGATTAGTTATATTATCTATGTGCACATAAAAGCCACATAGCTCAGGATGATGTTAAAGTGTAACTGTCCAAAGTTTTGATCAGTAGGGATCCAGGTTTAAGACCCCCACTGATAGCTAAAATGTAGTGTAGCACCCTGAGGATTCGGCTGCTACAGGGGTATTGCACCTCAACCCAGAGGTGTGATATTCCACTCCCGGGTAAGGATGGAGTGTGGAACTGAGCTCGGTAGGCTGCATGCACTACACACATCCCATTTCCGAGGAGCAGGCCGACGGTACTCCCACTTAGAAATGTGCAGGTACGACCGAGTCTGTTCCTGGCTGGAGTGGGAGGGGGGTGGTACATCCCAAGTAGTGTAGGGGCAGATAGGGGGAGCAGCCTGGGTAAAGATAGGAGCTCATTGGGTGCTGGTCACCTGAGCTCACACATAGAGGGTGTATATAAGGTGGGCACCATCAAAGAACAGGGTCAGATGCAGAGAACAAGTCAGATGCAGAGAACAAGTCAGCAAGCAGAGGAGAAAAGAAAGACCCAGAGAGAGAGAGGAGAAGAGAAAGAGAGACCCAGAGGGGGAAACAGCAGAAAAAAGGACTCCAAGATCCCAACTTAAATCCCCGGGTGAAGAGTCGGCACAGGGTACCGGATCCCAAGCTGGTGGGGGCAGAAAACACACCCTAGCCAGAGACCGGAGACCGTGGGCAGCGTTTGTCACGGTCACCCATCACATCCACCCCGAAGGCACACCACATGAAGGGTCAGGGAACCCAAGGCCAAGGGTGTCCCAACAGAAGGCCCGAGGGAGCTGGACCTAGGTGGATCACTGGTGGGGACGGCCAGAGAACGGGACAGAAGGAGAGCTCAGGGCCACGCTCCGGACTTGTTTGGGGGTTGGCTGGATCCAGGACCTGGTGGACGCAGCACGGCTCGGGTGGTCACTCGAAGCTGGAGTGACCAGTACAACATCTGCAGTAAGTAAACACCCTTAACTGCACAACCCGACTCTGTCTTCATTGCCGTCTGCACTGCACCACCACAACCCCCATCCTCTGCACCTGTCCCCCCTGAGGCTATACCCCTCCCGTTGGGGGTTATCCCACCAAGCTGCGCACCCACCATCAGCCTCAGCGGACCCTGCTGCAGCGGCGGCCACAGTGACCGCATCACAACGGGTGGCGTAGTCGACACAAAAGAACTCTTAATAACATCTGTAGGACTGCCACATAACACTGAGCTTGACGCCCTGGGCACGGGCCGGGTCACAGCCGCTCGGAGACTACAACCCCCCATCTGATCCGGTGCCGGGTATTCCCCTCAAAAAGGAATATGTCCCAGGGGGCGCGTCAACTTTGGCGTAGTCGGCAGGATTACGTGCCCGCAACACCCGGGTACTGCGTGCCTGAAGAAAAGTGCAAGTTTACCTCAGAAAGAAGTCTCCCGCCGGTTCCGGAGGGTCCACGCCATCGGACTCCATCACCAGTCGTTTCCCGCCGATTGTCCGCCATTTCCAGCTTGTTCCCGCCATCTGCAGAGTTTCCCGCCACTAGGCGACGCTTCCCGCCAAATCCGAAGATTTCCCGCCTTGGAAGAGCAGCGGACGCCATTATGGGCGTGCCAAAGGAGGGCAAGAGGCCACCTCCCATCGTGGGCCAGGACAGAAAATGGCGCCAAAAGTGGAAACCGCCCCCACCAACAGAGACTGTGATGCTGGAGGTGTCTGTCAGCGTGAAAGAACTACCCCTGGAGCTGACAGTCACCGAGTGGCCCCGGGACCGCCCTCGAAGTGGGAGGAGACGAAAGAAAAGAACAAAGATGGGTGCCGCCTGGAGCAGTCTGGAGCGAGCGCACCCGGAGGCAAGAAGCCTGGAGAGGAGTGGCGGAGGAGCTTGCCCGGAGATGGAGAGAAAGCAGAACAGCACCGGCCCGCTGGCCAGGAGTCTGCTAGAGACCGAGGAAGGAGAGCAGAGCAGCACCGACCCGTTGGTCAGGAGCCTGCTAGAAACCACGACCCCACTAGGCCTAGTGGAGGTCCTTGCACAGCTCCCCCGAGACCGGGAGTGTGCACAGACTGCCCTGGAGGGCCTCGCACGGAGGATGGCCCGGGTACAGCGAGAGACATTGGCGGAGTGGAGCCGAGAGATGGCCCAGCAAACCAAGACCCGGAGCACGCCAGCCAAGAAGAGGAAACAGACCGCCTCTGAGGATGGCGCGGGAGGACCAAAGGCCGGAGACGGCGCCGAGAAGGGAGCCGGACGCAAGGAGGCAGGTAAAGGGGACGCCTATACCCCAAGCCGGGAAACCGCCCACCTGCCCCCGCTCCCCGTCGCAGAGCCCGAGAGTCCCCCTGCTGTGCCCGTAGCCGCCATGTCACCGCTATGGACTAGGCCCCGACCGGAAGCCGCCGCAGCGACCCCTGTGACGTCACGCGCCTCGACCCGGAGCGTAACAAAGCAGGAAATACCACCAGCCTGGTCGCAAGGCCTAGTACCCCCGGGCGCCGCATCACCAACAGCGCCCCCTACCTCCGCGGAGCCTCCGGCCTGGCCGCAAGGCCAGGTAGCCCAGGGCGCCGCCGTCCTAACGGTGCCCTTCACCTTCCAGGTGCCCCAGGCCTGGCCGCAAGGCCTGGGCAACCCGGGCGCCACCACCACCGCGCCTGCGCCCGTAAAACCAAGGGTGCCACACCTGGGGGAGGACTTGTTCAGCCAGCTCACATGGCCGGACGG
This sequence comes from Phyllobates terribilis, assembly GCF_046119375.1. Classification (NCBI taxonomy): domain Eukaryota; kingdom Metazoa; phylum Chordata; class Amphibia; order Anura; family Dendrobatidae; genus Phyllobates; species Phyllobates terribilis. The sequence goes on along the minus strand of NW_027362771.1, from coordinate 493,353,450 downwards.
GCGGCCCTTCATCTGGCCCGAAGAATACCATGAGCTGGAACGGCAGCAGAGACTAAGACCCCTGGATGAACCCCTGATTCCGGCTCCGAAGCCCGTGGCACGGATCTCGCCCCCGCTAGCGGAAGCACAGTTTGAGTGGGACCCCACCGGAGAAGATCTAATGGGGTTCACTCAGGAAACCAGGGCAGCTGCAGCAGAGCGCGCTGAGTGTTGCCGACAGCAGCTCGAAGAGTTCGCAAGGGAGCAGAGAGAGAGGCGGGTCCGGGAACAACAGGCCCAAATAAGGAGCGCCGAGCAGAAGAGCCGGACCAGGAGGGACCCCCGTGCAGCGCATTGTCCCCGCACCATCGGGACAGTGATCAAGTTCAACCAGCAGCATGGGTGGGGCTTCATCAGAGACAACAACACCCCCGGCGACGTCTTTGTCACACGCAGAGACGTGGAGTCCCATCTGCCGGAGGGGCACAGAGGTCGTGACCTCTACATCGGAGACGAGGTCACCTTTACCCGGCACAAGTGTGCCAAAGGACCTTACGCCCTCCACGTACACCGCCTGACGGAGGAGGAGTTGCGGTGCGAGGAGGAGGAGCAAGAGGACCCGGACGGGTCTGAAGTTACAACCAGCTACAAGCAAAGAGCAGGAGGAAGACGCCGTTGAGTGCGGCAGAGCAGTAGATGTAAATAGTTACCCGACCGGGTACAAAGAAACTGTTGCTACATATATATAGTCCCCGTTGGGACCAGCTGAGTGAACTGTTCACCCGTAATTCCGTATCCATACCAGGCTGAGGACTGTGAGCAGCCATTCCCTTCCCTTTACCTGGCCGAGGACTGAGAGCGGCCAACTTCCCCTGTATATAGTTGCGCTTCCTAAAGCGCCCCCTACTGGTTTTATAGGAAAAAACATTTTTCCAGAGAGACTGTCGCACTTTACCCGGTCACACGTTGCACAGTGACCGGAGGAGGAGCCAGAGGCGACGAGAATGTTTTATTTGCTAATATATGTTGTTTTATATGTTTATGAAAAAAAAAAAAAAATGTATGTTTTGGTGTTATTTATGTCTTACAGCCCGAGGACGTGCTGTGATTTACCAGGGGGGAATGTAGCACCCTGAGGATTCGGCTGCTACAGGGGTATTGCACCTCAACCCAGAGGTGTGATATTCCACTCCCGGGTAAGGATGGAGTGTGGAACTGAGCTCGGTAGGCTGCATGCACTACACACATCCCATTTCCGAGGAGCAGGCCGACGGTACTCCCACTTAGAAATGTGCAGGTACGACCGAGTCTGTTCCTGGCTGGAGTGGGAGGGGGGTGGTACATCCCAAGTAGTGTAGGGGCAGATAGGGGGAGCAGCCTGGGTAAAGATAGGAGCTCATTGGGTGCTGGTCACCTGAGCTCACACATAGAGGGTGTATATAAGGTGGGCACCATCAAAGAACAGGGTCAGATGCAGAGAACAAGTCAGATGCAGAGAACAAGTCAGCAAGCAGAGGAGAAAAGAAAGACCCAGAGAGAGAGAGGAGAAGAGAAAGAGAGACCCAGAGGGGGAAACAGCAGAAAAGGACTCCAAGATCCCAACTTAAATCCCCGGGTGAAGAGTCGGCACAGGGTACCGGATCCCAAGCTGGTGGGGGCAGAAAACACACCCTAGCCAGAGACCGGAGACCGTGGGCAGCGTTTGTCACGGTCACCCATCACATCCACCCCGAAGGCACACCACATGAAGGGTCAGGGAACCCAAGGCCAAGGGTGTCCCAACAGAAGGCCCGAGGGAGCTGGACCTAGGTGGATCACTGGTGGGGACGGCCAGAGAACGGGACAGAAGGAGAGCTCAGGGCCACGCTCCGGACTTGTTTGGGGGTTGGCTGGATCCAGGACCTGGTGGACGCAGCACGGCTCGGGTGGTCACTCGAAGCTGGAGTGACCAGTACAACATCTGCAGTAAGTAAACACCCTTAACTGCACAACCCGACTCTGTCTTCATTGCCGTCTGCACTGCACCACCACAACCCCCATCCTCTGCACCTGTCCCCCCTGAGGCTATACCCCTCCCGTTGGGGGTTATCCCACCAAGCTGCGCACCCACCATCAGCCTCAGCGGACCCTGCTGCAGCGGCGGCCACAGTGACCGCATCACAACGGGTGGCGTAGTCGACACAAAAGAACTCTTAATAACATCTGTAGGACTGCCACATAACACTGAGCTTGACGCCCTGGGCACGGGCCGGGTCACAGCCGCTCGGAGACTACAACCCCCCATCTGATCCGGTGCCGGGTATTCCCCTCAAAAAGGAATATGTCCCAGGGGGCGCGTCAGTAGGAGCAGAACTGCTGCATTAATACAAGTTCTAGGAAGCCCTGCACCAGTTTTAAGAGGAAATCTAAACTCTTTTGCTACTTCACTTTTGCCACCGTTGGGGATTTGAGCAATCAAAGTTTTGATCAGTAGGAATCCAGGTCTTGAGAAACCTACCAGTTGCTAAAATGTAGGCGCAGAAGTTTTCAGTCATATGTTAGTCTCCTCTGATAATTAAGACAAGATTAATTTAAAGTCAAGGAAGGCCACCTTCATTGCCAAGAGGAAAGCTAAGCACGTTTGCTCCTATGTATTAGCAAATGGTTACCAAAGTTTTACCAGTAGGAATACATGTATTGAGACTAGTGATGATCGAGCATGCTCATTGCTCCAGATTTACGAGCATGCTCGGGCGAGCACCTATTATCTTCAGCGTGCTCACCCGAGCATGTTCGTAAATCTCGAGGACAAGCATGCTCGATCATCACTAATTGAGACCCGTATCAATTGCTAAAATGTAGGAGGAGAGATGCTCAGCCATGTGTTGATCTCCATTGATACTGATGATACAGAGCCTTGGAAGCCCACCTTCAATGTCAAGAGGAAAGCTAAGCACTTCTGCCCCAGGTGCTAAGAACCGCAGTTGATGATAGTCTGAGCACCTGGTCCCCTACTGATGAAATCTTCTTACAAAAGTTTTTTAAAATGACAGATATTATTGGTCATCACACATTCTTTACAAATTGATGGTGGCCTACAAAATAATTTATTTTAGTGGCACTCAGTTAGCATTGCCCAACACTAAAGATATAATCTTATATTAGAAAGAGCTAATGGTATACAACATGGGTGATATCTGTTTTCATGCTCTTGATTCCGCATACCAACCTCTTATCATTACTGGGGAGGCTAAGGAGGTGAGATACAAGTTTTACATTGACTGATGTGATCACATGCATCCATAATACACATATCTTAATGTCCAAAATCATGACTGGCGCCCCTATGGATCAGATGAAAGCAACTTCTGTATATGGGATTGTCCAAATAAAATCGGGACTGTTGGCAAGCATTTACCTCTTAAGTTCAGAGTTTGACTGGCCCAACAAACTATCAGAGGATCCTCCAAAGGGCCAAGGCTCTGCCTCAATAATGATCTTACTTATAGATCTTACTAAGACTAAGTCCTGTATATGCAATGGGGATAACAAGGATCATGATAGAACTTAAAGTGGACAAATTTTGTAAGGTTGGAAGGTGAATCTTCAGAAGAAGTTCCTCTGGTGGACCCAAGGAACAACAGCCTGATGGTGCTCATGTGCCTTTCAAGGTGTGGTTTCTTTTTATCATAGTCATAAGATGTTTAGTCCATTGTTATGATTTCACAATAAAGGCCGAGGATCCATGTCGGATAGACTCCATTTTATAATGGATCTTAACAGATCTCATTTCTTCTAATATGTCCATCGCATAGAGGTGAAGTCTGGCAGAAGAAATGATTAGACCAGTGTGAACAATTTCTAAAATACCCAAGCAAATAATTGTTATTTTGGCCTTTGTCAGACCAGTGCAGATCACTTTATTGAATAGGTATTTAGTTTATATTTTGACAATATGGGCTATTAGGGATGTGTTTTACTTCATATGATACACTTCAGAGGCTCACCACAAGGTCCTTCCAATGCAGGGCTCTTTAAAGTGATGTGAACAGACGCTAAGGCTTCTTACAGAGATCTACAAGAGATTGTTTTATATCAACTAAATTATATTTAGCCTCTGAATACATTCTCAACCTTGTCCACAAAGATGGATGAGGGTCGGCCATAATTGAGGGTGAAATGCTGGTAAGGAAGAACCAACCTGAAATTAATATCATGACATAAATCCAACTGTTCGTATTCACATTCACATTTATATTTAATAGTACTGACTGTCAGACATTTCATGTTCTGAACCTAGACTCATAAAAATGCAATTAATCAATTCATACAGGGACACATTTACTCCTACTGATTTGACAGGCTACATTTCAATAAGCAGTGCTTACTTCCAGACAATGGCTGCTTCAAAGATGCCATTAACTTCTAATAAATTGGTCGCCTGCTTTCTCATAAGTATCACTTCTATGTGTAAGTAAATGGCACCCATCCATGCTTTTCCTTTTGGTTCAATGTATTCCACAGTGAGAGGTGCAACCAAAGTTGAAAAAAATATATAATTTAGCGATACTGTCTGGAGATGTTTTTCTATGTGTCCATATGTGGTCAGCCAGTAAGTATTATGAGAAATTTGAGTCCTTAATGAAATTTTCTGAAAGGTAAAGTTAGATAAGTATACATGTCTAGTGAAATATAAATGAAGTAGAACTGAGACTACCATATCTCAATGTGTTGTGATGGCAAATGGATTGTCCATAGAACTACAGTCCACAAAATAAACAGTTAAAAGACTAAATCAGCTCTGCTACATATGCACGTTGGTTTTACTTTGGTGAACATCTTCTGTTTTCGGTATTTAGCAAATTTGAGAAGGACCAATTTGGAAGTTATCCCCTATCCATCGAATCACTGGTGGTCCGACCACTGGGACCACATGAATCCCAAGAACTTGGGCTCTGAAGAGTCCCAAGTGGTCGATCATTCACACTGCCGCTCCATTACTTTTTCTGGGAGTGCCGAAGACCAGCTGACCGCACTACTGACAGTCTCATTAATGAATGGGTGCATGATCGACCACCACTCCACTCACATGGGTTCTTCAGAGGCCTGGTTCTGTGGATCCTTGAAGGTCCCAGCGCTTGGACCCCCAATGATTGTGAAGTTATCCCCTATGCCATGGATAAATGGTAACTTATAAACTAGTGAATAACCCTTTAATGATAGAGAAGTCCTCATCATTAGGTAGTTTGTACTAAATCTTTAATGAAGGCCATTATAAATACAAATAACATGAATAGAGAAAGACACCTGCGCTACTACCTCTCCATTTAGTCTCTGCCTAAACTCAGTAGTTGGTGGCTGCCTGACCTGGCAACATTAGATTCAACTATCCCCTGTTCTCCAAATCAGACTTTTATGGTATATTCAGTGAAAAGAGATCTTCAGCTACATTGGAAATGTATGGGATCCATATGGCCCTGAATTGTTGCATTTTATATCTAAGGCATGGGATCTTTTCTCAACCATTCCAAAAGGGGTATCAAAATGCAGCTGCTGAAAAGATCGGCTAATCGTCATGGGTCATGTTTTGGTACTCTAGAAAACATCTGATTTCGCAGGCTACTGGATACTGCGGCCAGATAGACATTTTCCCTACAATTAAATTAATGGCTCGAGTTTGATGGACTACAAGTCCACCATTCTGGCTCATAGGGGGGCATTTCGAGTAGTATTATGTGCCATGGAAATACTGTGTTGTCTCATCCCTGTTATTACTAGTAGGTGGAGTATTTCTTTATATAAATCGGAGCTTCATGACACCAATCCATGCTTGTTGTTGTGGTGTCATCATTATCAACAATTTATAAGAAAAATGTTCCCATGCAGGTCCGACGTAGTCCAGTATTCCCCGAATCTGACCCCGGCGACTGTGAATAGCAGTAATGTTACTACTATTCACAGTCGCCGGGTACTGACATCACCGCTCATCAGAGTCGCCGGCTCATGTTGCGCTCTGCAAGATCCGGTGGCTCTGAACAGTGGTGATGTCAGTAACTATACCGCTAATCAGAGTCACCAAGTCTCACAGAGGGCAGTGTGACCTGGCGACTCTGATGAGCGGAATAGTTACTGATGTCACCACTGTTCAGAGCCGCTGAGTCTTGTGGAGCGCAGCGGAAGGCGTGAGCGCCTGCTGCTAAAAACCTATGTAGACTAAGAGCGAGTCTCCATAGGCTTCTATCGACGGATTCAGGGAACGTCGTGGGAAGCACTGGACTACATCGGACCTGAGTGGAACCCTTATTTTCTATTGAATTAGGGAACAAGGGACAGTGTCATGGGTTTTTTCTCTCTTTTTTTAAGTTTTTCAGGTATCCATTTGTGGACTACATCGGATTTGGTGGACTACATCAGATTCCCAGGACCCTGGCAGATCTATCTATCTATTCTATCAAACTATTTATTGTCTATTATATAGATAATATATTTCTACCACCTATCTATCTATTGTAGGGTTTGATACTCACTCAGCTGTGGTTAAGGTAGGCACAGGAAGCAGTTTCATTAAAAATGTTCAGGCAGGTTTATTCAGACTTTATAAACTGCCCAGCATAAGCAAACAGACCCTGAATGAGACACTTGGTCTCCATTTTATTTACCAAACCACGCCCCCGGGGTGGGGATATGTGAGCAGCCATTCCCACCCATCTCTTATGACTTCTTTGTAAAACCGGCCCTTATATGCCCTATTAACCCTCTCAGCACTATATGTGCTGGAGCATGATTTCCCAGGTTTACATCACCAAAGCTACCAACCTCGATGATACATATCTCCCCTCAAGGACCTGTCCGGCGGCCATCTTACACTATCTATTTATCTATCTATCTATCTATCTATCTATCTATCTATCTATCTATCTATCTATATATATCTGTATATAACATTGCTTTATTACTATTGTAAACTAGCTTTAAGTTACATAGAGTATTATAGTATGTAAAAGATGATATTAAAAACGCATTGCATCCAGATGTCATGCGGATGGTAGGCGAGAAAAAAAATCGCACACTTACGTACATTGCACTCACATGACATACGGTGTGACATACGCATGAAACTCATTCAACTTTTTGGGCTGAGAATTTGAGCGATTTTATATACACAGATGTGAGCGGACCCTAAGGATCAGACTATTTCTGAATACAAAAAAATATATATATTTTAGCTTTTGTCTGGAGAGATATTTCAATAGGTTAAACACAGGGGGGAAAATTTCTGGCATGGCTTAATAAATTTATCTCAGTTGGGGCTGTTCTAAAAGGTAGAAAATGTAATCTCTGCCTATGCAGGCTTGCACTAAAATTTGTTCCATTTTAACAACCAAATTTCAAAAGCGGCAATTGGCATTAAAAGTTGAAAATTTGACAACGACATCCATCTCAAAATTTCAGCGTTTACCTGGCTCACATGAAAATAAGTATTTTATGAGTCCGGCTAGAGCTGGACGCAGGGGTAAGCCGGCATCAGATGGCCATATTTCATAGTTTGTATATGGACCACAATATCCGGACTAAACGCGGTTCTCCTGACCCAAAATTACAGCCACATAGGCTTGGAAGTTCCGGTCAAGAAACCCTCGGTCAGTTTGGGCATTGCGCTCCATAATGACAGTCATTCCATATTTGATTTTTAAAGTAAGTACACCAGTCTAATTAGGTCTAAGAGATCTATTTAATAATGTAAGCAATTCCTATTATGAAACCTGGTGACATATAAATATAAACCAATGATAAACTGGCAAACAGATGGTGATTATGGGTTGCGCTCTTGTATAACAGTTACATTTAATGACATCATACGGTTTTCTTCCTCTGCCATCGAAATGCGTCGGATAGACAGTCGTGATGAAAAATCTTTCCTGCTGTTATTTTCATGCCAAGTCAACGACGAGGAGTTACGAGGGTGAGGTGTAAAGTAAATATAGATTTACCAGTTTGTAATTTAACTCTGACAGCTGCTAAGGCATGGAAGCAGAATTACATATAGCCTTTAATGGCAGAAGGGTTAATTCGCCCCTCTTCCCGAGGACTAACATACACAACTAATCATCTGTTCAAATGTTGGGGGCCACTCATAAATTGTCGCAGCTGAAATACATTAATGGGTAATTAATTGATCCTGTTCCAGCAGGGTAATAAGATAATAGATGACAGCGTATTTCACTCTGGCGTGCTGCTAATGGTTCTTTAGGGCTGCTCTGAAGGATAATAAATTAGGCTGAAATTAACTGCTAAGAGCCTTCTGCAGAGGCACAGGCCTGACAAATGCTCTGCGTGTGATTTACTGCAGCAATGCTACCAGGGCACTTCCATTCCCCGGCTAAAAAATATTGACTATTTTTTTTCTACTGAGTGATGAGGTTTGGTGAACGGGACGCCGGTGACCTTGAGCGTTGACCTTCTCCCTCAGCATTTGTCTTCCTGCTACTCCTGCTCAATTTTTTTTTTTCCATTGGCGACTGCATTTTTTTTTTTTTTACTTATCCGCATTCTTTAAAAGGCGGCTTATATGGTCTGGCTTCTTTACTATGCTGCAGTGTACCACGACCATTGCCACTGCTCAGAGCAATAATGTCTTGGCTATTATTGATTTCTTCATTGATTACCAATTAAATAAAGTCGATGTTATAGACCCGGACTGACGTTTAAGGCATTTATCATTTCTCTTTTCTGCATTTTAGAGTGAAATGTTGGTGTCCTAGCAAATATGTGGTGACATTACTTTATTACTACTGTGCTATTGCTATAACTGAGCTGCACATAGTATCCATATGAGGACCTCAATACTCAGAACCTGCCGGGGGTCCTAGATCACCCTAGAATTACTGCTTTATTTGGTCTTAATTGTAGCTATATCCTATGCCTCACACATGAATGGATAAGCATTCGTAAAACTTTAATAGGGGGAGAAAAACGGTAACCACACACCTGAGTTACCAGTTTCCTTGGCAAGCAAGGCAAGCTTTTGAGTGCCCATTTTAGAAATGAATACCCATTAATGCCCACTTAAAGGGAATCTATCAGGTTTTTGCTATGTAATCTGAGAGCAGCATGAAGTAGGGGCTGAGACACTGATTTGAGGGATGCATCACTGTCTGCTGTTATTTCAATACAATTAGTGTTTTATCAGCAGGAAACTATCACTGCTCGGACTGTTGCCCTCATGAGACCTGGTCCAACCACACTAACAGCACTAATTAGCAACTTACTGTCAATGTACATAGAAAGCTGTGATATGAGTGGGGTCAGCTTTATGAGCTCTATTACATGCTACATCTAAAAACTCTGTATCAGAACTGCTGCACCCAGTAAACTAAGTGATGCATCGTTGGAATCAGGGTCTCTTTTCCTACATTATGCTGCTCACAGATGAGGTAGCAAAAACCTGGTGACAGATTCCCTTTAAAAAGTAATTATGCTCCCTCTGAAAGTAATAATGGCAGGTTTGTGCAACCTCCCCGTCATTACGTTGCTTCCGTCAGGACATTGACATCTTGTAGGCCTTAGGCCTACAGAAGCCTGCTGCCTACACGAGGGGCAATGGCAGAGCAATATGCCTATGCCCATCCTCTATACCACAAGATCCAACTGTATCAATGTCAATATGATGCCAATACAGTTCCGAGTAGCGCTTTTCCAGATATCTAGGGCACCGACCAGAAGTCCTGGCCATGTGCACTACCTTGGGTCGTTGGCACTAGTAACGCCACTGCAACTTTCTTTTTTTCTTTTTTTTTTTTTAATTTTGCAGCCCTAAGAATTTTGTCTTGTGGGCAAGTGTCTCTGTGCACCCTTAACACTACGCCACTGTCTGGTGCCGCTATTCTGGGAAAACAAGGCTGGAATAGTTTGAGTTATACCAAATCAAAATCTAAAGGATCTTCCAAAGAATATGCAAGGAATAGCGCCACTTTTTTCTTAATTTTGGATGCTTTCGAGATCATTGTCTTTCCGTCTTCCTTCCTGTTTCCAATACTAATACCAAGCAGATGTCAGTTTGCACGAGAACCGATAATACCGACAGACTAAAATTTTTAGGGCTTCATAGAAAGGATTGATCCACGACAATTTCTTGTTAAGTGTACAATCACTAAACCATTCACACCGGCCAATGCTTACATTGCTTTATAAGATTTTTTACAAGATAATTTTCTTTGTAAAAGTACTTTCGTTAAGCGATATGAATATCTTGATCTTAAATCTATATATGATTTACATTCTATGCAGAACATTATGTATACTGGCATCATCCAGAATAGGTTGTCTTGAACACTTCGCTCACTCCCAGGCAGACAGCTGCATATGTCGTAGAGACACGCAGGGAATGTGATTGCCCAAGAAGAAACTTACACCAAAGGTGCACTCAACCAAGCATTTTACGTAGGAAGTACTATCGTAAGTGGAAGTCAAAAACACTTCATATACATGATCCTGTTTAGCTGCTGTATTTACATAGTTATAGGAGTTATTGTCCCATCTCATACATTTATGGTATGTCCAAAAGATATACCATAAATGTCTGATGGATGCCAGTCCTAGCACTACTGCACTCAACTATTAGTGGTGAGGAGGTCGGAATTCCCATACAAATGAATGGAGAGAGCCATGTGTGGCGACCAGCTGCGCTTGGTACCACAGATCCTAGAAGTGTGCATTAATGGAATCCTCCACAAGAGGCCCCCATAAGCATTCACACACCTCCACCTTCCACCTCAGACCACCAGAGGGAGCCCATCAGGGATATAAATAGGGAAGGTGGAGCTAGGCAGTTGAGTAGAGTCAGTCGAGCAGTCAGTCTGGAGTGCACAGAGAGTGAAGAGCTGTGTGTGCGGAGAAGCACGCGGGTAGCTGTGAAGGCAGGCTAGGCCTCCAGCAGTCCTGAAGCCCAGTCTAGACTCAGGAGCTCAAGTAAGTGAGCTTAAGGTGTGCCGACGCCTGTAAGAGCTGTGAAGAGCGGCAAGCTGCCGTTAGTGTGAGTAGCCTAGTGAGGGCCCGAGCGCGGCCGAAGGCGAGTGGAAAGTGAGTAGCAGTGGGGGCAGATGAGCTTACCCAGCTCACCCCGAAACATATACCGGACACCGGGTCTGAGCTCACGGGATCTCTACGACCCAGTAAGGCATAACCGGAAACCCTGGAGAACTACAGGTCCCTGGATCACCAGGGAGCTGATACGTAAGAGAGCCAGGAGACACATAGGCCCCGTAAGCTGGGAGCGTGCACTCCAAGAGAAGGCCCTACCACAACGTCATCCGGTGCAAGAAAGAGACAAAGTTAGGCTTAGCTTCAGGCAGGTCAGAAACTTACTACGCAGAGGCAAGAAACAGGAGGCCCTACACCCGCTCATTGGGGAGGATCCTGATATGCACCCTTCACCCTACAGTGCTCCGGGATGTGCCTGAATTACCACCAGTAAAAGGTACTGAAGTGACTGTCGTGTCTGTCCCTGTTCTTGCTCTGACCCGGCTGGGTCTCGCCTGTCCTGCATCCCCCCCTCTCTACACTGCCCTGAGGCCTAGCTCCACCTGTGGGGAGCTATACCATCGAGCTGCATTAACACCGGCCTCAGTGGACTGCCGCAGCGCTGGTGATTCTCACCAGAAACCGCAGGTGGCGTCACGAACTTCCATAAAATTAACAAACCAAACCACCCTTTTAAAAGCTGACCCCAGGGTACGGGCCCGGGAGCCGACCACCACGACATCCTCAAGGTCAGGCAAAAGGCCCGGGTACCGAGTCGTCCCCATCCCCCTGGGCTAGTCACATGCATGCACGGCCACCTCTCCAATGACAGCAGCATGTGACGAGGCTCCATCTTTCCTTTAGGGATCTATTATACATTTATGGCATATCCTGTGGATTTGACGTAAATGAATGAGATGGGAATACCCCTTTAAGATTCATCGTAAAAAAATGGTGGTTATGCAGTGGATACAGATGGTGGACAAAGCTACCTGGAGACTGAGTGTAATGCAGGTGTCAGAATGCAACGCGCTGAGTCACAAAATGAGGGAAGTCAAATAGCTATAAATAACAATTTATATACAGTATAAACAGTACAGACCAAAAGTTTGGACACACCTTCTCATTTAAAGATTTTTCTGAATTTTCATGACTATGAAAATTGTACATTCACACTGAAGGCATCAAAACAATGAATTAACACATGTGGAATTATATACTTAACAAAAAAGTGTGAAACAACTGAAAATATGTCTTATATTCTAGGTTCTTCAAAGTAGCCACCTTTTGCTTTGATGACTGCTTTGCACACTCTTGGCATTCTCTTGATGAGCTTCAAGAGGTAGTCACCGGAAATGGCTTTCACTTCACAGGTGTGCCCTGTCAGGTTTAATAAGTGGGATTTCTTGCCTTATAAATGGGGTTGGGACCATCAGTTGTGTTATGCAGAAGTCTGGTGGATACACAGCTGATAGTCCTACTTAATAGACTGTTAGAATTTGTATTATGGCAAGAAAAAAGCAGCTAAGTAAAGAAAAACGAGTGGCCATCATTACTTTAAGAAATGAAGGTCAGTCAGTCCAAAAGATTTGGAACACTTTGAAAGTGTCCCCAAGTGCAGTTGCAAAAACCATCAAGTTGGGACCATCATGTCTTATCCAAGTCCCGGTCCTCTTCTGTAGCCGTGACACCCGAGGGACCGCTGCGCTGAATCCCGTGCTCGTTTGGCGGCAGCCACCCGTCTTACCTTATGAGTCTCTCACCCCGGTCTCTCTCGCTGGTTCCTTCAGCGCGTCCGGCCTGTGTCACGTCTCTCTCTGTGTGTGGTGTCGCAATCACCTGAGGCACTGCGCGCTCGACCGTTACATTTTGAAATCCTCTGCTGGAGGTCACCTGACCAGGTCCAGCGTGCAAACTTGAAATGCTCACCAGATGGCGCTCTTTCTACTTATTACATACATCTTGCATTGATTCTCTGAAAGACTTTTCTCCTTCTATTACATTAGCATACCTGTGATATAACCATATTATTTAAGTCAGCCTACGAAATTGTAGGACAAGTGGCTAGGTAAGAGCACACATTTTGATAAAGCAGTGGTCCCCAACCTTTGTTACCGTGAGAGCCACATTCAGCTCTGAGAGAGGTTGTCAAGCCATATCAAGACCCCCTGAGTAGTGATATCCCGCTCTCGCCCCCCCAGAGCTCCCATGACCGATATAATGACAGCCAAACTTTCCTACAGAAATCACACCGAGGCAATATACTCACATCCAGGGGTTTCCATTTGGTATTATTTTCGCATCAAGCATTTCCACCACACTATTGCGTTTGGCTTCCAGCCCCTCCTCTGACAGGTAGTATAATTCTATCTCCTGTCTACGATACTTCAATAATCTCTGCATGGTATGCAGTAGCTTCTGGAAAGAGCTGGAACAAACTCCCCATGGCAGTCAGCCAATGACTGCAGCTGTAAGAATCACATGATAGTGGGAGAACCTAACTCCTGTGAGGCAGTAAGACATGAGTTGTGAGTAAGGGGTCAGCCCTTGTGGGAGAGGAATGAGAAGATGAAGGCAGATTGCAGGAGAAGGAGTTTTCTTCCTCTAACTGCTGGGTCTAGAAGGGACAAATAAAAGAGGGGGAGCTGACAGCCTTCATATTTGGAAGATTACTACTCCACCTCTAGGAGGAAGAGCTGGCTCAGAGCCGCAGCATAGCTCAGTCTTAAGGAAGGAATACAGTGAGTTGATGAAACAAGTTTCCCACAGAGATCTGCATGTATGAGTCAATCTTCAACTGTAAGTGTAAACCTGAGACCACCAATTCCCTACTGTTTGCATATAATTACTTGCCCCGTTATCATTAGTAAAGAGACTGTTCTTTTCAAGTTAACACTGAGTCTTCATGATTGGGGATTAGTTGCACAAACCACTATCATCCTGTACAGTACGTAAAGAGGCAGCTACTGTGCAAATCAATCGTAATTCTCCACATCACCCATTCTGATGTGCGCAGATTTGGGATTCACCATCAGCCCTTATGTACTGGAGTTCGTCGCAATGGTCCAATACGCATCTGGAGCAGCGACAGACTTTCCCTCATTGTTATATCCCTTTTCCTGTTTTATATTGTGGGACTTTGTGTGTTTATGTCACGCAAGGTGTGGGAAAGACTTAGTGCAACACAAAGGGAAGAGGGAAAGGGAGCCTAGACTCTAGGAAAAGGGGGGAAAGTGGAGACCTCCTAGGTTGACCTAGCATCGCCCTGTCTCCCCTTAAGTCCCTCTATTGGTTCTTAACCAATCGCAACACGCGTTCCTCGCCCTGTCTTTCCCTCGTGTTTGGCTCAAGCTAAGGAAGGGAGGAGATGAGCACTAGTCGATCTCCACTAAGCACTATAGACAACAAGAAAGGAGAAATAGGGGAAAATCGCTTAGCTTTAGATGACTCCAGACAAATGCACAAATACGTCCTCAAGCTCCAGAGAGGAAAAGGTACTGCTCTTGCTAAGCCTTCACAAGGAATAATGAATATCGCTGACACTTCCCTCTAGAACACACCAGGTATTTATACACCCAGGCCAGGGAGTTAATTAGCCAGAGGGAGGTAGCCGCTGGGTCCTAGAGACAGCCTCTAAGAAGATGTCTGTAATGCCAAATGTAGAGATCTCCTGCAACCAACTGCAGGGTGACTGTCTGTCACATCTGACACATCCGTGACAGTTTAATTGGGAAGGGAAGGAGGCTCATAGTGACAGAAAGCTTGGCCATCGTGAGGCACATTGCAGACCGCCAGGAGCACAACCCTCTGCCATACACCACATGAGGTTACCGCATATCCAGTTACGCTCTTCTGTCCAGGGGCTACTCACAAAAGTCACCATCTGGAGACCCGCTCTTCATAGCTGTTTGCTAGACAACACGGGTCTGCATGCCACATGTGACTCCCAAGCTACAGGTTGAGGACCCCTGTGTTAAAAAGTACCTTGCTTTTTCAATGTATTTTCATCTGTGAGAATGTTTGATCAATGGAGTACAGATGCTGAGGCCACCATTGATTACTAAAATTAAAGGGAAGAAGAGCTCAGCTGGGTACTGCGTCCCTTCATTTCTGACCTTGCTCTACTCAGCTCTCTTCAGAAAGTGGAGCAAGAAATATATACGGATTAATCAAAAATCTTTAGAATTTGTATAAATTTGTAAACCAGGGCAGACTTCAATGACGATATGAACAGAACCCCTTAGTTAAAAAATGTAAGGCTTAGTTTACATCTACATTGGAGGCATGATATACCATTATGGATCGGCAGCAGCCTATACTTTCCAAACTAACACAGGGGTTGTGATTTTCACAACCCTGCCAGTTGAGCATTACCTTTGCATTTGAACTTCTTTTTAACCCAGATAAGACCCTATTATGCTCTTTATCTTTCGAGATTCCTTTATAATGAAAAATCACTGAGGAAACACTGATGGTGAAAACTGACACACTGATCAAATACCGATGAAAATTGGTGAAAATAGGATCAAAAATACTGAGGACGCTTGGACCATTTTTTCATACTTGAAAGATAACTGAATAAAGGCTGTTTTTATTGCTGCTGGATCCTACCTGCCCTTTAAATTTGTGAGCTTTGTGACCAGGATAGGCATGATTAATAAATGTTACGTTAGGGTCCCATCAAAGAGAGGTCGCCTTGCCCTGGCTTTTGGGCTCACATGAATTAGCCAATAGTACAATAAGTACCTTCACTTTCTAAGTATATTCTATGTAGCAGTAATACAGTTTACATTTCACATATTTGCATATATTTTGACGTATACAGAGTGCTTCTGCATTCTTTGGTTTGTATATTATTATAATTTTTTTTTTAGAGCACCATTGATTCTATGGTGCTGTACATGAGAAGGGGCTACATACAAGATACAAATATAAAATAAGGTGAGCAAACGAACAATGACAGACTGGTATAGAGGGGAGAGGGCCATGCCCTTGTGGGATTACAGTCTACAGCATGGGTGGGGAACCTCAGGCCCTAGGGCCATTTATGGCCCTTGATGACCTTTTATCTGGTTCCCAAGCAGATTCTCAGGGACCGCAGTGTTTGGACGGGCAGCTGTATTTTGACTGCTGCCGGCCCTATAATTTCTTCTTGTTCTGCAAGAACGCGCACGCAGTCTTCACTACTGAATGCTGAGGTGCATGCAATGAAAGATTACGTCCTGACACCAGTGCCAGCATCAGGATGTTTTTTGTGGGCGGAGTTAGCGCGCAATTTGTCCAACCCCGAAGGATGGCATAAATATCTAAATGGCCCTTGGCAGAAAAAAGATTGCCTACCCCTGGATACAGGATAATGGGGAAGGAGACAGTAGGTTGGGGGGTTTACGGCAGCTCCAGTGGTTGTGGCAGAGGGTCATTGCAGGCTGTGATCTTTCTTGAAGAGATGGGTTTTCAGGTTCTGTCTGAAGGATCCGAGTGAGGCAAATAATCGGATGTGTTGAGGCACAAAAGGATGGATGGGGGATACTCAGGAGAAGTCTTGGAGGCAATTGGGTGAGGAACGTATGAGTGTGGAGGAGAGAAGGAGGTCTTGTGAGGACTGGAGATTATGTGTTGGAAGATATTGGAAGATTAGTTCGGAGATATATAGAGGAGACAGATTATGATCTCCTTTGTAGGTCAGTGTTAGCAGTTTGAACTGGATAAGTTGGAGAATTCGCAGTTAATGAAGAGATTTGTACAGGGGAGAAACAGAGGAGTAGCAGAGAGAGAGATGGATTAGTCAGGCAGCAGAGTCAAGGATGGACTGGAGAGGTGCGAGAGTGTTAGCAGGGAGGCCACAGAGGAGGATATTGCAATAGTCTATTCGGGAGATGATGAGGGCATGTACTAAGATTTTAGTAGATTCAGGGTTGAGGAGAGAATGGATTCTGGAAATATTTTTGAGCTGGAGGTGGCAGTTGATAAGAAGAGCCTGGATGTGTGGTTTGAAGAACAGGGCAGAGTCAAGGGTTACTCCGAGGCAGCGGACTTCCGGTACTGCAGAAAGCATTGTGTCATTAATTGTGATAGATAGTTATATTGGGTAAGGAGGTTAGGTGAGATAGAGGAAAGATGATGCGTTCAGTTTTGTCCAAATTGAGTTTTAGGAAGCAAGAAGAGAAGAAAGAGAATATGGCTGACAGAAACTCTGGGATTCTGGACAGCAGAGAGGTGACGTTTGGGCTACAGAGGTAGATCTGAGTATCATCAGCGTATAGGTGGTAGTGGAAGCCATTACACTCTAAGAGCTGTCCCAGCTGTATTTAATGCAGTTATAGCAGCTTTCACCTGTTCACATTTGCCACATTCTGTTAGGAGGATAGATAGATAGATAGATAGATAGATAGATAGATAGATAGATAGCCATGTGTCTATGGTATAAAGCCTCATCATCATGAAGAAAGAATCCATGTAACATCCTTAGTACAATATCTTGAATTTTATACATTTAGGACTGGCCCATTGTTTTCTCTGTAATAAAGAGAAAAGGCTGGGATGAAATCAAGCTTGTATACAGGCTGTCATCATCAGCACAGCCTCTGTCGAAGGCGGGGTGGATATATTGCTACCATTACATTGTGCAAGGAACACATTCGGTAAAGATGAAGGAGTTGTAAATTATACAAATATGATGCTAACAAGCCAGGAAATGCACTGCTAATGGGGTCAGATACAGTGTTCCTGCAGTGTAACAAATCAAGGGCAGCAGCAGCCTGTGAGGTGACACCGCCACTACCTCCTCAGCACGTCCTGCCTAGTTTGGAGCCTGCTGCTTAGTTTATGGTCCTGGCAGCAGAAGATGATGCAGGTGCTCTGGTCTCTTCCCAGCTAGTGCAGAGGCTGGAGAAGAAATTAACCTCTTATTCTACTGAATGAAAATGAGAGACCGATAATTACCTCGAAGGTCCTATCCTAGGCAAAGTCATGAGATATTGGTATGACAAAGGTTAATCAGCCAGGTAACTGCTATGTAAATATCTGTCATTACTTTGGAGGAAGGCCTATATTCCCAGGACTATATATTTCATGCCACCATAGAAGTGAAACAAGCAGAATCTCAGTGACATGAAAGATCCTCTTCACCCACACATGGATGCTGATAGGGGCACGATGATGTGATTGCAGGTGTTTTTAGATTATTATCATTTTATGGTATGTTATACGACAGGGATGACCGATCAAGGAGTTCCTTATTTTAACCACTTTGATGGATGAGTCAAACCTATAGAATAACATAGAAACACTCAAGTGGAGCATCTGTTTCTTCATCTACATTGGGTTTCCAGACAATGAAAGTCATTTACAAGGGTAAAAATATAATACAGCCATTGTTTTTGCCTATTTTATTGCATCCCTGTGGTCTGATGTTGGAACACACCTGTTTTGCCATCCAATGCAGATCAGAAAAACTGTGCTGTATTTACCCAATGGTGATCACTAGAGACCACTCTTCTTTGGGCTGAAAATTGTTAGTGGTTTCTCCAGTAGAACCAAAACTCTGGAGGCTTGCCTCCAACAATAACATGTCCAACGTATGTAAGCATTTTAATTTGCATTTGTAACATACAGTACAGACCAAAAGTTTGGACACACCTTCTCATTTAAAGATTTTTCTGTATTTTCACACTGAAGGTATCAAAACTATGAATTAACACATGTGGAATTATATACTTGACAAAAAAGTGTGAAACAACTGAAAATATGTCTTATATTCTAGGTTCTTCAAAGTAGCCACCTTTTGCTCTGATGACTGCTTTGCACACTCTTGGCATTCTCTTGATGAGCTTCAAGAGGTAGTCACTGGAAATGGTTTTCACTTCACAGGTGTGCCCTGTCAGGTTTAGTAAGTGGGATGACGCTGTGCGGCCTGCCACTCATTGTAATGCCGCAGTCATGGTGGTTGTGGCATCACAGTGATTGGCTGGCCGCACAGCGTCATCAGGTCTATATCAGACCTGGCACTGCCGTGCTCATCACTGTCTACTCCGCAATCAGGCAGTGTAGGGTGAGGTGCTGCTAGGGACAAATTTGCTTGTGTATTAGGTAGTATAGGGAGAAAAACCGTACATTACACATATCCATCTTAACAAACAGTCCTTCTGAGGACTAATCAATCTGCAGAGATATCAGGCAGGCAGTGTATATAGGCAGGCAGGCAGTGTATATAGCAGACTGCAGTGCATATAGTACAAGAGGCTCCATTGCAATTCTGCCTTCTGCTGCTGTTAGATATTTCTAGACAAAGGCCCAGGTCTCAGGGGCCAGGAATACCTTTTTTTGGATCTTAATCCTCATTATTTGCTTAAAAAGCAATCCAGAGAACACCGTTTTTCTGCGCCATTTGCTTGTTGGCACTGCAGAATACAGCCAGGTCCTTTCTATATTACAGCGCTAAAAATTCAACTATTTAAAACTGTGTTTTCTCCGTCACACGGCAACCGTTCTGTAACATCAACACAAAGGAAGTTGCAAGTACAACTGTTAGGTCTTCCCGAGTCTGGTTGTTTTTTAAAGACTCTGCCGATAACCCCAAAAAGGCCATTTGCACCACCTGCCTGGCCAGTATCAGCAGGGGTGGCAAAACGACCAGCCTGACCACCACAAGCATGATCAGGCACATGGCAGCAAAGCACCCGACTTTGTGGGCCAAACCCCAGGGTCCAGGATCAGTGTCTGCGGGTGGCACCATTGTTTCTTCCGCTGTTGTGCATGCAACCCAATCCCCTGTCCATGGTGCATGAGAAGATGCCTCCTGCCCTGCACCTGTCGTTGCACACTCTCAAGTAGCAGCATCAGGAAGCACGTCCACGTCCTTGTCCCTTGCGCAGCATTCAATTGTCCATATCCCAGTCCTTGGAGCACAAGCACAAATACGCAGCCAACGCCCCACAGGCCATACTACTAAATTCTCACATTTCACGACTGCTTGCACTCGAAATGTTGCCTTTTAGGCTCATGGAGACGAAAGCATTCCGCAACCTGATGGCAGTGGCCGTCCCTCGGTACTCGGTCCCCAGCCGCCACTATTTCTCCCGGTGTGCCGTCTCACATTACACTAGCACGTGTCCCAAAACATTAGCCGTGCTCTCAACAACGCAGTTACCGGGAAATTCCACCTAACCACGGACACGTGGACAAGTGCTTGTGGGCAGGGACGGCACACTGGGTTAACATAGTGGAAGCCGGGACCCAGTCGGACCTTGGGACGGAACATGTCCTCCCGACGCCAAGGATTGCGGGCCCTAGGTCAATCAGGGTTGCCCCCACGGTCTACAGCTCCTGCACCTCATCCTCCTCAGCCTCCTCCTCCTCTTCAGCCTCCATCTCCGAAATGACCACATCAGTCACAAGCTGGAAGCACTGCAGCACTGCCCCGGCCATGCGCCAACAGGCTGTGCTGAAGCTAATATGCTTAGGTGACAAACCGCACAATGCTGAAGAGTTGTGGACAGCTCTGAAAGAGCAGGCAGATCTGTGGCTCACACCGCTCAACCTACAGCCAGGAATGGTCGTGTGTGACAATGGCCGGAACCTGGTGGCGGCTCTGAGGCGAGCTCACACACGTACCATGCCTGGCCCATGTGCTTAACCTCGTGGTTCAGCAGTTTCTCAAATCCTACTCAGAGCTGCCGGATCTGATCGTTAAAGTATGCCGCCTGTGTGTCCATTTTAGAAAGTCACCTACACCTTCCGCCGCCCTTGCCGTGTTTCAGCAGCGTTTGCAGCTTCCAGCTCACAGACTGGTGTGCAATGTCCCCACGTGTTGGAACTCTACACTACAGATGTTGGGAAAGATTTGTGAGCAGAAGAGGGAAGTTGTTGACTACCAGCATCAACAAGGCCGTCAGTATTCAGTTCAGACTCCACACATAAGACCTCAGGAGTGGACATGGATGTCAGACATATGTACCATCCTCCAAAACTACCTGCACAGCTGTCATACTGTCTGTTCAGCATGGATGGCCAGTGGACAGAGAGGAGGAGGAGGAGAGCATGGTCAGTCATTCTCTTGGTGAGGACATGGAAGTCTTGCCTGTTAGTAGTCTGGCACGCATGGCTGAGTTTATGTTACGCTGCCTTTCCCATGACCCTCGTGTTCTCAAAATTTTGGGTGACAGTCATTACTTGACACTTCTAGACCCATGCTACAAGGAGAACTTTATATCTCTTATTCCTGAGGCGGACTTGTCTACAAAAATGGGGCTGTACCAAAAGGCCCTTGTTGTGGAACTATTAAAAAAATTCCCATCAGAAAATGCTGGCGGAAGAGGGCACACTTCATTGGACAAACAAGGAGTACTGGCGAGAGAGACACAACTCCAATTCACAGAGGCAGGGGAACACTGTCAAAGTTCTGGGAGAATTTTCTCAGCCCCTCCCTTCGCACAAGCCCTGAGGGGCGGGGTATTCTCACAAGGAGTGCAAAGTTTGGGAAGATGCTGAGGGAGTACCTTGCCGACCGTACCAACGTCCTCCGTGATTCCTCTGTGCCTTATAATTATTGGGTATCCAAGCTGGATACGTGGAATGAACTGGCTGTCTATACCTTGGAGGAATTATGCCGCTGGTGGAATTATAACTGATAAGCGCATCCGTCTGTCAACTGAAAATGCTGACAGGCTGGCTCTTATAAAAATGAACAAGGGCTGGACTGGGCCAGACTTCTCAACACTACCGAATGATAGCAGCGTAACATAAACTCAAATCCAGTGTCTTTTCTTGGGAGGTGTATTCCCATGCACCTTTTCACACCCAGACATGGGTATATGCTTCCTGATTTTGGCTATTTGCTCTTGTCCTCCTCCTTCTCCTCATCCTCCACCACCATATCACCAGGGTGATGTGGTCCGTGATGCCACACCCACATAATTTTTTTAGAGGCTGTTTATGATACCCGTAAAAAAAAATTTTTATACAGTATGTTCATGTATACCCCCCAGGGGTAAATGTTTGTCAGCTCATACACTTAGTGCATGGGCATTACAAGTATAGGAGGCCCGCTCCTTTCTAATGGGAACATTTTTTCATGAGGCCCTCTACGTCTCTTCCAAGGGGCATTGGAGTGCCTCCAAATTTTTGGCAACCCTTGCATTCACTGCATAGGCAAACACAATGGGAGACCCACTTCCTAATAATGGGAACATTGTTTTCAGGAGGCCCTCTGACCTCCACGTCTCTTCCAAGGGGCATTGGAGTGCCTCCAATTTTTTGGCAACTCTTGCATTCGCTGCATAGGCCAGCACTATGGGAGACCCACTTAATAATAATGGGAACATTGTTTTCAGGAGGCCCTCCTCTAAGTCTCTTCAAAGGGGTATTGGGGTGCACCAAATTTTGGGCAGTCCTGCCACTCACTGCATATGCAATAACAGTATAGGAGACACAGTAATGGGAACAATAAAACATAGCTGATGGCTCTCTAAGAATAGTGAGGGCCAACTGCAGGCCCTTTAAGAATAGTAAAGGCCGCCTGATGGCCCTATAAAAATAGGCTTTGTGACTTTCAGAGTCCCTCCTTCATAAATGAAACACGCTGTGTCTGATGATATCTCACACACCACATGGCCAGATAAGGTTGTAAAATGTTAAAATGACATTTCCTGGTGAATGCATTTGTCACGGTTGAAAGCAATGCAAAAGTGAAAAAAACGCTGCGTGTGAACGTAGCCCAAGGTGTGGAGGAGCATTTTTGTTTTTGGTTATTTATTTTGCTTTATATACAAGTCATTACCCTGGAAAGGATGTTCCTTAACATATTTCCCAGGAAAATCCAGTTTGGTTTCGTTTTGGTATGTTTTTTTGTGAGTCCGTAAAAGTGGCGTAATACCTCTGACAACGTTGCTGACAGAAGTGATATGGGAGTTAGAGATGCTTCCAGGGGTCTTCCCCATGCTGTCCCCATGTCATTTGAGCACTGTTCCCATCGATTTGGGCAATTTTTATGCCATCTGCAGACCGCCGGAGGGAGCCGCCTGAAAAATGCTTGAGTTTCTCATAGACTTACATTGTTGCTCGGGTCGAGCGCCCGAGTATTTCAATGTGCTCGACACAAGCATCGAGCACCCGAGCATTTTAGTGCTCGCTCATCACTATTAGGAAGTAGATGTAGGAACTAAGAAGTTTTTATTTTAGCCTTTTCTTGTCATGTAAAGGTCTAGTAACAATCCTTTGATCATCTTTATAACAGCTACTTTGATAATCGTAAATCATTTTGATACCAAAGCATACAGGAATGATAATGATTTGTCTTGACTGCAGTATTGTAAAGGTTCCCCTTTAACTTAGAGGTTCCCCTTTTCTCACCAAACCCTGTTCCCGGATTGTCCCAAATAAACAGACAAAACACTATTTTGGATTAAATTGGCCAAATCGGCCTTTATTACAACAAACATAACAGATAATAAATAACTTGGGGTAAGGAGGTTCTTGAAGCTCCAAAATCGGATAGAAACAAGCTATATACAGTACATTGGAGAAAATGAGTATTTGATACCCTTCTGATTTTGCAAGTTTTCCCACCTACAAAGAATGGAGACATCTGTATTTTTTTATTGTAGGTAGACTTCAACTGTGAAAGACAGAATCTAAAAATGAAAACCAGAATATCACATTGTATGATTTTTAAATAATTAAATTGCATTTTATTGCATGAAATAAGTATTTGATCACCTACAAACCAGCAAGAATTCTGGCTCTCACAGGCCTGTTAGTTTTTCTTTAAGAAGCCCTCCTACTCTGCACTCATTACCTGTATTAATTGCACCTGTTTGAACTCATTACCTGTATAAAATACACCTGTCCACACACTCAATCAATCACACTCCAACCTTTCCACCATGGAAAAGACCAAAGAGCTGTCTAAGGACACCAGGGACAAAATTGTAGACCTGCACAAGGCTGGGATAGGCTATAGGACAGTAGGCAAGCAGCTTCGTGAGAAGGCAACAGCTGTTGGCACAATTATTAGAAAATGGAAGAAACACAAGATGACTGTCAACCTTTCATGGTTTGGTGCTCCTTGCAAGATCTCGCCTCGTGGGGTAAGGATGATTCTGAGAAAGGTCAGGAATTAGCCCAGAACTACATGGGAGGACCTGGTCAATGAAGAAAGCTGGAACCACAGTCTCAAACATTACTGTTAGTAACACATTATGTCGTCATGGATTAAAATCCTGCAGGGCACGCAGGTCCCCCATCTCACTCCAGCACATGTACAGGCCCATTTAAAGTTTGCCAATGACCATTTGGATGATCCAAAGCAGGGATGGGAGAATGTCATGTGATCACATGAGACAAAAATAGAAGAAGGATGAGTACAACCCCAAGAACACCATGAAGCATAGTGGGGGAAACATCATACTTTGGGGGTGCTTTTCTGCAAAGGTAACAGGACGACTGCACTGTTTTGAAGGGAGGATGGATGGGGTCATGTATCACGAGATTTTTGCCAACAACCTCCTACCCTCAGTAACAGCATTGAAGATGGGTCGTGGCCGGGTCTTCCAGCATGACAATGACCCGAAACACACAGACAGGGCAACTAAGGAGTGGCTCCGGAAGAAGCATTTCAAGGTCCTGGAGTGGCCTAGCCAGTCTCCAAACCTGAACCCAGTTGAAAATCTTTGGCGTGAGCTGAAACTCACTGTTGCCCAGCGACAGTCCCGAAACCTGAAAGATCTGGAGAAAATCTATATGGAGGACTAGGCCAAAATCCCTGCTGCAGTGTGTGCAAACTTGGACAAGAACTACAGGAAATGTCTGACGTCTGTAATTGCAAACAAAGGTTTCTGTACCAAATATTAAGTTCTGTTTTCTTATTGTATCAAATACTTATTTCATGCAATAAAATGCAAATTAATTATGTAAAAATCATACAATGTGACTTTCTGGATCTTTTTTGTAGATTTTGTCACTCACTGTTGAAGTGTACCTACAATAAAAATTACAGACCTCTCCATTCTTTGTAGGTGGGAAAAGATGCAAAATCGGCAGTGTATCAAATACTTATTTTCCCCACTGTATATACAACCCCTGGCAAAAATTATGCTGACTGTGAACAACCAACATCTTTTGCAACATTGCGTGATGATTTACCTTCTTTTAAGAGTTTGATAATCCTCTCCTTTGTTTCAATTGACATCTCTCCTGTTGGAGCCATGATTCATGTCAGTCCACTTGGTGCAACAGCTCTCCAAGGTGTGATCACTCCTTTTTAGATGCAGACTGACGAGCAGATCTAGTTTGATGCAGGTGTTAGTTTTGGAAATGAAAATTTACAGGGTGATTCCATAATTTTTTCCTCAGAATTGAGTGATTCCATAATTTTTTCCCTCTGCTTGGTCTGAAAAAAATTACCCTTACTGAGTACCACATTTTTAATCTTCATTTCTTTTAGTGTTTCTTAAAGCCCTAAAGTTGCCATTTGAAATGACTTTAGTTTTGTGCCATGTCTATGATCTGCTTTTTTTCAACAACATTAAACAACTGAATGAAGATCCTCTGAGCCCGGTAATTCCATAATTTTTGCCAGGGGTTGTAACCATCCATCTGTGACCACAGGCTCGGGGACACTTCAATGGTCGGAAAACATTTCCACCAACATAGCATACCACCAACTCCCGGGCACCCCACTCTGAGAGCCCCAAAATCAGCCAGGCAATTAGCATAATTCCAAACACAATAGGAAGTTCCCATCTCCATGATGTACAACCCCCACCGCTAGTTTTGTCACCAACTCCAAAAAACCTCTCCACCCCCCCTGCAGAAATGACATAAAACCATCAACTTTAAGAAAAAAAAATAAAAAAATCCACCAACTCACTCTTAACAAGATAATCAACAGGTCATGTGGGCAGGACCTTTAGGAATGGTGACTACATGCAGCTTAGGTGGCCAGCTCCCTCGCCCAATCCTTTATAGCCCTGCTATTTTTTCACCACAGAACACTCTCCTCCCCTTAAAATTTTCACCCCACCTAACTTCCTAACCAACTCAAATTTTAACCCCTGCCATGACCTACATAGCTGAGTCATTGGTCACTGAACCCATGGGTCTGCCGGGGCTGCAATTTTCCTTTATCGCCCTTTAAGCATATAGCGTTGATATATTACACAGTACACACAATGTTTAAATTTATATCAATCTGCAAAACTGTTCCTTATACAGTAAGACAGTCCTGGATTTGGGGAGCTGTCTCGCTTTCAGTTGTATCTGCATCTTTAGGACACAGATATATTTGAACAGCATGTGGGAGCAGGAAACCGTCAGCTGTCCGTTCCACCATTCAACTAAGACTCTGCACAATAGGAGTGATGACTTCTCCACACATAGGACAGATACAAGATTTGTTCCTCTCATTATGAGAACAATCCTAGATGAATATTTTTTTTATCTGCCAGTAGGGTGAAGTGAACAGGTACCAAACTGAGAGGTAAAGAGTAGTGACGAGCGAATGTGCTTGCCACTGCTCGGTACTCGCCCGAGCATCACGGTGCTTAACAAGCTCGGGTCCCCAGCCTGCATGTTTGGCGCTCTTTATAGAGCCAATGAACATGCAGGGATTACTTGCCACGCACTGTAATGCCGTAGCCATGTTGGTTGTGGGCATTACAGTAATTGTCTGGCCGCACAGCTTCATCAGGTCTATAAGACCTGGCGCCGCTTTGCTCGTCACAGTCTGCCCCGGAATCAGGCAGAGTAGGGAGAGCTGCTGCTGAGCTAGGGAGAGATTTGGTTGTTTAGAGATAGTATAGGAATTCCACAACATCTACACACGTGGTCAAAATTAAACCCCTTGTTTAATGAAAGAAAAACCCACAATGGTCACAGATATAACTTGAATCTGACAAAAGTAATAATAAATTAAAAATCTATGAAAATGAACAAATGAAAGTCAGACATTGCTTTTCAACCCTGCTTCCACAGAATTTTATAAAAAATTAAACTCATGAAATAGGCCTGGACAGAAATGATGGTACTCTTAACTTAATATTTTGTTGAACAACCTTTTGAGGCAATCACTGCAATCAAACAATTCCTGTTACTGTCAATAAGACTTCTGCACCTCTCGACAGGTATTTTGGCCCATTCTTCATGAGCAAACTGCTCCAGTTGTCTCGTGTTTGAAGGTTGCCTTTTCCAGAGAGCATGTTTCAGCTCTTTCCAAAGATGCTCAATAGGATTTAGGTCAGGGCTCAAAGAAGGCCACTTCAGAATAGTCCAATGTTTTCCTCTTAGCCATTCTTGGGTGTTTTTAGCTGTGTGTTTTGGGTCATTATCCTGTTGCAAGGATGTTGACCTGAGACTAAGACCAAGCTTTCTGACAGTGGGCAGCACATTTCTCTCTAGAATCCCTTGATAGTCTTGAGATTTCATTGTACCCTGCACAGATTCAAGACACCCTGTGCCAGATGCAGCAAAGCAGCCCCAGAAAGTAACAGAGCCTACGACATGCTTCATAGTAGGGACAGTGTTCT
Organism: Phyllobates terribilis; assembly: GCF_046119375.1. Taxonomy (NCBI): domain Eukaryota; kingdom Metazoa; phylum Chordata; class Amphibia; order Anura; family Dendrobatidae; genus Phyllobates; species Phyllobates terribilis. Next base: position 493,325,953 of record NW_027362771.1, on the reverse strand, counting down.
TTTCTTGATATGCTTAATTTTTCCATCTGTGAACATAGAGCTGATGTGCCTTGCCAAAAAATTCCATTTTTGTCTCATCTGTCCATAGGACATTCTCCCAGAAGCTTTGTGGCTTGTCGACATGTAATTTAGCAAATTCCAGTTCGGCTTTTTTATGATTTTTTTTCAACAATGGTGTTCTCCTTGGTCGTCTCCCATGAAGTCCATTTTGGATAAAACAACGATGGATGGTGCGATCTGACACTGATGTTCCTTGAGCTTGAAGTTCACCTATAGTGTCTTTAGAAGTTATCCTGGGCCATTACCCATTGTTACCATTCGTATTATCCATCTCTTTGATTTGTCATCAATTTTCCTCCTGCGGCCATGTCCAGGGAGGTTGGCTACAGTCCCATGGATCTTAAATTTCTGAATAATATGTGCAACTGTAGTCACAGGAACATCAAGCTGCTTGGAGATGGTCTTATAACCTTTACCTTTAACATGCTTGTTTATAATTTTCTTTCTAATCTCCTGAGACAACTCTTTCCTTTGCTTCCTCTGGTCCATGTTGAGTGTGGTACACACAATGCCACCAAACAGCACCACCAAACAGCATAGTATCTGTAGCCCTATAACAGGCCCACTGACTGATTACAAGATTGTCGACACCCGTGATGCTAATTAGTGGACACAACTTGATTTAACATGTTCCTTTTGTCACATTATTTTCAGGGGTACCATCATTTCTGTCCAGGCCTATTTCATGAGTTTAATTTTTTTTAAAAAATCTGTGGAAGCAGGGTTGAAAAGCAATGTCTGACTTTTCATAAATTTTTAATTTATTATTACTTTTGTCAGATTCAAGTTATTTCTGTGACCATTGTGGGTTTTTCTTTCATTAAACGAGGGGTACCAACAATTTTGACCATGTGTATATATACATTTGAACTAATCCAGGTGTATATTTTCAGTGGTAAAGGTGATAGCAGGAGTTAGGCAGGCAAGCAATGTATGTGGCAGACTGCTGTGCATATACTGCCAGATGGTCCATAGCAAGTTCCTGCTGCTGCTGTTCTTACAGATATTTGTAGACATAGCCCCATATATCAGGGGACAGGGCCAATTTTATTTATCTTAATCCTGATTATTTGCTTAAAAAGCAATCCAGAGTAAACATTTTTTCTGCTCCATTTGCCTTTTAGCACTGCAGATTATAGCCAGATCTTTTCCATATTACAGCGATAAAAATCCCAAAATTTGAACTGAACGTGGAAAATATTGGCTTACATTTTCATTTTGTTGCAGTATGTTCCTCAAGCTATTCACACTAGGTCTCTGAGAAGAATAGTATTAGTAAATTACAGGCCTGCTATTTAAACTGTGGTTCTCTGTCAGACGTATCTCACATATAACTGTGTTCCAAAGTCTGCCATTTCTGCCTTCCATTTTGTTGCAGTGTGTCGGTCAAGCTTTTCACACTAGGTCTCTGTGAAGAATAGTATTAGTAAATTACAGGCCTGCTGTTTAAAACTGTGGTTCTCTGTCAGACGTATCACATAATAACTGTGTTCCAAAATCAGCCATTTCTGCCTTCAATTTCGTTGTAGTGTGTCAGTCAAGCTATTCACACTAGGTCTCTGTGAAGAACAGTATTAGTAAATTACAGGCCTGCTATTTAAAACCATGGTTCTCTGTCAGGCGTATCACATAATAACTGTGTTCCAAAATCAGCCATTTCTGCCTTCCATTTCGCTGCAGTGTGTCAGTCAAGCTATTCACACGAGGTCTCTGTGAAGAATAGTATTAGTAAATTACAGACCTGCTATTTAAAACTGTGGTTCTCTGTCAGATGTATCTCACATATAGCTGTGTTCCAAAATCAGCCATTTCTGCCTTCCATTTCATTGCAGTGTGTCCGTCAAGCTATTCACAATAGGTCTCTGTGAAGAATAGTATTAGTAAATTACAGGCCTGCTATTTAAAATCGTGGTTCTCTGTCAGATGTATCACATATACCTGCGTTCCAAAATCAGCCATTTCTCGTGAACGTGGAAAATATTGTCCTCCATTTAAATGGGCAAGGTGCGTGGCAAGGGACGGGGAAGTGGACGTGATGGTGATGGTGCATGCAGAGGCCAAAGCTGAGGCCGTGGACAAGCTGAAATTGTGCCACAACAAACACCCTCATCTTCTCGCCCGACCTTCCTGCCCCAATTGCTAGGGGACCGCAGCACTCCACTATTGAACCCACAGCAATGTTAAAAGGTTGTTGGTTGGATAGCAAATAATGCTTTCAGTCACTTAGCCACAACCACTACCACACTGTCTTCAACACGGTCAAGTCTAAGTAGCCGTGAGTCTGGACCGCATATTCCTCACTTTGATCCTCCTTCCTCCCACCATGCCGAGTGCCCGGAGACAACTGATCCCACACTTGGACACTCAGAAGAGCTGTTCACTTTTCCATTTGTAGATTCGGGCCTCTCGCTCGGCCAGCTTCAAGCAAGTCAAGAACAGAACGCGTGTAGAGATGCCCAAATATTTGAGCAGCCACGGTCACAGGAAGACAATGGTGGGAAAGTGCAATTACTGTTGCAAGAGGTGGATGATGATGATGAGACAAAATTGCCAGAAAGTCAGGAGGAGGACCAGGGAGCGGAAGTGGAAGACGAGGTGGTGGATGATACAGTAACTGACCCAACTGCACAGTGAGGACAGCAGCAGACAGGGGGAGGAAGGCATAGCACTACAACAGGCAGGAAGAAGCAGTGTGGTAGCCGCAGACACAAGGTGGGAAAGTGTCCCCCATAACACTAACACGACGGAAGCTGCCAGTACAACTGTTAGGACTTCCCGAGTCTGGTTGTTTTTTAAAGACTCTGCAGATAACCCCAAAAAGGCCATTTGCACCACTTGGCAGGCCAGCATCAGCAGGTGTAGCAAAACTAGCAGTCTGACCACCACCAGCATCCACATTCTTGTCCCAGAACAGCGTTCAGTTGTCCCTACCCCAGTCCTTGGAACGCAAGTACAAATACGCAGCCAATGCCCCACAGGCCACACTACTAAATTCACACATTTCGCGACTGCTTGGTCTCGAAATGTTGCATTTTAGGCTCGTGGAGATGGAAGTTTTCTGCAACCTGATGGCGGCGGCCGTCTCTTGGTACTCGGTCCCCAGCCGCCACTATTTCTCCCAGTGTGCCGTCCCCGCATTACACGAGCATGTGTCCCACAACATTAGCCGTGCCCTCAACAATGCAGTTACTGGGAAAGTCCACCTAACCACGGACACGTGGACAAGTGCTTGTGGGCAGGGATGGTACATCTCGCTGACGTCACACTAGGTTAATATAGTGGAAGCAGGGACCCAGTCGGACCTTGAGATGGAACACGTCCTCCCAACGCCAAGTATTGCGGGCCCTGGGTCAATCAGGGTTGCCCCCTCATTCTACAGCTCCTGCACCTCCTCCTCTTCAGTCTCCATCTCTGAAATGACCACATTAGTCAGAAGCTGGAAGCACTGCAGCGGCCAAGCAGCAACAGGCTGCGTTGAAGCTAATATGCTTAGGTGACAAACCGCACACCGCTGAAGAGTTGTGGACAGCTCTGAAAGAGCAGGCAGATCTGTGGCTGACACCGCTGAACCTACAGCCAGGCATTGTCGTGTGTGACAATGCCCGGAACCTGGTGCCGGCTCTGAAGCGAGGCACTTGGTCCCTCTGCTCGGTCCTTCCCTGGTTCATGGAGTCGATTGAGCCGCCATGCGACCTTGGTCAGTCCGAGTTGACACCTAGTTACGCCCCTCTGGTCCCTCCTTGCACCGCATCACAGAGGTTCCACCACCCGGATCCGTAACACACCTCTGTCTTCATACCCAGACATGGGTATAAGCTTCCTGATTTTGTCTATTTGCTCTTGTCCTCCTCCTTCTCCTCATCCTCCACCACCATATCACCACAATATCTACCATATCACCATATTTGCGTCTCTTCCAAGGCGCATTGGAGTTCCTCCAAATTTTTGGCAGCCGTTGCATTCACTGCATAGGCAAACAGTATGGGAGACCCACTCCTTTCTAATGGGAACATGTCGTTACTATGGCCCAGCTCTATGTGTCTTTAAATGGTTATTGGGGTATTTCCTAAATTTTGGCAGCCGTTGGACTCACTGCATACCCTATAACTATATAGCAGACCCTCTCCTTTCTAATGGGAACATGTCATTACTGTGGCTCAGCTCTATGTGTCTTTTAAATTGTTATTGGGGTTTTTCCCAAATTTTGGCAGCCCTTGCAGTCACTGCATGGGCATTACCACTATAGGAGACCCACTCCTTTATAATGCAAACATTTTTTTTACTGAGACCCTCCTCTATGTCTCTTCAAAAGGATATTGGGGCGCGTCCAAATTTTTTGGCAGCCCTTGCAGTCACTGCATACGCAATAACAGTGTAGGAGACCCTCTTTTTAATAATGGGAACAACAAAGCATAGCCGACTGCTGGCCCTTTAAGAATAATAAGTGCCGCCTGATGGCTGTATGAAAATAGTGTTTGTGACTTTCAGAGTCCCTCCTGCATAAATGAAACAGGATGTGTCTCATGATGTCTCAAACATCTCATGGCCAGATAAAGTAATAAAATGTTAAAATGACCTTTCCCAGTGAATGCATTTTTCACCGTTGAAAGCAATGCAAAAGTGCAAAACCGTATCAAAAACGCTACGTGTGAACATAGTCCAAGGTGTGGAGGAGCATTTTTGTTTTTGCTTATTTATTTTGCCTTATATACAAGTCATTACCCTGGAAAGGATGTTCCTTAACATTTTTCCCAGGAAAATCCATTTTGGTTTTGTTTTTGTATGTTTTATTGTGAGTCCGTAAAAGTGGCGTAATACCTCTGACAACATTGTTGACAGCAGTGACCTGGGAGTCAAAGATGCTTCCAAGTGCTTTCCCCATGCTGTTCCCATGTCATTTGAGCACTGTTCCCATCGATTTGGGCTATTTTTAGGCCCTCTGCAGACCGCCGTGTGTGGCCGCCAAAAAAATGCTCGAGTTTCCCATAGACTTACATTGGCTCGTTGCTCGGACCGAGCACCCGAGTATTCCAATTTGCTCAACCCGAGCAACGAGCACCTGAGCATTTTAGTACTCGCTCGTCACTAGTAAAGGGGCATTGTGGGGAATAATACAGTATGTGAGGGGCACTGTGGGGGCATCATCCTATGTGTGGGAGGCTGTAAGGCGAAGAATTATACTGTGTGGGGGGGCAGTATTAATTCATCACTATGTATAAAGAAAGCCTTTTGGGGGTATTATAATGTGTTTGAGGGCCTGGCAATGTGGGAACATCATTGAGTTTTGAAGGCTTCTTTGGAGTATCATACTGCACAAAGGGATAAAAAGGGAATCAAACTGTGGAGGAACACTAAAGGGCTTCACTAGAGGAACTATTTCTTTGTGGATAAACAAAAGGGAATGGATGAATTCATTGGGTGGATTTGCTTTAGAAAAAATTGCCCTGGCACTCTAAAAGATGTGTCCTTTTTATTTGTCTTTCAAAGTTGGGCGGTATGCTCATATGTCCCTGTCTCCAACTGAAATGACAACCTACATTTCCTATTACATAAATATACACACCTTAGGAAAACTGTTCTAAAACTTCAGTAGACATGAATACATGATTTTGCTACATAGGAGAGAACTGGATGAAATCCATGCAAATATGTAGATAATATGGGTACTCAAATCAGTTTGTGCTCTGGATACTTAGTCAATTGATAAAGAAAACACTCAGATCACCAATTCCTTTTGGACCTTAGCCTTTTATAATTGTGGCCAGAAATATTGAGACTGACACAAATTTTGGTTTTCACAAAGTTTGCTGCTTTAGTGTTTTTAAATAGTTTTTAGTTTATGCCCTAGCATCCATGATATCAGCTTGTGGGCCAAATCCTGAATGATGGCAGCAACCCATTCTTGTGTAATCAGTGCTTGGAGTTTAGCACAATTTCTTTATTTCCTTTTGTCCACTCTATTTTTAAGGTATAATCATAGGTTCTCAAAAGCAATGATATCTGTGGAGTTTCCTGGCCATGGACCAAACATTTCAATGTTTTGTTCACCAAGCCCCTTATTTATCACATTTGCCTTGTGACATGGTCTCCATGATGTTGCAAAAAGCATTGTTTAGCACCAAATTGCTGCTGGATCGTTGGGAGAAGTTGCTTATAGAGAATGTTTAGATACCATTCTTTATTCATGGCAAAATTGTGAGTGAGCCCACTCCATTGGATGAAAAGTAACTCCACACATGAATGGTCTCAGGATGCTTGTTAGTGCTCACCTTCTGTTCTCTAGACTATCATTTCTTCAGGTGTCCCAAACAGTCTAAAGGGGGCTTCATTAGAGAAAATACATTTACTCTAATTCTCTGTTCATTCCCTGTACTTCCTGCAGAATTTCCTCGATGTTTTTGTTGGAGAGAAGGGTCTTCTTTACTTCACCTCTTGATACCATGCCAGCCTCCAAAAACCTTTGCCTCACTGTGTGTGAAGATGCACTGATACCTTTCTGCTGCCATTCCTAAGCAAGCTCTGTACCAGTGTTGAGGTGATCCCATAGCTAAATCCTCTTTAGGAGACTATCCTGGCACTTCTCTGACTTTCTTGGGGGTCCTGAAGCCTTCTTCCCAGCAATTGAATATCTCTCATTGAAGTTCTCGATTATGTTAGAACCCTCCTGTTTGTTTTTTTTACATCTTGTGTTTTGCGGTCACGTGACCATCTGCCTTTATATTCCAGCTCCGCCCTTTTGGTTGTGCTGGACGTCAGTGTTTGACTGTTTCTCAAGCCAGGTGCTTTGGTGCCTTTCCCTGTTAGTTCGCTTGGTCCTACTTGGACCTCTAGTACCTTTTTGTCTGTTTGTCTTTTTGTGTTCTGCAACAACTTCTCTGTTTAGGAGGTGTCCCATTTTTGTCCCAGTCGTTAGTTCTTTTAGGGACCCCTCCCTTTATGCTATAGGTCTTCGTTCAGACTAGCCGAGGACAAAGGCGGGTCTGTTCACTTGGACAGGCAGCCCTCTATATCGTAGGGATTCAGCTTAGTCTTACTGTAGGGACAGCTTTCCCCTATCTTTCCTTAGTACTTGTTGCAGATCATAACAGTAAGTCTAGCCAAAAAAAAAAAAACTAAAAGGAAAGAAATTCGGGAATCAGTATGGTTTCCGTCCAGAATTTGGCTCAATGCTTGCAGGGATTGTCTCTGGAGGTGGCCGAGCAACAGCAGCACGTGAGTTCTGGAGCGCATTTTGTGGAACCCAAGGTAGGATTGCCTGTTTTTTATGGTAAACAGCAAGATTTTTTTTCTTTTAAAAATGCTTGTTTGTTATATTTTCGTTTGAGACCAAGGTCCTCTGGGAATGAATCACTACGCATTGGTTTTATTATGTCACTTTTGCGCAATGAACCACAGGGGTGGGCCTTTTCTCTCCAACCTAATGATCCATGCTTAAGGTCTGTAGAAGAATTTTTTTCTGCTATGGGTCTATTATATGACGATCCTGATAGAATCTCATCTGCTGAGGCAGTACTCAGGCGTTTGAATCAGGGGTCAGGTGATGTTGAAAATTACTGCACACACTTCAGAAGATGGGCTTCAGAAGTCTTATGGAATGATCCAGCTCTGAAATGTTTATTTCTTGCTGGTCTGAGTGAAAGGGTTAAGGATCTGCTAAATGCATTCCCTGCACCTGAGACTCTGCAGGATGCCATGCAATTAGCTGTTCATGTGGACAGGAGGCTGAGGTTCAGGCTGAATGAGGTAAAGACTCCTGTAATGTCAGGTCCTAGTCCCCAGAAAATCTGCTCAGACGGCGGAGAACCGATGGAGGTTGGGGTGATGTCACTCCGCTCTCAGGAGAGAGACCGGAGGTTCGCTGAGGGATTGTGTCTTTATTGTGGTAAAGCTGACCATTCGATTAACTATTGTGAGCTTCGTTTAAGTAAAGAAAAAAAAAATGTCAGGTACGCCCGTATTGCTTGTTTACGTTCTGCAGGAGTATTTCTTTCTGGGAGTACTACTTTGCAGGGAGATTTGATTGAATTTCAGGTATTTGTGGATTGTGGTACAACACTTAATGTGATTGATAAAGGGTTTTTGGAAAAACTTAACTTGAAATCCAAACCTTTGTCATCACCTATTTCTGTGATTGCAATTGATAACACTCCCTTGAAATGTATTACTCACAAGGTTGCTACATTTCCCCTCGCTCAATGGAGTTCACCTAGAAATTTTGGACTTGGTTGTATTAGATAATTTACCCTCTCCGGTTGTTCTAGGATTGCCTTGGTTAAAATTGCACAATCCTTTACTGGACTGGTCTACTAATGTGATTAAGTCTTGGAGTCCGAAGTGCTATGATAAATGTTGTAATGGTTGCATTGCAGCTGTGGAAAAAGGGGAATTACCGGTACCTATTCAAGATTTTTGGAGGGTTTTTTCAGAGGAGGAGTCGCAAGTTTTAACTCCTCATAGGGATTATGATTGCACCATTGAGTTTGTTCCGGGAGCTACTCTTCCCATGAGTCGCTTGTTTAATCTGACTATCCCTGAAAGAAAGGCCTTGGAGGAATACATACAGACTAGCCTGGCTGCTGGTCACATTAGACCTTCTAAGTCACCTGTGGCAGTTGGATTTTTCTTTGTTAAAAAAAGGACGGGTGTTTACGTCCATGTCTGGATTTTTGTGAAATGAATAAGATTACCGTACGCAATTCCTACCCATCGCCATTAATTCCTGACTTGTTTAACCAGTTAGTGGGGGCCAAGTGGTTCTCTAAAATTGATCTCCGGGGGGCATAAAATATGTTACGAGTGAAGGATGGTGATGAATGGAAAACTGCTTTTAACACTCCGGTAAGTCATTTTGAGAATCTGGTCTTTTGGTCTTACCAATTCACCTGCATTTTTTCAGAACCTTATTAATGACATCCTGAGACCTTTGATTGGTAAGAATGTGGTTGTGTATTTGGATGACATTCTGATTTATTCACCAGATCTGGAGTCCCATTGGCAGAGTGTACGTGAAGTTTTGCAGTTATTGAGGGATAATTCACTCTTTGCTAAGCTGGAGAAATGTGAGTTTGCTGTGCAGAAAATTAGTTTTTTGGGCTACATTGTCTCTAGTGAGAGATTTGAGATGGACCCTGTGAAGGTTCAGACTGTGCAGGAATGGCCTAGGCCTATTGGTTTGAAATTTATACAGAGATTTTTGGGTTTTGCCAACTATTACAGGAAATTCATTAAGAATTTTTCTGTAATTGTTAAACCTCTAACCGATCTCACCAGGAAAGGTGCGAATACGGTCCAGTGGACTACTAAGCCATTGAAGCGTTTAAGTATCTCAAAGAGAGGTTCAGTTCTGCCCCTATCCTTATGCAGCCTGATGAGACCAAGCCTTTTTTGGTCAAGGTCGATGCTTCATCAGTGGGGGTCGGAGCAGTTTTGTCTCAGGAGAACAGGGATGGAGTACATCCTTGTGCCTTCTTTTCGAAAAAAAAATCGGAAACCCAACTGAATTATGATGTTGGAAATCGGGAGTTGCTGGCTATTAAACTCGCGTTTGAACATTGGCGTCATTTTTTGGAAGACGCTAGATTTCCTATTCAGGTTTTCACAGATCATAAGAATTTGATCTATCTGGATGCTGCCAAGCGCTTGAATGCCCGTCCAGCTAGGTGGGCACTTTTTTTTTCTCGGTTTCATTTTTCTGTTACTTATATCCCTGGTACTAAGAATGTTAAAGCCGATGGTTTATCTCGCAGCTTCTCTCCTATGGTCAGTGCCGAGGAGGAGGAGAAGCATTTTACAGAAAGGAGTTGTGGTGGCAGCATTGGACTCCGTTTTGGAGGATGGGATTCTGAAAGCTCAAGATGATGCTCCATTGAACACTCCCCATGGGAGGATGTTCATGCCTAGAACCTTTAGGAGAGATTTGTTTGTGGAGTGTCATGAGTAGTGTTGAGCCACCCCCGTAGTGCTCGAGTTCGGTTCGTCGAACACCCGTATATTCGCCGAACTGTTCATCGAACTGTTCGCTGAACACCTTTGAACACCGTTAAAACCAATGGCAGGCAAACAAAAACACATAGAAACACATAGAAAACACCTTCAAAGGTGTCCAAAACCTGACAAACTGCTCAGAAGACACAACTAACACATGGAAAAGTGACAAGTACATATAGTCATGCGAAAAGAAAAGAGGTGGAGGAGTAAAAGGAGGGGGAGACACAGATATAGGCATGTCATGCCCTTCTAAAACCAAAAAAGTGCGAAGCCGACACAGCCAGTCCGTTCCTGCCCGTGCGACCTCCGTGTCGCCGGGTTTGTGCCAGAGCCGCGGTGGACCCTGACAGCCATCCCCCCTCTCCCAATACTGGTGCCTGTCCGCTGGTGGGTCGAGCCCCCCCGCGGTGGGGGGGGGGTAACATCTGCAGAAGAAAGACCATCTTCCAGCCAAACTAAGATGTATACTTCTTTTCGTGGACAATGTGATACGATCCCTTTCTTACGGACACGCCCATCGCTACAAATTCCAGATGAGGCACAAAAACAGCAGGTGCTTCAACGGATATCAAGTTCTCCTTCAAGTGGGCTCTCCTCCACCTCAACTTCAACATCACAAATACTCCAGTCCTCAGAGGTGTCAACCCAATCGCACTTGCTTCCTCACAGCTCCCAAGTCTCCAGCTGCCCGTCTGAGTATGGGGTAACACAGATGGTTGAGTCTGCACAGCTGTTTACTCATACTATAGCCTGGGAAACGGAGGTCTGCTCCAGAGCTTCTGTTAATCCAGACGAGGAAATGATCTGCACTGATGCCCAGAATCTTTATAAGTCGGATCCAGGACCAGATGAAGAAGGTTCTGAGCATAATGTAGACCCTCGTTCCCAAACTGTAACTCCTGTTGGTGGAGACAATGATGAAGACGATGATGAGACTCAAATACCTGATTGGAGCGACAACTTGACTTTTCGGTCAGGGCAGGAAGAGGTTGGCTCTGAGGACGACGGGTGTGAGAACACACAGGGTGATGATGACGAGGTTGGAGATCGCACTTACTGTCAACCCACAGTCAGCCAGTCGATGAGGTCAGCAGAGGAGGTGGAGGAGGATGTGACTAGCCCAGGGGATGTGGATGACTTGGTACCCAGGCCTTTGCCTGGCCTTGGGGATGTCGCGGTGGTCGGCTCCCTGGCCTGTACCCTGGGGTCACTCTTTAAAAGGGTGGATAATTGTTAATTTTATAAGAGTTCGTGACGCCACCTGTGCTATCTGGTGAGAAGCACCAGCGCTGCAGTAGTCCACTGAGGCCGGTGATAAGACAGCTCGATGGTATAGCTCCCCACAGGGGGAACTAGGTCTCAGGGCAGCGTATGCAGGGGGAATGCAGGACAGGCGAGACCCAGCTGGGTCAGAGCAAGAACAGGAACGGACACGGTAGTCACTTCAGTACCTTTTACTGGTGGAAATTCAGGCACATCCCGGAGCACTGTAGGGTGAAGGGTGCATATCAGGATCCTCCCCAATGAGCGGGTGTAGGGCCTCCTGTTTCTTGCCTCTGCGTAGTAAGTTTCTGACCTGCCTGGAGCTAGGCCTAACTTTGTCTCTGTCCTGCGCTGGCTGACCTTGTGGTAGGGGCTTCTCTTGGAGTTCACGCTCCCAGTATGCGGGGCCTAAGCGTCTCCTGGCTCTGTTACGTATCAGCACCTTAGCGATCCTGGGACTTGTAGTTCTCCAGGGATTCTGGTTATGCCTTACTGGGTCATAGAGATCCCGGTAAGCTCGGATCCGGTGTCCTGTAAATGCTTCTGGGTGAGCTGGTTAAGCTCCTCTGCCCCCTATGTACTAACTCTCCACTAGCCTTCGGCCTACTTGGGCCCTCACTAGGCTATACACACTAACGGCAACTTGCCGCGCTTCACCGATCTTATGGCGCCAGCACACCTTAAGCTCTAACTGGGCTCCCTGAATCTAGCTAACAGGAGCCTCGTGCTCCACTGCTGAACTATTAACTGAGTTCTCTAGACTAGACTGAGCTCCACTGCAGACTGACCTCTCTTTGGCCTCTCTACTGCAGGAACTCTTCAGAGGAACTGAACTGCCTAGCTCCACCTTCCCTATTTATATCCCTAACGGGCTCCCTCTGCTGGTCGGAGGTGGAAGGTGGAGATGTGTGAATGTTTATGGGGGCCTCTTGTGGAGGATTCCATCAATGCACTCTTCTAGGATCTGTGATACCAAGCGCCGTAGGGCGTCATAGATGCTATTGACGATGAGGTTAAGTTCCGCCTTCCTGGACAGAGACGGAGTACTGGAAGCACGTCAACAACTGCATCCTCAACCACAACTCTGCCTCTGACCACAAGTCGTAGTGGCTCTTCAGTTCGCATGGGCTCTAAGCCTTGCATAGCCTGGGCATTTTTTCAGATCGATAAGGATGACCCAACTAGTGTTATCTGTAATATTTGTCACCAAAAGCTAAGTAGAGGCCAAAAAATACATAGTTTGAGTACTTCATGCATGTACCGTCACATGGATATGAAGCATAAGTTGCAGTGGGAAGCTCACTGTGCTACAATGCGGCCTAGCGGGCCGGGCCAACCACCGTCTGCCCAATCTTGTGCATCCGCAGCCTCTTCATCCTCTGTGACTGGGGGGACAGCAGTCACACATGTTTTTGGACGCAGACCTGCCACCTCTTTACCCGCAACAGCCAGTGTGATTGGCAGGTCGTCAGTTCATTGGGAAGTGGAAACACCTGCTGGTGTTGAGCGCTCTCCGACATCGAGAGCACCACCTTTGGATCAAGGCAACCTAACATGTCCGCCTGCATCTTCCTCACAGACCGGCAGTTTGCCGGGGACACACTACTCAACCCCGTCTAAGCACAACAGCCAGTCCTCGGTCCCTCAGATGTGGACAAGTAAAAGACCATTTCCTCCTAGCCATGAGAAAGCTAAGAGGTTGAATTTCACCATCTGCAAGCTGTTGGCTACAGAAATGCTGCCTTTCCACCTGGAGGACACAGAGGATTTTCAAGACCTTATGTCCGTCACAGTGCCCCAGTACCAGATGCCCAGTCGGCACTACTTCTCAAAGAAAGGTGTGCCTGCGCTCCACTAGCATGTCGCACACAACATCACCGCTTCTTTGAGAAACTCTGTGTGTGACAGGGTGCACTTCACCACAGACACTTGGACGAGAAGGCATGGACAGGGGCGTTACATGTCACTGACTGGGCACTGGGTAACTATGGTGACAGCAGGACAAGGGGCTGCTGTCCAAGTCTTACCGTCCTAATGAGTTGTGCGTCAATCCTCTTTATCTCGAAGTTCCTCCACTGCTTCTGCCTCCTCAACCTCCTCTCGGTCCTCCACCTGCACCCAAAGCCTGTCTGGTAATGCCACCTGCTTTCTAACTGCGCAGAAGGAATCCTGCACACCTCCTTACTATGCTGGCAGCAGGGCTCAACGGCATCAGTGTTTACTTTGAATTGTCTGGGAAATGTGAGTCACACAGCTGAGGAGTTGTGGTCAGCTCTGGAGACCCAGTTTCATGAATGGTTGTCTCCACTGGACCTGCAACCAGGGAAGGCCGTGTGCGACAATGCTGCAAACCTGGGTGCGGTCCTTCACCGGGGCAATGTCACACATGTGCCTTGTATGGCTAACGTGTTGAACCTGGTTGTCCATAAATTTTTAGCCCACTATCCCGGACTAGATGGCCTTCTGCAGAGGGCACGGTCGCTGTGTGCTCACTTCCGCCGTTCGCATCCCGCAGCTCAACGACTTACATCTCTACAGAAGTCGTTGGGCCTGCCAGTTCACTGGCTGAAATGCGATGTGCCGACACGGTGGAATTCAACTCTACACATGTTGCAGCGACTGTGGCAGCACCGACAAGCCCTGGTGCAATACGTTCTGACGTATAGCCTGGGCCAACGAGATCCAGAGGTGGGGCAAATCACGCTGCAGGAGTGGTCTCAGATCAGGGACCTATGAAGTTGATGCGCCCCCTGGGCTGTGGGGCCCCCTGGGCCGTGGGGTACCCGGAGCCGGGCCGGTAGACGCTGGGGGTTGTAGTCACTGTGGCGGTGTCCCGGTCCATGACCCAGGGCGGTCAATCCAAGGGTAATTTGTATATATGGGTTTTATAATGTCCGACTACGCCACCTGTGGAGTGCAGCCAAAGGGTCCGCCGCTGCGGAACAGTCCTCTGAAGCTGGTGGTTTTGCAGCAATGGTATTATTACTCCCCACAGGAAGAGTGTAGCTTCAGGGCAGTGTGGGTGGATGATGGTGGTTGTAGTGCAGGGTGTCAGTAATGAACACAGAGTCCGTGTGATGCAGTCCCAAGATCTTTACTCACAGTTGTTGCAGTCCAGATTACAGGTACCAGAGCAATCTCCCCCGTCGTGCTGTGCGTACTCAGTGAGGGGCTCAGTCCACCCCCAGATAGCTCCGGAGTACTTAGCAGGACCCCCTTCTGTGTGTCCTTTCTCTGGCCTTCTCCCTGCACCTCACACCCAGTGACACTTCTATCCGGTATCCTCGGGCCTTGGAGGGCGACGTGTGTTCCGTCCCCTGGGTCCTATGTGGCTACCTTCTTAGTGAGACTGGTGTGGACTTTGGTCTGCAGTACATGAAATGCTGCAGCCTCTGGTTTCTAGTTGAGCCTTGCTGTTTCTCCGCTAGTTGAGGGACCGGTTCCCCTTATCTGGCCTGACCCCTCTACCTCCTGGTAGCAGCGGGAGTACATGTGGCCTTCTGCACGGTCCGTACCCCTAGGGTCCCTTCGGTTCCTGGAGCTTTCCTGCTCCCACTCCTCTCTTCTCTCCTTCAGTCCTGGGCCTCCCAGGCTAGGCCCGCTTCCGGAGCAGAGCTCATACAGAGCCTCTGCTCCTGTCACTTTTCCTCCTCTGACTGGCTTGCTCTTTCTAAGAAGGCTTCCTATTTATACTCTCCCTGTCATGTGCTCCCCTAAGCTGCTCCCCTAAGCACCCACTACATAGGACCCTCCCGCCAGCTAGGGACCTGGGACTGTGCTCTCCCTTAGGAGCAATCTCGTCCTACCCCCACTGCGGGTATGTGTTGGATGCAGGTGTTAGGGTCCCGAGCCATACGCCTTCCTTACCTGAGGGTGAGATACCACACCTCTGGGTGAGATGCAGTAACTCTGTGGCGACTGAACCCTCAGGGGCGCCACACACCCTTCTGCACAGTTTTGAAATGGCGACGAAGATGTTTAGCGACGATGCCATTATCAGCATGACTATTCCGGTGATTTACATGCTGGAGCACACATTAAACAGAATTCAGAGTCAGGTGGTGGGACAAGAGGAGGTGGAGGAAGTAGAGGAGGAGTCGTATGCGGAAGGGATAACATCTCCAAGGTCCAGACGGTCGGCGGCACCAAGGCGGCAGGCATGGGAGGGTGGGGGAGAGGGATTAACCAGGGCGCATGGTAGCAGCCAAACTGTTGAGGAAGGTGCAGGAGCCAAGGAAGAAGTGGAGGACGAACTGGCGATGGGCATGGAAGACTCATCAGATGAGGGAGACCTTGATCACATTTCTGTTGTGTGAGGTTGGGGGAAGAGGGCAGAGGAAGGAGGCATGATTCTTACCTCGCTACCAACACAACAAGGACTTGGTCCTCCTGGATGCGCAAGACACATGAGTGCCTTCTTGCTTCACTACCTGCAACATGACCCTCGGATTGTCAGAATTCAAAGTAATCCTGACTACTGGGTTGCCACACTCTTAGATCCCCGGTACAAAAGTAAATTTGCCGAAATAATTCCTGCCATAAAAAGGGATTTACGCATGCAGGAGTATCTGCAGACGCTGATGCAGAATCTTACATGTGCTTTTCCACAAAACACCAGTGGTGCACGTAGTGAATCTCACAGTTCTAACTTGCCAACCGTGGGACTGTCGAGTCTTCATCACTCAAACCGTAACAGTAACACAGTATCTGCTGGTAACAGCAATTTTGTGGAATCGTTTCACCACTTTTTTAGACCATCCTTTGCAAGGCCACAGGAGACAAGAAGTCTGACACATAGTCAACGCCTAGAGAGGATGGTACAGGAGTATCTCCAAGTGAACATCGAAGCCATGACTGCGTCACTGGACCCTTGCTCATTTTGGGATTCCAATCTGGAAAAATGGCCGGAGCTCGCCACTCACGCCTTGGAGATCTTGTCATGCCCTGCAGCCAGCGTTCTCTCTGAACGTGTGTTCAGCGCTGCTGGTGGTGTGCTGACAGATAAGCGCACGCGGCTGTCCACTGAGAATGTAGACAGACTCACGTTCATAAAGATGAACAAATCATGGATTCGCACGGACTTTTCTACCCCTGGGTCATCCTGGGGAGACTAAAAGCTTGAGGATTTGGTAAAATCACCTCACCAACCGTTTTAAGCAACTGTGGGGCAATTGATGCCACTTAACCCTAGAACGCATGACCATAAAAATCTACACTTTCACATACCTGGGGCCTTTTAGGCCCGTGTGCAAATAACATGGAATAACTCAAACTCAAATGACAAACAACTATATACATGAAGAATACCTAGAGTTTCAAAATTCTAACTAAAGTAATCTTGCAGAAAATAGAAAACAATTAACAGGGCGGGCCTGCGAGGCCCCAGGTATGTGTTCTAGGGTTAAGTGGTGTCTGTGCCACAATTTTGGGAAAAAATTGAGACTCTTTTTGGAATCCACTTGCTGTGTCTTACGTGACGTTGGCATCGTCAATTCCAGGTGGGTTGGGTTGCTCCCCCCCCCCCTTTTAACTGTAAGAAACTACATACACTATGGCTTGGGGTAACACAGATAGTTGAGTCTGAAGAGTTGTTTACTCAGAGGTCTGCTCCAAAGCTTCAGTGTCTGCTATTCAGCGTAGAATTTTTAACTGCATCTAGCCTAGGCAATACTTTGGGCGTAGCAGCCCAGCTGCGAAGCAAGCTGCACCGCCTGTGTATCTAATAAGAATTTTTAAATGCATCTAGCCTAGGCAGACTGTGGTGACCCCCAACCAAACCCAGACGCTCAGCCCCCCTACCGTCCCCCTTTCCTTGACAATACAATAATGTAACTCTTACAACTGGATGGGTGAGGATCGGTCACAGCTTTATTAACTCTTTATACTCATTCCATTAGAAAGGCATTTTATTTCTAAAATAATTCAGCTTGTTGCAGCATGCCCTGGGTCTCCACTCCGGCAAGTTGGCCAACAAGTGTAACTCTCCAACATGTCCTTTCTATTTCCAGGCCACGGAGTATCCTGCGTACTCGTATGCAGGACTCTGACCCCCACCCATCACTCTTAACGCTTGTTCCACTCCGTCCTGGAGTCCTGACAGGAATATGTCCAGTCCAATATCCATTAAGTGAACACCGTCGGGCCGTATGAGGCCTGCTTTATCTCCTTCCAGTTGTCGGTGTCGTATCACTACACCGCCTCTGTCTCTTCTAAATTTTACCATCCGAATATTTATTACCCGCCTTGTCCGTTCGATGGCCGTGATGTCTCGCGCACCTTGCCATACCACCATCGGCACAATCTCTGACCATACTATAGCTAGTTTTGTGAAAAATTCTCTGAAGCGCTCAGTGTCTAGTTTCATTATTGCCATTAGTTATGCGCTCTTGTGATGACCTAGGTTGTTTCCCCCGGCCTGTATAACTAAGATGACCAGACCTCTTGCCTCTCTCCCTACCTTGATTACCTCCATTAGTACCTGTGGCCATAGCAGGTCTCTAATACCTCTCCAGTTGAAATATGTGTTATGAAACTGTAATTTCCTCCCGCCTGGGCGGACTTTCGCCCTTTTTTCTGCCCAATATATATACGAGTGGCCTATCACCCACACTGTTGGCTTAGCGTCACCTGTAAAAGAAACAAACCACGTTAGGATAACAAGTCCGGTCTTATGTATCTCGCCAAACACGTGGATCGCCATCTCCCTATCCTCTGAACTTCCGTTTCTGACAGTCCTGCTCTTGCTGCTTCCATGGCCGCGCCTATGCGGAATGAGTGTGTCCCGTAATCTTTGGGGTGGTTCCCTGTCGATGTTATGCATTTATTAAATATAGCTTGGAACTGGTATCTTGATAATGGCATTCCATCAATGTGTGATAGGAAGAAATTACTTTGTGATCTGATGGTTAGATATGTTTTTACTATTGTTACCTGACTCAGTGTACCGTTTGTGGGTTGTAGAAGTACCCAAGTGCCCCTGGCTGCTGGAACCGTTTTCGATTGGCGTATGCATAGACGTATTGCATTATTGGCTATGACTACGTCCTGGTGAAATAAGCCTCCACTGGTGGTAATTTTGGATTGAGGGACTAATTCGCTTATGCATAGCGCCCCGAAGAAGGCGATCACAAATGCAGTAGACAGTAGTGTTGCTTCAAATTGTAAGCGTCATGTTAAAGGTGTTAGGGATATGATGTGAGAAATCATTTTTTGTGACACGGGACGGGACGTCTACACTCCTGACTTGGCTGACCCCTTTTCCACCCTTTTATGGATTGTCTGATGATGAATCTTTGTCACATCTCCCCAATTCAGTAGTTGGAAGTGAAATGCTACTCCGGTCAGACACCGCTGCGCTGACGCCCCTGATATGCCCCTCATCATTAGCTGGTGGAGAAATTCTATGGTGACTTGTGATCTAGCTTGTTCACATTGGTCAACCCATCTGCCTGCTACTAGTCGTGTCCACTCTTCCCATGCCTTACCGTATGCTTGCCACGTCGACGGGGCAACTGACGCTCTGATTAATGGCATCAACTCTTCGCCACTAGATCCCATAGGGAGGTTGGGCAACTGTTGCCCGATGGGTGGGCGTTGGGGAAGAGCTCTGTGAAAATCTGCCAATTGAATTGTTATAAAGCGTTAGCAGCAGCGTTAGACCCCTCAGCATCGTGGCTAGCGCGGACCCATACATTGTGTTTTAGGCACAGGAATGCTAGCTGGCGGAGTAGGCCTAGCACTGGGAGAGACAATGATGCCATCTTATTAATGCAATGCGCTAGGCTGGTGTTTTTTGTTATGAAGCGTATATTTTTGTTAGCCACGCGCGTGCCCCATATTTCTATTGCTACCACTATTGGGAAGAAAAATTATTTTGAGGGCTAGATGCAGCTAAAAATTATTATCAATTTAAAAGCTGGTGGAGCTTGGTATAGATGGCCTAATACACACTGCTACAAGCCCAAATATTTTTTCAGAGCTAGATGCAGATAAAAATTATTTTTAATTTGCAACCTGGTGGAGGTTAGTATAGATGGACTAATAGAACAAGTCCCACACACTGCTAGAAGCCTAAATATTTTTTCAGAGCTAGATGCAGATAAAAATTATTTTTAATTTGCAACCTGGTGGAGGTCAGTATAGATGGACTAACAGACCAAGTCCCACACACTGCTAGAAGCCTAAATATTTTTTCAGAGCTAGATGCAGAAAAAAATTATATTGAATTTGCAACCTGATGGAGGTCAGTATAGATGGACTAATAGAACAAGTCCCACACACTGCTAGAAGCCTAAATATTTTTTCAGAGCTAGATGCAGATAAAAATTATATTGAATTTGCAACCTGATGGAGGTCAGTATAGATGGACTAATAGAACAAGTCCCACACACTGCTAGACGCCTAAATATTTTTTCAGAGCTAGATGCAGAAAAAAATTATATTGAATTTGCAACCTGATGGAGGTCAGTATAGATGGACTAATAGAACAAGTCCCACACACTGCTAGAAGCCTAAATATTTTTTCAGAGCTAGATGCAGATAAAAATTATTTTTAATTTTCAACCTGGTGGAGGTTAGTATAAATGGACTAATAGACCAAGTCCCACACACTGCTAGAAGCCTAAATATTTTTTCAGAGCTAGATGCAGAAAAAAATTATATTGAATTTTCAACCTGATGGAGGTCAGTATAGATGGACTAATAGAACAAGTCCCACACACTGCTAGAAGCCTAAATATTTTTTCAGAGCTAGATGCAGATAAAAATTATTTTTTATTTGCAACCTGGTGGAGGTTAGTATAGATGGACTAATAGACCAAGTTCCACACACTGCTAGAAGCCTAAATATTTTTTCAGAGCTAGATGCAGAAAAAAATTATATTGAATTTGCAACCTGATGGAGGTCAGTATAGATGGACTAATAGAACAAGTCCCACACACTGCTAGAAGCCTAAATATTTTTTCAGAGCTAGATGCAGATAAAATTATTTTTAATTTGCAACCTGGTGGAGGTTAGTATAGATGGACTAATAGACCAAGTCCCACACATTGCTAGAAGCCTAAATATTTTTTCAGAGCTTGATGCAGAAAAAAATTATTTTGAATTTGCAACCTGATGGAGGTCAGTATAGATGGACTAATAGAACAAGTCCCACACACTGCTAGAATCCTAAATATTTTTTCAGAGCTAGATGCAGAAAAAAATTATATTGAATTTGCAACCTGATGGAGGTCAGTATAGATGGACTAATAGAACAAGTCCCACACACAGGGCCGGCCTTAGGGTATATGGCGCCCTGTGCGAAATCCCTCTTGGCGCCCCCCCCCAAAGAAAAAAAATTAAACTCATGTAGGTGAAAACAACAAGTGCATTTTTTATTAATCAAATGATCAAGTAATAACAAGCAACAAAAGTTGAAAAGTTTTAAAGCCGCCACCACGATAAGGTAGACTCTTCTGGCCGGGCCCTACTCTAACCTATTAAAATTTTCTTAAAATATCCAATACTCTTTTTAGATATATTTTTATTTAGTTTTCTTTAAGGGAATGTGTCATATACATTTTTTTTTAAAAATGACCAATAATACCACATACAGGGAATACTGCCACACCATGACCAGACCACATATTACCACAACATAGTGACCGAATAATACCACACAGAAGGGGGAAAAACTGCCACACCATGACCAGACCACATATTACCACCACATTACTAATATTACCACCACATTACTAATATTACCATAAGTGTCATTATGCACGGGAGCTCTATACATGGTATGTATAATGTAAGTGTCCAGGTAATCTAGTGATCACCAGTGACATTATACACAGGAGCTCTGTATATAGTGTCAGTGTACAGGTAATACAGTGATCATCAGTGACATTATACACAGGAGCTCTGTATATAGTGTCAGTGTACAGGTAATACAGTGATCACCAGTGACATTATACACAGGAGCCCGGTACATAGTATATAGTGTAAGTGTACATGTAATACACTGACTCACTGGTGACGTCTCTAGGTGAAGTCCTTCAGCTACGCTTTTCTCCTTCATCCAGCACAGACCGCCATTACGTCTTCCAGCCAGGACTCGTCTCTGCATAAAATAACACAGTTATCTAGAGCACATTCCCCAACTTCTACATTACGCAGCTGAATACAGACGTGTATCCACCATCAATATATGGTTAGTTATTATACAACCTACCATTCCAAATATAAATTGTAATCCACCACGGTGCCCCCATTAACTGTAAATAGGCACTTAATATATAATTTAATTAGAACCTCTACTCTTTCCGCCAATTTGTTACCAGTTACACTCCTGCATCCGCAACGCCCCCTACTCTATACTTCCTGCTCCCCGCATTCATTATTTACATGCACCCCCTGCCCCAATTCATTATATCATGTCCTGCTCTCCCCACCCCATCATCATTTACTGTCCCCCACCCCACATTCATTATGTGCAGCTCATTATCCCCCTACTCCCAATTCCCCCATGTGCAGCTCATTTTCTCCCAATTCCCCCATGTGCAGCTCTCACCCCCCCATGTGCACATCTCTCATCCCCCTCCCCCACATGTGCCCCTCTCTCATCCCCCTCCCCCACATGTGCACCTCTCTCATCCCACTCCCCCACATGTGCACCTCTCTCATCCCCCTCCCCCACATGTGCACCTCTCTCATCCCCCTCCCCCACATGTGCACCTCTCTCATCCCCCCCATGTGCACATCTCTCATCCCCCTCCCCCACATGTGCACCTCTCTCATCCCCCTCCCCCACATGTGCACCTCTCTCATCCCCCTCCCCCACATGTGCACACCTCTCATCCCCCTCCCCCACATGTGCACCTCTCTCATCCCCCTCCCCCACATGTGCACCTCTCTCATTCCCCTCCCCCACATGTGCACCTCCCATTCCCCCCACTCCTAGTAAATTGTATTTAAAAAAAAAAAAAAACTTGTTATACTTACCCCCATGCGATCCCTGCAGAATCCTCGTCCAAATCGATGACACCAGGTTCTCCTGACTTCCGGTCATGTGACGGTGCCGTCACATGACCGGAAGTCAGAGAAATCATGACAGAGATGTTCCGGCCCCGGCGCTTAGCATGGGGCCGGGGGCCCCATGAGGAGAGAGACACACAAGAGGGGGGCCCCCAAGGGGGCCCCTACCGGCCGGGCCCCATACTGGAGTCAGGGCAGTCATGCCCTGATGGCGGCCCTGCTGGAGGCTGAAGGGGCCCCCTCTCCCTCGGGGCCCCCGTTCAATGAACCGGCTGCACGGGCGGTAGTTCCGCCCCTGTGTGTGAGGAGGAGAGAGTGCAGCGCGCCCGGGTCCCGGCCGGACATTTCAGAGCAGAGAGGGGGCGCCGGCGCCTGAGCACAGAAGAAACGCTGGGCGCTCCCTCTCTGCTCTTCCATAAGAAAAATACCGACGGGGAGGGAGCCAGCGCAGCGCCCCCCTTCACTCTCAAGTTTGAGGCGCCCTGTGCAGTTGCACAGCTGGCACGCCCCAAAGGCCGGCCCTGCCCACACACTGCTAGAAGCTGAAATATTTTTTCAGAGCTAGATGCAGAAAAATATTATATTGAATTTGCAACCTGGTGGAGGTTAGTATAGATGGACTAATAGAATGATGCTATGCCCAAAAGGTTTTACTTCACTAGGTGCAGTAAAAAAAATTTGTATTCTATACACAGGTGGTCTAGCTTGCAACACAGATAGGCTACTCCTCTGACTAACACACTCTGCAATAGGCCAAAAAGGATTTGCTTTGCTAGATTTAGCCAAATGCTGTGAAAAAAACTTGCACAGCACTAAAACAGACCTGCCTGGCAAAAACTGATAGGAACTGATGTAACTTAGTCCTGAAAAGGACTGCAATTACAATTAGTCTTTACTCCCAACCTATCTATTTAAGAGCACAGACCAGCCTGATAAAAGTCGTATGAAATTATGTAACCTAGTCCTTAAAAGGACTGCAATCACAACTCTTCCCTACTCCCAAGCTATCTGTAGATTTGTGCGAAAATTGGCTTGAAATTAACAAGGTATAGCACTTACAGCAACAGCGGTGCCGTCTAACACGCAGCTGCAGCAGTAAGAAAATGGTGACGACGGGGAAAATGGCTGGGTCTTATAGGGCAAGGACATGTGACATACACTGCCAATGACACATGCCCTTGCTTGTGTGAAAAAAGCACTTCGCTCCGTGTGTGCGCTGCTGATAGGCTGACAGACTGCACCTCCCCACTGTAAATGCGGGAAAGAGAAAAAAAAATGGAGATCTTCATTATTCCTGCAGAGATCCATCCCCTGCCCCTCCCCCCGCCCCGCTGTACACTCAAACTGCGTATTAACATTAATTTTCAGCATTACTGAGAAAAAATCCAGTTATGATTTTGGTGCACGAACAGTTATCGAACATAACCTCGAACAACCGAATTTTTTTCAAATCGTTCGTGTTCGCCGAACGGCTCGAACACCGCCCAAAACAGCTCGAATTTGAGATTGGCATAAAGTTCGAGTCGAACACCGCTCATCTCTAGTCATGAGTCTTGGTGGGCAGGTCATACAGGAATTTCTGAGACTAAGAGACTGATCTGTCGCAGTTTTTGGAGGCCTGGATGGCAGAAGGAAGTCATCAAGTGGGTGCGTCAATGTACTGTGTGTGCTAGGTCAAAGGCTTCACATACTCCTGCTGCGGTGTTGCTTTGCCCTCTGGAGGTTCCTAGTGAACCTTGGACGCATCTTGCAATGGATTTTATTACTGATCTTCCCTGTGTCCAAGGGTTTTACAGTCATCTGGGTGGTCGTGGACCGTTTTAGTAAGATGTGTCATTTGGTTCAATTCATTAAGTTGCCCTGCGCCAAGACACTCACTAAGGCGTTTGTTAAGGAGATTGTCAAGCTTCATGGCATTCCCACGGATATTGTTTCTGATAGAGGACCTCAGTTTGTGGCTCGCTTTTGGCGTGCTTTTTGTGACAGGTTGGGAGTCCATTTGTCATTTCCGTCTGGTTATCATCCTGAGTCTAATGGACAGACTGAAAGAAAGAACCAGGATGTAGAACAGTTTTTGCGTTGTTTTGTGGCGGACAATCAAGAGGTGTGGTCTGAGTTTCTGCCTCTCGCGGAATTTGCTCTTAACAATCATACATCCTCCTCTGCTGGCAATGAAAGGGTAGTTATCCAGCAACTCGTGAAATTGACTTAAAAATTAGCCTTTATTTTGAAAAAATTAAAAACATGAGACCATAGTGCAAATAAAAGCGTACAGAGGCTTACGCGTTTCGAATACATAGATCCTTATTCATAGCATATTACAATGTTGAAACGGAAAAACTTTTAAGGCATATGGAGAAAGTAGCCGCCCACCGACATTACCTGTTCAGAAGCTCAATTACACATGAGTCCAGAGTCTCAGAAAACTCCGTTTTAACCCTAAATGAACTGACTGTTTCTATTTAAAAAGAAAAAGAAAAAAAAATGAAAAGTTGCCAATCAATTACAAACTTCATAAATATAACTCGCTAAATATAAGTCACATAATATCAACCTAGAAACAGACAGTTGTAATGAATATAGCAGGAAATCAGCTAGTGTAAAATAGTGCAAGTGGAAATAACCGGAATATTAATACAAATACATTAATTAATTTCTCATATTTAAACCTGTTGGATATCTAGTATTTATTTTCAAAATCCACTGTGCTTCTTTTTTCCGTAATAATTTAACCCTGTCCTCACCACAATGAGATATTGGGACAGATTCCAGTGCACTTACACGTAAGCAGCCGATATTACCTCCATGTTCATGCAAAAAATGTCTGGAGGCTCCTGACAAACTACGGGTAGTGGGATTTAGGACATCGTATATGTGTTCTTACAAACGTTTTCTCAAAGTGCAGCTTGTGGACTAGAGATGAGCGGTGTTCGACTAGAACTGTTCGCCAATCTCAAATTCGAGCTGTTTTGGGCGGTGTTCGAGTTGTTCGACGAACCCGAACGGTTTGCAAAAAATTCGGCTGTTCGAGGTTATGTTCGATAACTGTTCGTGCACCAAAAGCGTGTCCTGCATGTCTGGCGCTATTTAGAGCACCAATCATGCAGGGATTGTCTGCCACTCACTGTAATGCCACAGCCATGGTGGTTGTGGCATTACAGTGATTGCCCAAATCGATGGGAACAGTGCCAACAGTGAAACATGAAAAGCCGGCAATTCAGCAGCGGCATACACCTGTACCCGACAATTTAGAACCGAAAGAATAGAGCTTCACACATAGATTAGATAGATATAAACATGTCAGCCACATATATACGAAGTACAGTGAAAGTGCTGCTTACTGTACTTGTCATTTAGCGTAAAGGATTTATCAAAAAAAATAATAGTGTTTTCATGCACCGTCTCTTTAAAAAAGCCGGCCGGCAATTCAGCAGCGGTACCCGACAATTTATAACAGACAGAATAGAGCTTCACACATAGATTAGATAGATAGAAACATGTCAGCCACATATATACGAAGTACAGTGACAGTGTTGCTTACTGTACTTGTCATTTAGCGTAAAGGATTTATCAAAAAAAATAATAGTGTTTTCATGCACCGTCTTTTTTAAAAAACCGGCCGGCAATTCAGCAGCGGTACCCGACAATTTATAACAGACAGAATAGAGCTTCACACATAGATTAGATAGATAGAAACATGTCAGTCACATATATATGAAGTACAGTGATAGTGTTGGTTACTGTGCTTGTCATTTAGTATTAAAATAAAGGATTTATTATTAAAAAAATTGGCGTGGGGTTCCCCTTAATTTTAGTCTCTAGCGGAGGTTAAGCAGACGGCTGGGGCAGATGTTTGAAGCCTGGGAAGGGGGTAATACCCACGGAGCTTCCCAGGCTACTAATATCAGCCCCCAGCTGAATACATAGCCTTTACTAGCTATTAAAATGGGGGACCCCCCAAAAAAAATGACGTGGGGTCCCCCCTAATTTAATAGCTAGCAAAGGCTAGGCAGACAGCTGGGGGCTGATATTAATAGCCCAGGAAGGGAGCCATGAATATTGGCCCCCTCCCAGGCTAGAAACACCAGCCGTCAGCCACCCCAGAAATGGCGCATTCATAGGATGCGCCAATTCTGGCACTTAGCCTCGCTCTTCCACGCTGCCCTGGTGCGGTGGCAGGGGGTAATAGGGTTGGGGTTGATGTCAGCTTATAATGCCAGCTGACATCAAGCCCAGGCTAGTAATGGAGAGGCGTCTATAAGACACCCCCATTACTAACCCCATAGTCAAAGTTAAAAAAAACACAAACACCCAGAATAAAGTCCTTTAATTGAAATAAAGACACAATCCTTTATTGTTCTAAATTAAACCATACTTACCGTCACGCCCATTCCAGCTGAAGCCAACGATCTCCTGCAATAAAAGAAAAATAATAAAGCAACCTCATCCTTACCTTTCCATGGTTCCCACGACAGCTTCAGCTCTGCTACATCGAGATGACAGGCTGGACCGCAGCAGAACGCTGCCATCCAGCCTCTCATCCCGCAGACACTGAGAAGCGCAGGCTTGCTTGCGCTGCTCAGCGTCTCTCCGTGACGACATCCAGATGAGCCGAGTTCATGTCCAATGAACTCGGCTCACCTCATGCACGTCACTGACAGCGTGGGAAAATTCTCACGCTGAAGCGGTGAGTGCAGGAGAATTCTCCCACGCTGTCAGTGACGTGCATAAGGTGAGCTCATGTCCAATGAACTCAGCTCACCTCCTGCACGTCACTGACAGCGTGGGAGAATTCTCCTGCACTCAGCGCTTCAGCGTGAGAATTCTCCCACGCTGAAGCGCTGAGTGCAGGAGAATTTTCCCACGCTGTCAGTGACGTGCATAAGGTGAGCTCATGTCCAATGAACTCAGCTCACCTCCTGCACGTCACTGACAGCGTGGGAGAATTCTCCTGCACTCAGCGCTTCAGTGTGAGAATTCTCCCACGCTGAAGCGCTGAGTGCAGGAGAATTTTCCCACGCTGTCAGTGACGTGCATGAGGTGAGCCGAGTTCATTGGACATTAACTCGGCTCATCTGGATGCCCTCACAGCGAGACACTGTGGAGCGCAAGCAAGCCTGCGCTTCTCAGTGTCTGCGGGATGACAGGCTGGATGGCAGCGTTCTGCTGCAGTCCAGCCTGTCATCTCGATGTAGCAGAGCTGAAGCTGTCATGGGAACCATGGAAAGGTAAGGATGATGTTGCTTTATTATTTTTCTTTTATTTCAGGAGATCGTTGGCTTCAGCTGGAATGGGCGTGATGGTAAGTATGGTTTAATTTAGAACAATAAAGAATTGTGTGTTTATTTCAATTAAAGGACTTTTTTCTGGGTGTTGTGTTTTTTTTAAATACTTTACTAGAAATTCATGGTGGTCATGTCTAATATTGGCGTGACCCCATGAATTTCGGGCTTAGGGCCAGCTGATAATGCCAAGCTGGCCCTAACCCCTTTATTACCCAGTGAGCCACCGCATCAGGGCCCTGGATGAGTTGGGTACAGCGCCAGAAGATGGCGCTTCTATGAACGCGCCATTTTCCGGGGTGGCTGCGGACTGCAATTTGCAGCGGGGGTGGCCCAGAAAGCTTGGGCCTCCCTGCGCTGCGGATTCCAGCCCCCAGCTGCCTAGTTGTACCTGGCTGGACACAAAAACAGGGCGAAGCCCCACGTCAATTTTCTTTAAATTATTTCATGAAATAATTAAGAAAAAAAGGGCTTCCCTATATTGTTGTGTCCGGCCAGGTACAAATAGGCAGCTGGTGGTTGGGGGCAGCCCGTTCCTGCCTGCTGTACCTGGCTGGACACAAATATAGTGCGAAGCCCCACGTCAATTTTTTTTAAATTATTTCATGAATTTCCTGAAATAATTTAAAAAAATTGAAGTGGGGCTTCGCACTATATTTGTGTCCAGCCAGGTACAGCAGGCAGGAAGGGGCTGCCCCCATCCACCAGCTGCCTATTTGTACCTGGCCGGACACAACAATATAGGGAAGGCCTTTTTTTCTTAATTATTTCATGAATTTCATGAAATAATTAAAAAAAAAGTACGTGGGGCTTCGCCCTATTTTTGTGTCCAGCCAGGTACAACTAGGCAGCTGGGGGCTGGAATCTGCAGCGCAGGGAGGCCCAAGCTTTCTGGGCCCCCCCCCGCTACAAATTGCAGTCCGCAGCCACCCCGGAAAATGGCGCGTTCATAGAAGCGCCATCTTCTGGCGCTGTACCCAACTCATCCAGGGCCCTGGTGCGGTGGCTCACTGGGTAATAAAGGGGTTAGGGCCAGCTTGGTATTATCAGCTGGCCCCAAGCCCAAAATTCATGGGGTCACGCCAGTATTAGACATGACCGCCATGAATTTCTAGTAAAGTATTTAAAAAAAACACAACACCCAGAATAAAGTCCTTTAATTGAAATAAAGACACAATTCTTTATTGTTCTAAATTAAACCATACTTACCATCACACCCATTCCAGCTGAAGCCAACGATCTCCTGCAATAAAAGAAAAATAATAAACCAACCTCATCCTTACCTTTCCATGGTTCCCACGACAGCTTCAGCTCTGCTACATCGAGATGACTGGCTGGACCGCAGCAGAACGCTGCCATCCAGTCTGTCATCCCGCAGACACTGAGAAGCGCAGGCATGCTTGCGCTCCTCACTGTCTCGCTGTGACGGCATCCAGATGAGCCGAGGTCATGTCCAATGAACTCGGCTCACCTCATGCACGTCACTGACAGCGTGGGAAAATTCTCACGCTGAAGTGCTGAGTGCAGGAGAATTCTCCCACGCTGTCAGTGATGTGCATGAGGTGAGCTCATGTCCAATGAACTCAGCTCACCTCCTGCACGTCACTGACAGCGTGGGAAAATTCTCCTGCAATCAGCGCTTCAGCGTGAGAATTTTCCCACGCTGTCAGTGACGTGCATGAGGTGAGCCGAGTTCATTGGACATGAACTCGGCTCATCTGGATGTCGTCACAGAGAGACGCTGAGCAGCGCAAGCAAGCCTGCGCTTCTCAGTGTCTGCGGGATGACAGGCTGGATGGCAGCGTTCTGCTGCGGTCCAGCCTGTCATCTCGATGTAGCAGAGCTGAAGCTGTCGTGGGAACCTTGGAAAGGTAAGGATGAGGTTGCTTTATTATTTTTCTTTTATTGCAGGAGATCGTTGGCTTCAGCTGGAATGGGTGTGATGGTAAGTAGAGTTTAATTTAGAACAATAAAGGATTGTGTCTTTATTTCAATTAAAGGACTTTATTCTGGGTGTTTGTGTTTTTTTTAACTTTGACTATGGGGTTAGTAATGGGGGTGTCTTATAGACGCCTCTCCATTACTAACCTGGGCTTGATGTCAGCTGGCATTATAAGCTGACATCAACCCCAACCCTATTACCCCCTGCCACCGCACCAGGGCAGCGTGGAAGAGCGAGGCTAAGTGCCAGAATTGGCGCATCCTATGAATGCGCCATTTCTGGGGCGGCTGACGGCTGGTGTTTCTAGCCTGGGAGGGGGCCAATATTAATGGCTCCCTTCCTGGGCTATTAATATCAGCCCCCAGCTGTCTGCCTAGCCTTTGCTAGCTATTAAATTAGGGGGGACCCCACGTCATTTTTTTTGGGGGGTCCCCCATTTTAATAGCTAGTAAAGGCTATGTATTCAGCTGGGGGCTGATATTAGTAGCCTGGGAAGCTCCGTGGGTATTACCCCCTTCCCAGGCTTCAAACATCTGCCCCAGCCGTCTGCTTAACCTCCGCTAGAGCCTAAAATTAAGGGGAACCCCACGCCAATTTTTTTAATAATAAATCCTTTATTTTAATACTAAATGACAAGTACAGTAACCAACACTATCACTGTACTTCATATATATGTGACTGACATGTTTCTATCTATCTAATCTATCTGTGATGCTCTATCTTTCTGTTCTAAATTGTCGGGTACCGCTGCTGAATTGCCGGCCGGCTTTTTTAAAGAGACAGTGCATGAAAACACTATTATTTTTTTAAATAAATCCTTTACACTAAATGACAAGTATAGTAAGCAACACTATCACTGTACTTATTATATATGTGACTGACATGTTTCTATCTATCTAATCTATGTGTGAAGCTCTATTCTTTCTGTTCTAAATTGTCGGGTACAGATGCTGAATTGCCGGCCGGCTTTTTTAAAGAGACGGTGCATGAAAACACTAATATTTTTTTTAATAAATCCTTTACACTAAATGACAAGTGCAGTAACCAACACTGTCACTGTGCTTCTTATATGTGTGACTGACATGTTTCTATCTATCTAATCTATGTGTGATGCTCTATTCCTTCTTGTCTAAATTTTCGGGTACCGGTGTATGCCGCTGCTGAATTTGCCGGCCGGCTTTTTTAAAGAGAGTGTCTTCTGAGCAGTTTGTCAGCTTTTGGACACCTTTGCAGGTGTTTTCTATGTGTTTCTATGTGTTTTTGTTTGCCTGCCATTGGTTTGAACGGTGTTCGACGGTGTTCTAAGGTGTTCGACGAACAGTTCGACGAACAGTTCCTCGAACATCCCGGTGTTCGACGAACCGAACCGAACCCGAACACTACGGGGGTGGCTCAACACTATTGTGGACCCAACATACTGTTTATTACACTGTGTACAGAGAATCACATAAACACAATGATTACTGCCGCAGTTCATAAATGTCACTAGACGGTATATTTGTCCCTCATTATTAATTATCGATTTGTTGTTATTAATCATGTACGGACACAAGCCACATTGCCTTTGTCCACACTTAAATGAGCCTTTTGTGGACAGCCAAGAATTCCCCCTCTTTCTATGTTCGTTATTTCTAAATTCACTAGGAGAAATAATGTTCCCCACTGTGCGTGACCTCTTTGGAACAAATTTGCATCCATTTTTCCAAATTTCCTTTAAAGTACTATCGGTATAAAGCAATGGCAAATATTTCCGTACAACACCAATAACATTATAATAATTTTTGTTATATGTGGTTGAGAATATCACTTTTTTCGGGAATTTATTTATTCTATTTGCATTTTTGGAACTCTGTGCTAAATATTGATCCCTGGTCTTACCATTAGCTTTATCTTTTGATGTTTCTATGGTTTTAGTATCGTACCCTCAATTTATTAGCCTCTCTTTAATGATTTGACATTCCTGTTCATATTTGACGCCATCAGTGCAACACCTGCGTGCCCTTATGAACTCTCCTGTGGGTATGTTACTAATGACATGTTTAGGGTGCTGGCTCGAGGCGTGCAATATAGAATTGCCAGCTATTTTTTTGCGAAAAAGGTTGCATTTCACCCTATGGTTATTAATATCACCCTTTAATTTCAAATCTAAAAAGGAAATTTCTTCCTTTCTTGCTTCAATAGTAAAGGATAAATTCAATTCATTAGTGTTTAAATAATTTTCAAACCCGAGAATGTCGCTCTCCTGTCCCCTCCAAACAATTAAAATATCATCTATGAAGCGCATGTAATACCGCAGGTAGTCTGAATAAGGGTTAGAAATAGCATAAATTTATCCAATACTACCACTGACCCCCCTTTGTCAGAATTCTTCACTATAATATTGGGATTATTTTTTATGTTATTTAGAGCTCTTCTTTCCCCCCTTGTTAGATTATCCTTATCCGCTTTTTTAGAATAGATTTGTTTCAAATCATTTTCTACCATTAACTGAAGATCATCCATGATGGGAGCTCTCGACTGTATGGGATAGAAATCCTCATTAGATATTCTAGAAAAAAACATGCCATCATTCACAAGGTTTTCTTTGATGTCATTATCTGACAGAGTATTCAGTTGTATAATGGAAAACTGTTCCTAAAAGGAAAGTCCTTTATAAATATTCTCCGGTAGCAAAATATCATTAATATCAGTTATTTCCTGATCCTGATTATAGAAATGTTTTTTAATAGTGAGTCTCCTTATAAATTTGTTCACATCCAAAATCGTGGAAAAAAAGTCCCCATTATTTTCCGGAACAAAATTCAGTCCTTTTTCTAAAACATCTAAATTATTCTTAGTAAGGATATTGGCAGATAAATTTAAAACCGTGAATTCATTTATTTCCGATATCTGGTGCCGTAATTGTATCTCCTCTCTCTTATGTTTGTGCTTGCACCCCAATCTTCTAATAGATCTCTGTTTTGATCCTGATTTCGATGCTGATTTCGATGCTGATTTTGATCCTGATTTAAAACAGTCCCGTTTTTTGATGTGCCAGACCTTTCACTGGATATTATAAAGCCCACTTCATCACTGCCTTCTGCTTCTCCATCTGTAGATTCATCTGCTGGGTGTTCTTTTTTTTGTTGTACTGGGAGACATCCGTCTTTTGGTTCGTTATCCAAATTGGGGTCGGCGGTGCTGGAGGAGGAGAATTTTTCCGGTGATTTGGAGAGAGTTTGGACTAATGTACGTTGCAACCTTCAAGAGGCTAACAAGAAGTCCAAGAAGTATTTTGACAGGAAACGTAAGGAGGTTTTGTTTACTGTGGGTGACATGGTTTGGTTGTCCTCAAAGAATCTGCGGTTGAGGATTCCCTCTAAAAAACTGGGTCCTAAGTTTGTGGGTCCATTTAAAGTGCTTCAGGTTGTTAACCCGTCTGCTATTAGGTTGGATGTCCCTACTTCCTGGAAGATTAATCCTGTGTTTCATGTTTCCTTGTTGAAAAAGGCTGATGTATCTGATAGGGACGCCACTGTCACAGTTCCTCCTGTGGTGGAAGACGACGAATTTGAAATTTCGCGTATCTTGAATTCTAGATGGCATAGAGGGAGATTACAGTATCTTGTCTCCTGGAAGGTTTTCGGTCCAGAAGACAACTCCTGGGTAAGGACGGATGATGTCTCTGCTCCTAGGCTTGTTAAAGCTTTCCACAAGAAGTTTCTGGATAGGCCAGGGCCTGGAGGATCTGGAGGATCCTCATAAAAGAGGGGGTACTGTTAGAACCCTCCTGTTTGTTTTTTTTCCATCTTGTGTTTTGCGGTCACGTGACCATCTGCCTTTATATTCCAGCTCCGCCCTTTTGGCTGTGCTGGACTTCTGTGTTTGACTGTTTCTCTAGCCAGGTGCTTCGGTGCCTTTCCCTGTCAGTTCGCTTGGTCCTTCTGGGACCTCTAGTACCTTTATGTCAGTTTGTCTTTTTGTGTTCTGCAACAACTTCTCTGTTTAGGAGGTGTCCCATTTTTGTCCCAGTCCTTAGTTCTTTTAGGGACCCCTCTCCTTATGCTATAGGTCTTCATTCAGACTAGCCGAGGACAAAGGCGGGTCTGTTCACTAGGAACAGGCAGCCCGCTACATCATAGGGATTCAGCTTAGTCTTACTGTAGGGACAGCTTTCCCCTATCTTTCCTTAGTACTTGTTGCAGATCATAACAGATTATCCGATGAATCGTTGATTTAGGGGTAATTTTATAACAGCAATGTTCTTGCCTGTAAAGCACTTTTGATGCAAGGCAATGATGACTGTACATTTCCTTGGCGATAACCATGGCTAACAGAAGAAGACAATGATTTCAAGCAACAGCCCTCTTTTAAAGCAACAACTATGCTTTTATAATTCAGTCAGCATGACAGAGTGATATCAGCTACCTTTGCAATCATAGAATCATAGAATGTTAGAGTTGGAAGGGACCTCCGGGGTCATCTGGTCCAACCCCCTGCTCAATGCAGAATTCACTAAACCATCTCAGACAGAAGTTTGTCCAGCCTCTGTTTTAAGACTTCCATTGAAGGAGAACTCACAGCGTTTGCTGCTGTTCCTAGTTAACACTTTTTCCTAAGGAGATGACGCGCCCAGAGGGATACGGGGGTTACTCGTTACCCGGGCCTTAGCCTTCTGTGGGATGTCACAGCAGTCGGCTCCCGGGCCCGTAACCTGGGGTCACTCTTTAAAAGGAGTTTTGTTAACAGTTTTGTCTTGTGACGCCACCTGTGGCTCCTGGTAATGGGACCAGCGCTGCTGCAGACCTCCAGGGGTGATGGGATGTTTCTGCTCCCCACAGGTGGAGCGGGCCCCGGGGCAGTATAGGTGCAGATGGTGATGCTGGGCATGGTAGTGCGAGAGAGATAGCATGGTAGAAATAACTGACAGAAACAGTGGGGTGCAGTCATAAGAGTTTACTCTCAGTTCTTTAGGTTCCTCAAGTACACTGTCCAGGTGTCAGCCTCCCGCGTTGCACTAGGTTTGCCAGGCAGGGGTTCAGCACTCCCTCAAGTATATCAGAAGCACCTAATGGGACCCCCTTTCTTCATGTTCCTTCCTTAGCCGACTTCCCGCGCTGGGTCTTCTCCCTCCTGCCCTGCGTCTCACCACACAAAGTCCTGATCGGGTACTCTGAGATCCCTCTGGGCAACTTGAAGTTCCCGGACCTACAGTGGTGGCCAAAAGTATTGGCATCCCTGCAATTCTGTCAGATAATACTCCGTTTCTTCCTGAAAATGATTGCAATCACAAATTCTTTGGTATTATTATCTTCATTTAATTTGCTTGCAAGGAAAAAACACAAAAGAGAATGAAGCAAAAATCAAATCATTGATCATTTCACACAAAACTCCAAAAATGGGCCAGACAAAAGTATTGGCACCCTCAGCCTAATACTTGGTTGCACAACCGTTAGCCAAAATAACTGCGAACAACCACTTCCGGTAACCATCAATGAGTTTCTTACAATGCTCTGCTGGAATTGTAGACCATTCTTCTTTGGCAAACTGCTCCAGGTCCCTGATATTTAAAGGGTGCCTTCTCCAAACTGCCATTTTGAGATCTCTCCACAGGTGTTCAATGAGATTCAGGTCTGAACTCATTGCTGACCACCTTAGAAGTCTCCAGTGCTTTCTCTCAAACCATTTTATAGTGCTTTTGGAAGTGTGTTTTGGGTCATTGTCCTGCTGGAAGACCCATGACCTCTGAGGGAGACCCAGCTTTCTCACACTGGGCCCTACATTATGCTGCAAAATATGTTGGTAGTCTTCAGACTTCATAATGCCATGCACACGGTCAAGCAGTCCAGTGCCAGAGGCAGCAAAGCAACCCCAAACCATCAGGGAACCTCCGCCATGTTTGACTGTAGGGACCGTGTTCTTTTCTTTGAATGCCTCTTTTTTTTTCTTGTACACTCTATGTTGATGCTTTTTCCCAAAAAGCTCTACTTTTGTCTCATCTGACCAGAGAACATTCTTCCAAAACGTTTTCGGCTTTCTCAGGTAAGTTTTGGCAAACTCCAGCCTGGCTTTTTTATATCTCGGGGTAAGAAGTGGGGTCTTCCTGGGTATCCTACCATACAGTCCCTTTTCATTCAGACGACGACAGATAGTACGGGTTGACACTGTTGTACCCTCGGACTGCAGGGCAGCTTGAACTTGTTTGGATGCTAGTCGAGGTTCTTTATCCACCATCCGCACAATCTTGCATTGAAATCTCTCGTCAATTTTTCTTTTCCGTCCACATCTAGGGAGGTTAGCCACAGTGCCATGGGCTTTAAACTTCTTGATGACACTGCGCACGGAAGACACAGGAACATTCAGGTCTTTGGAGATGGACTTGTAGCCTTGAGATTGCTCATGCTTCCTCACAATTTGGTTTCTCAAGTCCTCAGACAGTTCTTTGGTCTTCTTTCTTTTCTCCATGCTCAATGTGGTACACACAAGGACCCAGGACAGAGGTTGAGTCAACTTTAATCCATGTTAACTGGCTGCAAGTGTGATTTAGTTATTGCCAACACCTGTTAGGTGCCACAGGTAAGTTACAGGTGCTGTTAATTATACAAATTAGAGAAGCATCACATGATTTTTCAAACAGTGCCAATACTTTTGTCCATCCCCTTTGTTAGGTTTGGTGTGGAATTATATAAAATTTGGCTTTAGGACAATTCTTTTTGTGTTTTTTCATTGAAGACAAATTAAATGAAGATAATAATACCAAAGAATTTGTGATTGCAATCATTTTCAGGAAGAAACTGAGTATTATCTGACAGAATTGCAGGGGTGCCAATACTTTTGGCCACCACTGTACTTGGTGCCCTTCACAGCGGCTTAGGTGCAGTTGTGGC
This sequence comes from Phyllobates terribilis, assembly GCF_046119375.1. Classification (NCBI taxonomy): domain Eukaryota; kingdom Metazoa; phylum Chordata; class Amphibia; order Anura; family Dendrobatidae; genus Phyllobates; species Phyllobates terribilis. Next base: position 493,289,536 of record NW_027362771.1, on the reverse strand, counting down.
AACTGTACCATGAAAGTGCAGAAGCCTCCGGTTTTCCAGCCGAGACCTGGAGTAACTAAGCTAGCCCAGGGAGCGGTTCCCTTCTTGCGGCCTGATCCCTCTGACACTTGGCAGATTCGGGCGTACGGGTGCCGTCCTGCACTCGCCGTACCCCCTGGGATCCCTTCTATTCCTTGAGCCTTTCTCCCTGACTCCCCTCTCACTCCTGGGCCTCTCTTACTAGACCCCACTCTGGAGCAGAGCTCCTAAAGAGACTCTGCTCCCCTCCTCTCCTCCTCTCTTACTACTCACTGACCGACCAACTCCCTCACTCTAAGATGGCTTCCTATATATATATATTCTCTAAGTGCTCCCCTGTGCTGCGTCCTCCACCCACACCCACTACTGGTTCGCCCTCACTTTTGGTTCCCCCCACTCCAGCCATGGACAGGGCAGCAGAAGAAGTGCATAATGCCCTTCCAGCCGGCCTGGAGGAGTGTAGTGCTGAGTGCAGGTGTTAGGGTCCCAGGCAGTACTCCATCCTTACCTGAGAGAAGGAGATGCCACACCTCTGGGTGAGGTGCAGTACCTCTGTGGCGACTGAACCCTCAGGGGCGCCACACTAACAAGTTACCATATTTTTCGGACTATAAGACCATAAGTCGCATTCCAAATTTTGGGGAGTAAAATATAAGAAAAAGATTTTTTATAATATGGTGGTCATTCTTATAGACCGAATTTAAGGTATCTTACTCGGGGAGCAGTGGCGGTGGAGCAGGGTCCTTTTCTCAGGAAGCCAGCAGCAGAAGTGAGGCAATGCTGCGGGCCCTGGGTGGGAGGATGGTGTGTCCCAGCGGTGCGATGATGCGGACCCGGTGTCGGTGGTGACGCAGAGCGGATTTCATTGCTTTCCCAGCGGTTGGCTTCAGTGAAATGGCCACTGGAGGCGGCTTATGCATGGATTGAGATCTTAGATGGGCTGCGATCCCAATCTGTGCCTCCGGCGACCTACGGCTTCAGGAAAATGGCCATCGGTAAGCCACATTCGGACTACAAGATGCACCCTCCATTTTCCTCCCAAATTTGGAGGTAAAAAGTGCGTCTTGTAGTTCAAAAAATACATTAAATGAAATCATGTAAGTGACGCGCCCCCTGGGACATATTCCTTTTTGAGGGGAATACCCGGCACCGGATCAGATGGGGGGTTGTAGTCTCCGAGCGGCTGTGACCCGGCCCGTGCCCAGGGCGTCAAGCTCAGTGTTATGTGGCAGTCCTACAGATGTTATTAAGAGTTCTTTTGTGTCGACTACGCCACCCGTTGTGATGCGGTCACTGTGGCCGCCGCTGCAGCAGGGTCCGCTGAGGCTGATGGTGGGTGCGCAGCTTGGTGGGATAACCCCCAACGGGAGGGGTATAGCCTCAGGGGGGACAGGTGCAGAGGATGGGGGTTGTGGTGGTGCAGTGCAGACGGCAATGAAGACAGAGTCGGGTTGTGCAGTTAAGGGTGTTTACTTACTGCAGATGTTGTACTGGTCACTCCAGCTTCGAGTGACCACCCGAGCCGTGCTGCGTCCACCAGGTCCTGGATCCAGCCAACCCCCAAACAAGTCCGGAGCGTGGCCCTGAGCTCTCCTTCTGTCCCGTTCTCTGGCCGTCCCCACCAGTGATCCACCTAGGTCCAGCTCCCTCGGGCCTTCTGTTGGGACACCCTTGGCCTTGGGTTCCCTGACCCTTCATGTGGTGTGCCTTCGGGGTGGATGTGATGGGTGGCCGTGGCAGACGCTGCCCACGGCCTCCGGTCTCTGGCTGGGGTGTGTTTTTGCCCCCACCAGCTTGGGTTCCGGTACCCTGATGCCGACTCTTCACCCGGGGATTTAAGTTGGGATCTTGGAGTCCTTTTCTGCTGTTTCCCCCCTCTGGGTCTCTCTCTCTCTTCTCCTCTCTCACTCTGGGTCTCTCTTCTCCTCTGCTTGCTGACTTGTTCTCTGCATCTGACCCTGTTCTTAGTTGGTGCCCACCTTATATACACCCTCTATGTGTGAGCTCAGGTGACCAGCACCCAATGAGCTCCTATCTTTACCCAGGCTGCTCCCCCTATCTGCCCCTACACTACTTGGGATGTACCACCCCCCTCCCACTCCAGCCAGGAACAGACTCGGTCGTACCTGCACATTTCTAAGTGGGAGTACCGTCGGTCTGCTCCTCGGAAATGGGATGTGTGTAGTGCATGCAGCCTACCGAGCTCAGTTCCACACTCCATCCTTACCCGGGAGTGGAATATCACACCTCTGGGTTGAGGTGCAATACCCCTGTAGCAGCCGAATCCTCAGGGTGCTACATTCCCCCCTGGTAAATCACAGCACGTCCTCGGGCTGTAAGACATAAACACCAAACATACTTTTTTTTTTTTTTTCATAAACATATAAAACAACATATATTAGCAAATAAAACATTCTCGTCGCCTCTGGCTCCTCCTCCGGTCACTGTGCAACGTGTGACCGGGTAAAGTGCGACAGTCTCTCTAGAAAACATGGTTTTCCTATAAAACCAGTAGGGGGCGCTTTAGGAAGCGCAACTATATACAGGGGAAGTTGGCCGCTCTCAGTCCTCGGCCAGGTAAAGGGAAGGGAATGGCTGCTCACAGTCCTCAGCCTGGTATGGATTACGGAATAACGGGTAAAAAGTTCACTCATGCTGGTCCCAACGGGGACTATATATGTAGCAACAGTTTCTTTAGTACCCGGTCGGGTAACTATTTACATCTACTGCTCTGCCGCACTCAACGGCGTCTTCCTCCTGCTCTTTGCTTGTAGCTGGTTGTAACTTCAGACCCGTCCGGGTCCTCTTGCTCCTCCTCCTCGCACCGCAACTCCTCCTCCGTCAGGCGGGGTACGTGGAGGGCGTAAGGTCCTTTGGCACACTTGTGCCGGGTGAAGGTGACCTCGTCTCTGATGTAGAGGTCACGACCTCTGTGCCCCTCCGGCAGATGGGACTCCACGTCTCTGCGCGTGACAAAGACGTCGCCGGGGGTGTTGTTGTCTCGGATGAAGCCCCACCCATGCTGCTGGTTGAACTTGATCACTGTCCCGATGGTGCGGGGACAATGCGCTGCACGGGGGTCCCTCCTGGTCCGGCTCTTCTGCTCGGCACTCCGTACTTGGGCCTGCTGTTCCCGGACCCGCCTCTCTCTCCGCTCCCTCGCAAACTCTTCGAGCTGCTGTCGGCAACACTCAGCACGCTCCGCTGCAGCTGCCCTGGTTTCCTGAGTGAACCCCATTAGGTCTTCTCCGGTGGGGTCCCACTCAAATTGGGCCTCTTCAAGCGGGGGCGAGATCCGTGCCACGGGCGTCGGAGCCGGAATCAGGGGCTCACACAAGGGCCCTAGTCTCTGCTGCCGTTCCAGCTCATGGAATTCTTCGGGCCAGATGAAGGGCCGCCCGTCCGGCCATGTGAGCTGGCTGAACAAGTCCTCCCCCAGGTGTGGCACCCTTGGTTTTACGGGCGCGGGCGCGGTGGTGGTGGCGCCCGGGTTGCCCAGGCCTTGCGGCCAGGCCTGGGGCACCTGGAAGGCGAAGGGCACCGTTAGGACGGCGGCGCCCTGGGCTACCTGGCCTTGCGGCCAGGCCGGAGGCTCCGCGGAGGTAGGGGGCGCTGTTGGTGATGCGGCGCCCGGGGGTACTAGGCCTTGCGACCAGGCTGGTGGTATTTCCTGCTTTGTCACGCTCCGGGTCGAGGCGCGTGACGTCACAGGGGTCGCTGCGGCGGCTTCCGGTCGGGGCCTAGTCCATAGCGGTGACATGGCGGCTACGGGCACAGCAGGGGGACTCTCGGGCTCTGCGACGGGGAGCTGGGGCAGGTGGGCGGTTTTCCGGCTTGGGGTATAGGCGTCCCCTTTACCTGCCTCCATGCGTTCGGCTCCCTTCTCGGCGCCGTCTCCGGCCTTGGGTCCTCCCGCGCCATCCTCAGAGGCGGTCTGTCTCCTCATCTTGGCTGGCGTGCTCCGGGTCTTGATTTGCTGGGCCAACCCTCGGCTCCACTCCGCCAATGTTTCTCGCTGTACCCGGGCCATCCTCCGTGCGAGGCCCTCCAGGGCAGTCTGTGCACACTCCCGGTCTCGGGGGAGCTGTGCAAGGACCTCCACTAGGCCTAGTGGGGTCGTGGTTTCTAGCAGGCTCCTGACCAACGGGTCGGTGCTGCTCTGCTCTCCTTCCTCGGTCTCTAGCAGACTCCTGGCCAGCGGGCCGGTGCTGTTCTGCTTTCTCTCCATCTCCGGGCAAGCTCCTCCGTCACTCCTCTCCAGGCTTCTTGCCTCCGGGTGCGCTCGCTCCAGACTCCTCGTTAGACTTCTTGTCTCCGGGTGCGCTCGCTCCAGACTGCTCCAGGCGGCACCCATCTTCGTTCTTTTCTTTCGTCTCCTCCCACTTCGAGGGCGGTCCCGGGGCAACTCGGTGACTGTCAGCTCCAGGGGTAGTTCTTTCACGCTGACAGACACCTCCAGCATCACAGTCTCTGTTGGTGGGGGCGGTTTCCACTTTTGGCGCCATTTTCTGTCCTGGCCCACGATGGGAGGCGGCCTCTTGCCCTCCTTTGGCACGCCCATAATGGCGTCCGCTGCTCTTCCAAGGCGGGAAATCTGCGGATTTGGCGGGAAGCGTCGCCCAGTGGCGGGAAACTCTGCAGATGGCGGGAACAAGCTGGAAATGGCGGACAATCGGCGGGAAACGACCTGTGATGGGGTCCGATGGCGTGGACCCTCCGGAACCGGCGGGAGACTTCTTTCTGAGGTAAACTTGCACTTTTCTTCAGGCACGCAGTACCCGGTTGTTGCGGGCACGTAATCCTGCCGACTACGCCAAAGTTGACGCGCCCCCTGGGACATATTCCTTTTTGAGGGGAATACCCGGCACCGGATCAGATGGGGGGTTGTAGTCTCCGAGCGGCTGTGACCCGGCCCGTGCCCAGGGCGTCAAGCTCAGTGTTATGTGGCAGTCCTACAGATGTTATTAAGAGTTCTTTTGTGTCGACTACGCCACCCGTTGTGATGCGGTCACTGTGGCCGCCGCTGCAGCAGGGTCCGCTGAGGCTGATGGTGGGTGCGCAGCTTGGTGGGATAACCCCCAACGGGAGGGGTATAGCCTCAGGGGGGACAGGTGCAGAGGATGGGGGTTGTGGTGGTGCAGTGCAGACGGCAATGAAGACAGAGTCGGGTTGTGCAGTTAAGGGTGTTTACTTACTGCAGATGTTGTACTGGTCACTCCAGCTTCGAGTGACCACCCGAGCCGTGCTGCGTCCACCAGGTCCTGGATCCAGCCAACCCCCAAACAAGTCCGGAGCGTGGCCCTGAGCTCTCCTTCTGTCCCGTTCTCTGGCCGTCCCCACCAGTGATCCACCTAGGTCCAGCTCCCTCGGGCCTTCTGTTGGGACACCCTTGGCCTTGGGTTCCCTGACCCTTCATGTGGTGTGCCTTCGGGGTGGATGTGATGGGTGGCCGTGGCAGACGCTGCCCACGGCCTCCGGTCTCTGGCTGGGGTGTGTTTTTGCCCCCACCAGCTTGGGTTCCGGTACCCTGATGCCGACTCTTCACCCGGGGATTTAAGTTGGGATCTTGGAGTCCTTTTCTGCTGTTTCCCCCCTCTGGGTCTCTCTCTCTCTTCTCCTCTCTCACTCTGGGTCTCTCTTCTCCTCTGCTTGCTGACTTGTTCTCTGCATCTGACCCTGTTCTTAGTTGGTGCCCACCTTATATACACCCTCTATGTGTGAGCTCAGGTGACCAGCACCCAATGAGCTCCTATCTTTACCCAGGCTGCTCCCCCTATCTGCCCCTACACTACTTGGGATGTACCACCCCCCTCCCACTCCAGCCAGGAACAGACTCGGTCGTACCTGCACATTTCTAAGTGGGAGTACCGTCGGTCTGCTCCTCGGAAATGGGATGTGTGTAGTGCATGCAGCCTACCGAGCTCAGTTCCACACTCCATCCTTACCCGGGAGTGGAATATCACACCTCTGGGTTGAGGTGCAATACCCCTGTAGCAGCCGAATCCTCAGGGTGCTACATAAGCAGGTCATTTTTTGGCATGGGTGAAATTCAATGGAAATTTTTTTCTTGTGAATAAGTTAAAGAGGTTGTCCACTACTCGGACAGCCCCTTCTCAATCTCTATGTTCCTCCAAGTAAAAGAATTACACCTATACTCACCTTTGGTGTCGGCACTATTCCAGCGGTGTCGGCACTGGTTCTACTGCGGCTTACGCTACATTATTATGTCATGCAATCTTTGCAGTCATTCAGCAGCCACTTTACTGTCCCCCCTTTCGGACAATTCAGACTTCCAGAGGAAGGCAAAGCTGCGGCTGCTCTCGCACTTCCTCCGAATGTCTTATTTGTCTGATGGAAGGGAAAGTAAAGTGGCCGCTGATCCCATTACATAAGAATGTCACGCAAGCCCCAGAAGAGCCAGAGCCGACAACACTGGAACGGTGCTGACACTGGAGGTGAGTATAGGGTCATTATTTTATTTGGGGGAAACATAGTGATTGACTAGGGGTGGTCCAAGTAGTGGACAATCCCTTTAGTTTTCATGGTAAGGAATGTCTTTGCAATTTTTTGCAATTTTTCTGATCACTGTTTGTAACAATTTAGATTGCTATCAAAAGTGAAGCAACAAACTTTGCAAAAATCAAAATTTGTGTCAGTCTCAAAACGTTTCGCCATGACTGTACATAGGTTGTCCTGTACTTACAATACTTATAATCAAACTATATAATTTTTAATGAATTTAGGGAAAATTGTTGTCAGCTATTTAGATAGTCCTCTCAGTATTACAAGTGCTCAATCAGCTAAGTAAACCCTCAGTGTGTTCCTGTGACACAACCCTACTGTGGTATGCAGAACTGCAGCTGTGTTTGGCTCGATGAGAGAAATGAGAGCTGGTTAGAGAGCAGATGGTACAAATCTCAACTTAATCTTAAGTATATGGGATATGTATGAGGATAGTGAGGGTCAGCATACTAACCCATTACAGTAATTCTACCCTAATAAATCAATCCAGAATGTCACAGAGCATATCCTGTTGCACATTCATCGCTTTGGGTCCCAACAACCAGACTGTACAATACCAGTCAGAGGTTTGAAGATCCCATGGAAGTAATGTGTTCCTAAATGAGACAAAACAGGTAAGACCTCATATAATTGTGAACCAAAAATTTAGAATGGTCAACAACAGACATTTGACATTCATTGCCCAACAAATCCTTTCTTCAGGTCAGTTTATAGTCTTCAGAAATTTTTTAAGACATAATTGCAAAAAAAATCAAGTGATTATAAAAAGTGCTAGTAAGCACTTAGAGACCATTCTGGCGGGTTCTGGAGTATTGTAGATTTTTTGGGGAGAAGCTTTAGCACACATAAGCAATCACATCTTCCACCCCCTAAGTCAACATTACAACAATGTTCGTTATAACCCTCACATGCAATCTCCTATAACAACTCCTATATAAATTATTTCTTCATTTAAAATTGTAAGCAGGAAGCTAGAGAGCCGCAGGTGCCGATCTATGGCACAGGAGAGGCTGCAGACTATTGCCTGTGCAGCAGCAGCATGCATGTCACAGGCAAAGAACAAACTCCTCAAGAAGAGGGGATAGATGGTGGGCTGGCAATGGCCTTACATCATCTACATGAAACAGCTTTCAAGAGTTTTAGAGAACACACACGGTTAAGATGAATTGGTCATCCAGTACAAGAGCAGCATAAATTTGCAAAAAGTCAAATTTTTTGGTGCAAAAAATTGTAATGTGACAAAATTTGTGATGTTATGAAAATAAAAATCTGTAGAGAAAAACCCGGGTAAATTCCCCCTTGATGTCTAATTTTTATCTTTTCAGAAATCCACAAACTGTGACATCAGCTGTCATGATTAAAGAGAATTATTTTCATGATAAACTACCTCGCCTATAAAATATCCTTAGAAGTAATCAATATATAGTATTAAATGTTGCTAAAGGGTTTCATTTTCTGTTGGGGTGTTTTTCATCTGCAATACAGACATGTATGCTTTTTTCTTCTTTTTCAGACAATTGGTGCACAAAAAAAAAAAACATTGACAGAATACCCATGAGAAAATTAAACACGTGAAAGGGGCCTAAGTGAGTCTAAACAAATAATGCGATGATAGATGGAATGGCTTGGCATCACTGTTAGTTAGGACTCTGGGCCTCGAAGTCCAATACAGTGTGGGGTGCACATGAAAAAGTTCATCAAAGCTCTTATGCCAGCATAAAAAGCTTTAAAAAGTCACAAAATTTTGGTGCAACACGAGGCTGCACTAAAATTCTGCAACTTTTCTCAGTCTCACACCATTTCCGCCCAGCTCTGGCAAAGTGGGTGAAGCTAGGATGGGACAAGAGCGTGGTAACCTCTGCTCAACAAATTCATAAAGAAGGGCAGCATTCCTTGCACCAAAAATCTTACTCCAGTCTCTGACTGGAGTAAGATTTGTGGCGAAGTGTACACAGAGGCACACTGCAATTTTCAGGCATGCACCTCTTAATGAATCACGTCTGACTCCAGCATGCCTCCTCAAGAAGACCAGAGTTGAAAACGCCTAAGAATTCTATATGTACTGTAAATCTTTCTGGAGGCTATCAGAACTGGAGATATCTTAGAAAAGAAGTGATCATGGACCATATATTTTCGGAACTTTTCTGGACTTTTGCATATCATATCATGTCATAGACCAGAGGTCTCAAACACTCGGCCCACGAGTCGCATACGGCCCATGAGGCTGCTTTATGCAGACCCCATGACGACCTGGTCCAGGAGGAGCCGCTGACAGTGACGCGCCCCTGGACCTGTGCCGAGTAGCGTTGCGCACGCGGGGAATACCCGGAGCCGGATCTGTTGGGGGTAGTAGTCCTCGTGGCGGTGACCCGGTCCGTGCCCAGGGTGTCAAACTAAATGGCAGCCTTTAGCAGTAGATGTTAGAGTGTTCGACTACGCCACCCGTTGAATGCGGCTATGAAGCTGCCGCTGCAGGGCAGACCGCTGAGGCCGGTGGTACGGATGTGCAGCGTGGATGGTATAACCCCCAACGGGAGGGGTATGGCCTCAGGGCAGCCGACGTGAATGATGGGGTTTGCAGAGTTGCACGCAGGCACCAGGAACCACTCAGAGACGGTGCGGTGTAGTTCAGGGTCTTTACTGGTGGCAAAGGTAGACCCTCCTGGAGTACTGGCTAGCGATCGGGGCCTGGTCAGTCTGTGAGCAGATAGGATCTCCCCTGGCCAGGCGGAGTTGTAGGCCTCCCCAACTAATTGTACTCTTCTGGTTACCTTGCTAGAGGCGGGTAAAAGTAGCCCACGTCCCTGAGTGTACCGTGTGGTGCTCACCCGTATGGCCGGTGACTCGGGGCCTTCTGGTAGCTTCCGCTCCACGACGGCGGTGCTGGTCCCTTGCGTGTGACCGTGCCTTCGGGTTTCTGGGCCAGAGGACCTGAAATCCCCTGCCGGTCGGTTTCTGCTGCTGGGTAAGGATTAGTCCCCACAGCCTCGGACTCCGGGTCCGGTGAGAACTCTTCAATCAGGGCGAGCTCTACAGCTTCCAGCCCCTGACTCCTTTTAGCACTGCTCCCACTGAGCTCCTGATCTTTCTTTACTTGCTTTTGCTACACTCCAGACCAGACTGTGTCTCTGTCTGGGACTCCTCTTCTTCTTCCTAACCCTGCCTCAGCCCTAGTTTTATATAGGGGAAGTTCTTCCCCTCCCAGGACTGGGCAGGAGGTGTGGCATGCATAGGATTCCTGACCAGGAGACCTCCCACCTGCTCTCAGACGTAATATTGCTATTACTGTGGAAACCAGACCCCTGGGGTGCCACATTCCCCCCTAGTGAAATTTAGTACTCCGGGACTAAACATATTTTTGTAAACAAAACAAGTTATAAACAGAAACAGCATAACAAAGAAAAACACATTATGATGGTCACGGCGTGTCCGCAACCGGGTGCAGTTTTTGAAGAAAACAAGGGTGTCCATTTCACCAAGGAACAGGGAGCCGTAACCAGGTAAATACAAATAAAACAGTCTAAACACTTTAGATCCTCCAACGTACGGGCAACTGGCCTCTAGTGGCCCTAGTAGACCTACGGAGCTTACTGACTGGTCCTGAGCTACAGGGTGTAGGAGCTGTCAAAGGTAAACTGGGCAGCTGTCTACGGGCTCTTTGGCTCACTAGGGGTATGGCAGGCTCACTATAAGCAGAGGGTTGATTCTCCTGGTCTGCTTGTGTGGGGTCTTCTGCCTCCTGGACCGGCTGCTCTTCCAGCTCTACCTGTTTCTCCGTAGGCACTTGGGATGCTGGTTGGAGGAAGGTGAGGACGGGTACCACAACAGCGCCATTCACTTGTGTCCAAGACCGAGGGAAGTCTCCGAGTACAGTACGGACCATCTCTTCCCTTTCCTCTGCGGGTCGAGGGTCTTCTTGTTCTTCTTCAGGGTTTCGTAGCTGTTCGGGACACTTCTTCAGGTGATCTCGGGAGACAATGGCTGTGGTTTCTCCTCCGTCCTTACTGATTGTGCAGACCTTTGGGTTCTCATGGCTTGAGGGCAGTACGGTGTACGGGTCTTTCTCCCACTGGTCGTCCAACTTGTGGAGCCGTCTCTTCCTCTTCAAGACCTGCTCTCCAGGTACCAGGGGAACAGCGGAAGCATACTGGTTGTAAGCCTTCTCCTGTCTTTCTCTTGCTTGACAGAGACTTCGCTCAACGCTCTCCTGTACTTTCCGGTACTGCTGCTGCCTCTCTGTGTCCCAGTCTGCTTCTGGTGAAGTGTCCTCGGGTGTCAGGACTCCCATCTCCAGATCAACAGGAAGCTTACCAGGTCTTGCTCTCATTAGGTAAGCCGGGGTACAGTTGGTAGAACCTACAGGGATATGGTTGTATAGGTCCACCAGATCAGACAGTTTCTCAGGCCACAGACTGCATTCTTCCAGGGGCAATGTTTTCAGAAGGTCTATCACCACCTGGTTCATTTTCTCAGAGTCCATTGGTTTGCGGATGATAGGGTGTTGTTCTTATCTTCCGGCAGCCATATAGGGTGCAGAACTCCTGGAAGACTTCCGCTTCAAAGGCAGGTCCTTGGTCCGTCAGCACCTGTTCTGGGTATCCGTGTGGACGGCAGAAGTGCTGCTGGAAGGCTCTAGCTGCTGCTTGAGCCGTTAAGTCCTTGACCGGGACCACCACCAGGAACCGGGAGTAATGATCTACGATTGTGAGGGCGTAGACATACCCAGATCTGCTTGGAGCCAGTTTCACATGGTCCAGGACTACCAGTTCCAGTGGCTGTCGGGTGATGATGGGCTGCAAGGGAGTCTTCTGGCTGGCACGGTCCTTCCTTCTTAGGTGGCACGGTCCACAGTCTCTGCACCACCTCTCGATGGTTCCTCTCATGCCTACCCAGTGGAACCGCCCGCGCAGCAGGAACTCCAGCTTCTTCCATCCGAAGTGCCCAGCTCCGTCGTGGTAAGCCTCCAGTACCATAGCCGCGTCTCTTCTTGGCACCACTGCTTGCCAGATCAGTTCATGCGTCCGGGAGTTAACCATTCTGCGGCACAACTTCCCCTTGTAAAGGAACAGTCGACTCTTCTCAGCCCACAGTTGCTTGGTCTCCTCCGGAGCGTCTGGGTCAAGGCGGGCATCTGGCTGAGTCAGCATCTCCTTCACCAGTCGGAAGGCGGGGTCACTGTCTTGCGTTTCCGCCCAGTTGTAATGAGGTAATGGGTTGAACGTAGCGGATTGCTTACCCCTTACACGGTGGGAATACTGGATAGTCCCATGATGGTGGAACGCGGGGAGTTCAACTTCTTCCAATTCCTCTGGATCTTCCCCTACGTCCGGTAGGTTTGGCATTCTGGACAGGGCATCCGCGTTGGTATTGGAGCGTCCTGCCCGGTATTTGATCGTGAACTCATAGTTGGACAGGCGGGCCATCCATCTCTGCTCCAGGGCACCGAGTCTTGCCGTATCCAGGTGTGTCAACGGGTTGTTATCAGTGTACACGGTGAACCGGGAAGAGGCGAGGTAGTGCTTAAAGCGTTCGGTGACTGCCCACACCACTGCCAGGAATTCTAGCTTGAATGAGCTGTAATTCTCAGGGTTTCTTTCGGTGGGTCGCAGTTTTCGGCTGGCGTAAGCAATTACCCGTTCTCTCCCCTGCTGGATCTGGGACAGTACGGCTCCTAGCCCGATGTTACTTGCGTCGGTGTAGAGGATAAAGGGCTGGCTGTAATCAGGGTACGCCAGGATTTCATCCCCCGTGAGGGCCATCTTCAGCTGGCGGAAGGACTCTTCTTCCAGCTTCTCCCATCTGAAGGGCGGCTTCTGGTTCTTGGCCTTCCTGGACTGGCCTATCAGGAGGTCCTGCATAGGAGCTGCCTTTTTGGTGAAACCGGGAATGAATCTTCGGTAGTAGCCTACCAACCCGAGGAACTGCCGCACTTCCTTTACGCTGGAGGGTCTTGGCCATTCCTTAATCGTGGTGATCTTATCAGGGTCGGGAGCCACTCCGTCAGCACTCACCACGTGTCCCAGGTACTGCACCCTTGGTTTCAGGAGGTGACACTTGGAGGGTTTCACCTTTAGGCCGTAGTTTGCCAGAGCTTCGAACACTTCTGCCAGGTGTTTCAGGTGGTCCTCGTAGGTCTTGGAATAGACTATAACATCGTCCAGGTACAGCAGGACCGTCTCAAAGTTCCGGTGTCCCAGACAGCATTCCATCAATCGTTGGAAGGTTCCTGGTGCGTTGCAGAGTCCGAACGGCATGCAGGTAAACTCGCTAAGTCCCATCGGGGTGGTGAATGCGGTCTTCTCCCGGTCCGCCTCTGCTACAGGAACCTGCCAGTACCCGCTAGTGAGATCCAAAGTAGAGAAGAAGTTAGCAGATTTTAAAGCAGCCAAAGACTCCTCTATCCTTGGTAAGGGATACGCATCTTTGTGTGTGATACGGTTGATTTTCCGGTAATCTACACACATTCTCATGGTGTTGTCTTTCTTTTTAACCAAGACTAGTGGAGCTGCCCAGGGGCTACAGCTATCCCTGATTACCCCAGCCTCCTTCATGTCTCTAAGCATTCCCTTGGCGTGTTGGTAGTGTGCAGGGGGTACGGGTCGGTATCTCTCCTTTATGGGAGGATGGTCTCCCGTGGGGATGTGATGTTCTACCCCCTTTACTCGCCCGAAGTCTAACGGGTGTTTACTAAACACTCTCTCGTACTCTTGAACCACCCGATAGACTCCCTGTTTCTGGTGTGAGGGAGTGGAGTCAGTACCCAAATGCAGTTGCTGACACCAGTCCTCCATTTGTTGCTTAGAGCCGTTACCTTCCTCTGGATGAGATGGAGGCAAGGGTTCCACGGACTGTACAGAATTTTGATTGATGGTATACAATTTGGCTAGCGTAGCATACCGGGGCAGGTACACTTCCCTTTTCCCGATGTTTATTATGCGAACGGGCACCCTCCCATGGCGTACATCAACCACCCCCCGTGCTGTCAAAATGGTGGGCCTACTGTCTGAGTAGACGGGTTCTACCATTGCTTGGTAGTCTCTACCTCTTAGACCAATAGCTGCCCGGCACCAAATCATCATTTCACTTTTTGGGGGCATGGCAATAGGGAAAGGGTCACACATTCTCACGCTTCCAATCTCACCACCGGAGAGTTCCACCTGTTGCCGTCGCATCAGTGCCCGGATCTCTTTTTGGAGCACTCGCTGTTGGCCGGAGCTGGCGTTCTTGGCAACCTGCTGTAAAATGAAAATCACCTCTGCAAGACAATTTTCAATCACATTAGTTCCTAGAGTTATCTTTGGGTGACTCTCGCGCTTGTCAATGTCTACAATGATCAGTCCCTGTGCTGCCAGTTCGACTCTACCGACTTTAATGGTCATCTCTTTGAATCCGATCTGTGGCACGGGTTGACCATTGCTGGCGATGATACTCAAGTCGTCGTCAGGGTAGCGGGTTATATCCGAGTCATTCCTGTTAGAACCTTGCTCTTAGGTTTTTTTTCCTTTGCTGGTCACATGACCTTGTTGGCCTATTTAATCCTGCTCCGCCCTTCTGGCTTTGCTGGACTTCATTGTATATCTACTTTCTAGCTAGCCTGTGCTCTGTGTCTTGCTCTGTTAGTTTGCTTGGTCTACTGACCTCTATGTTCTATATATTTTGTTTGTTCGTCTGTCTGCTACTATTTCTGTTAGGAGGTGTCCCATATTCCTCCCAGTCCTTAGTACTTGTAGGGATTCCTTCCCCACATCTATAGGTCTCCGTACAGACTAGCTTAGGACTTTAGCAGGTCTGATCGCAGGATCAGGTCCCCTGTTACATCGTAGGGATTAAGCTGAGTTCTATCGTAGGGACAGATCTCCTCTCTTTCCTTAGCTCTGGTAGCAGAACATAACAGTAAGTCCAGCCAGCAAATTCTCTAAGGAAAGATTTTTCTGTTCCATCATGGTGTCGGTTCAGGATTTGGTTCATCGCCTGCAGGGACTCTCTCTGGAGGTGGCCGAGCTCCGTCAGCACGTGAGTAACTGTCCTGGAGCACATTTCTTGGAGCCTAAGGTATGTTTGCCGGATTTATTTTTTGGTGAACACCGAGAATTTTTTTCATTTAAAAATGCTTGCTTATTGTATTTTCGTTTGAGACCTAAGTCCTCTGGGGATGAATCCCAGCGCGTAGGGTTCATAATGTCACTTTTGCGCAAAGAGCCTCAGGAGTGGGCCTTTTCTTTGCAACCTAGTGATACATGCTTCAGATCAGTGGATAGTTTTTTTTTCTGCTTTGGGACTATTATATGATGATCCTGACCGTGTCGCATCAGCTGAGACTGAGTTGAGACGTTTAAAACAGGGATCAGGTAATGTGGAAAAATATTGTACTCATTTCCGTCGTTGGTCTACTCAAACAGGGTGGAACGATTCTGCTCTGAAAAGTCTATTTCTTGCTGGGCTCAATGAAAGGGTTAAAGACCTGCTAATTGCTTACCCTACACCTGAAGATTTGCAACAGGCTATGCAATTAGCTATACGGGTGGATAGAAGACTGCGTGCAAGGGTTAATGAGAGCAAATCCTCTGCTATGTCAGTTTCTGGTTATGAGAATGTGTGTACTAACAGTGGTGAACCGATGGAGATTGGATCGGTGGCACCTCGCTCTCAAGAAAAAGACCGTCGATTTTCTGAAGGCTTGTGTTTCTATTGCGGAAAATCTGGTCATTTGATTAAAGGCTGTGAGCTTCGTATGAAGAAAGAAAAAAAAATGGTCAGTCACGCCCGTATTGCCTGTTTAAATTCCAAGGGTATATTTTTAGCTGCTTCCACGATTGCTCAGAAAAAATTAATGGAATTTCGGGTGTTTGTTGATTGCGGGTCTACTCTGAATGTAATTGATGGGGGATTCGTGGAAAGACTCAATTTAAAACCTGAACCTTTATCATCCCCCATTGCTGTGGTTTCTGTGGATGGTTCCCCTTTGAAGAATATTACTCTCAAGGTCTGTGAATTTCCTCTCACTATTAATGGTGTTCACCATGAGAAATTGGATTTGGTAGTGTTGAATAACTTGCCTTCTCCAGTAATATTGGGATTGCCCTGGTTAAAATTTCACAATCCTGTACTGGATTGGTCTACCAGTCAAATTAAATCCTGGAGCCATAAATGTTATGACAAGTGTTGTAACGGGCGTATTGCAGCTTTGGATAGGGGAGAATTGCCTGTTCCTATTCAGGATTTTTGGAGAGTTTTTTTCTGAGAAGGAATCGCAGGTTTTGGCTCCCCATAGAGACTATGATTGTTCTGTTGAATTTGTCCCTGGAGCGACTCTTCCTAAAAGTCGTTTATTTAACCTTACTATTCCTGAGAGGAAGGCTTTGGAGGAATACATACAGACAAGTTTGGCCGCCGGTCACATTAGGCCCTCTAAGTCTCCTGTGGCGGTTGGATTTTTTTTTGTAAAAAAAAAGGACGGCGGTTTACGTCCTTGTCTGGATTTTCGTGAGATTAACAAAATTACTGTACGCAATCCTTACCCACTGCCATTGATTCCTGATCTGTTTAACCAGTTAATGGGGGCCAAGTGGTTCTCTAAAATTGACCTTAAGGGGGCATACAATCTGTTGCGCATGAAGGAGGGTGACGAATGGAAGACTGCTTTTAACACTCCTGTGGGTCATTTTGAGAATCTGGTTATGCCTTTTGGTCTTACTAATGCTCCTGCATTTTTTCAGAATCTGATTAATGACATCCTTAGACCTTTGATCGGCAAAAATGTGGTTGTGTATTTGGATGACATTTTGATTTATTCGCCGGATCTGGAGTCTCATTGGCGGAGCGTGCGTGAGGTATTACAGTTATTAATGGACAATTCGCTTTTTGCTAAGCTGGAGAAATGTGAGTTCGCTGTACAGAGAATTAGTTTTTTGGGCTACATTATCTCCAGCAAAGGTTTTGAGATGGATCCGGTTAAGGTTCAGGCTGTGCAGGAATGGCCTAGGCCTATTGGTTTGAAATCGATACAGAGGTTTTTGGGTTTCGCCAATTACTACAGAAAATTCATAAAAAATTTTTCTAGTATTGTCAAACCTCTGACTGATCTCACCAGGAAAGGTGCTGATGCGGTTCAGTGGTCTTCTGAGGCCATTGAAGCTTTTGTGTATCTCAAGGAGAGGTTCACCTCTGCTCCCATCCTTATGCAGCCTGATGTTACTAGGCCGTTTTTGGTTGAGGTTGATGCTTCCTCTGTGGGGGTTGGCGCAGTATTGTCTCAGGATAACGGGGATGGATTACATCCCTGTGCCTTTTTTTCAAAAAAATTTTCGGAGACTGAACTGAATTACGATATTGGTAATTGGGAATTATTGGCTATTAAACTCGCATTTGAACACTGGCGCCACTTCTTGGAAGGTGCGGAATTTCCCGTTCAGGTTCTTACGGATCATAAAAATCTGATATATCTTGATGCTGCCAAGCGCCTGAATGCCCGTCAGGCTAGGTGGGCACTGTTTTTCTCGCGGTTTAATTTCTCCGTTACTTACATCCCTGGTACTAAGAATGTTAAGGCGGATGCCTTGTCTCGCAGTTTTTCTCCCATAGTCGGTGCTGAGAAAGAGGAGAACATTTTACAAGAAGGTGTTGTGATAGCTGCTTTGGACTCCATTTTGGAAAATGAGATTCTTAAAGCACAGGAGAATGCTCCTTCTAACACTCCTCATGGGAGGTTGTTTGTGCCTGGGACCTTTAGGAGAGATTTGTTTGTTGAGTGTCACGAATCTCGGTTGGCAGGTCATCCCGGAATCTCTGAGACCAAGAGACTGGTGGGTCGCAGTTTTTGGTGGCCTGGATGGCAGAAGGAAGTCATTAAGTGGGTGCGTCAATGTACTATATGTGCTAGATCTAAGTCCTCACATACTCCTGCTGCGGGGTTGCTTTGTCCTTTGGAGGTTCCCAGTGCTCCTTGGACACATTTGGCTATGGACTTTATAACTGACCTTCCCCCCTCTGAGGGTTTTACTGTCATCTGGGTGGTCGTGGACCGTTTTAGCAAGATGTGTCACTTGGTTCCTTTCGTCAAACTGCCCTGCGCTAAAACTCTCGCTAAGGCCTTTGTCAAGGAAATTGTCAGACTTCATGGCGTTCCTACTGACATTGTTTCTGATAGGGGTCCTCAGTTCGTGGCTCGTTTTTGGCGTGCCTTTTGTGATAGGTTGGGAGTTCATTTGTCGTTCTCGTCCGGATATCATCCTGAATCTAATGGCCAGACAGAAAGGAAAAACCAGGATGTTGAGCAGTTCTTGCGTTGTTTTGTGACAGACAATCAAGAGGGGTGGTCTGAGTTTCTGCCACTTGCTGAATTTGCTCTGAACAATCATACATCTTCTTCTGCTGGTTGTTCGCCTTTTTTGTTGTTGTTCTGGGAGACATCCGTCGTTTGGGTCGTTCTCCAAGTTGGGATCTGCCGTGCCTGAGGAGGAGAATTTTTCCGGTGATTTGGAGAGAGTTTGGACGGATGTGCGTGGTAATCTTCAGGAGGCCAACAGAAAATCTAAAGACTACTTTGATAGGAAACGACAGGAGGTTTTGTTCGCTGTTGGTGACATGGTTTGGTTGTCCTCTAGGAATCTGCGGTTGAGGATTCCTTCAAAGAAATTGGGTCCCAAGTTTGTAGGGCCCTTTAAGGTGCTTCAGGTTGTCAACCAATCTGCTGTTAGGTTGGAGGTTCCTACCTCCTTGAGAATTAATCCGGTATTTCATGTCTCTCTGTTGAAAAAAGCTGTTGTATCGGATTGTGACGCCTCTGCCTCTGTTCCTCCGGTGGTGGAGGACGGGGAATATGAAATTTCTCGCATCCTTAACTCTAGACGGTATAGAGGTAGTTTGCAGTATCTTGTGGCCTGGAAAGGTTTCGGTCCCGAGGATAACTCTTGGGTGAGGTCGGATGATGTTTCCGCGTCCAGACTTATCAGAGCGTTTCACAGGAGATTTCCTGATAAGCCTGGTCCTAGGGGATCCGGAGGATCCTCTTAGAAGGGGGGGTACTGTTAGAACCTTGCTCTTAGGTTTTTTTTCCTTTGCTGGTCACATGACCTTGTTGGCCTATTTAATCCTGCTCCGCCCTTCTGGCTTTGCTGGACTTCATTGTATATCTACTTTCTAGCTAGCCTGTGCTCTGTGTCTTGCTCTGTTAGTTTGCTTGGTCTACTGACCTCTATGTTCTATATATTTTGTTTGTTCGTCTGTCTGCTACTATTTCTGTTAGGAGGTGTCCCATATTCCTCCCAGTCCTTAGTACTTGTAGGGATTCCTTCCCCACATCTATAGGTCTCCGTACAGACTAGCTTAGGACTTTAGCAGGTCTGATCGCAGGATCAGGTCCCCTGTTACATCGTAGGGATTAAGCTGAGTTCTATCGTAGGGACAGATCTCCTCTCTTTCCTTAGCTCTGGTAGCAGAACATAACAATTCCAGTACTGCTTAAAGAGCACGTACGGGATGGTGGTGACCTGTGACCCGGTGTCAAGTAGGGCACTCATAGGAATGCCATCCAGTACTACAGGCAAGACTGGACGTCCTCCCACGTATTTGTCACGCCAGTTTGATGGGCCTGGTGATCTTATTCCTGGGGGTTGGTCCTCTACCCCAGGTTGTGCCAGTTTAAAGGACAGTACCTTGCCATATGTCCGGGTTGATTGCAGCGGCGGCAGATGGGTTGTCCGTCCTCGTTGTATCGGTCGCTGGGTCTTCCTCTGGCCGGTGGGGTCCTCCTTGGTCGACGCCACGGGATGTCCTCCGGTCCGGATGCCAGCTGGATCTTCCCTGGAGCAGCAACCTGTAAAGACTGCACAGTTCGGGTTAGCGCAGCTACGCTTTTAGCTAGCTCTTGGACCTGATGGTGCAGGTCTGGAGCCGGGTCATTGTTCAAAGCCTGCGCATCAGCTCCCACAGGCCCTGCCGACAAGGGCGCCGCCTCCTGGTGGTAAGCGGTAGTAGGGCGCCTGTGGGCCACAACGCCACCCGGTGCCGGTTCTCGGAGCACCCGAATGGCTCTGTCCTTGAACTGTGCAAAGTCCAGATGAGGATCCTGTAAGGCCATTGCCCGCAACTGGGTACGGTGGGCATTGCAATATAGTCCCTCTATAAATTGTTCGGTCAACAGCCTGTCCTCGTTTCCCACGCCGTCAGGGTCGGCCTGCTTAATGGCCCTCAGGGCCTCTTGTAGGTTTAGTGCATAGTCCCTTATATTCTCATGTGCTCGCTGTTTGCACCCGTAGAAACTAAGCTTTATCTCAGCTGAGGTGCGGGTATCAAAGGTGTCCTTCAGCCGGGTTAATATCCCTGCTACAGTCCTCCTCTCAGGTGGCCAGGACTTTACCTCCCTTTGGGCTGCCCCGGTTAGTTGGGCCACCAGGATGCTCACTGTTTGCTCTTCTGTGAGGGGGTACACCTGGAAGAGGCTATCCAGCTTTTCTCTAAAGTCATTCAGGGTATGTGACTCCCCTGAGTACTGGGGTAGCCAGGCTGCCCCTGGGATATAGGGCATCGTGAAAGGCATGACCGCTGCAGCGGTGGCGCTGGCGGTGGCTGTGGCAGTGAAGCTCTCCTCCGTATCCGACATCCTCCTCCCCCCTAGTGGACCGTGGCCTACCTTGCGATGATCCTCTTCCGTAGGCCGCGGCTCCGCAGTGGATCGTCAGGGTCGAGGACCTTCCGTCGCGCTCCTGTGACGTCGGCGTCTGCTGGGCTCCTTCCAGGACCTTACGCAACGTCCGGACGTGAGGCGGAGCTCCAGTTCTCGCGCGCTTTCGGAGTCCACGCCCCTCTTCTTCCCGCGCGGCGTCTTCAAGATGGCGTCCAACGGCGGGAAAACTCCACGGATGGCGGGAAGAAGGCAGAAGATGGCGTCCAACGGCGGGAAAACTCCACGGATGGCGGGAAGAAGGTAGAAGATGGCGTCGGATGGCGGGAATCTTCACCACAGGTAAGTTTAAAAGTCTCTTTTTCAGGCACGCAGTACCCGGTGGTTGCGGGCACGTAATCCTGCCGACTACGCCAAAAGTTGACGCGCCCCTGGACCTGTGCCGAGTAGCGTTGCGCACACGGGGAATACCCGGAGCCGGATCTGTTGGGGGTAGTAGTCCTCGTGGCGGTGACCCGGTCCGTGCCCAGGGTGTCAAACTAAATGGCAGCCTTTAGCAGTAGATGTTAGAGTGTTCGACTACGCCACCCGTTGAATGCGGCTATGAAGCCGCCGCTGCAGGGCAGACCGCTGAGGCCGGTGGTATGGATGTGCAGCATGGATGGTATAACCCCCAACGGGAGGGGTATGGCCTCAGGGCAGCTGACGTGAATGATGGGGTTAGCAGAGTTGCACGCAGGCACCAGGAACCACTCAGAGACGGTGCGGTGTAGTTCAGGGTCTTTACTGGTGGCAAAGGTAGACCCTCCCGGAGTACTGGCTAGCGATCGGGGCCTGGTCAGTCTGTGAGCAGATAGGATCTCCCCTGGCCAGGCGGAGTTGTAGGCCTCCCCAACTAATTGTACTCTTCTGGCTACCTTGCTAGAGGCGGGTAAAAGTAGCCCACGTCCCTGAGTGTACCATGTGGTGCTCACCCGTATGGCCGGTGACTCGGGGCCTTCTGGTAGCTTCCGCTCCACGACGGCGGTGCTGGTCCCTTGCGTGTGACCGTGCCTTCGGGTTTCTGGGCCAGAGGACCTGAAATCCCCTGCCGGTCGGTTTCTGCTGCTGGGTAAGGATTAGTCCCCACAGCCTCGGACTCCGGGTCCGGTGAGAACTCTTCAATCAGGGCGAGCTCTACAGCTTCCAGCCCCTGACTCCTTTTAGCACTGCTCCCACTGAGCTCCTGATCTTTCTTTCCTTGCTTTTGCTACACTCCAGACCAGACTGTGTCTCTGTCTGGGACTCCTCTTCTTCTTCCTAACCCTGCCTCAGCCCTAGTTTTATATAGGGGAAGTTCTTCCCCTCCCAGGACTGGGCAGGAGGTGTGGCATGCATAGGATTCCTGACCAGGAGACCTCCCACCTGCTCTCAGACGTAATATTGCTATTACTGTGGAAACCAGACCCCTGGGGTGCCACAACAGCAGTGCTGCATTGCCACACAGAGACCGTCTCCCGGCACAGCATTTCCAATGCCAGCCGCCAGCCAATCAGAGGCCAGCAGCTGACATTTGCGTGCCGGCGCAGCGAGTATGACGTCACTGCCATGTGCAGATGTCAGCTGCTGGCTTCTGATTGGCCGGCGGCTGGCATTGGAAATGCTCTGCTGGGAGACAGTCTCTGTGCGGCAATGCAGCGCTACTGTCTGTGTCTCTTCCTGGACCAGGTCGGGATCATCAAGGGGTCTGACTCTGTGGTGCCTGCGGGCCACATCTGCAGGAAGGACACCGAGGGAACGGAGGATAGGTGAGAATAATCTTTTTTTTTTCTCTTTTAGGTGTGTGAAGAACAGCACAGGGGGTACATAGCCACAAGATGGGGACTTGGATGGGCACAGAGCCACAAGATGGGGACCTGGATGGGAACATAGCCACAAGATGGGGACCTGGATGGGCACATAGCCACAAGATGGGGACCTGGATGGGCACATAGCCACAGGATGGGGACCTGGATGGGCACATAGCCACAAGATGGGGACCTGGATGGGCACATAGCCAGAAGATGGGGACCTGGATGGGCACATAGCCACAAGATGGGGACATGGATGGGCACATAGCCACAAGATGGGGACCTGGATGGGAACATAGCCACAAGATGGGGACCTGGATGGGCACATAGCCACAAGATGGGGACCTGGATGGGCACATAGCCACAGGATGGGGACCTGGATGGGCACATAGCCACAAGATGGGGACCTGGATGGGCACATAGCCACAAGATGGGGACCTAGATGGGCACATAGCCACAAGATGGGGACCTGGATGGGCACATAGCCACAGGATGGGGACCTGGATGGGCACATAGCCACAAGATGGGGACCTGGATGGGGCACATAGCCACAGGATGGGGAACTGGATGGGGAACATTACTACAAGATGTTTGCCATTATTACTATATGGTGCTAATTGTAAGACAATATTACTGTGTGTGGCCAATTGGGGGAAAAAAAATTGTAAAAAGTGCACGTTTATTATTGCCACATCCGTAACGACCCAAGCTATAAAAAAATAAACATGGCAAAAATGTTCAAAATGTGTATACAAAAAAAATGGCATCACTAAAAATGTCACTTTGAACAAAGAACGCGGCCCTCCAAATTCAAATTTTTTCCGTGTGCGGCCCATATACCCAGCCGAGTTTGAGACCCCTGTCATAGACTATAAATATTACGACCAAGGTGTAATAAGACGGGGCCAGAAGTGTGATAAGAACGTGTGCACACTGCAAGTCAATTTCTTCCCTAGAAGCAATGGCTGCTTACAGAGAATCGATTTAATTCAGCAGCACAAAGAACTGTAACCTGAAGCCCCAAGATTAAATAATGGTAATACATGGGCCCTCTTGTGTTACCTCACATCCCTAAAGCTACGCCCCTGACTAAACATTAAATTGGGATCAGATAAAGTAACGAGATTCAGAGCATTTGAAACCGAAAACATCATATTTGTCCAGTAAAATCCATTCCCTGCTGTTCGATCCTATATAAGTAATGTTATCTTACAGAACAATTAGTCATCTGCAGTTTATAAGTTATATGAGCCAACTGCGGCGTCACTGCCAGGCTGAAACAAAAGACTGTGCAGGAAATTCTAAGTAGGCTTCGGCCTTCACTGTGTTTTGAAGGCCTAATCTGCCATATGGCTCCCAGAGCTGATGATTTATTAGGTGTGGAAAGCAGGCTGATAAATTTCACTGCTAGTCCCAGCATAGACTGGGGGTGTCAACAGACAGGCCTAATGGAAAGTGCCTGCACCAAAGAGGAGAGAATTATTTATGACTGTCTGTAATGTCACCAGGGGAAATTTATCATCTTTTCTGGTAGATGGATTTGGATCTGAGAAATGAAGAGAGGTGGGGGTGGGTTAGCTCTGGACAAAGTCCCCTTGTTACCCTGTTGTCTGAAACCCTGCCAAGGTGCAGGGGAAATCGTGGTGGGCACAGTAATATTAGACGTTAACCTCGTCATTCCAGAAAAGAACAAACTAGGATAGAGCAGTCTGTACCATGTTCTTTCTATAAATATGGTTCCGTACTATATATACGACATATAGAATATATATATAAATATATATATCTATATATAGATATATATAGATATATATATATATATATCTATATATATATAAAAATGTGTGTGTATACATAAATATGTATAGGATGATATAGTACTGAAACATATTTATAGACAACATGGTGCTGACCAGATATATACACAGAAATATATATATACTATGTATGTGTATAGGATGTATACATATATAAATATAGTATTGAAACATTTATAGACAGAACAGGATGCTGACCAGCTATATACTCATATATATATATATATATATATATATACACTGTATATATATATATATATATATATATATATATATATATATACACTGTGTTCCAAATTATTATGCAAATAATATTTTCGCAGATTTTCCCAAATTACCTATATAATTTGCAGTCATTGTAATTTTACAGTCAAATAACTATTAGAGTACAATTGAAAGGTTTTTGTACAAACTGCCTATGATAACAGTATATTTTTAAAAAAATAAAAAACTCAAACTGCACTCAAAATGCATGTTCCAAATTATTATGCACAGCAGAGTTTTCAACCTTTTCATTTTAATAAAGACCAAAAAAATGGTCATTTTTGAAATTATAAGCATTAGCAGGTTATTACAAACTGAAATCAAACAGTTTTCAACTCAAAACTTTATTCTAGGTGATGCTACATTTTCACATAGGACCCCTTGTTCGAAAGGAGCTTCTGAACTCTCTCGTCCATTGAATTTCTCAGGTTTTGGATGGTTTCTGCTTCAATTGTTTTTCATGAGGACAGAATACCCTCCCAGAGCTGTTGCTTAAATGTGAACTGCCACCCGCCATCATAGACACTCCTTTTGATGATGCTCCAGAGGTTCTCAATGGGGTTGAGGTCAGGGGAGCATGGGGGCCACACCATAAGTTTGTCCCCTTTTATGCCCATAGCAGCCAGAGAGGCAGATGTGTTATGTGCAGCATGAGACGGGGCATTATCATGCATGTTTGCGTACACCAACAGTCTGATATTCTTTACATTGTCATTAAGGCCAGAGTATAGGTTTGGATCATTATAAGTGTAATTTTCTGCATTTATTCTCTTGGGGTATGTGCATACTACACAGACTTTTGTTTAAGTGTTTAACAATGATGAATTTTTATGTGAAAACTCCTTCTTTGGGAAGTTTTTTCAGTTTTTTGTTTCCTGAAGCATTTTGTGTTTTGAAGAAGTTTTGAAGCGTTTATCGCACACCTTTGATTGGACAGTGCCTGGTTTGGAGCAGATTGCATTAGGAACCCGCTTCAAAGAAGTGGCATGCACTTTCTTTTTTCTGACCAGGTGATTTTCAAGACCTGAAGCGGAAAAAAAGCTGTCCCTCTCTTAAAAATGAATAAAAAAAAAAAATGTGCACATCATCTTGGGGGACAATTAATCAAAACTGGCAGTACACCAGTCTTGATCCAGGGTACGCTTGGGTAAGGTGTGAAGAATTAAGTAAGAGGCATGCGTCTCTTAATGGATTATATCTTGTTGCTGCCATTCGCCTGTGTCAGAAATGTACCCGAGTCGTGTACAGGAGAACATTTCTGTCATAATTTCCATCACTTTTGTGGTGTAAATTATGATGAATTTGTCAGGCCCCGCTCATCTATGCCCCCCCACTAAGCGCCAGCTACATTTCAAAAATTGTAGAAATGACATTGGTAGCAATTTTTTGCACAACTACCAATTGTACAAAAGTTTTGCAAAATTTCAAAGAGTTTTAGACAATAATTTTGCCATGAACTGTTGATTAATCAGCTCCTTAAGGTATAATCAAATGTAGTGCATATGCTGACGATTTTCTATGGATTTGCAAATGGAAAATCCACAACGTATTACAGTAGCAGCAAAGTGAATGAGTGTTTATGGTAATTCATTTGGAATAAACGTTCTCACCAATGCTCACTATTGGACAGTCTAAAAGGGCCTTATTGATTATCCTTAAGATTCACCTACACTAAGAGATCCTGGGAATGCAGGTTTCATAATAATATTTCAGTCTAAACAGGCTGCTGATCACCTGACAAACTTGCTATGGTCAAAGTCACTGTGTAGCCCAAACCTTAGGGAGTACTTTGTCCAAAAGTCTTGGGGAAAACCCCTGCCTCTTGGCTACAATGTGTTGCAAAAAAAATGAACAAACAAAAAAAAAACATGACTTGCTCCCTCTCCCCAGATCCAAAGCTGAGTCTCTGTTGCTGGTTTTGGTGTCTATCATTGTCTGCAGTGCTGATGTCATGTCGACAGCACTGCAGCCAATCGCTGAGCTCAGCAGCTCTGCCGGAATAGACAGCACAAGCCGCTCAGAGCTGCTGAGCTCAGTGATTGGCTGCAGCACTCTCAACGTGACATCAGCGCTTCAAACAATAACAGGCACTTGGACCAGCAACAGAGACTCAGCGCTGGACCTGGGGAGCATGAATCAAGAAAAGTTGTTTTTTTAAAACAAACTGCACACGGGGGACAGAGGTTTTCCGAAACTGTGCCCTAAATGACAGGACATACTAAATAGGAAGGAAACCGGACGATATCGAGTTAAATCTGGAAACACTGAGCATTTAGGATGTCAGTTTCTCCCCTCCGATATTTCTTTGTAAACTTCTACATTTGGAGGTAAATGGTTTTATCGTCTCTGTTTCTGTTGGAGTCGAAGGAAACTGATATACACTGTACATATCTCTTACCAGCAGGCAGTAAATATGTCATTTACAAAATATATCAAGATCAGTTTCTACTGAGCTGTAAATATATCACATATGCTGGAGCTCAGTTTCCATCTGAACTGTAAAAAGCAACAACAGGAATAGTGGAAGCCTGGAGAACTTATCGTACTATGTAACCGGAGATATTAAAATGTTAAAACGTGTAAATTCCTTTTAATTTGGAACCTAAGGGTAAAAACACTCTGCAGATCAACATTATCATAAATACTCGCTTTATCTTTATCTGTCTCCAGCAAAGACAGCAGGACCTTAAAGGGGTTGTAAAGTTTGTACAAATAAAGCTATTTATTCTGAAAAGAAAGTCATTGTGTAATATAAGCCTTCTTCTTATTGAAGATGCAGCCAGCAGTGTAAAGAATGGTGGTTTCATTCTGGTTGCCATGGCTACATCCAGTGACATGTACAGTCTTTGTCTCTTTTTATATCCATTTATTTAAATATTTATAGCAGCAGCGCGGGCACAGTTATACCGGTCGCGGAGGTAACAGTCACATGCAGACTAGAAGACACCATTTTGCATTGGGGCACTGGTGCTTCAAGGTATAATTTGCGTTAGAGACTTTCCTGGTATAATAAACATTTAGGGTCCCATTCATCATTTTTTTTAAGTCACTGTTTTTTTGTCTTGCGGTATGCACTGACATTGTTTGCACCGAGTTCATCAAAATTAATTTTGCACAATTTTTTTTTCAATTTACTTTTAAAGAAGCACTCCTCCTCCCATCAAAGTTTTTATCCACAATATATTGCAATTGTCATATTATATAGCACTGTGTACTTACAATTGCTCATTTTGCCCTTCTACCCAGCTAATTTTTCTCTTTTCCATTAGGTCTATGACATCACATGATTAAAATCAGACTGGCTGAATCCTTCTAAGCGCTTTGTAGAAACAGGAAGTCTCTTTTCCCTGCATGAGTCATCATTAAACCTACAATAATATGCCACTGACAAAAAGAAGAGATATAAAAGCAAGGGGGAGGGAGTACCTGGGTTAGGAATTGAAGAATAGGTGGAGCTGGGTTGTCAGGGACTTTGCAGTGAGTAGAATTGTAGTTGTAGTATTTTCACACTGGCCACTGACACTACAGATGTATATTTCCTATCATTTCAGGAATAGTTTACAAGAGTTTTCTTCTCAGTAAAGGCAGGATTACAGTGACAGCTAAAACCCATATACACAGCTGATAACACAGGATCCGAACCTTGTGGCTATGTACACATGTTGTTTGCATTGTGACTATGTACATGTATTGTTTCCTGAAACAAAAGGAAGTTAGAGTCTAAAAATGCCATAGTGGACACAGTGATAATTGTAAGATTACTATTTTTTTATTTTTAATACATTTTGTGAAATATTATCAAAATTATCATTGCGAAACAATTTTAAGAATATATTTATCACAATCTTTTTTATAGCATAATCAAATGACCATAATAATTGTCTGAAGCATTTTTTTATTGGGTTCACTGCACTTTTACTGTACATACACATTGTTCATAAAATATGCATATTCAGTGATTTTCCAGATATACTGTTGCAATCAAAATTATTCAAACCCTCTTATAATAAACAAATCAAACAAGTACAATTTCAATAGCTCAATATAACTAATATAACAAGTTATTTCTCCAAATTCATTACAAAATGCCACTTTTACTGACTACTGCAGTCTCAAAATTATTCAACCCCTTCAGGATCAGACCAGGACCAGAAAAAAAAAACATAATACTCACCTCACTACTGTATTGTCTTAAGGGCATCTTCTTTCCACAGTCACACGCAGGTGTCTTAATTGTAGAACAGGACATCCAGCCACAAGCAGGTTTCAAGGGTCACAGTTAGTGATGAGTAGTGTTGAGCGAACATGCTCGACACTGCTCGGTACTCGCCCGAGCATCACGCTACTCGGGATGTTCGGCGAGCACCGAGCATTTCCGGGTTACTCGGGCGGGAGCTCGGGTCTCCGCCCTGCATGTTTGGCGCTCTTTACAGAGCCAATTAACATGCAGGGATTGCCAGCCAGTCACTGTAATGCTGCAGCCATGTTGGTTGTGGGCATTACAGTGATTGGCTGGCCACACAGCGTCACCTCGAGTATTTAAAACCGGGCGCCGCCATCTTGGACACAGTCGCTCCAGATTAGACAGTGTAGGGACAGCGCTGCTGATTTAGGGAGAGATTTAAACTGCGAAATAGTTAGTGTAGGGTCTGTAAAGGCTGCCAGAACAAACAAACAGTCCTTTTCAGGACTAATATCCATCCCAGATACCAGGCAGGCAGGCAGGCTGTATAGGAGACGCAGTGGTTATACCAGCAAACGCTGCATTACAGTCCTGTGTGCTCCTGTTGATGAAATTGCTGGACTTAGCACCAGGTGTCGGGGGCCTGGAAAAATCCTTTTTTTTTTCATCTAAATCCTCCTTTTTTTTTCCTCCTTCACACTGTACAAATACCCGTCTTATTAACCTTTTGGTGAGTCCCCCCCCCCCCCCAAAAAAAGCATGTCTCTGATTTTTCAGACACAAATATAACGGTTGAAAATAGTCTGGTGTAGGCTAGAGAAACAGAAGTGTTGTTTTGCACTTCCACGGTTCAAACCTCTGTATTATCCATTTTGGGCCATTTGTATCTAAAAAAAAAAAAACAGTTTGAGTGTGTCGCTCACTGTTCAGCCGCAAATCTATATATTTAAAAAAGTCTGGTATACCCCAGTAAACAATAACTGTGGTTTTGCCATCCCACGGTAAAAAATCTGTATTATTCAGGTTTTTGTATATTTTCCGTAAAGAAAAACAGTAGTGTCTCCTGACTGTTGTGACACAAAAATATATCTGTTGAAAATAGTCTTGTGTAGGCCCGACATCCCAGTGTGGTTTCGCAGTTCCACGGGTCAAATCGCTGTACTATCCAGTTTTGGGCCTTTGGGATCTAAAAAAAAAGCAGTTTGAGTGTGTCGCTCACTGTTCAGCCGCAAATATCTCTATTTAAAAAAGTGTGGTATACCCCAGTAAACAATAACTGTGGTTTTGCCATCCCACGGTAAAAAATCTCTATTATTCAGCTTTTGGTAGTTTTTTTCCGTAAAGAAAAACAGTAGTGTCTCCTGACTGTTGTGACACAAAAATATATCTGTTGAAAATAGTCTTGTGTAGGCCCGACATCCCAGTGTGGTTTCGCAGTTCCACGGGTCAAATCGCTGTACTATCCAGTTTTGGGCCTTTGGTATCTAAAAAAATAGCAGTTTGAGTGTGTCGCTCACTGTTCAGCCGCAAATATCTCTATTTAAAAAAGTGTGGTATACCCCAGTAAACAATAACTGTGGTTTTGCCATCCCACGGTAAAAAATCTCTATTATTCAGCTTTTGGTAGTTTTTTTCCGTAAAGAAAAACAGTAGTGTCTCCTGACTGTTGTGACACAAAAATATATCTGTTGAAAATAGTCTTGTGTAGGCCCAACATCCCAGTGTGGTTTCGCAGTTCCACGGGTCAAATCGCTGTACTATCCAGTTTTGGGCCTTTGGTATCTAAAAAAAAAGCAGTGTGAGTGCGTCGCTCACTGTTCAGCCGCAAATATCTCTATTTAAAAAAGTGTGGTATACCCCAGTAAACAATAACTGTGGTTTTGCCATCCCACGGTAAAAAATCTCTATTAATCAGCTTTTGGTAGTTTTTTCCGTAAAGAAAAACAGTAGTGTCTCCTGACTGTTGTGACACAAAAATATATCTGTTGAAAATAGTCTTGTGTAGGCCCGACATCCCAGTGTGGTTTCGCAGTTCCATGGGTCAAATCTCTGTACTATCCAGTTTTGGGCCTTTGGTATCTAAAAAAATAGCAGTTTGAGTGTGTCGCTCACTGTTCAGCCGCAAATATCTCTATTTAAAAAAGTGTGGTATACCCCAGTAAACAATAACTGTGGTTTTGCCATCCCACGGTAAAAAATCTCTATTATTCAGCTTTTGGTAGTTTTTTCCGTAAAGAAAAACAGTAGTGTCTCCTGACTGTTGTGACACAAAAATATATCTGTTGAAAATAGTCTTGTGTAGGCCCGACATCCCAGTGTGGTTTCGCAGTTCCACGGGTCAAATCGCTGTACTATCCAGTTTTGGGCCTTTGGTATCTAAAAAAAAAGCAGTTTGAGTGTGTCGCTCACTGTTCAGCCGCAAATATCTCTATTTAAAAAAGTGTGGTATACCCCAGTAAACAATAACTGTGGTTTTGCCATCCCACGGTAAAAAATCTCTATTATTCAGCTTTTGGTAGTTTTTTCCGTAAAGAAAAACAGTAGTGTCTCCTGACTGTTGTGACACAAAAATATATCTGTTGAAAATAGTCTTGTGTAGGCCCGACATCCCAGTGTGGTTTCACAGTTCCATGGGTCAAATCTCTGTACTATCCAGTTTTGGGCCTTTGGTATCTAAAAAAATAGCAGTTTGAGTGTGTCGCTCACTGTTCAGCCGCAAATATCTCTATTTAAAAAAGTGTGGTATACCCCAGTAAACAATAACTGTGGTTTTGCCATCCCACGGTAAAAAATCTCTATTATTCAGCTTTTGGTAGTTTTTTCCGTAAAGAAAAACAGTAGTGTCTCCTGACTGTTGTGACACAAAAATATATCTGTTGAAAATAGTCTTGTGTAGGCCCGACATCCCAGTGTGGTTTCACAGTTCCATGGGTCAAATCTCTGTACTATCCAGTTTTGGGCCTTTGGTATCTAAAAAAATAGCAGTTTGAGTGTGTCGCTCACTGTTCAGCCGCAAATATCTCTATTTAAAAAAGTGTGGTATACCCCAGTAAACAATAACTGTGGTTTTGCCATCCCACGGTAAAACATCTCTATTATTCAGCTTTTGGTAGTTTTTTTCCGTAAAGAAAAACAGTAGTGTCTCCTGACTGTTGTGACACAAAAATATATCTGTTGAAAATAGTCTTGTGTAGGCCCGACATCCCAGTGTGGTTTCACAGTTCCATGGGTCAAATCTCTGTACTATCCAGTTTTGGGCCTTTGGTATCTAAAAAAATAGCAGTTTGAGTGTGTCGCTCACTGTTCAGCCGCAAATATCTCTATTTAAAAAAGTGTGGTATACCCCAGTAAACAATAACTGTGGTTTTGCCATCCCACGGTAAAACATCTCTATTATTCAGCTTTTGGTAGTTTTTTTCCGTAAAGAAAAACAGTAGTGTCTCCTGGCTGTTGTGACACAAAAATATATCTGTTGAAAATAGTCTTGTGTAGGCCCGACATCCCAGTGTGGTTTCGCAGTTCCACGGGTCAAATCGCTGTACTATCCAGTTTTGGGCCTTTGGTATCTAAAAAAAAGCAGTTTGAGTGTGTCGCTCACTGTTCAGCCGCAAATATCTCTATTTAAAAAAGTGTGGTATACCCCAGTAAACAATAACTGTGGTTTTGCCATCCCACGGTAAAAAATCTCTATTATTCAGCTTTTGGTAGTTTTTTCCGTAAAGAAAAACAGTAGTGTCTCCTGACTGTTGTGACACAAAAATATATCTGTTGAAAATAGTCTTGTGTAGGCCCGACATCCCAGTGTGGTTTCGCAGTTCCATGGGTCAAATCTCTGTACTATCCAGTTTTGGGCCTTTGGTATCTAAAAAAATAGCAGTTTGAGTGTGTCGCTCACTGTTCAGCCGCAAATATCTCTATTTAAAAAAGTGTGGTATACCCCAGTAAACAATAACTGTGGTTTTGCCATCCCACGGTAAAAAATCTCTATTATTCAGCTTTTGGTAGTTTTTTCCGTAAAGAAAAACAGTAGTGTCTCCTGACTGTTGTGACACAAAAATATATCTGTTGAAAATAGTCTTGTGTAGGCCCGACATCCCAGTGTGGTTTCGCAGTTCCACGGGTCAAATCGCTGTACTATCCAGTTTTGGGCCTTTGGTATCTAAAAAAAAAGCAGTTTGAGTGTGTCGCTCACTGTTCAGCCGCAAATATCTCTATTTAAAAAAGTGTGGTATACCCCAGTAAACAATAACTGTGGTTTTGCCATCCCACGGTAAAAAATCTCTATTATTCAGCTTTTGGTAGTTTTTTCCGTAAAGAAAAACAGTAGTGTCTCCTGACTGTTGTGACACAAAAATATATCTGTTGAAAATAGTCTTGTGTAGGCCCGACATCCCAGTGTGGTTTCGCAGTTCCACGGGTCAAATCGCTGTATTATCCAGTTTTGGGCCTTTGGTATCTAAAAGAAAAGCAGTTTAAGTGTGTCGCTCACTTTTCAGCCGCAAATATCTCTATTTAAAAAAGTGTGGTATACCCCAGTAAACAATAACTGTGGTTTTGCCATCCCACGGTAAAACATCTCTATTATTCAGCTTTTGGTAGTTTTTTCCGTAAAGAAAAACAGTAGTGTCTCCTGACTGTTGTGACACAAAAATATATCTGTTGAAAATAGTCTTGTGTAGGCCCGACATCCCAGTGTGGTTTCGTAGTTCCACGGGTCAAATCGCTGTACTATCCAGTTTTGGGCCTTTGGTATCTAAAAAAAAAAGTAGTTTGAGTGTGTCGCTCACTGTTCAGCCGCAAATATCTCTATTTAAAAAAGTGTGGTATACCCCAGTAAACAATAACTGTGGTTTTGCCATCCGACTGTAAAAAATCTCTATTGTTCAGCTTTTGGTAGTTTTTTCCGTAAAGAAAAACAGTAGTGTCTCCTGACTGTTGTGACACAAAAATCTATCTGTTGAAAATAGTCTTGTGTAGGCCCGACATCCCAGTGTGGTTTCGCAGTTCCACGGGTCAAATCGCTGTACTATCCAGTTTTGGGCCTTTGGTATCTAAAAAAAAGGCAGTTTGAGTGTGTCGCTCACTGTTCAGCCGCAAATATCTCAATTTAAAAAAGTGTGGTATACCCCAGTAAACAATAACTGTGGTTTTGCCATCCCATGGTAAAAAATCTCTAGTATTCAGCTTTTGGTAGTTTTTTCCGTAAAGAAAAACAGTAGTGTCTCCTGACTGTTGTGACACAAAAATATATCTGTTGAAAATAGTCTTGTGTAGGCCCGACATCCCAGTGTGGTTTCGCAGTTCCATGGGTCAAATCGCTGTACTATCCAGTTTTGGGCCTTTGGTATCTAAAAAAAAAGCAGTTTGAGTGTGTCGCTCACTGTTCAGCCGCAAATATCTTTATTTAAAAAAGTGTGGTATACCCCAGTAAACAATAACTGTGGTTTTCCTCTTCCACGGTTCTAATCTACTCTTTATTACCCTTTTGCCATTGATAGTGCAAGTGTAAGCTATTTTACTTCATTTACAATGGGCAAGGCGCGTGGCAAGGGACGTGGAAGTGGACTTTCTGGTGATGGTTCGTGCAGAGGACGGGGCCGTGGCCAAGGTGAAAATGTGCCACAAGCAACAGCCACATCTCGCTCCCACTTCTTGACCGAATTACTAGGGAAGCACAGAACACCACCAGTATTGAGAACTGATCAGTGTGAACAGGTTATTAATTGGATAGCAGATAATACTTCCAGTTACCTGGGCACCACCACCTCCGGTCTGTCTTCCACACGGTCAACTCTTAGTAGCCGTGAGTCTCGACGGCATACTCCTCCTCACCCTGATGCTCCTTCCTCCCACCATGCCGAGTGTCGTCAGACAGCAAGTGATCCCACACTTGGACACTCTGAAGAGCTGTTCACTGGTCCATTTCCATATTTGGGCCCCTCGCCTGATACGCTTGAAGTGGTGGAAGAGGAGATCCCATGTTGCGATGCCCAAATATTTGAACAGCCACGGCCACAGGAAGTCGACGTTGGCAATCTGTCACAAGAGGTGGACGATGACGAGACGCAATTGCCAGGAAGTGAGGAGGAGGATCGTGGTGCGCAAGTGGAAGAGGAGGAGGTGGTGGATGATCTAGTAACTGACCCAACGTGGAAGGAGGACATGCAGAGTGAGGCCAGCAGCACACAGGTGGAGGGAGGCAGAGTACCCCAACAGGCAGGAAGAAGCAGTGTGGTGGCCGCAGACAGAAGGCAGGCAACCGTTCCCCATAACACCAACACAAGGGACGTTGCCAGTACAAGCGGTAGGTCTTCCAGAGTCTGGAATTTTTTTAAAGACTCTGCTGATAACCCCAAAAAGGCCATATGTTCCACCTGCCATGCCAGCATCAGCAGGGGTGACAAAACTACCAGCCTGACCACCACCAGCATGATCAGGCACATGGCAGCAAAGCACCCGACTTTGTGGGGCGAAACCCAGGGTCCACGACCAGTGTCAGCGGGTGTCACCACTGCTTCTTCCACTGTTGTGCGTGCAATAGAACCCCCTGTTGTGTGTAAGGCAATCCCCTGTCCATACTGCATGTAAAGATGCCCCCTCCTCTCAGACTTCACTTGTTATGGCAGTTTCTCAAGAAACAGCATCAACGTCCACGTCCACGTCCCACCGCAGCGTTCAATTGTCCATATCCCAGACCTTTGAACGAAAGCGGAAATTCGCAGCTAACGCCCCACAGGCCACAGTCCTAAATTCGCACATTTCACGACTGCTTGCGTTGGAAATGCTGCCTTTTAGGCTGGTGGAGACGAAATCCTTCCGCAATCTTTTGGCGGTGGCCGTCCCTCGGTACTCGGTCCCCAACCGACACTATTTTGCCCGGTGTGCCATCCCCGCACTACACAAGCACGTGTCCCAAAGCATCTATCGTGCCCTCAACAACGCAGTTACTGGGAGAGTCCACCTGACAACGGACACGTGGACAAGTGCTTGTGGCCAGGGATGGTACATCTCTCTGACAGCACAATGGGTAAACATAGTGGAAGCCGGGACCCAGTCGGACCTTGGGACGGAACACATCCTCCCCACACCGAGGATTGCGGGCCCTATGTCAGTCAGAGTTGCCCCCACAGTGTACAGCTCCTGCGCATCCTCCTCCTCCTCCTCCTCATGTTCAGCCTCCATCTCAGATATCACCACATCAGTTACAAGCTGGAAGCATTACAGTACTGCCTCCGCCAAGTGGCAACAGGCTGTGCTGAAACTCATAAGCTTAGGTGATAAACCTCACACTGCTTGTGAGTTGTGGACAGCTGTGAAAGAGCAGGCAGATCTGTGGCTGAGACCGCTGAACCTACATCCCGGCATGGTCGTGAGTGACAATGGCCGTAACCTGGTGGCGGCTCTGAGGCGAAGTGAGATCACACACGTACCATGCCTGGCTCATGTGCTTAACCTCGTGGTTCAGCAGTTTCTTAAATCGTACCCCGAGTTGCCAGATCTGCTCGTGAAAGTATGCCGCCTGTCAGCTCATTTTCGCAAGTCGGCTCCAGCTTCCGCCGCCCTTGCTGTGTTGCAGCAGCGTTTGCAGCTTCCGGCACACCGACTGGTGTGTGATGTCCCCACACGTTGGAACTCTACCCTCCACATGTTGCAAAGGATTTGTGAGCAGAAGAGAGCAGTTGTGGAGTACCAGCTGCAACAAGGCCGTCGATATTCAGGTCAGACTCCACACATAAGACCTCAGGAGTGGACCCGGATGTCTGACATATGTACCATCCTGACAAACTTTGAGGAGGCCACCAAGATAGTGAGTGGCGATGATGCCATCATTAGTGTCAGCATCCCACTTGTCTGTCTTTTGCAACGCTCTCTGCAGAGAATTAAAGAGGAGGCATTGCAGCCAGATTATGATGAGATGGATCAAGAAGCCGTAGCGGGCGAGTACACACAGCCCAGCCTCATCTCATCCCAACGTGCATTGGGGGACAATGAGGGAGAGGAGGAGGAGGAAGAACAGGAGCTGCTATCATGCGTTGTAGACGGTAGTACCTGTATAAGTGTCATACCGTAGGTTCAGCGTGGGTGGCCTGAGGACAGGGGGGAGGAGGAAGAGGAGGAGGAGGAGAGAATGGTCAGTCGTCATCATGGAGAGGACACGGAAATCTTGCCCGTTACCAGTCTGGCACGCATGGCTGACTTTATGTTACGCTGCCTTAACCGTGACCCTCGCGTTGTCAAAATGTTGGGTGATAGTCATTACTGGTTGGTGACACTTGTAGACCCCCGCTACAAGGAGAACTTTCACTCTCTTATTCCTGAGGTGGAGAGGTCTACAAAAATGGGGCAGTACCAGAAGGCCCTTGCTGCACAACTCTTAAAAAAATTCCCATCTGAACACGCTAGCGGCAGAGGTCACAGTTCGTTGCCCAACCAAGGCGTACAGGCGAGAGAGATGCAACTCCAATCCAGCAGAGGCAGGGGAACACTGTCAACGTTCTGGGACAGTTTTCTGACACCCTCCCAGCTTACAAGCCCTGAGGCGCGGGGTACTCTCACAAGGAGTGGAAAGTTTCAAAAGATGGTGAGGAAGTACCTTGCTGACCGAACCAGCGTCCTCCGTGATTCCTCTGTGCCTTTTAATTATTGGGTATCCAAGCTGGACACTTGGAATGAACTCGCTGTGTACGCCTTGGAGGTCCTGGCCTGCCCTGCCGCTAGCGTGTTATCGGAGCGTGTTTTTAGTGCCGCTGGGGGAATTATAACTGATAAGCGCACTCGCCTGTCAACTGACAATGCTGACAAGCTGACCCTTATCAAAATGAACAAGGGCTGGATTGGGCCAGACTTCTCATCACCACCAAATGACAGCAGAGTAACATAAAGTCAAATCCACTGTGTTATTTCGGGAGGTGTATTCACATGCACCGCTTCACACCCACACATGGGTATACGCTTCCTCGTTTCGGCTGTTTTATCTTCTTCTCCTTATCCTCAGCCTCCACCACCACTATACCACCAGGGTGCCAGCATTGCAAGTTCCTCCGTCCTTATTTTTGGCAGCTTTTGCTTGCAAGGCATAAGCAAATACTATGGGACACCCACTCCCCAATAATGGGACTTATGTTTGTAATATGCTGTACTGCATGGCTCTTGTAAGGGGCATTGCAAGTTGCTCCGTCCTAATTTTTGGCAGCTTTTGCTTGGAAAGCATAAGCAAATACTATGGGAGACCCACTCCCCAATAATGGGACTTATGTTTGTAATATGCTGTACTGCATGGCTCTTGTAAGGGGCATTGCATGTTGCTCCATCCTAATTTTTGGCAGCTTTTGCTTGCAAGGCATAAGCAAATACTATGGGACACCCACTCCCCAATAATGGGACTTATGTTTGTAATATGCTGTACTGCATGGCTCTTGTAAGGGGCATTGCAAGTTGCTCTGTCCTAATTTTTGGCAGCTTTTGCTTGCAAGGCATAAGCAAATACTATGGGACACCCACTCCCCAACAATGGGACTTATGTTTGTAATATGCTGTACTGCATGTGACGCGCCCCCTGGGCCGTGTGTACACGTGTGTGGGATACCCGGTGCCGGGTCTCTGGGGTCTGTAGTCTCCGTGGCGGTGACCCGGTCCCGTGGCTCAGGCTGGTCAAACCAATGGCAGTCTTTCTTAGGTTTTGAGGTTAATTGTCCGACTGCGCCACCCGTGGATTGCGGTCAGGGAGTACCACCGCTACGAGGCAGACCGCTGAGGCTGGTGTTGTGTGCGCAGCAGAGAATGGGATAACTCCCCACGGGAGGAGTATAGCCTCAGGGCAGTGAGTGTGGATGATGGGGGTGATGGTGCACGAGCGCAGCAGGAACGACTCAGAGTCTTTGCAGTGCAGTTCAGGGTCTTTACTGATGATTATAAGGAGTACTGGCTAGCATAAGAGGCCTGGTCAGTCTGTGAGCAAGCATGAGTTCCCCTGACCAGGTGGAGTTGTAGGCCTCCCCGTCTGTCTGAACTCTTCCTGGCTACCTTGCTGTAAGCGGGTAGAAGTAGCCCACATCCCTGAGTGTACCGTGTAGTGCTCACCCATATGGCTGGTGACTTGGGGCCTTCTGTTAGCCTCCGCTCCACGACGGCGGTGCTGGTCCCTTGCTTGTGACTGAGCCTCCGGGCTTCTATGGCCAGAGGACCTGAAATCCCCTGCCGGCTGGTTTCTGCTGCTGGATATATAAGTCCTCACAGCCTCGGACTCCTGTGTCCGGTTCCTATTGTCTTCTTCCAGGGCGAGCTCTGCTCAGCTTCCAGCCCCTGGTCTTTAGCTCCTAGCTCCTACAGAGCTCCTTGCTGTTACTTTCCCTTGCTCTCACTCTGACTCTGACTGTTCTCTGTTCTCTGACTCACTCATCCCCGCCCCAGATCCAGTTTATAAGGGCAGAATTCTCCCCTCCCAGGACTGGGGCAGGAGGATGTTGCATGTTTAAGGGATCCTGACCAGGAAACCTCCCACTTGCTCTCCGACGTAATATCTCTATTACTGTGGTGACCAGACCCCTGGGGTGCCACACATGGCTCTTGTAAGGGGCATTGCAGTTCCTCATAATTTTTGGAAAGCCTTCCATTCACTGCTTAGGCCAACAGTGCACAGGAGACCCAGTTGCTATAAATGGAAAAAAAGATTTAGTTAACGCCCTCTGACCTCCATGTAATTTCCAAGGGGCATTGGAGTGCCTCGAAATTTTTGGTAGGCATTGCACTCACTGTATTCCCTATAACTGTGTAGCCGAACCGCTCCTTTTGTTACAGAAACATATCCTACAAGACATATCTGGTTGACTGGCCTGATATTGATGTGAATGGTCCCTGTTCCTCCTGCTCTTTCTCCTTTGCCACTACCTCATCCATCATTTATCACCTGAAGCTTTGTTTTAACGGGAGTCATAGAACTTGGATAGTAGCAGGAAAACATCCAGCAATCCTCGGAGGAGGTAGGATATGCGCCAAAAAGCTGACCACCTCAGGCCTAGCCGCTACTACATACATGCGCTTGCATTACAACAAAACAAAGCAGATGCTAACTTCTATCATCCTCATCATGCTCCTCACCTTGGCACTCTCAACTCCCCTGATGGAGAAGCCAGGGCCCACCGGAGGAGTCTGATAGTCCGGTGGGCTCGGCCAATGCTGCCCTAAAGCAGGCCAGGCTAAGAAAAGTGTGGGAAAGGTTACCGGGACAAATAGGGGTGGCTGGGGACGGAGTATGGACACCCGGCCTCCCCCTGGAGGCTGGGGAGCAAGCGGGGACACCCGGCCACTAGGCGGCTGGGGACTGAGTATGGACACCAGGCCGCCGACACAGCCATGGCGTGGTGGCCAGATTCCGCCTCCACATGCCTAAAAGGCCCAATTTAAAGTGCTAGCAAGCAAGCAGTATGGTATTGCAGCCTGGGGGTGGGTGGGTGGCAGGCTGCATACTTGCGCTTGCATTGCAAGGAATGGGAGAGGTACAATTGAACACTGCCCTGGGACAAGGACTTGAATGGGGATAGTTGCAAGTCTGCAACGACAGGTGCAAGGTGGGAGGCATCTTCGCATGTACCATGAACAGGGGTTTGGCATGCACACACTACAGCGGAATAGGCTCTCCTTCCCACTAAATGCACTGGGGAGGGCACAGGTAATGTTTTGGTATACGCGTTAATCTTATGTATAAGGCACACCAGGACAAATAGGGGCGGCTGGGGACTGAGTATGGATACCTCGCTGCCGAAGCAGCCATGAGGTAGTGGCCAGCTTCGGCCTCCTCCAAACTAAAAGGCCCCATTTCAAGTGCAAGCTAGCTGTATGGAATTGCAGTCTGGGGGTGGGTGGGTGGCAGGCTGCACACTTACACTTGCATTAAAAGAAAACATAGCAGATGCTAACTTCTGTCATCATCATCATGCTCCTCACCTTGGCACTCTCAACTCCACCGATGGAGAAGTCAGGGCCCACCGGAGGAGTCTGGTTCTCTGGTGGGCTCGTCCAATGCTGCCTAAAGCAGGCCAGGCTAAGAAAAGTGTGTGGGGGGATGTTCCAAGGAGAAATGGGGGCGGTTGGGGACCGTTTATGGACACCCGGCTGCCCCCAGGCGGCTGGGGACCGTGTGTGGACACCCGGCCACGGGGCGGCTGGGGACCGAGTATGGACACCTGGCCGCCGGGCAGCTGGGGACTGAGTATGGATTCCAGGCCGCGAACACAGCCATGACGTGGTGGCCAGATTCCGCCTCCACATGCCTAAAAGGCCCAATTTCAAGTTCAAGCAAGCAAGCAGTATGGTATTGTAGCCTGGGGGTGGGTGGGTGGCAGGCTGCATACTTGCGCTTGTATTGCAAGGAATGGGGGAGGTACAATTGAACCCTGCCCTGGGACTAGAACTTGCATGGGGATAGTTGCAAGTCTGCATCTTCTGATGCTGCAAGGATCACTTATGATGGGCACACTTTTAGTCAGAGATGCTTCCAGGGGTCTTCCCCATGCTGTTCCCATGTCTTTTCAGCACTTTATGCATGTGTCACACAGCACATGGCCAGATAAGGTTGTAAAATGTTAAAATGACATTTACCGGTGAATGCATTTGTCATAGTTGAAAGCAATGCAAAAGTGCAAAAACGCATAAAAAAATGCTACTTGTGAACATAGCCGAAGGTGTGGAGGAGTATTTTTGTTTTTGGTCATTTATTTTAACTTATACACAAGTCTTTTCCCTGGAAAGGATGTTCCTTAACATATTTCACAGGAAAAAAGTTTCACTTTCGTTTTTGAACGTTTTATTGTGAGCCCGTAAAAGTGGCTTAATACCTCTGACCACGTTGTTGACAGCAGTGACCTGGGGGTCAGAAATGCTTCCTGGGGCGATCCCCATGCTGTCCCCATGTCATTTGAGCACTGTCACTATTGTTTTGGGCACTTGTTAGGCTTTTAAAAGACTGCCGGGGGTGCCACCGCAAAAATGCTCGAGTCTCCCATAGACTAACATTGGGCTCGTTGCTCGGGTCGAGCACCCGAGTATCACGGCGAGCTTGGCCCGAGCTTCGAGCACCCGAGCATTTTAGTGCTCGCTCAACACTAGTGATGAGCGAGCATTAAATTGCTCAGGTACTCGTTGCTCGGGTCGAGCAAATTGGAATGCTCG
Source organism: Phyllobates terribilis (assembly GCF_046119375.1). Taxonomy (NCBI): domain Eukaryota; kingdom Metazoa; phylum Chordata; class Amphibia; order Anura; family Dendrobatidae; genus Phyllobates; species Phyllobates terribilis. The sequence continues at coordinate 493,248,115 of NW_027362771.1, read as the reverse complement.
AGTGCTCAGTCCAAGTAACAAGCCCAATGTAAGTCTATGGGAAACTCGAGCATTTTTCCGGCGGCACCCTCCCTCGGCGGTCTGTAGAGGGCCTAAAAATTGCCCAAATCGATGGGAACAGTGCTCAAATGACATGGGAACAGCATGGGGAAGACCCCTGGAAGCATCTCTGACTTCCAGGTCACTGCTGTCAACAACGTTGTCAGAGGTATTACGCCACTTTTACCGACTCACAATAAAACATACAAAAACGAAACCTTAAGCTATATTCGCATGTAGCATTTTTTATGCGTTTTTGCACTTTTGCATTGCTTTCAACGGTGAAAAATGCATTCACCAGGAAATGTCATTTTAACATTTTATAACATTATCTGGCCATGTGGTGTGTGAGACATGGTCAGACACATCCTGTTCCATTTATGAAGGAGGGACTCTTAAAGTGACAAACACTATTTTTATATGGCCATCAGGCTGTCCTTACTATTCTTAAGGGGCCAGCAGTCAGCTATGCTTTGTTGTTCCCATTATTAAACAGTGGGTCTCCTATACTGTTATTGCGTATGCAGCAACTGCAGGGCCTGCCAAAAATTTGGACGTACCCCAATACACCTTTGAAGAGACATAGAGGAGGGTCTCAGTAAAAAAAATGTTCCCATTATAAAGGAGTGGGTCTCCTGTAGTGGTAATGCCCATGCAGTGACTGCAAGGGCTGTCAAAATTTGGGAAAAAAAACAATAACAATTTAAAGACACATAGAGCTGGGCCACAGTAATGACATGTTCTCATTAGAAAGGAGAGGGTCTGCTATCCAGTTATAGGGTATGCACTGAGTCCAACGGCTGCCAAAATTTAGGAAAAACCTTACTACTAACAATTTAAAGACACATAGAGCTGGGCCACAGTAACGAGTACAACATGTTCCCATTAGAAAGGAGAGGGTCCCCTATACAGTTATAGAGTATGCAGTGAGTCGAATGGTTGCCAAAATTTAGGAAAAACCCCAATTCCAATTTAAAGACACATAGAGCTGGGCCACAGTAACGACATGTCCCTACAAAGGAGCGGTTGTGCTATCCAGTTATTGGGTATGTAGTGAGTCCAACGACTGCCAAAATTTAGGAAAAAACCCACAAACAATTTAAAGACATATAAAGCTAGGCCACAGTAATGACATGTTCCCATTAGAAAGGAGAGGGTCTGCTATATAGTTATAGGGTATGCAGTGAGTCCAACGGCTGCCAAAATTTAGGAAAAACCCTACTAACAATTTAAAGACACATAAAGCTAGGCCACAGTAATGACATGTTCCCATTAGAAAGGAGAGGGTCTGTTATACAGTTATAGGATATGCAGTGAGTCCAACAGCTGCCAAAATTTAGGAAAAACCCCACTAACAATTTAAAGACACATAGAGCTGGGCCAAGGTAACAGCATGTTCACATTAAAAAGGAGTGGGTCTCCCATACTGTTCTTGCATATGCAGTGACTGAAAAGGCTGCCAAAAATTTGGAGGAACTCCAATGTCCCTTGCAAGAGATGTAGAGGTTGGAGGGCCTCCTGAAAACAATGTTCCCATTATTAGGAAGTGGGTCTCCCATACTGTTTGCATATGCAGTGAATTCAACGGCTGCCAAAAATTTAGAGGAACTCCAATGTCCCTTGCAAGAGACGTAGAGGTATGAGAGCCTCCTGAAAGCAGTGTTCCCATTATTAGGAAGTGCGTCTTCCATACTGTTTGCCTATGCAGTGAAGCAACGGCTGCCAAAAATTTGGAGGAACTCCAATGACCTTTGCAAGAGACGTAGATATGTTCATATGGTAGATATTGTGGTGATATGGGGGTGGAGGATGAGGATGAGGAGGTATGAGAGCCTCCTGAAAACAGTGTTCCCATTATTAGGAAGTGCGTCTTCCATATTGTTTGCCTATGCAGTGAAGCAACGGCTGCCAAAAATTTGGAGGAACTCCAATGACCTTTGCAAGAGACGTAGATATGTTGATATGGTAGATATTGTGGTGATATGGGGGTGGAGGATGAGGATGAGGAGAAGGAGGAAGGCAAGAGCAAATAGACAAAATCAGGAAGCGTATACCCATGTCTGGGTGTAAAGACAGAGGTGCATGGGAATAGAGTTAGACCTCCCAAAATTGACACTGTATTTGAGTTTATGTTACACTGCTATCATTCGGTGGTGTTGAGAAGTCTGGCCCAATCCAGCTCTTGTTCATTTTTATAAGAGTCAGCCTGTCAGCATTTTCAGTTGGATGCGCCTATTGTTTAGAATTCCACCAGCGGTACTAAAAACCCGCTCTGACAAAATGCTAGTGGTAGGGCAGACCAGAACCTCCAAAGCGTAGAGAGCCAGTTCATGCCTCGTGTCCAGCTTGGATACCCAAAAATTATAAGGCACAGAGGAATCACGGAGGACGTTGGTACAGTCGGTAAGGTACTCCTTCAGCATCTTCCGAAACTTGTCCCTCCTTGTGAGAGTATCCCGCGCATCAAGTTCTGAGAAAACTGTCCTAGAACTTTGACAGTGTCCCCCTGCCTCTGCTGGATTGGATTTGTGTCTCTCTCGCCTGTACTCCTTAGTTGACCAACGAACTGGGACCTCTGCCACCAGCGTTTTCAGATGGGAATTATTTTAATAGTTCCGCAACAAGGGCATTCTGGTACTGCCCCATTTTATTAGACCTGTCCTGCAAGGGAACAAGAGACAGAACGTTCACCTTGTAGCATGAGTTTTGAAGTGTCACCAACCAGTAATGACTGTCATCCAAAATTTGAACAATGCGAGGGTCACGGGAAAGGCAGCATATCATAAACTCAGCCATGTGTGCCAGACTGCTAACAGGCAAGACTTCCGTGTCCTCACCAAGAGGACGACTGACCATGCTCTCCCCCTCATCCTCCTCCCTGTCTTCAGGCCATTCACGCTGAAAAGACGGTATGACAGTTGTCACCCAATCCACGTTGGGATGAGATGAGACTGAGCTGTGTGGCATCACCCTGTATGGTTCCTTGCTCCATCTCATCATGCTCCACCTGCAATGCATCCTCTTTAATTGTGAGCAGAGAGCGTTTCAGAAGACAGAGAAGCAGGATGGTGATGCTAACTATGGCATCATCACCGCTCACCATCTTGGTTGAGTTCTCAAACTTTTGGAGGATGGTACAGATGTCTGACATCCATGTCTACTCCTGAGCTCTTATGTGTGGAGTCTGACCTGAATACCGATGGCCTTGATGCTGGTAGTCAACAACTGCCCTCTTCTGCTCACAAATCCTTCCCAACATCAGCAATATAGAGTTCCAACTCGTGGGGACATTTCACACCAGTTGGTGAGCTGGAAGCTGCAAACGCTGCTGAAGCACAGCATGGGCGGTTTTAAATAGTAGGCCTGTAGTTTACTAATACTATGCTTTACAGAGACCTAGTGGGAATAGCTTGACCAATACTTTGCAACGAAATGGAAATGGAAGCCAGAAATGGCTGATTTTGGAATGCTGTTATATGTGATACGTCTGACAGAGAACCATAGTTTCAAATAGCAGGCCTGTAGTTTACTAATACTATTCTTTACAGAAACCTAGTGTGAATAGCTTGACGGACACACTGCAACGAAATGGAAATGGAAGCCAGAAATGGCTGATTTTGGAATGCTGTTATATGTGATACGTCTGACAGAGAGCCATGGTTTTAAATAGCAGGCCTGTACTTTACTAATACTATTCTTCACAGAGACCTAGTGTGAATAGCTGGACCGACACACTGTAACGAAATGGAAATGTAAGCCAGAAATGGCTGATTTTGGAACGCTGTTATATGTGATACGTCTGACCGAGAACCACGGTTTTAAATAGCAGGCCTGTAGTTTACTAATACTATTCTTCACAGAGATCTCATGTGAATAGCTTGACCGACACTCTGCAACAAAATGAAAATAGAAGAAATGTCTGATTTTGGAACACTCTTATAGGTGATATGGCTGACAGAGAACCACGATTTTAAATAGAAGGCCTATAATTTACTAATACTATTTTTCACAGACACCTACTGTGAATAGCTTGACCAACACACTTCAACAAAATAGAAAAGGAGGCCAATATTTTCCCCGTTCAGTTCAAATTTCTGGATTTTTATCACTATAATGTGGAAAAGATCTGGCTGTATTCTGCAGTGCTAATGACTCGCCCCCTGGGCCGTGGGGCACGCGGAACCGGGCAATAGGGAGACGCTGGGAGTAGTAGTGGCGGCCCGGTCCCGCGGCTCAGGGTGGTCAGACCAATGGTAGTCTGCTACTGTACTTTAGATAATGTCCGACTACGCCACCCGTGGATTGCGGTTATTAGGAACCGCCGCTGCATGCAGACCGCTGGGGCTGATGAGGTGTGCAGCTGGGGTAGTGTGACTCCCCACGGGAAGAGTGCGACCCCAGGGCAGTGTAGTGGATGGTGGGAGTGATGGTGGTGAGAGTCCCAGTACCGGTAGTGCCGGAGGAGCGAAAAAGCACACAGACAACGTACTTCAGTCCAGGGTCTTTACTCACGGTTAATATCCAAGTCACTTCAGCTGGCAATGACTGCCCGAGCCGTGCTGCGTCCACCAGGTGTGGGGCTCGGTCAAGTCCCAGGCAGTTCAGGAATATGGCACAGGACCCCCTTCTTTCCTTTCTCTGGCCTGCCTCACCAGTGACCCACTTTTGTCCAGCTGCCGCGGACCTGCGCAGGTAAACGTGGGCCCCGTTCCCCGCTGTCCTTTATGGTGCCTTCCTAGCAGGTTTGATGAGGTGTCGCACCAATAAATGATCACGACCTCCGGTCTTTGGCTGAGGGTTGTTTCTCCTCCACCAACTTGGGATCCGGTACCCTTAATCTGCCTGACCCTTCACCCTGTATTCTCGTGGGTTCTTAGGGTCCCTTCCACCTTCTTGTTCCTGAGCCCCTCTGTTCCTCTCTCTCTTCCTTTCTTGTTCCTTCTCCTCCTTCCTCGGCCTCTTCTCTAGGCCCACTTCTCCTTCTCCTCTCAGGCTCCGGCCTCTTCTCTAGGCCTGCCTCTGGAGCAGCACTCAGCCTGAGCTGCTGCTCCCTGTCAGCTCTCCTCTCAACTTCTCCTCACAGACTGAACCTCGATCTAAGATGGCTCCTCCCTTTTATACTTCCCTCTAGCCATGAGCCCAGGTGACCAGCAACCAATGGGCTCCTACCTACGCTCAGGAACCAACCCCTATCTGCCCCTACAGCACTGGGTGTTCCACCCCCCTCCCCACTCCAGTCAGGGACATAGTCGGTCGTGCCTGCACTTCTGTCTAGTGGGAGCACCGTTGAGCTGTCCCTCAGAAATGGGGTGTGTGTGCTGTATGCAGCTAACTGAGCCCTGGTCCATACTCCATCCTTACCTGGGAGTGGAATATCACACCTCTGGCAGAGGTGCAATACCCCTGTAGCGGCCGAACCCTCGGGGCGCTACATTCCCCCCTGGTAAAGCACAGCACGTCCTCGGGCTGGAAAAGAGCAAAACAGTTGATTACAGGACATGCAAAAACTTTTTAAAACTTTTCACATTTAGAAACAGACAACACAGCTCAATTCCCTTTATGGGACACACTTTTCTTTCACTAGGCACTATAAAATATTTTCAACACTACTGGAACTCTTTTGTCACTCGTCATTTAAAACGGTTTCAAAATTATGTAAAACATTTTCTAGCAGCATATTAAACTGTTCATATAAAACATCTTTAGGCGAAACACATTCTTGTATTCTTGGATCATGGCCGCGGTGCAACTTGCGACCAGGTGTTCATTCTTCTTAAGTGCAAAAACTTCAGCAAACTTTGAGGGACTTACCGAGGTAGACTTTGTAGTCTTTTTATAAAACTAGTGGGGGGCGCTTTAGGAAGCGCAACTATTTACAGGGGATTGGCCGCTCTCAGTCCTCAGCCAGTTTTGGGAAGGGGAATGGCTGCTCACAGTCCTCAGCCTGATAAGGGATGTAGGGGGTGACTTTCACACAGTTCCATAACAGTTCTATAACAGTCCCAACGGGGACCACACTTCAATCTGAAACAGTCCCAAACAGTTCTCTGTACCCTGACGGGTAACTATTTACACTGGTATGCCACTGTTCACTGGTAGCAATACCCTCCAGCTTCTCCTTGCTCCTCATAATCTTTAGGCCCGTCCAGGCCCTCTTGGTACTCAGAGTCCGAGTGGTACTGCTCCTCCTCTTCTACCACTCTGTGGACGTGGAGGGCGTACCATCCCTTCACGCCTTGGTGTCGGGTGTAGGACACCACGTCTCCTGGATATAGATCCCGCCCTCGATGACCTTCTGGCAGGTGGCTCTCTACATCCCTCCTAGTCACGAACACGTTGCTGATGGTCTCAGGATCTTTAATGAAACCCCAGCCATGTTCCATGTGAAATTTTACGACAGTCCCGGTGACTCGGGGACCGCGGGCAGCTCGGGGATCTCGTCGGGCCTTCATCTTCTGCTCCGCACTTTGGGCCTGCAGCTTCTCCTGTTTCATGCGCCGCTCCCGCTGCTCCCTCTCGAACACCTCCAGCTGTTGGCGGCAGTACTCCCGTCGACGGGCGGCGTCCGGGGGCGCTAGGCCTTGCGACCGGGCCTGCGATTGTGGTCTGCTGATCACGCCCGGGGTCAGAGGGCACGGCGTGGGGCGGGGCTCGCTGGCGGTGTCGATGGCCTGTGAACCGGTTGGTAGCGGTGGAGGCACGGTGTCGATGGCGGGTTCAGGTACGTTGGGCTCCGCAACAGGGTGCAGGGGCAGGTCGGCGGCCCCAGGGTTCGAGGTAGGGGCGTCTCCGATACCTGCCTCTGCTGTCGCGGCCTCCTCCGCGGCGTCGTCCTCGGCCTCCGCTCTGCTTTCACTGCCCTCGGTGGCTGGTGTGCCACTGGATGTCGACGGCGCCTCCTGCTGCAGGATCACAGCCCGCCGGGCCATTTCTTCTTTCCACCCGGCAATCACGTCCCGCTGCGCCCGGACCATCCTCCGGTCCAGCTCCTCCAGCGCAGCCCGCATATACTCGGGGTCTTCCTTGGGGAGGTGTGCTAGCAGCTCCGTGAAGCTGCATGGGGATTCGGCCTGCAGCAGGCCACGCGCCAGGGCGCTGGAGCTGGTTCCTGTCTCTATCTTCGGGTGCGGCCTGGCCAGACTGATCCAGACTGCGCCCTGCCCCACAGTTTTCTTCTCTCTCTGCCCCCAGAGGGGGTGATCCTGGGGCATTCTGCTGACAATCACTCTCAGGGGCAGCCCCCCCACGTTGACGGACATCTCCACAGCCGCTCTCATAGCTGTTGGGGGTGGGCTCCTTCTTTGGCGCCATTCTGGGACCTGGCCCACGATGGGAGGTGGCTTCCTGCTGTCTTTTGGCGCGCACATTATGGCACTCGTTCTTCTGGGGCGGGCGCCATCTTTGGTACAATAAAACAGTCTCTTTTCAGGCGCGCAATACCCGGTTGTGGCGGGTGGGTAACGATCCTGCCGACTACGCCAAAGCTGACTCGCCCCCTGGGCCGTGGGGCACTCGGAACCGGGCAATAGGGAGACTCTGGGAATAGTAGTGGCGGCCCGGTCCCGCGGCTCAGGGTGGTCAGACCAATGGTAGTCTGCTACTGTACTTTAGATAATGTCCGACTACGCCACCCGTGGATTGCGGTTATTAGGAACCGCCGCTGCATGCAGACCGCTGGGGCTGATGAGGTGTGCAGCTGGGGTAGTGTGACTCCCCACGGGAAGAGTGCGGCCCCAGGGCAGTGTAGTGGATGGTGGGAGTGATGGTGGTGAGAGTCCCAGTACCGGTAGTGCCGGAGGACCGAAAAAGCACACAGACAACGTACTGCAGTCCAGGGTCTTTACTCACGGTTAATATCCAAGTCACTTCAGCTGGCAATGACTGCCCGAGCCGTGCTGCGTCCACCAGGTGTGGGGCTCGGTCAAGTCCCAGGCAGTTCAGGAATATGGCACAGGACCCCCTTCTTTCCTTTCTCTGGCCTGCCTCACCAGTGACCCACTTTTGTCCAGCTGCCGCGGACCTGCGCAGGTAAACGTGGGCCCCGTTCCCCGCTGTCCTTTATGGTGCCTTCCTAGCAGGTTTGATGAGGTGTCGCACCAATAAATGATCACGACCTCCGGTCTTTGGCTGAGGGTTGTTTCTTCTCCACCAACTTGGGATCCGGTACCCATAATCTGCCTGACCCTTCACCCTGTATTCTCGTGGGTTCTTAGGGTCCCTTCCACCTTCTTGTTCCTGAGCCCCTCTGTTCCTCTCTCTCTTCCTTTCTTGTTCCTTCTCCTCCTTCCTCGGCCTCTTCTCTAGGCCCACTTCTCCTTCTCCTCTCAGGCCCCGGCCTCTTCTCTAGGCCTGCCTCTGGAGCAGCACTCAGCCTGAGCTGCTGCTCCCTGTCAGCTCTCCTCTCAACTTCTCCTCACAGACTGAACCTAGATCTAAGATGGCTCCTCCCTTTTATACTTCCCTCTAGCCATGAGCCCAGGTGACCAGCAACCAATGGGCTCCTACCTACGCTCAGGAACCAACCCCTATCTGCCCCTACAGCACTGGGTGTTCCACCCCCCTCCCCACTCCAGGCAGGGACATAGTCTGTCGTGCCTGCACTTCTGTCTAGTGGGAGCACCAATGAACTGTCCCTCGGAAATGGGGTGTGTGTGCTGTATGCAGCTAACTGAGCCCTGGTCCATACTCCATCCTTACCTGGGAGTGGAATATTGTTATGTTCTGCTACCAGAGCTAAGGAAAGAGAGGAGATCTGTCCCTACGATAGAACTCAGCTTTATCCCTACGATGTAACAGGGGACCTGATCCTGCGATCAGACCTGCTAAAGTCCTAAGCTAGTCTGTACGGAGACCTATAGATGTGGGGAAGGAATCCCTACAAGTACTAAGGACTGGGAGGAAAATGGGACACCTCCTAACAGAAATAGTAGCAGACAGACAAACAAACAAAATATATAGAACACTGAGGTCCGTAGACCAAGCAAACTAACAGAGTTAGATACAGAGCACAGGCTAGCTAGAAAGTAGTTATACAATGAAGTCCAGCAAAGCCAGAAGGGCGGAGCAGGATTAAATAGGCCAACAAGGTCATGTGACCAGCAAAGGAAAAAACCTAAGAGCAAGGTTCTAACAGTACCCCCCCTTCTAAGAGGATCCTCCGGATCCCCTAGGACCAGGCTTATCAGGAAATCTCCTGTGAAACGCTCTGATAAGTCTGGACGCGGAAACATCATCTGACCTCACCCAAGAGTTATCCTCGGGTCCGAAACCTTTCCAGGCCACAAGATACTGCAAACTACCTCTATACCGTCTAGAGTTAAGGATGCGAGAAATTTCATATTCCCCGTCCTCCACCACCGGAGGAACAGAGGCAGAGGCGTCACCATCCGACACAACAGCTTTTTTTAACAGAGAGACATGAAATACCGGATTAATTCTCCAGGAGGCAGGAACCTCCAACCTAACAGCAGATTGGTTGACAACCTGAAGCACCTTAAAGGGCCCTACAAACTTGGGACCCAATTTCTTAGAAGGAATCCTCAACCGCAGATTCCTAGAGGACAACCAAACCATGTCACCAACAGCGAACTCACATTTCTCCAGCTTAGCAAAAAGCGAATTGTCCATTAACAACTGTAATACCTCACGTACGCTCCGCCAATGAGACTCCAGATCCGGCGAATAAATCAAAATGTCATCCAAATACACAACCACATTTTTGCCGATCAAAGGTCTAAGGATGTTATTAATAAGATTCTGAAAAAATGCAGGAGCATTAGTAAGACCAAAAGGCATAACCAGATTCTCAAAATGACCCACAGGAGTGTTAAAAGCAGTCTTCCATTCGTCACCCTCCTTCATGCGCAACAGATTGTATGCCCCCTTAAGGTCAATTTTAGAGAACCACTTGGCCCCCATTAACTGGTTAAACAGATCAGGAATCAATGGCAGTGGGTAAGGATTGCGTACAGTAATTTTGTTAATCTCACGAAAATCCAGACAAGGACGTAAACCGCCGTCCTTTTTTTTAATAAAAAAAAATCCAACCGCCACAGGAGACTTAGAGGGCCTAATGTGACCGGCGGCCAAACTTGTCTGTATGTATTCCTCCAAAGCCTTCCTCTCAGGAATAGTAAGGTTAAATAAACGACTTTTAGGAAGAGTCGCTCCAGGGACAAATTCAATAGAACAATCATAGTCTCTATGGGGAGGCAAAACCTGCGATTCCTTCTCAGAAAAAACTCTCCAAAAATCCTGAATAGGAACAGGCAATTCTCCCCTATCCAAAGCTGCAATACGCGCGTTACAACACTTGTCATAACATTTATGGCTCCAGGATTTAATTTCACTGGTAGACCAATCCAGTACAGGATTGTGAAATTTTAACCAGAGCAATCCCAATATTACTGGAGAAGGCAAGTTATTCAAAACTACCAAATCCAATTTCTCATGGTGAACACCATTAATAGTGAGAGGAAATTCACAGACCTTGAGAGTAATATTCTTCAAAGGGGAACCATCCACAGAAACCACAGCAATGGGGGATGATAAAGGTTCGGGTTTTAAATTGAGTCTTTCCAAGAACCCCCCATCAATTACATTCAGAGTAGACCCACAATCAACAAACACCCGAAATTCCATTAATTTTTCCTGAGCAATCGTGGAAGCAGCTAAAAATACACCCTTGGAATTTAAACAGGCAATACGGGCATGACTGACCATTTTTTTTTCTTTCTTCATACGAAGCTCACAGCCTTTAATCAAATGACCAGATTTTCCGCAATAGAAACACAAGCCTTCAGAAAATCTACGGTCTTTTTCTTGAGAGCGAGGTGCCACCGATCCATTCTCCATCGGTTCACCACTGTTAGTACACACATTCTCATAACCAGAAACTGACATAGCAGAGGATTTGCTCTCATTAACCCTTGCACGCAGTCTCCTATCCACCCGTATAGCTAATTGCATAGCCTGTTGCAAATCTTCAGGTGTAGGATAAGCAATTAGCAGGTCTTTAACCCTTTCATTGAGCCCAGCAAGAAATAGACTTTTCAGAGCAGAATCGTTCCACCCTGTTTGAGTAGACCAACGACGGAAATGAGTACAATATTTTTCCACATTACCTGATCCCTGTTTCAAACGTCTCAACTCAGTCTCAGCTGATGCGACACGGTCAGGATCATCATATAATAGTCCCAAAGCAGAAAAAAAACTATCCACTGATCTGAAGCATGTATCACTAGGTTGCAAAGAAAAGGCCCACTCCTGAGGCTCTTTGCGCAAAAGTGACATTATGAACCCTATGCGCTGGGATTCATCCCCAGAGGACCTGGGTCTCAAACGAAAATACAATAAGCAAGCATTTTTAAATGAAAAAAATTCTCGGTGTTCACCAAAAAATAAATCCGGCAAACATACCTTAGGCTCCAAGAAATGTGCTCCAGGACAGTTACTCACGTGCTGACGGAGCTCGGCCACCTCCAGAGAGAGTCCCTGCAGGCGTTTAGCCAAATCCAGAACCGACACCATGATGGAACAGAAAAATCTTTCCTTAGAGAATTTGCTGGGCTGGACTTACTGTTATGTTCTGCTACCAGAGCTAAGGAAAGAGAGGAGATCTGTCCCTACGATAGAACTCAGCTTTATCCCTACGATGTAACAGGGGACCTGATCCTGCGATCAGACCTGCTAAAGTCCTAAGCTAGTCTGTACGGAGACCTATAGATGTGGGGAAGGAATCCCTACAAGTACTAAGGACTGGGAGGAAAATGGGACACCTCCTAACAGAAATAGTAGCAGACAGACAAACAAACAAAATATATAGAACACTGAGGTCCGTAGACCAAGCAAACTAACAGAGTTAGATACAGAGCACAGGCTAGCTAGAAAGTAGTTATACAATGAACTCCAGCAAAGCCAGAAGGGCGGAGCAGGATTAAATAGGCCAACAAGGTCATGTGACCAGCAAAGGAAAAAACCTAAGAGCAAGGTTCTAACAAATATCACACCTCTGGCAGAGGTGCAATACCCCTGTAGCTGCCGAACCCTCGGGGCGCTACACTAACAAGCAAATGGAGCAGAAAAATTGTGTGCTCTGGATTGCTTTTTAAGCAAATAACCAGGATTAAGATGAAAAAAAAATTAGCCCTGCCCCCAGATACCTGGGGCTATGTCTATAAATATTTGTCACAGCAGGATCATTCAGAAGTTGAACATGCAATGGACCCTCTTGTGCTATATCATGCACTGCAGTCTGTCACCTACCCTGCCTGCCTTTGTTTTTAAGCAAATAACCAGGATTAAGAACAAAAAAAATTTGCCCTGACCCCTGATATCTGGGGCTATGTCTATAAATATCTGTAAGAACAGCAGCAGCACACAGAACGTTCAATGGACCCTCTTGTGCTGTATCATGCACTGCAGTCTGCCACGTACACTGCCTGCCTCCCTAACTCCTGCTATCACCACTGAATATATGCAGCTGGATTAGTCCTCAGAAGGACTTTTAGTTCACATGGATATTTTTTATATATGTTGGGGAATACTAACTATAAACAAGCAAATCTTTCCCTGACTCAGCACCAGCTCTCCCTACTCTGCCTGTATCCAGGGTAGATTGTGATGAGCATAGCGGTACCAGGTCTTAATTAGACCTGATGACGCTGTGGGGCCAGCCAATCACTGTAATGCCCACAACCAACATGGCTACAGCATTACAGTCCGTGGCAAGCAATCCCTGCATGATCATTACCTCTCTAAAGAGCGCCAAATATGCAGGGCAAGGACCCGAGTTCACCACCGAGCAACCCGGAAATACTCGCCGAGGTTGTCGAGCACTGTGATGCTCGGGCAAGTATCGAGCAGTGGCGAGCATGTTCGCTCATCACTAGTCGCAGTGCATCATAACTTTGTGCCGCCGTGGAACACAGTGTCCTCCAAGGCCGTTTCATGGGTTGAAGTCCTGTTCTAGTGTTTAGGCACCAGGCCTTGCATGTCTTAATGCTCCCTGAGGCATGGTCTCAGCTGGAAATCCTGTCCAAGAGTGAAGATATCGACGTGTATGCAGAAAGAAGAGGCCTTGAAGATCTCACATGTGGAGGCACTGGGTATGCTGGGACAAGAAGCAGTGAGATGAGTATAATGTTTTGTTTTTTTTAAAACCTTTTTCTGGTCCTCTACAGTTTAGCAAAATGGAGGCTGCAGCTGACCATCTTGCTGAATTTGCACAGAGCGAATCGCAAAAGATCCAAATATACAGTTTCAATCAAAATTATTCAATCTCTATTACAATACACCATTTAAAAAAGAACAATTTTAATCGCTCAACACAACTAATATGATAAGTGATTTATCCAAACTCATCACAAAATGCCACTTTTACAGACTACGACAGTCTCAGAATTGTTAAACCACTTTTTGACAAGCATCTTAAGAATTTAGTAGAGCAACTTTGCTGTTATGACCTGCAAGCACGAAAATCCAAAGAAAAGTTGGTTTTGATAGTCTTAAACTGTATAAATAAACCACAGAAGTTCTGGGGAGCAGCGAAATAAAACTGGGACTTTTCGGGTCTATGGATCAATGGTATGTTTGAAGGAATAAAGCATATGCTGAAAAAAACAGCCTGCCTACAGTGAAGCATGGTGGTTGCTCGGTGATGTCTACAATGAAGCATGATGGTGGCTCGGTGATGCTCTGGTGTTGCTTTGCTTCTTCTGCCACTGATAACCTGCAATGTGTGGAAGGCAAGATGGATTAAATCAAACATCAGGAAATCCTAAAAAAAAGGTCATGCCTTTTGTGAGAAAGCTGAAGCCTAGGTCTCATTGGATCTTCCAATAAGACAGTGATCCATAGCATACCTCAATGTCTATCAAGGCTTAGAGATAGAAGACCTGGAAGATGTTGGACTGGGCATCACAGTCACCTTACTTAAACATCTTTGAAAAATAGATGACAATTAAATGAATTGCAATTTATTTATGTTAAAGGGCTTGTCCAGGCATGTAATATTGATAACCTATCCTTAGCACAGGTCATCAATATCAGATTGGTGGATGTTTAGTTAATGTTGTTGCTAGTTACTGTAGGTAAGCTCATTTAAATGAGTAAGAACTGGTCAGTAGTTCTCAGCAGGGACTGCTACACATTGAAAAGAGCTGTGCTGTTCACTGAAGCTAATAACAGCTGATCATGGTGGTGGTGGGTGCCAGACCCAAACGATCTAATATTGATAATCTATCCTAAGGATCAATATTATATGCCCAGGCAAGTCAGACACAAATAATAAAGACATTTCTTAAACTTGTTAGAAGAGAATTCCTGATTTTTTTTTCAGGTGGAAATATCTATGGAGAGACTTGTCCTCTGACTAATAAAAAATAATTAGAAAGGTCTCCTGGAGTTGAAGCTAGTAAACTCTAGTAACTTTTTTCATTCATAGCCATTGCCTGGTATGAATATGCCCATCAATCGAAGAACAAAAGATAATTCACTTGTTTGTCATTGATCACATCTTTTATGTTAACATGAAAACCTAAATTTATCTTCACTTGTCATGGAAACTATATAAGGGCGAGAATGCACAATTCCACCAATATTTGTTCCTTTAAAGCCCCTAACAATTATTGAAACATACTTTAGAGATGGGACAATTTATTAGAGTGAAACTGAATTCTACTAAAATTTTTAAAAATCTGTAATTTCCAAAATACGTATTTTTATCATTTGGCTCCGCACAATTTCAGTAAGATGGTAGCCAGCTACCAAGGCCATTTTGCTGAACAGCAGAGGGCAGGCAAAAGGTTAAAAAAGCAAACATAATATTCACATTACCGCTCAGCTGCCTCCAGTGCCACCTGCCCACTGTCCGGTCCTCATGGCCTCTTCTTTCCACAGCCTCTGGCCGGTGTCTTCACTTTAGAACAGTACTTCTGGCCGAGACCAGGCCTCAAAGGTGCGTCATAACGTCATGCCACCATAACACATTATGACATCTGAGGCCTGGTCTCAGATGGAAGTCCTGTTCTTGAGTAAAGACACCAGGCCTTGGAGGTCATGGTTTGCTGTAACAGTATGATGTCATGATGCCACTTGACCTCTGAGGCCTGGTCACGTCCGGAAACCCTATTTTAGAGTGAAGAGGAGGTCTTGACGACCTCACGTGTGGGCAGTGTCCACTGCAGGCAGCAGAGGTGCTAGGAAGGGTGAGTGGTAAGGTAAGTTATTAGAGTTTTTTTTTTACTTTTTTACATGTTATGTTTATTAAGTTCATAACAGGTAACATTCAATTTGGCGGAGAACAATTTCCAAGTAAAATACAGCTCTGGCAAAAATTAAGGGACCACTGAACAGTTTTCTATTGGAAAGCATGGAAAGACTGGTGGAAAACATGCCAAGACGCATGAAAGCTGTGATTATAGATCATGGTTAGTCCACCAAATATTGATTTCTGAACTCTTCCTGAGTTAAAACATGAGTAGTTTGAGGTCTAAAAGCACTGTTTCTTTTTTAGTATTTTGACGCTTTATCATTTGCTGCAAATAAATACAAAATTTTTAGATTTGAATTTCGGAGACATGTTGTCAGTAGTTTATAGACTAAAACAACAATGTACATTTTACTCAAAAATATACCTATAAAGAGAAAAATTTGAGAAACTGAAAATTTTACAGAAATCTCTTAATTTTTTGCCAGAGCTGTATGCATGATTTGGTCAATTTGAATCTCGCCAGATCCGCTCATCTCTAATATTCATGCAAGTAAATGAATGCTAATTGACCTAGCTCAATATTGGTAAGTTATCTGCCCATGTATAATTATGTATTAAGTCAACAAAACCCATATAGCAATATAAATTAATATCATGTCAAGTTCTGGGCACAACCCTTAAGAAGTGGATGGCAAATAACAAATGCCATTTTTTTAAACGAGTGCTTTACACAATATTTTACATTAGCTACTTCAAAAAGACTGATTTACCTTCACCTTTTTTTTGTAATTTGTGTAATATCTACAGTGGAAAGTAGACTGCAATTCTACATAATTATATCAGCCTGCTTATGTAATACAGGTAATCATAAGATATAGTATGGATTTTGCATTTGACAAACGTGCTATAAATTATGGAATTTGGTTTTGCAAGATATGTGACTGTCCCTTTAGGTGAAGTAACCCCGCAGAACTCCATGGGTTCCAGATGTTGGACTTCATGTGCTTTCATATGACAAAATCAAATGAAATGCTGGGAGCTCAATTTGCATAGGAATAGGGTCCCTCACCCTTTATAGATGACATTTCCAATGCTTTATGGGGCCATTCTTAAAAATGCATGTCCCCTCTCGTAAAGATATTCAGGATAAAGCGATCCGCATTCTGGCTGCAATGGGGCCATGAATCTAACATTCAATGACAGATTTATAGGACAATCTTCTAACTAGTTCACTAAATGCATATTCTAGCAGCGTACAGAGATTCATGATTTCCCACTTCCTTAAAAATCAAAACGGCACTATTTATTTTTTTGCCAATGTTGGGTTTCATTTTTAACTGCTTGAATATCATATATTTTCACATTTTTTGCAACTGACTTTTAGCCTCATTTTCTCAATGTTGGAGGAGTTGGTTTATTGTTAGCTATTTGGATACAATACCAGAGTAACATATATACAAGAGCCCCTGGTAAAAAAAACAAAAAACATCTGAACAATTTTTTTTCTAGAGGTATAAATGACGAATAATACTTCCCAAAAATAATGGAACATTCTGCTTACAAATGACAAGTTACTGAGCCTACATGCAGTCTGGGCCAGTTACAGGCAAAGTGTTGCCCTGGGCAAAATTAAAAATGAGTCCAATAATGCTAAATAATTGCAGCAAAAACACAGTGACTTTTGCTTAATTCAGAAGGCTGTGCAGAGAGCTGAGGTGCTGACTTCTGCTACTTCCAGGGCTTTGTTAGGCTCTTAAGAGTACGAGAACCCATTCTCCAGGTCACATGCCCCCATTGCCTCCCTACATACTCACATACAAATCACACACACATTTTATAAATCGATAAAGTAACAAAAAAAATAAATACTACTAAACCACCATACAGAACTGAAAAAAAACACTATACAAAGACAATTGTTACCACTGAACAATACACCATGATCTCTATTATTACCACCAGAGTATGGAAATATTAGCATACTATTACTGAATAAAATCACTATATAAACATCAATAAAACCACCATACCGTGACCATAATTGGTAGATAGACCATTAGGAGAGATGGATAATCCAGTATTCGTGGCTTCAAAAATAAAACATTACATTTATTCGAAGAACATTAAATATGGGATGAAAGTAAGACTGTGGGGACCCCCAACCAAACCCCAACGCATGCTTAGTTCCCCTACCGCCCCCCTTTCCCTTGCCAATAATGTACCAAGTACAACTGGATGGATGAGGATCGGTCACAGCTTTATTAAATTCTCCATTCATTTAGTTAGAAAGGCATTTAACTTTTTTCAAAACAGCTCGTTGCCAAATGCCCTGTGTCTCCACACAGGCAAGTTAGCCAACAAGCGAAACTCTCCAACATGTCCTTTCTTTATTTCCAGGCTGCTGTGACTTGTAGAGTCTCAAATTGTCAATTTTGCCGTGTTCTCACATGGGAGGGAGGGTGAGACAATCGATTCCAGGACCACTGGGGAAAGGAAGGAGGGTGGGACATCTCCATGTTTATATAGCTATGGGACGGCTTGTGTCGGCTGTCCCTTTCACTTTATTGGTCTCTTCGGTGACTTCCTATTTCTCTGGCCAGTAAGGTGCAGCGGAGGGGGACCCCCAATCGTCACGGCCCGGGGAGGGGCCACCACAGTAAGAGGTACTTTCCTTATTTAGTGCAGCGCCTGTCAAACATGATGATATACACTCTTGGCACAATTATTAGACAAGAATTTAGAGCATAACATCTTTTTTATGCAGCTTTTCCAACTCCAAGCTGTATAAACTTTCAAGCTTTTTAGCTGAAGCAGATCAGGTGATGTGTATTTGTGTAACGATGGAGCCTGTGACCTAAGAATACAGCACCCTTTAACAAGGTGTGCAGAATTATTAGATAGCAAAATGGGCCCAAAAAAAAATTTAACTGCCTCTGAAAAGTCAAAAATTGTTACAAGGATGCTAAGATATTGGGTAGTGATCACAGAAACATCAAAAGTTTTGTTGCAAATAGTCAACAAGGTCAAATAGTCAACAGGGTAAAAAAAAACTTATTGTGAAAAAAAGACGCACATTAACTGAAAGGTTTTATGGACTGATGAGATGAGGAACTCTTGAAGACCAGATGGTTGGGCCCGTGGCTGGATCAGTAATGGGCACAAACCTCCACTTCAGCTTAGACACCAGCAAGGTGGAGATTGGGTACTGCTATGTGCTGATATAATTAAAAATTACCTAGTTGGGCCTTTTCAGGTTGAAGATAAATTCAACATCAACTCCCAAACCTACTGACAGTTTTTAGAAGACACTTTCTTCAAGCAGTGGTGCAGGAAAAAGTCTGCGTCTGTCAAGAAAACCATGATTTTTTTATGCAGGACAATGCTCCATCACAGCGTCAAATTCTCCACTGCTCGGCTGCCTGTAAAGGACTTAAAGATAAAAGAATAATGGCATTGCCCCTTCCTCTCTTGGCCCAAACCCTATTGAGAATTTTTGGGCCGTTCTGTGAAGGAAAACAGTCACCTCTCTGAGCAGTCTCTGGGAGGCTGTAGTTGTAACTGCCCAAAAAGTTGTCAACGGATTAAAAATCTGACAGATTCCATGGATGGCCAGCGATATTGGTCACTGATTTTTTTTTTTTTTAAATAACATAAATGTATTTTGTATATTTTGAGTTGTATGGTTATTTTTCTCACTTTAACAGATGAAGAAAAAACAATTGAGACAGGAAAATTTACATTTTGGATTTAGTTGCATAATAATTCTGTATGCTAAAAGGTGCCGAATAATTTGCGACAAAACGTCACTTTTACTTTCTTAAATATTTAGGTTTATTAACCTTTTGGATTGACCAAATACAAATTACGTAATAATTGTGCACACAGTGAACATCAAAATACAAAGGATCTCTGCGTTTTGAACCCTAAATGGGGTTCTTAATCATGGCTAAGATACCCTTTTAGGGTTCAAAATAGCACCGTCTGTGTTCATTGAGGAACCGGCCTGAAGTTTATCTGTCCACCGTACCTGCTACACTATGGAATTTTTCCACTATCAGTGAGCTGATGAAATACCTTTTCCTTTTTTAACTTACAAAGTATTATATACCAATTCTACACAAGCACCCTGTGATCTGTATATGAAGTACAGTTAAATAAAATGACTCAATTGCAATATATTGGAGTTATTCAATTATCTGTTTTCCATCCAGCCCAGACCACCATGAAAACTTCTTCCTTCCCCTATTACTATACCTGTTGTGCTACATGCTGCCCACAAATACTGTATCATAATAATATAATATTTTACAGACTGTCATAAAAAGCCACAAGGTCTACAATACCTCTGACTTTTAGTACATGCTATTCTATTGTTAAACATGATACTAACAAGTCACACTGTTGTCAACATATGTCAAATCTCTTTTAATCAGTATACACCTTAACTTTTTTTCAAAGCATACACTTTCTTGACGGAAGTATTATGGGAAAATTATAATAAAATAGGACATCCATGGATAGCGGTCAGAAACTTAAATCCATTCAAATTTTTATGATCTTGTTATAAAAGTGATTAATCATCTAGTGACTGCGCACACATGTATTTGATCAAGCTACTGGATGAGTACTCTTCTTGGGTCATGATCTACCTTGGAATAAATCATTGCCAGTGCACACATTGCAGCCAATTTTCACTTCTTCAAATCTGTTTCTCACTATGGTTTATAGTTTTATTATCTCTTCATATTGTCTACTATATTTATTATATAAAATAATTGAAAATCAGCATCGGCAAAGACTTTTGAGAATATGGCAGATGTACAATGAAAATTGGTTGATCTTTGACCAAATAAAGCCTAACTTGAAGAACACACAAAAAGGCTGGGCTTAGCCAAATTTGGACAAATAAGACTAGCACACTAGAAAAGTTAAATATTTTACTTACAATATTCTCAAAAACAGATATACTAAGAAGACTGAAGAGAACAAACAGTATGAAGGATGGATTCAATCCACATGTCTTAGGATCCAACCAGATGGCATTCTCGAGAAACTCTATTCATATACTTTAATGGCCAACTGACCTAACATACCAAGTTCCTGGTCACTTGAATGAGACAGGATTGCAATTCCAAGTAAAATCACATATAGATTAGTTGCTCTGCCTCTGCAATCAATAATGGAGACCCTTTGAGGAGAGCTGGGCCATTGTGCTGTTTGGGGAAGAGGAAATAGATCCCATATAAGAAGGAGACTTTAAAACTTCACTTTTAATCAGTACAAATCTAAAATAGAGAGGTCAAAAACTACATATTAAATCTTTTGCAGCATAGAACATAGCTATTAATTTATCATTCAGACATGTCATGTGTCAGATTTTTAAGCAGCATCTCTCCTTAAGTGTGTCAGAGTACCCAGTACCGCAGCTGCAGCCTGTGTTTATGCCATATGTATTGGGTATCCCTATTGTTGCTAATGCTGCATGTCTGTGCTGCCTTATTAAAAAGGACTATGTGGCCACCCCAACAAGTTTGGCCCACATGGGCTTCCTCAATCACTGTAGCCACAGTCCCCTGAGGAAGCCCATGTAGGCGAAACTTGTTGGGGTGGCCACATAGTCCTTTTTAATAAGGCAGCACAGACATGCAGCATTAGCAACAATAGGGATACCCAATACATATGGCATAAACACAGGCTGCAGCTGCGGTACTGGGTACTCTGACACACTTAAGGAGAGATGTTGCTTAAAAATCTGACACATGACATGTCTGAATGATAAATTAATAGCTGTGTTCCATGCTGCAAAAGTTTTAATATGTCGTTTTTGACCTCTCTATTTTAGATTTGTACTGATTAAAAGTGAAGTTTTAACTTCCCTTCTTATATGGGATCTATTTGCTCCCAGGAGCAATTTGGTGTGCTGATTAAGTTAGTCCCTGAAGGGTGTATGCACCCTACGTGTTGTTTGGGGAAGAGGTCCCAATCAATCATCATAAGAATAGGCCATCAATGTCCCATAGAATATCTATAAATGGTTGTTCTCTGCATACATTTAAGATGGTTACAATTATAATTAACGTGCCAGGTTTTCACTGTCTTTGAAGATTTTTTTGCAAACAGGTTACCTTTTGTCGGTGTCCACTCTATTGTGACTCATTTGTCTATGAAAACAAATAAAGACACACCAGCTCCACTTTTACTCTTCAGTAAGCCGGTTGAGAGGAACCAGTTGAGCAGCAAACAGGATTATCAATGTAACTGCCGAGCTGATGCTGTCTGTCTCTGGCCCATTGTGATTGCTAATGCTTCGTTAGTCCCTCAATTGCTCAAACCATGGGTGTAAAATCTGCACAAGGAAAGAACTACAAATAAATGAATGTACTTTCATCAATTGTTTCTTATACCACAAATATTACCACAAAGAATGCCAGGACCATAAGCACTGAGGAATATCTGGGCACTATGTAAATAAAGGAGGGGGCAGGAGGCAAGCGGAGCTGGAAGGAGGTCCCACATGACTGGGATGGGCCAGGAGGTGGGCTTGTAAATTTTGAAAGAGGTAGGGGCTCGGGATTGGGAGGAATGCTCAGGGGGGGCTGGCTTAAGGACGCTAGGGGGGTGAATATAAAAGAGGGAGGCGGGAACCTGCCATTCCTTCAGGAAGGCACTTAAGGAAGACCCACCCCTAGGTTGTTGACGGTTTTTTGAAGGGAAGGTTTGTTTATGGCTGGCGAGCGTGTTGTGGGTATTTGGTGTTTGTTTAATTACAAAAAAAAAAAATGGGGAATAGTGGGTAGGAATTTGGCGCTGTGGCTTCATGGCGGGGGATGGGGTTCTTGGAGTTGGGAAAACAAATGACGGTGGAACGATTTTGGTAGAATCACAGGCAGTTTTAAATGTAATGGGGGGATCTGGCATTTGTTTTGGGCTCTGGATGGGATTTTACCCTGGGAGCTTTTCGGTGGATAATCTTTCACGTAAGGTGGAAGTATGGTGCCCTTGAGCTGGTGGTGCACGGCTGAGGGTAACATGGCGGTTTGATTTTTAGTTTTATTCATGCCAGATCTATTAGCTCCAAGAACCCTCCCCTCATATTTATTTGTTTTATAACACTGTTAAGTATTTTATGTTGTTTGTTAATAAAATGGCCGCTGTGGCCAAATTTATCCAAATTAAAAGTAGCAGTGTTTTATTTGGGGGGAAAAGAAGATGAGTGTCTGGAGTGGGGAAAAGGGATTACTTTTAAGGAGGAAGTAGGATTGGCCGTACACGGTCAAGATTAATATAATATAATTTTATATGGATCTTCTTGTCGTACTTTACAAAAGTTGGAATAGTTTGCCTTTACTGCCCTTCTTAAATACAGCTTGAGTAGTTAGGTTCATCATATCTCGCACTTTAGTAGAATCTACAATAAAATGCCTTACTTTTTTTTTTTACCACAAATGCCATCACCTTCAAGGTCAATACCATAGGTTCACAATTTCTATACACAAGCTAGCTACACACTACGCCAGTATGGTTGGACAATGATGTTTCATCACATAGGCTGACAGTTTGTGTCCCTCAGCTTAAGTGTCCATTAGCTGAAGTGTCTGAAATTTGAATTAATTCTGAATAATATGATGCATGCAGACTGTACCTTACCTGCAATCACCGCACTCCAATCAGCATCTGTTTATCCATTCCTCTTACAGGTACGTCACCCAACTTTTCGCATGCTGAATTCCATGCTGTCTTCCCTATACCGTTCTGTTCCAATTCTCTAATGGTACGTCACCCAACTTTTCCATCTTGACTCCCATGCAGATTTCTCTATATTTCTCTACCCCTATGTCCCACTGGTATGTGACCCAGCCACCCCCCACTCTCATTTATGGCCTTGTTTACTCTGTCTTGAGCTTCTTCCAGCATCTGGGAGGAGTCCTGAGGAGATAATTTGCATATTCCCACTGCATTTTGGGGTAAGTGAAGAGTCTCCGCGAGCTCAAAGAACACTGGATTTTGGCTGTTGGAGCTGAAAAGAGGACATCGGTAAACCAGGGGAGGAGTCCTGAGGAGATAATTTGCATATTCCCACTGCATTTTGGGGTAAGTGAAGAGTCTCCGCGAGCTCAAAGAACACTGGATTTTGGCTGTTGAAGCTGAAAAGAGGACATTGGTAAACCAGGGGAGGAGTCCTGAGGAGATAATTTGCATATTCCCACTGCATTTTGGGGTAAGTGAAGAGTCTCCGCGAGCTCAAAGAACACTGGATTTTGGCTGTTGGAGCTGAAAAGAGGACATCGGTAAACCAGGGGAGGAGTCCTGAGGAGATAATTTGCATATTCCCACTGCATTTTGGGGTAAGTGAAGAGTCTCCGCGAGCTCAAAGAACACTGGATTTTGGCTGTTGGAGCTGAAAAGAGGACATCGGTAAACCAGGGGAGGAGTCCTGAGGAGATAATTTGCATATTCCCACTGCATTTTGGGGTAAGTGAAGAGTCTCCGCGAGCTCAAAGAACACTGGATTTTGGCTGTTGGAGCTGAAAAGAGGACATCGGTAAACCAGGGGAGGAGTCCTGAGGAGATAATTTGCATATTCCCACTGCATTTTGGGGTAAGTGAAGAGTCTCCGCGAGCTCAAAGAACACTGGATTTTGGCTGTTGGAGCTGAAAAGAGGACATCGGTAAACCAGGGGAGGAGTCCTGAGGAGATAATTTGCATATTCCCACTGCATTTTGGGGTAAGTGAAGAGTCTCCGCGAGCTCAAAGAACACTGGATTTTGGCTGTTGGAGCTGAAAAGAGGACATCGGTAAACCAGGGGAGGAGTCCTGAGGAGATAATTTGCATATTCCCACTGCATTTTGGGGTAAGTGAAGAGTCTCCGCGAGCTCAAAGAACACTGGATTTTGGCTGTTGGAGCTGAAAAGAGGACATTGGTAAACCAGGGGAGGAGTCCTGAGGAGATAATTTGCATATTCCCACTGCATTTTGGGGTAAGTGAAGAGTCTCCGCGAGCTCAAAGAACACTGGATTTTGGCTGTTGGAGCTGAAAAGAGGACATCGGTAAACCAGGGGAGGAGTCCTGAGGAGATAATTTGCATATTCCCACTGCATTTTGGGGTAAGTGAAGAGTCTCCGCGAGCTCAAAGAACACTGGATTTTGGCTGTTGGAGCTGAAAAGAGGACATCGGTAAACCAGGGGAGGAGTCCTGAGGAGATAATTTGCATATTCCCACTGCATTTTGGGGTAAGTGAAGAGTCTCCGCGAGCTCAAAGAACACTGGATTTTGGCTGTTGGAGCTGAAAAGAGGACATCGGTAAACCAGGGGAGGAGTCCTGAGGAGATAATTTGCATATTCCCACTGCATTTTGGGGTAAGTGAAGAGTCTCCGCGAGCTCAAAGAACACTGGATTTTGGCTGTTGGAGCTGAAAAGAGGACATCGGTAAACCAGGGGAGGAGTCCTGAGGAGATAATTTGCATATTCCCACTGCATTTTGGGGTAAGTGAAGAGTCTCCGCGAGCTCAAAGAACACTGGATTTTGGCTGTTGGAGCTGAAAAGAGGACATCGGTAAACCGCGCATTTTGAAGCTTTTTTTTAAGCTTTTTTCACTGTTTTCAGAACATTAACAATAAGAACATGGAAGAGTCCAGGAGCCATTTGGTGAGCTGCATATCCTGCTACATGTTCACAGACTTGCCAGTGGAAAAGCCAGACTTCACATGCCAGAAATGCAAGCTTGTGTCCCTGTTGGAGGAAAAGTTGCGAAATCTAGAAGAGAGGTTAACTACCTTGAAAATCATTAAGGAAGGTGAAGAGTTCTTAGACAGAGCAGAATTATCTCTTCATGATTCAGAAAGAGAAGAAATTCGAACTGCACCTGACGAAACAGAGGAATGGAAGCATGTGACCCACAGAAGCAGGAGGATCGAGAGGCAGTCAGCACCCATACTGCTCAGGAACCAGTACCAGGCTCTCACACAGGAGAACCATGAAGAAATACAGCAAGATAAGACTTTGCCAGCAATGAATAACCTTGTAAGCCCTCAGAATCCTCCTGGATGGAGAAAGAAGAATGTTGTGAAGAAAAAACGGAGAGTGGTGGTCATGGGGGATTCCCTGTTAAGAGGAACAGAGGCCGCTATCTGCAGACCAGACATAACCTCAAGAGAAATGTGCTGTCTTCCAGGAGCAAAAATTAAAGATGTGTCTGACAGGATATCAAGACTCTTCAGACCTACAGATCACTACCCATTCCTGCTAATACATGTGGGGACAAATGATACCGCAAGAAAGGACCTGGAAACCATCTGCAGTGACTTTGAAGACTTAGGCAAGAAAGTGAAAGAATTGGGAGCGCAGGTGGTCTTCTCATCCATCCTCCCAGTGGATGGCCATGGAACAATGAGGTGGAATAAGATTCTACAGGTGAACAACTGGCTACGTCGATGGTGCCGTCAACAAGGATTTGGATTTCTGGATCACGGAATGAATTACCTATACGATGGACTACTTGCTAGAGATGGGGTGCACCTTACGAAGACTGGAAAACATGTATTTGGAAGTCGCCTTGCTACACTCATCAGAAGAGCTTTAAACTAGAACAATGTGGGAAGGGAAGCAAAAGGCCAGAAAAAGCCATACAGCTGACAAATACTATTGAGATCTCTGCTACTGGAAGTGGAAAAGAAGAACAAAGACAAAAAAATCTAAATAATAAAAATATGGGAGGAAGAGAAACCAATCACAAACTAAAATGTTTTTATACAAATGCACAAAGCATGGGCAACAAACAAGGAGAATTGGAACTACTAATGCAGGAAAAGGAATATGATGTCATTGGAATCACTGAAACTTGGTGGGACGATACACATGATTGGAATAAAAGGCTAAAAGGATACAACTTATTTGCAAGAAACAGACTTGATAAACGAGGAGGAGGTGTTGCATTGTATGTTAGAAAAGCGTATATCGGCACAGAGATTGAAGCTTCAGAGACTGGGAGTTCTGTGGAAACTGTTTGGGTAAGAATACAAGGAGAGAACAACGGAAAGGACACCATTGTAGGCATTTACTACAGGCCACCTGGGCAAGCTGAAGATATGGATGAACTCTTTATGTATCAAATGACCAAGTTCTCCAAAAAATATGACGTAGTGGTCATGGGAGATTTCAACTATCCAGACATTTGTTGGGAATCTCTCTCAAGTAAAACTAACAGGTCAAGCAAATTCTTATCCTCTCTTGCTGACAACTTTATCTTCCAAAAGGTAGGGGAGAAAACAAGGGGATCTGCTACTTTGGATCTAATTCTTATAAACAGGGAGGAAATGGTTGAGGAGGTAAAGGTGGCTGGGACCCTAGGAGGCAGCGATCATGCTATTATAGAATTTTGGATAACTAGAGGAGGAAGACATGTGAAGACTCAAACTTCAAGGTTAGATTTTAGAAAGGCAGATTTTAAGAGACTCAGAAAGAGAATAGGAGGGATCCAATGGCTGGATGTCCTTAAGGACAAAAATGTCCAGGAAGGATGGGAAATTTTTAAAAATGAGATTCTCAAAGCACAATCGTTAACAATCCCGAAAAGTAGGAAGAATGGGAAGCATTTAAGGAAACCAGGATGGATGAACACAGAACTTAAACACATGCTAAAAAGAAAGAAAGAAATGTTTATTAAATGGAAAGAGGGAGGCATATCTAAAGAAGATTATAATGCAGTCTGCAGATCCTGCAGGGCACGTATCAGGTTAGCTAAAGCTGACAATGAATTAAGGCTTGCAAGAGATGTCAAAAGCAATAAAAAAGGATTTTGGGGGTATGTCAAAAGTAAAAGAAAAGTCAAAGATGCTATAGGATTTTTACAGGATGAAAATGGAGAAATGGTAAGAGAGGATGTTGAGAAGGCCGAACTTTTTAATTCCTATTTTGCATCTGTTTTCTCTCAGAAAGAAAATGTAACATCAACTGATCTTCACTGTCCTTTTAAAGGAATAGAGGAATCCAAGTTATCAGTAAACAGAAAGATTGTGAGGGAATATTTAGCTAACATAAATGAGTTCAAGTCTCCAGGTCCAGATGAATTACACCCCAGAGTACTGAAGGAGATTGTAGAAGAAATTTTAGAACCACTCTCCATAATCTTTGAAAATTCTTGGAGAACAGGAGAAGTCCCAGAAGACTGGAGAAGAGCAAATGTTGTTCCTATCTTCAAAAAGGGGAAGAAGGTGGACCCAGGGAACTATAGGCCGGTGAGTCTGACTTCTATACCAGGAAAGATCTTTGAACAAATTATTAAACAACATGTATGTAAGTACATGGATAAGAATGAAGTGATTAACCAGAGTCAGCATGGGTTTGTAACTAACAAGTCATGTCAGACTAACTTAATTTCCTTCTATGACAGAATCACTGACTGGGTGGATCAGGGAAATGCTGTAGATATAGTATATCTTGACTTCAGCAAAGCATTTGACAAAGTATCTCACATCATCCTTATTGAAAAAATGACCAAGTATGCAATGGACCAGGCAACTGTTAGGTGGATTCATAACTGGCTTAGTGATCGGACTCAAAGGGTGGTTGTAAATGGCTTCACATCCAGCTGGATGAATGTCTCAAGTGGGGTACCACAGGGCTCCGTCCTGGGACCTGTATTGTTCAACATCTTTATCAATGATTTAGATGAAGGAATTGAGGGTAAACTGATTAAATTTGCTGATGACACAAAGCTAGGAGGGATAGCTAATACTAGAGAAGAGATAGAGAGGATTCAAAAAGACCTAAATAAACTGGAGCAGTGGGCAGCAACCAACAGAATGGTTTTTAACAGGGAAAAATGCAAAGTACTACATCTGGGCAATAAAAATGAAAAAAGCATATACAGAATGGGAGGAATAGAGCTAAGCAACAGTACATGTGAAAAAGACTTAGGTATACTAATAGATCATAGACTGAACATGAGTCAACAGTGCGATGCAGCAGCAAAAAAGGCAAATACAATTCTAGGATGTATTAACAGAAGCATACAGTCTAGATCACGTGAAGTCATTATCGGTCTTTACTCCTCTTTGGTCAGACCTCATCTGGAATACTGTGTACAGTTTTGGGCACCACATTTTAAAAAAGACATAGACAAACTGGAGCAAGTTCAGAGAAGAGCGACCAGAATGGTGACTGGTCTGCAAACCATGTCCTATGAGGAACGGTTGCAGGATTTGGGAATGTTTAGCTTGCAAAAAAGAAGACTGAGAGGAGACTTAATAGCTGTCTACAAATATGTCAAGGGCTGTCACATTGTAGAAGGATCATCTTTATTCTCATTTGCACAAGGAAAGACTAGAAGCAATGGGATGAAACTAAATGGGAGGAGACACAGATTAGATATTAGAAAAAACTTTTTGACAGTTAGGGTGATTAATGAGTGGAACAGGCTGCCACGAGAGGTGGTGAGTTCCCCTTCAATGGACGTCTTCAAACAGAGGCTGGACAGACATCTGTCTGAGATGATCTAGTGAATCCTGCTTTGAGCAGGGGGTTGGACCAGATGACCCAGGAGGTCCCTTCCAACTCTACCATTCTATGATTCTATGATTCTATGATCTGGTTCAATCTAATCAGCTGATCAAGATGAGCACAGACCACTCCCATCTGCTTCACAGCTGAATGCATTCTGTAGGCCATATATTGAGAACTAGGAGTCTGTGTCAGACTTCAGTCTGTGTCCCTCAGCTTAAGTGTCCATTAGCTGAAGTGTCTGAAATTTGAATTAATTCTGAATCGAATCTGAAGTGAACTGAAGGTAACTGGATACTAAGTCACAGTAAACAATGTTTGTGTTTGTTTTCACTCTCACCCCCTTAATCCTTCACTTCTTTCAATCACCCCTAATCCCTACACCTAGTAATGAACTCTTCATCTCTCCCTCCATTCTCCCCACCCATCTCACCTCCTCCTCAGAGTTATTCCACAACATACAATCCTTCGTCTCCAAACACAGACAGCCACCTCATGCCCTCTCCTGCTCCCACCTAATAACGCTTTCTCTGCTCCTCCTCACTGCCGACATCTCTTCAAATCCCGGCCCTCCTCACCACATCCCTACAATCACTTCCACCTCCTACCCACGATCTATCCCAAACTCTCGTAACCCTTCTAACCTTATACACATCCGCCCAGCCCCCGCTTCCCCAGTTCCACTAACAGGAGCTCTATGGAACGCTCGCTCTGTCTGCAATAAACTTTCCTACACTCACGATCTCTTCATCACTAACAAGCTTTCCTTCCTCGGCATCACTGAAACCTGGCACACCCCCTCCGACACAGCCTCTCCTGCTGCACTTTCGTATGGCGGATTCCACCTCTCCCATACCCCCCGCCCCACCGGCAAGCACGGTGGAGGAATAGGTTTCCTCCTCTCAGAAAACTGCTCCTTCACCCATATCCCACTGCCGCCCGCAATTACTCTCCCCTCTTTTGAAGTGCACTGCGTGCACATCTACTCCCCATCCAACCTCCAACTGGCTGTCATCTACCGCCCCCCAGGATCAACCACCACTTTCTTTGACCACTTCACCACCTGGCTACTTCATTTCCTCTCCGTTGACATCCCCACTATCCTCATGGGCGACTTTAACATCCCCATTGACACTTCCCTCTCAGCTGCCTCTAAGCTTCTATCCCTCACTTCCTCCTTTGGTCTTACTCAGTGGTCTTCCACACCCACCCACAAAGACGGCCACACGCTGGACCTCATCTTCACCCGCCTCTGTTCCCTATCTAACCTCTCTAACTCACCTCTCCCTCTTTCTGACCACAACCTACTCACATTCTCTTCTCTCTCCTCCCCAGGGCAACAATCCCCACTCCACAAACTTGCATACCCTCGTAGAAATCTCAAACACCTTGACCTACACTCTCTCTCTGAATCCCTCCTCCCTCTTACAGACATTAGTTCCTTACATGATGCAGATGCTGCTGCCACTTTATACAACACCACAACAGCTGCAGCTCTCGATTCGGTCGCCCCACTCACGCATACCAAGGCTCGCACAATCAACAGACAACCCTGGCACACCAGCCTAACTAAAGAACTGCGACGGGCCTCCAGGGTTGCTGAACGTAGATGGAAAAGTTCCCACTCCCATGAGCACTTCATTGCATTCAAACAGTCCCTCACTACCTTCAAGTCCACACTCACTGCAGCAAAACAAACATACTTTGCATCTCTCATATCCTCCCTGTCTCACAACCCTAAACAACTATTCAACACCTTCAATTCTCTCCTCCGTCCCCCAGTGCCTCCTCCCTCTCCTCTTATTTCAGCCGAAGACTTTGCCTCATTCTTCAAGCAGAAGATTGACACCATCAGACAAAGTTTTTGCCTAAAGCCCCCACCGCCCCTCCCCACACCTACTCAACCCTCCTCCTCCAAAACTACATTCTCCACCATTTCTGAAGATCAAATTTCCTCCTTACTCTCCAAATCACACCTCACCACCTGTAAACTTGACCTAATCCCGTCCCACCTCATCCCAAACCTTACAACTATCTTCATCCCAGCCCTAGCCCACCTCTTCAACCTGTCACTAACAACTGGTGTCTTCCCCTCCTGCTTCAAACATGCCTCAATCACACCCATCCTCAAAAAGCCCTCCCTTGACCCATCCTCCGTGTCTAGCTATCGCCCCATATCACTTCTCCCCTATGCCTCAAAACTACTGGAACAACATGTCCATTCTGAACTGTCCTCCCACCTCTCCTCCTACTCCCTCTTTGACTGCCTACAATCTGGTTTCCAACCACACCATTCTACTGAAACTGCACTGACTAAAGTCACAAACGACCTACTAACCGCCAAATCTAAGCGACACTACTCTGTCCTCCTCCTCTTAGACTTGTCATCTGCCTTTGACACAGTAGACCATTCCCTCTTACTCCAGACTCTCTCATCTCTCGGCATCACTGACTTGGCCCTATCCTGGATCTCCTCATACCTAACAGACCGGACATTCAGTGTCTCCCACTCACACACCACCTCCTCATCTCGCCCCCTATTTGTCGGTGTCCCCCAAGGTTCAGTTCTAGGACCCCTGCTCTTCTCCATCTACACCTTAGGCCTGGGACAGCTCATAGAGTCTCATGGCTTTCATTATCACCTCTATGCTGATGACACACAGATCTACCTCTCTGGACCCGATATCACCTCCTTATTAACCAAAATCCCACAATGTCTGTCTGCTATTTCATCCTTCTTCTCTGCCAGATTTCTAAAACTTAACATGGACAAAACAGAATTCATCATCTTTCCACCATCTCATTCAACCCTCCCAACTGACCTATCTATCAACGTCAATGGCTGCCCACTCTCCCCAGTCCCTCAAGCTCGCTGCCTTGGGGTAACCCTGGACTCGGAACTCTCCTTCAAACCACATATCCAAGCCCTTTCCACTTCCTGCCGACTCCAACTCAAAAATACAGTATCTCCTGGATCCGCACATTCCTCAACCATGAATCTGCAAAAACACTAGTGCACGCCCTCATCATCTCCCGCCTTGACTACTGCAACCTTCTGCTCTGTGGCCTCCCCTCTAACACTCTTGCACCCCTCCAATCTATCCTAAACTCTGCTGCTCGACTAATCAACCTGTCCCCCCGCTATTCCCCGGCCTCTCCTCTCTGTCAATCTCTTCACTGGCTCTCCATTGCTCAGAGACTCCAGTTCAAAACCCTAACCATGACATACAAAGCTATTCACAACCTGTCTCCTCCATATATCTCCGACATAGTCTCCCGTTACATACCTGCACGCAACCTCCGATCCTTACAAGATCTCCTGCTCTACTCTCCTCTGATCTCCTCCTCCCACAACTGTATACAAGATTTCTCCCGTGCTTCCGCCCTACTCTGGAACTCTCTACCCCAACGTATCAGACTCTCGCCTACCATGGAAACCTTCAAAAGGAACCTGAAGACCCACCTCTTCCGACAAGCCTACAACCTGCAGTAACCACCGCTCCACCATACCGCTGCACGACCAGCTCTACCCTCACCTACTGTATCCTCACCCATCCCTTGTAGATTGTGAGCCCTCGCGGGCAGGGTCCTCGCTCCTCCTGTACCAGTTGCTGTCACATTGTGTTCTAGATTATTGTAATTGTTCTTGTATTATACCCCTTTTTCACATGTAAAGCGCCATGGAATAAATGGCGCTATAATAATAAATAATAATAATAAATAATAATAATAAATAATAATAATAGGCTAACTACTGACAATTCACTAAACCACAGGGTAAGATCCTTGTAAACCAACTACAAAGAAGACATTCCTGATGTTCAGATACCAGGAGGCCTATAAATTTTAGTGATCATTGCCTAAACATCTGGGAAAGTAGGAGCAACGCTGTACAGCAGAACTATAGCACGGTAGATGCTCATACTGAAATTGTAGTAATTCTCTGTTAAAAGCATATTCCCATCTTAGTCATTTATGGCATACACAAAGGATATAAATGCTATGCAGTGGGTACGGAAAGTATTCAGACTCCTTTAAATTTTTCACTCTTTGTTTCATTGCAGCCATTTGGTAAATTCTAAAAAGTTCATTTTTTCTCATTAAAGTACACTCTGCATCTTGACTGAAAAAAAAAACAGAAATGTAGAAATTTTTGCAAATTTATTAAAAAAGAAAAACTGAAATATCACGTGGTCATAAGTATTCAGACCCTTTGCTCAGACACTCATATTTAAGTCACATGCTGTCCATTTCCTTGTGATCCTCCTTGAGATGGTTCTACTCCTTCAATGGAGTCCAGCTGTGTTTAATTAAACTGATAGGACATGATTTGGAAAGGCACACACCTGTCTATATAATACCTCACAGCTCACAGTGCATGTCAGGCTAAATGAGAATCATGAGCTCAAAGGAACTGCCCAAGGAGCTCAGAGACAGAATTGTGGCAAGGCACAGATCTGGCCAAGGTTACAAAAGAACTTCTGCATTACTCAAGGTTCCTAAGAGCACAGTGGTCTCCATAATCCTTAAATGGAAGAAGTTTGGGACCACCAGAAGTCTTCCTAGACCTGGCCGTCCAGCCAAACTGAGCAATCGTGGGAGGAGAGCCTTGGTGAGAGAGGTAAGAAGAACCCCAAGATCACTGTGGCTGAGCTCCAGAGATGCAGCAGGGAAATTAAAGAAAGTTTCACAAAGTCAACTATCACTGCAGCCCTCAACCAGTCGTGCCTTTATGGCAGAGTGGCCCAACGGAAACCTCTCCTCAGTGCAAGACATATGAAAGCCTGCATAGAGTTTGCTCAAAAACACATGAAGGACTCCCAGACTATGAGAAATAAGATTCTCTGTTTTGATGAGACGAAGATAGAACTTTTTGGCGATAATTCTAAGCGGTATGTGTGGAGAAAACCAGGCACTGCTCATCACCTGCCCAATACAATCCCAACAGTGAAACATGGTGGTGGCAGCATCATGCTATGGGGGTGTTTTTCAGCTGCAGGGACAGGACAACTGGTTGCAATTGAAGGAAACATGAATGAGGCCAAGTACAGAGATATCCTGGTTGAAAAACCTCTTCCAGAGTGCTCTGGACCTCACACTTGGCCAAAGGTTCATCTTCCAACAAGACATTAACCCTAAGCACACAGCTAAAATAACAAAGGAATGGCTTCAGAACAACTCTGTGACCATTCTTGACTGGCCCAGCCAGAGCCCTGACCTGAACCCAATTGAGCATCTCTGGAGAGACCTGAAAATAGCTGTCCACCAACGTTCACCATCCAACCTGATGGAACTGGAGAGGATCTGCAAGGAAGAATGGCAGAGGATCCCCAAATCCAGGTGTGAAAAACTGGTTGTCTGTGACGCCTCGCTCCCGCTCGCTGGCCCTCCCCTGAGAGATGGGGGTACTCGGAACCGGGCCTCCTGGTGTACGGTGGATGCAGTCATGGCCTAGGCCCGGCCTGTGCCCAGGGTCGTCACAGTAAAAATAAGGGCCAGGAGGGACGGTGGTAATCGAGTGGATATAATGACTACGCCACCTGTGGTGCCTGGTGATTCGCCACCAGCGCTGCGGCTGTCCTCTGAGGCGGGATGTAGTGGCAGCAGAAGATGGTACTACTCCCCACAGGCGGAGCAGGGCCTCAGGGCAGAGAAGACATATCAGGGGAGTCGTAGTGGGTGGTGCGGTGTGGTGTCGCGCTGAAATAACGGACCGGAGGCAATGGATGCAGTCTTCCAAGCTTTACTCACGTTGTTAGGTGTCAGCTGCAAGGCTTCTCCTTGCTCCTCACGGCACGCTGCGGCCACCAGGAAGGGGTTCAGCACACTCCGGGTAGTTTGGGTGCATCAATCAGGACCCCCTGCACCAGAGTGTTCCTAGACTTTCCACTAGGTCCTCTCCTGTCCGAATGTGGTGCATGTTACAAGGCTGGGTCTCCCTCTGGTGAAACACAGAACAAGGGTACGGGTGGCGACTCCGCTCCGTCAGTTACCCGGAGGGATCCACTGAGCCTCCGGGCTTTTCTGACTAGGACATGAAGTAGCAAAGCCAGATATCGGGGGCCGGTACCCCTTTTGCACCAGGAGTCCCTCTGACTAGGCCAGAATAGTGAGGACAGGTGGCGTATGCCGCTCCATCTGCATCCCCCTGGGATCCTTTTGCCTGTGGAGCTTGTCTCCTCTGCTCCCCTCCAGGCCTTCTTAGGTAGGGACCTTGACCGGGTAGAGACAGCTGTTAACTCTAGCCTGCTCCTCGCCTCAAGGCCAGAGAACGAGGACCGTGTATCTTCAATCAGCTGCAGGTTCCACCGGAAAGCCACGTTCAGTGATGAAGACCACAATCAAAGGACCTTGAACTTAAGATGGCCGTTGATTAAATATGATTGAATGAGTGTAACCTAAAGTGCGTTCTCCACCCTCACCCACTACATGGTTCCCCCTATCTTTTGGTTCCCCCCATCTCCTCTATCCCGGCTGGGGCAACACTATGGTGCCTTAAAGCCCCCCTCAGGACAGGAGTGGTGTAGTGTTGAATGGATGGCTGAGTCCTGAGAGGTGCTCCACCCTTACCTCGGAGAGGAGATACCACACCTCAGTCTGAGGTGCAGTACCCCTGTGGCGACTAAACCCTCAGGGGCCCCACAGTTGCATCATTCCCAAAAAGACTCATGGCTGTACTAGCTCAAAAGGGAGCTTTTACGCAATACTGAGCAAAGGGTCTGAATACTTATGACCATGTGATATTTCAGTTTTTCTTTTTTAATAAATTTGCAAAAATGTCAACATTTCTGTTTTTTTTCGGTCAAGATGGGGTGCAGAGTGTACTTTAATGAGAAAAAAATTAACTTTTTAGAATTCACCAAATGGCTGCAGTGAAACAAAGAGTGAAAAATTGAAAGGGGTCTGAATACTTTCCGTACCCACTGTAGATGTCTGCTAGGTGCAGGTTCCATTGATGGGACCTGGATAGAGATGAGTGAATCAGGAAAAATTGAAATTCGCTTGTTAGCGCATTTTTTTTCCCAGGAATTTTGATTTGCTGATAAGTTATTCTCAAATTTAATGTCCCTTATTATGGTCTGGGGTCTCTCCAGAACCCAGAGTATAATAAACATCTTTAAAAATAGAAAAAATCCTTATACTCACTGCTGACCTCACCAGTCCCGCCGCTCCTCATCATCACCTGTCCAGTCCTCGACGCATTTTCAGATCGCTGCAGCTCACGCTGAAATCCCTGGGCCAGGACTCTAGATGTGGCTAGGACAGGAAGGGTGACACAAAGGTGACGGAAGGGTGAGTATAGGGATTTTTTTTTACATTTTGGTGGCCTTTTATGGTTCCGAAACATAGCAGTTAAAAATGAATCTGCACAGAAGCTAATTACATAAAATCCACATTTTGACAAATGTTGATTTTTGTAAAGTTTGAGGAGAATTAAATTCTGCTCAAATTTATTTGCTCATCTCTAGACCCGGGTTTATCATCAAACCAGCGTTTTTGGTTTGATGATAGACCCTGCTTCTGATGATAGCCTTCTTCTGTGCAGGCTATAGAAGAGGACGCCGGATATCGTGGGATCGGGGCAAGGTAAGAAGAATTGTTTGTTTCTTTTTAAAATGTTCTGGAGAACAATGAGGGACATTTATTACTGAAAGGGGTCTAGGATGGTGGAAATTATACCAGGAAGGGGCCCAGGATGGGGACATTTTTATAGGAAGGGGGACGCATTACTATGGGAAGCGGCCCAGGATGGGCGACATTAATTCAGGAACGGGCCAAGAGGGGGACATTATTCCTGGAGGGGCCAGGACGGGGGACATTATTACAGGAAGGGGCCAGAATGTGGGGCATTATTACAAGAAGGAGACAGCATGGGGGACATTATTACATTGGGGGGGGGCGAATCCGCATGTTTTATAGGTTCTAGAATGCCAATAAATCTGACCAACATGCAGATGGAGGCCCAGGTCCACATTTTGCACCGGGGCCCATCGGATTCTAGTTACACCACTGCTTATTTACCTAATAATGATTCATGCTAGGATCTAGTAATGGCAAAATAAGTTAATCATCTGTCTATTGAGTTTGATGACAAGGTTACAAGTTGATGTTATGTAACATATACTAGAATCAGATGACAATCAACGTAGGCAAAAACCTTTGTCATTGTCACTGTCTAACCAACTTCCTCAACTTGTAAGGGCCTATTCTACTGAGCAACATAGTTCACGGAATGCATCTGGTATAGGGTGTTCGATGGCGTAGACGGCGTCTTTGAAAGCGACCTCTCTAAAATGATCATATTAATACTTTCTAGTCTTTTCTTTTGATCATATAACTTCTCAATGGCAAGTTTTTTGGATTTCTGTGATATTATACCTACACTCTATTTGTACTTTTCTTTCCCCCTTGGACTTAAACTTCTGATGTAAATTGTAGAATTGTGGTGTAAATTGCTTTGAAAAGTTGCAAAATGTTGGCACAACTCGGAGGAGCATGGGTGGGACAAGGAAGCAGCGATGGTGTGACACCACAACTCATCTAATTCATGAAAAACTCTGATGTTCCTTACACCACAAATCTTACACCAGTCAGGGACTGGAGCACATCACTCGTCTGACACTCAAGATTTATAAAGAGGCTTGAACCTCTTCCAGTAGCATTGGAATCTACCATGACCCCTTATCAACACTGGTGAGAAAAATCGCCGGTCTTGATGAATCGGGGCCATTATGTTTTCCAAGAATTTTCCTTACTAGCTGTGACTCTTAAAATACGTTAATCTGTTCATCATTCCTGTACTATACTGTCTGCCTTGCACATCCATAAAGAAAAACCATGCAATAACCTGGATAATCATTCAGTACAGCAGAACATCATAGTGCAATGATTGTGACTCGCCCCCTGGGCTGTGGGGCACTCGGAATCGGGCAATAGGGAGACGATGGGGGTAGTAGTGGCGACCCGGTCGCGTGGCTCAGGGTGGTCAGACCGGTGGCAGTCTTTTAGATGTTTTAGATAATGTCCGACTACGCCACCCGTGGATTGCGGTTATTAGGAACCGCCGCTGCAGGGCAGACCGCTGGGGCCGATGATGTGTGCAGCTGGGATGGTGTGACTCCCCACGGGAAGAGTGCGGCCCCAGGGCAGTGTAGTGGATGGTGGGAGTGATGGTGGTGAGAGTCCCAGTACCGGTAGTGCCGGAGGAGCGAAAAAGCACACAGACAACGTACTGCAGTCCAGGGTCTTTACTCACGGTTAATATCCAAGTCACTTCTGCAGGCAATGACTGCCCGAGCCGTGCTGCGTCCACCAGGTGAGGGGCTCGGTCAACTCCCAGACAGCTCAGGAGTATGGCTCAAGACCCCCTTTTGTCCTTTCTCTGGCCTGCCTCACCAGTGACCCACTTTTGTCCAGCTACCGCGGACTTGTGCGGTTAAACGTGGGCCCCATCCTCCGCTGTCCTATATGGTGCCTTCCTAGCAGGTTTGATGAGGTGTCGCACCAATAAATGATCACGACCTCCGGTCTTTGGCTGAGGGTTGTTTCTCCTCCACCAACTTGGGATCCGGTACCCTTAATCTGCCTGACCCTGCACCCTGGATCTTAGGGTCCCTTCCACCTTCTTGTTCCTAAGCCCTTCTGTTTCTTCCTCTCTTTCTTTGCTGTTCCTTTCTGTTTCTGTTCCTTTCTGTTCTTGTTCCTTTCTGTTCCTGGCCCTCTCCTCAGGCCTGCCTCATGGAGCTGGGCCCAGACTGAGCCACAGCTCCCTGTCAGCCCTCTCTGGCCGAACTCCTCTCTCTTCTCCTCCTGCTTGAACTGACCCAGAACTAAGATGGTGCCCACCTTTTATACTTCCCTCTAGAAACATGAGCCCAGGTGACCAGCAAGCAATGGGCTCCTACCTACGCTCAGGAACCAACCCCTATCTGCCCCTACAGCACTGGGTGTTCCACCCACCTCCCCGCTCCAGCCAGGGACAGATGCTGTCGTGCCTGCACTTCTGTCTAGTGGGAGCACCGTTGAGCTGTCCCTCGGAAATGGGGTGTGTGTGCTGTATGCAGCTAACTGAGCCCTGGTCCATACTCCATCCTTACCCGGGAGTGGAATACCACACCTCTGGCAGAGGTGCAATACCCCTGTAGCGGCCGAGCCCTCGGGGCGCTACAATTGCATATGCATAAATATAATACCAGTGGTCTAGATGTTCTTTAGTCTTCACCCATTGCTATCCTATGCTAGGTTGCATAATGATGACCCGTTTGTCTATGTACATAAAAAAATCTTACATTTATATAATGAATTTAAGCTTGAGAGATATACAGAATGAAGTCAATACAAGTCTCCCGGACTGTGACATTCTGAATATCTGACTCTCCAAGATCAAAGCTCAGCTATGTTACCAACGATCCGGGCCAACATTATGTCATCTCTCAGTAATCTAGATCTCTCTTGAAGCACATTCTTGCCATCAGCTTCAATCCTAGCAACTTATCTGTCAAATTCAATCTTTGCTGACAAGCTCAGCCTCCCTCTTGTGGCCTTGAGACACAACCAAAACCTTAGGATAGAGTTTCACCAGAAGTGAGTGAATCTATTTGTCCAGTCCTCAAATGAAAACACTCCCGACTAGAAGTATATATGACCTCGCTGGAAAGAGCAATGATATGTTGTTAGATGTAAATGACAACTGACCGATATAATTACATCCAGAATTTGTTCAGAGGAGAAAATTAAACAAATATGCTGGCAAAGCATTCCAGAGGGAATATGGCATGAGCAAACTACTGTAACTACACCGAGCTGTGGGATGGATGATCCGGATGCCTCAGTATGACGCACACAAGAAGACATTACTTACACTGGGCTCCGGAGGTGTTAGGAAAATGACAGCTTGTGAGTGCATCGTAATTAGATAACCTTTACTATCCAAAAATAATTAAATTCATTTGTAAACATCAGCAAATTACTAGAAACTACTGACATAATAAACTTCATAATTAAATTCATGGAATTAATTGATGCAATTTTTTTATATCTTTTAAAATCTGTATAAAAATAATGGTTTATTTAATTGCAAGAGGATCTAATGTCTCCAGGTCCAGCCATTCAGTATATAAAAGGGTGCTTTTATAATGGTTAAGAACTCATTAAAACACACCTGTCCTTTCACACATAACCTTGCTGTCCTCGTCTCTCGCAACAAATTTACACTGCTTTGGTGCAAATACCAGTCTAATATGTCCAGTAACTGTCCTGATGCTCATGCTTGCATTCTTAACTTCCCACCCCCTTTTTTAAAGTACTGTTGCTCATCAGCATTCTGCCAGCATTATAAGCACCGTTGCTTCGTTTCCCTCACTGTCCAGCCATTGTCCAATGGCTTTGTTTACCCAGAACTGAAAGCCCACCTGTCTTTTATGCCTGTATGCAGTTTGACAAACAGGAAAACAGGAGAGACAAAACCTATCCCCATTACCTGTAATCTATCTCGATGTCTCTGCTGCTAGAGATTAATGATACTCAACACGAAAAAGTAAAATACTCCATTAGGTAGTTCTGATCTTATAAATCATGATTTCACCATATGATCCTTTTTCTATTAGACACAGG
This sequence comes from Phyllobates terribilis, assembly GCF_046119375.1. Classification (NCBI taxonomy): domain Eukaryota; kingdom Metazoa; phylum Chordata; class Amphibia; order Anura; family Dendrobatidae; genus Phyllobates; species Phyllobates terribilis. Next base: position 493,207,749 of record NW_027362771.1, on the reverse strand, counting down.
AGAAGGCTGTTACAAAAAGGGCTTCTTAATCTTTTTCATTTAAATGGGAACTGTATACAGTCACCAATGAGGGTGCTGCTGAGAAACTCAACACTTTATGCTGGTTTCCCTAGTAGGGAACAGTTCATCTCTGGGGGTTCCAGCAGTTGGGACATCCAATAATCAACTTCCATTTAATCCATTAATTCTTTTCATGGAATTAATGGATTAAATTCCATTTATGAATTAAACTACCAATGTGGACAGTATTTATGATCGTGAAACCACACAACCATTACTATACGTCTATCACGATTGACAGACCATGGGACAGAAAGGTTAGATATGAAGGGGGCGATTCATTAAAGCTTTATGCCAGATATCTAGTGAAAAAATGCTTTGAAAAGTTGCAATTTTTAAAAATGCGAGGTTGTGCAAAAAATTGCTACTTTTGGTGTTTTCCCCACATTTTTGCCCAGCTTTGACAAAGTGGGCTGAGCTGGGGGGGGAAATGGTGTGGTGGAGGTGGTGACCCCTGCTCGTAAAAATTCAGGGATTTGAGTGGGATTTGTGGTGAGGAGCACACAGTGGGACACACCACTACGTGCCTTGCCTGATTTATTAAAGGGAATATGTCAGGTCATTTCTTTGTAATATACTAATATTATCCTGAAATAGAGCTTGGGCAGCCCTTTCAGGATATGTCATTTTTATTGCTCTATGTGGCCCCCTTGTCTTGCTGTAAGTCTTGGCCAAATTTATTGTCTTGCGCCGGCAAGTCAAGAATATGTAAATAGCAAATTAATATTCACCCCTTCCCGGCCCATAATCCCACCCACCCCTCCGCCTGTGTCACTGATTGGTGGGGGAAGGGGTGAATATTCATTGAGCATATATACATATTCACCTAATCCCACCCACCCCTCTTCACTGGCATCACTGAATCAGACTGCCGTATGCCGGAGGTTCACATCACAATCCTCGAACTGGCCGTCTGCTCTTCTGACATGAGAGTGACAGCTGCATAGAAATACATGCTGTCACGCTGCACTCAGGTCAGAAGAGAAGACGGTCAGTCCGAGAACTGCAGTGCGATCCTCCGACATGCGGCAGTCTGATTCAGTGATGCCAGTACAGAGGGGTGGGTGGGATTATTAGCGGGGGAAGGGGTGAATATTCATTAAGCATATATAAATATGCTTAATGAATATTCACCCCTTCCCCCACCAATTAGTGACACAGGCAGAGGGGTGGGTGGGATTATGGGCCAGGGAAGGGATGAATATCCACTTCCCATTTACATATTCTTGATTTGTCAGCACTAGACAATATATTTGTCTGGGGCTTACAGCAAGACAAGGGGACGACATAGAGAAATAAAAATTACATATCCTGAAAGGGCTGCCCAAGCCCTATTTCAGGATAATATTAGCATAGTACAAAGAAATGACTTGACAGATTCCCTTTAAGAAGTGTGAGCCTCTTAATGAATCAAGAGCGTCTGCTAAAACACTCCCCCTCGCTGGTCTAGATGAATAAGGGCCCAAGTTTCTGGCTACAAGTAGCCACCTCTATGGAGAGCAATGGTGATTTTTAGTGACTTATGGCTTGAAGTGGGTACAATGGAAGCTGTAAAAATCTATATGTGTTGGCTACAGGCATGGGCGATCACGGTCGCAGAGGGTCCGACCACGCCTGTGCAGGAGGGTGGCCCACAGATGCCAGCATCTATTTCAGCTGGATGTGTGTCCGAGGATGCACATTCAGCGCAGTGAACCGCTGACTCCCTGCACTGCAATACAAGCCGTCGGCTAATCAGAGGCTGGCAGTCAACGTCGGCGTGCCCATGACAGGTGGCGTATGGCAGTGAAATCATTTGGCTGTCTGTGCCGGCACACTGAAGACAGCTGCTCGCTTCTTAACCGGCTATAGAGGATGTCGCACATTGTGACAGCTGGGAAGGTAAGAATACTAAGCATTATACTAGGAAGGGGCCCAGGATGGGGAGCAGTATACCAGGGTGGGGGACATTAAACCAGGAAGGGGCCCAGGATGCGGTACATTGTTATAGGATGACTGGAAGTAGCCAGGATGGGACATTATTACTGGAAGCTACCCAGGATAGAGGACATTATTAAATAAAGGACCCAGGTTGGCGGACATTATTACATGATGAGGAACATTATACCAGGAAGGGGCCCAGAATGAGGGACATTATACCATAAAGGGGTCCAGGATGGGGGATATTGTTATAGCATGGAGCACAGGATGTGGGGCATTATTCCTGGGAGGGGCCCAGCATGGGGGATATTATTACTGGAAGGGGCCCTTATGGGGGAGACTATCACATGGAGGGCAAACACGTATGTCTTTATAGGATCTAGAATGCTACTGTGGTGCCCCTGTGGGTTCAGTTGCCACAGAGGTACTGCATCTCACCCAGAGGTGTGGTATCTCACGCTCAGGTAAGGAAGGAGTACTGCCCGGGACCCTGACACCTGCATCCAACACTACACTACTCCAGACTGGCAGGAGGGGCAAGATGGGTCGCTTCCCTGCTGAGCCCTGTCCCTGGCTGGAGTGGGGGGAACCAAAGAGAGGGGGAGCCATGTAGTGGGTGTAGGTGGAGGAAGAAGATCAGGGGAGCATTGAAAGAAGTGATATAAAAAGAGGGTGGAACATTCTAGAGAGAGTTCAGTGAGACCGTCTGAGAGGAGAAGTAGAGGGAGCAGGAGTTCTGTAGGAGCTCTGCTCAGGAGGAGGGCCTAGCCAGAGAGGCCCAAGACTGAAGAGAGAGAGAGGAGCAGGAGAAAGGCTCTAGGAACGTGGAAGGGACCCCAGGGATACTTGTAGTGCTGGAGGCCACCCGTACACCCGAATCTACCAGGAGGTGGAGGGGTCAGGTCGCACAGAGGGGACCGGTCCCTAAACTAGCAGAGTTCTTTAAGCCTCAACTAGGAAACCGTAGGCTGCAGTATTTCAGGTACTGCAGCCAAAAACCACATCTAATCACCAGAAAGATGGCCATAGAGGACCCAGGAGACAAAGAAGACGTCGCCCGGCAAGGTCCGCGGTCACTGGCCTGAGACACTGGGTGTGAGGTGCAGGGAGATGGCCAGAAGGAACACACAGAAGTGGGTCCCGTTATGTACTCCAGAGAGACCTGGGAGTTTGCTGAACCCCTCCCTGAGTAAGCACAGGACGCCGTGGGAAGTTACTCTAGTACTGGTAACTGGAAGTCTAAGAAACCATGAGTAAACCCTGAGGACTGCACCTTACTGTCTCTGTGATCATTATCTGCGCCATCCTCTGCACTACATCATAACAGCAACATCGACACTGCCCTGGAGCTAAGCTCCGTAGCAGCGGCTCCATATAGCCGCATACCACAGGTGGCGTGATGAACTGTACATAAAAACTATAAATCCCCTGTAAATATCCCCCTTTTGATTGACCGCCCTGGGTCACGGACTGGGTCACCGCCACTGTGACATCTCCCCTAGCAACGACCAGCCCGGCACCGAGTACCCCATGGCCCAGGGGGTGCGTCACTACAAGGGCCCAAACATCTGACCAACATGCAGGTGGGGTCCAGGTCCAACTTTTGAACTGGGGCCCACCAGACTCTAGTTACACCGCTGGCTACAGGGAAACACTGTCTGTGGCCCAAAAGAAGTTGCATGGTCTGTCTCTGTGGTACTCATAGGTGGATTATAATGAGGGCAATCTGGTCTACCGCCCGGGACCCCGGGACTCCAGGTGGTCCATGGCTAGATTGCCCTCATTATAATATGTGCGGCCCCGGACCGCTCCTCCCGCTGTGTATAGATGGCGCCATGCGGCCTTCCGCTGTGTAAAGATGGCTACGTGCTTCCTCCCGCTGCGTATAGATGGCTACGTGCGGCCTCCCGCTGCGTATAGATGGCTACGTGCGGCCTCCCACTGCGTATAGATGGCTACGTGCGGCCTCCCGCTGCATATAGATGGCTACGTGCGGCCTCCCGCTGCGTATAGATGGCTACGTGCGGCCTCCCGCTGCGTATAGATGGCTACGTGTGGCCTCCCGCTGCGTATAGATGGCTACGTGCGGCCTCCCGCTGCGTATAGATGGCACCGTGCGGCCTCCCGCTGCGTATAGATGGCTACGTGCAGCCTCCCGCCGCGTATAGATGGCACCGTGCGGCCTCCCGCCGCGTATAGATGGCTGCTTGCGGCCTCCCGCCACGTATAGATGGCTACGTGCGGCCTCCCGCTGCGTTTAGATGGCTACGTGCGGCCTCCCGCTGTGTATAGATGGCGCCGTGCGGCCTCCCGCTGCATATAGATGGCTACGTGCAGCCTCCCGCTGCGTATAGATGGGTACGTGCGGCCTCCCGTTGCGCATAAATGGCTACGTGCGGCCTCCCGCTGCGTATAGATGGCTACGTGCGCCCTCCCGCTGCGTATAGATGGCTACGTGCGGCCTCCCGCTGCGTATAGATGGCTACGTGCGGCCTCCCGCTGTGTATAGATGGCTGCGTGCGGCCTCCCGCTGTGTATAGATGGTGCCGTGCGGCCTCCCGCTGTGTATAGATGGCGCCGTGAGGCCTCCCGCTGTGTATAGATGGCTACGTGCGGCCTCCCGCTGGTAATAGATGGCTACGTGCGGCCTCCCGCTGTGTATAGATGGCTACGTGTGGCCTCCCGCTGTGTATAGATGGCTACGTGCAGCCTCCCGCTTTGCATAGATGGCTCCGTACGGCCTCCCGCTATGTATAGATGGCGCCCTGCGGCTTCCCGCTGTGTATAGATGGCTACGTGCGGCCTCCCGCTGTGTATAGATGGCTACGTGCGGCCTCCCGCTGTGTATAGATGGCTATGTGTGGCCTCCCGCTGTGTATAGATGGCTACGTGCGGCCTCCCGCTGTGTATAGATGCCTACGTGGGGCCTCCCGCTGTGTATAGATGGCTATGTGCGGCCTCCCGCTGTGTATAGATGGCGCCGTGCGGGCTCCCGCTGTGTATAGAAGGCGCCGTGCGGCCTCCCGCTGTGTATAGATGGCTATGTGCGGCCTCCCGCTGTGTATAGATGGCGCCATGCGGCCTACCACTGTGTATAGATTGCGCCGTGCGGCCTCCTGCTGTGTATAGATGGCTACGTGCGGCCTCCTGCTGTGTATAGATGGCTACGTGTGCTCAATATTAAGCCATACAATTAATGTAAGGCTATGTGCCCACGATGCAGAAATGCTCCGAATTTTTGGGAGCGTTTCTGCTCTCCCTGGCAGAAAAAACGCATGCGGATTGTACATGCATTTTTCCTGCCAAGGACATGCGGATGTGAAGTGTTCTTCACATGCATTTCCGCATGCGGGTTGTCAAGCGCTTTCCAAGCGATTTTAGCATCACTTGGAAAAGTACTTGACAACTTGGTCACACTATAAATCCATGCAACCGGCATGGATTTATATAGTGTGACCGTAAAAGAATGGTAAAAAATAAAAAATAAATATATAATTACCTTCTGATGGCCTGCCGACGTCAGCGGTCGCGTGACCCGTCACATGACTAAATGACGTCATCACAGGTCCTTTAGTCTACCTCGAGCTGCCGGCAAGCCAGGATGCATCGGATAAAGACACCGGGGGCCACCAGAAGGTAAGTATAATATTTATTTTTTATTTTATTCTTTTTTTTACAGGTTCTATGGTACCCGGGTCTGGAGGAGAGTCTCCTCTTCTCCAGACCCGTGTACCATCCGCACATGGATTCCTCATGTACAGATGCAGTGATGCGGATTCCATGCGTTCCAATGCAAGTCAATGGCGGCGAAAACGACGCGCTTCCGCAAAATAATTGGTAGTGCTGCGGATTTTTCCGCAATGATAATCCGCAGCGGAAATTTCCACAGCATGTGCACAGCACATGCGGATTATCATTAGGGAACATGGCAGACCTTCTACCAAGCATTTTTTAAGCGTTTCTGCAGCGGAATTGCCGCTGCGGAAACGCTTAAAAAACGCATAGTGGGCACACAGCCTAAAAAAAAATATTATAATTAATATATTAATATTGTGCCAAATTAATTTCACGTGAACTATCACATGATCTATCACAGGGGATCATGTGACATGTGATACATCAGGTGTGGGTGTGTGTGTGGGGGGGGGCGCCTTCTAAACTGCCCGGGGCCCTTCCTACTCTTAATCCACCCCTGGTGGTACTTCAATGATCTGTAGGGATATATTCCTTTTTGGTAAGTAATATGTTTAGGGGAACACATATAGAAAAAAATGTGACTCATCCCCTTTACCAGCTGGTAGCAAACCCACTGATACTTTCATTACTAAAGAACACCTTCCTAACAATTACAACATTCACACAATGCTGAAAACATCATCTATTCGGACAGACGCGTCTTCTAATTGCCAACAAGAAAATGATGTATGTATAAAGGATGAATGAAACTGAAACAGAGCCCCAACTGGATTTTTGTGCCACGTTTATTCCCCAGTAAAATGAAAAGCTACATACAACAGATGGATATGTTTGAAATGCAAATGTATTTCAAAATTCTGAAAAGAGCAGAATCTGATAAAAGCAGGTTTCTCACCTTTGTGAAAGGACACCCAACCGTTTCGTGTAAGATGACAACACGGCTCTTGTGTATGGTTCTGCTAGAATGCACAGATCAAGATCTCTTTAATCTGCTATTGAAAATCACATTCCTAATGAAAGCTCCGCAGATAATAATCAGAACATGCTTTGCTGTTTACAGTAACTCCATGAGGATCTTGAGTGCTTGTAATGCATATGCTAATGTGGATTGCACTATATAGAGATCACAGGCAAATACATCACTCCAAGTCCTACAAAAAGAAGACATAGACATGGCAAGTTCTTGCTGATTTGAAGAAAAATTCAATGTTGTTCCGATATTCAACATGTATATGAAGATATTCTTGTTTTATCCACTACAGATAATGACTAGTGTTGAGCGAGCACTAAAATGCTCGGGTGCTCGAAGCTCGGACCGAGCTCGCCGTGATACTCGGGTGCTCGACCCGAGCAACGAGCCCAATGTTAGTCTATGGGAGACTCGAGCATTTTTGCGGCGGCTCCCCCGGCAGTCTTTTAAAAGCCTAACAAGTGCCCAAAACGATAGTGACAGTGCTCAAATGACATGGGGACAGCATGGGGATCGCCCCAGGAAGCATTTCTGACCCCCAGGTCACTGCTGTCAACAACGTGGTCAGAGGTATTAATACACTTTTACAGGCTCAAAATAAAACGTTCAAAAACGAAAGTGAAAGTGCTTTCCTGTGAAATATGTTAAGGATAGTGTTGAGCGATACCTTCCGATATCAGGAAATATCGTATCGGATTGGATCGGACCGATACCCAAAAAGTATCGGATATCGCCGATTCCGATACAGGAAACCAATGCAAGTCAATGGGACACAAATATCGGAATGAAAATAAACCCTTTCTTTCCTTGTAGGTTAATTCTACATGAAGTAAAACAACTAAGAATAATGTAGAATGTATTACGCGAAAAGCCGGCAATTCATCAGCGCATACACCGGTACCCGACAATTTACAACAGAAAGAATAGAGCTTCACACATAGATTAGATAGATAGAAACATGTCAGTCACATATATATGAAGTACAGTGACAGTGTTGATTACTGTACTTGTCATTTAGTGTAAAGGATTTATTTAAAAAAATAATTGTGTTTTCATGCACTGTCTCTTTAAAAAAGCCGGCCGGCAATTCAGCAACGGTACCCGACAATTTATAACAGACAGAATAGAGCTTCACACATAGATTAGATAGATAGAAACATGTCAGTCACATATATATGAAGTACAGTGATAGTGTTGGTTACTGTACTTGTCATTTAGTGTAAAGGATTTCTTTAAAAATATAATAGTGTTTTCATGCACCGTCTCTTTAAAAAAGCCGGCCGGCAATTCAGCATCTGTACCCGACAATTTAGAACAGAAGGAATAGAGAATCACACATAGATTATATAGATAGAAACATGTCAGTCACATATATATGAAGTACAGTGACAGTGTTGATTACTGTACTTGTCATTTAGTATTAAAATAAAGGATTTATTTAAAAAAAAATTGGCGTGGGGTTCCCCTTAATTTTAGTCTCTAGCGGAGGTTAAGCAGACGGCTGGGGCAGATGTTTGAAGCCTGGGAAGGGGGTAATACCCACGGAGCTTCCCAGGCTGCTAATATCAGCCCCCAGCTGAATACCTAGCCTTTACTAGCTATTAAAATGGGGGACCCCCCAAAAAAATGACGTGGGGTACCCCCTATTTAATAGCTAGCAAAGGCTAGGCAGACAGCTGGGGGCTGATATTAATAGCCCAGGAAGGGTGCCATGAATATTGGCCCCCTCCCAGGCTAGAAACACCAGCCGTCAGCCGCCCCAGAAATGGCGCATCCATAGGATGCGCCAACTCTGGCACTTAGCCTCGCTCTTCCACGCTGCCCTGGTGTGGTGGCAGGGGGTAATAGGGTTGGGGTTCATGTCAGCGCCAGCTGCTATGAAGCCCAGGTTAGTAATGATGGGCGTCTATAAGACACCCCCATTACTAACCTACAAAGTGTTAAAAAGCTGGGGGCTGATATTAATAGCCCAGGAAGGGTGCCATGAATATTGGCCCCCTCCCAGGCTAGAAACACCAGCCGTCAGCCGCCCCAGAAATGGCGCATCCATAGGATGCGCCAATTCTGGCACTTAGCCTCGCTCTTCCCACTGCCCTGTAGCGGTGGCAGTGGGGTAATAGGGTTGGGGTTGATGTCAGCTTATAATGCCAGCTGACATCAAGCCCAGGTTAGTAATGGAGAGGTGTCTATAAGACACCCCCATTACTAACCCCATAGTCAAAGTTAAAAAAAAAATCACAAACACCCAGAATAAAGTCCTTTAATTGAAATAAACACACAATTCTTTATTGTTCTAAATTAAACTATACTTACCATCACGCCCATTCCAGCTGAAGCCAACGATCTCCTGCAATAAAAGAAAAATAATAAAGCAACCTCATCCTTACCTTTCCATGGTTCCCAGGACAACTCCAGCTCTGCTACATCGAGATGACAGGCTGGACCGCAGCAGAACGCTGCCATCCAGCCTGTCATCCCGCAGACACTGAGAAGCGCAGGCATGAGGCATCAGTGACGTGCATGAGGTGAGCTGAGTTCATTGGACATGACCTCACCTCATTCACGTCACTGACAGCGTGGAAAAATTCTCACACTGAAGCGCTGAGTGCAGGAGAATTTTCCCACGCTGTCAGTGACCTGCATGAGGTGAGCCGAGTTCATTGGACATGACCTCGGCTCATCTTTATGCCGTCACAGAGAGACACTGAGGAGCGCAAGCATGCCTGCGCTTCTCAGTGTCCGCGGGATGACAGGCTGGATTGCAGCGTTCTGCTGCGGTCCAGCCTGTCATCTCGATGTAGCAGAGCTGAAGCTGTCGTGGGAACCATGGAAAGGTAAGGATGAGGTTGGTTTATTATTTTTCTTTTATTGCAGGAGATCGTTGGCTTCAGCTGGAATGGGCGTGATGGTAAGTATAGTTTAATTTAGAACAATAAAGAATTGTGTGTTTATTTCAATTAAAGGACTTTTTTCTGGGTGTTGTGTTTTTTTTAAATACTTTACTAGAAATTCATGGTGGTCATGTCTAATATTGGCGTGACCCCATGAATTTCGGGCTTAGGGCCAGCTGATAATGCCAAGCTGGCCTTAACCCCTTTATTACCCAGTGAGCCACCGCACCAGGGCCCTGGATGAGTTGGGTACAGCGCCAGAAGATGGCGCTTCTATGAACGCGCCATTTTCCGAGGTGGCAGCGGACTGCAATTTGCAGCGGGTGGGGCCCAGAAAGCTTGGGCCTCCCTGCGCAGCGGATTCCAGCCCCCAGCTGCCTAGTTGTACCTGGCTGGACACAAAAATAGGGCGAAGCCCCACGTATTTTTTTTTTAAATTATTTCATGAAATTCATGAAATAATTAAGAAAAAAAGGCCTTCCCTATATTGTTGTGTCCGGCCAGGTACAAATAGGCAGCTGGTGGTTGGGGGCAGCCCGTTCCTGCCTGCTGTACCTGGCTGGACACAAATATAGTGCGAAGCCCCACGTCAATTTTTTTTAAATTATTTCATGAAATAATTTTTTAAAAAAAGGGCTTCCCTATATTGTTGTGTCCGGCCAGGTACAAATAGGCAGCTGGTGGTTGGGCGCAGCCCGTTCCTGCCTGCTGTACCTGGCTGGACACAAATATAGGGCGAAGCCCCACATAAATTTTTTTTTAATTATTTCATGAATTTCCTGAAATAATTAAAAAAAAATTGACTTGGGGCTTCGCACTATATTATGGGATCCCCCATAATTTTAGGCTCTAGCGGAGGTTAAGCAGACGGCTGGGGCAGATGTTTGAAGCCTGGGAAGTGGGTAATACCCACAGAGCTTCCCAGACTACTAATATCAGCCCCCAGCTGAATACCTAGCCTTTACTAGCTATTAAAATGGGGGACCCCCCCAAAAAAAATGACGTGGGGTACCCCCTATTTAATAGCTAGCAAAGGCTAGGCAGACAGCTGGGGGCTGATATTAATAGCCCAGGAAGGGTGCCATGAATATTGGCCCCCTCCCAGGCTAGAAACACCAGCCGTCAGCCGCCCCAGAAATGGCGCATCCATAGGATGCGCCAACTCTGGCACTTAGCCTCGCTCTTTCACGCTGCCCTGGTGCGGTGGCAGGGGGTAATAGGGTTGGGGTTCATGTCAGCGCCAGCTGCTATGAAGCCCAGGTTAGTAATGATGGGCCTCTATAAGACACCCCCATTACTAACCTACAAAGTGTTAAAAAGAAAAAACACACACTACACCCAGAAAAAAATAATTTATTTGAAATAAAACACACTATTTTATTTAATTCTTAGTTTACTAAAAAAAAATAGTTACCTGTCCACGTTCCTGCGCTGATCTCCCATGCACAGCTGTCACATCTGGAGATGGTGACAGCTGTGCATGGCTGCTGTAAGCTCACACTGCCGGGAACACGTCCGCTCCCGGCAGTGTGAGCCCTGACTGAGGTCACCGGAGTGCATTCAGGCAGCGCAGCTCCGGAGACCTCCATTACAGCACTGCTGTACCGTGGGAATTTCTCACGATACAGCAGGGCCGTAAAGGAGCTAACCGGAGCAGCGCTGCCTGAACTCCGGCGAACCCTTACGGCCCCATCATTCTAGCGGCGGCAGCGGTTCAGAGCGGTCACATTCTATGTGGCTGCTCTAAACTGGAGATCATCGTGGGACACTCGTGGACTACTACGGAGGGGTAAGGATAAGGTTGTGGTTTATTATTTTATATTTTATTACAGGAGATCGATGGCTTCGGGGAATTAGGTGTCTAGGTGAGTATAGGTGTAGTTTTTTATTTTTTACTTTATTTTAGGTGGCGATCGGCGGGGACAGGTAATGTATGAACTAATTTATTGTAGGCAACCACTGGCCACAAATGACATGTATTTAAAATTTATTGGGGACACAGTAGGGCAATTTATATAGCAGGATCAGGCTGATGGGAACTACTGCTCCCATCGAGCTGATCCTGCTGGCACGAGAGGACCGGGGACAGACATAGGCCGATGGGAGTAGTAGTGTCACATCGGTCTATGTCTGCCTGCACGCACACACCCGCACACATCGCACAGACACCGCACACACTCGCAGACATCGCACAGACACCGCACACACCCGCAGACATCGCACAGACACCGCACACATTCGCAGACATCGCACAAACACCGCGCACACCCGCACACATCGCACAGACACCGCACACACCCGCAGACATCGCACACACTCGCAGACACACGCACAGACACCCACACACACCAATCATGACGGGCTGATCGTCTGGGAGGTGACGCTGTGCGGCCAGCCAATCACTGTAATGCCCACAAACAACATGGCTGCGGCATTACAGTGACTGGCTGGCAATCCCTGCATGTTCATTGGTTCTGTAAAGAGCACCAAACATGCAGGGCGGAGACCCGAGCTCCCGCCCTAGTAACCCGGAAATGCTCGGTGCTCGCCGAACATCCCGAGTAGCGTGATGCTCGGGCGAGTAGCGAGCAGTGTCGAGCATGTTCGCTCAACACTAATAATGACCAGTAGCTGATAATGCAAATTAATGAGTCATGAAAATTATTTCTCCTTTATAAAGAAGAAAATCTCTAGGCACCCTGTCAACGACCAACTCATAAAGAGGTTGTCCACTATTCGTACAACCCCTTCTGAATCCCTGTGCTTCCCTCAAGTAATATAATAATACTAATGACTCGCCTCTGCTGCTGGTGCCTTTCCAGTGGTGTTGGCACTTGCTCTCATAGAGCTCATGTGACATTGTTATGTCACGCGATTCCTGCTGCCAATCAGCGGTGGCTTCACTCTACCCTCCTGGGGACAAATAAAGACATCTAAGGTAGTGAGAGCTACTGCTGCCCTATCACTTTTTTCGCATGTCAATAAGTCTGTATGAGAGGAGAGTGAGGCCAGCACTGATTGGCTGCAAGGCTGATTGGCTGCATTGTTATGTCACACAAGCCTTGGGAAAGCCAGTGCTGACGCCACCGGAATAGCGTCAGCAGCAAAAATGAGTATAAGTATGATTATATTAATGTGGGAAATATAGGAATTCAGAAGGGGTTGTCCGAGTAGTGGACAACCCCTTTAAGCCATGACTAGGGATTTTAGCCAAGCCAGGTGGAAGAGACATCCATCTGTAAACATCTGTTTTGGGGGTCCTTTTCCCCTTGCCAGGTCAGAGCAAGGGGCTGCCTGGCTGTGTGAGAAGACTTTGATGTAGAATGGGAGGAGGTAGATTATTGTATCTCATAGAAGAGATAAAGCTGGTATGGAACCTTCAGACAATGCTTCAAGAAAAAAAGCTTTTTCAGGGCAATTTCAGAACCCTGACATTGCTCCAAGAGAAGGATGTTTTTGTAGAGACTGATGAAGACCTTAAGCCAAGGTAAAAACGTGTTACTCTTGTGTCAATAAAAGTCCATCCGCCAATTAATATTTCTCATCTGGTGAATTGAGGTTCCTAAGCCATTCAGCTCAGGGATTTTACTGAAATATCCAAAAATATTTGCTACTTAACAGTTATAGTTATGATCACCAGTAATTCTCTTTGAATGTTTAGCGTTGAAGGATGAACAGAACTAAAAGTTTTTGGAACTTGACCTCCTCCTTCTTCATCTATCGAAATTACTGACACGCATATTAACAGTTTGATAAATGCATTAGGCCAAACGTAATATCTATGGCCAGCGAACATCTTAGATCTGTCCACTGGAGACACTAAGCCAAGTCTAGAATAGCCCTCTGTCCCGATATAAATAATGATATAGATATATTTATATATTGTCTACATAAGAAAACACGTTGAGAAGGGGATAAATAACAAAGTGATCCTAAACCAATTAAACACGTAACACGTCATTAGTTTGATAAATTCATTAGCAAAGGAATAAACATTTAAAAAAAAATCAAAGCTTTTCTGTTTATTGAAACCAGTAATATTCTTGGCTGGTCTACAAAAAAGCTCTGCTTACAGGGAAGCATGGACACGATTAGAGATCCTCGTGATGGAGAATAAAATGCTTGGCTGCTTTTAGATATTCCAGATGTAATGCAAAAGTGTGTTCTTGTCAGGAACGATTAAACATGTTTTAAGGAGATAAAAATGGACAAAGAATTCTGAAGCGAAATCTATTTATGAAGTAAAAGTGCAATCAACTCTATTGATTATTTTAATGCAGCCTATTGATATCTGGTATCGTTCATACCATGTAAAATGTAATTCCTCCGTCTCAGGAGAGACAGGGTTAAACTTAAATCCAGATTTATCCTTTAAAAGAAAGGGGAAAAAAAAGGTCAAAGCTAAGACGCGGATGGTAAGTACAAAGAGGCCTCATTGTGATTACTGTACTCGTTTATAAATACCCAGTATGATTTAATTGATTTAATTAGGCAAGCGCGGTGAAATATTAGCTTTCCTCACAAAGCGCGGGGGCTCTTCACGCTGCAAATCTAACACACTCGTTCGCATGATTTCCCCGTCAAAGTTTTCATAATTAAGGTGACACGTTGTCTGCAGCTGTAGAGAACTTTTTGACGGATAGTTTAACATGAAAGACGGTTTTACAACTTCAAAAAGCTCTTTCCCCACTGCGATGAACAAAACTGTCACCTGGGTTTCAACAAGTACATACATAGATTATGTGAGCTCAGAGATGTTATCTGCTCTCAAAATTGTGTTGTGCTGGGAGGCGGCCTGCGCCCTTCAAAACCTTGGCAGCCAGAGGCCGAAACCAAGTCATGTGGTGAAGGCCTCGCTAGTGGCAACATATCAAGAACACTCATGTGTGTGTGTATAGAGGCCGCAGACAGCACAAGGAGGAAGCATCAGAGATTGCTTATGTATAGCTTTATTAAGAAGTAATATATATATTAAAGAAACTCTAAACTCAAAATGTTCTCTAATATTTGAGTAAGTGTAAACTTACTGTAACGGCCAACACATTACCGTTCATATGCCACCTCCGATCAGGCCAAAAATATGGCTGAGCAAGGAAGATATCAGTGCCTACGTTTGAGAGCCCTAATTATCATATATACTGTATATATACAGTGGTGGCCAAAACTATTGGCACCCCTGCAATTCTGTCAGATAATACTCAGTTTCTTCCTGAAAATGATTGCAATCATAAATTCTTTTGTCTTATTATCTTCATTTAATTTGCTTGCAAGGAAAAAACACAAAAGAGAATGAAGCAAAAATCAAATCATTGATCATTTCACACAAAACTCCAAAAATGGGCCAGACAAAAGTATTGGCACCCTCAGCCTAATACTTGGTTGCACAACCGTTAGCCATAATAACTGCGAACAACTGCTTCCGGTAACCATCAATGAGTTTCTTACAATGCTCTGCTGGAATTGTAGACCATTCTTCTTTGGCAAACTGCTCCAGGTCCCTGATATTAGAAGGGTGCCTTCTCCAAACTGCCATTTTGAGATCTCTCCACAGGTGTTCTATGGGATTCAGGTCTGGACTCATTCCTGGCCACCTTAGAAGTCTCCAGTGCTTTCTCTCAAACCATTTTATAGTGCTTTTGGAAGTATGTTTTGGGTCATTGTCCTGCTGGAAGACCCATGACCTCTGAGGGAGACCCAGCTTTCTCACACTGGGCCCTACATTATGCTGCAAAATTTGTTGGTAGTCTTCAGACTTCATAATGCCATGCACACAGTCAAGCAGTCCAGTGGCAGAGGCAGCAAAGCAACCCCAAAACATCAGGGAACCTCCGCCATGTTTGACTGTAGGGACCGTGTTCTTTTCTTTGAATGCCTCTTTTTTTTTCCTGTACACTCTATGTTGATGCTTTTTCCCAAAAAGCTCTACTTTTGTCTCATCTGACCAGAGAACATTCTTCCAAAACGTTTTAGGCTTTCTCAGGTAAGTTTTGGCAAACTCCAGCCTGGCTTTTTTATGTCTCGGGGTAAGAAGTGGGGTCTTCCTGGGTATCCTACCATACAATCCCTTTTCATTCAGATGCCGACAGATAGTACGGGTTGACACTGTTGTACCCTCGGACTGCAGGGCAGCTTGAACTTGTTTGGATGTTAGTCAAGGTTCTTTATCCACCATCCGCACAATCTTGCGTTGAAATCTCTCGTCAATTTTTCTTTTCCGTCCACATCTAGGGAGGTTAGCCACAGTGCCATGGGCTTTAAACTTCTTGATGACACTGCGCACGGAAGACACAGGAACATTCAGGTCTTTGGAGATGGACTTGTAGCCTTGAGATTGCTCATGCTTCCTCACAATTTGGTTTCTCAAGTCCTCAGACAGTTCTTTGGTCTTCTTTCTTCTCTCCATGCTCAATGTGGTACACACAAGGACACAGGACAGAGATTGAGTCAACTTTAATCCATGTTAACTGGCTACAAGTGTGATTTAGTTATTACCAACACCTGTTAGGTGCCACAGGAAAGTTACAGGTGCTGTTAATTACACGAATTAGAGAAGCATCACATGATTTTTCAAACAATGGCAATACTTTTGTCCACCCCCTTTTATAGCTTTGGTGTGGAATTGTATCCAATTTGGCTTTAGGACAATTCTTTTTCTGTTTTTTCATTGAAGACAAATTAAATGAAGATAATACTACCAAAGAATTTGTGATTGCAATCATTTTCAGGAAGAAACTGAGTATTATCTGACAGAATTGCAGGGGTGCCAATACTTTTGGCCACCACTGTATATATACAGTGGGTATGGAAAGTATTCATACCCCCTTAAAATTTTCACTCTTTGTTTCATTGCAGCCATTTGGTAAATTCTAAAAACTTCATTTTTTTCTCGTTAATGTACACTCTGCACCCCATCTTGACTGAAAAAAACAGAAATGTAGACATTTTTGCAAATTTATTAAAAAAGAAAAACTAAAATATCACATGGTCATAAATATTCAGACCCTTTGCTCAATAAT
The DNA here is from genome assembly GCF_046119375.1 of Phyllobates terribilis. Classification (NCBI taxonomy): domain Eukaryota; kingdom Metazoa; phylum Chordata; class Amphibia; order Anura; family Dendrobatidae; genus Phyllobates; species Phyllobates terribilis. The sequence continues at coordinate 493,191,196 of NW_027362771.1, read as the reverse complement.
GAGTAGAAGCACCCTTTTGATCTAGTAAAGCCATGAGTCTTCTTGGGAATGATGCAACAAGTTTTTCACACCAGGATTTGTGGATCCTCTGCCATTCTTCCTTGCAGATCCTCTCCAGTACCGTCAGGTTGGAGGTGAACGTTGGTGGACAGCCATTTTCAGGTCTCTTCAGAGATGCTCAATTGGGTTCAGGTCAGGGCTCTGGCTGGGCCAGTCAAGAATGGTCACAGATTTGTTCTGAATCCACTCCTTTGTTATTTTAGCTGTGTGCTTAGGGTCATTGTCTTGTTGGAAGGTGAACCTTTGGCCAAGTCTGAGGTCCAGAGCACTCTGGAAGAGGTTTTCATCCATGATATCTCTGTACTTGGCCGCATTCATGTTTCCTTCAATTGCAACCAGTCCCTGCAGCTGAAAAACACCCCCATAGCATGATGCTGCCACCACCATGTTTCACTGTTGGGATTGTATTGGCCAGGTGATGAGCAGTGCCTGGTTTTCTCCACACATACCGCTTAGAATTATCACCAAAAAGTTCTATCTCCGTCTCATCAGACAAGAGAATCTTATTTCTCATAGTCTGGGAGTCCTTCATGTGTTTTTGAGCAAACTCTATGCGGACTTTCATATGTCTTGCACTGAGGAGAGGCTTCCGTCGGGCCACTCTGCCATAAAGGCCCGACTTGGGGAGGGCTGGAGTGATAGTTGACTTTGTGGAACTTTCTCCCATCTCCCTACTCCATCTCTGGAGCTCAGCCACAGTGATCTTGGGGTTCTTCTTTACCTCTCTCACCAAGGCTCTTCTCCCACGATTGCTCAGTTTGGCTGGACGGCCAGGTCTAGGAAGACTTCTGGTGGTCCCAAACTTCTTCCATTTAAGGATTATGGAGGCCACTGTGGTCTGACATGCACTGTGAAGCTGTGAGGTCTTATATAGACAGGTGTGTGCCTTTCCAAATCATGTCCTATCAGTTCAATTAAATACAGCTGGACTCCATTGAAGGAGTAGAACCATCTCAAGGAGGATCACAAGGAAATGGATAGCATGTGACTTAAATATGAGTGTCTGAGCAAAGGGTCTGAATACTTATGACCATGTGATATTTCAGTTTCTCTTTTTTAATAAATTTGCAAAAATTTCTACATTTCTGTTTTTTTTTTCAATCAAGATGGGGAGCAGAGTGTATATTAATGTGAAAAAAAATTAAGTTTTTAGAATTTATCAAATGGCTGCAATGAAACAAAGAGTGAAAAATTTAAAGGGGTCTGAATACTTTCTGTACCCACTGTATGTGTATATATATATATATGTACTGTATTTATATACTGTATATACACACACAGATTAGTGGTAGGTTAAGTGATGTTGTGCTGGCGTTAATATGCAAGTTAATAGTGTTATCATGTTGTCCAGCCTCCTTACATAAAGCACAGCTACTGGGAGGAAATACACTTTATTCCTTCTGGGAGCCGCTGGCTTTCAGTCATAGAGGCAGAGCCCAGAGTGGCTACAATCACCTCTCACAACATTGTGAGCAATAAACACACTCGGTACTTTGATTGACAGCTCGCTATGCACAGATGTGCTGCAGAGCGAGCTGTCAATCAAAGTGCTGGGGCATGCTTACAGCCTTCACTCGTTGTGTACTGAGAGGTGGCAGGAGCTGTGCTTTTAATATGGCATCCAGACAGATTTTTAATAGTGATGAGTGAGCGTGCTTGGATAAGGGGTTATCCGAGCACGCTTGGGTGCAGAATTTGCCTGTTTGTTATGCAATCCCTGCATGTGTTGCGGCTGTAGAACAGATGAGCAACATGCAGCTGCGATGACTCAAACCTATTTTTCGAGCATACAGAAGATACTCAGTTACCACCCAAGCATGCTCAGATAACCCCTTTGCCAAGCATGCTCGCTCATCACTAATTTGTAACTCTATTAACCTGCAGATTAATCTAATTTCTGCAAATGAATAGAGTTTGGGGATATGACAGGTTCCATTTAAAGAAGTTGCCTGGGAGTACAATATTTGTGACCTATCACTGAGATAGGTCACCAATATTAGATCCGTGTTGTACAGCTCCGCACAATGTTTATATTTAGCTGATGGTGGAGCTAATAACAGCCTATTTTAGGGTATGCCGGGTGTCGGACCCCCACCAATCTGATATTGATGACCTATCTTACAGATAGGTAATCACTATTATATGCCTTTAAAATCATACTTGCCAACTTTCCTGGAACATCTGGGAGGCTCCTGGAAAAATGGAGACCTCCTCGCCTTTTCCCAAAAAGCAGCGCTCTTGAAGACTTCCTGTACGTGCCACCAGATTGCTTCTCAGAAGGAAGGGGGGAGCAGGGTGTAAAACGGGGTATGATTGCGGAAAAAAAACCAAAAAATAATAAAATAATAACTGCACTTTCACAAACTTTGACATCTTACAGGTATGTCAGAAGATTTGATCGGTAACGGTCAGGGTGATGTAACCCCAACAGATCTCTAAAATGGAGGGGAAGAAGAGCTGAGCAATGAGTTGCTCTTCTAGGACATTGAAGATGAAGAAGAAAGTGTGCCCGACTGACCACCGCTACCCCTCTTGTTTAACACTTGGTGGGCTCTCTATAAAAAAAAACCTATCTAAAAATGGTCCAAAGTTTTGTGAAAGTGTCATTACTCTCTAACACTTTCTTTGATTGAAGCGCTAAACCAATCTTGCTCTGTATTGTCAGCTGCTAAGTTGTGATACATGCCGCCTTACAGCTGTCCTGGTCAGTGTGGCTGCCGGTCTATTGTCAGCCTTATATTCCATACTACATTTTATAAAGTCTATCACCCCCTGGCCTGTACCTTTTGGTGAAATTCTAATCATATTGGTAAGAACATGAACTTCAGAAAATGTAAGTTACGTGTTAGGGTCATGCTGGCCCACCAAAAAAGTTATCATGAGGGTCTAGGATCTTAGAGAATATCTTAATAATGGGGTCCTGCCATGACAAGGCACATGTTTGTCAGCAGACAACATAATCTGATGCTGATTTATGAGCAGATCACTTGCTGCTACAGTAAATTCTTTGGATTTAGTCACATATAAGTAATTAGTTGTTATTGATGATTTGAGCAGCACCACCTCAGGGTAAAGGAAGCTCTGTAGAGTGCCAATGTAAATCAATGAGATGTACATGCATGAACACATTGGGTCTGGAGTCAGAGACACTTTCTTCAGCCACTCTCAACTATGGCTAATCAATAGGGCCAAAAGGCAGACCACCCTGTAAAGACTCAGGATTCCCTAATATGGCTTTGAAAACGAATATTCCATAAGATACAGCCCTCATGCAACGCTAGGACAATGCCTGATAGTGGACAATCATTAGGTTACTTAATCAATTTTTTATAATAGTTTTGTCAGTCACCTTTTGTAATTTTTCTAGTATTATTGATTTATTTATTTTACTTGCTGATATATGTAATGCCACAGTGCTTTACAGACATCATCATCTCTGTCCCCATTGGGGCTCACCGTATGGATGTACACATGTGGTTTAGGAAGAGATTTAAGTATCAGCTTTAGGCCTATCACACGTGGACAGTAGTGTTTTTCCAAAATGTTCCTTCTACAAGAGAACACACACATAAAGTTTTATGATGAGTTGACTTAACAAATGGCATTTATTTTTATTTTCCTCACTTATATGGCGCCATTAATTCCACAGCACTCCACAGACATTATCAAACATCACTGTCCCTGTCCCCATTGGGTCTCACAATCTACATTCCCTATCAGTATGTCTTTGGAGTGTGGTAGAAAACTGGAGAACTCGGAGGAAACCCACAAAAACACAGGGAGAACATACAAACTCCTTGCAGATGTTGTCCTTGGAGAGATTTGTACCCAGGACAACATTGTAGCATGCTAAAATAGCAGTGTAATACGCTGTTCTAAGATTAAATCTATTAGAACGGAGAGCTTGTCCACAGACCCACCTGTCAAGCTACATCTGTAATCCGGCAGATTTACTAATCCTGTGCAATATTTGTACAGTGCAAGCTTAGACTAGACAGGCTGAAAATGTGCCAAATTTATCACAGTGCCTCATGTTAGATGATAAATATCGGCACATCTTTAGATATCTGTCTAACTTTGCACAACCTCTTGGTTGACTCAGTTTAACTTGTTTTTGCACCTAAATTTTGGTGTTATTACAGTATTTGAGTCACATTCTTTTACAGCTTACTTATGTCCCATCCTTACGAAGTAATTCCCCCCTTTTCCAGTGAGCCACAGTGTTACAAATTGTCACGTGAGCACTGTTCGCAGTCACCTTGCAGCTCCAAAATGGCTACCACGAACAGACTTGGTGCAAGCTACTCCATTTCCCAGAACCCGGGGGTTGCCCTGGCCTTCACCCTTCAAAGGGACTCTGTCAGCACAGAATGACTGTTCAAACCAAGTACAGGTGCTCAGCGCTTTATGGCGGAGCCAATCATTTATATACATCTTCCCACCTGCTTGGTTTGGATCTATCTCCACCCTTCTGTGGCTCTATGAAGTGAGAGCTGTCAATCAAAGAAGAGTAGAGGGTGGAGATAGAGGGAAAACAAGAGGGTGGGAAGGTGTATGTGTGGCGCCCCTGAGGGTTCAGTCGCCACAGAGGTACTGCACCTCACCCAGAGGTGTGGTATCTCCTTCTCTCAGGTAAGGAGGGAGTGCTACCCGGAACCCCAACACCCACATTCAACACTACATTGCTTCAGGCCGGCTGGAAGGTCAAGATGCATTATATTCCTGCTGAGCCCTGTCCCTGGATGGAGTGGGGGGAACCAAAGAGAGGGGGAACCAGTACTGGGTGTGGGTGGAGGATGTAGAGTAGGGGAGCACCATTGTAGGAGGTATATAAAGGGAAGCCATCTTAGGGTGGCAGTGAAGTCGGTTAGTGAGAGTGGATTCAGTAGGAGAAAGGAGGGGAGCAGAGTCTCTTCAGGATCTCTGCTCCATAAGTGGGGCCTAGCAATAGAGGCTCAGGAGGGGAGCAGAGGAGAAAGGCTCCATTTTACAGAAGGGATCCCAGGGGGTACGGTGAGTGCAGGACGGCACCCGTACGCCCCGAATCTGCCAGGTGTCAGAGGGATCAGGCCGCAAGAAGGGACCGGTCCCTGGCCCAGCCCTGTTACTCCACGTCTCGGCTGGAAAAACCGGAGGCTTCTGCACTTCCATGGTGCAGTTGCCACAGTCTCACCTTAGTCACCGTGAAGGTCAAGTAGGTCCGGGAACTCCAGGTTGCCCAGAGGGACTTCAGAGCACCCGATCGGGACTGTGTGTGGGAAGCGCAGGGCAGGAGGGAGAAGACCCAGCGCGAGAAGTCGGTCTAGTAAGGAACATAAAGAAAGCGGGGTTCCATCAAGCGCTCCTGATCTATTTGAGAAAGTGCTGAACCCCTTGGCTGGTAGACGCAGTGCGACGTGGGAGGCTGACACCCGTACAGTGTACCTGAGAACCTTGAACAAGAACTGTGAGTAAAACTCGGATGACTGCACTGCACCGCCTCTGTCAGTTATTTCCGCTGCGCCATCTCTCCTGCACCACAAGTCCCAGCATCACCACCATTTGCACCTACACTGCCCTGGGGCCCGCTCCACCTGTGGGGAGCCGTTCCAACTCAGCTGCCCTACCAACCGCCCCAGAGGTCTGAAGCAGCGCTGGTATCTATTACCAGAAACCACAGGTGGCGTCACGAACACTTTCTAAGAATTACAAATCCCATATAAATATATTCAATTGCCCTTTTTGTTGACCGCCCTGGGCCACGGACCGGGCCGCCGCCACTGTGACATATCCCTCCCCCAGCATCTACAGGCCCGGCACCGAGTACCCCACGGCCCTGGGGGCGCGTCATATGTAAATGATTGGCGCCGCTGTGAAGCACCAAGCGGCATGACTTAGTTTGAACAGTCATCCTGTGCTGACAGAGTCCCTTTAACCCCTGTACAGGGATCTAGACTTACTAAGCCCACAAAAATAGCTGCTGTATGGTTGTGCAAACTGGCAAGAAGGATAGACAGGTAGTTGGGGCACATACAAGGAGGTCACGTCAGGAACAAAATCATAAAACAAGTGGGTAATCAAATGTCAAGCCAAGGTCAAAGAATGAAAATAATCAGGACAAAACAAAGAAGCACAGCACAGATGTATATACCAGGATAGCAGAAGTATTAACTGGCAATGGAATCAGAGCTTCAGGGGTTTAAATAGCTGACTGCCCCACCCAGGGCTCCCAGGAAAGAGAGATCAAATTTAGACCAAAATTAACCCCATAGCTCCTTATAAGGTAGCAACAAAAATCCTGGGAAAAAACAGGACAGCTCTGTCACACGTCACAAGCAATAAAGGTGCACTGCTGCCGAGTGGCCAAAACAGCAACAGAGGAGGCATGAATCGGCACAGATGTTACACAAATACACAAAAATAAATAGGTCGAAAACTAGATTTGCGCCAAGTATGCCAACATTTTGGCTTATTTTCTGCCAAAGTCGAGGAGCACACGCAGTAGTACATTTACTGCGTTTTTTAGCCAAACAAAATGTAGTCATGTTCCACAGAGGGCATCCAATCTAAGGGCTAAAAATTATAACTTTCCTATATTTGCACCTTAACCCTTCAGTTACTTCCATTAATGAGGCCGGCACTGCACACTATAAATACACCGATCCACAGACACTAGAAGGCCTTACATAAAGTGATACTTGAGCAATGAGTAATGTAAATCAGATTGTACGCAGTCCCTCACGAAACACCCCCTTCTTTAATCCCTCTCATTTCCACGTCACTGACTTCCTTTCATTTTTCAAACCATTTTCTCCCCCCTCCGAATGATAAATGGATCTTCACTCAGCCTCAATATGACTAATTAACTTTGAAATATTACAGCCAGATGTGGGAGCTGAGGAGGTGTCTGAAATTGGGCCAAGATTTTTTTTTTCTTCTCTCGCTCGACTCTGTCTCTCTGTTTATTGTTTCACAAATCCCTCTTTTTTGGAGAATGTTTCATATTTAACCTCACATGAGTTATGGGTCGCAACGAGCGCTTTAAATGAAACAAAAGAATTCGGCTATGTATCATCTTTCCTATATACTTAATCCGTGGCCGATGCTGTGCTGTAACACTTGTAGTACGATGACCTGCAGAAGTGAAGCAAAAGTCAAATGAAGTCGTACATAGGACTAGCCTGTGGCTGTAGAAAAGCTTTTTACCTAAATGAAGTATCAAAAAAATAGCACGAGAAATCACATTTATGCAATTTCTCAAGATACTGTAAGAATAAACAGTTGCTTCATATAATGCATCGCAAAAAAAAAATACCAACTACAATAACAATGTTAGGAAAAGTTTTAAGGTCACATACGTTTCTCTGCATTAAATTCCTGAAGACGGTGATGGTTACACATAAGTTCCAAAAGCAGTAACGTATCAAACGTTGTCGTCTTTCTCCAGCCCAAAACTGCACACTGCCAACACTTCTTCATAACACATTATGGGCAGATGCCACTGATTCCTCTACTCATGCCCCCCACCCCTCACAATACATTTTGCATTTATCAATTCACCCTATGTAATCTCTACCAATTCTATGCTTTTTAGAGCTCATGTACACAACAATGTCATGAATACACACCTATATGACATTGTGAAGACTGCGTTATGAGTCCACAGTATGAACCTATAGCGCCATCCATAAGTCTGCGGATTTCTTTACAGATGTCATATATCTTACCCACTTGCTGCAAAAATTTTCCACTTGTAAATTGACCCCCTGTTGTGATTTTTTAGATTCGCAGTCTGTCAATTATTGTTGCGGATTTTCACACTTGTGAACGTAGATGGGTAAAATCCACAGCTCATTCACAAATTTGCAGAAAACACTACCATTTGCTGTGGATTTGTGGTGAAATTTGCAGCTGATTTTTCTGCTGTCTGTGGCATAAACTTGAACAACATTAAGTTACAGTATGGGTACAGGGAATACTATTGGCAACATATTTGGACTTTCTATGACACTGTAATGTATTACTTTAAAGGTAAAATGTACATGTATGCTTGGCCAAGAAGACCAGGTACAATAATGTGCAAACGTTTTAAACATGTGTGGGAAAAATGCCGCAAAGTAAGAATACTTTTAAAAATAGAAGTGTTAATAGTTTATTTTATCAATATACAAAGTGAATTAATAAAAAAAAATCTAAATCAAATCATTATTTGGTGTACACTTGCACACACTTTTGAAGGATCTTGGCAGTGAGGTTGTTCCATATATCTTGGAGGTCTAACCACAGATCTTCTGTGGATGTCGCTTGTGTAAATCCATCTTTCTCATCATGTATTCCCAGACAGATTCAATGATGTTGAGATCAGAGCTCTTTGGGGGCCATAACATCACTTCCAGGACTCCTTGTTCTTCTTTATTCTGAAGATAGCTCTTAATGGCATTGGCTGTATGTTTGGGGTTGTCCTGCTGAAATATAAATTTGGACTCAATCAAACAGTTTGGGGCTGCAATTCAATAAAAGGAGTTGGGGATTTAGTCAAGAAGGAATAATGGTGCACATACTTATCCATCATACAATACCATCAGGGAGGCATCTAATTGGTTTCAAAGTTATACAGCAGCAGGACAATGACCCCAAACATACAGTGCAAAGAAGAACAAGATTTCTTGGAAGTGATAGTATGACCCCTACAGAGCCCTGATATCAACATCGAATCTTTCTGGGATTGCATGAACAAGATGGAAGGATCTCCACAAGCCTACATCCACAAAAGATCTGTGGTTAGTTCTCCAAGATATCTGGGACAACCTCCCTGCTGGGTTCTTTCAAAAATTGAGTCTAACTGTACTGAGAAGAATTGATGCTTTGAGGCTGTTTTGAAGGCAAGGGATGGTCACATCAAATATTGATTTAATTTAGATTTCTCTTTTGTTCATTCGCTTTCCATTTTGTTAATTGATAAAAATAAACTATTATCACTTCTATTTTTGAAAGCATTCTTACCTTGCAGACTTTTTTCCACACATACCTAAAATTGATGCACATTATTGCATGTTTATATAAAGATTGGATGAGATTCAATTGTACCATTTCTAAAAATGGCACAGATATCCCGATGCAGAAAAGTGTTGCTCGTCACCTATCAATACATATTCATTGGCATTTGTTTTGTTAAGTGTAATTTTTATTGTGGCTTAAGAATGGCTTCACCGGTAGCTATCAACCGTATCAGCTTTTGGTCACAGCCATTAAAAGTATAGCAAGCTGAAGAAACTTGGGGTGCACTTAAATTACCTAAAAATCAGCGAACGATCATTCATACAAGCATTCATTCTCCCTATCCGCACACATAAACACTGCTAGTGGTCATCTGATAAATGAACAAAATGCTCTTTCATTGGGTGATTGGATCGATTATGCAAAAAAAAATCATCACTCTTGGCTTTTGGGCAGCACGGTGGCTCAGTGGTTAGCAGTGTTGCTTTGCTGACAAGATGAAATGTCTGCAAATAACAAAATCATTTTATCTTTTTTAAAAAATATGAATGACATGCTGTAAATGGCTTGCTGTCAAAGCGCATCTATCACCAGATTTCACAATACAAACTGCATACATTATTAAGAAGATACCTTTGACCTGTAGATGCTGGTGTACTTATTTAAAAAAGGAAGTTAAAATGGCTGTTTTATCCTTCATAATATTTCTTAATAGTAAGTTTCTTTGCCTAATAATTAAATGATCATGAGTGTAACTGGACTCATAAAATGCTCATTTTTATTCAGGATTATACAATCATTTGGTAATGCATTTTCACTCTTGACAAGATCATCTCCGGTACACACGACCACATATATACAAGACATATATCCAAGTTTTTACTTTCGATGTCAGAAAGGAAAATGTAAACAAAAATATGTCTCCAGGAAGACTTCCAGTGAAACTCAAGAGCATGCAGACGAGGATTTGCAGCCAAGGAAGCGAAGAAGGATGAGTCAAAACAGCACAGCATCCTCGACTGATGGGAGATATGAGGTGTCTGTTTTCGAAGGTGGACAAGTTCTAAGAAATAAAATAATTTTGTTAAATTTGATGCAAGAGCATCTCCAGTACACACGACCGCAGGTGCTGAGTCTACTCCAATCTGAGGCATTCGCGGTATCCAGACCTGGGATTATTTTTGCAGAAGCTGCCAGATTCACCAGACCTAAAATGTCTGATAACTGGACCATGAGCCAGCAGAAACCAAGGTATTGTCTTAGAAGTAATGAAAAAGGACCTATAGAGAGAAAGACATAGGTCTTTGGAGATCTTGAGGAGACCACCGGGAGTCCATTACATGTGTATGATAACTTTGGAACTCAATGTTAGACGTCAACAAAGAAAGTATAAACGCAAGGCTGAGTAATTTGGTTAAATTTGATGCAAGAGCATCTCCGGTACACACAACGCAGGGGCTGAGTCTACTCCAATCTGAGACGTGACCGGGATCCAGACCTGGGATTATTTTTGTCAGATCCATCAGACCTAAGATGTCTGATGACTGCACCATGATCAAGCAGAAACCAAGGTATTGGCTTAGAAGTCATGAAAAGGACCTACAGAGAGAAAGACATTGATCTTTGGAGATCTGTAAGAGACCACCAGGAGCCCATTATATGTGTACGATAACTCAGAACTCAATGTTAGAAGTCAGAAAGGAAAGTGTAAATGTATAGCTGGAAAAAAATTAGATGTCTCCAGCAAGAGGCAGCAGACAAATAATATACAGTAAGTGAACGTCTAGAGTGCACAGATGAGAATTTACAGCCAAGAAATCATCTGACATCTGACAGCTGCAAGTGGACAATTGGTGCAGTTGCCCAGGAGAAGCCCTAGACTGATGGGCAAAAGAAAACCTTTATGTCTACAGAAAGGAAAATGTAAATGAAAAGAAGATGTCTAAAGGAAGACTTCCAGTGAACCTCAAGAGCACATAGACAAGGATTTGCAGCCGAGGAAGAGAAGAAGGATGAGTCAAAACAGCACACCATTCATGGCTGGTGGGAGATATGAGGAGTTAGTTTTTGCAAGTGGACCGGTTCTAAGAAATAGAGTAATTTGGTTTAATTTGATGTTAGAGACATTTCAGTATTCTATTGATAATTCAGGAGACATAGACTCTGAGGTGATGATTATGAGCCTACTGCTTGGGATCAAGAAGATAGCAGTGAACATAATGTTGAAGTTGGTGTGCCTAATCTCATCTCATATGAAGAATCTGAAGGCAATGAAGAGCCTACTACTTTTAGTTCAGGGACACGGACATATAGGAACTATTTTAGTTCAGGTACAGGTACAGACAGATTTCAACTAAGGTGGCAGAATAAGTATACTGCCCAGCACTAGCATTCACAGCAGGACGTTGCAAGTTGAGTCGGTTTATATTGGCAACATACAACGCTTATTCAGTGTGGCTCCTTCACGGGTGGCACATTGCTGCACGGAAGAAAGGCCTGGCAATCTACTATTGTATTATGCCAATAAAACTTGATGGAGAGTACAACTAATGGAATTCGATATAGCACTGGAAGATGCACCCCTAGGCACTCAACAAGCTACTGGGGAAGAGCCGATGGTTGACCTGAGTATGATTAATGCACATAAAAGACCAGGATCAAAGCTGCAAGGTCGTCTTTGTGCTGATATCGCTTGGTCAAAAGGGAAGATCAAAAGAAAGCTGCAGAGATATCATAAAGTTCGGAACTTGGAATGTACAAACCATAAACCCAGACAAATTTGACATTGTCAAAGCCGAAATGGATAGAACAGGTCTCGACTTACTTGGAATTAACGAATTAAGATGGACTCAATTCAGACATTTCCCGTCAAATGAACTTTGGGTCTATTATTCTGGAAACGATAACTGAAGAAGAAACGGTGTCGTTTTTATTCTCAACCGAAAATTGTCCAGCACTGTCCTGAAGTACAATGCAGTGATAGAGTCATCTCGATACGACTACAAGAAGCAACAATCCAGGTCACAATTATACAAGTATACTCACAAACAACAGATAACAACAGATGCTAAGGAGGAGGACGTTGAACTATTCGACCATCAAGTTGTAGAGGAATCGACAAGATGTCAGAACAAAATTTATTCATTATCGTGGGAGACTCGATTGCTAAATCGGGCCACAGAAAACATGTAATCGTTTTAGGAAACCTTTGACTTGGTGAACGAAACGAGACTGCAGGAAGATTGATTGACTTTTGCATGACAAATTAACTTTCCATCATGAACATTTTTTTCTAAAATCACAAAAGTACACTCTGCACATGGGCATCTGTGGCACCCTGCTACTACAGGTACCACAAGACCCAAAAGGGTGCATGGACAGACTTCTCCACAAGAGGCCCTCATTACATAACAGACACCTCCACCCTTCCACCTCATACCACCAGAGGGAGTCCTGTTAGGGCTATATATACTGGAGGGTGGAGCTAGGTAGGGAGAATGTGCTGACACTTTAGATCAGTGAAGGAGCAGCACGTCTGCTGCTGTATTGAGGGCCCTGAGTGTGGCCAAGGCAAGGAGAAGGGAGAGAGGAGTTAAGGGGGCAGAGGAGCATCTGAAGCTCACCCCAGAACACAAGCCGAACACCGGGTCCGCGCCTGCAGGGTCCTCTACACCCAGTAGGGACAAACGGCATACCAGGAGGATTCCAGATCCCTGGTCAACCTGAAGCTACCATCATTTTACAGAACTAGGAACCACGAAGGCCCCAGCGTCCAGGGATAGTGGTAGCCAAAGAAAAGTTCTACTACAAGCAGACAGGCGAGAGAGTGAAATAGCATAGAAGCTAGGCCTAGTTCCAGGCTGGCCAGAAGCTTTAGAGAAAGGAAGAAATGGACCAGGAGGCCTACTACCCACTCACTGGGGAGAGTCCAGAAGTGCACCCTCCTAATAGGTACCCTGGACCATACTTGCCGTTACACTAGTAAAGGTACTGAAGCGAATCCCCTGTGTGCGTGTCAGTCATTCCCCCTGACCTGACTGGGCCACCTCTCACTTGCATCCCTTCCATCAACTCTGCCCCGGGGGGCCCGCTCCGCCTGTGGGGAGCAGAAACATCCCAACTGCCATCCCATCACCCCCGGAGGTCTGCAGCTGCGCCGGCACTCATTACCGGGAACCACAGGTGGCGTCACGAGACAAAACTGTTAACAAACCCCTTTTAAAGAGAGACCCCAGAGTACGGGCCCGGGAGCCGACTGCCGTGACATTCCACAGAAGGTCAAGGCCCGGGTACCGAGCTTCCCCCATATCCCCCTGGGCGAGTCACATCACTGAATGGGGTCTTCAAGAATCACATTGACTACATACGTGTTCGCCCAAGATGGAGCTTGTTGAAAACAAAGCCAGGAGCTGACTGTGGAACTGATCAAGAACTCTTGACAGCAAAGATTAGAGTCAAGCCGCGCAAACAGATTAAACAACAGAACGTTTCAACTTTAATTTGACCAATATACCTGAAGTTTTTTGCAATGGTTTGCACAACCGGTTTACATAACTGGACACGGATGAAATAAAGCCTGAGGAATTATGGACACATATAAAGACGATTATTACTGAAGAAGCAAGTGAGAAAATAAGCAACAGGCAGAAGAGGCCCCCACAGCCAGAAAAAAGCCTAAAGATCATCAAAGAAAGACAAATGGCAAAAGGTAACAAGCAGAACATAGACATCAGTAAAAGACTAAAGAAAGCCATTCGAGCAGATACTACAGAACTTCAGTACCAAAAGTATATGTACAGAGATAGAAAAAGAGCAGAAAGGGTTACCTAAACATCAAGGAGATATGACGAAAGTTTCAACCCATAGTGGGCATGTTGAAAGACCCCAAAAGGAGCAAATTAACTGAGCCAGAACAGAATGTTGGACAGAGTACACGGAGCACCTCTACAAGAATGACTCAGTGATATGGGAAGAAACTGAGAATGGCAATGATAGAGAGCCGAACATCCTGAGAGAAGCAGTCGTTGCTGTGATAAAAATTCTGTCATACAACAAAGCGCCTGGATGTGACAATATTCCAATAGAGCTAATAAAGTCTTCTGAAGCAGCAGTTGATGTCATCAAACGTCTGTGTCATTAGATATGGATAAATGGTAACTTGGCCAAGGACATGGCCAAGATCCATGTTTATTCTTATTCCGAAGAAGGGAGATGCTACCGACTGTGGAAACTCATGGCAGCAAAATATTACTGAAGATCCTACAAAGAGGGTTGCACCTTTACTTTAACAAAGAGCTGTCAAGAGGAACAAGCTGGATTCAGAAAAGGTAGAGGAACAAGAAATGTGATTGCTAACATTAGATGGATAATCGAAAAGGCCAAAGAATACAAGATCTATTTTTACTTCATCAACGACAGCAAACCCTTCGACTTTGTTGATCACCAGAAACTTTGGAGTGCCATGAAGAATATGGGTGTGCCAAACCATCTGAACAGCCTCATTAGGAACCTTTAAATCAAACAAAAAGCAACAGTTCGAATGGAACATGGCAACACGGCATGGTTCAAAGTAGAGCAAAGCGTCAGACAAGGCTACGTCCTGTCACCATTTATCTCAAGTTATATGCAAAATTTATTTTCAGGAAGGCAGGGCTTGCCGAAAAAGAAGAAGGAATCAAAATTGCTGGACGAATCATCAACAATCTTAAATAAGCAGATGTTACAACATTGATAGAAACAAGTGTAGATGGAATTAAGGAATTAAGTGTCAAGATGGAAAGCTCGAACATTGTACTTCTACTCAATTTTAAAGAAGACAACGATATTGAATACTGCCAGGTACGACTAGGATACATTTTAAATGGACACAGACAAACTGGAAGTTGTAAAGGACATCAACCAACTCGGATTGATGATTAATCAAGATGCAGCGACGTGGTCCTGGAGAAGGATGTTATCAATACCATGGATGGCAAAAAGAACAAACAAATCAATTTTGGAAAAAAACAAGCCAGACATGTCACTTGAAGCAAGGATTACTGAGCTATGACTTGCCTACTTTGGATACATCATACAAAGACAGCAATCACTGGTGAAGGACATCATGGTCGAAAAAATACAAGGAACATGGCGAAGAGGAAGAACAGCAACCCGATGGCTTGATACTATCAAGATAATGATGGGGAAGACCCTCGTGGACCTATCTAGACTTGCACAAGATCAATCTTCTTGCTTGAGATCTAGCCGAAGGTCATTAAAAAAAACATCAGCCTAATCAGATCCAAGGGATCCATTAAATAATATATACAGTTTGTATTATGAAATGTGGTGACAGATCTGCTTTAAATTACCATTATTCCAAGACTACATGAACAGTTTAATTTTCTCCATCTATCAGCAATCCTTTTAACTGATGCATAAGGAGAAGAAAATATACATATTTATAAGCCCGTTGTGAAAATGTTGTATCATCATACAGTTATATGAAAAAGTTTGGGCACCCCTATTAATCTTAAGCTTAATGTTTTATAAAAATTGGTGTTTTTGCAACAGCTATTTCAGTTTGATATATGTAATAACTGTTGGACACAGTAATGTTTCTGCCTTGAAATGAGGTTTATTGTACTAACAGAAAATGTGCAATCTGCATTCAAACAAAATTTGACAGGTGCATAAGTATGGGCACCCTTATCATTTTCTTGTTTTAAATACTCCTACCTACTTTTTACTGACTTACTAAAGCACTTTTTTCGGTTTTGTAACCTCATTGAGCTTTGAACTTCATAGCCAGGTGTATGCAATCATGAGAAAAGCTACTTAAAGTGGCCTCTTGCAAGTTGTTCTCCTGTTTGAATCTCCTCTGAAGAGTGGCATCATGGGCTCCTCAAAACAACTGTCAAATGATCTGAAAACAAAGATTATTCAACATAGTTGTTCAGGGGAAGGATACAAAAAGCTGTCTCAGAGATTTAACCTGTCAGTTTCCACTGTGAGGAACATAGTAAGGAAATGGAAGAACACAGAGACAGTTCTTGTTAAGGCCAGAAGTGGCAGGCCAAGAAAAACATCAGAAAGGCAGAGAAGAAGAATGGTGAGATCAGTCAAGGACAATCCTCAGACCACCTCCAGAAAGCTGCAGCATCAACTTGCTGCAGATGGTGTCACTGTGCATCGGTCAACTATACAACGCACTTTGCACAAGTAGAAGCTGTATGGGAGAGTGATGCGAAAGAAGCTGTTTCTGCAAGCACGCCACAAACAGAGTCGGCTGAGGTATGCAAAGCACATTTGGAGAAGCCAATTTCTTTTTGGAAGAAGGTCCTGTGGACTGATGAAACCAAGATTGAGTTGTTTGGTCATACAAAAAGGCGTTATGCATGGCGGCAAAAATACACAGCATTCCAAGAAAAACACTTGCTACCCACAGTAAAATTTGGTGGAGGTTCCATCATGCTTTGGGGCTGTGTGGCCAATGCCGGCACCGGGAATCTTGTTAAAGTTGAGGGACGCATGGATTCCACACAGTATCAGCAGATTCTTGACAATAATGTTCAAGAATCAGTGACAAAGTTGAAGTTACGCAGGGGATGGATCTTTCAGCAAGGCAATGATCCAAAACACCGCTCCAAATCTACTCAGGCATTCATGCAGAGGAACAATTACAATGTTCAGGAATGGCCATCCCAGTCCCCAGACCTGAATATCATTGAACATCTGTGGGATCATTTGAAGAGGGCTGTCCATGCTCGGCGACCATCAAACTTAACTGAACTGGAATTGTTTTGTAAAGAGGAATGGTCAAAAATACCTTCATCCAGGATCCAGGAAATCATTAAAAGCTACAGGAAGCGACTAGAGGCTGTTATTTTTGCAAAAGGAGGATCTACTAAATATTAATGTCACTTTTCTGGTGAGGTGCCCATACTTATGCACCTGTCAAATTTTGTTTGAATGCAGATTGCACATTTTCTGTTAGTACAATAAACCTCACTTTAAGGCAGAAACATTACTGTGTCCAACAGTTATTACATATATCAAACTGAAATAGCTGTTGCAAAAACACCAATTTTTATAAAACATCAAGCTTAAGATTAATAGGGGTGCCCAAACTTTTTCATATAACTGTATCTAAAAACAAATGGATTCCTTATTGGAAACAGGTATCAACAGGAAACAACTACAGGGTTTAGAAATGAATAATGGTTGGAACAAGTTAATACCTATAGTACTGTGCAACAGTTTTAGGCAGGAGTGTAAAAAATGATGCAAATTTAGAATGCTTTCAAAAATAGAAGTGTTCTCCCCTACTCCCCCCCCTCCTAAGTTTTTGGTTTGTCTTTTGACCTGATGTAATTACTGTGTACTTGGAATGTACATTCTGCTGTTTACCATCTTGTTATGCATATTCCAAATTATATTCGTATTAATTAATGTATGAAAACTTTATTTTCAATAAAAACAAGTTTAAAAAAAAAAAATAGAAGTGTTAATAGTTTGTTTTGTCAGTGAATTAAATTGGAAAGAAAAGTAAGAAAAGAGAAATCTAAAGAACATCAATATTTGCTGTCACCATCATTTGTCTTTAAAACTGCATCTGTAGCGCCCCGAGGGCTCGGTTGCTACAGGGGTATTGCACCTCACCCAGAGGTGTGATATTCCACTCCCAGGTAAGGATGGAGTGTGGACCAGGGCTCAGTTAGCTGTACACACATACACACACTCACCCCATTTCCGGGGGACAGCTCAACGGTGCTCCCATTTATGCAGGCACAACTGACCATGTCCCTGGCTGGAGTGGGGAGGGGGGAGAGAACCCAGTGATGTAGGAGCAGAAGGGGACGGTTTCTGGAGCACAGGAAGGAGCTCAATGGGTGCAGGTCACCTGAGTTCAGACACAGAGAAGCAGATAAAAGGTGGGAGCCATCTTAGTAAGGGAGTTCAGTTCAGTCAGTCAGAGCAGAGTGAAGGAGTAGAGAGCTGACAGGGAGCCGAGGCTCAGCCTGAGCTCAGCTCCACGAGGCAGGCCTAGAGAGAAGGCCGGGGCCAGAGAGGAGAAGAGGAGAAAGAGAAGGAAGGAAGGAGAAGAGACAGAGGAGTAGAAAGGCTCCAGAAACAACAAGAAGGCAGAAGGGACCCTAAGAGAGCAGAACGGACAGCAACCGTTGCAAACCCGCGTTATATCGGGTGAAGGGTCAGGCTGTGGAAGGGTACCGGATTCCCAAGTTGGTGGAGGTAAATTATCCCTCAGCCAAGAACTGGAGGTCGTGATCATTTATTGGTGCGACCCCCCGCCAAACCTGCTAGGAAGGCGCCAAATAGGATAGCGGGAAGCGGAGGCCAACGCTTACCCGACACGATCCGCGGTAGCTGGACAGAAGTTTGGTCACTGGTGGGGCACGAGAGGCCAGAGAAAGGACAGAAGGGGGTCCTGTGCCATACTCCTGAATTGCCTGGGGGTTGACCGAGCCCCTCACCTGGTGGACGCAGCACGGCTTGGGCAGTCATTGCTGACAGAAGTGACTTGGATAACAACTGTGAGTAAAAATCCTGGACTGCACCATAGGACTCTGTGTGATTTCTGCTGCGCCTGCACCATCACCCCCAGCATCCACTTACACTGCCCTGAGGCTACACTCTTCCCGTGGGGAGTTATCCTACCCCTGTGCTGCACACCAACACCAGCCTCAGCGGTCTGCCTTGCAGCAGCGGTTATCCCTGACCGCAATCCACGGGTGGCGTAGTCAGACATTCAAAACACTGATAAATAGACTGCCACAATTTGGTCTGACCACCCTGAGCCACGGGATCGGGTTGCCACAACTACCCCCATCAGCACCGTACACCAGAAGGCCCGGTTCCGGGTACCCCACGGCCCAGGGGGCGAGTCACATCCACTCTTCTAGGTACACTTGCACACAGGTTTTGCAGGAACTTGACATGGCATGTGTTCCAAACATCTTGGAGAATTAACCACAGATCTTATGTGGCTGTTGCTTGTGCAAAATTATTCTTTCTCTTCAAGTAATCCCTGCAGACTGGATGATGTTGAGATCAGCGCTCTGTGGGGGGGGGCCATACCATCACTTCCTCGACTCCTTGTTCTTCTTTATTCTGAAGATAGCTCTTAATGATATTAGCTGTATGTTTTGGTTCACTATACTGTTGAAGTATATAATTGGAGTCATTTAGACGCCTCCCTGATATTATTGCATTATGGATAAGTATCTCCCAGTATTTCTAAGGATTGAGTACACCAGTAATGTGACCAAATCACCAACTCAATTTGCAGGATCACCACACTTACAAGAAACCTCCTCCATGCTTCACTGTTGCCTACAGGATCTCATTATTGTACTGCTCCCCAGCTCTTTGGAGAACAAACTTCTTTCCGTTACAGCCAAATATTTCATATTTTGAAGTATCAGTCCAGAGCACCTGCTGCCTTTTTTCTGCACCTCAGTTCCAATGTTTCATGGAAAGAGTCGCTCGGCCTTGTTTCTATGTCAAAAGTATGGCGTGTTGGCTGCAATTTATCCATGAAGACCACTTCTGTCCAGACTTTTCAAAACAGTGGATGAGTGAAGCTGGGTCTCACTGGTTATCTAAGTTGATGGCACTGTTAGACATCTTCCAATTTCCAGGAGAAGTAAACATAATGTGTTTTTCATCTGCTGCACTAAGTTTCCTTGGCCTACCACTGTGTTTATGTTCCTTAATGTTGCCTATTTCTTGGAGCTTCCTCAAAAGAGTTTGAACAGCACATTTTAAAATGGCTGTGTGCTTTGAAATCATTGGCTGGTAGAGACCTTGGTGATGTAGTATAACTACCTTGTGTCTTGCCGTGGTGTATGATCTGTGACATGAAACTGTCTCACTCGACTTCACTTTTGTAGCAGAATATGGCTTTTCTCCAGTTTAAAGCCTCCTACACAGTTGCTTCTGTTTTCATTAATGACTGTGTTTTGGTATGATTGGTTACTCATACACCTGAGTATAAACCTACAAACATCCGTGTGCCATCCAATTTTTTTGGATACATTTCCATTATTAATCTAGGAATTGTAGATTATAAGCTAGTTCGAGCAGGGTCATGATTATTTTTGCTTTAATTATTGGATTATCTTTAACTTTGTTACTTTTAACTGTTGTATATGAACCTCCGAATTATAAAGTGCTGCAGAATATGTTGGCGCTATATAAATAAAGATTATTATTATTAGGAAACTATTTGATCATGTACATTTTTATAGTATACAGTGCTGGCCAAAAGTATTGGCACCCCTGCAATTCTGACAGATAATACTCAGTTTCTTCCTGAAAATGATTGCAATCACAAATTCTTTGGTATTATTATCTTCATTTAATTTGTCTTCAATGAAAAAAACACAAAAGAATTGTCCGAAAGCCAAATTGGATATAATTCCACACCAAACCTAAAAAAGGGATGGACAAAAGTATTGGCACCGTTTGAAAAATCATGTGATGCTTCTCTAATTCGTGTAATTAGCAGCACCTGTAACTTACCTGTGGCACCTAACAGGTGTTGGCAATAACTAAATCACACTTGCAGCCAGTTAACATGGATTAAAGTTGACTCAACCTCTGTCCTGTGTCCTTGTGTGTACCACATTGAGCATGGAGAAAAGAAAGAAGACCAAAGAACTGTCTGAGGACTTGAGAAACCAAATTGTGAAGAAGCATGAGCAATATCAAGGCTACAAGTCCATCTCCAAAGACCTGAATGTTCCTGTGTCTTCCGTGCGCAGTGTCATCAAGAAGTTTAAAGCCCATGGCACTGTGGCTAACCTCCCTAGATGTGGATGGAAAAGAAAAATTGACGAGAGATTTCAACGCAAGATTGTGCAGATGGTGGATAAAGAACCTTGACTAACATCCAAACAAGTTCAAGCTGCCCTGCAGTCCGAGGGTACAACAGTGTCAACCCATACTATCCGTCGGCATCTGAATGAAAAGGGACTGTATGTTAGGATGCCCAGGAAGACCCCACTTCTTACCCCCAGACATAAAAAAGCCAGGCTGGAGTTTGCCAAAACTTACCTGAGAAAGCCGAAAATGTTTTGGAAGAATGTTCTCTGGTCAGATGAGACAAAAGTAGAGCTTTTTGGGAAAAAGCATCAACATAGAGTATACAGGAAAAAAAAGAGGCATTCAAAGAAAAGAACACGGTCCCTACAGTCAAACGTGGCGGAGGTTCCCTGATGTTTTGGGGTTGCTTTGCTGCCTCTGGCACTGGACTGCTTGACCGTGTGCATGGCATTATGAAGTCTGAAGACTACCAACAAATTTTGTAGGGCCCAGTGTGAGAAAGCTGGGTCTCCCTCAGAGGTCATGGGTCTTCCAGCAGGACAACAACCCAAAACACACTTCCAAAAGCACTATAAAATGGTTTTAGAGAAAGCACTGGAGACTTCTAAGGTGGCCAGCAATGAGTCCAGACCTGAATCCCATAGAACACCTGTAGAGAGATCTCAAAATGGCAGTTTGGAGAAGGCACCCTTCAAATATCAGGGACCTGGAGCAGTTTACCAAAGAAGAATGGTCTACAATTCCAGCAGAGCATTGTAAGAAACTCATTGATGGTTACCGGAAGCGGTTGTTCGCAGTTATTTTGGCTAAAGGTTGTGCAACCAAGTATTAGGCTGAGGGTGCCAATACTTTTGTCCGGCCCTTTTTTGGAGTTTTGTGTGAAATGATCAATGATTTGATTTTTGCTTCATTCTCTTTTGTGTTTTTTCCTTGCAAGCAAATTAAATGAAGAGAATAATACCAAAGAATTTGTGATTGCAATCATTTTCAGGAAGAAACTGAGTATTATCTGACAGAATTGCAGGGGTGCCAATACTTTTGGCCAGCACTGTATGTATGAAAACAGATCGCACACGAATGTCACAAGGTCGTAAAAAAACGGACATACGCTTGGCACGCAAATGAAAATCAGATAAAAATTCAATGAAAATCGTCCGTGTTTTCTAAATGAAACTTGGACGATTTTACGCTCATCTGCACCCGGCGTTAGATTTATATTTTAGTCATTCATTTTCCATTTTATTAATTAATTATAATAAACTATTAACACTTCCATTTTTTGAAAGCATTCTTACTTTTCAGTATTTTTCAACACCTGCCTAAAATTTTTGCACTGTACTGTATATTAAGGGCTTGTACTAGTCTCAGATTGTACAGACATGTGATATGGCTGAACTTTTCTATGCTTTGTCCTTTAGGTTTAGTGTTTAAATATTATTCCAATTATACAGTAAAAAAAAATTATATTGGAAAAAAAAAAGCAAATTTGCGTATTTGACACTTGTGCGTTGAGCGGCTCTTCTTGCAATTCACAGCATATACTGTACGGCTCTGGAAAAAAAATAATATCTGTGTTTGTAAAGAGAGAGTGTGGGTAACACATAGAAATGGTGTTACCACCACTGTGTATTCACATGGCACAGCTCCTACCCAACACCTTATAATTAAAGCTGAGATGAAGCAGTTGACATTGCAGGACTGTGAGCAGGGGGAGAAAAGGGAAAGAGGAAAAAAAAAGAAAAAGAAAAGCCTGATATTTCTTCAGGCTGCATTCTGCTTCTTTAAAGAGAGAGACGGCCTGCCTGGAAAGGCTTTTAATGCGAGATCTCCTCTGGCTGACGTTTTGACAGCTTTCCTGCGATGTGACGTGTGATTTTTGTACAAATTTCAAAACTAATAAATCCAGCTGTCAGGGCGGAAACTTTAAAAGAAGCCGGGCCCAGCGGGTAAGGCTTAACAGAACTCAACTTGATGAGGCTGTAGGATGGAGAATTATGTCTGTCACAATCCTCCCACATTATTTTCACAGAAATGTTTGGCAACTGAGACATAAATGTCTCTAGCAGAAAAAAAAAAGAAAGAACGAAAAGAAAGGAGAACCACGAAGCAGAGACTGTTAATAATCCGAGAGTAACAACAAATATCTATTCTGTTTGTCACAATTTTTGGCACAAGGAGGTCCTGGGAATAGATGAAGTCTTTTTAATGCTGAAGATCCAGAGACTTCTGTTTGTTATTATGCATAGGCATGCAATAATATATAGGAGTATGTATATACTCCACGGCATACACTAGCAGCCTGTAGTTATGGGACTTGTTATTCCAAAAGAGCTGAAGAGCTGTACACGGCTTACATGTCATAAAGAGCACAGGAAACATCCTAGTAGACATGCAATCGTTGGCATATAAGAAAGATGCATTTGCAGCCCGCAGTCTTTCTCGAAGGCCACCACCAGATTTGTATCATCTCTATCCATTCAGAAAAGAAAAAAAAGCTTGGTGAATATATCCCATTAGGGTACATAGGTTCCATAAGGGTATGTCTCTCTCTGGACTCACTTGCCATACTTGACACACGCTTGCCAACTTTCCTGGAGAGACTGGAAGGCTCCCGGAAAAAGGAAAGACCCCCACAATCTCCCAGAAGAAAAAGCAAATCTCCCAGGTGCCGCTGAATCTGCCAAAAAACTCAACAGAAAGGAATGCAGCTTGGGGGGATGGAATAAATGTTGAGGGGCAAATGTTATCAGCGTGTTACCTGGTATATCCTCTCAGAAGGGCTGTTCTAAAATTTTGCAAATACCGTGCCATGTGTTATCATTCTCGTGTTTTTTGCTTTCCGGTGATCTACTTCCCTTGATATTTCATTCATAATGTGATCTGTGTAGATCGTCTCTCGGCCTATGTAATACTGTTATTTTTTTTACATTTTTTCCAACGATTTATATAGTAGTTGTACAGTCTGAAGTTCCCTCTGTTATAGCAGCCTGGCAATGTAATGTGTGTCGGACATATTTCTCATCCTTCGCGTCATTAGCCTCTCACAGCTCACAATGGGAGCACTAGACAGCCTTCTGGCTTACAGTGGGAAACACTCAGCAACTAAGGGGATCACATCTCACATACAGGCTTCGGTCCAACTCCAACTGGCGAGAAATGAGGCAACATAAAGGCACAGAGCATTCAACTATATGGATACGCCAGTTCCGCTCACATCTCTACCATGGCGCACTTTAACTTCTAGCACAGCTCATGCTAATCACAGTTTTCTCTCTCCCAGGCTGACTGCCCAGCTCATCTGGTGGCTATCCCTCACAGGCCTCATTCTCTGCATGGTTTTTGGACACATGCATTGCCCTAGTCAGTCTGGGCCTTCGACTGTAGACCCTACTAACCCGCCGCGCCTCCAGGAGGGGGCCCTTCTATACAGCTTCTCCTTTCTGTCCTCCTTCTTTAGAGCATATTTTCTTTTTATGCTTTTATCTTTGGTTTTGTCTGTTTAGTGGCCAGTGTGAACATGTGCCTACGTGCTGCATGCACACCAATTATATTCCAGTTAATCTCTTCAGGTGTTTCATCTCGGTGTTTTTGCATTCTGTGCAGATAAAGCTGAGGCCTCCCTTTTCTTTGAGCTGGACATTACATTCATAGAGTTTCCCATGCCTGGGTGTCCATTATCCGGGCTGAGTCCTTCTCAGCCTTTATCCACATGTATGTCACTTGACAAATGGTAAGGTTTTTAATATTAGAGGTTAGGACCGTCCCGAATAGGGTCACCGTGATGTGGTAGAATGGCTTTTACATTTTTTTGATTACTAAGCACCCTATATTATTTCATGCTCCATTGCTGTTTTTTATTTACTGCAGGGTATTTGCTTTTTATGTATATATCTTGGGTTTTGTCTATTTAGTGACCAGTGTGAACATGCATCCATGCCAAATTATATTCCAGTTCATCTCTTCAGAAGTCTCCTTCTTTAGAGGTCTGGCATCCCCCCCTGGATGTCCCGCCACCCCGCCAACACAGCTTTTCTTTACAGCATTGCTTATAGGCTGTCATCACCAGCATCTATTCTTAAAGAGGCAACTCTACATGTAGCCCTCTGACCGAGAGGGCATTGGGCACACTTATTTTTTAATGAGCCTAGGTTTCCTTATTCACCCAATATAAAAAGTTATTCCGTCTGGAGCAGCGCAATTATTTAATACTCTGTTCTACTGCAAGAGACATTTTTCTTTTACCTCTATGAAACTTTTTAGAGAAGTGATGAATTTTAGGTATTAAACTAAAGTACAACACAAATATGTAATGGTAGATTAAACTCTAGAGAAATAGACAGCAGCCTGACAGAAAACATTAACATGTGCAAACTAGGAAAATCTAATTAAGTGTTTTGTACGATGCCGTATTAATCCACCATTTTCCTGTAAAATGTCTTGTACTTACATGACGAGTGACAATGCCCCATTAACAATTACTCCACGGTCCTACTGCCATATGATTCCAGTCCCCTTTTTATTATAGCCTTGCCTACATGGTAGTCGACTGAGGATGCTTGGGAGGAACTACATTGCTAAAGGGCCCAGAAATGCCAAATATGTTAATGAATAGGTTTTAAAGATAATTAAATCAGTAAACTGTCAGTCTTTCTGGCTGCTTGTAGATCACATGACATAATTGCAGAATTCTTATTTTTCAGCCCTTGTGACTCTACTCTGTGAAACTATATTAGGCTAAGACATATTATGGTAATCTATTCCAGAATGCTGTCCTGAATGTGGCCCTTTAACACTGCATCAAACTATGCTTAAAGGGGTAATTCCACTTTAAGCATATATAAAATTATGGTAATATTCCAATATTTTGTATACTGACTTTATAAGGTGGTAAATGGACACATAGTGGATGGGAGATACAGTATGTATCACTGAGGTGCATGTCCTCTGTGATATAAACCTGGAGTAATGCTCTAAAACACATAGTACTAAGAATGGTTAATCGGCCATGTTAGGACCAGGTATTATTGTGAGCACCTAAAGAATTAGGGCGGGACGGTTACTCTCCATATCTCTACCCTTGGGTGTAGTTCACATTGTAAAATGTTACCTGTTTGTCTGACACATGGTTCTGTGTATGGATGTGTGCAGACCTCCTGGATTGTGTGGCTTTGAAAAAGAACTAAGAAGCTGGACTCTAAGCCAAGCGGGCAAACCTTCACTGTTGTATGGCCTATTTACTTTATGTTTCACTTTGTGCAGGGCAAGGGTTGTATTTACGTTTTCCTGTGATACGGTTTATGAGGATTGAAATAAACCAGCCGGACTTTTAAAAAGAAACGGTTCCTGTGATACCTCAGTTTGATCCCAAATGAGTGGCACTGTTACAGCTTATATAGCCCATCATATTCTACAGTACTTTACAGACATCATCATCCCTGTCCTGTTTTTGGAGTGTGGGAGGAAACCCATGCAAGAAAGAGCATACATTTTCCTTGCAGATGTTGCCCTGGATGTGATATGAATCCAGGAGACCAGCCTTGCAAAGTTACAATGCTATCATTAAAGCCACCATGGTACCCAAGAAGCTTGGACTCTACAACCCTGGTCACTGATTTATCCTTGCCCTCTTCCCCACAAGAGATGTTGCCTTACGAGAAGAGTGAAAACTGGCCACTGGTGAAAGTCCCTTTTACGAAAAACTATCCACTCTTTAAAAATAAATCTGTGTTTACATGTACAGTACAGACCAAAAGTTTGGACACACCTTCTCATTTAAAGATTTTTCTGTATTTTCATGACTATGAAAATTGTTCATTCACACTGAAGGCATCAAAACTATGAATTAACACATGTGGAATTATATACTTAACAAAAAAGTGTGAAACAACTGAAAATATGTCTTATATTCTAGGTTCTTCAAAGTAGCCACCTTTTGCTTTGATGACTGCTTTTCACACTCTTGGCATTCTCTTGATGAGCTTCAAGAGGTAGTCACTGGAAATGGTCTTCCAACGATCTTGAAAGAGTTCCCAGAGATGCTTAGCACTTGTAGGCCCTTTTGCCTTCACTCTGCTGTCCAGCTCACCCCAAACCATCTCAATTGGGTTCAGGTCTGGTGACTGTGGAGGCCAGGTCATCTGGCGTAGCACCCCATCACTATCCTACTTGGTCAAATAGCCCTTACACAACCTGGAGGTGTGTTTGGGATCATTGTCCTGTTGAAAAATAAATAATGGTCCCACTAAACGCAAACTGGATGGAACAGCATGCCGCTGCAAGATGCTGTGGTAGTCATGCTGGTTCAGTATGCCTTCACTTTTGAATAAATCCCCAACAGTGTCACCAGCAAAGCACCCCCACACCATCACACCTCCTCCTCCATGCTTCACGGTGGGAACCAGGCATGTAGAGTCCATCCGTTCACCTTTTCTGCGTTGCACAAAGACACGGTGGTTGGAACCAAAGATCTCAAATTTGAACTCATCAGACCAAAGCAAAGATTTCCATTGGTCTAATGTCCATTCCTTGTGTTCTTTAGCCCAAACAAGTTTCTTCTGCTTGTTGCCTGTCCTTAGCAGTGGTTTCTTAGAAGCTATTTTACCATGAAGGCCTGCTTCACAAAGTCTCCTCTTAACAGTTGTTGTAGAGATGTGTCTGCTGCTAGAACTCTGTGTGGCATTGACCTGGTCTCTAATCTGAGCTGCTGTTAACCTGCGATTTCTGAGACTGGTGACTCGGATAAACTTATCCTCAGAAGCAGAGGTGACTCTTGGTCTTCCTTTCCTGGGGCGGTCCTCATGTGAGCCAGTTTCTTTCTAGCGATTGATGGTTTTTGCAACTGCACTTGGGGACACTTTCAAAGTTTGCCCAATTTTTCAGACTGACTCACCTTCATTTCTTAAAGTAATGATGGCCACTTGTTTTTCTTTACTTAGCTGCTTTTTTCTTGCCATAATACAAATTCTAACAGTCTATTCAGTAGGACTATCAGCTGTGTATCTGTGACACCCCAGGGGTCTGGTTGCCACAGTGATAGAGATATTATGTCTGAGAGCAGGTGGGAGGTCCTTTGGTCAGGGATCCTGTGCATGCCACACCTCCTGCCCAGTCTTGGGAGGGGAAGAACTTCCCCTGGAAAAACCCGGGGCTGAGGCAGGGTGAGTCAGACAAGGAGAGTGGAGAAGAGAAGCAGCATAGGAAACAGCAGAGTTACAAGGAGTCAGGGGCTGGCAGCTACAGAGCTCGCCCTGACTAAGAAGATTCTTTACCGGACCCGGAGTCCGAGGCTGTGGGGACTAAATCCTCCCCAGCAGCAGAATCCGTCGGGCAGGGGATTTCAGGTCCTCTGGCCCAGAAGCCTGAAGGCACGGTCACACGCGTGGGACCAGCACCGCCATCGTGGAGCGGAAGCCATTAGAAGGCCCCGAGTCACCGGCCATACGGGTGAGCACCACACGGTACACTCAGGGACGTGGGCTACTTACATCAGCTTCTAGCAAGGTAGCCAGAAGAGTACAGTCAGTTTGGGAGGCCTACAACTACGCCTGGCCAGGGGAGATCCCATCTGCTCAAAGACTGACCAGGCCCCGTTTGCTAGCAAGTACTCCGGGAGGGTCTGTCGTTGTTACCAGTAAAGACCCTGAACTACACCGTACCGTCTCTGAGTGGTTCCTGCTACCCCCATCATCCACGTCGGCTGCCCTGAGGCCATACCCCTCCCGTTGGGGGTTATACTATCACGCTGCACAATCCTACCACCGGCCTCAGCGGTCTGCCCTGCAGCAGCAGCTTCCTGGCTGCACTCAACGGGTGGCGTAGTCATCAACTATTTACTACTAATAGACTGCCGTCTAGTTTGACTCCCTGGGCACGGACCGGGTCACCGCCACGAGATTACAACCCTCCACGGATCCGGCTCCGGGTAAGCTCCCGCGTGCGCACCGCAGCGCGACACAGGCCCAGGGGCGCGTCAACTTTGGCGTAGTCGGCAGGATTTCGTGCCCGCAACCACCGGGTACTGCGTGCCTGAAAAGCAAAGACTGTTCAAACTTACCAGTGGTGAAGGTTTCCCGCCATCTGGCGCCATCTTCTACCTTCTTCCCGCCATCCGCGAAGTTTTCCCGCCATCCGGCGCCATCTTCGACCTTCTTCCCGCCATCCGTGGAGTTTTCCCGCCATTGGACGCCATCTTGAGGACGCCGCGCGGGAAGAAGAGGGGCGTGGACTCCGAAAGCGCGCGAGAACTGAAGCCCCGCCTCACGTCCGGACGTTGCGTAAGGTCCTGGAAGGAGCCCAGCAGACGCCGACGTCACAGGAGCGCGACGGAAGGTCCTCAACCCTGACGATCCACTGCGGAGCCGCGGCCTACGGAAGAGGATCATCGCAAGGTAGGCCACGGTCCACTAGGGGGGAGGAAGATGTCGGATACGGAGGAGAGCTTCACTGCCTCAACCCCCGCCAGCGCTACCGCTGCTGCAGTTATGCCCTTCACCATGCCCTATATCCCGGGAGCAGCTTGGCTACCCCAGTACTCAGGGGAGTCACATACCCTGCATGACTTTAGAGAAAAGCTGGATAGCCTCTTCCAGGTGTACCCCCTCACAGAAGAGCAAAAAGTGAGCATCCTGGTGGCCCAACTAACCGGGGCAGCCAAAAGGGAAGTAAAATCCTGGCCACCTGGGAGGAAGACTGTCGCAGGGATACTAACCCGGCTGAAGGACACCTTTGATACCCGCACCTCAGCCGAGATTAAGCTTAGATTCTACGGGTGCAAGCAGCGAGCGCATGAGAGTATAAGGGACTATGCACTAAACCTACAAGAGGCCCTGAGGGCCATAAAGCAGACCGACCCTGATGGGGTGGGAAACGAGGACAGGCTGTTGACTGAACAATTTATAGAGGGTTTATATTGCAATGCCCACCGAACCCAGTTGCGGGCAATGGCCTTACAGGATCCCCATCTGGACTTTGCACAGTTCAAGGACAGAGCCATCCGGGTGCTCCGAGAACCGGCACCAGGTGGCGTTGTGACCCACAGACGCCCCACTACCACTTACTACCAGGAGGCGGCGCCCTTGTCAGCAGGGCCTGTGGGAGCTGATGCGCAGGCTTTGGACAATGACCCGGCTCCAGACCTACACCATCAGGTCCAAGAGCTAGCTAAGAGCGTTGCTGCGCTAACCCGAACTGTGCAGTCTTTACAGGTTTCCACCCCAGGGAAGATCCAGCTGGCATCCGGACCGGAGGACATCCCGTGGCGTCGACCAAGGAGGACCCCACCGGCCAGAGGAAGACCCAGTGACCGATACAGTGAGGACGGACGACCCATCTGCCGCCGCTGCAATCAACCCGGACATATGGCAAGGTACTGTTCTTTAAACGGGCACAACCTGGGGTAGAGGGCCAACCCCCAGGAAAAAGATCACCAGGCCCATCGAACTGGCGCGACAGATATGTGGGAGGACGTCCAGTCTTGCCTGTGGTACTGGATGGCATTCCCATGAGTGCCCTACTGGACACCGGGTCACAGGTCACCACCATCCCGTACGTGCTCTTCAAGCAGTACTGGAATGACTCGGATATTACCCGCTACCCCGACGACGACTTGAGTATCATCGCCAGCAATGGTCAGCCCGTGCCACAGATCGGATTTAAAGAGGTGACCATCAAAATTGGTAGAGTCGAACTGGCCGCACAGGGACTGATCATTGTAGATATCGATAAACATGAGAGTCACCCAAAAATAACTCTAGGAACTAATGTAATTGAAAATTGTCTTGCAGAGGTGATTTTCCTTTTACAGCAGGTTGCCAAGAATGCCAGCTCCGGCGAGCAGCGGGTGCTCCAGAAAGAGATCCGGGCACTGATGCAACGGCAACAAGTGGAACTCTCCGGCGGTGAGATTGGTAGCGTAAGAATGTGTGACCCTTTTCCTATTGCCATGCCCCCAAAAAGTGAAATGATGATTTGGTGCCGGGCAGCTATTGGTCTGAGAGGTAGAGATTACCAGGCAATGGTAGAACCAGTTTACTCAGACAGTAGGCCCACCATTTTGACAGCACGGGGGGTGGTCAATGTACGCCATGGGAGGGTGCCCATTCGCATAATAAATATCGGGGAGAGGGAAGTGTACCTGCCCCGGTATGCCACGCTAGCCAAATTATATACCACTAATCAAAGTTCTATACAATCTGTGGAACCCTTGCCTCCATCTCACCCGGAGGAAGGTAACGGCTCTAAGAAAGACATGGAGGACTGGTGTCAGCAACTACATTTGGGTACTGACTCCACTCCCTCACATCAGAAACAAGGAGTCTATCGGGTGGTTCAAGAGTATGAGAGAGTGTTTAGTAAACACCCGTTAGACTTCGGGCGAGTCAAGGGGGTAGAACATCGCATCCCCACGGGAGATCATCCTCCCATAAAAGAGAGGTATCGACCCGTACCCCCTGCACATTACCAACACGCCAAGGGGATGCTTAGAGATATGAAGGAGGCTGGGGTAATCCGGGATAGTTGTAGCCCCTGGGCAGCCCCATTAGTTTTAGTCAAAAAGAAAGACAACACCATGAGGATGTGTGTAGATTACCGGAAAATCAACCGTATCACACACAAGGATGCGTACCCCTTACCAAGGATAGAGGAGTCATTGGCTGCTTTAAGATCTGCTAACTTCTTCTCTACCTTGGATCTCACTAGCGGGTACTGGCAGGTTCCTGTAGCAGAGGCGGACCGGGAGAAGACCGCATTCACCACCCCGATGGGACTTAGCGAGTTCACCTGCATGCCGTTCGGACTCTGCAACGCACCAGGAACCTTCCAACGCCTAATGGAGTGTTGTCTGGGCCACAGAAACTTCGAGACGGTCCTGTTGTACCTGGACGATGTCATCGTATATTCCAAGACGTATGAGGACCACCTGAAACACCTGGCGGAAGTGTTCGAGGCTCTGGCGAGTTACGGCCTAAAGGTGAAACCCTCCAAGTGTCACCTCCTGAAACCAAAGGTGCAGTACCTGGGACACGTGGTGAGCGCTGACGGAGTGGCTCCCGACCCCGATAAGATCACCGCAATTAAGGGATGGCCAAGCCCCTCCAGCGTAAAAGAAGTGCGGCAGTTCCTCGGGTTGGTAGGCTACTACCGAAGGTTTATTCCCGGTTTCACCAAAAAGGCAGCACCTATGCAGGACCTCCTGATAGGCCAGTCCCGGAAGGCCAAGAACCAGAAGCCGCCCTTCAAATGGGAAGAGCTGGAAGAAGAGTCCTTCCGCCAGCTGAAGATGGCCCTCACGGGGGACGAAATCCTGGCGTACCCGGATTATAGCCAGCCCTTTATCCTCTACACCGACGCCAGTAACATCGGGCTAGGAGCCATACTGTCCCAGATCCAGCAGGGGAAGGAACGAGTAATCGCCTACGCCAGCCGAAAACTGCGACCCACCGAAAGGAACCCCGAGAATTACAGCTCATTTAAGTTAGAGTTCCTGGCCGTAGTATGGGCAATCACTGAGCGCTTTAAGCATTACCTCGCTTCTTCCCGGTTCACCGTGTACACGGATAACAACCCGCTGACACACCTGGACACGGCAAGACTCGGTGCCCTGGAGCAGAGGTGGATGGCCCGTCTGTCCAACTACGAGTTCACAATTAAATACCGGGCAGGACGCTCCAATACCAACGCGGACGCCCTGTCCAGAATGCCCAACCTGCCGGACGGAGGAGAAGATCCGGAGGGACTGGAAGAAGTTGAACTCCCTGCGTTCCACCGTCATGGGACTATTCAGTATTCCCACCGGGTAAGGAGTAAGCAGGCTGCTACGTTGAACCCCTTACCCCACTACAACTGGGCGGAAACGCAAGACAGCGACCCTGCCGTCCGACTGGTGAAGGAGATGCTGACTCGGCCGGAGGCTCGCCTTGAACCAGACGCTCCGGAGGAAGCCAAACAACTATGGGCAGAGAAGAGTCGACTGTTCCTTTACAAAGGGAAGTTGTGCCGCAGAATGGTTAACTCCCGGACGCATGAATTACTCTGGCAAGTAGTGGTGCCACGAAGAGACGCAGCCATGGTGATGGAGGCATACCACGACGGAGCTGGACACTTTGGGTGGAAAAAGCTGGAGTTCCTGCTGCGCGAGCGGTTCCACTGGGTAGGCATGAGGGGAACCATCGAGAAGTGGTGCAGAGATTGTGGCCCGTGCAACCTGAGAAGGAAGGACCGAGCCAGCCAGAAGACTCCCCTGCAGTCCATCATCACCCGGCAACCGTTGGAACTGGTAGCCTTGGATCATGTAAAACTGACCCCAAGCAGAAGTGGCTACGTCTACGCGTTAACCATCGTGGATCATTACTCCCGGTTCTTGGTTGTCGTCCCCGTCAAGGACTTAACGGCTCAAACAGCAGCTAGAGCCTTCCAGCAGCACTTCTGCCGTCCACACGGGTACCCGGACCAAGTGCTGACGGACCAGGGACCTGCCTTTGAAGCGGAGGTCTTTCAGGAATTCTGCAATCTGTATGGCTGCCGGAAGATAAGGACGACACCCTACCATCCGCAGACTAATGGACTTTGTGAAAAAATGAACCAGGTGGTAATGGATCTTCTAAGAACGTTGCCCCTGGAAGAACGCAGTCTGTGGCCTGAAAAGTTGCCCGATCTGGTGGACCTATACAACCACATCCCGGTAGGTTCCACCAACTGTACCCCGGCTTACCTAATGAGGGCAAGACCTGGTAAGTTACCTGTTGACCTGGAAATGGGAGTCCTGACCCCCGAGGACACTTCACCAGAAACAGACTGGGACACCGAGAGGCAGCAGCAGTACCGGAGAGTACAGGAGAGCGTGGAGCGAAGTCTCTGTCAGGCTAGGGAAAGACAAGAGAAAACTTACAACCAGTATGCTCCCGCTGTTCCCCTGGTACCCGGAGAGCAGGTCTTGAAGAGGAAGAGACGGCTCCACAAGTTGGACGACCAGTGGGAGAAGGACCCGTACACCGTACTGCCCTCAAGCCACGAGAACCCGAAGGTCTGTACCATCAGTAAAGACGGAGGGGAAACCACAGCCATTGTATCCCGGGACCACCTGAAGAAGTGTCCCGAACAACTGAGGAACCCTGAAGAGGAACAAGAAGACCATCGACCCGTGGAAGAAAGGGAAGATATGGTTAGTACCGTGCTCGGGGACTTTCCTCAGTCTTGGACTCAAGTCAATGGTGCAGTTGTGGTACCCGTACTCACCTTCCTCCAACCATCATCCCAAGAACCTACGGAGCAACGGGTAGAGCTGGAAGAACAGCCGGTCCAGGAGGCAGAAGACTCCACACAAGCAGAACAGGAGAATCAACCCTCTGCTTATAGTGAGCCTGCCGTACCCCTAGTGAGACAAAGAGCCGGTAGACAGCTGCCCAGTTTACCCTTGACAGCTCCTACACCCTGTAGTTCAGGGCCAGACAGTCAGCTCCGTAGGTCCACTCGGGCCACTAGAGGCCAGTTACCCGCACGCTGGAGAATTTAAAGTGTATAAATTGTTTTATCTATGTTTTTCTGTGTCTTGTTGCTTGTGTATAATTTTGTGTTTCTAGTTATTTTTAGGAAACCTTGGTGGATTTACCGGGAATCCTTGTATATAGTTGGAGCGTAACCCAGGATGGACTAGAGACTGTTAAGGACTCGGGGTAGGACAGACCCCTACCTGGTTACGTCTCCCTGTGTTGGTGAAATGGACACCTTTGCTTTTCTTCAAAGACTGCATCCGGTTGCGGACACGCCGTAACCATCTTATGTGTTTTTCTTATAGTATTGTTATTGTTATACTTTGTTATGTTTTTCTAAATGTGTTTAGTCCCGGAGTACTAAATTTCACTAGGGGGGAATGTGACACCCCAGGGGTCTGGTTGCCACAGTGATAGAGATATTATGTCTGAGAGCAGGTGGGAGGTCCTTTGGTCAGGGATCCTGTGCATGCCACACCTCCTGCCCAGTCTTGGGAGGGGAAGAACTTCCCCTGGAAAAACCCGGGGCTGAGGCAGGGTGAGTCAGACAAGGAGAGTGGAGAAGAGAAGCAGCATAGGAAACAGCAGAGTTACAAGGAGTCAGGGGCTGGCAGCTACAGAGCTCGCCCTGACTAAGAAGATTCTTTACCGGACCCGGAGTCCGAGGCTGTGGGGACTAAATCCTCCCCAGCAGCAGAATCCGTCGGGCAGGGGATTTCAGGTCCTCTGGCCCAGAAGCCTGAAGGCACGGTCACACGCGTGGGACCAGCACCGCCGTCGTGGAGCGGAAGCCATTAGAAGGCCCCGAGTCACCGGCCATACGGGTGAGCACCACACGGTACACTCAGGGACGTGGGCTACTTACATCAGCTTCTAGCAAGGTAGCCAGAAGAGTACAGTCAGTTTGGGAGGCCTACAACTACGCCTGGCCAGGGGAGATCCCATCTGCTCAAAGACTGACCAGGCCCCGTTTGCTAGCAAGTACTCCGGGTGGGTCTGTCGTTGTTACCAGTAAAGACCCTGAACTACACCGTACCGTCTCTGAGTGGTTCCTGCTACCCCCATCATCCACGTCGGCTGCCCTGAGGCCATACCCCTCCCGTTGGGGGTTATACTATCACGCTGCACAATCCTACCACCGGCCTCAGCGGTCTGCCCTGCAGCAGCAGCTTCCTGGCTGCACTCAACGGGTGGCGTAGTCATCAACTATTTACTACTAATAGACTGCCGTCTAGTTTGACTCCCTGGGCACGGACCGGGTCACCGCCACGAGATTACAACCCTCCACGGATCCGGCTCCGGGTAAGCTCCCGCGTGCGCACCGCAGCGCGACACAGGCCCAGGGGCGCGTCATATCCACCTTACTTCTGCACAACACAACTGATGGTCCCAACCCCATTTATAAGGCAAGAAATCCCACTTATTAAACCTGACAGGGCACACCTGTGAAGTGAAAACCATTTCCGATGACTACCTCTTGAAGCTCATCAAGAGAATGCCAAGAGTGTGCAAAGCAGTCATCAAAGTAAAAGGTGGCTACTTTGAAGAACCTAGAATATAAGACATATTTTCAGTTGTTTCACACTTT
This sequence comes from Phyllobates terribilis, assembly GCF_046119375.1. NCBI lineage: Eukaryota > Metazoa > Chordata > Amphibia > Anura > Dendrobatidae > Phyllobates > Phyllobates terribilis. The sequence continues at coordinate 493,155,259 of NW_027362771.1, read as the reverse complement.
TTTGTTAAGTATATAATTCCACATGTGTTAATTCATAGTTTTGATGCCTTCAGTGTGAATATACAATTTTCAAAGTCTTGAAAATACAGAAAAATCTTTAAATGAGAAGGTGTGTCCAAACTTTTGGTCTGTACTGTATATTATAATATATTCTTTCCTTTAGCATAAAGTTAACTTGTTTCTGAATCATCCATCTTTTAATTTGTTAGCGCACGGCAGTCATTTTTACTGGCTTCTCTATCAGTGCCTGTTTACATGAATGACTAGATGGGGAGTGGGGCTACATCGTGTACAGGGAGAGACCAGAGGGCAGTTCTATCTGTGCCTTAATCATTTACAGTCAGAGACATGGAGGCAGTACTATCTGTGCCTTCATTACCGATAGATTATTATTATTTATTATGCTTTGGCTTATTTAGCGCCATCATATTCCACAGCACTTTACAGACATTGTGAGCCCCAATGGGTACAGCAGTGACAAACTAAATTCCTTATCAGTATGTCTTTGGAGTGTGGGAGAAAATCGGAGTATCTGAAGGAAACCCACAAAAACACAGGGACCGAGACAAGTAGGTAGCTCTATCTGTGCCTTTGTCATATAAAGGGAGACAATGAACCTGGTGCTATCTGTGTCATTTATAAAGAGAGACGAGGCATTTCTATGTACTGAATGCTTTCATCATTTACAAAGAGAGACAGAGACTGGTCTGTCTGTATCTTCATTACTTACAAGTAGAGACCAGGACAAAGTTCCCTCTGTGCCTTCAATATTTACGAGATAGGCAGGCATTTCTGTTTGTGTCTTCATTACTTACAAGGAAATTCAAGGTGGAAGTTTTGCCTTCAATACTTACAGCAAAAGATGGGCAGGCTGTCCTGTCTGTGCCTTCATTAAGTACATAGAGAGACAAGGAGGCAGCTCTATCTTTGAATTCATTATGTGTATAGAGAGTGAGAAAAGGAGGAAATCACATAGACACTATGAAAGAATCCTACAGTATTTTAGTACATTTCTGCCATTTCCAACTTGCAACTGAGTTTCGACTTCAACATACAAAGCAGCGGAAAAAAATCCCCCTAGAATTAGATTTGCTTCTTATTTCACGCATCTGGAAATCACAAAGTAACAGGGAGATTATCCCATAAGAACTTAACTTGCTTTGAGACGTGCTAAACTCAACTTTGGGTGATTATTGGTCTTTATCCAGCAAATAAATCTCCTACATACGGTATAGCAGTCGGAATGAGATTATGGAATGTTTAACCCTTCTCAGCCCAGGGAGGCAGCTGACAGTGGCCTGAACCTAGCGTTATTTGAGAGCCCTGGCCAAAACATTACCACATTAGCATGACAAATAATTGACTTCCACTATGAGACTCGGCAAGCAAGCTAGAACAGGGCTGTTGTGTACTTTGGCCTCGGCTTCCATATTATTATTAGTTAAATCTAAGAGGAACATTAGAGAAATCCCTTGAAGTGTATTGTATTGAGTAAGGGTAAGGCTGGGAAAGAGAGGCGATAAGCCAGACAGCATAATAATGACACATTAAAATAAGCTGCGTGATAACCACAGTGTCAATCATCCTAACACAGTAGAAGGAAGCAGCACACCAAAAATAACAGCGTATTGGTAATGCATTTGTATGATTGATGGGAGCGTTTACACACTACACTGAGCAAGGCGGAAAGAGGCGAAAAAATGTTTGTATCCAAATCGATACAAAAGGACCACGCTTTCAAGTCCTTTTATGCTGTACATAAATGATGTTCTCACACAGGTATTTTCATGACCTCCTCTAGGTAAATACGGGCACAAATCCTGTACCTTATTGTTAAAGCACCACTCCAGTATTTTTTTTATTACACCGCTAGTCTTATACTCAACAGCTGCCATTTTATTTATTTATTTATGTTACTCACTTATATAGCGTCATTAAGTCCACAGCGCTTTACATACATTATCAGCACTGTCCCCATTGGGGCTCAAGTCACAGATTCCCTATCTGTATGTCTTTGGAGTGTGGGAGGAAACCAGAAAAACATGAGGAGAACATACAAACTTGTTGCAGATGTTGTCCTTGGTGGGATTTGAACCCAGGACCCCAGCGCTGCAAAGCAGCAGTGCTAACCACTGAGCTACTGTGCTATCTTCTTCTGTTACTGGCACCATTCCGGTCCTCTTCTGCAGGTTGTGACCTGCCTGATCGCTCCAGTGTTTGCTGGGCGAGCCAGAAGTCACTACTCAGTGTAAGTCTCCGAGGCCAGAACGAGGATCTCATAGACTTACACTGAGAGTTTGTGACTGTTACCTCTGACTTCCACGGCGGCGGCGCGGGACCGGAGCAGCATCAGGAACAGCTGTAGATGGCGGCTGGTGAGTATATTACTAAGGTCAGGAAACTTACATTAGTGGCACCACTCCAGCACTGAAATAAAAAAAACAGCAGGATTTGTGCTTTAAAGATCTACATCTGATTTCTTATAAAAACAGCATCATACCTGTCCATGGCTTGTGACTGATGTAACTGACTCGCCCCCTGGGCCGTGGGGCACTCGGATCCGGGCAATTAGGGAAACGGTGGGAGTAGTAGTGGCAACCCGGTTCCGTGGCTCAGGGTGGTCAGGCCAGTGGTAGTCCGTTATGTGCTATTGATAATGTCCGACTACGCCACCCGTGGATTTGCAGTCATTAGGTACCGCCGCTGCAAGGCAGACCGCTGGGGCTGATGAGGTGTGCAGCTGAGATGGTGTGACTCCCCACGGGAAGAGTGCGGCCCCAGGGCAGTGTAGTGGATGGTGGGAGTGATGGTGGTGAGAGTCCCAGTACCGGTAGTGCTGGAGGCGCGAAGGAGCACACAGACAATAGGTTGCAGTCCAGGGTCTTTACTGAAACAGGTAAACTGACCCATAAACAGTCCCAGCTAGGAGGGGACCTGGATGTCTGAGAGCAACGGGGAAATTGGCCCTGGTCAGGGTGAGGGTGTAGGCCTACCGTGCTTTCTGCGCTCCTTCTGGCTATCTCCTCGTTATAGGGTAACAGCCCACGTTTCCGAGCTTTCCGTGTATTCTCGCCTGTATGGCCTGCGACGTGGGTTCCTTTCTGCTCCCAGCCTGGTACGGCTTTACTGGTCCCTTCGGTTGTGGCAGGGCCTCCAGGCTTCTTAGGCCAAGGAATATACAGTCCCTTGCGGACTGGTTATCTGCTGGAGGATGTAGAATCCTCTCAGCCTCAGACACCAAAGTCTGGTGAATTAAGTCCTCTTTCTGCCAAGACAGGCTCTCTTCACCTCTTGTCTCTGGCTTGTGGCTCTCCTCCTGCCACACTTCCTCTTAGGTGCAGTGCAACTGTCTGTCACTGCTCTGCTCTGCTCTGGGACAAGTCTCAGTGCTGAGACAGGCCAACAAGTTCTCTCTAACCCTGCCCCCAGTACCAGCTTTTATAGGGGCAGCCTGCTCCCCCTACTGGCCTGAGACAAGAGGCATTGCATGCTAATGTTCCCCTGACCAGAGAACCTCCCCCTTGCTCTCAGACACAGCTTTAATTACACTTGTGGCATCCAGGCCAGGGTGACACATTCCCCCCTAGTGAAATTTAGTACTCCGGGACTAAACAATAAACAAAGACAATATGCATAACAATAAAACATTAATAGACAGACGACGCACAAATTGAGTTCTTAAGGTCACAGTGTGGCCTGTGACCGGGTGTCCATATCACCAGCACAACGGGGAGCCTTAACCAGGTGGGGGTCTGTCCTACCCCAAGTCCTTCACAGTCTTAGTTCATTCCTGGGTTAGGCTCCGAACGCAGTCCATACCATGTCCCGGTTATAAAAAGTCCATAACCTTTGAGTCCTTATGGTAGCTGCAAGAAACTGAAACACAGAATTACCAAACATGCATGTAACTTTGCAACCAATTCAACATTTGGCAACAGGGTTATTTACAATCTTAGCGCGCTCTATATTCTCCAGCGAGCGGGTATCTGCCCCTTTTTGCTCCTGGTTGATCTACGTAGCCCACTGTCTGGTGGTGGACCGACTTGGCTTTCCCCACTAGCGTTAGGGGTACAGCTACCAGCTGGGTGTACAGGTAGGGCAGGCAGCTGTCTGCGGGTCCTTTGGCTTACCGCAGGCATGGCAGGCTCACTGTCAGCAGAGGGTTGACTCTCCTGGGCTGCTGGTACAGGCTCTTCTGCCTCTGGAACCGCTTGCTCCTCTTCACCTTCCGGCTCTGGTGTTGGTTGTTGCTGTGCCGGTTGCAGGAAATGCAGGACGGGTACCACTATGGCATCATTTATGCGAGTCCAGGACTGAGGGAACTCTCTGAGAACGGTGCTGATCATTTCTTCCTTGTCCTCTGCGGGTTCAAGGTCACTCTGATCTTCTTCTGCACTACGGAGTTGCTCGGGGCATCTTTTGAGGTGGTCTCTGGAGACGACACTAGTGGTTTCTCCTCCGTCCTTGGTGATCACGCACACCTTCAGGTTGTCGTGATCAGACTGCAGTACGGTGTAGGGTTCCCTTTCCCACTGGTCGTCCAACTTATGTAGCCTTCTTTTTCGCTTTAGGACTTGCTCACCAGGTTCTAGGGGATCAGCAGGGGCGTGTTGATTGAAGAGTTTTTCTTGCCTCTCTCTCACCTGGGCCAGGCTCTTCTCCACACTCTCCTGTACCTTCTTGTACTGCAGTTGCCTTTCCATATCCCAGTCCGCATCCGGGGAGGTGTCCTCAGGTATTAGGACTCCCATCTCCAGGTCTACGGGCAGCTTACCTGGTCTAGCTCGCATCAGGTAACCGGGGTGCAGTTTGTAGCATTCACCGGGATATTGTTGTATAGGTCTATTAGGTCCGGCAGTTTTTCTGGCCACAGGCTGCGTTCCTCCAGGGGCAACGTCTTCAGGAGATCAATGACTATATTGTTCATCTTCTCACACATCCCGTTGGTTTGTGGATGGTAAGGCGTTGTCCGAATCTTCTTACAGCCATAGAGGTTGCAGAACTCCTGGAAGATTTCAGCCTCGAACGCTGGACCCTGGTCTGTCAGGACCTGTTCCGGATACCCGTGTGGACGGCAGAAATATTGCTGGAAGGCTCTGGCCGCTGTTTGGGCTGTCAAGTCTTTTACCGGGACCACCACTAGAAAACGGGAATAGTGGTCCACGATTGTCAGGGCATAGATGTATCCTGACCGGCTGGGAGCCAATTTGACATGATCCAGAGCTACCAGCTCAAGAGGCTGCGTGGTGACGATGGGCCTCAAGGGTGTCTTCTGCCTGGCACGGTCCTTCCTCCTTAGGTGACAAGGGCCACAGTCTCTGCACCATTTTTCTACAGCTCCTCTCATGCCGACCCAAAAGAATCTTCCTCTTAGCAGGAACTCCAGTTTCTTCCAACCGAAGTGCCCCGCTCTGTCATGGTAAGCTCCCAGGACCATAGCTGCATCCCGCCTTGGAACCACGACTTGCCAGGTCAGCTCGTGCGTCCGGTGGTTGACAATCCTTCTGCACAACTTGCCTTCGTAGAGGAACAGCTTGCTCTTCTCTTTCCATAGCTGCTTGGCTTCCTCTGGAGCATCCGGATCTATGCGGGCATCTTCCTGGGTCAGCAGATCTTTCACCAGGCGGATGGCAGGGTCACTATCTTGGGTCTCGGCCCAGCTGTGGTGAGGTAGGGGATTTATTATCACGGTTGTTAGATCCTCCTCCTTCACGCGGTGGGAGTATTGAGCGGTTCCATACCGGTGAAACGCGGGGAGTTCTACCTCCTCCAGCTCTTCTGGGTCTTCGTCACCTTCAGGTAAGTGAGGCATCCTCGATAGGGCGTCAGCGTTGGCATTGGTTTTGCCGGCCCGGTACTTGATCACGAAGTCATAGTTGGAGAGACGGGCCATCCACCGCTGTTCTAGGGCACCCAGTCTTGCATTGTCCAGGTGTGTCAACGGGTTGTTGTCCGTGTACACGGTGAACTTTGCGGAGGCCAGGTAATGCTTGAAGCGTTCCGTCACGGCCCACACCACCGCCAAGAATTCTAGCTTGAAGGAGCTGTAATTCTCCGGGTTCCTCTCGGTGGGTCTCAGCTTCCGGCTGGCGTACACGATCACCCTTTCTCTGCCCTGTTGGTTTTGGGACAGTACGGCTCCCAGTCCCACATTACTGGCATCTGTGTGGAGAATGAAAGGCTGGCCATAATCAGGGTAGGCCAGGATCTCGTCCCCTGTGAGGGCCATCTTTAGCTGGCGGAAGGACTCCTCTTCCGATTTATCCCACTTGAAGGGCGGCTTTTGGCTCCTGGACTTAGACTGTCCGATCAGGAGGTCCTGCATAGGAGCTGCCATCTTAGTGAACCCGGGGATGAACCTTCGGTAGTAGCCTACCAACCCGAGAAACTGTCTCACCTCTTTGATGTTCGAGGGGCTTGGCCAGCTTTTGATTGCCGTGACCTTGTCAGGGTCGGGGGCCACTCCTTCCGCGCTTACCACGTGCCCTAGGTACTGGACCTTTGGTTTCAGCAGGTGACACTTTGATGGTTTCACCTTCAGGCCGTAGCCTGCCAGGGCTTCGAACACCTCGGCCAGGTGCTTTAGATGGTCCTCGTAGGTCTTCGAATAGACGATCACATCGTCCAGGTAAAGGAGGACCGTCTCGAAGTTTCGGTGCCCTAGACAGCATTCCATCAGCCGCTGGAAGGTCCCTGGTGCGCTGCAGAGCCCGAAGGGCATACAGTTGAACTCACTCAGTCCCATCGGGGTGGTGAAGGCGGTCTTCTCCTTGTCAGCCTCTGCCACAGGAACCTGCCAGTACCCGCTAGTAAGGTCCAAAGTAGAAAAGAAGTTAGCAGATTTTAGTGCGGCTAAAGACTCCTCTATTCTAGGCAGCGGATATGCGTCTTTGTGGGTGATACGGTTGATTTGTCTATAGTCCACGCACATTCTCATGGTGCCGTCCTTCTTTTTCACCAGAACCAAGGGGGCTGCCCAGGGGCTACAGCTATCTCTAATGACCCCAGCTTCCTTCATTTCTCTTAGCATGCCCTTTGCGTTCTGATAATGTGCAGGGGGTATAGGTCGGTGTCTTTCTTTTATCGGTGGGTGGCTCCCTGTGGGGATGTGGTGTTCTATCCCTTTTACTCTGCCGAAGTCTAGCGGGTGCTTACTAAAGACTCTCTCGTACTCCTTGTTTTTGGTGCAGGGGAGTGGAGTCAGCACCCACATGGAGTTTCTGGCACCAGTCCTCCTTTTGTTTATGGGAGCCATTACCCTCCGCCTGAGGAGATGGAGGCAAGGGTTCCACGGCCCTGATAGCTTTGTGTTCGACAACAAACAGTTTGGCGAGTGTAGCGTACCTGGGTAAGTGTACTTCCCTCTCCCCAATGTTGAGGATGCGGACGGGCACCCTCCCATGACGGACATCAACCACCCCCCGGGCTGTCAAAATGGTGGGCCTGCTGTCTGAGTACACGGGTTCTACCATGGCTTGGTAGTCTCTACCTCTCAACCCGATTGCAGTCCGACACCAGATCATCATTTCACTTTTGGGAGGCATGGAAATGGGGAATGGGTCACTCAGTCTTACGCTACCGATCTCACCACCAGACAGTTCTACCTGCTGCCGTCTCATCAGGGCTTTTATCTCCTTGTTGAGGACTCTCTGTTGGCTGGAACTAGCATTCACCGCCATCTGTTGTAAGATTACAATTACCTCTGAAAGACAATTTTCAATTACGTTAGTACCCACAGTTATTTTAGGGTGACTTTCACGACGGTCAATGTCCACAATAATTACTCCCTGTGCCTGTAGTTCAACTTTACCAATTTTAATGGTCATCTCCTTGAACCCCATCTGTGGCACGGGTAAGCCATTACTGGCGATGATGCTCAAGTTACTGTCTGGATACCGTGTGATATCAGCATCAGTCCAATACTGCTTAAAAAGTACATAAGGGATAGTGGTTACTTGCGACCCAGTATCCAGCAAGGCGCTCATGGGGATACCGTCCAGCACCACGGGTAAAACCGGGCGCCCCCCAACGTACTTATTACGCCAATTGTAAGGGCCTGGTGATCTTATGCCTGGGGGTTGGCCCTCTGCCCCAGGTTGGACCCATTTAAATTACAGTACCTGGAAATGTGTCCGGGCTGGTTGCATCGACGGCAAATGGGCTGTCCATCCTCTGCGTAGCGGTCTGTGGGCCCCCCTCGGAACGACGGGATCCTCCTCTGTCGACGCCATGGGACATCCTCCGGACTTGTAGCCAGCTCGATGGGTCTTGACGGGTCCACTTGTAACGCCTGGACGGTCCTGGTCAACGCCGCGACGCTCCTGGTCAGCTCCTGGACTTGGTGGTGCAGGTCTTTCGACGGGGCTTGGTTCAGGGCCTGTGCATCAGCCCCCACGGGGTCCATAGAGGAGGGCGCCGCCTCCTGGTGGTAGGTGAGAGCAGGGCGCCGGGGGTTTATAGCGCCACTGGTTGCAGATTCACGGAGCACCCTTATGGCCCTGTCCTTAAATTGGGCAAAGGTCAGGTCGGGGTTCTGAAAGAACATGAGGCGCAGCTGGGCCCTGTGGGCGCTGGACAGCAAACCTTCTATGAATTGTTCTGTTAGCAGTTTGTCCGTTTCCTGCACACTGCCAGGGTCAGTTTGTTGGATAGCCCTCAAGGCTTCCTGCAGATTTAGGGCATAGTCTCTGATGCTGTCCTGTGCCCGCTGCTTACATCCATAGAACCTCATTTTAATCTCAGCGGAGGTACGTGTGTCAAAGGTACCCCGCAGCCGGGCCAGAATACCCTTCACAGTCCTTTTCTCCTCAGTGGGCCATGATTTTACCTCCCTTTGGGCTGCGCCAGTTAACTGCCCTGTTAGTATGCTGACCTTCTGTTCCTCTGTCAGGGGGTAAACCTGGAACAAACTGTACAGCCTTTCCTTAAAGTCAGTTAGGGCATGGGGCTCCCCTGAGTACTTGGGCAGCCAGGCCGCTCCAGGGATGTAGGGCAGGGAAAATTGCATCACCGCTGTTGCAGCTGCGTTGGTGGTAGTGGGCGCCTCTGTATCCGACATCTTCCTCCCCCCTAGTTAAGCGTGGCCTACCTTCCGACGATCCTCTTCTGTAGGCCGCGGCTCCGCTGCTGCTGCTATGGACGAGGACCTGGCGACGCGTCCTGATGACGTCAGCGTCGCTCTCTCTCCCTTCCAGGACCTTGCGCAGTGTCGGTGCGTGGGGCGGAGCTTTGGATCTCGCGCGGTTTTGACGTCCACGCCCCTCTTCTTCCCGCGCGGCGTCCTGAAGATGGCGTCCGATGGCGGGAAACAGCTGCGGATGGCGGGAAGACGGCAGAAGACGTCGGGAAACGGTCCAAGATGGCGTCTGATGGCGGGAATCGGCTCCGGATGGCGGGAAACTACTCCGGACGGCGGGAAACTTCGCCACAGGTAAGTTACAAAAGTCTTTTTCAGGCACGCAGTACCTGGTGGTTGCGGGCACGAAATCCTGCCGACTACGCCAAAGCTGACTCGCCCCCTGGGCCGTGGGGCACTCGGATCCGGGCAATTAGGGAAACGGTGGGAGTAGTAGTGGCAACCCGGTTCCGTGGCTCAGGGTGGTCAGGCCAGTGGTAGTCCGTTATGTGCTATTGATAATGTCCGACTACGCCACCCGTGGATTTGCGGTCATTAGGTACCGCCGCTGCAAGGCAGACCGCTGGGGCTGATGAGGTGTGCAGCTGAGATGGTGTGACTCCCCACGGGAAGAGTGCAGCCCCAGGGCAGTGTAGTGGATGGTGGGAGTGATGGTGGTGAGAGTCCCAGTACCGGTAGTGCTGGAGGCGCGAAGGAGCACACAGACAATAGGTTGCAGTCCAGGGTCTTTACTGAAACAGGTAAACTGACCCATAAACAGTCCAAGCTAGGAGGGGACCTGGATGTCTGAGAGCAACGGGGAAATTGGCTCTGGTCAGGGTGAGGGTGTAGGCCTACCGTGCTTTCTGCGCTCCTTCTGGCTATCTCCTCGTTATAGGGTAACAGCCCACGTTTCCGAGCTTTCCGTGTATTCTCGCCTGTATGGCCTGCGACGTGGGTTCCTTTCTGCTCCCAGCCTGGTACGGCTTTACTGGTCCCTTCGGTTGTGGCAGGGCCTCCAGGCTTCTTAGGCCAAGGAATATACAGTCCCTTGCGGACTAGTTATCTGCTGGAGGATGTAGAATCCTCTCAGCCTCAGACACCAAAGTCTGGTAAATTAAGTCCTCTTTCTGCCAAGACAGGCTCTCTTCGCCTCTTGTCTCTGGCTTGTGGCTCTCCTCCTGCCACACTTCCTCTTAGGTGCAGTGCAACTGTCTGTCCCTGCTCTGCTCTGGGACAAGTCTCAGTGCTGAGACAGGCCATCAAGTTCTCTCTAACCCTGCCCCCAGTACCAGCTTTTATAGGGGCAGCCTGCTCCCCCTACTGGCCTGAGACAGGAGGCATTGCATGCTAATGTTCCCCTGACCAGAGAACCTCCCCCTTGCTCTCTGACACAGCTTTAATTACACTTGTGGCATCCAGGCCAGGGTGACACATAACCGTTTAGCTCCAACCTGCAGACAAGCATGATGATTTTGGAAGAAAGCAGCCATGTTTTCCTAATGATCAGGACTGTCTGATAGTCCAGTGTGTATGGGGCCTCACGAGTCTCAGGGGAGAGAAGGATCCTACTGTTGGAATTTCAATGGCTGATCTTTTTGTTTGGTGCTGAGATAAGCCGCTACAAGTCTGGAAGCAGCACTCTCAGAAAACACAGGAACGCTCGGCCAAGAGTCAGGAGAGACAGATGATGGCAGAACCATCGTTCTGCCGACATCTATCTGATGTGTATATTGGGTGCTTTATATTCTGCCAGGCTTTTATAAACAGTAATAAAAAGATATGACTCTGTATACCATTCCAATGGAGACCAAAAGGACACACTTAATTAAGGGCTATGGCTACATTCAATGTATGTGCCTGGAGTTTTAACGCTCTCAAGTAATGAGTGGGGACAAACTATGACAATCCCCATGAAATTTTACATTTGCACCAGGGCATTCCTAGCATGGGTCCATGGATGCAAATAGTGCCGGCTGCAGTTCTCTACACCAGAGGTCCCCAACCGCCGGTCCGCGGACCAGGACCGGGCCGTTGGGGTTTTTCAGCCGGTCCGCGGGGAGAGGGGGCCCCTCCAGCCTCCAGCAGGGCCGCCATCAGGGCATGACTGCCCTGACTCCAGTATGGGGCCCGGCCGGTAGGAGCCCCCTCGGAGCCCCCCTCTTGTGCGTCTCTCTCCTCATGAGGCCCCCGGCCGCATGCTAAGCGCCGGGTCCGGGACATCTTAGCGCTGCGCTGCTGCGGCAGCACCTTCATGATTCCCCTGACTTCCGGTCATGTGACGGCGCCGTCACATGGCCGGAAGTCAGGAGAACCTGGTGTCAGCGATTTGGACGAGCGCCAGGATTCTGCAGGGATCGCATGGGGGTAAGTATAACAAGTTTTATTTTTTTTTAAATACAATTAACTAGGAGTGGGGGGAATGGGAGATGCACATGGGGGGAGGGGAGAGATGAGAGATGCACATGGGGGAGGGGAGAGATGAGAGATCCACATGGGGGGGAGGGGAGAGATGAGAGATGCACATGGGGGAGGGGAGAGATGAGAGATCCACATGGGGGGGAGGGGAGAGATGAGAGATGCACATGGGGGAGGGGAGAGATGAGAGATCCACATGGGGGGGAGGGGAGAGATGAGAGATGCACATGGGAGGGAGGGGAGAGATGAGAGATGCACATGGGGGGAGGGGAGAGATGAGAGATGCACATGGGAGGGAGGGGAGAGATGAGAGATGCACGGGGGGGTGAGAGATGCACGGGGGGATGAGAGATGCACGGGGGGTGGATGAGAGATGCACGGGGGGGGTGAGAGATGCACGGGGGGGATGAGAGATGCACGGGGGGTGGATGAGAGATGCACGGGGGGGTGAGAGATGCACGGGGGGGTGAGAGATGCACGGGGGGGATGAGAGATGCACGGAGGGGATGAGAGATGCACGGAGGGGATGAGAGATGCACGGGGGGTGGATGAGAGATGCACGGAGGGGGATGAGAGATGCACGGAGGGGGATGAGAGATGCACGGAGGGGGATGAGAGATGCACATGGGGGGGTTATGTTTACATAACTTTGTTGCCTTATGAAGGGCACAGGGGCCCACTACAGTCTGTGTCCGCCCCTGGGATGAAGTAAATGCAGCTGAACAGCAGCTGTCAGGACAGCTGCCCTGTCCTGCTGCAGGGCGTGATGGGGCCTCAGTGATGCGGCTCCTGGCACAGCACATTATGTGGGGCTCCTGCATAGCTCCTGGCGGGGACCTGGTCTACACTATATGATAAGTATGCACTAAACTCCAAATCCCTCCATTACCCCGCCCCCATATGACCAAAGCCCCGCCCACCCCACCCCATCCTTGCTCGGCCATGGAAAAATGATCTTGCTTCAAGCCGGTCCCTGGTGCAAAAAAGGTTGGGGACCACTGCTCTACACAACCGGATGGCCGGGAGTGCCTTCATCCAAGGAAAAACTGTGAAGAGAATACAGCGCTGCGGCCCGTTCATTCTCCAAGTTGACTGGGGTCTTAGAGGTTGGGTCCCCTGCAATCATTAAGCAAGTGTTTCCTTGTAATAGCACCCTCAGCACAAAGCTGATAATACAGTCATAAGGATCGAAAGCAATGTGTCTCAGAGGCTAACATCCCTTACATCAGGGGCCACCACCATCAATGCTATAACCTCTGCATCATCCAGTTATATTACATGTGAGTATACTTTACTAACAGCAATTCCATATTTTAAAAAACATCTGGAGAAGTAACAGTCGAGAGGTGGGAAATTCACATTTCTAATTATTTCCTTGTTAGCAGACACAGCCTGTTCCACAGCAGGTACAGAATACAATAGATTTGCATTTTGATGCTGATGTGTGGTACAATGGCAAAAAGCGTAACATCTTTCCGGCCATATTTGTTTATTATAGTGGAACACTGCTTCCTAAAAGGAATTATTATTTATGCAATTATAATAATAATAATAATAATAATTACACAGGTATCTTACAGTATGTGTGTGTCAAGCGTTTTATCACAATAAAAGTAGATTTAGTACAAATCCTGCTTGGTATTGACCAAGGACACAGAGGTGCCTGATTTATGCTGAACAGACCATCAAACTGCTTTGGTGCAAAGCAGTAGAAATTTATGGTGCACATCAAGGGAAGATCACCTACAAGCTTCAGTGCCCATGTAAACCTGCCTCCATATATCCAAGTTGCACTCAAGTTCAATCAAATAACTGCTTTCAAGGACATCCAATGACATTATATCCACTTGAGGGCGCTATGCAGTAACCTCTGTCCCAGAAGTAAAATGGAAACAATCAGAAGCTGCACCATACGTTGTCACCACATAGGTGCAGGCCTATTCCCCAGACTGACAATATAAACTATGCGCATAGTCTTGTAGAGGATATAGCCTCTATAAAAATTGCACTTTTAGTGTTCTAAGCGCTGCCTCCAATCTGCAGAAACAGAAGTTTAATCCAATATGCTAAATACGGTGCTTGGTGCACCCTCAGTGTGGCCAAGAGGCTCAGTGCACCGCCCCACCCACTGGTTTTGGCGTGTCTCACTGGTGACTGACAGCGCTGGCTTGCAGGGGTTTTCTCTGCTGATGGTGCTCACTGCAGAGCAGCTCTGTCAATCACCAGTGAGGGAAGCGGAGCATGTAACACTAGTGGACAGAACATTGCACTCAGCCTCTTGGCCACACCAAGGGTGCAATGAGTACCCTAATTAGCATATTTGATTAAACTTCAGTTTCTGCAGAACCAGCGACTAGAAAACTAAAAGTGCAAGGTTTCATAGAGGCTATACCCCCCAACAAGGCTGTCTGCTTAGTTTATACTGTGAGTTTGGGATAATAGAGTCCATTTAAGGTTTTTAAATGTTCCAGCACTGTGATTTTTTGGCATTTTCTCAGGCTGGTAATACATATGGTTGACCATAGCATGAATATGAACTACATAATTGTTTTAGCAGGACTGTTTGAAATTTTAATTGCATACCACATGCACTCCTTTTCACACTATCTCTAAGTTGTTCAGCTATTTACAATATCAAGTACCCAGAAATATGGAATTAAAAAGTTAAATCAATCTTGCGAAGCTGTACTTGAAGTTCTGGTAACTCTAAAAAGGTCTTTTCCCTGCAATCTTGGCATTGATCATTCTACTTAGCAGGTCCCAGGGAATGCTTTAGTGATCACCCTTTCATTCCTGTACAAGGATCTCGCCATTTATGTGAAGGCCTATGGATTCTATTCATTCATGGAGTAGTTGCTAGCCAGTGGAGCGAGTTGGCAAAATATCCAGATCAGCAACAGAGTAATAAGATAAGGAAGCAGTGGGACACACTACCCAGCAGTGATTTCAGCACCAGCACCTCCACTGTCAGTGCCGGTGGGAAAGTCAGATGGGTGGAGCCTGACTGTGAAGGCAAATGGTGCTGGAGTGGGGTCAGGTAAGTATGTTACATTCAAGTGTTAATTCTAGTGACTTATGAATATCACACCGCAAAAAATAGCATGTACACAATGGTCTGCTGTACATACTTTCCAAAGATCAGTTGGGAACACTCTTCTAAGCTTAACTGATTACTTTTTTACGGGTAACTTCCTTTGCATTTCTTCTTCTAAATCTTCCCCCTAATGCTTTCTGTTCACACATTACATCATCTGCAATGAGATAATGAACGGGCTAAAATATTACCTAAACCCAAATTTATCTCGGAATTAAAGCAAGAATTATAATGATGTTCTTTAACTCAACTATAACGAATGTGGCTTTAATTGCAGCTTTTGAATATTCCACCCATCGCTATATTTCACAAAGATCTAAAATATTCCATGTTTTTGCCAACAGAGCGAGCGACAATGGTCCCCAACGTCCGTGACTCCATCCCACGCTGATGCAGTTAATGTCGGCCTCATTAATAAATTACAATGATAATGGAGTACTTAATTTGAAAAAATAAAGCAGTGTGTATCTTTTTTTGGACACAGTAAGAGGGATTGGCTGCTTTTATGAGCTTGCAGGGAATTGCAGAGCTCCTGTGGCACCATCCTTCACTCTCCTCCTGTCACAAGAACATTTTGAGCTGGAAATAAATGGAGCTTTATCACGAGCTTTATGATCGAGCATTGATTACTTCTGGCCATCCTTCTTACTCCATGACTGTCTGCCAACGCTTGATGCTGGAATGACACTACTCCATCAAATAATGTATTGCTTAGCATTGTTCTATGGGCAGTAACTGACACCATCCATCACCCCGGATCAATAGCTTTCCTTTCCATCCTCACACAGGGAGCCCAAGCACTACAGATAGAGCAATTTGCAGAGAGCTGGGTCCCATCTGGGAGACTCCTCTCTTCCTTTCCAACCTATATATTCTGACCATTAGTCTTGGCGGGTCATTTTTTTTCTTTTGAGCTCAAAGGATATCAGATTCTCCAGAAAAGTGAACTTTTTAAGGTTAATGGCTCAGTTGTACACATGGCATATGTTCCTTAACTAAACACCTCCGTTCCTAAAAAAATCTTTACTTTTAGGCCTCATTGATATGTCTGTGCTTCACGTATGTATTCTATCTGTGCTTTTTGAACATGTAGCCATTACTTTCTATGGCGCTGTTCAAATTTCCATGTTTTTCAGAAAGAGTGAGACATGTCTACTTCTGACCCAAGTCATAAAACAAACACACCCATTCAATGGGTCCGTGAAAAACCAGCAAGTACATGCATATCATCTGTGTGTGACATAAAAAAGGACGCCAACTGATGGCAAAAACGGACGCATGGACCAAAATAATACCTGAAAATTGGATCCAGTAGACTGATACAAAATGGTCCGATTTTTTTCTTATGCAAAACAAAAAAAAAACGTTATTCTGAAGAGCAGCAGTGATGAGCAGGAATCAGAAGGTAAAGGAGACTGGGATGGGACTAAGAATGCAACTAATTTATTATGGGCATAGGGGTCTTGGCTTAGCTTTGCAAAATGTTCTGAATGAAATATGTAGAGTTGAGCAAAATGATTCACAGTACCCTGCTCCAGTAGCCATATCGGTAGTCCATATCGGTTGTCCATATCGGTAGTCCATAGTCTCCAAGCAGATCATTGCAAACCTCCTCCTTCCTGCTAGTGTGGCGCCCCTGAGGGTTCAGTCGCCACAGAGGTACTGCACCTCACCCAGAGGTGTGGTATCTCCTTCTCTCAGGTAAGGAGGGAGTGCTGCCCGGAACCCCAACACCTGCATCCAACAATACACTGCTCCAGGCCGGCAGGAAGGGCAAGATGCAATGTGTTTTCCTGCTGAGCCCTGTCCCTGGCTGGAGTGGGGGGAACCCAAAGGTAGGGGGAACCAGTAGTGGGTGTGGGTGGAGGAAGTAGGGTAGGGGAGCACCATAGTAGGAAGTATTTAAAGGGAAGCCATCTTAGGGTGGCAAGTCAGTGAGGACAGTTCAGTAGGTCAGTGAGTGAAGACAGTCTGGGAGCAGAGTCTCCTTAGGAGCTCTGCCCCACAAGTGGGGTCTAGTGCTAGAGGCCTAGGAGGGGAGCAGAGTAGGAAGGCTCCATTCTATTGAAAGGATCCCAGGGGGTAGGGGGAGTGCAGGACGGCACCCGTACACCCCGAATCTGTCAGAAGACAGAGGGATCAGGCCGCAAGAAGGGGACCAGCCCCTGGACCAGCCGTGTTACTTCAGGTCTCGGCTGAAAAAACCGGAGGCTTCTGGCTTTTATAGTACAGTTGCCAAAGCCTCATCCTAGTCACCGTGAGGGTCAAGCAGGTCCGGGAATTCCAAGTTGCCCAGAGGGACTTCAGAGCACCCAAGCGGGACTGTGAGTGGGGAAGCGCAGGGCAGGAGGGAGAAGACCCAGCGTGAAGTCGGTCTAGAGAGGAACATAATAAAGCGGGGTTCCATCAGGTGCTCCTAACCTACCTGAGGAAGAGCTGAATCCCCGGTCTGGTGAACGCAGCGCGACGTGGGAGGCTGGCACCCGCGCAGTGTATCAGTGGAACGTACATGAGAACTGTGAGTAAAGACTCGGACGACTGCACTGCACTGCCTCTGTCCATTATTTCAGCTGCGCCATCACTACCACCTGCATCACCACCCACCAAACTCCACACTGCCCCAGGGGCCTGCTCCACCTGTGGGGAGCAGAAACACCTCAGCTGCCATCCCATCAACCCCCAGAGGTCTGCAGCAGCGCTGGTAAACCTTACCAGGTACAACAGGTGGCGTCACAAACTATTTACTTTATTTTTATTTTCTATCCAAGTTACAATCCCCTTTCTGGTTGACCGCCCTGGGCCACGGACCTGGCCAGCCACTGTGACATATCCCCCACCAGCATCCATAGGCCCAGCTGCCGAGTACCCCATTGCCCCGGGGGCGCGTCGCTGGCATCCTTGGTGCCTCTTCTGATTAGTAGGTCCTGTGCAACGCCATTCATGCGTCATGAAAAAACAAAGATGTGGTCTACAAATCACAAGAAGTGCTGGAGATTCCAGCAGGTAAAAGGAGAGAGGTTTGTAGGACACTGATTGACGGCCATGGACTATTATTATTATTTATTATTATAGCGCCATTTATTCCATGGCGCTTTACATGTGAAAGAGGTGTGCAAAGCACAAGCAATTACAATAATTTTGAACAATACAAGTCAGCGACTGGTACAGGAGGAGCGAGGATCTGGCCCCCGAGGGCTCACAATCTACAAGGGATGGGTGAGGGTACAGTAGGTGGGGGAAGAGCTGGTGGGGCAGCGGTATAGTGGAGCGAGGGTTACTGCAGGTTGTAGGCTTGTCGGAAGAGGTGAGTCTTTAGGTTCCTTTTGAAGATATCCACGGTAGGTGAGAGTCTGATGTGTTGGGGCAGAAAGTTCCAGAGTAAGGGAGACACACAGGAGAAATCTTGTATGCGATTGTGGGAAGAGGAGATAAGAGGGCAGTAGAGCAGGAGATCTTGTGAGGATAGGAGGTTGCGTGCAGGTATGTACCGGGAGACTAGGTTAGGGTTTTGAACTGGGTCTCTGGGTAATGGGGAGCCAGTGAAGGGCAGAGAGGAGAGGCCGGAGAATAGCGGGGGACAGGTGGATTAGTCGGGCAGCAGAGTTTAGGATAGATTGGACGGGTGTGAGAATGCTAGAGGGAAGGCCACAGAGCAGGATGTTGCAGTAGTCGAGGCGGGAGATGATGAGGGCATGCACTAGTGTTTTTGCAGATTCATGGTTGAGGAATGTGTATATATGTGGATACTTTTGAGTTGGAGTCGGCAGGAAGTGGAAAGGGTTTCGATATGTGATTAGAAGGAGAGATGCGAGTCCAGGGTTACCACAAGGCAGCGAGCTTGCGGGACTGGGGAGAGTGAACAGCCATTGACTATGAGGGATAGGTCAGATGGGGGGGTTGAGTGAGAAGGTGGAAAGATGATGAATTCTGTTTTATCCATGTTAAGTTTTAGAAATCTGTCAGAGAAGAAGGATGAGATAGCGGAAAGACATTGTGGGATTTTGGTTAGTAGGGAAGAGATATCGGGTCCAGAGAGGTAGATCTGTGTGTCATCAGCATAGAGGTATATAAAGCAGCAGCATCGGCATCGTGTAAGGAACTTATGTATGTAAGAGGGAGAAGGGATTCAGAGAGTGAGTGTAGGTCAAGGTTTTTGAGATTTCGGCGAGGGTGTGCAAGTTTGTGGAGTGGGGATTGTGCACCTAGAGAGGAGAAGGAAGATAATGTAAGTAGGTTGTGGTCAGACAGGGGGAGAGGGGAGTTAGAGAAATTAGAGAACAGAGGAGGGTGAAGATGAGGTCCAGTGTGTGGCCATCTTTGTGAGTGGGGGAAGAAGACCATTGAGCAAGGCCAAGGAGGAAGTGAGGGATAGAAACTTAGAGACAGATGAGTGGGAAGTGTCGATGGGGATGTGGAAGTCACCTATGATGATAGTGGGGATGTCAGCAGAAAGGAAATAAAGCAGCCAGGTGGTGAGATGGTCGAAGAAGGTGACGGCTGGTCCTGGGGGGTGGTAAATGACAGCCAGTTGGAGGTTGGAGGGAGAATAGATGCGCACAGAATGCACCTCAAAGGAGGGGAGGACAACGGAGGGTGGCAGTGAGATATGGGTGAAGGAGCAGACATAGCAGACTACAGACATAGCTACTGGACAAGGGTCTTGTGAATATTTTTCTTCATCTCTAGTGGCTAATTTTGTAGTTATACCTACCCTCTACTCCCATAGAAATATTAATATAGCTTTCTAAAAAAGCTAGGTGACAACCATATGGGAGTTGTAATGGTGACCATATTAGTTGTCACCAAGCTTTAACTCATTAAACATTAATATGACTTCTTATAATTTATAAATGTACATATTACCCTTCCTTTCTTTTAGGTCACTGTACAGTTAACTCCTGTATGATCTTATCATGCAGTTTATGTAATTATTCCCACTGTTACATGAGAACCTGTGGATCATTTACATACTATTTGAAATTTGTACAGTGAACACATAACACATCTCATGACCTTACCTTCAAACTCTGCACTTAAACCACTAACCACCCGATACATCAGATGTTTACTGGTTTAATATGTAAATCTGATGATATGATCATGCAATAGGTCTGATTACAAAGACACTACCGAAACTGCACATATCTCTGCTTATAAGATCGGACAGAGAGAAATCAGAATATTGGCGAGGTGAGAAGCTTTGGTGACCATGTTAGCGAGCTCTGTGGCTCTATCTATGGACATCTATGCTTTTATTAAATGCACTGAGCCTGAAGAACATCCATTGTTAAGAATTAAAACTGGAACTTGTCACTTGCCATAAATATGTATTTTTTTACCTGGTGCAAATACGGCTGTTCTCCTGAATCTGGTATGGCTTTCTTTGGTTCCTGCACCTCTCTGTTCCTGAGATATGGTCCCCTGTTCCCTAATTGTAAATCTACTCTTGCCATTGGAGTGGTCATCAACTCTTCTCTATGGAAGCCTTCTTGAGGAGTACACCCACTTAGCTAACAAAACTACATTTTTCAACATAGAAGAGGGGGCCATATCTCAGCAACAAAGAGCCTAAGGAACAAAAAATAAAGCCAGATTCAGAAAAACAGTGGCATTTATACCAGATAAAAGAATTACATATTCATGGCAAGTGACAGGTTCTACAGAGTAAGTACTCATACTCATACTCATACAGTAAGTCCCCATAGCCAGGAACTCAATGAGCTCTTTAACATGCTCACCAAATCTTCTCACCTCGCCAATATTCTCCTTCCTTTTCTGGCATATTGATTTGATAAGACATACTTATCTGCATAGTTATTCTCTATTTAAAACTATGGGAGACATAGAAATATCCAAGTAACCCTCCATCTCTCCCGTAGACTGTAATGGAGGATGACAGAACATGCCTTTTCACTAATTGTTTTTGGGACCTGTTGGGGTCATTGATTTGAACCTCCCCAATTAGCCAGTTATGGAATATTAATTATATTGTATAGGAGGAAAAAGGTGTAATCAGCACTGCTCTGTATGTGCAGTTGTATACAAGCCAGGGCATCGGATTAAACTGTAACTGCGGTGATCGGCATGCAAAAAGAGAATCCAAACCAACTGAAATAAATAGAAGGAACAATGCAGCACTCACCAAACTGCATGGAAATCTTTATTTAACCCCTTCACGACCGTGGTATTTTCCTTTTTTACATTTTCGTTTTTTACTCCCCTTCTTCCCAGACCCATAACTTTTTTATTTTTTGGTCAGTATGCCCATGTGAGGGCTTGTTTATTTGCGGGACGAGTTGTATTTTTGAACGACATCATTAATTTTACCATATCCTGTACTGGAAAACGGAAAAAAATTCCAACCGTGGTGAAATTGCAAAAAAGAGCAATTCCACAATTGTTTTTTTTTACCATGTTTATTGAATGCAAAAAATAATCATCCATTATGATTCTCCAGGTCATTACGAGTTCGTAGATACCAAACATGTTCTTTTTTATTTAAGTGGTGAAAAAAAAATCCAAAGTTTGTAAAAAAAAAAACAATGACACCATTTTCCGAGACCTGTAGCGTCTCCATTTTTCGGATCTGTGGATGGGTGAGGGCTTATTTTTTGTGCACAGAGCTGACGATTTTATTGATCCTGTTTTGGGGTAGATACGATGTTTTGATCGCCCGTTTTGCGACGACCAAAAAAACCTTATTCTGGTGTTTTGATTTTTTCTCTCGTTACGCCATTTACAGATCGAATTAATTCTTTTTATATTTTGATAGATTGGACATTTCTGATCACAGCAATACCAAATATGTGTATTTTATTTATTGTGATTTGAACTTTTATATTTTTTAAAAATATATATATATATTTTAAAAAACATTTTTTTCTACTTTTTACTTGTTTCAATAGACTCATTAGGAGACTTGAAGCTGTGATCATCTGTGTGCTTCTGCCCTGCTATGTGTAGCAGAAATGCTCATCTGCTATGAACGCTGGCCATGAACCGGCGTTCATAGCTGATCAGCAATGATAAGCACTGTGGTCTTCACGACAGCCTTTGTTCAAATAACCTATAAGGGCATACACAGAGATGAGATAGTGGGAAGGTAAAACTCCTCTGCCCAAAGTATGAATAAGAGTAGAAACTTGTCCTAATGGAGATAAGCAGATAAATTCAAAACTAAATTAATTCATTTATTACAATTTTGCCAAACATGATTTGCACAAATCCAGCAAAATGGCAGCCAGAAAGGACTTAAAAAATATAAACAGATTACACTCACCTGTCCCAGGTCCACCCCTCCCCTGTCGTTCTGTTGTAGCTTCCCACCTAGTCCTCTGCTCACTTCAGATTGGTCTTTGAATTGGGTCTTCGGTCAGGATCTAGACCTCATACATTTCTCCCTACATGGCGGTCATTCATGGGCATTGCGGCACAAGTAACCACAGGAAACCTACTTAGGCTGATCTGAAGACAGATGTGGAGTGGGTGAAGGACGGGGCATGGAGCTGCAGTGGCAGGACAGGTGAGAGACAGGCCTAGAACAGCTGAGTTATCTTTATTATTTTTAACTCCTTCCAACCCTTTGCTTACTATGTTTTAGGATCTGCAGAGACTTCAGAGTATAAGAAATGTCTTTTCAGGACAGATTTGATTCGGATGGCATCTGCCAGCCAAATTGAGTGAACTTACTCATAACAAATTTTGGAAGATTTGCTCATTTCTACCGCGAACAACTTACGGTATATATTGTCCCTATATTTATTATACTGTTCATTCATTCTTTTATTTCAAAGCTTGTGTGTAATACAAATTTTTCTCTGTAGTGGCCGCTGCAGGGCAAATGAGCAGCCAAAGTTCTTGGGAGTTGGCTCATGTTAAAAGGGACTGTCCCTTTAAAAGGGAACCTGTCACCAAAAAAATGCTATTAAGCTGCGGATATGGGGTTAATCTGCAGGTTAATAGTGTTATTAACCTGCACTTAGCCGAACGCTGCGGGGAGAAAATTAACTATTCTCCCCAGCAGTGTTCAGGTTTCAGTCACGGGGGCGGCGCCGGCACAGGCTCAGTCATTGCTCTGAGTATAGAGAGCGGCGGCTGTAACCGTGCCACCGGCCATTACTGAAAGCCGGACCTAATGCGGAGCGAGTGTCAGTCAGGGCCGGGGTGTGGTAAAAAACACCGCTCTCTATACTCACAGCGGTGACTGAACCTGCGCCGGTGTCGCCCCCGTTACTGAAAACAAATGCGGTTGGGAAGAATAACGTTCATTTTCTTCCTGCAGCGTTTGGCTAAGGGCGAGCACCGGATAGGTTGATAACGCTATTAACATGCAGATTAACCCCATATCTGCAGCTGAGTAGCATTTTTCTGGTTACAGGTTCCCCTTAACAATATGTAGTGCATCAGTCCTATAGCGTTTTATGCAAAGCACTGTGGAAATTGATGACAGCATATAGGTAAATAATAATAATAATTGAATAGTATAGTACAGTAAAGCCTAGTCAGCATAATTTAATACATTAAAATCATTCTGAAAAACCCGGCCTCCAAAAGAGAAAAAGGGAATTTAAGCAGCATCTGATTAAAGGAGACGCACACCAGAAGTAACTTCAAAGCAGCCGTCCGTGCTGTAATATGTGCATGTATGGGTGAAGTATTTTTATTAATTACTGTAATGCATTATACCGCTGACATGTGAAAGCTATTTAACATTCCTTTTGGTTTCCCTTGGGCAAAGAACAGAGCTTTTTGTAGTATTACACACATGTGCACGAAACAGCCCCTGACAGGTCTATTCCAGAATTCTGCGCCTCTATTCAATGTTCAGTACCTTGTTGTTTGCTAATGTAAATTCAAGGGAGACTACAAAGACATCTCTTATTAAATCGGGAGACAGAAGAGCAGAAAGTCACGAAAAATTCATCAGTGACATTATCATTATAAGTTTCAAGAGCGTTCACTTCCACTGCCCTACCCACTGTGGCCAACTGGCAGCCAGAAACCAAAATTCTGCCTTTCGCAAAAACAAACACATTACCGGTCACTAAGATAAGACCAACATTACTGCCAGTCACAGGTTTTAATAGATTTAGGCTACGTTCCTCGCGATGAGTTTTTATCGCATTTTTGACGCTGCGTATTTTCGCTGCATCTAAAACGCAGAGTCCTACAGTTCCAGTATAGTGGATGGTATTTATAGAGATCTCACACCCTCTGTGCTTTTATTTTACTCAGCGTAAACTGGTCTGCGGTGTGGGTTTCAAATTTGCAACAAGTCAATTCTTCTTGCAGGTACGCTGAGTTTTCTGTGCAGATTTTCCCATAGACTTGAATTAGATGCAGAAATTCCGCAGGTATAAAATGCACGAGCGTTTTAAGTGTGTTTACACTGCAGAAAGGCATCAAAAACCTAAGTATAGCAATAATGTTTTGTCAAAGCTAAATATCAGGAAGTATCAAAAACAAAGCAGCTTTATTAAAAACATGACACACAAACAAGAGACAAAACTCGCAGCGTCCAAAAAAAAAAACCCGCGATAAAAACACGTTAAAAAAACGCAAACAGAAACGCAATAAAAAAAACAAAAAGAACCTAATTAAAATAATAGGTGCAGAAATACTGTAGAAATTCTGCAACAAAAGCTCATCGTGGGAACGTAGCCTCAAGCAGGTTTCACATGTACAAATACAGACCACGATGTCAGGACCAGCTGCAGGTCTATCAACCCTAAGTTAAAGGGGCAGTCCACTACTAGGACAACCCCTTCTTGATCTAAATGTTTGGACCCGATAAAATAAAAAAGCCTACACTCATCTCCTGTTTCAGCAGTGTCAGCACTCATGGTCCAGGGACTGCGGTACAGTTGTTGTGACATGTGAGCCAGGCGCCCAATCAGCTCCTTCGGACAAATCGAACATGAAGAGGAAGTCCGGGCTGCAGCTGATTTCTGACTTCCTCTTCATGTTCAATTCGACAGGAGGTGGGGCCAGTGATGCCAGCGCTGATTGGGCGCCGGCGTCACATGTCACAACAACCACACGAGAGCCCCAGGAAGAGCGAGTGCCGACACCGCAGGAACGGCGCCAGGATGGGAGGAGAGTATAAGCTTTTTTATTTTATTCTGGACCAAGCGTGGGGGATGACAAGGAGTTGTCCAAGTAGTGGACAACTTTTTTAAGTAGTCTCATATGTATACAGTATGCATATGGGGCTATTGAGTTCGGGTCAGGAGACCTACGACCGGTCCGAAGATTGCAGTCCATACTTGGACTATGAAAGTCAGACATTTGAAAACGGCCTTATGTGAAGTAGTTTAAGCTTAGTAACAAACCCCTTCATGACTAAGCTATTTTCAAAGCTTTTGCGCATTCATTTTTTCCTTTCCCATAACTTTTCATTTTTCTGTTGACATAGCCATAGGAAAGCTTACTTTTTTGGTGGGACAAGTTGCAGTTTTGAATTACACCTTTTATTTTAGTATACAATGTAGTGAAAAACTGGAAAAAACATAATAAGTGCAGTAAATTGTTGGGAAAAAATGCAGTTTCGCCATTATTTTTGGGGTTTTCGTTTTTATGGCGTTCATTGTACGGTAAAAATAACCTGGCAACATAATTCTTCAGGTTAGTGCAATACCAAAGTTTTTAAAAAAAATTGCAGTGGACAAAAAGAAATTCAGATATTTTTAAAAAGAAAATTTGGTTTGTGTCACAATTATCTGAGTCCCATAACGTTTTCATTCTTCCATTGATGGACCTGCTGGAGGGATTGGTTTTTGCAGGGTGAGTTAAGGTTTCTATTGGTGACATTTTAGGCTACTTAATGATGTTTTGATCACTTCTCATTGCACTTTTTGTTGAAGTTACAATTCTGTTGTTTTTTGTTAGATTGGACTCATGGTCTCCTATGAAGACCAGCAAACGCCATGTGGATATTATTATTTTTATTTATTATTAGAGTGACATTTATTCCATGGCGCTTTACATGTGAAAAAGGGGTATACATAGCAAAAACAATTACAAAAATCTTGAACAAGAACGCAACGGCAACTGGTAGAGGAGGAGTGAGGACCCTGACCGCGAGAGCTCACAATCTACAAGGAATGGGTAAGAATAGAGTAGGTGAGGGCAGAGCTGGTTGTACAGCGGTATGGTGGAGCGAGGGTTACTGCTGGTTGTAAGCTTGTTGGAAGAGGTAGGTCTTCCGGTTCCTTTTGAAGGTTTCCACGGAGAGTCTGATGTGTTGGGGTAGAGAGTTTCAGAGTAGGGGGGATGCATTGGAGAAATCTTGTATGCGCTTGTGGGAAGAGGAGATAAGAGGGAAGTAGAGAAGGAGATCTTGTGAGGATCGGGGGTTGCATGTAGGTAAGTACCGGAAGACTAGGTCACAGATGTATGGAGGAGACACGTTGTGGATGGCTTTGTATGCCATGGTTGAGGTTTTCAACTGGAGTCTCTGGGTAATGGGGAGCCAGTGAAGGGATTGACAAAGGGGAGAGGCCGGGAAGTAGCCGGGGGACAGGTTTATTAGTCGGGAAGCAAAGTTTAGGATAGATTGGAGGGGTGCAAGAGTGGTAGAAGTGAGGCCACAGAGGAGGGGGTTGCAGTAATCAAGGCCAAAGATGAGGGCATGCACTAGTGTTTTTGCAGAATTGTGGTTGAGGAAAGTGCGGATCCGGGAGATATTTTTGAGTTGGAGTCGGCTGGAAGTGGAAAGGGCTTGGATATGTGGTTTGAAGGAGACATTGGAGTCCAGGGTTACCTTAGGGCAACAAGCTTGCGGGACTGGGGAGTGTGGACAGCCATTGATTCTGATGGATAGATCAGATGGGGGAGTTGAGTAAGAGGGGGAAAGATGATGAATTTAGTTTTATCCATATTAAGTTTAAGAAATCTAGCAGAGAAGACGGATGAGATAGAGGACAGACATTGCGGGATTCTAGTTAGTAAGGAGGTGATATCAGGTCCAGAGAGGTAAATTTGTGTGTCATCAGCATAGAGGTGATACTGAAAGCCATGGGACTCTACGAGCTGTCCCAGGCCGAAGGTGTAGATGCAGGGGTCCTAGAACTGAACCTTGGGGGGCACCGACAGATAGGGGGCGAGATGAAGAAGTGGTGTGTGAGTGGGAGACACTGAATGTCCTGTCTGTTAAGTATGAGGAGATCCAAGATAGGGCCAAGTCTTTGATGCCAAGAGATGAGAGAGTCTGTAGTAATAGGGAATGGTCTACTGTGTCGAAGGCAGATAACAGGTCAAGGAGGAGGACAGAATAGTGTTGCTTGGATTTGGTGGTTAGTAGGTCATTGGTGACTTTAGTCAGGGCAGTTTCAGTAGAATGATGCGGTCGGAAGCCAAATTGTAAGCGGTCAAAGAGTGAGCAGGAGGAGAGGTGAGAGGACAGTTCAAAATGGACGTGTTGTTCGAGTAGTTTTGAGGCATAGGGGAGAAGTGATATGGGGCGATAGCTAGTCAGCGAGGATGGGTCGAGGGAGGGATTTTTGAGGATGGGTGTGAAGACACCAGACAGCTTGAAAAGGTGGGTTAGGATTGGGATGAAGACTGTGGTAAGGTTAGGGATGAGGTCAAGTTCACAGGTGGTGAGCTGTGATTTGGAGAGTAAAGAGGAATATACCCCAAGGCTCTGTTAATATCTGATGTGCCTCTTTAGCAATCCTACGAGCAGCTCTCGCTGAAATTTTGCTTGGTCTTCCAGACCTTATCTTGACCTCCACTCTTCCTGTTCACTGCCATTTCTTAATTACATTTCGAACTGAGGAAAGGGCAACTTGAAAACGCTTTGCTATCTTCTTATAGCCTTCTCCTGCTTTGTGGGCCTCCACCATTTTCATTTTTAGAGTGCTAGGCAGCTGCTGCTTTTTGCCACAAGGTTAGAGGAGGCTTGATTTTTATAAAGCTGGGAAATTTGCATCACCTGGCCTTTCCTAATGATTATGGTAAACAAGCGGCACGGTGGCTCAGTGGTTAGCACTGCAGCCTTGCAGCGCTGGGGTTCTGAGTTCAAGTCCCGCCAAGGACAACATCTGCAAGGAGTTTGTATGTTCTCCCCGTGTTTGCGTGGGTTTCCTCCGGGTTCTCCGGTTTCCTCCCACACTCCAAAGACTTACTGATAGGGAATCTAGATTGTGAGCCCCGATGGGGACAGCGACGATAATGAATGTAAAGCGCTACGGAATATGTTGGCGCTATATAAAAAATAAAGATTATTATTATTAAGCCATAACCCTACCAGGATAATTAAGGTCTGAAACCTTGGTCAAAGTTATCTGAGCACAAATCTCCAAAGGGGGCCCACATTGTTGCAATGGCCCATTTTCCTTTTTGTAATTTTTAAATGTAAACAATAAAAAAATATATATATATATTTTGCCCAAAATACAAAGTAAATGTGTCATCTTTAACTTTAGGCCTTTTAGAGATTATTTAATCTTCAACTTGCTTAACTGTTCACAATAACATAACAGTAATTTTTGACCTGGGGAGCCCTTCAACATGCCAATGTATAATCTAGGCGTATTGATCGGGTGTATACTATGCTCTAATGAAGGGTTCCAACATATGCCGTAGATATTGCCATACAGCAGCATTCATCACACAGGCTCCTATATATGCTCATCTTCTGTTTCTTTGTTGGATGCATCTGCATATGTATTCATAGTCAACTTCACTTTTATATACGGTA
Organism: Phyllobates terribilis; assembly: GCF_046119375.1. Classification (NCBI taxonomy): domain Eukaryota; kingdom Metazoa; phylum Chordata; class Amphibia; order Anura; family Dendrobatidae; genus Phyllobates; species Phyllobates terribilis. The sequence goes on along the minus strand of NW_027362771.1, from coordinate 493,126,930 downwards.
AAAAAATGTATAATGATGTATAGTGTTTCAACATTGGCCAAAGGACACTCTATTGGCTTCCATCAGGATTATCCTATACGCCAGGAGTTTTTCCCAAACATGCCGCATTCTAGAATCTGACAATTCCCTGCAGTCCATGCAATAATTATAGGATACACTTTTCTACAGACAACTAGCATGGCTTTGAGGAAGAACGCAGTTAGCGTTCGAAACGCGTCGCCATGCTGCCTCCTGCTCCCTGTTTGCTTTGAATTTTTATTCTATTTACCGGTAGCTGGATTTTCCGTCTTCATTGTACCTAGCATAGTGCCATATATTAACAAAAGCTATAACAGTGCCAGCTGGGGCATCAGGCCTCAGGTTTTTTTGGCAGGAGATAGAAATGTCTCTAGAAGAAATGATCATTGATGGATCTTTCCTAGGTTAACCATTCCTTGCCCTCCTGATTGCAGGGGTGGGAGATCTTGCTGCCAGTCTGCAGTCAAGGAAGGGTGCCCCCTGCGGTGTGGTGCTTTACATCATGTAGGAGGACCCCCTATGGGGGATTGTTATCTATACAATTTCCTTACATAATGATCAAAGAGGCTGTAGGACATGACTGAATATAATCACTGTAAAGCGCAGTGGAATAGATATATAAAAATCAAGCGGGTGTCGTTCTTAGAAGCCGTCTAATATAGAGTATAAGCTGTTAGGATCGCATGAGTGACTGCCGCCAATGCCTCCAAGCCTCAGCTAAATCTCTCTGCCTCTTTCCAAATGCTGCTTGACCCCTGCCCCCTGACTGAACTCACAGAAACAGATTATTTGAGGGAAGGAGGGCTGTTTTCCCTTCCCTCCACCCCGCACAAAGGACAAAGCAATAGACACATCAGAACAGGCCTCACTCTCTCACAGAGCAACATCAAAGCTCTCTGCGGGAGTCCCAGGCTTAGACAGGCAGGTGTCCATCCTACACAGCCAGCCTGTGATTAATGACACAGACAGGATCACAGCGGACCCCTGCCGGCTGCTGGTTCAAGTCTGAGATCCTGTTTATTATTAGCAGCTTGGTGCTCAGCACTTTACACATCACACACAAGGATACAGTGGAAATACAATGGGCGAAGGGAGCGCTCGCAGACCATGGGGGCACCGTAGACAAGTGCTTACAATGGAGCTCCGGCCTTCTTGGGTCCTGACCTTACAGGCGTCATTTTATCAACATACCAATGTGCAATGTTCACCTAGTGAGAAATTAATCTGCACCACGGCGGTGAACCTCACATTAAGACCATGTTCACACAATATTTTCTTCAGGCGGCCAAAAACATCTGTTTATCAAGCAGAAGAAGCTACAGGAAACTTGTAAAGAGTCCTTTTTAGGTCTTTAATGAGTGCTTTGTCGATGTTTTTGACCTCAGGCTGTTTTTTTTGCGTTTTTCTAGTGTTTTGGGGTCATCTTTTGTACTTTTTCATGACCCTTCTTTAATTCCATTCAGCAATGAAGAAAGCAAAAACACTGAAAAAGACATCACACAGGCATCTTCTAGGTAACTCTTTAGTCTTTCCATTGACTGGAATCCTGAAGTGATAAAAAGATGCTAAAAACCCTGAACACATGAACATCGAGTTTTTTTTTACATAGACGTAAACATGTTCATTCTTTAGAGCAATTTGTTAGCACTTTTTCAAGTTGGTTTCACAACAGACCTGCTCTGAACCTGCCTGAAATATGGTAATGTGAATATACCCTAAGGCCAAATTCGTATATATAAAAATCAGTGTATCATCCAAGTCCAAGTATAGACCACGACTCAAGGACTGACTTTTTGTGGACCAAGTGTCCATTTTTGCTCTCATTCACAGAACAAACCCAACAAAGCAAATCTATGGATCCATGAAAAGCACAGACTGCAGACTCGTGGCATCCTAGTTGCACTCTTGTGCTGTCCTTTTGTTTGGACATAGAAGAAACCTCCATTTTTTTGCATTCACAAAAAACTGATGAAACACTGATGGTAAAAAATAACACACTGACCAAACACTGATGAAAACCTGATCCTGCACACTGACGAAAATAGATCCATTTTTTTTCAAATAAGGTCACGTGCACACGATCAGTATTTGGTCAGTATTTTACACCAGTATCTGTAAGCCAAAAGCAGGAGAGGAACAATCAGAGGAAAAGTATAATAGAAACAAGTCACCACTTCTGTATTTATCACCCACTCCTGGTTTTGGCTTACAAATACTGAGGTAAAAAACCCACCAAATACTGAACGTGTGCACGTGGCCTGAGGAAGAAAACGTATATATGAATGAGGCCTGATTCCTATGTTACATATTTTTTAGATCCGCAGCATGTCACCTACAAGTAAAATTGCTTTTTAGCATTGTATCGTGGTGTTTTTTGCATTTTCGCAATTTCTGTGTTTTAGTTTGTCCTCTCGCTTTTTGAGAATTGACTAGTTTCTCAATGGGCGTACACGCCCGAAAATGATAGACGTCAGAGCGCATGTTCGCTCTGCCGGCACCATTACAGTCTATCAGCTCGTCGGTGCATATGTCCGAATCCCGTTTTGTTGGGGGGAGTGTTCGGACACAAGCCCCAAAAGAACCCACCAACGTGAAGATAAAGCGCAATGTGAAAGCACCCTATAGCACCAGGACAAAGTAGTTAGGACAGTAGCTTTGCGTCACTGGGGTCAAGGACAACATCTGAGTGATTGTGCTGCTCTTCTCATGGTTGTGCGACTCTCCTATATGTGTTACAAATTGTCACACTGTCACAGAATACTGGAGGTAGGGGGCCTAAGCTGACCCTAAGCTGGGGCCCTGACTAATCCCTCATCCTGGAGGTACTGTTAAAGGTACAGAGGTCCAGGCCGCCAGCGTAACCCCTACCTCCTGAGGATCCCTGCACCACAGTAATCTAGTCCTGAGAAGGACCCCGATCACAACAATAGGGAACCAGCGATAATATGCCCACACACAGTATTTAGACGAACGAGACAGTACAAGGGAAAAACCAAAACCACCTTGCATACAACTTCAACAAAACTACAACAGAGGGAACACCAACGGGAAAGGAGATAAATGATAAAGCGAGGAAAGGGAAATAACACTTTCAAATACACTTATCTCAGCAACTCCAAACACCACGATCCGCTCTGTAAGTCTGAATGAAAAGCTTTCACCGACACCTCACAAACAGACCTGCAGGAATATAAAGGAGTCTCACTAACGAAGCATTGATTGCAGCTGGGCGAGGCTGGACCTCAGCTAGCCCAGAGAGAGAGAGAATTAACTCCTTCACTGCCGAGAAAACACAAAGCACCAACAAGTCAGCTGCGAGAAGTCAGGCTGTGTACTCGTGACGATCTTCGTGGCAACACACCCGTGACAGTACCCCCCCTTCTACGAGGGGCCTCCGGACCCTCAGGGCCAGGTTTATCCGGGTGAGTCGTGTGGAAGGCCCGAACTAATCGGTCTGCGTTAATATCCGACGCAGGAACCCACATCCTCTCCTCAGGACCATAACCCTTCCAATGAACCAAGTACTGAAGGGACCGGCGATTAAAGCGTGAATCAATGACCCTCGATACCTGGAACTCCAAGTTACCATTGACAACCACAGGAGGGGGAGGTAAAGGTGACGGTACCACCGGCGCCACATACCTCTTAAGCAATGATCTGTGAAACACGTTGTGAATTTTAAACGTAGGGGGGAGGTCAAGACGGAATGCCACCGGATTAATAACAGAACTGATTCTGTACGGCCCGATGAACCTGGGACCCAGTTTCCAGGAGGGAACCTTAAGTTTAATATTCCTGGTAGACAACCATACCTGATCGTTCACACTTAGGTCCGGACCAGACACTCTCCTCCTATCAGCCATACGTTTGTATCGGTTCCCCATAGTATTCAGATTCTTCAGCACCCCTCTCCATACTGAAGCGAGAGATGAGGAAAATCGTTCCTCCTCCGGAACCCCCGAAGAGCCCCCCCTACTGAAAGTACAAAACTGGGGGTGAAAACCATATGCCCCAAAAAACGGGGACTTACCAGTGGACTCGCTTCGCCTATTATTGAGAGCAAACTCTGCCAGAGGTAGGAAAGAAGCCCAGTCCTCCTGGTTCTCTGACACAAAACACCGAAGATATGTCTCCAAGCTCTGGTTCATACGTTCCGTCTGACCATTGGTCTGAGGATGAAAAGCCGACGAGAATGACAAATGCATCCCCCGCCGTGCACAAAACGCCTTCCAGAACTTGGACACAAACTGAGACCCCCGATCAGACACCACCTCGGAGGGTACCCCGTGAAGCCTCACAATCTCCCCAATGAACACCTGCGCAAGAGTTTTAGCATTAGGGAGAGCCGGAAGAGCGATAAAATGTGCCATCTTGCTGAACCTGTCCACTACAACGAGTATGACCGTTTTACCCGAAGACGGAGGGAGGTCCGTAATAAAGTCCATAGACAGATGAGTCCAAGGACGCTCCGGGATCTTCAAAGGTAAGAGGGCCCCAGACGGACGGGTATGTGAGGTCTTAGAGCGCGCACAAACCCCACAGGACGCGACAAAAGTTACCACCTCTTTATGTAAGTTAGGCCACCAAAACCGACGCGAGAGGAGATCCACAGTTGCTTTACTCCCCGGGTGTCCTGCAAAAACTGAGTTATGGTGTGCCTCGATCACCTTTTGTCGCAACTGATCTGGAACGAACAGTCTCCCCGGAGGTCCAACAGGGGCGTCCCCCTGAGCCTCCAATATCTCCTCCTCCAGCTCAGAGCATACTGCCGAAACCACCACCCCCTCCTGAAGAACAGGAATCGGGTCGTCCGTATTCCCGGCCCCAGGGAAACTACGAGATAAGGCATCCGCCTTTACATTTTTAGACCCAGGACGATATGTAACGACGAAATTAAACCTGGTAAAAAACAATGACCACCTAGCTTGTCTGGGATTCAGACGTTTAGCGGACTCCAGATATAGCAGGTTCTTGTGATCGGTGATGACGGTGACCGGATGAACTGCCCCCTCCAAAAAATGGCGCCACTCCTCAAAAGCTAACTTAATGGCCAGGAGTTCCCTATTGCCGACATCGTAATTCCTCTCAGCGGACGACAATTTTTTAGAGAAAAAGGCGCACGGATGCCACTTACCAGGGGACGAACCCTGTGACAATACTGCTCCCACCCCTACCTCGGAAGCGTCTACCTCTACAAAGAATGGCTGAGACGCATCAGGTTGAATGAGTATGGGTGCCGAGGCAAAACATTTTTTCAAGGAGGAGAATGCTTGACAAGCCTTGTCAGACCACCTAGAAAAATCCGTCCCCTTTTTAGTCATGTCTGTGAGAGGCTTAACCACGGACGAGAAATTACGAATGAACTTCCGGTAATAGTTAGCAAACCCCAGGAAACGTTGTAGTGCCTTAAGATTCTCCGGCCGATCCCACTCAAGAACTGCCCGCACTTTCCCAGGGTCCATACGAAAACCGGACGCAGAAACCAGGAAGCCTAAAAACTGGAGTTCCTGTACGGCGAACACACACTTTTCCCACTTGGCATACAGTTTATTATCCCGCAAGATCTGTAACACCTGTCTAACGTGCTCCTGATGAGACACCAGATCCGGCGAGTAAATTAAGATATCATCCAGATATATGACAACAAACTGTCCCACCAGGTGGCGAAAAATATCATTAACAAAGTGTTGAAACACCGCCGGGGCATTAGTCAGACCGAATGGCATGACAAGGTTCTCATAATGCCCCTCCGGAGTGTTAAAAGCCGTCTTCCACTCATCCCCCTCCTTCATCCTAATCAAATTGTACGCCCCCCTGAGATCCAACTTAGAGAACCATTTGGCGCCCACGATCTGATTAAAGAGATCGGGAATAAGTGGGAGCGGATACGGATCTCGGACCGTAATCCGATTAAGTTCACGGAAATCCAGGCAAGGGCGTAGGCCTCCATCTTTCTTCTTAACAAAGAAGAACCCCGCGGCCACCGGTGAAGATGAAGGTCTAATATGCCCCTTAGCCAGACTTTCAGAAATATAATCCTTCATGGCCTGCCTCTCAGGACCAGAAAGGTTATACAACCTAGCTTTAGGTAACTTGGCCTCAGGGAGCAGTTTTACAGAACAGTCATACTCGCGATGAGGAGGTAGTTCCTGACACCCATTCTCCGAGAATACATCCTCAAAGTCTGCCAGAAATGGAGGTAAGACCCAAGGAGTAACCGCACCGATGACCGTGTTCATGCAGTTTTTATTACAGAATTTACTCCATTGGCTTATCTCTCTGGTTTGCCAATTAATAACAGGGTTATGCTTAGCTAACCAAGGAAGGCCCAACACTATAGGAGTGGGAAGACCCTCCAACACGTAGCAAGACAACAGTTCTTTATGTATTGCCCCCACTTGAAGTTTTACACCATGCACAGCTTGCAAAAAACTTCCCTGACCGAGAGGCCTGGCATCGATCGAGAATATGGGGATGGGTTTAGCCAACTCACTCAATCGCATACCTTGAACCCGGGCAAACCGAGCATCAACCAGATTAGCCCCGGCCCCACTATCCAGAAGAACAGATATCCTCTCAGTTCTCGTACCCACCACCACCTCCGCCGGTACGAGAAACTGAGACGAACCTAGGGACGAAATACCTACTCCCAGATTGCCGTCCACCACACAACCTGGGATCAACAGTTTTTTCGACGACTCTTTACTCAGCAAGGGGCGGGATGGACACCCCCCAATAAAATGTCCCTTTTTCCCGCAGAGGAAACACCTTCCTGTCTTATGGCGCACCACCGGTCCCCTTCCCCGAAATGATGTCCCTCCTAATTGCATAGGCTCCTCCGGACTGACCAGGGGAACCACCATATGAGGGGACCTTGTAAGAGGTGGAGACATTACAGGGGGTAGAGTTATCCCGCACCTCTCCCGAAGCCGTCTGTCAACGCGAATAGCAAGGGCCATAGCGGCTTCCAGTGACGCGGGAGAGTCATACTGTGCCAACACATCCTGTAATTTGTCGGATAAACCATGACAAAACTGGCTCCTAAGAGCCGGGTCATTCCACTGGGTGTCCGTGGCCCACCTACGGAACTCCGAACAGAATTCCTCCGCCGGACGATCTCCCTGCTGAATCCTACGTAACTTAGACTCAGCAAGGGAGATCCGATCTGGGTCATCATATACGAGTCCCAAAGCAGCGAAAAACCTATCCACTGACTGGAGAACTGGGGAGCTAGGGGGAAGAGAGAACGCCCAAGATTGTGGGTCCCCTTGTAGGAGCGAGATGACAATTCCCACCCTTTGTTCTTCACTGCCCGATGACCGAGGCCGCAGCCGAAAGTACAATTTGCATGCCTCCCGGAAAACAAAAAACTTGTCCCGCCCCCCAGTGAACCTGTCAGGGAGAGCTACTTTAGGTTCTGGTCCGGCTTGCTCCAGAGGATGCAAAACCTTGGACCTAACGTCCGCCAGCCCCATGGACAAACTCTGCAACTGCTGAGCTAGACCGGCTACTGGATCCATGGTAGCTGGAGAAAAACTAAGTTGGTCGGTGAAAATGTCACACTGTCACAGAATACTGGAGGTAGGGGGCCTAAGCTGACCCTAAGCTGGGGCCCTGACTAATCCCTCATCCTGGAGGTACTGTTAAAGGTACAGAGGTCCAGGCCGCCAGCGTAACCCCTACCTCCTGAGGATCCCTGCACCACAGTAATCTAGTCCTGAGAAGGACCCCGATCACAACAATAGGGAACCAGCGATAATATGCCCACACACAGTATTTAGACGAACGAGACAGTACAAGGGAAAAACCAAAACCACCTTGCATACAACTTCAACAAAACTACAACAGAGGGAACACCAACGGGAAAGGAGATAAATGATAAAGCGAGGAAAGGGAAATAACACTTTCAAATACACTTATCTCAGCAACTCCAAACACCACGATCCGCTCTGTAAGTCTGAATGAAAAGCTTTCACCGACACCTCACAAACAGACCTGCAGGAATATAAAGGAGTCTCACTAACGAAGCATTGATTGCAGCTGGGCGAGGCTGGACCTCAGCTAGCCCAGAGAGAGAGAGAATTAACTCCTTCACTGCCGAGAAAACACAAAGCACCAACAAGTCAGCTGCGAGAAGTCAGGCTGTGTACTCGTGACGATCTTCGTGGCAACACACCCGTGACACAAATGCCCTATGGGGAACAGGGACTGACGTGAGTGATGACAGGATTGTACAGTGCTGTGAAATATGTTGTCGCTGTAGGCCACAGGTGTTCCAAGCACTGCTTATAGACCAATCTAGGACAGCTAGGCCAAGACATGGCCGATCCACCAGACTGCAGTGGGGTCGACAGTGAGGGAGGTGAAAGTCATTCTGTGCACTGACTGAGGGCGCCCCACTGCCGTGATCTCTGCCTCTCCAGCCTGTGATTTATCCTCTCCCTTGCTATGGGGGACAGGAGCCCGGTCACCCTGCAGAGAGGAGGATGTGTTCTGTACATTGCATCCTCCTTTCTCTGCGTCCTCCAGTGTCAGCTCAAGAGGAGAGAGGCCGAAATCACAGGACAGCAGAGAGGAGAACTCAGGAGGATGAGACATTAAGCTGTGATCTGCCCAGTATGACAGGTCTAACTTAGGAGGTTAGAGAGTGTGGATGTGTGCGTGTGTTGTTCTTGTGTATATTGTGTATATGTGTGTGTGTTATTCTATGTGTATTAGTGTGTATTTTATTCTATGTGTAAATTGTGTATGTGTGTAGGGATGTGGACTGTCTGACCCTGTTCCTACCCTGTTTGTCAGGCAATCTCTGCATGTGTTGCGACTGTCTAACAGCTGCGAGACAAGCAGCCGACCATATTTTGCGGGCAAGCCGAAGATACTCGGTTAGGACTCAAGTGTGCTCAGATAACGCTATAGCCGAGCACGTTCGCGCAACACTAGTGTTAATGCATATTGTCAGTAACGAATAAGGATAAATATCAATAATAAACATTGAGTCGGGTCAAGATTTGTTAATTGCACACTTGTCTTAAAAGACTGATGAGGAACTGTATGGACTGTGCTCCAGAACTACTGGAGCTGTTGCTGTGTTGGCCAATGGGCCTGTGAGTAAAAGAAACTTAGACGCGCGGTATCAAAGTCTCCAAACTAGCGAGACTGTGGTCATGTGGACCCATGAAGGAACTGGACTATGCACATGGGCTGTCGGGCAACTATTAATGCATGTACCTAAGGGCCATTGTTTTTCTGGAACATGGACTCGGATGGACAATGGTCTATGGTTCTGAGGACCGTCTACTTAAAGTTTCATGCAGGAGAAAGACATGGACTGTTGGGCGGTTGTTAAGTTGGCCTATGGGCCCAGGAATTTGTGCTCTTTGATTTTGGGGTCAGTGCACTCACCAGATAGGGACACTCTATACCCCAGAAGAGTGGAGATTAACAGTTTAAATGTTTTATGTGATTGTTGCATGCTGTGCGTTGTCTTCCTTGTCTCAAAATTGTCGAGGATGACCATATTTAAAGAGGGGAGGAATGTAGGGATGTGGACTGTCTTACCCTGTTCCTGCCATGAAGGCAACATATGCACTATGTGAATACCGTCGTGCAGTTTTATATGTAAATGTAACGTGTGTCTAATGTAATGTAATATGGTGATGTACAGTATATAAGGTGTTAATGCATAATGTTGGCATATAATAAGGATAAGTAGGTTCAGCATGAAAGATAGGAAATGGTTGAGAATAGGATTAGCCTAGTGGGTGGGCACTAGTGCTGATAAAAAGGGGGGCACTTCCTGGTTAGAGGGAGCTCAGTGTCAGCTAGTGAAGTGGAGCGTGAAGGCCAAGTTCAGGTTCGGTGGGCTGCTTGAGGCAGTGAGAGGCCAAATGAAGTTCCCTGACGGACATTTCTACAGCGTCTGAAGCCTGGGCTGAGTCCCGAATAATCAGAAAAGCCATCCTGAAGCTCTTAGGAAATGCCGATCTCTCTAACGCAGCACTTCCCTAAGTCCATGGAAATAAGGCCCCACATGGCCTAGCCCAAGATGCTGTGTCCTCACTGAGTCAGTTCATGTCAAGCCGAACAACGTGTCCCAGTGTCACCAATGACAGATCCAGAGTCGCACCACTCTATCCAGATTTTTTTCCAAGGAACTGTAACTTCACTTTTCACTCAGACTCTGCTTCTCCTCTCTTCAATCGCTCACCAACTACCCCCGTGCTCCCACTCAGGCCTTGCATCTCTGCCCTTTACTGGCCAGATCATATATTACATCACAAATCTGCAACAATACAGTAAACTGTGATTAACCCGTACACGTTAACCAGAGAAGTTTCACATAACCTTAGGAACGGGTGGATAGTCTTCCCTCTATCAGATCACATTGGATAACAGAGTCAATCAAGAGGGATTATTATATATATAATTTATTTTACTCTCTCATATAGCTCAATTAATTTCACAGCACTTGGAACTCTCCCCATTGGGGCTCACAATCTATATTCCTTATCAGTGTGTCTTTGGAGTGTGGGAGGAAACCGGAGAACGCAGAGGAAACCCAAGTAAACACGGGGAGAACATACAGACTCCTTGCAAATGTTGTCCTTGGTGGAATTTGAATTCAAGTGCCCAGCGCTGCAAGGATGCAGTGCCAACCACTGAGCCTCCATGTAGCCCAGTGCACCATGCTCATAGCCTATATAAAAGTAGAAGCAGGAAATGCAGCAGCCTTTTTGTTGTGAATCTGGATAGTGAGAGGATGTCATAAAAGCCATAAAACACTGAAGAAACTGTACATGCAGAGCCCAGTTTATTCTTGCACCTGCTTTTGCAGAGTTTTTAATGTGTGTGCCTTTTTTTTTTTTTTGTCTATAGTTTGTTTGTCTATAGTCATATTTCCATTGGTGCCTTTTTTGAAGTCTATTATATATGTCTTGAAATGATAAATCGGTGACAAAGAGTGACAGCATAGCAGTGAAGAAGGTTAGTGTGTGAGGAACTAGCTGTTGATTATTACCAGCCAACATCCGTTTATCAATATCCATATAGGTTGAGGTCACTTTGACATTACGAAAGACTGCACTTGCATTATAGAGTTTGAGAGGCGTTGGATTCAGTCCTACAAGACGTCAGAGTGTTACACGCGTCTTTTCAGAAAAAGGAGAGAGAGAAGCGCACCTTGCGCAGATCAAACAGGACAAGTAAGAGATAGTAGTACTCACCTTTTGATTCAGATCTTTCTTTCACTCCTCACATCAAATCACTCGCTCGTTCATGTCATCTACACCTCAAAAACATCTCAAGAATCAGGACTTTTCTCACCTTTGACTCGGCAAAAACTCTTACTGTAGCTCTTATTCATTCTCGTCTTGACTATTGCAACGCTCTACTAATCAGTCTCCCTTTTACTAAACTCTCCCCTCTCCAATCCGTCCTTAACGCAGCAGCCAGGATCATATTCCTCGCCAACTGCTACACCGATGCCTCTTCCCTGTGCCAGTCATTGCATTGGTTGCCCATCCAATATAGAGTTCAATTTAAACTTATCACGCTTACCCACAAAGCGCTCCATGCTTCAGTACCCCCTTACATCTCCTCTCTTGTATCAGTCTACCACCCTACACGTGCCCTCCATTCTGCAAATGACTTAAAATTAAAATCCTCCATAATCCGAACTTCCCACTCCCGTCTCCAAGATTTCTCGCGTGCTGCGCTAATTCTTTGGAATGCACTACCCAGGACAGTTCGATTAATTCCCAATACCCACAGTTTCAAGCAGACCCTAAAAACCCATTTCTTTAGACAGGCGTATCGCCTAAACACACTCTGTCCGTCCCAGTTTTCCCCCATATTAAAATCTTCTTCAACTTCAGGTTCATACCAACCATGTACTTAATAGCCTCGGTCAGGACTGTACACACACTGGCTGGCGACCAGTCCATGTATTATTTATCCTATTTAGTATATCAAGGCTGCATTATACAATATATGTACTTTCTACCTTTTGTGTCTCCCCCATTTCCTGATAGACTGTAAGCTTACGAGCAGGGCCCTCACTCCTTTCGATATGAGATATGCTTATTCTGTATTGTCTGTGTATGTCCCCCCTAAAATTTGTAAAGTGCTGCGGAATATGTTGGCGCTATAAAAATAAAAACTATTATTATTATATTATTACCTGAGTGAGTTGTGCATCACAGGCACAGCATTGAGCCAGGTTTGACATATAATCTTGTTGGCTGCTGCTCCACCCGCTGGATCCCGCCAGGAATCCAGAAATATGATCTAAAAATGGGGAAGAATAGGGTGGCTAAATAGCACTGCCAGAGATTTTTTAAATTGCGATACCACTAAGGTTTTGGCTTTTAAAAGATTATTTTTTGCTAAGCATTTCGGAGCTGTTCTAGCCCCTTCTTCGCCTGAAGGAGGGGCTAGAACAGCTCCGAAACGCGTAGCAATTAAAAAACTTTTAAAAGCCAAAACCTTAGTGGTATCGCAATTTAAAAAATCTCTAGCAGTGCTATTTAGCCACCCAATTCTTCCCCATTTTTTGAGCACGTCTTTTCAGGTCAGTTGGAGGCTGTGGAGCATTTTTGATCTGCAGCGAATCAATTCGCTGATGAATTAGCTGGAATTTTCAAAGGATTTGCTTGTCTCTGTTATCAGTCCTTCACTAGTAAATATACAAACATGATACATTATACATATATTCTCGTGTAAAATATTTTTGGTATTAATCAATTTAATCCAGTAGCGCCATGTTTGGATGGCTATGATCTCTGGGCTAATGGCGATTCTTATGACACTGAAGCAGGTTATCAGACACTTCTAAATGCTCGTAGACGTAAAAACAACAATATTCCTCTGTGTGAAAACATAACCACCCAATTAATTAGTGATGTGTAAAACCATATGTTATGAAATCATTTTCTCTGCGCAGGATAATTCTACCCGCTATATTCACCAATTATATTCACAATGCAAAGCATCAGCCTGGTTACTGGCATTTATCAGCACATTACTTGGTGTGAGACAACACAACCCGGCTGCATGTATTTGCAGATCCCTCATGAACACAATTGTATTACTGCTCCATGAGCTGTACAGAGCCATATTACATGACTTCTGAATGTTTGACTATAGGACCCCCTTTAAACGTTTGTACCCTTCCCTTTATCTAATAAATAACGACACAACACACTGCGTGACATTGGAATGTTAAGGCCGCAGCTGCCTCGTTTATTCAATAAACTCAAATTATAAACATTCTTAAATAATCAGCAAAGGAGGGAGTGGGGTGGGGGGATTGAAATTTTATGCAGCGACAGCTACTCCACACCGCCTCCAGTCGCAACGCACCGGCTCGGGGGCCCCAGCTATCTGCTGCCCAAACCAACTTGTCCCTCTGGGACCTAGCCCAATAGGGACACACTTCCACTTTATAACTTTCAACATCTAAGGAGTCAATCGTGGCACTGGACACCCCTCGTCCTACAGTGGAACTACCACCTTCAAACCCCCTCCCTCCTTCCATGCCACTTGCTGTGACAATTAAAATACAAACAAATATTATTATCAAATAAATTGATAGGGGCGGGTAGGACCTTCCAGCTCCAGATCAAGACTTGGAATGGACATCCCACTGCAGCCCCCCCTTTTATCAGGGTCAGCACGGCACCACCCACCAGCCACAGGTAACCCTAATTCAAATAGTTATCCCATACTCCTCCCCTAACAAACACCCCTACACTCCCACTAATTCACCCCTTAACCCCCACCTGACCACTACTGAGGCCTAGCAGACATGCTAAGTCATGCGGCCCTCCCTTTAAGCCCCTTGTTAAAGGGTGAAGTCCTGGCCATTACTGCACCGGTAGGAGCAAGTGGAGCCTAAGTGTATCTTCATATGAGATCAGGGCTTCTTTTGTTTTGGTTTCTGCATGAATAAAACATTTTTCTATAAGACACATTTCACTGCCAGGACGGAGGTATTCTCCAATAAAAGCATTTCGGTATAGACTTACAGAAAGGCCGAGTTCACACGTCAATACTAAAACTCAAGCCAGTCGCATCCACAGTGGTCATGACTGGCTCCATGTTCATGTTCCTGTATTCACCTTCACGATTGACAAGCGCAGGAGCAGCCTGTTATTGAGAAGCCCTAGTCTGCTCTGTAACCATTGGTCCATGTGAAAAATATCTGGTGCACAAACACAACGGTTATTATTGGATCAGCGGCCGGTCTATTGAGCACACGTACAGCATACTGACCGAAAAAACAGCAGTCTGAACCTGGCCTAAAGCGTCATTCTGAAGTCTGTTTTTTTTTTCACTTAGGCCATGTGCACACGTTGAGTATTTGGCCAGTATTTTACATCAGTATTTGTAAGTCTAAACCAGGAGTGGGTGATAAATACAGAAGTGGTGACGTGTTTCTATTATACTTTTCCTCTGATTGTTCCTCTCCTGATTTTGGCTTCCAAATCCTGATGTAAAATACTGACCAAATACTCAACGTGTGCACATGGCCTAAGTGAAAAAAAAAAACAGACCGGTTGTCATCAGTGTTTTGGATCAGTGCTTTTATCGGACAGTCCATTTTTTTTTAATCAATGTTTCATCTATTTTATACTGATGGAGATTTCTCAAGATTCTACTAGCAGTCAGGGAAAGTGGGCAAGTTTAATCAATGACTCAGATCAAAAAACTGTCATGTCTCCATCTAATTTTGTTTGTGGATGCATGTTCAGCAACAACCCATGTGAACAGTCCCATAAAACTGCGAGTTTTATCCATAAAAAACATGGATAGAAAAACACGAATACAACACGTACATTAAAAGCAGACGTCTGAATGTAGACTTGCGTTGTGTTCCCTACATGAGGCCTTACCCCCATAAGCTTAATTATTTAAAGAATCTATACTGTATATACATGGAGACTATGGCCCTGATTCATTAAGGCTGGCATTTTTCCCAAGGGTCCCAATACAGGGTGGGGTGGAGTGCGAGGGTCTTAATGAATCAGTCGAGGCGCAAAGTGGCGTTTGTCTCTGTGTGCACCTCAGCACAATCTTACGCTTCTTACTCCATGAATTTGATGAGTGGGATACACTACGCCCTGGTGCACCACCATCACACCATAGCTCTACCCATTTTGGCAGAGCTGGGTAAAACTGGCGTTGGGGCATTACACATCATCTATCAGGGGAGAGTTGGGAGGCCCCCATACAGATCAGATGTTTGGCTGCTCCCACCAAACGACACATTCAGTCAACTTTCATCTAATGTGTAAGGGGACCTGAGGGACTGTGGATGCTGATGAGTGCCTATTATGGCATGGTATAACACTTAGCCACAGGTTTTCAACCTCTGGATGTAAACTATGTTTTTTTTTCAACTATAGCTATATAAAATCTTGAAAATAGTGACAAAATGAAACGAAAAAGTCAAATACACTTTATTTACAATTAGGCTGGAGTCACACTAGCGTATAAAAAAATCAGTCCGATGTTGATCCAGAAAAGTAGAACGAGTGTCATGTGAGTGTCATGCGACTACAATGTGATTTTTCTCACCTAGCATCCGTATGACATTCGTATGCAATGCGTTTTTAACATCAGCTTTTACATACAGTAATTCTCTATGCCATTTAAAGCTAGTTTACAAACTAATAAAACAATCTTATATACAAAGATAGATGGAATAGATAGATAGATAGAATATATAGGATAGATGCCCTGTAGATATTTAATGTCACAAGCCCCCTACATATAATAAACTAGCATCCTTTCATGTGGCACTAAAGGGTGTTTAGACTTATTAAACCCCAAAAAAATAATTAATTGGAAAAAAATGGCGTGGGGTCCTCCTTATTTTTAATTCCCAGCTGAGGAATAGCAGACAGCTGAGGGCTGGTGTTATTATTCTGGGAAGGGGCCACTAACCATGGATCTTCCCAGCCTATTAATATCAGCTCACAGCAGTCTGCGTAGCCATGGGGTCCCCTTATTTTTAATAACCAGCAAAGGCTAAGCAGACAACTGCTGGATGATATTAATAGGCTGGTAAGGGGCTGTGGATATTGGCACCTTCCCAGACTAATAACACCAGCCCTCAGCTGCCCCAGAAATGGCGCATCCATTAGATGTGCCAATTCTGGCAATTAGCCTCGGCTCTTCCCGATTGCCCTGGTGCGTTGGCAATCAGGGTAATGGTTTTGGGGTTGATGTCAGCTGTGTAATGTCCACTGACATCAAGTCCAGGGGTTAGCTGATAAACTGCGGTAACCTTACTGACATCACCGCTCGCAGCATGTGAACTTACTGCCTGTTCTCATGCTGCAAGCGGTAACATCAGTTAGGTTACCGCAGTTCAATGGCTGTGAACTGCGATAACCTTACTGACGTCAGCACTTTACAGCAGCCGAATGTACACGCTACTCTCAATGTTTTCCACCGGCCGTGCTGATTACTGACATCATTACTGATGTCACCGCTCATCACAGTCTCTGGATGTCGCAGAGTCGGGGATCGTCGTGGGACCTCCTTGTTATGGATTTACAGTGAACCCCTTGGATTATTTTATTTTTTAATGGTATTAAATAGGTAAAAGGGGGTCGGGGAGTGCTGTTTACAATTAAAAGACTTTTCTTTGTGTGTGTTTATTTCTTTTGACTACGGGGTTAGTAATGGGGGTGTCTTATAGACGCCTTTCTATTACTAACTCGTGGGCTTGATGTCAGTAGACATTACACAGCTGACATCAACTCCAAAACCATTATCTCGCTTGCCAACGCACCAGGGCAATCGGGAAGAGCCGAGGATAAGCGCCAGAATTGGAACATTGACTCATTTACTAACAATGGTCAGAGAGCAATGTGATGTTTTCTCACATTGCACTCGTCTGATTTATACGCTCGTGTGAGTGAGCCCTTAACAGAAAAGTTCCATTATATTATAGTACCACTAACATGGAGATTCAACTAAGCACCTTGATTTGCTTTTACCATAAAGAACAAGCCCACCAGGACCAAGATAAACTGACTGCAAAAAAAAAAGAAAAACATTTTTTACAAACAAATATGAAAAATTCTGACATGATAATAATGTTTGTAATCATTGCAATCATGTGAGACTTTTGTTGCCAGCAATATTACAGTTGTAAGATGGTTAGAGTAACCTAAGATTTTACTACAATCATGGTGTGACCAAAAGTCATGATGGAGGCAAAGCCTTAAAGGGAATCTCTCTAACACCATATCCTCCCTCTATCTAAAATTGAATCTGTCAAAAACTGAACTACTCGTATTGAATCCATCCACTAACCTACCTGTGCCTGATATTGCCATCTCCGTTTGTGGCTCCACCATTACTCCCCAGCAACATGTCCACTGTCTCGGGGTCATACTTGATTCAGATCTTTTCTTCTCTCCTCACATCAAATCACTCACTCGCTCGTGTCATCTACACCTCAAAAACATCTCTAGAATCAGAACTTTTCTTACCTTTGACTCGGTAAAAACTCTTACTGTAGCTCTTATTCATTCTCGTCTGGACTATTGCAACGCCTTACTAATTGGGCTCCCTCTTTCTAAACTTTCCCCTCTCCAACGCAGAGCAAGGATCATATTCCTCACCAACCGATACACCGATGCCTCTTCCCTGTGCCAGTCATTGCACTGGTTGCACATCCAATACAGAGTTCAATATAAACGTATCACTCTCACCCACAATGCTCTCCACGATTCAGCACCACTCTCCATCTCCTCCCTCATCTCAGTCTACCACCCTTCCCGTGGCCTCCATTCTGCTAATGACTTAAAACTAAAATCCTCCATAATCCGAACTTCCCACTCCCGCCTCCAAGATTTCTCACGTGCTGCGCCAATTCTCTAGAATGCACTACTCATGACAATTCAATTAATTCCCAATACTCACAGTCTTAAGCGTGGCCTAAAAACCCATTTCTTTAGACTGGCCTATCACCTCAACACCCTTATCTAACTCTCCCCGTTTTGGCCCATATTAAAATTTGCTTCAAAATCATGTTCATACCATCCATGCACTGAATAGCCTCTGTCTGTACTGTATACATACTGGCTGGCGACCAGTTCGTGTAGTGTTATGGACTTACCCTATTTAGTATATTAATGCTGTATTATACAATATTTGCACATGTTACCTTTTCTGTCCCCCCCTATTTCCTCATAGACTGTAAGCTTGCGAACAGCGCCCTCACTCCTATTAATATCTGAGTTATGCTTATTCTGCAACGTCTTTTTGTCTGTTCAGCCCCCCCCTAAAATTGCAAAGTGCTGCGGAATATGTTGGTGTTATAAAAATAAAAATTATTATTATTATTATCTCCCCAGGTTTTTGTCAAGTACACTGACAAGCAGCATAATGTAGAAAGACCCTGATTACAGCACTTTCTGGGCTGCGTGCTGTAGTTTGGATAGAATCACAGTTTTATCAGCAGGAGATTATCACTAGAGGACTAGTAAACCTTCATGAGCTCTGTATAACCCCACCCCCTCCACCGATTAGCAGCTTTCTGCCTATGCACAGCAGAAAGCTGCCAATCAGTAGTGTGGGTGGGATTATACAGAGCTCAGCATTCAGAGAACTGCTAGATCTGCAGCATATCAGTTTTTAATCAGATCTCTGTGAAGAGCTGTGGAATTAATGGCGCTATATAAGTGAGAAAAAATAAATAAATAAAAACTTCAGCAACCAGCAAAGTAAATGACACATCACTGAAATCAGGATTTCTGCCACTTAATAATGCCACCCTCAGATGGGGCAGGAAAAACCTGGTGACAAATTCCCTTTAGCATAATAGAGCAAAGCAAATGTGAGGAATTTACATTTCCTGACACTCGTTATTTTACGACAATTTATAGACATCATCCCATTTCCGCACAATGAACTGCAACGAATGTTCAGTCAGTAATGTGACAAACCCCTTTCTGTTCTGGTCCATGTTCAGACCCCTCCTGCTGCCCGCAGGAACAGATCCAATGTTAGCAATATATTTCAGAATGGCTATTTAGGCAATTCTCAGTGTTTTACATAACTTGCTGTAGATCACCTTTAAATTGTAAGTGCAATTAAAAGGAAATCTAGGACCAACTTACGAGAATACACAGGGAACTAAACTCAATTTTATCAGGATCGTTACTAATCCAAATTTATAACATCCCCAAATTGAAGCCAACTCCGAGAGCTGGAGGTTTGCGCAAAATAAAAAAGTAATTAAAACCACTTTTCCTTAAAGGACTTCTTTCTTTAAAAGAAAGAGAAGAAGAAGAAGAAAAAAAAAGCTGACGGGTGAAGGAGCTCGCCATCCACACCAAATTTAGGCGTGCTGCACCCATTTAATAAAAATCACTGCTGTCACTTTTACTCGCCAAGGCTGACTCATCGGATCTGAACATTTTCACACTCTATTAAAAGGCAATAAAACATTTTCTTCCAAGACACGGCTTGGAGTAGACAGATTCCCTTTAAAAGGTTGTGTTCTGCTGTTCCCAATAAAGCAGAACCCAGGGGAGCGAGAGGAAGGAGGGATGGATTATACAGATGGCTGATGTCAGACTGAAATATTCCTTTTTTTTTTTTTTCCTACCACTCCTCACCCCATCCTTCTTTCTCCTGGCTGCGTATAAATCAAACTATCCGCCTCCTCTGCTTCTGAACTTTGCTTACCTGTTATGGCCTATCAAAGGCCCAATAGTGGGAGAGATCTCCATCAGTCAATGTCCAGGAGGGAGGGGAACAGGGAGTCACTGTGGAGAGACAGGGTCACCCGGAGTGCATTTGGTCAGGTTAAGCACTTGAGGTAAATTACAAATTATGCAGCTGTCTGCTGTGGTTTGATTGATTGTAATCAACAAGGCTTCAATCACTGAGCTGACTTGTGTTCACATTGGCCAAACTCTGGCAAACTGTAGGTCTTCCTACCCGCTCTCCGAGCAGCCCTTCCTTCAAAACTCTGCCCTAAAAACGACCCTTTATTTTTTTTTCCGCTGAAAAGAAAAGTCTCTTTCTGGAAATCTTTGAAAGGAATGTTATTAATTCTGGCCAGGGACTCGGTACAGTAAAGGCAGTTGGAGGGGTGAGAAGGGGGAGGGAAAGAGCCCTACAGAACTGCCAAGATACTGTCAGCCTTAAAATACTCTTTATTGCACGCGCATTAGCCGAACCTTTAACCCTCACCGGGAACTTGGGGGAAATGTTATGTCTTTCTACATATAGACGTCTATAGCCGCTTAACTCCCTTTCGAGAAATAACTGTTGAGATCACAAGCAGTAATGTAAATCTGCTGTAACCCATTCCGATTGGGTGGATTTCGGCTTTATTTATTATTTTTTTTTAGACCATTTCTAATGAGATCTAAAAAATTGTGTTTCGTCTGATCTGTCTCAACTGCTTCATGTTTTTCTGCCTCTACTTGTTCTAACTTTTTTTCTAATACAGTACGTAGCTCGTGTACCGATACATTATTGGACGGGAAATGGAAAGCAGAGAAAAGAAACCCCTAGTGTTACCAAACAGGAAAAAGATCCGAGGGTTTTTCATGATTTTTTTTTTGTTCTTTCTTAGATCCAATGATCTCCAAAGCGTCAATTTAGCCTTATTTACTCAATGCTGATCATTGCAAAAATACTAGAACATCTGTAATTACTAGATGTTGGTATGTTCAGCTATCCACCTAACGGCTCGTGCAGACGACCATAGTTTCGGTCCGGTAGCGATCCTCCGAAATGTCAGATCGCACGCGGACCAATGTTATTCAATGAGGCCGTGCAGATATCTGATTTTTTCCTTGGACCTAGGATTCCGGAAAAAAAATCGCAACAAGCACGATTTGCCTTTGATAATCAGATCACAATCGGCCAAAAAAGTCTTTGTGAAAGGTTTGTAAAAAAAAAAACAGTCCGCACTCACATGACATCTGAGTGCAGTGTTATTTTCAAGCACAGAGTATTTTCTCTTCTTATTCTCTACATCTGTGAAAATTGGATCCCACTCCAATCAAACTTTCATCAGAGCCTGATGAGAGTGTGATGAGCTCAATCGGACGGTTTTTCTGAAGTCGTGTGACCCTAGCCTTATGTTTATAGACGCCTTCCAACTGAATTCTAATGGCTGAACCTTCTGTTCTCCAGAAGATAAGATGAGTCTGATCGTGGCTGTCTAATAGGAAACACAGGTACATTCGGCCGAGCCAAGTTTTCCTGTGTATGGAAGAGTGAACTGACAGTTATCTAATGTGTATAGGAGACTTAAAGGGGTTGTCCAGGCATGGAACAAAGTTTGCAATTACTATATGATTTCCTAGTATTGCCGGTGCAAGTCAGTGGTCACAAGGTGTGATTTGCATACATCCGATCACGTGCTGATCAGACATGTTCATTAAAGGGGTTGTCCACTGCCAGGACTACTTCTTGATCAAAATGTCTTGCCCCAATAAAATAAAAAAGCTTATACTCACCTCCCGTGTTGGCGCCGTTCCCGCGCTGTCACACTTGCTCTCCCTGGGCTCCTGTGCGGTTGTTGTGACACATGACACCGCCGCCCAGTCAGCCCCGGCATCACTGTCCTCACCTACGCACAAACTGAACTTGAAGAGGAAGTCCGGACTGCAGTTGATCTCGGACTTCCTGTTCATGCTCAATTCAACAGGAGGTAGGGACAGTGACACTAGCGCTGATTGGGCGCTGGGGTCACATGTCACCACAACAGCCCCGGTGAGAGTGAGTGCGACACCGTGAGAATGGTGCCACCACGGGAAGTGAGTATAGGCTGTATTATTTTATGGTGGCCAAGCATGGGTTATGAACAGGGGTAGTCCAAGTAGTGGACAACTTCTTTAAACTTCAGTTGAAAGAAGCTGGATGAGACTTACTATAATTACTAATCAAAGTTTTATACTGGCATAAACAAAATTTTATAAAATAGCATTGGAAAAGCTTGCGGAAAAAACTTTTACAAAAAGTACAGTGCAGAATCACATTCCCCACGATCAGCCGATCTTACAGAGCAGGACTTTGCCTTTAAGAACTTCCCCACAAAACTCCAGTCTGAAATGTGAATTATGTTATAATTTACTGCTCCGTTTAAATAGGCAAACTTGCAGCTAATATCTCAAACTGGCCCAAACAGATCATTCAGTTGACACAGCTGCTTTCTATTACGTCTTTGAAGTCCCTTCCATGCCTTGTACAAGTTAACAGGTTTATGTAAAATATTTGCAGTTCTCCTAAACGCCTCCGAATTCCAGATCGCGCCCCCCTTACACCCCCATTCTAGATTTCCTCTTTTACTTGAATGGCACCAAAGTCAGAAGTGGTATTCCCAGGACTCACAGTTTTTACAGATGCTGTAAAACCTAACAGATGCCTCTAGATTACAAGGAACTGCTCAGTTAGTGCTGGTTTAATATAATGTTTGTTGTACAGACCAGGCCAGGAGGTCATGTGGAGGTTTCCACAAAGCTATGAAGGGTATATTGACAAGGGCAATAAAAATAAAGTCATTCTATTCAGTAATGAGGAGGGAAAGGGAGGTAAAGCTATGATTCCAGAACATACTCACTCTGCATGTCAAGGCATATAGGGGCAGATTTATGAAGCCCGGCGTTTCACACGCTAGTCTTAAACAAAACTCTGTGTAAAACTTATTAAGAGTCTCAAAATTAAATCTACACCTGACATGACCAGATGTAGATTTGCGCCACATTTTAGGACATTTTTCCCTCTTTAGAATTAATAAATTTGTCCGAAAATTTTTTCTCACACCTATAATCATTTATCATAAACTTTACTCATTACATTTCCTAAAAAAAATTGAGATGGGGAAAAAAATCTGTAATTTTAGCCCAAATATGACTGGAGTTAAAAAAATTTTAGGTTACAAACACAAACTGACCTAAACTCCTTTGTAAATTTTTCCCATGGATGACAACAAATTTTATATTTCAACCGATGTGGACATGGTGCAATACTGTAGCCAATTATAAGAGATCTGGACTAGGTTTTGGCACCTTTATCTTTCAAAGGCTTCATAGGTGTAATTTTGTCCACAATCTCACTTTAAGCCCAGTAGTCGTGGGTTGAAGCATTATATCCTTCAGAAAAATTATGCAAATAATGATACCCATCGAAATCATTACAATGATGTCTCCACCGCTGCTCAAACATAAGTCTCCACCAAACTCCACCGAACCCAAAAGCACCACAGATACAGGCTGGTGACGAGCTCATGCAGCCTTTATCTATCCCTCATCCCCTCAAGATGGCTGGACCATCATTGTAAATAAGCCCCTGTCCTTTGTGTCACCCCCACCTCATTGTAGATTGTAAGTTCTTACGAGCAGGGTCGTCATTATTTTTGCTTTAATTATTGTATTATCTTTAGCTATGCTACTTTTGACTGCAGAATATGAACCTCTGAATTGTAAAGCGCTGCGGAATATGTTGGCGCTATATAAATAAAGATTATTATTACTATCATTAATGAGAATTTTATGACTTTTTGAAGACTGATGAGCATTCTAGACCAAGGCCATGATTGGCTGCATATCTGCCTATGAATCTTGGGCTAATAGACTTCAACAGTTGTAATGAAGGAGAAAAAGCAAAGAATAATTTGTGTGCCATCAGGTGATTGTAGGACTCATTTAGGACTCATGTAGGACTCATTTAGGACTCATGTAGGACTCAAGATTGTGAGCCCCAATGGGGACAGTGATGATAATGTATGTAAAGCGCTGCGGAATATGTTAGCGCTATATAAAAATAAAGATTATTATTATTTCACCAACTTTTTCAATAACATTATTTTGTTCAAACATATAATAGGCCCAATTCACCAGAATTTTGGGCGTAAAACACCTCCAAAAGTCACAAAATGTTTGTGCAACGAGAGGTTGCACAAAACTTTTGCACCTCTTGGCAATTTCACCCCACCACCAGCCAACTTCTCCAAAATGGGCAAAAAGTTTGCCACAAATATAGTCCAGTCCTTGACTGGAGGATATTTCTGGCCGACATGCACAAAGCTTGTTGTAAGATGTGCCTAATTCATTAAGAGGTGTTCACCAAACGAAAGCATGAAACAGCTGTCACCCGAATGCTGACTCGGAAGACGGTTATTTCTCCTCTCTAACTCATATATGAGCGCTTGGCTCAGCTGACCAGTCATGTGTTTCCAACAGGGAGTGAGGAGGAAACAAAAAGATCTGGGATTGAAATTACAACTGCCCAATCCTTTTTTCCTCCAAATCGGGAGGCTCCCATACAAGTCAGCAGTCTTCTCCATGATTGTGGAGCCTACTGAAACAGGTTAAGGGACCTTTTTAAACGCTTCGGAAGCCTTTGCAGGTGTTTTTGTTAATTATTTTAATTTACTGAGATAATGACTTTTGTGTTATCATTGGCTGTAATCCATAATTATCAACATTAACAGAAATAAACACTTGAAATAGATCACTCTGTTTGTAATGACTCTATATAATATATGAGGTTCACTTTTTGTATTGAAGAACTGAAATAAATGAACTTTTTGATGATATTCTAATTTACTGAGATGCACCTGTACAAACTCCTTGCAAATGTTTCCCTTGGTGGGATTTGAACCTAGGACCCCAGCACTGCAAGGCTACAGTGTTTGGCCAACTTTTATCTAAGGTATATGTGGGTCTTTAACCTTAACAAAGACTTGGACCCCTCATTGTTCTACTAAACCAAATTTACATCACCAAAGTGTATGATTAAATAGTATTTACTGTACACAACAAGAAAATACAACAGTACTACAGTGCTAGTAAAGTTGTTGTAGCTCAAGTGTGGTCATTGAGCTGCTACAGCTTTACCAAATTGTAGATCTTAGATAACAGACAGTGGAGCCAATTTAGTGCAATTAACAGGAAAGGACAGACAAGCAGTAGACAGGGTCAATGGTGTAAAGGTCATACAGCTGACCATAGATCACAGATGGTCACTGGGCAGAGCTTCTTCTACTACAGAACAATCTATAGGAGCGTGTCATCTGCAGATAAATTAATTTGGGGTCCTATTACATGGGCAGATAAATTGCCCTCAAGTAGCAGCAGATCGATGATATATCAAGTCCATTGATGTTCGTTTAAACATTTTTACATTCGAGGGTCTCTTACAATCATTTGTGTGATCATAAGTACGAAACTCTTCAACTCATTTTCGATATCACATCCCGTTTACACAAGATGATGATTCAGGAGCAAAATTTTTATGTCTGCATAAAAGATAATCGAGGATTAATAAGTGTTTTATGATATCTCGTTTGATCACGGAGTCTATTCACAATGGTCAACCATCAGGAACGGATCATATGAACAATCATTCATTCGATCATCGCCTTGTGTCAAAGGCCCTTTACCGAACATTTCATGTCCCATGTACTCATTCTGTGTTGGCATCTCTCTATTTCTGTTGGTTTGTAACTGGGTATTTGTTCAATAACTTCTTATAAATTTATAATTTTTATATCACATAATATAGATGGAGAATGGCCCAAAGTATGTTGTGAACCACGAGCTTGGACTAGAGGAACATTCACGCTGTATTTCCACCTTCGAATATCTTTTATCACAACTGAAAGCTGAGAACCCAATCAATGTTATTTTGCCTTTCCTTCCTCCTTCCTCCGTTTTAGCAATAGGTTGGGTCTTGGCATCCTAACTTCTAAAATGTCCCTATGACATATAGAGAAATAGAACATTGAAAGTAATTATTCTCACATGGGCACATAAGTCACCAATTTAAAGAATCCTCTTGAATATACCGGTAGTTATTAAAAATAGAAAGGAGTGACAACGTCCATAGGGAGATGCAAAAAAGTAGAAAACGTTTATTCCTCAAACATGAAACTTGCAACGTTTCGACCTATGCAGAGGTCTTTGTCAGGCATGTTTGCCAAAGGGTTCTGTCGTATGTCAGAATGTTACAATTTACCGGTACATGTTGAGGGGAACAAAAAGGTTTTCTACTTTTTTTGCATTTCCCCTTTGGTCGCTTCTAATGTTTGATGTCTCAATTTGTCAGAAAGTTGTTTTTTTTTTAAAGTACAGCTAGACTTTAATCCAGAATAATTAAGTTGAGTACTATTTCTGAAGCACCTGTACATTACACTCCCAAAAAAAGCAAAAATTTTAAACAAAAATAAAATTTAAAGTGTAATTTCTGTTTTACAACATACAATTAATTCTGTCAAATCAGCCACATTAACCAATAGCCATAACTACCATCCAATCATATGCCACAGAATACAATCCCCCATAACTTTAGAGATTGGAAAGGGAGGTGGAATATGGTATTCAGCTTTATAACATGATATTATGATTCCTTCTTTTGAATATTTAAGATCATTTTACTGGTTATTGTCAAATTATTGAAGGAGCCCAAGTGAGGTGGCTCCTATAACAGTTTATTTCATGTAGGACAATGACCAGATGAATATAACATTTTGCAAAGAGGATTATAAAAGGAAAAAATAGAAAGCAAAGGAAGGAAAGGGAAATATATTGCTGAAATCCAATCCTTTCATTAAATAAATTAGTCTGTGAAAGTGTATCTGCAAGTTCTTAGAGACTAGCCCCAGGATGAATTAATACTGCTGCAAGCCGAAGACGTAGCCAAGTCCATATGACTTCCACAGCTTGCATGTGGGACACAAATCCTGGTTCACTCTGCCTTTTACTTAACTGTGTATCTGGAGGAAGTGTAAGGGAAAATCCAAGACAGAAAGGAGGATTTATTATCTTTAATGATACTATATTGAAACATTTGATCCATTTGATCCTTGTACCTGTACATTTATGAATGGTGGTGAACCCTATTACAGTGAGGCCTTGGAAGCGTAGGGCCTTTATCCAAAAAATTAATAGAGTCCAGAGTCCTGTCTACATGGTATGGTGGGTATGAGATGGAAGGACTAAGATGTAAATTGAAGAAAGTTATGGTGGTGTCATCAATTAAGTTTTCTTACTTGAAGACCCTATATTAAGTTGATGATGGATTCCTTCATAATTATGGATATAGATGTTCCTGGAAGTTCTCAGACCTGCATACATTATAGAGTTAGATATTTTCTGAACTTCTTCGTAACCCAATCAAAAATACCAAAGAGCCCACATATTTCACACCGCTGTACAGAGATTGCTAACAGTCCATGTCCAAATGAGGGCTCACGATCTACTTTCCCTACGTTACACTTACACCAGGCTCAATTTAATTGGAAGACTTGGCTATTATTCTGGAGTCTGTAAAGAAACTAGAGTACCAGGAGGAAATCCAAACAAGCAGGGGAACCTACAAACTTCACGGTTTAATGTCCTTTTAAGTCGTTTCTGGCACCTCACATTATGTTGACTTTTATCTTTTTATATACTACAACATTTCTCATCTAATTCTACCTATAATAATCAGGAAATTACAGGATTGTTCTCCGCTTTTGGGAAGTTCGAAGAGGTTAATTTTGAAGGACCGTCCCCAGCCCCCGTGGTTTGTCAAACGGTGGCCTTTTCTTTATTTCTTCTAGATCACACAAAGAATCCGCTCAGTGCTTTAAATCTCCCCATGAAATATTGAAAACGCTTTTACAGAGACGGTAACATGTCGAGGCAACAAAAAGGATAAAAAGAAAAAAAAGAATTCTATTGAAGATGTCAAATAACCAAAGGAAATGAGAGCACTAATTCTATTAGGGATCTGAGCTAATGAATCAAAACTGCAAGAAAGCATTATAATCCAGAAAGCGTTAGTGACAGACTCGCTTCAAACCTGCCATAAAACTGTCACTGTGCTTACCTAACAACATGATTAATATACGCGGCGTACAATAGCATTTTTATAAACATCTAATCGAAATGATATTTCTCTTGGCTGCTTTCAGAGGCAAGCTGTTTATGATTAAGCAAATTCTTTCTGTGCACACACGGCGCTGTGAGGGGAACAGACTGAGAGCTCTATGTTCAGCACGGAGGCAGGAAGCCGATTGTGGCACGGCGCTTTACTGTCACACACATAGCGCCAGTACAACTGCTTTCACTTGGATTTTTCAGGCGAAATATGGAGTTGTGACAGCTAGTGACATTTTTGGAGACTGATAAATTGATGTCTAATGCGACTTTGGAGATACGTGCTGAAAAGCAAAGAGGGACGTGATGGCGTATTTATCTGAAATGTGATTCAGAATATCTCACCATAGTGTGAAGACTTTATGGTGCCACAAGGATTCCCTGCAGGTCTGTTCTAGAGAGCCAGAAGTAGTCTGTGTGGCACCACATGGCACAACACAGTAAAACAGAGGTACTTACCCCTATAAGAAATGTTTCTAAGGAAGAACAATTCCTTAATACTTCATATAATGGAACAACAGAATTCTTTCTACTGGACTTCGGATGCTTCCATACGAAATCGGAAGCATAAAGAGGTATAATCTGCTTCCGAAGACATCTATAGGTGTCTTATTAAAGGGCTTATCCACTACTTACATTCTTAAATATTATATTCCCCAGTATAAAATAAAAATCACAGATATTCACCTCCCTATGCTAATTTATATAGCGCAATTAATTCCACAGTGCTTTACAGACATCATCATGGTTATGCCACATGTGCATTGCAGCCAATCCCCCGACCAGACCATTGGTGGACTGCTTCACTCATACTTCCGTAGAATGACCTCCAAAGAAACTGTGAGCAAAATAGCCCATTAGTGGCCACTGATTGGCTGCAGTGCTCACGTGGCATAAAAATCTCACGCAATCATCGGGAGATCTAGCAGTGACATTGCTGTATTGGTGCTGGAACAGGAGGTGAATATCTGTTATTCTTATTTTACACAGGGGAATATAGTATTTAAGAAGAGATTGTCTGAGAAGTGGACAACCCCTTTTAGGGCCCAATACAACTTAAAACTTGTAATGAGCTGTGTATATAAGATCGATAGGCAAAATTTCTGTGTCTGTCAATGTGTCTTAATTCTGTCTTTTTAAAAATATTGTTGCCTAGGTGGCGCTGTTTTTTTTATTTTTATATTTTGCAATTCATCCCTGACTAATCAACAGAGGAGACAAGACATGTGTCGGTGTCGTTTCATCTTCTGTTGCAAGGTTTACCATTTATCATTTTGTTTACAGTATTTAAATTTGCCAATTTTACACATTTTATAGCCAAATGCTTGTTGACATGACAGTTATCCATTCCCACTCCCAAAAACATGCATGCGTGACTCAATTTGTTATCGGTGGAAAGAGGGGAGCAAATGGCTACCAGACACCTCTAGTGGTGGCTTATCTCTCAGTGAACAAAAGCTTCATCCAGTTGTAATGTAATCTTGCCCAATCCTTATCCTTCCCTGGCATCTGCCATCAGGAAGAGTTGGACGATCCCTTTGATATAGGTTGGTTTGACTAAAATACTTCTAATGTGCATGGCTAGCTTAAGGGTTATTCCCATCTCAGTTCTTCATGGCTAAGATGGGAATAATTATGTCCATGCGCCGACGACCGGAGGTGGAACTATTTAATTTGGCACTTAGATGTATGGTAGAGGATTTTGACCCTAGTTTTTTGGCTTTAACCAAATGATTTTATTAATAAAACCAACATGCAAAAGCCTATCAGCTTTGGTTAAGGTTGGGAGAATTTATTTTTAAACCGTGAAAATTCCATAAAATGCTGGAGGTCATAGTAACTGTGTTCATATGTCAGCTATCTGAGAAAGTCAGAGACAATAGAATGAACTTTTGAGACACAGACAAGAGGGCAGAATGACCCAGGAACAAGATTTATGCTGATATATCATCGTTTTTTACGACTCCTCCAAAGCATTTGCACAGTAAGGGGTTTCCTATTGGAATCCCAACTTAAATAGTGATGGATCTAAGAGGTGGACAGGCCTTCTGAAGATGTGTAAAGAAGATATGGTGATAGAACAAAAAAAAACCTTGGAGGGGCAATAAAATTCTGGCTTCCCAGCTCCTTCATGAGCTCATTGATCAAGGTAGCTGACAGGCAGTCTAAATTATTCTAGTGATTGACAGGGAAGACTTGAAGACAGACCTCTGTGTGAACCTGTGATGACCTCAAGAAAGTTTGGGAAGTGACTCTGATCTTTGCTGATTCGTGGGTTGAACCACCTTCCACATCCTGATGGGTCTTTGACATGGAGAAGCTGGGCAGGTTCCAGCCTCAGGTTCACTCCTCATTCCAGGAGGTCTGTGTGTCTATGCAAGTTCCCCCTGCTGAGGACACATGCTCCTATTGTACAATCCCTGCAGTCAACTCCTTGGGGGCCCCTTTCATCCTCTCATTTTTGAGTTTAACTCATCCCTTCTCTTTTTCTAACTCCACCAACAACAAAGGTTTGGGAGAATTGATGCCATCCTGTTTTCAGAGGAAAGGTTATTTGAAGTTTGCACATCACTTCAAAAAAGAAAAACATATGCATGAAGCATTACCAGAGCAAAGAGAGAACATTTTCCTATTTATTATATTTATTACTTATATAACACCATTATTTTCTGCAGCGTTTTACAGACATCATCATTGCTGTCTCCATTGGGGCTCGCAATGTAGATTCACTATCAGTGTGTCTTTGGAATGTGGGAGGAAACCGGAGAACATGGAGGAAACCCACGCAAACACGGGGAGAACATACAAACTCCTTGCAGATACTGTTCTAGGTGGGATTTGAACCCTATGAAATAGAACCTTTCTATTTTATTAATCCATATTTATTACTGTCACCAAAGCAGATGCACAAAGTCCTCCTTGTACACCTAACCTTACAAAGGTACTTAAAAAGGTATACATGAAAGAGGCATATTAGGGTACCCAAAAAGCAGTTGTGATGAGAATTAGACATTTTTCCTTGTACCACATAGCTAGGTTGCAAATCTGTTTTAAGAGAACTGCCAACATTAAATGTAGAGCCTTTTTTGTTGTCTACATAAACTATCCTATGACGCTTTTCTATATAATGCCGCAGGACAGGAAAAAACCTGCTTCCATGACTACTCTTTAGGATGCTCAAAATGAGGGGATTCTGCATATCAAAGCCTACAGGTCTTTTTCTCTAAATGAGGACATCCCCCTCATCTACGTATATCCTATAGATTATTATTATTTACTTTTAGAGCACCATTGATTCCTTGGTACTGTACATGAGAAGGGGCTACATACAAAATACTAATATAAATTACAGTCAAGAAACTAACAATGACAGGTAGAGAAAGGAGAAGGCCCTGCTCGTGCGGATTTACACTCCACATAGATAGACTCTTCTGCTAAATACAGTACAGGCATTAGGAGACAAACGACTTGAACTTTTCTATTGGAGAACTATCAAGAGAAGTCCAGAAAATAGCTTTTAATATAGCAAAGGGAGAAATACCTACTATGATACTGATTAAATGAAACCTGACATCAGATTCAGGCCACCCGAACCACAGGCAGCATGAACCGGAGCCAGCGATATTGCAGCTTTTCAGAGAAAACATACTTTGAAATGTCAAGCCAGGGATCTCAAATGACTTGTCCATGCCTTCTTCTCTGTGCTCCCCTAGACGGAAGGTCTCTCCCATTGTGTATGTTAATGGAGAGACCTGTCAGTCTAGGGGAGTGGGTGGGGAGAAGTCGTCAGGGACTGTCCTCTTGGACTAGTCATCTGAGATGCAAAGAATGTTTTTAAAAGTATTTTTTCTCTAAAACTTGGATATCATAAATCACACCTCAGATTCTCTTTAAGTATTCAGACATATTGGATAAAAGTTGTTCGAAATGTGTTGCTTGAAAATGATGCACAAATGATGTTTTAAATGCTAATGACAGACAACTGTTTAAACAATTATTGGGTAAAGTTGACTGGTCTGATGGCTGATGCTTAAAAAAATCTATATATTCTTAAATTTCAGTTCTATGTGGCATGTTGATTATTATTATTATTTATTTATATAGCGCCATTGATTCCATGGTGCTGTACATAAGAAGGGGTTACATACAAAATACAGATATCACTTACAGTAAATGAACTAACAATGATAGACTGGTACAGAGGGAAGAGGACCCTGCCCTTGTGGGCTTACATTCTACAGGATGGTGGGGAAGGAGAGAGTAGGTGGAGGGTCAGATCATCTGATATACAATTTATCATCCACATTTCATCTCTTTCTAATCTTTTTTTTGTAGAACTAGCATCTCGAAAATCGGATGAAAGATTTAAAGGGGTGATCCAATATCTAAAATGCCTTTTATAAATATCTATCTTTAAGCCTTAACCACTTTTGGAATTTGCTTTTTTATAAAATTCCATGCCATTCTCTGTCCTGCTCATCCCTATATCTGTTTTTTTACTTTACTTCATGTGACAGGTTCATTTGAGAGGAGTCTCAAATGGGACATCACAGTAGGATGGTCCTGCAGTCACTGAAGTCGACAGTTTCTATCATTCCTCCTGAAAAAGAATGTCATTACAAGGGGATGTTGCTTTCACTTACCACAGCTTCTGTAACTGCCTTCCCTTATGATGTCCTATTTCAGGGGGCAGTGATGGACACAGGATCGCAGCCTCAATGTCCACGTCATCGATGCCCACTGGCTGCACCTTCAGTGACCACCGCAACACTTCTGTCCCCGCCACCCGCATCTTCAATGGCTTGCTTCACAGCCCCTGTTTCTGATACCATCATCTTTTTCCCCTGAAATGAGACTTTGTTAGGACAGTGATAGAATCTATGGGGCTGTCGTCACTCACCTTGCTTCCATCACCATCCAATGATGATGTTTTCTTTCAGTGAAAAAAGTGGCAGGGACAGAAGCGGCAACTGAAGATGCGGGTGTAAAGGAGTGGAAGAGCTATCGGCACCCCTTCTGAAAAACATTTGTATTGAATGTAATGCATTCACCTGCTTTATATGTGGTGTTATGTAACCTGTGTTGTAACAATTAGTTAGTCAGGACAGGGTTAACTAGTAGGGTCAAGCCCATGGTGGGAGAAATTAAATGGGCATATAAAAAGCTAGTTTCTGTCTTTTAGTAGTTGATAGGGAGAGAGAGGGTTGGAGAGCAACTGGAGGATCAAGACACATTGCAGTTTAGGAGAAGGACACAAGTTGGAGAGTGTGTTTAGCTCAGACGAATTAAAAATAGCAAGTTCCAGAACACGTTCTATCACCAACTGACATTTACATGGTCAGAGTGCAGAGATTGAAACAATAATATGAAGGTTCCTTTCCACCGACAGTGAATTCAGCCGTAGCATAATAGACCTGTGGGAGGCATAATTCCCCAAGGCAGCTAGAAGGATTGGGCACAATGGGCACTGTGTTAGAAGGTCATAGAA
This sequence comes from Phyllobates terribilis, assembly GCF_046119375.1. NCBI lineage: Eukaryota > Metazoa > Chordata > Amphibia > Anura > Dendrobatidae > Phyllobates > Phyllobates terribilis. The sequence goes on along the minus strand of NW_027362771.1, from coordinate 493,093,522 downwards.
GATAGGAGTTTCTATACTGACCAAAAGGGGACACGAAGGTACATCTGTAGTAGTGGTGGATAAGAAAGTGAGGGCCAGATCTAGAAAGCTTGAGAAGTACTCTCTCACTCATGCAGAATATCAATTGTGCCATTGAAGTGTCATGTCTGTTACATATCAGAAGAGGGCCTCTGTATGAGGCAGAAGATTTGTACCAAAAGCATATAATGTCGATTGTTACAGTTCTATTTAAGAAATTCCAGTAAAGATGTTTTTAACTTTTTACATCGGATTCTGGTCTCCCTGATTCGTTGCATATTTTCATGGTCCCCATACCATCAAACCACTTGTGGCCTGAAAAGGGGTAGACACAGCAAACCCTCACATCGTTTATACACACTCAGTGGTTTCGTAACCGGGTGCTTTGGGACCATTAAGGAAACCTTGCCACAAATTGTCCCTTACATGGGCACCAGGGATGAAAGCTGCGGTTCTCCATCACCGCTACTAAAACAGGATGTCGTCCAGGGACAGTAACTGTGGTAAGTGACTGCAGCGCCACCCCATACTGAAGTCCTGTTTCAGAGGGGGTGATAGAAGCTGCGGACTGCACTGACTGATGGGCCATCCTCCTGTAACGTCCAAATTGAGACTCACTTCAAACTAAACGTCACAGGAAGTACGGTTTAAAAAGAACAGATATAAGGATGAGCAGGATAGGGAGAATAGTAAGGAATTTTATATTGTTCCAAAAGTCCTTAGAAATTAAAGATAGTTATAAAGGGCAATGTAGGTATCGTCCCACCCCATTAATACACTCGGACTTCTTACCTTCTACTGATTTGGAGAAATTACTTCTCTCGTCCTCCTAGTATTTGTCTCCAGCAGTAGAGATATATGTGAGCCTTTATAATAACAAATGAGAAGCTAGATAGTGCCTAAAATTGCAATATTATTTCCATTGTATCCCAGACACTTCACTCTAAGCGTTATGGTTTAGTAGAATAAAGAAGACAATGGGCAGCCTCACTGCAGCAAGAAGCTCATCTAAGCGAGTCGGACATTAAAGCCATCACCTTGTACTGATGCAGCCATTTGTATCTACTACCGGTACAGACGCTACAAATTGTGGTATCATTGTCCTACAGGTCCATCCATGCAACCTGTGATGAATCACGAACGCCCCAAATAAAATGATTCATGTGTTTCATCACTATTCACTATTACCCCTATTACTCATCAGGTACCTGCGGCAGTTCTGGATACGCATCCCAGCACAATTCACTCATTTCTTTTCTTTTATTTATATCCTCTCTTGCGTTTTGTCTGAGTGAACACAAACCCTTTCCCCCAGGCTTAGTAATACCAATGTCCCAGGCCACATTTAATCAACAAAAAGCTAAACACTTCCAATCTGTAACGGTTCATCTGGAAGCGTGCCGCCTCTCTCCGGGCCACAGTAATGGCTCTCCTTGCTATCGGTGGCAGGGTCCTACTTTATAATGCTGCTATCCCTCACTGTCAGGCCTGTCTTGTGAGGAATTTTTATTATACTTCATTCTTCTCTCAGGCAGAGATTTCTCCTTTTCTTTTTTTTCCTAAATCCCCTTTAACAAAAAAAAATAAAAAATCAAACAAAAAGACGACAGAGCAGAGAAAGTCAAATCCGATCATAAGAAGAGTTTGGCCTCAGATAGCGAGGTTTTCAGGCACTTTTGTCTGTCACTGAGTAAGAGGCCTAAAGCCTGTGGTTTTCCCACCGCTGGCGCAGAAACTGACCACTTCTGTCAAGCAACGCTTCAAAAATTAAGATGGAAAGATTTTATTATAACAAACAGTTGGTTAGGGCGTTGAAAGAAGTTGCTGATGCATCTGTATTCATTTTCTGGCATGTCGGGTACATTTGTGCTGCTTGCTTTGAAGAAAATGCAGACTTCATTGATAATTTAGATAAACTAAGGACCTAGTACAGACCTCATGGTAGATGAGGACAGCAACTTTACCCCTTCACGACACCAAAAAAGGCTCAGGATAAATGCCAATGCTGCAATCAGAGAGGGTGAGGGGCATTTTTGCTGACCAACCAGAGCTACTAGTAAAAACAGCGCATGGGATTTTCACACGCTGCTTTCTCTGGGTTTGGGATTGCACAATGAAGGAAATAGAAAGAATTTTATGTACACAATGTCTTTAAGATGCTGGTGGATCCGCCAGCTTTTCTTAAGCGTAGCCACTTCAGGGAGAAGTAGGCAGTAGTGATGCGCAAACATGCTCTGATAAGGGGTTATCCGAGCACGCTCGTGTGCTATCTGAGTAGCTTCGAAGTGCTCGAAAACTATGTTCGAGTCACCGCGGCTGCATGTCTCCCGGCTGTTCAACAGCCACAACACATGCCTGTTTGTTAGGGAATCCCTGCATGTGTTGCGGCTGTCTAACAGCTGCGAGATATGCAGCTGCGGCGACTCGAACATAGTTTTTGAGCACTTTGAGGCTACTCGGTTAGCACCCGAGCGTGCTCCGATAACACCTTATCCAAGCACGTTCGAACACCACTAGTAGGGAGACTTTGTTGACTGTTTTGCCATTGTCTTTATGGCAGCTCTGCCACCAGCGCCTCTTTTGTATCATTTAAATCTAAACGAGTGGCTTCCACTAGGTATGAGCGTAGTGAGGAACATCCCGGGGAATGAACATGCTACTTCTTTTAGCCACCCACAGTTTCCGAACTCTAAAGTAGTTAAAAGAAGTACTAAGAGACTGAACATGTGCATTGAAATGTCGTACATAATGCTGTGCATTATGTTCATTTTTTTTGCAACAATTTTCGAACGCTTTTTCAGGTAGGTTCAGGTGGTATCTGCATGAAAAAGATATTATGTGCACACTTGCCCAAAGGGTATGTGCGCATAAAGTTTTTAAGGAGTTTTTGGAGCAGAAACTGCTTGCACTGAAGAGGGCCAACAGCCCAAAACCGTGTCTGCAAATTGAGATTCTGATTGGGCTATTATCCTAAGTCATATTGCACGACTCGTTAAAGGTTGATTGTGACTTGTAGGATTGCTGCCTCCAATAGGTGGCGCTATAAAGTTCAAATCCTCTTTCTCTCTGAAGAGGCAATTTGCATATTACATTTCCCAGAGGAGCATTGCACGGCGAATAAACCTCCTTACCTTGGTATGCCAGAGCCGGTGTGTCACTCTCCACAAGGAGAAGCGTTACACCTTAGACCTCAGTCCAGAGCCTCTCATTTTGCCAAATCAGTTCTCATACTTTGCACTGATGAGGGCCAACAGCCTGAAACACCGTGTCTGCAAATTGAGATACTGATTTGGCTATTATCCTAAGTCATATTACAAGACTTGTTAAAGGATCGATTGTGACTTGTAGGATTGCTGCTTCCAATAGGTGGCACTATAGAGTTCAAGTCCTCATTCTCTCTGAAGAGGCAATTTGCATATGTACACATGACGTCTCTTGGGGAAGGTTCACATGAGCGTATAAAAAATCGTTCAGCGTTTCATCCTGAAAAGTGTGACGATTTCTTTTCTCACTTGTCATCCGTATTTCCTCCGGGTTCTCTGGTTTCCTCCCACACTCCAAAGACTGATAGGGAATTTAGATTGTGAGCCCCAATGGGGACAGTGACGATAATGTCTGTAAAGGGTTGTGGAATATCATGGCGCTATCTAAGCGAATACTATCATAACTAAGTAGATGTACTTTCTTCGGGTATTTTCCAAAAGGCAGATGCTCAATACTAAACAAGTCAATGAGAAGGCTAAAAAAGATGCCCCAGTATTGTTTTGTAAGCCTTTCCACCGCTAATATTTTCTTCGTTGCTTAATGGATCTCAAAAAAACATCTAAAACGCATATGAAAACACGGCTGGTAAAAAATACCAAAATACACTGAGGAAATTACTAAAACACTAAAATAGATGATTCAGGATTACAAAATTTCAGAGAAAAGGAGAGTCTCCTGAAGATGGATGTTTTAACCACCAGAAAAAGATTTAGTGAGAATATATCATAGGGAGACGATTTGTTCAAAACAACTCATCAAAATGCTCCATGTGAACACAGCCTTAGATCTGTACAAATCTATCCAAAAACTTGAGATTAGCCAATATGCTTACTATTATAAATTATCATCTTGCAGGTGCAAAATAAGGACCCTCTCAGGCATTGCTTGACGACACTAGGTATTGGAGCCCCACATCTTTTTTTTTTATTTTACCATATTTTCTACATTTTTCTATCATATGATTGCAGCCCCTCTGATAACCACATCCATGTGCAGGTTCTTAACATTTATTGAAATGGGCATCTGACCAAGACTAAATGGGACAAATCTCTAAAAACTAACACACTGACCAAATAGTGATGAAAAAATTGGTGACCAATAGTCCTTGTTTTAACTTAGGGTCAAAATCACGGACCTCTGAACGAGGCCTTAGCCTACAGGTTCTGAGTCACATACATAAGTGTAGGGTCAACAATAAAAAATGGAGCTACATGAAACAAACATGAATATTATTAGCTAATAATTATTTTCAGTCTACCCAAATAGTTATATTATAGGTTATATAAAGAAAGAGGTTGAAAAATCTACCACTCTGTTGAGTGCCCAGATCTAAGGGAAGGTTTGATAATCAGAAAAGACTTGTGGGATATGCCGGATGCTGCCAGTGGATGAAGGATGTCCAAAGTCAGGTAGATGAAGAGTTTTTATTGTATTACGTGTTTCGAAGGTGATCCAACTTCTTCCGAAATCCACAGATTTACACAAGGAGAGCTTTCCCTATTTTTGTATTACAGATCTAAGAGAAGAAAGTTATGAGAACCCCCTAAGGCAGGGATGTCAAACTCAAAACACACAGAAGGACAAAATGAAAAATTTGGACAAAGTCACGGGCCAACCAGTATACAAGATAATGGGCCTCACACAGTCCTCCATACAAAATAATATGCTCCCCATAGTCCTCCAAACAGTATAATGGGCCTCACACAGTCCTCCATACAAAATAATATGCTCCACATAGTCCTCCTTACAGTATAATGGGCTTCACACAGTCCTCCATACAAAATAATATGCTCCACATAGTCCTCCAAACAGTATAATGGGCCCCACAAAATCCTTCATACAGTATAACGGGCCCCACAAAGTCCTCCATACAGTATAATGGGCCCCACAAAGTCTGCCATACAGAATAATGGCCCCACATAGAGGTGGTGGTTCTGGTGTCGCGGGCCAAATATAATCACCTTGCGGGCCAGATTTTGCCCATGGGCCAGAGTTTGCATTGTGTGCCATAAGGGATCTCTGCATTGCAGTAACCTTGGTTAGTTGCATTTAGAGGGGTGTTCCAGGAAATAATATTTTTTAAATACCTCTTTTCTTTTTTTTTTATAAAAATGAAAGTATATTTAATAATAGTAATAATAATTTTTAAAGCGCCAACATAGTCACCAACCAGTATGTCAACAAGTACAGACACAGAGGTCTATTAAGTACATGGGGGGTGTGTGAACAGATGATACGAGAGTCCTGATTTGGAAGGAAATTTTGCATGGGAAAAACAGTAATAGTAAGACAAGTCCTGTGAGGCGATAGACCAGTCTAAAGAAATGCATTTTTAGGGCATGCTTAAAACTGTGGGTATTGGGGAATAATTGAAGTGTCCTGGGCAGTGTATTCCAAAGAATTGGTGCAGCTCGTGAAAAGTCTTGGAGACGGGAGTGGGAAGTTCGCATTATTGAGGATGTTAATCTTAGGTCATTAGCAGAATGGAGGGAACACGTAGGTTGGTAGATTAAGACGAGGGAGGAGATATACGGTGGTGCTGAAGCATGGAGCGCTTTGTGGGTGAGGGTGATGAGTTTATATTTTCTATATATATAACTCTGTAGCGGATGGGTAACCAGTGAAAAGACTAGCACGGGTTGGAGGCATCGGTGTAGCGATTGGCGAGGAATATGATCGTGGCTGCTGCATTCAGGACAGATTGGAGAGGGGAGAGTTTAATAAGAGAGAGACCGATTAGTAGAGAGTTGCAATAGTCCAGACGAGAATGAATCAGAGCGACAGTAAGAGTCAAAGGTAAGAAAAGTCAAATTCTAGAAATGTTTTTGAGGTGTAGATGTCATGTGCGAACGAGTGATCGGATGTGAGGAGTGAATGAAAGATCTGAATCAAGTATGACCCCAAGACAGCGGGCATGTTGCTGGGGAGTAATGGTGGAGCCACACTCGGAAATGGCAATATCGGGGAGAGGTATGTTAGTGGAGGGAGGAAACACAAGGAGTTCAGTTTTTGACGAGTTCAGTTTCAGACAGAGAGAGGACATGATGTTAGAGACAGCGGAAAGACAATCACTGGTGTTTTGTAAAGGACTGAACCATGAGGAACCCAGACAGTAAGGGTAAAAGGAGAGGAAGAGGAGTAAGCAAAAGATATAGTTAGGGAACGGCCAGATAGGTTGGAGGAGAACCAGGATAGAACAGTGTCTTTGAAGCCAAAAGAGCGGAGCATGGCGAGGAGGAGCTGGTGATCCACCGTGTCGAATGCTGCAGAGAGATCCAGGAGAATGAGTAGGGAGTAGTGACCATTAGATTTAGCTGCTAGTTGATCATTAGAGACTTTAGTGAGGACAGTTTCAGTGGAGTGTAAAGAGCGGAAACCGGATTGTAGGGGGTCAAGAAGAGAGTTATCTGAGAGAAAGCGGATTAAACGGGAGTAGACCAAGAGTTCCAGGAGTTTAGAGATGAAGGGAAGATTAGACACAGGTCTGTAGTTAGCAGCACAGTTTTCCTTTCATCAATCCCTACAAGTCTTGTTTTGACACCTAGATCCGGCTGGTTTCTATTTGTCTTGTCCTCTAAGCACTAGAAATGGGTGAAATTGGACAAAAGTGGCTGTTCAGCCAATCACTAGCCACAATGGTGACCCACCTGAGAAAGTGATTGGATGAGCAGATGTGGCGCCCCTGCAGGTCCAGTCGCCACAGAGGTACTGCATCTCAGCCAGAGGTGTGGTACCCCACTATCGGGTAAGGAGGGAGCACTACCCGGGACCCACACACCCACATGCAACACCACATCACTCCAGTAGGGAAGGGCGAGATTGCTCCTGAGGGAGAACACAGTCCCTGTCCCTGTCTGGAGGAGGGAACTAGGTAGAGGAGGTGGGAGGAGGAAGTAGTTTAGGGGATCACACAAGGAAGGACTGAAGGTAGAGAGGACCACGTAGAGTGACAGTTAGTGACGTGGGTCACATGACAGACAGTAAAAAAGACAGGTAGAAACATCTAGAAGCACCCAGTGAGTGAGGACCGTTGAGGAGTAGGGTCCAGACAGAGTGAGGGCCCAGTCAGAGGGGCCCAGAAGGAGAGAGAATGAGAGGAGCGAGGGAGTCAGAGAAGAGGAGGAGGGAACTAGGTAGAGGAGGTGGGTGGAGGAAGTAGTTTAGGGGAGCACAGAAGGAAGCACTGAAGGTTGAGGGGACCACATAGAGTGACAGTTAGTGATGTTGGTCACATGACAGACAGTATAAAAAGACGGGTAGAAAGATTCAGAAGTTCAGTTAGTCAGTCAGAGCAGTTGGTGACAGGAGTCTGTCACAGGGAGTGAAGAGAGAAGACCGGAGCAGTGAGGGGTTCCAGAGACAGAGAGGGCATCCTAGGTGCATGGAAAGTGCGGAGTCGACCCATGCGCCCGAATTCACACCGACCGGAGTCGGGAGGAGGTACCAGGCCACAATAGGGGACCGGCCCCAGACTAGTGGAGGACTGCAAGACTCAGCTAGCAAACTGGAGGCTGCGGTATCTTCAAGTGCCGTAGCCAAAACCACACATCATTCGCTGAAAAAGTGGCCATATAGGACCAAGGGGACAGAGAGGACGTTGCCCGACAAGGCCCGCGGCCACTGGCTCGGGACACTGTGTGTGAGGCGCAGGGCAGGAGGGCAAGAGTCAGCGCAGAGAGACGACCCGGGAAGGTAGAGAAGGAGGGGGTCCCGATCATGTGCACCCAAGTTATCCGAGAGTTGGCTGGATCACTTCCCCGGAGGACACAGGACTCGGTAGGCTGTTATAACATGGCTAGCAGTAGTAACCGTGAGCACTGTAAGAACTGTGAGTAAAAACTTGAAGACTGCACCCCGCTGTGTCCTTGACTTAATTGCTGCGTCACCTGCCTTGCACTACACCAACATCTAAAATTATCTCTTTAACTGCCCTGGGGCCTAGCTCTACCGTGAAGAGCTGAAACATCTCTGCTGCGTCACCAACGGCCCCAGTGAACCTGAACAGCAGCGGCGGCCACCTATAGCCATGTACCAGGGGTGGCGTCACGAAACTTTATCCCCAAAACTTTATTTCCCTCTTTGTTATTGACCACCCGGGGCCATGAAACGGGTCACGTCGCCGTGACTATCCTTAAAGAACCGACCGGCCCGGCTACCGAGTACCCCACGGTCCCAGGGGGCGCGTCACAGACATTTCTGGCTAATTTTTAAACCAGTAAGGACAGACCATCAGGAACTGGGAACACACAGGAAGAGGACCTACGAGGGATCAGGGATGGTGACCGTGAGGTTTCCCACTAGAGTTGGGCTGCAATACTACATACAATGCACTGACAGGTGTGGCAATGTTTTTGTAGGCAAGTATCCCTTGCTTTTCTAATAATGTAAAACACCTTTAATTTTTGCTTGGGATTTCACTTCAAAATGGACTTTGATAAGTCAATACTGGTCTGTTGTAGAATCCTTCAGCATGGCAGCCAATATAAACACAATGAGGCATGCACACAGTTTTGTTCTTAATGACTTGTTTAAGGTTTTTGTGCTGTCGGTCATATGAATCACCACCTTTGCACATGTAGGAATTGTGAAGGCCTATTCACACTTCTCCGCATCATTGAAGCTGGTTCGAACAATAGAGTCTTTACATCCTCATCTGTGTTTTATAAGCAGTCCGTTCTTCCCACTGTGAACCCTGCCATACAATAACCAGTGTTATCAAGGTTCTTGTGTGTGGTTTTGGCTCCTGATGTGCCCTTATTAAAGGCTCTGATAAATAGCACATCAATGAACTGAAATATAATGCTCTCTGTCAGACCCAATCACTTCCAATTAACCCAAGTTTGAAATGAAGGGAGGGGAGCGTTCACATGTAAGAAAATAACATTTCTTTCAAATACCATAAATTCTTCTCATTGTAAATTCTCTGACCCTCAAAACCGATGTCTTCTGTTAGACATAAGCTCTTCAATGTCATGAGGTAAATAGACAATTCATGGCAACTTGAAAGGAACTCTTTGTAGGCTTTGTTCTAAAGATTTTGTTGCAATATATCATTATAATTATTCATGATTGAATAAACTCGAAACCCCAAATATGTGGACAGATAGATGGATGGATGGATGCATAGATGGATGGATGGATGGATGGATGGATGGATGGATGGATGGATGGATGGATGGATGGATGGATGGATGGATGGATGGATAGATGGAGGGCTGAATAGATAGATGGATAAATGGATGGCTGAATAAATGGATGGATATATGGATGGATAGATGGATGGACAGATAGGTGGATGGAAGAATAGATGGATGGATGGATGGATTGCTGAATAAATGGATGGATAGATGGATGGATGGATGGATGGATGGATGGATGGATGGATGGATAAATGGATGGATGGATGGATGGATGGATGGATGGATAAATGGATGGCTGAATAAATGGATTGGCTATATGGATGGATGGATGGATGGATAGATGGATGGACAGATAGATGGATGGACGGATAGATGGATGGATGGATGGCTGAATAGATGGATGGATGGATGGATAGATAGATCCAAGAGTTCATAGCTAAATTGCTGAAGCAATTGCAGATATTTCCATATTGCAATGTCTATCCTATGTTTTTAAAAAAAACTATATAAAGATTATTATCAGTCGTGCTGTGTTTAGTTAGGTGGCTAGAGGTAAGGGTAATTTTTTGCCATTGACCATTTTATTAGCTACAATTATAAATCACTATTAGGCCTCGTTCAGACGTCCATGTTGCATGTACATAGTCTATCAGTGTTTTTAACGGATACAACCCAGACCCATTATAGTCTATGAGGCTGTTCACATGTCTGTGTTTTTTCATGGACCGTGTGTCCATGCAAAGCTCACGGAGACATGTCTATTTCTTTCCGACAGCAAAGATGAAAAGTGGCAATACAAGTCTATGGGTCCATGAAAAACAGGTACAGCAGACGGATGGCATAAGTAAATAAATAAATTACAAAGCTTCTCCTATCTTTTCAATGTTAAATACGGATGACACACGGATGTGTGAAAAACACTGATGATACACTGATGGTAAAAACGGACACACGGATGACACACTGATGGTAAAAATGGACACAGGGATGACACCGTGTGAATGTGGTCTAAACTCATTGCAACTGAATTGAAGATGTGTTTGCATTCTGTTAAAAATCCAGTGATGTTTTGTCCTCTGCCCTGTTCTCTCTACTTTTCCCCTCCTTTTACTACCAGTCAGTATACTCAGTGTCTTCAGAATTAAAGTGTCCTAAGGCTATGTTCACACATTGTGTTTTTGCAGCATTTTTTTTGCTGCGTTTTTATACGGAAATTAAAAGCTACTTTTTACAATACCAGTAAAAGCTATGAGATTTTCTTTATTTTTTTCCTGACTAAATTGGAAAACTACTTCTGTCAATTCTTTCAGCGCTTTTGCAGTGTTTTTTCACAATACAGAGTAATGAGAAAAAACGCTGCAAAAAAACACAACTATTTCATTTTGGCGAATAAAACTAACTTTATTAAACATATACTGTAGACTAATAAATATAATCTGCACCAAGAAATGCAACAAGAAAAGCAACAAAAACTCAGTAAAACATGTTTTTTATAAGCAACTTCTTTACTGCCAAGAGAGCAGGTTTTAGCTGCAGAAAAAAAGAAAGCAAAAAAAAGCAATGTGTGAACATAGCCTTCCAGCTTGGATAACAGTCATATGAACACTCGTTAAGCCGACAGCAATCTCTCCCTATACACAGGCGGGCTTAGCTGGCCTTGTAAATGTAATTCAGCATGGTCGATCTCTCTCTCCCTTCACATTATAAGCAAGGGAAGTTGGTAGTCAACCATAGACTGAGAGAAAAAGAGAGATGCTCTTTGTAGCTGCTCCGGATCAGGGTCTTAAACAGGGTAGTCACATCTATGTGCTCAAGATTCACTATTCACTATTCAGATATTTAGTCAGTCAGTCTCGCTGAAATTGGAGGGTTTGACTGATTTAAGTGCATGAAAGTTTTTCCAACTCCCTGTCTACATTAAAGGGGTTGTACAGGACTTTAACATTGATGGCCTATCCTTAGGATAGGTCAATGTCTGATTGGTGGGGGTGCGACATCCAGCGCCCCCACTGATCAGCCGTTCCCAATGTCGGCAGAGGACAGAACTGCTCAGTTACAGAGCTGCACAGCTCCGTTAACGGAATAGTGGTAGTAGTCAGGTACTGCATATTTTCGACTTTCCCCTCTCCAGTCTATCCTTAATGTAGCAGCCAGGGTCATCTATCTGGCTAATCGTTACTCGGACACTTCCGCTCTATGCCAGTAATTGCACTGGCTGCCCATGAATTATAGAATCCAATTTAAATTGCTTGTTGTCACCCACAAAGCTCTCCACAGTGCAGCACCCCCTTACGTCTCCTCCGTCACTTCTGTTTATCGGCCTACCCATTCTCTACACTCCACAAGCGACTTTCGACTAACATTCGCACTAATCCGTACCGCCCACTCCTGGCTCCAAGACTTCTCCCGAGCTACACCTATTCTTTGGAATGCTCTACCCCAAGAAATTAGGACGAACCACAACTTACACAGTTTTAGGTGCTCCCTAAAAACACATCTGTTTAGGGTGGCCTTTCACATTCCCTAATCGAAGACCTTTTATATTTTTGTAGCCCATTCATTACTTCTCCAAACATAAGTCTCCACCAAACTCCACCGCAGCCAAAAGCACTACAAATACTGGCTGGTGATGAGCTCATGCAGCCTTTATCTATCCCTCATCCCCTCAAGATGGCTGGACCTTCATTGTAATTAAGCCACTGTACTTTGTGTCACCCCCACCTCATTGTAGATCATAAGCTCTTACGAGCAGGGTCGTCATTATTTTTGTTTTAATTATTGTATTATCTTTAGCTATGTTACTTATGTCTGTTGTATATGAACCTCTGAATTGTACAGTGCTGGGGAATATGTTGGCGCTATATAAATAAAGATTATTATTATTATTATATTATGCAAATCAATAGGGGGTGGAAGTGTAGTACCACTATTCTTTTGATGGAGCTGTTCTATGTTCAATGGAATAGTGGCCGCCGACAGGTACTACACATCTGCCATCTATTCAAGTCAATAGGGGGTGAATGTGTAGTACTCGGCCACGGCCACTATTCTGTTGATGTAGCTGTTCTATGTTCCATGGACTAGTGTCCTCAGCCGGGTACTACACATCCGCCATCTATTCAAATCAATAGGGGGTGGATGTGTAGTACCCTGCCGCGGCCACTATTCTGTTGACGGAGCAGTGCCATCCACCGCCGACACCGGGAACAGCTTATCGGCGGAGGTGCCGGGTGCCGCTCCCCCACCAATGAGACATTGATGACCTGTCCTAAGAATAAGCGATCAATGTTAAAGTCCTGGACAACCCCTTTAAAGTCCAAGAAAACTTCTGGTCAATTAACATGATTGAATAACACAATCATGATGACACAGAGATAAATGAATTAAACCTCAACATTTATGAAAATATAAAAAAAATATTTAGAAAACAGGTCTACAGACCAGAAGGAAACTATGAAAAGTGTGAAAAAGTAATTGTAAAATGACAGATTGGAAAAAATTATGGTTTTCATTTAAAAAATTATGTACAAGATACAAAAATCCAACCACATCCATAAATAGTGAATGAGTGCAATTGAGGACAGTGGCAGAAAAACAGACAGAAGACATTATATATAACGAGATGGACAATAATAGCATTCTTCTGAGTCTAGAATTATGTTGTGCACTGAGACAGATACTTGTCTTGAGTAAGGAAAGCAGACAGGACATTTGATGCGGATATTCCGAAGAAAACCGAGGGACATCAAAGATGAAAGAAAAGCATTATAATTACTGATTTATTACACACCAAGATACCTTATAGGGATTTCCTGCTAAATACTATGTATAGGGCACTACACCTTTTAGACCAGGGGTCTCAAACACGCAGCCCGCGGGCCGCATGCGGCCACTCCGGCTGCTTCATGCAGCCCGCAGGCACGTAGACCCCTTGATGATCGCGGCCCGGTCCAGGAGCCGCCGACATCAGCGCTGTAGTGAAGTGTATTGCCGCGCAGAGACCGGCTCTCTGCACAGCAATATCAATGGCAGCCGACGGCCTATCAGAGGTCAGCAGCTGACATCTGCATCCCAGCGCAGCGGCGTATGACGTCACTGCCATGGGATGGGACGCAGATATCAGCTGTTGGCCTCTGATAGGCCGGCGGCTGGCACTGGTATTGCTGTGCAGAGAGCCGGTCTCTGCGCGGCAATACACTGCCCTACAGCGCTGATGTTGGCGGCTCCGGGACCGGGCCGTGATCATCAAGGGGTCTATGTGCCTGCGGGCCACAGGTGCAGAAAAGACGCCGAGGGAACAGAGGACAGGTGAGAATAATCTTTTTTTTTTTTTTTTTTCTGTCATACCTATGTGAAATACAGGACAGGGGACCTATGTGCACTATGGGGGGGGCACTGTTTGCAGTATGGGGGGGAGGGAACTTGTGCACAGTATTGGGTGGGTGACCTGTGCGCAGTATTGGGTGGGTGACCTGTGCGCAGTATTGGGTGGGTGACCTGTGGGCAGTATTGGGTGGGTGACCTGTGCGCAGTATGGTGGGGAAGGAACTTGTGCGCAGTATTGGGTGGGTGACCTGTGCGCAGTATTCGGTGGGTGACCTGTGCACAGTATTGGGTGGGTGACCTGTGCGCAGTATTGGGAGGGTGACCTGTGCGCAGTATTGAGAGGGTGACCTGTGCGCAGTATGGTGGGGAGGCAACTTGTGCGCAGTATTGGGTGGGTGACCTGTGCGCAGTATGGGGGGGAGGGAACTTGTGCGCAGTATTGGGTGGGTGACCTGTGCGCAGTATTGGGTGGGTGACCTGTCCGCAGTATTGGGTGGGTGACCTGTGCACAGTATTGGGTGGGTGACCTGTGCACAGTATTGGGTGGGTGACCTGTGCGCAGTATTGGGTGGGTGACCTGTGCGCAGTATTGGGAGGGTGACCTGTGTACAGTATTGGGTGGGTGACCTGTGTACAGTATTGGGTGGGGAGGGAACTTGTGCGCAGTATTGGGTGGGTGACCTGTGCGCAGTATTGGGAGGGTGACCTGTGCACAGTATTGGGTGGGTGACCTGTGCGCAGTATTGGAGGGGTGACCTGTGCGCAGTATTGGGAGGGTGACCTGTGCGCAGTATGGTGGTGAGGCAACTTGTGCGCAGTATTGGGTGGGTGAACTGTGCGCAGTATGGAAAGGTGACCTGTGCGCAGTATGGGGGGGAGGGAACTTGTGCGCAGTATTGGGTGGGTGACCTGTGCGCAGTATTGGGTGCGTGACGTGTGCACAGTATTGGGTGGGTGACCTGTGCACAGTATTGGGTGGGAGACCTGTGCGCAGTATTGGGTGGGTGACCTGTGCGCAGTATTGGGAGGGTGACCTGTGTGCAGTATTGGGTGGGGAGGGAACTTGTGCGCAGTATTGGGTGGGTGACCTGTGCGCAGTATTGGGAGGGTGACCTGTGCGCAGTATTGGGTGGGTGACCTGTGCGCAGTATTGGGTGGGCGACCTGTGCGCAGTATTGGGTGGGTGACCTGTGCGCAGTATGGTGGGGCGGGAACTTGTGCGCAGTATTGGGTGGGTGACCTGTGCACAGTATTGGGTGGGTGACCTGTGCGCAGTATTGGGAGGGTGACCTGTGCACAGTATGGTGGGGAGGGAACTTGTGCGCAGTATTGGGTGGGTGATCTGTGCGCATTAATTGGGGGGGGTGACCTGTGCGCAGTATTGGGAGGGTGACCTGTGCGCAGTATGGTGGGGAGGCAACTTGTGCGCAGTATTGGGTGGGTGACCTGTGCGCAGTATGGAAGGGTGATCTGTGCGCAGTATGGGGGGAGGGAACTTGTGCGCAGTATTGGGTGGGTGACCTGTGCGCAGCATTGGGTGGGTGACCTGTGCGCAGTATTGGGTGGGTGACCTGTGCACAGTATTGGGTGGGTGACCTCTGCGCAGTATTGGGAGGGTGACCTGTGCGCAGTATTGGGTGGGGAGGGAACTTGTGCGCTGTATTGGGTGGGTGACAGGTGAACAGTATTGGGTGGGTGACCTGTGCGCAGTATTGGGTGGGTGACCTGTGCGCAGTATTGGGTGGGTGACCTGTGCGCAGTATTGGGAGGGTGACCTGTGCGCAGTATGGTGGGGAGGGAACTTGTGCACAGTATTGGGTGGGTGATCTGTGCGCAGTATTGGAAGGGTGACCCGTGCGCAGTATTGGGTGGGGAGGGAACTTGTGCGCAGTATTGGGTGGGTGACATGTGCGCAGTATTCGGTGGGAGACCTGTGCGCAGTATTGGGAGGGTGACCTGTGCGCAGTATGGTGGGGAGGCAACTTGTGCGCAGTATTGGGTGGGTGACCTTTGCGCAGGATGGAAGGGTGACCTGTGCGCAGTATGGGGGGGAGGGAACTTGTGCGCAGCATTGGGTGGGTGACCTGTGCGCAGTATTGGGTGGGTGACCTGTGCGCAGTATTGGGTGGGTGACCTGTGCACAGTATTGGGTGGGTGACATGTGCGCAGTATTGGGTGGGTGACCTGTGCGCAGTATTGGGAGGGTGACCTGTGCGCAGTATTGGGTGGGGAGGGAACTTGTGCGCAGTATTGGGTGGGTGACCTGTGCGCAGTATGGAAGGGTGACCTGTGCGCAGTATGGGGGGAGGGAACTTGTGCGCAGTATTGGGTGGGTGACCTGTGCGCAGTATTGGGTGGGTGACCTGTGCGCAATATTGGGTGGGTGACCTGTGCACAGTATTGGGTGGGTGACCTGTGCGCAGTATTGGGTGGGTGACCTGTGCGCAGTATTGGGAGGGTGACCTGTGCGCAGTATTGGGTGGGGAGGGAACTTGTGCGCTGTATTGGGTAAGTGACATGTGCGCAGTATTGGGTGGGTGACCTGTGCGCAGTATTGGGTGGGTGACCTGTGCGCAGTATTGGGTGGGTGACCTGTGCACAGTATTGGGAGGGTGACCTGTGCGCAGTATGGTGGGGAGGGAACTTGTGCGCAGTATTGGGTGGGTGATCTGCGCGCATTATTGGGGGGGTGACCTGTGCGCAGTATTGGGTGGGGAGGAACTTGTGCGCAGTATTGGGTGGGTGACATGTGCGCAGTATTGGGTGGGTGACCTGTGCGCAGTATTGGGAGGGTGACCTGTGTGCAGTATGGTGGGGAGGCAACTTGTGCGCAGTATTGGGTGGGTGACCTGTGCGCAGGATGGAAGGGTGACCTGTGCGCAGTATGGGGGGGAGGGAACTTGTGCGCAGTATTGGGTGGGTGACCTGTGCACAGTATTGGGTGGGTGACCTGTGCGCAGTATTGGGTGGGTGACCTGTGCGCAGTATTGGGAGGGTGACCTGTGCACAGTATTGGGTGGGAAGGGAACTTGTGCGCAGTATTGGGTGGGTGACATGTGCGCAGTATTGGGTGGGTGACCTGTGCGCAGTATTGGGTCGGTGACCTGTGCGCAGTATTGGGTGGGAGACCTGTGCGCAGCATTGGGAGGGTGACCTGCGCGCAGTATGGTGGGGAGGGAACTTGTGCACAGTATTAGGTGGGTGATCTGTGCGCAGTATTGGGTGGGTGACCTGTGCACAGTATTGGGTGGGTGACCTGTGCGCAGTATTGGGAGGGTGACCTGTGCGCAGTATGGTGGGGAGGGAACTTGTGCACAGTATTGGGTGGGTGACCTGTGCGCAGTATTGGGGGGGTGACCTGTGCGCAGTATGGTGGGGAGGCAACTTGTGCACAGTATTGGGTGGGTGACCTGTGCGCAGTATGGTGGGGAGGCAACTTGTGCACAGTAATGGGTGGGTGACCTGTGCGCAGTATTGGGAGGGTGACCTGTGCGCAGTATTGGGTGGGTGACCTGTGCGCAGTAAGGTGGGGAGGCAACTTGTGCGCAGTATTGGGTGGGTGACCTTTGTGCAGTACTGGGTGGTTGACCTGTGCGCAGTATTGGGTGGATGACCTGTGCGCAGTATGGTGGGGAGGGAACTTGTGCGCAGTATTGGGTGGGTGACCTGTGCGCAGTATTGGGAGGGTGACCTGTGCACAGTATTGGGTGGGTGACCTGTGCGCAGTTTTGGAGGGGTGACCTGTGCGCAGTATTGGGAGGGTGACCAGTGCGCAGTATGGTGGTGAGGCAACTTGTGCGCAGTATTAGGTGGGTGACCTGTGCGCAGTATGGAAGGGTGACCTGTGCGCAGTATGGGGGGGAGGGAACTTGTGCGCAGTATTGGGTGGGTGACCTGTGCGCAGTATTGGGTAGGTGACGAGTGCACAGTATTGGGTGGGTGACCTGTGCACAGTATTGGGTGGGAGACCTGTGCGCAGTATTGGGTGGGTGACCTGTGCGCAGTATTGGGAGGGTGACCTGTGTGCAGTATTGGGTGGGGAGGGAACTTGTGCGCAGTATTGGGTGGGTGACCTGTGCGCAGTATTGAGAGGGTGACCTGTGCGCAGTATTGGGTGGGTGACCTGTGCGCAGTATTGAGAGGGTGACCTGTGCGCAGTATTGGGTGGGTGACCTGTGCACAGTATTGGGTGGGTGACCTGTGCGCAGTATTGGGAGGGTGACCTGTGCGCAGTATTGAGAGGGTGACCTGTGCGCAGTATGGTGGGGAGGCAACTTGTGCGCAGTATTGGGTGGGTGACCTGTGCGCAGTATGGGGGGGAGGGAACTTGTGCGCAGTATTGGGTGGGTGACCTGTGCGCAGTATTGGGTGGGTGACCTGTCCGCAGTATTGGGTGGGTGACCTGTGCACAGTATTGGGTGGGTGACCTGTGCACAGTATTGGGTGGGTGACCTGTGCACAGTATTGGGTGGGTGACCTGTGCGCAGTACTGGGAGGGTGACCTGTGTGCAGTATTGGGTGGGTGACCTGTGCGCAGTATTGGGTGGGTGACCTGTGCACAGTATTGGGTGGGTGACCTGTGCGCAGTATTGGAGGGGTGACCTGTGCACAGTATTGGGAGGGTGACCTGTGCGCAGTATGGTGGTGAGGCAACTTGTGCGCAGTATTGGGTGGGTGACCTGTGCGCAGTATGGAA
Source organism: Phyllobates terribilis (assembly GCF_046119375.1). Lineage (NCBI taxonomy): Eukaryota > Metazoa > Chordata > Amphibia > Anura > Dendrobatidae > Phyllobates > Phyllobates terribilis. The sequence continues at coordinate 493,075,078 of NW_027362771.1, read as the reverse complement.
GGGTGACCTGTGCGCAGTATGGGGGGGAGGGAACTTGTGCGCAGTATTGGGTGGGTGACCTGTGCACAGTATTGGGTGGGAGACCTGTGCGCAGTATTGGGTGGGTGACCTGTGCGCAGTATTGGGAGGGTGACCTGTGTGCAGTATTGGGTGGGGAGGGAGCTTGTGCGCAGTATTGGGTGGGTGACCTGTGCGCAGTATTGGGAGGGTGACCTGTGCGCAGTATTGGGTGGGTGACCTGTGCGCAGTATTGGGTGGGCGACCTGTGCGCAGTATTGGGTGGGCGACCTGTGCGCAGTATTGGGTGGTGACCTGTGCGCAGTATGGTGGGGAGGGAACTTGTGCGCAGTATTGGGTGGGTGACCCGTGCGCAGTATTGGGTGGGTGACCTGTGCGCAGTATTGGGAGGGTGACCTGTGCGCAGTATGGTGGGGAGGGAACTTGTGCGCAGTATTGGGTGGGTGACCTGTGCGCAGTATTGGGTGGGTGACCTGTGCACAGTATTGGGTGGGTGACCTGTGCGCAGTATTGGGAGGGTGACCTGTGCGCAGTATGGTGGGGAGGGAACTTGTGCGCAGTATTGGGTGGGTGATCTGTGCGCATTAATTGGGGGTGTGACCTGTGCGCAGTATTGGGAGGGTGACCTGTGCGCAGTATGGTGGGGAGGCAACTTGTGCGCAGTATTGGGTGGGTGACCTGTGCGCAGTATGGAAGGGTGATCTGTGTGCAGTATGGGGGGAGGGAACTTGTGCGCAGTATTGGGTGGGTGACCTGTGCGCAGCATTGGGTGGGTGACCTGTGCGCAGTATTGGGTGGGTGACCTGTGCACAGTATTGGGTGGGTGACCCTTGCGCAGTATTGGGTGGGTGACCTGTGCGCAGTATTGGGAGGGTGACCTGTGCGCAGTATTGTGTGGGGAGGGAACTTGTGCGCTGTATTGGGTGGGTGACAGGTGCACAGTATTGGGTGGGTGACCTGTGCGCAGTATTGGGTGGGTGACCTGTGCGCAGTATTGGGAGGGTGACCTGTGCGCAGTATGGTGGGGAGGGAACTTGTGCACAGTATTGGGTGGGTGATCTGTGCGCAGTATTGGAGGGGTGACCCATGCGCAGTATTGGGTGGGGAGGGAACTTGTGCGCAGTATTGGGTGGGTGACATGTGCGCAGTATTCGGTGGGAGACCTGTGCGCAGTATTGGGAGGGTGACCTGTGCGCAGTATGGTGGGGAGGCAACTTGTGCGCAGTATTGGGTGGGTGACCTTTGCGCAGGATGGAAGGGTGACCTGTGCGCAGTATGGGGGGGGAGGGAACTTGTGCGCAGCATTGGGTGGGTGACCTGTGCGCAGTATTGGGTGGGTGACATGTGCGCAGTATTGGGTGGGTGACCTGTGCACAATATTGGGTGGGTGACATGTGCGCAGTATTGGGTGGGTGACCTGTGCGCAGTATTGGGAGGGTGACCTGTGCGCAGTATTGGGTGGGGAGGGAACTTGTGCGCAGTATTAGGTGGGTGACCTGTGCGCAGTATGGAAGGGTGACCTGTGCGCAGTATGGGGGGAGGGAACTTGTGCGCAGTATTGGGTGGGTGACCTGTGCGCAGTATTGGGTGGGTGACCTGTGCGCAATATTGGGTGGGTGACCTGTGCACAGTATTGGGTGGGTGACCTGTGCGCAGTATTGGGTGGGTGACCTGTGCGCAGTATTGGGAGGGTGACCTGTGCGCAGTATTGGGTGGGGAGGGAACTTGTGCGCTGTATTGGGTGGGTGACATGTGCGCAGTATTGGGTGGGTGACCTGTGCGCAGTATTGGGTGGGTGACCTGTGCGCAGTATTGGGTGGGTGACCTGTGCACAGTATTGGGAGGGTGACCTGTGCGCAGTATGGTGGGGAGGGAACTTGTGCGCAGTATTGGGTGGGTGATCTGTGCGCATTATTGGGGGGGTGACCTGTGCGCAGTATTGGGTGGGAAGGAACTTGTGCGCAGTATTGGGTGGGTGACATGTGCGCAGTATTGGGTGGGTGACCTGTGCGCAGTATTGGGAGGGTGACCTGTGTGCAGTATGGTGGGGAGGCAACTTGTGCGCAGTATTGGGTGGGTGACCTGTGCGCAGGATGGAAGGGTGACCTGTGCGCAGTATGGGGGGGAGGGAACTTGTGCGCAGTATTGGGTGGGTGACCTGTGCACAGTATTCGGTGGGTGACCTGTGCGCAGTATTGGGTGGGTGACCTGTGCGCAGTATTGGGAGGGTGACCTGTGCGCAGTATTGGGTGGGGAGGGAACTTGTGCGCAGTATTGGGTGGGTGATATGTGCGCAGTATTGGGTGGGTGACCTGTGCGCAGTATTGGGTCGGTGACCTGTGCGCAGTATTGGGTGGGTGACCTGTGCGCAGCATTGGGAGGGTGACCTGCGCGCAGTATGGTGGGGAGGGAACTTGTGCACAGTATTAGGTGGGTGATCTGTGCGCAGTATTGGGTGGGTGACCTACTGTAGCGCTGGCGTCCCTGCCCTCTGCTAGGCAGGGACGCTGCTCCCCTCACCGCTCTGCTCCGTGCCCGGCGTCCTCTCCCCGCTCTGCTCTCAGCGCACGCTCCTTCCCGGCCCCTGTGCTTAGGGCGCGCGCGCGCGCGCTCCCCTCCTCTTAAAGGGGCCGCGCGCGCCGTCCTAAGGAGTCCCCGGCCAATGGCCGGAGGACTTCATCATATATAAGGCACCTCCTCCAAAATGGAGGTGCCCGAGCAATGTTGTTTGCACCTGTGTCTCACCTGTGCTTCAGCCCTCAGGTCCCGTTGCCAGTTGCCTGCCAGTTTCCTGCCAGTTTCCTGCTGGTTACCTGCCAGTTACCTGCCTGATTCCTGCCTGAATACTTGTTACCTGTCTGCCAGTCTGAGGTCCGACGGTCTGCCTTACTACTCCTGTCAGTCTGTCTAAAGGACCAGCCTGCCCGCTCACCTGGGAGCGCATATCAGCTACCTGCCTGCTTGCCTGAGGTCCGACGGTCTGCCTTACTACTCCGGTCAGTCTGTCTATGGACCAGCTTGCCCGCTCACCTGGGAGCGCTTCTCCGTTATCTGCCTGCTTGCCAGCCCGGAGGCTCCGTTGTCACGTGCTGTGACCACCAGCTATCTCAGAGACTCTTGCCCGCTCACCTGGGAGCGCATCTCCGTTACCTGCCTGCTTGCCAGCCCGGAGGTCCTGTTGTCACGTGCGGTGACCACCAGCTATTCCAGAGACTCTTGCCCGCTCACCTGGGAGCGCTTCTCCGTTACCTACCTGCCTGCCAGCCCGGAGGTTCCGCCGTCACGTGCCGTGACCACCTGCTATTCCAGAGACTCTCGCTTGCTCACCTGGGAGCACACATCTACCATCTGCCTGCTAGCCTACCCGGAGGCTCTGCCATCACAGGTCGTACCTACCCCTTACCCAGAGACTGCCCTGATCACTTGCCGTAACTCCCTGTCCGTTCACCCAGAGACTGCCACCCGCTCCCTTACAAGGGCCGCCCCCTTGTATAGTAGCTCAGAGGTTCCGCCTCCCAGACCCGTTACACCTGTGCACAGTATTGGGTGGGTGACCTGTGCGCAGTATTGGGAGGGTGACCTGTGCGCAGTATGGTGGGGAGGGAACTTGTGCACAGTATTGGGTGGGTGACCTGTGCGCAGTATTGGGGGGGTGACCTGGGCGCAGTATGGTGGGGAGGCAACTTGTGCACAGTATTGGGTGGGTGACCTGTGCGCAGTATGGTGGGGAGGCAACTTGTGCACAGTAATGGGTGGGTGACCTGTGCGCAGTATTGGGAGGGTGACCTGTGCGCAGTATTGGGTGGGTGACCTGTGCGCAGTAAGGTGGGGAGGCAACTTGTGCGCAGTATTAGGTGGGTGACCTTTGTGCAGTACTGGGTGGTTGACCTGTGCGCAGTATTGGGTGGATGACCTGTGCACAATATGGTGGGGAGGGAACTTGTGCGCAGTATTGGGTGGGTGACCTGTGCGCAGTATTGGGAGGGTGACCTGTGCACAGTATTGGGTGGGTGACCTGTGCGCAGTTTTGGAGGGGTGACCTGTGCGCAGTATTGGGAGGGTGACCTGTGCGCAGTATGGTGGTGAGGCAACTTGTGCGCAGTATTGGGTGGGTGACCTGTGCGCAGTATGGAAGGGTGACCTGTGCGCAGTATGGGGGGGGAGGGAACTTGTGCGCAGTATTGGGTGGGTGACCTGTGCGCAGTATTGGGTGGGTGACGAGTGCACAGTATTGGGTGGGTGACCTGTGCACAGTATTGGGTGGGAGACCTTTGCGCAGTATTGGGTGGGTGACCTGTGCGCAGTATTGGGAGGGTGACCTGTGTGCAGTATTGGGTGGGGAGGGAACTTGTGCGCAGTATTGGGTGGGTGACCTGTGCGCAGTATTGGGAGGGTGACCTGTGCGCAGTATTGGGTGGGTGACCTGTGCGCAGTATTGGGTGGGCGACCTGTGCGCAGTATTGGGTGGGTGACCTGTGCGCAGTATGGTGGGGGACCCGTGCGCAGTATTGGGTGGGTGACCTGTGCGCAGTATTGGGAGGGTGACCTGTGCGCAGTATGGTGGGGAGGGAACTTGTGCGCAGTATTGGGTGGGTGATCTGTGCGCATTAATTGGGGGGGTGACCTGTGCGCAGTATTGGGAGGGTGACCTGTGCGCAGTATGGTGAGGAGGCAACTTGTGCGCAGTATTGGGTGGGTGACCTGTGCGCAGTATGGAAGGGTGATCTGTGCGCAGTATGGGGGGAGGGAACTTGTGCGCAGTATTGGGTGGGTGACCTGTGCGCAGCATTGGGTGGGTGACCTGTGCGCAGTATGGTGAGGAGGCAACTTGTGCGCAGTATTGGGTGGGTGACCTGTGCGCAGTATGGAAGGGTGATCTGTGCGCAGTATGGGGGGAGGGAACTTGTGCACAGTATTGGGTGGGTGACCTGTGCGCAGTATTGGGTGGGTGACCTGTGCGCAGTATTGGGTGGGTGACCTGTGCGCAGTATTGGGTGGGTGACCTGTGCGCAGTATTGGGAGGGTGACCTGTGCGCAGTATTGGGTGGGGAGGGAACTTGTGCGCAGTATTGGGTGGGTGACAGGTGCACAGTATTGGTTGGGTGACCTGTGCGCAGTATTGCCAGGGGAGGAGTCCTGAGGAGATAATTTGCATATTCCCACTGCATTTTGGGGTAAGTGAAGAGTCTCCGCGAGCTCAAAGAACACTGGATTTTTGGCTGTTGGAGCTGAAAAGAGGACATCGGTAAACCAGGGGAGGAGTCCTGAGGAGATAATTTGCATATTCCCACTGCATTTTGGGGTAAGTGAAGAGTCTCCGCGAGCTCAAAGAACACTGGATTTTGGCTGTTGGAGCTGAAAAGAGGACATCGGTAAACCAGGGGAGGAGTCCTGAGGAGATAATTTGCATATTCCCACTGCATTTTGGGGTAAGTGAAGAGTCAAAGAACACGGATTTTGGCTGTTGGAGCTGAAAAGAGGACATCGGTAAACCGCATTTTGAAGCTTTTTTTTTAAGCCTTTTTCACTGTTTTCAGAACATTAACAATAAGAACATGGAAGAGTCCAGGAGCCATTTGGTGAGCTGCATATCCTGCTACATGTTCACAGACTTGCCAGTGGAAAAGCCAAACTTCACATGCCAGAAATGCAGCTTGTGTCCCTGTTGGAGGAAAAGTTGCGAAATCTAGAAGAGAGGTTAACTACCTTGAAAATCATTAAGGAAGGTGAAGAGTTCTTAGACAGAGCAGAATTATCTCTTCATGATTCAGAAAGAGAAGAAATTCGAACTGCACCTGACGAAACAGAGGAATGGAAGCATGTGACCCACAGAAGCAGGAGGATCGAGAGGCAGTCAGCACCCATACTGCTCAGGAACCAGTACCAGGCTCTCACGCAGGAGAACCATGAAGAAATACAGCAAAATAAGACTTTGCCAGCAATGAATAACCTTGTAAGCCCTCAGAATCCTCCTGGATGGAGAAAGAAGAATGTTGTGAAGAAAAAACGGAGAGTGGTGGTCATGGGGGATTCCCTGTTAAGAGGAACAGAGGCCGCTATCTGCAGACCAGACATAACCTCAAGAGAAATGTGCTGTCTTCCAGGAGCAAAAATTAAAGATGTGTCGGACAGGATATCAAGACTCTTCAGACCTACAGATCACTACTCATTCCTGCTAATACATGTGGGGACAAATGACACCGCAAGAAAGGACCTGGAAACCATCTGCAGTGACTTTGAAGACTTAGGCAAGAAAGTGAAAGAATTGGGAGCGCAGGTGGTCTTCTCATCCATCCTCCCAGTGGATGGCCATGGAACAATGAGGTGGAATAAGATTCTACAGGTGAACAACTGGCTACGTCGATGGTGCCGTCAACAAGGATTTGGATTTCTGGATCACGGAATGAATTACCTATACGATGGACTACTTGCTAGAGATGGGGTGCACCTTACGAAGACTGGAAAACATGTATTTGGAAGTCGCCTTGCTACACTCATCAGAAGAGCTTTAAACTAGAACAATGTGGGAAGGGAAGCAAAAGGCCAGAAAAAGCCATACAGCTGACAAATACTATTGAGATCTCTGCTACTGGAAGTGGAAAGGAAGAACAAAGACAAAACAATTTAAATAATAAAAATATGGGAGGAAGAGAAACCAATCACAAACTAAAATGTTTTTATACAAATGCACAAAGCATGGGCAACAAACAAGGAGAATTGGAACTACTAATGCAGGAAAAGGAATATGATGTCATTGGAATCACTGAAACTTGGTGGGACGATACACATGATTGGAATAAAAGGCTAAAAGGATACAACTTATTTGCAAGAAACAGACTTGATAAACGAGGAGGAGGTGTTGCATTGTATGTTAGAAAAGCGTATATCTGCACAGAGATTGAAGCTTCAGAGACTGGGAGTTCTGTGGAAACTGTTTGGGTAAGAATACAAGGAGAGAACAACGGAAAGGACACCATTGTAGGCATTTACTACAGGCCACCTGGGCAAGCTGAAGATATGGATGAACTCTTTATGTATCAAATGACCAAGTTCTCCAAAAAATATGACGTAGTGGTCATGGGAGATTTCAACTATCCAGACATTTGTTGGGAATCTCTCTCAAGTAAAACTAACAGGTCAAGCAAATTCTTATCCTCTCTTGCTGACAACTTTATCTTCCAAAAGGTAGGGGAGAAAACAAGGGGATCTGCTACTTTGGATCTAATCCTTATAAACAGGGAGGAAATGGTTGAGGAGGTAAAGGTGGCTGGGACCCTAGGAGGCAGCGATCATGCTATTATAGAATTTTGGATAACTAGAGGAGGAAGACATGTGAAGACTCAAACTTCAAGGTTAGATTTTAGAAAGGCAGATTTTAAGAGACTCAGAAAGAGAATAAGAGGGATCCAATGGCTGGATGTCCTTAAGGACAAAAATGTCCAGGAAGGATGGGAAATTTTTAAAAATGAGATTCTCAAAGCACAATCGTTAACAATCCCGAAAAGTAGGAAGAATGGGAAGCATTTAAGGAAACCAGGATGGATGAACACAGAACTTAAACACATGCTAAAAAGAAAGAAAGAAATGTTTATTAAATGGAAAGAGGGAGGCATATCTAAAGAAGATCATAATGCAGTCTGCAGTTCCTGCAGGGCACGTATCAGGGTAGCTAAAGCTGACAATGAATTAAGGCTTGCAAGAGATGTCAAAAGCAATAAAAAAGGATTTTGGGGGTATGTCAAAAGTAAAAGAAAAGTCAAAGATGCTATAGGATTTTTACAGGATGAAAATGGAGAAATGGTAAGAGAGGATGTTGAGAAGGCCGAACTTTTTAATTCCTATTTTGCATCTGTTTTCTCTCAGAAAGAAAATGTAACATCAACTGATCTTCACTGTCCTTTTAAAGGAATAGAGGAATCCAAGTTATCTGTAAACAGAAAGATTGTGAGGGAATATTTAGCTAACATAAATGAGTTCAAGTCTCCAGGTCCAGATGAATTACACCCCAGAGTACTGAAGGAGATTGTAGAAGAAATTTTAGAACCACTCTCCATAATCTTTGAAAATTCTTGGAGAACAGGAGAAGTCCCAGAAGACTGGAGAAGAGCAAATGTTGTTCCTATCTTCAAAAAGGGGAAGAAGGTGGACCCAGGGAACTATAGGCCGGTGAGTCTGACTTCTATACCAGGAAAGATCTTTGAACAAATTATTAAACAACATGTATGTAAGTGACGCGCCCCCTGGGCCATATTCTTTAGGGGGAATATCCGGAGCCGGATCAGATGGGAGTTGTAGTCTTCCGAGTGGCTGTGACCCGGTCCGTGCCCAGGGTGTCAAACTGAGTTGTATGTGGCAGTCCTACAGATGTTGCTAAGTTCTTAATGTCGACTACGCCACCCGTTGTGTTGCGGTCACTGTGGCCGCCGCTGCAGCAGGGTCCGCTGAGGCTGATGGTGTAGGTGCAGCTTTGATGATATAACCCCCAACGGGTGGGGTATAGCCTCAGGGGGATCAGGTGCAGAGGATGGGGGTTGTGGTGATGCAGTGTAGACGGCAATCAGAGACAGAGTCGGGTTATGCAGTTTAGGATGTTTACTCACTGCTGATGTTCTGGTCACTCCAGCTTCGAGTGACCTCCCGAGCCGTGCTGCGTCCACCAGGTTCTGGATCCAGCCAACCCCCAAATAAGTCCAGAGCGTGACCCTGAGCTCTCCTTCTGTCCGTTCTCTGGCCGTCCCCACTATTGATCCACCCAGGTCCAGCTCCCTCGGGCCTTCTGTTGGGAGACCCTTGGCCTTGGGTTCCCTGACCCTCCACGTGGTATGCCTTCGTGGTGGATGTGGTGGGTGACCGTGACAAACGCTGCCCACGGTCTCCGGTCTCTGGCTGGGGTGTGTTTTGCCCCCCACCAGCTTGGGTTCCGGTACCCTGTGCCGACTCTTCACCCGGGGATTTAAGTTTGGGGTCTTGGAGTCCTTTTCTGCTGTTTCCCCCTCTGGGTCTCTCTCTCTCTTCTCCTCTCTCACTCTGGGTCTTTCTTCTCTGCTCTCTGACTTCCTCTCTGCAACTGACCCTGTTCTTAGTTGGTGCCCACCTTATATACACCCTCTATGTGTGAGCTCAGGTGACCAGCACCCAATGAGCTCCTATCTTTACCCAGGCTGCTCCCCCTATCTGCCCCTACACTACTTGGGATGTACCACCCCCCTCCCACTCCAGCCAGGAACAGACTCGGTTGTACCTGCACATTTCTAAGTGGGAGTACCGTCGGTCTGCTCCTCGGAAATGGGATGTGTGTAGTGCATGCAGCCTACCGAGCTCAGTTTCACACTCCATCCTTACCCGGGAGTGGAATATCACACCTCTGGGTTGAGGTGCAATACCCCTGTAGCAGCCGAATCCTCAGGGTGCTACATTCCCCCCTGGTAAATCACAGCACGTCCTCGGGCTGTAAGACAAAAACATCTCATAACATACAAAATTTTTCATAAACATATAAAATATATAAAACATTATATATATATAAAACTTTCTCGTCGCCTCTGGCTCCTCCTCCGGTCACTGTGCAACGCGTGACCGGGTAAAGTGCGACAGTCTCTCTGGAAAACTGGTTTTCCTATAAAACCGGTAGGGGGCGCTTTAGGACGCGCAACTATATACAGGGACTATGGCCGCTCTCAGTCCTCGGCCAGGTAAGGAGGGACAGGGAATGGCTGCTCACAGTCCTCAGCCTGTGGGATTAAGGGTAAACGGGTAAACAGTTCACTCAGCTGGTCCCAACGGGGACTATATTTGCAGTAACAGTTTCTTTATACCCCGATCGGGTAACTATTTACAGCACCTGCTCCGCTGTACCCAACAACGTCTTCCTCCTGCTCCTTCTTTGGGGATCTCAGCTTCAGACCCGTCCGGATCCTCTTGCTCTTCCTCCTCACATCGCAGCTCCTCCTCTGTCAGGCGATGCACATGGAGGGCGTAAGGTCCTTTGGCACACTTGTGCCGGGTAAAGGTGACCTCGTCCCCGATATAAAGGTCACGACCTCTGTGCCCCTCCGGCAGATGGGACTCCACGTCTCTGCGCGTGACAAAGACGTCGCCGGGGGTGTTGTTGTCTCTGATGAAGCCCCACCCATGCTGCAGGTTAAACTTTATTACAGTCCCGGTGGTACGGGGACTGTGCGCTGCACGGGGGTCCCTCCTGGTTCGGCTCTTCTGCTCGGCGCTCCTTATTTGGGCCTGTTGTTCCCGGACCCGCCTCTCTCTCCGCTCCCTCGCAAACTCCTCGAGCTGCTGTCGGCAACACTCAGCACGCTCCGCTGCAGCTGCCCTGGTTTCCTGAGTGAACCCCATTAGGTCTTCTCCGGTGGGGTCCCACTCAAATTGGGTCTCTTCAAGCGGGGGCGAGATCCTTATCACGGGCTTCGGAGCCGGAATCAGGGGTGCACACATGGCCCCAACTCTCCTCTGGTGCTCCAGCTCATAATACCTCTGGGGCCAGATGAAAGGCTGCCCGTCCGGCCACGTGTGCTGGGCAAACAAGTCCTCTCCCAGACGCGGCACCCTTGGTTTTACGGGTGCGGGCGCGGTGGTGGTGGCGCCCGGGTTGCCCAGGCCTTGCGGCCAGGCCTGGGGCACCTGGAAGGTGAAGGGCACCGTTAGGACGGCGGCGCCCTGGGCTACCTGGCCTTGCGGCCAGGCCGGAGGCTCCGCGGAGGTAGGGGGCGCTGTTGGTGCTGCGACGCCCGGGAATTCTAGGCCCTGCGACCAGGCTGGTGTTACTTCCTGTTTTGCCACGCTCGGGGTCGGTGCGCATGGCGTCACAGGGGTCGCGGCGGCGGCTTCCGGTTGGGGCCTAGTCTGCGTCGGTGACATGGCGTTTTCGGGCACAGCAGGGGGACTTTCGGGCTCTGCGACGGGGAGCTGGGGCAGGCAAGCGGTGTCCTTGTTTGGGGTATAGACGTCCCCTTTACCTGCCTCCATGCGTTCGGCTCCCTTCTCGGCGCCGTCTCCGGCCTTGGGTCCTCCCGCGCCGTCCTCAGAGGCGGTCTGTCTCCTCATCTTGGCTGGCGTGCTCCGGGTCTTGGTTTGCTGGGCCATCTCTCGGCTCCACTCCGCCAATGTCTCTCGCTGTACCCGGGCCATCCTCCGTGCGAGGCCCTCCAGGGCAGTCTGTGCACACTCCCGGTCTCGGGGGAGCTGTGCAAGGACCTCCACTAGGCCTAGTGGGGTCGTGGTTTCTAGCAGGCTCCTGACCAACGGGTCGGTGCTGCTCTGCTCTTCTTCCAGCAGGCTCCTGGCCAGCGGGCCGGTGCTGCTCTGCTCTCTCGCCATCTCCGGGTGAGCTTCTCTGCTACTCTTCTCCAGGCTTCCTGCCTCCGGGTGCGCTCGCTCCAGACTGCTCCAGGCGGCACCCATCTTCGTTCTTTTCTTTCGTCTCCTCCCACTTCGAGGGCGGTCCCGGGGCCACTGGGTGACTGTCAGCTCCAGGGGCGGTTCTTTCACGCTGACAGACACCTCTAGCATCACAGTCTCTGTTGGTGGGGGCGGTTTCCACTTTTGGCGCCATTTTCGGTCCTGGCCCACGATGGGAGGTGGCCTCTCGCCACCCTCTGGCACGCCCATAATGGCGTCCGCTCTTCCAAGGCGGGAAACCTTTGGAAATGGCGGGAATCGCTTCCCAGTGGCGGGAAACTCTGCAGATGGCGGGAAAACGCTGTTAATGGCGGACAACCGGCAGGAATCGACTGGTGATGGGGTCCGATGGCGGGGACCCTCCGGAACCGGCAGGAGACTTCTTCTTGAGGTAAACTTGCACTTTCCTTCAGGCACGCAGTACCCGGGTGTTGCGGGCACGTAATCCTGCCGACTACGCCAAAGTTGACGCGCCCCCTGGGCCATATTCTTTAGGGGGAATATCCGGAGCCGGATCAGATGGGAGTTGTAGTCTTCCGAGTGGCTGTGACCCGGTCCGTGCCCAGGGTGTCAAACTGAGTTGTATGTGGCAGTCCTACAGATGTTGCTAAGTTCTTAATGTCGACTACGCCACCCGTTGTGTTGCGGTCACTGTGGCCGCCGCTGCAGCAAGGTCCGCTGAGGCTGATGGTGTAGGTGCAGCTTTGATGATATAACCCCCAACGGGTGGGGTATAGCCTCAGGGGGATCAGGTGCAGAGGATGGGGGTTGTGGTGATGCAGTGTAGACGGCAATCAGAGACAGAGTCGGGTTATGCAGTTTAGGATGTTTACTCACTGCTGATGTTCTGGTCACTCCAGCTTCGAGTGACCTCCCGAGCCGTGCTGCGTCCACCAGGTTCTGGATCCAGCCAACCCCCAAATAAGTCCGGAGCGTGACCCTGAGCTCTCCTTCTGTCCGTTCTCTGGCCGTCCCCACTATTGATCCACCCAGGTCCAGCTCCCTCGGGCCTTCTGTTGGGAGACCCTTGGCCTTGGGTTCCCTGACCCTCCACGTGGTATGCCTTCGTGGTGGATGTGGTGGGTGACCGTGACAAACGCTGCCCACGGTCTCCGGTCTCTGGCTGGGGTGTGTTTTGCCCCCCACCAGCTTGGGTTCCGGTACCCTGTGCCGACTCTTCACCCGGGGATTTAAGTTTGGGGTCTTGGAGTCCTTTTCTGCTGTTTCCCCCTCTGGGTCTCTCTCTCTCTTCTCCTCTCTCACTCTGGGTCTTTCTTCTCTGCTCTCTGACTTCCTCTCTGCAACTGACCCTGTTCTTAGTTGGTGCCCACCTTATATACACCCTCTATGTGTGAGCTCAGGTGACCAGCACCCAATGAGCTCCTATCTTTACCCAGGCTGCTCCCCCTATCTGCCCCTACACTACTTGGGATGTACCACCCCCCTCCCACTCCAGCCAGGAACAGACTCGGTTGTACCTGCACATTTCTAAGTGGGAGTACCGTCGGTCTGCTCCTCGGAAATGGGATGTGTGTAGTGCATGCAGCCTACCGAGCTCAGTTTCACACTCCATCCTTACCAGGGAGTGGAATATCACACCTCTGGGTTGAGGTGCAATACCCCTGTAGCAGCCGAATCCTCAGGGTGCTACATAAGTACATGGATAAGAATGAAGTGATTAACCAGAGTCAGCATGGGTTTGTAACTAACAAGTCATGTCAGACTAACTTAATTTCCTTCTATGACAGAATCACTGACTGGGTGGATCAGGGAAATGCTGTAGATATAGTATATCTTGACTTCAGCAAAGCATTTGACAAAGTATCTCACACCATCCTTATTGAAAAAATGACCAAGTATGCAATGGACCAGGCAACTGTTAGGTGGATTCATAACTGGCTTAGTGATCGGACTCAAAGGGTGGTTGTAAATGGCTTCACATCCAGCTGGATGAATGTCTCAAGTGGGGTACCACAGGGCTCCGTCCTGGGACCTGTATTGTTCAACATCTTTATCAATGATTTAGATGAAGGAATTGAGGGTAAACTGATTAAATTTGCTGATGACACAAAGCTAGGAGGGATAGCTAATACTAGAGAAGAGAGAGAGAGGATTCAAAAAGACCTAAATAAACTGGAGCAGTGGGCAGCAACCAACAGAATGGTTTTTAACAGGGAAAAATGCAAAGTACTACATCTGGGCAATAAAAATGAAAAAAGCATATACAGAATGGGAGGAAAAGAGCTAAGCAACAGTACATGTGAAAAAGACTTAGGTATACTAATAGATCATAGACTTAACATGAGTCAACAGTGTGATGCAGCAGCAAAAAAGGCAAATACAATTCTGGGATGTTTTAACAGAAGCATACAGTCTAGATCACGTGAAGTCATTATCGGTCTTTACTCCTCTTTGGTCAGACCTCATCTGGAATACTGTGTACAGTTTTGGGCACCACATTTTAAAAAAGACATAGACAAACTGGAGCAAGTTCAGAGAAGAGCGACCAGAATGGTGACTGGTCTGCAAACCATGTCCTATGAGGAACGGTTGCAGGATTTGGGAATGTTTAGCTTGCAAAAAAGAAGACTGAGAGGAGACTTAATAGCTGTCTACAAATATGTCAAGGGCTGTCACATTGTAGAAGGATCATCTTTATTCTCATTTGCACAAGGAAAGACTAGAAGCAATGGGATGAAACTAAATGGGAGGAGACACAGATTAGATATTAGAAAAAACTTTTTGACAGTTAGGGTGATTAATGAGTGGAACAGGCTGCCACGAGAGGTGGTGAGTTCCCCTTCAATGGACGTCTTCAAACAGAGGCTGGACAGACATCTGTCTGAGATGATCTAGTGAATCCTGCTTTGAGCAGGGGGTTGGACCAGATGACCCAGGAGGTCCCTTCCAACTCTACCATTCTATGATTCTATGATTCTATGATTCTATTGGGTGGGTGACCTGTGCGCAGTATTGGGTGGGTGACCTGTGCGCAGTATTGGGAGGGTGACCTGTGCGCAGTATGGTGGGGAGGGAACTTGTGCACAGTATTGGGTGGGTGATCTGTGCGCAGTATTGGAGGGGTGACCCGTGCGCAGTATTGGGTGGGGAGGGAACTTGTGCGCAGTATTGGGTGGGTGACCTGTGCACAGTATTGGGTGGGAGACCTGTGCGCAGTATTGGGTGGGTGACCTGTGCGCAGTATTGGGAGGGTGACCTGTGTGCAGTATTGGGTGGGGAGGGAGCTTGTGCGCAGTATTGGGTGGTTGACCTGTGCGCAGTATTGGGAGGGTGACCTGTGCGCAGTATTGGGTGGGTGACCTGTGCGCAGTATTGGGTGGGCGACCTGTGCGCAGTATTGGGTGGGTGACCTGTGCGCAGTATGGTGGGGAGGGAACTTGTGCGCAGTATTGGGTGGGTGACCCGTGCGTAGTATTGGGTGGGTGACCTGTGCGCAGTATTGGGAGGGTGACCTGTGCGCAGTATGGTGGGGAGGGAACTTGTGCGCAGTATTGGGTGGGTGACCTGTGCGCAGTATTGGGTGGGTGACCTGTGCACAGTATTGGGTGGGTGACCTGTGCGCAGTATTGGGAGGGTGACCTGTGCGCAGTATGGTGGGGAGGGAACTTGTGCGCAGTATTGGGTGGGTGATCTGTGCGCATTAATTGGGGGGGTGACCTGTGCGCAGTATTGGGAGGGTGACCTGTGCGCAGTATGGTGGGGAGGCAACTTGTGCGCAGTATTGGGTGGGTGACCTGCGCGCAGTATGGAAGGGTGATCTGTGCGCAGTATGGGGGGAGGGAACTTGTGCGCAGTATTGGGTGGGTGACCTGTGCGCAGCATTGGGTGGGTGACCTGTGCGCAGTATTGGGTGGGTGACCTGTGCACAGTATTGGGTGGGTGACCTGTGCGCAGTATTGGGTGGGTGACCTGTGCGCAGTATTGGGAGGGTGACCTGTGCGCAGTATTGGGTGGGGAGGGAACTTGTGCGCTGTATTGGGTGGGTGACCTGTGCGCAGTATTGGGTGGGTGACCTGTGCGCAGTATTGGGTGGGTGACCTGTGCGCAGTATTGGGAGGGTGACCTGTGCGCAGTATGGTGGGGAGGGAACTTGTGCGCAGTATGGTGGGGAGGGAACTTGTGCACAGTATTGGGTGGGTGATCTGTGCGCAGTATTGGTGGGGTGACCCATGCGCAGTATTGGGTGGGGAGGGAACTTGTGCGCAGTATTGGGTGGGTGACATGTGCGCAGTATTCGGTGGGAGACCTGTGCGCAGTATTGGGAGGGTGACCTGTGCGCAGTATGGTGGGGAGGCAACTTGTGCGCAGTATTGGGTGGGTGACCTTTGCGCAGGATGGAAGGGTGACCTGTGCGCAGTATGGGGGGGAGGGAACTTGTGCGCAGCATTGGGTGGGTGACCTGTGCGCAGTATTGGGTGGGTGACATGTGCGCAGTATTGGGTGGGTGACCTGTGCACAATATTGGGTGGGTGACATGTGCGCAGTATTGGGTGGGTGACCTGTGCGCAGTATTGGGAGGGTGACCTGTGCGCAGTATTGGGTGGGGAGGGAACTTGTGCGCAGTATTAGGTGGGTGACCTGTGCGCAGTATGGAAGGGTGACCTGTGCGCAGTACGGGGGGAGGGAACTTGTGCGCAGTATTGGGTGGGTGACCTGTGCGCAGTATTGGGTGGGTGACCTGTGCGCAATATTGGGTGGGTGACCTGTGCACAGTATTGGGTGGGTGACCTGTGCGCAGTATTGGGTGGGTGACCTGTGCGCAGTATTGGGTGGGTGACCTGTGCGCAGTATTGGGTGGGTGACCTGTGCACAGTATTGGGAGGGTGACCTGTGCGCAGTATGGTGGGGAGGGAACTTGTGCGCAGTATTGGGTGGGTGATCTGTGCGCATTATTGGGGGGGTGACCTGTGCGCAGTATTGGGTGGGGAGGAACTTGTGCGCAGTATTGGGTGGGTGACATGTGCGCAGTATTGGGTGGGTGACCTGTGCGCAGTATTGGGAGGGTGACCTGTGTGCAGTATGGTGGGGAGGCAACTTGTGCGCAGTATTGGGTGGGTGACCTGTGCGCAGGATGGAAGGGTGACCTGTGCGCAGTATGGGGGGGAGGGAACTTGTGTGCAGTATTGGGTGGGTGACCTGTGCACAGTATTGGGTGGGTGACCTGTGCGCAGTATTGGGTGGGTGACCTGTGCGCAGTATTGGGAGGGTGACCTGTGCGCAGTATTGGGTGGGGAGGGAACTTGTGCGCAGTATTGGGTGGGTGACATGTGCGCAGTATTGGGTGGGTGACCTGTGCGCAGTATTGGGTCGGTGACCTGTGCGCAGTATTGGGTGGGTGACCTGTGCGCAGCATTGGGAGGGTGACCTGCGCGCAGTATGGTGGGGAGGGAACTTGTGCACAGTATTAGGTGGGTGATCTGTGCGCAGTATTGGGTGGGTGACCTGTGCACAGTATTGGGTGGGTGACCTGTGCGCAGTATTGGGAGGGTGACCTGTGCGCAGTATGGTGGGGAGGGAACTTGTGCACAGTATTGGGTGGGTGACCTGTGCGCAGTATTGGGGGGGTGACCTGTGCGCAGTATGGTGGGGAGGCAACTTGTGCACAGTATTGGGTGGGTGACCTGTGCGCAGTATGGTGGGGAGGCAACTTGTGCACAGTAATGGGTGGGTGACCTGTGCGCAGTATTGGGAGGGTGACCTGTGCGCAGTATTGGGTGGGTGACCTGTGCGCAGTAAGGTGGGGAGGCAACTTGTGCGCAGTATTAGGTGGGTGACCTTTGTGCAGTACTGGGTGGTTGACCTGTGCGCAGTATTTGGTGGATGACCTGTGCGCAATATGGTGGGGAGGGAACTTGTGCGCAGTATTGGGTGGGTGACCTGTGCGCAGTATTGGGAGGGTGACCTGTGCACAGTATTGGGTGGGTGACCTGTGCGCAGTTTTGGAGGGGTGACCTGTGCGCAGTATTGGGAGGGTGACCTGTGCGCAGTATGGTGGTGAGGCAACTTGTGCGCAGTATTGGGTGGGTGACCTGTGCGCAGTATGGAAGGGTGACCTGTGCGCAGTATGGGGGGGAGGGAACTTGTGCGCAGTATTGGGTGGGTGACCTGTGCGCAGTATTGGGTGGGTGACGAGTGCACAGTATTGGGTGGGTGACCTGTGCACAGTATTGGGTGGGAGACCTGTGCGCAGTATTGGGTGGGTGACCTGTGCGCAGTATTGGGAGGGTGACCTGTGTGCAGTATTGGGTGGGGAGGGAACTTGTGCGCAGTATTGGGTGGGTGACCTGTGCGCAATATTGGGAGGGTGAATTGTGCGCAGTATTGGGTGGGTGACCTGTGCGCAGTATTGGGTGGGCGACCTGTGCGCAGTATTGGGTGGGTGACCTGTGCGCAGTATGGTGGGGAGGGAACTTGTGCGCAGTATTGGGTGGGTGACCCGTGCGCAGTATTGGGTGGGGAGGGAACTTGTGCGCAGTATTAGGTGGGTGACCTGTGCGCAGTATGGAAGGGTGACCTGTGCGCAGTATGGGGGGAGGGAACTTGTGCGCAGTATTGGGTGGGTGACCTGTGCACAGTATTGGGTGGGTGACCTGTGCGCAATATTGGGTGGGTGACCTGTGCACAGTATTGGGTGGGTGACCTGTGCGCAGTATTGGGTGGGTGACCTGTGCGCAGTATTGGGAGGGTGACCTGTGCGCAGTATTGGGTGGGGAGGGAACTTGTGCGCTGTATTGGGTGGGTGACATGTGCGCAGTATTGGGTGGGTGACCTGTGCGCAGTATTGGGTGGGTGACCTGTGCGCAGTATTGGGTGGGTGACCTGTGCACAGTATTGGGAGGGTAACCTGTGCGCAGTATGGTGGGGAGGGAACTTGTGCGCAGTATTGGGTGGGTGATCTGTGCGCATTATTGGGGGGGTGACCTATACGCAGTATTGGGTGGGGAGGAACTTGTGCGCAGTATTGGGTGGGTGACATGTGCGCAGTATTGGGTGGGTGACCTGTGCGCAGTATTGGGAGGGTGACCTGTGTGCAGTATGGTGGGGAGGCAACTTGTGCGCAGTATTGGGTGGGTGACCTGTGCGCAGGATGGAAGGGTGACCTGTGCGCAGTATGGGGGGGAGGGAACTTGTGCGCAGTATTGGGTGGGTGACATGTGCGCAGTATTGGGTGAGTGACCTGTGCACAGTATTGGGTGGGTGACCTGTGCGCAGTATTGGGTGGGTGACCTGTGCGCAGTATTGGGAGGGTGACCTGTGCGCAGTATTGGGTGGGGAGGGAACTTGTGCGCAGTATTGGGTGGGTGACATGTGCGCAGTATTGGGTGGGTGACCTGTGCGCAGTATTGGGTCGGTGACCTGTGCGCAGTATTGGGTGGGTGACCTGTGCGCAGCATTGGGAGGGTGACCTGCGCGCAGTATGGTGGGGAGGGAACTTGTGCACAGTATTAGGTGGGTTATCTGTGCGCAGTATTGGGTGGGTGACCTGTGCACAGTATTGGGTGGGTGACCTGTGTGCAGTATTGGGAGGGTGACCTGTGCGCAGTATGGTGGGGAGGGAACTTGTGCACAGTATTGGGTGGGTGACATGTGCGCAGTATTGGGGGGGTGACCTGTGAGCAGTATGGTGGGGAGGCAACTTGTGCACAGTATTGGGTGGGTGACCTGTGCGCAGTATGGTGGGGAGGCAACTTGTGCACAGTAATGGGTGGGTGACCTGTGCGCAGTATTGGGAGGGTGACCTGTGCGCAGTATTGGGTGGGTGACCTGTGCGCAGTAAGGTGGGGAGGCAACTTGTGCGCAGTATTAGGTGGGTGACCTTTGTGCAGTACTGGGTGGTTGACCTGTGCGCAGTATTGGGTGGATGACCTGTGCGCAATATGGTGGGGAGGGAACTTGTGCGCAGTATTGGGTGGGTGACCTGTGCGCAGTATTGGGAGGGTGACCTGTGCACAGTATTGGGTGGGTGACCTGTGCGCAGTTTTGGAGGGGTGACCTGTGCGCAGTATTGGGAGGGTGACCTGTGCGCAGTATGGTGGTGAGGCAACTTGTGCGCAGTATTGGGTGGGTGACCTGTGCGCAGTATGGAAGGGTGACCTGTGCGCAGTATAGGGGGGAGGGAACTTGTGCGCAGTATTGGGTGGGTGACCTGTGCGCAGTATTGGGTGGGTGACGAGTGCACAGTATTGGGTGGGTGACCTTTGCACAGTATTGGGTGGGAGACCTGTGCGCAGTATTGGGTGGGTGACCTGTGCGCAGTATTGGGAGGGTGACCTGTGCGCAGTATGGTGGGGAGGGAACTTGTGCACAGTATTGGGTGGGTGATCTGTGCGCAGTATTGGAGGGGTGACCCATGCGCAGTATTGGGTGGGGAGGGAACTTGTGCGCAGTATTGGGTGGGTGACATGTGCGCAGTATTGGGAGGGTGACCTGTGTGCAGCATTGGGTGGGGAGGGAACTTGTGCGCAGTATTGGGTGGGTGACCTGTGCGCAGTATTGGGAGGGTGACCTGTGCGCAGTATTGGGTGGGTGACCTGTGCGCAGTATTGGGTGGGCGACCTGTGCGCAGTATTGGGTGGGTGACTTGTGCGCAGTATGGTGGGGAGGGAACTTGTGCGCAGTATTGGGTGGGTGACCCGTGCGCAGTATTGGGTGGGTGACCTGTGCGCAGTATTGGGAGGCTGACCTGTGCGCAGTATGGTGGGGAGGGAACTTGTGCGCAGTATTGGGTGGGTAACCTGTGCGCAGTATTGGGTGGGTGACCTGTGCACAGTATTGGGTGGGTGACCTGTGCGCAGTATTGGGAGGGTGACCTGTGCGCAGTATGGTGGGGAGGGAACTTGTGCGCAGTATTGGGTGGGTGATCTGTGCGCATTAATTGGGGGGGTGACCTGTGCGCAGTATTGGGAGGGTGACCTGTGCGCACTATGGTGGGGAGGCAACTTGTGCGCAGTATTGGGTGGGTGACCTGTGCGCAGTATGGAAGGGTGATCTGTGCGCAGTATGGGGGGAGGGAACTTGTGCGCAGTATTGGGTGGGTGACCTGTGCGCAGCATTGGGTGGGTGACCTGTGCGCAGTATTGGGTGGGTGACCTGTGCACAGTATTGGGTGGGTGACCTGTGCGCAGTATTGGGTGGGTGACCTGTGCGCAGTATTGGGAGGGTGACCTGTGCGCAGTATTGGGTGGGGAGGGAACTTGTGCGCTGTATTGGGTGGGTGACAGGTGCACAGTATTGGGTGGGTGACCTGTGCGCAGTATTGGGTGGGTGACCTGTGCGCAGTATTGGGTGGGTGACCTGTGCGCAGTATTGGGTGGGTGACCTGTGCGCAGTATTGGGAGGGTGACCTGTGCGCAGTATGGTGGGGAGGGAACTTGTGCACAGTATTGGGTGGGTGATCTGTGCGCAGTATTGGAGGGGTGACCCATGCGCAGTATTGGGTGGGGAGGGAACTTGTGCGCAGTATTGGGTGGGTGACATGTGCGCAGTATTCGGTGGGAGACCTGTGCGCAGTATTGGGAGGGTGACCTGTGCGCAGTATGGTGGGGAGGCAACTTGTGCGCAGTATTGGGTGGGTGACCTTTGCGCAGGATGGAAGGGTGACCTGTGCGCAGTATGGGGGGGAGGGAACTTGTGCGCAGCATTGGGTGGGTGACCTGTGTGCAGTATTGGGTGGGTGACATGTGCGCAGTATTGGGTGGGTGACCTGTGCACAATATTGGGTGGGTGACATGTGCGCAGTATTGGGTGGGTGACCTGTGCGCAGTATTGGAAGGGTGACCTGTGCGCTGTATTGGGTGGGGAGGGAACTTGTGCGCAGTATTAGGTGGGTGACCTGTGCGCAGTATGGAAGGGTGACCTGTGCGCAGTATGGTGGTGAGGGAACTTGTGCACAGTATTGGGTGGGTGATCTGTGCGCAGTATTGGAGGGGTGACCCATGCGCAGTATTGGGTGGGGAGGGAACTTGTGCGCAGTATTGGGTGGGTGACATGTGCGCAGTATTCGGTGGGAGACCTGTGCGCAGTATTGGGAGGGTGACCTGTGCGCAGTATGGTGGGGAGGCAACTTGTGCGCAGTATTGGGTGGGTGACCTTTGCGCAGGATGGAAGGGTGACCTGTGCGCAGTATGGGGGGGAGGGAACTTGTGCGCAGCATTGGGTGGGTGACCTGTGCGCAGTATTGGGTGGGTGACATGTGCGCAGTATTGGGTGGGTGACCTGTGCACAATATTGGGTGGGTGACATGTGCGCAGTATTGGGTGGGTGACCTGTGCGCAGTATTGGGAGGGTGACCTGTGCGCTGTACTGGGTGGGGAGGGAACTTGTGCGCAGTATTAGGTGGGTGACCTGTGCGCAGTATGGAAGGGTGACCTGTGCGCAGTATGGGGGGAGGGAACTTGTGCGCAGTATTGGGTGGGTGACCTGTGCGCAGTATTGGGTGGGTGACCTGTGCGCAATATTGGGTGGGTGACCTGTGCACAGTATTGGGTGGGTGACCTGTGCGCAGTATTGGGTGGGTGACCTGTGCGCAGTATTGGGAGGGTGACCTGTGCGCAGTATTGGGTGGGGAGGGAACTTGTGCGCTGTATTGGGTGGGTGACATGTGCGCAGTATTGGGTGGGTGACCTGTGCGCAGTATTGGGTGGGTGACCTGTGCGCAGTATTGGGTGGGTGACCTGTGCACAGTATTGGGAGGGTAACCTGTGCGCAGTATGGTGGGGAGGGAACTTGTGCGCAGTATTGGGTGGGTGACCTGTGCGCAGTATTGGGTGGGTGACCTGTGCACAGTATTGGGAGGGTGACCTGTGCGCAGTATGGTGGGGAGGGAACGTGTGCGCAGTATTGGGTGGGTGATCTGTGCGCATTATTGGGGGGGTGACCTGTGCGCAGTATTGGGTGGGGAGGAACTTGTGCGCAGTATTGGGTGGGTGACATGTGCGCAGTATTGGGTGGGTGACCTGTGCGCAGTATTGGGAGGGTGACCTGTGTGCAGTATGGTGGGGAGGCAACTTGTGCGCAGTATTGGGTGGGTGACCTGTGCGCAGGATGGAAGGGTGACCTGTGCGCAGTATGGGGGGGAGGGAACTTGTGCGCAGTATTGGGTGGGTGACCTGTGCACAGTATTGGGTGGGTGACCTGTGCGCAGTATTGGGTGGGTGACCTGTGCGCAGTATTGGGAGGGTGACCTGTGCGCAGTATTGGGTGGGGAGGGAACTTGTGCGCAGTATTGGGTGGGTGACATGTGCGCAGTATTGGGTGGGTGACCTGTGCGCAGTATTGGGTCGGTGACCTGTGCGCAGTATTGGGTGGGTGACCTGTGCGCAGCATTGGGAGGGTGACCTGCGCGCAGTATGGTGGGGAGGGAACTTGTGCACAGTATTAGGTGGGTGATCTGTGCGCAGTATTGGGTGGGTGACCTGTGCACAGTATTGGGTGGGTGACCTGTGCGCAGTATTGGGAGGGTGACCTGTGCGCTGTATGGTGGGGAGGGAACTTGTGCACAGTATTGGGTGGGTGACCTGTGCGCAGTATGGTGGGGAGGCAACTTGTGCACAGTAATGGGTGGGTGACCTGTGCGCAGTATTGGGAGGGTGACCTGTGCGCAGTATTGGGTGGGTGACCTGTGCGCAGTAAGGTGGGGAGGGAACTTGTGCGCAGTATTGGGTGGGTGACCTGTGCGCAGTATTGGGAGGGTGACCTGTGCACAGTATTGGGTGGGTGACCTGTGCGCAGTTTTGGAGGGGTGACCTGTGCGCAGTATTGGGAGGGTGACCTGTGCGCAGCATGGTGGTGAGGCAACTTGTGCGCAGTATTGGGTGGGTGACCTGTGCGCAGTATGGAAGGTTGACCTGTGCGCAGTATGGGGGGGAGGGAACTTGTGCGCAGTGTTGGGTGGGTGACCTGTGCGCAGTATTGGGTGGGTGACGAGTGCACAGTATTGGGTGGGTGACCTGTGCACAGTATTGGGTGGGAGACCTGTGCGCAGTATTGGGTGGGTGACCTGTGCGCAGTATTGGGAGGGTGACCTGTGTGCAGTATTGGGTGGGGAGGGAACTTGTGCGCAGTATTGGGTGGGTGACCTGTGCGCAGTATTGGGAGGGTGACCTGTGCGCAGTATTGGGTGGGTGACCTGTGCGCAGTATTGGGTGGGCGACCTGTGCGCAGTATTGGATGGGTGACCTGTGCGCAGTATGGTGGGGAGGGAACTTGTGCGCAGTATTGGGTGGGTGACCCGTGCGCAGTATTGGGTGGGGAGGGAACTTGTGCGCAGTATTAGGTGGGTGACCTGTGCGCAGTATGGAAGGGTGACCTGTGCGCAGTATGGGGGGAGGGAACTTGTGCGCAGTATTGGGTGGGTGACCTGTGCGCAGTATTGGGTGGGTGACCTGTGCGCAATATTGGGTGGGTGACCTGTGCACAGTATTGGGTGGGTGACCTGTGCGCAGTATTGGGTAGGTGACCTGTGCGCAGTATTGGGAGGGTGACCTGTGCGCAGTATTGGGTGGGGAGGGAACTTGTGCGCTGTATTGGGTGGGTGACATGTGCGCAGTATTGGGTGGGTGACCTGTGCGCAGTTTTGGGTGGGTGACCTGTGCGCAGTATTGGGTGGGTGACCTGTGCACAGTATTGGGAGGGTGACCTGTGCGCAGTATGGTGGGGAGGTAACTTGTGCGCAGTATTGGGTGGGTGATCTGTGCGCATTATTGGGGGGGTGACCTGTGCGCAGTATTGGGTGGGGAGGAACTTGTGCGCAGTATTGGGTGGGTGACATGTGCGCAGTATTGGGTGGGTGACCTGTGCGCAGTATTGGGAGGGTGACCTGTGTGCAGTATGGTGGGGAGGCAACTTGTGCGCAGTATTGGGTGGGTGACCTGTGCGCAGGATGGAAGGGTGACCTGTGCGCAGTATGGGGGGGAGGGAACTTGTGCGCAGTATTGGGTGGGTGACCTGTGCACAGTATTGGGTGGGTGACCTGTGCGCAGTATTGGGTGGATGACCTGGCGCAGTATTGGGAGGGTGACCTGTGCGCAGTATTGGGTGGGGAGGGAACTTATGCGCAGTATTGGGTGGGTGACATGTGCGCAGTATTGGGAGGGTGACCTGCGCGCAGTATGGTGGGGAGGGAACTTGTGCACAGTATTAGGTGGGTGATCTGTGCGCAGTATTGGGTGGGTGACCTGTGCACAGTATTGGGTGGGTGACCTGTGCGCAGTATTGGGAGGGTGACCTGTGCGCAGTATGGTGGGGAGGGAACTTGTGCACAGTATTGGGTGGGTGACCTGTGCGCATTATTGGGGGGGTGACCTGTGCGCAGTATGGTGGGGAGGCAACTTGTGCACAGTAATGGGTGGGTGACCTGTGCGCAGTATTGGGAGGGTGACCTGTGCGCAGTATTGGGTGGGTGACCTGTGCGCAGTAAGGTGGGGAGGCAACTTGTGCGCAGTATTAGGTGGGTGACCTTTGTGCAGTACTGGGTGGTTGACCTGTGCGCAGTATTGGGTGGATGACCTGTGCGCAATATGGTGGGGAGGGAACTTGTGCGCAGTATTGGATGGGTGACCTGTGCGCAGTATTGGGAGGGTGACCTGTGCACAGTATTGGGTGGGTGACCTGTGCGCAGTTTTGGAGGGGTGACCTGTGCGCAGTATTGGGAGGGTGACCTGTGCGCAGTATGGTGGTGAAGCAACTTGTGCGCAGTATTGGGTGGGTGACCTGTGCGCAGTATGGAAGGGTGACCTGTGCGCAGTATGGGGGGGAGGGAACTTGTGCGCAGTATTGGGTGGGTGACCTGTGCGCAGTATTGGGTGGGTGACGATTGCACAGTATTGGGTGGGTGACCTGTGCACAGTATTGGGTGGGAGACCTGTGCGCAGTATTGGGTGGGTGACCTGTGCGCAGTATTGGGAGGGTGACCTGTGCGCAGTATTGGGTGGGTGACCTTTGCGCAGTATTGGGTGGGCGACCTGTGCGCAGTATTGGGTGGGTGACCTGTGCGCAGTATGGTGGGGAGGGAACTTGTGCGCAGTATTGGGTGGGTGACCCGTGCGCAGTATTGGGTGGGTGACCTGTGCGCAGTATTGGGAGGGTGACCTGTGCGCAGTATGGTGGGGAGGGAACTTGTGCGCAGTATTGGGTGGGTGACCTGTGCGCAGTATTGGGTGGGTGACCTGTGCACAGTATTGGGTGGGTGACCTGTGCGCAGTATTGGGAGGGTGACCTGTGCGCAGTATGGTGGGGAGGGAACTTGTGCGCAGTATTGGGTGGGTGATCTGTGCGCATTAATTGGGGGGGTGACCTGTGCGCAGTATTGGGAGGGTGACCTGTGCGCAGTATGGTGGGGAGGCAACTTGTGCGCAGTATTGGGTGGGTGACCTGTGCGCAGTATGGAAGGGTGATCTGTGCGCAGTATGGGGGGAGGGAACTTGTGCGCAGTATTGGGTGGGTGACCTGTGCGCAGCATTGGGTGGGTGACCTGTGCGCAGTATTGGGTGGGTGACCTGTGCGCAGTATTGGGTGGGTGACCTGTGCGCAGTATTGGGAGGGTGACCTGTGCGCAGTATTGGGTGGGGAGGGAACTTGTGCGCAGTATTGGGTGGGTGACAGGTGCACAGTATTGGGTGGGTGACCTGTGCGCAGTATTGGGTGGGTGACCTGTGCGCAGTATTGGGTGGGTGACCTGTGCGCAGTATTGGGAGGGTGACCTGTGCGCAGTATGGTGGGGAGGGAACTTGTGCACAGTATTGGGTGGGTGATCTGTGCGCAGTATTGGAGGGGTGACCCGTGCGCAGTATTGGGTGGGGAGGGAACTTGTGCGCAGTATTGGGTGGGTGACATGTGCGCAGTATTCGGTGGGTGACCTGTGCGCAGTATTGGGAGGGTGACCTGTGCGCAGTATGGTGGGGAGGCAACTTGTGCGCAGTATTGGGTGGGTGACCTTTGCGCAGGATGGAAGGGTGACCTGTGCGCAGTATGGGGGGGAGGGAACTTGTGCGCAGTATTGGGTGGGTGACCTGTGCGCAGTATTGGGTGGGTGACCTGTGCGCAGTATTGGGTGGGTGACCTGTGCGCAGTATTGGGTGGGTGACCTGTGCACAGTATTGGGTGGGTGACATGTGCGCAGTATTGGGTGGGTGACCTGTGCGCAGTATTGGGAGGGTGACCTGTGCGCAGTATTGGGTGTTGAGGGAACTTGTGCGCAGTATTGGGTGGGTGACCTGTGCGCAGTATGGAAGGGTGACCTGTGCGCAGTATGGGGGGAGGGAACTTGTGCGCAGTATTGGGTGGGTGACCTGTGCGCAGTTTTGGGTGAGTGACCTGTGCGCAATATTGGGTGGGTGACCTGTGCACAGTATTGGGTGGGTGACCTGTGCGCAGTATTGGGTGGGTGACCTGTGCGCAGTATTGGGAGGGTGACCTGTGCGCAGTATTGGGTGGGGAGGGAACTTGTGCGCTGTATTGGGTGGGTGACATGTGCGCAGTATTGGGTGGGTGACCTGTGCGCAGTATTGGGTGGGTGACCTGTGCGCAGTATTGGGTGGGTGACCTGTGCACAGTATTGGGAGGGTGACCTGTGCGCAGTATGATGGGGAGGGAACTTGTGCGCAGTATTGGGTGGGTGATCTGTGCGCATTATTGGGGGGGTGACCTGTGCGCAGTATTGGGTGGGGAGGAACTTGTGCGCAGTATTGGGTGGGTTACATGTGCGCAGTATTGGGTGGGTGACCTGTGCGCAGTATTGGGAGGGTGACCTGTGTGCAGTATGGTGGGGAGGCAACTTGTGCGCAGTATTGGGTGGGTGACCTGTGCGCAGGATGGAAGGGTGACCTGTGCGCAGTATGGGGGGGAGGGAACTTGTGCGCAGTATTGGGTGGGTGACCTGTGCACAGTATTGGGTGGGTGACCTGTGCGCAGTATTGGGTGGGTGACCTGTGCGCAGTATTGGGAGGGTGACCTGTGCGCAGTATTGGGTGGGGAGGGAACTTGTGCGCAGTATTGGGTGGGTGACATGTGCGCAGTATTGGGTGGGTGAGCTGTGCGCAGTATTGGGTCGGTGACCTGTGCGCAGTATTGGGTGGGTGACCTGTGCGCAGCATTGGGAGTGTGACCTGCGCGCAGTATGGTGGGGAGGGAACTTGTGCACAGTATTAGGTGGGTGATCTGTGCGCAGTATTGGGTGGGTGACCTGTGCACAGTATTGGGTGGGTGACCTGTGCGCAGTATTGGGAGGGTGACCTGTGCGCAGTATTGGGTGGGTGACCTGTGCGCAGTATGGTAGGGAGGGAACTTGTGCACAGTATTGGTTGGGTGACCTGTGCGCAGTATTGGGTGGGTGACCTGTGCGCAGTATTGGGTGGGTGACCTGTGCACAGTATTGGGGGGGTGACCTGTGCGCAGTATTTGGAGGGTGACCTGTGCGCAGTATGGTGGGGAGCCAACTTGTGCGCAGTATTAGGTGGGTGACCTGTGCGCAAAATTGGGGGGGGCCTGTGCGCAGTATGGTGGGGAGGGAACTTGTGCACAGTATTGGGTGAGTGACCTGTGCGCAGTATTGGGTGGGTGACCTGTGCGCAGTATGGTGGGGAGGCAACTTGTGCGCAGTATTGGGTGGGTGACCTGTGCACAGTATTGGGTGGGTGACCTGTGCGCAGTATTGGGAGGGTGACCTGTGCGCAGTATTGGGTGGATGACCTGTGCGCAGTATGGTGGGGAGGCAACTTGTGCGCAGTACTGGATGGGTGACCTGTGTGCAGTACTGGGTGGGTGACCTGTGCGCAGTATTGGGTGGGTGACCTGTGCGCAGTATGGTGGGGAGGGAACTTGTGCACAGTATTGGGTGGGTGACCTGTGCGCAGTATTGGGTGGGTGACCTGTGCGCAGTATTGGGTGGGTGACCTGTGCGCAGTATGGTCGGGAGGCAACTTGTGCGCAGTATTGGGTGGGTGACCTGTGCACAGTATTGGGTGGGTGACCTGTGCATAGTATTGTGAGCGTGACCTGTGCACAGTATTGTGTGGGTGACCTGTGCGCACTATAGTGGGGAGGCAACTTGTGCGCCGTATTGGGTGGGTGACCTGTGTGCAGTATTGGGTGGGTGACCTGTGCGCAGTATTGGGTGGGTGACCTGTGTGCAGTATGGTGGGGAGGGAACTTGTGCACAGTATTGGGTGGGTGACCTGTGCGCAGTATTGAGTGGGTGACCTTTGCGCAGTATTGGGAGGGTGACCTGTGCGCAGTATTGGGTGGGGAGGGAACTTGTGCGCAGTATTGGGTGGGTGACATGTGCGCAGTATTGGGTGGGTGACCTGTGCGCAGTATTGGGTCGGTGACCTGTGCGCAGTATTGGGTGGGTGACCTGTGCGCAGCATTGGGAGGGTGACCTGCGCGCAGTATGGTGGGGAGGGATCTTGTGCACAGTATTAGGTGGGTGATCTGTGCGCAGTATTGGGTGGGTGACCTGTGCACAGTATTGGGTGGGTGACCTGTGCGCAGTATTGGGAGGGTGACCTGGGCGCAGTATGGTGGGGAGGGAACTTGTGCACAGTATTGGGTGGGTGATCTGTGCGCAGTATTGGGGGGGTGACCTGTGCGCAGTATGGTGGGGAGGCAACTTGTGCACAGTAATGGGTGGGTGACCTGTGCGCAGTATGGTGGGGAGGCAACTTGTGCACAGTAATGGGTGGGTGACCTGTGCGCAGTATTGGGAGGGTGACCTGTGCGCAGTATTGGGTGGGTGACCTGTGCGCAGTAAGGTGGGGAGGCAACTTGTGCGCAGTATTGGGTGGGTGACCTTTGTGCAGTACTGGGTGGTTGACCTATGCGCAGTATTGGGTGGATGACCTGTGCGCAGTATGGTGGGGAGGGAACTTGTGCGCAGTATTGGGTGGGTGATCTGTGCACAGTATTGGGTGGGTGACCAGTGCGCAGTATGGTGGGGAGGCAACTTGTGCGCAGTATTGGGTGGGTGAGCTGTGCACAGTATTGGGTGGGTGACCTGTGCGCAGTATTGGGAGGGTGACCTGTGCGCAGTATTGGGTGGGTGACCTGTGCGCAGTATGGTGGGGAGGCAACTTGTGCGCAGTATTGGGTGGGTGACCTGTGCGCAGTATTGGGTGGGTGACCTGTGTGCAGTATGGTGGGGAGGGAACATGTGCACAGTATTGGGTGGGTGACCTGTGCGCAGTATTGGGTGGGTGAACTGTGCGCAGTATTGGGTGGGTGACCTGTGCGCAGTATTGGGGGGGTGACCTGTGCGCAGTATTGGGTGGGTGACCTGTGCGCAGTATGGTGGGGAGGGAACTTGTGCACAGTATTGGGTGGGTGACCTGTGCGCAGTATTGGGTGGGTGACCTGTGCGCAGTATTGGGTGGGTGACCTGTGCGCAGTATGGTGGGGAGGCAACTTGTGCACAGTATTGGGTGGGTGACCTGTGCGCAGTATTGGGTGGGTGA
Organism: Phyllobates terribilis; assembly: GCF_046119375.1. NCBI lineage: Eukaryota > Metazoa > Chordata > Amphibia > Anura > Dendrobatidae > Phyllobates > Phyllobates terribilis. The sequence goes on along the minus strand of NW_027362771.1, from coordinate 493,045,181 downwards.
CCTGTGCGCAGCATTGGGAGGGTGACCTGCGCGCAGTATGGTGGGGAGGGATCTTGTGCACAGTATTAGGTGGGTGATCTGTGCACAGTATTGGGTGGGTGACCTGTGCACAGTATTGGGTGGGTGACCTGTGCGCAGTATTGGGAGGGTGACCTGGGCGCAGTATGGTGGGGAGGGAACTTGTGCACAGTATTGGGTGGGTGACCTGTGCGCAGTATTGGGGGGGTGACCTGTGCGCAGTATGGTGGGGAGGCAACTTGTGCACAGTAATGGGTGGGTGACCTGTGCGCAGTATGGTGGGGAGGCAACTTGTGCACAGTAATGTGTGGGTGACCTGTGCGCAGTATTGGGAGGGTGACCTGTGCGCAGTATTGGGTGGGTGACCTGTGCGCAGTAAGGTGGGGAGGCAACTTGTGCGCAGTATTGGGTGGGTGACCTTTGTGCAGTACTGGGTGGTTGACCTATGCGCAGTATTGGGTGGATGACCTGTGCGCAGTATGGTGGGGAGGGAACTTGTGCGCAGTATTGGGTGGGTGATCTGTGCGCAGTATTGGGTGGGTGACCAGTGCGCAGTATGGTGGGGAGGCAACTTGTGCGCAGTATTGGGTGAGTGAGCTGTGCACAGTATTGGGTGGGTGACCTGTGCGCAGTATTGGGAGGGTGACCTGTGCACAGTATTGGGTGGGTGACCTGTGCGCAGTATGGTGGGGAGGCAACTTGTGCGCAGTATTGGGTGGGTGACCTGTGCGCAGTATTGGGTGGGTGACCTGTGCGCAGTATTGGGTGGGTGAACTGTGCGCAGTATTGGGTGGGTGACCTGTGCGCAGTATTGGGGGGGTGACCTGTGCGCAGTATTGGGTGGGTGACCTGTGCGCGGTATGGTGGGGAGGGAACTTGTGCACAGTATTGGGTGGGTGACCTGTGCGCAGTATTGGGTTGGTGACCTGTGCGCAGTATTGGGTGGGTGACCTGTGCGCAGTATGGTGGGGAGGCAACTTGTGCACAGTATTGGGTGGGTGACCTGTGCGCAGTATTGGGTGGGTGACCTGTGCGCAGTATTGGGTGGGTGACCTGTTCGCAGTATGGTGGGGAGGCAACTTGTGCGCAGTATTGGGTGGGTGACCTGTGCGCAGTATTGGGTGGGTGACCTGTGCGCAGTATTGGGTGGGTGACCTGTGCGCAGTATGGTGGGGAGGGAACTTGTGCACAGTATTGGTTGGGTGACCTGTGCGCAGTATTGGGTGGGTGACCTGTGCGCAGTATTGGGTGGGTGACCTGTGCACAGTATTGGGGGGGTGACCTGTGCGCAGTATTGGGAGGGTGACCTGTGCGCAGTATGGTGGGGAGGCAACTTGTGCGCAGTATTGGGTGGGTGACCTGTGCGCAGTATTGGGTGGGTGACCTGTGCGCAAAATTGGGGGGGGGCCTGTGCGCAGTATGGTGGGGAGGGAACTTGTGCACAGTATTGGGTGGGTGACCTGTGCGCAGTATTGGGTGGGTGACGTGTGCGCAGTATGGTGGGGAGGCAACTTGTGCGCAGTATTGGGTGGGTGACCTGTGCACAGTATTGGGTGGGTGACCTGTGCGCAGTATTGGGAGGGTGACCTGTGCGCAGTATTGGGTGGGTGACCTGTGCGCAGTATGGTGGGGAGGCAACTTGTGCGCAGTATTGGATGGGTGACCTGTGTGCAGTATTGGGTGGGTGACCTGTGCGCAGTATTGGATGGGTGACCTGTGCGCAGTATGGTGGGGAGGGAACTTGTGCACAGTATTGGGTGGGTGACCTGTGCGCAGGATTGGGTGGGTGACCTGTGCGCAGTATTGGGTGGGTGACCTGTGCGCAGTATGGTGGGGAGGCAACTTGTGCGCAGTATTGGGTGGGTGACCTGTGCGCAGTATTGGGTGGGTGACCTGTGTGCAGTATGGTGGGGAGGGAACTTGTGCACAGTATTGGGTGGGTGACCTGTGCGCAGTATTGGGTGGGTGAACTGTGCGCAGTATTGGGTGGGTGACCTGTGCGCAGTATTGGGGGGGTGACCTGTGCGCAGTATTGGGTGGGTGACCTGTGCGCGGTATGGTGGGGAGGGAACTTGTGCACAGTATTGGGTGGGTGACCTGTGCGCAGTATTGGGTGGGTGACCTGTGCGCAGTATTGGGTGGGTGACCTGTGCGCAGTATGGTGGGGAGGCAACTTGTGCACAGTATTGGGTGGGTGACCTGTGCGCAGTATTGGGTGGGTGACCTGTGCGCAGTATTGGGTGGGTGACCTGTTCGCAGTATGGTGGGGAGGCAACTTGTGCGCAGTATTGGGTGGGTGACCTGTGCGCAGTATTGGGTGGGTGACCTGTGCGCAGTATTGGGTGGGTGACCTGTGCGCAGTATGGTGGGGAGGGAACTTGTGCACAGTATTGGTTGGGTGACCTGTGCGCAGTATTGGGTGGGTGACCTGTGCGCAGTATTGGGTGGGTGACCTGTGCACAGTATTGGGGGGGTGACCTGTGCGCAGTATTGGGAGGGTGACCTGTGCGCAGTATGGTGGGGAGGCAACTTGTGCGCAGTATTGGGTGGGTGACCTGTGCGCAGTATTGGGTGGGTGACCTGTGCGCAAAATTGGGGGGGGGCCTGTGCGCAGTATGGTGGGGAGGGAACTTGTGCACAGTATTGGGTGGGTGACCTGTGCGCAGTATTGGGTGGGTGACGTGTGCGCAGTATGGTGGGGAGGCAACTTGTGCGCAGTATTGGGTGGGTGACCTGTGCACAGTATTGGGTGGGTGACCTGTGCGCAGTATTGGGAGGGTGACCTGTGCGCAGTATTGGGTGGGTGACCTGTGCGCAGTATGGTGGGGAGGCAACTTGTGCGCAGTATTGGATGGGTGACCTGTGTGCAGTATTGGGTGGGTGACCTGTGCGCAGTATTGGATGGGTGACCTGTGCGCAGTATGGTGGGGAGGGAACTTGTGCACAGTATTGGGTGGGTGACCTGTGCGCAGGATTGGGTGGGTGACCTGTGCGCAGTATTGGGTGGGTGACCTGTGCGCAGTATGGTCGGGAGGCAACTTGTGCGCAGTATTGGGTGGGTGACCTGTGCACAGTATTGGGTGGGTGACCTGTGCGCAGTATTGGGTGGGTGACCTGTGCGCAGTATTGGGGGGGTGACCTGTGCGCAGTATGGTGGGGAGGCAACTTGTGCACAGTTTTGGGTGGGTGACCTGTGCGCAGTATTGGGAGGGTGACCGGTGCGCAGTATTGGGTGGGTGACCTGTGCGCAGTATGGTGGGGAGGCAACTTGTGCGCAGTATTGGGTGAGTGACCTTTGCGCAGTATTGGGTGGGTGACCTGTGCGCAGTATGGTGGGGAGGGAACTTGTGCACAGTATTGGGTGGGTGACCTGTGCGCAGTATTGGGTGGATGACCTGTGCGCAGTATTGGGTGGGTGACCTGTGCACAGTATTGGGGGGGTGACCTGTGCGCAGTTTTTGGAGGGTGACCTGTGCGCAGTATGGTGAAGAGGCAACTTGTGCGCAGTATTGGGTGGGTGACCTGTGCGCAGTATTGGGTGGGTGACCTGTGCGCAGTATGGTGGGGAGGGAACTTGTGCACAGTATTGGGTGGGTGACCTGTGCGCAGTATTGGGTGGGTGACCTGAGCTTAGTATTGGGAGGGAACTTGTGCACATTATTGGGTGGGTGACCTGTGCGCAGTATTGGGTGAGTGACCTGTGCCAGTATTGGGAGGGTGACCTCTGCGCAGTATGGTGAGGAGGGAACTTGTGCGCAGTATTGGGTGGGTGACCTGTGCGCACTATTGGGTGGGTGACCTGTGCGCAGTATTGGGTGGGTAACCTGTGCGCAGTATTGGGAGGGTGACCTGTGTGCAGTATGGTGTGGAGGGAACTTGTGCGCAGTATTGGGTGGGTGACCTGTGCGCAGTATTGGGTGGGTGACTTGTGCGCAGTATTGGGTGGATGACCTGTGCGCAGTATTGGGAGGGTGACCTGTACGCAGTATGGTGGGGAGGGAACTTGTGCGCAGTATTGGGTGGGTGACCTGTGTGCAGTATTGGGTGGGTGACCTGTGCGCAGTATGGTGGGGAGGGAACTTGTGCGCAGTATTGGGTGGGTGACCTGTGCGCAGTATTGGGTGGGTGACCTGTGCGCAGTATTGGGAGGGAACTTGTGCGCAGTATTGGGTGGGTGACCTGTGCGCAGTATTGGGTCGGTAACCTGTGCACAGTATTGGGTGGGTGACCTGTGTGCAGTATTGGGTGGGTGACCTGTGCGCAGTATTGCGTGGGTGACCTGTGCGCAGTATGTTGTGGAGGGAACTTGTGCGCAGTATTGGGTGGGTGACCTGTGCGCAGTATTGGGTGGGTGACCTGTGCACAGTATTGGGTGAGTGACCTGTGCGCAGTATTGGGAGGTTGACCTGTGCGCAGTATTGGGGGGGTGACCTGTGTGCAGTATTGGGGGGGTGGCCCGTGCGCAGTATGGGGGGGGGAATCTGTGTGCAGTATGGGGGGGAGGGAACCTGTGTGCAGTATGGGGGGGAGGGAACCTGTGCGCAGTATGGGGGGGGACCTGGATGGGGACATATGCTCAGGATAGGGACCAGTTCAAAAGGTGTATAGGAAAAAAAAATGGTATCACTAAAAATGTCGCTTTGTGCTGCAAATAATGCGGCCCCCAAATTAAATGTTTTTCCGTGTGCGGTCCATATACCCAGCTGAGTTTGAGACCCCTGTTTTAGACACAATGCTCAAAGTACTTCAGTCTCACTTCATCAAGACAAACCCTGTCCATTTCCACTATTACAGAATAGGGATGTCGTAGAGATCGTAACCCACTCAGACCCCACTATGGCACTATGAGCTAGAGGGGAGAGGTCTTCCGATGATGGGCCTCAAGCTGTCCATATATTATGGATAGCCATTTATTTAAGTGGCCGCAATGAAAGGGAGCTATGTAATACTGCAGAGGACACAGCAGGGGAAAGGGATGACTGACAGTGTCCAATCCTTGGCAACATCAGCTGTTGTGGAGGGGTCTGTGGCAAGGACACCCATATTAATGGAGCTATCATTGATGAAATAATACTTTTATCCTTGATGAGACATTACTTTTTTGTAATAAGTAGAGATGAGCAAATCAACCTTAGGACCTTGGTTCGGAGGTCACATCAGTTGTCCGTGGACGCCGGATGGGAGACCTGCGAATGGTCTTCTATCTTCTCATTAATAGGCCAGGCCTGACGTCATGCATGAATTCATAGAATCATAGAATGGTAGAGTTGGAAGGGACCTCCTGGGTCTTCTGGTCCAACCCCCTGCTCAAAGCAGGATTCACTAGATCATCTCAGACAGATGTCTGTCCAGCCTCTGTTTGAAGACGTCCATTGAAGGGGAACTCACCACCTCTCGTGGCAGCCTGTTCCACTCATTAATCACCCTAACTGTCAAAAAGTTTTTTCTAATATCTAATCTGTGTCTCCTCCCATTTAGTTTCATCCCATTGCTTCTAGTCTTTCCTTGTGCAAATGAGAATAAAGATGATCCTTCTACAATGTGACAGCCCTTGACATATTTGTAGACAGCTATTAAGTCTCCTCTCAGTCTTCTTTTTTGCAAGCTAAACATTCCCAAATCCTGCAACCGTTCCTCATAGGACATGGTTTGCAGACCAGTCACCATTCTGGTCGCTCTTCTCTGAACTTGCTCCAGTTTGTCTATGTCTTTTTTAAAATGTGGTGCCCAAAACTGTACACAGTATTCCAGATGAGGTCTGACCAAAGAGGAGTAAAGACCGATAATGACTTCACGTGATCTAGACTGTATGCTTCTGTTAATACATCCCAGAATTGTATTTGCCTTATGTATTTGCCTTTGAATTATGCTTCAACGAAGATGTCACGCCAGGCCTACATATCCGAAGAGGAACTGGAGATGCTGGCACATAGGACGTGGTTTACAGGGCTCCTGTCTGATGTTATTGGACTATTAACGTGGCCGCTGGACCAGGGTCATGGAAACTTTTTGCTAATCTCTAGTAATAAGTGATCCTTAATGATATGCTGATCACAGGAAGTCCTCAAACTGGGGGCCATTAATCTAATCTGTAGGAAAACCCAAGGGCACCACCACAAATTAAATGGAAGTTTACACCACTTCTATTGGAATTAATATATTGTCCAAATAATAGAAAGAGAGTAAGAGATGCTCTTAACTGCTCCGGGTGAGGGTCTAAAACTGAGTAATCCATCCTATGTACTCAGGATTCACTAATCAGATATTTAAAATTGTTTTTCTAAATCATATAATCCCTTTAAATTTGGCTATTAGAATGTGAACATTCTTGGTAAAGTCCTTATAGGTCAGAATGCTAAAGGAAATAATGAAGAACAATTGAGGAAAATCCAGTCTTAGTAGCAAGATCATAAATAAGACTGATAAAAGCTTAACATATAACAATATTTTAAGCACTAAGTGGGTAATTTCCATAATAACACAACGTTCCTGCCTGTGATATCCGTGTCCATAACATTTTATCTGTTCTGCATAGGAAAAGAGCTGCACTAACACACAGAAATAAGTAACTAATGGTCGCTTGCCATGACCCAAGTACAGACGATTTTGTTTCTTGTCTATGGTACATCTAAACCATAATCTGATTTTCGAATAAGGCCCAGGAGACTCATTTTAATCTCTGGATGAGGCACAGTGGCCAAAATCACTATAAAAAGCACAATAAATAATAAAGCAAAGTCAATACTCTTTTAATGAAAACCATGGGAGAGGGTTTGTTGAACTATTTTCACAAAATACTGCCCAACCATTTGGACATTAGTGATAGAGACCATGAATATTTAGATACACCCTGATGTGGTTGGATGCTTTTTGCGCTCTTTAATCAAAAACCGCTAACAAAGCACCTTACGTCTTAACGTTTACAGCAATAATGGAGTTCATGTATTCAATAATCGCAGTGCGCAGGTGAAATCAATTTTGAACACGTCATCAGTTTTCTATATAGATAGTAAATATAGAATGGCCCAGCCAATCACCTGACCTGAATCCAATAGAAAATGTATGGAAGGAACTAAAGCTCAGAGTTCATAGAAGAAGCCTACAGAACCTTCAGGATTAGAAGAGTGCTTGGAAGACTGGGCTAAAAAAAACACCTGAGCAATGCATGTGACTAGTTTCTCCATACAGGAGACATCTTGACGCTGTCATCACCAACAAAGGCTTTTGTACAAAGTATTAACATAAATTTCATAAAGCGGGTTCAATACTTTTACCTGTGTCATTTTTCATTATTACACATAACTTGATTTATGGATATTTATGGTTTGATTTTGTTGCCTCGGTGGATTAGATGGATTGTTACCGACGTCTGGTGAGAATTTCATGCCAATAGCACCTTTAGAATATTTACGTAGAAAATTGTTGACGTGATAATATTTACTTCACCCGCTGTATATCTGTTGTCCAATAGAGGTGATATATAGCAAAGAGAGGAGAGGACCTAAAACTGAGCCCTGAAGGAACCCCAACAGTAAGAGGAAGAGGATGAAGAGCCAGCAGAAGATACACTGAAAAAGAGGTCAGAGAGATAGGAGGAGAATCAAGAGAGAGTGCTTTATTTGAGACCGATCGAGTGGTTTATAGCGAGGAGGAGCTGGTGATCCAGTGTCAAATGCTGCAGAGAGATCCAGGAGAATAAGAAGGGAGTAGCAAACATCAAATTTGGCTGTTAGTAGATTATTATAGACTTTATATAAGGGCAGTTTCTGTAGAGTGTAAAGAGTGGAAACCAGATTGTAAAGGGTGAAAAAGAGAGTTATCTGAGAGATAGCGGATGACACTACAGTAGATTAAGCGTTCCAGGAGTTCCATAAAATTGGTTCAAGCTGACAATGTGGCACTTGGACGTAAAAAAGTTGTGCACCCCTGCATTAGAGCAATAAACAAATTAGAAAGATATACAATTATTTATAGGAGCTTTCTCATTAACCAAAGTCACTCTTATGTAGTATTACCTATAGCATATACACTATATACATGATATACTGAAGACAAAGGTATTGGGACATGCCTCTTAGTCAAAGGACTCAGATTTTTCATTCAGTCCTATTGCCTCAGGTATATCAATCCAACCCCTGGCCATGCAGGTTACCTTTACTACCATATGAGAAAGAATATCTCGTTTTAAAGAGCTCACTGAATTTGAGCGTGGTACTGTAATAGGATGCCACCATTGCAGCAAGTCAATTTCTGGAATCTTTTCCCACCTAAATATTTCACCTTCAACTGTGAATAGTATTTTTGAAAAGTGAAAATATTTAGAAACCAGAGCAACTTAGCCGTGAAGTGAAAGACCACATAAGTAGAGGGCTATCCAGTGCAGAGATGCATAGTGCATAAAAGTCGACTCAATACAACTACAGAGCGTGAAACCTTCTCTGGCATTAACATTAGCATGCAAAATGCACCAGGATCTTTGTGACATTGGCTTCCAAGGCTGAGTAGCTGTATGCAAGCCTTACATCACCAAGCACAATGCCAAGAGTCAGATGGAGTAGTGTAAAGCAGATTTATCAGACCTTTTCATGCATATAAGAGGTTAGGCACTGAGTTGGGTGGGAAGAAGCTCGAGAAGTCAAAGTTCAAGAAGGAGCATACTGTAGCCTAATTTAGAGAACCTGCTTTTATGAACAGAACTTGGAAAATGTAAGTCAATAGAGGAAGATCTACAATTTAGGATATTGCTGTATTACACAGCTATGGAGAACATTTCTCATTCTGGAACAGAACAAAGGGCATCATATAATGCTTCATTTCTCCTGTGGTGGCTCCACAGAGAAACTAAACAATTGTCTACCTAAAACCTGTCTAAAACTCATTAAAGGACCATATGTATCTTAGAAATAAACATAACACATACATTTCAGTAATAAGAAGTTAGAAATATGGTTCAACAGCAGAGACTCAGCTCTCACTATTTATGCACAGATCCAGATATACTCACTATAATGTTTACCAAGGCCTTGATGAATGAAATGAGAGGAACGTGATTGATGTTAACTTCTAATGAGATATTAATAAAATATATTCAATCTTGTTTATGTATGTCAACCTAACAAGAAAGATATGCATGAGGGATACACCCAGAGTACTTTGAAGGTTTTCATCATTGAACGAGTTTTATGGAAGAACGTGATACGGATGAAAACCACTTCCCACTGAAGAGTGAGGATGATTAAACCTTCCCTTCTCCTGCCAAATAAAATCCTACTAGAATACATCTCTTGAAGTGACAGTGGTTTAGTGTTTTGATTTAAGGTGCACTGGGGGTCTTTTGAAGACTGTCTTCCATAATTTCTTTGCCCCTTCGACCTACCATCAGTCTTTGAGTTTGGCGTTCTGACTGGGACCTCCAGAATTCCCTTCAACCCTCCTCCTTCTCCCAGTATAATCCCACAGAGATGTGAAAGAAAATTGCTTCAGAACTCTTTGGTTAAATTTATTTTCCATGCTTGAAGTGGCCCAAAACTATGTCTAATAAATAAGCCTGCTGTGTGATTTACGACTGCTTGGGTCTGATTTAGAGGCAGGAGGGGAATATATTCTGCCTTTGGGAGTTCTGAGATCTGACTTGTAAGTGAGACCAGATGTTTTTTTCCTGCTGGTGGAAAAAGGGGGAAAGTGAAAGAAGTTTGAAGAAGCGAGTCAAAAAGACAGAAAATGAAATATGGTGAGATGGGAAAAGAAAAGGCTAAGAAATCATTCGACAAAAAGAGTTTGAGGAGTCACAGAAGACAAAATACTCAGATAAAACTAATATATGGAAGAGGTGCATAACATAAAAGTATCTATCATTTCCCATCTTCCTGACAAATGTAGAATTATATTCTACAAGCAACACTGGCTCCAAATTCATCCAACTGGTGGAGTGATGTCCCTATTGACCAGGGGCTTTATTTATATAGGTTTGCGACATATTCATGGTGGATTCCCTAGTTAGTAAGTACTAGAAATTTACACAAAGGAGGGATGGCTCCATACACCACAGGGACTTTCTTCTATTCTAACGTTGTAGAAGAACTATTTGAAAGAGGTCAACGACACCTATTGGTATAAGACATAGAACAACTTAAATTTGGATCCCCTTCTAAACAGGTCCTGTCTTACAGTCATAGGTTTTTGGATCTATGAAACACATTTCTGATGATTTTAAGACATTCTTTAAGGATGTAAATCAGAATTAAAAGCCATTTGACCAAGACACTTGTACTCACCTTCTCTATGTGGATAAAACTGTTTACCTACTTCTTACGCAAGGCTGGTGCTCTATCTTTTCTACCAATTTCAAAAATTCCCATATAAATAAAAATGAAGATATCAAGCTCCACAATAAAACAGATTTTGGTCTTTTAGATTATTAAGATACTTTTGATATTGCTCTAATACTCTAAGAGCAAACTCTCCAGAAAAAAAAAAGAATACAACTTGGGCTAAACTTTTCTAACATAACACTGCAAGAAAAAAAAAGAAGCAAGAAAGTGAAAAATTAAGCATGAAGGGGCATTGTGGCCTCTTGGTCTTCTATATTTCTCTCCTGAGCGGTCTCACACACTCTCTGTCTTTTACCTTCTCTCTTACACATACTCTGTCTCCTGCGAGCCGGCCTGTTTGATAAATATGATACTTAGAAATATTCCTCCCGCTAGACAGCAAAGCCTTGCAGTAAAAATGATATAATCTTTCACCAGACTCCACTGAATCAAGGCTGAAATAGAGCCCAAGATTCTGCAAGACAGGAGAGGGACACGGGAAATGTTTAACCCTTGATCTACTTCGTCTAAAAACAACTAGGTGCATTCTGGATATTGGGCATTGCCTAATAGCAATTATTTATCATTCTGACCTGTTTTAGTTAAAAAAAATTATGGACTTGACAAAGCAACTATGATAAGAGACATCCCATTCTGATGACATTTCATGACACTAGTTATCACATAAGTCAGTGTGCGAATATTGCTCAAATCGAAATCAAAGCTTCCTAAAGCTGGTTGGTTTCTTTGGGAGTTCATTGCAAATTACATTTTAGACATCTACACCCCAATGATGCTACTACCATAGTCCAAGCTGGTCATAAGCAATGCTGAAACGTAAAGATCTTGACCCTAACCAGTGCCATTTCCTAATCATTAATTTTTGGGATGTTTGTTTGAACTGACCATGGACTGGCTGGTACATCCATAGGAGTAGATGTAGGTATTCTTATTCTTATGGCCTCCATCAGGGATGCTCATTCATCTCAAGGTGCTGCTTTTAATTTAGCATGTACACCACATAACTCTACTATCTCTGTAAAAATAGGGGCTCAGACTTTTGACTGATATTATAATATGTGCAAAAGTTTATAGATCTCTTGAGCATTAGTCTTTTCATCTTCTCGAATTGACCTTGTCACCTCTTGAGTCTTGACTTAATCCCACCTTTTTATATTTCTTCTGTTTGTCACTGTCCTTGCTCTCACTGTTATTTTGTCCTGGAGGTCCTTTCTTCCACTGTGCTGTGGGACTGCTGCTTCCCGATCTGACTGTTGCGAATTCCTACTTGATCAGCCAAGATGGTACCCAATCCCTTTGGGTGTGTCCGACCCCAAGCTACTTGTTAAGGCTATATTCAACAGCTTAATTCTCACCTGAATTATTACCCTCTGTCACTGAGCCTGAAAACCAGGCTAAAGTACACCTGGACACATCATGTGCTCCCTATGACACCGCCACAGATTCTGCATGTTCACAAGCATTGTACTGCACCACACAAAACAATAATCAAAAGCTGGTGAGGGATAATCTGGCCTAACTCTTGGCAATAAGAGGGATAACTAAGACTTTCCCAACCTTCTTACAGTACATGGTGCTGCTGGTTTGGTCTAATTCCAGTCCTGCAGAGCTTGCCACATACATTGTGATGTGTTCCAATCTGGCACGACTGATAGGTCAGGGATACTAAATCCTTCCCATACACATTAGACTAATGTTGGCCAAACCCTTAGACAACGATGAGTTCGGTTGACATTCGAATGTGTTTGTGAGCCCCAGACAATGAATTGTCGGGGGAGTTAAGGATCTGACATGTCCAATTTCGGACTACTAATCCTTTTTGTTCTCCCTGAGATAAGCCATGACCATTTATGTTTGTTTCTCTCATAGAGACCATAGCCGCCATCGGCGGAGCATGGGTTCCAATGTATGGAAGAATCAGACAAAATATCTGCCGGCAGAACGGTCGTTCGAACCATCGTTTGACTGACAGCCATTTATTGTGTATGGGGGTGTCACGCAAGGTGCGGGAAAGGCTTAGTGCAATACAAAGGGAAGAGGGAAAGGGAGCCCAGACTCTAGGTAAAGGGGGGAGTGGAGAACACCTAGGCTGATCTAGTATCACCCTGTCTCCACTAACGTCCCTGTATTGGCTCTTCACCAATCGCCACATGTGAACCTCGCCCTGTCTTTCCCTGGCATTTGGCCCTAGCTAGGGAAGGGAGGGGGATGGGCGCTAGTTGATCCCCACTGACCACTAAAGACTACAAGGGGGAACAAACAAGGGAAGATAGCTTAGCTTTTAGTCGACTTCAGAGAGATGAACACTCATCCTCATAGCTTCAGAGAGGATGAAGTAATGCACTTGCTTCGAGCCTTCACAAAGAGTAATGTGAGTATCGCCGGCACCACCCTCTACCAGACAGCAGGTATTTATACTCCCAGGCCAGGGTGTTAATTAGCCAGAGGAAGGTAGCTGCTGGGTCCTAGAGAGACAGCCTCTAAGAAGATGTCGGTAATGCCAAACGTAGAGATCTCCTGCAACCAACTGCAGGTCGACTGTCTGTCACTAATGCCAAACGCAGAGATCTCCTGCAACCAACTGCAGGTCGACTGTCTATCACTTCTGACACACCACTGACAGGGGGACATTAGCGCTTAGGACTCTAGCTACCTTAGCTGGATTGGATGAGGCAAGTATATACCCTTATACTATGGAAATTAAAAATAAATATTGCCATACAGGGAACTTTATGTCCCAGGTATTAAACAACACTTTCATTGTAGCAGTTATATATAATTTCTGACAGTGTCTAAAACATAATCCTCTGTACTTGGCAGATATGGAAAAACACCATCATGCTTCCTTCAATGGATGCTGCAATGGTCAAAGTGACCTCTACCTAGCATTGGGTTTTGCTGGTGATCTCCAAATGAATGAGGCATACCACTTATCCACCTTCCTTCTGCAGAGCCTTAGAATAAGTGATGGAGCTGAAGACCTATATTTCACAATAAAAATTTACTCTTACCGAAAAAGCCTAGTAACACTGCTCTTTGACCAGCCATGAAGATATTTGGGTGAGAGGGTCAGCAGAATCCTCCGCCAACTACTAAAGTGATATATGAGCAGACATCTGTGTTTACTCTGTACAAACAAGAGCTCAGACAATGGGTTACCGCCTATTCCACATACAGCGGAGCTGGCCAAGTGTGTGTTTATGATTTGTGTAAGGAGATGCAAGAGGATTGACACAGAGACTTAATTAACAACATAAACCATTTTGTGACTGGAGTGTCCTACAGGATGCGAAAAGAAAACAGCAAACACATCACCAAGTGACATGTATTGGAACCGCCATGAACGGAAATCACAAGAGAATATAATATAACACCATTACTAAACTGCAGAGAATATTTCATAATGACTAAGAGCGCACCATAAACCTATCAGCAGATAAAAAATATCACAACACAATACTATCATTGCAATTTGTTTGGTATTAAAAGAAGCAAGCCAAACATTTAAAGAGCAATTCCCCAAAATTAAAAAAAAAAAAATTGTCTACATATTCTATCCTGTCATTTAATATGAATTTTTTATATAGCTCAGGTAGTTTTTAGATCCATGCTATTTATTATTATTATTATTATTATTATTTATTTTTAGAGCACCATTGATTCCATGGTGCTGTTCATGTGAAAAGGGGTTTACATACAAAATACAAATATAAATTACAATGAACAAAATAAGGCCACATGCACACGTTCAGTATTTGGTCCTTATTTTACATCAGTATTTGTAAGACAAAATCAGGAGTGGAACAATCAGAGGAAAAGTATAATAGAAACATGTCACCACTTCTGTATTTTTCACCCTCTCCTGGTTTTGGCTACAAATACTGATGTAAAATACTGACTGAATACTGAACGTGTGAACGTGGCCTAACAGTAACAGTCTGGTACAGAGGGGGGAGGACCCTGCCTTTGCTGGCTTGTAGTCTACAGGTGGTGGTGAGATGACAATGGGGTCATTAGAAGCTGTAAGCTCTCCTGAAGAGATGGGTTTTCAAGTTCTAATAGACAATATAGTAAAGATATGGCCCGCATCACCCTCCTTTAAAAGGACGCAAAGTCCAAAGGACCATGGAACCAACTTGGAAACTGTATTATTCAAAAAGTAGTAGACAGCCTCCAAACAGATGATATTCCAATCAAAACTTCTTTTATTCTGTCATATAAAGAGGACGACGTTTTGACCTATGTCAGGTCTTTGTCAAGGACCTATGTCGTCCACTGTATATGACAGAATAAAAGATGTCTTGATTGGAATATCATCACCCGTTTGCACTCTGTCTACAACTTTTTGGGTTTTCAAGTTTGGCCTGAAGATTCTGAATATGGGAGACAATCAGACGTGTTGGGGCAAAGAATTTCAGAGGATGGGGGATACTCAGGAGAAGTTTTGAAGGCAATTGAGTGAGGAATATACGAGTGTGGAGGAGAGAAGGAGGTCTTGTGAGGACCGGAAATTACGTGTGGGAAGATATTGGGACATTAGTTGGGAGATATATGGATGAGTATGCATATGGATATATATATACATATTAATGGGGTCCTCTAGTTTTATGCTAATTAGGTTTCTATAACAAACATTTTTTGCAACTTCATGTTTTCAAGATCTTTACTTACTGTCTATGAATGGGAAAAAGTGTGGAGGTTGAAAACTCTTAGTGACCTGATCCTGCTCACACAGCTGTGAGGCTTCTTACAATGCATTAGTGTAAAAAAAAACACGTAAGCAAGGGAACAAAGCTATGCTTATTGACTCATAAAATTGTCAGTTGTAATGCCCACATAATGCCAACAAATGTTTTATAATACTTTTAATATGATAAAAGAGGCACTCCATAGTGTGAAACAGCAGATATAAAATAATAAAGGCAGGATAAGAGCCACTTATTACAGATGATTGTGCAAAGGTACAGGCTCAACGCTGTGGAGCACATGGAAAAATGAAGGACTGCAGCCTCACCTCCGATTTGGACAGATCCAATTTTTAGAGTGAATTGAGGAACACAGGATAAGCAGGATTGAAGTGGTGCTGCCCATATTTTCAAAGGTAAAAAGGGTTTATTTATCAATACATGCTACATGTTTCAAAGTTGGTCCATCTCCTTCCTC
The DNA here is from genome assembly GCF_046119375.1 of Phyllobates terribilis. Classification (NCBI taxonomy): domain Eukaryota; kingdom Metazoa; phylum Chordata; class Amphibia; order Anura; family Dendrobatidae; genus Phyllobates; species Phyllobates terribilis. The sequence continues at coordinate 493,029,669 of NW_027362771.1, read as the reverse complement.
AGTCATGGATAAACCCATCCTCACCTGAGAAAGGAGTTGGACCAGCTCTGAAACGCGTAGCATGTTTTTTTAAATGAAACTTGTTACCTTTGCTTCCTTCTTTTCTAAACACTACAGCTGTTCCAATGCTCAGTTAATGCTGCTTTAGAAACTTATTTCAGCTTTTGTTCACAAAAAAATATTACACTAAATTCAGTCTTTGTATGGGAGGTTCCCTGTCTGGGTCTTTCTGCCCCGATCCCTGTACTCAGAAAGTGAAACTCCTCTTCACAGAGTGTTTGAATAGTGAATTGATCTTTGCTGAGCAGCAGTTGAAAACAGCTTCTAAAGGAGCGTGAATTATGGATCAGACAGCATCATAAAAACCAAGGAACACACCAGACAGGTCAGGGAAAAAGATGTGGAGAAGAGTAAAGCAGGGTTAGGTTATAACACATAGCCCAAGCTCTGAACATCTCGTAGAGCACTGTTCAATCCATCATCCTAATAATGGAAGGAGTATGGCACAACTGCAAACCTACCATGACATGGTCATCCACCTAAACTGACATCCCAAGCAAGGAGAGCACTAGAGAGAAACAGTAAAGAGAAGCAGTAAAGAGGCCAATTGTCACTCTGGAGGACCTGCGGAGATCCACAGCTCAGGTGAAAGAATCTGTTCACAAGACAGCTATCAGTCATATATTCCACAAATCTGGCCTTTATGGAAGAATGGTAAGAAGAGAGCCATTTTTGAAAGCAAGCCATAAGAAGTCCAGTTTGAAGATTGCAAAAAGACATGTAGGGGACACAGCTAGCATGTAAAAGAAGGGGATCTGGTCAGATGAGATCAAAGTAAAACTTTTTGGGTTAAACGCAAAATGCTAAGTGTGGCAGAAAACTAACACTCGACAGCACCCTAAAAACACAGTGCCCACCATCAAACATGGTGGTGGGGGCAGCATCATGTGGTGGGGATGCGTTTCTTCAGTAGGGACAGGGAAGCTGGTCAGAGTTGATGGGAAGAGGAATGGAGCAAAATACCGAGCAATCCTGGAGGAAAACCTGTTATAGGTTGTAAAAGACTTGAGACTGGCGTGTAAGGTTCAGCAGGACAAGGACTCTAAACATACTGCCAGATCTACAATGATATGGTTTAGATCAAAGCATATTCATGAGTGTGAATGACCCAGTCACAGTCCAGACCCAAATCCCATTGAGAATCTGTGGCAAGACTTGAAAATTGCTGTTCACAGACGCTCTCCATCCAGTCTTACTCAGTTAGAGCAAGTTTCCAAAGAAGAATGGGCAAAACTTTCAGCCTCTAGATATGCAAAGTGGGTAGTGACAAACCAAAAACACTTGCAGCAGTAATTGCAGCGAAGGTGGTCCTACAAAGCATTGACTCAGGGGGGATGAATACAAATGCATGTCACAATTTTCTGATTTATATTTTTTAATTATTTAGAAAACCATTTACACTTCTCTAATAAAATGCAAATATTAAAAACATTTCAGTTTCAGCTTGTAAGGAAAGAGATGTGGTCTAAATTGCAACACCATACACCAAACTTGGTGCAAATTATTTATACAAAATAAGTCAATTAATAGATGATGTAAACTTATATTTGATCTTCAAAATATGCACCAAATTTATCAGCCAGAATGAGCCACAGTGAAAAGTCTGAAGCATTTTAGGACTGTACTCTAAGTTTGCACTGCTCTGGAATACTTTGAGAATGGGTATTTAGCTTCATAACCAGCCCTTGTGGTACGGCCTGTGAATGTCTTGATTTTCCATAGCACCCCTGATATCTCCTCAATCTTTCCCCACTAAAGTGAACAATATGATGATAAATTTAGAAATGATGTCTTCATAAATTAGTAAAGAAATGACATATGGAAATTGTCTTACCGCTGGGATCTGTTTCCTCATCATGTGGATTTTTCGCATTCTGCCTTAAAAGAGTGCTGCTAATAACAAAAGCATATCCTGTTAGCGTGTCATCTGATTTTTTGGGGAATAATCAAGTCCCCGGGAAAGAGAAAGAACAGACAGAGCCTTCCATAAATGTTTAAAAGGATTTAGTGGCCTTGCTAGAGTCCATTCATCATGTGCATGGCCTTCTGGGAATGCTCAATCTTTCCTGTGTGCTCTTCTCAGGAAGTGTTATACTGGAAGGACTGCATCAGACATAAACACACAATGATTTAAACAACATATTTTGTAGGTTGAAATCATGGTTTTATCTTTACAAGTGTTTTTCCTGATCAGGACAAAAGTATTGTTTGCAGTTTTTTTTCTTCCAAGTAGATCGTGGGGTCAATATCGCCATTATTGATCCCTTTCCAATTATTAAATGTGTAAGACTATTAAAATCAGAGTGGCCATTATGTGCAACATGACCTACATAAAAGGACATGAGTCATATTCATAACCCCTATATTAATATCAGACCCCAAACATCCGTATTAAAGAAGCACTCCCATCAAAGTTTTTATTCTCTGAACATATTGCAGGAATCACCTTATATAGCAATGTGTACTTACAATTGCTAATTTTGCCTTTCTACCCAGCTAATTCTTCTCTTCTCTCTATGTGTAGAGACAGGAGGTCAAATTTCCCTGTATGACTCATAAGTCACTGCAAAGTCCCTGACAGGGGGGAAGAGAAGCAGCTGGGTCAGGAGTTGAAGATGGGAATGATTCATGCCGAGACAAAATACTTCCTGTTTCTACACAGAGCAGAGAAAAGAGAATAATTTACTGGGTAGAAAGGCAAAATGAGCAATTGTAAGTACACAGTGATATATAATATGATGACTGCAATATATTAAGAGGATAAAAACTTTGAAGGGAGGAGGAGTGCTTCTCTAATGTCTTATATATGGCACTCAGACCAACAAGGACAAAGATCATTATACACTTACACTATTAAAATGCTGTTAGTGCATTTTACATAGAACATGCTTGAACATGTTTATTCTCCCACATTGTCTGAGTGCTAATGAGTCTGCTGAATGCTGAAATCTGCATCAAACATCTGCGAGAACTTGGTACTGTCTTCCTGTAGCCAGAAAACATGTGTGTGTTACCCAGGGAGTAAATTGACTACTAAAACTATCCAGTGTGCTGCACCAGTCCTGGTAGAAGCTGCCACAAATTATTATTATTATTTATTATTATAGCGCCATTTATTCCATGGCGCTTTACATGTGAAAGGGTTATACATAGCACAAACAATTACAATAAATTTTAAACAATACAAGTCGGCGACTGGTACAGGAGGAGCGAGGACCCTGCCCGCGAGGGCTCACAATCTACAAGGGGGAAAACATCATAGACCAGAAAGTAAGTGAGAGAAGATTAAAATTAGATCACTCCTAGTACAATCCATGAATAGGATAGGTAGCGTTGAGTAGGATCACATAACATACTTTGTTTTTTTTTAAGCCCTAAGGGTCTTTCAGGACCATACAGGATAAAATAGAATTGTTGCCAACAGCCCACTAGTCACTGGTTGGCGGTTGGCAAGGCTTCATCTTAACCTTTTATAATGTGGTTATTGAAATGGGCATCTATGTAGCCTTTCTGGCCCAAAAAAAGAGGCACATTTTGGAGGCTCTTCATGTCAAGTTCTTCCTAATAAGATTTGCAAATCAATTTGGTAAAGGCCCTCATAAGTCATGGCCACCTCAATTTAATGTGGTCGATTATTAGTAGCCATTGTCATTCAGTGACTCTTTGTAAATTTGATGTTTCTTGAAATAAGCCTACATATGACACAAAGGATTGGTAAAATAATTTTTAGAAGATCTTGCTCCACCGTACAATACTCTTGATACTGAGATACAGTATGTATAAGAGGTTTTGAATAGGTTGATCCACTAATTTTTCAACACAGAGACTCTTTTCCATCTCAAGGTCTTTTGACAATAATCCTATCACATAGTGTCCACCTGCTTACATTTATAGTAATAGGATCATTTTGGTAGTTAAACCTCACCATTAAGCCCCTCATACACTAAAGGTAGGTGTTCCAACTCCTCCACACAGAGATTCGATTGGTCCAGAGCCAATGCCAGACTCCTCTGGAGGCGGCTTAGCTCAGGAGGAACAGAAGGATCAGAAGTTCGAAATCAGGCGAAAAAAATCAAATAAAAACATCAGACATGCCGGATCCTTCTGAACACAGACAGATGATGAGAGTCAGGAGGCCCCATACATTTTGGACTGTTTACCAATCCCATTGATATTGGTCTTAAGGGTCACTTTACTACAACGACATACGAGGGGAACTAAGCATTACAGTGGGTCTATTCACATCTATGGGTTATCTGTGTAATGCAGGACAAGAGGGATCCTCCAGAGCAAGAAAAATATATATCTTTCTACTGTGTTAGCCAGTAGATAGAAAAATATTTAGATTTGAGAGTCCTCAGTGGTTGATACCTTTTAATGGCTAACTGAAAAGATGGTAACAAATTGCAAGCTTTTGAGACTACTCAGGCCTCTTCATCAGGCATAGTATGCTGACAGAGTCCCTTTAAAAAAGGGACCACATAGTCCTCCATACAGAATAATGGCCCCACATAGTCCTCCATGCAAAATAATGGTCCACTTAGTCCTCCATACAGAATAATGGGCCCCACATAGTCCTCTATGCAAAATAATGGCCCACATAGTCCTCCATACAGAATAATGAGCCCCACATAGTCCTCCATACAGAAAAATGGCCCCCACATAGTCCTTCATACAGAATAATGGGCCTCACATAGTCCTCCATACTGAATAATGAGCCCCACATAGTCCTCCATACAGAATAATGGCCCCACACAGTCCTCCATACAGAATAATGGGCCCCCACATAGTCCTCCATACAGAATAATGGGCCCCACATAGTCTTCCATACAGAATAATTGGCCCCACATAGTTCTCCATACAGAATAAAGGCCCCCACATAGTCCTCCATACAGAATAATGGGCCTCACATAGTCCTCCATACTGAATAATGAGCCCCACATAGTCCTCCATACAGAATAATGGCACCCACATAGTCCTCCACACAGAATAATGGGCGCCACATAGTCCTCCATGCAAAATAATGGCCCACATAGTCCTCCATACAGAATAATGAGCCCCACATAGTCCTCCATACAGAAAAATGGCCCCCACATAGTCCTCCATACAGAATAATGGGCCACATAGTCCTCCATACAGAATAATGGGCCTCACATAGTCCTCCATACAGAATAATGAGTCCCACATAGTCCTCCATACAGAATAAAGGCCCCCACATAGTCCTCCATACAGAATAATGGGCCTCACATAGTCCTCCATACTGAATAATGAGCCCCACATAGTCCTCCATACAGAATAATGGCACCCACATAGTCCTCCACACAGAATAATGGGCGCCACATAGTCCTCCATGCAAAATAATGGCCCACATAGTCCTCCATACAGAATAATGAGCCCCACATAGTCCTCCATACAGAATAATGGGCCCCACATAGTCATCCATGCAAAACAATGGGCCCCACATAGTCCTCCATACAGAATAATGGGCCTCACATAGTCTTCCATGCAAAATAATGGGCCCCACACAGTCCTCCATACAGAATAATGGGCCCCACATAGTCCTCCATACAGAATAATGGGCCCCACATAGTCTTCCATACAGAATAATGAGCCCCACATAGTTCTCCATACAGAATAATGGCCCCACACAGTCCTCCATACAGAATAATGGGCCCCCACATAGTCCTCCATACAGAATAATGGGCCCCACATAGTCTTCCATACAGAATAATTGGCCCCACATAGTTCTCCATACAGAATAATGGGCCTCACATAGTCCTCCATACAGAATAATGGCCCCACATAGTCCTCCATGCAAAATAATGGTCCACTTAGTCCTCCATACAGAATAATGGGCCCCACATAGTCCTCTATGCAAAATAATGGCCCACATAGTCCTCCATACAGAATAATGAGCCCCACATAGTCCTCCATACAGAAAAATGGCCCCCACATAGTCCTTCATACAGAATAATGGGCCTCACATAGTCCTCCATACTGAATAATGAGCCCCACATAGTCCTCCATACAGAATAATGGCCCCACACAGTCCTCCATACAGAATAATGGGCCCCCACATAGTCCTCCATACAGAATAATGGGCCCCACATAGTCTTCCATACAGAATAATTGGCCCCACATAGTTCTCCATACAGAATAAAGGCCCCCACATAGTCCTCCATACAGAATAATGGGCCTCACATAGTCCTCCATACTGAATAATGAGCCCCACATAGTCCTCCATACAGAATAATGGCACCCACATAGTCCTCCACACAGAATAATGGGCGCCACATAGTCCTCCATGCAAAATAATGGCCCACATAGTCCTCCATACAGAATAATGAGCCCCACATAGTCCTCCATACAGAAAAATGGCCCCCACATAGTCCTCCATACAGAATAATGGGCCACATAGTCCTCCATACAGAATAATGGGCCTCACATAGTCCTCCATACAGAATAATGAGTCCCACATAGTCCTCCATACAGAATAAAGGCCCCCACATAGTCCTCCATACAGAATAATGGGCCTCACATAGTCCTCCATACTGAATAATGAGCCCCACATAGTCCTCCATACAGAATAATGGCACCCACATAGTCCTCCACACAGAATAATGGGCGCCACATAGTCCTCCATGCAAAATAATGGCCCACATAGTCCTCCATACAGAATAATGAGCCCCACATAGTCCTCCATACAGAATAATGGGCCCCACATAGTCATCCATGCAAAACAATGGGCCCCACATAGTCCTCCATACAGAATAATGGGCCTCACATAGTCTTCCATGCAAAATAATGGGCCCCACACAGTCCTCCATACAGAATAATGGGCCCCACATAGTCCTCCATACAGAATAATGGGCCCCACATAGTCTTCCATACAGAATAATGAGCCCCACATAGTTCTCCATACAGAATAATGGCCCCACACAGTCCTCCATACAGAATAATGGGCCCCCACATAGTCCTCCATACAGAATAATGGGCCCCACATAGTCTTCCATACAGAATAATTGGCCCCACATAGTTCTCCATACAGAATAATGGGCCTCACATAGTCCTCCATACAGAATAATGAGCCCCACATAGTCCTCCATACAGAATAATGGGCCCCACATAGTCCTCCATACAGAATAATAGCCCCACATAGTCCTCCATACAGAATAATGGGCCACACATAGTCTTCCATGCAGAATAATTGGCCCCACATAGTCCTCCATACAGAATAATTGGCCCCACATAGTCTTCCATACAGAATAATTGGCCCCACATAGTTCTCCATACAGAATAATGGGCCTCACATAGTCCTCCATACAGAATAATGAGCCCCACATAGTCCTCCATACAGAAAAATGGCCCCCACATAGTCCTCCATACAGAATAATGGGCCACATAGTCCTCCATACAGAATAATGGGCCTCACATAGTCCTCCATACAGAATAATGAGTCCCACATAGTCCTCCATACAGAATAAAGGCCCCCACATAGTCCTCCATACAGAATAATGGGCCTCACATAGTCCTCCATACTGAATAATGAGCCCCACATAGTCCTCCATACAGAATAATGGCCCCACACAGTCCTCCATACAGAATAATGGGCCCCCACATAGTCCTCCATACAGAATAATGGGCCCCACATAGTCTTCCATACAGAATAATTGGCCCCACATAGTTCTCCATACAGAATAAAGGCCCCCACATAGTCCTCCATACAGATTAATGGGCCTCACATAGTCCTCCATACTGAATAATGAGCCCCACATAGTCCTCCATACAGAATAATGGCACCCACATAGTCCTCCACACAGAATAATGGGCGCCACATAGTCCTCCATGCAAAATAATGGCCCACATAGTCCTCCATACAGAATAATGAGCCCCACATAGTCCTCCATACAGAAAAATGGCCCCCACATAGTCCTCCATACAGAATAATGGGCCACATAGTCCTCCATACAGAATAATGGGCCTCACATAGTCCTCCATACAGAATAATGAGTCCCACATAGTCCTCCATACAGAATAAAGGCCCCCACATAGTCCTCCATACAGAATAATGGGCCTCACATAGTCCTCCATACTGAATAATGAGCCCCACATAGTCCTCCATACAGAATAATGGCACCCACATAGTCCTCCACACAGAATAATGGGCGCCACATAGTCCTCCATGCAAAATAATGGCCCACATAGTCCTCCATACAGAATAATGAGCCCCACATAGTCCTCCATACAGAATAATGGGCCCCACATAGTCATCCATGCAAAACAATGGGCCCCACATAGTCCTCCATACAGAATAATGGGCCTCACATAGTCTTCCATGCAAAATAATGGGCCCCACACAGTCCTCCATACAGAATAATGGGCCCCACATAGTCCTCCATACAGAATAATGGGCCCCACATAGTCTTCCATACAGAATAATGAGCCCCACATAGTTCTCCATACAGAATAATGGCCCCACACAGTCCTCCATACAGAATAATGGGCCCCCACATAGTCCTCCATACAGAATAATGGGCCCCACATAGTCTTCCATACAGAATAATTGGCCCCACATAGTTCTCCATACAGAATAATGGGCCTCACATAGTCCTCCATACAGATTAATGAGCCCCACATAGTCCTCCATACAGAATAATGGGCCCCACATAGTCCTCCATACAGAATAATAGCCCCACATAGTCCTCCATACAGAATAATGGGCCACACATAGTCTTCCATGCAGAATAATTGGCCCCACATAGTCCTCCATACAGAATAATTGGCCCCACATAGTCTTCCATACAGAATAATTGGCCCCACATAGTTCTCCATACAGAATAATGGGCCTCACATAGTCCTCCATACAGAATAATGAGCCCCACATAGTCCTCCATACAGAATAATGGGCCCCACATAGTCCTCCATACAGAATAATGGCCCCACATAGTCCTCCATACAGAATAATGGGCCCCACATAGTCCTCCATACAGAATAATGGGCCCCACATAGTCCTCCATACAGAATAATGGCCCCACATAGTCCTCCATACAGAATAATGGGCCCCACATAGTCCTACATACAGAATAATGAGCCCCACATAGTTCTCCATACAGAATAATGGGCCCCACATAGTCCTCCATACAGAATAATGGGCCCCACATAGTCCTACATACAGAATAATGAGCCCCACATAGTTCTCCATACAGAATAATGGGCCCCACATAGTCCTCCATACAGAATAATGGGCCCCACATAGTCTTCCATGCAAAATAATGGCCCACATATTTCTTTTTAACCTAGCCATCCCTTTAGGCAGCATTTATGAGTTGAGACATAAGAGCAGCTTGTGAAAGTAGAGGTTTTTTTTCTACAGGTCCATATATAACATTGTACATTGTATATACATTACACAAGAGCTTGCAGAAAGGTTTACAACCAGCGCATGCTATGTTTACACGGGCACATATATTGCATGTACATTTCATGTCTTTTTTAGATAGTAGACTTTCACTCAATAAAAAAGCTTTCATTAAGTTTGCTAATAAAGGGGTTTTTCACTGCAAGACAGCCTAAAGCATCTCTTCCTCCAGAGTTCATGAAACATTACACTCTATTTAAGGACACGCCATACACGTGATGCAAGGCTATTGCTTCTGGCAGCATGGATTAATATGTCAGATGATATAACACACGTTGTTGAAAGGGATTTTTGACCCTGTCAGCGCCCTTCCCATTCCTGAACCCAGCTGCAGTTTACATAGCAGTTTGATTGGCTGGGACTACATTAATAAGGACATAGTTGGGCAGTGATAAACAGGATAATCAATGACTCCATGTACATGTAATGACAATTCATCAGCCTACAAATCATCATAAGAAACGCACAAGTTTTGGGATGAAAAGTTTGCTATCAAGTATATCACAATCTATGAACTTAGAAAACTTTTGGCTTAAATCAATCCATTCCTTTGTAAATATTAATATACAAGCATTGTTAGACATTACCTGGATTTGTAAAGAAGTATTCCGATTTTTATTTTTTTTTACATTGGAGCCCACTAACTTTTTGTAGGTAGGAAGCACAGGGTTAGATCATGTTTAAGGGAAGGCATGGAATTAAACCGTGTTTATGGTGATAGGCACAGCCTATGGTAGAAGCATGGCTGGCACTGTACTTGGAGGCAACATGGTTGGCAATATTTACAAGGTCAAAACTGTTGGCACTGTTTTTGGGAAGAACATGACTGTCATTATTAATTAAGGTAATTACCAGGCAACTGAAAGGGACTGTTTATAGGGGGACAGGTACTGATTATGAGATGGCCAAGATGCATTAGAAGTTAAGAAATGCACATACTAATTATTATTAATCAAGGCATAGTATTTCACAAAGCTTTTTTAAAGGGACTCTGTCAGCATAGAATGACTGTTCAAACAAAGTACAGGCACTCGATGATCCATGGCGGGACCAATCATTTAACTACACCTTCCCACCTGCTTGCTTTCCATCTATCTCCACCCACCACTTCTATGAATGACATCTCAGGCTTCATACAGCCAGAGAAGGGCAGAGATAGAAAAAAAACAAGTAGGTGGGAAGGCTCACTTAAATATTTGGCGAAGCCATGATGCACCGATCATCTGTACTTGGTTTTTAACAGTCATTTTGTGCTGAGAGAGTCTCTTTAAAGCAGGGATGTCAAACTCAAACACACAGAGGGCCAAAATCAAAAACATGGACAAAGTCGCGGGGCAAACAGTAAACAGTATAATAGACCCCACATAGTCCTCCATACAGAATAATGGGCCCCACATAGTCCTCCATACAAAATAATGGGACCCACAAAGTCCTCCATACAGAATAATGAGCCCCATATAGTCCTCCATACAGAATAATGGGCCCCACATAGTCCTTCATATAGAATAATGGGCCTCACATAGTCCTTCATACAGTATAATGGCCCCACATAGTCCTCCATACAGAATAATGGGCCCCACATAGTCCTCTATACAGAAGAAAGGGGCCCCACATAGTCCTCTATACAGAATAATGAGCCCTACATAGTCTTCCATACAGAATAATGGGCCCCACATAGTCCTCCATACAGTATAATGGCCCCACACAGTCCTCCATACAGAATAATGGGCCCCACATAGTCCTCTATACAGAAGAATGGGCCCCACATAGTCCTCCATACAGAATAAGGGGCCCCACATAGTCCTACATACAGAATAATGAACCCCACATAGTCCTCCATATAGTATAATGGGCCTCACGTAGTGCTCCATACAGAATAATGGGTCCCACATAGTCATCCATACAGTATAATGGCCCCACATAGTCCTACATACAGTATAATGGGCCCCACATAGTCGTACATACAGAATAATGGGCCACACATAGTCCTCCATACAGTATAATGGCCCCACATAGTCCTCCATACAGTATAATGGGTCCCACTTAGTCCTCCATACAGAATAATGGGCCCCACATAGTCCTCCATACAGTATAATGGCCCCATATAGTCCTCCATACAGTATAATGGGTCCCACATAGTCCTCTAAAAAGAAAAATGGGCCCCACATAGTCCTCCATACAGTATAATGGCCCCACATAGTCCTCCATACAGTATAATTGGTCCCACATAGTCCTCCATGCAGAATAATGGGCCCCACATAGTCCTCCATACAGAATAATGGGCCCCACATAGTCCTACATACATTATAATGGCCCCACATAGTCCTCCATACAGAATAATGGGCCCCACATAGTCCTCCATACAGTATAATGGCCCCATATAGTCCTCCATACAGTATAATGGGTCCCACATAGTCCTCTAAAAAGAAAAATGGGCCCGACATAGTCCTCCATACATTATAATGGCCCCACATAGTCCTCCATACAGAATAATATGCCCCACATAGTCCTCCATACAGTAAAATGGCCCCACATAGTCCTCCATACAGTATAATGGGCCCCACATAGTCCTCCATACAGTATAATGGCCCCACATAGTCCTCCATACAGTATAATGGGTCCTACATAGTCCACTATACAGAAGACTTGGTCCCACATAGTCCTCCATACAGAATAATGGGCCCAACATAGTCCCCCATATATTATAATGGGCTCAACATAGTCACCCATACAGTACAATGAGCCGCACATAGTTCTCCATACAGTATAATGATCCCCACATAATTCTCCATACAGAATAATGGGCCCCACATAGTTCTCCATATATTATAATGGCCCAACATAGTTCTCCATACAGAATAATGGGTCCCACATACTCCTCCATACAGAATAATGGCCCACATCGTCCTCCATACAGTATAATGGGCCCCACATAGTCCTTCATACAGAATAATGGCCTACATCGTCCTCCATACAGAATAATGGGCCTCCCATAGTCCTTCATACAGAATAATGGCCCACATAGTCCTCCATACAAAATAATGGGCCCTACATAGTCCTCCATATAATATAATGGCCCCACATAGTCCTCCATACAGAATAATGGGCCTCACAAAATCCTTCATATAGTATAATGGCCCCGCATAGTCATCCATACAGAATAATGGGCCCCATATAGTTCTCCATACAATATAATGGCCCCACATAGTCCTCTATACAGTATAATGGGCCCCACATAGTCCTTCATACAGAATAAGGGCCCCACATTGTCCTCCATACAGTATAATGGGCCTCATATAGTGCTCCATACAGTATAATGGGCCTCACATTGTGCTCCATACAGAATAATGGGTCCCACATAGTCCTCCAAACTCAAACACACAGAGGGCCAAAATCCAAAACGTGGACAAAGTCGCGGGCCAAACATTATACAGTATAATAGGCCCCACATAGTCCTTCATACAGAATAATGGGACCCACATAGTCCTCCATACAGTATAATGGCCCCATATAGTCCTCCATACAGAATAATGGGCCCCACTTAGTCCTCCATACAGTATAATGACCCCACATAGTCCTCCATACAGTATAATGGGTCACACATAGTCCTCCATACAGAATAATGGGCCCCACATAGGCCTCCATACAGAATAATGGGCCCTACATAGTCCTCCATACAGTATAATGGCCCCACATAGTCCTCCATACAGAATAATGGGCCCCACTAGTCCTCTATACAGAAGAAAAGGCCCCACATAGTCCTCCATACAGAATAATGGGTCCCACATAGTCCTCCATACAGTATAATGGCCCCACATAGTCCTTCATATAGTATAATGGCCCCACATAGTCCTCCATACAGAATAATGGGCCTCACATAGTCCTCCATACAGAATAATGGGCCCCACATAGTCCTCCATACAGAATAATGGGTCCCACATAGTCCTCCACACAGTATAATGGCCCCACATAGTCCTCCATACAGTATAATGGCCATACATAGTCCTCCATACAGAATAATGGGCCTCACATAGTCCTGCATACAGAATAATGGGCCCCACATAGTCCTCCACACAGTATAATGGCCCCACATAGTCCTCCATACGGTATAATGGCCATACATAGTCCTCCATACAGAATAATGGGCCTCACATAGTCCTGCATACAGAATAATGGGCCCCACATAGTCCTCTATACGGAATATTGGGTCCCACATAGTCCTTCATACAGAATAATGGGCCCCACATAGTCCTCCACACAGTATAATGGCCCCTCATAGTCCTCCATACAGTATAATGGCCCCACGTAGTCCTCCATACAGAATAATGGGCCCCACATAGTCCTCCATACAGAATAATGGGTCCCACATAGTCCTCCATACATTATAATGGCCCCACATAGTCCTCCATACAGTATAATGGCCCCACATAGTCCTCCATACAGAATAATGGGCCTCACATAGTCCTGCATACAGAATAATGGGCTTCACATAGTCCTCCATACAGAATAATGGGCCCCACATAGTTCTCTATACAGTACAATGGGTCCCACATAGTCCTCTAAAAAGAAAAATGGGCCCCACATAGTCCTCCATACATTATAATGGCCCCACATAGTCCTCCATACAGAATAATATGCCCCACATAGTCCTCCATACAGTAAAATGGCCCCACATAGTCCTCCATACAGTATAATGGGCCCCACATAGTCCTCCATACAGTATAATGGCCCCACATAGTCCTCCATACAGTATAATGGGTCCCACATAGTCCACTATACAGAAGACTTGGTCCCACATAGTCCTCCATACAGAATAATGGGCCCAACATAGTCCCCCATATATTATAATGGGCTCAACATAGTCACCCATACAGTATAATGGGCCGCACATAGTTCTCCATACAGTATAATGATCCCCACATAATTCTCCATACAGAATAATGGGCCCCACATAGTTCTCCATATATTATAATGGCCCAACATAGTTCTCCATACAGAATAATGGGTCCCACATACTCCTCCATACAGAATAATGGCCCACATCGTCCTCCATACAGTATAATGGGCCCCACATAGTCCTTCATACAGAATAATGGCCTACATCGTCCTCCATACAGAATAATGGGCCTCCCATAGTCCTTCATGCAGAATAATGGCCCACATAGTCCTCCATACAAAATAATGGGCCCTACATAGTCCTCCATATAATATAATGGCCCCACATAGTCCTCCATACAGAATAATGGGCCTCACAAAATCCTTCATACAGTATAATGGCCCCGCATAGTCATCCATACAGAATAATGGGCCCCACATAGTTCTCCATACAATATAATGGCCCCACATAGTCCTCTATACAGTATAATGGGCCCCACATAGTCCTTCATACAGAATAAGGGCCCCACATTGTCCTCCATACAGTATAATGGGCCTCATATAGTGCTCCATACAGTATAATGGGCCTCACATTGTGCTCCATACAGAATAATGCGTCCCACATAGTCCTCCAAACTCAAACACACAGAGGGCCAAAATCCAAAACGTGGACAAAGTCGCGGGCCAAACAGTATACAGTATAATAGGCCCCACATAGTCCTTCATACAGAATAATGGGACCCACATAGTCCTCCATACAGAATAATGGGTCCCACATAGTCCTCCATACAGTATAATGGCCCCACATAGTCCTTCGTACAGAATAATGGGCCCCACATAGTCCTCTATACAGAAGAATGGGTCCCACATAGTCCTCCATACAGAATAATGGGCCCCACATAGTCCTACATACAGAATAATGGGCCTTACATAGTCCTCCATACAGAATAATGGGCCCCACATAGTCCTCCATACAGAATAATGGGCCCCACATAGTCCTCCATATAGTATAATGGGCCTCACATAGTGCTGCATACAGAAAAATGGGTCCCATATAGTCCTCCATACAGTATAATGGCCCCACATAATCATCCATACAGTATAATGGGCACCACATAGTCATCCATACAGAATAATGGACCCCACATAGTCCTCCATACAGTATAATGGCCCCACATAGTCCTCCATACAGTATAATGGGTCCCACATAGTCCTCCATACAGACTAATGAGTCCCACATAGTCCTCCATACAGTATAATGGCCCCATATAGTCCTCCATACAGAATAATGGGCCCCACATTGTCCTCCATACAGTATAATGGGCCTCATATAGTGCTCCATACAGTATAATGGGCCTCACATTGTGCTCCATACAGAATAATGGGTCCCACATAGTCCTCCAAACTCAAACAACAGAGGGCCAAAATCAAAAACGTGGACAAAGTCGCGGGCCAACAGTATACAGTATAACAGACCCCACATAGTCCTTCATACAGAATAATGGGCCCCACATAGTCCTTCATACAAAATAATGGGCCCCACATAGTCCTCCATACAGTATAATGGCCCCACATAGTCCTTCATACAGAATAATGGGTCCCACATAGTCCTCCATACAGTATAATGGCCCCATATAGTCCTCCATACAGAATAATGGGCCCCACTTAGTCCTCCATACAGTATAATGATCCCACATAGTCCTCCATACAGTATAATGGGTCCCACATAGTCCTCCATACAGAATAATGGGCCCCACATAGGCCTCCATACAGAATAATGGGCCCTACATAGTCCTCCATACAGTACAATGGCCCCACATAGTCCTCCATACAGAATAATGGGCCCCACTAGTCCTCTATACAGAAGAAAAGGCCCCACATAGTCCTCCATACAGAATAATGGGCCCCACATAGTCCTCCATACAGAATAATGGGCCCCACATTGTCCTCCATACAGAATAAAGGGCCCCACATAGTCCTCCATACAGAATAATGGGTCCCACATAGTCCTCCATACAGTATAATGGCCCCACATAGTCCTCCATACAGAATAATGGCCCCACATAGTCCTCCATGCAGAATAATGGGCCTCACATAGTCCTCCATACAGTATAATGGCCCCACATAGTCCTCCATACAGAATAATGGCCCCACATAGTCCTCCATACAGAATAATGGGCCTCACATAGTCCTCCATACAGAATAATGGCCCCACATAGTCCTCCATACAGTATAATTGGCCTCACATAGTCCTGCATACAGAATAATAGGCCTTACATAGTCCTCCATACAGAATAATGGGCCTCACATAGTCCTCCATAGAAGGTGAGCTGTGAACATCACTTATTCACCCCATATAGAAGTTTTACCTTTCATTGTAATCCTTTCTGAGATGATGAGATGAGTACTGGAAAAGTTATCTGCACACAAACGAATAATAAGATTAATAGTTTAATAATTTTAATTTCTATAGCGACAACATATTCCACTGCACTTTACATTACAAAGGACCTGTACAGACAATAAAGACATAATAGAGTAACACATAATTCACGAGATACCAAGAGGAGTGAGGGCCCTGCTCACAAGCTACAATCTATGAGGAAAAGGGAGACCCAAAATGTAAATTGTGAAAAGTGCTTGTATTGCATGGTCCAGCCAGCAATATAATAAATAGGGTATTCCCATAACGCTTAATGAGCCAGTCACCAGCCAGTGTGTGTACAAGTACGGGCACAGAGGGCTATTAAGTGCATGAAGGGTGTGTAAACAGAGGAAGCAGATTTAGAAGAAAATTTTGCAAGGCCAAAACTGGAATAGTTATGTAGCACCCTGAGGATTCGGCTGCTACAGGGGTATTGCACCTCAACCCAGAGGTGTGATATTCCACTCCCGGGTAAGGATGGAGTGTGGAACTGAGCTCAGATAGACTGCATGCACTACATACATCCCATTCCAGAGGAGCAGGCCGACGGTACTCCCACTTAGAAATGTGCAGGTACAACCGAGCCTGTTCCTGGCTGGAGTGGGAGGGGGGTGGTACATCCCATGTAGTGTAGGGGCAGATAGGGGGAGCAGTCTGGGTAGTGATAGGAGCTCATTGGGTGCTGGTCACCTGAGCTCACACATAGAGGGATATATAAGGAGGGCACCAACTAGAATCAGGGTCAGACGCAGAGAGTGAGATGCAGAGAGGATCAGCTGCAGAGAACAAGTTAGGAGAGGAGAGAAGAAAGACCAAGACCCAGAGTGAGAGAGGAGAAAAGGGAAAGACCCAGAGGGGGAAGACTGAAGGGACCCAAGAACCCAAATCAGAGCACCGGGTGAGGAGTCAGCATCAGGGTACCGGAACCCAAGCTGGTGGGGGCAAAAACAATCCCTAGCCAGAGACCGGAGATCGTGGGCAGCGTTTGCCACGGTCACCCACCATATTCACCCCGAAGGCACACCACATGAAGGGTCAGGGAACCCAGGGCCAAGGGTGTCCCAAAAGAAGGCCCGAGGGAGCTGGACCTAGGTGAATCACTGGTGGGGACGGCTGAAGAAAGAACAGAGGGAGAGCTCAGGGCCACGCTCCGGACTTGTTTGGGGGTTGGCTGGATCCAGGACCTGGTGGACGCAGCACGGCTCGGGTGGTCACTAGCAGCTGGAGTGACCAGGACAACATCTGCAGTAAGTAAACACCCTTAACTGCACAACCCGAGTCTGTCTTCATTGCCGGCTGCACCGCACCACCACAACCCCCATCCTCTGCGCCTGTCCCCTCTGAGGCTATACCCCTCCCGTTGGGGGTTATCCCACCAAGCTGCGCATCCACCATCAGCCTCAGCGGACCCTGCTGCAGCGGCGGCCACAGTGACCGCATCACAACGGGTGGCGTAGTCGACACAAAAGAACTTTAGTAACATCTGTAGAACTGCCACATCACACTGAGCTTGACGCCCTGGGCACGGGACCGGGTCACAGCCGCTCGGAGACTACAACCCCCCATCTGATCCGGTGCCGGGTATTCCCCTCAAAAAGGAATATGTCCCAGGGGGCGCGTCAACTTTGGCGTAGTCGGCAGGATTACGTGCCCGCAACACCCGGGTACTGCGTGCCTGAAGAAAAGTGCAAGTTTACCTCAGAAAGAAGACTCCTGCCGGTTCCGGAGGGTCCATGCCATCGGACTCCATCACCAGTCGTTTCCCGCCGATTGTCCGCCATTTCCAACTTGTTCCCGCCATCTGCAGAGTTTCCCGCCACTGGGCGACGCTTCCCGCCAAAACCGCAGATTTCCCGCCTTGGAAGAGCAGCGGACGCCATTATGGGCGTGCCAAAGGAGGGCAAGAGGCCACCTCCCATCGTGGGCCGGGACAGAAAATGGCGCCAAAAGTGGAAACCGCCCCCACCAACAGAGACTGTGATGCTGGAGGTGTCTGTCAGCGTGAAAGAACTCCCCCTGGAGCTGACAGTCACCGAGTTGCCCCGGGACCGCCCTCGAAGTGGGAGGAGACGAAAGAGAAGAAAAAAAATGGGTGTCGCTTGGAGGAGTCTGGAGCGAGCGCACCCGGAGGCAAGAGGTCTAACGAGGAGTAGCGGAGGAGCTCACCCTGAGATGGAGAGAAAGCAGAACAGCACCGGCCCGCTGGCCAGGAGTCTGCTAGAGACCGAGGAAGGAGGGCAGAGCAGCACCGGCCCGCTGGCCAGGAGCCTGCCGGAAGCCGAGCAGAGCAGCACCGACCCGATGGTCAGGAGCCTGCTAGAGTCCACAACCCCGCTAGGTCTAGCGGAGATCCTAGCGCAGCTCCCCCGAGACCGGGAGTGTGCACAAACTGCCCTGGAGGGCCTCGCAAGGAGGATGGCCCGGGTACAGCGCGAGATACTGGCGGAATGGAGCCGGGAGATGACCCAGCAAGCTGAGACCAGTCAACGGAGCACGCTACCCTGGAAGAGGAAGCAGACCGCCTCTGAGGATGGCGCGGGAGGACCCAAGGCCGGAGACGGCGCCGAGGAGGGAGCCGAACGCATGGAGGCAGGTAAAGGGGACGCCTATACCCCGAGCCGTGACACCGCTTACCTGCCCCAGCTCCCCGTCGCAGAGCCCGAAAGTCCCCCTGCTGTGCCCGTAGCCGCCATGTCACCGCTATGGACTAGGCCCCGACCGGAAGCCGCCGCAGCGACCCCTGTGACGTCACGCGCCTCGACCCGGAGCGTGACAAAGCAGGAAACACCACCAGCCTGGTCGCAAGGCCTAGTACCCCCGGGCGCCGCATCACCAACAGCGCCCCCTACCTCCGCGGAGCCTCCGGCCTGGCCGCAAGGCCAGGTAGCCCAGGGCGCCGCCGTCCTAACGGTGCCCTTCACCTTCCAGGTGCCCCAGGCCTGGCCGCAAGGCCTGGGCGACCCGGGCGCCATCACCACCGCACCCGCAATACCAAGGGTGCCACACCTGGGGGAGGACCTCTTCAGCCAGCTCACATGGCCGGACGGGCAGCCCTTCATCTGGCCCGAAGGATACCATGAGCTGGGGCGGCAACAGAGACGAGGGCCCTTGTGTGAGCCCCTGATCCCGGCTCCGAAGCCCGTGACTCGGGTCTCGCCTCCTTTGGAAGACGCACAGTTTGAGTGGGACCCCACCGGAGAAGATCTAATGGGGTTCAC
The DNA here is from genome assembly GCF_046119375.1 of Phyllobates terribilis. Taxonomy (NCBI): domain Eukaryota; kingdom Metazoa; phylum Chordata; class Amphibia; order Anura; family Dendrobatidae; genus Phyllobates; species Phyllobates terribilis. The sequence continues at coordinate 493,009,673 of NW_027362771.1, read as the reverse complement.
TCAGGAAACTCGGGCAGTCGCCGCTGAGCGGACTGAGTGTTGTCGTCAGCAGCTAGCAGAGTTTACGAGAGAACGGGAGGAGAGGCGGGCCAGAGAACAACAGGCCCAAATCCGGAGCGCGGAGCAGAAGAGCCGGACTAGGAGGAACCCCCGTGCAGCGCATTGTCCCCGCACCATCGGGACAGTGATAAAGTTCAACCCGCAGCATGGGTGGGGCTTTATTCGGGACCGTAACAACCGCGGTGACGTTTTTGTGACTCGCAGAGACGTCGAGTCCCACCTGCCGGAAGGTCACAAAGGCCGTGACCTCTACGTCGGAGACGAGGTCACTTTCACCCGGCACAAGTGTGCCAAAGGACCTTACGCCCTCCACGTACACCGCTTGACGGAGGAGGAGTTGCGGTACGGAGAGGAGGAGCCAGAGGACCCGGACGGGTCTGAAGCAACACCATATCAAGAAAGAGCAGGAGGAAGACGCCGTTGAGTGCGGCCGAGAAGTGATGTAAATAGTTACCCAATCGGGGTATAAAGGAACTGAAACTGAAACTGGAACTGTTGCTGCTGCTAAAATAGTCCCCGTTGGGACCAGTGAACTGTTTACCCGTTAACCCCTTCATCCTACAGGCTGAGGACTGTGAGCAGCCATTCCCTTTCCTCTACCTGGCCGAGGACTGAGAGCGGCCAACTTCCAACTTCCCCTGTATATAGTTGCGCTTCCTAAAGCGCCCCCTACCGGTTTTATAGAAAACCAGTTTTTCTAAGAGACTGTCGCACTTTTCCCGGACACACGTTGCACAGTGTCCGGAGGAGGAACCAGAGACAAGAGAAGTCTACGAGAAAGTTTTATCTGATAAGATATGTTATATATATAATGTTTTATATGTTTTATATGTTTATATGAAAAATTTGTATGTTTTGGTGTTTTATGTCTTACAGCCCGAGGACGTGCTGTGATTTACCAGGGGGGAATGTAGCACCCTGAGGATTCGGCTGCTACAGGGGTATTGCACCTCAACCCAGAGGTGTGATATTCCACTCCCGGGTAAGGATGGAGTGTGGAACTGAGCTCAGATAGACTGCATGCACTACATACATCCCATTCCAGAGGAGCAGGCCGACGGTACTCCCACTTAGAAATGTGCAGGTACAACCGAGCCTGTTCTTGGCTGGAGTGGGAGGGGGGTGGTACATCCCATGTAGTGTAGGGGCAGATAGGGGGAGCAGTCTGGGTAGTGATAGGAGCTCATTGGGTGCTGGTCACCTGAGCTCACACATAGAGGGATATATAAGGAGGGCACCAACTAGAATCAGGGTCAGACGCAGAGAGTGAGATGCAGAGAGGATCAGCTGCAGAGAACAAGTTAGGAGAGGAGAGAAGAAAGACCAAGACCCAGAGTGAGAGAGGAGAAAAGGGAAAGACCCAGAGGGGGAAGACTGAAGGGACCCAAGAACCCAAATCAGAGCACCGGGTGAGGTGTCAGCATCAGGGTACCGGAACCCAAGCTGGTGGGGGCAAAAACAATCCCTAGCCAGAGACCGGAGATCGTGGGCAGCGTTTGCCACGGTCACCCACCATATTCACCCCGAAGGCACACCACATGAAGGGTCAGGGAACCCAGGGCCAAGGGTGTCCCAAAAGAAGGCCCGAGGGAGCTGGACCTAGGTGAATCACTGGTGGGGACGGCTGAAGAAAGAACAGAGGGAGAGCTCAGGGCCACGCTCCGGACTTGTTTGGGGGTTGGCTGGATCCAGGACCTGGTGGACGCAGCACGGCTCGGGTGGTCACTAGCAGCTGGAGTGACCAGGACAACATCTGCAGTAAGTAAACACCCTTAACTGCACAACCCGAGTCTGTCTTCATTGCCGGCTGCACCGCACCACCACAACCCCCATCCTCTGCGCCTGTCCCCTCTGAGGCTATACCCCTCCCGTTGGGGGTTATCCCACCAAGCTGCGCATCCACCATCAGCCTCAGCGGACCCTGCTGCAGCGGCGGCCACAGTGACCGCATCACAACGGGTGGCGTAGTCGACACAAAAGAACTTTAGTAACATCTGTAGAACTGCCACATCACACTGAGCTTGACGCCCTGGGCACGGGACCGGGTCACAGCCGCTCGGAGACTACAACCCCCCATCTGATCCGGTGCCGGGTATTCCCCTCAAAAAGGAATATGTCCCAGGGGGCGCGTCAGTTACACAAGTGGGGTGAGGCGATAGGCAAGTCTAAAGAAATGCATTTTTAGGGCACATTTAAAACTGAGGGTATTGGGAATGAATCGAATTGTCCTGGGTAGTGCATTCCAGAAAATTGGTACAGCTTGCGAGAAGTCTTGGAGACAGGAACGGGAGGTTCGGATTATTGATAATTTTAGTCTTAGGTCATTAGCGGAGCAGAGGGCATGGGTACGATGATGGACAGATGAGGGAGGAGATGTAGGGTGGTGCAGAACTGTGACGAGCTTTGTGGGTCAAAGTGATAAGTTTAGCGAATGGGCAACCAGTGCAATGACTGGCACAAGGCAGAGGCATCAGTGTAGTATCAGTCTAATATTATGCTTTGTGGCCAGAGTGAAAATTGCTATTTTTCTGTCATATAGATAGTGATATGAAAAATTGTAAAAGACATCATCAAAATTAGAATAGAGCATTTAAAATATATAAAAACTTGATTTTAGCAATAGGTTATTTTCTGATTGCACATTCCCTTTAGTCTGTAGACAGAAAGTGCTGTCCGAAGGAATTTATAGACTTCAATACTAGTTGGTTCTTCATTTAAGCACTGGACTATAAGGTTATTATTATTATTTATTATAATAGTGCCATTTATTCCATGGCACTTTACATGTGAAAAGGGGTATACATAATAAAAAACAAGCACAATAATCTTAAACAATACAAGTGACAGATTGGTTCAGGAGGAGAGAGGACCCTGCCCGCGAGGGCTCACAGTCTACAAGATTGCAGAAGTCATAATAATAATATTACAAAAAATTACAGTTTTAATTATTTCCAAATAATAGATAAAAAATGCAATTGAAAACAATAAACAATATCACATTTTAGGTCAGATAACATGTTTTAAGTGTTCAAAAAAGGCTTAAATAAAGACTCCACATATACAGGGACAGAACCAACATGACACATGCAAGATGGATACACCAGAAGGGAAAGGAATCGCAGCATATGGTTATCAAGGATGTAAAATCCTCTGAGACACAGGTCCACATTAATATACTGAGTGAGAATGTGAATTCTAGAATAATCCTATTCAGCCCTGAGGGCTCTTTAACACCTGCTTTTCCTAAGCATGGCTGCTCTTGTATGTGTACCATTTACTTTCATTTAGCACCTGCAGAAAAAATATCAAATGTATTAGGGACAAGTGGTCCTTAATAGTGGTTCTTCGAAAAACTCTGATTTGCCCTATTTTGAAGACCTTGAAGTCCTTTGTAACTCTAACCTCAAGTAAGCACCCAACCAAAAAGGAGGGATGCTGGAAGCAAGAAGACTAGCTAGTCCTACCTCATATTGCACCACTAGAGCAAAAGCCGTGGATCATGCAGAAGTAGGGTGTAGATCTTTGATCTGCCACTGGATGTGAGCACATTGGACCTAGTAGAAATGTTAAAGGCGTCTAGAAAATTATAGAAAGCTCTGCCGATCAAAAGTCAATTATTATATATTGAAAAAAATAATGTCCTTCACATGGAGCGCCCTCTCTGACTTTAGTTTCCGTAAAAAATAATGTAAAATATTTGGGTGGTTACACCAATAATACAAAATGGACATTTTTTGAAACAATGACGCTTTGATTAATATTGCCCCACATTCCATAAATTATTCATAAAAATAACCCTTTCTTTGATGTGATATGGACGGTTGCATTGGCTAAAAAGGTGCCATATTGTCCCTCTGTAGATCATCAAACTCTGTTATAATAACCAGATCCCTCTGCAGGCGCAATAATGACTACATTGCCTAAGAACATAAACCACACATATGGTGTTTTCAAACTGAAACATAAAATGCCTTTCAGAGGCTATAAAATAACCAATGACCCAATAAACTCAGAGGAAAACAACTCATAATTATTCAGTCATCGTGTACTATATCAGCCCAAGCCTGAGAGGAAGAAGGGTTAAATCTTACCCCAAAGGGTATACTTTTTCATAGTCCTATTAGAAGCTTGGTGATAAACAGATCCACCATAAAACAGACATTTCCAGGCTCCAGAAGTTTTTACTTGGCACCTATCCTGGGTGGGCCATTCTTCTAGTGGTCGGTTATAAATCAGCCATTGTGGGCTACTTAGTAGTCTCATAAATCCTTTAAGTTCCTACTGTAACTTTCCATTTTTCCTCCCATTTAAACTTATATGTGCAGTGAGAATCATAAATGTAAAGATTATCCTGGGATGAGCAGACTATTATATTTACAGGACAATGCGTGAAAATTTTCTAAAAATCACATTTTATTAAGAATGTACAGGATGAGGCATCACATACTCTACATAACATAGCTTCTTATTTTCACAAAAAAATATTATGCTTATGGCGGGAACAATATCCTTGTGTAGTAATTTTATGCACATGCCATTGGCTTCAAGTGGTATGATGGCCCATTACATGGTAATGTGCCAGGGCTTCCAGTCCCATTTGCTTATGCGGATTGATGTCCTGACAGTCTATGGTTCACTTATGTCATGGTCTTACTGCTTCACATGACTAGTATTTAGACTAGTTGTATAGACCTTTTTGTTCTTTCTTGCTCTGTGTCAGAAATCAGTGATAATGGGAAAGAATTCAACTTTTGCTCAAAAATACATTGGGTTGGTGGCATCTTAAAAATGGGCAACAAATACAGCTCTACCCTTGATGGCAAACAAGTTGACTTTATTATGACAGTCTTTTTTTGTCCTTATTGCATGCAGAGATCTGTCAGTGTGTGGTTGACAATGTTTATAGAGATGATGATGATGATGGCATGCACCACAAGTAATTCTTCTTGCAGACTTGCTTTGAACTTCCACCCAATCGATATTGTATACAGGATCCAAAAATCTAAGGCAAAGGAGATCAAATAAAACTATGCTTTTATTTATTTTATACGGATAAAAAAGCAGCATAATTATCATACCTGTGGTTATCTTATTAAGCTGCTTTGTTAATCTTGTTGTAAATGTTTGTTATGCTTATAGACAAGAAAGAACTGATATGTGACAGGTTTAAATCTCATGTCTTAAACACCAGCAAGACTGAAGCCCTTTAGGCAAAAATGCTGTGGCGGCTTCCTTACAGGACCAGGGGTGTAGCTATAGGGGGTGCAGGTGCATGCAAGGAGAAGAACATAGGTGCAAGTGCTCAGGTGCCCATGCACATTGGATTGAATCTCTCAAAACCACAGATCTACTGTATGGCATTCACCCAATTCTCCCCTTATGGCAGACATCAGGTAAATGAAGGGTATGGCAGGTTGGAGTTCAACTAGTCCTATCTGATGTTTTTCAGGAAATAAGCCTGACAGAGACTTATTTACTTCTTCCCCATTGAAAACACATGCACACTCGAGCAAGTCCAGCGTACGTGTAAATGGGAGGAGGAATAGCTGTCAGCTGAATGAGCATGGTACACACCTTTCCCGGTTTGTGCTTTGCTTCCCTCTCTCCGGTCCGCTAAACTCTGTTGTGCTCCACCTCGGGCTTTGCAGAAGGCTCAGCGTGATCCCCTAAGATCACCTGCCTGGGCCTATATAAGGCTCACCAAGACACATACCTGGGTCTTGGTATTAAGACTTCAGTGTTCTTAAGACTCGCTCAGTACCTGTCTGCAGTCTCCAGGACGTCTCCTCCTGCCTTCCATTCCCAGTATATCAGCTACCAGTCTGCGGTCTCCAGGACATATCCTGCCTTCGGTTTCTAGTATCTCAGCTACCTGTCTGCGGTCTCAAGGATGTCTCCTGCCTGCCTGCGGTTTCCAGTATCTCAGCTACCTGCCTGCGGTCTACAGGACTTATCCTGCCTGCGGTTTCCAGTATCTCAGCTACCTGCCTGCGTTCTACAGGACATATCCTGCTTGTGGTTTCCAGTATCTCAGCTACCTGCCTGCGATCTACAGTATATATCCTGCCTGCGGTTTCCAGTATCTCAGCTACCTGTCTGAGGTCTCCAGGACATATCCTGCCTGTGGTTTCCAGTATCTCAGCTACCTGCCTGCGATCTACAGTATGTATCCTGCCTGCTTTTTCCAGTATCTCAGCTACCTGCCTGCGATCTACAGTATGTATCCTGCCTGCGGTTTCCAGTATCTCAGCTACCTGTCTGCGGTCTCCAGGACATATCCTGCCTGTGGTTTCCAGTATCTCAGATACCTGTCTGAGGTGTCCAGGATGTCTCCTGCCTGCCTGCAGCTTCCATTATCTCAGCTACCTGCCTGCAGTCTACAGGACGTATCCTGCCTGTGGTTTCCAGTATCTCAGCTACCTGCCTGTTGTCTACAGGACGTCTCCTGCCTGCCTGCAGTTTCCAGTACCTCAGCTACCTGTCTATAAGTATATAAGTCAGCATTGCTATTAAAGTAATCAGTTCTTATAGCATCATGTCCGATGATATTTATTTCAGCCACTTCTGCCATATGACAGATAGTGAAATCCAGCACAGCATCGTATCACACTGTCCAAATTAATCAGTATTTGAATAATACTGTGGACACAACATATGGAATTACTGTACTATGCAAACAAATAGAGCTGAATTTCTCATTTTACATTTTGTTCTTCTACCATGACAACTCACAAAGCTAAGAATCGTGCACACACATTTTCAGTTCTTGCATGATATGACATAAAATCAGATCGCACTCGAACCAATGTTATTCTATGGGACCGGGCACATGTCCGATCTTCTCCTCGGACTGAACCGGTCCCAGGAAAAAATCGTAGCATGACCGAGTTTGATTGATATTCGGATTGCACTTGGCCATGCAAGTCAATGAGTCCGTGGAAACAATCGGACTGCACCACGTGACATCTGAATGCAGTCTGATTTCCACGGACTGACAAAATGGAGAAGATGGAGAAATTCTTTCATTCCATTACAAAATGGAGAAATGTTTTCATTCCATTCTTCCCGCTTCCAAGATGGACGCTTCCAAGATGGACGCTGCAGTGATATGGGGAATATAGTAGTAAGTCTAAACGATGCCCCCATGCCTATCCTATCCGACAACAGAAGAAAAGCAGGGGAGTCATTGTTTAGGCTAACCACTACACTCCTCATGCCACTACGGCAGCCATCTTGGAAGCAGGAGGAATGGAACACCGCTCTGGGCAGAGCAGGCAGCAGGAAGTACATGGGTGACTATTAGAGTTGGTGTGTATCAATCCCCATGACCAGGTCCATTGGCCACGTTATTAATTTGTGGTCACTGGATGTAAGTCTGAGAACTGCCTCCTACCTCCTGGAATCCACAGATCTTCTTTTGATTGTCCAGCCTGGCACAACGTCATCATTGTAGCGTGACACACATGTGATGTGACACCAGGCCAGCTAATTAAAATAAGGGTCGGGGATGCTGTCAGGTAGGAGGTGGTTCCTGAGACTCCCGTCCATCGACCACAGATTGCTGATGTGGCTGATGGATCAGGTCCTGAAAATCAATTCACACCAACTCTATTGACTATACTCAAAAAATGTATTGTCACTTTTTAGTTCCAGGGTGGAGGGTTAGAATAATGCAGTATGTTTTTCTCTGCAGTCCTGTGTAACACCAGACGTGATATTGTGATCAGTTTCTCCAAAATTACAAAATCATTTCTGCTTCTTCTCTAGCCCTTACCTTTAGGCAATTATGGCTAACCAAAGACTTTTACAGTCCGCTTACAGATCATGATGACTCGAACTCAACAGCCTCAAATGCATACATGAGGCCATTGAATTCAGATCAGGTGTTTTGTTTTTGGATTTCCCTAACAGTAAGCAGAACAACTATACTTTGCATTTTGAAAAAATGTGTCCAGTTCTTTCTAATATGGTCTGGACATCATAGTCCAAGCTCAGATCGGGAATGTCGGAAACATAAACCATTTGGGGTTAACGGGTTGTACAAGTATATAAAAAATATACCAATCTCTTCAAACCCTCTGCTAATCTAGGGCACATCCTCTGTCAGTTGCCCACCAGTCATTGTTAACAGGATGCCAGTAGTCACAACATGCTGGTACATCAACATCAAACTTTTGTATTGCGCTGTTCTCACAATGGACTCAAAATGCATTTGGAGAGTAAATTAGTCAATTTGGCATAATGTCCGATGTAGAGGGCGGGTGTGTTACTTGTCGTTAAACGCCATACTGAACAGGTGTGCTGTAATTTAAGTGTGTCCAGGGAAGATATGTCTCTGATTAATACAGGTAATGAGTTCCAGACAGTGGGGGCTGTGTAACAAAAGTCTCAGCCTCCAAATGTTGAAAGCTAAATCCTGGGTATGGCTTCAGTAAATTTCTCAAATAATTGGGGCCTAAGTTGTTCATGGCTTTTAATGTCATAAGGCACATTTTAAAAGTTATTCTCCATTTTACCAGCATTCAATGCAGTGCATGGAGGGTTCGTGCAGTGTACGGAGGGTTGACGCAGTGTGCGGAGGGTTGATGCGGTGTGCGGGCGGTTGGTGTGGTGTGTGGAGGGTTGGCGCAGAGTGCGGAGGGTTGGTGCAGTGTATGAAGGGTTGGGGCAGTGTGTGGAGGGTTGGCGCAGTGTGCGGAGGGTTGGCGCAGTGTGCAGAGGGTTGGCGCAGTGTATGAAGGGTTGGCGCAGTGTGTTGAGGGTTGGTGCAGAGTACAGAGGGTTAGTGCAGTGTATGAAGGGTTGGCGCAATGTGTGGAGGGTTTGCACAGTGTATGGAGGGTTGGTGCAGTGTGTGGAGGGTTGGTGCAGTGTGCGGAGAGCTGGCGCTGTGTGTGGAGGGTTGGTGTGGTGTGCGGAGGGTGGGGCAGTGTGCGGAGGGTGGGTCAGTGTGCAGAGGGTTGGCGCAGTGTGCGGAGGGTTGGCGCAATGTGCGGAGGGTTGGCACAGTATGCGGAGGGTTGGTGCAGTGTGTGGAGGGTTGGTACTATTGGAGAATGTTGAGACTGATTGGTTATTGATCTAGCTGTGGCATTTCGGACCAACTGAAGATGAAGTCTTTCTTTATCTGGGAGGCCCACATTTCAGTACTCCAGTCAGGAGGTTATTAGGGCCTGTATGGACAGATCTTCTGCTTGAATGATGACATCTTTAATTTTGGTAATGTTTCTCAGATGGAAAAATGACGGCTTAATGATGGCTGATATTTGGCTCCTGAGTAACAGTTCCTCATCAAAAACTACACCCAAACTACGCACCTAGTCTGAGTTTTTGAAGGGTTGTGCTTCCCAGAGGTACACGTGTTTGGGTTAAAGGTTACCATTTTGCTGTTAGGCACTGACATTACTACTCAGCACCTTTTTTAAGACATTGACTGATTCTTTTTCAGATTTTGTTAATGTTTTTTTTAAACAATCAGATAACCCCCTTAAGAAAATTAATGTCTCAACCTCATAGACCTTTGCACGCGATTTGTGAAATGACGTTGGTTAAACTACAATCGTGTGGAATACCAAATCACCAGCAGCACTTACAAAAAAAAAACCAAGCCCAGGCCTGGACATTCCTCCTAAACCACAAAATGTCACAATTAAGTTGCCCTGAGCAAATCTGTGAGCATTTCAATGCAGTTCCTGCCCGAACAGAATAAAAATAGAGTCATACAGTAGAGTGAGCAGATATCCTGCTGGGACCCTCATAAAAACCTAACGACAACAAATAAAGGTGAAACTAGGCAATTAGTATAATATAGAAGAGGGAGGGAGCTGCCTTTCAAGTCCGGCTCTGGATACGCCCTTGTGGGAAGCACTTGCCTTTAATGGAAACTTCAAACAATGGCAGCCTATTGAAGGATCTGACTGAATCCTGGGAATGTTTAACATCTGAAACACAGACCCCAGGCTGGTCTAGCAATGGGTTCTGTAGTCCAGAGCTGCCTGGTTTTCGTCTTCATGAGTAAGAAGAGGGGGTGGAATGGGCAGAATGTGTTTAATATCACGCCACAAAGGCCTAGTCCTATGGATATGAGGCCTGCTTTACAGGATTAACTTCATAAAACTTCATAACTTTAAGCAATGAATCAGATTTCTGTGAACTGATCGCATAAAGCTACTTGTGATTGAGTAATACTACTTATGTCTTATCGGTATTTTCCAATACCGGACACGGAGGATCAGTCATGGTATTTCTTATAGTATAAGTGCCACTAAAACAGTCATCAAAAGAATGACCTATAGCTTATGTCAATATGTGTTCTACCCTTGATCTACATATTTTGATAAAAAGAGGGTTAAAGTGCTCATAGACATAAAGTGCTCATAGACATAAAGTGCTCATAGACATAAAGTGCTCACAGACATAAAGGTCCCAATTCATCAAGACCGGTGATTTTCTCGCCAGTCTTGATGACGGGGCGTGGTGGAGTTAGACACTCCTGAATCATGAAAAGGTGCATATCTCTTCATGAATCCGGAGCATCTGATGAATGGCGTGCACTACACCAGAGACTGGAGTGGGATTTCTGGGATAGGGAACGCCATAGCTCATCATGAATTAGACGAGCTGTGGCGTCACACCCCCGCTGCACCCCTGTCCCACCCCTGCTCTGGGTTTAAAATGCCAAAAGTCGCAAAATTTTAGCGCAACTCCAAGTTGCATCAACATTTTGCAATTTTTCAAAGCTTTTACGCCACTTTTTGAGTGGAAAAGCTTTGATGAATCGAGGTCAAGGACTCATAGATATAAAGACGTTAATTTATCATAAGGGTATATGCACACAGCGGCTTTAAGAAATCACCAAGCTTTTCAAGATGAAACACTTCAGGAAAACGACGCGGTTATGCTTTTGTTTTTGCGGTAGCTCCCCCGTTGGCATCTTTGTGCTGTACTTTCAATTATATAGAGCAAGCGGCTTCCAAACTAAGCCGCCCATAGAATGAACATATTACTTATTTTAGCCGCTTTAAAATTAGTGACATCAGACGGAGCGTGTGCATAGCAATTTGGACATTGTTGTCTAGGATGTTCAATTTTTGAGGTGGGTTTGCAGCGCTTTTATAGGCGAATTCTAGATACAATCCATCTGAAAAAAATGTCGTACGCACATACCCTTAGGGCAACATTTTCCATTACTTGCTCTTTAATCCCCGTGTTTTTATAAATAATTTTCCAAGAAGTTAATGCTACATTGTGAGCGAAAAATTAACTTTTTAAACAATAAGTAAATATAAAATACAGATTAAAAAGAAAAAAACAGCACAAAAAATGACTTTCAGGGTATATGTATTGTATTACTTTAGACATTGCCACTGCTGTAGGGGTGTGTTCTTGAGCAAATATTTTGTGGTATTTAGAAAAGTTGGGAAAAATAAATCTATCCCACCGACTACATAGCACCTTTTGAAACCAAGAAAAATGATTAAGATAGCGCAAATCAATAAAAATTAGTGGAGAAAACAGATCTAGCACAACACGTGTAGACAAAAAAGGTACAAAAAAATCCACCAAATTGGCCAAAGGCATTCCATTCTAACAAGTTCTGATTAACTGCAAGTTTTCAGAAAACAAATGATAACACAAATGGTAAAAAGATGACTTGCACCTGCCCATAGACCAGGATGTTTTTTCCAGACATTCATCTGCTTGTTACATCTTTGACTAGTGTGACTAGTTAGCACCATAGAAAATACCAGTCAAATGTGTCCCCAACCTGAATGGAAACACACTGTTGTTGTTTCATCAAAATAAGGTCTCATTCAGACTCCTGTATTATGATCTAAATATATGTGCTAATGCACACGCAATTTTCACATGCACTATTCTGGTCTAAATTGGGCAGCACTGTGGCTCAGTGGTTAGCACTGCAGCCTTGCAGGGCTGGGGTCCTGGGTTCAAATCCCACCAAGGATAACATCTGCAAGGAGTTTGTATGTTCCCTCTGTGTTTGCATGGGTTTCCTCTGGGTTCTCTGGTCTCCCCTCACACTCCAAAGACATACTGACAGGGGATTTAGATTTTGAGCTCCAATGGGGACAGTGCTGATAATGTCTGTAAAGCTCTGTAGAATTAATGGCTCTATATAAGTGAGTAAAATAAAGAAATAGTACATGAAACAGTGTGCAACTACTGCACCCATCCACGAAGCAGACAAGAACCCAGAGCCAGTTACAATTCTCAGTATAAATTAGTTCACCTCCCCTTTGAAAAGTAAGATTTTAATCAACATCTCACTGAACACAAGAACAATTTACAAAATTTTGACATGACTGAGTTTCATAGAACAATTTTTTAATCCATAACATGAAAGTAATAATGTAGCTCTCATTAGAAAATCATCAGTCTTACTCAAAACTAGTTGATGCAAAAATGAATACACCCTATATCAATCAACTGTACTGTTGTTTTTGTAGACTTCACCTTTCTTGTTTACAGAAATTATTTTATAACTTAGGTCTTGTGACATTTCTCTTCCATGTGGTGCCATTGCAGACAACATGGGAAATGGGAAAGATATTTTTTGTTACGCAACGCCCTTTTATAGTCAACTGTCTGCTGGACACCTGTTTCATGAACAATTAGACTTACCTGTGGTTGAATTCGTGTTCATTAGAATTTTGTAGTCTAAGCTTTAGCTTTGCTACAAAGACTTTCATTGGGGTGTATTCATTTTTGCAACATGATGTTGAATGAATTTGTAAAGAAAAAATTTGGGGGGTGTGCAAAATAACAAATCTTGTTTGCAATCAATGACCCACATTTGTGGGAGTAGTTTGTAGCATGGTATCCCACAGAAAATGTTGATTCTGAAAGGAAAGCAATTCTCAACAATCAGATCACAAAAGATATCAATCTGATGACAGTTATCTGATGTGTATTGAAATCTGATGCACAAGCTGCTTCTCCCCGCCCACTGCCCTAGAGTGACAGGTCTCTCCCTACATGTCAATCCAGGGCAGCGGATGGAGAAAAGCTACCGGGGACCTGGGTTTATGACTAGTCTCCAGCTCAGTTTTAAAAGTTTGTTTTTCTCTTAAAAACCACAGCGTTTTATAGTCAAGCATATTGTTAGAACCTTGCTGTTAGGTTTTTTTTCCTTTGCTGGTCACATGACTTTGTTGGCCTATTTAATCCTGCTCCGCCCTTCTGGCTTTGCTGGACTTCATTGTATATCTACTTTCTAGCTAGCCTGTGCTCTGTATCTAACTCTGTTAGTTTGCTTGGTCTACGGACCTCTATGTTCTATCTATTTTGTTTGTTCGTCAGTCTGCTACTATTTCTGTTAGGAGGTGTCCCATATTCCTCCCAGTCCTTAGTACTTGTAGGGATTCCCTCCCCACATCTATAGGTCTTCGTACAGACTAGATTAGGACTTTAGCAGGTCTGATCGCAGGATCAGGTTCCCTGTTACATCGTAGGGATTCAGCTGAGTCTTATAGTAGGGACAGATCTCCTCTCTTTCCTTAGCTTTGGTAGCAGAACATAACAGTAAGTCCAGCCTGCAAATTCTCTAAGGAAAGATTTTTCTGTTCCATCATGGTGTCGGTTCAGGATTTGGCTAAACACCTGCAGGGACTCTCTCTGGAAGTGGCCGAGCTCCGTCAGCACGTGAGTAACTGTCCTGGAGCACATTTCTTGGAGCCTAAGGTATGTTTGCCGGATTTATTTTTTGGTGAACACCGAGAATTTTTTTCATTTAAAAATGCTTGCTTATTGTATTTTCGTTTGAGACCTAAGTCCTCTGGGGATGAATCCCAGCGCGTAGGGTTCATAATGTCTCTTTTGCGCAAAGAGCCTCAGGAGTGGGCCTTTTCTTTGCAACCTAGTGATTCATGCTTCAGATCAGTGGATAGTTTTTTTTCTGCTTTGGGACTATTATATGATGATCCTGACCGTGTCGCATCAGCTGAGACTGAGTTGAGACGTCTAAAACAAGGATCGGGTAATGTGGAAAAATATTGTACACATTTTCGTCGTTGGTCCACTCAAACAGGGTGGAACGATTCTGCTCTGAAAAGTCTATTTCTTGCTGGGCTCAGTGAAAGGGTTAAAGACCTGCTAATTGCTTATCCTACACCTGAGGATTTGCAACAGGCTATGCAGTTAGCTATACGGGTGGATAGAAGACTGCGTGCTAGGGTTAATGAGAGCAAATCCTCTGCTATGTCAGTTTCTGGTTATGATAATGTGTGTACTAACAGTGGTGAACCGATGGAGATTGGATCGGTGGCACCTCGCTCTCAAGAAAAAGACCGTCGTTTTTCAGAAGGCTTGTGCTTCTATTGCGGAAAATCTGGTCATTTGATTAAAGGCTGTGAGCTTCGGATGAAGAAAGAAAAAAAAATGGTCTGTCACGCCCGTATTGCCTGTTTAAATTCCAAGGGTATATTTTTAGCTGCTTCCACGATTGCTCAGGAAAAATTAATGGAATTTCGGGTGTTTGTTGATTGCGGGTCTACACTGAATGTAATTGATGGGGGATTCGTGGAAAAACTCAATTTAAAACCTGAAACTTTATCATCCCCCATTGCTGTGGTTTCTGTGGATGGCTCCCCTTTGAAGAATATTACTCTCAAGGTCAGTGAATTTCCTCTCACTATTAATGGTGTTCACCATGAGAAATTGGATTTGGTAGTGTTGAATAACTTGCCTTCTCCAGTAATATTGGGTTTGCCCTGGTTAAAATTTCACAATCCTGTACTGGATTGGTCTACCAGTGAAATTAAATCCTGGAGCCATAAATGTTATGACAAGTGTTGTAATGGGCGTATTGCAGCTTTGGATAGGGGAGAATTGCCTGTTCCTATTCAGGATTTTTGGAGAGTTTTTTCTGAGAAGGAATCGCAGGTTTTGCCTCCCCATAGAGACTATGATTGTTCTATTGAATTTGTCCCTGGAGCGACTCTTCCTAAAAGTCGTTTATTTAACCTTACTATTCCTGAGAGGAAGGCTTTGGAGGAATACATACAGACAAGTTTGGCCGCCGGTCACATTAGGCCCTCTAAGTCTCCTGTGGCGGTTGGATTTTTTTTTGTAAAAAAAAAGGACGGCGGTTTACGTCCTTGTCTGGATTTTCGTGAGATTAACAAAATTACTGTACGCAATCCTTACCCACTGCCATTGATTCCTGATCTGTTTAACCAGTTATTGGGGGCCAAGTGGTTCTCTAAAATTGACCTTTAGGGGGCATACAATCTGTTGCGCATGAAGGAGGGTGATGAATGGAAGACTGCTTTTAACACTCCTGTGGGTCATTTTGAGAATCTGGTTATGCCTTTTGGTCTTACTAATGCTCCTGCATTTTTTCAGAATCTGATTAATGACATCCTTAGACCTTTGATCGGTAAAAATGTGGTTGTGTATTTGGATGACATTTTGATTTATTCGCCAGATCTGTAGTCTCATTGGCGGAGCGTGCGTGAGGTATTACAGTTATTAATGGACAATTCGCTTTTTGCTAAGCTGGAGAAATGTGAGTTCGCTGTACAGAGAATTAGTTTTTTGGGCTACATTATCTCCAGCAAAGGTTTTGAGATGGATCCGGTTAAGGTTCAGGCTGTGCAGGAATGGCCTAGGCCTATTGGTTTGAAATC
Source organism: Phyllobates terribilis (assembly GCF_046119375.1). Lineage (NCBI taxonomy): Eukaryota > Metazoa > Chordata > Amphibia > Anura > Dendrobatidae > Phyllobates > Phyllobates terribilis. Next base: position 492,993,966 of record NW_027362771.1, on the reverse strand, counting down.
GATACAGAGGTTTTTGGGTTTCGCCAATTACTACAGAAAGTTCATAAAAAATTTTTCTAGTATTGTCAAACCTCTGACTGATCTCACCAGGAAAGGTGCTGATGCGGTTCAGTGGTCTTCTGAGGCCATTGAAGCTTTTGTGTATCTCAAGGAGAGGTTCACCTCTGCTCCCATCCTTATGCAGCCTGATGTTACTAGGCCGTTTTTGGTTGAGGTTGATGCTTCCTCTGTGGGGGTTGGCGCAGTATTGTCTCAGGATAACGGGGATGGATTACATCCCTGTGCCTTTTTTTCAAAAAAATTTTCGGAGACTGAACTGAATTACGATATTGGTAATCGGGAATTATTGGCTATTAAACTCGCATTTGAACACTGGCGCCACTTCTTGGAAGGTGCGGAATTTCCCGTTCAGGTTCTTACGGATCATAAAAATCTGATATATCTTGATGCTGCCAAGCGCCTGAATGCCCGTCAGGCTAGGTGGGCACTGTTTTTCTCGCGGTTTAATTTCTCCGTTACTTACATCCCTGGTACTAAGAATGTTAAGGCGGATGCCTTGTCTCGCAGTTTTTCTCCCATAGTCGGTGCTGAGAAAGAGGAAAACATTTTACAAGAAGGTGTTGTGATAGCTGCTTTAGACTCCGTTTTGGAAGATGAGATTCTTAAAGCTCAGGAGAATGCCCCATCTAACACTCCTCATGGGAGGTTGTTTGTGCCTGGGACCTTTAGGAGAGATTTGTTTGTTGAGTGTCACGAATCTCGGTTGGCAGGTCATCCCGGAATCTCTGAGACCAAGAGACTGGTGGGTCGCAGTTTTTGGTGGCCTGGATGGCAGAAGGAAGTCATTAAGTGGGTGCGCCAATGTACTATATGTGCTAGATCTAAGTCCTCACATACTCCTGCTGCGGGGTTGCTTTGTCCTTTGGAGGTCCCCAGTGCTCCTTGGACACATTTGGCTATGGACTTTATAACTGACCTTCCCCCCTCTGAGGGTTTTACTGTCATCTGGGTGGTCGTGGACCGTTTTAGCAAGATGTGTCACTTGGTTCCCTTCGTCAAACTGCCCTGCGCTAAAACTCTCGCTAAGGCCTTTGTCAAGGAAATTGTCAGACTTCATGGCGTTCCTACTGACATTGTTTCTGATAGGGGTCCTCAGTTCGTGGCTCGTTTTTGGCGTGCCTTTTGTGACAGGTTGGGAATTCATTTGTCGTTTTCGTCCGGATATCATCCTGAATCTAATGGCCAGACAGAAAGGAAAAACCAGGATGTTGAGCAGTTCTTGCGTTGTTTTGTGGCAGACAATCAAGAGGGGTGGTCTGAGTTTCTGCCACTTGCCGAATTTGCTCTGAACAATCATACATCTTCTTCTGCTGGTTGTTCGCCTTTTTTTTGTTGTTCTGGGAGACATCCGTCGTTTGGGTCGTTCTCCAAGTTGGGATCTGCCGTGCCTGAGGAGGAGAATTTTTCCGGTGATTTGGAAAGAGTTTGGACGGATGTGCGTGGTAATCTTCAGGAGGCCAACAGAAAATCTAAAGACTACTTTGATAGGAAACGACAGGAGGTTTTGTTCGCTGTTGGTGACATGGTTTGGTTGTCCTCTAGGAATCTGCGGTTGAGGATTCCTTCTAAGAAATTGGGTCCCAAGTTTGTAGGGCCCTTTAAGGTGCTTCAGGTTGTCAACCAATCTGCTGTTAGGTTGGAGGTTCCTACCTCCTGGAGAATTAATCCGGTCTTTCATGTCTCTCTGTTAAAAAAAGCTGTTGTGTCGGATGGTGACGCCTCTGCCTCTGTTCCTCCGGTGGTGGAGGACGGAGAATATGAAATTTCTCGCATCCTTGACTCTAGACGGTATAGAGGTAGTTTGCAGTATCTTGTGGCCTGGAAAGGTTTCGGACCCGAGGATAACTCTTGGGTGAGGTCAGATGATGTTTCCGCGTCCAGACTTATCAGAGCGTTTCACAGGAGATTTCCTGATAAGCCTGGTCCTAGGGGATCCGGAGGATCCTCTTAGAAGGGGGGGTACTGTTAGAACCTTGCTGTTAGGTTTTTTTTCCTTTGCTGGTCACATGACTTTGTTGGCCTATTTAATCCTGCTCCGCCCTTCTGGCTTTGCTGGACTTCATTGTATATCTACTTTCTAGCTAGCCTGTGCTCTGTATCTAACTCTGTTAGTTTGCTTGGTCTACGGACCTCTATGTTCTATCTATTTTGTTTGTTCGTCAGTCTGCTACTATTTCTGTTAGGAGGTGTCCCATATTCCTCCCAGTCCTTAGTACTTGTAGGGATTCCCTCCCCACATCTATAGGTCTTCGTACAGACTAGATTAGGACTTTAGCAGGTCTGATCGCAGGATCAGGTTCCCTGTTACATCGTAGGGATTCAGCTGAGTCTTATAGTAGGGACAGATCTCCTCTCTTTCCTTAGCTTTGGTAGCAGAACATAACACATATGTGGCTGAGATCATATAGCCAGTGTCTGATACATGTTGTCTGTGGATCAGGTAGCATATATCAGCTGTCAAGATCACTTTAATGAAAGTATTTCTTATATTCATAAACTAAGAAGATCAGATTGGATTCTATAACAGGAGGAAACTAAATGCCAACATACACTTAGGCTATGTTCACACATTGCGTTTTTTCAATGCAAATTTTCTGCTGCGTTTTACAGTTTCAGAAATCTCATGCATGCACCTTTTTTTTGTTTGATCAGTATTTTGTGCTTTGCATGTTTTTTTTGCAGAATAGAGCATGTCAATTCTTTCAGTGTTTTTCAGCGTTTTTCACCCATTGGAAGTAATGGGTGGTGAAAAAAAACGCCTAGTGTGAACATAGCTATCAGGTTTTGCTGTGTTTTTAGTGAAAAAAAAGCAAGCAGAGCAGTATGTGAAACATTTATTTTTGTGATTTTATCATCTTGTCTTGGTCACCTGAGATTGCAGTTTGGATTGCAGTTTGGATAGTACAGTGTTAATTTAGTGTACACAGTAAACATTGGCTGAGCTAGGTGTGAGATTGAACAATACCTGTGGCCCAGGGAGGTGTGAAGTTGAACAATCCCTGAGCAACTCAATGGCAGACCATAGTGTGAAAATAAATAGTGTCCTACAAACTCAATGCACTGCCAGTGTCTTCATTAAACTATTCCTGAACAATTCACCTTCCCCCAACTGTTACATTTGAAATTCTGGTTAATATGGTTTTACATATGTCTTGCATTGGTGACCTGTGTTCATGCTTTGTGATGGAAGCAAAGCTGAACTTTAGGATCCTGAAAAACGCAGCAAAAACGCACTAAATAAAGCAGCAAAAATGCACCAAAAAACAAGGAAAAAACAAGCAAAATCCTGACTTCCTGGAAAAATATCAGGTTTTGCTACAGAAAAAAACTCTGAAAAAATGCAATGTGTGAACATAGCCTCATACAAAAAAAGACAATTCACTGTATTAGGCTGCGCTAGTGAAACAAAGATCCTTGATCCAAATATATAATAAGCAATTTTTATTCCACTATGGGTTTCGGCACCGGACTGGCATCTTTATCAAGTGTAAAAACCAACTGTACCACAGGTACGCAGGCTAAAACTGTGAATTGCCTCTTCTTGTTGAGCATCCTGCTGGAGTTTATTCCCCAGCCACTGGGCAGGAGCAACCGATATTGAGCTTTTACAGGAGTTTTGCCTCTATAATTCGCTCAGTTGAGCAAATTACCTGGATCTATTGAATCTTTTTATAAGAGTATCACCCTATGTGTGGCGCGCTGTTTCCCTACAGTTTCTACCTAACATGCACTTATAGTACTGTTTCTCTAACGAGCAACAAAGGATCACATAGGTTGATATGGAATGGTTGGTAGATCCTACCAATATCAGCAAGATCTGTCCACAAACTAGTGTCTACGGGAAGCTTACACATTACATTGTGGTGACCATATTGGAAATGGCAGATACATAACCATAGGGAAGTGAATTCTATAGTGGATCCCTGTGAAAAATGTTGTCAATCTCATGCAAACCATACATCCATTGCTACCAAAGAGGCTTGGGGAGGGAAGAAGGAGCATTATATCATTCTCTAAATTTGCTGACTGCTTGTAGGAACCTTGACTGGGAATCCTTGCCATAGGGAATGTTTTGACAAAAAAAAGCACCGAAATGCAAAACTAAAGAGATAATATGTGACGTCGTTTACTGTACACAGACTTTGTTTACAAGCCATATGTTTAATAGGACCCATTAAATTTCAGGCACCTAAGGGGTTAGCTGAGGATCTGTACACAGAAGGTTAGAGGGTACAAGATGCGAAGATAAGAGGTTTGAATTACACTTGGAGAGCTTAGTTGAGTGACAAGGTATTTGGAGGTGAAACCACTTGGCCTACCCTGAAGGAATTGGATATGGACATGACAAACCCACGGAGTGTCAGATCCCAAGGAAAACGCCGCCTTCCGCACATTCCTGTCACCGGATCGGGCCATGGACAGGGTAAGATCAGAGTCTCTAACACCTCACTGTCATCAGGATGGGGCCTGGAGAGGCTGCTGACAGCCAGAATGCTCCAGGGATTCCCTGTCCATGTTCATTATAGGTCTACACACTTGAGGTTGTTGTATCACAACAAGGCCCATCAGTATATTGCCAGCACACCTAAGGCTAATGTGCTGAACTTCACCTTTCCCACAGTCGAACAGTGACAGGGAGAGAAATGCCCATTCATTTGTAAAGTGGGAACACTTGGTAAAAGAACAAAGCAGCCCTGGTACCAACAGCGATATGCAAGAATTTTGTATGAGCCTCTACAGAAAGGGGAACATATACAGTTCTCTTATATAAAAACAAAGCTTTACTAACGCTGGACCCTCAATTCATACACTAGACTGAATAGTGGCGGCATACGGGGCAGAAATAGCAAACCTATGCCCCTGACACCCACTGAACACCAAAACCGGCCTCCTGTATCCGCCATTCAGATGGAGTAGTTATATAAACACGCTGATTCTCCATTTAATGACTAACAGTATTGTAATTTTTTTTTTTTCTCACAAATCTATAGTAGACATGAAGATTAAAAACTTTGTAATATATCTTATAAACAAAATCTGTCTTCAGTGAATACAGATCTTTACATCCTGAGATTGGTGATGACGGTTGGTTCTCATAAAGTTCTACGGGAACTGTAACTGTGGTTTCAGGAAAACTTGCAGCAGAAAGTCTGTGTCTGCCTCAGAGTCCATCAGCCTGGCCGAAGAAAGTCATATCAGGTGTACCATATAAACCTGCTCAAGCCATGGCGAGATGGGAACACGCTGGAACTCCTTGTCTGGGAGCCACTCCCAAAGGCCAGGTGGAAGATGTCACGAAAGCGGAGACCCTTTCACCAGCCTAGAATTAACAGTGTCAGGAACTGCTCCAGCAGAATCGGGACCTGTTCTCAGAGTTGCCGGGGCATACCCAGGTGGTAGAACATGACGTGCTAACAGAGCCTCATGTAAGGGTGAACCTGAAGCCTGTCACCAGAAAAAACGTTATTAATATGCAGATATGGGGTTAATCTGCAGGTCAATAGCATTACTAACCTAACCTGCAGGGAGAAAATTAACTTTATTTTCCCCCGGCAGTGTCTGGATTTCAGTCACGGGGGTGGCGCCGGCACGGGTTAGGTCACTGCTCTGAGAATAAAGAGCGGCGGCTGTAAACGCGCCCCCAGCCCTGACAGCCAGCCCCAATGCAGAGTGAGTGTCAGTCAGGGCCGGGGGTGCATTTCTCTGAGCGGTGACTGAACGCGCACAGGCGCCGCCCCAGTGACTGAAACCCGAATGCTGCAGGGGGAAAAAATTCATTTTCTCCCCACAGCGTTCGGCTAAGTGCGGGCACCAGGCAGGTTAGTAATGATGTTAACCTGCAGATTAACCCCATATCTTCAAGTTAATATTATTTTTTCTAGTGACAGGTTCCCTTTAAGGATTTTAACATGGGGACTCACGAGTTCCAAGTTAGCAGCAAAGGTGTAGCAATAAATAAGGGTGCAGAGATAACAGTTGCACCTGTGCCTTGGTGCCTGAGGGGGAAATAAAGTCCTGTCTGACATATTAGTAGAGATTAGTATAAATATATATATTTATAAATAGAACCATTATAACTATAAGAGGGGGGTGTTGTTTTGTATTGAAGTCTGGTCTACACGCGTATGAATATGTGTACAGTGTTTTTAGGGGACTTTTTTTGGAGCAGTACCACTTCAAAAATGCTCAAAAAACTCTTCTTATTGATTTTTATTTAATTGTACACTAAGAGTATCTTGCACAAAATGTCTTTTTCAGGTGGACTCTACCTGGAACCCATCAGAAAGAGCACACAAAACTGCCACAAAAAATGAACATAGTGCACATAATGTAAAAACGATATTGCTGTGCACATGTTTAGTCTATAGTGGAAATTACAAAGAAAATACGTAGGCAGCGGAGCCAGCGCAAAAAAAAAAACGGCAAAGCCACCAGTGAAGCCACTTCAGGAAAAAGAATAACAGCATTTTTCTGAAGCGGATTCAGCCAGGAAAACTCAAGGGCACTGCCACCAGAGAAATGCATTCTGTATACATACCCTTTGGAGAGTTTCCGCTCAGTTTCTGCTTTAAAACCTCCTTTAAAAAACTCAGTTTAATGTCTTTGTAAGGTGGATTCCGCGAGGAACCACAAAACTGCTGCATAAAATGAACATTATGCACTGCAAATGAAATTGCTGTGCACACGTTCAGTCTTTTGTTACTTCTTTTAACCGCTTCAGGCTTCAGAAACCGTAAAACGGTTAAAAGAAGTAGCATAACATAACGTCTTTAAGATGGCGATGGATGTTGCGGTTTTTCTAGGCTACGCCGCTGCAGGAAAAAGCAGGAGGTCTTTTACTTGAATTGGTTTTGCTTACGGTTTCATGGATGCTTTTGCGGTGACTCTGACACCGGGGTCTTTTTCTATCATTTAAATTATAACCCGCAAGCGGTTTCCAAGCCACCCAGTAGCTGAGCACGCTACTTCTTTTAACTGTTTCACGGTTTATGACCCCTGAAATGGTTAAAAGAAGTAATAAAAGATTGAACATGTGCACAGCAATGTCGTTTTTACATCGATGTGCATTATGTACATTTATTTTCAGCAGTTTTGCAGTGCTGGGAGATTTAAAAGGAATCTGTCACGCCCTGGGACTTATCTGACCTACTAATATGGGCATACAGGTGATAGAAATGTGAATAATAATATTAATCTTTATATAGCGCTAACATATTCCACAGCGCTTTGCATACATTATTGTTGCTGTCCCCATTAGGGCTCACAATCTAGACTCCCTATTAGTATGTCTTTGGAAACCAGAGAACCTGGATGAAACCCACACAAACATGGGGAGAACATACAAACTCCTTGCAGATGTTGTCCTTGGTGGGATTTGAACCCAGGACCCCAGCGCTGCAAGGCTGCAGTGCTAACCACTGCGACACCGTGCCGCCTGTGAATCTATACTTACCTGTATGCCTCATATTAGAGGTCTTGTTGCTGTGAAATGTCTTTGTATTCCTACAAGTTTCTGATGTGTTCCAGTCCCGGGGCCCACGAAAAATCCCCGCCTCCTGTGTGAATTATAATGTTTCCCCGCTCCCCTGCATGTCACAGTGCCCTGTGACGTACAATCGCTGCAACCAAATCCCGCGCCTGCGCACGTCACTTTTTACAGAAGGTACACTTGTACTATGTACTGCAGTCATAGTACTGCAGGGATCTTATGCTCAGGCACCGGGAAGTCACAGTGACTTTTCTGCCACAACTGCACGTCACAGTGACTTTTCCGCCACAACTGCACGTCACAGGGCACTGTGAAGTGCAGGGGAGGGGGGTAACATTATAATATACACAGGAGGCGAGGCTTTCTTGCGGGCCCCGGGACTGGAACACATCAGAAACTTGTATGAATAAAAAGACATTTCATAGCAAAGCATAGTATGCCTGATGAAGAGACCTGAGTAGTCTTGAAAGCTTGTGACGCGCCCCCTGGGACATATTCCTTTTTGAGGGGAATACCCGGCACCGGATCAGATGGGGGGGGTTGTAGTCTCCGAGCGGCTGTGACCCGGTCCCGTGCCCAGGGCGTCAAACTCAGTGTGTGGTGGCAGCTTTACAGATGTTACTAAAGTTCTTTTGTGTCGACTACGCCACCCGTTGTGATGCGGTCACTGTGGCCGCCGCTGCTGCAGGGTCCGCTGAGGCTGATGGTGGGTGCGCAGCTTGGTGGGATAACCCCCAACGGGAGGGGTATAGCCTCAGAGGGGACAGGCGCAGAGGATGGGGGTTGTGGTGGTGCGGTGCAGCCGGCAATGAAGACAGACTCGGGTTGTGCAGTTAAGGGTGTTTACTTACTGCAGATGTTGTACTGGTCACTCCAGCTGCTAGTGACCACCCGAGCCGTGCTGCGTCCACCAGGTCCTGGATCCAGCCAACCCCCAAACAAGTCCGGAGCGTGGCCCTGAGCTCTCCCTCTGTCCTTTCTTCAGCCGTCCCCACCAGTGATTCACCTAGGTCCAGCTCCCTCGGGCCTTCTTTTGGGACACCCTTGGCCCTGGGTTCCCTGACCCTTCATGTGGTTTGCCTTCGGGGTGAATATGGTGGGTGACCGTGGCAAACGCTGCCCACGATCTCCGGTCTCTGGCTAGGGATTGTTTTCTGCCCCCACCAGCTTGGGTTCCGGTACCCTTTTGCTGACTCCTCACCCGGTGTTCTAATTTGGGTTCTTGGGTCCCTTCAGTCTTCCCCCTCTGGGTCTTTCTCTGCTCCACTCTCTCTCTCTCCAGGGCTGCTGTTTCCTTCTCTCTCCTCTCCAACTCACTTTCTGCGTCTGAACTTGTCCTCTGCAGCTGACTGACCCTGATCTAAGTTGGTGCCCTCCTTATATATCCCTCTATGTGTGAGCTCAGGTGACCAGCACCCAATGAGCTCCTATCACTACCCAGACTGCTCCCCCTATCTGCCCCTACACTACATGGGATGTACCACCCCCCTCCCACTCCAGCCAGGAACAGGCTCGGTTGTACCTGCACATTTCTAAGTGGGAGTACCGTCGGCCTGCCCCTCTGGAATGGGATGTATGTAGTGCATGCAGTCTATCTGAGCTCAGTTCCACACTCCATCCTTACCCGGGAGTGGAATATCACACCTCTGGGTTGAGGTGCAATACCCCTGTAGCAGCCGAATCCTCAGGGTGCTACATTCCCCCCTGGTAAATCACAGCACGTCCTCGGGCTGTAAGACATAAAACACCAAAACATACAAAATTTTTCATATAAACATAATAAAACATATTAAACATTATATATATAACATATCTTATCAGATAAAACTTTCTCGTAGACTTCTCTTGTCTCTGGTTCCTCCTCCGGACACTGTGCAACGTGTGTCCGGGAAAAGTGCGACAGTCTCTTAGAAAATCTGGTTTTCTATAAAACCGGTAGGGGGCGCTTTAGGACGCGCAACTATATACAGGGAAGTTGGAAGTTGGCCGCTCTCAGTCCTCGGCCAGGTAGAGGGAAGGGAATGGCTGCTCACAGTCCTCAGCCTGTAGGATGAAGGGGTTAACGGGTAAACAGTTCACTGGTCCCCACGGGGACTATTTTAGCAGCAGCAACAGTTCCAGTTTCAGTTCCTTTATACCCCGATTGGGTAACTATTTACATCACTTCTCGGCCGCACTCAACGGCGTCTTCCTCCTGCTCTTTCTTGATATGGTGTTGCTTCAGACCCGTCCGGGTCCTCTGGCTCCTCCTCTCCGTACCGCAACTCCTCCTCCGTCAAGCGGTGTACGTGGAGGGCGTAAGGTCCTTTGGCACACTTGTGCCGGGTGAAAGTGACCTCATCTCCGACGTAGAGGTCACGGCCTTTGTGACCTTCCGGCAGGTGGGACTCGACGTCTCTGCGGGTCACAAAAATGTCACCGCGGTTGTTACGGTCCCGAATAAAGCCCCACCCATGCTGCGGGTTGAACTTTATCACTGTCCCGATGGTGCGGGGACAATGCGCTGCACGGGGGTTCCTCCTAGTCCGGCTCTTCTGCTCCGCGCTCCGGATTTGGGCCTGTTGTTCTCTGGCCCGCCTCTCCTCCCGTTCTCTCGTAAACTCTGCTAGCTGCTGACGACAACACTCAGTCCGCTCAGCGGCGACTGCCCGAGTTTCCTGAGTGAACCCCATTAGATCTTCTCCGGTGGGGTCCCACTCAAACTGTGCGTCTTCCAAAGGAGGCGAGACCCGAGTCACGGGCTTCGGAGCCGGGATCAGGGGCTCACACAAGGGCCCTCGCCTCTGTTGCCGCCCCAGCTCATGGTATCCTTCGGGCCAGATGAAGGGCTGCCCGTCCGGCCATGTGAGCTGGCTGAAGAGGTCCTCCCCCAGGTGTGGCACCCTTGGTATTGCGGGCGCGGGCGCGGTGGTGATGGCGCCCGGGTTGCCCAGGCCTTGCGGCCAGGCCTGGGGCACCTGGAAGGTGAAGGGCACCGTTAGGACGGCGGCGCCCTGGGCTACCTGGCCTTGCGGCCAGGCCGGAGGCTCCGCGGAGGTAGGGGGCGCTGTTGGTGATGCGGCGCCCGGGGGTACTAGGCCTTGCGACCAGGCTGGTGGTAATTCCTGCTTTGTCACGCTCCGGATCGAGGCGCGTGACGTCACAGGGGTCGCTGCGGCGGCTTCCGGTCGGGGCCTAGTCCATAGCGGTGACATGGCGGCTACGGGCACAGCAGGGGGACTTTCGGGCTCTGCGACGGGGAGCTGGGGCAGGTAAGCGGTGTCACGGCTTGGGGTATAGGCGTCCCCTTTACCTGCCTCCATGCGTTCGGCTCCCTCCTCGGCGCAGTCTCCGGCCTTGGGTCCTCCCGCGCCATCCTCAGAGGCGGTCTGCTTCCTCTTCCAGGGTAGCGTGCTCCGTTGACTGGTCTCTGGTTGCTGGGCCATCTCCCGGCTCCACTCCGCCAGTATCTCGCGCTGTACCCGGGCCATCCTCCTTGCGAGGCCCTCCAGGGCAGTTTGTGCACACTCCCGGTCTCGGGGGAGCTGCGCTAGGATCTCCGCTAGACCTAGCGGGGTTGTGGACTCTAGCAGGCTCCTGACCATCGGGTCGGTGCTGCTCTGCTCGGCTTCCGGCAGGCTCCTGGCCAGCGGGCCGGTGCTGCTCTGCCCTCCTTCCTCGGTCTCTAGCAGACTCCTGGCCAGCGGGCCGGTGCTGTTCTGCTTTCTCTCCATCTCCGGGTGAGCTCCTCCGCTACTCCTTGTTAGACCTCTTGCCTCCGGGTGCGCTCGCTCCAGACTGCTCCAAGCGACACCCATCTTTTCTCTTCTCTTTCGTCTCCTCCCCCTTCGAGGGCGGTCCCGGGGCAACTTGGTGACTGTCAGCTCCAGGGGGAGTTCTTTCACGCTGACAGACACCTCCAGCATCACAGTCTCTGTTGGTGGGGGCGGTTTCCACTTTTGGCGCCATTTTCTGTCCTGGCCCACGATGGGAGGTGGCCTCTTGCCCTCCTTTGGCACGCCCATAATGGCGTCCGCTGCTCTTCCAAGGCGGGAAATCTGCGGTTTTGGCGGGAAGCGTCGCCCAGTGGCGGGAAACTCTGCAGATGGCGGGAACAAGCTGGAAATGGCGGACAATCGGCGGGAAACGACTGGTGATGGAGTCCGATGGCGTGGACCCTCCGGAACCGGCAGGAGTCTTCTTTCTGAGGTAAACTTGCACTTTTCTTCAGGCACGCAGTACCCGGGTGTTGCGGGCACGTAATCCTGCCGACTACGCCAAAGTTGACGCGCCCCCTGGGACATATTCCTTTTTGAGGGGAATACCCGGCACCGGATCAGATGGGGGGGGGTTGTAGTCTCCGAGCGGCTGTGACCCGGTCCCGTGCCCAGGGCGTCAAACTCAGTGTGTGGTGGCAGCTTTACAGATGTTACTAAAGTTCTTTTGTGTCGACTACGCCACCCGTTGTGATGCGGTCACTGTGGCCGCCGCTGCTGCAGGGTCCGCTGAGGCTGATGGTGGGTGCGCAGCTTGGTGGGATAACCCCCAACGGGAGGGGTATAGCCTCAGAGGGGACAGGCGCAGAGGATGGGGGTTGTGGTGGTGCGGTGCAGCCGGCAATGAAGACAGACTCGGGTTGTGCAGTTAAGGGTGTTTACTTACTGCAGATGTTGTACTGGTCACTCCAGCTGCTAGTGACCACCCGAGCCGTGCTGCGTCCACCAGGTCCTGGATCCAGCCAACCCCCAAACAAGTCCGGAGCGGGCCCTGAGCTCTCCCTCTGTCCTTTCTTCAGCCGTCCCCACCAGTGATTCACCTAGGTCCAGCTCCCTCGGGCCTTCTTTTGGGACACCCTTGGCCCTGGGTTCCCTGACCCTTCATGTGGTTTGCCTTCGGGGTGAATATGGTGGGTGACCGTGGCAAACGCTGCCCACGATCTCCGGTCTCTGGCTAGGGATTGTTTTCTGCCCCCACCAGCTTGGGTTCCGGTACCCTTTTGCTGACTCCTCACCCGGTGTTCTAATTTGGGTTCTTGGGTCCCTTCAGTCTTCCCCCTCTGGGTCTTTCTCTGCTCCACTCTCTCTCTCTCCAGGGCTGCTGTTTCCTTCTCTCTCCTCTCCAACTCACTTTCTGCGTCTGAACTTGTCCTCTGCAGCTGACTGACCCTGATCTAAGTTGGTGCCCTCCTTATATATCCCTCTATGTGTGAGCTCAGGTGACCAGCACCCAATGAGCTCCTATCACTACCCAGACTGCTCCCCCTATCTGCCCCTACACTACATGGGATGTACCACCCCCCTCCCACTCCAGCCAGGAACAGGCTCGGTTGTACCTGCACATTTCTAAGTGGGAGTACCGTCGGCCTGCCCCTCTGGAATGGGATGTATGTAGTGCATGCAGTCTATCTGAGCTCAGTTCCACACTCCATCCTTACCCGGGAGTGGAATATCACACCTCTGGGTTGAGGTGCAATACCCCTGTAGCAGCCGAATCCTCAGGGTGCTACACTTGCAATTTGTTACCATCTTTTCAGTTAGCCATTAAAAGGTATCAACCACTGAGGACTTTCAAATCGAAATATCTTTCTATCTACTGGCTAACACGGTACAAAGATATATTTTTTTTCTGTAGCTATGGTGGAAGAATTTCCAAAGTCAACAGGTAGTAGATGGGACAGTCTGGGTGGGCGATCAATTCGTATCTCCTGTCAGATCTTCTCTATTCCTCATCCTGTGGTTATACAGCCGAACCACACACATGTCGCCCATGCCTTGTGTATATGATCTGGGCTAGCAGGCCCACAATGCCCCATTGTACTTCTGCCCACAAGAAGTAAAGTGGCAGACATCTGTATGAAAGTGCCAGGCAATCCAACTAATTACAAAGTCTCTGCATCAGTGTGAAGCTGAAGTCAGGACTGTACCTGTACGTTACTTGCTAACAATGATTCATAAAAAGAGCCGAAGGGGTTAAGCCCCAAAAAGGCGCTCTCTCCTCACTGACTCCCTCTGGCTTCTTCCATGACAGGTTGGCTAAACCTCAAAACACTGACTTGACAGTTTAATAAGTTAGATGTCTCACTAAGTTAAACAGATGTCACCACTCACTCTGTGCTGTTAAATAGCCCGAGGGGGATAAAACTGAGAGGAATCACAGAAAAACAGCCTGTTTCTGTTGATTAAATGTCGGTGTCATAAATCAGTAAAACAATTCTGTCATTTATCAAAGGGAAGAGCCCTTGTTCCTGAGCCTTTGAAGTGAGAAGGGGCTGTAATTTTCAAGCCATAAAGATACTTAGCTTTCCCATGTGTCAGAGACTTGGACTGACAGCATTTGGGTATGTGAGCCGTTCTGATGACACACCTATTCTGCTAATATGAGAGCTAGAACAAAAGCAGGTTGTAATAGAAGACGATCCGACAAGAAGGCTGTATACACTGACGTGTCATGTAGGACAAGCTGGATATGACTCTCTCCGTGACATCACAGAAAACGACTTTTCGGTTCCACCTGGACAATGTTATTATTACAAGCTGATGGAGACATTCATTAAAATGTGATAACACAGTTTTATGTCCCTCGGTGGAAATCTTAATTGATATATAGTAGAAAAATATCTTTTTTTTTCCCATGAGGGTTACTACTGGTCAAACACTTGCAGTTATTCCACACGTGAAATCATGTCTCAAAATAAAACCCAGTGTTAAGGTCCATTTTGATGGGTCAATAATCAGGCAATAGGAATACTCGTTCCCAGCTATCAGCACATCGAAACAGGCCATCAAATCCTGAAGAAGGAGCAAAACACTCGTTCATCACTTGTTATGATTTTTAAGAAGTCACATTGGAAGCACATTGTCCTGTGGAACATCTACTTCAGAGAACAAGTCAAATTATTGAGCATAGAATTGTAATCGGCCTCTCTAAGCAGGCCATTAATACGGCTTGCATGTGGCTGATTGATGTTGTCCTTCTGAGCTGTCTGACTAACAAGTAGGCATCTACTTTAAATGTTTCAAGGGATAGGTCTTGAGCTGAGTTAACAAAAAAAGTTTCATAGCGTTGGATCTTTCGGTGGTCATAACTGTCTGTTGTACACTTGTTCCGCTGAACAATCCTCCTCCCGATCTACGCTTAGTTTGGATAAATATGAGTGAATTCGGAGTGTGGCAAGCCACTGCCAAATTCTGCTGACTACTGTTATATGTTCATTGAGAACAAATGGATTAGCATGCTGTTATTCAACATGCCCAATCGTTTTGTTCACTGACATCCGCCAAACCTGTCTATGGCTGATCCCACCAAAATCAATGAGTGTGGCAAACCTTATTCTTATGCAGTGCTTCTCAAGCAATGAGAAGGGCCTCATAAGTAAGGCACCCCATAGTACTTGCTGAGGCCCAGAGTCAACGTAGCTGACTAACTTTGTGCTTATTTTTATAGTATACAGAGTTAAGGAGACAAATAATATAATAATAATTTGGGCATGGCATTTCACCTAAAGTTTTGAGGCTGAGACATCATCTTCATCTGTCTGGTGAGATCCAGACATCAAATTCATTTGTCTGTTGAGGCCCAGGCACCACCTTCATCTGTCTGCTGAGGCCCAGATATCACCTTCATCTGCCTGGTGAGGCCCAGACATCCCCTTCTTCTGTCTGGTGAAGCCCTGGCACCAACCTTCATCTGTCTAGTGAAGTCCAGACATCTCCCTTATCTGCATGGTGAGGCCCCAATATTCCCTTTATCTGTCTTCTGAGGCTCAGATATCCCCCTCATCAAGCCCAGATTACTCCTTCATCAGCCTGGTGAGGCCCAGACATCCTCTTCATCTGTCTGGTGAGGCCTCAGCTCCAACTTTACCTGTCTATTGAGGCCCAGACATCACCTTCATCTGTCTGGTGACGCTCAAACATTACCTTCATCTGTCTGGTGACGCCCAAACATTACCTTCATCTGTCTGGTGACGCCCAAACATTACCTTCATCTGTCTGGTGACGCCCAAACATTACCTTCATCTGTCTGGTGAGGTCCAGCCACCACCTTCATCTGTCTGGTGAGACCCCGGCACCACCTTCAAATGTCTATTGAAGTCCAGACATCACCTTCATTTGTGTAGTGAAGCCCATATATCACCTGTTTGGTAAGGCCCAGGCACCACCTTCATCTGTTTATTGATGCCCATGCATTACCTTCATCTACTTGGTGAGTCCCAGACATCACCTTTTTCTGTCTTTTTAGGCCCAGGCACCACCATTATCTGTCTGGTGAGGCCTCAGTAGGAAAAGCTTGAGAATCCTTGATCTAATGAGTATGACCACCCTCAGTGCGGGAAGCATCCATATAACTCAAGGTAGTTCTTGAGGAGAATGAGGGCTTTTTGACAGGCACCATATGGACCTATATATCCCAAAGCCTTCCTAAAATGAAACACAAGTCTGTGATAATTGTGCTGCATCTGCTTTGCTGACTTCACTTTATTAATGTTATATGATATCTGTTCTATTAAAGTTTAAGCTTGGAGCAGCCCTACACTATCCCCAATGGTATATAACACATCAATGAGAGGTAATATAAGCCAAGTAAACCGATACATGTCTACCTCCTGACACTACATGATTATTATTTTAATACCACAGTAGTAATATGGAAACACTCCTTTGACAAAACATTGAGCAAAGCTCTTGTGTAGAATTGTTTGACATGTTAGAAGAACAATGTCCTGTGTCATAGCCATAGAGTGCTAATTGATGGATGGTCAGAGAACACAGGTATGATTTATTGTATATACAATTGCCGCCACCATTTCTACACCTTCTGAACACATACGTGACTCACCTATATTTGTCAAGATTAAAATTAAGTTCTGCTACTTAACCACATACCCCTCCATAAATCTACTGTACATACCGGATTTTACTTCTAAATAGGTACAAAATGCCCAAGGCTTTTACAAAACTTCTGTCTTATCTTGAAAACTAGTCCATAATAGAAGAAGATTTACGGCCACACATACACTGCATTTTTTGTAGAATTCAACAAAAGGTCAGCTATTTGGCCATTGTCCAGATTGCTCTATACATGCAGTGATCTCGTCCTTTCGACACAGAATACTGTACAATACAATGGGTTCCCAGATGGGAGAATTTGATAATTACTTTCAAACTTTTAACCTTGTTTCTTAACCTTTACAGAGATGACCCATCACATTTTCCTAAATTTTTTAATTCTCAAGTTTTTTGAAAGTTTGTGAAATATTTGTGAAATATTTGACCTATTCTAAAAAATTTGTGGCTCGAAGAGTAAATTGCTGCTAATTTTCATGTAGGCGGCGCGATATGGTCTAATGTATATGGGTATATTGTGGAAATAATGTAAAAAAAGATTTTCCAAGATAATGTGTAACTTGACCATTGGACACAGGCATTTTCTCAATTAGTAGGCACTGTGAGATTTGTCATTCATCTCAGCCCATTTTGGACTACAATGTGCCTTATCATTGGACACTTATCTGTGGTTTTTAGTGAAACAGATAACCTTCTGCTCCTCTGACAGTTTTTGGCACTCATTAATCTCCACACACAGTGACCTTAGTAGTCCCAGGTTTATGTGCCAGGAGAGTGTCAATTGGCCCTGACTGATCATTCCCTCTTCTCACAGAAAAGAGAAGAATCAGATCACAAACACACCAGGAGGTCCAAGAATGGGAAGAAGTTTTACCAACTGTTGGCTTCTGTGACAAATACACAAATACTATCAAGATGCTAACACAATTTAAGGCCCCCCCCCCCAATATTAGACTAATGTCGGCCTAACCCACTGATATCAACGGGTTCGCCGACGTTCTAATGTGTATACTAGGGTCGGCTGACTGATGTTTGGGGGAAATGTCGATTGCGCATTTCAGACTGCTGACCTCATTGTTCTTCCCGAGATAAGCAGTTGGACAATGTGTCAGTCGGCAGCATAGAGAACACAGGCGCGCTCAGCCAATCAAGCACTCCTGTATGGGAGAGTCGGCTGAGATGGCTGTAGGCTGAACAAACGGCCGAAGCATCGCTTGGCCGACAACCTTTTGCATGAAACTATACTGAGTAGATCTCCTTATCCTGATAAGTAAGCCATATTTAGTTTGATAATCCATTTTACAAGGTCTGTATAATCCTTTATGAAAATTTAATGCAATCTCTGCCCATCTAGCGTGATTAGCATCTGCTCATTGTCTTCTCTCCCTTCCGCTGCTGAGATCTCACACTGCTCAGTACAAACTGCATTTAATACATTTGGGCTGTTGAGCAATTTCATAGCTGGACTCATAAAATTATCATCTCAATATCAGGATCATACAGCCAATTCTGCTATAGTCTTTCAAAGTAAATACATTTACCTCATGAGGTACATGAAATCTATTTAAACCCTTCCAGACATGCGCCATATATGTACGGCGCTGCAGGAGCTGCATTTCCTCAAACTGCCATATAGATACTGCGTGACGATCGTGCAGGCTCACGCCGAGTGCCGCCGCGATCAAATGCGGGTGTCAGCTCTATATCAGAGCTGACACCCTGCAGCAATGCCCACGATCAGTGCTAGCACCTTTCACGGGCGTTTAACCCCACTGATGCTGGTGTCAATAGTGACAGAAACATTGATGGGCATCGCAGAGGGAGGGAGCACCCTCTCTGCTCCCATTGGCACAGCACAAATGCGATCGCATTTTGCTGATAGTCTCCATGGTGACCCCTGGCCGAAAGATGGCTCCAGGGTCATCCAGATACGGTGGCCGGTAAGCTCCTGTTCAGAGCAAGACCTGACATGCCTCTTCACTGCCTACGAGACGCTGATGTGATGCAAAAGCATTGCAGAATATTGGATCAGCAATCAAGGCAGGAAAAGTTGATGTCCCAAGGTAAAACAGTAAAAAAAAAAGTTATAAAAAAATGTAAATAATATTTTTTAAAAAATCACAAAATAAAGAACAAGAAAAAATATTCATTCAATAAATACATTTATTCATGTAAAAACAAAAGTAAACAAATAAAGCACACATATTTGGCATCACCGTGTCCAGAACTACCCGACCTATAAAACTGTCCCACTAGTTAACTCCTTCAGTGAACACCATAAAAATAAAAACGTGGCAAAAAACTATACTTTTTCATCAGACTGCTGAACAAAAAGTGGAATAAAACGCGACCAAAAAGTCGAATATAAATAAAAATGGTATAGCTGAAAATGTCATCTTGTACAGCAAAAATAAGCTGCCATACAGCTCTATCAACGCAAAAATGAAAAAGTTATAGCTCTCTGAATAAAGTGTAAAGCGATGCAAAAACAATTCTTTTTTTCTATAAAATAGTTTTTATTGTGTAAAAGTGCTAAAACATAAAAAAAATGATATAAATGTGGTATCGCTTTAATTGTACTGATCCGAAGAATAAAGCTGCCTTATAAATTTTACCACATGGTGAACAGCATTAAAAAAAAAAAGTTCCTGAATTGCTCATTTTTGTTCATTCTGCCTCCCAAAAATTGGAATAGAAAGTGATCAAAAAATGTTATGTGACCGCCGAAAATGGCACCAATAAAAACGTGAAATCATCCCACAAAAAACAAGCTCGCACATGACTATGTCAGCAAAAATCTAGAAAAATTATAGCTCTCAAAATATGGTGATGCAAAAACTTTGTTTTACAAAAAATAAGCGTCTTTTAGTGTGTCACAGCAGCCAAACAGAAAAAAACAATCTACAGTTGTGCTCAAAAGTTTACATACCCCGGCAGAATTTTTCTTTTCTTGGCCTTGTTTCAGAGAATATGAATGATGACAAAAAAACTTTTTCTCCACTTATGGTTATTGGTTGGGTGAAGCCATTTATTGTCAAACTACTGTGTTTTCTCTTTTTAAATCTTGATGACAGCCAAAAACATCCAAATGACCCTGATCAAAAGTTCACATACCCCAGTTCTTAATACCGTGTATTGCCCCCTCTAACATCAATGACAGCTTGAAGTCTTTTGTGGTAGTTGTGGATGAGGTTCTTTATAATAATGATAATAATTTTTATTTTTATAACGCCAACATATTCCGCAGCACTTTTCAATTTTAGGGGGAACTTATACAAACAATACAGAATAAGCATATCTCATATCAAAAGGAGTGAGGGCCCTGCTCGCAAGCTTACAGTCTATGAGGAAATGGGGGAGACACAAAAGGTAAAGTGTACATATATTGTATAATGCAGCCTTGATATAATAAATAGGATAAATAATAATACATGGACTGGTTGCCAGCCAGTGTGTGTACAGTCCTGATCGAGGCTATTAAGTGCATGGATGGTATGAACCTGAAATTGAAGAAGATTTTAATATGGGGAAAACTGGGACGGACAGAGTGTGTTTAGGCGATACGTTAGTCTAAAGAAATGGATTTTTAGGGTCTGCTTGAAACTTTGGGTATTGGGAATTAATCAAACTGTCCTGGGTAGTGCATTCCAAAGAATTGGCGCAGCACGCGAGAAATCTTGGAGACGGGAGTGGGAAGTTCAGATTATGGAGGATTTTAGTTTTAAGTCATTGGCAGAACGGAGGGCACGTGCAGGGTGGTAGACTGAGACAAGAGAGGAGATGTAGGGGGGTACTGAAGCATGGAGCGCTTTGTGGGTAAGCGTGATAAGTTTAAATTGAACGGGCAACCAATGCAATGACTGGCGCAGGGAAGAGGCATCGGTGTAGCAGTTGGCGAGGAATATGATCCTGGCTGCTGCTTTAAGGACGAATTGGAGAGGGGAGAGTTTAGTAAGAGGGAGACTGATTACTAGAGAGTTGCAATAGTCGAGACGAGAATGAATAAGAGCTACAGTAAGAGTTTTTGCCGATTCAAAGGTGAGAAAAGTCCTGATTCTTGAGATGTTTTTGAGGTGTAGATGACATGAACGAGCGAGTGATTTGATGTGAGGAGTGAAGGAAAGATCTGAATCAAAAATAACCCCAAGACAGCGGGCTTGTTGCTGGGGAGTAATGGTTGAGCCACAATCGGAAATGGCAATATCGGGCACAGGTAGGTTAGTGGAGGGAGGAAATACGAGTAGTTCAGTTTTTGACAGATTCAGTTTTAGACAGAGGGAGGACATAATGTTGGACACAGCAGAAAGACAATCACTGGTCTTTTGTAGTAATGCAGGGGTGATGTCGGGAGCAGAGGTGTATAATTGGGTGTCATCAGCATAGAGATGGTACTGAAAGCCGAATCTACTGATTGATTGTCCAATAGGAGCGGTGTATAAGGAGAAAAGAAGGGGGCCTAGGACTGATCCTTGAGGAACCCCAACAGTAGGGGGAAGGAGAGAGGAGGAGGAGCCGGCAAAAGACACAGAGAAGGAGGGGTCAGAGAGATAGGAGGAGAACCAAGTGAGAATACTGTCCTTGAGGCCAATAGTGCGGAGCATAGTGAGGAGGAGCTGGTGATCCACAGTGTCGAATGCTGCAGAGAGATCAAGGAGAATCAGCAGGGAATAGTGACCATTAAATTTAGCTGTTAATAGATCATTAGAGATTTTAGTGAGGGCAGTTTCAGTAGAATGTAAAGAGCGGAAACCAGATTGTAAAGGGTCAAGGAGAGAGTTGTCTGAGAAATAGCGGATTAGACGGGAATGGACCAGGTGTTCCAGGAGTTTAGAGATAAAGAGAAGATTGGAAACAGGTCTGTAGTTGGCCGTGCAGTTCTGGTCAAGGGATGGTTTTTTAAGTAATGGATGTATGCTGGCGTGTTTAAAAGAAGAGGGAAAGATACCAGATGAGAGGAAGAGGTTGAAAATTTTAGTTAGGTGAGTGGTGACAGCTGGAGAAAGGGACTGAAGGAGATGTGAGGAAATAGGGTCACTGGTGCAGGTGGTAGGGCGAGAAGATGCAAGGAGCCTGATCACTTCATCTTCCGTGACTGGTTCGAAGTCAGAAAGTGAGCAAGATACAATGTGGCGGGGGAGAGCATGCATAACATTTGGGGATTGGGAGAAAATTTCCTGTCGTATATGGTCAATTTTTTCTTTGAAATAATTGGCCAGATGATCAGCGCTGAGGTCGGTGGTCGGGGCCTGTGCTGTTTGAGGAGAGAGTGAAACGTGTCAAAAAGGTGTTTAGGATTATTGGAAAGTGAGATGATGAGGTTGTTAAAGTAGGTTTGTTTGGAGAGGTGCAGGGCAGAGTTATATGTTTTCAGCATAAATTTATAATGGAGGAAATCTTCGGGCAGATTAGATTTTCTCCACAGCCGTTCAGCGCACCTGGAGCACTGCTGGAGAAGACGTGTTTGAGGAGTGTACCAGGGTTGTCGCCATCTATGCCGAATTGTTCTTTGTGTAGAAGGTGAAGCTTCATCCAGGGCGCATAGCAATATTTTGTTATAATGCTTCAATGCAGAGTCGGGACATGAGAGGGAGGAGATTGGGGCCAATGATGATTGCAACTTTTTCATAAATTTATGTGTCAATGGCGCGTATATTTCTATAAGTGTGGAAAGTGGGGGTGTCTTGAGTAGAGTCAGAGTTCTTGACAGAGAATGAAAGAAGATTATGGTCAGAGAGTGGAAGGGGAGAGTTAGTAAAGTCAATTACTGAGCAAAGCCGGGAGAAGATCAGGTCCAATGTGTTCCCATCTTCATGTGTAGGAGAATTAGCGAGCTGTGAAAGGCCATCTTTATTTTCTCAGATGGTAAAGCTGCCCATTCTTCTTGGCAAAAAGCTTCCAGTTCCTGTAAATTCCTGGGCTGTCTAGCATGAACTGCGCGCTTGAGATCTCCCCAGAGTGGCTCAATGATATTGAGGTCAGGAGACTGAGATGGCCACTCCAGAACCTTCACTTTGTTCTGCTGCAGCCAATGACAGGTCAACTTAGCCTTGGATCGTTGTCATGTTGGAATGTCCAAGCACGTCCCATGCGCAGCTTCCTGGCTGATGAGTGTAAATTTGCCTTCAGTATTTGCTGATAACGTGCTGAATTCATCTTTCCTTCAACTTTTACAAAGTTTCCTGTGCCTTTGTAGCTCACACATCCCCAAAACAACAGGGATCCACCTCTCTGTGCTGTTTGGTGCATTGTAGGCGAGATACTCTGTGGCATTTGCGCAGTAATGGCTTTTTTCTGGCGACTCGACCATGCAGCCCATTTTTATTCAAGTACCTCCTTATTGTGCATCTTGAAACAGCCACACCGCTAGTGGCTTGGTTTTTACAGAGCTCCTGATTTTCCATTTGTTAATCATAGTTTGAACGCTGCTGACTTGCATTATCAATTCCTTGGATTTTTTTTTATCCCTTTCCTGTGTTATACAGTTCAACTACCCTTTCCCGTAGATCCGTTGACAATTCTTTTGCTTTCCCCATGACTCACAATCCAGAAACGTCAGTGGCTGGATGAAAGATGCAAGAGTCTGTCTGGATCCCAGAAACTCACTCAGCTTTTATGCACACACACTGATTACAAACAAACAGGTCACAGGTGAGGATGTTACCTTTCATAGCCATACAAACCCATTTGTGTCAAATTCTGTGCATGTTATCAGGCGAAAATCACCAGGTTATGTAAACTTTTGATCAGGGTCATTTGGATGTTTTAGGTTGTCATTAAGATTTAAAAAGAGAAAAAACAGTAATTTGACAATAAATGGCTTCACCCAACCAATAACCATGAGTGGAGAAAAAATTTTTTTGTTATCATTCATATTCTCTGAAACAAGGCCAAGAAAGGAAAAAATCTGCCGGGGTATGTAAATGACGCGCCCCCTGGGCCGTGAGGTACCCAGTGCCGGGCCGGTGGAGGCTGGGGAATGTCACAGTGGCGGTGACCCGGTCCGTGACCCAGGGCGGTCAATAAAAGGAAGGGGTTATGTATAGGGGATTTATAGAGTTTTTATAGAGTTCGTAACGCCACCTGTGGAATGCGGCTGAAGAGAGCTGCCGCTGCGGAGCAGGTCCTCTGAAGCTGATGTTACTGCAGCAGGGATGGTGTGGCTTTCTGTAGCGTCGGCGTCCCTGCCTCCTGCTAGGCAGGGACGCTGTTCCCCTCACCTCTCCACTCCGTGCCCGGCGTCCTCCTCCCGCTCTGCTGGCAGCGCGCGCTGCTTCCCGGCCACTGTGCTTAGGGCGCGCGCGCGCTCCCCCTCTCTTAAAGGGGCCGCGCGCCGTCCTAAGGAGTCCCCGGCCAATGGCCGGAGGACCTCACCATATATAAGGCACCTCCTCCAAAATGGAGGTGCCCGAGCAATGTTGCTGCAAAGCCTTCACTCTGCTTCAGCCCTCAGGTCCCGTTACCAGTTACCTGCCAGTCACCTGTCAGATTCCTGCTTGATACCTGCCTGATATCCGTTTACCTGCTTGCGAGCCTGCGGTCCGACGGTCTGCCTTCCGACACCTGTCAGTCTGTCTATGGACCAGCCTGCCCGCTCACCTGGGAGCGCTCACCAGCCACCTGCCTGCTGTCCTTCTACCCAGAGACTGTCCCTGTCACTTGCCGTGAGTACCCATCCTTCTACCCAGAGACTGTCCCTGTCACTTGCCATGACTACCTGCCCTTCTACCCAGAGACTGTCCCTGTCACTTGCCGCGACTACATGCCCTTCTACCCAGAGACTGTCCCTGTCACTTGCCGTGACTACCTGCCCGTCTTCCCTGGGAGCCACCCGCTTCCTTACAAGGACTGCTCCCTTGTATAGTTGCTCAGAGGTTCCGCCTCCCAGACCCGTTACAGTTTGCTCGGGCCATGGAACCCGGTGGCACCCAAGCTCCCTCGCTCTCGGACCTATGTCATGAACTGTCCCGTCAGAGGTCCCAACAGGAGTCCATCCTGAGTCATCTGCGGAATGTCAACTCTCGCCTGGACACTCTGACTGCTCCACCAGCAACCACCGCTAGTGTCATGACTCGCAGCCCGGCAGCGCCGCTGCCCACCAATACCATGGCATTCTGCCCCAGACCCCGGCTTTCTGCACTTCCTCGCTTCGGAGGCGACCCCGCTCAAGCTCGGGGCTTCATGAACCAGTGCACCCTGCACTTTGAACTCCTGTCCCACCAGTTTATCTCCGACCGGGCCAAAGTAGCCTTCATCATGTCCCATCTCACGGGAGAGGCACTGGCTTGGCTAAATCCTCTATGGGAGAGAGGAGACCCCCTGGTGTCCAACCTGCCAGCCTTTCTCACGGCTTTCCGGAAAGTCTTCGACGAACCCGGACGGAAGACCTAATCCGCATCATCTCTGCTACGTGTCCATCATGGAAATCTCACCGTGGGCCAATATGCCATACGGTTCCGTACCCTTGCTTCGGAGCTGGCCTGGGATAACGACGCCCTGGTGTCTGTCTTTTGGGAGGGTCTGTCCGTCCGTATTAAAGATGAACTCGCCGGTCGGGACATACCTACCACTCTCGACGACTTAATAACTCTTGCCACCCGGATTGACATCCGGTTCCAGGAACGCGCCAAAGAGGTCACCCGTGAGAGGAGGTTTCCACGTCTAGCCCCTACCTTTCAGAAACCTGTCCTTTCACCTGCTACTCCCCAGGCGCACTCACCCGAGCCTATGCAGGTCGACCAGACCAAGATGGTCAAAACCCGTCAAGAGTTACGCCGTGCCGAGGGGAGCTGCTTCTACTGTGGCAGTAAGGAGCACCGGATCCGTTCCTGCCCGGAGAGGTCGGGAAACGCCTGTGTCTAGGATCGCTCAGAGAGGTCGTCCTAGACAAGAGTAAACCCTCTCCATATCTGTTGCTGTCGGTCTCTATCATCTGCGGGGAGAACCGTTATTTTGAACTAGCCCAACTTGACTCTGGAGCTGCCGGAAATCTCATTTCTCAGTCTCTGGTAGAGAAATACTGCATTCCCACCAAACCTCTAGCTGTACCCTTATCTGTCGCTGCCGTGGATGGGGGCCTCTTACCACATCCCATCCAACTCATCACCGAATCCATAACCCTGCAGGTGGGAATGCTGCACTCTGAGAGCATCTTCTTTCATGTTCTGCCTGGACTCTCTCATGCCCTATTGCTAGGCCTACCTTGGCTTCAGAAACATGCACCCGTGCTTGATTGGCAGACCGGAGAAGTCCTTCGCTGGGGACAGGACTGCCATAAGACTTGTTTAGTTCCCGTCCATCCTGTCCGTCCTTCTCCTACTCCAGCCAATCTACCTGGTCTTCCGGCTCCTTATTGGTCGTATGCGGACGTCTTTAATAAAAAGGAGGCAGAGACATTACCCCCTCATAGACCATACGACTGCCCAATCGACCTAATGCCTGGCGCTACTCCTCCCCGTGGGCGCATTTACCCTTTGTCCGCTGCTGAGACCCGATCCATGTCAGAATATATTGAGGAGAATCTGGCCCGGGGATTCATCCGGAAATCTACTTCCCCGGCGGGAGTAGGCTTCTTCTTCGTCAAAAAGAAGGATGGCTCACTCCGTCCCTGTATAGACTATAGAGGCCTTAACCAGATCACGGTGAAGAATAAATACCCCCTTCCGCTCATTCCGGAATTATTTGACCGTCTGAGGGGGGCTAGAATCTTCACCAAGCTGGACCTCCGTGGGGAGTATAACCTGGTCCGTATCCGTCAGGGGGATGAATGGAAGACGGCATTCAACACCCGGGATGGCCACTATGAATACCTGGTAATGCCCTTCGGTCTCTGTAACGCTCCCACCGTCTTTCAAGAGTTGGTCAATGACATCTTCCGGGACCTTCTCTACTCCTGCGTAGTGGTGTACCTGGACGACATCTTGGTCTTCTCTTCGGATCTCCCCACACACCGGAGGAATGTTCGTCAGGTTCTGCTCAGGCTCAGGCAGAACCACCTATATGCTAAATATGAGAAGTGCCTTTTTGAGCAGACCTCGCTTCCGTTTTTGGGCTACATAATTTCTCAGACCGGCCTACGAATGGATCCTGAGAAACTGTCTGCCATCGAGAAGTGGCCTCGACCAGAGGGGTTGAAGGCTATTCAGCGGTTCCTGGGCTTCGCCAACTACTACCGCCTCTTCATACCGCACTTCTCTTCCCGGACTGCCCCAATCTCTGCGCTCACCCGTAAGGGCACTAATCCCAGAGAATGGCCGCCCGAAGCTGAGGAAGCCTTTCTTTCCTTAAAACAGGCTTTCTCTTCCGCCCCGATGCAGCATCGCCCGGACGGCAACAAGCAATTCTTCCTGGAAGTTGACGACTCCTCCTCTGGAGCCGGAGCGGTACTTACCCAAAAATCGTCTTCCGGGAGAATGGTAACTTGCGGCTTCTTCTCCAAACTATTCTCCTCTTCCGAGCGCAACTATTCTATAGGAGACCGAGAATTATTGGCCATTAAGCTGGCATTGGAGGAGTGGCTTTACCTGCTCGAGGGGGCTCTTCACCCGGTAATAATTTACACGGACCACAAGAACTTGGTTTACCTCCAGAGTGCCCAGAGACTTAACCCGCGCCAAGCCCGGTGGTCCTTGTTTTTTGCTCGCTTTGATTTTGTTCTTCATTTTCGCCCGGCTGACAAAAACATCAAAGCTGACGCCTTGTCCCGATCCTTCCTGGTGTCTGATCTTGAGGAGGAACCTAAACACATCATCGATCCCGCCAGAGTAATGCAGGTGGCCCCCGTGAGTCTAAATCGTCTCCCTCCCGGTAAGACGTTCGTAACGGTATCTGATCGGGAGAAGATCCTACACTGGGGTCACTCGTCTAAGCTTGCTGGCCATGCCGGTCAGAAAAAGACCCTCCAGCTTATCACCCAGCACTACTGGTGGCCTACCCTGCACAAGGACGTAATAGACTTTGTTTCTGCCTGTGTGTCCTGCGCCCGCAACAAGGTTCCGAGACACCTGCCAGCCGGTCGCCTCCTTCCTCTTCCAGTACCTGCTGCCCCCTGGCAGCATATAGCTATGGACTTCATAGCAGATCTCCCTGTCTCTGCCGGTTGTACGGTCATTTGGGTGGTCGCTGACCGCTTTTCCAAAATGGCTCATTTCATTCCCCTGCCAGGCCTCCCGTCTGCACCCGAGCTGGCTAAAGACTTTATCCGCCACATCTTCCATCTCCATGGCCTGCCCCTCCACATCGTGTCGGATCGTGGGGTTCAGTTCACCTCACGCTTCTGGAGAGCCACATGTAAGCTACTAGACGTCACCCTGGACTTCTCCTCCGCATACCACCCACAGTCCAATGGTCAAGTGGAGCGGATCAATCAGATCCTGACCAGTTACCTCCGGCACTTCGTTAATGCCCACCATTCAGACTGGGTGGATCTCCTGCCATGGGCCGAATTCTCTTACAATAATCACGAGAGCGAATCTTCCTCCAGATCCCCGTTTTTTGTAGTCTTCAGTCAGCATCCTCGGATCCCATTTACCGTCTCCACCTCGGTGGACAATCCGGCTGCGGAATCTCTCGTTAGCAAATTTTCCTCCATTTGGGAGAGTACCCGATCCGCACTCCTTCAGTCGTCCGAGCGGATGAAAAAACACGCTGACAAAAAACGCCTGGATCCTCCACAATTCCGTCCTGGAGATAAAGTCTGGCTCTCGTCCAAGTATGTCCGGCTCAAGATTCCTTCCTACAAGTTAGGGCCTCGGTTCATGGGCCCACTAGAAGTTATCAAACAAATCAACCCAGTGGCCTATAAATTGAAACTCCCGGCCAACTTGCGGATCCCTAACTCCTTCCATGTATCTCTCCTCAAACCCGTGGTACTTAACTCTTTTTCCAAGTCTACAGGTACGCCTCCTGCTCCGGTTTCCGCTGAAAACGAGTTTGAGGTAGAGAACATTCTGGCCACCAAAAGGGTAAGAGGAAAAACCTTTTTTCTGGTAGATTGGAAGGGGTTTGGTCCTGAGGAGAGAACGTGGGAGCCCCGGGAGAACATCCATGCCCCTCTCATCCTTGATAAATTTCTGTCTGGCCTAAAAAAGGGGGGGCCTAAAGGTGGGGGGACTGTAGCGTCGGCGTCCCTGCCTCCTGCTAGGCAGGGACGCTGTTCCCCTCACCTCTCCACTCCGTGCCCGGCGTCCTCCTCCCGCTCTGCTGGCAGCGCGCGCTGCTTCCCGGCCACTGTGCTTAGGGCGCGCGCGCGCTCCCCCTCTCTTAAAGGGGCCGCGCGCGCCGTCCTAAGGAGTCCCCGGCCAATGGCCGGAGGACCTCACCATATATAAGGCACCTCCTCCAAAATGGAGGTGCCCGAGCAATGTTGTTGCAAAGCCTTCAATCTGCTTCAGCCCTCAGGTCCCGTTACCAGTTACCTGCCAGTCACCTGTCAGATTCCTGCTTGATACCTGCATGATATCCGTTTACCTGCTTGCGAGCCTGCGGTCCGACGGTCTGCCTTCCGACACCTGTCAGTCTGTCTATGGACCAGCCTGCCCGCTCACCTGGGAGCGCTCATCTGCTACCTGCCTGCTAGCCTACCTGGAGGCTCCGCCGTCACTTGCCGTGACCACCTGCCTGTCCAGAGACTCTTGCCTGCTCAACTGGGAGCGCTCACCTGCTACCTGCCTGCTAGCCTACCTGGAGGCTCCGCCGTCACTTGCCGTGACCACTTGCCTGTCCAGAGACTCTTGCCTGCTCACCTGGGAGCGCTCACCTGCTACCTGCCTGCTAGCCTACCTGGAGGCTCCGCCGTCACTTGCCGTGACCACCTGCCTGTCCAGAGACTCTTGCCTGCTCACCTGGGAGCGCTCACCTGCTACCTGCCTGCTAGCCTACCTGGAGGCTCCGCCGTCACTTGCCGTGACCACCTGCCTGTCCAGAGACTCTTGCCTGCTCACCTGGGAGCACTCACCTGCTACCTGCCTGCTAGCCTACCTGAAGGCTCTGCCGTCACTTGCCGTGACCACCTGCCTGTCCAAAGACTCCCGCCCGCTCACCTGGGAGTGCTCACCAGCCACCTGCCTGCTGTCCTTCTACCCAGAGACTGTCCCTGTCACTTGCCGTCAGTACCCGTCCTACTACCCAGAGACTGTCCCTGTCACTTGCCGTGACTACCTGCCCTTCTACCCAGAGACTGTCCCTGTCACTTGCCGCGACTACCTGCCCTTCTACCCAGAGACTGTCCCTGTCACTTGCCGTGACTACCTGCCCGTCTTCCCTGGGAGCCACCCGCTTCCTTACAAGGACTGCCCCCTTGTATAGTTGCTCAGAGGTTCCGCCTCCCAGACCCGTTACACTTTAAACAGGAAGAGCTAGCTCCAGGACAGTGTAGATGATGTTGCAGGTTGTGCTGGGCGTTGTAGTGCAGGGGTTGGTGGCGCAGCAAGAAACACAGAGACAAGGAAGTGCAGTCCCAGGGTCTTTACTGGTGCTGTTAGACAAGCCGGGACTAGGGTACTGGCTAGAAGTGGAAGTCCGGGCAGCCTGGAAGCAAGTAAAGAATCCTCCTTACCAGGTAAAGTTGGAGGCCTTCCCTTTCCACTAAACTCTTTGGCCCTGCTGCTTGTAGCTGTGCGGTGGCCCTCGTTCCTGAGTGCAACGTTTCTGTGCTCACCCGTATGGCTGGCAGCTCAGGCCTTGCTGGCGCGTCGCTCCCACGTGGCGGTGCTGGACCCTGCGGTGCTGCTGAGCCTCCAGGCGTCTGATGGGGCCAGGAGACCTGCAATCTCCTGCCCTCCGGTTTCTACTGCTGGGCCTTCGGTGCCCCACAGCCTCGGACTCCGGTGTCTGGTTCTTCTGTGCGGTACTTCTGGGGTGAGCTGCCGCACAGCTCTAGTCCCCAGCTCCTCTCTCTTCGAGGTCCTCGCTTCAACTCCTCACACTTAGACTAACTAACCCCGCCCCCAGATCCCAGTTGCCAAGGGGAGTGGCTCCCCTTGCTGGTCTGGAGCCAGGAAAGTGTTGCATGATTAGTATTCCTGAGTAGGGGATCCCTGCTTGCTTCCAGGCATGGCATTACCTCTTTTGAGGGAGGCAAAGCCACTGTGGCAACCGGACCCCTGGGGTGCCACATTCCCCCCTAGTTAATTTCAGTACTCCCGGACTGAGGATATCTTTCAAAGTTAACAAATAACAATTAAAGTTCTCATTAGAAGATTATGAATTTAACATTTCTTGAACGTTACTGGTTATCAAAACATTATAAAACACTGTTAATAACATTCTTCTTTAGTCAGGTGCAATTTTGAGCAACATGAGGGACCCGTCCGAAAACTCTCAACGTAGGCCGGACGGGTTTTTGTTCTGAGGTCATTTGTTATAATCATAAAACCAATAAGGGGGCACTCTAAATAAGTGCAACTATTTACAATGGAAAGTTCTTTGGTTATTCACCGTCCATAACCTACAAGTCTTTATACCCTTACCGGGTAACTAAATGCATACATGACCAACTTTTGCAATTCACTTTGAAAACACAACTTTTCTGCTTTTCCCTTACGGGTAACTATATACAGCATACATTTTAGTTCTCTTCTACTTTAATTCTTTACATTTTAGTTTCTCCAACGGGCAGGGAGCTGACCTTTTGTACTCCTGGTCGATCTACGTTGTTAGTACATTGGTAGTTACTGCTCTACCCTGGTCCCTTGTGTCTACCCCTGTTGTGGTGGATTCAGTGTGAATTACACTACGGGTAGTCTGAGGTAACATTGGTAGGCTGGGTAACCTCCTACGAATTCTTTGGCTCACCATGAGTACGACAGGTTCACTGTTAGCAGAGGGTAGATTCTCCTGATCTGCTGATGATGAAACTTCTGTCTTTGGGGCCGACTGGTCTTCCAGCTGTTCTGGGACTTCTGCAGCTTCCGGTGAGGCCGCTTGGAGAAAGGTAAGGACCGGTACTACAATTACATTGTTCACCTGCGTCCAAGACCGGGGAAATTCTCCGAGTACTGTTTGGACTACTTCCTCCACTCCTTCTGTGGGCTGAGAGTTGACTTGATCTTCTTCTGTGTGTTTCAACTGTTCAGGACATATCTTCAAGTGATCTCTTGAGATTGCCGCTGAAGTTTCCCCTCCATCTTTGCTGATGAGGCACACTTTGGTGTTGTTGTAATTTAAGAGTAGGACGGTGTATGGCTCAACCTCCCACTGGTCATCTAATTTATGGAGTCGTCTCTTTCTCTTAAGTACCTTCTCTCCAGGAGAGAAGGGAATGGCAGGTGCGTGCTGATTGTAAGTCTTCTCTTGATTCTGTCTTGCTTGGGACATACTTCTTTCAACACACTCTTGCACTTTGCGGTATTGTTGCTGCCGCTCGGTATCCCAATCCGCATCTGGTGAGGTCGTCTCTAGTGTTAAGACTCCCATGTCTAAGTCGATGGGTAGCTTACCAGGTCTTGCTCTCATCAGGTAAGCGGGTGTACAGTTGGTGGAGTTCACCAGATGTGGTTATACAATTCCACCAAATCTGGTAACTTCTCTGGCCACAGGCTTCGTTCTTCAAGGGGCAACATCTTCAACAGGTCTATTACCACCTGGTTCATCTTCTCACACAACCCGTTGGTCTGGGGATGATACGGCGTTGTCCTTATTTTCTTGCAGCCGTACAAGTTACAGAATTCCTGGAACACCTCTGCTTGAAAGGCTGGTCCTTGGTCGGTAAGCACCCGTTCAGGGAAACCATGCGGGCGACAAAAGTGCTGTTGGAACGATTTGGCTGCCGTCTGGTCTTTTACTGGCAGTACTACCAGGAACCGGGAGTGGTGGTCTACTATGGTTAGAGCGTAGATATAGCCTGACCTGCTTGGGGCTAGCTTCACGTGGTCCAAGGCTACCAGTTCTAGTGGCTGTTTGGTGATGATGGGCTGCAGGGGAGCCCTCTGGCTGTCACGGTCTTTTCGTCTCAGGTTGCATGGACCACATTCTCGACACCATCTCTCGATTGCTTTCCTCATGCCAGCCCAGTAGAATCGCTCACGTAGCAGGACTTCCAACTTCTTCCACCCGAAGTGTCCTGCTCCATCGTGGTACGCTTCTAAGACCATTGACGCATCCCACCTTGGGACTACCACCGGCCAGACCAGTTCATGTGTCCGGGAGTTGATGCTTCTTCGACACAGCTTTCCTTCGTAGATGAACAGTTTGCCCTTCTCCTTCCACAACTGTTGAGTCTCCTGTGGAGCATCTGGATCAGGGTGCGAGTCAGCTTGCGTCAGCAACTCCTTGACTAGGCGGACAGCCGGGACGCTATCCTGCGTTTCTGCCCATCCATGGTGGGGCAATGGGTTGAACGTGGCCTCTCTGTTGGCGGAGCGCTTGTCCCTCACGCAGTGGGAGCACTGGGTCACCCCATGACGATGGAAAGCGGGTATCTCTATCTTTTCTAGCTCTTCCAGGTCTTCTCCCACATCTGGCAAGTTGGGCGTCCTGGACAGCGCATCAGCATTTGCATTTTTATGCCCCGCCCGATACTTGATGGTGAACTCGTAGTTAGACAGTCGGGCCATCCATCGTTGCTCTAGGGCACAAAGCTTTGCAGTCTCCAGATGCGTCAGAGGGTTATTATCTGTGAAGACTGTAAATTTGGAGGAGGCGAGATAGTGCTTGAAGCGCTCTGTTACAGCCCAGACTATGGCGAGAAACTCCAACTTCAAGGAACTGTAGTTGTCGGGGTTCCTTTCCATGGGCCGGAGCTTCCTGCTGGCGTAGGCAATCACTCTCTCTCTGCCTTGCTGTACCTGGGACAGCACCGCTCCCAATCCCACGTTGCTGGCATCTGTATGTGTTAGAACCCTCCTGTTAGTTATTTCTATCTTGTGTTTTGCGGTCACGTGACCATCTGCCTATATATTGCAGCTTCGCCCTTCTAGCCTTGCTGGACTTCAGTGTTTTTTGACTGTTTTGCTAGCCTGGTGCTTCGGTGCCTATCTCTGTCAGCTCGCTTGGTCCTCTTGGACCCCTAGTACTTTTTGTCAGTTTGTCTTTTGTGTTCTGCAACAACTTCTGTTTAGGAGGTGTCCCATTTTTGTCCCAGTCCTTAGTACTTTTAGGGACCCCTCCCTTATTTCTATAGGTCTTCGTTCAGACTAGCCGAGGACAAAGGCGGGTCTGTTCACACGGAACAGGCAGCCCGCTACATCGTAGGGATTCAGCTTAGTTTTACTGTAGGGACAGCTTTCCCCTATCTTTCCTTAGTTCTTGTTGCAGATCATAACAGTAAGTCCAGCCAAAAAAAAAAACTAAAAGGAAAGAAATTCGGGGATCAGTATGATTTCCGTCCAGGAGTTGGCTCAACGCCTGCAGGGATTGTCTCTGGAGGTGGCCGAGCATCAGCAACACGTGAGTAGCTGTCCTGGAGCGCATTTTGTCGAACCCAAGGTAGGACTGCCTGATGTTTTTTATGGTAAACAGCAAGATTTTTTTTCCTTTAAAAATGCTTGTTTGTTATATTTTCGTTTGAGACCAAGATCCTCTGGGAATTAATCACAGCGCATTGGTTTTATTATGTCACTTTTGCGCAAAGAACCACAGGATTGGGCCTTTTCTCTCCAGCCTAATGATCCGTGTTTAAGTTCTGTTGAAGAATTTTTTTCTGCTATGAGGCTATTATATGACAATCCTGATCGAATCTCATCTGCTGAATCAGAACTTAGACGTCTGAATCAGGGGTCTGATGATGTTGAAAATTATTGCACACACTTCAGGAGATGGGCCTCAGAAGTCATATGGAATGATTCTGCGCTGAAATTTTTATTTCTTGCTGGTCTGAGTGAAAGGGTTAAGGATTTGCTAATTGCATTCCCTGCACCTGAGACTCTGCAGGAAGCTATGCAGTTAGCTGTTCGTGTGGACAGGAGACTGAGGTCCAGGGTGAATGATGTAAAAACTCCTGTAACGTCAGGTCCTAGTTCCCAGAAAATCTGCTCTGACAGCGGAGAACCAATGGAGGTGGGAGCAATGTCATTCCGCTCTCAGGAAAGAGACCGGAGATTCGCCGAGGGTTTATGTCTTTATTGTGGTAAAGCTGATCATTTGATTAAGTATTGTGAGCGTCGTTTAAGTAAAGAAAAAAAAAAGGTCAGTTATGCCCGTATAGCTTGTTTACGCTCTGCGGGAGTATTTCTTTCTGGGAGTACTACTCTGCAGGGAGATTTGATTGAATTTCAGGTATTTGTGGATTGTGGTTCAACACTTAATGTGATTGATAAACGGTTTTTGGAAAACCTTAAATTGAAATCCAATCCTTTGTCATCATCTATTTCTGTGGTTGCAATTGATAACACTCCTTTGAAATGTATTACTCAAAAGACTGCTGCATTTTCCTTCACTATCAATGGAGTTCACCAAGAAATTTTGGACTTGGCTGTTTTGGATAATGTGCCCTCTCCAGTTGTTCTAGGATTGCCTTGGTTAACACTGCACAATCCTTTATTGGACTGGTCTACTAATGTGATTAAGTCTTGGAGTCCCAAGTGCTATGATAAATGTTGTAATGGTCGCATTGAGGCTGTGGAAAAAGGGGAATTACCTGTACCTATTCAAGATTTTTGGAGGGTTTTTTCGGAGGAGGAGTCGCAAGTTTTACCTCCTCATAGGGATTATGATTGCGCCATTGAGTTTGTTCCTGGAGCTACTCTTCCCAAAAGTCGCTTGTTTAATCTGACTATCCCTGAAAGAAAGGCTTTGGAGGAGTACATAGAGACTAGCCTGGCTGCTGGTCACATTAGACCTTCTAAGTCGCCTGTGGCAGTTGGATTCTTCTTTGTTAAAAAAAAGGACGGCGGTTTACGTCCATGTCTGGATTTTCATGAAATTAATAAGATTACCGTACGCAATTCCTACCCATTGCCGTTAATTCCTGACTTGTTTAACCAGTTAGTGGGAGCCAAGTGGTTCTCCAAAATTGATCTCAGGTGGGCATACAATTTGTTACGTGTGAAGGAGGGTGATGAATGGAAAACTGCTTTTAACACTCCGGTAGGTCATTTTGAGAATCTGGTGATGCCTTTTGGTCTTACCAATGCACCTGAATTTTTTCAGAACCTTATTAATGACATCCTGAGACCTCTGATTGGTAAGAACGTGGTTGTGTATTTGGATGACATTTTGATTTACTCACCAGATCTAGAGTCCCATTGGCAGAGTGTACGTGAAGTGTTGCAGTTATTGAGTGATAATTCACTCTTTGCTAAACTGGAGAAATGTGAGTTCGCTGTGCAGAAAATTAGTTTTTTGGGCTACATTGTCTCCAGCGAGGGCTTTGAGATGGACACTGTGAAGGTTCAGGCTGTGCAGGAATGGCCTAGGCCTATTGGTTTGAAATCTATACAGAGATTTTTGGGTTTTGCCAATTACTACAGAAAATTCATTAAGAATTTTTCTGTAATTGTTAAACCTCTAACCGATCTCACCAGGAAAGGTGCGAATACGGCCCAGTGGACTACTGAGGCCATTGAAGCGTTTGAGTGTCTCAAAGAGAGGTTCAGTTCTGCCCCTATCCTTATGCAGCCTGATGAGACCAAGCCTTTTTTTGTCGAGGTCGATGCTTCATCGGTGGAGGTCGGAGCAGTTTTGTCTCAGGAGAACAAGGGTGGAGTACATCCTTGTGCCTTCTTTTCGAAAAAATTTTCGGAAACCGAACTGAATTATGATGTTGGAAATCGGGAGTTGCTGACTATTAAACTCGCGTTTAAACATTGGCGTCATTTTTTGTAAGGCGCTAGATTTCCTATTCAGGTTTTCACAGATCATAAGAATTTGATCTATCTGGATGCTGCCATGCGCTTGAATGCCCGTCAAGTTAGGTGGGCACTTTTTTTTTCTCGGTTTCATTTTTCTGTTACCTGTATCCCTGGTACTAAGAATTTTAAAGCCGATGCTTTATCTCGCAGCTTCTCTCCTACGGTCGGTGCCGAGGAGGAGGAGAGCATTTTACAGAAAGGAGTTCTAGTGGCGCCTTTGGACTCCGTTTTGGAGAATGGGATTCTGAAAGCTCAAGATGATGCTCCATCTAACCCTCCCCATGGGAGGTTGTTCGTGCCTAGAGCCTTTAGGAGAGATTTGTTTGTGGAGTGTCATGAGTCTCTGTTGGCAGGTCATCCAGGAATTTCATAGACTAAGAGACTGATCAGTCGCAGTTTTTGGTGGCCTGGATGGCAGAAGGAAGTCATCAAGTGGGTGCGTCAGTGTACTGTGTGCGCTAGGTCAAAGGCTTCACATACTCCTGCTGCGGGGTTGCTTTTACCTCTGGAGGTTCCTAGTGCGCCTTGGACGCATCTCACTATGGATTTTATTACTGATCTTCCTGTGTCCGAGGGTTTTACTGTCATCTGGGTGGTCGTGGACTGTTTTAGTAAGATGTGTCATTTGGTTCCATTAAGTTGCCGTGCGCCAAGACACTTGCTAAGGCGTTTGGTAAGGAGATTGTCAAGCTCCATGGCGTTCCCACGGATATTATTTCTGATAGAGGACCTCAGTTTGTGGCTCGCTTTGGGTGTGCTTTTTGTGACAGGTTGGGAGTCCATTTGTCATTTTCATCTGGTTATCATCCTGAGTCTAATGGACAGACTGAAAGAAAGAACCAGGATGTTGAATAGTTTTTGCGTTGTTTTGTGGCGGACAATCAAGAGGTGGGATCGGAGTTTCTACCTCTCGCAGAATTTGCTCTTAACAATCATACATCCTCCTCTGCTGGGTGTTCTCCTTTTTATGTTGTACTGGGAGACATCCGTCTTTTGGTTCGTTTTCCAAATTGCCGGAGGAGGAAAATTTTTCCGGTGATTTGGAGAGAGTTTGGACTAATGTACGTTGTAACCTTCAAGAGGCAAACAAAAAGTCCAAGAAGTATTTTGACAGGAAACGTAAAGAGATTTTGTTTACTGTGGGTGACATGGTTTGGTTGTACTCGAAGAACCTGCGGTTGAGGATTCCCTCTAAAAAACTGGGTCCTAAGTTTGTGGGTCCATTTAAAGTGCTTCAGGTTGTTAACCCGTCTGCTGTTAGGTTGGATGTCCCTACTTCCTGGAAGATTAATCCTGTGTTTCATATTTCCTTGTTGAAAAAGGCTGATGTATCCGATAGGGACGCCACTGTCACAGTTCCTCCTGTGGTGGAAGACGGCGAATATGAAATTTCGCATATCTTGAATTCTAGATGGCATAGAGGGAGATTACAGTATCTTGTCTCCTGGAAGGGTTTCGGTCCCGAAGACAACTCCTGGGTAAGGACGGATGATGTCTCTGCTCCTAGGCTTGTTAAAGCTTTCCACAGGAGGTTTCCGGATAGGCCTGGTCCTGGATGATCCGGAGGATTCTCATAAAAGAGGGGGTACTGTTAGAACCCTCCTGTTAGTTTTTTCTATCTTGTGTTTTGCGGTCACGTGACCATCTGCCTATATATTCCAGCTCCACCCTTCTGGCTTTGCTGGACTTCAATGTTGTTTGACTGTTTTGCTAGCCTGGTGCTTCGGTGCCTATCTCTGTCAGTTCGCTTGGTCCTCTTGGACCCCTAGTACTTTTTGTCAGTTTGTCTTTTGTGTTCTGCAACAACTTCTTTGTAGGAGGTGTCCCATTTTTGTCCCAGTCCTTAGTACTTTTAGGGACCCCTCCCTTATTTCTATAGGTCTTCGTTCAGACTAGCCGAGGACAAAGGCGGGTCTGTTCACAAGGAACAGGCAGCCCGCTACATCGTAGGGATTCAGCTTAGTCTTACTGTAGGGACAGCTTTCCCCTATCTTTCCTTAGTTCTTGTTGCAGATCATAACAGTATGAAGTATAAAGGGTTGGCCATAGTCGGGGTAGGCCAGGACTTCGTCTCCGGTCAGAGCCATCTTCAGTCGGGTGAAGGATTCGTCTTCTGGTTTACCCCATTTGAACGGAGGTTTCGCGTTCTTGTCCTTCCTTGACTGGCCTACCAGGAGGTCCTGCATGGGTGCTGCTATCTTGGTGAAACCCTTGATAAATCTTCTGTAGTAGCCTACCAGCCCGAGGAACTGCCGCACTTCCTTAATAGTGAAGGGTCTTGGCCAGTCCTTGATTACGGTGACTTTTTCAGGGCCTGGCGCTACACCTTCGGCGCTTACCACACGACCTAGGTACTGCACCTTGGGATTCAACAGGTGGCATTTGGACGGCTTTACCTTCAGGCCAAAAGCCAAAACCAGATAGGGTTTCAAACACCTCGGCCAGGTGCTCCAGGTGGTCTTCATATGTCTTCGAGTAGACAATTACGTCATCCAGGTACAGCAGGACAGTTTCGAAGTTCTTGTGTCCTAGGCAGCACTCCATTAACCGCTGGAAGGCTCCTGGGGCGTTGCATAGCCCGAATGGCATGCAGTTGAACTCGCTGAGGCCCATTGGTGTTGTAAACGCAGTCTTTTCTTTGTCCGCCTCTGCCACAGGAACCTGCCAGTACCCACTGGTGAGATCCAAAGTGGAGAAATAATTAGCAGATCTTAATGCAGCTAGTGATTCCTCAATTCTGGGTAATGGGTGGGCATCCTTATGTGTAATTCGGTTAAAGAGCCTGTAGTCAACACACATCCTCATTGTACCATCCTTCTTTCTCACGAGAACTAATGGAGCTGCCCAGGGGCTACAACTATCTCTGATCACCCCAGCCTCCTTCATCTCCCATAACATTCCTTTGGCACATTGATAGTGAGCTGGAGGTACAGGCCGGTACCTCTCTTTAATGGGTGGATGATCTCCCGTGGGGATATGATGTTGGACCCCTTTTACCTGCCCAAAGTCTAATGGGTGTTTACTGAAGACCCTCTCATACTCTTGAACCACCCGGTATACTCCATGCTTTTGGTGCAAAGGGGTAGAGTCAGTGCCCACTTATAGCTTCTGACACCAATCCTCTATCTGCCCTTTGGAGCCATTATCCTCCGCCGGTTTGGATGGAGGCAAGGGTTCCACTGTCTTTATTGAGTTGTTACTGACAGTAAATAACTTAGCAAGGGTAGCATACCGGGGTAAATGGACCTCTTTCTCCCCACAATTCAGGATGCGGATCAGCACTCTCCCCTTGAGGACATCGACTACCCCCTTGGCTGATAAGGGGCCTGATAATCTTGACCCCTGAGACCAATTGCTGCCCGACACCATATCAACATTTCACTCCTAGGGGGCATTGCAATGGGGAACGGATCACTCATCCTTACACTGCCAATTTCTCCACCAGACAGTTGTACCTGTTGTCTTTTCATCAGGGCTCTGATTTCTTTCTGTAGAACCCGCTGCTGACTGGAACTGGCAGTCTCTGCGACCTGTTGTAACAAAACAATAATTTCTGCAAGACAATTTTCTATCACATTAGTGCCTAAGGTTATCATGGGATGACTTTCTCGACAATCAATATCAACAATAATCATTCCTTGTGATGGCAATTCTACTTTGCCAACTTTTATGGTCACCTCTTTATACCCCACCTGAGGCAAGGGCTGACCATTGCTGGCATAGATACTAAGATGTTCATCTGGACGGCGGATAATGTCTGAATCAGTCCAGTATTGTTTATAAAGGATATATGGCATCGTGGTCACCTGGGACCCTGTGTCTAGCAACACATTCATTGGGATGCCATCAAGCACGACAGGTAGGACCGGCCGTCCTCCCATGTACTTGTCTCGCCAACTTTGTGGGCCTGGTCGTCTTACTCCTGGGGGTTGGCCCTCTGCCCCAGGTGTTGCCCGTTTAAATTGCAGAATCTTGCGTAGTGTCCCGCCTTTTGACAGCGGCGGCAGATGGGTTGTCCGTCCTGGTCGTAGCGATCGCTGTTCCTCCCTCTGATCGGTGGAATTCTCTTCTGTCGTCGCTACAGGACGTCATCTGGACTGGAAGCCAGCTGTATCTTTTCCTTGGGGGACACTTGAATGGCCTGCACGGTTTTGGTTAACGCAGCCACACTTTTGGTCAGCTCCTGGACCTGAAGGCGCAGGTCGGCAGACGGGTCATTGTCCAGAGTCTGCGCGTCAGCCCCCACAGGTTCTGGGGAAAAGGATGCCACCTCCTGGTGGTAGGTGATAGCTGGGCGCCGGTGGGATGCAGCACCTCCTGGTGTTGATTCCCGCAGCACCCGGATGGCTCTGTCTTTAAATTGCGCAAAGTCCAGATAAGGGATTTGCAGAGCCATAATGCGCAGCTGTGTCCTGTGAGCACTGGACAGGAGCCCCTCAATAAACTGCTCAGTCAGCAATCTGTCCTCATCATGCACACTGTCAGGGTCTACCTGTTTGATGGCCCATAGCGCCTCCTGCAGGTTTAGAGCATATCCCGTACACTGTCCTGCACCCTTTGTTTGCACTCGTAAAACTTCATTTTAATTTCTGCTGCGGTGCGGGTGTCAAAGGTATCCTTCAACCGGGCCAGTATTTCTTTTACAGTGCCTTTGTCTCTGCTTGGCCAGGACTTCACTTCTCTCTGGGCTGCACCGATTAGCTGTCCTATGAGGATGCTGACTTTTTCTTCCTCAGACAGGGGGTATACTTTTAACAAACTGCGCAATCTTTCCTCAAAGTCATTCAGGGTATGCGACTCTCCTGAGTACTGGGGCAACCACGCCGCCCCCGGTATATATGGCATGGATAACGGCATTACAGTGGCAGCGGCCGCGCCTGCGGCTAAACCCTCTTCCATGTTGGCCATCTTCCTCCTCCCTAGTGAACCTCAGCCAGGTCCAGAGCGTCTCCTCACGCACCAGTATGCTGCTCTGCAAGCGGAAGGATCTCTTACCCGGCGGTTCCGGATCGGGGCTTCTTTCTTCCCCTCGGCAGGCGGCAAACCATGTAATCACACCGTTCAATAAAGTCTATGGCACACAGGACCCGGTTATACCGGGCTTCGTGAATCCTATTCGTGACGCCAAATTGACGCGCCCCCCTGGGCCGTGGGGTACCCGGTGCCGGGCCGGTGGAGGCTAGGGAATGTCACAGTGGCGGTGACCCGGTCCGTGACCCAGGGCGGTCAATAAAAGGAAGGGGTTATGTATAGGGGATTTATAGAGTTTTTATAGAGTTCGTGACGCCACCTGTGGAATGCGGCTGAAGGGAGCCGCCGCTATGGAGCAGGTCCTCTGAAGCTGATGTTACTGCAGCAGGGATGGTGTGGCTCTCCACAGGAAGAGCTAGCTCCAGGGCAGTGTAGATGATGTTGCAGTTTGTGCTGGGCGTTGTAGTGCAGGGGTTGATGGCGCAGCAAGAAACACAGACAAGGAAGTGCAGTCCCAGGGTCTTTACTGGTGCTGTTTAGACAAGCCGGGACTAGGGTACTGGCTAGAAGTGGAAGTCCGGGCAGCCTGGAAGCAAGTAAAGAATCCTCCTTACCAGGTAAAGTTGGAGGCCTTCCCTTTCCACTAAACTCTTTGACCCTGCTGCTTGTAGCTGTGCGGTGGCCCTCGTTCCTGAGTGCAACGTTTCTGTGCTCACCCGTATGGCAGGCAGCTCGGGCCTTGCTGGCGTGTCGCTCCCACATGGCGGTGCTGGACCCTGCGGTGCTGCTGAGCCTCCAGGCGTCTGATGGGGCCAGGAGACCTGCAATCTCCTGCCCTCCGGTTTCTACTGCTGGGCCTTCGGTGCCCCACAGCCTCGGACTCCGGTGTCCGGTTCTTCTGTGCGGTACTTCTGGGGTGAGCTGCCATGCAGCTCCAGTCCCCAGCTTCTCTCTCTTCGACGTCCTCGCTTCAACTCCTCACACTAAGACTAACTAACCCCGCCCCCAGATCCCAGTTGCCAAGGGGAGTGCCTCCCCTTGCTGGTCTGAAGCCAGGAAAGTGTTGCATGTTTAGTATACCTGACTAGGGGATCCCTGCTTGCTTCCAGGCATGGCATTACCTCTTTTGAGGGAGGCAAAGCCACTGTGGCAACCGGACCCCTGGGGTGCCACATAAACTTTTGAGCACAACTGTAAATCTGGTAACGCTTTAATCGCACCATCCTGAAGAATAAAATAATCTAATCACTTATACTGCTTGAGGAACGGCGTAAAAAATAAATAAAACCAATTCTTCAACTGCTGTTGATTTGTTTCTTCTGACTCCCAAAGTTCGCAGTAAGGCTCGGCTCACAATTATTCTGCACACTACTCTGAGCGCTTACACCAGGGTTTCTGTGTAAATCTCTGAAATACGTGATTCAGAGGGAACCCCCGATGGAAGATTCCCTATAATGAGGCAGATGGAGGCACTGTGGATGCCATCTGACCTGTGATCCAGCTGTGTCCGTCTTTTTTTAGGCACGCATAAAAGCGTGGTCCGCCACAGTTTTGTGTACTTCTGAAAGGGATGACACCACTGAACAGAGACCAGACGGAGTTCAGAGTAACTCTGCTGCTTCATTATAATGAGAGGATCTCTCAGGGGTTTAATTTGAATAACGTCATTCGGGGATTTGGATGGAAACCCCAATGTAAGTGCTCAGTGTAGAGAGCAGGATAATTGTGATGCAAAATGTTATATAAAATTATCCCAATAAAAGCTTCAACTCAATCCACAAAAAAAGCAAGCCACCACCTAGGTCAGTCAACTGTCAATGAAAATATAGGGGCTTCCACGTTACTGGTAGTACTAAGGCTCTGGAAAAGAACTATGGCTTCTCACCCCCCAAAAGAAATCCAGTGAATTCTGCACTCCCAAATCCAAATGTCCCCCTCCCGAGCCTACAGTGTTCCTAAACCTCAAGTTAGTGTCCACATGTTGAGCATTTCTGTAGTGATGAGAGTCTACTAAATTTATGGGTGCATGTTTCCAGAAGCATGAGCTGGGCATAATGTACTGGGCACTACACTGGCAGATTTGCAATTTTCAATCAGCAACATTCACTGCTGTTTGTTTCTGGCCATGGAGTCAAAATCGTCACTACACCTGTAGATAAATTCCCAAAGGGGTATAATTTCCAAAATGGGGACACTTAAGGGGGGATTCTGCTCTTCTGCCATTTAGGGGCTCTATATATGGCCTCCACAAACTATTCTAGGAAAACTCTGTGCTCCAAGACTCAAAGTGAGTTCAGCTTCTCTCCCGAGCCTTACTGTGCGGCTAAGCAGTGCTGTACAGCCACATAAGATATATTTCCATGTTCAGCAGAAATTGTGTGACAAATTTTGGTGCCATTTTTACCCATTTCCCAGTGTGAAAATGTAAAATCTGGGGCTAAAACACATTTTTTGTGGTAAAAATGCAATTATTTTTTCTTCACCACCCAATGGTGTAAGGTTTTGTGGCACACCCGTGGTGTCAAAGTGATCACTGTGTCCCTAGATGAATTTATTGAGAGGTTTAGTTTGTAAAATGGGGTCACTTATGGGGGGTTCTGCTGTTCTGGCACCTTAGGGGCTCTGCCAATGTGACATGGCACCCTCAAATCATTCCAGCAAAATGTGTGCTACAATATGGCGCTCCTTCCCTT
This sequence comes from Phyllobates terribilis, assembly GCF_046119375.1. Classification (NCBI taxonomy): domain Eukaryota; kingdom Metazoa; phylum Chordata; class Amphibia; order Anura; family Dendrobatidae; genus Phyllobates; species Phyllobates terribilis. The sequence continues at coordinate 492,950,144 of NW_027362771.1, read as the reverse complement.
TGGAGCTTTGCACTGTGCGTCTATAGTAGTTTTCGACCACATATGAAGTATTGGTGCACTCGGGAGTAATTGTGTAACATATTTTGTGGTCCATTTTCTCCTATTAGCCGTTTTGAAAATTGAAAGCTTGAGTCCAAAGTAACATTTTGGAAAAAATGGTAATGTAATTTTCCATTGACTCAGTCCAATGTTATACAATTCTGTGAATCACTTGAGGGTTAAAAATGCTTACTACACCGCTAAATGAATTCCTCAAGACATGTAGTTTCCAAAATGGGATCACTTGTGGAGGTTTCTGCTGTTTTGTCATTTCAGGGGCATTCACAATCTGTTTCAGCCAAAATTGTGCTACAGAATTCAATTGACGCTCCTTCCCTTCCGAGCCCTGCTGTGTGCCCAAATAGTAGTTTTGCACCACATATTGGTTTATCTATGTATTCAGGACAAATTGTATAACAAATTGTAAAGTTCATTTTCTCTTGTTACCCTTGTAAAAATGAAAAAATTGGGGCTAAAGCAATATTTTTGTGGGAAAAATTAATTTTTTCATTTTCACGGCTCAAATATATAAAATTCTGTGAAACACTTGTGGGTTCAAGGTGCTCACCACACCTCTGGTTAAGTTCCATGAGGGGATTTAGTTTTCAAAATGGGGTTTCTACTGGTTAGGCACATCAGGAGCCGTGCAAACGCAATATGGCATCCACTATCTCTTTCAGCCAATTTTGCATTCCAAAAGTCAATTGCTGCTCCTTCTCTTCCGAGCCCTGCCGTGTGCCCTAACAGTAGTTTTCCACAACATATGTGGTATTGGTGTACTCAGGAGAAATTGAACAACAAATTGTATGGTTCATTTTCTCCAGTTACCCTTGTGAAAAGGAAATATTTGGGGATAAACCAACATTTTTTAGAGAAAAATTTATTTATTCATTTTCATGGCTCAACGATATAAAATTCTGTAAACACCTGTGAGTTCAAGGTGCTCACCACACTTCTAGATAAGTTGCTTGAGGGATGTAGTTTCCAAAATGGGGTCACTTGTGGGGGGTTTCCACTGTTTAGGCACATCAGGGGCTCTGCAAATGCGACATGTCATCTGCTATCTATTCCAGCCAATTTTGTGTTCCAAAAGTCAATTGGCGCTCCTTTCCTTATGAGCCTTGCCATGCGCCCAAACAGTAGTTTTCCACCAGATATGCGGTATCGGTTGTTACGGATCCGGGTGGTGGAACCTCTGTTCTGCGGTGCAAGGAGGGGCCAGAGGGGCGTAACTAGGTATCAACTCGGACTGACCAAGGACACATGGCGGCTCAATCGACTCCATGAACCAGGGAAGGACCGAGCAGAGGTACCAGGTGCTACTCTGAACCAGTCCTTGTATGAGAGCAGGTGACTCCCATGGGTCAAAAGGCAGGGACTGACCGGTACAGCAGATGAGCACGGCAGGCAGGCTGACGGGTGATCTGGGAAGATGGACTGGCAGACACCACGGGTAACTGGCTGGAGCCTCCAGGTAGGCTGGCTGGTAGGCACGGCAGATAACTGGTACGTTCTCCGGGTAGACAGGCATGCCTGGCCCATAGACAGACTGGTGGGTTAGGACCATAGGCAAACCGTCGGGCTGGAGAGTGTACTTGGCTGGTGGACACAGGTAGACAGGCTGGCGGACTGAACTGGTAGTCAGGCTGGCGGACTGGACTGGTAGTCAGGCTGGCGGACAGGACTGGTAGTCAGGCTGGTGGACTGGACTGGTAGTCAGGCTGGCGGACTGGATTGGTAGTCAGACTAGCAGCGGGACCTGAGGGCTGAAGCAGAGTTTAGAACACAGAGCTACAACCTTGCACGGGCACCTCCATTTTGGAGGAGGTGCCTTTTATATGAGAGGTTCTCCAGCTATTGGCCAGGGACTCCTTAGGACGGTGCGCGCGGCCCCTTTAAGAGGGAGGGAGCACGCGCGCCCTAAGCACAGTCCTCGGGAAGTTGTGCGCGCCGGCAGCAGCAGCAACAGGAGGGCCGGAAGACGCCGGGCCAGGAGCGCGGCGGTAAGGGGGACGGCATCTCTGCCTGTCAGGGGGCAGAGACGCCGATGCTACAGTACCACCCCCTTTACGCCCCCTCTTTTTTAGGCCCGAAAAAAAATTATTAAGAAGAAGCGGGGCGTGGACGTGGATGTTCTCCCTGGGTTACCAAGTTCTCTCCTCTGGGCCAAACCCCTTACAATCCACCAGAAAAAAGGTTTTTCCTCTTACCCTCTTGGTGGCTATAATGTTCTCTACCTCATAGACGTCCTCAGCGGAGACGGGAGCTGGGGAGGTACCTGGATCGTCGGAAAAAGAATTAAGAACAACCGATTTGAGGAGAGATATGTGGAAGGAGTTGGGAATCCGTAATGTGGCCGGGAGTTTTAACATGTAGGCCACTGGATTGATTTGCTTGAGGACTTCAAATTGACCAATGAACCGTGGACCCAACTTATAGGAGTGTATTTTGAGACGAACATGTTTGGAGGAGAGCCAAACCTTGTCTTCCGGACGGAATTGAGGCGGATCCAGACGTCTCTTATCAGAATATCTCTTCATCCGCTCGGAGGATTGAAGAAGTGCGGATCTAGTGTCCTCCCAAATGATGGAAAATTCGCTGACCAGAGACTCCGCGGCAGGATTGTCCACGGAAGTGGAGACGGGAAACAGAATCCGGGGGTGTTGACCGTAGACCACAAAGAACGGGGACTTGGAAGAAGATTCGCTCTCATCGTTATTATAGGAGAACTTGGCCCATGGTAGGAGCTCTACCCAATCGGTATGGTGAGCGTTGACGAAGTGCCGGAGGAAGCGAGTAAGGATCTGGTTGATACGTTCCACTTGGCCATTGGACTGAGGATGATAAGCAGAGGAGAAATTCAGAGAGACATCCAGCAACTTACACGTAGCTCTCCAGAAGCGCGAAGTGAACTGGACCCCTCGATCAGACACAATGTGGAGGGGTAGGCCGTGGAGACGAAAGATGTGATGGATGAAGTCCTTAGCCAGCACAGATGCAGACGGGAGATCAGGCAGAGGGATAAAGTGGGCCATTTTAGAAAAGCGGTCAGCGACCACCCAAATGACAGTACAACCGACAGAAACAGGGAGATCAGTAATAAAGTCCATGGCAATGTGTTGCCACGGGGCAACAGGTACGGGAAGAGGCAGGAGGCGGGAGGCGGCCAGCTGGAAGACGTCTGGGAACCTTGTAGCGGGCACGGGATGAACAGGCCGTGACAAAGTCTACAACATCCTTGCGCAGGGAAGGCCACCAGTAATGCCGGGAAATGAGCAGGAAGGTCCTCCGCTGGCCAGCATGGCCTGCTAGTTTAGATGAATGACCCCAGTGAAGAACCTTCTTACGATCCGGAACCGCTACAAACGTCTTACCGGGTGGGAGACGAGTCAGGTCCAAGGGAGCCACATTCATCACTTTGGAGGAATCGATGACATGCATAGGCTCCTCCTCTTGATCGGAAGATAGGAAGGATCAGGAAAAAGCGTCGGCTTCAACATTCTTGTCCGCAGGGCGGTAATGTAGGGTAAAGTTGAAACGGGCGAAGAACAAAGACCACCGGGCCTGACGAGGATTGAGTCTTTGGGCATTTTGTAGTTATGCCAAGTTTTTGTGGTCAGTATAGATGACCACCGGGTGCAGAGCCCCCTCTAGCAGGTAACGCCACTCCTCCAGCGCCAATTTGATGGCTAGCAGTTCTCGGTCTCCTATGGAATAGTTGAGCTCGGAAGAGGAGAAGAGCTTGGAGAAGAAGCCGCAGGTTACCATTCTCCCGGACGGAGATTTCTGGGTGAGCACCGCTCCGGCTCCGGAAGAGAAAGCATCAACCTCCAGAAAGAACTGTTTGTTGCAATCCGGACGGTGCAGCAACAGGGCAGAAGAGAAGGCTTGTTTTAAGGAGAGGATGGCACCCTTACGGGTGAGCGCAGAGATGGGTGCAGACCGGGAAGAGAAATGCGGGATGAAGAGGCGGTAATAGTTAGTGAAGGCAAGGAATTATTATTATTATTATTATTTATTATTATAGCGCCATTTATTCCATGGCGCTTTACATGTGATAGGGGTATACATAGCAAAAACATTTACATAATCTTAATAAAACGAGTCAGCGACTCGTACAGGAGGAGCGAGGACCCTGCCCGCGAGGGCTCACAGTCTACAAGGGATGGGTGAGGATACAGTAGGTGGGGGTAGAGGAGGTCATGCAGTAATGTGGTGGAGCGGTGGCAACTGCAGGTTGTAGGCTTGTTGGAAGAGGTAGGTCTTCAGGTTTCTTTTGAAGGTTTCCACGTTAGGCGAGAGTCTGATGTGTTGGGGTAGAGCGTTCCAGAGTAGGGGGGAAGCACGGGAGAAATCTTGTATGCGATTGCGGGAAGAAGAGATAAGAGGGGAGTAGAGAAGGAGATCTTGTGAGGATCGGAGGTTGCGTGCAGGTAAGTACCGGGAGACTAGGTCAGAGATGTATGGAGGAGACAGGTTGTGGATGGCTTTGTATGCCATGGTTAGGGTTTTGAACTGGAGTCTCTGGGCAATGGGGAGCCAGTGAAGGGATTGACAGAGGGGGGAGGCTGGGGAATAGCGGGGGGACAGGTGGATTAGTCGAGCAGCAGAGTTTAGGATAGATTGGAGGGGCGCAAGAGTGTTGGAAGGGAGGCCACAGAGCAGGAAGTTGCAGTAGTCGAGGCGGGAGATGATGAGGGCGTGCACTAGTGTTTTTGCAGAGTCTTTGCTGAGGAATGCACGGATCCGGGAGATATTTTTGAGTTGGAGTCGGCAGGAAGTGGAAAGGGCTTGGATATGTGGTTTGAAGGAAAGATCAGAGTCCAGGGTTACCCCAAGGCAGCGAGCTTGTGGGACTGGGGAGAGTGAACAGCCATTGACGTTGATGGATAGGTCAGATGGGGGATATGAATGAGAGGGTGGAAAGATGATGAACTCTGTTTTATCCATGTTGAGTTTTAGAAATCTGGCAGAGAAGGATGAGATGGCAGACAGACATTGTGGGATTTTGGTTAGTAGGGAGGAGATATCAGGTCCAGAGAGGTAGATCTGTGTGTCATCAGCATAGAGGTGATACTGAAAGCCGTGAGACTCTATGAGCTGTCCCAGGCCAAAGGTGTAGATGGAGAAGAGCAGAGATCCTAGAACTGAACCTTGGGGGACACCGACAGATAGGGGGCGAGGTGAGGAGGTGGTGCGTGAGTGGGAGACGCTGAATGTCCTGTCTGTTAAGTATGAGGAGATCCAAGATAGGGCCAAGTCTGTGATGCCAAGAGATGGGAGAATCTGTAGTAAGAGGGAATGGTCCACTGTGTCGAAGGCAGATGACAGGTCCTGATCGAGGAGGATGGAGTAGTGTCGCTTGGATTTGGCGGTTAGTAGGTCGTTGGTGACTTTGGTCAGGGCAGTTTCAGTCGAGTGATGCAGTCGGAAGCCAGATTGCAGGCGGACGAAGAGGGAACAGGAGGAGAGGTGGGAGGACAGTTCAAGGTGGACATGTTGTTCTAGTAGTTTTGAAGCAAAGGGGAGAAGTGATATGGGGCGGTAGCTAGTCAGAGAGGATGGGTCAAGGGAGGGCTTTTTGAGGATGGGTGTGATTGCGGCATGTTTGAAACATGAGGGGAAGACGCCGGTTGTTAGTGACAGGTTGAAGAGGTGGGTTAGGGTTGGGATGAAGACTGTGGTAAGGTTAGGGATGAGGTGGGATGGGATTGGGTCAAGTTCGCAGGTGGTGAGGTGTGATTTGGAGAGTAAAGAGGAGACTTAACCTTCTGTAATGGTGGAAAAGTGGGGTTTGGAGGAGGAAGGTTGAGTAGATATGAGGAGGGGTTGTGCGGACTTTAGGCAGAAGCTTTGTCTGATGGTGTCAATCTTCTGCTTGAAGAATGAGGCAAAGTCTTCAGCTGAGATGAGAGAAGAGGGAGGAGGTGCTGGGGGAAGAAGGAGAGAATTGAAAGTGTTAAATAGCTGTTTAGGGTTGTGAGACAGGGAGGATATGAGAGATGAGAAGTAGGTTTGTTTTGCTGTAGTGAGTGCGGACTTGAAATTAGTGAGGGATTGTTTGAATGCGATGAAGTGCTCGATGGAATGAGACCTTTTCCATCTCCGCTCCACAACCCTGAAGGCCCGTCGCAGTTCTTTAGTAAGTTTGGTGTGCCAGGGTTGCCTGTTGATTGTGCGAGCTTTGGTATGTGTGAGAGGGGCGATCGAGTCGAGAGCTGCAGCTATTGTGGTGTTATATGAAGCGGCAGCAACATCTGCATCATGTAAGGAATTTATGTCTGTAAGAGGGAGGAGGGATTCAGAGAGTGAGTGTAGGTCAAGGTGTTTGAGGTTTCTGCGAGCGTGGGTAAGTTTGTGGAGTGGGGATTGTGCACCTGGAGAGGAAAGGGTAGAGAATGTGAGGAGGTTATGGTCAGAGAATCGCTGAATCGTCTTCAACCCCTCCGGTCGGGGCCACTTTAAGACGGCAGAGACCTTCTCAGGGTCCATCCGTAGACCAGTCTTAGAGATAATATAGCCCAGGAACGGAAGAGAGGTCTGCTCGAAGGGGCATTTCTCAAATTTTGCATATAGGTGATTCTGCCTGAGCCTAAGCAGGACCCAACGAACATCCCTCCAGTGTGTGGGTAAATCCGGAGAGAAGACCAAGATGTCGTCCAGGTACACCACCACGCATGAATATAAGAGGTCACGGAAGATGTCGTTAACTAGTTCTTGGAAGACGGCTGGAGCATTACGGAGGCCGAAGGGCATCACACGGTATTCATAGTGGCCGTCCCGGGTATTGAATGCCGTCTTCCACTCGTCTCTTTGGCGGATCCGGACCAAGTTATACGCCCCACAAAGATCGAGCTTGGAGAAGATCTTCGCGCCTTTAAGACACTCGAACAGCTCTGAGATGAGTGGCAGGGGGTATTTATTTTTTATAGTAATCTGGTTAAGTCCCCTATAATCGATACAGGGGCGTAGTGAACCGTCTTTCTTTTTTACGAAGAAGAATCCAGCTCCAGCTGGGGAGGTAGATTTCTGGATGAATCCCGTAGCCAGATTTTCTTCGATGCACTCCGACATGGCCCGGGTTTCGGCCAGTGACAAGGGGTAGATACGCCCATGGGGTGGAGTGGCACCGGGTACTAGGTCGATAGGGCAATCATATGGCCTATGAGGTGGCAGTGTCTCTGCCTCCTTCTTGTCGAAGACATCTGCATAGGACCAGTAAGGTGCCGGTAGACCAGGTAAATTAGCCGGGGTAGACGGAAGTCGAACCGGGCGAACCGGAACCAGGCAGGTCTTATGGCAATCCTGCTCCCAACGGAGCACCTCACCGGATCGCCAATTCAGAATGGGTTCATGTCTCTGTAGTCAGGGTAGACCTATCAAAAGGGAGTGAGAGAGTCAGGATAGTACATGGAAGGAGATCCTCTCCGAGTGCAACATTCCCACCTGAAGGGTTACAGGCTCTGTGACGAGCAAGATGGTCACCGGAAGGAGTCTTCCATCCACGGAAGTGACTGCCAATGGTTCAGCCAGAGGTTTGGTGGGAATCTGATACTTCTCTACAAGGGACTGAGAAATAAGATTCCCAGCGGCTCCGGAATCCAGGTGGGCGGTTTCAAAGAAGCGGGTCTCTCCACAGGAAACAGAAATGTATAGAGTTAAGAACAGAGAGGATTTACTCTTGCCTAGGGAGACCTCTCCGAGTGGTCCTAGACACTGGAGTTTCCCGGCTTCTCCGGGCAGGAAAGGATCAAATGCTCCTTACTACCACAGTAGAAACAGCTCCCCTCGGCACGGCGTGTTTCTTGGCGAGACTTGACGATCTTGGTCTGGTTGATCTGCATGGGTTCAGGTGAGCGTGCCCAGGGAGTTGCAGGTTGGGAGGCAGGTTTCTGGAAAACAGGAGCAAGACGGGGAAATGTTCTCTCCCGGGCAGTCTCCTTAGCTCGTTCCAGGAAACGGATGTCAATCCGGGTGGCTAGTGACACCAGGTCATCCAGGGTGGTAGGAATGTCCTGGCCGGCTAGCTCATCCTTGGAAAGACCCTCCCAGAAGGTGGACACCAGGGCCTCGTTGTTCCAGGCAAGCTCAGAAGCGAGAGTACGGAACTGTATGGCATACTGGCCCACGGTGAGACTCCCTTGGCGGAGACGGAGCAATGAGGAGGCAGTAGAAATCCTTCGTCTGGGTTCATCGAAGACCCTCCGGAAGGCAGTGAGGAAAGCCGGAAGATCGGACACCAGGGGATCCCCTCTCTCCCATAGAGGGTTTAGCCATGCTAATGCTTCCCCGGTGAGGTGAGACATGATGAACGCCACCTTGGCCCGGTCGGAGGGAAACTGATGTGCCAGTAGTTCAAAGTCCAGTGTGGACTGGTTCAGAAAACCCCGACATAAGACCGGGTCACCCACAAAACGAGGAGGCGCAGAAAGCCGGGATCCTGAGCTGGATGCCGTGGCACTGGTAGGCAGAGGCGCCGCCAGAGCGGGTGTCGCTCGGCTCGAGGCGGATACTGGTGGGACGGACAGCGTGTCCAGGCGAGAGTTGACAGACTGCAGGTAGGTCAGGATGGTTTCCTGTTGGGATCTCTGACGAGAAACCTCCTGGTACAGGTCAGCAAGCGAAGGAGCCTGGGGGCCACCGGGTTCCATGGCCCGTGCAAACTGTTACGGATCCGGGTGGTGGAACCTCTGTGCTGCGGTGCAAGGAGGGACCAGAGGGGCGTAACTAGGTATCAACTCGAAGGACCGAGCAGAGGGACCAGGTGCTACTCTGGACCAGTCCTTGAATGAGAGCAGGTGACTCCCACGGGTCAGAAGGCAGGGACTGACCGGTACAGCGGATGAGCACGGCAGGCAGGCTGACAGGTGATCCGGGAAGATGGACTGGCAGACACCATGGGTAACTGGCTGGAGCCTCCAGGTAGGCTGGCTGGTAGGCACGGCAGGTAACTGGTACGTTCTCCGGGTAGGCAGGCAAGCCTGACCCATAGACAGACTGATGGGTAAGGACCGTAGGCAGACTGTCGGGCTGGAGAGTGTACTTGGCTGGCGGACACAGGTAGACAGGCTGGCGGACTGGACTGGTAGTCAGGCTGGTGGACTGGACTGGTAGTCAGGCTGGCGGACTGGACTGGTAGTCAGGCTGGTGGACTGGACTGGTAGTCGGGCTGGCGGACTGGACTGGTAGTCGGGCTGGCGGACTGGACTGGTAGACGGGCTGGTGGACTGGACTGGTAGTCAGGCTGGCGGACTGGACTGGTAGTCAGACTAGCAGCGGGACCTGAGGGTGAAGCAGAGTTTAGAACACAGAGCTACAACCTTGCACGGGCACCTCCATTTTGGAGGAGGTGCCTTTTATATGAGAGGTCCTCCTGCCATTGGCCGGGGACTCCTTAGGACGGCGCACGCGGCCCCTTTAAGAGAGAGGGAACGCGCGCGCACTAAGCACAGTGCTCAGGAAGCTGCGTGCAGCAGCAGCAACAGGAGGGCCGGAAGATGCCGGGCCAGGAGCGTGGCGGTAAGGGGGACGGCGTCTCTGCCTGTCAGGGGACAGAGACGCCGATGCTACATCGGTGCACTCAGGAGAAATTGCATAACAAATTGTATGGTCCATTTTCTCTTGTTATCCTTTTGAAAATAATAAAAATTTGGGCTAAAATAAAATTTTTGTGAAAAAAAGTAAAATGTTCATTTTTTCCTTCCACATTGCATTAATTCTTATGAAGCACCTGAAGAGTTAATACACTTATTGAATGTGGCTTTGAGGGATACAGATTTTTAGAATGGTGTCACTTTTGGGTATTTACTGTCATATAGGCCTCTCAAAGTCACTTCAAATGTGATGTGGTCAATAAAAAAAATGGTTTTGTAAATTTTGTTTAAAAATGAGAAATCGCTGGTCAACTTTTAACTCTTCTAACTTCCTAAAAAAAAAAAAAATTATGTTTCAAAAATTGTAGCTGATGTAAAGTAGACATGTGGCGAATGTTATTCATTAACTATTTTGTGTGACATATCTCTCTGATTTAAGGACATAAAAATGAAAAGTTTGAAAATTGCTAAATTTTCAACATTTTCGACAAATTTTCGATATTTTCACAAATAAGCACAAGTCATATCGAAGAAATTTTACCTCTATCATGAAGTACAATATGTCACGAGAAAACATTCTCAGAATCATTAGGATCCGTTGAAGCATATTACCTCATAAAGTGACGCTGGTCAGAATTGAAAAAATTGCCATGGTCAAGAAGGTGAAAACAGGCTTCAGGGTGAAGGGGTTAATATAATATGCCATGTGTTTTGTGAAATATGGTGGCACATCTGCTTTAAAATGGATATAGCTGTGTTTGAGTGAATGAACATTGACTAGACGAATGTTTGTCCAACAGTTGTTCAACTATCAATCAACTTGTATCAAATGTGTGAGATCTCTAAAGAACAGTTGCACTAAAACTACACAGACCTGGAAATAAATTTCTATAGATCTGGATGATGTAGATAAAACAAGACTCTGGATTCAAAAGCCAATCAAATAATATTACTGCACACAAAGAAAGAGCCCAGGGGTATAACTGGAAATCTCAGAGCAGCCGTGTAACTTAACGTTTATGGGCTCCAATGCAAAATCTCCAACAAGGCCCCAACTATCATGGGTCTTTAATAGTATTGGTCATATGAGTAAAAGTGATCTTTTGGGTAGTAATGAGCAGACCATGGTCCAGGTCAGTGTTCAATTGCCGTGGACAGGAGCTGGCAAATGTTCTGAGCTTCTGAGTTCTCTGACACTGTGTTTGATACACCGCCCTGGAGTGACTTTAACTAATCATAAGCGGAGCCTGGGATCCTGAAGGGTAAAGAAAATTAGTGCAGCTCCTGTCCACTGCCAGAGAATACTGACCAAGACCATGGATGGGGTTGCGCGAAGCGATACGCTCATCTTTACTTTTGGGTCTCCCTGAAACCCATGTCTCCAAGGCCTAAATCTGTCACAGAACATTCCACATACCAGGTTCTGTTTATGATACTAGTGTCTTCTTATGTGGCAGAGAAACCTTTGGGCTCCCTTGGGTACCATGGCACGGTAGAGCAACTGTTGTCTTTGCAACCCCATAGCAATACCCCTGGGAGAGTTCTGACACAAGCCTTGTTGAGTTTCTTTCGACACTACAGTGGATCACTTTAATGCCCCTCCACATTCAGGACTTTCTTCCTTTGTTTAGATCTGTTTCCTGATAACACTTGGCATGTTCCAAGCTGTCAGCAAAGTATGTACTGAGTTAAGAGCCATGCTGTCTTCTGCTCCTATTGGCTGGTGTTCAAAACCTTCAGCTTATGAGAGCAGATGAGGGACTGATGACATGTTTATAGAATGCATAAACATTTCAGAACATACTCACTGTATGTATATATTAAATGTATACATTGTGAAGTTCAGATAAATGTTTTATCAGGGGGGATTTATATGCAGTCAAGCACAAAGCACATAACACATATAAAACCAGCACTCCAGACAGTAATCCAACACAGAGATGCTCACAGGGATGACATATCATGTTTGTATGATATATATGATTTATATTATACCCCTCCCCGCACTTTGTAAACCTCTCACTGGGGTAAAGTTGTGGATAAATTGAACCTATGTAAGACTTAAAGGGATTACATTTAAAGGACCAATAAATACATTTAACGTATTTGATATTTCTTTTCTTGTAAAGTAGGTGAAGACAAAGACGTTCGGGGTCTCTATGCTGGGTTAATATGACTTTCCAGGCCAGAGACTCATGCACTTCATTTCCCATATTAGTAAGAGACAACGATAATCCCACACCCACGAGGTCCCATGACTTGTGAGACCTTTCTCTAGAGGGTTTGTAAAGAGTCATCCAGAAAGTCACTCTTGATAAAAAGGTCAACTGAATTCTTAAATTGTTGATGACACCCAAAGGACATCACAGCAACAATAAACTAGAAATATGAAAACCCAAGGAAGGTTTATTTTAGATGTACATAAATGATATTTCTGACCATTCTCCATATGTCGACATCTTTCCTCAATGCTGGCAAAGATTGTGGACTGTTGATTCGCTAGACCTCCCATCACTTTCCATAACCATAACATATCTTTATTTACCCAAACTGAACACATTGGACTATCCATTTGTGACCAGATTTTGTGCTCTTTTATGTTCTTTGATGATCACAGCTTCTTATAATATTACTCCAGTAGTTGAATTGTATATACTGAACTCACCATATTTTATTTCTAAAGCCGATGACACATTAGCGTATGCTAATGACACTAAGCTTCAGCTCTGCAGCGAGTGGGAGCCGAGTGTCAGTGCTTTTTGCTCCGATCCTCTCGCAAGAGAGAATCACAGCATATGTGCGGAGGAGACGAAGAAAGTAATTTCTCCATCTCCTCCATTGCCGGTGTCCACCGTTATCAGACTGCACTTGGCTGACATCCAAGTGTAGTCTGATGTTTCGCCCGCACCCATAGACTTGTACGGGTGAGTGCAATCCGATTATCGAATGCAATCGCAGCATTCTGCGATTGTTCTTTCATGTCGCATCAGCATTAGAGAACAATCTCAGATCTGAGCTGCCCCATAGAATAACACTGGTCCGAGTGCTATGCAATGTTTTATCGCATAGCACTCGGCAATGTTATACGCTCATGTGAGCGAGCCCTTAAAAGGATTGTCTACCTTTGGATGCAATTTTTTTCTAACTTTAATGCCTGTATTTTTGGATAAAAATCATTTTAGTAATTGGTTTTCATTAAAAAATGTTGTACCATTTGCCTTCCCTGGGCGTAGTGTTGCACAGTCTATTTCTAGCTGCAGAATGGGTTAACTGAAAATCCGTTAGTGCGCTCATGCTGATGGTCCAATAGCAGAGATTCTAACTCTTTTTATCTGCCTTTGGTTGAGCTCCTCTCAGCTGATTTTTGATCACTGAAATATTTAATTAAACCCAAATTGCAAAAGTGTTTTCAGTAAAAAAAAATGTCCCCAGTTGTGAACAACCCCTTTAAAAAGACACTATGCTTTGGCTTGCACTGGCATGCATGCAGTGCCAGACACAATACATAACCAGTGACACATAGTACAGACATACCATACAGTGCATACAGAAGGATGGTCTGTGCCAGGATTCTAAGGTGTTGAAGTAAGTAGTTAGCACAAAGTACCGTATATCTATGACAAAGGTTTATATAAGTACCAATATAAAAATCCAATAACACATTAATGGCTTTTGACAATGCACATTTTCTCTCCTTCAGTCTGTAATCTACTGTTCAACATAAGAACTTGGGATTGACTAGCAAAATTCAGAACAGTAGAAGAAATGTGGAGCACATGACGCGCCCCCTGGGCCGTGGGGTACTCGGTGCCGGGCTGGTCGTTGCTAAGGGAGATGTCACAGTGGCGGTGACCCGGTCCGTGACCCAGGGCGGTCAAGAAAAAGGGGAATATTTACAGGGGATTTATGTACAAAGTTCGTGACGCCACCTGTGGTATGCAGCTAAGCGAGCCGCCGCTGCTGGGCAGGTCCTCTGGAGCTGAAGTTACTGCAGCAGGGATGGTGTGGCTCTCCACAGGTAGAGCTTAGCTCCAGGGCAGTGTAGATGTTGTAGGTTGTGCTGGGTATTGTAGTGCAGGGGCTGATGGTGCAGCAAGAAACACAGAGACAAGGAAGTGCAGTCCTCAGGGTCTTTACTCACGGTTATTGCAGTCCAAGTTAGAGACGCCAAAGTAACTTCCCTCGCCGTGCTGCGCTTACTCAGTGAGGGGCTCGGTCAACCCTCAGGTATCACTGGAGTACTTAGCAGGACCCCCTTCTGTGTCTTCTCTCTGGCCGTCTCCCTGCACCTCATACCAAGTGTCCCAATCCGGTACCTGCGGGCCTTGTTGGGCGACGTCTGTTCTGTCCCCTGGGTCCTCTATAGCTACCTTCTTTGCGAGACTGATATGGATTGTTGGCTGCAGGACTTGAAATACTGCAGCCTCCGGTTTCTAGTTGAGACATAGAGTTCTCTGCTAGTTGAGGGACAGGTACCCTTTGTGTGGCCTGACCCCTCCACGTCCTGGTAGATTTGGGTGTACGGGTTGCCTCCAGCACTGCTCGTACCCTGGGGTCCCTTCTTCCATTCTTGGAGCCCTTCCTGCTCCCTCTCCTCTTTCCTCAGTCCTGGGCCTCTCCTCAGACCCTCTGCCTGAGCAGAGCTCCTACAGAGCCCTGCTCCACTCCTCTCACTGTAGATTGTTCTCTCTCTCTGTTCACTGTTCTGAGCTCACTTTCTAAGATGGCTCCTCCTTTTATACCTTCCTCTCATGTGCTCCCCTTAGCTACTTCCTCTACCCACACCCACTACATAGTTCCTGCCCCCCAGCTAGGGACCCGGGACTGTGCTCTCCCTTAGGAGCAATCTCGCCCTACCCCCACTGTGGGTATGTGTTGGATGCAGGTGTTAGGGTCCTGAGCCGTACTCCTTCCTTACCTGAGAGTGAGATACCACACCTCTGGGTGAGATGCAGTACCTCTGTGGCGACCGAACCCTCAGGGGCGCCACACACATAATACAAAAATATGTAAAAATGTCTCGGTTGTGGTCAGTAAATAAAGCAAATAAACTGGTAGGCACTTCAACGTTATGCCTTTTTATGGTCACCATAATACATACCCCCCCCCCAAAAAAAAATAAATGAGTATGTACCCTATAGTAAGTAAATAAGTAAATGGTAATAGTACATGTAAATAACATAGGGTACTTTGTTAACAGTATTTTGATCAAAAAGGGTAAAAGCCATCCCACCACAACAAGGTGACCCAGTCAGGACTGTGCTATCCGGTTTCTAGTATTAAAACCTTACCTTGTGTCAGCCGACTTCAATGTGAATAAGGGCAGAGCAGGACAGTGGCCCAACTGTTCAGACAACCGTCCATGGGAAGCTATATAGATGAAATGCCTAGCTCTGAAAGGCGACCACTCCTTTACTTGTACAAAGTACAAGAAACTTCAGCAAAACCAAAGAATGAGCCGGAGCATAAGCTTGGTTTTTTGGAGTTGCGGGGGTTTTGTGAAATGGCCACAGTATGAACGTGCTCTTACGCATTGCATATATACCAACTTATGTTCCGTAAAAAAGGTCACAGTTTAGTTGGTTCCATCCATCTTCACCATTGGTTGATGAAACAAGTCACTCCAGTGAACTGTCATGAAAACGTTTGCAAATAAGTGGACACAAAACTTTTCTGATGTCATTGCACCCTTTTAGGGATGGACAAATAAGCTGTCTTTGGTATTGGCATTAACCCCCACTAGGAGAAGAGCACTTTTTTTTTACTTCTGCCCCAATATGTAACCTCTAGGATAGGTATTTAAAGGGAGTCTATCATCAGAAAATGACCTATTGTTTAAATCATGTTTTTATATTATGTTAAAAGAGAAATATTATGTTAAAAGAGAAAAAAATTGAAATCGTGCAATTTTCACACAGGCCAGACTCTAACTTCCTGTTGTTTCATGAAATTTACATGTACATTAGCAGCAGTAAACATTAGCAGCTTCTAATGAGTGCGTGCAAAGGCAATTGTGAAAGGGAAGGGGAATAAGGGGAGTTGTAACATTTCCCACTGTGATTGGTGGATCTTGTGTTATCTACTGTATATAGAGGTGTTACTTTTCATTAGAATCCTGTCTGTGATGATAATGAAAATGCAGAAAACTCTTCCTAAAAGGACAAGAAGTAGGAGTATAAAATAGCCTCAGTGTGAAAATTGCAAGATAACCATTTTTTTTAGCATTTATGAGGAAGTGAATGGGGTTAACTCCAGGACATGAAAAAGTTGGTTGCGGAGTTTGAGCAAACAGTGGCTGGTTGTCTTAGGTGAACAAAACACCTGTCAGGGAGTGAAGTGCTAATGACAGGCCTGAGTGAGTGGCATTAAGGTTAACACCTGCATTAGTGTCTCCTCTTTTGAAGGTCAATGGTGGCAGTTTAAATAGTGCAGGGTGAGACAAACTTCAATCAAGTGCTGCTGGCTCTGCTCTGCTGCTAAACTTCTCACCACTCATCCATGTAATTAAAATAACTCAAGGGATTTTCTCTCTGTGGTTTTTCCAGGGAGTGGAGAGGTGATGTGATGGATAACTTGTTTGTTTCAGGGTTTCTTCTGCTTGACATACATGAACATGGGAGAATGAATATTTCCATATATGTTTGCTAAGTAGAAAGAATTCCCCCTAACATGTCATGAAGCGCAGCTAATAATCCAGTACTGACATCACTATTCCTCCCTGTTGTATTTCTCCCTCCATTGAGGGAGATTTATGGTTACTTTCTGTAATTTAGTCAGTTTAAGGGCCCCTTGCAGATGGGCGTATGAGAAATCGCTCCAGAAAACTCAGACGATTTTTTTCAAATTTTCATCGGTGTCTGTTTTTTACGTCCGTGTGCCATCTGCGTGAAATCCGTGAGCGATCCGTTTTCATACATTTAAATTAAAAAATGTACATTATCAAATACAGTTTCCTAGGTTTATATCAGAAATGTATCTGTAAAAATCAGAGGCCACTTGGATGTTTTGTGTGGGATCCAATTTTTTTTACGCACCCATAGACTTGAATGAATGAGTCTCATTCGAGACTCAGATGCTGTTATTTATCCCTCTTGTACACTCAGACTGAGAGAAGAATTGTTCATCTGAACTGCCCTATAGAATAACATGGTTCAGTGTGCTGTCCGATCAAAATCGCATAGCACACTTCTGATTTATACGCTTTTCTGCATGAGCCCTAAAAGTAGACCAGACGGCAGAATACGCCCCAAATTTATCACATTGGCTCATGCTGTATCGATTTTGGCTTATATTCCTAACCAATTAAACCCCTACATTTCCTTCCTCATTCATACGGTGATGAAACGTTTTTGGAAAAATCACTGTTCTCTAAACGAGCCCTTACGTTTTTCCTTGGTTGGTTTATTTTACACCAATAGTTTGCAACAAAACTTTGATGCACTTTTGCGCATTTGGAATATCCTTCTCCCCTTTTTCTAAAAACTGTACAGGCTGGTTCATGTGTTTTTGCTGTGTTTTTCCGTTGCGTTTGTCAAGGCTAAAAAACAGTGCGCATATTGCTTATTTTTTCCTTGAGGATTTTAACTATCATGCATTATAAATTTATGCTTACAACATATAACTTTGCCCTTCACCTCTCCAAACAAACCTACTTTAACAACCTCATCATCTCACTGTCCAATAATCTTAAACGCCTCTTTGACACTTTTCATTCTCTCCTTAATCAAACAGCACAGACCCGACCACCGACCTCAGCGCTGACGATCTGGCCAATTATTTCAAAGAAAAAATTGACCATATCCGACAGGAAATTTTCTCCCAAACCTCAAATGTTATGCAAGCTCCTCCCTCCCACATTGTATCTTGCTCACTTTCTGACTTCCAACCAGTCACGGAAGAAGAAGTGACCAGGCTCCTTACTTCCTCTCGCCCTACCACCTGCACCAGTGACCCTATTCCCTCATATCTCCTTAAGTACTTTTCTCCAACTGTCACCACTCGCCTAACTAAAATATTCAATCTCTCCCTCTCATCTGGTATTTTTCCCTCCTCTTTTTTAAACATGCCAGCATACATCCATTACTTAAAAAACCATCCCTTGACCAGAACTGTGCTGCTAACTACAGACCTGTCTCCAATCTTCCTTTCATCTCTAAACTCTTGGAACGCCTGGTCCATTCCCGTCTAATCCGCTATCTTTCAGATAACTCTCTTCTTCACCCTTTACAATCTGGTTTCCTCTCTTTACACTCTACTGAAACTGCACTCACTAAAGTCTCTAATGATCTACTAATAGCTAAATCTAATGGTCACTACTCCCTGCTGATTCTCCTGGATCTCTCTGCAGCATTCGACACTGTGGATCACCAGCTCCTGCCAAGCATAGTGGCTCCGCTTTTTTGGCCTTAAGGACACTGTTTTCTCCTGGTTCTCCTCCTACCTCTCAGACTGCTCCTTCTCTGTGTCTTTTGCTGGCTCCTCTTCCTCTCCCCTTCCCCTTACAGTCGGGGTTCCTCAACGATCAGTCCTAGGCCCCCTTCTTTTCTCCTTATACACTGCTCCTATTGGACAAACAATTAGTAGATTTGGTTTTCAGTACCATCTCTATGCTTATGACACCCAATTATACACCTCTTCTCTGGACATCACCCCTGCATTATTACAAAATACCAGTGATTTTCTTTCCGCTGTGTCTAACATTATGTCCTCCCTGTATCTAAAGCAGAATCTGTCAAAAACTGAACTACTCGTGTTTCCTCCCTTTTGCCATTTCCGTTTGTGGCTCTACCATTACTCCCCAGCAACAAGCCCGCTGTCTTGGGGTCATATTTGATTCAGATCTTTCCTTCACTCCTCACAACAAATTACTCGCTTGTTCATGTCATCTACACCTCAAAAACAACTCTAGAGTCAGAAATTTTCTTACCTTTGACTCTGCAAGAGCTCTTACTGTAGCTCTTATTCATTCTCGTCTGGACTATTGCAACTCTTTACTAATCGGTTTCCCTCTTATTAAACTTTCCGTCCTGAACGCAGCAACAAGGATCATATTCCTCACCAGCCGATACAAAGCTCTCCATGATTCATCACCACTCTATATCTACTCCCTAGTCTCATTCTACCACCCTTCCCGTGCCCTCCGTTCTGCCAATGACTTAACTAAAATCCTCCATAATCCGAACTTCCCATTCTCATCTCCAAGATTTCTCACGTGCTGCGCCAATTCTTTGGAATGCACTACCCAGGACAATTCGATGAATTCCCAATACCCACAGTTTTAAGCGTGCCTAAAAACCCATTTCTTTAGACTGGCCTATTGCCTCAACATACTTATCTAACTGTCCTAGTTTGGCCCAAATTAAAATTTTCTTCAAATTCATGTTCTCACCATCCATGCACTTAATAGCCTCTGTCTGTACTGTACACATACAGGCTGGCGACCAGTTCATGTAGTGTTAAGTACTTACCCTATTTATCATATTATGGCTGCATTATACAACATATGTACCGTACATGTTACCTTTTGTGTCCCCCCTATTTCCTTATAGATTGTAAGCTTGCGAGCAGCGCACTCACTCCTTTTGATATGAGTTATGCTTATTCTGTAACGTCTGTATTGTCTGTATAAGCCCCCCCCTAAAATTGTAAAGTGCTGCAGAATATGTTGGCGCTATAAAAAATTAAAATTATTATTATTATCAATGTTTTTTTTCAAATCTGCAGTGTGTCAATTCCTTCAGTGTTTTTCACCCATTGAATGAATGGAAAAAAATGCAGCGAAAAAAACATTTTATTCTGATCAGATTGTGATCAGAGTTTGATCACAATATTATCCAAGTCTCATTGGTTTTTCTCGTACGTGGAGAAAAAAAAAATTCTTCACCATCTCCCATGTAACAGCCCGTCAAAATTGGATCGCACTTGGATGCCGAGTGCAGTCCGATTTTTTTCACGGACTCATAGACTTGCATTGCCGGGTCTGATCAGACATGTCTCCCATGTGACAGTCGTGAAAATCGGACGGTATTCTGATTCCATCCAAGCGCTGTCCGATTTTTTCATGGAGCCATAGACTTGTTTTGCCAGATCTGATCCAACACTCAGGTCAAAATCAGACATGTCTCCATGATTTTGCACGGACCACTTGGTTCGCGGAAAATAACAGACATATGAATGGCCCCATAGACTATCACAGGTATGAGTGCCATCTGTGAAAAGCACAGATAGCATTCATAGGCGAAAAATGGACATATGAATGAGGCCTAAGGCTAAGTGCCCACGATGCAGAAATGCTGCATATTTTTTCTGCATCTTCCTGGCAGGAAAAACGCATGCAGATTTTACATGCGTTTTTCCTGCCAGCGACAAGCGTTTGTCAAGCGTTCTTCACTTGCATTTCTGCATTTCTGCCTGCGGGTTATCAAGCGCTTTTCCAAGCGATTTTAGCATCACTTGGAAAAGTGCTTGACAACTTGGTCACACTATATAAATCCATGCAACCGGCCAAGTTATTAGTTAAAAAAAGAATAAAAATGGTAAAAAATAAAAAAAAATAAAAAAAAAAACCTTCTGATGGCCCACGGTCTTCTCTCCAGTGCGTCCGGTCTCTCGTACTGCTCGCGGTGGTGTAAAAGGACCTTCCATGACGTCATTTGGTCATGTGACAGGTCATGCGACCGCCGACGTCAGAGGTCGCGTGACCTGTCACATGACTAAATGAAGTCATGGAAGGTCCTTTTACACCATCGCGAGCCACCGGGGAGCCAGGACGCACCACAGAGGAGACCAGGAGACATCGGAAGGTGAGTATAATTTATATTTTTTATTTTAAATTCTTTTTTTTAACAGGTACTATGGTACCCAGGTCTGGAGGAGAGTCTCCTTTTCTCCAGACCCGGGTACCATCCGCACATTGAATCGCTTAATATCCGCATGTGCACATGTAGTCATGCAGATATTAAGCAATTCAATGCAAGTCAATGGCAGCAATTACGCTGCGTGCCCGCAAAATGAATGGACATGCTGCGGATTTTTCCGCAATGATAATCCGCAGCGGAAATTTCCGCAGCATGTGCACAGCACATGCGGATTATCATTGGGGACCATGGGGCACGTATTACCAAGCGTCTTTTAAGCGTTTTCGATTCGGAAATTCCGCGGCAAAAACGCTGGAAAACGCATAGTGGGCACGCAGCCTAAAGCTAAGTTCCCATGGTGCCCAAATACTGCGTTTTTCCCATGCGTATTTGCAAGTAGAAAAACAGCAATGTATTACACTTCCCACAAAGTGTATGAGATTTCTATAAACCTCATTCTCACTGTTCTTTTATATGCAGTGGAAATTGACCCGCAGTGCGATTTTTAAATCTGACATGTGTCAATTTTGATTGAGGTAATTATTAGTGTTGAGCGAGCATGCTCGACATTGCTCATTCCTCGCCCGAGCATCTCACTACTCGGGATGTTCGGCGAGCACTGAGCATTTCCAGGTTACTCGGGTGGGAGCTCGGGTCTCCACCCAGCATGTTTGGCACTCTTTACAGAGCCAATGAACATGCAGGGATTGCCAGCCAGTCACTGTAATGCCGCAGCCATGTTGGTTGTGGGCATTACAGTGATTGGCTGGCCGCACAGCGTCACCTCGAGTATTTAAAACCGGGTGCCGCCATCTTGGACACAGTCGCTCCGGATCAGATGGTGTAGGGAGAGTGCTGCTGAGCTAGGGAGAGATTTATACTGCGAAATAGGTAGTGTAGGGTCTCTAAAGCCTGCAAAATCAAACAAACAGTCCTTCTCAGGACTAATATCCATCCCAGATATCAGGCACGCAGGCAGGCAGGCTGTATAGGAGACGCAGTGGTTATACCAGGGGTCTCAAACATGCGGCCCCTCCGGCTGCTTCTTGCGGCCTGCAGGCACAGACCCCATAACTATCGCGGCTCTCTCCAGCAGCTGCCGACATCAGCGCTGTAATGCAGTGTATTGCCGAGCATAGACCGGCACTCTGCACAGCAATACCAGTGTCAGCCGCCGGCCTATCAGATGCCAGCAGCAATATGTCTGCAATAGGGGGAACCTGGATGGGGGACCATGTCTGCAATATTTGGGACCTGGATGGGGGACCATGTCTGCAATATGGGGACCATGTCTGCAATATGAATACCATGTCTGAAATATGGGGGACCATGTCTTCAATATGGGGGACCATGTCTGCAATATGGGGGACCTGGATGGGAGACCATGTCTGCTGGATGGGGTACCTGGATGGGGGACTATGTCTGCAATATGGGGGACCTGGATGGGAGACCATGTCTGCAATATGGGGGACCTGAATGGGGGACCATGTCTGCAATATGGGAGACCTGGATGGGAGACCGTGTCTGCAATATAGGGGACCTGGACGGGAGACCGTGTCTGCAATATGTGGGACCTGGAGGGCAGACCGTGTCTGCAAAATGGGGGACCTGGAGGGGAGACCGTGTCTGCAATATGGGGGACCTGGAGGGGAGACCATGTCTGCAATATGGGGGACCTGGAGTGGAGACCATGTCTGCAATATGGGGGACCTGGAGGGGAGACCATGTCGGCAATATGGGGGACCTGGAGGGGAGATCATGTCTACAAGATGAGGACCAGTTCAAAAGGTGTATAGAAAATAAAATGGTATCACTAAAAATGTCACTTTGTCATGCAAATAATTCGGCCCCCCAAATTAAATGTTTTTCCGTGTGCGGCCCATATGCCCTGCTGAGTTTGAGACCCCTGGGTTATACCAACAAACACAGCATTACAGTCCTGTATGCTGCTGCTGCTCAAATTGCTAGACAGGAGAAATCCTCTTTTTTTTTCCTCAGTCTGACTGTACAAATAGCCATCTTATTAACCTTTGGATATTCCCCCCCCAAAAAAAAATTTGAGTGTGTCTGTGAGTGTTCAGACACAAATATATCTGTTTAAAAGAGTCTGGTTTCGGCCAGATAACTAGAACTGTGGTTTTGCAGTTCCACGGTTCAAATCTCTGTATTATCCAATTTTTTGCCTTTTTTCCATAAAAAAAACAGTTTGAGTGTCTCGCTGACTGTTCAGACACAAGTATATCTATTTTAAAAAGTCTGGAATACGCCAGGAAATTAGAACTGTGGTTTTCCTCTTCCAGGGTTCAAATCTGGGTGTTATCCACCTTTTCGCCTTTTTTCCATAAAAAAAACAGTTTGAGTGTCTCGCTGACTGTTCAGACACAAATATATCTGCTTAAAAGATTCTGGTGTAGGCCAGAGAACTAGAACTGTGGTTTTCCTCTTCCACGGTTCAAATCAGGGTGTAATCCACCTTTTTGCCTTTTTTATTTAAAAAAAAAAGTTTGAGTGTCTCGCTGACTGTTCAGACACAAATATATCGGTTTAATAGATTCTGGTGTAGGCCAGAGAACTAGAACTGTGGTTTTCCTCTTCCGCGGTTCAAATCTGGGTGTAATCCACCTTTTTGCCTTTTTTACATAAAAAAAATAGTTTGAGTGTCTCGCTGACTGTTCAGACACAAATATATCTGTTTAAAAGATTCTGGTGTAGGCCTGAGAAATAGAACTGTGGTTTCTTCCACGGTTCTAATCTCCTTTTTATTACCCTTTTGCCATTGATAGTGCGAGTGTAAGCTATTTTACTTAATTTACAATGGGCAAGGCGCGTGGCAAGGGACGTGGAACTGGACGTTCTGGTGATGGTGCGTGCAGAGGACGGGGCCGTGGCCAAGGTGAAAATGTGCCACAACCAACAGCCACATCTTCTCGCTTCCAGTTCTTGACCGAATTACTAGGGAAGCACACAACAGCACCACTATTGCCAACTGATCAGTGTGAACAGGTTATTAATTGGATAGCAGATAATACTTCCAGTCACCTGGGCACCACCACCTCCGGTCTGTCTTCCACACGGTCAAGTTTTAGTAGCCATGAGTCTCGACCGCATACTCCTCCTCACCCTGATGCTCCTTCCTCCCACCATGCCGAGTGTCGTCAGACAGCAACTGATCCCACAGTTGGACACTCTGAAGAGCTGTGCACTGGTCCATTTCCATATTTGGGCCCCTCGCCTGCTCCGCTTGAAGTGGTGGAAGAGGAGATCCCATGTAGCGATGGGCAAATATTTGAACAGACACGGCGACAGGAAGGCGACGCTGGCAATTTGTCACAAGAGGTGGACGATGATGACTAGCCCAGGGGGATGGGGACGACTCGGTACCCGGGCCTTTGCCTGGCCTTGGGGATGTCGCGGTGGTCGGCTCCCAGGCCCATACCCTGTGGTCAGCTTTTAAAAGGGGATTGTTTGCTAATTTTATGAAAGTTCGTGACGCCACCTGTGGTTTCTGGTGAGAATCATCAGCGCTGCGGCAGTCCACTGAGGCCGGTGATAAGGCAGCTCGATGGTATAGCTCCCCACAGGTGGAGTTAGGCCTCAGGGCAGAGTACGGAGAGGGGGATGCAGGACAGGCGAGACCCAGCCGGGTCAGAGCAAGAACAGGGACAGACACAATAGTCACTTCAGTACCTTTTACTGATGGAAATTCAGGCACGTCCCGGAGCACTGTAGGATGAAGGGTGCATATCAGGATCCTCCCCAATGAGCGGGTGTAGGGCCTCCTGTTTCTTGCCTCTGCGTAGTAAGTTTCTGACCTGCCTGAAGCTAGGCCTAAATTTATCTCTGTCCTGCACCAGCTGACGTTGTGGTAGGGCCTTCTCTTGGAGTGCACGCTCCCAGTTTACAGGGCCTATGTGTCTCCTGGCTCTGTTACGTATCAGCTCTCTGGTGGACCTGGGACCTGTAGTTCTCCAGGGATTCCGGTTATGTCTTACTGGGTTGTAGAGATCTCGGTAAGCTCGGACCCAGTGTCTGGTAAATGTTTCGGGGTGAGCTTGGTAAGCTCCTCTGCCCCACTGCTACTCACTTTCCACTCGCCTTCGGCCCCGCTCGGGCCCTCACTAGGCTATACACACACTGCAGCCGGGACGCTGCTCTTCTTCGCCGCTCTCAGAGTGTCGGCACACTCCTAGCTCTCTATCCTGAGCTCTGTGAGTTCTAGTCTGGACTCACTCTACAGACTATACTGAACTCTTTCTGCAGTAACTGCTAGGCTCTGGCTCGACTGCACTGACTCCTTCTGTGTCTGAGCAGGAAATTCTGAATCACTGAGCTGCCTAGCTCCACCTTCCCTATTTATATCCCTATCGGGCGCCCTCTGGTGGTCTGAGGTGGAAGGTGGAGGTGTGTGTATGCTGTGGGGGGCTCTTGTGGAGAAATGCAGTAATGCACCCCTCTAGGATCTGTAGTACCAAGCACAGCTGGGCATCACAATGACAAGACACAATTGCCACGAAGTGAGGAGGAGGACCGTGGTGCGGAAGTGGAAGAGGAGGAGGTGGTGGACGATCTAGTAACTGACCTAACGTGGCAGGAGTACACGCAGAGCGAGGACAGCAGCACACAGAGGAAGGGAGGCAGAGTACCCCAACAGGCAGGATGAAGCAGTGTGGTGGCCGTAGACAGAAGGCGGGCAACCGTTCCCCGTAACACCAACACGAGGGACGTTGCCAGTACAACCGGTAGGTCTTCCAGAGTCTGGAATTTTTTTAAAGACTCTGCTGATAACCCCAAAAAGGCCATTAGTACCACTTGCCAGGCCAGCATCAGCAGGACTGACAAAACTACCAGCCTGACCACCACCAGCATGATCAGGCACATGTCAGCAAAGCACCCGACTTTGTGGGGCGAACCACAGGGTCCATGACCAGTGTCAGCGAGTGTAACCACTGCTTCTTCCACTGTTGTGCGTGTAAGAGAACCCCCTGTTGTGCGTGCAAGGCAATCCCCTGTCCATACTGCATGCAAAGATGCCCCCTCCTCAGTCTTCACTTGTTATGGCAGTTTCTCAAGAAACAGCATCAACGTCCACGTCCACGTCCCACCGCAGCGTTCAATTGTCCATATCCCAGACCTTTGAACGAAAGCACAAATTCGCAGCCACAGCCCCACAGGCCACAGTCCTAAATTCGCACCTTTCACGACTGCTTGCGTTGGAAATGCTGCCTTTTAGGCTGGTGGAGATGGAATCCTTCAGCAACCTTATGGCGGTGGCCGTCCCTCGGTACTCGGTCCCCAGCTGACACTATTTTGCCCGGTGTGCCATCCCCGCACTACACAAGCACGTGTCCCAAAACATCTGCCATGACCTCAACAACACAGTTACTGGGAGAATCCACCTGACAACGGACACGTGGACAAGTGCATGTGGCCAGGGACAGTACATCTCCCTGACGGCACACTGGGTAAACATAGTGGAAGCCGGGACCCAGTCGGACCTTGAGACGGACCACATCCTCCCCACACCGAGGATAGCGGGCCCTATGTCAGTCAGAGTTGCCCCAACAGTGTACAGCTCCTGCGCATCATCCTCCTCCTCCTCATGTTCAGCCTCCATCTCAGATATCACCACATCAGTTACAAGCTGGAAGCACTGCAGTACTGCCTCAGCCAAGTGGCAACAGGCTGTGCTGAAAGACATAAGCTTAGGTGATAAACCTCACACTGCTTGTGAGTTGTGGACAGCTGGGAAAGAGCAGGCAGATCTGTGGCTGAGACCGCTGAACCTACATCCAGGCATGGTCGTGTGTGACAATGGCCGTAACCTGGTGTCGGCTCTGAGGCGAGGCCAGATCACACACGTACCATGCCTGGCTCATGTGCTTAACATCGTGGTTCAGCGGATTCTTAAATCGTATTGTGGCGCCCCTGAGGGTTCAGTCGCCACAGAGGTACTGCATCTCATCCAGAGGTGTGGTATCCCACTCTCAGGTAAGGATAGAGTGCTGCACGGGACCCTAACACCATCATCCAACACATCCACTTCAGTAGGGCAGGGCGAGATTGCTCCTAAGGGAGAGCACAGTCCCTGGTCCCTGGCTGGAGTGGAGGGGAACCAAGTGAGGGGGAACCATGTAGTGGGTGTGAGTGGAGGAAGAAGATTAAGGGGAGCACTTGCGAAGGAGGTGTATAAATGAGGGAGCCATCTTGTAAGGAGAAGCCACTCTGAGAGGAGAAGTGAGGGGAGCAGGGGCTCTGCACGAGCTCTGCCCACAGTGGGCCTAGCAGAGAGGCCCAGGACGGAGAAGGAGAGAGGAGTAGGAAGGAAGGCTCCAAGAGGAACGAAGGGATCCTAGGGGTACGGGCAGTGCTGGAGGCCACCCGTACGCCCAAATCTACCAGGTGTGGAAGGATCAAGCCGCAGAGGGGACCGGCCCCTAAACTAGTGGATAACTACAAGGCTCAGCTAGGAACCGGAGGCTTCTGTACTTTTAGGGTGCAGTTGCCACAGCCACAATTAAATCACCGAGAAGGTGGCCACAGAGGGTCCAAGGGACTGCAGATCGCCCGACAAGACTCAAGGCTACTGGATTGGGACACTGATTGTGAGGCGCAGGGCAGGAGGGTGAGAGCCAGAGCAGGAAGACGACTGAGAAAGGCACATAGAACGGGGTCCTGTAAGGCACTCTTGAACTACCTGAGGGATTGCTGAACCCCTGCCTGGTGAACGCAGCACGATGTGGGAGGCTGTAATCTGTACAGTGCAACCTGAGGAACTTAACAACTGTGAGTAAACTCTGAAGACTGCACCCCACTGTCTCTGTGAATTACTGCTGCGCCATCACTCCCTGCACTACACTGCACTACAATGCCCAGCAACATCTACAACATCTACACTGCCCTGGAGCTAAGCTCTAACTGTGAAGAGCTAAACCAACTCTGCTGCATTTACATCAGCTCCAGAGGACCTTCTCCGCAGCGGCGGCTCCATATAGCCGCATACCACAGGTGGCCTCACGAACTATATATATAAAAACTATAAATCCCCTGTAAATATTCCCCTTTTGATTGACCGCCCTGGGTCACGGACCGGGTCACCGCCACTGTGACATCTCCCCTAGCAATGACCGGCCTGGCACCGAGTACCCCATGGCCCAAGGGGCACGTCAGTACCCCGAGTTGCCAGATCTGCTCGTCAAAGTACGCCGCCTGTCAGCTCATTTTCGGAAGTCAGCTACAGCTTCCGCTGCCCTTGCTGTGTTGCAGCAGCATTTGCAGCTTCCGGCACACTGACTGGTGTGTGATGTCCCCACACATTGGAACTCTACCCTCCACATGTTGCAAAGGATTTGTGAGCAGAAGAGAGCAGTTGTGGAGTACCAGGTGCAACAAGGCCGTCGATATTCAGGTCAGACTACACACATAAAACCTCAGGAGTGGACCTGGATGTCTGACATATGTACCATCCTGACAAACTTTGAGGAGCCTACAAAGATGGTGAGTGGCGATGACGCCATCATTAGCGTCAGCATCCCACTTGTCTGTCTTTTGCAACGCTCTCTGCAGAGAATTAAAGAGGAGGCATTGCAGCCAGAGTATGATGAGATGGATCAAGAAGCCGTAGCGGGCGATTACACACAGCCCAGCCTCATCTCATCCCAACGTGCATTGGGGGACAATGAGGGAGAGGAGGAGGAGGAGGAAGAACAGGAGCTGGTATAATGCGCTGTAGACGGTAGTACCTGTACAATTGTCATACCGTTGGTTCAGCGTGGGTGGCCTGAGGACAGGGGGGAGGAGGAGGAGGAGGAGAGCATGGTCAGTCGTCATCTTGGTGAGGACACGGAAGTCTTGCCCGTTACCAGTCTGGCATGCATGGCTGACTTTATGTTACGCTGCCTTAACCGTGACCCTCGCGTTGTCAAAATGTTGAGTGACAGTCATTACTGGTTGGTGACACTTTTAGACCCTCGCTACAAGGAGAACTTTCACTCTCTTATTCCTGAGGTGGAGAGGTCTACAAAAATGGGACTGTACCAGAAGGCCCTTGCTGCAGAACTGTTAAAAAAATTCCCATCTGAACACGCAAGCGGCAGAGGTCACAGTTCGTTGCCCAACCAAGGCGTACAGGCGAGAGAGACGCAACTCCAATCCAGCAGAGGCAGGGGAACACTGTCAACGTTCTGGGACAGTTTTCTGAGACCCGCCCAGCTTACAGGCCCTGAGGCGCTTGGTACTCTCACAAGGAGTGGAAAGTTTCAAAAGATGGTGAGGGAGTACCTTGCCGACCGTACCAGTGTCCTCCGTGATTCCTCTGTGCCTTTTAATTATTGGGTATCCGAACTGGACACTTGGAATAAACTCTCTCTGTATGCCTTGGAGGTCCTGGCCTGCCCTGCTGCTAGCGTGTTATCAGAGCGTGTTTTTAGTGCCGGTGGGGGAATTATAACTGATAAGAGCACTCGCCTGTCGACTGACAATGCTGACAAGCTGAGCCTCATCAAAATGAACAAGGGCTTGATTGGGCCAGACTTCTCATCACCACCAAATGACAGCAGAGTAACATAAAGTCAAATCCACTGTGTTATTTCGGGAGGTGTATTCCCATGCACCGCTTCACACCCACACATGGGTATACGCTTCCTCATTTCGGCTGTTTTTTGCTCTTCTCCTTATCCTCAGCTTCCACCACCAGTATACCACCAGGGTGACCGTGGTCCATGTTGCCAGCATTGCAAGTTCCTCCGTCCTAATTTTTGGCAGCTTTTGCTTGCAAGGCATAGGCAAAGACTATGGGAGACCCACTCCCCAATAATGGGAATGTTTTTAATATGCTGTACTGCATGGCTCTTGTAAGGGGCATTGCAAGTTCCTCCGTCCTAATTTTTGGCAGCTTTTGCTTGGAAGCCATAGACAAAGACTATGGGAGACCCACTCCCCAATAATGGGAATAATGTTTTTAATATGCTGTACTGCATGGCTCTTGTAAAGGGCATTAAAATCGTCTTGTTAAGCTACTGTGACCTCCACGTCTTTTCCAAGGGTCATTGATATTGTCTTTTTATTCCACTGGGACCTCCACCACTATTCCAAGGGGAATTGATATTGTCTTTTTATTCCTCTGCGACCTCCACCACTCTTCCAAGGGGCATTGATATTGTCTTTTTATTCCACTGTAACCTCCACAACTCTTCCAAGGGGCATTGATATTGTCTTTTTATTCCCCTGGGACCTCCACGTCTCTTCCAAGGGGCATTAAAACCGTCTTGTTAAGCTACTGTGACCTCCACGTCTGTTCCAAGGGGCATTAAAACCGTCTTGTTAAACCACTCTGAACTCCTCAGCTCTTCCAAGGGGCATTGAAATGTTGTTTTTAATTACCTCTAACCTCCACGACTCTTCCAACGGGCATTGCATTTCCTCCTAATTCTAGTCAGCTTTTGCTTTTCAATGCATAGGCGAACACTAAGGGAGACCCACTCCCCAATAATGGGTATAAGGTTTTTAGTATGCTGTAATCCACGTCTGTTTCAAGGGGCATTGCAGTTCCTCATCATTTTTGGAAAGCCTTCCATTCACTGCTTAGGCCAACAGTGTACAGGAGACCCAGTTGCTATAAATGGAAAAAAAGGTTTAGTTAAGGCCCTCTGACCTCCATGTCACTTCCAAGGAGCATTGGAGTGCCTCGAAATTTTTGGTAGGCTTTGCACTCACTGTATGCCCTATAACTGTGTAGCCAAACTGCTCCTTTTGGTACAGAAACATATCCTACAAGACATGTGTGGTTGACTGGCCTGATATTGATGTGAATGGTCCCTGTTCCTCCTGCTCTTTCTCCTTTGCCACCACCTCATCCATCATTCATCACCTGAAGCTTTGTTTTAACGGGAGTCATGGAACTGGGATAGTAGCAGGAAAACATCCAGCAATCCTCGGAGGAGGTAGGATATGCGCCAAAACGCTGACCACCTCAGGCCTAGCCGCTACTACATACATGCGCTTGCATTCCAAGGAACAGAAAGCAAAGGAGATGGATGGCCTCATGATCATGAATAATTTACTCGTTGTGTAAGAGGCCGACCACTGCTGCTGTTTACCTTCTGAACTTTGTGTTGAAGCCTGATTGACCCAGGACCCGCAATCCTCTATGTCTGGAGGACGTGTTGCATCCCAGTGTCCAACTGTGTCCCGGCTTCCACAATATTAACCCAGTGTGAAGGCGTCAGTGAGATGGACCATCCCTGGCCACATTCACTTGTCCACGTGTTTGTGGTTAGGCTGTCCTTCCCACTAAATGCACTGGGGAGGGCACAGGTAATGTTTTGGTATGCGCGCTTGTGTATAAGGCACACCGGGACAAACAGGGGCGGCTGGGAACCGTTTATGGACACCCGGCCGCCCTCAGGCGGCTGGGGACCGTGTGTGGGCACCCGGCCGTGGGGCGGCTGGGGACTTAGTATGGATACCAGGCCGCTGACGCAGCCATGACGTGGTGGCCAGATTCCGCCTCCACATGCCTAAAAGGCCCAATTTCAAGTGCAAGCAAACAAGCAGTATGGTATTGCAGCCTGGGGGTGGGTGGGTGGCAGGCTGCATACTTGCGCTTGCATTGCAAGGAATGGGGGAGGTAAAATTGAACACTGCCCTGGGACAAGGACTTGAACGGGGATAGTTGCAAGTCTGCAACGACAGGTGCAGGGCGGGAGGCATGTGCCATGAACAAGGGGTTGGCGTGCACACACTACAGCGGAATAGGCTGTCCTTCCCACTAAATGCACTGGGGAGGGCACAGGTAATGTTTTAGCATGCGTGCTTGTGTATAAGGAGCACTGGGACAAATAGGGGCAGCTGGGGACCGAGTATGGACACCCGGCCGCCCCCTGGCGGCTGGGGACCAAGTGTGGAAACCCGGCCGCCAGGCGGCTGGGGACTGAGTATGGATACCAGGCCGCCGACGCAGCCATGACATGGTGGCCGGCGTCTGCCTCCACAAGCCTAAAAGGCCTCATTTCAAGTGCAAGCTAGCAGTATGGTATTGCAGCCTGGGGGTGGGTGAGTGGCAGGCTGCACACTTACGCTTGCATTCCAAGAAAACAAAGCAGATGCTAACTTCTATCATCATCATCATGCTCCTCACCTTGGCACTCTCAACTCCCCTGATGGAGAAGCTAGGGCCCACCGGAGGAGTCTCTGGTTGTCTGGTGGGCTAGTCCAATGCTGCCCTAAAGCAGGCCAGGCTAAGAAAAGTGTGGGGAAGTTTCCCGGGACAAATAGTGGTGGCTGGGGACTGAGTATGGAGACCTCGCCGCCGACGCAGCCATGAGGTAGTGGCCAGCTTCAGCCTCCTCCAAACTAAAAAGCCCCATTTCAAGTGCAAGCTAGCAGTATAGTATTGCAGCCTGCGGGTGGGTGGGTGGCTGGCTGCATATTTGCGCTTGCATTGCAAGGAATGGGGGAGGTACAATTGAACACTGCCCTGGGACAAGGACTTGCACGGGGATAGTTGCAAGTCTGCATCTTCTGATGCGGCAAGGATCACTTCTGATGGGCACACTTTTAGGCAGTGACCTGGGTGTGAGAGATGCTTCCAGGGGTCTTCCCCATGCTGTTCCCATGTCTTTTCAGCACTGTATGCATGTGTCACACAGCACATGGCCAGAAATGGTTGTAAAATGTTAAAATGACATTTCCCGGTGAATGCATTTGTCACGGTTGAAAGCAATACAAAAGTGCAAAAACGCATAAAAAATGCTACTTGTGAAAATAGTCTAAGGTGTGGAGGAGTATTTTTGTTTTTGGTTATTTAGGCTATGTGCCCACGATGCAGAAATGCTCCGGATTTTTCCTGAGCGTTTCTGCATCTCCCCTGGCAGAAAAAACGCATGCCTATTGTACATGCGGATTGTAGATGTGTTTTTCCTGCCAGGGACATGCGGATGTGAAGCGTTCTTCACATGCATTTCTGCATGCGGGTTGACAAGCGCTTTCCAAGCGATTTTAGCATCACTTGGAAAGTGCTTGTCAACTTGGTCACACTATATAAATCCATGCAAACGGCATGGATTTATATAGTGTGACCTAAAGAATAGTTAAAAATAAAAAAAATAAATCTATACTTACCTTCCGATGGCCCCCGCAGTCTTGCTTCGCTGCATCCTGGCTGCCGGCAGATCGCGGTACACTGAAGGACCTGCCGACGTCAGCATCGCGTGACCCGTCACATGACTATGACGTCAGCGCAGGTCCTTCAGTCCATCGCTAGCTGCCGGCATGGGAAGACAAGCGCACCGGGGTCCATCAGAAGGTAAGTATAACATTTATTTTTTATTTTATTCTTTTTTTCACAGGTTCTATGGTACCCGGGTCCGGAGGAGAGTCTCCTCTCCTCTAGACCTGGGTACCATCCGCACATTGGAACGCATGGAATGCGCATCTACATATACAGTGATGCGGAATCCATGCGTTCCAATGCAAGTCAATGGCGGCGAAAACGCAGCGCTTCCGCAAAATAATTGGTAGTGCTGCGTTTTTTTCCGCAATGATAATCCGCAGCATGTGCACAGCACATGCGGATTATCATTGGGGAACATGGCAGGCCTTCTACCATGCGTTTTTTAAGCGTTTCTGCAGCGTTTTTGCCGCTGCGGAAACGCTTAAAAAACGCATCGTGGGCACACAGCCTTATTTTACCTTATACACAAGTCTTTACCCTGGAAAGGATGTTCCTTAACATATTTCACAGGAAAACAGTTTCAGTTTCGTTTTTGAATGTTTTATTTTGAGCCCGTAAAAGTGGCTTAATACCTCTGACAACGTTGTTGACAGCAGTGACCTGGGGGTCAGAAATGCTCCCTGGGGCGATGCCCATGCTGTCCCCATGTAATTTGAGCACCGTCACTATTGTTTTGGGCACTTTTTAGGCTTTCTACAGACTGCCGCGGGTGCCGCCGCAAAAATGCTCGGGTCTCCCATAGACTAACATTGGGCTCGTTGCTCGGGTCGAGCACCCGAGTATCACGGTGAGCTCGGCCCGAGCTTCGAGCACCCGAGCATTTTAGTACTCGCTCAACACTAGTAATTATGCATTTTATTTGCAGATTTTCCCCATAAGTGAAAATGAAGTGTGGAATTTCCGCAAATAAAAAATGCATACAAATTTATTTTTTTTTGCATTTCTGTTTTTTTGAGTTTTGCACAATGAAAGTAATCACTTTTTTCATGTATAAGTATAACGCTGGTGGGTGTGGACCCACTGCATCACAGGCCAGGCCTACCCTGGAGGGGCATGACAAAGTGTCTACTGGGTCTTCACTTGAGCTTCTGATGGTGAGGATAAGCTGGTCTGCCGGCAGACACCAGGTACCACTCAAGGATAGTCCCCGGTACTGCATCAGCTGACCCACTGGTCAGAGGTGCGGGTACGAGGTACAGGAGGGCAAGACAAAAGGGTAGTCAGATGGTCCGAGGTCGGGGCAGGCAGCATGGGTTCACAGAACAAAGCCGGAGTCAGGGATGGAGAAGTGAAACAGAACAGATAAACACACCGGGTCGTTAACAAGATACAAAATATGGAGCTATGCTTAAACAAGATGCAAGAACCAACGTGCAGGCATTAAGTGGAGGGTAGACTGCCTGATATATCACCTGCAGACAGGTGATGGGCTGGGGAAGCAAATATCTGCAGTACAGAATGGATGCAAAATCCTGCAGAGTTCGGCCGTGCAGCCCTATGACTCACAACTAGCACAAGGCAACTCAGAGTGATGGTCAGGTACTGGGTGGAGCAGAGCGAAACACTCAGTGAGTAGGGAGGTGCTTAGAAGGCGTGCAAGTGGCCGGCATAACAATAAGTATGTAGCGTAATGTCATGGAATTGGTCTAAAATTGTATACTATGGATTAAATAAAGAGCAAGACAAGCAATTATAGAGATGTGTTCTAAAAAGTTTTCCAGCTTGAAGGTATAATCTTTAAATGTGTGTGAAATTCCAACATATGCTACTTAAGGAGGACCAGTCACCAGGTCAAAAGTGGCCAGTTTTTGTTCTTATTTTATTCCCATTTCTCCCTTGAGTGTTCTGTTTTGTTTTATTTTTGTTTGTTTTCTCTAAAATCCACCACAGGGTTCCAGAGATATGAGTCTTTATATTTAGGCTAATTTATATGGTCTTTTCCAATGGGGTATAGTTCAGAGGATTCTTTATGGGCGTGTATTTAGGCTGTTCTGCATAATTATCCTGTAAAATATGCCCTCTTGATAGAGACCATAAAAATTTGCATCAAATATAAAGGCCCATATCTCTGGTACTGTATGCGGTTATAATAAAAAAAAAAAAAATGGGCTTGTGAACATTGCTACATGTGAAGGGGGCTAGCTAGTTGGTTCATTTCAATAGCTAAGCCAGCCCCCTTTCCTGTATATGTGTATGACTGTAGCCTAAAAGGGTGCAGGCTTAGCTGTAGAAATGAGCCAGTCAGTCAGCTTAATCCATACATGTCCCTCATACAGGAAGGAAGGAAAGGGGAGCTCCCTCCTGTGATGAAACAAAGAGGGAAGAGGCAAGTCCAGCACCAACCATGATATCTGGCAATAGGGACACCTTTGTTAATTTAAAAATTTTAGCTAGCGGTATATCTTGATAATTCTATGTTTGCCTATTTTTTTTATAGCAATATAAAGATTTATTCACATATTGTGGAAATATAACAAGATCTTTCTACAGTTTGGCACTAATCAAGGTAAAAAAACAGCAAAAAATAAATCTGTGAATATTTAATAGGTAATGTTAGAGAAACTTTTTTTGCTCCCATCATCGAGGCTTATAAATAATTAAAATAAAGGCACTGCCTGAGTCAATATGGTGCATTATAGCTGTGCACATACAGGCCGGGCCTACCCTCTCAGGTTTTGTGTGTCCTCCCTCCGCTCGCCTCCTTCCGCTGCTGTTGCTAAGGGTATGGGATTTGGTTTTAATAACAGTTAGTTCAAACAATGTAAATTTACTGCCGCTAGAAACTGGTTCAGAAAACATGTCCAAAGCAGCTATCATTTCTCAACCACACCAGCTGTTTTCGCTCAGCCTCTACCTGACAGGGTGCTTTGGAAATAGCAATCAGTGTATTTATAAGAAGGGACGGGCCCATAAATATGTCAGCCTGGAATATATACGGCCCCATATTTCACCATTTTCTATTTTAAAGTTGTGAGTTATGGCTTTAGAAAGGCTGCCCATTAAATGTGCGGATGATGGATATTCTGCATTGCTGTGCGTGTGTGTTCATCACCAAGACAATAAAAGGACACAGCACACACACACACACGCTAGTACTTACACACACTTAAAAACACACACACGCAGGCAAAAAACACAAGTACACACACAAGTAACACGGCTAAAGATGAACACCTACAAAGATAAATTGAAAGAGTGCTTCAAATAAAAAACTACAGACACAAACAGAATAAAAACATTTAGATAAAAGTAGCAAACTTACACAATACTATTATTATTCCAACATAGTCCATGGTGATGTACAATAATATTTGTAGCTTTTTGGATTTATGGTAAATTATTAACCAATAATTAACATATAAATAACCAGTATGTCTGCGGTGCCAAACAACCATTTCACACTAATGAAACTAATATATCAGACTGTCTGAAGTCTCCGAGCATTAAAGGGGCGTACAGCCAAACCGCACCATACATTTTTATATGGGAGGGAAGGTAATTTATCATGAATGAAGTTTACAATTTCTTACCTTCTTTCATAATCATAGGTGACTTAAGAGTCATAAGTGAACTGTGGCCGGCCGCTCTGCCACAGTGATGTTATAGCAATGCTAACGTCATGTCCTATTAATGAGGCTCCGAATGGTTATTGCCAGCTAGCCCAAATTTTAGCCAGCTAGCCGGCAGTGTAATTCCATCCATAGGAATTTAATGTATTTTGGCAATGCCTTCATTGGACGACATCACCATGAATGTAACATTACTATTGCCAAGTTGTTGCACCAGAGGCCATATATGACTTGAGAAAGACTGCTGTAGACCAAAAAGACTTTAGCCAACATGTAACAACTCGTGTATTGTCAGTCTAAGGCCACAGTCCCACTATCAGTATTTGGTCAGTATTCGGTCAGCATTTTTTCTCAGGAGTGGGAGATAAAACCAGGAGTGGGTGATAAATGTAGAATTGGTGACTTGTTTCTATTGTACCTTTTCTCTGATTGTTCCTCACCTGATTTTGGCTCCAACTCCTGAGAAAAAACACTGACCGAATACTGATAGTGGGGCCATGGCCTAAAGCTCACTGTACACAATACACGAATGATGGCCAATTCCTCCAATTTAAGAAGGACTGGCCAAACATCTAATATGCATGGAGTTGTCTCGACCTTACCTTGACAGGAGATGTTAGGAGAAAGAAGGATCGGAAATATTACATTTGGATGTGACCAATACCTTTGTTCCTAAGTGAGCTAGGCCATCACTACTTAGACCTCCCTATTTAGAACACAAATGAGAATGTGTATTGGATTGGTGAGAGTCAAAAGCAATCCAAGTTATCGCCAGCTGTTATCCAAGGTATCACCATTTTAGGTCTTGGAATCCATTGGTGAACTCTAAATTGTCCATACATAAAATAAGAATTTAGCAGACACAACTGATAATTATACTTATCATAGTAATAATATACCATAAGTGTCCACACTGATGGACTAATTGATCCTGACTCATATAAATATGTTTTATTTATTGGACATACTAAATAGTATAGTGTATTTGATCAAGTAATGTTAACTCCTGTGAATTTTCCTGATTTTTTTTTTTTACAACAATGGATAAAAAAGATAAGGTGGAAAATATGATTAAATGAAACAAGAATAGAGGGATTGTCCTAGAGTTCCTAGAGCTGTGGAGGACCTACAAAGAATTACGACATTAACCCAAGGTTCTTAGTATGGACCTATTTCTGTTGACTGTCAATGAGCCTAAAAGTTGAACACACTTGGCAGTGAGAGTCTCTGATTAATTCTAGCTCAGCAGTATATACATTACCATTCCTGTCTTTCAGCAGAGGGTTTATTGGTTCCTTTCATCTCACCGTTCCATAACCTAAATGTTTATACTGTCTATTTGTGTGCAATATAATAAACATCACGTCCAATATAGATTACTGGTGATATATCCTGCACCTCAGAACATTGGCGGTATTTACACTGCTGAAACAACAACCATACCCCCTGTATCTACAGCAACCTCCTAGAGCGGTATTCTCTCATTTCTCAATCCCTACCATCATTAATCCCTACAGAATGCATCAGTCCCTATAGAAGTCCTAAAACATAAAAGGGAGTCTGTCACCCCATAAACACAATTTAAACTAAAGGTCCATTTACATCAACTGATTTGCAGCATTAAATGACCACCGACTGGTCAATATTTCGGAGGACATGCAGACCGTGCTTAACTCTACACACTGAATAATGTGCAATAGATCACCCAGCGAGCATAGGCTGCTATTGTTCTCGGCAGCACAAGTCCTATTTACACAGGACGATGTGCTGGCAACAATGATTATCTTTTGTGCAGTGCAAAAGATCATTTTAGAGTTTTGCTTGTTCATCAGGTGATCATCAGTCTGTTGATACTGCAAGATTATCGTTAAATGAGTATTTCTAGGAATGTTCATTCACAATAATCTTTCAGTGTAAATGCAACATAGCCTTTAAGGAATTGTAGTGTAGTTGACGCGCCCAGGGGATGGGGACGACTCGGCGCCCGGGCCTTGTTGTTGCCTGACCTTGGGGAATGTCGCGGTGGTCGTCTCCCGGGCCCGTACCCTGGGGTCACTCTTAAAAGAAGAGGGGAAGTTATATGGGATAGGGAATGTTCGTGACGCCACCCGTGGTGTCTGGTGAGGATCACCAGCGCTGCGACAGTCCTCTGAGGCCGGTGTTTAGGCAGCTTAGTTGGTACGACTCCCCACAGGAGGAGCGGGGCCTCAGGGCAGCGTAGGTGAAGGGATGCAGGACAAAGGGGACCCAGCCGGGTCAGAGGAAGAATAGGCACACACACAACAGTTCACTTCAGTACCTTTACTGGTGGTGTTTCTGGCATGGTCCAGGGTACTTCAGGGTGAAGGGTGCATATCAGGACTCCCCCCCAGTGAGTGGGTGTGGGGCCTCCCGTTCTTTGCCTTTCCTTGATAAGTTTCTGACCTGCCTGGAGCTAGGCCTGACTTGGTCTCTGTCTTGCACCTGCTGACCTGGTGGTAGGGCCTTCTGTTGGAGATCACACTCCCTGGTCTCTTGGGCCTCCATGACTCCTGACCCTGGTACGTAATCAGCTTTTGGTGTTCCTGGGACATATAGTTTGCCAGCGGTTCTGGTTGTTTCTGCTGGATGTAAGGAATCCCTGCAGACGCGGACCCGGTGTCCGGTATACATTCTTGGGGTGAGCTGGTTAAGCTCCTCTGCCCCCTATGTAGCTTGCTTACTCCACTCGCCTTCAGCCATGCTCGGGGCCCTCACTAGGCTTCACACGGGCAGTAGGCCTCGCTACTCTTCACCGCTCTCTGAGCGTCGGCACGCTCCTGGCTCACTAATCTGAGCTCTCTGAGTCTGAACCGAACTGGCTGAGCTCCACTGCAGGCTACCTTCTGCAGGAGCTCCTCTCAACAGACTGACTGAAACTAAGACTAAGACTAGACTGAGCTGCCTGGCTCCACCTTCCCTTTATATATCCCTCACGGGCTCCCTCTGCTGATCTGAGGTGGAAGGTGGAGGTGTGTGAATGCTATGAGGGCCTCTTGTGGAGAAGTCCATCCATGCACCCCTCTGGGATCTGTGGCACCAATGCACAGCAGGGCGCCACATTCACCCCTAGCAAAGCTCAGTACTCCCGGACTGAAGTAATTTTTATAACAGGTAACAACAATAACTCTTCCCTTTATGGGAAGCACTTTGCTTGAACGTTGCATAATAAAACATTATAAATATAAATAATAAATATATACATGCATACAATAAGCAACCTCAGAATTTAAATCTGTTCTGGTGAGGTCCCCTGACAGGGTATCCATCTCATGGGTAAAGTACAAGGTAGCTTGAGGGACCTGTCCAAAGTAAACCCTCAACATAGGCCCTGGGATGGCTGCAGGTCATGGCGATCCTGAGTTGGACCTTCACTTCTGCCACGCCAGACAGGTTTTTGTTCTGAGGTCACCTAAAGGGGCACTCCAGGGAGTGAAATTATTTACAGCAAACAGTTTTTGGGCCGCACATAGTCCTCAGCCACAAAGTTCTTGGCAGAACTCCTTGAACAGTTCGGCTTCAAAGGCTGGGCCTTGAGCCGTCAGCACCTGCTCTGGGTATCCATGGGGTCTGCCGAAGTATGCCTGAAATGTCCTCGCTGCTGTCTCTGCCGTCAGATCCTTGACGGGGGCGACCACCAGGAACCGGGAGTAGTGATCCACCATGGTCAGGGCATAGGAATATCCTGACCTGCTGGGTGACAGCTTGACATGATCCAGGGCCACGAGTCATCTTGATGGGTTGCAGGGGTGCCTTCTGGCTGCTGTAGTCTTTTCTTCTGAGGCTACAGGGTCCACAATTCCGGCACCACCTCTCAATGGAACTGCTCATTCCTACCCAATAAAACCGACACTTCAGCAGGGTTTCTAGCTGCTTCCAGCCAAAGTGCCCCGCTTGATCGTGGTAGGCCTCCAACACCATCTGGATGTCCGTCTTGGGCATCACTATCTGCCATACCATCTCATGGGTTTTGGGGTTGACGTACCTCCGGCACAGCTTCTCTCTATAGATGAACAGCCGGCTCTTCTCATTCCACAGCTGCTTGGCTTGTAGACACGCGTCCTTCTCCAGGGAGGAACCTTCTTGGGTTATCAGCTCTTTGACAACCGGGTCGCTGTCCTGGGTCTCCTTCCAGCTGTGGTGAGGCAGGGGGTTTAGCGTCCTGGAGGCTCGTTGCTCGTGGACCATTCCAATCCGATGAAAGGCAGGTAGTTCAATCTCCTCCAGGTCATCC
The DNA here is from genome assembly GCF_046119375.1 of Phyllobates terribilis. NCBI lineage: Eukaryota > Metazoa > Chordata > Amphibia > Anura > Dendrobatidae > Phyllobates > Phyllobates terribilis. Next base: position 492,909,606 of record NW_027362771.1, on the reverse strand, counting down.
ACTTCTTCTTCCGTGTCCAACTGGTGAGGCATCCTGGACAGGGCATCGGCGTTGGCATTCTTGCGGCCTGCCCGGTACTTAATGGTGAACTGGTAGTTTGACAACCGAGCCATCCATCGTTGTTCCATGGCTCCTAACTTGGCTGTTTCCAGATGAGTCAAGGGGTTATTATCAGTGAAGGCAGTGAACTTACTGGAGGCTAGGTAGTGCTTGAACCGCTCGGTGATGGCCCAGACCAGGGCCAGGAACTCCAACTTGAAGCTGCTATAGTTCTCTGGGTTCCTCTCGGTCGGGCGGAGCTTCCTGCTTGCATAGGCGATCACCTTCTCTCGGCCATCCTGCTTCTGACTCAGTACAGCTCCTAATCCTTCGTTGCTGGCATCAGTGTACAGCAGGAATGGTTGGCTGTAGTCAGGGTGGGCTAGGATCTCTTCGCTGGTCAGGATCTCCTTCATCACCTTAAAGGATTCAGCTTGCTCCTTACCCCACTGGAGCGGGGGATTTCTGCCTCTTGGGGACTGTCCTACCAGGAGGTCTTGCAGAGGCGCCACTTTCTTGGTATAGTCCTTCACAAACCTCCGGTAATACCCGACTAGTCCCAGGAACTGACGTACCTCCTTGAGGCTCTTCGGCTCCGGCCATTTCTGGATGGCAGTGACCTTCTCCCGGTCTGATGCTACTCCCTCCGGACTGACGATGTGCTCCAGGTACTGTACCCTTCGCTTGAGCAGGTGGCACTTTGAGGGCTTCAGCTTCATCCCATACCGGGACAGCGACTCAAATACCTCCGCCAGGTGCTTCAAGTGGTCCTCATACGTTTTGGAGTACACTATCACGTCGTCAAGGTATAGTAGTACAGTCTCGAAGTTGCGGTGTCCCAGGCAGCACTCCATCAATCTCTGGAATGTTCCGGGGGCGTTGCAGAGTCCAAACGGCATACTATTGAACTCACAGAGTCCCATCGGGGTGGTGAAGGCCGTCTTCTCCCGATCCCCCTCAGCAACAGCTACTTGCCAGTACCCACTAGTGAGGTCAAGGGTGGAGAAGTAATTTGCAGACTTTAAGGCAGCCAGGGATTCCTCTATACGTGGTAAAGGGTATGCATCTTTATGTGTAATGCGATTTACTTGTCTGTAATCTACACACATTCTCATGCTTCCGTCCTTTTTCCTGACTAGAACTAGGGGAACTGGTGGTATAGGCCTGTAACGTTCTTTGATGGGTGGATGGTCACCTGTGGGGATATGGTGTTGAACCCCCTAATCCTCCCAAAGTCAAGTGGGTGCTTACTAAATACCTGCGCGTATTCCTGAACCACCCGATGTACCCCCTGTTTTTGAAGGACAGGGGTGGTGTCTGTCCCAAGATGGTGCTGTTGACACCAATCCTCCACCTGGGTTCCCGGGTCAATATTCTCCACTTCGTCTGGTGAGGTTAAGGACTCCGCCGTGTGTATGGAGTTGTTATTTACTGTGTACAGTTTGGCAACAGTGGCGTAGCATGGTAATCTAACCTCGTCTTCCCCATAGTTTAGGAGGCGTACGGGCACCCTCCCATTGCGTACATCCACTACCCCTCTAGCAGTCAAGAGTGTAGGTCTATGCTCCGAGCTAAGGGGCTCTACTACCGCCTGGTAGCTCCGTCCTTTGAGACCTATTGCTGCTCTACACCAAATCAGCATTTCACTCATCGGGGGAATCACAATGGGTACCGGGTCTGTCACCCGTACATTACCAATTTCACCGCCTGTTAGCTTTACCTGTTGCTGGTACATAAGGGCTCGGACCTCTTTCTGGAGCGCCCTTCTCTGCCCTGGTCTGGCAGTGTCAGCTATCTGTTGGAGCAAGAACAACACTTCTCCCAAACAGTTACTAACAATATTTGTGCCAAGTACCATATACAAGTCTGTATCATCAGGATTAGTCTCTACAATTAGTCCCTGGTCCTTCAGTTCCACTCTTCCCACCTTTACTGCCATATCCTTAACCCCGACTAGGTTAAGGGGGAGGCTGTTTGAGGCATACACGGAAAGATTTGGATCTGGTGGGTGAATTTCGTCTATGGACCAGAACCTTTTGTAGAGGACATCAGGCATGATGGTTACCTGAGATCCTGTGTCCAGCAGAGCAGGTGTCGCGATGCCATCCAGCACGATGGACAGGAAAGGTCCTCCTCCCACGAACCTGCGGTACCAGTTTGATGGGCCTGAGGGGTCTACTCCTGGGTGTCGGCCCTCGGCCCCTGGGTTTGCTCGTTTAAAGGACAGCTCTGGACGGCGTGACCTGTCTTGTGGCAGCAATGGCAGACAGGGTCCTTCGGCGGGCGGCGTTAGTCGCTGGTCCTCCCAGGGGGTGGCGTTGTCCCCTTTCTCATCCAGGGGACATCCTCAGGGCAGTCGGCTAGCAGGATCCTTCCTTCCTCCTCGGGCGCCGTCCGCAGCTGCAGGGTACTCAGTACAGTGGTCAGGGTTTTTCTCAACTGATGCACTTCAGAGCGCAGGCTGTCCAGCTCACTAGGGGACGTTGCTGGAACCTTGGCTTCAGCAGCCACCAGGGAAAAGGTGGACGCTGCAGGCACTGGGGTGGCCCCACCCTGGTAACATTGGATAGCAGTTGTTTCCAGGGGCTGCAGTCCTTTTATAGCCATGTCCTTAAGGGTGTCAAAGGTGGCATCTGGATGATCCAGGGACCACCAACGCATAGTCCTGCTCTCCTCTTGAGACCTCAGTCCCCGGACAAACTGTTCCTTCAGCATTTTATTTTCATTATTGATGCTGGTTGGACTAACCTGTTTCAGAGCTCGCAGTACGATCCTCAAAGACAGTCTGTAACTTTTTAAAGATTGTGGACACTGACTCCTGGTCTGCGGCCGACCAGGTTTCTACTTCTCGCTCCGCAGCACCAGTCAATTGTCCCAATACAACAGCGGCTCCTAGCTTGCCTGTCATAGAGTACATGTCCAGTATACCGCATATTTTCCTTTTGAATCCATACAGGGTATCTGGTTTGCCACTGTACTGGGGGGCCACTTGGCTCCAGGGATGTACGGTAGAGCCATGGGTATGACAGGGGTTACAAGCCCTGCTGGTGGAGCGGCTGCTCCGGCCGGCTCGGCGCCGGGCGCGGGTTGATCATCAGGGCCGTTAACCGGTACTCCAGCGTTGTGCTGTTCTTCGGACATTCTGGCGCCCCCCTAGCAAACCGTGGCCTACCTTCTTTTCTTTTCTTCTGGTAGGCCGCAGCTCCACAGGTGACGGTCTTCCTTCAGGACCTTGCGTCGCTTGCGTCCTACGTCAAAGCGCTCACCGGGGCTCCTTCCAGGACCTGGCGCTTCCTGGTTTGATGTCAAGGCGTGGGGTGTGTCCGGGGCTTCGCGCGCTTCAGCAGGTACGCCTCTCAGTTTCCCACAGTTACGCCCTTCTTCCCGCTCGGCGGCACAACAATGGCAGCGATCTTCGCCACAGTTAATTATACAGTTTTGATTAAAGGCGCACAGTTACTGGTGGCAATGGGCACAACACTCCGTCGTTGCAGCGGGCACGGAATCCTGTTTGTGACGCCAGGAAGAGATGACGCGCCCAGGGGATGGGGACGACTCGGCACCCGGGCCTTGTTGTTGCCTGACCTTGGGGGATGTCGCGGTGGTCGGCTCCTGGGCCCGTACCCTGGGGTCACTTTTAAAAGAAGGGGGGAAGTTATATGGGATAGGGAATGTTTGTGACGCCACCCGTAGTGTCTGGTGAGGATCACCAGCGCTGCGACAGTCCTCTGAGGCCGGTGTTTAGGCAGCTTAGTTGGTAAAACTCCCCACAGGTGGAGTGGGGCCTCAGGGCAGCGTAGGTGAAGGGATGCAGGACAGAGGGGACCCAGCCGGGTCAGAGGAAGAATAGGCACACACACAACAGATCACTTCAGTACCTTTACTGGTGGTGTTTCTGGCACGGTCCAGGGTACTTCAGGGTGAAGGGTGCATATCAGGACTCTCCCCAGTGAGCGGGTGTGGGGCCTCCTGTTCTTTGCCTTTCCTTGATAAGTTTCTGACCTGCCTGGAGCTAGGCCTAACTTGGTCTCTGTCTTGCACCTGCTGACCTGGTGGTAGGGCCTTCTGTTGGAGATCACACTCCCTGGTCTCTTGGGCCTCCGTGACTCCTGACCCTGGTACATAATCAGCTTTTGGTGTTCCTGGGACATATAGTTTGCCAGGGGTTCTGGTTGTTTCTGCTGGATGTAAGGAATCCCTGCAGACGCGGACCCGGTGTCCGGTATACGTTCTTGGGGTGAGCTGGTTAAGCTCCTCTGCCCCCTATGTAGCTTGCTTACTCCACTCACCTTCGGCCATGCTCGGGGCCCTCACTAGGCTTCACACGGGCAGTAGGCCTCGCTACTCTTCACCGCTCTCTGAGCATCGGCACGCTCCTGGCTCACTAATCTGAGCTCTCTAAGTCTGGACCGAACTGGCTGAGCTCCACTGCAGGCTAACTTCTGCAGGAGCTTCTCTCAACAGACTGACCGAAACTAAGACTAAGACTAGACTGAGCTGCCTGGCTCCACCTTCCCTTTATATGTCCCTCACGGGCTCCCTCTGCTGGTCTGAGGTGGAAGGTGGAGGTGTGTGAATGCTATGAGGGCCTCTTGTGGAGAAGTCCATCCATGCACCCCTCTGGGATCTGTGGCACCAATGCGCAGCAGGGCGCCACGTAGTTTTCAAGAAACAATCTTTATTCTGTTTTTCAAATTAGGTGCTTGGTGCATCCTTGGTGTGACCAAATTCTCAGTGCACTGTTCCACCTCTCAATTACCACGCCTCACTGACTCTCTATAATTTGATTGTGATCACTTGGCCAGAGCAAGCGCTGCTTAAAGGGGTTGTCCCAGTAACAAAGTACATTTTAATCAATAGACCTTGGAATAAAAATAAGTTCCTCAACTGGATGTGTTGTAAAAAATGCTCCTGTGCTGAGATAATCTTATAAATGTGCCCCTGCTATGTACTGTGTAATGGCTGTGTCTGACCATGCAAGGACATGGTCTGATCAAGCCACATCTCCTGGGCAGGGTAGGAAGCAAAAGAAGATACAGACAGGACAGGATGAGATCGCAGCTGATTCATTCTGTGAGGTGAAACATTTTTGTGCCTGTTTTTAAACATATTTCACCTTACAAAAAGCAGCAGCTGCGATCCCATGCTATCCTGTCAGCATACTTTCTTTTGCGTCCTCACGTGCCCAGGAGCTGTGGTATGATCAGACCATGTACCTGTACGGTGAGACACAGCCATTACACAGTGCACAGCAGGAGCACATGTATAAGATTAGCTCAGCACAGGAACAGTTTTTAACACATCCAATTGTGCAACTTCTTTTTATTCCAAGATCTATTGATTAAAATTTACTTTTTTGTGGGAAAATCCAAGCCTCAAAAAGAAGCCTATGGCCCAGGAGGTCCTGGACTGCAGGACCAAGCACATATACACAATCTTCTCTTCTCTGTGTTGTGGCGAGGTTTTGACTGCAGGTGCTCTGGCCTTTACCTGTGTTAGTTTCATCTTAAATGTGTGCTCAACTGGGCTGAACACAGATTTAATAGGGATCCATTTAGGATCCAAAAGAGTCAGCTCTTTTTGGTAAGAGTAGCCAGAAGAGCCAGATCACCAAAAAGAGCCTATCACTACTCCCGTCAGTGCAGTGTAGTGCACACACCTTCCTGCAGCTACACTGTGTGTGCACATGCCCAAGGTTTCTGCTCAGGCGACACTTGAGTCACAGGGTGCACTGAGTGCTCAGCTACGCCAAGGGTCCACTGAGCACCCTAATTTACACATGGAATAAAGAAAGTTTTTTTTAAAACTACACATATGATTTTTACAGGGGCTAAGTTCCCAATATGACTATGTTCTTAGTTTAATTTGTGCTTTGGGGGAACGGACCCCCTTTAAAACTTTGTTTTGAATTAAAGAGGACATTTCACCAGTTTGAACACATTAAACTGGTTATATCATAGTTGCTGCAGAGCTGTGTAAAACATGTTGCTTTTTTTTTTAATTTCTCCACTCCATTGTGGAGATATTAGCTTGTAAAGTTTCTACAACACTCGGCTATAGTAAGGGGATGATTGGAAATGTTGCTAAGAGACTGATAAAGCGCTGTTTATATATTATAAGGGTAAATCCTGATAATGGGTTCCCTTTAACGCTGAGTTCTGACCAGTTGCTATTGCCAACAAAGACAGTTATTCTTTTACAGAGTTTTGATAAATGAGGCTCATTGTGCGCCTACATGGATTAGGCCTCATTTATCAAAGCTGCCTGAAAGAACAACAATCCTGGCCGACCATAGCAACCAATCAGAGCTCAGCTTTTATTTTATAAACTGCTCTGATAAAATGGAAGCCGGGCTGCTATTGGTTGCTATGGGTAACCATTTTAATAACTGAGGCCTAGTGTCTACAAAAGTGATAATATCTTTGTATGTTGCTACATTTATGTAATTAAAGTACCATGACAACACATAAGAATAGCAACTTCTAGGCCCATTCACACGGATAGCATGAGGTAGCCGCCATTACATCAAAATGCACCTAGCTTAAGGCTTCTTAGTAAATCTGCCATAACATGTCAGGCATAATATATTCAGCTAAATGGCTGTCTACGTTCATAAGAGAATAGACACTTCAAGTCATAAATCAGCAGCTAAGAATGGTAGAACAGGTTACATTGTTAAGGATTTCCATTACCCTCTCAGTGCTGCTATGAGCATAATGCTTCTCTGCCATCAATTAACCCTTCAACACTTCACACCGAAGGGTATTTTTAACCTGTTCCGTGCCAAAATGCCACAGTGCCCAGCTCCAGGCGCCTGTTCGCCAGCACTGGGTTTGTTTTCACAGCAGTTTTTTTTTACTTTTTGGCTGTCAGGGTGAGCGGGTGTACAGGAAGATTAATGATGTGGGCGTGTAAGGGACTCATAATGGTTTGTTTGATGTGACAAGTCGGGTAGCGGCTGATTTATGTCATAGGCAGATAGGTATTTAATTGTGCACCTCATGGCACCAGTTCAAAGCGAGCTCCTCCTGCCCCCACCCCTGCTCTTCTGTACCGCTCCAGCTATGAAATCTTTAAAGCTCTGACTGACAGATGTACTCTTATACTTTTTATATCCTCTGCAGGAGGTGTACAACCTGCCCTACTGTATGTTTGCTTGTAATAAATTCTCCTGCGACTTCTGCACAGTATGTACAGAATGCCGCTCTATGCGCTCACAAAGGAACCACAATTAGACCAAAGCACGAAAAGTCAATTAAAATCACCACCGATTTTATTAACGCTAGTAAAACACAAACTTTTTAGACCATGTGTAGTTCCAGCCGCGATGGAAATAAGACCTTAGCATGCACTGGTAGTTCTGAGGATCAGTGATGGGAGTTGTCATCGGGCAACAGTTGGAAAGTCAGAGGGGACCTAAACCTAGGAATTACTTGAGCAAGTGACATTTTCTGATTGTCCACAGATTTCTTTTAAACTACAGGGATATTGCTCTATATTAGGATTGCTTTTTTTAAGGGCAGGTGCAGACGAGCATATGTTACGCTATAGGGCTGTGCATATGTTCGATTTTTAACTCGGACAGTGTGCATACCCGAGTTTGATCCAATTCTGATCGCTATCGGCCATGCAAGTCAATAAGTGCATGGAAACCATTGGACTACATTCGGATGTCATCTGAGTGAAGTCCGATTTCCGCGGCCTCAAAGAATGGAGAAATTTTCTTCTCCATCTTTTCCTCATCCGAGAGAATCGGAGCACGCTATACTCACACGCTGATCTGAGTGTTATTGGCCTAATCCGCCCAATTCTCTCAGATGAGAGAATCTACAACCGTCTGCACCTGCCGATATTGTAGCCATTTTCCAGCCCGTTGCAGGAGGCTGCATGGTGGTACCTGAGTACTACGACATAGTAGCTCCAAACGACACAGGATGGTTAATGCCATGATTTTTTTGCATTATTTATTTGTAAGTACAGCAAGACCATATGCATCCTAATGGATGCCCTGTACAACATGGAGCAATAGTACAGTCACGTGTATGAGTCATTATATAGACATGGAAAAAAAGTTGTGTGTGTTATTAGCATTACTTAATTGCAGAATATCCCAAACTATTCATTTCTGGAACCTATTACATTTCTGGATCCTCCTTAAGAAGAACCAGTACTTCCCTCACATTGTCTCAAGGGCATTGCACCCAGCCAGACTCTGCTCTACACTGATGAGGCGCAAACACTCCAAAACAGGCTGTCTGTAGATGAGTTACTGGCTTGGCTCTTATCCCTGTTATGTTGCAAGGCTCACTTGAAGGAGCGAACATTGACTTATAGGGTAGTCACCTCTGCTAGGTGGTATTTGCAAAATAGTGTCTTTCGTTATTTACATTTATGGTTCCGAGAAGAGACTTCAGATGTAGGCATTTTAGATATTCAGATTAATATTATTTTTGTGACTTTAGCATAACTTATGCATAAAGGTCAGTATCGTTCCAGAAAAAGCTGTACAATTTTCCGCCTTAGGGCCTGGGTCCTACCTAATGCATACTTTGTTTTAATAAACATCTACTTTACATATATTATGGTATTCACTTACATTACTGGCCTTAAATAGGAGATACAATTAATATTGTCATTGCATTTATTAAAGGGAGTCTGTCATCCCAAATTTACACTTCAAACTAACCACATTAGTGTTTTACGGGCGGAGCAAAAATAAAAATTGTTCTATTAGTTTTCAAATAAGTTCCTCCATTACTTTAAAGATAAATTTATTGTAATATGCAAATGAGTTTGGCTCGTGCTGTCACCTCTGTCTATGTTGATTGACAGCACTGACTTTTATAGAGCCAGCACTGTAAACCTCCAGAATGAGTGCACTGACTCTGTGCGGGAAAGAGTGTCACTCTCCCCTCTCTGCTAACATTACTTGTATCCACTTTGCAGATATCATTCCTGTGCAGGAGGGAACAGATATCACTCTCTCCTTTCTGCTGACATTGCTTGCTAGATTGCTACACCCGAGTGATGTCAGCAGAGAGGAGAGAGTGATGTGTGCACTCACTCCTTGACACTATACAGCAAGTGATATCAGTAGACAGGGTAAGCCTGTAGGTTTATCTTCAGACAGTGCAGGCTGTGGGCAAGCCAGCACTGTCAATTGACATAGAAGCAGGTGGTGATATGCTAAATAAGTGGGTGGATTGGTGTATTTAGCAATACCAAAGATGCACTGAACAACAGGCTTGTCAACTGCACTTCTGCTTCTGTGAAACTCCGAGGAAGAGGCTTAAAATGAAGAAGCCCGTTACGCGAACAGTAGTAAGGTGATTGGATCCACGAGAATCCCCTTTCCCTCCTCCTTTTGGTAAGGCCATGCTTGCACCGTACAAATCAGCCTTTTTAGCACATGCACGGTACAAACTGTGGGAGAAATTAAAAAAAAAATCACAGATGTGTTTTTTCTTCCAGACACTATGAACAACAGTAAAAACACACCTGCTTTTTGTGGAGTGTCTCTATAAATTTGCTGATTGTAGGCAACCCAGCTGAGCACCCTACTTTGTATATTGCTATAAAGTTATTTTTTGGTATTTTTTGGAGTAGCGGAGGAATTGATCTGAGATTTAAAAGAAATTTTTTTATTGTTGCTTCATCCCTTACAAGGCTATTTAGTTTGGAATGTAAATTTGGACTGATGATCTTTCTTTAAATGGGTGGTTCAGTATATTCTATTATGTTACTCAATCATTTCTGAATTTAACATCATAGAACAACTCATAGCTAGGAGATCAACCATTATTTAAAAAAATGCTCTTCACTCTCACTTTATTGGAGTCATGACTCCATGCATACTTCTCTAAGAAAACACCATCGTTGGACTTTATAACCCTACATCAGTGCAGACGAGGCCCACCAGCACAGTCAGTTCTTCATTGAGATGATTGTAGGTATGAATGGTCATCTGTTGTTACCCTCCACCAATGTGAACTTCTATCTTTAACCTCAGCTACTTATCTTTAGCTTCTGGACAAAGTTGGCCTTTCTACAACTGTGGCACCACTGCAGGTTCAGTCGCCACAGAGGTACTGCATCTCATCCAGAGGTGTGGTACCCCACTCTCAAGTAAGGAGGGAGTACTACCCGGGACCCACACACCCACATCCAATACACTCCACTTCAGTAGGGAAGGGCGAGATTGCTCCTAAGGGAGAGCACAGTCCCTGGTCCCCAGCTGGAGGGTGGAACTAGGTAGAGGAGGTGGGTGGAGGAAGTAGATCAGGGGAGCACCGTCAGGAAGAGTATAAAAAAAAGGTAGAAGGTTCTAGAACAAGCCAGTCTCCTGCTCCAGTGCAGTGTGAGTACAGAGGAGAAACAGTGGGGAGTGGGAGCTCAGAAGGAGCTCCACTCCGGAGAGAGGAGAGTGGGCCTAGTAAGAGAGGCCCAGGAGAGAGAGTGAGAGAGGACGGGAGCAGAGGGAAGGCTCCAGAGACAGAGGGGATCCCAGGGGCACGGTGAGTGCAGGAAGCCACCCGTGCGCCCGAATCTACACGGATGTGGAGGGATCAGGCCGCAGAGGGGACCGGCCCCTAAACTAGTGGAGAATAATCAGGCTCAGCTAGATAACCTGAGGCTGCTGTACTTGCAAGGTGCAGAGGCCAACCACCACAATTACATCGCTGAAAAGGTGGCCGTGGAGGGTCCAGGGGATTGCAAGTCGCCCGACAAGACCTGAGGCTACCGGCTTGGGACACTGATTGTGAGGCGCAGGGCAGGAGGGTGAGAGCCAGCGCAGGGAAGACGACTGGGAAAGGAAAATAGAACGGGGTCCCGTTTAAGTACTCCTGAGAGACTTGAGAGTTGCTGAACCCATTCCCTGGTGAACACGGGATGACGTGGGAGGTTACACACTGACCTTGGTAACCTGGAGTCTTGAACAACTGTGAGTAAACCTTGAAGACTGCACCCCATTGTGTCTTGGAATTATTGCTGTGCCATCACCAGCCCTGCACTACACAGCACCAACAACATCTACCTCATAACATTACTATTTCCTGCCCTGGAGCTTAGCTCTGCCTGTGGAGAGCTGAACCAACTCTGCTGCGTCACCATCAGCTCCAGAGGATCTGCACCGCAGCGGCGGCTCCATATAGCCGCATACCACAGGTGGCGTCACTAACATTATCTCTAAAAACTTTTATTCCCCTTTTACTTTTCCCCTTTAATTGACTGCCCTGGGTCACAGACCGGGTCACTGCCACCATGACATCCCCCAGCATCGACCGGCCCGGCTACCGAGTACCCCACGGCCCAGGGGGCACGTCACAACCCTCCAAAGTCTTCATCGCTGGAGACTAGTGTTTTATTAGATATGTGACGTTATCCAGCTACGCTGCTGTAGTGCGTCACTCAAGGGTACCTTAATAAAGTGCCTAAAGATATACTTAAATGTAAAATTACTATTTCTTAGCCAGTCTTTTGTGAAAGTCTTGGTTTACACTATGTTAATGTTTTACACTAAGCATTTTGTCAGCGTAGAGCAGTGTTCCCCAACTCCAGTCCTCAAGGCCCACCAACAGGTCATGTGTTCAGGATTTCCTTAGTATTACACAGGTGATGGAATTATTGCCTGTTTAGGTGATGCAATTATCACCTGAGCAATACTAAGGAAATCCTGAAAACATGACCTGTTGGTGGGCCTTGAGGTCTGAAGTTGGGGATCGGTCATCTCAGCCGATATTCCCATAAACAGGGAGTATTCTCCCTGAGTTCTCCCTGTGTTCTCTATGAGGAAGCCACCAACTGATAGCTCAGCCGGCGGCTCATCTCAGGGAAAACACTGCAGTTGGCAATCTGAAATCTAACATCTCAGCAGACCATTAGTTGACTATCGCCCCCATAAGCTGTAGACTGATGGTAGAACCTGTCGATATTGATGGGTTCAGCTGACATTAGTCTAATGTATATGGGGGTCTTACATCCTTGAAATGTCATGGAACATGGAAGCAGCATCTTAGGTAAGACTAGTTGGTTGTACAGAGGCCTAATTCTAGGCAAATGCCTAATCAGCTCTTTAATGTGTTTTATACACCATGGCCTATGGATCTCAGGAATAATCCCCAGATTTATGTCCAGGATGAAAAAGGTTAAAAATTAAAGTTTGTGTCTAGATAGAACCTGACATAACCTGTTGCAAAATAATGACTGAGTGCCGAGTACTGGCCTGCTCAGATTAGGAAGATTGCTGAACAAACAGCTGGAAAACAAATTCACTTTCTGTTTGCTTATAAAATACAGCTTCAGGCCAGTGCTTGTTATGGTTAGACAAGATGGGCCAAATGGTCTTTACGTGCTCTCAAACAACTATGATTTTATGTCTGAGACCTTCTTATGTCTGGGTTCAAGTCAATAAAAATGTCTTCAAAGGGGAAGAAATTCTTATTGACTATCACATTCATACACTCCGCATAAACATGAGTGGTAGTCATAAGTATAGCTAAAAAAATATATATATGCTTAGGAGCAGACATAGAAGAGGCCCCTGTTAAAGAACTATATATGGGCCATTTGCAGTTCAATAGCTCATCATAATGCACAATTCCACCTGCTTTGGAAGTGGAAGTGGGCCCCGTCCCCCCTGTAAGGCTGCCCAAGTACCAATGTTATGGTTGCCCTTATGTATGCTGCTACATATATCGATATCAGCCAACAATTCTTGTCTTCTGACAGGTGCAGTACTGTATGTCCATGGTTGGACACTAATGGTGCTTTCACATTGCGTTCTTGCCCATGATCAGTGGTTCTGTTGAGGTTTGAGTCCAAGTCCTCGGCAAAATGGGATTCGGGCATATGCTCCGACGGGGCCATAGATTATAATGGTGCTGACAGAGTCAACGTGCACTCTGACGTGCATCATTTTCGGGCGTATATGCCTTTTGGAGGTGGACACTCAGATGCACCAGGATCCACCGCACTCCTCTTTTCTTGACATATTATTTATGTTCACATATGTACAGTAGCTTATCACTAATTATATATGTGCTCCCATATGATCGGTCTCATGTATTTTTAAAAGCTTTTTCCATGATTCTTGTGATTAACTACAAGTTAGGGGCGTTCTACAAGCTAGAAACAAGTCCATTTTTCTGCCATATAGGGTCGCTTTTTTAATGTTTCTACAATAAAGATCAACTATTTTACCAGTCGATGTACTGAAAATCCTTTATTTTCTACTGTTGCTGCCTTCGCTGGAGCAAAAAACAGCTGATCAGCTGCTTGGTTGGGGTGTCGGAGCCTGACTGATCTGCTATTGATCACCAATCCCGTATATAGTTCATCAAATACCTATACCCGGACAACCCCTTTAAGCTAACTGAAGACACTCAAGTCAGATCAAATTTTACCGGATCTTGTTGTAAAATGGCCATCGAATACAATAGCCATAGTCATTTTTCACCCACATTTACAGACATGCCCAACAATAATCATATTTGATTTTCATGAGATTATTATATTGTATGACATTAATGTTGAAATGATGTAAAGTCCAATTATAAGATTACCTATAATACTGCTGCATGCAGCTACTGGCAAGCATTAGTTATGTATGGAGACCAGCACACTGCCTACTATGGAAGGAAAATATACAACTGGCAGAATTAGCTAATCACACATATGGAAAAAATACCACTTTTGTTATGCACTGTAATGATATAAGTTTTATGATATACTGTAGCTTATATCTAGATATAAGTTTTAGTCATAAAAATTTTAAGTGGTTTTTCAGACTTGAGATATTTTTAAGATGAATCTTTTTGAGGCATCAGATGAGTTCTGGCCCCCTCCCTCTAAGCCACCTTAAAAGCAGTCTTGGGTGACGCCAACATTCATGGTGACACCACCTTTTTGGTTATATGTCCCAATTCTACACTGCAGGTTCTCATGTTCTTTATTAAAAAAGAAAACTAGTAATCTTGCAATTTTCACACTGGCCACTGGGGCTTTTTAGAGTTGTTCTTCCTGTCCTTTCAGGAAGAGTTTTCAGCAGGCTCCTTATCATCAGAGGCATAGGATCCACCAAGCACAGTATGAGTTGTCACAGCTCCCCTTGCTCACTGTCCCTTTACAATGACACTTGGCAAGCTCATTAGCTGCTTTAACACAAACATATAGGATCAGAGTCTGTTCACTTAGGCTAATGCACATATGCATTTCCTGAAACAACAAGTTAAAGAGACTTTCCACTACTTTTTGATTGATGACCTATCCTCAATGTCTGATCAGCTGGGGTCTGACACCTGGCACCCCCACCAATCAGCTGTTATCGGTGTCAGCAGCAGCTGCCGGCCGGAAGAACTGACTTGAGCTGGCCGTCTTCTGATAGTGGCCGCCACAGGGAACTACACATCCGCCTCCTATTGATTTGAATAGGAGGCGGATGTGCGGTACCAAGTCTCGGCCATTACCAAAAGATGACCAACTCCGAAAGTGAGTACTTCCGGCCGGCAGCTGCTGCTGACACTGATAACAGCTGACTGGTGGGGGTACCAGGTGTCAGACCCCAGCTGATCAGACATTGATGACCTATCCTAAGAAGAGGTCATGGAACAAAAAGTAGTGGGCAACCTCGTTAAAGTCTAAAAATAAGCCTCTGTGGCCAGTGTGAAAAGTGCAAGATTTCTATTTTTTTCTTTTTAATAAAGATTATGATGCAAAAAAAAACTCAAAACATTGCCAAATTTAAAAATATATATATACATTTAACCCAAAAACCTAATTTGAACAGTATGTCCTTTTGTGATGGCGCATTCCCTTTACATATTTGGTTAGATTATATAGGATACAACATTTTCTACCAAACCCTTTCTGAAAAACAAATTCTACACTACAGTTCTGTATTCTGTTCGATTAAAAGCAATAATGATGAATGGCCTTCCCCAGACATGATGACACCTATATTTCATACTGTCATTGCCTCATTTTCCATTTCAAAACCAGCAGTGTAAAAAGTCCTGAAATGTGACATATGTAGTTGATTAATAACATGAGCATGTTCAGGGCAGAATTGCATAACACAAGCAGAAACTGTATCATATGTTTACTGCCATGATCTCAAATTAGCGTTACCCCTCCTTGCCCTTACCCGGTAACATGGACTAAATACACCATTAGCAGAGCAATCAGTATATATTGTGCACTGTATAATGAGAACGCAGGATTCCTAATATCAGGACATTGACATGGCCACTCATTACTCATCTACTAAATAAACTCATGACTTTATTGACGTGCAATATGTTACATCTGTCATAGGTTCTCCATAAATTCAAATTGCCCTAAATTACCCTACTGATGTAATTACGACCATCATAAATGATGTTATCTTTAAATACAATTATTTTATCTCCCATAGCAAATCAGTAAATGTCTTGTAACCAAAAGACAAGGGCATTGCATTAGGAGATGCAGAGGTAGATGTCTCACCCGGGCCATAGTGCCGTAGCAAGCCTTAGTCACATTAGAGGACACTAGTTTTGGACATGAACGTGGTAGGTGGAGTCCCTGTTACAGATTTTGCAAGAGGGTCTAGGAGCATCAAGTTGCTAGGTACATGACCGTGTACTGCCAACACGGGTTCCATGGTTCAACATGCCCCCATCTTCCAGCACTCACCTTTCCCCCACGAAATAAAAACACTGCACCTGTATTTCTTTGGATAAATTTGGCCACAGCGGCCATTTTATTAACAAACAACATTAACATATTAACAGTGTTAGAAAATAAATAAGAAGGGAGGGTTCTTGGAGTTAAAATTAGATCTGGCATAAATTAAACCGAACTCGAACCACCATATTACCCTCAGCCGTCCATCACCAGCTCAAGGGCACCAAAAGCTCCCAGGGTAAAACCCCGTCCAGAGCCCAAAACCAAATGCCAGATCACCCCGGTTAATCAAGGCACTGCCTGTGATTATCCAATATTCATTCCACCGGCACTTCTGTGCCAACTCCAAGAACCCCACCCCCCGCCAAGCCACTGCGACAAACCCTCATAAAACTTTACATGTCCTTTTTTAATATAACCCATCGATAATACACAATATCAATAACTCCTTTATCTCCTCCTCAGTAAAACCACCCTTTCACCATTAACTTCACAGAATACCAACAGAAAGAAGGGATGGGTGGGTGGGAACTTTCCCCGCTGACTTCCTTCCTGGACTGACCGTTTTCCCGCACTTTTCCTTATTTTATCTCCCCCCCTTTCCCAATGCCCGCCCCTCCAGGCTTATAACCAATCCCGATATTGGGATTAAAATTACACCCTCGTGGCCCATCCCGGTCATGTGGGGCTTCCTTCTAGTTACACTTGCTTCCAGCCCCCTTCTTGACCGTGTACTGCCAACACGGGTTCCATGGTTCAACATGCCCCCATCTTCCAGCACTCACCTTTCCCCCACGAAATAAAAACACTGCACCTGTATTTCTTTGGATAAATTTGGCCACAGCGGCCATTTTATTAACAAACAACATTAACATATTAACAGTGTTATAAAATAAATAAGAAGGGAGGGTTCTTGGAGTTAAAATTAGATCTGGCATAAATTAAACCGAACTCGAACCACCATATTACCCTCAGCCGTCCATCACCAGCTCAAGGGCACCAAAAGCTCCCAGGGTAAAACCCCGTCCAGAGCCCAAAACCAAATGCCAGATCACCCCGGTTAATCAAGGCACTGCCTGTGATTATCCAATATTCTTTCCACCGGCACTTCTGTGCCAACTCCAAGATCCCCACCCCCCGCCACCAACGAACAGCCCTGACCACCTCAGGCTCGTGAGCGCCCCAACACAACAAAAGCCCTTTCGATCCCCTCCTGTATGACCAATGCCCATAAATCAATGCCAATATCATTCAAATGTACGCCGTCCTTTTTCCAAAAATCTCCAACTCCCACTTCCAGATCAAGATGCCGCACGCTTACTCCCCCGTTCCTGGCAACAAAAGCTGATATAGCTCTGTTCAACTTTATAAGTGCCCTATTAATTCCCTTCAATGATCTGGCCTCCCTCCATTTTCCTCTGGGCACAATGTCAGACCACACTGTCAACACCTCAGGAAAAGATGTCCATAACCTTAACAGACCGATTCGAATGTCCCTCATCAATTCCCTAACCGGCCGAGCCGTCCAAATCATTTCCCCCCATATGCACCACCAAAATATCCGGAGCCCGATCCAAACGAGCTGCTTTATGGAATTCTGGCACCACCCTTCTCCAAACCATCCCTCGAAAAACCCAACCACCGAACCACCGCTTGCTCCCTGCTAAAACCCATTTGCCTACCGTCCGGCCTCACGTCCGCCCTCAGCGCCCCCCAATTGACGAAAGAGTGTCCTAGCATCCAAACTAACAACGGGACGCCACCAGCAACAAGACAACCAAAAGGTATTCGAATCTCAAAAGGCAAATTACCTAAGACTGCATACCTAATGCCTTACATAAGACAGGTAACGATCAGAACTCCACCTCCCAATACGTTTTATCACATCCTTGCCTAACCCCAAGCCATCCGCTTCTGATGCCGCACCAATTCTGAATGAATGTGACCCGTATACCTCAGG
The DNA here is from genome assembly GCF_046119375.1 of Phyllobates terribilis. Classification (NCBI taxonomy): domain Eukaryota; kingdom Metazoa; phylum Chordata; class Amphibia; order Anura; family Dendrobatidae; genus Phyllobates; species Phyllobates terribilis. Next base: position 492,891,944 of record NW_027362771.1, on the reverse strand, counting down.
GCTAAGGCCCAGCTCAGCAATCCCCTTTTTAAACACCGCTATGAATTGAAAACGTGACAAAAAGTCTCCATTTTCATGACACAATAATGGGCCCTTCCGCCCTGGCCAAACCTGCCAATAAGCCAATAAACATCTCTTAGAACAAAGAAAAGATCCCATAACCTCACCCAATATTACTCGTTTACCTTTGCCCAATTGATCCGTCTTCCCCCACCTAATCCAAAATTCAATACCCCCATCTCGACCACTCATATCCTCAGCAAACAAACCCCCAACCTTATTCCTGCTTGGTGCCACCAATTCACCTACTCTTAGCGCGCCAAAAAACGCCAATGAAAAAGCCAACCTAAACAGTGTGGCTTCAAAAACTGAACAACAAATCTTATCCAATACAAAACCCAAACGTTCCAAAATACTAAAGGTAACCGGCCTCCTTTTATCCAACTCTTTACCTCTTCTCCTAAAGCCCTTGAGAGCTTGCTTCACTAAAAAGGACTTCGTAACATCCTTTATCCCCTGCAATTTAAAACCAAACGCTAAACCTGCAACAAACTTGCCAACTTTTGAAACCGACCATCCGCTCTCCGCTGCCCTTCCCACGAGAAACAACACCGCCATCTCTCTATCTCCATCACTCTCCATCACACCCCACTGCATAATCCAACTTTGCCATACTCGCCACGATGCCTCGTATAATGCCCAGGTCTGTCTCGTGATGGACTCCCGTTATTAACCGTCCCGCTCTTCCATAACCAGCTGCCACAAGAGCCAAGGGCATTCCTGTCCCACGTCCTCTGCTTCTGGAGCTAGCGTCCTAAAACGATCCCACTGAAAACGAGACAAGGCATCTGCTATGGAATTTTGTACACATGGAACATGTACCACTGAAATCCAAGCGTTCAGCTTAAGACAACAAAGTACTAGTTCCCTCAGTAGCCTAATCACAGGCGGAGACGAGGCCGACAAACTGTTGATGACAGACACCACTCCCATGTTATCGCAGTGAAACCGAATTCTCCTGTTGGCGAAACACTCTCCCAAATGGTAACCGCAACAACAATAGGAAACAATTCCAAAAATGCCAAGTTCCTCATAAGACCCCACTCTTTCCACACCTTCGGCCACTCGCCAACGCTCCACCGCCCTTTCCAGTAGGCCCCCGTAACCGACACCTCCTGCCGCATCCGTAAATATCTCACAATCAAAACTGCTCAAGAACTCCTGCGGGATTACTGACCTGCAGTTATAACTTTCCAAAAACAATTTCCAAACTTTTAGATCCTCCTTGTGGTCCTTATTAAGGCGAATGAAATGATGCGGCGCGCGCACTCCTGCTGTCGCTCCTGACAACCTGCGACAACATATTCTGCCCATTGGCATAATCCAGCAGGCAAAAATTCAAATGCCCTAACAGCGACAGTAGCTCCCTCAGGGTCACCTTGCGCAACTTCCTGATCCTATCGACCTCCTGTTTAAGCAAACTCAATTTATCATCCGGTAACCGACACTCCATTCTTTCGGTATCAATTACAATGCCCAAAAAACTTAAAATGGTGCCAGGTCCTTCCGTTTGTTCTTCTGCTAACGGCACGCCAAAATGCTCTGCTACCCACACCATAGTACCTAACAAATTCCTACACAACAACGATTGCGGGGGGCCTATAAACAAGAAGTCATCCAAATAATGAATGACCGACTTAACAGAAGCCAGGTCCTTCACTACCCATTCCAAAAAGGAGCTAAACGTTTCAAACAAAGAACACGAAATTGCACAACCCATTGGCAAACACCTATCCACATAGTACTCCCCTTCCCAAAAACAAACTAACAATGGGATGCTATCCGGGTGAACTGGCAACAACCTAAAGGCTGACTCGATATCAGTCTTAGCTAGCAACGAGCCTGGCCCGTATCTCCGTACCCAATGCACTGCCGCATCGAATGATGTATATTCAACCGAACACAACTCCTGCGCAATACCATCATTAACCGAAAGCCCCTTCGGGTACGACAAATGCTGAATTAAACGAAACTTATTCAGCTCTTTCTTGGGCACAACCCCCAAAGGCGAGATAATCACCTTTCTACTAGGCAATTCCTGAAACAGTCCAGCCATCCTGCCCAATTCCACCTCCTTAGCCAACTTCACACTAACCACTTCCGGATGAAGGGAAGCCGACGTCAAATTTTTAACTAAAAAGGGGGGCCTCATGATCAGGAGGAGGGGTTCTAAACCCTTCCAAAAAACCATCTGCAATGACCTTAGCCTTCAATTGATCCGGATACCTACTTAGAAAGGGGGGCCATCGCGTGAACCCTCACCAGAGTCACCCCTTTAACCGGTACCCACTGTCGGCTTTCCCTTACCCTTCTTAAAGCATTTTGATGCTCCGTGCAAACTTCCGTTACAATGGGAGCACACATGTTTAAATTTACAGGAGGTCCCGAACTTGCATTGACCGTCATTAAATTGCCAGCAAGTTCCCGCTTCCTTTTTTTTTTTTTTTTTTGTGCTGTGTGCCCCTTGACTACTTCCCCCGTGTCCTGCTGACTGATTCCCGCTACTGTTGCTCCCGTGAAAGGACTGCCCATACCTCAGTGGGGCCATAACCTTCAACCACAACCCAATGTCCTTTTGATCCCATCTGATCTCTGGGCGGACAGCTTTCCTCTGCCTAAATTGCTCGTCATATCGTAACCACGCCTGACCCCCATAAGTACGATGAGCCTCCCCAATAGAATCAAGATAGCAAAATAATCCTGAGCAATTATCCGGAGCTTTTTCCCCAATAACGCTAGCCAATATTGCAAAAGCCTGTAACCAATTAACAAACGTCTGAGGAATCAACCTCCACCTACGCTTCTCTTCTTCCTCTTTTTTACTATCGTCCTTTTTACCCTTATCCAGATTAAACTTTTCCAGCGGAAGAAGGGAAAAAATTTCAACATAGTCATCCCGCCAAACTTTTTCCTTTCTTCTTCTTTTTTTTTTTTTTTAAGTGTGCCCCCAACGGCCCCTCAAAGCACACATATATCTCCCCTTTTGCCCTATCATCCAGCTTTACGGTATCCGCTTTGTCCTTCTCTGCCTGTACGCAAACCAATGCCCCAGAAGGTGTCCCGGCTGCATTCACCGCCGACCTGGCTGACTCGCTCCCCACCTGCGACAACACCGGTTGACTAGGTACCCACGCCGCCGCAGGTAACAAACCCCCTTGATTAACTCCACCACCGTCTATTCTAGCCAAAATTTGCGACATGCTAAACAAAATGTCCCTAAGACCCACTACATCTCACCCACGACCTCCCCTAGTATTTTCCCCGCTGGGCCCAGCCAACTGCCTATCACCTCCCCCATCCACTAATGACCCAGCGGGCGACAAACAATACATGGACGCATACCCACCAAGCTGCGCAGGTGCTGTGTCCCTGCCAGCCGAACGACCCGAGTTCTGATGAATCCTGGATTCGCTTTGATCCTTGCCACACTCTGATTCGCCAGACTCCTGCTGCTGCTCAAGGCCCGCGCCCCTGGCCTCCTCGTCACCAGAGGGGACCTGAGCACGTGCCGATGTCCCCGTCAATCGTCTCCCGCCGGTCCCGGCTCCGGTCCTCCCCGCCATCCGCGGCACTCCTCGAATTCCAGACCCGGACTCCCTAGCCCGATCCGTGGTGGTCCATGGGTGACTGCCAGGTAGCCCTGTGCTGCTGCCCGCCGCTCCACTGGCATGAATTTGCTGACTCGAGCCAGGCAGCAGGACCCTGAATTGCTGCTGCCTGCCCGTGCACCTGGGCTGCTGTCTCCTTCTGCTGATGTCCCTGGCAGGCACCCCGACTGGTACATCGCCAGGTGTGCCTGCCGTGCTGGTGGTCCCTCTGGTCCGCTCATCCACTCTGGGGCTCCGATTCCTGGTGGGCAAGCGGTGCCGTGCATCAACGCCGGCTCCTGCAGTGGGGGGCGTGTCCAGGCGCCCTCCGCTCGCTTCCTGAGCACCCCTGTCACATGACTCCGGTTCCGGAAGTGACGTTTGACGCACTTCCGGTAAAACCCCGCCCACCGGAAGGTGACGCGGCTGCAGCGCGGGCCTTGCTTCCGGCGCAGCCCGGGCTCTAGTATTGCGGCGCGCCGCCGTAGCAGGCCGCACTACAGCCGAGCGGGGCACCTTGGTCACGGACCGCGACCCGATGCTGGAGGAGCCCGCAGGCTGGCTGGGCGGATTCCTGCCGCGGCGGGCGCGCCAGCGGGGGTTTCCGCTGGCCCGCTCACCGGACGCAGGGTCCCCTGAGGGGCTCCGCAGCCTGCGCCTGCTGCCCGTGCTAACCATCTCCGGGGAGAGCCTCTCGGGGGGCCGCGTCCTCCTGCCGCTTCTTCCAGATCCCGACGGGGGTTCTTCTGCCCCGGCGTTCCCCAGCAATCCCGACACGTGGGACTCGAGCCACCCTCCACGCCTGGATCTAGCAGCCTCCCTCAGCTTGGTGATCAGGGAATCAACGGTCTCCATAGTCCTGGTAAGTGTACCAAACAATGGGAAAGTGGCAGGTTTTTTTTGTTTGTTTTTTTTTAAGTTCAGCAACTTTCCCCGCTGACTTCCTTCCTGGACTGACCGTTTTCCCGCACTTTTCCTTATTATATCTCCCCCCCCTTTCCCAATGCCCGCCCCTCCAGGCTTATAACCAATCCCGATATTGGGATTAAAATTACACCCTCGTGGCCCATCCCGGTCATGTGGGGCTTCCTTCTAGTTACACTTGCTTCCAGCCCCCTTCTTTATATCCAACTTTGGTCTGTCACAAGATGCTAATGTATCTAATCATGTGACACTTCAAAGTGAGATATCAGTTGTGCAATATTCCTAGGATTCAATTAAGATCCGAATAAAATCATGTGACTGTCATGTAAAACTTAAGCTGGCACTGCTATTCATCTTAGGTAACTGCTTGCTGAAGGCTCGTTCAGCTGACAGCTTTTGCTTTCAATCCCTTCTCCTCAAACATATGTTTGTTGGGCTTGGTCTAAGGTACAGGACAGCACTAAGCCACTGCTGGACACCTCTGACAACAACTTATCTTCATCTCACGACAAACGATTGGACATATTGAAATCCAACATGTCCAACCTTTTGTGACAAAGTCACTGGTAAAGTGCTGGAGGGGAGATATGTTTCCCTGAGGCTATTAGCTTCAGTGAATTAAAACAGTTAAGTTTCCTCCAGCATGTTATTTGCTGAGAGGGGTTAATCCACCATTTGTAAAAGGGCGTGTTTTTATGAGAACAACCATAGAGCGGGCGAGAGGTTGTTCTCCATATCTCCACCTTAGGGTGTGGTCTGGGGTTTAACTACACGGCCTGCTGAGGCATTGAGTGTTCAGTGTGTGGAGAAGCTAGCTCCAGAGAGGAGACGTGTGTTCTGTGCTAATCTGAGCCCTGTGTTTGCTGGACTCTGAGCAAGTGGATCCCCGCTACCACAAGGACTGTGTTTGGTATCACCACTTTGTTTTGTTTTTCCGTTTTTGCCCAAAGGGCCGTGATTGTTTTTCTTCCCAATGGTTTATGCTGCCTGTCTAATAAATCTGGAAAGAATTTAAAGAGACAGTGTTCCTGTGTACCTCTGTGCAACCAAGTGAGCCGATATACCACACTTTACAAAAAGAAAAATTGTGAGCTTACCACGTTTTTATAGTATAAGTGTTTGGATCAGTCTTTTACCATGGGTGCCAAGTTCGGCTGCTGAAGATCAGCAATTGTCAAGAAAAGTGATGAAAGTCTGCACTTCCACTGGCAAATTGATAAATTTATCAGTGGAAGTGACGACTTTTCTCACTTTTCTTCGCAATGCCCGATCTTTAATTTGCCCAATATGGGGGAAGATTTTCTTAAAGAAGAGTGAAGACATTTGATGCTCAGCTGATCATGTCAGAATCTGAGTTTAGCCAACGTTCATTTAATTTGTATGGCGCATGATTTGGCAATTTATCGCTCACATGACTACTCGTTACTGGTCTTGAAAAATCGAAACGAATTGTGTTTGCACTGCACATTCCCCAAAATTTGATGAAATTGTAAACCACACTTGCCAATTCTTGTGAAAAGTTCAGAAGGCGCCCTGAAAAAGATGAGACGTTCACTACTCCTGGGAGAATTGCCAAATTTTCCAGTAGAGCTTGCAGAAGGTTTCTTGTTTATAGGGAGGAGGCAAACGGAATGGGAGGGAGTTGTGCAAAGGGCATAGAGGGGTGTGACCCATAAAAGGGGATTGGTTAGAGGGGATTACTCAGTGACCTCCCAGGAGAACAACTCAAAAAATTGCCATATATGTAATCATACTCACATGGAAGGGCAAGTCTAATCGGGTGGTTGTATTTACACACAGCGATTTGTGAATCTCATAATCAAAATGTTTACCACACCTTAAGATATGTGATCACAATTTCAACCATTTTAAGTGGTCATATACGAGAATTTACGCTTTGAGAAGATCTTAAGTGACAAACACAATTTTCTGAATTGTTGGCAGGACAACTTTACAATAAATTGCAATCTTTCAGGTCGTTATGATATATTTGTAGCCAAAGCGATCAGATGGGGTCTGTAAATTTTACAGACTCTTGCTGGTAAAAATCTAGACTAGTGGTCTCCAACCTGTGACTCTCCCATCATGACCAGAAAACTACAAACAAGGATATGCTGAGAGATTCCTAAAAATTGGAGAGCCAGAAGTTGTAGACGGCCGATGAAGACAATCAACAAAAGTCAACGCATCTCCATAAACAGCAATAAATAAAAAAGTTGGAAATTATTATTATGAGCTATAGTGATCAATCGAGACTGGATACCAAACAATCAAGTTCCCTGGTCATGGGGGCTTCGTCAGCTCTCTTTCATGTTGTAATGAGTAAGGTTATCTAATAGAAAAGTTTCTCCAGACTTCTGTAGCGTTCACTGTCCACCTTCAAATGACGTAGAACTTTCTTACTGGAAGGTAAACCACATTACAGGCCCACCATCATACTGCATGTAAAAGTATCTCCACTGTCCTAATGTACAACACATTCTAAAAATAACATATAACTAAGATGAGAACTCTCCATACAACAGCCACCATGAAAAATAATCTGTGTTTTGAACTTTTTTTTCTCCTTCTGGAATGTTTCTACCAGTAACGCACAGTAAGACAAAAAATAAGTGAAGTTACAAGGTGTTTGTAAGCCACTTCATAGCCTGACACGTAAGTCTTCAGACTTCCACGGCTTCATAAATGTAGGAAAGAACAGACACGTAGCACAATATAGTCTTTGTTGTAGTTCTCATCACAGATTAAAAGGCTGAATCTTTGACTGTCATAAAAGGCTGTGCTCCCGTCTCTCTCTTCTGTTCCATAAATCCCTCAGGTTTATGGCATTCATTCCCTCAGCCTGGCCTTTCATCTCTTCCCTTCCCCTAAGCACCCAGCACACGCTCACTCAGGTTTACCCTAATCCTGTGTACAAACTGCAAAAGGAAGACATGGAATAATCAAATGTCTAAGAAGTGACAGACACCTTAATCCTGGTGTTTAACAAGATAATTTGTTGAGGGTGTAATTATGGCCTGCTGAGTCTGTAAACAAGGGACAATAGTTGTGAAGTAGGCCAGATAGTACTGGCAGTTCCCACTGCCTTTCACACTCTTGAGAGGAGGACATCAGCCATATAATGACATAGTCCATAAAAGCCAACAATTACTCCATTTACGTAGGCCAGATAGTTCTGGCTGCTTCTACTTCTTGTCAGGTGGTCAACAGCTACATAATGTTCAGGGTGGGAGATCACACTGCCCATATAGAACAAGGCTTTTTATGGTCCTTCATTTAACCTTTATCCCCTCACATCCAAGTGATATTAGAATGGATGACTGTAGGAAACCTGACAATAAATTATTCAACATTGTAGAGAGAAGCTCAAAAATTAGGCATTTTTTTTTAACTTTTACTATCACTTAAGCCGGCCATGTTTTCAAATTATTGCTTTTTGATTTTAGATGTTGAGAAAAACATTTATGATCAAGATATTTGGGAATCTCATGCAAACCTATGAGAAACGGGAATCCTTCTCTCCCACCATACACAATAGACTAAAGTAGGCTCTAGCCGCCAATATAAGGCACATACCTTTTTTCAGTGGTGGAATAAATTACCTCTGTCGGGAGCCACACTGAGCCATAGCTGAGCCAAACATTCCACTGTATGGGGGAGTTGGGGGAGATTACTTCTTTTTTTCTAACAGTTATGTCATATTTATTTGGGGGGGCTTTAATTTTAACCTTCAAATGCCATTTTTTCATAATAGAGCAGTCACATCCAACAAATACCGTAGAACACTATTATTAATTGCACTGTAGCATACAATTTTGAAGCGTTAAGTTTATAAGTTACTCATATTATTTTTAACCTCATAGTCCAGATATGGAGTTTAAAGAATCTATATACAAATAAACTTTTAAAGTTGCCTTAGAGATTAAAGTTATGCTGGCCAAATCCACCAAGTGTTGACCATCTAATATGTATGGAGGCCTCTCAACTCTTCCTCTTTGGATGATGTAATGGAAATAACAGGTCTAGCCTGTTGGCTTTAAAGTCCAGTCCTTTTGTTCTAAGGGTACATAAGCCCCTAATAGGCTGTCTAACAGCAGCCCACTTTCCTCTCTCCACCGAGAATACATGTACTGAACTGAGCATGCATGTGTATCAGGGAGTCAGGAAAAGTAGCTGATGTCTATATAAGCATGTTTCCCTTCCCATAGATATTGAAAATTTAAGTGTAAATGTAGTGCTAATGAATTTTTTTGAGCATCAGTCCCTCACTTTAGTTTTCCCTGGTACCTTTGAAAAGGATAAGGCCCCCATAAACATTTGGCTAAAGTCAGCTGAACCCTCCAATACTAGTGGGATCTGCCAAAAGTCTTATATGTATTGGGGCTAGTGATGAGCGAGTATGCTCGATTAACCCCTTAATTGAGCATGCTCAGGTGCTTTCTGAGTAGCTTTGGCATGCTCATATGTTATTCCCTAACAAACAGGCAATCCCTGCATGTGTTGAGGCTGTCTTACAGTTGTAAATCATGCAGACTCAGGGACTCGAACATAATATAAGAGCACACCGAAGCTACTCGGTAAGCACCCGAGCATGCTCGGTTAAAGGTTTAAACGAGCACGCTTGCTCATCACTAATTGGGGCCTCTCAACATTCCCCTGACATATGATGTTGGGAAGGCGAGAGGATTTGTCCTGATGGATTTTCAGTGGATGAACCTTTTGTTCTCTGGGAGAAGTAGCTGATAGATGAATCTGGCAGCGGCTCTCCTAGGAACGCTGGACCAAACCAAGCATTGTGGAGTTAGGGGAGATAGCTGTCTGATGAAGCCGACAGCTATTGAACGTGCATGGGGCACCTAAGGACTTATCTACAAGGGCAAATTTACACTGCATTATTATCCTGAATGAGCATTCCTAGGTACGCTCTCTTCGCTGGCACAGAATATGGTCCTCCATATTCATGAAATTGTATAACTCCGCCCCCACCATTGATTGACAGCTTTCTACCTATGCACAGTTTACACAGAAAGCTGCCAGTCAGTGGTGTGGAAGAGGTTATACAGAGCTCAGCATTCAGAGAACTGCTAGATCTGCAGCAGAGAAAACAGTGATTTATCAAAACTACAGCAAGTAGCCCAGCTAGTGGAAACAGGGCCTTTGCAGAATTCCTTAAAGCATCCTTATTTAGCTAATTTGCTTAGGAATGACTGGTGTGGTAAATCTCATCAATGTCCTCTCATCCTCAGGAAATCATGCAGGACTCGAAAGACTCTACCAGGAGAGAGAAAGAGAGCATTTCCTCCATGACCTCAAGTATAGATCTTGGCAATGCTCATAGAATTTTTATTTATATGCTGGTTGGGTTTGGATTAGTGGTTTAGGCTAGAAGAACCAAACCTGCCATCTCAGCAGTGCTTGTGTGGCACATCATACCATGAGATAGTTCTCCACCACATGAGACCCTTCATGTTTCTGTTACTTTCCAAAGAACACATACATGTCAGAAACATTGCATTTCCCCAGTGTCATGTTTAGCTGGTCACAAATCATTTCACCTTTGCAAGCAATGACAAGCATTTGTGGCATCGGTATTATTTAGCGCAGATGCTTAACATTTTTTTCTCAGTAATTTATTGCTATCGTTAAACTCGTAGCATATTATTGTGATCAACCACAAATTTACAAAGTGTGGACTTACAGTGTCGTATTGTGACTTGCTTTGATTAAGTAGAATTTCCATGGGAAATCATTTTGGTCCTAGAAACAAAAAATGATCTTTGACAATTGTTTAAAATATTCTATACATTGATGAAGTTAGGGAGAATATTTGTGTCTTAAAAGGTTTGTATAGAATTAAAAAACAAGACTGCCTATTCCTAAAATAGTGCCACTCCTGTTCACAGGTTGTATCTGGTATTGCGGCTTAGCTCTATGGAAGTCCATAAGGCTCTATGGAAGTCCATAAGGCTGAGATGCAAAACTATTGTTTTTAGAAGAAAGCAGCCATATTTATTAAATCCTGGTCAACCCCTTAAATTTCAGTCTTATACAAAACCGTCCTCTGTGACTGGCACTTGGTTCTATCCTAGGTTGTCCCCAGATCTATTTTACATGGATAATGCGACCTTACTGCATCAAAGGTTAACTCTCTCACAGAAAACAAAACATAACCAAAGGGAGAAGACGTGGATGAGTTTGTAAGTTGTTGTCCTCCAATACCAGGACAATGGTGGCATGAATTAGAAAGTAGAAGCATTCTTACCACCAGGAAAAATATTCTTCACTTTACTATGGGCAGATAACAGAACTAAAGGGGTTCTCTGAGAATGAGATAAAATGGAGTCCCTGATATAGTTCAAACTGCAGCCTGTCCTAGTCACGCGTCAGGACGGGCTGCAGACTGAAAACATGCAGCCCCAGGAACCTGTGTCTCAACTGACAAGAGCGGTATCACACATACCCCATCGGAGCCAGGAGCACAGCTGTCAAATGTTAAGAATTATATCACTTCCTCGCTGAGCATAAAGGGGTTATCTCCAGCTTCATCCTCTTCAATGTATATTTGTTTTCTAGATGGGTGCAGTCTGTCTCTGTGCACTCCTGTAAAGCTATCAAACTCATGGAGGAGGAGGACGACGAGGTGGAAGAGGAGGAGGATGAAGCTGGAGATCTCCTTGTCGAGCACAACGTGGGTTAAAACATATTTCTTTACATATCACAGCCATGCTCCCAGATGCTAACTGAGGTATGTTTAATACAGCTCCTGTCAGTTGAGACACACATCTCGGGGGCTGTATGTCTTCAGTCTGCAGCCCGTGCTAACACCTTACTAGGACGGGCAGTAGTCTGATTTATATCATTTATGTAATTCTTAGAGAACCCCTTTAAGCAAAAAGATTTGCACTGGCATGGTTAGGTATCCAGTGGGGTCACTGACCCGGGCAGTTTTCACTTCATCATCCTCAGCCCGGCATCCAATGCAACCCTGAGGTTCAGTAAGCCTTGCAATCTCATAAGGATGCCAGTTGCAGAAGTGAAGACTGCCAAGGGCCATGGAGGACTAGACTGGACGCCAGACAAAGGCAGTGCTCAACTAGTGGATAATGTACTATGTATATGAATATGAGTAATGGCAATTATCACCTAGAAAGAGTAAAGCGCCATCCTTACTATTTGTTTCCATGAGACGTACCATTTAATTGCAATGACCCTTTTACACCTTTTTAATTAGAATCCCATTACTTGGTGAAATATTTCTCATGTTAGATCTTAGTGGGTTGCCGTGTGAAAAGTTATCTGGCAATTTGATTTCCAATTTACTGATAAGTCTTTCTCGGCTGCGGTGATATCTATTTGTGTTAATGCTGTGCTGGGCCCGGCGTTCTCTCTCTAGCTGGGGACAGGTTAATTTCAGAAGAATTATAACCCTATGATCCTCCAAGCTCAGCACATTGGGAATGGATCCATGTCCCCAGCTACAGACCGCCCTATCACTCTTCGCAGAATCTCGGTGACGTTTCATTATCTCTATAACCTTGGTGTGTAATGTCTAAGGCACCTGACTTTGATTTTTCCCAAAGAATTGTTTGTCTAGCAAGGGCCTAATGTTTCCTGCCTCTTCCAGACATCAATACTCACCTGTCTGGATATTGACATTTATTTTAAAGGCAGATAAATGTGCTGCTGTAGAATAATATGAGATGTCACTTAGCATTTTACAGTTGAGAATTTATCATTGGGATTTTTAAAGCCTCTGTATGTTTCCTATACATAAGCAGGATATACAGTCAGCGATGTACTTGGTGTTTGCTGATTCTGCATCTTGGTCTTCAACAAGTCCAGAAACTGATGTCAGGAGAGTCTTAAAAGGGTCATAAGACATTTAATGGTACACACAGGGGCACAGCTATAAGGGATGCAGAATTTGCAGTCGCACCTTTGCCCTGGTGACTGACAGAGCCATAGGCTTGGTATTATATTACAAATGGATCCTAGAAAATTAATTCCTGTTTCCCATTTTATATAGGAGCCCAGAGGCTTCATCCAACTGAACGTGAAAACTTGAAGGTCTACCACAAGCGCCTACTCTACCCAAACATTCCTTAGCGCCTGATGTTGAGTTTTACAAATCTCAAGGCCAAACCTTCAGATGCAAAAAGCTGAGAAAAAGGCATCAGGATATCATAATCTACCTTATTAGTGGTTTTGCAAATAAGATACAGCTCAAGAACAAATCTGTCTCGGCTACATTTGTAACTTCAGCCTTAGGCTTCTTGTATATGGAGAATGCCGTATAGTAGCCATACTTGTTAACTGTCCTTAAACCTCTGAGAGACTCCCAAAAGAGGGGGGACCTCCCAGACTTCAGGACACTACCAAAAATCTTCAGTTCTAGAAAGTTTCTTGCGCACGAGATGGAGATACTCCATCATCATCAGCAGCATCCATACCCACATTCAGGGGGTAGGAAACATGATGTGGGCATGTGGCCTGGCAGAGGAGGGTTCATTTTATGGACAGATATTTTCTCTCCCGACATGGACCTCCAGAATGGCTAGTTATTTATTGAAGTTTGCAAGTATGATGCTAATAAATGGTGTTCTTGGCCCACAGTATGTTGGCGGCAGGAAATCATGTATCTGAGAAATTTTTACTTGTGTAAAAATCACAAAATTAATGGGATCACCAGAGATACCAGAGCATAGAGCTCAGGTGGTGTTCGGCACTCTCATCAAGAATGAATGGTGCTGCAGGGCGCATAATCCACCTCCGCTCCAATCACACGTTGCTCTTCAGATCCTCAGTTCTTGGGATCGATGGGGGTCCCAGTGGTCAGATTGGGAAGTTATCCCCTTACCTATAGATTGGGGATAACTGCCAAACTTGTGAATACACATTTACCAATTAGATCCTTCATGGACAGTTGAACTTGTTAGCAGGGTTTACCTCTACAAGCTAACAATAGTGCTGCATGTATCTTTTCACATTAATTCCTATGAAGTTCTGTATTTTGGCAAAAATCGCTATTTAATTTTCTTGTGCAAGATATGCTAATTACCAGGACTAGTCCATTAGCTAAATGATACATAATCTCTCCTTTTCTGCCGACAGCACGCCCACCTAGGTATGATTGATGTTCCAGTCAAGCCCTCTCCATATCCTCTCTATACTCTAAATAGGGCACATGCTCAGTAACAGATGTGTATTCGCCCATGCCCTGGGACTTTCACCTAGCGTCCAGGCAAGAAATGGCATATCGGGCAGCATGGTGGCTCAGTGGTTAGTATTGCAACCTTGCAGCACTGGGGTCGTGGCTTCAAATCCCACCAATGACAACATCTGCAAGGAGTTTGTATGTTCTCCCCATGTTTGCGTGGGTTTCCTCCGGGTTCTCCGGTTTCCTCCGACACTCCAAAGACATACTGATAGAGAATTTAGGTTGTGAGCCCCAATGAGGACAGTGCCGATATTGTCTGTGAAGCTCTGTGGAGCTAATGGCGCTATATAAGTGCGTAAATAAATAAATAAACACATACACATGTCTGCAATCAAGTCTGAATTTAGAGCACAGAAAGGATGCAGAGAAGACTTGGCTGGGACATCAGTTACGCCTCTGTGGGAGTGATATCATCAGAAGGGAAGAGGCTGTACATAACTTAGCATATGCCTCTTGGACTAGTCCTGGTAATCAGTGTATACAGCACCATAATCTTAAATAGGAATATTTGGGAATATGCAAGGAATTTACATAAATGCTGGAGATAACAGGAATTAACATTAAATGATGCAGGCAGCATTGTTATTGCTACACACCTGTCCTTAATCCGTGCCTTGCTTCCCTCACTCCAGTCTGCTAGACTCTGTTGTGCTCCATGTCAGGCTGTGCAGATGGCCCATCGTGCTCCCATGTGAGTATCCGGCCGGGCCTATAAAATGCTCACCAAGACACACACCTGTGTCTTAGTATTGAGACTTCAGTGTTGCTAGACTCTGGATTGCTCTACACACCTTGTCCTGCTCACCTACTGAACGCAGTCTCCTGGACGTCTCCCGCTTGCTTGCTCACGGTCTCCTGGACGTCTCCCGCCTGATTGCTTGTGGTCTCCTGGACATCTCCATCTGCCAACGGTTTCCAGCGTCCCGCCTGCTTGTTTGTGGTCTCCTGGATGTCTCCAGCATGCCTGCGGTTTCCTGGACTTCTTCCTCCTTCCTCTGGTTTCTTACATCCTGCCTACTTGCCTGCGGTCTCTTGGATGTCTCCTGTTTGCCTGTAGTCTCCTGCCTGTTTGCCTTCAGTCTCCTGCCTGCTTGCCTGTGGTCTCCTGCTTGCTTTCCCGCGGTCTTCTTGATGTGTCTCACTTGCCTGAGGTCTCCTGGAAATCTCCCGCCTGCTTGTCTGTGGTCTCCTGGACATATCCACCTGCCAACAGTTTCCAGCATCCCGCCTGCTTACTTGTGTTCTCCTGGACGTCTCCAGCATTGAGGTTTCCTGGATGTCTTCCTCCTTCCTCTGGTTTCTTACATCCTGCTTACTTGCCCACGATCTCCTGTTCCTTGGTTGTCTCTGTTCCACGTGCCGCATCTATCAGCTGCACCGATTCTGTGGCCCGTGTGCCCTCCCAAACCTTTGGTTTTGGAGAATCCACCTCACCTGGTGAGTATAACACTTATTAGCTTAAAGGGGTAAATCCTGCTGACAGGTTCTCTTGCAATTCTGGCCTAAAAGTTAAGGAAACGTCCATGCAGATAGCAGATCTTATGAGGCCTGTGGAATGCAGATAATGGGCTGCTGGCTCATTTTGGGCCTTTATGGCAAACCTGCACAGTGCTCCCCATCTTCACAGTCAGTGGAATAAGAAAGGTATGAGCTGATCTTAGGTTTACCCAATCTGGTAGGAGCTGATCTTAGGTTTACCCAATCTGGTAGGAGCTAATCTTAGGTTTACCCAATCTGGTAGGAGCTGATCTTAGGTTTACCCAATCTGGTAGGAGCTGATCTTAGGTTTACCCAATCTGGTAGGAGCTGATAGTAGGTTTACCCAATCTGGTAGGAGCTGATAGTAGGTTTACCCAATCTGGTAGGAGCTGATCGTAGGTTTACCCAATCTGGTAGGAGCTGATTTTGGGTTTACCCTATCTGGTAGGAGCTGATCTTAGGTTTACCCAATCTGGTAGGAGCTGATCTTAGGTTTACCCAATCTTTCTCACCTAAATGAAAGTAAAATGATTGCCGTACCCTCCCGGTGCTGATATAAACAAAGGATCTTCATTTCCTCTATGAATCCCTCTATATTTTTGAGTTATTACTTGCTATTTTCTTTGAGAAACTTTAAGTGGAAATGTGAGTGATCCTCTGATCTGCAGCACATTAGTTTATAATCTGATCCTAGCTTGCATAACAAGAGAAGTGTCAGTGTCACGTAACAGAAAAATGAAAAGTGTCTCAGGTGTAATGTGATATCTGAGTAATTTGGGACTGAACGTGTAAATCAACATGCTGTGAAATCAGGTGACAAGAATGAGATGAAACGATGACTTACCAAGGAAATGGAGACAGACATTTGGTGACAGTTGATAATGTACAAGAAGCAGCAATTTGGGGACAGAGCTGTCCAAGATTTGCATGTGCGCACTTGTTTATCTGTGAGCTACAGAAACCTGGCAGAATTTATGCAAAAATTATGGGACTTCTGGGATTTAAATCTCATTATTTAGAAGCTAAAATAGCAACTTAAAATAACTTTATATATTAGGCCAATCCATCAAAAAGTAAAAATAGATGTAGCTGTATAATATATGTATCCTGCTAAGAAACTACACAAATGTAGCAATATGTGGTCATGTTCGATTGTTCAGCCGCTGCCATGTAATTATTTTGAATGACATTAGTTGCTCATCCTGATTGTCAACACCATATTTCATCGGGTCTACTGAGAAAATATAGGATTAAAAAATCATGCAATAAGTGGCAATTAAAGGGACACTCCACAGTGTTATGTTAATTCAGGAAGGGGTGGAGCATTTCTTATATCTTGCTCCACCCCCTCAGGCCCTATTGAACGCATAACGTGGCATACCTGTTACATCTCACTTGGTGAGGCAGATCCTTAAAGCTCTTGGTCCAGAAGAGCAGCTGAAATGCCGCACGGACAGATGACATTCATGTAGCAGTGCCGTCTGCTTGAAACTATATAGACTGCAAGGCAACTGGAGAAGTAGAGCAATAGAGGTAGAGAAGAATATATCAGGAGCAGACTTGAGTAGGTTAGACAACTCACTGTAGTAACTTTGCCGAGTCCAGAAATTTAGCAGAGGTGAGTAGGTAGAAAGACTCATTGTAGCAAAGTAGCAGAGTCCAGTGATGTAGTGGATTTGAGTAGTTTAGAAAACTCACTGTAGTGACTTTGCAGAGTCCAGTAGTGTAGCAGAAGTGAGTAGGTAGAAAAGACTCACTATAGCAATGTAGCAGAGTCCAGTGATACACCAGAGCTGAGTATATCAGGAACATGCCGTGACAATGTAGCAGAGCCAAGAGATGTAGCAGAGCTGGGTATGTCAGGAGGCACTCAGTGAATATTATGCAGAGGAGTCCAACAAAGGAGCAGAAATGGGGATATCTGGAGGCTTACAACAACAATATAACGGAAACAAGCAATGTAGCAGAGCAGGGTATGTCAGGAGGCCACAAATCACAATTTAGCAGAGCTGAGTATGTCAGAAGACAAAGAGTGACAATGTAGCAAAGCCCAAAGATGTATCAGAGCTTGGAATGTCAGGTCGCACAGTAACAATGTAGCTGCGCTGGGCATGTCCAGACACAGAGTAACCATATAACAGAGCCCAGTAATATAGCAGTGCTGAGTATGTTCAGATGCACACATTAGCAGAGTGGAGCAATGATACTCTAAAGAAATGGTGTAAATTCCAGCTACCTGAATTCTCAGGCAGGGTCTTGCCACATGAGCCAGCTTAAGTGGCTCGGGTGACTGATGTCACAGATGTGGACTAGATTGCCAGAGTAGCCTAGCGTGCACAGGAGCAGAGAGAGGGTGACTGCAGTGGAAGGAGCGAGCGCTCAGTGTTGGTTCCAAGAGATGGAAATAACAGCATTGTTTCTTTCTGAAGTTTTCTTTTGTTTGCTCTTTTTCTAACAAAAATATTAAAAAAGACAAGGATATACAATAATGTAATAAATTTAGGACAGTGAACTAGTGGTAATGTATGTGACCACAAACTGCTACTTTAGCCAGTCTCGTAGCCAAAAGAGTTGCCAACTTCTGTGTAAGGGTCTATACCATGCAGTTGAAAAAAAAAATACGGTAAATGCCTGATGGAAACCAAGTGGATTGTGTGGCTACGGCTCTGTTCACATTTGAATCATAGTTGTGTTGGTCAGACAGAAGATACTACTGATGCCGACCCTATTAGCCTTTAATGGGTTCTGTCATTCTGTCTATCATTTTGACTTCCGGTCAAATCTGAGGGAACCTGCCACCAACACAACTGCAAGCGTTGCCTAAATGAAGAAATTGCCCCAATATACAAACCAATTTTCGGACTAGGTTGTGTTTGGATGTATCTCCAGGCAGCAGTGTGTCGTGTGAGATAATTCAACTAGTGATGAGCGAGCGTGCTCGTTTAACCCATGCTCGGGTGCTTACAAAGTATCTTCGGCGTACTCGTATATTATGTTCCAATCCCTGCGTCTGCATGATTTACAGCAGAAAGACACCCTCAACACATGCAGGGATTGCCTGTTTGTTATGGAATCCTCACGTGTTCAGGCTGTCTTACAACTGTAAATCATGCAGACGCAGGGACTCAAACATAATATACGAGCACGCCGAAGATACTTGGTAAGCACCTGAGCGTGCTCGGTGAAAGGGTTAAACGAGCACACTCGCTCATCACTAAATTCAACATTTAATGTGATGTCTAGAATTGAATAGAAACCTATAATCCATTTCTCATGAATATTATTTGGAAGAAGAGAGTAAGTATTTCTGCCCCTGGGTGCGCGTTTGGGAAGGGGTTTGCCTCCCACCACCCCGTGAGATGGAATGTTTGCTTCCTGGCCTCTTGTAGGCCTTGCTGACCTGCTTCTGTTCATTTAGAGGCAATTAAATCAATCTTGTTCCAGCTCTGTTAAAAACCGGGCCCTGTGAGTGTGTCCATACTGACAGGTCCATGACAGGCTAGGAAGATTGATTATAGGGAGGACCTCAACTTTACAAGAAAGAAAAATACAGCCAGTCTTATTATTCCACAATATATGCATTTATTGTTCAGAGCAGACTCGCTGATGTGTCCCGGAGGTAGCTGGACCATATTTCCTGTATCCGAAAGAAATCCAAAATTAACGCGGTTGTTTTATAGGAATAACGGACATTTGTCTTCAATAGCCGAAGCCGTGAAGGAACGAAAACCATGAATAATGGACTGGATTAATGCTGCGCAGAATGAACATTTGTCTTATTATTGGTTTAACTCTTCTTTTTTTTATTCGGAGCAGTCATTGTAAATTTGATCACACTATTAAATTAAAATTATTTCATGTTTTAGGAGAATCATCTATTCCTGTTTTCATAGAAACATACCTCTGTTCCAGTATAATATCTACAGGAATATTTCATATTTTCACATGGAGAAAGAGTAAAGGCCCATTTAGACAGGCTGATAATCAAGTATTCCGAGGAACGCTCGTTTCCTGATTATCGGCCTGTCTAAAAAGGCCGGCAACCACCCAATGAACAAGAAAAACGCTTGTTCATCTGGTGAGGTTATTTTTAAGCTTGCTTAAATGGAATCTGTCAGCAGGTTTTTGCTATGTAATCGGAGAGCAGCATGATGTAGAGGCAGATATCTTGATTCCAGCAATGTGCCACTTGTTGGTCCTCTTGCTTTCATTTTGATACTATCACAGTTTTCTCTGCTGTGGATCTAGCAGTTCTCTGAATGCTCATCCCCATATAACCCCGCCCACCCCACTGATTGGCAGATTTGGTGTACACTGTGCATAGGCAGAAAGCTGGTAATCAGTGCAGGGGACGGGTTTACACAGAACAGCAAGATTAGATGGCACGACAGCAAGACTAGATAAACACACAATAGAACATTGGGGTCTTCAGTTTAAAGGTGTTTTCCACTTTCACTCTAAAATAACTAACAAAGCAGGTACTTACCCTCCCCAGGTTCACTTTCGGTTCCCCACCTCTGATAGCATTTTGGTTGAAGTGGTTTTGTCATGTCGTCAGTGATCATCACCGCTGTAGCCAGTCACTGAGCTCTGCAGCTTGTGCCGTCTACTTTGGTGTGACATCACCGTTGTAGCCAGTCACTGAACCCATTGGCCAGTTCCGTCTACCTTGGAGTGACATCACCGCTGTAGCCAGTCACTGAGCTCATTGGCTAGTTCCGTCTACCTTGGAGTGACATCACCACTGTAGCTAGTCACTGAGCTCATTGGCCAGTACGGTCTACCTTGGAGTGACATCACCGCTGTAGTCAGTCACTGAGCTCATTGGCCAGTTCCGTCTACCTTGGTGTGATATCACCGCTGTAGCCAGTCACTGAGCTCATTGGCCAGTTCCGTCTACCTTGGAGTGACATCACCGCTGTAGCCAGTCACTGAGCTCTGCAGCTTGTGCCGTCTACTTTGGTGTGACATCACCTCTGTAGCCAGTCACTGAGCTCATTGGTAAGTTCCGTCTACCTTGGTGTGACATCACCGCTGTAACCAGTTACTGAGCTCATTGGCCAGTTCCATCTACCTTGGAGTCACATCACCGCTGTAGCCAGTCATTGACATCACTGGCTAGTTCCGTCTACCATGGTGTGACATCACCGCTGTAGCCAGTCACTGAGCTCACTGGCTAGTCCAGTCTACCTTGAAGTGACATCACCGCTGTAGCCAGTCACTGAGCTCATTGGCCAGTTCCGTCTACCTTGGAGTGACATCACCACTGTAGCCAGTCACTGAGCTCATTGGCCAGTTCCGTCTACCTTGGAGTGACATCACCACTGTAGCCAGTCACTGAGCTCACTGGCTAGTCCCGTCTACCTTGGAGTGATATCACCGCTGTAGCCAGTCACTGAGCTCATTGGCCAGTTCCGTCTACCTTGGAGTGACATCATCACTGTAGCCAGTCACTGAGCTCATTGGCCAGTTCCATCTACCTTGGAGTGACATCACCGCTGTAGCCAGTCATTGACCTCACTGGCTAGTTCCGTCTACCATGGTGTGACATCACCGCTGTAGCCAGTCACTGAGCTCACTGGCTAGTCCAGTCTACCTTGAAGTGACATCACCACTGTAGTCAGTCACTGAGCTCATTGGCCAGTTCCGTCTACCTTGGAGTGACATCACCGCTGTAGCCAGTCACTGAGCTCATTGGCCAGTTCCGTCTACCTTGGAGTGACATCACCACTGTAGCCAGTCACTGAGCTCATTGGCCAGTTCCGTCTACCTTGGAGTGACATCACCACTGTAGCCAGTCACTGAGCTCACTGGCTAGTCCCGTCTACCTTGGAGTGATATCACCGCTGTAGCCAGTCACTGAGCTCATTGGCCAGTTCCGTCTACCTTGGAGTGACATCATCACTGTAGCCAGTCACTGAGCTCATTGGCCAGTTCCGTCTACCTTGGAGTGACATCACCGCTGTAGCCAGTCACTGAGCTCATTGGCCAGTTCCGTCTACCTTGGTGTGACATCACTGCTGTAACCAGTCACTGAGCTCATTGGCCAGTTCCGTCTACCTTGGTGTGACATCACTGCTGTAACCAGTCACTGAGCTCATTGGCCAGTTCCATCTACCTTGGAGTGACATCACCACTGTAGTCAGTCACTGCCCTCACTGGCTAGATCCATCTACCTTGGAGTCACATCACTGCTGTAGCCAGTCACTGAGCTCACTGGCTAGTCCAGTCTACCTTGAAGTGACATCACCGCTGTAGCCAGTCACTGAGCTCACTGGCTAGTCCCGTCTACCTTGGAGTGACATTACCGCTGTAGCCAGTCATTGAGCTCATTGGCTAGTTCCATGTACTTTGGCACAGCTGCTGAGCTCAGTAATTAGTTACAATGGTAATGAGCATGACGTCACCACTGTAGCCCAAACCCCGAGACCCGAGCAGTGGCAGGGAGCTGGTGCTGGTATGGGGGGGGTGAGTATCTGCTGTTATTTTAGATATTTTAGAGCACTTTGGGGTCTACTTTCTTGAAAGAGGATAACACATTTAAATGCGCCCAGCATAGAGGAGGCTGTGTATTCTCCATGTGTAGACATATATCCTATCCTCCATATTGTCGTATTTTCTCCTAAGCAGTTGGTCCAGGAGCTTCGATCTCCTCCGTCCATATCCGCTCTCATAGATACTTTTCGATCTTGATTTCTCATTCATATACACAATCTCGCTATGTAAAGAGCCGTCAATACCTCCCTTCCCCAGTGTGACACGTGCATATTGCATGATGGCTGATACATATCTCACCGCTTTCGCGGTATTCGCAGGCTCTGATGATAAGCTTGGCATGTGATTACTGGCTACATTTTTCCTGCTCTTTCTGTTCATCAGAGAAAGGGTATGGGAGAGCAAAAATGCTTCTTCTAGAAGGTTCTGGGAAGATTATTACAGGCCCTCACAAAGCAGTTAATGAAAGGAAGCATAAAACTGTCAGGCCGGGAGGTGATAAATGGGCCTGTGGAGCTGATGTCCGTGCAAAGGAGCAAAGGTATTCAAACAGAGGAGCAATTTGTTCTGAGTGATGTCTCCTCTTCAAAGCTGCGGGTTTAACAGCCAGCTGTAATGTGCCATCTTACCCCTCTTCCCCTCACAAAACTTCTGGAGAATTTGGCCGAGGTTTAACCCCTCAAGCCAGAAACACCAAACCACACTCATTTATCATTGAAGAGTTTGCCAGCCTCAGGTCAGGCCCGTCACCGCACACCGATTTACTAGCTGTACTGTACATTTATGCTGTCCACCGATTCTATAGAAAATTGTACTTTTATGTTTGAAATACAAAAAAAACACTACTTCAACTTAAAAAATAACTGCTTTAGAGAAATCTGCTTCTTCTTATTCCTCTTGGACTGATCATTCATTCTCAAAATTCTCAAATCACAAGTAAAATTTGTCTTCAGTGATTACAGACGTTCCCATTATGGAGACAGGAGATGACAGTTGGTGCTCATAAAGTTTTATGGAGAACTGTAACTGTGGTTTCAGAAGAACTTGGAGCGGAATGTCTGTGCCTGCCTCCAGCGCCTCCCTCCTTGTTCCAGGAGGACTTGCAGGGGAATATCTGTGCCTGCCTCTAGCTCCTCCCTCCTTGTTCCAGGAGAAATTGCAGGGGAATGTCTGTGCCTGCCTCTAGCTCCTCCCTCCTTGTTCCAGGAGAACTTGCAGGGAAACGTCTGAGCCTGTCTCTAGCTCCTCCTTCCTTGTTCCAGGAGAACTTGCATCCGAATGTCTGCGCCTGCTTCCAGCTCCTCACTCCTTGTTCCAGGAGAACTTGCAGGGGAATGTCTGTGCCTGCCTCTAGCGCCTCCCTTTTTGTTCCAGGAGAACTTGCAGCGGAATGTCTGTGCCTGCCTCCAGCTCCTCCCTCCTTTTTCCAGGAGAACTTGCTGAGGAATGTCTGTGCCAGCCTCTAGCTCCTCCCTTTTTGTTCCAGGAGAACTTGCAGCAGAATGTCTGTGCCTGCCTCCAGCTCCTCACACCTTGTTCCAGGAGAACTTGCAGCGCAATGTCTGTGCCTGCCTCCAGCTCCTCCCTCCTTGTTCCAGGAGAACTTGCAGCGGAATGTCTGTGCCTGCCTCCAGCTACTTCCTCACTCCCCCCTCTGTATAGAACTTTATGAGCACCAACTGTCATTTCCTATCTCAATAATGGGAAAATCTATAAGGACTGAATACAGATTTTTACCTATGAATTGAGAATGAATGATCAGTCCAGGAGAAGAAAGAAACAGATTTCTCTGATAAGATATATTATAAAGTTTCTTATTTTCATGTGCACTATTGATTTATGAAATAAAAATTAAAACTACATTTACACTTTAAAAGTTTTCAACTTACAATAGGATATTATATCTTAATAACTATTATTATTATTTATTATTATTATAGCGCCATTTATTCCATGGCGCTTACACATGTGAAAAGGGGTATACATAATAAAAAACAAGTACAGTAATCTTGAACAGTACAAGACACTGACTGGTACACATTTTTTAGCTCCAGTGGGCTGATCCTGTAGGCGGTCTGGTCCTAGATCAGAATTTTCTGTGGTGGCATATGACCGGAGCAATGTGTGAAGGGAGGCGGTTCACTTCCTATTTCAATAGCTAAGGCAGTCCCCTTCTCTGTCATACAGGTGGAATGTGGCGCGGGGCATTAGCCGTGGGCAAGGTTCTTGTCTCTTACGCCCCGGCACGTTACATGAAGATAAGGGTCCTGGCTGGGTGTGTGGACTTGTGCTATGGAAGCGCTAGGCCCTTGCCGGCCGCATGATGCCCGTGACTACTGCTAGCCAGCATCAGGTGTTGTAAAGTTCAATGAGGGAGACCACTAATCAATAATAAACAGTCTTTTACTACACAGCAACTTGGTGGGAACTATGTACAGTAGATAGCGGGTGCAATACTTCACGAATGTTTCCTTTAACACAGAGAGCATCCTCAGCACCTTCACATACATTCTTCCTGTCCATCTCAGAATGACTCGGTTCTACCTCACTCAGTCCTGTATCTTCACCACTACCAAGCATAGTACTACAGTCCAGTAAGTTAGAGTCCTATTCTCAATCCGCGGTTCCGCTTCCTCTTCCCTCTTAAGGGAACTAGTTTGCCAATATGGCCAGTACTTCGCTTCTCTGCTTCTGACGCCTTGGAACTCCCGCCCCGGGCACTCTCTTCGTCTCACATTCTCTGTCCCGTCCTAGCCCGTTACCTCTCTGAATTATAAACTCGGGGCTGTACTGCTAGGCGTCCTGTCCCAGGACCCATTTCTGGTTGATCACTCTGTCCTTCGGTCACATCTTTCTCCACTCAGGATCACGCTATCCACTACCTTGGTCTCCACACACATTGGGGACACACACGTCATGCGACTCTGCTTAGTATTCAGACCAAAGGTCTGCTCTAGCTGCAAGTTAGGCCTGAACTGACTTTCTAACAGGAAACTGTCTCTGTCCCTTCACTTTAGCCCCTCCTACCCTGGGTTAGTCCCAAACATTAACCCTAACTCTCCCTACTGTTCGGCAAAACACAACATTATCACCAATAATGCATGTCACAATACACATTACAACAATACACATGTCTTCAAGGGGGGGGTGTGGGCCACACCTCCACCTCCTTACAGGAGAATAACTACCAACAGTCTTGCCTCAGCGACTCGGACACTAGTCACACTTGTCTAATTTACAAATACAGATGGGAGTGGTTGCACAGTCCAGAACAAAAACAAAGAAAATTATTTGAAACTTTTTGGAATTAGAAGATTTAGGCAGAGACAAATGGGTTGCCAATGTAGACCAGAAGTGATCGTAAAAGTAAAGTCCTGAACTTTAGAGGTTCAACAAAAAAACGAATCCTTATATAGATATGTATCATGGAAGATTAAGCTTAACTTTATTTTTTGTCTAAAGCTCTGTTCATATTTATGTTGAAGGCTTTGTTGCAGATATATATGAGCAGAAGTTAGAAGCTCTGCAAACCCGGAAGCAGAACTATCGGATTTCTTCCACAACTAGGAAAAGATATTTATAAATTACACAAGAATAAAAGTAAACTTACTCTTCCATGAACTTCCAAGAAGCTGAGAGGTTGCTGTATGGAAATTGTTGCTTTATGGAAAACAGTTGCTGTATAGAAATGGTTGCTTCATGGAAATTGTTGCTTTATAGGGTTGTTCTCACCATAGATCTTCAGGAGCACACCACTCCCCTGCCTTCCTGGCTTCCCCATCATGGTTGCTCCTGATTGATAGTTTGGATTAGCTGGATGGCTTCATTGTTGGCATATACTGTGCAATTTTCTGTGCTGCAAAAGCTCCTAGGAGACCGACCACCCCTAATCGACTGCACAGTCGGCCAGTAACCTAGGCAATGAGCAGTATACTATAAAATAAGAAACCATTCATTTCTTTCATTTCTTAAGAAAAGGATTGAACTAGTAAATTGCAAAGTTGAGAATAACTCTTAAGGCCATGTGCACACGTTCAGTACTTTGTCAGTATTTTACATCAGTATTTGTAAGCCAAAACCAGGAGAGAAACAATCAGAGGAAAAGAATAATAGAAACTCGTCACCACTTCTGTATTTATCACCCACTCCAGATTTTGGCTTACAAATACTGATGTAAAATACTGACCAAATACTGAACGTGTGAACGTGGCTTTAAAAGTCCATTAGTCCGCTGCTTAAAGTCTTTGTTTAAGAACACTTTGTAAGTTTAAAAATACATTTTCCTTGCACATGTAAAATACAGGAACAGGTCACGAGAAAGTGAATGCATCTCTCTAGTTTGAGGACACACTGAAGATCCCACGAGGCGACTATCTGATCTGGCCACTTCTGAAGCCCATGTCATGTCCCTCCAACAATTTTTTTCCATTTTTTCAATTTCACCATCTGCATAAAACAAAAAATCAGAATTGGTTAATTATCTTGCAGAGTCCTATCACAAGGCGGAGATTATTGTCATGACTTCATCAAACTGTCTAATAGTAAAAGGCGTTGGTGGCGCAGGATTTCGGAGTGCGCGGGTGCGCAGCTGTCGTTCTCTTTCCTAAGTGTGTCCAGATCAAGGCCTTAAATCAGCATGCCTGCAGTGTTTACGCAGCAATGGACGCGCTGTATACAATTAATGTATACATGTCATAGGACTGAGCCAGCTCTCACTGAGAATTTACAACCTGTATATTATTAGCACGGTTGCTGTTGCAGCAGCTCCTGGCTAAAATTCCTGTGAATTATGTCCGTTGCTAACAAATGCGCTGGGATTTAACACACCGCGCTGCTTTGTCTTGACATGTAACAATAAAAGGAATTGTTTATAAATGAAGCGCAATAAAGCAAAAGTCCAATCCATATTGGAAATATAAACTGACAGTGATATTTATGAGCTCACGCCGCGCAGCAGACCTGGGTCGATGACAAAGAGTTAAGGAGCATTTCCCCTTAAAATAAAATAACGTCCTTGAGTTGTCCTTTACGTCAGGATTTTATATACTATATTCAGTCATTTCTGTATTATACAATAGGGGAAGGCCTTGTATCTTCTCCATGCAACAGTGCCGATTGTACGGACACAATCCTATGAACTGAACCATAGATGGTGCGGGGTTTATGCTAACTCTGCCCAAAGGTTGATGTTCTTGAATATTTTTAATTGTCAGAGATGCAGCCATCTTCAGAGCAGAGCTTACAGGCTAAAAAGCTGGCAAGCGCTGCGCTCCTTGCCTAGGAGACCGGCCACCACTCTATAGAGCGCAGCAATGGCCGGTGACTCAGGCAACGAGCAATAAACTGTACAATTACAAATCCCTCCATTATTCAGAACAGAGAGGATTTAGAATAAAAAGTAAATTTTTTTTTACAAGCACTTTATTAACCCCTATCAGAACTTTTGGATCACTGGCGGTCTCACCACTGGGACCCCAACCAATTCCAATAACCTTAGGGTATGTGCACATTTTAAGTATTTGGTGCAGAAATTTCTGCACCATTTCTGCATCTATTGTCAGGAAAATTGCAGCATCAAATAGGCGTGTTTTGATGCGTTTTTTACTTGCATTTTTGGCGCAGATTTTTCCCTTCACTAGCATGGGTGAAATCAGCAAACCGCTGACCACTGCAGAAATAAATCTGCACCAAATCTGCAGGATTCCTAATCACTTTGCTGGCATCAAGCTTCAGGTTTTGTGACAAATCTGCGCAGAAAAACGCGACAAAAATGCAACAAATCTGCAACGTGTGCACAGGCCATTGGAGCACCATGTGAATGGAGCAGAGGTCACTTATCTGCACTTTGGCTCCATCTATTCTTATGGGAGTGCAGGAGATTGCTCAGCATTGCATTCGGCTGGTCTTCAGCACTTCCATAATGCAGCATGATAGACCAATAAGGACCAATAAGATACATGGCTTCCATTACCTGACCTCCCATACACACCAGGCCAGCAGAGACTTCAGCCTAACGCATAGTCATTTATTATCTATTTTACATGGCACCATTAATTACACAGCACTTTACAGATCATTATTTTTGGGACACACAGACAATATACAAAGTCCTTGCAGATGTTGTCCTTGAACCCAGGAACCCAGCGCTGCTAACCACTGAGCCACCAAGTGTAGGAGTTTGGCAGGAGATTGGCTGGTCTTCAGCACTTCCATAATGTAGCATGATAGACCACCGCTCCATTCACACGGAGAAGAGCACCAGTTCCTAGTATCGCTGGAGGTCCGAGCAGTCGGAAACCCAGCGAAATGGAAGTTATCCCTTATCCACCAAAGTATAGGGGGCAACATGCAAACCTAAGAATACACCTTTTTGACCACGGCCCTACTATCAGTATTTGATCAGTATTCAGTCTGTATTTTTTCCTCAGGAGTGGGAGCCAAAACCAGGTGAGGAACAATCAGAGAAAAGGTATAATAGAAACAAGTCACCAATTCTGCATTTATCACCCACTCCTGGTTTTGGCTCCCGCTCCTGAGAGAAAATAGTGACCAAATACTGATAGTGGGGTCGTGGCACAGTCAGACGGTGGTATAACACGGACAACGATCGCATCGCAATGCTCAGACTGGCCGGCGGCTCTCCTGACCTGAGCGTGACGGCTGCATAGAAATAGATGCTAGCACGCTCTGGTCAAGAGAGCTGCCGGCCAGTCCGAGCACTGTGATACGATCGTCATCCGTGTTATACCACCGTCTGACTGTGCCCTTAAAGAAAGATTAACTACGTCACAAGCATTGTCACTGTCGACAGGGGACACTAAAATGCATATATATATATATCCCACATTCCTGTTGTGCCTGGGAGCATTAACCATGCAGCACAGGCACATTGCGGGACCTTCAGGAGACGTTGTGGTGCTCCATCAACCTTTAGAAGATAAATTATGAGAGGAGAAAACAACATGCTCCTCCTGAGATAAGCTCTGCAGTCATTTATCACATGTAATTACTGATAAGGAATCTGACCCCTGCTCTACCGGAGACCTTTAAATAATTCAAACAATGATGCTTATTACTTTTTATCTTGCTATGAGCTCATCAAGATGTGACCTAAGGAGCCTTCCTGTGTAAACTCCATAGTGGCGCTGAACTTTCATTTTAGATAAACATTAGCAGCGCCTCCTAGTGGTCTTGTGTGGCACTGGCTTTCCTCCTCTCCTACAGACATTCTTGGTCTAGGTTCATTATTACATTAGAAAGCTTGCAAGTCCTATCTTGTGTGGCTCTAGTGAACAGACAAAAGGGGGCCCCTGTGCAAGAACAATATATGGGCCCTCTGCAGTCCTGTGGTTCATCGTAATGTACAATTCCACCTGCTTAAGAGATAGTAATGGCCCCCTTACCTCTTGGGACCCCTGTGCGGCTGCACAGATTGCACCAATGGTATGTCCGCCCCTGTTCTGTGGGTAAGTATAAGCTCCGGTAATATATTATGGAAGAACTCGAACCGTGACGACATGACTACATCTGCTCATTTTCACCTATAAATAATCAAATAAATGAAAAACGAGATTGAAAATGTTGTAACATCTCCATAAATAATTTTTCTAATTGATCGAATCATGACCACAACTTATTAGACAAACATGAAAAATTGGTTAAATAAACAGCATGCAGCTTTTGTGGCTGTAGTACTACAAGTCTCAGCATGCACTTTGGGATTATAACGTCGTGTGGTACCCGTCGTATCACAGCTGCTGCGGAAAAGCCACGTTGCCTACGTCTGGTTTAAATATCAAGCCCATGAGAATGTCTAATCAGAGCCAAAAACACAAAGAGAAAAAGATGATACAATGTCCGGATCAGCCTGTGCAAGAATGTGAGCCCAGCACTAAATCACCGGGAATGCTCAGTGTCATAACGCATGCCTCGCAGTCATAGAATAATGGTGAGGATTTATGTGCACAGCAGCGTGCACTGCAGCAGCGCGCAAAACACAGCATGTACAGCGGACACATATGCACTGCAGCAGCGCGCAATACACATCATGTACAGCGGACACATATGCACTGCAGCAGCGCGCAATACACATCATGTACAGCGGACACGTATGCACCGCGCTCAGGTGTCACATATGGGGGAGCACATGGGGCCAACTTTATACAGGCAATAGTTCTGCCATCCCTCACCCCAAATGTCTGCATATCTATAGAGGTAAGAGAGGGGCGCCCACATCCAGGAGCAAAACTGGGGGTTAATTTGCCCTAAGTGCAGAAATAAATCTGCACCAAATCTGCAGGATTGCCATTCACTTTGCTGGCATCAAGCTTCAGGTTTTGTGACAAATCTGCGCAGAAAAACAAGACAAAATTGCAACAAATCTGCAATGTGTGCACAGGCCACTAGAGCACCGTGTGAATGGAGCAGAGGTCACTTATCTGCACTTTGGCTCCATCCATTCTTATTGGAGTGCAGGAGATTGCTCAGCATTGAATTCGGCTGGTCTTCAGCACTTCCATAATGCAGCATGATAGACCAATAAGATACATGGACCAATAAGATACATGGCTTCCATTACCTGACCTCCCATACACACCAGGCCAGCAGAGACTTCAGCCTAACGCATAGTCATTTATTATCTATTTTACATGGCACCATTAATTACACAGCACTTTACAGATCATTATTTTTGGGGCACACAGACAACATACAAAGTCCTTGCTGATGTTGTCCTTGAACCCAGGAACCCAGCGCTGCTAACCACTGAGCCACCAATATATGTAAACCAGTTTAAGGGTAGCGAAACCTAAGGATATCCTACAGTAGGCATATATTATATTAAGACTGGTGGGTTCAGATCCCACCAAAGACAACATCTGCAAGGTGTTAGCATTATCTCCTCCTGTGTTTGCGTGGGTTTCCTCCAGGTTCTCCGGTTTCCTCCCACACTTCAAAGACATCCTGATAGGGAATGTAGATTGTGAGCCCCGATGGGGACAGTGCTGATAATGTCTGTAAAGCGCTGAGGAATTAATGGTGCTATATAAGTGAGTAACATAAATAAATAAAAATTAAAAAAAAGGAAACATGGCTGATTGGCTACTATTTTTTTGGGGGGGAGTCCTCCAAAATCAACCTTTATCAGAAGACTAGAAAAATGGATGACAAATGTTGGATCCATTCAGCCATTAGTCATGGAGGCTCCAGCCTGGTTACCAGCAGCCAGTCATCAACATTGTGGAGCGTGGCCAAAAATACTGATACACATTGGTGTCGGCCGTATGTGCATATGAGTGTGTGTGTGTATATATATATATATGTGTATGAGTATGTATATATGAGTGTGTGTGTACAGTATATATAAATATATGTATGTGTATGAGTATGTATATATGAGTGTGTGTGTGTATATATATATGTATGTGTATGAGTATGTATATATGAGTGTGTGTGTACAGTATATATATATATATATGTATGTGTATGAGTATGTATATATGAGTGTGTGTGTGTATATATATATATGTATGTGTATGAGTATGTATATATGAGTGTGTGTGTGTGTGTGTATATATATATATATGTGTATGAGTATGTATATATGAGTGTGTGTACATATATATATGTGTATGAGTATGTATATATGTGTGTGTGTGTGTACAGTATATATATATATATATATATATATATATGTGTATGAGTATGTATATATGAGTGTGTGTGTACAGTATATATATATGTATGTGTATGAGTATGTATATATGAGTGTGTGTGTGTATATATATATATGTGTATGAGTATGTATATATGAGTGTGTGTACATATATATATATATGTGTATGAGTATGTATATATGTGTGTGTGTGTGTACAGTATATATATATATATATATATATGTGTATGAGTATGTATATATGAGTGTGTGTACATATATATATGTGTGTATGAGTATGTATATATGAGTGTGTGTGTACATATATATATATATATATGTGTATGAGTATGTATATATGAGTGTGTGTGTACAGTATATATATATATATGTGTATGAGTATGTATATATGAGTGTGTGTGTGTATATATATATGTATGTGTATGAGTATGTATATATGAGTGTGTGTAAATATATATATATGTGTATGAGTATGTATATATGTGTGTGTGTGTGTACAGTATATATATATGTATGTGTATGAGTATGTATATATGAGTGTGTGTGTACATATATATATGTGTGTATGAGTATGTATATATGAGTGTGTGTGTACATATATATATATATATATGTGTATGAGTATGTATATATGAGTGTGTGTGTACAGTATATATATATATATGTGTATGAGTATGTATATATGAGTGTGTGTGTGTATATATATATGTATGTGTATGAGTATGTATATATGAGTGTGTGTAAATATATATATATGTGTATGAGTATGTATATATGTGTGTGTGTGTGTACAGTATATATATATGTGTGTATGAGTATGTATATATGAGTGTGTGTACATATATATATATATATATGTGTATGAGTATGTATATATGAGTGTGTGTGTGTACAGTATATATATATGTATGTGTATGAGTATGTATATAAGAGTGTGTGTATGTATATATATATATATGTGTATGAGTATGTATATATGTGTGTGTGTACAGTATATATATATATATGTGTATGAGTATGTATATAAGAGTGTGTGTATGTATATATATATATATATGTGTATGAGTATGTATATATGTGTGTGTGTACAGTATATATATATGTATGTGTATGAGTATGTATATAAGAGTGTGTGTATGTATATATATATATATGTGTATGAGTATGTATATATGTGTGTGTGTACAGTATATATATATATATGTGTATGAGTATGTATATAAGAGTGTGTGTATGTATATATATATATATATGTGTATGAGTATGTATATATGTGTGTGTGTACAGTATATATATATGTATGTGTATGAGTATGTATATATGAGTGTGTGTATGTATATATATATATATATGTGTATGAGTATGTATATATGTGTGTGTGTACATATATATATATATATATGTGTATGAGTATGTATATATGTGTGTGTGTGTGTACAGTATATATATATATATATGTGTATGAGTATGTATATGAGTGTGTGTATGTATATATATATATATATGTATGTGTATGAGTATGTATATATGTGTGTGTGTGTGTACAGTATATATATATATATATATATGTGTATGAGTATGTATATATGAGTGTGTGTATGTATATATATATATATATGTATGTGTATGAGTATGTATATAAGAGTGTGTGTATGTATATATATATATATGTGTATGAGTATGTATATAAGAGTGTGTGTATGTATATATATATATATATATGTGTATGAGTATGTATATAAGAGTGTGTGTGTATGTATATATATATATATATATATGTGTATGAGTATGTATATAAGAGTGTGTGTATGTATATATATATATATATATGTGTATGAGTATGTATATAAGAGTGTGTGTATGTATATATATATATATATATGTGTATGAGTATGTATATATGTGTATTTGTGTATTATTTGTTTGAATGTACAAAACAGCAAGTTTATATATAAATATTGATGTTTGTGAACATTTATACAGCTAGATATATTTCTGTGTATACATGTATATTTATATGTTTGTATGTAACTATGTGTTTGCATTATTTCTTTGTATATATATATATGTGTGTGTGTTCATGTCTGGCTATAGATACGCGTGCATAGTAATATGCATGAATCTAGATGATTTCTATACAAGCTCTCATCTGTGTGGCCGTATATTTGTGTGTATATGACGTCACGTCCTGCTGTATATAGCGAGGCATATGTTGTGCAGTTATCTATCCTCTAGCTGTGGATCTATACGTACGTGTTTCCGCGTGTCCGCTTTCCGCACGGTTCACACGCACCCTCGCTGCTCCTCCTGCAGCACGGGAAGGGTTAAGCCCTATCCTGTCGCTCCTTGGCGTGCAGGCCCCGCCCCGCTCCCGCCCCCCGGCGGTGATTGGCTGCCGGCTCGGAGCCTTTGAAGTGGTGTTGAGAGCTGTGGGTTGGGTCTCGCAGGCAGAGCCTTGCAGCCAGCTGGAGGGAAGGGAGCACAAGGGGAATCTCTGCGCCCTGGACATCCCTCCTCCAAATGAACTGTTCTCCCCTTGGATCTTACACTGAGACTGAGCCACAGAAGTGCATCTCTCCGGCGGCGGCACCATTGGCAGCGCTAGCACCCAGCCACCCTCTGCGCCAGGCGAACAGACTGCCCATCAGGGTGCTGAAAATGCTGACGGCACACACCGGACACTTACTGCACCCGGAGTACCTGCAGCCCCTGTCCTCCACCCCTGTCAGCCCCATAGAGGTAAGGAAGCTGTGCCCGGACCCTGCCTGTGGAGTGTACGGGGGACGGGGCTGTTGTGGTGCCCCCCTGCTTTATGTCTGGGTCACATCTTAAGGCTTAGCTCAGCCATTCCTTCTGGGATTTACAAGTTGTAGCCTTGAGCTTTAATGTGCTGTGTGCAAGCCAGGCTCAGAAGTGCAGGGTGCCAGGGGACCCCGCTATAAGTGCAGGGTGCCAGGGGACCCCCCCCCTGTAAGTGTAGAGAGCCCCTATGACTGCAGGGTACCAGGAGGGTGCAGACCCCTATGTAGGGGGTATCAAGGGGCCGGGACCCCTATAAGTGCAGGGTGCAAGGGCGGCACAGATCCCTATATGCTGGGTACCAGGGGGGCGCGGCGGACCCCTATGGCTGGGGATGGCAGTGAGGTGAGGTCTCTATTGTGATCTGCGCTCTACACACCCAGTAATGTTTGATTTCTGCCAGACGCAGCCTTTCATTAGAGGAGTGCTGTGTTTGCATTCCTTGTACTATGTGACTTTGTAATGTTCCCCCTTTACAAGACGTGGCTTAAGGTACAAGATTAGGAAGCCCATTCATTGTGTCTCCGTCTTGTCGGACGTTATGATGATTCACCGATCTGTTGATGATCAGACGCCACCTTGTAAAGCCTTGAATATTATATATAATATATATATATTCCAGCTGCTTCTGAGTATTATAGTATCTGAGAACAGTGTCAGTGTGAGGCTCGGTGAATGGAAAGCTCCGGCTTTCACGTAATTGTTCGCATCGCTCCGATGAATTGTTTCGTTTATGGGATCTTTGTTTGTTTTGATTTAAAGAAATGAAAACTAGTCCCTCGGTTCCAGTGATGAGCTGATGTAGAGCCATCTCCTCTGCGCCCCCGTGATTTACTGCCCAGCTTTATGTCATTTGATGTTCGGAGCTTGTAACAGAGTAAAGAGATCAATAACGTCTCGTGTTCGCTCACTCGTTCTTCCCATCTGCTGCATTGGATGAGATTTCATAACTGGGTTAAAAAAAACAACTTTTTTTTTCCCTCCCGTCCCTTTCCGATAAGCAAATCTTATTTATTATTTTAATAACGCATACGGGTTCATTGCCGGTGACAACGTTGCCGTTTGCATCAATTGTTAATGGCTTTCATATTTTTAATAGTCTCCTGAGTTTTCCTGTAATATTTTATTTCCACCCACTTTCTAATTAAATTATATTTTTGATCTTTATGGGTTTGTCTTACTCTCCCCCCCCCCCCCCCACTTCGCTCCCGCACCCCGTAGCACCAGCACCCCCCACCCCTCTCCTCTTCCCCCCTCCTCTTCCCTCCTAGTCAGTTCACGGGCCCCTGTCATTAATCATTCCTTGGCAGTCCCTAATGATAAAGTTTCACGAGATTTATGGCCTGGAAATAATAGCTGGGTTCTGTTGAATAGGAGCGATGGAAAAAAAAAAAATAGGAGAGGTTTAATCAATGTGGTTTATATTTTCTCAGGCCGTTCTCCGATTTGGTCATCCCGAATCTCAATTAATTTACAGAGGGACATAATTTGCCTTCACCGCTTTGAGTAATGTAGTAGTAACTCATAGACGAAAGGGAATGAAGCATTTAGATGTAGCGTAGATATTTAACCGTGTGTGTCAGGTACGATCCCTGAACTGAAGAGCTAGCAATCGTCCCGGACTCTTCCAACAATTCATTGCATTTCCACTAATGTCTTTCTTTATTACTTGTAGTTGGATGCCAAGAAGAGTCCACTCGCTCTCCTTGCTCAGACCTGTTCACAAATTGGAAAGCCGGATCCTCCACCATCCTCAAAACTAAACTCTGTGACTTCCAGCGGGATAAGTGAGAAAGAGAGCAGCCGTTCATCCTCACTGAAGCTCGGGGAGTCTCCTCTGGAGGACAAGTCCAGCTTCAAGCCCTACTCGAAGGGAGGAGAGTCCAGGAAGGAAAGTAGCTCTTCTAATGGCGGCAGTTCAGATAAGGCTGGATTTAGGGTGCCCAGTGGTTCTTGCCAACCGTTTCCTCCTCATGCGCCATCCCCATCATCAAGAGTGAGCTCTCCAGGACAACACTGTGACTCTAAAAATAATGAAAGCCAAGACAAAAAAGAACCGGAAGCCATCAAAATCAGCTCAGATGTGTCCCAAGCCAACACTAGTCTTACAAGAGCCAGTACTAGCAACTCCAGTGCAGAGTCCAGCCAAAGTGGAGATGTTACCCCTATCAGCAAATCCGAGCCACCATCTCTTGGATCAGGCCATGTGGCACCAGTTTCTCCCTACAAACCTGGACACTCGGTCTTCCCTCTTCCACCCTCTGGCATTGGATATCATGGATCCATCGTGGGTGCCTATGCTGGATACCCATCCCAATTTGTCCCTGGGTTGGATCACACCAAAACAAGCCTGGTTGGAAATCAACTCCCTGGGACTTTAGGTTTGCCAGGGAAACCACCCAGCTCCAGTCCTCTGACTGGTGCCTCTCCTCCGTCTTTCATGCAAGGATTATGCAGGGACCCGTATTGCTTGAGCTACCACAACGCCTCCCACCTGGGCTCTAGCAGCTGCTCTACCTGTGTGCACGATCCATCGGCCCTCAAGTCTGGATACCCGTTAGTGTACCCCAGTCATCTCCATTCGGTGCACACCACATTGTCTTCCAGCGTCACCCCTTCCCTGCCTGGTCATCCTCTCTACACCTATGGCTTTATGCTCCCAAATGACCCAGTCCCCCATATATGCAACTGGGTGTCTGCCAGTGGACCTTGTGACAAAAGATTTGCCACGTCAGAAGAACTTCTTGCCCACTTACGGACACACACAGCTTTGCCTGGGGCTGACAAACTTTTGGCTGGTTACCCTACATCTGGTTTGGGTTCTGCTGCTTCCTGCCACCTACACCTTCCACCCACAGGGCCTGGAAGTCCTACCACATTGCCGGGGTCTCTGTCTTTAAGGAGTCCCCACACTTTGGGACTAAATAGGTACCATCCGTACGGAAAGAGCCACCTAACACCCAATGGTCTCCCTGTGCCCTCCTTACCAGCAGGATCTTACTACTCCCCATACGCTCTATATGGACAGAGGTTAACGTCAGCTTCAGCGCTAGGATACCAGTAAATAGAACTCGCCAACCCATAGACTGTATATTTATTTACTGTATGTTAGCTTCAAGCTGGGAATATTAAGTGCATTATTTACAACAACAATCCAATGGTATGCAAACATTCTGTGCCCCAAACAGCTCTTTTGCATTATCATGTTGTCTTCCATTTGGCCTTTTTTTTTTTTTTTCCTGTTTTGTTTTACTTTTATTTGACTTTTTTTTTTTTTTTTTTTCTCTTTTCTGTTTTGCATGATACTCATCGCTTAATCTGCCTTTTCATTTAGCTTCCTTTTATTTATTTTTTTATTTTTTTTCAAAGGGGTTTAAAATACCTCCTTCAACCTTTTCTAATTTTGTACAGCTCTAAAGAAGTGTATTTTTTTTTTTTTTTGTAATGTGTTCTTGGCATGGTGGGAACGGGTGGGAGGAGAGAGTTAAAAAAAAAAAAATAATAATAATAATTTGCGTTGGTTGCTATCCAGAATTGGCAAATCTTATTTTGTTTTAATAAATGAAAATTTAATTATACGCACTGTGTTCTTTTAAATGACATTTAGGTTTTTGTTTTTTACTTTTTAGCTTTATTTTTATTTTTTATTTCCCTTCATGCTTTTCTGAAATAATTTCGCCTGGGTAACGTGCATAACATTACATGAAAGAAAACCTCAATGCCAAAGCGTTCAATAGTACAATATCTGGAATGTATTGATTACAATAAACATTTTTTTTTGCTATTAAAATATTTAGAGATTGTTTATGATTTTAATAACTGAACTACACGTAGTCGTTGTAAATTAGGCTTCTGGCGCCACCTGCTGGTCTTTATTGGAACTGTGCAAACGCTGCTAGTCCTACACGCAAGATGCGATGTCTCCTAAACACGATTAGAAAAACAACTAAATGCTAAAATAGTAAGGGTAAATTTCACTTTTAGGTATTTTGTTGGGTGCGCGCAGATATAGCAGAGCTGAACTTGCCTTCACGTTTCTCGAGAGCTCCATATTAGTAGGTTTATCTTTTTGTAAAATGTTTAAAATCCCAAATAGCCTTATGATGAGTTGTTCCGAATTACAAACTCGTCTCTGCTACGTCGGTAAATATATCCAATTAAGTAAAATGGCAGTTGTCTAAAATATGCCGAATTATAACAATTATGGAAAAAAACATATACTGTGTGTGTGTATATGTATGTGTGTGTGTATATATATATATATATATATATATATATATATATATATATATATATATATATATATATATATATATATATATATATATATATATATATATATATATATATATATATATTTTTTTTTTTTTTAAGAAATATTGTTTTGGGATTTGGCTTTGGATTTTCGTTATTTAGACTTCCAGATGAGATCGTACTTGCAACGGCAAATTAAAAGTAGCTAAATGCCGTGGGTGCCTTTCATTATACATGATGGATCTGGGTGCCCTAAAGTCGCTCTCCGCAGAATGACAGATAATCCATTGTGGTAATTGGCATGTAAGTAGATGGCATTTTATAGACATCACAATGGGTATTCCCAGTGATTGAGATGTCACCATTCTCTACGTGACGCGGGGACACATTCCCCTAACCTTGACCGTAGCTGATGTTTGCATAAATGTGTATGGGATGCACTAAACTGCTGCTTCTAAGGCGCGGAGACGGCTTATTTGTGTCTCTCGATTATTTATTGAGGCTCCGCAGTTTTCT
Organism: Phyllobates terribilis; assembly: GCF_046119375.1. Taxonomy (NCBI): domain Eukaryota; kingdom Metazoa; phylum Chordata; class Amphibia; order Anura; family Dendrobatidae; genus Phyllobates; species Phyllobates terribilis. The sequence goes on along the minus strand of NW_027362771.1, from coordinate 492,852,940 downwards.
GGTGATAATATGGGAGTATTTAGGTGGAAGACTCTTATTTTGTTATTTATTTTTTAACCTAAGGTTCACAAGAAGAATAATTGTAAGGTGAGGACTTTATCCATTAACATAGAGGACGGCAGCGCTGCAAGTGACAGCTCATTTATCAGCAATTAAATGGAAAGGCGTAGGAAGAGGGAGATTTACTATGCATGTATCTATGCCTTCTCTTAGTATAGCTAGTGTGTGTGTGTGTGTGTGTGTATAGATAGATATCATACACAGACATTATATATGTATACTAAAAAAATATATAAATGACAGAATTTTTTAAATATATATTTTTTTTATATATATATAGCTAATATATAAATATAATTTATTCATATAAATAGTGTGTGTGTGTGTGTATATATATATATATATATATATATATATCGACAATGGCCTGTTCTTTAAAAAAAAAAAAAAGCCCATATAATATTAATATATATATTATTATATTATATGGGCTTTTCTTTTTAAATAACATGCCATTGCTGATTTAAAAGGCGTTACAGATCTGCGTTTGTCATTTGGCGCATCTTATAAGACCAAGTGTATCTGTGATATTCCATAGACCTACTGTAAACCATTCCGAGGTTTGTTTTTTTTAAAAACAATTATATATTTTTTTTCTTTCGTGTTTAAAAAAAAAAAAAAACCCTCTGCGTCCAGGTGATGGCTCTACGTTAATAAGCAAATATTTTGATGTAGTTTTTTTATTCGATGGCCTACTTCAAACTTTTTGTTTTCTTGCTTTAATGCATTTTCAAATAGATTTTTCTCTATAATGAAAATATATTTGTATTAAAAATGCCACAAAAACTTTTTTTTTTTTCTTACAAAAAAAATAAACCTGAAAGAAACAGATAAAAGACTAATTCAGCTCTGTTACATCCGTTGGCATATTGTATTAATAGTGTAGACGAGCGACTATATATTTTTAATACGTTTGTGAACATATTTGCCGGAGCAGAAATTGCTGTAGATCTGAAAATGAAATCTAAATATTAAAAACACAAATGCTGCCAAGTACAAATGTAAATCGTTGAATTAGTTTTCATTATTTGCATCTGCTGTCGTTTCCGTATCGATATGGGAAGAGCCGCCTATGTCTAGGCAAGTGGATGGATGGATGTAATAGGCGGCACGTCTCGTTCTGCCGGTCCTCCGACTTCCACATCAGACGCCACTCAGTATGCCGACTACTGTACACGTTCTCCTATTAATATGGATCACTTTTATAATGACCCCATTTATGCTCGGCAATAATGACATCTGTAGACGGAGACGATGAGTCAGTTTGGTTAATCACCAGTTTATAGTTTTACACCTTCTGTTGCTTTTAATGAACCATTAACACACCTTTTTAATTATTGACAATGTCTTTAAAGGGCCGAGGAATATAATAGTACAATTAAATAAACATTGTCAGATTGCAATAATCTTTTAATGTAGCAGAGCTGAGTTGATCATCTGGCGCAGCTCCCTGCCATTATTTATTTAGTTATTTTTTTCTAAAACAGGAAAACGACATAGCAAACACAGCACTGCAACATCTATACCTTTTAAAGAGCATAGGCTTGTGGAATAACATGAGAAAGGATTAGTGACCTTGTACGTTTCGGAATCTATTGTACTTATTTATTTGTTTTAAGTACAATGGATGCTGAAACTTACATGGCCAATGCTCTTTTATCATGTATTATTCAGCAAGCCCGTGCTCTTTAATGTACAGATGTAGCAGTGCTGGGTTTGTTATGTCGTTTTTCCTGTTTTAATAATTTTTTATTTTTTTTTAAACTTTACCTGGAAAGTTAGAGAAGATGAACAAAATGGATTTTCATGTGATTTTTAAAACAAATAAAATAACAATTTTTGGCTCAGGCAGTTGAGCCACTTTTTGGTTACTGTAAACCAAGATGGCCTAAAAAAAACTTGGGAGTTGTGTGTCCAGGACTGTGAAATGTGAGAATTGTAGAGGGATTTGTAATGGGTCACACAATACAGGACCCCAAAAATATACAGAGACTCCCTAAAATGATGAAACTTAGTCCAGTGCGGCCCATAAAGTGGCGATAATGATCACGTCATTAATACACAAATGAGTGGATACAGCCGAATTCCTATCATTGGTCAGGAACTTATATCAGATGTGTTTTCCCAATTGTAATTATGACCTGAATTTCTGGCGAGCTGACATAAATTCATACATACATACATACTAAACACATACCAGGGCCGTCTATATAATTATGATTAACTGACGGAATTAGAAAAATGGACATACTCTCCCCCCTCCCCAAGAAACAGCGCCACTGTTGTCTATAGGCTTTGTCTGGTATTGCATCTAATTAAGATTAATGGAGATAAAGTGCAATATTACAGAAATATTGAAGAATTTACAATTAAAGTTACATCTATGGATAAGTTAATGGCGGTGTAAAGGAAATGAGGGTTAACAATGAAGAAGAGGCAGGCGTGGTGTGAATTCTCCGTGTTTCCATGTACAACACAGATCTTTGCCATATGCCAACCGCTAATCTGTTCTCGGTACCTGAAACCTAATATGACTCCACTCGTCCATTTTCTCTCTCAGACCTTTGACCCTATATCCACTATGATCCTCTCTGGAGAGACCTCCATTACAGGAGATAAGGGCTCACTCATGTGTGGGGAGAGACCCTCGAAAGTCTGTTTTATGACCTATTACAAATAGCCGAGTATTATTATGAGCATAGCTAACAGAACGCCATAACTTTTAATAAACAGTGCTAAATTATTAGCTGCGGCTTTAATAACCATGACATTGTGGATTTTAGGGAATTTTATTAATAGCAATTTCTTCCTATAATCCCTACTGATGGTTCATATAATACGGGCAATAGCGAATTTCCGATTTCTGGTTATGGATAGGACTGCGGTATTTTCCAACCTTTGACTCCGGATGTTGTAAAACTACTACTACTATCATGTCTTGGCTGCTGGAGAGCTACAGGGTGGAGACCACTGCCCTACTGTATCCTCCCATCGATTAGCAGGATTTCAGGGGTTGTCCAGGGGATGGAAATTACTGTTATAATGGCATAGACTGGTATGAAAAAGTAGTAATACAGCTCCCCTTCTGAAGTTTACCCAGTCCTGTACCTTCCAGTGCTATTTTAACACATCGTAAATTTGGGAGAAATGCCCACAAACCCATTACTGGCTGCTAAGCAGGGCAATTCTACAGCCAGTGATTGGCTGAGAGGAATTTTGTACCCATTTCCAGTATGTCGAGACAACCAGGTATCAGGGATCAGTACCAGTGATTGACTGAGCTGGCATTTTTGCCCATTTCCAGTATATCGAGACAATCAGGGATCAGTACCAGTGATTGACTGAGCTGGCATTTTTGCCCATTTCCAGTATATCGAGACAATCAGGGATCAGTACCAGTGATTGACTGAGCTGGCATTTTTGCCCATTTCCAGTATATCGAGACAATCAGGGATCAGTACCAGTGATTGACTGAGCCGGTATTTTTGCCCATTTCCAGTATGTTGAGACAACCAGGTACCAGGGATCAGTACCAGTGATTGTCTGAGCGGGCATTTTCGTCCATTTCCAGTATGTCGACGATACCAGTGATTGGCTAAGTGGACACTTTTTGCATGTTGAGATGGGGGAGCCAGTAAGTAGAGACCAGTGGGGATTAGGTAAGAGTCAAAATGGGAGCTGCAGAGGATCGGTGAGGGGGATAATTACTCCTTTTATTTTTATTATACCAGTCCTGCATTCAACACAGGACAGCGGTTCCTTTGTTGGCTTGTTATAAGACCAATGGGTGAAACTTACTATGTACAGCTCATTTTTTATACTATGAATCAGCGATCATTGTAGAAGACTAGACCACCTCGTTAACACATACTCTGCCGCTATGTCCATATGTTATATTAAAGGAATTTTGTAATTAGATTTCTATTATCAGATTTCTGCTTTTGGTCTTGGTGGAGGTGCGGGGGGGAGACTGCACTTTATATAAGGCATCAGTCACACATCCGTGTTTAAACACGTATGTGAAAAAGTGATACCGGTGTCATCAGTGTGTCATCCGTGTGTCCATTTTTACAATCTGTTTTTGATGGATGGATAAAGAAATAAAGAAATTCCAAAGCTTCTCCTATTTTTTACAACGTTAAATGTGGATGGGACACGGATGCCATTTGTGTGCTGTATTTTTCATGGACCCATAGACTTGGTCATGACCGAAAGTGTTGACACCCTTGTATTTCTCCCAGAAAATTATTGCAATTATTTGTGTTTTGTTATACACACATTTATTTCCTTTGTGTGTTTTGAAACAACACAAAAAAAAAAACTGAGAAAAAAAGGCAAATTGGACATCATTTCACACAAAACCCCAAAAATGGGCCAGACAAAATTGTTGGCACCTTTCCAAAATTGTGATTAAACAACTTTCTTTCAAGCATGTGATGCTCGTTCAAACTCACTTGTGGCAAGTAACAGGTATTGGCAATATGAAAATCACACCTGAAACCAGATAAAAAGAGAGAAGGTGACTCAATGTTTGCATTGTGTGTCTGTGTGTGCCACACTATGCATGGAGAACAGAAAGAAAAGAGAACTGTCTGAGGACTTGAGAAACAAAATTGTTGAAAAATATCAACAATCTCATGGTTACAGGTCGATCTCCAGAGATCTTGATGTTCTTTTGTCCATGGTGCACAACATAATCAAGAAGTTTACAACCCATGGCATTGTAGCTAATCTCCCTGGACGTGGATAGAAGAGAAAGAGTTTTGAAAGGGTGCAATGCAGGCTAGTCCAGATGATGGATAAGCAGCCCCAATCAAGTTCCAAAGAAATTCAAACTGTCCTGAAGGCTCCGGGTGCATCACTGTCAGCGCGAACTATCTGTTGATATTTGAATGAAATGAAATACTATAGTAGGAGAGCCAGAATGACCCCACTGCTGACACAGACATAAAAAAGCAAGACTGCAGTTTGCCAAAATGTATGTGAGTAAGCAAAAATCCTCCTGGGAAAGCATCTTGTGGACAGATCAGACCAAGACCGAGCTTTTTGGTAAAGCACATCATTCTACTGTTTATCGAAAATGCAATGAGGCCTACAAAGAAAAGAACACAGTACGTACAGTCAAATATGGGGGAGGTTCAAAGATGTTTTGGGGTTGTTTTGCTGCCTCTGGCACTGGGTGCCTTGACTGTGTGCAAGGCATCATGAAATCTGAAGATTACCAAAGGATTGTGGGTCGCAATGTAGTGCCCAGTGTGAGAAAACTGGATTTGCGCCCTAGGTCATGAATCTTCCAGCAGGACAATGACCCCAAACATACTTCAAGAAGCACAAAGAAATGGATGGAAACAAAGCGCTGGAGAGTTCTGAAGTGGCCAGCAATGGGTCTGGATCTAAATTCCATTGAACACCTTTGAAGAGGTCTTAAAAAATTGCTGTTGGGAGAAAGCGCCTTCACATATGAGAGACCTGGAGCAGTTAAAAAAGATGAGTGGCCCAAAATTCCAGTTGAGAGGTGTAAGAAGCTTGTTGATGGTTAAAGGAAGCGATTGATTGCAGTTATTTATTCCAAATGGTGTGCAACCAAATATTACGTTAAGGGTGCCAACAATTTTGTCTGGCCAATTTTGGGGGTTTCATGTGAAATTATATCCAATTAGCCTTTTTTCTCAGTTTTTTTTGTGTTGTTCCAATACACACAAAGGAAATAAACATGTGTATAACAAAACATGTTTAACTGCAATAATTTTCTGGGAAAAATACTTCATTTTCTGGGACAATTTCAAGGGCACCAACACTTTTGGCCATGACTGTATATTGGCCCTTGTTATCTGCGATAACAGAAAAAAAACGGACATGTGAATACCAGCATAATTTATAATGGGTATTTGTTGCATCCGTAAAAATTGATACAACACGTACGAGCACCATGAAATATATTAATTATCTAGCTCAGACTTAGGCAAAGTGGGGCCCTCGTACCACAACTGGCCCTCTGGCTGTTCCAATACAGCCTCCTGACCAAGACAACCAAAGGGCTGAAACAACAGCCCACAAGCAGCACCGTGCCCTCCCCCACCTGTCGTCCATCTACCGCCGCTCACTGTCACTGCTCTCCACATCCTCTTGATACAGACAGCGGTGAATACATTGGTGGAGGATGGCGCCGCCGGCCCCTTATTCCACCAATCAGCGAGTGAGACAGCAATCGCGATGAGTCAGTGCATCGGAGATAGCAGAGGTAGAGCGCCGGAGAAACGAGAGAATGGTGAGTATGTGTTCTTTTTTTTAAATTTTTCATATGTATGGGATATTTGTATGTATATAGGAGGCTATGTGGGGCTCATACTGTATATAGGAGGCTATGTGGAGGCTATATATGCTATATATAGGGGGCTATGTGGGGCTCATACTGTATGTAAGAGGCTGTGTGGGAGCTCATGCTGTATATAGGGGGCTATGTGGGGCACATGCTGTATATAGGGGCTTCGTGGGGCACATACTGTATATTAGAGGCTACTTGGGGCACATGCTGCATATCAGAGGCTACGTGGGGCACATGCTATACATGGGAGGCTATGTGGGGGCTCATACTGTGTATAGGAGGCTATGTGGGTGCTCAAACTGTATATAGGATGCTATATGGGGGCTCTTACAGTATGTAGGGGCTCTTACGGTATATAGGGGGATGTCAGCATATTTAATTCTGCTCAAATATAATTAATATTAATATAACATAGTTATAATTCATATGTTAATATTAATATTAAGCAAAATAAGTTTTAGCCTATTGGGTCGGCCTCCACTACAGTCACGGTTTCTCATGTGGCCCCTTGGGAAAATTAATTGCCCATCCCTGGTCTAGATAATGAAAAATTAACAATATTAACCATTTCCACACTGTTAAAAAAAGATCCTGTGAAAGATTTAGACTGTAGCATTGGCGTCTCTGCCTCCTGCCGGGCAGAGACGCCGTTCCCCTCACCGCCGCAGTACCGGTATGGCGTCTTCCTGCTCCCCTCCTGCTGCTGCTCCTCCTTCTTAAAGCGGCCGCGTGCGCTGTCCTATCCTAAAGACTCCCCGGCCAATAGCCGGAGGACTTCCCCTATATAAGGCACCTCCTCCAAAATGGAGGTGCCTGTGCAAGGTTGTTGTTTTGTGTGCTAACACTTTCCTCAGCCCTCAGGTCCCGCTGCCTGTCAGCCTTGCCCGCCAGTCTGTCTTACAGTCCTGCCCGCCAGTCTGTCTAACAGTCCAGCCCACCAGTCTGTCTAACAGTCCAGCCCGCCAGTCTGTCTAACAGTCCTTCCCACCTCCCGCCTGTCTGTTTACCTGCTTTGCCCACCAGCTTGCCTACCTGGAGCACCTGCCAGTTACCGGCCGTGCCCACCAGCCTGCCTACCTAGAGCACCTGCCAGTTCCCTGCCGTGCCTGCCAGCTTGCCTACCTGGAGCATCTGTCTGGCTATCCGCCGTACCCGCCTGCTTGCCTACCCGGAGCACCTGTCTTGTCTGGCTATCTGCCATGGTCACCAGCTTGCCTACTCGGAGCACCTGTCTGGCTATCAGCCGTACTTGCCTGCTTACCCGGAGCACCCGCCAGCCTTCCTGCCGTGCTCATCCGCTGTACCGGTCAGCTCCTGTCATCTGACCCGTGGGAGTCACCTGCTCTCACACAAGGTCGGTCCCAGAGTGGCACCTGGTTCACCTGCCCGGTCCCTCCCTGGTTCACGGAGTCGACTAAGCCGCCGTGTGACCTGGGTCGGTCCAAGTAGGCACTTAGTTATGTCCCTCTGGTCCCTCCTTGCACCGAAGCACAGAGGTTCCACCACCCGGACCCGTAATAATTTGCACAGGCCATGGAATCCGGTGGCTCCCAGGCTCCTTCGCTCTCTGACCTGTACCAGGAGGTCTCTTGTCAGAGATCCCAACAGGAGACTATCCTGTCCTATCTGCGGACAGTCAACTCCTGCCTGGACACACTGTCCACCCTGACTGTGTCCATCTCTAGCCGAGCGGCATCCGCCCCAGCTACACCTCAACCCAGTGGCGCTGTGGCATCCTGCTTTGGACCCCGGCTTTCTGCACCTTCTTGTTTCGATGGTGACCCTGTCCTATGTTGGGGCTTCTTAAATCAGTGCACGCTGCACTTTGAACTCCTGGCACACCAGTTCGTCTCTGACCGGGCCAAGGTAGCATTCATCATGTCTCACCTCACCGGAGAGGCGTTGGCGTGGCTTAACCCTCTGTGGGAGACAGGGGATCCTCTGGTGTCCTATCTCCAGTCCTTCCTCGCGGCTTTCCAGAAGGTGTTCGATGAACCTGGATGAAGATCCTCTACTGCCTCCTCACTTCTCCGACTCCGTCAAGGGAGTCTCTCTGTGGGACGCTATGCCGTGCGTTTCCACACTCTTGCATCCGAACTGGCTTGGAATAATGAGGCTCTGGTGTCCACCTTTTGGGAGGGCCTTTCCGGACGGATCAAGGACGAGCTAGCGGGTCGTGACATTCCTTCCACCCTGGACGACCTTTTGTCATTAGCTACCCAGATTGACATCCGTTTTTTGGAATGTGCTAAGGAGACGACCCGGGAGAGAAGATTTCCGTGTCTCGCTCCAACCTTCCAAAGGCCAGTCTCGCAACCAGCAATCCCCTGGGCATGTTCGTCAGAGCCTATGCAAATTGACCAAACCAAGATGGTTAAGTCTCGCCTGGAGACACGCCACGCCGAGGGGAGTTGCTTCTACTGTGGCAGTACAGAGCATCTGATCCGTTCCAGCCCGGTGAGGCCGGGAAACTCCAGTGTCTAGGACCGCTTGGAGAGGTCGTCCTAGGCAAGAGTAAATCCTCTCCGTCCTTGACTCTGTCTGTTTCTATTTCCAGTGGTGAGACCCGCTTCTTCGAGACTGCCCATCTGGATTCCGGAGCCGCTGGGCACCTCATTCAACTCGCCGTGGTGGAGCGTTATCAGATTCCTACCGTACGTCTGCCTGAACCGTTGGCGGTTGCCTCCGTGGATGGGAGGCTTCTTCCGGAAACCATCTTGCTTGTCACTGAGCCTGTAACCCTTCAGGTGGGAATGCTGCACTCGGAGAGGATTTCCTTTCATGTGCTGTCCGGTCTCTCTCACTCCCTCTTGCTTGGTCTACCCTGGTTACAAAGACATGAGCCCGTCCTGAATTGGAGATCTGGTGAAGTGCTATGTTGGGGTCAGGAATGCCATGAGTCCTGTCCGGTTCGTCCTGCTCGACCCCGGACTAGTCCGGCTAATCTACCTGGTCTGCCGGCACCCTACTGGTCCTATGCAGACATCTTTGACAAAAAGGAAGCGAGACACTACCACCTCATAGGCCGTATGATTGCCCCATTGACCTGGTACCTGGTGCTTCTCCTCCCCGCGGGTGAATTTACCCCTTATCGCTGGCCGAGACTTGTGCCATGTCTGAGTACATAGAGGAGAATCTTGCTAGGGGATTTATCCAGAAATCCACCTCCCCAGCCGGAGCAGGATTCTTCTTCGTCAAGAAGAAAGACGGCTCTCTTCGTCCCTGTATCAATTACAGTGCCTAAACCATATTACCATCAAAAATAAGTACCCCCTGCCTCTCATCTCGGAGCTGTTTGACCGTCTTAAAGGCGCGAAGATCTTCACCAAGCTCGATCTTCGTGGAGTGTACAATTTGGTCCGGATTCGCCAGGGAGACGAGGGGAAGACGGCTTTCAACACCCAGGACGGTAACTACGAATACCGCGTGATGCCCTTTGGTCTCTGTAATGCTCCAGCAGTCTTCCAGGAGCTGGTTAACGACATCTTCCGAGATCTCCTGTATTCTTGCGTGGTGGTGTACCTGGACGATATCTTGGTTTTCTCCCCGGATCTCCCCTCACACTGGAGGGATGTTTGTCAGGTTTTGCTGAGGCTCCGGAAGAATCGCCTGTACGCTAAATACGAGAAATGCCTCTTTGAGCAGACCTCTCTGCCATTCCTGGGCTATATTATCTCCGAGATTGGTCTGCGGATGGATCCTGAGAAGGTGTCTGCCATCTTAAAGTGGCTCCGATCGGAGGGGTTGAAGGCGATTCAACGATTCCTGGGCTTTGCAAACTATTAACGCCTCTTCATTCCTCATTTCTCCTCCCGGACTGCTCCCATCTCTGCGCTCACCCGTAAAGGAGCAAATCCCAGGGAATGAACTTCCGAAGTGGAGAAGGCCTTCGTCTTCCTTAAACAAGCCTTCTCCTCCGCTCCTGTGCTACACCGTCCGGATACCAACAAGCAGTTCTTCCTGGAGGTTGATGCGACCTCCTCCGGGGCCGGAGCAGGGCTCACCCAGAAATCCTCGTCTGGGCTAATGGTGACCTGCGGATTCTACTCCAAGCTTTTCTCCTCGTCCGAACGCAACTACTCTATAGGAGATCGAGAACTGCTGGCCATCAAGTTAGCGCTGGAGGAGTGTCGCTATTTGCATGAGGGGGCTCTGCCCACGGTCGTCATCTACACTGACCATAAGAATCTTGCTTATTTGCAGAACGCCCAAAGACCAAATCCGCGTCAGGCCAGGTGGTCTCTATTCTTTGCCCGATTCTGTTTCACTCTACACTACCGCCCTGCGGACAAGAACATTAAAGCCGACGCTCTATCCCGCTCATTCCTGTCTTCTTATCAAGAGGAGGAGTCTCTACATATCATTGACCCCTCCAAAGTAATGACTGTTGCTCCTTTTGACCTATCTCATCTTCCACCCGGTAAGACCTTTGTAGCGGTTCCGGATCGGAAGAAGGTTCTACTCTGGGGCCATTCATCCAAACTAGCCAGTCATGCTGGCCAGAGGAAGACTTTTCTGCTCGTTGCCCGACATTACTGGTGGCCTTCCCTGAGCAAGGATGTTGCGGACTTTGTCGCGGCTTGTTCCTCTTGTGCCCAAAACAAGGTTCCCAGGCACCTTCCAGCCAGCCGTCTCTTTCCTCTTCCCGTGCCTTCCGCTCCGTGGCAACACATTGCAATGGACTTCATCATGGATCTCCCTGTTTCTGCCGGTTGTACTGTCATTTGGGTGGTCGACGACCGCTTTTCTAAGATGGCCCACTTCATCCCTCTGCCTGGTCTTCCGTCTGCATCTGTGCTGGCTATGGACTTCATCCATCACATCTTCCGTCTTCACGGCCTACCCCTCCTCATTGTCTTGGATCGTTGAGTTCAATTCACTTCACACTTCTGGAGAGCCACGTGCAAGCTGCTGGATGTCTTTTTGGATTTCTCTTCTGCTTATCATCCTCAATCCAATGGTCAAGTGGAACGTATTAATCAGATCCTTACCAGCTTTCTTCGGCACTTTGTCAATGCTCACCATAGCGATTGGGTTGAGCTCCTGCCCTGGGCTGAGTGTTCCTATAACAACCATGAGAGCGAGTCTTCTACTAAATCCCCGTTTTTTGTTGTCTACGGTCGACACCCCCGGATTTCGTTTCCCGTCTCCTCTTCAGTGGACAATCCTGCCGCGGAGTCTCTCGTCAGCGAATTTTCGGCTATTTGGGAAGATACTAGATCTGCGCTTCTTCAGTCCTCCGAGCGGATGAAGAAACATGCTGATAAGAGACGTCTGGATCCGCCTCAATTCCGTCCGGGAGCCAAGGTCTGGCTTTCCTCCAAGTATGTCCGTCTCACGATACCGTCCCACGAGTTGGGTCCGCAGTTCATCAGTCCGTTCGAGGTTCTAAACCAAATTAATCCCGTGGCTTACAAGCTGAAACTCCCGGTCACCTTACGGATTCCCAACTCCTTTCATGTATCTCTCCTCAAACCAGTTATCCTTAATTCTTTCTCTGACGATCCAGGTACCACCCCAGCTCCAGTCTCCACTGAGGACGTCTTTGAGGTAGAAAACATTTTGGCCACCAAGAGGGTAAGAGGAAAGACTTTCTTTCTTGTGGATTGGAAGGGGTTTGGCCCGGAGGAAAGGTCTTGGGAACCCAGGGAGAATATTCATGCCCCTCATCTTCTTAAAAAATTTCTTGCGGGCCTAAAGAAGAGGGGGCGTAAAGGGGGGGGTACTGTAGCATCAGCGTCTCTGCCTCATGCCGGGCAGAGACGCCGTTCCCCTCACCGCCGCAATCCCGGTCTGGCGTCTTCCTGCTCCCCTCCTGCTGCTGCTGTGGCACGCACCGCGCGCAGCTTCCCGGGCACTGTGCTTAGGGCGCGCGCATACGCTTCCTCCCTCTTAAAGCGGCCGCGCGCGTGTCCTATCCTAAAGAGTCCCCGGCCAATAGCCAGAGGACTTCCCCTATATAAGGCACCTCCTCCAAAATGGAGGTGCCTGTGCAAGGTTGTTGTTTTGTGTGCTAACTCTTTCCTCAGCCCTCAGGTCCCGCTGCCTGTCAGCCATGCCCGCCAGTCTGTCTTACAATCCTGCCCGCCAGTCTGTCAAACAGTCCAGCCTGCCAGTCTGTCTAACAGCCCTGCCCGCCTGTCTGTTTACCTGCCATACCCGCCTGCTTGCCTACCCGGAGCACCTGTCTGGCTATCCACAGTACCCGCCTGCTTGCCTACCCGGAGCACCTCTCTGGCTATCTGCCATGGTCACCAGCTTACCTACCCGGAGCACCTGTCTGGCTATCAGCCGTACCTGCCTGCTTGTCTACCCGGATCACCTGCCATGCTCATCCGCTGTACCGGTCAGCTCCTGTCATCTGACCCGTGGGAGTCACGTGCTCTCACACAAGGTTGGTCCGAGAGTGGCACCTGGTTCACCTGCCCGGTCCCTCCCTGGTTCATGGTGTCGACTAAGCCGCCGTGTGACCTGGTCGGTCTGAGTAGGCCCTTAGTTACGCCCCTCTGGTCCCTCCTTGCACCAAAGCACAGAGGTTCCACCACCCGGACCTGTAACATAGACATTTAATTCCATTTGCCCTAATTGCATAGCAATGAGCACATCCATGTGGTGATCTGAGTGCTGGTGGACACACATGCTCAGTTACTCTTCCCGCAGCCGTTTCTCTGCATAGTAATCCTCCGCTCACTTTAGATCAGCTGCTAGAAATGGCTTTCTTTCCACTATATATATAACAAATACCATCATACTGTAAATTTGAAAACGCAGATACAGTGAAAAGCAGACCAGCCCCCTTCCCTTCCAGGCCCGGTTGTGCTCCCTGTAATTCCTCCTTTGAGAAAAAATCTTCTCAATTCTGTCTACAGATCTGTCTTGGTATCAAGTCAAATCTGATACCTATAAAAGTCCATGGAGAGAAGAGGAGAAGACGTGGTTTCACTCTGCATTCAGCTGAGTGCAAGGAAAAAAACGGATGCCATACGGACCATCAGTACAGCATCTGATTTTACAGATACAGTTGAAGCCAGAAGTTTACATACACTATATAAAAAGACACATATGCATGTTTTTCTCAATATCTGACATGAAATCAGAATAAACCTTTCCCGTTTTAGGTCAATTAGGATAACCATAATTTTTAATATTTGCCAAATGCCAGAATAATGAGAGAGAGAGAATGTTTTAAGGCATTTTTATTACTTACTGCTAAGTCAAAAATTTACATACACTAAGATTACTATGCCTTTAAATAATTCTGGACAGCCCATATGATGATGTCATGTGTTTGGAAGCTTCTGATAGGTTTTTTGGCAACATCTGAGTTAATTAGAGACACACCTGTGGATGTATTTTAATGCACACCTGAAACACACTGCTTCTTTGTGTAGCATCATGGGAAAGTCTAAAGAAATCTTAGGCTAAGTGCCCACGATGCAGAAATGCTCCGGATTTTTCCTTAGCGATTCTGCATCTCCCTGGCAGAAAAAACGCATGCGGATTGTACATGCGTTTTTTCAGCCAGGGACAAGCGTTTTTCACGCGTTTTGCACATGCGATTTCGCATGCGGGTTGTCAATCGCTTTCCAAGCGATTTTAGAATCACTTGGAAAAGTGCTTGACAACCTGGTCACACTATATAAATCCATGCAACCGGCATGGATTTTATACAGTGTGATCAAGTTAGTTAAAAAAAAGAATAAAAATGGTAAAAAATAATACATTATGCTCACCTTCCGATGGCCCTGGTCTCCTTCTCCGATGCGTCCGGTCTTCCCAGTGTCTCGCGGTGGTGTAAAAGGACCTTCCATGATGTAATTTAGTCATGTGACAGGTCACACGACCACCGACATCAGTGGTCGCTTGACCTGTCACATGACTGAATGACGTCATGGAAGGTCCTTTTACTCCATCTCGGGCCACCGGGGAGCCAAGATGTACCGGATAGAAGACCGGGGGACATCAGAAGGTGAGTATAATGTGTTTTTTTATTTTAAATTCTTTTTTTTTAAAGGTACTATGGTACCCGGGTCTGGAGGAGAGTCTCCTCTTCGCCAGACCCGGGTACCATCCGCACATTGAATCGCTTAACCCCTTTCCAACCCTTGCCGTATTAGTACGCACATTTGCGTACTGCCCGTTCAGTGAGGGCTGCTGCGCTGAGCCCTCACTGAACCGAGCACATGTCAGCTGATTCTTACAGCTGACATGTGCCCGCAACAGCCGGGGGTGGAATCGCGATCCACCCGCGGCTGTTAACATGTTAAATGCCGCTGTCAATCTCCGACAGCGGCATTTAACGCGCGCTTCCGGGTTGCGCGTCATAAGCCCCGCCCATCGGCGACCCCGTCACGTGATCGCGGGTCACCGATGGGTGGGCATGACAACCCAGGGTCTGCAGCAGACGCCTGTGGTTGTCATAATCTGGTCGCTATGAGCGCCACCTAGTGGTCGGCGCTCATAGCACAGGACCATTTCTGCTGCATGCAGGGGATCTGCTCGTCCCCTGTATGTAGCAGACGATCAGACAACTGCTGCTTCTAGTCTCCTATGGAGACTATTGAAGCATGCAGTAAGTGAAAAAAAAAAGTTTTTAAAAATATAAAAAATATATAAAAGTTTAAATCACCCCCCTTTCGCCCCATTCAAAATAAAATATAAAAAAAAAACCCTACATAGACATATTTGGTATCGCCGCGTTCAGAATCGCCCCATCTATCAATATAAAAAAAGAATTAATCCGATCGGTAAACGGTGTAACGAGAAAAAAATTCTAAACGCCAGAATTACGTTTTTTGGTCGCCGCAAAATTGCAATAAAATGCAATAACGGGCGATCAAAACATTGGATCTACCCCAAAACGTTATCAATAAAAATGTCAGCCCGGCGCGCAAAAAATAAGCCCTCACCCAGCCCCGGATCACGAAAAATGGAGACGCTACAGGTCTCGGAAAATGGCGCTATTTTTTTAATTTTTTTTTACCAAATTTTGGATTTTTTTTTCACCACTTAAATATAAAATAACCTATACATGTTTGGTGTCTACGAACTCGTAATGACCTGGAGAATAAGAATGGCAGGTCAGTTTTAGCATTCAGGGAACGTGGTATAAAAAATAAATAAAAAACATCTGTGGTATTGCACTTTTTTTGCAATTTTACCGCACTTGGAATTTTTTTCCCGTTTTCCCGTACACGATATGGTAAAACTAGTAATGGCGTTGAAAAGTACAACTTGTCCCGCAAAAAATAAGCCCTCTCACGGCCATATTGTCCAAAAAATAAAAACGCTATGGCTCTGGGAACAAGGGGAGCAAAAAACGAAAAAGCAAAAACGACAAAACCCAAGGTTGCGAAGGGGTTAATATCCACATGTGCACATGTAGTCATGCGGATATTAAGCGATTCAATGCAAGTCAATGGCGGTGAAAACGCAGCGCTTCTGCAAAATAATTGGTAGTGCTGCGCATTTTTCCGCAATGATAATCTGCAGCGGAAATTTCCGAAGCATGTGCACATGCAGATAATCATTGGGGAACATGGCAGGCCTTCTACAAAGCGTTTTTTAAGTGTTTCTGCGGCGGAATTGCTGCTGCAGAAACGCTTAAAAAAAGCATAGTGGGCACACAGCCTTACACCAGTTTTGTCAGGAGGAATGGGCCCAAATTCCGACCAACTATTGTGAGAAGCTTGTGGAAGGATATCCCAAACATTTGACCCAAGTCATTTAGTTTAAGGGCAATGGTACCAAATACTAATGAATTGTATGTAGACTTGTGACTTTGCAGTAAGTAATAACAATGCCTTAAAACATTCTCTCTCTCTCTCATTATTCTGGCATTTGGCAAATATTAAAAATTATAGTAATCCTAATTGACCTAAAACGGGAAAGGTTTATTCTGATTTCATGTCAGATATTGAGAAAAACATGAGTATGTGTCTATTTATACAGTGTATGGAAACTTCTAGTTTCAACTTTATATTACAATTCTGTAATATAGGAAGCTGTAAATGGTCCTGTAAATGATTTTTTGCTGCTGAGTAAAAAACGGATTGTATACGGACAGCACACGGATGACAAGTGAGAAAGAAATAGTCCCACTCTCCTGGATAAGAATGGGGCTGATTTTTTATATGCTCGTGTGGCCTGAAGCAGCTATTAGGGAGGACAGCTACTGCTGCGTAGACAGCTCTGTCAACAGTACACGTAGGAACAACAATATGTGGTATTAATAATTGTACTTTCTTACTGACAGTTTTATAAATATTTACTGACAATATCATATAATTGAGAAATATGTGACAAACATTCTACAAAGGTCAAAGTGGAAGCTACATATAATACAGAAATCCTTGTTGGTTGGATGTATAGTAATCCTCTGAGCTGATCAATGGCATCTACATGGGGTTATCCCACTATGGTGCCCCTCTGGTTTGGGGGAATATAGGGAACATACTAAAGAGCTTTATGCACAATTCTTTAATCTGCTCCGCTCTCTGCTTTATTCAGATACAAGTAAGAACTACAGACAGTATTAGGGAATGATTAATACTTTGATCATGGAGTGTAAGTGTTCCCTCCATACACATTACAGATTGCTAGAATTTTCTAGGGGAGTTTAGGGACAACCACAAGGAATCACTTTGGATCAGTTCTGCTAAGGGTAAGGTCACACAACAGTATAAAAAATCAGATGTTATCCTGCGGCTCCATATTTAATGTGATTTTGCTTTCTCACACCCATAGACTTCAAAGGGTGAGTCTTATACGGTTTACATAGGAAACTTGTGCACATTGCGATTATTTTTCACATGCAGATTCAGTCAGTAAAAAAAATCGCTCATCTTCCCGGCCCCATTGAATAACATTGGTCTGAGTTTCTAAATATTAAAGTGTCAGGCTCCGGCAGTATATGCCTGGATCGTTGCATAGCAGAATGCACTGGAGGACAGCTACAAATTTTTCTATCCTTTCAGAGATTCATTTGCCACTAAATGTCCTCCAGGCCATGTCCTGTTTTCTGTAGACGATATAAGGTTGTAGAGTTATCTTAGACCCTCCTTCTTCCTATGACATGCATGCGGCTGCACAGGGGACAGTCTGTAGCTTCTCCTCTCCTGTGCCTCCTGCATATGACGCGCCCCTGGGCCTGTGTCGCGCTGCGTTGTGCACACGGGAGCTTACCCGGAGCCGGATCTCTTGAGGGTTGTAGTCTCGTGGCGGTGATCCGGTCCGTGCCCAGGGAGTCAGACTAAGTGGCACTGTATCAGCGGTAGATGTTGGACGACTACGCCACACGTTGAGTAGTGCTAAGGAGCTGCTGCTGCAGGGTAGACCGCTGAGGCCGGTGGTAGGATTGTGCAGCGTGATAGTATAACCCCCAACGGGAGGGGTATGGCCTCAGGGCAGCCGACGTGGATGATGGGGGTAGCAGGAACCACTCAGAGACGGTACGGTGTAGTTCAGGGTCTTTACTGCTGACAACGATAGACCCTCCCGGAGTACTGGCTAGCGATTGGGGCCTGGTCAGTCCTTGAGCAGATGGGATCTCCCCTGGCCAGACGGAGTTGTAGGCCTCCGAAACTAACTGTACTCTTCTGGCTACCTTGCTAGAGGCGGGTATAAGTAGCCCACGTCCCTGAGTGTACCGTGTGGTGCTCACGCGGGGGCCGGTGACTCGGGGCCTTCTAGTAGCTTCCGCTCCACGACGGCGGTGCTGGTCCCATGCGTGTGACCGTGCCTTCGGGTTTCTTGGCCAGAGGACCTGAAATCCCCTGCCGGGCGGTTTCTGCTGCTGGGTAAAGATTAGTCCCCACAGCCTCGGACTCCGGGTCCGGTAAGAAATCTTCTCAGTCAGGGCGAGCTCTGCAGCTGCCAGCCCCTGACTCCTTGTAACACTGCTCCCACAGAGCTCCTGTTGTTTCTTCCCATAGCTGCTTCTCTTCTCTGTCTCTACTTCTGGCATGGCCCAGGAGCTGGGCCCAGCCGGAGCCACAGCTCCCTGTCAGCCCTCCTGGCTGCACTCTCCCTCTGAACTCCCTAACCCTGCCTCAGCCCCAGGTTTATATAGGGGAAGTCCTTCCCCTCCCAGGACTGGGCAGGAGGTGTGGCATGCATAGGATTCCTGACCAAGAGACCTCCCACCTGCTCACAGACATAACATTGCATTACTGTGGAAACCAGACCCCTGGGGTGCCACATTCCCCCCTAGTGAAATTTAGTACTCCGGGACTAAACATATTTTTTTTAGAAAGACATAACAGGGTATAACAATAATAATACAATAAGAAAAACACATAAAGGTGGTCACGGAATGTCCGCAACCGGGTGCAGTCTTTGAAGGAAACAAAGGTGTCCATTTCACCAAAACAGGGAGACGTAACCAGGTAGGGGTCTGTCCTGCCCCGAGTCCTTAACAGTCTTTTAGTCCATCCTGGGTTACGCTCCACTAACTGTACAAAGGATTCCCGGTAAATCCACCAAGGACTCCTATAAATTACTAGAAACACATAATTATTTACAGGATATGGCCGCTCTCAGTCCTCGGCCAGTGGGGATAAGGATTGGCTGCTCACAGTCCTCAGCCTGGTAAGGGATAGGGGATGGCTGCTCACAGTCCTCAGCCTGGTAAGGGATAGGGACACACGGGGAACAATTCACTAATCCCAACGGGGACCATATTTTAATTAGCAGCAGTCCTTGTACCCTAACGGGTAACTATGTACAGCTCTTTATTCACGCTACTTCCCTTCAGTAGCTATGTCCTCTTTGTGCTCCCTCCTGAGGGTAGTCCTCAGACCCGTCCGGGTCCTCTTGGCTTTCCTCGTATTGGTAGTACTGCAGCTCCTCCTCGGTTAGCTGGGTTAGTATCTCTGCGACAGTCCTCCTCCCAGGTGGCCAGGACTTTACCCCCCTTTGGGCTGCCCCGGTTAATTGGGCCACCAGGATGCTCACTTTTTGCTCCTCTGTGAGGGGGTACACCTGGAAGAGGCTATCCAGCTTTTCTCTAAAGTCATGCAGGGTATGTGACTCCCCTGAGTACTGGGGTAGCCAGGCTGCCCCCGGGATATAGGGCATGGTGAAAGGCATGACCGCAACAGCGGTGGCGCTGGCGGGGGTTGAAGCGGTGAAGCTCTCCTCCGTATCCGGCATCCTTCTCCCCCCTAGTGGACCGTGGCCTACCTTGCGATGATCCTCTTCCGTAGGCCGCGGCTCCGCAGTGGATCGTCAGGGTTGAGGACCTTCCGTCGCGCTCCTGTGACGTCGGCGTCTGCTGGGCTCCTTCCAGGACCTTACGCAACGTCCGGACGTGAGGCGGGGCTTCAGTTTCTCGCGCGCTTTCGGAGTCCACGCCCCTCTTCTTCCCGCGCGGCATCTTCAAGATGGTGTCCAACGGCGGGAAAACTCCACGGATGGCGGGAAGAAGGCAGAAGATGGCGCCGGATGGCGGGAAAACTTCGCGGATGGCGGGAAGAAGACAGAAGATGGCGCCGGATGGCGGGAATCTTCACCACTGGTAAGTTTGAACAGTCTTTTTCAGGCACGCAGTACCCGGTGGTTGCGGGCACGAGATCCTGCCGACTACGCCAAAAGTTGACGCGCCCCTGGGCCTGTGTCGCGCTGCGTTGTGCACGCGGGAGCTTACCCGGAGCCGGATCTCTTGAGGGTTGTAGTCTCGTGGCGGTGATCCGGTCCGTGCCCAGGGAGTCAGACTAAGTGGCGCTGTATCAGCGGTAGATGTTGGACGACTACGCCACCCGTTGAGTAGTGCTAAGGAGCTGCTGCTGCAGGGCAGACCACTGAGGCCAGTGGTAGGATTGTGCAGCGTGATAGTATAACCCCCAACGGGAGGGGTATGGCCTCAGGGCAGCCGACGTGGATGATGGGGGTAGCAGGAACCACTCAGAGACGGTACAGTGTAGTTCAGGGTCTTTACTGGTGACAACGATAGACCCTCCCGGAGTACTGGCTAGCGATTGGGGCCTGGTCAGTCCTTGAGCAGATGGGATCTCCCCTGGCCAGGCGGAGTTGTAGGCCTCCCAAACTAACTGTACTCTTCTGGCTACCTTGCTAGAGGCGGGTATAAGTAGCCCACGTCCCTGAGTGTACCGTGTGGTGCTCACCCGTATGGCCGGTGACTCGGGGCCTTCTAGTAGCTTCCGCTCCACGACGGCGGTGCTGGTCCCATGCGTGTGACCGTGCCTTCGGGTTTCTTGGCCAGAGGACCTGAAATCCCCTGCCGGGCGGTTTCTGCTGCTGGGTAAAGATTAGTCCCCACAGCCTCGGACTCCGGGTCCGGTAAGAAATCTTCTCAGTCAGGGCGAGCTCTGCAGCTGCCAGTCCCTGACTCCTTGTAACACTGCTCCCACAGAGCTCCTGTTGTTTCTTCCCATAGCTGCTTCTCTTCTCTGTCTCTACTTCTGGCATGGCCCAGGAGCTGGGCCCAGCCGGAGCCACGGCTCCCTGTCAGCCCTCCTGGCTGCACTCTCCCTCTGAACTCCCTAACCCTGCCTCAGCCCCAGGTTTATATAGGGGAAGTCCTTCCCCTCCCAGGACTGGGCAGGAGGTGTGGCATGCATAGGATTCCTGACCAAGAGACCTCCCACCTGCTCTCAGACATAACATTGCATTACTGTGGAAACCAGACCCCTGGGGTGCCACACATACATAGCTCTCCTGCATTCTATGTGATACACATCTCCCAGCACTACTCTCTGCAGGCACTGTTTTCTACAGTCAAGTGGGCAGAAAGAAGCCAGATTATTCCCTGCTAAATATCAATTTAAATGAAAATGGAAGACCACAGTTATAAAGCGGCCTAGCTCAGTAATTGATAGGAAATACTTCACATGTGTATTGTTTTTTCCCTTTAAGGGAATCTGTCTCCTAGGTATTGCTACCTAATCTGAGAGCAGCATGATTTAGGGGCAAAAACCCTGATTTCAGCAATGTTTCACTTACTGGGCTGCTTAGTTTAGGTTTTATAAAATCATTGTCTTATCAGCAGGACATTATTACTAGTAAACCTGCTGCCATGTGGTCCTCCACATTCATAACCCCGCCCCACCACTCAGGGCCGGCATCACCAACCGGTGCACTCCAGCAAGTGCCAGGGCCCAGTCGGGGGGCATCGCACTTTCAACTGTTTCGGCAGTCTGGATGCCGATACAGTTGAAAACAATGATGGGAGAGGGAGAGTGAGTTCACGCTCCCTCTCCCATCATTCCCGCTCTGCATCTGAGCTGTAAGATGTTTCAGCACAGAGGGCGCTATGACATCTCTACAGCAGTAGAGAGGGTCAGAAGACGCTAAGGAGACCGAAGCAGCAGGGGAATGGGGAGAGGTGAGTATTTGATTATTTATTTTTTTATGTATGGAGCATTATATGGGACCCATTATGGTGTATGGAGTAATATATGGGGCCCATTATACTGTATGGAGCATTGTATGGGGCACATTATACGGTATGGAGCAATATATGGGGCCCATTATACTGTATGGAGTAATATATGGGGCCCATTTTACTGTATAGAGTAATATATGGGGCTCATTATACTGTATGGAGCAATATATGGGGCCCATTATACTGTATGTAGTAATATATAGGGCCCACTATACTAGCATTGTATGGGGCCCATTATACTTTATGGAGCATCATATGAGGCCCATTATACTGTATGGAGCAATATATGGGGCCCATTATACCTGTATGGAGTAATATATGGGCCCCATTATACTGTATAGAGTAATATATGGGGCCCACTATACTGTATGGAGCAATATATGACGTCCATTATACTGTGTGGAGCAATATATGGGGCCCATTATACTGTATGGAGTAATATATGGGGCCCATTATACTGTATAGAGTAATATATGGGGCCCACTATACTGTATGGAGCAATATATGAGGTCCATTATACTGTGTGGAGCAATATATGGGGCCCATTATACTGTATGGTATAATATATGGGGCCCATTATACTGTATAGAGTAATATATGGGACCCACTATACTGTATGGAGCAATATATGAGGTCCATTATACTGTGTGGAGCTATATATGAGGCCCATTATACTGTATGGAGTAATATATGGCGCCCATTATACTATATGGAGTAATATACGGGGCCCATTAAACTGTATGGAGCAATATATGGGTCCCATTATACTGTATGGAGCATTATATGGGGCCCATTATACTGTATGGAGCATTGTATGGGGCCCATCATACTGTATGGAGCATTATATGAGGCCCATTATACTGTATGGAGCACTAAATGGGGCCCATAATACTGTATGGAGGACTACGTGGTGTCCATAATACTGTATGGAGGACTATGTGGTGCCCATAATACTATATGGAGGACTATGTGGTGCCCATAATTCTGTATGGAAGACTATGTAGTGCCCTTAATACTGTATGGAGTGTTGTGCCCATAATATTGTATGGAGGACTATGTGGGGCTCATAATACTGTATGGAGGACTATGTGGTGCCCATAATACTGTATGGAAGACTATGTAGTGCCCATAATACTGTATGGAGGACTATGTAGTGACCTTAATACTGTATGGAGGACTATGTAGTGTCCATAATACTGTATGGAGGACTATGTGGGGCCCATTATTCTGTATGGAGGACTATGTGGGGCCTATTATTCTATATGGAGAACTATGTGGTGCCCATAATACAATATGGAGGACTATACCGGTCCAGTCTAGTCCTCTGTTTGACTGTAGATTATTGAATCGCACTTTCAACTGTTTCGGCAGTCTGGATGCCGATACAGTTGAAAACAATGATGGGAGAGGGAGAGTGAGTTCACGCTCCCTCTCCCATCATTCCCGCTCTGCATCTGAGCTGTAAGATGTTTCAGCACAGAGGGCGCTATGACATCTCTACAGCAGTAGAGAGGGTCAGAAGACGCTAAGGAGACCGAAGCAGCAGGGGAATGGGGAGAGGTGAGTATTTGATTATTTATTTTTTTATGTATGGAGCATTATATGGGACCCATTATGGTGTATGGAGTAATATATGGGGCCCATTATACTATATGGAGCATTGTATGGGGCACATTATACGGTATGGAGCAATATATGGGGCCCATTATACTGTATGGAGTAATATATGGGGCCCATTTTACGGTATAGAGTAATATATGGGGCTCATTATACTGTATGGAGCAATATATGGGGCTCATTATACTGTATGTAGTAATATATAGGGCCCACTATACTAGCATTGT
This sequence comes from Phyllobates terribilis, assembly GCF_046119375.1. NCBI lineage: Eukaryota > Metazoa > Chordata > Amphibia > Anura > Dendrobatidae > Phyllobates > Phyllobates terribilis. Next base: position 492,829,308 of record NW_027362771.1, on the reverse strand, counting down.
GTGGGGCCCATTATACTTTATGGAGCATCATATGAGGCCCATTATACTGTATGGAGCAATATATGGGGCCCATTATACCTGTATGGAGTAATATATGGGGCCCACTATACTGTATGGAGCAATATATGACGTCCATTATACTGTGTGGAGCAATATATGGGGCCCATTATACTGTATGGAGTAATATATGGGGCCCATTATACTGTATAGAGTAATATATGGGGCCCACTATACTGTATGGAGCAATATATGAGGTCCATTATACTGTGTGGAGCAATATATGGGGCCCATTATACTGTATGGAGCATTATATGGGGCCCATTATACTGTATGGAGCATTGTATGGGGCCCATCATACTGTATGGAGCATTATATGAGGCCCATTATACTGTATGGAGCACTAAATGGGGCCCATAATACTGTATGGAGGACTACGTGGTGTCCATAATACTGTATGGAGGACTATGTGGTGCCCATAATACTATATGGAGGACTATGTGGTGCCCATAATTCTGTATGGAAGACTATGTAGTGCCCTTAATACTGTATGGAGTGTTGTGCCCATAATATTGTATGGAGGACTATGTGGGGCTCATAATACTGTATGGAGGACTATGTGGTGCCCATAATACTGTATGGAAGACTATGTAGTGCCCATAATACTGTATGGAGGACTATGTAGTGACCTTAATACTGTATGGAGGACTATGTAGTGTCCATAATACTGTATGGAGGACTATGTGGGGCCCATTATTCTGTATGGAGGACTATGTGGGGCCTATTATTCTATATGGAGAACTATGTGGTGCCCATAATACAATATGGAGGACTATACCGGTCCAGTCTAGTCCTCTGTTTGACTGTAGATTATTGAATCCCCCTAGGGCACGCACTGTGCACTGCGAGGATTCACCAGTTTCTGAGCTATTGTAGAATTTACAGTAGATATCACTCATGTAATGTAAGAAGTGAAATCTTGTCACGGGTGCATCAGAGGTGACAGACAGTCGCCCTGCAGTGGTTTGCAGGAGGTCTCCACGTTTGGCAATGCTATCAGCTGCCTACATAGGAGGCTGTGTTTTGGACTCAGCGACTAACTCCCTTTAGTCTGGGTGTATATATACCTGGTGTGTCTAGGTGGGTGTCGCCGGTTATACTAATTTCCACTTGGAACTTGGCTGAAGCTGCATCACGTCCTCTCTGGAGTCTTGAGGCCGTGTGGCCTGTTGGAGTTTCTTCTAAAGCTGAGTTGTTGTTCCCTTGTGTTATTTTCCCCTTTCGTCTTTAGAGTGCTAGCTGAGGTTGACTAGTGCTCATCTCCTTCCTCCCCCAGCTATAGCCTTACGCCAGGGATAGTAGGGCGAGGCACGTGATCGGCGACAGCTGCGGAGGCTGTATAGGGACGTTAGGGGGACACAGGGTGATGCTAGTCCAGATTAGGAGGTCACCCCTTCCCCTTTCCCTAGTGTCTGGGCTCCCTTTCCCTTTCCCCTCTGTGTTGCACTCACACCTGGCGTGATATTATCACCGGCCGAGCACGTTTTGGAAAAAAAACAAAAAGAAAAAAAAAACGACACAAGATTGACATTTTTGGTTTGTTTTTGGGTGTGCACCTTTTTTTTCCTTACTCCCTTCAGTATGGGATCAGTTGCACATGCAGTTCCGCTGTCTGTCTCTGGAGGTGAATGACCTCCGCTGAGAGGTTCAGCAGCGGTTACAGGCCGCCAATATGGGGGTCTCTGCAGGTAGGTCTGTCCAACCTGAACCCAAGGTTGCCCTCCCGGACAGGTTTTCAGGAGGTAGGGACAGGTTTTTTGCGTTTAAGGAGGCATGCAAATTGTACTTCAAACTTCGTCCCTACTCCTCCGGTAATGAGCAACAGGTTGGTATTGTGATCTCTCTACTGCAGGGCGATCCTCAGTCATGAGCTTTTTCGTTACCACAGGATTCGGTTTGTCTCCAATCTTTGGAGGGGTTTTTTGGAGCTCTTGCCCTCATCTATGATGACCCTGACCGAGTCACTTTGGCTGAGTCTAAGCTACGTCACCTTCAGCAGGGGATTCGGTCAGTGTAAACGTATAGTTCGGAATTTCGTAGATGGGCAACGGATTCCAAATGGAATGACTCAGCCCTTAAAAGTCAATTTTGTGAGGGGCTTACTGAAAGGTTGAAAGATGCCTTGGCTGTATATGATACCCCTCAGTCCTTGGAGGCTGCCATGTCTTTAGCCATACGTCTGGATAGGCACCTTCGGGATAGACAGGTGCAACTTTCTTCTCCGGGGTCTTCTTGTCGGGGTTGTGTAACTTTGTCAAGGGAGCGATCTGGGGGTGAACCAGTACTGGGGGAAGTGGAGGAACCTATGCAGTTAGGGGGTGTCTCTACATCATACATCTCCACGGAGATTCGCAAGAAAAAAGGCATATGTTCTTTTTGTGGGAAAAAGTCACACTTTGTTGGGACCTGTCCTTCAATTCCTAAACAAAAATAGACTCGATTAATTCTCGGTAGTCTGGACTTGGATAAACAAGGGGTGCCTTTGTGGCCAAACTGCAGCTCCCTCAGTTCCCGCTAACAAAAATAAAATAAATGATGTTAGAAGGCAAGATTTTGAGACAACTTAGGTCTCTTTCTCAGGCATGGTATCTGATACCATGATACCATGCCTGAGGAAGAGACCTAAGTTGTCTTGAAAGCTTGCCTTCTACCATCATTTATTTTATTTTTGTTAGCCATTAAAAGGTATCATAACTACAAGATTATCTTGTTTTTTACCGCTGAGGAAAATCTTTTCTAGTTCACACAGTCCTAAATGGAAACGTGAAGATTATTCCGACTTTGGTATAAACAGCTCAGATAAAGAACGCCGGAGAGCGTTCGAAACGTGTGGCTTTTTCCCAGCAATATGGAACCTATTTTTATTACCTATCAATAAAGGACTGTATTTAACGAAGCTGGAACCTTTTATACTTGGATGTTTACACAGAGGTTCCCTGCTTTCATACGTCTTGAGCCGACATGGGGAGCTGGTTCCCCCCTATTTTTGCCCTGTCCTAAATGGCCTGTTGTTTTTCTTGTGGGACTCTTCCAGATACATATGCTAGCTCTCTTGTAGCCACTTGTTCAGGATCACACTCCCAAACCCTGTTCTGGACCCCACAATCATCGAAAGCCACTTCTCATACACAGTTCTAACGGGTGGCACAGAGGTCCTCTCAGGACATGATCCCAGGTTAGGCAGCAACTCTTGCACCACCTATAGTTACGCCAGTGGGCTTACAAGTATCCTTCCTTACTTTGAGTGAGTTACACATATGATATTAATGAATGCCCTGGTTGTGTGCGTAGAAGATGATGATACGATTATTGTGGATCCACAGTATCGAGAGAGGCATCTGGATGAATTGACTGTAGCGGGACTTGGAGCTGGTTCTGTTTATGAAGGCATTTTTGGAAATGCAATGGGTGAATTAGCTGGCTGTGCGGAGCGCCAGTTGTGGGGATAAACTGTTTAGTTACAGGGATGTGCTGCTTTATGAGCTACTTTGATCTCTAAAACAACTTGATTAAGATAGACAAAGCCTTCCATGTGTGAAATTGACTGGTTTAAAAAGCCTGGGGCTCACTCTCCGCAGAGGGATCACAACATGCAGGAAAGTGACAGGACCCGGAGCACTGGGGGGCCGGAGCACCGATATGTGTAGGGGGTGATAAGGTCAGTGCTGGCCGCGGCCTAAATTACCCAATGACAGTATAATAGAAACTTTACCACGGCGTAGTCATCTTAGAAATGGGGACTGACATATCTAAGTGCTTCATATAAAACCGCACCAAAATAAAATTCTACTAGCAGTTACACAATCCATACAATCACTGCCCATGTGTCTGCTACAAACATGTATCAATAATGTTATATAAGAAAATGACTGCCATTATAGAAGTTTCTAGCAGCACTCATGGCAAAAAGTTGATATCGATAGAGAAAGCTACACTCGGCAGTTCATAACACCGAGCCTTGTAATTTGCTTACTGCCTATGCAGAGCACAGTAGTCAAAGACAAACTCATCTTGCCTGCTGTGCTCTGCAAAAGCAGCGCTGGGCAGGCAGTCACTGCGCCTTATCAGTGTCTATAGGTGTTGATCATTTATCTGTTGGGGCATCAGGAGGGAACAAAGTTTGCTCCCTCCGCCCGTAGACTTTGGCACTCTGGGCAACTAGACACTAAACCACTGATGCTCGGCCAGACATTTAACCTGTATTCGCTGATACATGAATAAATGTAGTAATACATACTGGCCATACAAATGAAGGGTCATCCATGGAATTTAAGGGCGGCTCGGGTCTGCCACAATGGGCGATGCACATTTAGTGGCTCATCCTGTTCTGGTTCACAGAGGGCGTGCACAGCCTTGGACACCTTCTATAATGTCCATGTGGCCTAAATTTGTGCATGGACAGTGGTTGTTTTATCATGGACAAGTAAAACTATATTATCTATTACATTTACAGAAATGACGTTTTGAAGATGGCCCGTTACTATTGATGTCCTGGTTAAAGAAATCTTAAAGGGTTTATCCAGGATTATGTTATTTGTTCCCATGAGCCAAAATACTAATAATCAGATAGTTGCTAACTACCTGCCTGTACCCAGCGCCGGCTCAGAGTGGTCACTGACTGCTCCTTCCGGCGATTTTGCTGTTCCATGACAACAGAGCAGCTCTTCTTCTTCCGGGCTGCTCTGTCAACGGGATGGGACTGTCGACATCATGCTGATTGACAGCCAGCTTCCTGCAGTTAGGTAGCGGGGAGCCGGCTGTCAATCAGCACGACATTGGCAGTCATGCCTCGTCAACAGAGCAGAGCGGAAGAGAAGTCCCTGCTCTGACGTCAGTGGAAGCCGCTGAATTGCCGACAGGCACAGTCAGTGACCACTCTGTTACGGCAGAGATCGGCAATGGGCAGAACAGGCAGGTAGGTAGCAAATAACTGCTTGTTAGTTCTTAGGGCCATAGTAAAAATTAATTAATATAGTGCTCTAACCCCTTTAAACACTTCCTGGCAGATTTCCACATGGATTTCCGCTGATCACTAGGAGATTCAGAAGCAAGAAAATTTGTGATAAGTTTATGTTAATACCTTCTAATTGAAAGGTATTATTAAATGTAGACAATCCTTTTTAATAAAACTTCTAAAAACTTCACCCCACTCCTGACCAATTCCTGACTAGCCCCCCAGGCCACTAGTGATCTTACCACTGTACCCTGTAGTCCTAGGCTCATATCACTAATCCACGTGGGTCATCGTGATACCACCGTGTCTGCACATGGTTATAATGCCGATTGCGCTACATTAAAATCAATTCCAGGTTGAATTGCCCTTTAACAGGACATTCTATTTTCCCCACTGATAGTGGATTCTATTCTCCTGCTAAGCAGATCCCATCTGTATTAAGTGCCCGTTAAACACCTCAAATTGCTGAACATTTTTATCTGTTCTATGTGTGAGCTGATTCAGCCCTGACAGAAGGAATACTCACAAGCTTTATCATGCAATTATGTAAATGAACTCTTCTTCGGCATAGATAATTCTGATGGAAGTCATCAAAATAACAACATGAACTTTATGTTATCTGAATAATACCATGCAAGACACCATGCACCAATGTCGGGCAAGACCATCTCCAACTGCCAGCTTAGAATGTAAAATGCCAACAGGTAAGTCAGTGGTTAAAGAGGTATCTAATTCTTTAAAATGTATTGCCTATTCTTAAAGGGGTTGTCGTCTGAGCATTTGATATTTATATCTTATACTTAAGATAGTTAAAGGGGTATTCCCATCTCCAATATCCTATCTCAATATGTAGTAGGTGCAGTAGTAATAATAATAATAATATTAGCAAATACCTCCAATTAGATATGTGGTATAGTTCTTCTGATTATCTACAGTATGACACTTACCCTATGTGCAGGGCATTGCAGTAGCTTAGTTATTCATGGTTATGGCCAGTCACATAGTGACAGTTATGCTATGCCCTGCGCATGGGGTAAGCGACATAGCTAATCAGAGGAACTATACTAGATTTCTAATTCGAGGTATTTGCTAATATTATTACAATTACACCAACTACATACTGGGATAGGATCTTGAAGATGGGAGTACCCCTTTAACTACTGTCAGATCGCAAGTGGTCCAACACCCCCACCTATCAGCTGGTCCAGGAGTGGCCAGAAGTAAATGGGAACTGAGATACAGTACCTGAGGCACAGCCACAAAACAGTGTATAGAGCTGTGGTGTTACGGCTTCATACATCGTTCACTTCTGGCCACCACAGGACCGGCTGACAGCTTATCAAGAAGGGTGCTGTGTGTCAGACCCCACCCATCTGACAATGAAGATGTATCCTAAAAACAGCCATCAGTATCAAAATCCTGGACAATCCTTTAATATCTGTAAAGGCAGTGACTAATATTACAACTCTAAGCAGCTCCATCCTATTCAAGTGAATGGGACAGAGCTGCAATACCAAACTGAGGCATTACTAAAATATGGAGCTGTGTCTGCTAAACAATGAATATGCCCCTTAAAAGGTTATTCCAAAATACTTAGTTATAGGATGGGGTATAACTTGCTGAACACTGGGGATTAAACCGCCGGGACCCACATTGATCCCGAGAACAGGACTCTGCATCCTGGGGAAAGAATTCTGCAGAGCCCCATCTTAAACAGCTCCATTCATTGACTATGGGACTGTCACATATAGAAGAATATAGGGATAGGTAATAACGTGTTAAAATAGGAATATCCCTTTAATCTGATCAGCAAAAGGCCAAGAGTTGGACCCTATCTGATGTACATGTAAAGGAGAGGAAGAGCTATTGGCTTCCCTTCTGGAAAACACATGTATTGATTGTAATACATTGACCTGTTTTACATAATCTATACTTCAGCAATCAGTTAGCCTGTGGACATGGTAATTGTTAAGAGGCCAGCCCAGGTTGGGAGGAGTTAAGTGGGCTCAGGAAGCTAATACCTGGTTGTTAGGCAGTTGATGAATAGTTACTGAGGAGATAAAAAGTATTGTGAATTAGAAGAAAGGCCACACGTGGAGAGTGTGTTTATCGACAGAAGATTCTAAGCATAGCAAGTTCCAGAAGGAGTTTACAGTAACTGATTTCTATACAGCTGGAGTGCAGAGATTGAAAAAGAGTATAAGAAGATATCTTCCACCTACAGTGAGTACAGTCATAGCATAACACACCTGAGGGAGACATAATTCCCCTATGCAGCAATGAGTGGGCTACAGAAGGACACCATGTTAGCCAGTTCTGAAGGTTTAGAGAATTCCTTTTCCGACCAGGAGGGAACACGAGGTACACCTGTAGTGGAGGATAAAGAAAGTGATGGCCAGAGCTGAGAAGCTTGAGAAGTACTCTGCCACTCATGAATAATACCAATACCATCGAAATGCCGTGTGTATTACACATAAGGAGAGAGCCTATGTATGACACAGTAGAAATGTACCAAAAGTATTGTGCCTGCTATCATTTGTTACAGTTCTACTTAAGGAACCTGTCAGGTCCCCCATGCCCTCTAAACCAGCAGTATTCAGCCAAGAGTGATAAAACCCCCTCCTAACCAGACCTTTTTTAAAGCATTTATTTAACCGATTTATGTTACACAGGGCTGGTTAGGGAGGGGGTTTTATCACTCTTGGCTGAATACTGCTGGTTTAGAGGGCATGGGGGACCTGACAGGTTCTCTTTAAGGAATTTCAGTAAAGATGTTTTTATCTTTTTCTAACAGATCCTGGTCTCACTGATTTGTTGCATATTTTCAAGGTCGTCATACCATCAAACCACTTTTGGCCTGAACAGAGGTAAGCAGCAAACTCCAAGATGGTTCACTCACACCCAGGGGTACCGTAACCAGGTGCTTTGGGACCACAAAGCAAACCTCGCCGCAACAGGTCCTTTACATACATCAGTTTTAAAAGGTCAGATAACTTCTTCAACTTCATCACTTGATTGACATACTAGTAACAGAGGAGTGGCTCCATTTCCGAGGCCTAGAATAATAACCTCCACATAAGTCCCACCAGGGGTGTAACTACAGTGGGTGCAGGAGTTACAGTTGCACCCAGGTCCTGGATCCAAGAGGACCCAATAGGTCTCTTTGGCCTATTTTAAAAAGCCAATGCTAATAAACACCTTTGATCGTTGTTGGCCATGTTGGAGATTTTGCAATGGGGCACACAAGCTTCAAGTTTCACCACTAGTTACACCCTAATTCCCACCCTTGCTGAGATAAGTGGCCAAGTGTATTGCTCAAAAGGCTTTGCATTGTACAGCATATGGACGCTCTTGTGGCATTGTCCAGCATACGGACGCTCTTGTGGCTACTAGTTCTTCTCAAATGGTGGTCACTCTCAGAGGAAGTCAAGTGGTTGCTAGGCAACTTGAAGCACTGTAACACTAAGGAGTGCTGCAAGAAGTAAAGTAAGGATAGATTTGCTGTAAAGTAAGGATAGATTTGCTGTAAAGTAAGGATAGATTTGCTGTAAAGTAAGGATAGATTTTTATAATTTTCAAGAGGTTTTCCCATTAAATTTATTTCTAGCATATCTGCATCTGTTGGGATAATGGTGTTCCCTGATCCTCAGTTACATTGTTGCAGTGCCACAACCAGTAACAGTGCCTTAAATTGGTTGTCCGGCCTTAGGCTACAAGTCTGCCGTCACTGTAAGTGACGGCAGACTTGTGAATACTCTCATAAAGTTCACTGCGCTCTGTGAAGAGTCTCCGGCACCGGGAGTGGCGCTCATGTGACCGCAAGTATGTGATATACATACAGTACATGCAGTCACATGACGACTAGTTGGGCACGACTTAGCTCAATGCGAGTTTATTGAGTGAGGCCGGAAACGTCTAGTCGGAATGTGGCAGGAAGTATGCAAGTTGCTTAGTTGCAGTCACATGACCACTGCTGCCAGCGCCGAAGACTCTTCACTGTGCACAGTGCGCTTGATGAGAGTATTCACAAGTCTGCTGTCACTTAGAGTGACTGCAGACTTGCAACCTAAGGCCAGACAAACCCTTTAAGATGCTTTGTGTGTCACTGTTTGTCAGGGATATTTCTTTTACTACTGGGTCTATGAGACATGACACGTATGATGTCAGAGGCATTTAGATGCACAGTTAGGGCCAATTACACATTTATGGGCATTTATTACAGTAGCTCTAAAAGAACCATGTGCTAGTTTCTACATAACTCACGTAGGCCCACAAAACATTCCGAAAGCAGGAAACAATCCATGGTTTGGAGTCTGTCAGATACCCGGGGAAAACGTATTAAAGGCAAATTTAGAATTTTCTGTTTTGCTTTGACTTTTAACAGCAGAATGAGGAAAGCACCCAGCTCTATTTCATCTTATTGTTATTGTTTCTGACAGCGGATTGAAAAAGGGCCATTAAAACGTCTGTGTATTTGACATGTAGTAATATTCCAACCGTTCCCGAGGTTTATAACAACTATTTATAAGAACAGTTGTAAACAGGACATTGATAAAACTTTCCAAACTGCATGTTATAAGACCGCTATAATGATACTTTGTATACTGGAAGCACAGCAGATGCTTGTAAATCTCTTCTTGGGGATTAAAATGTAAAGTGATGCTTGAAAAGTTATTTTATTGTATAATCCGGGGATTTTCTGAAGACATTCTGGCCACTAGAGGCGCTGTTTCATGTTTACACCAATACTATAATTTATTTTAATTAATTTCCCGTTGCTTACACAGCATAAACCTATTCCGTGGCACTGTACACAGTTTATTATCAAGAACATGAGTGGGATTCACAACCTCAGTTTCTTCTGACCTAGTACATACTCAAGGACTAGTTTATATATTTGGTGAGCTAACCCTTTAAAGTGGATCTGTCACCAGATTTCACAATCCAAACTGCATAAATTATTGTATAGATCTATTTGGATCTGATGAGACTGGTGTACTTACTTTGAAATTCCATGTCAGAATGGCCGTATAATCCTGTTTGAAAGTTTCACTTTCTAATATTAAAATGAGCTCTGTCTCATTTTAATATCAGGATTATACTGCCTATCTGACATGGATTTTAACAGTAACTACACTAGGCTCATCAGGTGTTAGAGTTCTGTTTAATAATGTATGCAGCTTTAATGTATGCAGATTTTTTAAAGGGGTTGTCCGGTCTTTGACTACAAGTCTGAAGTAACTCCACATCACTGGAGACTTGTGAATTCTCACATGACTGTGCACTGTGAGGATTCTCCGCTACTGGCGCCAGGAGCGGCAGGCGCATAACTTTAATTATGTGATTTGCATACATGCGGTCACGTGCTGACTAGATGGGCGAAGACTCGCTCAATGCGAGTGTACTGAGTGAGACTGGACACAGTCTAGTCAGAATATGGCTAAGAGCAGTGGCGTACCTCCAATGGGGGCAGACCACGCGGCTGCTATGGGACCCGTGAGCCTGGGGGCCCAATGCCATTGCCAGCATTGTGCCCCCCAGCCCGTCATCGTACGTTCAACTGTATCAGCATCCTGGATGGTGTTATAGTTGAAAGTAATGATGAGAGAGGGAGCGTCACTCTGAGATATTCGGTACTTCAGAACGCTCGCTGCAAAGACTGGAGCAGCGGGGGAACAAGGAGGAAAGGTGAGTATTGTATTTTTTTTTATACGGAGGATTATGGGGGTGTATTATACTATATGGAGGACTATGGGGAGTGTGTTATATTGTATGGAGGACTATGGGGAGTGCGTTATACTGTATGGAGGACAATGGGATGCATTATACTGTATGGAGGACTATGGGGAGTGCATTATACTGTTATACTGTATGGACGACAATGGGGTGCCTTATACTGTATGGAGGACTACGGGGAGTGCATTATACTGTATGGTGGACAATGAGATGCATTATACTGTATGGAGGACTATGTGGAGTGCATTATACTATATGGAGAACTATGGGGAGTGCATTATACTATATGGAGGACTATGGAGAGTGCATTATGCCAGTGGTCCTCAACCTTTTTTGCACCAGGGACCGGCTTGAAGCAAGATAATTTTTCCATGGCCCAGCAAGGAGGGGGTGGGGTCGGCGGGGCTTTGGTCATATGGGGGCGGGGTAATGGAGGGATTTGGAGTTTAGTGCATACTTATCATATAGTGTAGACCAGGTCCCCGCCAGGAGCTATGCCAGGAGCCCCACATAATGTGCTGTGCCAGGAGCCGCATCACTGAGGCCCCATCACGCCCTGCAGCAGGACAGGGCAGCTGTCCTGACAGCTGCTGTTCAGCTGCATTTACTTCATCCCAGGGGCGGACACAGACTGTAGTGGGCCCCTGTGCAAGAAATTTTTGGGGGCCCCCCCCGCCCTTCATAAGGCAACAAAGTTATGTAAACATAATCCCCCCATGTGCATCTCTCACCCCCCCATGTGCAGCTCACCCCCGTGCATCTCTCATCCCCCTCCGTGCATCTCTCATCCCCCTCCGTGCATCTCTCATCCCCCTCCGTGCATCTCTCATCCACCCCCGTGCATCTCTCATCCCCCCGTGCATCTCTCACCCCCCGTGCATCTCTCATCCACCCCCCGTGCATCTCTCATCCCCCCCGTGCATCTCTCACCCCCCCGTGCATCTCTCATCTCTCCCCTCCCTCCCATGTGCATCTCTCATCTCTCCCCTCCCCCCATGTGGATCTCTCATCTCTCCCCTCCCCCATGTGCATCTCTCATCTCTCCCCTCCCCCCCATGTGGATCTCTCATCTCTCCCCTCCCCCATGTGCATCTCTCATCTCTCCCCTCCCCCCATGTGCATCTCCCATTCCCCCCACTCCTAGTTAATTGTATTTAAAAAAAAATAAAACTTGTTATACTTACCCCCATGCGATCCCTGCAGAATCCTGGCGCTCGTCCAAATCGCTGACACCAGGTTCTCCTGACTTCCGGCCATGTGACGGCGCCGTCACATGACCGGAAGTCAGGGGAATCATGAAGGTGCTGACGCAGCAGCGCAGCGCTAAGATGTCCCGGACCCGGCGCTTAGCATGCGGCCGGGGGCCCCATGAGGAGAGAGACGCACAAGAGGGGGGCTCCGAGGGGGCTCCTACCGGCCGGGCCCCATACTGGAGTCAGGGCAGTCATGCCCTGATGGCGGCCCTGCTGGAGGCTGGAGGGGCCCCCTCTCCCCGCGGACCGGCTGAAAAACCCCAACGGCCCGGTCCTGGTCCGCGGACCGGCGGTTGGGGACCTCTGCATTATGCTATATGGAGGACTATGGGGAGTGTCGTTATACTGTATGAAGGACAATGGGATGCATTATACTGTATGGAGGACTATAGGGAGTGCATTATAATGTATGGATGACAATGGGGTGCCTTTTACTGTATGGAGAACTATGGGGTACAATATACTATATGGAGGATTATGAGGTGCAGTTTACTATATGGAGCACTATGGGGGTGCATTATACTGTATGGAGGAATATGTGAGTGCATTATATTATATGGAGAACTTGGGAGTGCATTATATGGAGGACTATGGGGATTGCATTATACTGTATGGAGGACTATGGGAAGTGGATTATACTGTATGGAGGACAATGGGGTGTATTATACTGTATGGAGGACTACCGGGTGCATTATACTAAATGGAGGACTATGGGGGTGTATTTTACTATATGGAGGACTATGGGGAGTGTCGTTATACTGGAGGACTATGGGAAGTGGATTATACTGTATGGAGGACAATTGGGTGCATTATAATATATGGAGGACTACCGAGTGCATTATACTGAATGGAGGACTATGGGGAGTGCATTATACTATATGGAGAACTATGGGGAGTGCATTATGCTATATGGAGGACTATGAGATGCATTATAAAATATGGAGAACTATGGGGTGCAATATATTATATGGAGGATTATGGGGTCCAGTATACTATATGGTGGACTATGGTTCCCATTATACTATATGGATGGCTATTTGGGAGCCATTATACTTTATAGAGGGCTATGTGGGTGCAATTATGCTGTATGCAAGCTATTATACAGTGCGAAAGTTTGTGTGGGGTCCATAATACTCTGTGTAATGCTGTGTGGAAGCCACTATACAGTTTGGAGGGCTAGTGGGGTCCATTATACCGTGTGGTGAGGTGTTGGGCCATTATACTTTATGTAGACCCAATATAATGCATGGACGGCTGTGTGGGGGTCACAGTTGGGGGATCATACTGTGTTGGGGTCAGCATACTTTGCTTGGGGTTGAGATGGGGTACAGTAGGGTCATCATACTGTGCATGTGGAAGAATTCACTGTGGGAGTATCGTACAGTGTTTGTATGACACTTTTGTTGGCATCATACTTTATGGGTGCAATGAAAGGGGAATCTAGGGCTTCAAAAGCAGGAAAATTACTTTGTAAGGATTGCCCGCTCCCGGCATTGGAGAGTTCTCACAGAGAGCAGTGCAGACTCTGTGCAATGATTCACAAGTCTGCAGTCACACAGCGTGACTGCAGACTTGTAGCCTAAGGCTTGACAACCCCTTTATGTAGGTTGGATTAACTAGGGCCCCATGGTAGCCTCAGTGGTTGGCACTGTAGCCTTATAACTCTGGATTCCTGGGTTCAAGTCTCACCATGGACAATAAATGTGCTCTATAACTGGGTAAAATAAACTAAAATTGCACTGTCTTGGGGTACATATTCTGCACTGAAAATCATTTACATTTTTTGGAGGGGTAAAAGAAAAACAAGTTTTAATTTTCATGAAAATGTCATTTTAATGTTATTCTGAAGTCATTAGTACAATTATGGCAAAATAAATTTTTTATATGTTACCACATTAAGACCGGGTTCAGACGGTCTTATTTTTGGTCAGTGTGCTGTCCATGCGCTCAAAGGAAAGCAAACCAGCCTGTAATAACCTGTGGTCTGTGTAGAAAAAATGGCAGCATGCACTAGTCGTGACTGTTTTAAGGACCAAACAAGTGCATGTCAATATCAGGCACCTCCGTCGAACAAGCACACGGAACTGTATGCGGACGTGACAGGCCCAAATTTTAGTACAGGCCATCTGAACCCAAGGTAACACAAAAGAACAAAAAAAAATGTATTTTACACTTTGCAGAGTTTCATAAAACCTTATTATTATGGGGCTGATTGTAGTTTTTCTTTCACAGAAAGGACTTTCTTTGGGAGGTGCTGGGTGAACAAGAAACTATAATACCCTTATTTTTCATGATGTTCACCATGCAAAAAAACATTATGAGGCCATCAAAGTGTGACGCCCAGCTGCGCTTGGTATCACAGATCCTGGAAGAGTGCATTGATGGATTCCTCCACAAGAGGCCCCCATAAACATTCACACATCTCCACCTTCCACCTCAGACCACCAGAGGGAGCCCGTTAGGGATATAAATAGGGAAGGTGGAGCCAAGCAGTTTAGTTCCTGCAGAAGATGAGCCAAAGAGAGGTCAGTCTGCAGTGGAGCTTAGTGATTCAGCAGTTCCTCTGGAGAGTTCAGCAAGTACAGGTCTGAATACAGAGTTGAGTTCAGGTCAGTTGTAGCTCAGTTAGAGCTTAAGGTGTGCCGGCGCCATAAGATTGGTGAAGCGCGGCAAGCTGCCGTTAGTGTGTATAGCCTAGTGAGGGCCCGAGTAGGCCGAAGGCGAGTGGAAAGTTAGTACATAGGGGGCAGAGGAGCTTAACTAGCTCACCCCATAGAAGTTACCGGACACCGGGTCCGAGCTTACCGGGATCTCTACGACCCAGTAAGGCATAACCGGAATCCCTGGAGAACTACAAGTCCCAGGATCGCTAAAGTGCTGATACGTAACAGAGCCAGGAGACACATAGGCCCCGTAAGCTGGGAGCGTGCACTCCAAGAGAAGGCCCAACCACTACGTCAGCCAGCGCAGGACAGAGACAAAGTTAGGCCTAGCTCCAGGCAGGTCAGAAACTTACTACGCAGAAGCAAGAAACAGGAGGCCCTACACCCGCTCATTGGGGAGGATCCTGATATGCACCCTTCACCCTACAGTGCTCCGGGACGTGCCTGAATTTCCATCAGTAAAAGGTACTGAAGTGACTATCGTGTCTGTCCCTGTTCTTGCTCTGATCCGGCTGGGTCTCGCCTGTCCTGCATCCCCCTCTCAGTACGCTGCCCTGAGGCCTAGCTCCACCTGTGAGGAGCTATACCATCGAGCTGCCTTATCACCGGCCTCAGTGGACTGCGCAGCGCTGGTGATTCTCACCAGAAGCCACAGGTGGCGTCACGAACTCTTACAAAATTAACAAATATCCACCCTTTTTAAGAGTGACCCCAGGGTACGGGCCCTGGAGCCGACCACCGCAACATCCCCAAGGCAAAGGCCCGGGTACCGAGTCATCCCCATCCCCTGGGCTTGTCATCTCTCCTGGCGTCACAAACAGGATTCGCGTGCCCGCTGCAACGACGAAGTGTTATGCCCGTTGCCACCGGGTACTGTGCGCCTTTATTGAAGTGAACTGTATATTTGACTGTGGTGAAGATTGCCGCCATTGTTGGGCCGCCGAGCGAGAAGAAGGGCATAACCGCGGGAAACTGAGGGGCGTACCTGTAAAAGAGCGCGAAGCCCCGGACACGCCCCACGCCTCGACGTCAAACCGGGAAGCGCCAGGTCCTGTAAGGAGCGTCGCTGAACGCTCTGACGTAGGACGCAAGTGACACAAGGTCCTGAAGACGACCGTCACCTGCAGAGCTGCGGCCTACCGAAAGAAAAACTAGAAGGTAGGCCACGGTTAGCTAGGGGGGGCGCCAGAATGTCCGACGAACAGTACAACGCCGGAATACCGGCCAACGTCCCTGATGTCCAACCCGCGCCCGACGCCGAAGCGGCCGCTCCACCAGCAGTGCCTGTAACCCCTGTCATTCCCATAACTCTACCGTACATTCCTGGAGCAAAGTGGCTCCCCCAGTATAACGGCAAAACAGATACCCTGTCTGGATTCAAACGGAAGATATGCGGTATTCTGGACATGTACTCTATGACAGGCAAGCAGAGGGCTGCTGTAGTATTAGGACAACTGACTGGTGCTGCGGAACGGGAAGTGGAAACATGGTCGACCGCAGACCAGGAGTCAGTGTTCGCAATCTTTCAAAAGCTACAGACTGTCTTTGAGGATCTTACTGAGGCGGACCTCCGGATGAGGTTCTATAACTGTTCCCAACAGCCGGAGGACAATGTTCGTGACTATGCCTGGCATCTACAAGGGGCCCTGCGGGCTCTTAAACAGGTTAGTCCGACCAGCATCGAAAATGAAAACAAAATGCTAAAGGACCAGTTTGTCCGGGGACTGAAGTCTCCAGAGGAGAGCAGGACTGTACGTTGGTGGTCTTTGGATCATCCAGATGCCACTTTTGACAATCTTAAGGACATGGCTATAAAAGGACTGCAGCCCCTGGAAACAGATGCCATCCAATGTTACCAGGGTGGGGCGACCCCAGTGCCTGCTACATCCACCTTTTCCCCAGTGGCTGCTGAAGCTAAGGTTCCAGCAACGTCCCCTAGAGAACTGGACAGTTTGCGCTCTGAAGTGCGCCAGTTGAGCAAAACCCTGACCACTGTGCTGAGTGCTCTGCAGCTGCGAATGGAGCCCGAGGAAGGAGGGAAAATCCTGTTAGCCGATAGCCCTGAGGATGTCCCCTGGATGCGAAGGAGGAGGAGGACAACACCACCCTCTATGAGGATTAGTGACCAGCGCCGTCCACAGAAGGACCCTACCTGCTACCGCTGCCGCAAGACCGGACACACCGCCCAAAATTGTCCTTTAAACGAGAAAACCCTGGGTCCGAGGGCCGACACCCAGGAGTAACCTCCCCAGGCCCATCAGACTGGTACAACAGGTTCGTCGGCGGAAGACCTTTCCTGTCCATTGTGCTGGACGGGATCCCGACGCACGCTCTGCTGAACACAGGATCTCAGGTAACCATAATGCCTGACGTCCTCTACAAGAGGTTCTGGTCCATGGACGACCTACGTCCGCCAGCTCCAAATCTTTCTGTTTATGCCTCAAATGGACTCTCCCTTAACCTAATCGGGGTTAAGAATGTGACTGTAAAGGTGGGGAGAGTGGAGCTGAAGGACCAGGGGATAATTGTAGTAGAGACTAATCCTGATGACACCAATCTGTATATGGTACTAGGCACTAACATTGTTGGTAACTGTTTGAGAGAAGTTGTGTTCTTGCTCCAACAGATAGCTGACACTGCCAGACCAAGACAAAGGAGGGCACTGCAGAAGGTCCTGATGTACCAACAGCAAGTAAGGTTAACAGACAGTGAAATCGGTAATGTGCAAGTAACGGACCCCATACCCATTGTCATCCCCCCAATGAGTGAAATGCTCATCTGGTGTAGAGCTGCTATAGGTCTTAGAGGACAGAGCTACCAGGCGGTAGTAGAACCCCTTTGCTCCGAGCATAGACCCACGCTCTTAACCACCAGGGGAGTGGTAGATGTACGTAATGGGAGGGTGCCCGTCCGTCTTCTCATTTGTGGGGAAGATGAGGTCAGATTGCCACGGTATGCCACTGTTGCCAAATTGCATGCTGTAAATAACAACTGCATTCACAAGGCGGAGTCCTTAACCTCACCAGATGAAGTGGAGGGTAATGACCCTGCAACCCAGGTGGAGGATTGGTGTCAACAGCTCCATGTTGGGACAGACACCACTCCTGCCCATCAAAAACAGGGTGTACACCGGGTGGTTCAAGAATACGCGCAGGTGTCCAGTAAACATCCACTTGACTTTGGGAGGGTTAAGGGGGTTCAACATCATATCCCCACAGGTGACCATCCCCCAATCAAAGAACGTTACAGGCCTATACCACCAGCACACTACCAGAAGGCTAAGGAAATGTTGCAAGACATGAGAAAGGCGGGGGTAATAAGGGATAGTTGTAGTCCCTGGGCAGCTCCCCTAGTGCTAGTTAGGAAAAAGGATGGGAGCATGAGAATGTGTGTAGATTACCGACAAGTAAATCACATTACACATAAAGATGCATACCCTTTACCATGCATAGAGGAGTCCCTAGCTGCCTTAAAGTCTGCAAGCTACTTTTCCACCCTTGACCTCACTAGTGGGTACTGGCAAGTAGCTGTGGCTGAGGAGGATCGGGAGAAGACGGCCTTCACTACCCCGATGGGACTCTGCGAGTTCAACAGTATGCCGTTTGGACTCTGCAACGCCCCCGGAACGTTCCAGAGATTGATGGAGTGCTGCCTGGGACACCGCAACTTCGAGACTGTGTTACTTTACCTGGACGATGTAATAGTGTACTCCAGAACGTACGAGGACCACTTGAAGCACCTGGCGGAGGTATTTGAGTCACTGTCCTGGTACGGGATGAAGTTGAAACCCTCAAAGTGCCACCTGCTCAAGAGAAAGGTATAGTACCTGGGGCACATTGTCAGTCCGGAAGGGGTAGCACCAGACCCGGAGAAAGTCACTGCCATCCAGAAGTGGCCGGCGCCGAAAAACCTCAAGGAGGTGCGTCAGTTCTTGGGACTAGTAGGATACTACTGGAGGTTTGTAAAAGACTACACCAAGAAAGCAGCTCCTCTGCAAGACCTCCTGGTAGGGCAGTCCCCCAAAGGCAGGAATCCCCCATTCCACTGGGGTAAGGAGCAAGCCGAGTCGTTTCAGGAGATGAAGGAGATCCTAACAGGTGATGAGATCCTAGCCTACCCTGACTACAGTCAACCGTTCCTGCTGTATACTGATGCCAGCAACGAAGGACTGGGAGCTGTCTTAAGTCAGAAGCAAAATGGCCAAGAGAAAGTGATCGCATAAGCAAGCAGGAAGCTCCGCCCGACCGAGAGGAATCCAGAGAACTATAGCAGCTTTAAGTTGGAGTTCCTAGCCTTGGTCTGGGCCATCACTGAAAGGTTCAAGCACTATCTAGCCTCCAGTAAGTTCACTGCCTTCACTGATAACAACCCCTTGACCCATCTTGAAACAGCTAAGCTAGGAGCACTGGAACAACGATGGATGGCTCAGCCGTCAAACTATCAATTCACAATTAAATACCGGGCGGGCCGCAAGAACGCCAACGCCTATGCCCTGTCCAGGATGCCTCACCAGTCAGACACGGAAGAAGAAGTGGATGACCTGGAAGAGATTGAGCTACCTGCCTTTCACCGGAATGGGATGATCCACGAGCAACGAGCCTCCAGGAGGCAGCGTGGAAAGACGTTAAACCCCCTGCCTCACCACAGCTGGAAAGAGACCCAGGACAGTGACCCGGTTGTCAGCCGCATTAAGGAGCTGATAACCCAAGAAGGTTCCTCCCTGGAAAAAGAAGCGTCTCCGCAAGCAAAGCAGCTGTGGAACGAGAGAAGCCGGCTGTTTATCTACCGTGAGAAGCTGTGCCGGAGGTACGTCAATCCAAAAACCCATGAGATGGTATGGCAGATAGTGGTCCCCAAGACAGACATCCAGATGGTATTAGAGGCTTATCACGATCAGGCGGGGCACTTTGGCTGGAAAAAGCTAGAGACCCTGCTGAAGTGTCGATTCTACTGGGTAGGAATGCGCAGCTCTATTGAGCGGTGGTGCCAGGACTGTGGACCCTCAGAAGAAAAGACTACAGCAGCCAGAAGGCACCCCTGCAACCCATCAAGATGACTTGACCCCTGGAGATCGTGTCCCTGGACCATGTCAGGCTGTCCCCCAGCAGGTCAGGGTACTCTTATGCTCTGACCATTGTGGATCACTACTTACATTTCCTGGTGGTCGCCCCCGTCAAAGACCTGACGGCAGAGACAGCAGCAAAGACGTTCCAAGCGTATTTCTGTAGACCCCATGGTTATCCTGAGCAGGTGCTGACGGACCAAGGCCCGGCCTTTGAGGCTGAGTTGATCAAGGAGTTCTGCCATCTCTACGGGTGTAAGAAGATAAGAACTACACCGTACCACCCACAAACCAATGGTCTCTTTGAGAAGATGAATAACATCATCATCGACCTGCTAAAGACCATACCACTTGAGGAGAGAAATCAGTGGCCACACCTACTACCTGACCTAGTAGATCTGTATAATCACATACCAGTAAGTTCCACCAACTGCACTCCGGCATATCTCATGCGGGCAAGGCCAGGAAAGCTGCCCATGGATCTGGAGCTTGGTGTTGTCGAGCCTGAAGCTGATATGACCACTGAAGACTGGGACACGACCAGACAAGAGCAGTACAGGAGGGTACAAGCCTGTGTCAAGGACAGTCTCACTCGGGTGAGAGAAAATCAGGAGGCGCACTACAACAAAAACGCGCCCGCAGAACCCTTCACACCTGGTGAAGTAGTATTGAAAAGGAAAAGACGAAACCACAAACTTGATGACCAGTGGGAGAAAGAACCCTACACGGTGTTACAGTCAAGATTTGATAATAGGAAGACATGCTTAATTAGTCGAGATGGAGGAAGAACGTCTGCAACAGTGTCCAGGGACCACCTAAAGTTGTGTCCAGACCTACTAAAACCTCAAGAAGAAGTGCCTCTCACTGTACCGGAGGAACCTGAAGAACCAGTAATAGATACTGATTTGGGAGACTTCCCGGCAGATTGGCCTCAAATAGGAGGAGCAATAATCATTCCAATACTCCAATTCTTCGAACAGCCAGAAAACCCTCCACAGCAAGTTGAACCTGTAAGTGCTGCAGAAGAGCCAGCTCAAGAAGTATCCCCGGACGAAGGATCCCCGGTAGGAGCAGAGCAAGAGGGCCCAGCCAATGGTGAACTAGCTAGTCCCAGAGAGAGGTTAAGGCAGTTTTACAACTTAGTCACACGTAGAACTGGTAGGGTAACTGACAATATAGACTCTGTTACCACACAAATCACCGCACTACGCAGATCTACACGTAGCACGCGAGGTAAACTCCGTCAGATACACTGAGTAAAATAGCTAAACTCTGACAAGTGTAGATAGTTACCCCTGGGGTATTATATGGTATTGTGTATTATTGTACTGTATTATTGTGTATTTTCATGCATATGTATATTATTTTGTGCTTTGCTTTATTACTGAACAGTGTAAGTGATATGGACACTTTGCCTATTTACTTCCTTATTTACCTAAGAACTCCGTGGCTGAGGACTGTGTGCAGCCCAAAAACTGCTTTTTGTATATAATTGCACTCCCTGGAGTGCCCCTTTAGGTGACCTCAGAAGAAAAACCTGTCTGGAGTGGTTCTACTGGAGGTCCAACTAGGGATCTTCATGCCCTGCAGCCACCCCAGGGCCTACGTTGAGGGTTTGGGACAGGTCCCTCAAACCACCAAGTACTCTACCCAGTGAGATGGACATCCTGTCTGGGAACCTCACCATAAGAGACTTGAACTCTGAGGACACTTTGTATTTGGTTATATTGTTATGTAACGTTTAAGCTTGGTGCCTCCCATAAAGGGAAGATTGTTCATGTTTCTTATTGTTTTATAAAATGTACTTCAGCCCGGGAGTGCTGAGCTTTGCTAGGGGGGAATGTGACGCCCAGCTGCGCTTGGTATCACAGATCCTGGAAGAGTGCATTGATGGATTCCTCCACAAGAGGCCCCCATAAACATTCACACATCTCCACCTTCCACCTCAGACCACCAGAGGGAGCCCGTTAGGGATATAAATAGGGAAGGTGGAGCCAGGCAGTTTAGTTCCTGCAGAAGATGAGCCAAAGAGAGGTCAGTCTGCAGTGGAGCTTAGTGATTCAGCAGTTCCTCTGGAGAGTTCAGCAAGTACAGGTCTGAACACAGAGTTGAGCTCAGGTCAGTTGTAGCTCAGTTAGAGCTTAAGGTGTGCCTGCGCCATAAGATCGGTGAAGCGCGGCAAGCTGCCGTTAGTGTGTATAGCCTAGTGAGGGCCCGAGTAGGCCGAAGGCGAGTGGAAAGTTAGTACATAGGGGACAGAGGAGCTTAACTAGCTCACCCCGAAGAAGTTACCGGACACCGGGTCCGAGCTTACCGGGATCTCTACGACCCAGTAAGGCATAACCGGAATCCCTGGAGAACTACAAGTCCCAGGATCGCTAAAGTGCTGATACATAACAGAGCCAGGAGACACATAGGCCCCGTAAGCTGGGAGCGTGCACTCCAAGAGAAGGCCCAACCACTACGTCAGCCAGCGCAGGACAGAGACAAAGTTAGGCCTAGCTCCAGGCAGGTCAGAAACTTACTACGCAGAAGTAAGAAACAGGAGGCCCTACACCCGCTCATTGGGGAGGATCCTGATATGCACCCTTCACCCTACAGTGCTCTGGGACGTGCCTGAATTTCCATCAGTAAAAGGTACTGAAGTGACTATCGTGTCTGTCCCTGTTCTTGCTCTGACCCGGCTGGGTCTCGCCTGTCCTGCATCCCCCTCTCCGTATGCTGCCCTGAGGCCTAGCTCCACCTGTGGGGAGCTATACCATCGAGCTGCCTTATCACCGGCCTCAGTGGACTGCGCAGCGCTGGTGATTCTCACCAGAAGCCACAGGTGGCGTCACGAACTCTTACAAAATTAACAAATATCCACCCTTTTTAAGAGTGACCCCAGGGTACGGGCCCGGGAGCCGACCACCGCGACATCCCCAAGGCAAAGGCCCAGGTACCGAGTCATCCCCATCCCCTGGGCTTGTCAAAAGCTTTTATGGCAGATAACAGACATAAAAGCTTTGAAGAGACGCAAAATTTTGTCGCTATGTGGAGTTACGTAAAATTTTTACAACTTTTGGCATTGTCACACCAGTTTGAATCAGTTTCACTGAAATTGCCTGAGCTGGGGAAGATCCAGGGGGGACAGGAGCATTGCCAAGTCTATCAGTCAAATTCATCAAAAGTGACTGCGTTTATCAGCCAGAAATTCTACTCCATTCCCTGACAGGAGTAGAATTTCTGGCGTGGTGCATAGAGGCGCACACCACACCAGAGATGTAAACAATTCATTAAGTGGTATGAAATTCTTTATGAATTCGGCACTGTGTTCTCAAGCAAGACTCATATAGTGCAAGCATTCGCTATGTAAGGGTGTGACAGAGACTGTCGTACCCCTTACCCCGAAGACAACAATTGTAGTGTGAATATTGATTTGGGTTGTAGTGCATTGTATTGTATGATGTGAAATGTGTAAAATGTAATGAAAAAAGCATAGAGTGTTATAGGTGTGTCACCCAGGGGGATATAGGGGACTCGGTACCCGGGCCTTTTACCTTGCTTAGGATGTCACGGCAGTTGGCTCCTGGGCCCGTACTCTGGGGTCTCTCTTGAAAAAGGGGTTTTTAGTGTATGGTTTGTTTTTGTGCTTCAGACCTCTGGGGCGGTTGGTAGGGCAGCTGAGTTGGAACGGCTCCCCACAGGTGGAGCGGGCCCCAGGGCAGTGATGGGATAGATGATGGTGATGCTGGGACTTGTGGTGCAGGAGAGATGGCGCAGCGGAAATAACTGACGGAGGCAGTGGAGTGCAGTTGACGCGCCCCTGGGCCTGTGTCGCGCTGCGTTGCGCACGCGGGAGCTTACCCGGAGCCGGATCTGTTGAGGGTTGTAGTCTCGTGGCGGTGATCCGGTCCGTGCCCAGGGAGTCAGACTAAGTGGCGCTGTTTTAGCGGTAGATGTTGGACGACTACGCCACCCGTTGAGTGCAGCCAGGGAGCTGCTGCTGCAGGGCAGACCGCTGAGGCCGGTGGTAGGATTGTGCAGCATGATAGTATAACCCCCAACGGGAGGGTTATGGCCTCAGGGCAGCCGACGTGGATGATGGGGGTAGCAGGAACCACTCGGAGACGGTACTGTGTAGTTCAGGGTCTTTACTGGTCACAAAGATAGACCCTCCCGGAGTACTGGCTAGCGATTGGGGCCTGGTCAGTCCTTGAGCAGATGGGATCTCCCCTGGCCAGGCGGAGTTGTAGGCCTCCCAAACTAACGATACTCTTCTGGCTACCTTGCTAGAGGCAGGTATAAGTAGCCCACGTCCCTGAGTGTACAGTGTGGTGCTCACCCGTATGGCCGGTGACTCGGGGCCTTCGGGTTTCTGGGCCAGAGGACCTGCAATCCCCTGCCGGTCGGTTTCTGCTGCTGGATAGGAGTTAGTCCCCACAGCCTCGGACTCCGGGTCCGGTGATCACTTCTCAGTCAGGGCGAGCTCTGCAGCTGCCAGCCCCTGACTCCTTGTAGTACTGCTCCCACAGAGCTCCTGATGTTCTTTCCTATATCTGCTTCTCTTCTCTGCTTCTTCTCTACTCACTAACCCTGCCTCAGCCCTAGGTTTTTATAGGGGAAGTCCTTCCCCTCCCAGGACTGGGCAGGAGGTGTGGCATGCATAGGATCCCTGACCAAGAGACCTCCCACCTGCTCTCAGATGTAATATCTCTATCACTGTGGCAACCAGACCCCTGGGGTGTCACATTCCCCCCTAGTGAAATTTAGTACTCCGGGACTAAACATATTTTTAGAAAAACATAACAAGGTAAAAACAATAATAATACAATAAGAAAAACACATAAAGATGGTTACGGCGTGTCCGCAACCGGGTGCAGTCTTTGAAGAAAACAAAGGTGTCCATTTCACCAAAACAGGGAGACGTAACCAGGTAGGGGTCTGTCCTGCCCCGAGTCCTTAACAGTCTTTTAGTCCATCCTGGGTTACGCTCCAACTAATTGTACAAGGATTCCCGGTAAATCCACCAAGGACTCCTAAAAATAACTAGAAACACATAATTATTTACAAGTAACAAGAAAAACAGGTAACCACAAATAAAACAATTTATACATTTCAAATCCTCCAACATGCGGGTAACTGGCCTCTAGTGGCCCTAGTGGACCTACGGAGCTGACTGTCTAGCCCTGAACTACAGGGTGTAGGAGCTGTCAAGGGTAAACTGGGCAGCTGTCTACCGGCTCTTTGGCTCACTAGGGGTACGGCAGGCTCACTATAAGCAGAGGGTTGATCCTCCTGTTCTGCTTGTGTGGAGTCTTCTGCCTCCTGGACCGGCTGCTCTTCCAGCTCTACCTGTCGCTCCGTAGGTGCTTGGGATGCTGGTTGGAGGAAGGTGAGTACGGGTACCACAACTGCGCCATTGACTTGAGTCCAAGACCGAGGGAAGTCTCCGAGCACAGTACTAACCATGTCTTCCCTTTCCTCTACGGGTCGAGGGTCTTCTTGTTCCTCTTCAGGGTTCCGTAGCTGTTCGGGACACTTCTTCAAGTGATCCCGGGATACAATGGTTGTGGTTTCCCCTCCGTCTTTACTGATGGTACAGACCTTTGGGTTGTCGTGGCTTGAGGGCAGTACGGTGTACGGGTCCTTCTCCCACTGGTCGTCCAACTTGTGGAGCCGTCTTTTTCTCTTCAAGACCTGCTCTCCGGGTACCAGGGGAACAGCGGGAGCATACTGGTTGTAAGTTTTCTCTTGTCTTTCCCTAGCCTGACAGAGACTTCGCTCCACGCTCTCCTGTACTCTCCGGTACTGCTGCTGCCTCTCTGTGTCCCAGTCTGCTTCTGGTGAAGTGTCCTCGGGTGTCAGGACTCCCATTTCCAGGTCAACAGGTAACTTACCAGGTCTCGCCCTCATTAGGTAAGCCGGGGTACAGTTGGTGGAACCTACCGGGATGTGGTTGTATAGGTCCACCAGATCGGGCAGCTTCTCAGGCCACAGACCGCGTTCTTCCAGGGGCAACGTTTTCAGAAGATCCATTACCACCTGGTTCATTTTCTCACAAAGTCCATTAGTTTGCGGATGATAGGGTGTCGTCCTTATCTTCCGGCAGCCATACAGAGTGCAGAATTCTTGGAAGACCTCCGCTTCAAAGGCAGGTCCCTGGTCTGTCAACACTTGGTCCGGGTACCCGTGTGGATGGCAGAAATGCTGCTGGAAGGCTCTCGCTGCTGTTCGAGCTGTTAAGTCCTTGACGGGGACGACAACCAAGAACCGGGAGTAGTGATCCACGATGGTTAGTGCGTAGACGTAGCCACTTCTGCTTGGGGTCAGTTTTACATGATCCAAGGCTACCAGTTCCAACGGCTGCCGGGTGACGATGGACTGCAGGGGAGTCTTCTGGCTGGCGCGGTCCTTCCTTCTTAGGTTGCACGGGCCACAGTCTCTGCACCACCTCTCGATGGTTCCCCTCATGCCTACCCAGTGGAACCGCTCGCGCAGCAGGAACTCCAGCTTCTTCCATCCGAAGTGTCCAGCCCCGTCGTGGTATGCCTCCATCACCATGGCTGCGTCTCTTCGTGGCACCACTACTTGCCAGATTAGTTCATGCGTCCGGGAGTTAACCATTCTGCGGCACAACTTCCCCTTGTAAAGGAACAGTCGACTCTTCTCAGCCCACAGTTGCTTGGCTTCCTCCAGAGCGTCTGGGTCAAGGCGAGCCTCTGGCCGAGTCAGCATCTCCTTCACCAGCCGGACGGCAGAGTCATTGTCTTGCGTTTCCGCCCAGTTGTAGTGAGGTAAGGGGTTAAGCGTAGCGCCTTGCTTACTCCTTACCCGATGGGAATACTGGATAGTCCCATGACGGTGAAACGCGGGGAGTTCGACTTCTTCCAGTCCCTCTGGATCTTCTCCTACGTCCGGTAGGTTTGGCATCCTGGACAGGGCGTCCGCGTTGGTATTGGAGCGTCCTGCCCGGTATTTGATGGTGAACTCGTAGTTGGACAGGCGGGCCATCCATCACTGCTCTAGGGCACCGAGTCTTGCCGTGTCCAGGTGTGTCAACGGGTTGTTATCCGTGTACACGACGAACCGGGAAGAAGCGAGGTAGTGCTTAAAGCGTTCGGTGACTGCCCACACCACTGCCAGGAACTCTAGCTTAAATGAGCTGTAATTCTCAGGGTTTCTCTCGGTGGGTCGCAGTTTTCGGCTGGCGTAAGCGATTACTCGTTCTTTCCCCTGCTGGATCTGGGACAGCACGGCTCCTAGCCCGATGTTACTTGCGTCAGTGTAGAGGATAAAGGGCTGGTTGTAATCCGGGTACGCCAGGATTTCATCCCCCGTGAGGGCCATCTTCAGCTGGCGGAAGGACTCTTCTTCCAACTTCTACCATCTGAAGGGCGGCTTCTGGTTCTTGGCCTTCCGGGACTGGCCTATCAGGAGGTCCTGCATAGGAGCTGCCTTTTTGGTGAAACCGGGGATGAACCTGCGGTAGTAGCCTACCAACCCGAGGAACTGCCGCACTTCCTTTACACTGGAGGGACTTGGCCATTCCTTAATTGCGGTGATCTTATCAGGGTCGGGAGCCACTCCGTCAGCGCTCACCACGTGTCCCAGGTACTGCACCTTTGGTTTCAGGAGGTGACACTTGGAGGGTTTCACCTTTAGGCCGTAGCTTGCCAGAGCTTCGAACACTTCCGCCAGGTGTTTCAGGTGGTCCTCATAAGTCTTAGAATATACGATGACATCGTCCAGGTACAACAGGACCGTTTCGAAGTTTCTGTGGCCCAGACAGCACTCCATTAATCGTTGGAAGGTTCCTGGTGCGTTGCAGAGTCCGAACGGCATGCAGGTAAACTCGCTAAGTCCCATCGGGGTGGTGAATGTGGTCTTCTCCCGGTCCGCCTCTGCTACAGGAACCTGCCAGTACCCACTAGTGAGATCCAAGGTAGAGAAGAAGTTAGCAGATCTTAAAGCAGCCAAAGACTCCTCTATCCTTGGTAAGGGGTACGCATCCTTGTGTGTGATACGGTTGATTTTCCGGTAATCTACACACATCCTCATGGTGTTGTCTTTCTTTTTGACTAAGACTAGTGGAGCTGCCCAGGGGCTACAGCTATCCCTGATCACCCCAGCCTCCTTCATGTCTCTAAGCATCCCCTTGGCGTGTTGGTAGTGTGCAGGGGGTACGGGTCGATACCTCTCTTTTATGGGAGGATGGTCTCCCGTGGGGATGTGGTGTTCTACCCCCTTGACTCGCCCGAAGTCTAACGGGTGTTTACTAAACACTCTCTCGTACTCTTGAACCACCCGATAGACTCCCTGTTTCTGGTGTGAGGGAGTGGAGTCAGTACCCAAATGTAGTTGCTGACACCAGTCCTCCATTGTTTTCTTAGAGCCGTTACCTTCCTCCGGGTGAGATGGAGGCAAGGGTTCCACAGATTGTATAGCATTTTGGTTAATGGTATATAATTTGGCTAGCGTGGCATACCGGGGCAGGTACACTTCCCTCTTCCCGATATTGATTATGCGAACGGGCACCCTCCCATGGCGTACATTAACCACCCCCCGTGCTGTCAAGATGGTGGGCCTACTGTCTGAGTAAACTGGTTCTACCATTGCCTGGTAATCTCTACCTCTCAGACCAATAGCTGCCCGGCACCAAATCATCAATTCACTTTTTGGGGGCATGGCAATAGGGAAAGGGTCACACATTCTCACGATACCAATCTCACCGCCGGAGAGTTCCACCTGTTGCCGTCGCATCAGTGCCCGGATCTCTTTTTGGAGCACTCGCTGCTCGCCGGAGCTGGCGTTCTTGGCAACCTGCTGTAAAAGGAAAATCACCTCTGCAAGACAATTTTCAATTACATTAGTTCCTAGAGTTATCTTTGGGTGACTCTCGTGTTTGTCAATGTCTACAATGATCAGTCCCTGTGCTGCCAGTTCAACTCTACCAATTTTAATGGTCACCTCTTTAAATCCGATCTGTGGCACGGGCTGACCATTGCTGGCGATGATACTCAAGTCGTCGTCAGGGTAGCGGGTAATATCCGAGTCATTCCAGTACTGCTTGAAGAGCACGTACGGGATGGTGGTGACCTGTGACCCGGTGTCCAGTAGGGCACTCATAGGAATGCCATCCAGTACCACTGGTAAGACTGGACGTCCTCCCACATATTTGTCGCGCCAGTTCGATGGGCCTGAAGATCTTTTTCCTAGGGGTTGGCCCTCTACCCTAGGTTGTGCCAGTTTAAAGGACAGTACCTTGCCATATGTCCGGGTTGATTGCAGCGGCGGCAGATGGGTTGTCCGTCCTCGTTGTATCGGTCGCTGGGTCTTCCTCTGGCCGGTGGGGTCCTCCTTGGTCGACGCCACGGGATGTCCTCCGGTCCGGATGCCAGCTGGATCTTCCCTGGAGTGGAAACCTGTAAAGACTGCACAGTTCGGGTTAGCGCAGCAACGCTTTTAGCTAGCTCTTGGACCTGATGGTGCAGGTCTGGAGCCGAGTCATTGTTCAAAGCCTGCGCATCAGCTCCCACAGGCCCTGCCGACAAGGGCGCCGCCTCCTGGTGGTAGGTGGTAGTGGGGCGTCTGTGGGTCACAACGCCACCTGGTGCCGGTTCTCGGAGCACCCGGATGGCTCTGTCCTTGAACTGTGCAAATCCCAGATGAGGGTCCTGTAAGGCCATTGCCCGCAACTGGGTTCGGTGGGCATTGCAATATAAACCCTCTATAAATTGTTCAGTTAACAGCCTGTCCTCGTCTCCCACGCCGTCAGGGTCGGTCTGCTTAATGGCTCTCAGGGCCTCTTGTAGGTTCAGGGCATAGTCCCTTATACTCTCATGTGCCCGCTGTTTGCACCCGTAGAATCTAAGCTTGATCTCGGCTGAGGTGCGGGTATCAAAGGTGTCCCTCAGCCGGGTTAGTATCCCTGCGACAGTCCTCCCCCCAGGTGGCCAGGACTTTACCTCCCTTTGGGCTGCCCTGGTTAATTGGGCCACCAGGATGCTTACTTTTTGCTCTTCTGTGAGGGGGTACACCTGGAAGAGGCTATCCAGTTTTTCTCTAAAGTCCTGCAGGGTATGTGACTCCCCTGAGTACTGGGGTAGCCAGGCTGCTCCCGGGATATAGGGCATGGTGAAAGGCATGACCGCAACAGCGGTGGCGCTGGCGGGGGTTGGAGCGGTGAAGCTCTCCTCCGTATCCGACATCCTTCTCCCCCCTAGTGGACCGTGGCCTACCTTGCGACGATCCTCTTCCGTAGGCCGCGGCTCCGCAGTGGATCGTCAGGGTTGAGGACCTTCCGTCGCGCTCCTGTGACGTCGGCGTCTGCTGGGCTCCTTCCAGGACCTTACGCAATGTCCGGACGTGAGGCGGGGCTTAAGTTCTCGCGCGTTTTCGGAGTCCACGCCCCTCTTCTTCCCGCGCGGCGTCCCCAAGATGGCGTCCAACGGCGGGAAAACTCCACGGATGGCGGGAAGAAGGCTGAAGATGGCGCCGGATGGCGGGAATCTTCACCACAGGTAAGTTTTAAAAGTCTCTTTTTTCAGGCACGCAGTACCCGGTGGTTGCGGGCACGAAATCCTGCCGACTACGCCAAAAGTTGACGCGCCCCTGGGCCTGTGTCGCGCTGCGTTGCGCACGCGGGAGCTTACCCGGAGCCGGATCTGTTGAGGGTTGTAGTCTCGTGGCGGTGATCCGGTCCGTGCCCAGGGAGTCAGACTAAGTGGCGCTGTTTTAGCGGTAGATGTTGGACGACTACGCCACCCATTGAGTGCAGCCAGGGAGCTGCTGCTGCAGGGCAGACCGCTGAGGCCGGTGGTAGGATTGTGCAGCATGATAGTATAACCCCCAACGGGAGGGTTATGGCCTCAGGGCAGCCGACGTGGATGATGGGGGTAGCAGGAACCACTCGGAGACGGTACTGTGTAGTTCAGGGTCTTTACTGGTCACAAAGATAGACCCTCCCGGAGTACTGGCTAGCGATTGGGGCCTGGTCAGTCCTTGAGCAGATGGGATCTCCCCTGGCCAGGCGGAGTTGTAGGCCTCCCAAACTAACGATACTCTTCTGGCTACCTTGCTAGAGGCAGGTATAAGTAGCCCACGTCCCTGAGTGTACAGTGTGGTGCTCACCCGTATGGCCGGTGACTCGGGGCCTTCGGGTTTCTGGGCCAGAGGACCTGCAATCCCCTGCCGGTCGGTTTCTGCTGCTGGATAGGAGTTAGTCCCCACAGCCTCGGACTCCGGGTCCGGTGATCACTTCTCAGTCAGGGCGAGCTCTGCAGCTGCCAGCCCCTGACTCCTTGTAGTACTGCTCCCACAGAGCTCCTGATGTTCTTTCCTATATCTGCTTCTCTTCTCTGCTTCTTCTCTACTCACTAACCCTGCCTCAGCCCTAGGTTTTTATAGGGGAAGTCCTTCCCCTCCCAGGACTGGGCAGGAGGTGTGGCATGCATAGGATCCCTGACCAAGAGACCTCCCACCTGCTCTCAGACGTAATATCTCTATCACTGTGGCAACCAGACCCCTGGGGTGTCACACAGTCATCCGAGTTTACTCACAGTTCTGTTCAAGTTCCTCAGGTACACTGTACGGGTGTCAGCCTCCCGCGTCGCACTGCGTCTACCAGATAAGGGGTCCAGCACTTTCTCAAGTATATCAGGAGCGCTTGACGGAACCCCACTTTCTTTATGTTCCTTACTAGACCGACTTCTCGCGCCGGGTCTTCTCCCTCCTGCCCTGCTCTTCCCCACACACAGTCCCGATCGGGAGCTCTGAAGTCCCTCTGGGCAACCTGGAGTTCCCGGACCTACTTGATGCCCTTCACGGTGACTAGGGTGAGGCTGTGGCAACTGCACCATGGAAGTGCAGAAGCCTCCGGTTTTCCAGCCGAGACCTGGAGTAACACGGCTGGTCCAGGGACCGGTTCCCTTCTTGCGGCCTGATCCCTCTGACACTTGGCAGACTCGGCGGTACGGGTGCCGTCCTGCACTCACCGTACCCCCTGGGATCCCTTATGTCAATGGAGCCTTCCTCCACTGCTCCCCTCCTTGGCCTCTATTACTAGGCCCCTTATGGAGCAGAGCTCCTAAAGAGACTCTGCTCCCCTCCTCTCCTTGCTACTCACTCTTTGTCTTCTGCCCTACCCCGCACACTAAGATGGCTTCCCTTTATATATCTCCTATTATGGTGCTCCCCTACTCTACACCCTCCACCCTCACCCACTACTGGTTCCCCCTCTCTTTGGTTCCCCCCACTCCAGCCAGGGACATGGCTCAGCAGGAACACAATGCATCTTGCCCTTTCAGCCGGCCTGGAGTAGTGTAGTGTTGAATGCTTGTGTTGGGGTTCCGGGCAGCACTCCCTCCTTACCTGAGAGAAGGAGACACCACACCTCTGGGTGAGGTGCAGTACCTCTGTGGTGACTGAACCCTCAGGGGCGCCACATAGGTACTGATGTTGATGTGTGGGTACTGTATTAGTAATGCTTAAGGTAACCTGGTACACTCAGCTCAGGAGAAGAGAAAGTATAGAACATAGTTTAGTGCTTAGTTAGTGATAGGAATATTAGGATAGATAAGACAGTTTTGGGCCTTATTAGTGTACAGTAATAGGAATAGTATAGGATACAGTTAAACGTTTGGGACCAGCCTAGCATGGGAGGGAGTAGGGTCAAGTAAAAAGGGGAATTACTTCCTGGTTTAGTTAGAGAGAGTTAGAGAAAGTCTGAGGTTTGTGTGAAGTTCAGGGTCAAGTTGCAGTTGGGCTGGAAGCACATGGAGTACATATCGTTCTGGCAGCATGAGATTGTACCAGACTTCCTGCGGATATTCCTGGAATGTCCGGGGCCTACGGCCCGAACTAAGCATGGAGGAGTGTGCCTTAATCCCTTTCATACTGGGGAAGCCAGACAAGGAAATGCGTGAGGGAAATGTAACAGATCTCGGAGGATCAGAGCTGACAGGAGGATCACATGTAGGGATAGTCTAAGCTGAACATAAGCAAGAGCTTGAAATGTACTGTGGGTTGATGAATATGGAACTGGAGGGTGCTGTGCCCGCAACTGCATGTTAAAGACTGATGTGACAAGCCCAGGGGATGGGGAGGACTCGGCGCCCGGGCCTTGTTGTTAGCTTTGGGGGATGTCGCGGTAGTCGGCTCCCGGGCCCGTACCCTGGGCCTCTCTTTTAAAGGGTGGATAATTATGTGGAAGTTCGTGATGCCACCTGTGGTGTCTGGTGAGGATCACCAGCGCTGCGGCAGCCCACTGAGGCCCGTGTTAAGGCAGCTTGGGTGGTATAGCTCCCCACAGGTGGAGCTAGGCCTCAGGGCAGCGTGGATGTAGGGATGTAGGACAGGGGGAACCCAGCCGGGTCTGAAGAAGGATGGGCAAACACACAGTTCACTTCAGTACCTTTTACTGATGGAAGTTCAGGCACATTCCGGAGCACTGTAGGGTGAAGGGTGCATATCAGGATTCTCCCCAGTGAGCGGGTATAGGGCCTCCTGTTTCTTGCCTTTGTGTAGTACGTTTCTGACCTGCCTGGAGCTAAGCCTAACTTGGTCTCTGTCCTGCACCGGCTGACTTTGTGGTAGGGCCTTCTCTTGGAGAACACGCTCCCAGCTTGCGGGGCCTCCGTGACTCCTGGCTCTGGTACGTATCAGCTCTTGGGTGATCCTGGGACCTGAAGTCTTCCAGGGGTCTCCGGTTGTCTCTACAGGGGGATATGCGGCCCTGTAGACGCGGACCCGGTGTCCAGTATATGTTTTCTGGGGTGAGCTTGTACAGCTCCTCTGCCGTCAATGCTACTCACTCCTCTAGCCTTTGGCCTCGCTCGGGGCCCTCACTAGGCTATACACACTAGCGGCAGCTTGCCGCGCTTCACCGCTCTTATGGCGTCGGCACGCCTTGGGCTCTAACTGAGCTCCCTGAGTCTAGCTTGCAGGAGCCTCGTGCTCCACTGCTAAACTATTAGCTGTGTTCTCTAGACTGAGCTCCACTGCAGGCTGACCTCTCTCAGGCTTCTCTACTGCAGGAACTGACTGCCTAGCTCCACCTTCCCTATTTATATCCCTA
Source organism: Phyllobates terribilis (assembly GCF_046119375.1). NCBI lineage: Eukaryota > Metazoa > Chordata > Amphibia > Anura > Dendrobatidae > Phyllobates > Phyllobates terribilis. The sequence continues at coordinate 492,795,527 of NW_027362771.1, read as the reverse complement.
ACGGGCTCCCTCTGGTGGTCTGAGGTGGAAGGTGGAGGTGTGTGAATGCTGTGAGGGCCTCTTGTGGAGGAATCCGTCCATGCACCCCTATAGGATCTGTGGCACTAATGCACAGCAGGGCGCCACAGATGTACTTGAACTGTCCAGGAAAGTTGAACATGTTATAACTAACCGTCCCTTTATCTGTGTGTGGCTGATCCTGGAACCAAGGACGTGGAGACAGCAAATGCCTTCGGCCTGCAAGTGAGTACAATGCAATGTACACAGCAAAACACTTATGGACTGGGACACTGTTTGTAAAATGCCAAGGCGTGGAGAAGCAGCAGCTCGTCCACGGCTACTGCCCTGGGCACCTTACACCAGTCTTGATGAATCGGCCCCACTGTGCTAATTTTATTGTACAGCAATAGCGTAAAAAATTTAGGATTTTTTAGAATATTTCTTTTTTTTTTTACAAAATAAATTATTTAATAGGGAAAAGTTTTTTTGTATTTCTTTAATGTCCGGAATCAGCGTTATCTGCGTTATGTAAACCTTTTAATCTACTTTCTTTCCCGTCAAAGATTTTTCTGCATTTCGTTTGTACATTTAATATATTATGTTGAGGATGTGCTAAATGCATTGACAATGAAAACAATAAATCTCCACAGTCATCATCACCTTTTGAGAGTTGTTATAACACCCTAACACTCTACAAGATGTACCAGAAGGTTGTGTTCCATTCATCAAACTTGTCTCCAGCATCATTTTTTATACCGAATACCAAATGTTTTTGCTAGAGGCTCCCGTGGTTTTAGTCGATCTGTCACACACATCACAATGACAATTAGATGTGAGATAAATCAACACGTCTGGTAGCGATGTAATCAGAAAATGTTAAGACCAATATGGCATCTGTGACACTCATGTATAAATAGATGGTTATTGTGGAAACCGAAAAAAAAATGGCTGTTAGAAGTGAGGAAGAGGATGGAAACAATATGGAAAGGTGAGATTAACTTTTCATGAGCGGAGCCGTTGGCTTCATATTTAGCAGCAGTATATCTTTGCATTGGTTTTCTAACTGGTTTAGTACATGCAAACCGAAAAGGTTATTGGAGAATCCTTACCCTTAATCTCACTTACGAGTATAGACCTCCAGAAACCTATTGAGCACCTACATACAGATGAGTTTTTCTTTTCCGTTCCTTCTGCCTCAGCAGATCAATAAATGAGTGACATTATATGATCAGCTTTGAAAAAAAAAGAACATTCACTTTTATACTTCAGTTTCCTATGTTATTAATGATGATGTATCCATAAAAATCAGAAGCCCCCATAGACTTGAGAAGGTGAGTCTCATCTGGGATACAGAAGAAAATAGTGTATGCTGCGATTTTTTTCACGTGGACATTCGGTCCATATAATTAAGAAAATACCCGGTCATCTGAGCAGCCCTACTGAATAACACTGCTCATGCTGATGTGCATGTGATGCCAGCTTTTTTCACGGCCAGCACTTGGATCGGAAATATGGTCGGATGAAGGTAGCTAACATTCTTATGGTTACCAGTTTCTCCCTCAGATTAGTGAACTTCAAAGTTTAGGTCCACCAGAAACAGGAGCTTAAAATTATTTATCAGTAAAGGCTCAATCAGACGTCTTTGGATTCCGGTCCAACTGCAATATATGGACTGGCCGCGGCTCTCATGACTGGAGCATGACAGCTTTATATATTTCTATGAGGCTGTCATGCTTGAGTTTGGAGAACCACGGCCAGTTGTTACATTAGCGATCTGTGCTCGAACTGATTTGCATGGACGTCTGTATGAGCCCCTAATATGTATAATGTTTTTCTTGCAAAAAGTTGCCACAGACTTGATAGTGTCCACATACTGTGGTGTCACTTTCTATACCATCAAGACAATGTCCGCCACTTTATGCAACACCTACGGTGAAATAATTTAGCTGCCCTCTTCAGTCAATGTGAACTGTTCGATTTAAATAATATCTACACCTTTACATTTTTTCAGAAATCCACAGTACAAGTGAAGATAAGAAACTTTATAATATATCGTGCCTCCTTGTCCATTTGTCAGTCACTTCTTGTCACCTGAGGTGATCATTCACTCTAAGGCCACCTTCACACATTCAGTATTTGGTCAGTATTTTACATCAGCATTTGTAAGCCAAAGCCAGGAGTGGGTGATAAATACAGAAGTGGTGACGAGTTTCTATTATACTTTTCCTCTGATTGTTTCTCTCCTGGTTTGGGCTTACAAATACTGATGTAAGATACTGACCAAATACTGAATGTGTGAACGTAGCCTAAAATAAATCTGCTCAAATCTGTCTACAGATCTGTCTTCACTAAGGTATCAAATCTAATACCTATAGAAGTCTATGGAGAGAAGAGGAGAAGATGAAGGGTAAAAGAAAAAGATCACACAAAAAAGCTGGTAGATAAGTGTCTCCAGAGGTAAAATCTGACAAGTGATGAGGGATACAAAATATATACTGGCCAGAAATAATGTTCTTCCTCATTCTCACAAATGACAATTTATTCTTAAAAGTCACTAGAACGTGCAATTACACTTAAAGATAAGAGTTTGGGTTTCTCATCCCCTCTTTTTGGCCATACCCTGAGAGAGCTGCAGAGTCATCTCACCCAGGCTAGTACCAGTACAGTTAGGAGGGCCGGGCAGTAATTACTGACAGTAATCTGTGAAGTTTGGTGAAAAGCCAGGAATCTGTACAGGGGAAGGAAAACATATAGGTCACTGACAGAATATCATGTAAGGCCACATTCCATAAGCTGATGTAGATAGAAAGCTAAATCACGTTAATGATATTAAGCATAAGAATGTAATATTGAATTAAGAACATAAAAGCAAACCAATGCAAAGTGTTTCCTTTTGAATTGAAGAAAAATGTTACTTGACAATTATATGACTTTTAATATGATTTCAGCAACTTTTTAAATTTTTTTGCAGAAATCATGTGACTTTTCCCATTAATTGCAAAAGAGTTTGAAGAAATCCATAAACATGGTGCAGAAACAACCCCATTCAGATGTATAGGGTTTTTAATTGCAGAATTTTTTGCAACAAAGCTTCCATATGTGGTGATAAATATATGGTGATGTGACGCTCGCAAGCCCTGCCCTGGGAAGATGGGGGATACTCGGAGCCGGGTCAGATGTTGAGGGGGATGCAGCCGTGGCCTGGACCCGTTCCGTTCCCAGGGCCGTCACATTAAAAATGATGTTAGGGCTATCCGGGTTGAGTGGTAATTTGTCGACTACGCCACCTGTGGTGTCTGGTGATGAGCCACCAGCGCAGCTACAGTCCGCTGAGGCCCGGTGTCATGGCGGCTAAAGTTCTCGCTGCTCCCCACAGGCGGAGCGCGGCCTCAGGGCAGGCAAGGCAGAATAGAGGGGGGTTAGTAGTGCGGGGAGTACGGGCACCGCATCGCGTGGTATGGCGCATAATGAACAGTCCGGAGGCCATAGGGATGAACTTCCAAGGCTTTACTCACAGTTCTCTCTCAAGCAGCGCAAGGCTTCTCCCTGCTCCTCGCGGAGTCCTGCGGCCACCAGGGACGGGGGTCCGACTACCTCCAAGAAAGTCCAGTGTGAGGTAGCATCCCTACACCAGAGTGTTCCTGCACTACAGACTTCACCCTTTCCCGTCTGTGCGTGTGTAGATAGGCCGGGTCTCCCTCTGAACTCCTCTCAGGCGTATGGCTCGGGTGGCAATTCCTCTCCATCCGAAGCCCGGTGGGATCCTCAGGGCCTAACCAGGCTTTCCCGTCCAGGACATAGAGTACGAGGTCGGGTGTCGGGGGCCGGTACCCCTCTTGCAGCCGGAATCCCTCTGAATAGATCAGGTAGGCGAGGACAGGTGGCGTGCTCCGCTCCGTCTACATCCTCCCCGGGACCCATTTGCTAGGGAACCACACTCTAAAGCTCCCGGGCCTTCTTGATCCTGGTCCTTGGCCGGGTTGAGACATTCCTTGTCTGCAACCTTCCTCTCGTCCCATAGATCGGGGTACGAGGGCTATGTCCAATACCGGTGCAGGCCCACACAGGATCTGCGCTCCCGGAGGGAAGTCACATTACACACAGTAATTTAGACCGCTTGACAGACCAAGAACCAAAGGGCCAAGATCAAAGATGGCATTCTATTAAATATGAAATTAGAAGTGTCACTAATTAACTGTTCCTCCACCCACACCCACTAACTGGTTCCTACCACTTTGTGTTCCCCAGTCTCCCTGTAACCAGGGGAGCAGCACTAGTGCATACTAGCTCCCTCTGGTGGAAATGTGGTGTTGGATGCAAAAGGCTAGGTCACTACCATCACACCAGACTTACCTCAGAGGAGGAACACCACACTCCATTAAAGAAGTGCAGCATTCCTGTGGCGGTCGAACCCTCAGGGGCGCCACAATCACATAAAGTCCAACCCATATTGATCACCAGAACAGGAGACCCGATATCATGCCACGAGGGCATGTGATCACGTATGATAAATATATGATCACGTAAGGTCCAACCCATACTGATCACCAGAACAGGAGATCCAATATCCTGTCATGAGGGAACTGTTTGTAGTTAACTGGCAGCTTAAAAAATGGCTACCATGAACAGACTTCACGCCAGCAACTCCATTTACCAGTTCCCAGGAGTTGACCTGGCCTTCATCTTTTACCCTGCCCTGTATAACAAAAATTGACTTACACAGGGCCCCTGGGTTGCCGCCATGAAGTCAGCAGTTGTTTAGCGGTGCAAGCTGGCAAGAAGAATAGTCAGATAGCCGCCTCAGGATCAGGAAGTACAGGTAGGTACACAATCGTCAGGCAGAAGAGTAACCAAGCCAATGTCAGAATCAGGGCTACCACTAAGACACAGAAGCTGAGGTTCACATAGGAGTTAGGCTATAACTGGCAGTGGGAACTGATTCTCAGAGGTATAAATAGTGAGCAGTCTCACAAAGGACTGACAGCCAGAAGAAAGATAAACTAACTAGAATTTATCCCCAAAGCTTCCGGACTGGCCAGAGTCACAATACCCAAGAATAAAACAAGGCTTCTGAATAGTCACCCTGTGCCGGCTGACGATCGAAGCGGGAATAGAGGTGATAGTCACCAGTATAGATGTCATACATCCACTGTATGAATGGAGCGGTAGTAGGCGTTTGGAACCAGTCCTCCGGTAACCATCTGCAGGAGTAGTGGTCAGACATGCTGACAACTGCACTATTCACATATGGGACTTTGGGGAGAGTAGGCGTCTCAGCAGCCGCAACCTCGGGCGATTATACATTATCCTGATAAGTGATCAATGTTGTATATTGGACAACCACTTTACTCATTGCATATTGAAATATTGGGCAACCTTCTAATATGCATATGGGAGTATTTAAGAGGCATGATTTTGGCATAAACAGTAGAACATTTTTTGTGAAAACTTTGCTACTTTGGCAGTGCCTACCACGGTCCATTAGGTTTACTACGCTTATTCTAGAAATTAGAATAATTTATAGTGGAAAGCTATGTCAGCTCGTATGAAACACTAGACATAGTAAATGCCCCCTTTTGTCTTTTATTTTTATATATAATAAAGCTCAAATCTGTCCCAATTATGTACAACTAATGCAGGTACTCAGCTGGTTAATTGTGCCTGAACTCTTGTATAAAATAAAGAACGTGTAAAAAATGTTCTCCTAGAGCTTCTAGCAGCCTAAAATGGGGAGAAGAAAAAATGCCACCGCAATTACAGAGGCAAATCTCAGTTCGTCTTTACACATGAACCTCTCTCAATGGTTTCAGGGTCAGTGCATGCTAAAATTTCCCAGGTAGGTGGATAAAGCCATTGTGAGGTCCACCATTCTTCTCCTCTGGTTAGAAGGATCAGAGAAAAGAGCAGGAACAATCAAGTTCTTACATTCTGTCCAATGACCCCTTCTCTCCGGATAATTGGATTCCGCATTCTGTGAATCTCAGTCCACTGGGGGCCTGTGCATTTGGCCATAATGGTTACAATTTAGTTGATGTGTCAGTACACTACTTCAAACATCTGTGTAGGCGGAAAAGAACTCTCAGTAGATAGTGGTCTACATGTAGAAGAACATGAGCCCCTGTGAAGAATGAACAAGGTTGGGCTTCATCAAAGTTGATTTGATGCCAGAATGAAATGGGCAAGATAGTCAGTATAGATGGGCAGGGACAGGCAGTCTTTACAGCATAAAATCGCGAAAAACTTCAAAGATTATAATAAAAGATGCACGACTACTTAACTATTGCATTAAGATAGAATGAACTAGGATACAGCAGCCCAAGCAGGTTTTACAAATCTGTACAATAAATTAGGTCCTTATCACCTTCCAGCCCCACAACGTTGTATTACCTGTTTTTGTATTTTTTTCATATATACAGTATGTGCATTGTAATTGTCTAAAATTCTGGTGAATGTCCCATAGATACCAATTTTATGGTCTTCAAGACAATTATTGCATGATACTTCATGAAGGAAATTTACTTATATGTTACTTTACTGGAGGAGATGGGGGTTTTATAGATGATAGACAAAAATACACAAGAATTTAGGTAAGATTTTTTTTCAGTTGTGTAACCTCTTATCCATGTTGTATATGGGGTCTGTACAGTCGTACACAGCGTTCATGCAATGTCATACTACAGAGGCACAGTATCAAAGTATAGTTCTTATGTACAGCAAAGTGTTATGGGAGGTTTCCTCATTAAGAGCAATCTGCACAATCTCTGTGTATGAATGGAGGCATTCAATGCTAAGGCTATTTCCACACAACTGTTTCCAACCAACTGTGTCTTTTCCCATCACTCTTCAAAATGTAAGCCTACAAGAGCAGGTCCTCTTCCCTCTGTACCAGTCTGTCATTGTTAGTTTGTTCATTGTAAGTGATGTCTGTATTTTGTATGTAACCCCTTCTCATGTACAGCACCATGGAATCAATGCTTCTCTAAAAAAAAATAATATCTAATTTTTAGTGTCCAAATTACAGGTGAACATCAAAATTCCCTTTAATTGTACTAGAAAGAGCAAAAAAATCACCAAATAACTCTATTGTAAAATAGTGCTTTTTTAAAGAGAGGGTCCACTGCAATATATAATTCGCCCATCGACTTAAATCTTGTAAATAAGTATTTTTGTAAATACCTCTTGTTGCCATATGTGCCTGTGAGCGGCGCTATCTCTGCTCGCTTAGTCCACATCACGTGATCCCGGCTTCAGCCGCCGCTGACATCTGCTGATTTCCTTGATTCATCCTGGCGTGACCCAGTCACACGCATCCCCGCCGATTGACTGGACTGTGGGCGGTGTTTCACTACATGTCACAGCCCAGTATCCAGTACTTTGCCCCCACACTGCCTCCTCTCCATACTGAGCCCTTTCTTCACACTGCTGCAGTGACATAAGTGACGCACCCCCTGGGCCTGTGCTGAGCAGGGGGATACCCGGAGCCGGATCGCTGGGGGTTGTAGTCCTCCTTGGCGGTGACCCGGTCCGTGCCCAGGGCGGTCAAACCAGTGGCAGTCTTAGGTAATAACAATGTCCGCCTACGCCACCCGTGGATTGCGGTCAGTGGGGACCGCCGCTGCGCTGCAGACCGCTGAGGCTGATGTAATTTGCGCAGCCGAGTATGGAATAACTCCCCACGGGAGAAGTATTGCCTCAGGGCAGCTAGTGTGGATGATGGGAGTGATGGTGTGAGCGTCCCAGTACTAATGGTGCTGGTGCGGCGATGAAACACAGAGACGTGTGGTGCAGTTCAGGGTCTTTACTGATGGTATAAAGCAGACCCTCCCGGGAGTACTGGTTAGCAGTAGGGGCCTGGTCAGTCTGTGAGCAAGCAGGATCTCCCCCTGGCCAGGTGGAGTTGTAGGCCTCCCCGTCTATCTGCACTCTTTCCTGGCTACCTTGCTCTATGCGGGTAGAAGTAGCCCACGTCCCTGAGTATACCGTGTGGTGCTCACCCGTATGGCCGGTGACTTGGGGCCTTCTGTTAGCCTGCGCTTCACAATGGCGTTGCTGGTCCCTTGCTTGTGACCGTGCCTCCGGGCTTCTATGGCCAGAGGACATGGAATCCCCTGCCGGTTGGATTCTGCTGCTGGACCTGGATGTCCCCACAGCCTCGGACTCCGTGTCCGGTATTAGTGTCTTCAACCAGGGCGAACTCTGCTCAGCTCCAGCCCCTGGTATTCGCTCCTGCTCCTACAGAGCTCCTAGGTCTTCCTTTCCCTGTGTCTGCTGTCCTCCAGACCAGACTGCGTCTCTGTCTGGGACTTCACTCCTAATCCCGCCCCAGACCCAGTTTATAAGGGCAGATTCCTCCCCTCCCAGGTCTGGGTGGGCCGTGTTGCATGCTTAGGGCTCCTGACCAGAGAAACCTCCCACTTGCTCTCAGACATAATATTTCTATTACTGTGGCAACCAGACCCCTGGGGGTGCCACATAAGCACCTTGAGCTCACTACTGCACAACAGAGCAGGGAACCAGCTGAAGCTCCTCTGATCCCAAAAGTGCTGGTACCCTCACGCCATACTGAGCCAAATCTTCAAAATATCTCCTCAATACTGAGCCCTTTCTTCACACTGACTCCTCCATGCTGTCCTCTCCATGCTGAACCCCCTCTCTGCACTTTGACCCCATGCTGCCTTCTCTTTACTGAACCCTTTCTTCACACTGTCCCCACCATGCAGCCCCTTCTCTTTACTGAGCCCCATTTTCAAATTGTCTCCCTCATGCTGCCCCTTCTTCATACTGAACCCCCTTTTTGCACTTTGCCCCCACACTTCCTCCTCTTTCCTTTCTTCACACTGTCCCCACTACGCTGCCCCATCTTCATACCTAATCCCCCCTTAAAACTTTCCCACCACTCTACTCCCTTTTCATTGAACCCTCTTTTCACACTGTCCTCCCAATGCTGCCCCCCCTATACTGAGCTCCCCGAGCTGTGCCTTTCTCAGCCCCCATGCTGCTCCTTCTCCATACTTAACCCCCATGCAGCCCTTTTTTCATACTGAGCCCCACATGCCAACCCACTTTCTATACTGAACCTTCCTTGATGGCCCTTCTCCATACTGAGTTACCTATGCTGGCCACTTTATATTATTATTATTATTATTATTATTATTAACTTCTCCATATTGTGACCCCCATGCTGCCCATTCTCCATTCTGAGCTCGCCGTACTGGGCCCTTCTCCATACAAGTCCCCAATGCTATATGCTTTCCATAGTGAGCCCTCTATACTGCGTATTCTCTATGTTGAGCACCCCACACTGTCCCTCCACTTTACTGTCCCTTGCATTATCCCTCACTCTGTAATTCCCCCTAATCTCCATTCTATAGTATAGGACTCCCCTGTATCTTCAGCTCTATGAGCACTTACCTTCTCTCGAGTCTGGCGTCTTCTCCTCCTAGTTGAAGCTCCTCGGATCCCAAAAGTGCTGGTGCACTAAGAGGTTCATTTGTATTCGCATCTTAAAGATGTAGATACAAATGAATGTGCTGCTCCACAAAAATGTTAGTTTTGTTATATGATTCGGAGAAGAGGAGATAGAAAAAAATTTTACTCTTGATCTTGGCACCGTCCCCCACAACCTGCAGCCCTAGGCACAAGACCTCAGGTGCCTAGTGGCAAATATGGGCCTGCTCAGTGATGTAAATGAGGAGTGAAAGCTAGCCCACAGAAGAGTTACTGTAGCACAGACTGCAATAAAAGATAACGCTGACTAAGATTGGAAGGCGCCAGTGGACACAGAACATCGAAATTTTCTGCATATGGGGCTGCACAGCTAAAATAATAACATGATTGTGGCACCCCAGGGGTCTGGTTTCCACAGTAATGCAATGTTATGTCTGAGAGCAGGTGGGAGGTCTCTTGGTCAGGAATCCTATGCATGCCACACCTCCTGCCCAGTCCTGGGAGGGGAAGAACTTCCCCTGTATAAACCTGGGGCTGAGGCAGGGTTAGACAGTTCAGAGGGAGAGTTGAGCCAGGAGGGCTGACAGGGAGCTGTGGCTCCGGCTGGGCCCAGCTCCTGGGCCATGCCAGAAGTAGAGAAGAGAAGCAGCATAGGAAGAAACATCAGGAGCTCTGTGGGAGCAGTGTTACAAGGAGTCAGGGGCTGGCAGCTGCAGAGCTCGCCCTGACTGAGAAGATTTCTTACCGGACCCGGAGTCCGAGGCTGCGGGGACTAACTCCTACCCAGCAGCAGAATCCGTCAGGCAGGGGATTTCAGGTCCTCTGGCCAAGAAACCCGAAGGCACGGTCACACGCATGGGACCAGCACCGCCGTCGTGGAGCGGAAGCTACTAGAAGGCCCCGAGTCACCGGCCATACGGGTGAGCACCACACGGTACACTCAGGGACGTGGGCTACTTATACCCACCTCTAGCAAGGTAGCCAGAAGAGTACAGTCAGTTTGGGAGGCCTACAACTCCGCCTGGCCAGGGGAGATCCCATCTGCTCAAGGACTGACCAGGCCCCGATCGCTAGCCAGTACTCCGGGAGGGTCTATCTTTATCACCAGTAAAGACCCTGAATCACACCGCATCGTCTCTGAGTGATTCCTGCTACCCCCATCATCCACGTCGGCTGCCCTGAGGCCATACCCCTCCCGTTGGGGGTTATACTATCACGCTGCACAATCCTACCACCGGCCTCAGCGGTCTGCCCTGCAGCAGCAGCTCCTTAGCTGTACTCAACGGGTGGCGTAGTCATCCAACATCTACTGCTAATACAGCGCCACTTAGTCTGACTCCCTGGGCACGGACCGGATCACCGCCACGAGACTACAACCCTCAAGAGATCCGGCTCCGGGTAAGCTCCCGCGTGCGCAACGCAGTGCGACACAGGCCCAGGGGCGCGTCATGATCATCAGAACTGGCTCACAGAGCAGTGGAAGAAGATGGTCTGAATCACCTTTTCTTTTACATCATGTGGGTGTATGGCTGGGTGTATGTATGTTTCTTACATGTAAAAGAGATGGCACCAGGATGAACTATGAGAAGATGTCAAGCCGTAAATGGCAGAGTGATGCTTATCACCTACCTAAACATTGTACAGACAAAGAACGACCTTTTATGTTAATGATATTACATAAGGACAGTGGCTTCTTTCAGCAGGATGACGCCTCCTGCTACACTGCAAAATATTTTTAGGAATGGTTTAAGGGACATAAAGAGCTCAAGGTGTTAACTTGGCCTCCAATTCCACAGATCTCCCTCTGAATAGAGACTGCATCTCACAACTTACAAAACCTAAAGTATCGGGTACTAACACGTCCTGGTGACTGATACTAAAGGGAACTTTTGTAGGTCTTGTGGAGTCTATTTCTTTACAGATTAGATGGTTTAAAGTTATTGATGATTGGTGTACGGTATACAGAATATATTGTAAGAAAAAAGGAAGTAGGGTCCTGGATGCCAGGTATGTGTCATCGAAGTGGCTGGCCTCCGTAATGGTAAGTCCCAGGAAGTCTGTAGCAGTAACACTAGGTTACTGAGAGGGTTTTTATTTGACTGGATTTTTGGGTCCGGGATTTAGGAGCAATCAAAAGAGCCAGGGTGGGAAAGGTTGTTTCCATAATCCAGCCCACGGTTTACAGGCCTAATAACAGCAGCTGGGTTAATTTAGCAAAGTGTGATGTGTTGAAGCTGGAGAAAGACCATTAATGGTGGACAGTCTATGCTAGAGACTGAGAAGTGCCTGTAATACCTAGTGGGTGAAACTGTTTTCATTTTCTTTGCCTTTCCTAGAGAAAGGATGGTGTTGTTATTCATTTATTTCTGAAGAAAGGCTGTTTTCATTTAAAGCTTTAAAGCTTATGAAGGACAATAAACTTTATTCTGTTGTGATATAAAAACCCTGTGCCGGTGTGTATCCAAGCGGCTACCAGAGAGCTGAAACCCCCACAATATATAGAGTATACTATCTACAGATTAGTAACATAACATTTTCTCTATATTTATATATATATGTACAGTACAGACCAAAAGTTTGGACACACCTTCTCATTTAAAGATTTTTCTGTATTTTCATGACTATGAAAATTGTACATTCACACTGAAGGCATCAAAACTATGAATTAACACATGTGGAATTATATACTTAACAAAAAAGTGTGAAACAACTGAAAATATGTCTTATATTCTAGGTTCTTCAAAGTAGCCACCTTTTGCTTTGATGACTGCTTTGCACACTCTTGGCATTCTCTTGATGAGCTTCAAGAGGTAGTCACCGGAAATGGTTTTCACTTCATAGGTGTGCCCTGTCAGGTTTAATAAGTGGAATTTCTTGCCTTATAAATGGGGTTGGGACCATCAGTTGTGTTGTGGAGAAGTCAGGTGGATACACAGCTGATAGTCCTACTGAATAGACTGTTAGAATTTGTATTATGGCAAGAAAAAAGCAGCTAAGTAAATAAAAACGAGTGGCCATCATTACTTTAAGAAATGAAGGTCAGTCAGTCCGAAAAATTGGGAAAACTTTGAAAGTGTCCCCAAGTGCAGTTGCAAAAAGCATCAAGTGCTACAAAGAATCTGGCTCACATGAGGACTGCCCCAGGAAAGGAAGACCAAGAGTCACCTCTGCTTCTGAGGATAAGTTTATCCGAGTCACCAGCCTCAGAAATCGCAGGTTAACAGCAGCTCAGATTAGAGACCAGGTCAATGCCACACAGAGTTCTAGCAGCAGACACATCTCTACAACAACTGTTAAGAGGAGACATTGTGCAGCAGGCCTTCATGGGAAAATAGCTGCTAGGAAACCACTGATAAGGACAGACAACAAGCAGAAGAGACTTGTTTGGGCTAAAGAACACAAGGAATGGACATTAGACCAGTGGAAATCTGTGCTTTGGTCTCATGAGTCCAAATTTGAGATCTTTGGTTCCAACCACCGTGTCTTTGTGCGACGCAGAAAAAGTGAACGGATGGACTCTACATGCCTGGTTCCCACAGTGAAGCATGGAGGAGGAGGTGTGATGGTGTAGGGGTGCTTTGCTGGTGACACTGTTGGGGATTTATTCAAAATTGAAGGCATACTGAACCAGCATGGCTACCACAGCATCTTGCAGCTGCATACTATTCCATCCGGTTTGCGTTTAGTTGGACCATCATTTATTTTTCAACAGGACAATGACCCCAAACACACCTCCAGGCTGTGTAAGGGCTATTTGACCAAGAGGGAGAGTGATGGGGTGCTACGCCAGATGACCTGGCCTCTACAGCCACCAGACCTGAACAAAATTGAGATGGTTTGGGGTGAGCTGGACCACAGAGTGAAGGCAAAAGGGCCAACAAGTGCTAAGCATCTCTGGGAACTCCTTCAAGATTGTTGGAAGACCATTTCCGGTGACTACCTCTTGAAGCTCATCAAGAGAATGCCAAGAGTGTGCAAAGCAGTCATCAAAGCAAAAGGTGGCTACTTTGAAGAAACTAGAGTATAAGACATATTTTCAGTTGTTTCACACTTTTTTGTTAAGTATATAATTCCACATGTGTTAATTCATAGTTTTGATGCCTTCAGTGTGAATGTACAATTTTCATAGTCATGAAAATACAGAAAAATCTTTAAATGAGAAGGTGTGTCCAAACTTTTGGTCTGTACTGTATGTCATTATATTACTAAACCGATCCCCTTTTTGCATGTCACCGTGAATACATATCCAATAAAGTTCAGTTTGGAGTAACGTTTTTATAATGATTATAAAACAATGTCCATTTTGTCTTTAGTAAAGACGAACAGATAGTCATTTTTTTTTTACTTTTGTTGACTGAAATGTCAAATTACATCAAACTTTGTCAGCACTTGACAATTGTAAAATAATTCTTAAGATTCCACGTTGCTCCTACACATCCTTAACCCCTCCATTACCAGCTGTTTAACAAAAGGGGGGTTAGGACACCTTTCTTGAGAAGTGCCCCACAGGGGGTTTCTATAGGGAATGTGTTGGGCAATGCCGGAATCCACTCTATTATTGCATAACAAGTCTCTCTTCAGAAGGGAGACCCATGGAGCTTGACTCCCGTTTGACCCCAAGGCTTTCTTCTCTCCTACTGATGAATGCATACAATAACACCAGCTGTCTGTTCCTCCCAAATCTAACCAAGGAAGAAAGCCACTGATTACTCAAATACAGTCATTAAAGGGGGAAATGTGTTTTTAGGGCTGTCAGAGTGATTAATGAGGGTCAGCAATGCTTGAAAAAAAAAGAGTGTGTCTGTTTAGTCTAACTGGCAGGCAGGCTTTCCTATTGATTTATTGCAGCAGTTGCTATGGCCCTGTGGTGTGTAGTATGTGTGCCTGTGTGTCAAATCTGTATAATTAACCCTTCCTTGGCAGACTAGTGGGCCCCTGTCCCTGAATGCGCCTTTTTCTCAAAGTTGCTGTGCACGTGCCTATGAGAAGGATTCTGCTGTTTGCACTACTTTGGTTTTTACTTTCCGTTTTCTTCAATATTACCACTTACTTGATGGCGATTTGCCGTTTTTTTTTTTTTTGTTGCTTAAGAAATCGTGAGTTAATAGGAAAATATGAACCACCTTACAAACAGTACATTTTTCTGTGTCTTTTTTTCACATTTTGGTGCTTTTATGGTATATTTTTATTCATTTTCCCACTGGCTTTTCTATAGAAAAAAAAAAACATGAAAATTATCTGTATGTGTATGTGCCGCCCAGGCCGGGCTGCTGCGGACACGGTACTGGTCTGACTGCGGTCCGAGCGCTGGTATGGTCCGACCGGGGGCGCGCGACAGTCTGTCAATTGTGGGGGTTAATAATAAAATAATAAAAAGGGTTTGTGACGCCAGTTGGGATGTTCGGCCTGGTATGGCCGGGCACTGATGAAGATCCCTGGGAGCTAGGTGGTGATGAGCAGTGCCAGATGATTAACCCTTCCAACCAGGGCTGGCTCCCACGGGAGTTGGAGCAGGAATGGCGCAGCAGAAAATAATCATCTTGAGACAGGGTAATAACCAGTTTATACCTTTTACTGGAATTCTGCAAGAAGTTCCAGAAACTTCTATACAGTTCACATACAGGGTTTTGGTCAGACCTGCATGGTGAGGGTTCAGATTCTCTGCTGTGAGGTTGTGTAGGCTTCCTGCTGCTAAGTATACCTTTGGTAGACAATTCCTTGGATCCCCAGGGGTCCAAGATAAACAGTTACTGGATCCTTCCAAGAGCAGGCAGCTTGAATCCTGTGGCAAACACCTACTTTCTCCTGCAGTAGTGTTCCTGATTCTGTGCACTGCTGAGCCCCTAGGAAAAAGCACTGAGCAGTCTTTCAGTTTTGCATGGACCCTGGAAGTCTCTGTGCTCTCGGGACTCAGGCCAAGTCTTGTGCAGCTTGTCCTTCTAGGGAGAGCACACTTCTCTCTCTTGCACCAGGACCCCCATGATGCTACCTCCTTCCTCCTCACACTACAACTTCAGAAGCTCCTCCTCCCCTCTCTGAGGGATTGTCCACAACTTCCTGGTTTGGTTAAAAGTGCACAGTCCCTCAGTAAGGGATCGGGTAACAATGTGTGGATGCAATTAGAACAGCAGAGAATTTAGCCCTCACCATTGCTGGCAATACAGATAATTATATTACACATGCAGGCTTTTTGTTGCTCTATGGACACGGGCGCCACATGTACACTCATGGCCAAAAGTTTTGAGACTGACACAAATTTTGGTTTTCACACAACTTTACTGTTTCATTGTCTTTGAATCTTTAAGACAAATGTATCTATGGTTATTGAAGTACAATTTTAAGATTTTCATACGTTTTAACTTTTATTGACAAATAGATCAATTTTATCTAAAGACTCAATATTTACAGTGTTGTCCCTTATGTAACGACTCAATACTTACAGTGTTGTCCCTTATGCAACGACACAATATTTATAGTTTTGTACCTTATGTAACGACTCAACATTTACAGTGTTGTCCCTTATTTTTCAAGACTTCTGCAATACCGAGTGTGGTCTGATTTTCACGGGCTGACAGAATGGAAAGGGTGGAGAACCTTTTTTTTTCTCTCCACCCCCAAGAAAAACTGATGACTCTATGATTAAACTCTGATCAGAGTCTGATTCGAATAATCAGGAAGTTTTTTCTCGGATGGAGAGAAAATGGTCGTGTGCACCAACCCTTTCTGTGTTTTATTTGTCCACCTGATTTTTGAGGATTGACCCCAGGTTCTCAGTGGGATTGAGATCTGTGGAATTTCCTGGCCATGGACCCAAAAGTTTAATGTCTTGTTTACGGAGCTACTTAGTTATCACTTTTGCCTTGTGACATGGTGTTTCATCATGCTGGAAAAATCATTGTTCATCACTAAATTTCTTCTGGATTCTTGGAAGTTAATCTTGGAGGATGTTTAGATCTCATTCTTTATTCATGTGAGTGAGCCCACTTCCTTGTATAAAAAGCAATCCCATACATAAATGATCTCAGGATGCTTTACTGTTGGTGTGGCTCCCCTGAGGGTTCAGTCACCACAGAGGTACTGCACCTCACCCAGAGGTGTGGCATCTCATTCTCTCAGGTAAGGATGGGGTGCTGCCCGGGACCCTAACACCTGCACCCAACACTACACTACTCCAGACCGGCTGGAAGGGCAATATGCACTGCTTTCTGCTGGCCCCGTCCCTGGCTGGAGTGGGGGGAACCAAAGTGAGGGGGAACCATGTAGTGGGTGTGGGTGGAGGACGCAGACCAGGGGAGCACTTGAAGAAGATACATATATATATAGGGAAGCCATCTTTTAAGGGAGTTGAGGAGAGAGAGTCGGACGGAGAGGGAGTGAGAGGACGTGAGGAGTGGAGGCTCTTCAGGAGCTCCGCTCGGGAGGCAGGTTTGACCTGTCATGCCCAAGACTGAGAGAGGAGAGGGAGCAGGAGGAAGGGTCCAGGAACTGAAGGGATCCCAGGGAGAACGGCGAGTGCAGGACGGTACCCGTATGCCTGAATCTGCCAGGCGGTAGAGGGATCAGGCCGCAAGAAGGGAACTGGTCCCTGGACTAGCCGAGTTACTTTAGGTCTCAGCTAGAAAAGCGGAGGCTTCTGCACTTTCAAGGTGCAGTCGCCACATCCGCACCTAAGCCGCCGAAAAAGGGCACCAAGTAAGATCCGGGAACTCCAAGTTGCCCAGAGGGATCTCAAGGTACCTGATCGGGACTTTGTGTGGCGGGGCGCAGGGCAGGAGGGAGAGACCCAGCGCGGGAAGTCAGCTAAGAAGGAACATACAGAGAGGGGTCCCGTTAAGTGCTCTTGAGATACTTGAGGGAGTGCTGAACCCCTGCCTGGTAAACGCAGCGCGACGTGGGAGGCTGAGGAGTCTGCTTATATGTAAAGTCACGTCTAAAGCCCAGACTAAGGGAAGATATAGGAGAGGGAGAAGAGGGGGTCGAGTCCATGTGGGTAGAGATAGAGGGGGCAAAAAATAATAATAAAATATTACTGGGGGTCTGCTATAAGCCACCCAATATAACAGAGGAGAATGAGAAACTGCTATTAGGACAAATAGACAAAGTAGCAAAACATAATGAGGTGATTGTAATGGGGGACTTCAACTACCCGGATATTGACTGGGAAACAGAAACCTGTAGATCGCAGAAAAGAAAAAGGTTCTTGACAAATATCAAGGATAATTATCTCTCCCAACTAGTGCAGGAACCAACGAGAGGGAAGGCAGTGTTGGACTTAATATTGACTAATAGGCCTGATAGAATAACTGAGGTACAGATAGGGGGGCACCTAGGTAATAGCGATCATAATATTATCAATTTCAAAATGCCCTTCAGTAGGGTTATCAATAAGGGAACAACTAAAACATTAAACTTTAGGAGGGCGAAGTTTGATCAGCTGAAAGAAAACCTTCAACTTATAGACTGGGACAAAGTTCTTAATCAAGGAAATACGAATAGTAAATGGGAAACCTTCAAAAGAATTCTGAATACTCAGTGCGAGAGGTATATACCGTATGGGAATAAAAGGGCCAGAAATAAGAGGAAACCAATATGGTTGAATAAGAACGTAAAAGGGGCGTTAAATAGCAAAAAAGAGGCATTCAAGAGATTAAAACAGGAAAACAGCAAGGAGGCACTAATGTGTTACAAGGAAAAAACGAGAACCTGCAAAAAACAAATAAAAATAGCAAAGGAGGAAACAGAGAGACGTATTGCTAGGGAAAGTAGATCAAATCCCAAACTGTTCTTTACGTATATAAATAGTAAAAGGATTAAATCGAATAATATTGGACCGATAAAAAGTGATGAAGGCAAAATCATAGAGAAAGATGAGGATAAAGCTAATCTATTAAATAAATTTTTTTCGTCAACTTTCACAAAGGAAAAAGAACTAACAGGCGAAATGAGAAGTGACAAGCTTAATCCTCCACTAAGTATGACAAATCTAACCCAAGCTGGGGTACAGAAACGCCTCAGTAACATTAAAATAAACAAATCACCAGGACCTGATGGCATACACCCACGGGTACTAAGGGAACTAAGTAATGTGATAGACAGACCGTTATATCTTATATTTAAGGACTCTGTTGAGACTGGGTCTGTACCACTTGATTGGCGACAGGCGAATGTAGTGCCAATATTCAAAAAGGGAGCAAAAAGTGACGCCGGAAACTATCGGCCGGTGAGTCTGACGTCCGTTGTGGGCAAAATTTTTGAAGGCTTTATTAATGAGGCAATCATGGAGCATCTTGACGCTAATAATCTATTAACCCTGAACCAACATGGATTCATGAGGAATCGCTCCTGCCAAACAAACCTGATTGACTTCTACGAGGAGGTTAGCTCTCGAGTAGATCAGGGGGAACCAGTGGATGTCGTGTATCTCGACTTCTCAAAAGCGTTCGATAGCGTGCCACATAATAGGTTGGTATACAAAATGAGAATGATGGGGCTGGGGGAAAATGTCTGCAAGTGGGTAGCTAACTGGCTAAAGGATAGAAGGCAGAGGGTGGTTATAAATGGAATATACTCAGATTGGGTAAGCGTCACTAGTGGGGTACCACAGGGGTCTGTACTAGGCCCAATGTTATTTAATATCTTTATTAACGACATAGTCAACGGGATAAATAGTAAAATATCAATATTTGCAGATGACACAAAGTTATGTAAAACAATTAATACAAAAGAGGATAGTGAAGACCTACAGAGGGATTTGGATAAGCTGGGTAGGTGGAGCATTAAATGGCAAATGAGGTTTAACGAGGAGAAATGTAAGGTCATACATATGGGAAGGAAAAATGGAAGTCACCAGTACTCACTGAATGGGAAATCATTGGGGAATTCAGAGATGGAGAAGGACTTGGGCATCTTAATTGATAGCAAACTAAATTGGAGTGCCCAAAGTCAGGCCGCTGCTGTAAGGGCAAACAGGGTAATGGGATGTATCAGAAGAGGTATAGCTGCAAAGGATGAGAACATTGTTCTTCCACTGTACAAAGCACTGGTCAGACCACACTTGGAATACTGTGCTCAGTTATGGGCCCCAATATATAGAAAGGATATAAATGAGCTTGAAAATGTACAAAGGAGGGCAACAAAATTAATAAAGGGAATGGAGGGACTGCAATACCCAGAGAGGTTGGCAAAACTAGGACTATTCAGCCTGGAAAAGAGAAGGTTGAGGGGGGACATAATAAATGTGTACAAATATGTTAGGGGACAGTATAGAGACCTTGCCCGGGATTTGTTCAAAAGGAGGGATATTACGGTAACAAGAGGGCATTCACTAAGACTGGAAGAGAAAAGGTTTCGGCACCAGCATAGGAAGGGGTTCTTTACGGTAAGAGCAGTGAGAATATGGAATTCACTGAGTGAGGAGACGGTAATGTCGGATTCACTACACCAGTTCAAGCGGGGACTGGATGCTTTTCTAGATACCAGGCAGATTTCTGCATATACTTAAAAATAGAATAAAATAGTAGGTTGATACAGGGATTTATTCTGACTGCTGGTTTCAGAGTCGGGAGGGAATTTTTCCTCAGGTGAAGATTGGCTAAATCATTTGGGGTTTTTGCCCTCCTCTGGATCAACTTTAGCAACTACAGAACTTACAGGTCGAACTTGATGGACGCAAGTCTTTATTCGGCTTTACAAACTATGTATCACTATGTATCACTGACACCTGTACAGTGCAACCTGAGGAACCTAATAACTGTGAGTAAACTCGGACGACTGCACCCCACTGTCTCTGTCAGTTATTGCTGCTGCGTTATCGCTCCTGCACTACAACGCCCAGCATCACCATCTGCACCTACACTGCCCTGGAGCTGATCTCTGCCTGTGGAGAGTCGCACCAACCCAGCTGCCCTAACATCTGCTCCAGAGGTCTGCAGCAGCGCTGGTACTCATTACCGGGAACCACAGGTGGCGTCACGAGACAAAACTAGTATTCATCCCCTCAAGCAACCAACCCCCTTTTAAAGAGTGACCCCAGAGTACGGGCCCGGGAGCCGACTGCCTTGACATCCCACAGAAGGTCAAGGCCTGGGTACCGAGTTTCCCCCATATCCCCCTGGGCAAGTCATTGGCATGACACAGGACTCATGGTAATGCTCAACTTTTCCTCTCCGGACAGATATTCTTTCCAGATGTCCCAAACAGTCTGAAGGGGTCTTCATCAGAGAAAATAACTTTACTCCTCTCCTTTGCAGTGCAATCCCGGTGCTTCCTCCAGAATGTCTGTCCTTGATGTTATCCTTAGAGAGAAGTGGCCTTTTTGTTGCCCTTCTTAACATCAAGCCAGTCTCCAAAAGCCTTCAACTCACTTTGAAAGCAATCACACTGACTCCTGCCTGCTGCCATTCCTGAGCAAGCTCTACACTGGTGTTGAGCCAATGCCTAGCTGAATCCTTTTTAGGAGATGGTTCTGGCAATTACCTGACTTTTTTGAGCACCCTGAAGCCTTTTTCACAGCAACTGAACCTCTATCTTTGAAGTTAATGATGATCCAATAAATGGTTCATTTAGGGTCAATCTTACAAGCCTCAATGTTCTTGAATGTAAAGCCCTTTTGATGCAAAGCAATGATGACTGCACATGTTTACTTTGAGGTAACCATGGTTAACAGAAGAAGACAATGATTTCAAGCACCAGCCCCCTTTTAAAGAAACCAGTCTGCTCTTATAATTCAATCAGCATGACAGAGTGAGATCAGCTACCTTGGCCTTGTTAACACTTTCTCCTGGGCTAACAAGAAGTTCAATGAAATGATGTAATCAGGACATTTTGTAGCAGGGCTGAAAATCAGTCAGTGGAAATTAGGTTTTTGGGATTAAGTTAATTTTCATGGCAAGCAATGAATTTGTAATTTTTATTTGCAGTTCATTTGATCACACTTCATAACAAACTAAAGTTACTGCAAATGGCCACTATAAGAACTGAAGCAGCAAATTTTGTGAAAACCAAAATTTGTGTCAGTCTCAAAACTTTTAGCCACAACTGTATAATAAAAAGAACAACAAGCCAAGCTTGTAAAAAATGCATAAAAATCATAACTTTTTTTTACACGCTATAAAGAAAGCTAAAGAAAAACCCCCAGATATGTGAACAAGGCCTTAAGTTGCATCCCTAACATTAAAATGGTAGAAGAACCCATTTTGTGGTATGAAAGGATATTCATCTGTTCCCTGCTTACTCATACACAAGGAATATCATTACTTTACAAAGCATAAATTAGACTAAATTCATTTAAATTGGATCTTTGGAAGAAGTACATTTGGATGAAAAGGTGACTTTAAGTTACCACCTTCTCCGTAGATGTAAGTCTAAATATACAACCCCTGGCAAAAATTATGGAATCACCGGGCTCAGAGGATGTTCATTCAGTTGTTTAATGTTGTTGAAAAAAAGCAGATCACAGACATGGCAAAAAACTAAAGTCATTTCAAATGGCAACTTTATTAAGAAACACTAAAAGAAATCAAGATAAAAAATGTGGTACTCAGTAAGAGTAATTTTTTTCAGACCAAGCAGAGGAAAAAAATTATGGAATCACTCAATTCTGTGGAAAAAATTATGGAATCACCCTGTAAATTTTCATTTCCAAAACTAACACCTGCATCAAATTAGATCTGCTCATTAGTCTGCTTCTAAAAAGGAGTGATCACACCTTGGAGAGCTGTTGCACCAAGTGGACTGACATGAATCATGGCTCCAACACGAGAGATGTCAATTGAAATAAAGGAGAGGGTTATCAAACTCTTAAAAGAAGGTAAATCATCACGCAATGTTGCAAAAGATGTTGGTTGTTCACAGTCAGCTGTGTCTAAAATCTGGACCAAATACAAACAACATGGGAAGGTTGTTAAAGGCAAACATACTGGAAGACCAAGGAAGACATCAAAGCGTCAAGACCGGAAACTTAAAGCAATATGTCTCCAAAACAGGAAATGCACAACAAAACAAATGAGGAATGAATGGGATGAAACTGGAGTCAATGTCTGTGACCGAACTGTAAGAAACCGCCTAAAGGAAATGGGATTTACATACAGAAAAGCTAAACATAAGCCATCATTAACACCTAAACAGAAAAAAACAAGGTTACAGTGGGCTAAGGAAAAGCAATCGTGGACTGTGGATGACTGGATGAAAGTCATATTCAGTGATGAATCGCGAATCTGCATTGGGCAAGGTGATGATGCTGGAACTTTTGTTTGGTGCCGTTCCAATGAGATTTATAAAGATGACTGCATGAAGAGAACATGCAAATTTCCACAGTCATTGATGATATGGGGCTGCATGTCAGGTAAAGGCACTGGGGAGATGGCTGTCATTACATCTTCAATAAATGCCCAAGTTTACATTGATATTTTGGACAGTTTTCTTATCCCATCAATTGAAAGGATGTTTGGGGATGATGACATCATTTTTCAAGATGATAATGCATCCTGCCATAGAGCAAAAACTGTGAAAGCATTCCTTGAAAGAAGACACATAAGGTCAATGTCATGGCCTGCAAATAGTCCGGATCTCAATCCAATTGAAAATCTTTGGTGGAAGTTGAAGAAAATGGTCCATGACAAGGCTCCAACCTGCAAAGCTGATCTGGCAACAGCAATCAGAGAAAGTTGGAGCCAGATTGATGAAGAGTACTGTTTGTCACTCATTAAGTCCATGCCTCAGAGACTGCAAGCTGTTATTAAAGCCAGAGGTGGTGCAACAAAATACTAGTGATGTATTGGAGTGTTCTTTTGTGTGTTTGTTTTTCATGATTCCATAATTTTTTCCTCAGAATTGAGTGATTCCATAATTTTTCCCTCTGAAAAAAATTACTCTTACTGAGTACCACATTTTTTATCTTGATTTCTTTTAGTGTTTCTTAAAGCCATAAAGTTGCCATTTGAAATTACTTTAGTTTTGTGCCATGTCTGATCTGCTTTATTTCAACAACATTAAACAACTGAATGAACATCCTCCGAGCCCGGTGATTCCATAATTTTTGCCAGGGGTTCTATATATCTTAATATACAGATATTATTTTTTATTTTATCAATAATTTTAAAGAATATCTATATGTATGCATGGTTGTACAGTTTGATTAAAATGCATGCTAAAAGGGTTTTCCGCTCCTTTCCTTAACTTTACATCTGGTCCTGGTGTGGTAAAAAAAAATATATCATATACACATCCATCAATTCCCTGGTTCCACTCTATTCTGCTGCCTCCTCTATCCCCGTTGGTCTGCTTTTCTCTTTTGGCATGGTCAAAATGTGACAGTTGCAGCCAATCAGTGACTGCATAGATTGCTTGCAGCAGTCAAGTGATAGCCTTGAGATAAGAAATGAAGGGGACAAGAATAGCTGTGGGGGGTCGATAGGTGAGTATATGGTATCTCTATTTACTTACCACAATGGTGCCATATGTAAAGTTAAAAAAGGGGATGGAAAACTTCTTTAGCAAATTATAGAATAGACTCATTGATATAAGAAATAGTCTAAAGTGATGTGATACCATTAGGGGGTAACTGAATGAAACAGATTCTGAGTCATACCGAAGCCAAATCTCTTACACTTGAAATTGTTGATGATAATGTCACTTAGATTCCCTTAAAGAAAGCTTGTCACTAGGGATGAGCAAACCTGTGGAAGTTCGGGTTCTTGTACCTGACTGAACTTTAGTCCAAAGTTCGGTTCGGGTACCAGAACTGTACCCAAACTTGAACCTGTAGATGAACCCCATTGAAATCAACAGGGACCCGAGAGCTTGAAAATCTCTCTCTCTAAATTAAGATTCTGGTTTGGTTTTTATCCTAATCATATCATAATGCTCATTTGAAGGGAATCTGTCAGCAGGTTTTTGCTATGTAATCTAAGGACAGCATGAGCTTGTGGTTAAAACACAAATTTCAAGAATGTGTCACTTATCTAGCTGTGTGCTGTTGTTTACTTACAATGCAGGTTTTATCACCTTGTGATTATCATTGCCCATACTACAGCAGCTACAGCAGCATGTGCAGGCTAGTCCGACTCCGCCCCTCCAGTGGTAATCAGCTCACTGTCTAAAGACAATGTAATTACAGAGCCTGGTGTGGGCGGGGTTAGCTTTCTCAGCTTTGCTGCACTGCTAAATCTAAGAACTCTGGTTGTTTCAGAACCACTGCACCCAGTAAACTAAGTGATACATCATTGGATTAAGGGTCTCTGCCCCTACATCATGCTGCTCTCAGATGAGGTAGCAAAAACTTGCTGATAAATTCCCTTTAAGGGTCGATATTGATTTTCAGGATTGCTACTTCCAATATGTGGCACTAGAGTTCTCTTCCTCTCTGAAGAGGCAATTTGCATATCTACATACTATAACACTGTCCAATCAATGCTGAAAGTACCAGACTATGGAGGGACATGTCCTTAAGAGGAAAAGGTAATGAAGGAACAGCAAATGTACAGTTATGAGAAAATCTGCTCCTTAGTTGTGTTTTTTTATGTGGAATACAAGTATCTAGTAAAATACATGTCAGGAGCGGTGACAGCTCCTCTGTAAAGGGGCCTTCCAGTACTTTTATATTGATGACCTATCCTTAGGTGTAGAGACGATTCCATAAACTTTTCTTTCTTGCAATTTTACAAATCGTTTAGATTTTACTTTTCCATTCACTTCATTTGAGAAATAGACACTTAAATCATCCGCCAGGAACAAGCTGTTCCTGCTGTGATATAGCTGTCATGTCATTTGCAATGTGTTAACACCATAGAGGCTTCTAAGGTACATCCCGCACATGCCTTGGCCTTGACTCATATTCTAATTAGTTTTACTTTATATTTTTCAACTTGTAGATTATTACATAGCTGTAAAGAAAGAACCAAATTAGTACTACACAAAATAATCTAGTTCAATGAGAAATAAATGCTACAAGTACAGTTCTTTATGGCTAGAATGAGTTCTGTCGTACATGCCATGTGCCACATTGATTAAGAGTTTATAGACACTCTTTGGTCCTTAGTAGATACTTTATAAAGTGTTTTAAAAAGATGACTTGGTTAAATGTATTTGTAAAATACATGAAATGTACAATACCGGTCAAAACTTTGGACACACATGTTCATGCAAGGGTTTTCCTTGTCATAGGAATGTGCACATTGTAGATTCAGATTGAAGGCAGCAAAACCACTAACGAACACCTATGGAAATAAGGAGTAAAGAAACACAAGTGAAACAAGCCAAAATATGTGTTAAACCTTAGATTCCTCAAAGTACCTCCTTTTACTCTTATGACATCTTTATACAGCCTTGACATGCTCTCAAGCAGCTTCATCACATAATCACCTAGAATGGTTTCTAATGAACAGGTATGCCTTATCAAGAGTTCAGTTCATTTGTCAAATCAGCGGCATTGAGAATGTGTTTGCAACCATAAGGTGTGTTTTGCAGCGGCAATGTTGGCACACAGTGCTGAGTCCTATTCCACAGCTATCTTAAGACCTTAAGCACGCTGGCTCAGTGGTAGCACTGTAGTCTTGCAGCACTGGGGTCTTGGGTTCAAATCCCACCAAGGACAACATCTACAAGGAGTTTGTATGTTCTCCCCATGTTTGCGTGGGTTTGCTCTGGGTTTTCTAATTTCCTCCCACACTCCAAAGACATACTGATTGCAAGTTTAGATTGTGAGCCCCAATGGGGACAGTGCCGATATTGTCTGGGAAGTGCTGTGGAATTAATGGCGCTGGTACGACACCCAGCTGTCCATATGTGTGATCTATCTTGCCATTCCTGTCTGAACTAACCTGGTATGTTTGTAAGCTGACCACAGCACAACCCCTGTTCAAAACTTTTCTTTTCTTTATGGCCAGCCTGTTTTACTTTGCTTGTGTTAAATCCTGCATCTGGCCCAATTTGTACTTATCTGATACACATGGGTCAGAGGCCTCTCCCCTCTTCTTAACAGCTGAATGCATTTGCTAGCATATATATTGTGAAGTCTAAGTCTGGTGACATAGTCTGGCCAGTGTGTATCACCAAGTGTGATCATACAAATGTGGCAATGAATTAATCCTGAATTGAACCTGAAGGGAACAGAAGGAAACAGGATACCCAGGCAAAGTAAACAATGTTTCTGTTTGTTTTCACTCTCTCCCCTATAGTCCTCCACTTTCGACTAACCCCCCTAATCCCTACACCTAGTAATGAACTCTTCATCTCTCCCTCAATCCTCCGCATTCATCTCACCTCCTCCTCAGAACTATTTCTCAATATTCACTCCTGTGTCTCCAAACACAGACCGCCAGCTCGCGGCCTCCCCTCTTCCCACCTGCTAACACTTTCCCTGCTCCTTCTGACTGCTGGCGATATCTCTCCAAATCCTGGTCCTCCTCAGTACATACCCACAGTCACTTCCGCCTCCTATCCAAGATCTGTCACAAACTCTTGCAACCTTTCAAACCTTATACCCATCCGTCCAAGCCCCTGCTCCCCCAGTACCACAAACAGGAGCTCTATGGAACGCTCGCTCCGTGTGCAACAAACTTTCCTACATCCATGATCTTTTCGTTACTAAAAAACTCTCCTTCCTCGGCATCATCGAAACCTGGCTCACCCCCTCTGACACGGCCTCCCCAGCTGCACTTTCGTACAGTGGATTCCATCTTTCTCACATCCCCCGCTCCAATGGCAAGCATGGTGGAGGAGTAGGTTTTCTCCTGTCAGACAATTGCTCCTTCACCCATATCCCACTGACACCCTCCATTACTCTCCCCTCTTTTGAGGTGCACTGTGTGCGCATCTACTCCCCCTCCAACCTCCAAATGGCCGTCATTTACCGCCCCCCTCCCCCCCTGAACCAACCACCACTTTCTTTGACCACTTCACCACCTGGCTGCTTCATTTCCTTTCCGCTGACATCCCCACTATCATCATGGGTGACTTCAACATCCCCATTGACACTTCCTACTCATCTGTCTCCAAGCTTCTATCTCTCACTTCCTTCTTCAACCTTGCGCAATGGTCTTCTGCTCCCACTCACAAAGATAGCCACACAATGGACTTCATCTTCACCTGCCTCTGTTCCTATCTAACCTCTCTAGCTCACCTCTCCCTCTTTCTGACCACAACCTACTCACATTCTCTTCCCTCTCCTCTCCAGGTCCACAATCCCCACTCCCCAAACTTGCACACCCTCACAGGAATCTCAAACACTTTCACCTACACTCATTCTCTGAATCCCTTCTCCCTTTCACAGGCATAAGTTCATTACTCGATGCAGATGCTGCTGCCACTTTATATAACACCACAATAGCTGCAGTTCTCAATTCGATCGCCCCCCTCACACTTACCACAGCTCGCCCACTCAACAGGCAACTCTGCCACACCAACCTGACTAAAGATCTTCGAAGGGCATCCAGGGTTGCTGAGTGGAAATGGAAAAGGTCCCACTCCAACGGACATTTCATCACATTCAAACAGTCCCTCACTACTTTCAAGTCCACACTTACTGCAGCAAAACAAACCTACTTCTCATCTCTCATGTCCTCCCTGTCTCATAACCCTAAACAGCTATTCAACACTTTCAATTCTCTCCTGTGTCCCCCGGCGCCTCCTCCCTCTCCTCTCAGCTGAAGACTTTACCTCATTCTTCAAGCAGAAGATTGACACTATCAGACAAAGCTTTTGCCTAAAGTCCCCACAGTCCCTCCTCATATCTACTCAACCCTACTCCTCCAAAACCAGCTTCTCCACCATTACGGACAATCAACTTTCCTCTTTACTCTCCAAATCACACCTCACCACCTGCGAACTTGACCCAATCCCGTCCCACCTCATCCCTAACCTCACCACAGTCTTCATCCCACCCCTAACCCACCTTTTCAACCTGTCACTAACAACTGGTGTCTTCCCCTCATGCTTCAAACATGCCTCGATCACACCCATGCTCAAAAAGCCATCCCTTGACCCAACCTCTCTGTCTAGCTATCGCCCCATATCACTTCTCGCTTACACCTCAAAACTACTGGAACAACACGTACATTCTGAATTGTCCTCCCACCTCTCCTCCTTCTCCCTCTTTGACCACTTACAATCTTGCTTCCGACCGCACCATTCTACTGAAACTGCCCTGACTAAAGTCACCAATGACCTACTAACTGCCAAATCCAAGTGGCACTACTCTGTCCTCCTCCTGGACCTGTCATCTGCCTTTGACACAGTGGACCATTCCCTCTTACTACAGACTCTCTCATTTCTCAGCATCACAGACTTGGCCCTATCTTGGATCTCCTCACACCTAACAGACTCCCACTCACACACCACCTCCTCATCTCGCCCCCTATCTGTCGGTGTCCCCCAAGGCTCAGTTCTAGGACCCCTGCTCTTCTCCATCTACACCTTCAGCCTGGGACAGCTCATAGAGTCCCATGGCTTTCAATATCACCTTTATGCTGATGACACACAGCTCTACCTCTCTGGATCCAATATCTCCTCCCTACTAACCAAATCCCATAATGTCTGTCTGCTATTTCATCCTTCTTCTCTGACAGATTTCTAAAACTTAACATGGATAAAATTGAATTCATCATTTGTCCACCGTCTCACTCAACCCCCCCAACTGATCTAGCCATAATCGAAGTCAATGGCTGCCCACTCTCCCCAGTCCCGCAAGCTCGCTGCCTCGGGGTAACCCTGGACTCTAATCTCTCATTCAAACCACATATCCAAGCCCTTTCCACTTTCCAACTCAAAAATATCTCCCACATCTGCACATTCCTCAATCACGAATCGGCAAAACACTAGTGCATGCCCTCATCATCTCCTGCCTCAACTATTGCAACCTCCTGCTCTATGGCCTCCCTTCTAACACTCTCGCACCCCTCCAATATATCCTTAACTCTGCTGTCCGACTAATCCACCTGTCCCCCCCACCTATTCCTCGACCTCTTCTCTCTGTCAATCCCTTCACTGGCTCCCCATCGCCCAGAGACTCCAGTTCAAAACCCTAACCATGGCATACAAAGCCATCCACAACCTGTTTCCTCCATATATCTATGACCTAGTTTCCCGATACTTACCTACACGCAACCTCCAATCCTCACAAAATCTCCTTCTCTACTCCCCTCTTATCTCCTCTTCCCACAATCGTATACAAGATTTCTCCCGTGCATTCCCCCTACTCTGGAACTCTCTACCCCAACACATCAGACTCTCGCCTACTATGGAAACCTGAAGACCCACCTCTTCCGACACGCCTACAACCTGCAGTAACCCTCGCTGCACGACCTGCTCTACCCTCACCTACTGTATTCTCACCCATCCTCTGTACCAGTCACCGACTTGTATTGTTCAAAATTTACTGTAATTGTTTGTGCTATGTACAGTAGGAAAAAAAAGTATTTAGTCAACCACCAATTGTGCAAGTTCTCCCACTTAAAAAGATGAGAGAGGCCTGTAATTGACACCATAGGTAGACCTCAACTATGAGAGACAAAATGAGAAAACAAAACCTGAAAATCACATTGTCTGATTTGGAAAGAATTTGTTTTTAAATTTTGGTGGAAAATAAGTATTTGGTCAATTACAAAAGTTCATATCAATACTTTGTTATATATCCTTTGTTGGCAATAACAGAGGTAAAACGTTTTCTGTAAGTCTTCACAAGTTTGGCACACACTGTTAATGGTATGTTGGCCCATTCCTCCATGCAGATCTCCTCTAGAGCAGTGATGTTTTGGGGCTGTCGCTGGGCATTACGGACTTTCAACTCCCTCCAAAGGTTTTCTATAGGGTTTAGATCTGGAGACTGACTAAGCCACTTCAGGCCCTTTAAATGCTTCTTACGAAGCCACTCTTTCGTTGCCCTGGCAGTGTGCTTGGGATCATTGTCATGCTGAAAGACCCACCCACGTTTCATCTTCAATGCCCTTGCTGATGGAAGGAGGTTTGCACTCAAAGTCTCACGATACATGGCCCCATTCATTCTTTCATGTACATGGATCAGTCATCCTCATCCCTTGGCAGAGAAACAGCCCCAAAGCATGATGTTGCCACCCCCATGTTTCACAGTAGGTATGGTGTTCTTTGGATGCAACTCAGCATTCTTTCTCCTCCAAACATGACGAGTTGTGTTTCTACCAAACAGTTCTACTTTGGTTTCATCTGACCATATGACATTCTCCCAATACTCCTCTGGATCATCAAAATTCTCTCTAGCAAACTGCAGATGGGCCCGGACATGTAATGGCTTAAGCAGAGGGACACGCCTGGCACTGCAGGATCTGAGTCCCCGGCGGCGTAGTGTGTTACTGATGGTACCCTGTGTAATGTTAGTCCCAGCTCTCTGCAGGTCATTCACTAGGTCCCCCCGTGTGGTTCTGGGATTTTTGCTCACCATTCTTGAGATCATTTTGACCCCACGGGGTGAGATCTTGTGTGGAGCCTCAGATCGAGAGAGATTATCAGTGGTCTTGTATGTCTTACATTTTCTAATTATTGCTCCCACAGTTGATTTCTTCACACCAAGATGCTTGACTATTGCAGATTCAGTCTTCCCAGCCTGGTGCAGGGCAACAATTTTGTTTCTGGTGTCCTTCGACAGCTCTTTGGTCTTCACCATAGTGGAGTTTGGAGTGTGACTGTTTGAGGTTGCGGACAGGTGTCTTTTATACTGATAACAAGTTCAAACAGGTGCCAGTACTACAGATAATGACTGGAGGACAGAGGAGCCTCTTAAAGAAGAAGTTACAGGTCTGTGAGAGACAGAAATCTTGCTTGTTTATAATTGACCAAATACTTATTTTTCACCAAAATTTGAAAAAATTTTCTTTCCAAATCAGACAATGTGCTTTTCAGGATTTGTTTTCTCATTTTATCTCTCATAGTTGAGGTCTACCTATGATGTCAATTACAGGCCTCTCTCATATTTTTAAGTGGGAAAACTTGCACAATTGGTGGCTGACTAAATACTTTTTTTCCCCACTGTATATCCCTTTCAAATGTAAAGTGCCATGGAATAAATGGCGCTATAATAATAAATAATAATATTATATAAGTGAGTAAAATAAATAAATAAAAATCGGAATATAGCAAGAACCACTTGTCTAAATCCACCATTGCTTTAAGATATGAGGTCAGTTAATCCAGATAATTATTAGAACCTTGAAGGTATCTTCAAGTGCAGTCACAAAAAAACATAAATCGCTTTGATGATAATTCTTATGAGCACCTCCCCAGGAAAAAAAGGCCAAGAATTACCTCAGCTGCAGAGGATAAGTTCATCAAAGTTAACAGCTTCAGAAACTGGAAATTGACAACACCTCAGATAACAGCCCTCATACAATGAAACACAGAGATTAAGTAGCAGACACACCTCAACATCAACTGTCTAGAGGAGACTGCGAGAAGCAGGCTTCTATGATTAATTTGTTTCAAAGAATATATTACACAGAAATGCAAACAAGAAGAAGGGATTTGTTTGGGCCAAGCCACACAAGTAGTGGACATTAGTTCAGTTGAAATCTGTACTTTGATCTGATGAGTAGTGTTGAGCATTCCGATACTGAAATATCGGGTATCGGCCGATATTCGCGCTATCGGAATTCCGATACTTAATTCCGATACTTTTGCAATATCGTATACCGGAATCGGAAGTTCCCATAATGCAATGAGCCTGTTTCATTTTATTCAGCCAATGAGGATCCTAAGAAGTGTGGGCACATCCTGTTAGGCATGTAGGCATGTTAACTAATGGCATGGCTGTGATCGGCTGCTGAAATGATGTCATGATGCACTATAAAAGCCGCCGCCGCCATTTTGAGCTCACTCTGCTGTGAATTCAGTTAGGGATAGGACGCTGTTGTTCTGAGGGACAGTTTTAGCTACCTATTTGGTCTATTCTGCTTTACCCAAGCTACTTTATAAATCGCTGTGCCTTGCAGTGCTAGTGCACAGTTCTCTGTGCTGTTCACCGCTGTCTGCAAGGTCTGTGTGTGTGAGTGCAGCTCACCCTGTAGTGTGTGCTTCAACCACGTCTGGTTGTAGTGCACTCAGTGTGTGTCACTGCCTCATACATTGTCCTTTTTTGCTAATTCATAATTTTTCCTGATATCTCCTATTAGTGTGGTGGTTCCATCCGTATTCAGCTAAATTGGTTCCAAGCACACTGTATAGGAGTAGATAGAGAATTTTTTTTTTGTCTTGCAGCGCTAGTGCACAGTGCTCTGCATCTGCACTGTTCACCGCTGTCTGCAAGGTCTGTGTGTGTGAGTGCAGCTCACGCTGAATTGTGTGCTTCAGCCACGTCTGGTTGTAGTGTGCTCAGCGTGCGTCAGTGCCTCATACATTGTCGTTTTTTGCTAATTGAACATTTTTCCTGATTTCTCCTATTAGTGTGGTGGTTCCATCCGTATTCAGCTAAATTGGTTCCAAACACACTATATAGGAGTAGATAGAGAATTTTTTTTTTTTCTCGCTGCGTTAGTGCACAGTGCTCTACATCTGCAAGATCTCTGTGTGTGAGTGCAGCTCACGCTGTAGTGTGTGCTTCAGCCACGTCTGGTTGTAGTGCGCTCAGCGTGCGTCACTGCCTCATAAATTGTCCTTTTTTGCTAATTAATAATTTTTCCTGATATCTCCTATTAGTGTGGTGGTTCCATCCATATTCAGCTACATTGTTTCCAAACACACTATATAGGAGTAGATAGAGGAGCCTTTCTGCAGCATTGTGCCCTGCAACCCCAGCCAGATTAGTATTAGCCTATTTTTTGTAGCCTCATCTATTGCATTGTAGGTTACCTTCCTGCATTGTAATAGCTACAAAAAGTTTGTGATACTATCGGTATTACATCTTTGCGCACATCCAGTGTCTTTTTGTGGCAAAAAAACCTAAACCTAAATAAAGTTCACCATACACTTCACTTTACAGTTGTGTAGGCCACATTAGCTCATATTAAAGTCTAGTCCACACTTTATAAAATTAGTGTTTCTTATACCTGTTAGCAGCTGTTCAGGAATAAGCACACTAAGCCCTTAGTACTTTTCTGCCTATCTTTATCAGTCTACCAAGATGAAGAAGGCAGGGAGTAAGGCATGTGGTCGTGGGCGTGGAATTTCTGCAGGGAGAGGATGTGAGGATTCTGTGCCTGCAGGGAGAGGACGTGGGGATTCTGTGCTTGCTGCGGGCACCAGTGACTCAGCATCCCCCAGTTTTACCAGGGAACAGTCCTTTATGCGCAACTTTGTAGGAGCTAGCCATACCCCACCGCTGCAGGAGGACCAAATTTAAGCCGTTGTCGGATGGATGGCAGCTAACGCATCGACTTCAATTAGTTCCAGATCCTCTCAGGTCCTGAGCACTGAAGAGCACCCATCTGTCTCTTCACCACCTGCCAAATTGCCCAGGCAGTCAGAGAGCCCTGGACAGGAGCCATCTCTACTTCTGTTCTCTGAATCTCTTGGCTTGGAAAGAGGGGGCCAGCCAAGCAGAATTCAAGAATTTGAAGAAGAGGTAGTATGCAGTGATGCGCAACCGTTTTGTCTCTCTGAATCTGAAGAGGCGGGTGGGCCAGTGCCTATGGTCAGCAGCACACCTCAGTACGCATCTGATGATGAGACTCAGATGCCACTTTCTGGTGCGTACTGTGCTGTCGAGACTACCCAGGAGAAGCAGTTGTTTGAAGAGGGTGGTGTAGATGATGAGGTCCTTGACCCATCATGGCGTGAGGGACAGGAAGGTGGTGGGAGCAGCTCTGAGGAAGAGATTCCCCGAACGGCCCAAAAAGGAGGGAGAGGGAGGGGGCAGACTTGGTTGCCTGTAGCCTCCACTTCGGCACCCATTAGGAGCATGGCTCTTCCAAAATCCAAAGCCGGCGCTCCCAAGACTTGCAGTGCCTGGTCCTTTTTTGACACAGTTGCAGATGACATTTGCTTTGTCAAATGCAAGCTGTGTAATCAGAAGGTGAAAAGAGGGAAAAGTGTCAGCAACCTCAATACCACAAATATGTGGAAACATGTGCGGACCAAGCACGTGGTGGAGTTACAAAAGCACACTGAAGACCTAGGCCAACCTACAGCGCCACCTACCACCTCTTCAGCTCATGTTGTAGCCTCTTCCTCCAGCTCACACACAGCTGGTTTGGCTTCCTCACAGGATCGCCATGGAAGAATCTCTGGCACTGTTGTACAGAGACACAGTGTAATTCCACCCACAGCACCACTTTCCCTGTCATCCTCACACTCCCAGGCCAGTCTACAGCCATCGTTAGCACAGGCATGAGAGAAAAGGCGCCCATACTCGGCAAACCACCCCCGAGCACAGGCTCTGAATGCCGGCATTGCTAAACTACTGGCCCTTGAAATGCTATCATTCAGGCTGGTGGAGACTGACAACTTCCGTAACTTTATGGCATTGGCAGTCCCACAATACAACGTGCCCAGCCGCTTTTATTTCAGCAGGCAAGCCGTCCCTGCCCTGCAACATCATGTGGAGGGAAAAATTAAACATGCGCTACAAAATGCCGTCAGTAGCAAGGTCCACCTGACCACCGATGCGTGGACCAGTAAGCATGGACAGCGACGATACCTTTCCCTCACTGCCCATTGGGTAAATGTTGTGGAGCCGGGTACAGATCTTGAGAGTGGCTCTGTACGCGTTCTGCCAACTCCAAGGATTGCAGGAATCCAGTCTGTACACATTGACTCCTCCTCATACTCCAGTTCCTCTGAATCAGCGCTGCAGGAGCCGTCACGGTCTACCTCCACATCGACCCGTGAACGGTTACCTGTTATGATGACCGATATGAGCACAGCCGTGGCCAAACGTCAACAGGCCGTATTAAAATTAATTTCTTTGGAGAATCGAAGCCACACAGCGCAGGAGCTCTGGAATGCCATCAAGCAGCAGAGCGACGTGTGGTTTGTGCCAGCGAATCTCCAGCCAGGCATGGTAGTGTGTGACAATGGCCGAAATCTGGTGGCAGCTCTGGGCCTAGGCAACCTCACTCACATCCCATGTCTGGCACATGTGCTCAACTTGGTCGTGCAGAGTTTTTTGAGGGACTATCCGGATCTTGATGCACTGCTTCACAAGGTCCGCATAGAGTGCGCTCACTTGCGGCGTTCCAGCAACGCAAGATCGCGCATTGCAGCTCTGCAGCGCCGATTAACTTTTCTGGAAAATCGCATCATATGTGACCTATCCACCAGGTGGAATTCAACGTTACATATGTTGGAGAGGTTGTGTGAGCAGCAGCCAGCAGTAATGGAGTACCAGCTGCAGCAGGCGCAAACAAGTCGCAGTGCGCGCCGTTCACACTTCACCACCACTGAGTGGGCCTCTATGAAGGACATTTGCCACGTTTTGCGTGCCTTCGATTATTCCACGCGGATGGCGAGTGCAGATGATGCACTAGTCAGCATGACTATCCCCCTTATCTGCCTGCTTGAAAAAACACTGCAAGCACTAAGGGACGAGGTTTTGGAAGAGGTGGAGGATGAGGAGTCACAAATGCCATCTGCTTCTGTACAGTCTGCGCAACGTGGTTCCTCACAAAGGCCTAGGCAGGGGACACTTTGTGAGGAGGATGAGGAGGAGTCAATGGAGGAGGAAGACATCAGTCCAGAGGAGGGAGGTACACAATGCTCTAGTAGTCAGTATCTAGAGCGAGGGTGGGGTGATGCAGAGCAGGCAGAGATCACGCCTCAAGCAGGGGACAGCGTTTCTTGGCCAGTTGGCAGTCTGCAGCACATGGTTGATTTCATGCTGCAGTGCCTGAGAAACGACCGCCGCATCGCCGACATTCTCAACACGGCTGATTATTGGGTGTCCACCCTCCTAGATCCTCACTACCGGGACAACTTACAAAGCCTCATAACACCGTTGAAGCGGGACCGTAAAATGCGGGAGTACCAAGACGCACTGGTGCATTCCATCATGTTCTCCATTACAACCGAGAGCAGTGCTGCTAGTGCTTTACAAAGCAGCTCAGAGCGTAGAGGCAGTGGAGGAAGCTCTGCACAAAGAGAGAGCAGAAGCAGCGCCTCAGCACAAGGCAAGACCAGTATGGCCCAAATGTGGCAAAGTTTTGTGTCCCCGCCGCCACAAATGTCTACACCATCACAGACGGCTCCAGTCAGCAGGAGGCAACGTTTCTGTCAGATGGTGACAGACTACATGTCTTGCCCTCTCAGTGAACTCTCAGACGGCTCTTCTCCCTTCAAGTTTTGGGTCTGTAAGCTGGATACATGGCCAGAGCTTAGCCAGTATGCATTGGAGGTGCTAGCTTGCCCTGCTGCTAGTGTATTATCGGAACGCGTCTTTAGTGCCGCAGGTGGTGTACGAACAGACCGTCACATGCAACTATCCTCCGATAACGTTGACTGGCTTACTTTTCTCAAAATGAACAAGGCCTGGATCTCGCATGAATTTGCCAGTCCTCTTCCAGAATAAATAATTGCTTGGCAACAGTATCTAGGTCTCCTGTTGTGTTCATGTTTCTACCACCTGAACTGTAATCCCTGAGCTCCAACACCGCCAGTTGGCGCTCAGAAGTGCTGTCTGCACAGTCAACACTTGCTGCCGTGTTATTGGGGTTCAGTAACATCAGCTGTTCCCCTGCTGTGCGGACGGCAATTTCTCCTGCTCTGTCCACATTCACACTACTACAGATTTTAAAGTTTCTCCAATTACGCCTCTGCCTCCTCTGTTTTTAGTATTTACCCTGGGCTCCAATACCGCTAGTTGCTGCTCAGAAGTGCCGTCTGCACAGTCAACGCTTGCTCCAGTGTTATTGGGGTTCAGTAACGTCAGCTGATCCCCAGCTGTGTGTCTGGCAAATTCTCCTGCTTTGTCCACATCCACTGTACTACTGATTTAAAACTTGCTCCAATTACACCTCTGGCTCCTCTGTTTTTAGTATTTACCCTGGGCTCCAATACCGCTAGTTGCTGCTCAGAAGTGCCGTTTGCACAGTCAACGCTTGCTCCAGTGTTATTGGGGTTCAGTAACGTCAGCTGATCCCCAGCTGTGTGTCCGGCAAATTCTCCTGCTTTGTCCACATCCACTGTACTACTGATTTAAAACTTGCTCCAATTACACCTCTGGCTCCTCTGTTTTTAGTATTTACCCTGGGCTCCAATACCGCTAGTTGCTGCTCAGAAGTGCCGTCTGCACAGTCAACGCTTGCTCCAGTGTTATTGGGGTTCAGTAACGTCAGCTGTTCCCCTGCTGTGTGTCCGGCAAATTCTCCTGCTCTGTCCACATTCACAATACTACAGATTTTAAAGTTGCTCCAATTGCGCCTCTGGTTCCACTCTGTTTTTAGTATTTACCCTGGGTTCCAGCACCGCCAACTGTTTCCCAGCAGTGTCTTTGGCACGGGTACTCCCTCCTGCCCAGCCTGGTTCCAGCACGCCAGCTGTTTCCGGGTAGTGTCAACGACACTTTGCCTCCCATGCGTTGTCCTGTCGTGTTGCGGTCGGGTTAGCCGACTCTATGGTGCCTGCAGTTTAGGTGACTCCTATGTGGGCTGCGGGATCTGGCAATGAAGGCTGGTTCCATAGTGCCAATAGGACAAGCACCCCCTGTAGGACTGTGGGTTTTGGTAACTGCGGCCGGCTCGCGGCCTTGCAACTTTTTTTTACATGGGTACCTTCTGCTACCCATCCGGGTTCCAGTACCGTCAGCTGGTTCTCGGCAGTGCCTTTGGCTTAGGTGCCTCCTTCGCGGTATCCAAGTTCCACCAACGTCTGCTGGTCCTTGGTAGTGCTTTCTGGCACAGGTACCTCCTGCTTAGTAACCGAGTTCCAGTACCGTCAGCTGGTCTTCGGTAGTTCCATTGGCTCTTGTACCTTGTGCTACCCATCCGGGTTCCAGTACCGTCAGCTGGTCCTCGGTAGTTCCATTGGCTCTTGTACCTTCTGCTACCCATCTGGGTTCCAGTACCATCAGCTGGTTCTCGGCAGTTCCTCAGCCTTCTTGTACCTTCTGCTACATTTCCAAGTTCAAGCTTTTTGAAATGGTTCTTGGTAATCACTCTGGATCTCCCTGACGAAGACCCTGAAGACGAGGACCCTGAAGACCACCCCGAAGAAGACGAGGACCCCGAAGACGACGACCCTGAACACGAGGACCCTGAAGACCACCTCGAAGAAGACGAGGACCCCGAAGACGACGACCCTGAAGACGAGGACCCTGAAGACCACCCCGAAGAAGACAAGGACCCCGAAGACGATGACCCTGAAGACGACGACCCTGAAGACCACCCCGAAGAAGACCAAGAAGATGACCCTGAAGAAGTTGACCAAGAGGACAAAGAGCAAGAAGACAACCACCAAGATACAGAAGAACAAGAGACAGAAAACCAAGAAGCAGAAGTACAAGAAGCTGCAGAACAAAAAGCGGAAGAACATTAAGCATAAGACTAAAATTCAGAGCAAAAGATATTATCTAAATTATAAGCAGAAGATGACTAAGCAGTGTATGGAGGCGAGTCCGTTCCTCCTCGTGGTGCCCCTGGAAAAGACCTGCTGCTGCAGGCCAAACTGAACGCGGACAAATCCTGTTGTAAATCTTTTGTGACGGGCAGAACGAAAGGTGTAATGTTCAAACTTTTAGAGATAACAACTACAGGAATGCCTGTCACAAATAAGAATATGATGAAGAAGAAGAATATGAAGAAGATGAAGAAGTAGAATATGAAGAAGAATAATAGTTGAATAAGAAGAATATGAAGAATGTAAAAAAAAAAAGAATAATACGAAGAAGGTGAAAAAGAAGAAGATGAAGAAGGTGAAGAAGAAGTTGATGAAAAAGATGCTGATGCTGAGGATGATGAAGGAGAAAGTGTTGGAGAAGTAAAAAAGGTGAAGAGCATGGAAGTAGTGAAACATAAATATCTGACAAAATATAAAAAAGCTTAACATAGTCAATATTTCCGTAACTCCGAACGTCTTAAAAAAAATATTAATTCCTGCTATTCCATTTGATTGGGCTAAACCTCTATGCCTTTATTGTCTCCCCCATCTCCCCCAATACATTCTACATTATTCTTAGTTGTTTTCCTTCATGTAGAATTAACCTACAAGGAAAGAAAGGGTTTATTTTTATTCCGATATTTCTGTCCCATTGACTTGCATTGGTTTCCAGTATCGGAATCGGCGATATCCGATACTTTTTGGGTATCGGTCCGATCCAATCCGATCCGATATTTCCCGATATCGGAAGGTATCGCTCAACACTACTGATGAGTCAAAATGTTAGATTTTTGGTACCAACCAACTATGTGTTTGTGAGATGCAGAAAAAGTGAGTAGATAGATTCTACATGTGTTGCAGCCCATTGCGAAGCATGAAGGGGGCGGTATGATGGCGTCGGGGTATTTTGCTAGTGACACTGTGGATGATTTATTCCAAATATAAGGCACATTTACCCAGTATGCCTACCATAGCATTCTGCAATTACATGCCATCCCATCCAGCTTGAATTTAGTGGGACCATCATTTGTGTTTCAACAAGACAATGACCCAAAACACTCCTCCAGGCTATATAAGGGCTATGTGACTAATACGAAGAGGGATGGAGTGCTGCATCAGGTGACATAGCTTCCACAATCATCTTACCTCAACCCAATTGCGATGATACAGCATTTAATCTTAATTATGCCAGACATGTATTTTCAGTAGGCCCGGAGACAGACTATTGTTCATATGAGTCTGAACGTTGACTCTTGAATTGATGTTTTTTTGAATTGCTGAATGGCTGCTGTTTATCTATTATATCAGCTCCTACAGGTGATTGTGTTGCTATCTTTGGAGTATAGGGACACAGGATCATTGAATAATTGATGTTTGCTAATATGTTGATTACCCATTGTATAAGTCCATGCAGCTTGTTGACTGCAAAACAGTGAAGGCCAAACTATGCAGATTGATTAAATAGTCAATGAGAGATGACTTCATCCCACTTCCCCCCTGACCTGTGGATGATAGCCTGAACCACAGATGTGGTTATAAAAAGGAATCTATATCCTTCTGCAAGGAGAGACTCTACAGAACAGCAGCCAGGACACCATAAATCCATTAAGAGGGACACAGATTTTACATTCTACAGGATGCCAATCTAAGAGACCACGGCCCTAGCTGGAAGAATACAGATCTGCTCTATTGACCATCACTGAACCCATGGAGATGTTTGGGGAAGCCAGGTTGGGGCCCTCCTGTGACCTGGCCCCATGGAGACGTTCGGAAAAGCCAGATTGGGACACTCCGGTCACCTGGCCATGTACCTATATGGACTGTCAGCTTCCAAAGCTT
Source organism: Phyllobates terribilis (assembly GCF_046119375.1). Lineage (NCBI taxonomy): Eukaryota > Metazoa > Chordata > Amphibia > Anura > Dendrobatidae > Phyllobates > Phyllobates terribilis. Next base: position 492,754,757 of record NW_027362771.1, on the reverse strand, counting down.
GTCAATACCTCCACTGCGAGGGTGCCACCGGTGAAGGTAGTCGGCTTTGGAAGTCCTGGAGTCGCAGCTGCTCTAATCCCAGCGAGTCAGCGGAAGAGTGAGACTCTGTAATTTGCACCATCTTGTGTATTTGCTGGGACTGTTCTACATTTTATTGTCTGTTGGTAGTTCAATAAAGTATTGTCACACTGTTTTACCCTAACCCTGTGTTGTCTGAGTAGTATTATGCCAACGGGAGAGGAGAGCGGGCGTTCAGTGGGATGAGCCCTGGTCCATGCGGTCTCTGGCCAGCAGACGAGAGCACCCACTGACCTCCGTGTCTCCACACCAATTAAGATGGTTTGGGATGAGTTGGACGCAGAGTGGGGGTAAATCAGCCAACAGGAGCTCAGCACCTCTGGGAACTCCTTCAAGACTTTTGGAAAGCCTTTCCAGGTGACTACTTGATGAAGCTGCTTGAGAAAATGTCATGTGTATGTAAAGCTATCACCAAAATAATAGGGGGTACTGTAAGGAATCTAAGGTTAAACACATATTCTGTTTGGCTTCACGCAAGTTTCTTTATTCCTTATTTCTATGTGTCACTTTGTGGTTTTGCTGCCTTCATTCTGAATATACAATGTGCACATTCCAATAATAACAAGGAAAATCAATGCATATGCAGGTGTTTCCAAACATTTAATCCGTTCTGTAGATGTGTGCCAGTTTTTTTGCCACAATAGTCTAAAATTAAGTCAATCAAGAGGTGGTGTTATGTTAAATAAGTATCAAATGATGCACCAAATTTATCATTCACTTTGATAAATCTGGTGCATTTTAACACTGTCCCATCTAAGCAGGGCTGTGGAGTCAGAGTCGTGGAGTCTGTGTCCGTTTTAGTGGAGTCGGAGTCGGTATAAAATGGACCGACCCTGACTCCTAAAATACACTGCTCAAAAAAATAAAGGGAACACTTAAACAACAGAATATAACTGCAAGTAAATCAAAGTTCTGTGAAATCAAACTGTCCACTTAGGAAGCAACACTGATTGACAATCAATTTCACATGGTGTTGTGCAAATGGAATAGACAATAGATGAAAGTTATTGGCAATTATCAAGACACCCTCAATCTCGGTGCCAATGCTTTCTGGCTGATGTTTTGGTCACTTTTGAATGTTGGTTGTGCTTTCACACTCGTGGTAGCATGAGACAGACTCTACAACCCACAGAAGTTGCTCAGGTAGTGCAGCTCATCCAGGATGGCACATCAATGCGATCTGTGGCAAGAAGGTTTGCTGTGCCTGTCAGCGTAGTGTCCAGAGGCTGGAGGCGCTACCAGGAGACAGGCCAGTACACTAGGAGACGTGGAGGGGACCGTAGAAGGGCAACAACCCAGCAGCAGGACCGCTACCTCCGCCTTTGTGCAAGGAGGAACAGAAGGAGCACTGCCAGAGCCCTGCAAAATGACCTCCAGCAGGCCACAAATGTGCATGTGTCTGCACAAATGGTTAGAAACCAACTCCATGAGGGTGGTATGAGGGCCCGACGTCCACAGATGGGGGTTGTGCTCACAGCCCAACACCGTGCAGGACGCTTGGCATTTGCCACAGAACACCAGGATTGGCAAATTCTCCACTGGCGCCCTGTGCTCTTCACAGATGAAAGCAGGTTCACACTGAGCACATGTGACAGACGTGACAGAGACTGGAGATGCCGTGGAGAGCGATCTGCTGCCTGCAACATCCTTCAGCTTGACCGGTTTGGCAGTGGGTCAGTAATGGTGTGGGGTGGCATTTCTTTGGAGGGCCGCACAGCCCTCCATGTGCTCGCCAGAGGTAGCCTGACTGCCATTAGGTACCGAGATGAGATCCTCAGACCCCTTGTGAGACTATATGCTGGTGCGGTTGGCCCTGGGTTCCTCCTAATGCAGGACAATGCCAGACCTCATGTGGCTGGAGTGTGTCAGCAGTTCCTGCAAGATGAAGGCATTGAAGCTATGGACTGGCCCGCCCATTCCCCAGACCTGAATCCGATTGAGCACATCTGGGACATCATGTCTCGCTCCATCCACCAACGTCACGTTGCACCACAGACTGTCCAGAAGTTGGATGGTTTAGTCCAGGTCTGGGAGGAGATCCCACAGGAGACCATCCACAATCTCATCAGGAGCATGCCCAGGTGTTGTAGGGAGGTCATACAGGCACGTGGAGGCCACAAACAATACTGAGCCTCATTTTGACTTGTTTTAAGGACATTACATCAAAGTTGGATGAGCCTGTAGTGTGTTTTTCCACTTTAATTTTGGGGGTGACTCCAAATCCACGCCTCCATTGGTTAATAAATTTGATTTCCATTGATGATTTTTGTGTGATTTTGTTGTCAGCACATTCAACTTTGTAAAGAACAAAGTATTCAATGAGAATATTTCATTCATTCAGATCTAGGATGTGTTATTTGAGTGTTCCCTTTATTTTTTTGAGCAGTGTATATAATAAATTGGGTACAGTAGATCAATGCAGGATGAGCTGTAAATATTTTCATAAGAATTTGGGAAAGTTATGAAATGTCCTATAAATGTCTGTTCTGTTCCTGATCAATGGATCTCGACTTTTAGTTGAGATGAATCTGTGTTGCACTTTATGTACATGCTCAGTAGTGAGGCAGGGCTGTGGAGTCAGGAGTCGGAAGTCAGGAAAATTGAGGAGTCGGAGTCGGTGGTTTGGCTTACCGATTCCACAGCCCTGCATATAAATTTACAATGTCTAATAATAGGCAGGATTAGTTAACAGCCATTGTTCTGTCACACTTTATATTTTTGGTATATTTTTCTTTTTATAATTATTGGTGATTTTTTTTATACAAAGTTAATAAACTGTAAGTTTTATATTTGGGGTATATTTTCTGTGAATCTGATGTTAGTCTATAGTCAAATAGGAAAATGTCTATTTACACAGTGGTACAGATTTACTGAGCTAAATACACCATCATTGTGGTCTGAAGGGTTTGTCCAGAACTTCAATGACCTATTCAGATTGATAGGGGTCAGACACCTAACAATCCCACCTGTTTGCAGCTCCTGCAGTGGCCAGTTGTAAACAGTGAACAGCACAGCTCCGTACACTCTTTAGTGTGTAGTTGTTACACTAGTAAGCAATAAGGTTTGCCCCTTTTAGAAGTTTGCCTTTCCTCTCTCCCTGTAGCATTGAAGTAAGCTCTGATGCCAGTAACCCCTCCCTTTTTCCCCAGTCAGTGTATGTGTTATGAGCTGACCAGAATTGGAGTAGTGGTATTGCAACCACTAGGGGAAGCACCAGCAGGCAGCCTAGTCAGGAAACAGACAGATTTCGGTACACGGGGCCAGCAGTAGTATAGCTTTAAGGGTAAGCAGGTTGCATAGTTAGGAAACAGCCAGAGGTTGGTACACAGGAGCAGCAGTATAGTTTTGGATGAGGCAGCAGGTGAAAGGAGAGCTTGACTAAAGGCTGGAAGCTCAATAATCTCGCAAGGAAGGAGGTGCAATGCCAGGTTTAAGTAGGGTGTTCAATCCGGAGATTACATGGTGGAGCCGGTCAGGAACTCAGGGTGGAGGCAATCAGGAACAGCACAGGTTATAGTATCTGGGTTAGCAAGGAACTGATCAGCGAGCTGAATAGCTCAAAGGGAAGAGCTGCCGCCTGGTGCATAAGAGCTGCTGGGTTCGAGTCCTGACAGTATGTCAGCCATGTTAAGTGGCTCATGTCTTTGCATGTCTGGTTCAGAATAGTCTTTTTTAACTACTGTGATTGTGCATAACTACAAGAATTCAGCTTGAGAACAAACCTTCTGCTGGAACCTTCATATGTGCCTCCTCTAGTCGAGTCAAGCTATCTGATAAAATATCTTTGTGTGATTACTGGTTCATAGAGATATCCATAGAAACAGTGTCTCAAGTGCTCTACACTCGCTGCCTAGTTATGAAGTCAGAATAGTGGCCATTCTCAGGCAGTACAGATCAGGTCCTATTGAGACGAGAGGGAGCTTAGCAGCAGTACCATACAATGACCACTACACAGTGGCCAAAGCTGTCCTGCTCTTGCTCTGTACATTGTATATACCTGGGTGCTGCTGAAGTGACAAACAGTTGATGTTTGGCGGGTGTCGGAACCCATAGATCAGATATTTATTAACTATATCCCCGCTATATCCAAGTAGTGGGAAACCCCTTTTATTTGCATCTGTCTGCCGTGCCTTGCATCTTATTCATTTTGTGATTTACATACTTTATCCACATTTCTCATAAGTGGGTATGGTCTAGTGAAATGGGTGTGGTTTATCAATAGGAGCGTGACTTAAATATGACACCGACTATTAAGTAGTATAAGCTTAGACTGGATAGCCTAAGGAAGCACCAAATTCATCATCCAGTATGAGACACTTTTATGGATTTGGGTAAGTGCAATGCCAAGGATATCCCTTCTTCATGAACACCATAGTATCAGAGAAAGCTGCATTTTTATTCATTACTTTTGTATATATTGTGCCAACAGTTTACAAGTCATCACTCTTATCAGTCCCTGTTCATAATGGAGCTCACAATCTTATTTCCCTACCTATGGCACACAGTAGGCAAATTTGATAAGGGGTACAGAATAGGTTATAGGTTGCATGTAGGGTACATTCAGGTGGTAATAGGCCTCATTTTGACGTACTTTTTGTCTCGTATGTAAAAAAAAACAGACCGACTTTCATCAGTGTCCTGGATCAGATTTTCATCAGTGCTTGGTCCTTGTGTCTATTTTTGCCAACAATGATTTTCGCGCATTGAGAAAAAAAAATTGCAAAGCTTTTTCCACTCATTACAATATTAAAAATGGACAGCACATGGCTGCACCCAGATGACATCCATGTGCTAGCCATTATTTGCACTGATCTGTAACTTGGTCTACAAAAAAACCTAGCCATAATGGGTACGTGTTTTATCCGCGAATATGATTGCTAGAACACGTATGTTAAAAACGGAAGTCTAAATGAGGCCCTAAAGTGGAGTCATACATACCCTAGTCAAAACATACAAAGGCTCCTCATAGACATTAGACTAACTTGTCCAAATCGGACAATTTTGGCTGGCTCCGGCGACAGTTTAATGTGTATGGTGGATTTCCGACCTTCCCCTGACGAATGCTGTCAGGGGAGATAAGGATCCAGCATTTCAAATCTCAGATTGAAGATTCTTTAGTTCTCTTCTCAGCAAATTAAGAAGCCACTAGAGGAGTCTGGCAGCGGCTCTCCCATAGAGAATGCAGGAATGTTCTGCAGCTCTAGAGTGATCCAGAGTATGGAGGAGTTGTGAGTGACCATCCTTTGGCTGACAGCTATCTATTGTTTATAGAGCCTTTTACTCATGGAAAACACTGGTCTCATTACAAAGATCTTAGAATAGTATGGACTTGCAGGAAATGTGCACTACATATATAGGGCACTAGATTATACGGGGTGTATATTCCTTCACTTTTATTACATGCCACTTTGGAATAAGAATAACACAAAGAAATTGACACTGTGCTTATCCCTTGAAATTACTGTACATTACAACACCCAGTGGTGAAATGCGCCCAATATATTATACAGTCCAGTTGGGTCCTCGGACTGGGAAAGGGCTTAGCTGTGTCAGCACTCAGACAATGTGGGAGAATGAACTGTTTAACTTGAGATTCACAGCATCCATTATCTGCATCATGACAACATGGAGGGTTATAGGGAAGTCAATGTTGTCTTCTCAAGCTATCCCTTCCACAGAATAAGCCTGCAGTTGTATAATCTAACAGCCCTGCTTAACAGCTAAGGCTTAATCCGTTAGGCAAAGCCTCTTGATCAGCCTGGGCCATCTCACTATTCAATCAGTAATTCTGCAAAAAACATCCATCATGACTTGTCTAAGTTTCCCCGATCTTCACTTTCGGAGTGTTCTTTTTTCTCGATAATCATCATATTAATTTCCTTCTCTTTTTCTTCTTCAGCCTGAAAAAAAGTCTTAACACTTTCTGCCTTAAGAGTGATTTCGTTTTCATGCACCTTGCTCTTTATGTAGCAAGCTTTGTTTCAGCTGTTTTACCTGTTTCTTCAGAAGTTTCATCTGCCTTTCCATGCCTTTTGAGTCTTCCCCCCTCTTTGACGGATCTTAGTTTGGTTGCTTTGTTTTTTCATTGTAATTTTTTCTTCTTCATCAGCCTTTATCCATTTTTCGCTTGCCTTTCCAATAGCCGATCTATGTCTTCCCAAGATGCGGGTTCATGTACACTGCAGGTGCCTTGTATGAGAGACGCACATTTAATTTTCTTTTCTTTTATGAAACCATTTGTTTTGTATCTGGGATCGGTTGTAGCTGCTCACTTGTAATGTTTGGGCGTGCACGTACTTTGGTCATTTGTTCAGAAGTAGTCAAACCACTGTAAGTCATCATATTATCTTTCATATCCATTGTCAGGTTTCATTTTTGCAGTTCCTTGAAGCTTTCTGGATGTCCATGATCTAGACATCATGCCATGTGTCGATATAGTCTTTGTGTCCCTCTGTACAGAATCTTACTTGTTCATTTACTGTACTGAGGTTATATAAATGCTTATCCATTTTGAAAATGGCTATTAGCCACTTTCCATACAGGTTAGCATACTAATCAATACGGAATTTTACAAGTCCTTTAGCTATTATATGGACAACCGTCTTCCTTCTAGACTGGGAAAAAACAGCTTGTCTTTTATTGATATGGCTATGTCCATTTTACTGAGACCCATGAGCAGGGTTGGACTGGTCATCTGACAATTCTGGCAAATGCCAGAAGGGCCGGTCCCGACGCCAATACTGTTAACAGCATTACCTGTTATGCAGGAAACGTTGGCGGTGCGATGATATTACTGCATTGCGCTGTCAGCATCCACTGCGAAACTGAATAGAAGACAGATGCTGCGAAGGACGAGGTGTCTAGATTAGGTGACTATAAGGATTTTTTTTATTTTTGGGGGGCTGTGGGGGACCATCATACTATATTTGAGTTGTGGGGTTGAACACTATGCTATATAGGGTGCTGCTTATGGAACCATCATACTATATGGAGATCTGTTGGGGGGACCATCATCCTGTATAGGGTGCTGTTGGGGGGAGCATCATACAGTGGAGAAAAAAAATATTTAGTCAGCCATCAGTTGTGCAAGTTCTCCCACTTAAAAAGATGAGAGGCCTGTAATTGACATCATAGGTAGACCTCAATTATGAGAGATAAAATGAGAAAACAAATCCTGAAAATCACATTGTCTGATTTGGAAAGAATTTTTATTCAAATTTTGGTGGAAAATAAGTATTTGGTCAATTACAAACAAGCAAGATTTCTGGCTCTCACGGACCTGTAACTTGTTCTTTAAGAGGCTCGTCTGTCCTCCACTCATTACCTGTAGTACTGGCCCCTGTTTGAACTTGTTATCAGTATAAAAGACACCTGTCCGCAACCTCAAACAGTCACACTCCAAACTCCACTATGGTGAAGACCAAAGAGCTGTCGAAGGACACCAGAAACAAAATTGTAGCCCTGCACCAGGCTGGGAAGACTGAATCTGCAATAGGCAAGCAGCTTGGTGTGAAGAAATCAACTGTGGGAGCAACAATTAGAAAATGGAAGACATACAAGACCACTGATAATCTCCCTCGATCTGGGCTCCACGCAAGATCTCACCCCGTGGGGTCAAAATGATCTCAAGAACGGTGAGCAAAAATCCCAGAACCACACGGGGGGACCTAGTGAATGATCTGCAGAGAGCTGGGACCAACGTTACACAGGCTACCATCATTAACACACTACGCCGCCAGGGATTCAGATCCTGCAGTGCCAGATGTGTCCCCCTGCTTAAGCCATTACATGTCCAGCCCCATCTGATGTTTGCTAGAGAGAATTTGGATGATCCAGAAGAGTATTGGGAGAATGCCATATGGTCAGATGAAACCAAAGTAGAACTGTTTGGTAGAAACACAACTCACCATGTTTGGAGGAGAAAGAATGCTGAGTTGCATCCAAAGAATACCATACCGACTGTGAAGCAGTTATAAAGGGCAGGATCCTCCCCTTTTCTGGTCTGGAGCAGGAGGTGTTGCATGTCATGTGTCCCTGACCAGGAAACTCCTGTTTTGCTCCCAGACATGGTATTACTACCACTGTGGCAACCAGACCCTCTGGGGTACCACAACACCTTTGGAGGAAGTTGAAAGTCCGTGTTGCCCAGTGACAGACCCAAAATATCACTGCTCTAGGGGAGCTCTGCATGGAGGAATGGGCCAACATACCAGCAACAGTGTGTGACAACCTTGTGAAGAATTACAGAAAATGTTTGGCCTATGTCATTGCTAACAAAGGATATATAACAAAGTATTGAGATGAACTTTTGTAATTGACCAAATACTTAATTTCCAGCAAAATTTGAAAAAAATTTCTTTCCAAATCAGACAATGTGATTTTCAGGATTTGTTTTCTCATTTTGTCTCTCATAGTTGAGGTCTACCTATGATGTCAATTACAGGCCTCTCTCATCTTTTTAAGTGGGAGAACTTGCACAATTGGTGGCTGACTAAATACCTTTTTTCCCCACTGTACTGCATGGGGGGCTGTTGTGGGGACCATCATATTATATAGGGATCTGTGGGTGGATGATCATTCTGTATTGGGACTGTGAAGGATCTTCATAGTGTGTGTGAGGACCATCATACTGTGGTTGTGGTGGACATTAAACAGTGTGGAGGTCTATGGGGCACATTATACTATGAAGGGAATGGGGTGACTTTCATACTGTATGGGGTGGTTATGGGGGACATCCTTCAATATAGCAGCTGTGTACCACTTGGGTAGAAGTGGTAGAATGTGAGGAGTGTCCTGGAAAAGCAGTAAAGATGTCTGTGTGTTATATTTTACAAAGATGAATTAGACGGAGAAAGAGGTCATGGCGGTCTGGACCGAATGTAAAGGAAAAAAGAAAATGAACGACAACAATCAGCAAGAATGTCACTGGTGAGAACGTGCACAATACACACATACTGTATATGGTCTGCAGAGCGCTGGTGTAGACCTGATACTACCAGTATATGGTCACTGTATGGTGGTGATATCAGTCCTAGTACAGTGGCTTTGGTTAAAGGGGTTGTCCAGGCTTGAAGTTAAAGTCTGCAGTCACTCTGTGTGACTGCAGACTTGTGAATCCTCACAATGCACACATCACACGCTGCGAGGATTCTCAGACGCTGGGGGTTCTACGATCATGTGACCACAAGTATGCGACTTGCATACATGCGGTCACGTGTTGACTAGATGTGCACGGCCTAGAACAATACAAGTGAATTTAGCAAAGCTGAGTGCGTTTAGTCGGAATGTGGCCAGAGGTGTGGAAATCGCATACTTATGTTCTTTGCTGTTCTCTAATAAGGAGCTTAATGGCAACATTCACAACAGGTGTTTGATCCATGAATCACCAAATAAATTTCTGGGTTCAATTAGAATTGGTATTAAACAGTCCTCCTCATCATGCTGTTCACATTTTGACATCATGAGACCAAGACGTTACATGATGGCCCACTCTCTGTGCTGGCACCAGAGAATCCTGACAGTGCGCTGTGAGGATCAGAAGTCTGAAGTCACATAGATTTTAACCTCAAGCCTGGACAAACCCTTTAGCGATCAGCATGGTGGTATTATTAATACTATATACTACTCACAAAAAGTTAGGAATATTTGGCTTTCTAGTGAAATTTCAGGATGAACCTAAAATGCACTCTAACCTTTCAGGTGAACTTAATGTGACTGTCATTACACTTTTGAATGCACATGTCCAACTGTTCAATGTTTCAGTACTTTTTGCACAATTTGCTGTTCTCTAATAAGGAGCTTAATGGCAAAATTCACAACAGGTGTTTGATCCATGAATCACCCAATAAATTTCAGGGTTCAATTAGAATTGGTATTAAACAGTCCTCCTCATCATGCTGTTCACATTTTGACATCATAAGACCAAGACGACACCTAACAATTGATGAATAGAGCTGACGCGCCCCCTGGGCCGCGGGGTGCTCGGCAGCCGGGCCTCTGGTTGCCGGGGGATATCACGGTGGCTGGCCCGGTCCGTGACCCAGGGCGGTCAGTAAAAAGGGGGGATATTTTTATATGGGATTTTTGGGATTGTTCGTGACGCCACCTGTGTTATGTTCTGCTACCAAAGCTAAGGAAAGAGAGGAGATCTGTCCCTACTATAGGACTCAGCTGAATCCCTACGATGTAACAGGGAACCTGATCCTGCGATCAGACCTGCTAAAGTCCTAATCTAGTCTGTACGGAGACCTATAGATGTGGGGAGGGAATCCCTACAAGTACTAAGGACTGGGAGGAATATGGGACACCTCCTAACAGAAATAGTAGCAGACAGACGAACAAACAAAATAGATAGAACATAGAGGTCCGTAGACCAAGCAAACTAACAGAGATAGATACAGAGCACAGGCTAGCTAGAAAGTAGATATACAATGAAGTCCAGCAAAGCCAGAAGGGCGGAGCAGGATTAAATAGGCCAACAAGGTCATGTGACCAGCAAAGGAAAAAAAACCTAACAGCAAGGTTCTAACAGTACCCCCCCTTCTAAGAGGATCCTCCGGATCCCCTAGGACCAGGCTTATCAGGAAATCTCCTGTGAAACGCTCTGATAAGTCTGGACGCGGAAACATCATCTGACCTCACCCAAGAGTTATCCTCGGGTCCGAAACCTTTCCAGGCCACAAGATACTGCAAACTACCTCTATACCGTCTAGAGTCAAGGATGCGAGAAATTTCATATTCCCCGTCCTCCACCACCGGAGGAACAGAGGCAGAGGCGTCACCATCCGACACAACAGCTTTTTTTAACAGAGAGACATGAAATACCGGATTAATTCTCCAGGAGGTAGGAACCTCCAACCTAACAGCAGATTGGTTGACAACCTGAAGCACCTTAAAGGGCCCTACAAACTTGGGACCCAATTTCTTAGAAGGAATCCTCAACCGCAGATTCCTAGAGGACAACCAAACCATGTCACCAACAGCGAACAAAACCTCCTGTCGTTTCCTATCAAAGTAGTCTTTAGATTTTCTGTTGGCCTCCTGAAGATTACCACGCACATCCGTCCAAACTCTTTCCAAATCACCGGAAAAATTCTCCTCCTCAGGCACGGCAGATCCCAACTTGGAGAACGACCCAAACGACGGATGTCTCCCAGAACAACAAAAAAAAGGCGAACAACCAGCAGAAGAAGATGTATGATTGTTCAGAGCAAATTCGGCAAGTGGCAGAAACTCAGACCACCCCTCTTGATTGTCTGCCACAAAACAACGCAAGAACTGCTCAACATCCTGGTTTTTCCTTTCTGTCTGGCCATTAGATTCAGGATGATATCCGGACGAAAACGACAAGTGAATTCCCAACCTGTCACAAAAGGCACGCCAAAAACGAGCCACGAACTGAGGACCCCTATCAGAAACAATGTCAGTAGGAACGCCATGAAGTCTGACAATTTCCTTGACAAAGGCCTTAGCGAGAGTTTTAGCGCAGGGCAGTTTGACGAAGGGAACCAAGTGACACATCTTGCTAAAACGATCCACGACCACCCAGATGACAGTAAAACCCTCAGAGGGGGGAAGGTCAGTTATAAAGTCCATAGCCAAATGTGTCCAAGGAGCACTGGGGACCTCCAAAGGACAAAGCAACCCCGCAGCAGGAGTATGTGAGGACTTAGATCTAGCACATATAGTACATTGGCGCACCCACTTAATGACTTCCTTCTGCCATCCAGGCCACCAAAAACTGCGACCCACCAGTCTCTTGGTCTCAGAGATTCCGGGATGACCTGCCAACCGAGATTCGTGACACTCAACAAACAAATCTCTCCTAAAGGTCCCAGGCACAAACAACCTCCCATGAGGAGTGTTAGATGGGGCATTCTCCTGAGCTTTAAGAATCTCATCTTCCAAAACGGAGTCTAAAGCAGCTATCACAACACCTTCTTGTAAAATGTTCTCCTCTTTCTCACCACCGACTATGGGAGAAAAACTGCGAGACAAGGCATCCGCCTTAACATTCTTAGTACCAGGGATGTAAGTAACGGAGAAATTAAACCGCGAGAAAAACAGTGCCCACCTAGCCTGACGGGCATTCAGGCGCTTGGCAGCATCAAGATATATCAGATTTTTATGATCCGTAAGAACCTGAACGGGAAATTCCGCACCTTCCAAGAAGTGGCGCCAGTGTTCAAATGCGAGTTTAATAGCCAATAATTCCCGATTACCAATATCGTAATTCAGTTCAGTCTCCGAAAATTTTTTTGAAAAAAAGGCACAGGGATGTAATCCATCCCCGTTATCCTGAGACAATACTGCGCCAACCCCCACAGAGGAAGCATCAACCTCAACCAAAAACGGCCTAGTAACATCAGGCTGCATAAGGATGGGAGCAGAGGTGAACCTCTCCTTGAGATACACAAAAGCTTCAATGGCCTCAGAAGACCACTGAACCGCATCAGCACCTTTCCTGGTGAGATCAGTCAGAGGTTTGACAATACTAGAAAAATTTTTTATGAATTTTCTATAGTAATTGGCGAAACCCAAAAACCTCTGTATCGATTTCAAACCAATAGGCCTAGGCCATTCCTGCACAGCCTGAACCTTAACCGGATCCATCTCAAAACCTTTGCTGGAGATAATGTAGCCCAAAAAACTAATTCTCTGTACAGCGAACTCACATTTCTCCAGCTTAGCAAAAAGCGAATTGTCCATTAATAACTGTAATACCTCACGCACGCTCCGCCAATGAGACTCCAGATCTGGCGAATAAATCAAAATGTCATCCAAATACACAACCACATTTTTACCGATCAAAGGTCTAAGGATGTCATTAATCAGATTCTGAAAAAATGCAGGAGCATTAGTAAGACCAAAAGGCATAACCAGATTCTCAAAATGACCCACAGGAGTGTTAAAAGCAGTCTTCCATTCATCACCCTCCTTCATGCGCAACAGATTGTATGCCCCCTTAAGGTCAATTTTAGAGAACCACTTGGCCCCCAATAACTGGTTAAACAGATCAGGAATCAATGGCAGTGGGTAAGGATTGCGTACCGTAATTTTGTTAATCTCACGAAAATCCAGACAAGGACGTAAACCGCCGTCCTTTTTTTTTACAAAAAAAAATCCAACCGCCACAGGAGACTTAGAGGGCCTAATGTGACCGGCGGCCAAGCTTGTCTGTATGTATTCCTCCAAAGCCTTCCTCTCAGGAATAGTAAGGTTAAATAAACGACTCTTAGGAAGAGTCGCTCCAGGGACAAATTCAATAGAACAATCATAGTCTCTATGGGGAGGCAAAACCTGCGATTCCTTCTCAGAAAAAACTCTCCAAAAATCCTGAATAGGAACAGGCAATTCTCCCCTATCCAAAGCTGCAATACGCCCGTTACAACACTTGTCATAACATTTATGGCTCCAGGATTTAATTTCACTGGTAGACCAATCCAGTACAGGATTGTGAAATTTTAACCAGGGCAAACCCAATATTACTGGAGAAGGCAAGTTATTCAACACTACCAAATCCAATTTCTCATGGTGAACACCATTAATAGATAGAGGAAATTCACTGACCTTGAGAGTAATATTCTTCAAAGGGGAGCCATCCACAGAAACCACAGCAATGGGGGATGATAAAGGTTCAGGTTTTAAATTGAGTTTTTCCACGAATCCCCCATCAATTACATTCAGAGTAGACCCGCAATCAACAAACACCCGAAATTCCATCAATTTTTCCTGAGCAATCGTGGAAGCAGCTAAAAATATACCCTTGGAATTTAAACAGGCAATACGGGCGTGACTGACCATTTTTTTTTCTTTCTTCATACGAAGCTCACAGCCTTTAATCAAATGACCAGATTTTCCGCAATAGAAACACAAGCCTTCCGAAAAACGACGGTCTTTTTCTTGAGAGCGAGGTGCCACCGATCCAATCTCCATCGGTTCACCACTGTTAATACACACATTATCATAACCAGAAACTGACATAGCAGAGGATTTGCTCTCATTAACCCTAGCACGCAGTCTTCTATCCACCCGTATAGCTAATTGCATAGCCTGTTGCAAATCCTCAGGTGTAGGATAAGCAATTAGCAGGTCTTTAACCCTTTCACTGAGCCCAGCAAGAAATAGACTTTTCAGAGCAGAATCGTTCCACCCTGTTTGAGTGGACCAACGACGAAAATGTGTACAATATTTTTCCACATTACCCGATCCTTGTTTTAAACGTCTCAACTCAGTCTCAGCTGATGCGACACGGTCAGGATCATCATATAATAGTCCCAAAGCAGAAAAAAAACTATCCACTGATCTGAAGCATGAATCACTAGGTTGCAAAGAAAAGGCCCACTCCTGAGGCTCTTTGCGCAAAAGTGACATTATGAACCCTACGCGCTGGGATTCATCCCCAGAGGACTTAGGTCTCAAACGAAAATACAATAAGCAAGCATTTTTAAATGAAAAAAATTCTCGGTGTTCACCAAAAAATAAATCCGGCAAACATACCTTAGGCTCCAAGAAATGTGCTCCAGGACAGTTACTCACGTGCTGACGGAGCTCGGCCACCTCCAGAGAGAGTCCCTGCAGGCGATGAGCCAAATCCTGAACCGACACCATGATGGAACAGAAAAATCTTTCCTTAGAGAATTTGCTGGCTGGACTTACTGTTATGTTCTGCTACCAAAGCTAAGGAAAGAGAGGAGATCTGTCCCTACTATAGGACTCAGCTGAATCCCTACGATGTAACAGGGAACCTGATCCTGCGATCAGACCTGCTAAAGTCCTAATCTAGTCTGTACGGAGACCTATAGATGTGGGGAGGGAATCCCTACAAGTACTAAGGACTGGGAGGAATATGGGACACCTCCTAACAGAAATAGTAGCAGACAGACGAACAAACAAAATAGATAGAACATAGAGGTCCGTAGACCAAGCAAACTAACAGAGATAGATACAGAGCACAGGCTAGCTAGAAAGTAGATATACAATGAAGTCCAGCAAAGCCAGAAGGGCGGAGCAGGATTAAATAGGCCAACAAGGTCATGTGACCAGCAAAGGAAAAAAAACCTAACAGCAAGGTTCTAACAACCTGTGGATTGCGGCTAAAGGGTGCCGCCGCTGCGGAGCAGTCCTCTGGAGCTGGTGTTACGGCAGCAGGGATGGTGTGGCTCTCCACAGGTAGAGCTAGCTCCAGGGCAGTGTAGTTAGATGATGGCAGCACTGGGCAGTGTAGTGCAGTGAGGGAAGGGTGGCGCAGATAAAGAATGGACAGAGGCGGTGCGGTGCAGTCATCCGAGTCTTTACTCACAGTTCTTTAGTTCCTCAGGGTGCACTGTCAGCTTACAGCCTCCCGCATCGTGCTGCGTTCACCAGGCAGGGGTTCAGCTCTTCCTCAGGACGATTAGGAGTACCTGACAGAACCCCGCTTCTCCGTGTTCCTAGCCAGACCGTCTTCACACTGGGTCTTTCTCCCTCCTGCCCTGCGCTTCCCCACTCTCAATCCTGTTCGGGTGCTCTGAAGTCCCTCCTGTACGTCGGAGTTCACAGACCTGCTTGACCCTCACGGGGATTAGAATGCGGCTTACGATCCCTCTGTCTTCTGACAGATGCGGAGCGTACGGGTGCCTTCCTGCACTCGCCGTACCCCCTAGGATACCTTCTTAGAACGGAGCCTACTCCCTGCTCCCCTCCTGGGCCTCTGTTACTAGGCCCTGACGGGTGGAGCAGAGCTCCTAGTGAGACTCTGCTCCCGGACTGTTCTTCTGAACTGTCCTGAGCTGTTCTTCTGAACTGCTCTCCTCTACTCGACCTGCCACCCTAAGATGGCTTCCCTATATATACTCCTTCCAAAGTGCTCCCTTAAACTACTTCCTCCACCCAAACCCACTACTGGCTCCCCCTACCTCTGGGTTCCCCCCACTCCAGCCAGGGTCAGGGCTCAGCAGGAAACATACATTGCGTCTTGCCCTTCCTGCCGGCCTGGAGCAGTGTAGTGTTGGATGCAGGTGTTGGGGTTCTGGGCAGCACTCCCACCTTACCCGAGAGAAGGAGACACCACACCTCTGGGTGAGGTGCAGTACCTCTGTGGCGACTGAACCCTCAGGGGCGCCACAGTACCTCACCATTGTGAGGCTTCAAGCAAGATGTTCTCAGACGGAAGTGGCCACTGAGCTTAGAGTCACAGAGAGTCATCAGCAGGTTACAACAGAGATACAGAGAGACTGGAAGAGTTACAGAAAGGCAGAGAAGTGGACGTCCTTTGGCCACATCCCACACTGATGACCATGTCATTGTAATTGACCAAATACTTATTTTCCACCAAAATTTGAAAAAAAATTCTTTCCAAATCAAACAATGTGATTTTCAGGATTTGTTTTCTCATTTTGTCTCTCATAGTTGAGGTCTACCTATGATGTCAATTACAGGCCTCTCTCATCTTTTTAAGTGGGAGAACTTGCACAATTGGTGGCTGACTAAATACCTTTTTTCCCCACTGTACTGCATGGGGGGCTGTTGTGGGGACCATCATATTATATAGGGATCTGTGGGTGGATGATCATACTGTATTGGGACTGTGAAGGATCTTCATAGTGTGTGTGAGGACCATCATACTGTGGTTGTGGTGGACATTAAACAGTGTGGAGGTCTATGGGGTACATTATACTATGAAGGGGGCTGTGGTGACTTTCATACTGTAAGGGGTGGTTATGGGGGACATCCTTCAATATAGGGGCTGTGGGGGCCATCATACTGTACAGGGAACTTTGGCAGGCATCATACTTTATATATGGGTCTGTGGTGTACCTTATACTGTATATTAGGGGCTGTGGTGAATACCATACTGTATAGGGGTCTGTGGTGACCATCTTACTGTGTGAGGTATCATACTTTGTGTAGGGTTTGTGGGGCAATCAATAATACCGTGTTGGGGCATAATACTCTACAGTGGTCAAGAAAGGGGTATCATAGTGGGTGAGACCACTTAGGGGCTTTAGTAGGGGCAAAATAACTAAGTGCTGCAATACATATCCTTCTCCTTTTCTTAAAAAGTTGTGAGCTATGCCCTTCTTTTATTGTGATGTGATAGGCCTTTTGCTATGTGGCCCCATGATTTCTATGCATGCTTCTGCTCAGGAGCGTTATTACAATAAAGAGGCACTGAGTGTCATTATTATAAGGGGGCATGCTGGGGGTTCGTTCTCATTATAGGGGAAGCCAGGAGGCATTATTATAATGAAAAAGCACAAGGGGTGTTTTTATTATTATAAGGCGGTACAGGGTTATTATTATAAGAGGTCAAAGGAGAATAATATTAAAGGGTGCACCGGGGAATTATTATAAGGCAGCATAAGTTATGGCTTGTGTAGAAGTGGTAGAATGTGAGGAGTGTCCTGGAAAAGCAGTAAAGATGTCTGTGTGTTACATTTTACAAAGATGAATTAGACGGAGAAAGAGGTCATGGCGGTCTGGACCGAATGTAAAGGAAAAAAGAAAATGAACGACAACAATCAGCGAGAATTTCACTGGTGAGAACGTGCACAACACACACATACTGTATATGGTCTGCAGAGCGCTGATGTAGACCTGATACTACCAGTATATGGTCACTGTATGGTGGTGATATCAGTCCTAGTACAGTGGCTTTGGTTAAAGGGGTTGTCCAGGCTTGAAGTTAAAGTCTGCAGTCACTCTGTGTGACTGCAGACTTGTGAATCCTCACAATGCACACATCACACGCTGCGAGGATTCTCAGACTCTGGGGGTTCTACGATCGTGTGACCACAAGTATGCGACTTGCATACATGCGGTCACGTGTTGACTAGATGTGCACGGCCTAGAACAATACAAGTGAATTTAGCAAAGCTGAGTGCGTTTAGTCGGAATGTGGCCAGAGGTGTTGAAATCGCATACTTGTGGTCACATGATGGCCCACTCTCTGTGCTGGCATCAGAGAATCCTGACAGTGCGCTGTGAAGATCAGAAGTCTGAAGTCACATAGACTTTAACCTCAAGCCTGGACAAACCCTTTAGCGATCAGCATGGTGGTATTATTAATACTATATACTACTCACAAAAAGTTAGGAATATTTGGCTTTCTAGTGAAATTTCAGGATGAACCTAAAATGCACTCTAATCTTTCAGGTGAACTTAATGTGACTGTCATTAAATTTTTCCTTTGGCCACATCCCACACTGATGACCACTTCATTGTGAACAATGCCCTTTGGAACCGGATGATGAATGCCAGACTACTCCATGCACATTTAATGGAGGTAAGACGAACCCAAGTGTCACGTCAGACCATTCAAAACCATTTACATCAGCGTGGCCTGTATGCTATACGACCTGCAAGGGTATCTGACCACACCACCAGGCACAGGGAGTTGAAGGTACACAAAAAAAATGGAAGTATCTTAAGTCATAAAAAACTGTCTCATATTTCCGTGTTCCCACATTGATTATTTTTTTTTACTTTTACACCTGTCATACAGAGATCATGTCAGCGAGAGGCCCGGAACAGCAAATCAGATTTAAAAGGCAAATTTGACTTGATCTTTTATTTTGCAACATAAGAAGCTCTTGAAATATATTTTTTTAAGAGAACCTGTAAATTACATATGTCATCTTATTCCAGGTGTAAATGCCACTGTCCTCCTTAAAGGGAATCTGTCACCAGGTTTTTGCTACCTCATCTGAGAGCAGCATAATGTAGGAAATGAGACCCTGATTGCAGAGATGTATCACTTAGTTTTCTGAGTGCAGCAGTTGTGACACAATCAGAGTTTTTAGATGTAGCATGTAGCTGAGCTCAAAAAGCTGCCCCCACCCACACTACAGCTTTCTGTGTACATTGTCTATTGACAGGGAGCTGCTTATCACAGGAGGGGGTGTGGCCGGACCAGGCCTCACATACACCGTGGTCCAGTCAATGATAATCTCTTGGTGATGAAACCTTAATTGTATTAAAACAACAGCACACAGCCTAATAAGTGACACATCCCTGAAATCTGTGTCTCAGCCCCTACCTCATGCTGTCTTCAGATTACATAGCAAAAGCGTGCTGACAGATTCCTTTTAATTGTTGTTGTTTTTTGCTTTGGTTTTGTTCTGATGCTTCTGCTTTCCAGAGATATGGCCTATTCTTCATTTTTGCACCATATAATCTTGTCTTGTTAGCCAACGGGGTGTCAACGGAGAAGACCATATCTCAGGAACGGAAAGGCGCAGGAGTAAAACAAAAATAATACCAGATTCAGGAGAACAGAGTCATTTATACCAGGTAATAGAATACATATTTATGACAAATGGTCGGTCCCCTTTAAACAATTTTTAATCAATTCAGGAGGCAGGTCACAGAATATATTTATTATGCTTGATTAAATAGTGGCCAAGTGGTGGCAAACAGGACATTTTTAATTTTGATACTATAACAAGAATAATAATTAGAATAGACAAAAAAGCAAAGGGATTTTGTACCGTAGTGATGTTGTAGGATAAATGATAATTGCAAAACAGAAATATCAAGGCTACTAAAAAAGATAAGAACTTTGAGAAAAAGACATGTCCCCCTAGATCACGGCCTGTTTATATGTAACAATACAAGGAATATAGGGGGCAAATACTTTCTGCAGCACACCAAGTGTGGCTAATGATATGATTCCTACGGACGTCTATCTGTCACATCTAAAAATGATATATATATGTCCCCCGATTAGTGACAAGAAACTACAACTATGAAAAAGCTAACAACACAGCCCCCTCAAGGTTTGCTTCAAATAAATAAGTTATAATTATACACCTTCTTTAGCTTTCAAGCACGCTGCAATTTTTCGTTTGCGGCAACCAAAGCACTAGACAGGGAACCTACTGGGATCCTAACATCAGGGCTTGAATTTATGGAGCTCTTTTCTAGCCAGCGTGTATGGGGACATGTCTGCATTATAAGAATGTACACCTCCTACTGATTGATAGTCTTCAAGGGTAACGGCCCACAGCCATGATCGGAATAATAAGCACAAGACGTTCAGTGACGTAAAACTGTTAAAAAAAAAGTCATCCAATAATCTCATAGGTGTCAATACAAAATGGGTTTACATGAGAGCTGGGGATCGTAATATCCCCCCCAAAAAAAGAAATGGTAGTCTTGTGAAAAATCCCCCAAAAATAATTACAATATAGGAAATTGTGTCCTTAAGCATTATAAGCCCGCCGTTACTCGCATGTAATAAGATATTATTCCTATACTGTAATAGGTAGCGGAGAATTTCAATAGAATTTTTTATTATAGTCTAATTGCATTAAAAGCATAACTGTGGCTGGCGGAAAGAGTAGGGGGGGGAAACGCAGCTGGGGAGAACAATACGGGGAGAACGGGCCTGTTTTTCATCTCATAATCACCCCATTAAGGACACAATTTCTCATGTCCAGCGGTAATTCCCTAAACTGAAACAGGCTCAGACGCCCGCTCTGTTCTTTAGCACTGGATCCGCGCCTGCAGTTCGGCACTATGATCCCCCACCCGCCCCTCCATCTTTCACCCCCTCGCTCTCTCTCTTCCCTCGCTCTCTATTTGTCCCAATGAAGTGGCCTTTTATCTATTCTGTAGGTACAAATGAAGCTGTCAGACTTGATCAAGCATATGATATGACAGCCTGTGGAAGTCAGTACCCCTTGAACAGAAAACCCTTGTCTGTCACAGCTGCCTGAAACAAACTATAATACATAGATTGATGACTGTGAAAGCAGGACCGCTCTATTTTCGGTGAAAACACTTCTTGAAAGATCTTGAAAGGAGCTGGCAGGTCTGCAGCCCCAATGATTAATGAGCATTGGCTGCACAAGATAGATTTCTCCCACTGCCAGGACTTCATAGAGCAGGCCAAAACATGTTATATCCCTCTTTAGCTTTCCTTGTTGTTCCGGAAATGACATTAAACGACAGGCCGCATATGGAAAAAGTTAAATATAAATTACTGCTGAAAGAGACGTAGTTTGGTTTAGTTTAGTCGAAAATGTTTATGAGTTCAGAAACACGGCACTGCATATGTATTTAAAATGATAAATGAGTTTCAATAACTGAAGAATTTCTGCTTGCGGGCAGGTTCTGAAACCTACACAGTTTTGGCAGTGTTTATCTTTCGCTGACTGCAGAATAACAGCAGGCCTAGAACTTCATAAATCTACCAGACTCAAATCAGTCATTTTGCTTTTCTTTTTTTTCTTTTCCCCCCTCCACGGTTTGTTTTTCCAAGGACAAAATAACTCTGCGGATGAGAACAGTATTCCAGCTCCAGAACAGGCCTTCGATTTAATACAAACTTTGATTAAATACAGGCCTTCGGTTTAATAGCGGCCTTGATTTAGGACAAGCTTTCAATATAATGCAGGCCTTCTGTGCTTTCTTTAATGAAGGCCTTTGCCTTAATACGGGCGGTCAATTTAATACAGGCCTTCGGTTTAATACACTTTATGATTTAATAGCGGCCTCCGGTTTAATACAGCAGTGCTCTCATCCAGGCATTATTTTGACAAAGATTTAGGAAAAAGGGGCAACCTTGCCTTACTCTCCGCAGAGCAGTTCAATGCCATTTGGGTATTTGTACGTTGGGCCCACCTAAGAGTGACTCTGGAGCAGAAAAAAACTATTCTGCTTGTTCACAAGATTCAGCATTTGCAAAGAGATATCTAGAGCGCCCCCTTACTGTCACTAAGTGTTCTTGCCACCCAAGTATTATTTCATGATAACAACTACATTGCTACACAGGGTGAGAATAGCCCAAGTATCCCCTCAACACATGGTGTACCACAAGGAAATGCATACAGCAAGTTAGGAACCTGTGACGCCCTCCCTGAGCTGCGGGGTTACTCGGAGCCGGGTCGGTGTAGGGGTCGCGGGGGATGCAGTAGTGGCCTGGCCCGTTCCGTGCCCAGGGCTGTCACATAAAAGTATTGGGCTTTCAAGTAAGAGTGGTATTTCGACTACGCCACCTGTGGTTTCCGGTGATGGACACCAGCGCTGCAACAGTCCACTGAGGCCGGTGTTACGGGCAGCTAAGATGGGACGTCTCCCCACAAGCGGAGCAGGCCTCAGGGCAGTGTGAGAAGGAATGGTGGGTGCAGTGCCGCGCAGGAAATAACAGGCTGAGGCGGTGTGTGAAGTCATCCGGGTCTTTACTCACTTTCAGATGAACTTTCAGCCGCAAAGCTTCTCTCTGCTACACACGGCGTACTGCGGCCACCAGGAAGGGGGTTCAGCACTTCCCAGGTAGATCAGGAGCACCTGTCGAGACCCCTCTGGTGTGTGTTCCTCGCCTTGGTAAGTTCTCTCACTAAGTCTTCTCCTGACTGTGTGTGGTTAGAACGTGGTGTAAGGCCGAGTCCCACTAGATAAACGCAGTGTGAGAGATACAGGTGGCGACTCCGCTCCGTCCGTATCTCCCTGGGATCCACTAGGCCTCCGGGCTTCTCTGACTGAGACGTGAAGTAACAAAATCAGATATCGGGGGCAGGTCACCCCTCTTGCAGCAGGAATCCCTCTGACTAGGCCAGAGTAAAGAATACAGGTGGCGACTCCGCTCCGTCCATATCCCCTTGGGATCCTTTTGCCTGTGGAGCCTATCTCCTCTGCTCCCCTCCAGGCCTTCTTAGGTCAGGACCTTGACCGGGTAGAGACAATGGTTAACTCTGACCCGCTCCTCGTCTCAAGGCCAGAGTACGAGGACCATGAACCTTCCGCCAGCTACAGCCTCTTGCTGGACCCTGACAGAAGACCACAATCAAAGACCTTGAACTAAAGATGGCAGTAGATTAAATATGAATGAATAAGTGTTTCCTAAAAGTGTGTCCTCCACCCTCACCCACTACATGGTTCCCCCTAGTTTTGGTTCCCCCCATCTCCTCTATCCCGGGTCGGGGCAGCACCCTGGTGCATTTAGGCCCCCTTCAGGACAGGAATGGTGTAGTGTTGAGCGGTAAAGTGGGGTCCTGAGAAATGCTCCATCCTTACCTGGAAGAGGAGATACCACACCTCAAGCTGAGGTGCAGTACCCCTGTGGCGACTGAACCCTTAGGGGCGCCACAAACCATTGACATAAGTTGAAGTTGTGGGTTCCTATGCAAAATCCCAAGCAGAGTCCCCATTTATAACTGGTCTTTCTTTAATCATTTTGGTCTTCTTATAGTTTCATAGTGTTTAAGGTAGACTTAAGTACATCAACCTATAACCTAACATGTTGATCCAGAGAAAGGCAAAACTCCATGAAGCAGGTGATAATTGTCCCATATTAAGGAAAATATCCCTTCCCGATTCCACATACGGACTAGTTCCCTGGATCATCGCCCCATCAAAACATCTAGTGCCCATAACCTGTAATTTTATAGTTTTCAAGAAAGTTATCCAGACCTCATTGTACTTTTGTAGTGAATCATCCATTACAACATCATGCGGCAGAGAGTTCCATAGTCTCACTGCTCTTACAGTAAAGAATCACTTTCTGTGAATATGATTAAACCTTCTTTCCTCTAGACGTAGAGGATGCCCCATTGTCCCGGTCATAGGCCTAAGTGTAAAAATATCATTTTACAAATCTCTGTACTGTCCCCTCATATATCTGTATATTGTAATAAGATCGCCCCTAAGCCTTTGTTTTTCCAAACTGAATAACCCCAAGTTTAATAATCTACCTTGGTATTCAGTCCACCCTTTCCATTAATAACCTTGGTCACGCTTATCTGCACTCGCCCTATTTCTGATATGTCCTTCTTATACACCGGAGACAAAAATTGTACACAGTATTCCAATTGTGGTTTCACTGGTGCCTTGTATAGAGGCAAAACTATGTTATTGTCAAGAATGTCTATTCCTCTTTTAATGCAACCCATTATTTTATTTGTCTTAGCAGCAGCTGCCTGGTATTGATCACCAAAGTTAAGTTTGTCATCCACCCATATGCCCAAGTCTTGAGACATATGGGACAAAGGGACCATTTGGTTCCCCCTAGGTTGTAGAGCCCAGGCGCAGGTGCACCCCCTACACACAATATTGTTACACCCCTATTAGTTACAAAAGAACTAGAGTACCCCATAGCCACAATCTTCCACACCCATGCCACACCTCTCCTGCATCTCCTTCACACCTCTTTCTTGCTCCCTCCATGAAAGAAACTTTCTGGAAGCACTGTAGTGTTTTGGGAGGATTCTGCAGTGCCAGAGGATTTGTCAACTCTTTCAAGGGAGCCCAAAGAAACATAGAACAAACACACAAACTTCAGAAGGTACATTGGTTGGATTAAGAATTATGGACAAGACAATAGCAATATCTACTAGGACTAAAGGTAGGTACCTAGTAGCCAGCCCTACTCTATACCTTCTTCTAACCTCCTTCATCCACATGAACATTCAGCCAAGGCACCCATGGTGGTGGTCTACCCGCTGAAAGGAAAAAAGGATCGGGCATGTTATAATCCAAAATACAAAACCCTTCTTTTCCTAAACATCTGCAATCAGGGGAGTGTCAGCACACCCTATAAAAACTAGATAGTCAGCTGATCCCATTGAAATTATCAGGTTCTGCCAACATTGAACTAATGTGGATGGCTATCTTAAATGTGTAGTGTCACAATTTAATGTCATTTACTGTAGGTGCTAATACCATTGTTCAGAGAAGCTGACCTGATATATTAGGTATTGCAGTTACAGTGGTATATTAATAGTGCACTTACAGTGGTGTGAAAAAGTGTTTGCCCCCTTCCTGATTTCTTATTCTTTTGCATGTTTGTCACACTTAAATGTTTCAGATCACAAAACAAATGTAAATATTAGACAAAGATAACACAAGTAAACACAAAGAGCAGTTTTTAAATGAAGGTATTTATTATTAAGGGAAAAAGAAATCCAAACCTACAGGGCCCTGTGTGAAAAAGTGATTGCCCCCTAAACCTAATAACTGGTTGGGCCACCCTGAGCAGCAACAACTGCAATCAAGCGTTTGTGATAACTGGCAATAAGTCTTTTACAATGTTTTGGAGGAATTTTGTCCCACTCATCTTTGCAAAATTGTTATAATTCAGCCACATTGGAGGCTTTCATGAACCGCCTTTTTAAGGTCATGCCACAGCACCTCAATCAGATTAAGGTCACTCCAAAGTCTTAATTTTTTTTAACTAGTAAAAGAAAAACTTGGCAGTCATTCTCTTCATTCAAATCAATGAATTTTAATAGCTTATAGAAAATACAGAAAACATGAGACGCTTTGGTCAGTCAGACCTTCATCAGTCCTCTGGAAAGTGTAGGAACTGCTCGCTGCAGCGCTCTAAGAATGTCTGCGGTATCCACCGCTCAGACCTGTGGCCAACGCAGACATTCTTGGAGCGCTGCAAGAACAGTTCCTACACTTTCCAGATGATTGATCAAGGTCTGATTGACAGAAACGTCTCATGTATTCTGGATTTTCTATAAGCTATTAAAATTCTTTGATTTGAATGAAAAGAATGAGTGCCAAGTTTTTCTTTTACTAGTTACGAACTGGGGTCCTATTTGTGCACCGCAAAACACCCAGAAGTGCAGTGTTTGCTTTCATATCTGCCATTCAGAAGTAGACTTGCTGGTGTGTTTTGGATCATTGTCCTACTGCATAACCCAAGTGCGCTTCAGCTTGAGGTCACAAACAGATGGCCAGACATTCTCCTTCAGAATTTTTTGATAGACAGCAGAATTCTTTGCTCCATTTATCACAGCAAGTCTTCCAGGTCCTGAAGCAGAAAACCAGCCCCAGACCATCACACTACCATCACTATATTTTACTGTTGGTATGATGTTCCTTTTCTGAAATGCTGTGTTACTTCTAGGCCAGATTTAATGAGACATACACCTTCCAAAAAGTTAAACTTTTGTCTCTTTAGTCCACAGAGTATTCTCCCAAAAGTCTTGGTGATCATCAAGATGTTTTCTGGCAAAACTGAGATAAGCCTTTGTTCTTTTTGCTCAGCATTGGTTTTCGTCTCTGCCATGCAGGCCATTTTTGCCCAGTCTCTTTCTTATGGTGGAGTCATGAACACTGTCCTTAACTGAGGCAAGTGAGGCGTGCAGTTCTTTTGATGTTGTTGTGAGGTCTTTTTCGCCCTCTTGGATGAGTCATCGCTGCGCTCTTGGGGTAATTTTGGTCTGCTGGCCACTCCTGGGAAGGTTCACCACTGTTCCATGTTTTCGCCATTTGTGGATAATGGTTCTCACTGTGGTTCGCTGGAGTCCCAAAACTTTAGAAATGGCTTTATAACCTTTTCCAGACTGATAGATCTCAATTACTTTGTTTCTCATTTGTTCATGAATTTCTTTGGATCACAGCATGATGTCTAGCTTTTGAGGGCCTTTTGGTCTACTTCACTTTGTCAGGCAGGTGCTATTTAAGTGATTTCTTGATTGAGAACAGGTGTGGCAGTAATCAGCACTCTGTGTGGCTAGGGAAATTGAACTCAGCTTCCCAAAGATGTGATAAACCACAGTTAATATGTGTTTTAAGGGGGCGGGGGCAATCACTTTTTCACACAGTGCCCTGTATGTTTGGAATTTTTTTTCCATAATAATAAAGACCTTCATTTAAAAACTGCATTTTTGTCTACTTGTGTTATCTTTGTCTAATATTCAAATTTGTTTTCTGATCTGAAACATTTAAATGTGACAAACATGCAAAAGAATAAGATATCAGGAAGGGGGCAAACACTTTTTCACACCACCGTAGATGCAAAAAACACCAATATAATCATTAATATAATTTAGTTTACAGGGCTGTCCCTTTAAACCACAATGATGACCCCTTTAAAAGCAGTTGTTGGCTATCCAAAAGATATAACTGACAAAGTCGGAACCAAAGCCCCCACTTATCATGTAGCATTTATAATATTGCATCTTTTTATGTGTCAGAGGGGTCTTTCGTCACCTGTAGGCTATTGCTATCTTTCCTTTTTAATAGACCTTGCTTGCAGCGTCGGGAAGCAAATAATTTGGGCCAGCAGATTAACCTTGCCGCTGGTCTAAACTGTCATTCTTCAGGAGAGCCCCACCACCTGCCACCTCCCATGGATGAAATGTAAAAACAACCCTTTAAAATCATGTGGGATACACTACAAAAGAGTATCAGTCATGACATTGTCTGAAATCATGAGAAATCATTCTAACTTTATTTTCTCCTTACTTGCACCATTTCCGTGAAGCTTCATTCATGATCTCCATTGAGTGAAGGCTGGAGTATATATATATAATAAAATGTTATACTCAAAAGCAACTGTGTAAGCAAGTGCATATCAGAAAGCCAAAAATCCCCCGAGTCTCAGACCGCCAAGATTCATAATTTAACATCCTTACAGACTCAGCTAAAAATATTACGAACATAAACTGTAAGAGATTATTATGGCAATGAAATATGTCTGTTTATTCCAAATTCTAATCTAATTATTGACAGTTTAGCACATTTCACATCCAATAACAAATCCAAATATTGGAGAACATTACTATTATACTACCAGGCATGACTGTTCTGTGCTCGCTGGAATAGCGCTGCTTACTTATTTAATCCCGAATGACTTAGGCTTAATGCTAATGAAAATTACTACATTACACCTCCAAGTTGTATGGATCCATAATATAGTGGTATCTATACAGGCCACATCGTGGGCCCATATGTCTCCTATTTAATAATAAGGCACTTTCCATATGAATTCAACATCCAAAATCATGTGCCACCTCCATCAGAAGCTGCAATGCTTTTAGTCATAAATGCCTCTGCAACGGAGACTGAAAGCCACAGGCAGACCCACAGCAGAAAATCCCTGCCAGATTGTGATCGCTTATTCCCAATTATCAGCCATCTAAGTGGGCCTATGGGCTTAAGAGCAATGACATGAATGTGAATTGAGCCTTAAGGCTGATAATTGGGAACGAATGTTCATTAGACCTAATTTGTTAGTTCTCAATTATCGGCTTGCTTGTGTAAAAATGCCAGCAATTACCCGACGAATGAGCAAAGTGCTCATTCGTTGGATGATTAGATCGTTCATGCCAGCAGTAAAGTCTTCACTATCGGCAGCACAATGCGTCGTGTAACCGGGACTAGGATGATGAAGATACCATTGTATTAACCATCATTCTGTGCTCAGAGAATTCTGATCACCCGCTGTAAACGGGGCGTTAAACGACCACCGATCGGCATCTATATAGGCAATCAGTGGTCATTTAATGGCCATGGTCAACTAATATAAATTATTATGTTAGTCACAGGCTAGAGTTGTACTTCGTCCATTGTATTGAATTGAATTTCGGTTACATGTTGGCCTTTGTGTGCCTTTTGTAACTCAAGATCGGTACCATGAAAATAACGTCTTTATAGAAAGGAAGATTGAAACTTTATTCTTTATGGGTATATTAGATCTTAATATACGCATATTAGGAGCCCGTAGATTGCAATCATGGCCGGCCTTATGTTGGATGGTGTCTTGCGCCGTAGCCTATGTAGGGGTATAATCACATAGTGTGCAAATAACTGTACTATCAAGTATCCATACAGAAGTAATCTAATAAAATGTTTTTCTATTTCTATATAATATTTCCCTACAATTAATATTATGATATATAGTAGCCAAAAGCCCCAGGTGCCAGACCATCAATGGTACCCCCTTCTGCATGATTGGCAAATTTGCCCTTTATGACTGCACACGTCGCAAACACCATGGACTGTTTCTGATCGCCTTCAATACATCTTCAATCTAGAAAATATACGTTATTATTAGGCCCAGAGCTAGGCATACTGTACATATTACGCCAGAACTGCAAGATTTTGGTCACCACAATACCATAAAACTATAAAAATAAGAGATCAAAATGTTATATCTATCCCAAAATCATATTAATAAAAATGTTGGCTTGCCTCATAAAAAACAAGTCCTCGCACGGCTCAATCGACTGAAAATTGAAAATGTTACAGAGCCTTAGAAAATGGAGAGACGATTTTTTTTTCACCACTAAAATATTAAAACAACTGCACAAGTTTGGTATCTGTAATGTTCCTGACCTGAAGAATCATAATGCCAGGTCATTTTAGCACAAAATGTAAGCTGGAAAGTAAAAAACCCAAATTTAATTCAGTTTATTTTTCACAATTTCAACTCAGATGGATTTTTTTCCCATTTCCAGTACATTAAAAAATAAAATGCATGGTGCCATTCAGAAGTACTACTTGTCCCCCAAAAACAAGCTCCCATACATCTATAAGGACTGAAAAATAATAAAGTGAGGCTGTTGAAAGAAGGGGAGGAAAAAATAAAAACACAATAAGAAAATTGGTAGCAACGGGAAGGGGTTAAGAACTATCTTCAGCGTAAAAAAGAACAGGGCAACGTCCCCAAACATACAGACAATGTTGTTAAAGAAGCACTCCCCCCATTAAAGTATTTATCCTCTAAATATATTGCAGCCATCATAGTATATATCACTGTATACTTACAATTGCTCATTTTGCCTTTCTACCCAGTTAAATCTTCTCTTTTCTCTGCTCTATGTAGAAACAGGAAGTCTCTTGTCCCTGCATTTATCATTCCCCTCTTCAACTCCTGACCCAGCTGCTCCCTCCTCCCCCCTGCCATAGACTTTTGCAGTGACTCATGACTTGTGCAGAGAAAATTGACCTCCTGTTTCTACAAAGAGCTAAGAAGAATTCTGCTAGTCAGTTTTTAATCATGTGATGTCATAGACCTAATGGAAAAGAGAAGAATTAACTGAGTAGAAAGGCAAAATGAGCAATTGTAAGTACACAGTGCCATATGATATGATGATTGCAATATATTAAGAGGATAAAAACTTTGATGTAAGTGCTTTTTTAATATTTCCATTCAGTGTAAAGAAGAACCTTGAAGTAACATAGTAACATAGTTTTTAAGGTTGAAGGAAGACTAAGTCCATCTAGTTCAACCCATAGCCTAACATGTTGATCCAGAGGAAGGCAAAAAAAAAACATGTGGCAAACACTAAGCTCCACATTGGGGGAAAAAATTCTGTGATTATGATTAAATCTTCTTTCCTCCAGACGTAGAAGATGCCCCCTTGTCCCCGTCTCAGGCCTCAGAGTAAAAAGATCAGTAGACAGGTCTTTGTACTGTCCCCTCATACTATATACTTGTACATAGTAATAAGATCCCCCCTAAGCCTTCGTTTTTCCCAACTAAATAACTCCAAGTTTAGTTGACTCGCCCAGGGGAGATATGGGGGACTCGGTACCCGGGCCTTTACCTTCCTGGGATGTCACGGCAGTCGGCTCCCAGGCCCGTACCCTGGGGTCACTCTTAAAAAGGGGTTTGTTACTTGATGGGATGAATAACAGTTTTGTCTCGTGACGCCACCTGTGGTTCCTCGTAATGAGAACCAGCGCTGCTGCAGACCTGTGTAGCAGATGTTAGGGCAGCTGGGTTGGTGCGGCTCTCCACAGGCAGAGCACAGCTCCAGGGCAGTGTAGGTGCAGATGGTGATGCAATAACTGACAGAAACAGTAGGGTGCAGTCATCCGAGTTTACTCACAGTTATTCAGGTTCCTCAAGTAGCACTAGATAGCTGACAGTCTCCCACGTCGCACTGCGTTTACCAGGCAGGGGTTCAGCACTCCCTCAAGTATCTCAAGAGCACTTTGCGGGACCCCTCTCTGTATGTTCCTTTCTTAGCCAACTTCCTGCGCTGGGTCTCTCCCTCCTGCCCTGCGCCCTGCCACACAAAGTCCCGATCAGGTACCTTGAGATCCCTTTGGGCAACTTGGAGTTCCCGGACCTTACTTGGTGCCCTTTTCGGCAGCTTAGGTGCGGATGTGGCAACTGCACCTTGAAAGTGCAGAAGCGTCCGGTTTTCTAGCTGAGGCTTAAAGTAACTCAGCTAGTCCAGGGACCGGTTCCCTTCTTGCGGCCTGATCCCTCTGACGCTTGGCAGATTCGGGCATACGGGTGCCATCCTGCACTCACCGTACCCCCTGGGATCCCTTCTGTTACTGGAGCCTTTCTCCTCCGCTCCCCTCTCACTCTTGGGCCTCTCTTACTAGGCCCCACTCTGGAGCAGAGCTCCTGAAGAGACTCTGCTCCTCAGACTGCTCCTCTCCTCTTCTCTCTCACTGAATCCACCCCTACACATGATGGCTTCCCTTCTTATACTACTCCTGACAGTGCTCCCCTGTTCTGCATCCTCCACCCACACCACTACTTGGTTCCCCCTCACTTTTGGGTCCCCCCCACTCCAGCCAGGGACAGGGCTGCAGAAAAAGTGCATAATGCTCTTCCAGCCGGCCTGGAGTAGTGTAGTGTTGAGTGCGGGTGTTGGGGTCCCGGGCAGTACTCCATCCTTACCTGAGAGAAGGAGATGCCACACCTCTGGGTGAGGTGCAGTACCTCTGTGGCGACTGAACCTTCAGGGGCGCCACATTCCCCCCCGGTAAAACACAGCATGTCCGCGGGCTGGAACAGAGTAAAACACGGTATATTACAGACATGCAGTTTTTAGATGCATCACATATAAGATTACAAACAAACGTTTTCTTCCCTTTATGGGAGGCACTTTTTCTTAAACGTTACTGGTTACTTTTATCAAAACATTATAAAACTTTTATTCAGGTGTATAAAACATTTTTCATATAAGACATTCTTCTTAAAGTTACAGTGAGTCCCATAACCAGGTGTCCATCTCACTGGTGAAGGTGCAACATGAGTAGCATGAGGGACCCGTCTAAAAACCCTCAACGTAGGCCCTGGGCGTGGCTACAGGGCATAAGTGATCCAGGTGTTGGACCACGTCTTCGGCCACGCCAAACAGGTTTTTGTTCAGTGGTCTCTTAATATAAAACCAATAGGGGGCACTTTAATAAGTGCAACTATTTACAATGGACAGTTTTGTGACTGCTCACAGTCCTCAGTCTGCAAGTCTTTATACCTTTACGGGTAACTATTTACACAGTTCAGTTCCACCTACTCTTGCTTAGTAGCGGTGTCCCCGCCTGGGGGGTGTACTCCTGGTTTTTGCAGGCTGACCCAGCCAGGTCAGTCGCCTCTGACTGCAGGGACATGTCCTCTTCCTCCTCCTCAACCACATGATGCACTTGGAGGGCATACCACCCGCGTTCCCCGTGGTGCCTGGTATACGTGACAGGATCACCGGGGTAAAGGTTTCGATCGGTATGGCCCTGTTCCAGGTGGGGCTCAACATCCCGCCGATTAACAAAAATGTCTCAATCAAATTGCAGATCCCGGATAAAGCCCCATCCGGCTTCCAGATCAAATTTCACTATTAGTCCCTCCGCATGGGGACTAGGCCGGGTGGATTCTGACTGGCGGACCTGATCTTTGGCGACCTTGTTCCGGGCCTCCATTTGCTCCCAGCGTACCCGCCGGGTGCGCCGTTCCTTCGCCAGTTGCAGGAGTTCCTGTTTGCAGAATTCCTCTCTCTGCAGAGCTTGGGCCTGGGTCTCCTGTGGGAACCCCATCAGTCCCCCCCCCCCCCCAGTTGTCCCACCTAAATTCTTCTCCTTCTTGGCGGGCAACCGGGTGTGCTGGTACAGGGATTAGAGGGGGTTCTTGCTGGTCCTCATATTTGGCGGACCAGTCAAAAGAGGGGGCTCCATACACCCACTCGGGTGCCGGGGCTGGCGGTTCTTGGAGGGAGCCAAGCAGCAGGTCCGCGGAGTCGGCGCCCAGGGTTAGAGGTTACGGGCTCAGAAGCTTCTCTAGGGTGTACGCGCCCGGGGACGGAGGGTTCTGCAGGAGGCCCAGGAGCAGGTCAGCACCTTCAGCACCCGGAATAGGGGAACTTCTCCTACCTGCTCCTGTGCTGCACGAGGACTCCTGGCGTTCATCAGGCTTCGCCAGGGCTGGGGCACCACTGGTGACACGCAGCGCTGGCTGCCGCCGGGCTGCGATCTTCGCCAGCAGCTCCTCCTTCCACCTTGCGACTGCTGCTTGCTGGACCTTCACTTGCTGGCTCAGCTCCTGCACCTCTGCTTGGAGGAACTCGGCATCCTCCGGGGACAGCTTGGATATCGCTCCCTCCAGGGTGAGGGGGGTCGCTGGTTGCTGCAGGCCAGAGGCGGAGGTTTGGTCCTGGCTTCCGTCCATGTTGGCTGCTGGGTGCGGTCTGTCTAGACTGGTTAAGACCACACCCTGTCTCCACTGCTTCTCTCCTCCTCCTCTCCCCTTTCGGGGGCGGTTCCATGGCAGCCTGTTGTCGGTCACTCCTAAGGGCGGCCCCCCCACTTTGATAGACACATCTATATACATGGTCACTGTTGCTTGGGGCGGGCCTCGCTTTTGGCACCATTCTGGGACTCGGCCCACGATGGGAGGTGATTCCATGTTGTCTTTGAGTACGCACATAATGGCGCCTGTTCTTCTGGGGCGGGCGCTACATTCAGTAAAGAAAAACAGTCTCCAAGCGCACAATACCCGGTGATAACGGGTTTGTTTGAATCCTGTTCGTGACGCCAGGCTGAGATGACTTGCCCCGGGGAGATACGGGGGACTCGGTACCCGGGCCTTTACCTTCCTGGGATGTCACGGCAGTCGGCTCCCAGGCCAGTACCCTGGGGTCACTCTTAAAAAGGGGTTTGTTACTTGATGGGATGAATAACAGTTTTGTCTCGTGATGCCACCTGTGGTTCCTGGTAATGAGTACCAGCGCTGCTGCAGACCTCTGTAGCAGATGTTAGGGCAGCTGTGTTAGTGCGGCTCTCCACAGGCAGAGCTCAGCTCCAGGGCAGTGTAGGTGCAGATGGTGATGCAATAACTGACAGAAACAGTGGGGTGCAGTCATCCGAGTTTACTCACAGTTATTCAGGTTCCTCAAGTAGCACTAGATAGCTGACAGTCTCCCACGTCGCACTGCGTTTACCAAGCAGGGGTTCAGCACTCCCTCAAGTATCTCAAGAGCACTTAGCGGGACCCCTCTCTGTATGTTCCTTTCTTAGCCGACTTCCCGCGCTGGGTCTCTTCCTCCTGCCCTGCGCCCCGCCCACACAAAGTCCCGATCAGGTACCTTGAGATCCCTCTGGGCAACTTGGAGTTCCCGGACCTTACTTGGTGCCCTTTTCGGCGGCTTAGGTGCGGATGTGGCAACTGCACCTTGAAAGTGCAGAAGCATCCGGTTTTCTAGCTGAGACTTAAAGTAACTCGGCTAGTCCAGGGACCGGTTCCCTTCTTGCAGCCTGATCCCTCTGACGCTTGGCAGATTTGGGCGTACGGGTGCCGTCCTGCACTCATCATACCCCCTGGGATCCCTTCTGTTACTGGAGCCTTTCTCCTCCGCTCCCCTCTCACTCTTGGGCCTCTCTTACTAGGCCCCACTCTGGAGCAGAGCTCCTAAAGAGACTCTGCTCCTCAGACTACACACATGATGGCTTCCCTTCTTATACTACTCCTGACCGTGCTCCCCTGTTCTGCGTCCTCCACCCACACCCACTACTTGGTTCCCCCTCACTTTTGGTTCCCCCCCACTCCAGCCAGGGACAGGGCTGCATAAAAAGTGCATAATGCCCTTCCAGCCGGCCTAGAGTAGTGTAGTGTTGAGTGCGGGTGTTGGGGTCCCGGGCAGTACTCCATCCTTACCTGAGAGAAGGAGATGCCACACCTCTGGGTGAGGTGCAGTACCTCTGTGGCGACTGAACCCTCAGGGGCGCCACATAGTAACCTGTCTTGGTATTGCAGACCCCCCAGTCCTCTAATAACCCTGGTCGCTCTTCTCTGCACCTGCTCTAGTTCAGCTATGTCTTTCTTATGGTCGCACTAGTGACTTGTATAGAGGTAAAATTATGTTCTCCTCATGAGCATCTATGCCCCTTTTAATGCATTCCATTATTTTATTTGCCTTTGCAGCAGCTGCCTGACACTGGCCACCAAACGTGAGCTTGTCATCCACCAATACACCCAGGTCTTTTTCAGTGACAGTTTTGCCCAGTGTTTTACAATTAAGCATATAATTATACATTTTATTTCCTCTGCCCAAGTGCATTACCTTACATTTATCCCCATTAAAGCTCATTTGCCATTTATCAGCCCAAGCTTCTAGTTTATATAGATCCTCCTGTAATATAAAATTGTCCTCCTCTGTATTGATTACCCTGCAGAGTTTAGTGCCATCTGCCAATATTGAAATACTACTCTGTATGCCCCCTACAAGGTCATTAATAAATATGTTAAAAAGAAACGGGCCCAATACTGACCCCTGTGGTACCCCACTGTTAACTGAAACCCAGTCTGAGTGTTTTCCATTAATAACCACTCTTTGTTTCCTATCACTGAGCCAATTCTTAACCCACATACATATATTTTCCCCTATCCCCATTTTTCTCATTTTATGTATCAACCTTTTGTGTGGAACCGTATCAAAAGCTTTTGAAAAGTCTATATCCACAACATCCACTGCATTTCCTTGGTCCAGTCCGGAACTTGCCTCTTCATAAAAGCTGATCAGATTAGTTTGACAGGAATGGTCCCTCGTAAACCCATGTTGATATTGGGTCATGAGGTTATTCCTCTTCAGATACTCTAGTATAGCATCTCTTCGGAAACCCTCCAGGATTTTATCCACAGTAAAGGTTAAGCTTACTGGCCTATAATTTACAAGTTCGGTTTTTGCCCCCTTTTTGAATATTGGCACCACATTTGTTATACGCCAGTCCTGTGGTACAGACCCTGTTATTATGGAATCGTTAAAGATTAAAAATAATGGTCTATCTATGACTTTACTTAATTCCTGCAGTACTCGCGGGTGTATCCCATCCGGGCCCGGGGATTTGTCAACTTTAGTGATTTTTAGACGCCGCCGTACTTCCTGCTGGGTTAAGAAAGTGACATTTAATGGAGAATTTTTGTAAGTGATGGTATGGGCCCCACCGAGCGCTCATCTCATCATCGAATCTGTCTGGGATTACATGGAATGGCAGAGGATTTACACAAGCCTACATCCACAAAAGATCTGTGGTTAGTAGAGATGGGCGAACCCAAACAGTAAAGTTTGGGGTCTGTATCGAACACCTAGTGCTCGGGCACTGACCCCAAACACAGACTTCCTCAGGAAGTCCGTGTTACTGTTCGGGTTCGCCACCCCGAACATTGGGTGTTTCCTGCGCTGTCATGTGTGTGACAGCACGGGAAACACGAGCTCTGATCAGCGATAAGATCGTTACCACCGGTTAGAGCGCTGTGGGCTCAACCTCAGATGACAGCGTGAGCCCACAGCTGTGACTGTGTGTAACAGGCGTTGGCTGATGAGACACCACTACTCCCATCAGCCTATGTCTTCTGTCGCTGATAACAGTGAGAGAAAGCGGCGCTGATGGAAGTAGTCATCAGCCAGCGCCTGTGCTCCAAGTAAAAAAAAAAGTTAAAATTAATAAATAAATATTGAAATAAAAAACAGTTATACTGATCTTAATGACAAATCCCCAAAGCCCTTGTCCCCTGTGAAAAAAAAACAAAAAACATAATACTCACCTAACACCAAAGCCATTATCACCTGTAAAAGAGAAAAAAACAAAAACATAATACTCACCTGTCCACTGTAATCCATACTGTCCACGACAATCCAGATCACTTGTAGAGCAGTCACATCAGCTGATGTGACTGCTCTCCCTGGCAACCGGCTACACACTAACGCAAGCAGTGTGTAGCTGCCGTGAGAAAGTTCACCGGAGTTCATCAGCTGATGAGCCCCGGTGGTCTCACTTACAGCACCATCACTGTGGCATCAGCTGATGTGACTGCTCTACAAGTGATCCGGATCATCGTAGTTGGACAGTATGGATTATGACGAACATGTGAATATTATGGTGGTTTATTATTTTTTCTCTTTTAGAGGTGACAGTGGCTTCAGAGACAATGTGTTAGGCAAGTATTATGGTGTTTTTTCAATTTTTAATTTTTACAGGGGACAAGGGCTTCGGGGATTATTCGTTAAGGTGAGTATAACTTTTTTATTTTAATATTTATTTATTAATTTTAACTTCTTTTCACTTGGAGCACAGGCGCCGGTGGATGACTACTCCCATCAGCAGCGCCTGCTCTTGCTATTATCAGCTACAGCAGGCGTAGGCTGATGAGAGTAGTAATCTCTCATCAGCCGATGCCTGTGACCAGCGGTAAGCTTTTTACTGCTGGTCATAGTCACAGCTGTGGGCTCACTCTGACATTTGCAGCGCTCTGACCGGTGGTAATGATCTTACTGCTGATCAAAGCCCATGTTTTCTGTGCTGTGACGCAGATGACAGCATGGGAGACCACGGATGTTCGGGCCCCGCATTCAAATGAAGAATATCTCGGTACATTTGTGCATTCATCCTTCCGTCAATTATTTGAAGTTTGCCAATGCCGTATGCTGAAAAACAGCCCCACACCATGACGTTCACACCTCCAAACTTCACTGCTGGTATGGTGTTTTTGGGGTGATATGCAGTGCCTTTTAGCCTCCAAACATGATATTATGGCTTCCAAAAAGTTACATTTTGGTCTCATCTGACAAAACTATTTTCTCCAGCATTTCACAGGCTTGTCTAAATATTGTTGAGCAAACTGTAAATGCACTTGAACATGCTTTTTGTTCAACAATGGGGTCTTGCATGGTGAGCATGCATACAGGCCATGAAGGTTGAGTGCATTGCTTATAGTTTTCTTTGAAATAATTGTACCTGCTGATTACATGTCTTTCTGTAGCTCTCCACAAGTGGTCCTTGGCTCTTGGACAACTCTTCTGATAACTCTTTTCACTCCACTGTCTGAAATTTTGCGAGGAGCACCTAGTCGTGGCCGGTTCATGGTGAAATTATGTTGTTTCCACTTCCAGATTTTGGCCCCAACAGTGTGACGCGCCCCCTGGGCCAGTGTTGTTGGGGATACCCGGAGCCGGATCAGATGGGGGTTGTAGTCTCCGAGTGGCTGTGACCCGGTCCGTGCCCAGGGTGTCAAGCTCAGTGTGTGGCAGTCCTTATGATGTTACTAGATGTTCTTTTGTGTCGACTACGCCACCCGTTGATTTGCGGTCAAAAGGCCGCCGCTGCAGCAGGGTCCGCTGAGGCTGTTGGTATGTGTGCAGCTTTGGTAGTATAACCCCCAACGGGAGGGGTATAGCCTCAGGGGGTCAGATGTAGAGGATGGTGGTTGTGAAGGTGCAGGATGAATCAGCAAGAAGACTCAGAGTCGGGCTGTGCAGTTCAGGGGTTTTTACTTACGGGTGTTCTTATGGTCACTCTGGCCTGAAGCGACCACCCGAGCCGTGCTGCGTCCACCAGGTCCTGGATTCGGCTAACCCCCAGGCAGTTCTGGAGTGTGGTCCTGAGCTCCTGTCTGACTTTCCCTCTCTTCTGGCCGTTCTCACCAGGGATCCACCTATGTCCGGCTCCCTCGGGTCTCTTGGTGGGTACACCTCCTCTGGGTTCCCTGACCCTATACTTGGTCTGCCTTCCTGGTGGATGTGGTGAGGGTCGTGGCAGATCCTGCCCACGACCTCCGGTCTCTGGCTAAGGTGTGCTTTTCTCTCTGCCAGCTTGGGATCCGGTACCCTAGGTGCCAACTCTTCACCCTCTGATCTAATTTTGGGTTCTTGGAGTTCCCTCTTGTTTTCTCTGGGTCCTTCAGACTCCTCTCTCTCTCTTGGCCTTGGAGCTGGGTCCAGCCGGAACCACAACTCCCTGTCAGCCCTTCTGGCTGAGCTTCTCTGCTCTGCTCCTCTGACTAAACTCTGACAGACTGACCCTGATCTAAGATGGTTCCCACCTTATATACTCCCTCTATGTGTGAGCTCAGGTGACCAGCACCCAATGAGCTCCTAGCACTACCCAGACTGCTCCCCCTATCTGCCCCTACACTACTGGGATGTTCCACCCCCCTCCCACTCCAGCCAGGAACAGACACTGTCGTACCTGCACATTTCTCTAGTGGGAGTACCATCGGTCTGTTCCTCGGAAATGGGATGTGTGTAGTGCATGCAGCTAACTGAGCTCAGTTCCACACTCCATCCTTACCCGGGAGTGGAATACCACACCTCTGGGTTGAGGTGCAATACCCCTGTAGCAGCCGAATCCTCAGGGTGCTACATTCCCCCCTGGTAAATCACAGCACGTCCTCGGGCTGTAAGATATAAACAAAAACATCCAAAACATACAATTTTTTTCATAAACATAAACATATAAAACATCATAAAACATCATCAGCAGCAATAAACTTTTCATATAAACATTCTTGTTTCTGGTTCCTCCGGTCACGGTGTAACTTGTGACCGGGTAAAGTGCGACAGTCTCCTTTAAGAAAAA
Source organism: Phyllobates terribilis (assembly GCF_046119375.1). NCBI lineage: Eukaryota > Metazoa > Chordata > Amphibia > Anura > Dendrobatidae > Phyllobates > Phyllobates terribilis. Next base: position 492,715,379 of record NW_027362771.1, on the reverse strand, counting down.
CAACAGTTTCCTATAAAACCGGTAGGGGGCGCTTTAGGAAGCGCAACTATATACAAGGGGATATGGCCGCTCTCAGTCCTCGGCCAGGTATTAGGGAGGATTGACCGCTCTCAGTCCTCGGTCAGTGGGAATAGGGACACACGGGGTTAACAGTTCACTCTTGTCTGGTCCCAACGGGGACTATAATAGCAGCAACAGTTTTTGGTACCCTTACGGGTAACTATATACAGTCTCTTCACTACCGTACTCAACGACGGCGTCCTCCTGCTCCTTCTTGTTGGTCAGTTTCAGTTTCAGACCCGTCCGGGTCCTCTTGCTCCTCCTCACACCGCAGCTCCTCCTCCGTCAGGCGATGCACATGGAGGGCGTAGGGTCCTTTGGCACACTTGTGCCGGGTGAAGGTGACCTCGTCCCCTACATACAGGTCACGACCTCTGTGTCCCTCCGGTAGGTGGGACTCAACGTCTCTCCTGGTCACGAAGACGTCGCCTGGGGTGCGGTGATCTCTGATGAAACCCCACCCATGCTGCAGATTGAACTTTATCACAGTCCCGATGGTACGGGGACCATGCGCTGCACGGGGGTTTCTCCTGGTCCGGCTCTTCTGCTCCGCGCTCCTTATTTGGGCTTGTTGTTCCCGGACCCGCCTCTCTCTCCGCTCCCTCTCAAAGACCTCGAGCTGCTGGCGGCAGCACTCTGCACGCTCCGCTGCGGCTGCCCGAGTCTCCTGAGTGAACCCCATGAGGTCTTCTCCGGTGGGATCCCACTCAAACTGGGTCTCTTCTAGCGGGGGCGAGATCCTCTTCATGGGCTTTGGAGCCGGGATCAGGGGTTCGCACATGGCCCTTGCTTTTTGCAGCTCCAGCTGGATGTATTCCTGGGGCCATACGAAGGGCTGCCCATCCGGGCACGTATGCTGGGCGAACAGGTCCTCACCCAGGTGCGGTACTTTAGGTGTTATGGGCGCCGTGGTGGTAGCGGCGCCCGGGTTAACCAGGCCTTGCGACCAGGCCTGGGGCACCTTGAAAGTAAAGGGCACCGTAAGAACGGCGGCGCCCTGTGTTACTTGGCCCTGCGACCAGGCCGGGGGCTCCGCGGAGGTAGGGGGCGCTGTTGGTATTGCGTCGCCCGGCGGTACTAGGCCTTGCGAGCAGGCCGGTGGTATTTCCTGCTTGGCCACGCTCGGGGTCGAGGCGTGTGACGTCACAGGGGTCGCGGCTTCCGTTTGAGGCCTAGTCTGCGGCGGTGACGTTGCAGCGACGGGCACGGCAGGGGGTACTTCGGGCTCTGCGACGGGGAGCTGGGGCAGGCACGCGATTTCCCAGGTCGGGGTAGTGACGTCCCCTTTACCTGCCTCCATTCGTTCGGCTCCCTTCTCGGCGCCGTCTCCGGCCTTCAGTCCTCCTGCGCCATCCTCAGAGGCGGTCTGTCTCCTCGTCTCGGGCGGCGTGCTCCGCTGACGGGTGCCGGTCTGCTGGGCCATCTCTCGGCTCCACTCCGCCAACGTCTCTCGCTGCACCCGGGCCATCCTCCGTGCGAGGCCCTCCAGCGCGGTCTGTGCACACTCCCGGTCTCGGGGGAGCTGTGCTAGGATCTCCAGCAGGCCTTCTGGAGTGGCGACCTGCAACAGGCTCCTGACCACTGGGTCGGTGCTGCCTGGAGTGGCGGCCCGCATCAGGCTCCTGACCACTGGGTCGGTGCTGCCTGACTCTCCCTCCATCTCCGGGTAGGCTCTCTCTGGACTCTCTTCCAGACGTCTTGTCTCCGGGTGCGCTCTCTCCAGACTGCTCCAGGCGACACCCATCTTTGTTCTCTTGTTCTGTCTCCGCCCACATCGAGGGTGGTCCCGGGGCAACTTCAGTTCCAGGGGCAGTTCTCTTACGCTGATGGACACTTCCAGCATCACAGTCTCTGTTGGTGGGCGCGGTTTCTGCTTTTGGCGCCATTCTTCGACCTGGCCCACGATGGGAGGTGGTCTCTTGCCACCCTCTGGCACAACCATAATGGCGTCCGCTCCCCCAGGGCGGGAAATCTTTGGAAATGGCGGGAATCGTCTCCCAGTGGCGGGAAACTCCATGGATGGCGGGAAAAAGCTGCAAATGGCGGACAACCGGCGGGAAACGACCTGTGATGGGGCCCGATGGCGGGGACCCTCCGGAACCGGCAGGAGACTTCTTTTTAAGGTAACGGTGAACTTTTCTTCAGGCACGCAGTACCCGGTTGTTGCGGGCACGTGATCCTGCCGACTACGCCAAAGTTGACGCGCCCCCTGGGCCAGTGTTGTTGGGGATACCCGGAGCCGGATCAGATGGGGGTTGTAGTCTCCGAGTGGCTGTGACCCGGTCCGTGTCCAGGGTGTCAAGCTCAGTGTGTGGCAGTCCTTATGATGTTACTAGATGTTCTTTTGTGTCGACTACGCCACCCGTTGATTTGCGGTCAAAAGGCCGCCGCTGCAGCAGGGTCCGCTGAGGCTGTTGGTATGTGTGCAGCTTTGGTAGTATAACCCCCAACGGGAGGGGTATAGCCTCAGGGGGTCAGATGTAGAGGATGGTGGTTGTGAAGGTGCAGGATGAATCAGCAAGAAGACTCAGAGTCGGGCTGTGCAGTTCAGGGGTTTTTACTTACGGGTGTTCTTATGGTCACTCTGGCCTGAAGCGACCACCCGAGCCGTGCTGCGTCCACCAGGTCCTGGACTCGGCTAACCCCCAGGCAGTTCTGGAGCGTGGTCCTGAGCTCCTGTCTGACTTTCCCTCTCTTCTGGCCGTTCTCACCAGGGATCCACCTATGTCCGGCTCCCTCGGGTCTCTTGGTGGGTACACCTCCTCTGGGTTCCCTGACCCTATACTTGGTCTGCCTTCCTGGTGGATGTGGTGAGGGTCGTGGCAGATCCTGCCCACGACCTCCGGTCTCTGGCTAAGGTGTGCTTTTCTCTCTGCCAGCTTGGGATCCGGTACCCTAGGTGCCAACTCTTCACCCTCTGATCTAATTTTGGGTTCTTGGAGTTCCCTCTTGTTTTCTCTGGGTCCTTCAGACTCCTCTCTCTCTCTTGGCCTTGGAGCTGGGTCCAGCCGGAACCACAACTCCCTGTCAGCCCTTCTGGCTGAGCTTCTCTGCTCTGCTCCTCTGACTAAACTCTGACAGACTGACCCTGATCTAAGATGGTTCCCACCTTATATACTCCCTCTATGTGTGAGCTCAGGTGACCAGCACCCAATGAGCTCCTAGCACTACCCAGACTGCTCCCCCTATCTGCCCCTACACTACTGGGATGTTCCACCCCCCTCCCACTCCAGCCAGGAACAGACACTGTCGTACCTGCACATTTCTCTAGTGGGAGTACCATCGGTCTGTTCCTCGGAAATGGGATGTGTGTAGTGCATGCAGCTAACTGAGCTCAGTTCCACACTCCATCCTTACCCGGGAGTGGAATACCACACCTCTGGGTTGAGGTGCAATACCCCTGTAGCAGCCGAATCCTCAGGGTGCTACAAGTGCTCACTGGAACCTTCAGTAGTTTAGAAATTCTTCTGTAACCAATGCCATCAGTATGTTTTGCAACAATAAGATTTCGACGGTCTTGAGACAGCTCACTGGTTTTACCCATCATGAAATGCTTCTTGTGTGGTACCTTGGTAATGAAACTCCTTTTTATAGGACATCAGTTGAACCAGCTGATATTATTTTTCACTAAGTGCCAGCGTTGCTTTCTAATTACTAATAGATTTCATCTGGTGTGATGACTTTCCATGGCTTTTTACACTTCTTTCTTCATGTGTTCAACACCTTTTCCCTGTGTCATTTTTTATTATTACACATATCTGAATTTATGAACATCTATGGTTTGATTTCTCTGCCTGCGTGGATTGGCTGGATGGGTTGTTACCGGCATCTGGTGAGAATTTCATGTTAATAGCGCTTTTAGACATATATTTACTTAGAAAATTGATGATGTGTTCAACACTTATTTTACCCACTCTATATAATATATATATATATATATATATATATATATATATATATATATATATATATACATATACAGTACAGACCAAAAGTTTGGACACACCTTCTCATTTAAAGATTTTTCTGTATTTTCATGACTATGAAAATTGTACATTCACACTGAAGGCATCAAAACTATGAATTAACACATGTGGAATTATATACTTAACAAAAAAGTGTGAAACAACTGAAAATATGTCTTATATTCTAGGTTCTTCAAAGTAGCCACCTTTTGCTTTGATGACTGCTTTGCACACTCTTGGCATTCTCTTGGTGAGCTGCAAGAGGTAGTCACCGGAAATGGTTTTCACTTCACAGGTGTGCCCTGTCAGGTTTAATAAGTGGGATTTCTTGCCTTATAAATGGGGTTGGGACCATCAGTAGGGCGGCACGGTGGCGCAGTGGTTAGCACTGCAGCCTTGCAGCGCTGGGGTCCTGGGTTCAAATCCCACCAAGTACAACATCTGCAAGGAGTTTGTATGTTCTCCCCGTGTTTGCGTGGGGTTTCTCTGGTTTTACTGATAGAGAATCTAGATTGTGAGCCCCGATGGGGACAGCAACAATAATGTATGTAAAGCGCTGCGGAATATGTTAGCGCTATATAAAAATAAAGATTATTATTATTATCAGTTGTGTTGTGCAGAAGTCAGGTGGATACACAGCTGATAGTCCTACTGAATAGACTGTTAGAATTTGTATTATGGCAAGAAAAAAGCAGCTAAGTAAAGAAAAACGAGTGGCCATCATTACTTTAAGAAATGAAGGTCAGTCAGTCCGAAAAATTGGGAAAACTTTGAAAGTGTCCCCAAGTGCACTTGCAAAAACCATCAAGCGCTACAAAGAAACTGGCTCACATGAGGACCACCCCAGGAAAGGAAGACCAAGAGTCACCTCTGCTTCTGGGGATAAGTTTATCCGAGTCACCAGCCTCAGAAATCGCAGGTTAACAGCAGCTCAGATTAGAGACCAGGTCAATGCCACACAGAGTTCTAGCAGCAGACACATCTCTTCAACAACTGTTAAGAGGAGACTTTGTGCAGCAGGCCTTCATGGTAAAAGAGCTGCTAGGAAACCACTGCTAAGGACAGGCAACAAGCAGAAGAGACTTGTTTGATGCCTTCAGTGTGAATGTACAATTTTCATAGTCATGAAATTACAGAAAAATCTTTAAATGAGGAGGTGTGTCCAAACTTTCGGTCTGTACTGTATATATATATATATATATATATATATATATATATTATTTTTTACGCACTGCCTTAGTCTTTCTGCTATTTTTGCATAAAAGGCTGAAAAAATTGTTGAAATTGCCTTCAATTCATGGGCAAATCATCTCATCATACTATTCCCCAAACTGTCCTGACAATGCAATAAATCTAAAAACAGCTGAAAATGGAGAATTTTCTTCAATTGTGCAAAATTAGCATTTTCCGGGAGCTCCAGAAACCAGTGAATGATCTGGCAGAGTTAACCCTGAAGAAAAATGACGCTGGTTTTAGAACTAAATTTGACCCATCTCGTTATGTTACAACATATTTTATTCCCTAATTCATTCTGCCATTTCTCCCCAGCCACTGTCATAGGCATTTACTAATGATCCCGTTTTGGTCAGCATCCTTATTACTGACACCAAACAATTGTACCCTAAAGACCTGATATCAGATATTCTCTAGATTTAACATTTGGAAGGAAATTACAATACTGGCAACAAACTCTAAATACTAGACTCCTTGGAACAGCCTGCAAATGTCATGGATCTGGTGCTACAGAACCCTTGGTGGTTTACTCTGATACACTGGAGCTCAGGTGTTGAAAAGCAAGCAGACCGGACTTTTATTTTTCTGCTCTGAGAGCAATATGGTATCAGTAATCTAAACTCCACAGCGGAGCTTCAGGCCGTTCTATGTCTAAATACGGCACCATAAACCACTGTTCATTTCAAAATCAGCGAGGAAATGCAATGTGACATCTCCACCCACTTCCACCAAAACCACATCTAGTGGAGCAGCCATAAGGTAAATTATTTAATAGGAAAATACAAGGAAAGCACTGTATTTCCTACAGCTCACGATTTCCACAGTTCAGAAGTCTGAAGTTCCTCTTCTAATGTTATGTATGCTGTACATGATGAAGAATGATAAACAGCAATGGCTGCCAATAAACAGCCTATAGGGGGTTATGACGCGCCCCCTGGGCCATATTCTTTAGGGGAATACCCGGAGCCGGATCAGATGGGGGTTGTAGTCTCCGAGTGGCTGTGACCCGGTCCGTGCCCAGGGTGTCAAGCTCAGAGTATGTGGCAGTCCTACAGATGTTATAAAGTTCTTTATGTCGACTACGCCACCCGTTGTATTGCGGTCACTATGGCCGCCGCTGCAGCAGGGTCCGCTGAGGCTGATGGTGTTGGTGCAGCTTTTGGTAGTATAACCCCCAACGGGTGGGGTATAGCCTCAGGGGGTCAGGTGCAGAGGATGGGGGTTGTGGTGGTGCAGCATAGATGTTAAATGAAGACAGAGTCGGGTTGTGCAGTTTAGGGTATTTACTCACTGCTGATGTTCCGGTCACTCTAGCTTCAAGTGACCACCCGAGCCGTGCTGCGTCCACCAGGTCCTGGATTCAGCAAACCCCCAAACAAGTCCGGAGCGTGACCCTGAGCTCTCCTTCTGTCCTTTCCTCTGGCCGTCCCCACTAGTGATCCACCTAGGTCCAGCTCCCTCGGGCCTTCTGTTGGGAGACCCTTGGCCTTGGGTTCCCTGACCCTCCACGTGGTTTGCCTTCGGGGTGGATGTGGTGGGTGGCCGTGGCAGACGCTGCCCACGGCCTCCGGTCTCTGGCTAGGGTGTGCTTTTGCCCCCACCAGTTTGGGATCCGGTACCCTATTGCCGACTCTTCACCCGGGGATTGAATTTGGGTTCTCAGAGTCCTCTCTTTGTCCCCTCTGGGTCTTTCCTTCTCTGCTCCACTCTCTCTCTGCAGGCTCATCTGGACCTCTGCTTCTTACTCTGACAGACTGACTCCTCTGCAAAGACTGACCCTGATCTTAGATGGTGCCCACCTTAAATACTCCCTCTATGTGTGAGCTCAGGTGACCAGCACCCAATGAGCTCCTATCTTTACCCAGGCTGCTCCCCCTATCTGCCCCTACACTACTTGGGATGTACCACCCCCCTCCCACTCCAGCCAGGAACAGACTCGGTCGTACCTGCACATTTCTAAGTGGGAGTACCGTCGGCCTGTTCCTCGGAAATGGGATGTATGTAGTGCATGCAGCCTACCGAGCTCAGGTCCACACTCCATCCTTACCCGGGAGTGGAATATCACACCTCTGGGTTGAGGTGCAATACCCCTGTAGCAGCCGAATCCTCAGGGTGCTACATTCCCCCCTGGTAAATCACAGCACGTCCTCGGGCTGTAAGATCAAAACACCATAAAACATACAAATTTTTGCATAAACATATAAAACATCATTCAAAACATTATATATATATATATCAATAAAACTTTTCATATAAAACATTCTCGTCGCCTCTGGCTCCTCCTCCGGTCACTGTGCAACGTGTGACCGGGTAAAGTGCGACAGTCTTTTCTTGAAAAATGGTTTTCCTATAAAACCGGTAGGGGGCGCTTTAGGAAGCGCAACTATTTACAAAAGGGAAGGTGGCCGCTCTCAGTCCTCGGCCAGGTAATGGGAATAGGGAGGAATGACCGCTCTCAGTCCTCGGTCAGTGGGATTTAAGGGTTAAACGGGTAAACAGTTCACACTTGCTGGTCCCAACGGGGACTATGATAGCAGCAGTAACAGTTCACGGTGCCCCGACGGGCAACTATATACAGCTTCTGCTTCGCTGTACTTAACGACGACGTCCTCCTGCTCTTTCTTTATGTTTTCCTTTAGCTTCAGACCCGTCCGGGTCCTCTTGTTCTTCCTCCTCACACCGCAGCTCTTCCTCCGTCAGGCGATGCACATGGAGGGCGTAGGGTCCTTTGGCACACTTGTGCCGGGTGAAGGTGACCTCGTCCCCGATGTAAAGGTCACGACCTCTGTGTCCCTCCGGTAGGTGGGACTCAACGTCTCTCCTGGTCACAAAGACGTCGCCTGGGGTGCGGTGGTCTCGGATGAAGCCCCACCCATGCTGCATGTTAAACTTGATCACAGTCCCGGTGGTGCGGGGACTATGTGCTGCACGGGGGTCTCTCCTGGCCCGGCTCTTCTGCTCCGCGCTCCTTATCTGGGCTTGTTGTTCCCGGATCCGCCTCTCTCTCCGCTCCCTCTCGAAGACCTCGAGCTGTTGGCGGCAGCACTCAGCACGCTCCGCTGCAGCTGCCCGAGTCTCCTGAGTGAACCCCATGAGGTCTTCTCCGGTGGGGTCCCACTCAAACTGGGTCTCTTCTAGCGGGGGCGAGATCCTCTTTACGGGCTTTGGAGCCGGGATCAGGGGTGCACACATGGCCCCAGCCTTCCTCTGCCGTTCCAGTTCATGATATTCTTGGGGCCAGATGAAAGGCTGCCCATCCGGGCACGTGTGTTGGTTAAACAGGTCCTCTCCCAGATGCGGCACTCTTGGTCTTATGGGCGCGGTGGTGTTAGCGCCCGGGTTGCCCGGGCCTTGCGGCCAGGCCTGGGGTATCTGGAAGGTGAAGGGCACCGTAAGGACGGCGGCGCCCTGGGCTACTTGGCCCTGCGACCAGGCCGGGGGCTCCGCGGAGGTAGGGGGCGCTGTTGGTATTGCGGCGCCCGGGGGTACTAGGCCTTGCGACCAGGCTGGTGGTACTTCCTGCTTGGTCACGCTCGGGGTCGAGGCGTGTGACGTCACAGGGGTCGCGGCTCCCGTTTGAGGCCTAGTCTGCGGCGGTGACGTTGCAGCGACGGGCACGGCAGGATAGACTTCGGGCTCTGCGACGGGGAGCTGGGGCAGGTACGCGGTTTCCCGGTTTGGGGTATAAACGTCCCCTTTACCTGCCTCCACTCGTTCGGCTCCCTTCTCGGCGCCGTCTCCGGCCTTCAGTCCTCCCGCGCCATCCTCAGAGGCGGTCTGTCTCCTCGTCTCGGGTGGCGTGCTCCGCTGACAGGTCTCGGTCTGCTGGGCCATCTCACGGCTCCACTCCGCCAACGTCTCTCGCTGTACCCGGGCCATCCTCCTTGCGAGGCCCTCCAGAGCGGTCTGTGCACACTCCCGGTCTCGGGGGAGCTGTGCTAGGACCTCCACTAGGCCTAGTGGGGTCGTTGTTTCCAGCAGGCTCCTGACCAACGGGTCGGTGCTGCTCTGCTCTCCTACAGTTGTCTCCAGCAGGCTCCTGGCCAGCGGGCCGGTGCTGCTCTGCTCTCCCTCCTCTGTTTCTAGCAGGCTCCTGGCCAACGGGCCGGTGCTGCTCTGCTTTCTCACCATCTCCGGGTAAGCTCCTCCGATACTCTTCTCCAGGCTTCTTGCCTCCGGGTGCGCTCTCTCCAGACTGCTCCAAGCGACACCCATCTTTGTTCTCTCCTTTCGTCTCCTCCCACTTCGAGGGCGGTCCCGGGGCCACTTGGTGATTGTCAGCTCCAGGGGCAGTTCTTTCACGCTGACAGACACCTCTAGCATCACAGTCTCTGTCGGTGGGGGCGGTTTCCACTTTTGACGCCATTTTCGGTCCTGGCCCACGATGGGAGGCGGCCTCTCGCCACCCTCTGGCACGCCCATAATGGCGTCCGCTCTTCCAAGGCGGGAAACCCCCGGAAATGGCGGGAATCGTCTCCCAGTGGCGGGAAACTCTGCAGATGGCGGGAAAACGCTGTTAATGGCGGACAACCGGCTGGAATCGACCTGTGATGGGGTCCGATGGCGGGGACCCTCCGGAACAGGCAGGAGACTTCTTTTTGAGGTAAACTTGTTCTTTTCTTCAGGCACGCAGTACCCGGTTGTTGTGGGCACGTAATCCTGCCGACTACGCCAAAGTTGACGCGCCCCCTGGGCCATATTCTTTAGGGGAATACCCGGAGCCGGATCAGATGGGGGTTGTAGTCTCCGAGTGGCTGTGACCCGGTCCGTGCCCAGGGTGTCAAGCTCAGAGTATGTGGCAGTCCTACAGATGTTATAAAGTTCTTTATGTCGACTACGCCACCCGTTGTATTGCGGTCACTATGGCCGCCGCTGCAGCAGGGTCCGCTGAGGCTGATGGTGTTGGTGCAGCTTTTGGTAGTATAACCCCCAACGGGTGGGGTATAGCCTCAGGGGGTCAGGTGCAGAGGATGGGGGTTGTGGTGGTGCAGCATAGATGTTAAATGAAGACAGAGTCGGGTTGTGCAGTTTAGGGTATTTACTCACTGCTGATGTTCCGGTCACTCTAGCTTCAAGTGACCACCCGAGCCGTGCTGCGTCCACCAGGTCCTGGATTCAGCAAACCCCCAAACAAGTCCGGAGCGTGACCCTGAGCTCTCCTTCTGTCCTTTCCTCTGGCCGTCCCCACTAGTGATCCACCTAGGTCCAGCTCCCTCGGGCCTTCTGTTGGGAGACCCTTGGCCTTGGGTTCCCTGACCCTCCACGTGGTTTGCCTTCGGGGTGGATGTGGTGGGTGGCCGTGGCAGACGCTGCCCACGGCCTCCGGTCTCTGGCTAGGGTGTGCTTTTGCCCCCACCAGTTTGGGATCCGGTACCCTATTGCCGACTCTTCACCCGGGGATTGAATTTGGGTTCTCAGAGTCCTCTCTTTGTCCCCTCTGGGTCTTTCCTTCTCTGCTCCACTCTCTCTCTGCAGGCTCATCTGGACCTCTGCTTCTTACTCTGACAGACTGACTCCTCTGCAAAGACTGACCCTGATCTTAGATGGTGCCCACCTTAAATACTCCCTCTATGTGTGAGCTCAGGTGACCAGCACCCAATGAGCTCCTATCTTTACCCAGGCTGCTCCCCCTATCTGCCCCTACACTACTTGGGATGTACCACCCCCCTCCCACTCCAGCCAGGAACAGACTCGGTCGTACCTGCACATTTCTAAGTGGGAGTACCGTCGGCCTGTTCCTCGGAAATGGGATGTATGTAGTGCATGCAGCCTACCGAGCTCAGGTCCACACTCCATCCTTACCCGGAAGTGGAATATCACACCTCTGGGTTGAGGTGCAATACCCCTGCAGCAGCCGAATCCTCAGGGTGCTACAGTTACACCAAAGACCCTGCCTGTATATAAGGGCACATACATGGAACCTTTATGGCAGAGCACCATAGCTTTGTGGCACCCGGCTAACATAAACTGGACATAAAACGCCATTGTAGAGGCTCTGTGCACCTCTATGGGCTCATTCTGATATCAGTTTTTCTTGTACCTTATACATGTGATAGTCTAGGGCAATTCATTTTTCCGAGGGGCCATATGAGAGACTTTGCCTGTTGCAGAGGGCCAAACCAATAGGTTAAAGTTAATTCTGCTCAATATTAATATTATCATATAATTATAATTACTATTTTAAATTAATATTAATTGTATCACTTAATACTGAGAAGAATTAAGTATGCTGACACCCACCTATATACACTGTGTTCCAAATTATTATGCAAATAATATTTTCTCAGATTTTCCCAAATTACCTATATGAATTGCAGTCATTGTAATTTTCCAGTCAAATAACTATTAGAGTACAATTGAAAGGTTTTTGTACAAACTGCCTATGATAACAGTATATTTTTTAAAAAATAAAACACTCAAACTGCACTCAAAATGCATGTTCCAAATTATTATGCACAGCAGAGTTTTCAACCTTTTCATTTTAATAAAGAACAAAAAAATGGTCATTTTTGAAATTATAAGCATTAGCAGGTTATTACAAACTGAAATCAAACAGTTTTCAACTCAAAACTTTATTCTAGGTGATGTTACATTTGCACATAGGACCGCTTGTTCGAAAGGAGCTTCTGAACTCTCTCGTCCATTGAATTTGTCAGGTTTTGGATGGTTTCTGCTTCAATTGTTTTGCATGAGGACAGAATACCCTCCCAGAGCTGTTGCTTAGATGTGAACTGCCTCCCGCCATTATAGACACTCCTTTTGATGATGCTCCAGAGGTTCTCAATGGGGTTGAGGTCAGGGGAGCATGGGGGCCACACCATAAGTTTGTCCCCTTTTATGCCCATAGGCAGCCAGAGATGCAGATGTTTTATGTGCAGCATGAGACGGGGCATTATCATGCATGAAAATGATCTTGCTGTGGAATACACGGTTCTTCTTCTTGAACCATGGCAGGAAGTGCTGTTTGAGAAACTCAACATACATTATGGAGTTCATCTTTACCCCTTCAGGGATCCTAAAGGGGCCGACAATCTCTCTCTCCATGACTCCAGCCCAAAACATTACTCCACCTCCTCCTTGTTGGCGCCGTAACCGTGTTTGCATGGGGTGTCCATCAACCAGCCATCCTCCACTTCATCCATCTGGACCATCGAGCGTTGCACGGCACTCATCGGTGAACAAAACAGTTTTGAAGTCAGTCTTCATGTATTGTTTGGCCCACTGGAGCCGTTTCTGCTTGTGTACAGTGGATAGAGGAGGTCGACAGGACAGCTTACGCACAGCTGCAAACCTCTGAAAGACCCTGCATCTTGTTGTTCGGGGGACGTTGGAGGCACCAGGAGCTTCAAAAACTTGTCTGTTGCTATGACAAGGCTTTTTTGCCGCTGCTCTTTTAACCTGACGTAATTGCCTGTAGGAAAGAGTCCTCAATTTTCCCTTATCAGCACGCACACGTGTGTACTGTGAATCAGCTACACACTTCTTGATTGTGCGATGATCAGGATGAAGTGTCTTGGCAATGTTGATTGTAGTCATGCCTTGACCTAAATACTCCACAATTTGTTGCTTCTCAGCAGCCGACACATCCTTTTTCTTTCCCATTTTGCCAGAAAATGTAGGCTGCTTAATAATGTGGGACAGCCTTCTTAAGTAGTCTTGCCTTTCATTGGACACACCTGCCAAACTATCTAGCACAGGTGTCTGCAATTGCTTAGAGTGATATAAAGAGCCCTGACACACATCACCATCAATGAGTTTAACTGACAAACAAAAAAATTCTTACCTTATCACTCCTAAACACTTTTTGCATAATAATTTAGAACACAGTGTATACCGTATGAGCTCCCAAATAGCTCCCTATGTAGGGTATGAGTCCCCAATTAGCCTCCTAAATACAGTATGAGCCCCCACATAGCCCCCTGTATACAGTATTAGCCAACACACAGCCCCTTATATACAGTTTGAGCTCTCACATAACCCCCTATGAGCCCCCACATAGCCCTTCTATATACAGACTCACATCCCACACACAGCACCTTATATACATTATGAGCGTTCACATAATCCCCTATGTACAGTATGAGCCCCCACATAGCCTCCCATATACAGACACACATCCCACACACAGTCAGATATAAAAAAGAAGACACACAAAATCACCTTGCCCTTGTTCCCCTGGCGCTCTGCTCCAGTCTTTGCTGCGTGCACTTACACTCCGCACAGCAGACGTGATGTAGTGACTAGTGTTGAGCCACCCCCGTAGTGTTCGGGTTCGGTTCGGTTCGTCGAACACCGGGATGTTCGAGGAACTGTTCGTCGAACTGTTCGTCGAACACCTTAGAACACCGTCGAACACCGTTAAAACCAATGGCAGGCAAACAAAAACACATAGAAACACATAGAAAACACCTGCAAAGGTGTCCAAAAGCTGACAAACTGCTCAGAAGACACTCTCTTTAAAAAAGCCGGCCGGCAAATTCAGCAGCGGCATACACCGGTACCCGACAATTTAGACAAGAAGGAATAGAGCATCACACATAGATTAGATAGATAGAAACATGTCAGTCAAACATATAAGAAGCACAGTGACAGTGTTGGTTACTGCACTTGTCATTTAGTGTAAAGGATTTATTAAAAAAAATATTAGTGTTTTCATGCACCGTCTCTTTAAAAAAGCCGGCCGGCAATTCAGCATCTGTACCCGACAATTTATAACAGAACAGAATAGAGCTTCACACATAGATTAGATAGATAGAAACATGTCAGTCACATATATATGAAGTACAGTGATAGTGTTGGTTACTGTACTTGTCATTTAGTATTAAAATAAAGGATTTATTATTAAAAAAATTGGCGTGGGGTTCCCCTTAATTTTAGGCTCTAGCGGAGGTTAAGCAGACGGCTGGGGCAGATGTTTGAAGCCTGGGAAGGGGGTAATACCCACGGAGCTTCCCAGGCTACTAATATCAGCCCCCAGCTGAATACATAGCCTTTACTAGCTATTAAAATGGGGGACCCCCCAAAAAAAATGACGTGGGGTCCCCCCTAATTTAATAGCTAGCAAAGGCTAGGCAGACAGCTGGGGGCTGATATTAATAGCCCAGGAAGGGAGCCATGAATATTGGCCCCCTCCCAGGCTAGAAACACCAGCCGTCAGCCGCCCCAGAAATGGCGCATTCATAGGATGCGCCAATTCTGGCACTTAGCCTCGCTCTTCCACGCTGCCCTGGTGCGGTGGCAGGGGGTAATAGGGTTGGGGTTGATGTCAGCTTATAATGCCAGCTGACATCAAGCCCAGGTTAGTAATGGAGAGGCGTCTATAAGACACCCCCATTACTAACCCCATAGTCAAAGTTAAAAAAAACACAAACACCCAGAATAAAGTCCTTTAATTGAAATAAAGACACAATCCTTTATTGTTCTAAATTAAACCATACTTACCATCACACCCATTCCAGCTGAAGCCAACGATCTCCTGCAATAAAAGAAAAATAATAAAGCAACCTCATCCTTACCTTTCCATGGTTCCCACGACAGCTTCAGCTCTGCTACATCGAGATGACAGGCTGGACCGCAGCAGAACGCTGCCATCCAGCCTGTCATCCCGCAGACACTGAGAAGCGCAGGCTTGCTTGCGCTGCTCAGCGTCTCTCTGTGACGACATCCAGATGAGCCGAGTTCATGTCCAATGAACTCGGCTCACCTCATGCACGTCACTGACAGCGTGGGAAAATTCTCACGCTGAAGCGCTGATTGCAGGAGAATTTTCCCACGCTGTCATTGACGTGCAGGAGGTGAGCTGAGTTCATTGGACATGAGCTCACCTCATGCACATCACTGACAGCGTGGGAGAATTCTCCTGCACTCAGCACTTCAGCGTGAGAATTTTCCCACGCTGTCAGTGACGTGCATGAGGTGAGCCGAGTTCATTGGACATGACCTCGGCTCATCTGGATGCCGTCACAGCGAGACAGTGAGGAGCGCAAGCATGCCTGCGCTTCTCAGTGTCTGCGGGATGACAGACTGGATGGCAGCGTTCTGCTGCGGTCCAGCCAGTCATCTCGATGTAGCAGAGCTGAAGCTGTCGTGGGAACCATGGAAAGGTAAGGATGAGGTTGGTTTATTATTTTTCTTTTATTGCAGGAGATCGTTGGCTTCAGCTGGAATGGGCGTGATGGTAAGTATGGTTTAATTTAGAACAATAAAGAATTGTGTCTTTATTTCAATTAAAGGACTTTATTCTGGGTGTTGTGTTTTTTTTAAATACTTTACTAGAAATTCATGGCGGTCATGTCTAATACTGGCGTGACCCCATGAATTTTGGGCTTGGGGCCAGCTGATAATACCAAGCTGGCCCTAACCCCTTTATTACCCAGTGAGCCACCGCACCAGGGCCCTGGATGAGTTGGGTACAGCGCCAGAAGATGGCGCTTCTATGAACGCGCCATTTTCCGGGGTGGCTGCGGACTGCAATTTGTAGCGGGGGGGGGGGCCCAGAAAGCTTGGGCCTCCCTGCGCTGCAGATTCCAGCCCCCAGCTGCCTAGTTGTACCTGGCTGGACACAAAAATAGGGCGAAGCCCCACGTACTTTTTTTTTAATTATTTCATGAAATTCATGAAATAATTAAGAAAAAAAGGGCTTCCCTATATTGTTGTGTCCGGCCAGGTATAAATAGGCAGCTGGTGGATGGGGGCAGCCCGTTCCTGCCTGCTGTACCTGGCTGGAAACAAATATAGTGCGAAGCCCCACTTCAATTTTTTTTAATTATTTCATGAAATTCATGAAATAATTAAGAAAAAAAGGGCTTCCCTATATTGTTGTGTCCGGCCAGGTACAAATAGGCAGCTGGTGGTTGGGGGCAGCCCGTTCCTGCCTGCTTAACCTGGCTGGACACAAATATAGTGCGAAGCCCCACTTCAATTTTTTTTAATTATTTCAGGAAATTCATGAAATAATTTAAAAAAAATTGACGTGGGGCTTCGCACTATATTTGTGTCCAGCCAGGTACAGCAGGCAGGAACGGGCTGCCCCCAACCACCAGCTGCCTATTTGTACCTGGCCGGACACAACAATATAGGGAAGCCCTTTTTTTCTTAATTATTTCATGAAATAATTTAAAGAAAATTGACGTGGGGCTTCGCCCTGTTTTTGTGTCCAGCCAGGTACAACTAGGCAGCTGGGGGCTGGAATCCGCAGCGCAGGGAGGCCCAAGCTTTCTGGGCCACCCCCGCTGCAAATTGCAGTCCGCAGCCACCCCGGAAAATGGCGCGTTCATAGAAGCGCCATCTTCTGGCGCTGTACCCAACTCATCCAGGGCCCTGATGCGGTGGCTCACTGGGTAATAAAGGGGTTAGGGCCAGCTTGGCATTATCAGCTGGCCCTAAGCCCGAAATTCATGGGGTCACGCCAATATTAGACATGACCACCATGAATTTCTAGTAAAGTATTTAAAAAAAACACAACACCCAGAAAAAAGTCCTTTAATTGAAATAAACACACAATTCTTTATTGTTCTAAATTAAACCATACTTACCATCACGCCCATTCCAGCTGAAGCCAACGATCTCCTGAAATAAAAGAAAAATAATAAAGCAACATCATCCTTACCTTTCCATGGCTCCCACGACAGCTTCAGCTCTGCTACATCGAGATGACAGGCTGGACCGCTGCAGAACGCTGCCATCCAGCCTCTCATCCCGCAGACACTGAGAAGCGCAGGCTTGCTTGCGCTCCACAGTGTCTCTCTGTGAGGGCATCCAGATGAGCCGAGTTAATGTCCAATGAACTCGGCTCACCTCATGCACGTCACTGACAGCGTGGGAAAATTCTCCTGCACTCAGCGCTTCAGCGTGGGAGAATTCTCACACTGAAGCGCTGAGTGCAGGAGAATTCTCCCACGCTGTCAGTGACGTGCAGGAGGTGAGCTGAGTTCATTGGACATGAGCTCACCTTATGCACGTCACTGACAGCGTGGGAAAATTCTCCTGCACTCAGCGCTTCAGCGGGAGAATTCTCACGCTGAAGCGCTGAGTGCAGGAGAATTCTCCCACGCTGTCAGTGACGTGCAGGAGGTGAGCTGAGTTCATTGGACATGAGCTCACCTTATGCACGTCACTGACAGCGTGGGAGAATTCTCCTGCACTCACCGCTTCAGCTTGAGAATTTTCCCACGTTGTCAGTGACGTGCATGAGGTGAGCCGAGTTCATTGGACATGAACTCGGCTCATCTGGATGTCGTCACAGAGAGACGCTGAGCAGCGCAAGCAAGCCTGCGCTTCTCAGTGTCTGCGGGATGACAGGCTGGATGGCAGCGTTCTGCTGCGGTCCAGCCTGTCATCTCGATGTAGCAGAGCTGAAGCTGTCGTGGGAACCATGGAAAGGTAAGGATGAGGTTGCTTTATTATTTTTCTTTTATTGCAGGAGATCGTTGGCTTCAGCTGGAATGGGCGTGACGGTAAGTATGGTTTAATTTAGAACAATAAAGGATTGTGTCTTTATTTCAATTAAAGGACTTTATTCTGGGTGTTTGTGCTTTTTTTAACTTTGACTATGGGGTTAGTAATGGGGGTGTCTTATAGACGCCTCTCCATTACTAACCTGGGCTTGATGTCAGCTGGCATTATAAGCTGACATCAACCCCAACCCTATTACCCCCTGCCACCGCACCAGGGCAGCGTGGAAGAGCGAGGCTAAGTGCCAGAATTGGCGCATCCTATGAATGCGCCAATTCTGGGGCGGCTGACGGCTGGTGTTTCTAGCCTGGGAGGGGGCCAATATTCATGGCTCCCTTCCTGGGCTATTAATATCAGCCCCCAGCTGTCTGCCTAGCCTTTGCTAGCTATTAAATTAGGGGGGACCCCACGTCATTTTTTGGGGGGGGTCCCCCATTTTAATAGCTAGTAAAGGCTATGTATTCAGCTGGGGGCTGATATTAGTAGCCTGGGAAGCTCCGTGGGTATTACCCCCTTCCCAGGCTTCAAACATCTGCCCCAGCCGTCTGCTTAACCTCCGCTAGAGCCTAAAATTAAGGGGAACCCCACGCCAATTTTTTTAATAATAAATCCTTTATTTTAATACTAAATGACAAGTACAGTAACCAACACTATCACTGTACTTCATATATATGTGACTGACATGTTTCTATCTATCTAATCTATGTGTGAAGCTCTATTCTGTCTGTTATAAATTGTCGGGTACCGCTGCTGAATTGCCGGCCGGCTTTTTTAAAGAGACGGTGCATGAAAACACTATTATTTTTTTTGATAAATCCTTTACGCTAAATGACAAGTACAGTAAGCAACACTGTCACTGTACTTCGTATATATGTGGCTGACATGTTTCTATCTCTCTAATCTATGTGTGATGCTCTATTCTTTCGGTTCTAAATTGTCGGGTACAGGTGTATGCCGCTGCTGAATTGCCGGCTTTTCATGTTTCACTGTGAGCACTGTTCCCATCGATTTGGGCAATCACTGTAATGCCACAACCACCATGGCTGTGGCATTACAGTGAGTGGCAGACAATCCCTGCATGATTGGTGCTCTAAATAGCGCCAGACATGCAGGACACGCTTTTAGTGCACGAACAGTTATCGAACATAACCTCGAACAGCCGAATTTTTTGCAAATCGTTCGGGTTCGTCGAACAACTCGAACACCGCCCAAAACAGCTCGAATTTGAGATTGGCGAACAGTTCTAGTCGAACACCGCTCATCTCTAGTAGTGACATCATGGCGTTTGATGTCACACATGCTGAATGATGAAAGAAGGAGCTGCCGGCTCCCTCCACCACCATTATATTCATTGCTATTTGCACCCTGAGGATGCAGATAACAGTAACATCTGGACACAGGGCGGGGGAGGGCAGCTGCATGGTGCAGCCCGTGGGCCAGTGTTCTCAGCCATTTGGCTGTTTCGGTCTTCACGCCGGACTGAAACAGCCTGGGGGCCAGACACGGCCCACGAGACGCACTTTTCCCAGGTCTGGTCTAAGGGGTAGTTCACATGCCCAATTTTTTCCTTGGACCTAGTGGTCCACAAAAAAGCAGGGAGACATGTCCGATATAGATCCGAGTGTCGGATCAATCTCACCAATGGAAGTCTATAGGTCCTTAAGAAGATTGGACAGCACTTGGTTGCCCGTTTTTCATGTACTATTTGATAGGAGAAGCTTGAGAATCCTCCATCAGTTTTATTTCAGCCTAGAAAAATTGATCAAACTCTGAGAAGCACTGATGAAACGCAGACCATTTTTTTTTGCATATGAGAAAAATCACTGATGCGGGAACGACTCCTAAGGTTGTGCGAGCACATATGGCCGCTGACGTTTTCTTAAAGTGCCTTTGCCAGGTAAAATTCAGCAGGTGCGCCAGCATCTAAAAGATACATACTCTTAGAGACTAAAAAAAAGCACCACAAAACTACCGCAAAAAAAAGAACATAATGCACAGCAATGTAAAAATGACATTGCTGTGCACAATTCCAGTCTTTTGTTACTTCTTTTAAATGCTTCAGGATTCATAAACTGTGAAGCGGATAAAAGAAGTAGCATTATCATTCTTTGAACGATGATCACTATATTGGAAAGTACAAAAAAAATATTTCCCCAAAAAACGAAGCCAGCGAAGTCGCTTCTGGGCAAAGATTAGCAGCGCCTTTTAAAATTTGACAGCTTTACCTTTATAAGTACGTGCACACAGGGCTATTAGACGCCGATGCAGCCACTGAGTTTTCCCAGGCAAAGCTGCTTCAGAAGAATCCCAGTGGTTGTGTTCCGCATCATTGACAGTTTTGCTGTCGTTTCTGCGACGGGTTTTCTGCTGGCTTCTTTCGCTCTATACTCTCAGTGTAGAGCGCAAGCAGCTTCCCAGTGGAAGCCGCCAAAAAAATGAATATGGTACTTCTTTTAAACACTTCCGCACCATAAAACAATTAAAAGATGTGACATAAGATTTAAAATGGGCACAGCGATTTTGTTTTGACACTGCTGTGCAGTAAGTCCATTTTGTAAGGTGATTTTGTGGTGCTTATTCAGGTGGATTCCAGGTGTTTTTAACTTTTTTTTTTACATGCACTTTATTACATCATATACCAAAAAGAGAAAAAACTGTGAAAAAAGTAATAAAAAAGTAATAAAGGCATTGTGTGAGAGGGTCGAAGATTCCAACTTGAGAGGCGAGGGAAATGTGACGAGGATCGGACAGGCGACGAGTAGCGGAGGTGCCGAAAAGGTCACTGGTGAGGTGAGTGTAATGATTTTTTTGTCATTTTTGTTCACCTTTTTTGATGGTCCATTATGGTTCAGAAAAAGAGAACACTATTTTTTTAAATCCACACAGAAGCAAATTCCAAAAAAAATCCACATTTTGGCCAATTTTAGTAAAACTTGAATAGCGTTCAATTCCACTCAAATTTATTCGCTCATGTTTAATATATACAACATGCCAATCTCATGGATACCACTTCTGACACGTATAGCTGGGCTCCTATTGCAACTGTGGGGTTTAGTGAGAACTCCAAAACTCCACCAGTTTAACCCCTTAGATGCTGTGGTCAATAGCATCCATGACATCTAAGTGGTTAGAAAAAGAGAGGAAAACATTATTAGATTTGTTATGTAAAAAATAAAAAAACAATAAAAAAATAAATAATAATAATGCCATGTCCGCATTGATAAGATATCACATTTAACCAGTAGGAAGAACAAAAAACAATTCCAGAATTGCTGTTCTTGATTCATCTGCAACCTTAAAAATGGGATAAAAGGTGTCCAAAACATCATATGCAACTCAAAATGGTGCCCCCCAATTGTGTCAGAAAAGTCATTAACAGCACTATCCATGGAAAAATTAATGAAAGTCATGGCTTTGAGTGTATGGCAACACAAAAACTAATTATTTTATGTAAAACATTATTATTATGCTAAAATGGCAAAACTTATAACCTATAGAAATGTGATATCGCTGTTATCGTAGTCTCCCGCAGAATAAAATTAATGTAACTTATACCGTATGGTGTTACAACCTGCCGGAGAAATGTGCCAGTAAGCTCTAAAAAGTGCATCCTTTTGTGCATCCAAAGCTGTTATCGCAATTCTTTTCATTATTTGCTTGGTGGTTTAGCAACAGAGGACCATATGTGACACAGATAACGTCACTCAAGAATGGGATATAAGCTGATCATGTACTCCAACATCTTTCACTTAAGGGGTTGTATCAAGTGTAGTAGATTAGATAGATAATTTCCATATCGCTGCCAGTCCAACTGCTGGGACCCTCACCGAGCCTCAGAGTGGAATGGAGCAGAGGTTGAGCTTGCGTACCAATCCTCCATTCCTTCTCTATGGGACTGTCAGAGATAGACGAGCGCTGTACCTGGTTATCTCATAGACCATAGAGAACGAATGGAGCGGAGGTGCGCATGTTCATCATCTCTAGAGCCCCCTTCTCGGGAGGGGTCCCAACGACTGGATCCCAATCATTGGGAAGTTATCACCTTTTGTATGGCTAGAGTATAGATGCCAAACTTGGCAAAATTGCTTTACAAATATTGGGTGTTCACAGCGTTAGAGATGTTCATTGTATTTCTTTTGTTCTTTATTTCTTTTTCTTAAGGACATTTTACACAGGCTAATATTTAGGGTGATGAACATTTTCTACAAACGATCGTTTGCAACTATTGGCTCATATAAACATGTCCTCCAAACTAACGCCCAACATGTAATCGTTCGTTTCTTATTTGATGGCACCATTTATGAGGACATTACTTGTCGGCAGCATATGGCCCTGCGTAAACGAGGATGTGCCCCTGACAATAATGAAGCTGAATGCAAGCAATCGTTCGCTCACATACAGAGAGCAATTGCCATTTCTTGACCACTGCCCATTTCAGGCAGAACATATGTTAATGGACCTTTATTTTTTTTTGCTCAGATACAATATATTTAATAATAAGTATCTTGTATAAAAAAAAATAACCTGACACTATTAAAGGAAGTGTCAATGTCCTTAGTCCATAGTTTATCAATTGGACACTGTAATTTAGGCAAAATTTAGGCAACTCCCTACCTAACAGCTAAAATCCATATGGGCCCCATGCTTGTGTTGATCATATGCCAATACAGTGTCCTCTTGTCATACACTGGGCCAGGATGTATATCGGCATAATTTCATTTTTTACTGTACAAGAAAACTTTGCTGTTGTTCCCTATAAAGAAGATAGACATATAAAGAAAAGCAATACTACATGTTATAGATTTTTTTACAATGTCATATGATGTACTGTACGTCACTTTATGTTTTTTTTAGTGGTACATGTCACATTCCTGATGTATGTCACAAAGAGATGGAAAAAAATATTACTATATGAACAGGGGTTTACACTCAATTTCCCTTCATCTAGAAAAACAGAAGTCATCCAACGCCTCCACAGACCTCAGCATCGCCCCGGACCTTGCCATCATCCCATCGGATTAATCCTCTGATTAGGATGATCACTATAGGAGGACAGCCTTCATTTAGCACTCGTCCGTCTACAATTGTTCATCAGCAGTGGGAATGTCACTACACGTAAGTTTCGGTAATTGCACAGAATGAAAACTTGCTCATCTTCCCGGAGTTTTCCAATACCGTCATTTCTGCCTTGTAAGTACTGAGTGCTGGCCCTATATTACAGGCGGGTCCTGATGAGGCTGTAACTTTACCTCAGTCTCTGGTTACTTTTTTCTCAGACAGCTGAGCTTTTAAAGAGTGACTGGGCCCTTCAGATTGTCAGAGAATGATTAATGACCAAACAGCCTTGAAATTACCCTGATTGCCAAAGCCTTCGCATTGTTGCCTTTGACGCCTAATGAGTTCAGACATACTTTTGCAAACTGCTTTTTCATGACTCCTGTTTAGTCTCAGGGTTTAACTGCTGGGCTGACTGTAAGAACTGATCTGCGGCCCTTTACCTTAGCCGTGGCTTACAGGCTGTCATCATCTTCCAACTAGCAAGATCACACGGAGGCCCTCTCAACACACAATCTGTTCAACCACAGTCCAGTGCCCCCGCCGAGAAATCTCTGCTCTGGGTTACAGCATATATTTTGATTGGAAAGATTAAATCACTCAGCAATACGACATGTGCTGTTCTGTATCACGTACTGTCATTCAAGGGCATGGACCGGTATTAATAGCTGCTCTATAAGCGTATGTGCACACAGCGTCTTTCTCAGGCGGATTTCGCCCGGAATCCACCTGAAAAAGCGCCCCTAAAATGTAATGCACAGCAATGTCAAAACGACATTGCTGTTCACATTTTTTACCTTATGTCTAGTTTTTTAATTGTTTCAGGGTCCGAAACCCTGAAGCGGTTAAAAGAAGTGACATATTAATTCTTCAGATGGCTTCTGCTAGGAAGCTGCATGCTCTCTATACTTCACAGTATACAGTGAAAGTAGCCGCAACAGCAAAACCGCCGGTGATGCCGACTGAGGAAAACGTCCTCCAGCATTTTCCTCAAGCAGTTTCGCCTGGGAAAATTTTGCATCTAAATGACGCCATGTGCACATACCCTAAGATTAGTGGACAGTGAAACCTGACCTACATTCACAGAAAATAAATGTTATACATAATTTTACTATTATTTTTTAACAACCAAGAAACTATGAGCACTATAGAAAATTTAATTAAAGGGGTTGACTGGCTGTATATTGACAACTTTTAGAGTATAAGTCAGTGTTTCGCAAAGTCCAGTCCTCAGGGCCTCCCAACAGATCATGTTTTCTGGATTTCCTTAGTATTGTACAGATGATGGAATTATTATCAATGCACCAAAAATTACCACTGGTTCTCTAACCTGTGCAACACTAAGGAAATCCTGAAAACATGATCTGTTGGGGGGCCGTGAGGATTGAAGTTGGGAAACACTGGTATAGGTCATCAATACCAGGTCGATACCCACCCCTGACACCGATCAGCTGCTTTCAGCCTCTTTTAACAGTGAAGGGAGACAGAACACAATGGTTCCATTCATTTTGTAGTGACCATTGCCGAGAACTGCCGCTCAGCCATTATTCAGGTCTCGGTAACTACACTACCATTATATTCTGGCTCCATTCATTATTTACATCAAGTTCAACTGATACTAATGACATATTCTAAGCATAGGTCATCAAAATCATAAAGTCAGGCAATTCTATAACCAAGCAAATTTTCATTTTTGCATTTTAGTTTTTTCCTCTTCTTCTTCCAAAAGTTATAACTTATCTTTTTCCATCTACATATCTGTGTGAGGGCTTTATTTTTTTGCGGGATGTGTTGTTGTTTTGAATGACACCATTCACCTTACCATATAATGTACAGATAGACGAGAAAAAAATTCCAAGTCTGACGAAAAAAAGTTGAAAAAAAAAAAGCAATTTCTGTTAAAAAAAACCTGCAATTTTATTTGTCGATGGACCTGTGTGAAGGCTTGTGTTTCCGGGTGCAACCTGTAGTTTTTATTGATACTTGTTTAGTACATATTTTCACAATTTTGGCATTTTGTTTTTTTACTTCTTTACGATGTTTACCATGTAGGTGAAACAATTTTATATTTTCATAGATCACATTGTTGCGGTTGGGGGCATGGCAGTCCAATATAAGTCTGGTCAGGATAGTGCTCCTAAAATGCCGGTCAGTGATTGACAGTAGCATTTAATGGTTTAACAGCAGCAAGCGGAGCTAGATTCACTTGCTGATAGTGGCAGCTGTTGGCTGTATACCACAGCTGGCACCTGCCCTGTGTGGAGTGGACTAAGCTCCACGGCCCGCTCCACACAATTTGACCCGCTCCGTGAAATATATCTGTCATGGAGCATGAAGACGTTAAATTAACAGTAATAACACTTAAATGTAATGTTTTTTTTTTTTACTGCCTCATGTCTGGGGTTAGAAAAGGATTACCTTATTTTATTTTTTCTGTTTTTAGAAACAAAGCCACTCTTAGTAATTCTGTGGGTTTTGAATTTCAGCCCAACCCCATTTAGGAGAATATGTTTTAGTTACAATACTATATATACCCTCTGACTATGGTGGTTGCCGAAACGCACGTCGGGGTGGACGCCCCTTGGGAGAGGGATGTTGTTTATGGAAAAAACCCAAAGCGGTCTGTGGAGCGCTAGAGTGATCACTGGAAAAACAAATTTGTGGCTAAAAACATTTAATAAGCCCTTTCCACAACGCGTTTCAATAGTAAACTATCTTCATCAGGTAGTACCGGTGGACCGGTCCCGAGTCACGTGGTCCGTGGCTGGTCACTTGGTCCGCGACCAGGAACCCGGAAGCGGCGGGCACAGCCAGCGGTGTGCAGCATACAGCATGTGGCAAGCCCACCGGCCCGCACCACACAGTGAGATTCACCATCTCCCCACCCTTTGGCAGTCACCGGGGTTGTGCAGGGGTGCACAACTCCAGCAGGTGAGTGGCCTCTTGGCCGTTTCTAATCCTTATTGGTCCACCCGGTCCTTCACACAGCGCGCTTCTCTCCCTTCTTTTTCCTAGTCAGGAGAGGGAGTCTGCTGTAAACTGTAAGTCACCAGAATATCTGTACATTAAATATAATAGCGCGTGATAGCCGTGTGCTATGTGAGCACTATGTGAGCTTTGTGGATTGACTATTATGGTTGAATAATCATTGATATTGTGACATGATTTATGCATATATCTAATAATAATAATATATCTCTGTGCATGCCTTCTTTACTGTTATTATGATATATGCTTGATAATACTGTCAGTATATCCTATTATGCGAATCTGCTATGCATTAGATCCTACACGTATACGCACTAGCACTTTATATATTCTGGCCTACTATGAGGCTCTTACCCTTGCATTTGCATCTTATACCCTCTAGTCTCATACACCAGCCTATCGTATATGGGTCTTGCATACATGTGCATAGTCCATTATAGCTCAGCACACATAGACTCAATCAACTGGTCTGATTAAATTACTCCATTCTAGACATCAATATATTCCCTGGATGTGCGCCCCTTTTTTTTAATATGATTTTAATTAATTTTATGTCATTGTCTGTTGTCCATTTGTTGTCACCTGAATCAAATAAAAATGATTATTTTTTCACCTTACTTGATGTGCTGGGATTTTATGGTCTGACGTTTTCCTCTTTTTTTCCTCTTATACCCCAAGAAGTAAAGTGGTTCTGTTTAGCAAAAAAACTAGAAATAAAAATACCCCCTTTTATCTAATCCCAGGCATTGCATTTACTGTCTGAATATTTTTGTATTTATCTACCAAAAAGCACGCAGAGATATTCACTGAACAACTGTATAGACCAACACGGGCTATGATGTGTACGGCTGCATCTGAGTAACGATAGTTAACCAGACGATGGTTTGTTCAGTGGTTGTTTCAATCATCAACATGCTTCTATCTAATATGAATGGCCTATTTGGACCTCATGAGTAGAGATAAGCAAACCCAAACATACAAGTTTTTTACTGTCCGATGCAAAACATCAAACATGGCCTTTACCTGAAAGTCTGTTGTAATGTTCGGAGTTCCGGGGGAAGAGAGAGAGAGTTCTGGTTCAAGTTCGGGTATTGTTCTGGTACTCGAACTGAACTTTGGACTAAAGTTCGCATTTGGTACCAGAACCGAAACTTCCATGGATCCGCTCATTCCTACTCATGAGCTCTGTTACTCTATAGCTGGACTGAAAGGGGCAAAAAATTCAAGGATGGCCAATTACACCTTCGATGATGATTGTCTGTGATTGGTTGGCCAAAAGAATATTTTTTTGGAAGATTTTACCCAATAAATTTTGATTACGGTTGAAATAGTTTATTTTCATCAACCTTAGTCAAATGTGTAGGGGAGATTGTTAGCCCTCGCGGGCGGGGACCTCGCTCCTCCTGTACCAGTCGCTGTCACATTGTGTTCAACATTAGTGTAATTGTTCTTGTATTATACCCCTTTTTCACATGTAAAGTGCCATGGAATTAATGGCGGTATAATAATAAATAATAATAATAAATAATAATAATGGGAGCTTTAGACATCTATTTAATAATATATGCAGTTTGTATTGTGAATTGACCTTTGGCCTAGACAAGCCCATAAATTAACCAGCCAGTCTTACACAACAGACGTATTGGTGAGGGGCATAAATTGGTCAGATGGCACTTCTCCTACATAATGACATGGCAATGTGTCCTCTCTGGCATTATTGTCACTCTTACCAGTTTTGGGTTATTTATTTTCTGCTGTTTAGAGGACTTGTCTAACTTATTTATTACTCTCCCTATAAGAGTAGGTTTACACGAGTGTATTAAAAAATCGTCCGAGTTTCATCCAAAAAAGTGGGTTGATTTTTTTCTCACTTGTCATCCGTCTGTACATAGTTCATTTCTTTACAGCAGCTAATAATCACTTACAGGACCATTTACAGTTTCCTAATTTACAGAATTGCAATCTATCTGTAAAAAGCGGATGCTTTACTGTGTCTCTATATGGCATCCGATTTTTCTTTGCGCACCCATAGACTTTAATGGGCGAGTGTCATCCGATTTATGGAGGAAACTTGTGCATGCTATGGAAAAAGTCTACTTTGCGCCATTTATAATACCGGTGCCTTTTTATATGACGGAGGGGCTTTTAGGTATACAAATTTTGACACTCAGCATCCTCACCAATCAGCTATCAACAGGTCTCATGACCATTGGGAGTACACAGTGTACCAAGTTAGAACACCACAGCTCTGTAAACTATTTACTGGCTGTTCCCAGGTGCTGCAGCTCAGATCCTATTCACTTCAATGGGAGTCGAGCTGCAGTTCAAGTTCAATGGCCATTAAACAGTAACAGAGCTGTGGTGTTCTGGTTCCATATATTGTGAACTTTAAACAGCTGCGGCATCAGGTATTAGTAGATTGATGGGTGTGCTGGGTGTAGGACTCTAACCTAAGGGTGCAGTTAGACGACTCTATAAATTGGACAGAAGTTCTCAGACTGGCCGGAGGGTCTCCTGACCCGAGAATGACAGCTTCATATATTTCTATGAAGCGGTCATGCTCAGGTCGGGAGAAGCGCCTGCTAGTCCGTGCATTGCAGCCCGAACTCAGTCCGATTTATACGGTCATCTGACTCTGCCTAAGAACAGGTCATTAATATCTCAGTCCCAGACAAACCCCTTAAGAGTATTTTCACATGAGGCAGATGTTCCATCTGGATTTTCGGAACTGTCAACTGTCTATCTATCTGACAACCCAATGTCAACCACCGTACTCAAATACATCATCTTTTCAAACAATAGCAATGTCTTACACACTCTTTTGTAGAACAGTTTGCTTGATAATTTCATAACAATTTACACATAGAAAGGAAATGTTAAAAACAAAAGAATGTATGCAATGCCAGCCGAGCGAGGCCTAAACTGTACTTGCACAAAGCATTGCTCTGCATTAGTCATTTCCTAGCCTGAGATTGTGCTGGTTGATGTTTACACCATGGAGCAGATGAAAGGGGACTTTGAGGGGAGAAGTAGCTGAGAACTCTGCTGGTGTTTGTGATCCGAACAGCAAGATAACAAGTTGGAGACAATGTGCTCCTTTAAGAGTACAATTGGCCGGTGACCTCTCATGTTAACCTCTCTGCCTGGGCTTCTCTTGTAAGAAAACAAGGAGATATTCTGTATACATTACTTGATATGGTAGTATACACTAAATGGTAATTTACTAACCGGCTCCACGCACAATAAAATGTTTATGGTTCTGGATTTTTAGCTCTATGACTCCTATATAATAGATAAAATGTTCTGAAAGAAAATGTTTGATCTTCTTCATAATTCATGAGGAACCTCTTATTATTAATAATAATTTTATTTACATAGCATCAACATATTCCGCAGCACTACACAATTGTCACATTGCCACTCGCAGGGAGAAGGGTTTCAAGAATCTAATGGTGTGGACTTCAAATAAAGGAAACATCAGTGAGGGTATCGTGGGATAAACTGGAAAGCACATTGTGATGAAAGGAGCAGACCAACACCTCCATCTTGTCTGCTCTCAGGGTATGTGAAAATTGTAGTCCATACAAAAGAGCAGCAGCGGAGGTACTGTCTGACTGCTGGATCCAGGTTTCAGTGAGAGTCAGAAGGTTATGGGGAATAGAAAGAAAGAAGTCGTGGATGTAGGTCAGTTTTTTGCACGGTGATTGCGAGTTACAGAGGGCATAGTTAAAAGAGTCAGGAGAAGGGGTGCACTGAATGTTAATAAGATTAGAATGGTTTCTATGTGCAGCAGGAAGAGAGTTATAAATACTAGTGGATGGGGGGCCAGGATTAGGGGAGTTCTCACCAGCAGGTGGCTCAATGAATTCATGAGTGTGTTTCGTCATAACTAGACAAACTCATACAGAAGAATAACTTTATTGTACTGTTGCTGTCACCAATGATGAGGGTCTTCACAGGAATCATGACATACACTTTATGGGTAGAGTCAAACGACCGTTTTCTCCACATCCGAGAAAAACGGTCTGATTACTCTGATCATTTTGATCAGAGCAATCAGACAAACACATGCAGTCCGATTTTTTTTTCACAGACCCATAGACTTGCATTGTAATTTTTGAGATGACACTCGAATCAAAATCGGACATGTCTCTGATTTTTTTTCCATGGACCACTCAGTCCAAGGAAAAAAATTGGACATGTGCACAGCCACATAGATTATCATAGGTATGAGTGCCGTCTGTGAAAACCACGAATAGTGGTCGTATGAGAAAATTGGTTGTGTGCATGAGCCCTTAGAGTGATAATTCACTGGGAACAAAACATTATCCAGTCTCTTTGATTCTACCTTGTTAACATATTCAGACCATAAATAGTGTTGAGCGAATTTGTTCAGCATTTCAAATTCGGGTTCGTGTTCGGGGTACCGGCTTGTTCGCGCCAAAAAATCTCCGCCCACGAACATCCCTGATTTGCCACACTGTCACGCAGATAACATCTGCTGTCCCCATCTTGTGCCCCCATCCTGTTATGTGCTACCCCCATCCTGGTATGCGCTTCCCCCATTCTGTTATGTGCTTCCCCCATCCTGTTATGTGCTACCCCCATCCTGTTATGTGCTATCCCCATCCTGTTATGTGCTTCCCCCATCCTGTTATGTGCTTCCCCCATCCTGTTATGTGCTGCCCCCATCCTCTTTTGTGCTGCCCCATCCTGCTCCCCCATCCTCTTTTGTGCTGCCCCCATCCTGCACCCCATCCTCTTTTGTGCTGCCTCCATCCTCTTTTGTGCTGCCCCCATCCTGTTATGTGCTGCCTCCATCCTGTTATGTGCAGCCCTTATCCTGTTACGTGCGCCTTCATCCTGTTATGTGCTGCCCCCATCCTGTTATGTGACGCCCCCATCCTGTTATGTGCTGCCCCCATCCTGCGCCCCCATCCTGTTATGTGCTACCCCGTCCTGTTATGTGCTCCCCCGTCCTGGTATGTGCTACCCCCATTCTGTTATATGCTGCCCCCATCCTGTGCCCCCATCCTGTTATGTGCTTCCCCCATCCTGTTGTGTGCTGCCCCCATCCTGTTATGTGCTGCCCCCATCCTGTTATGTGCTACCCCGTCCTGTTATGTTCTCCTCCATCCTGGTATGTGCTTCCCCTATTCTGTTATGTGCTTCCCCCATCCTGTTATGTGCTTCCCCCATCCTGTTTTGTGCTGCCCCCATCCTGCGCCCCCATCCTCTTTTGTGCTGCAACATCCTACTCCCCCATCCTGTTTTGTGCTGCCCCCATCCTGTGCCCCCATCCTCTTTTTTGGTGCTCCCATCCTGCTCCCCCATCGTCTTTTGTGCTGCCCCCATTCTCTTTTGTGCTGCCCCCATCCTCTTTTGTGCTTCCCCATCCTCTTTTGTGCTCCCCATCCTCTTTTGTGTTGCCTCCATCCTGTTTTGTGCTGCCCCCATCCAGTTTTGTGCTGCCCACATCCTGCGTCCCCATCCTTTTTTGTGCTGCCCCATCCTCTTTTGTGCTGCCTCCATCCTCTTTTGTGCTGCCCCTATCCTGCACCTCCATCCTGTTATGTGCTACCCCATCCTGTTATGTGCTACCCCCATACTGTTATGTGCTACCCCATCCTGTTATGTGCTTCCCTGTCCTGGTATGCGGTTCCCCCATTCTGTTATGCGCTTCCCCCATCCTGTTATGCGCTACCCGCATCCTGTTATGTGCTTCCCCCATCCTATTGTGTGCTTCCTCCATCCTGTTGTGTGCTTCCCCCATCCTGTGTACCCCATCCTCTTTTGTGCTGCCCCATCCTGCTCCCCCATCCTGTTTTGGGCTGGCCCCATCCTGTGCCCCCATACTCTTCTGTGCTGCCTCCATCCTCTTTTGTGCTGCCCCCATCCTGTTATGTGCTGCCCCCATCCTGTTATGTGCTGCCCCAATCCTGTTATGTGCTGCCCCCATCCTGTTATGTGCAGCCCCCATCCTGCTATGTGTTGCCCCCATCCTGTTATATGCTGCCCCCATCCTGCGCCCCCAACCTGTTATGTGCTCCCCCATCCTGTTATGTGCTCCTCCATCCTGTTATGTGCTCCCCCATCCTGGTATGTGCTTCCCCCATTCTGTTATATGCTTCCCCCATCCTGTTTTGTGCTGCCCCCAACCTGCGCCCTCATCCTGTTTTGTGCTGCCCCATCCTGCTCCCCCATACTGTTTTGTGCTGCCTCTATCCTGTGCCCCCATCCTCTTTTGTGCTGCCTCCATCCTCTTTTGTGGTGCTCCCATCCTGCACCCTCATCCTCTTTTGTGCTGCCTCCATCCTCTTTTGTGCTCCCCCATCCTCTTTTGTGCTGCACCATCCTCTTTTGTGCTGCCCCATCCTCTTTTGTGCTTTCCCCCATCCTCTTTTGTGCTGCCCATCCTCTTTTGTGTTGACCCCATCCTGTTTTGTGCTGCCCCCATCCTATTTTGTGCTGCCCAATTCTGTTTTGTGCTGCCCCATCCTGTTTTGTGCTGCCCCCATACTCTTTTGTGCAGCCCCCATCCCCTTTTGTGCTGGCCCATCCTGCACCTCCACCCTGTTACGTGCTGGCCCCATCCTGTTACGTGTGCCCACATCCTATGTGCTATCCCATCCTGTTATGTGCTGCCCCCATCCTGTTATGTGCTGCCCCCATCCTGTTATGTGCTGCCCCCATCCTGCGCCCCCATCCTGTTATGTGGTACCCCGTCTTGTTATGTGGTACCCCGTCCTGTTATGTGGTACCCTGTCCTAGTATGTGCTTCCCCCATTCTGTTATGTGCTTCCCCCATCCTGTTATGTGCTTCCCCCATCCTGCGCCCCCATCCTCTTTTGTGCTGCCCCGTCCTGCTCCCCATCCTGTTTTGTGCTGCCCCCATCCTGTGCCCCCATCCTCTTTTGTGCTGCCTCCATCCTCTTTTGTGATGCTTCCATCCTGCTCCCCCATTCTCTTTTGTGCTGCCCCATTCTCTTTTGTGCTTCCCCATCCTCTTTTGTGCTGCCCCCATCCTCTTTTGTGCTGCCCCCATCCTCTTTTGTGCTGCCCCCATCCTCTTTTGTGCTGCCCCATCCTCTTTTGGGCTGCCCCCATCCTGCACCTCCATCATGTTATGTGCTAACTCATCCTGTTATGTGCTCCCCATCTGGTTATGTGCTACCCCATCCTGTTATGTGCTTTCCCGTCCTGGTATGCGCTTCCCCCAACATGTTATGCGCTTCCCCCAACCTGTTATGCGCTACCCCCATCCTGTTATGTGCTTCCCCCATCCTGTTGTGTGCTTCCCCCATCCTGTGCCCCCATCCTCTTTTTTGCTGCCCCATCCTGTTTTGTGCTGGCCCCATCCTGTTTTGTGCTGCCTCCATCCTCTTTTGTGCTGCCCCCATCCTGTTATGTGCTGCCCCCATCCTGTTATGTGCTGCCCCCATCTTGGGCCCCCATCCTGTTATGTGCTACCCCATCTTGTTATGTGCTCCCCCATCCTGGTATGTGGTTCCCCCATTCTGTTATGTGCTTCTTCCATCCTGTTTTGTGCTGCCCCCAACCTGCGCCCCCATCCTCTTTTGTGCTGCCCTATCCTGCGCCCCCATCCTGTTTTGTGCTGCCCCCATCATGCGCCCCCATCCTCTTTTGTGCTGCATCCGTCCTCTTTTGTGGTGCTCCCATCCTGCATCCTCATCCTCTTTTGTGCTACCCCCATCCTCTTTTGTGCTGCCCCATCCTCTTTTGTGCTACCCCCATCCTCTTTTGTGCTGCCCCATCCTCTTTTGTGCTCCCCCATCCTCTTTTGTGCTCCCCCATCCTCTTTTGTGCTGCCCCATCCTCTTTTGTGCTCCCCCATCCTCTTTTGTGCTGCCCCATCCTCTTTTGTGCTGCCCCCATCCTCTTTTGTGCTGCTCCATCCTCTTTTGTGCTGCCCCCATCCTGCGCCCCCATCCTCTTTCGTGCTGCCCCATCCTGCTCTCCCATCCGAAAGCCGGGGGAGGAGTGTGGCACTGGAGTACGTGCGTGCCCAAACCACGCTGTCTGGCGCCATTTTGTTGAAGACACACTGCAAATGTGTCTTCACTAAAATGGCTTTGGATACCGCACTATGTGCATGCGCTGATTTCGACGCCGCACTCCTTTCCCGGCCTCCGGTCCAAACAGATGCGCTGCGGCAACGCTCCTCCCGGTCAGGTATGTACTTATGGCGCTGGAGATCGCTGTATGCGTTCAGTGACTACGCATATCACGCTCTCTGGCGCAATATACTCCTCTTATCTGTAACGGCTGGATGCGTTCTTCTGTCTGGAGCCAGACTGCACAGGCGCATCGAGCCTGTGCAGTCTATAGAGGTTTCGGACAGACGGACACATCCCTGATTATATTATAGATATAGCTACAATTCTAAAATTGCTACATAAGTCAGTAATGGTGTCAGTAGGGTTTCAGATATTTGGCTGAGCCGGTATGTGAATCCAACAGCACCCTAAGGTTTTTCTATGTAGTCCGTTAGGTTTGCCCTAGCTCCTCCTTAAAACTAGCTGGAGCATTTGATGGTTAGGGGCTATGGGTCCTAGTGATGTAAAGTTGGATACATGGTGGTTATCTGCAGATGGAGGAGTGGCTGAAAGAAATGTCCCCTTCTCTAACCCCAACCGAACACCTATGGGAAATTCTGGAGAGACAAGTTGTCATCACTCGCCATCCAGCACCCAGGCAGTAAAAGAGGTTGTTCTTGAAGAATGGAAAAAGATAGATGTTGCAACATGTCGACAACTGGTTCATTCTTTGCCCAGAGGACTTGGTGCTGTCGGTAAAAATCATGGAGGTCATGCAATATACTAGATGTAGTAGTTCTTGATGTGGGGTGTATTCATTTTTGCATCAACTAATTTGAGTAAAACTGAAGATTTTATAATGAAAGTTATATTATTAACCTTACTTTCATGTTATGGGGTAAAAAAAAATTTTATGTGGGCCCTTTATACAGCTCCTCGGCCGAATAAATGCATTTATCAGGCAAATATGTCAGTCAGCAGTCAAAAGAGAAGACTTATAGGTCACATAGTGAACATACAAGAACAGACCGCTCTGGACTCAACAATAAATAGATCTGAAGATAATTTAGGTCCTGAATAAATTCATAGGCCACAAGCATGTCAGTGCGGCTTCATGTCACACGGACTGTAGAAGTTGTGCTTCCAGCTGGAAAGAATGGCACATTGTGGGTGTGTAAACAGGTGCACAGCTCCTGGCATTTATCTCCAGGCGGCACAATGACAGCAGACAGTGGGTAGAAACAATGTAATGGGCACACATGAGTGACAAGCACCAACTTGCACTATTGTTTTATGGTAAACAGAAAACAAGATTTATGGAAGTCTCCTTGGATTGTAAAAGTCCGCTGGATTCCAGGTATAATAGGAATGGATCACCCAGTATATGACATTGTGTGAGCAGCTGAAGAACAAAAGTAAGCTCTAATATTGAACAGTGCTAAAGAAAGTTAGGTATATAGTGGTGGTGTTTATGTGCACTCATAGGGAGAGACCTGTCCTTCAAGGGGAGCAGGGCCGGGTGAAACCCCTGGGGACCCATCTTTAGAGCTAGTCACCTGAGCGGCTTGATCCCTGGCCAGCTTTTAAATTATTTTTTTCCTTTTGAAACGCAGGAGCTTTTCTTAGAAAAACATACATAGCAGAAATCATACAGCCAGTGTCCGATACAAGCTGCCTGTAGTTCGAGCAGCATGTATCAGCTGTCAGGTTCCCTTTAACAAACCAAACATGTCAAGAAAGTGGACAAGTTCCATTAACACATTAACGCATACACTAGGGATCCTAGTTCACCTTGCTTGATCCAGAAGAAGACCATAAAAAGAGAAGATTTCATCCCTACCCAAATGCAGTGAGACTTCATATTTGCGTTACAGATCCTCTCCCATGTATATATTTCTTTATTAAATGTGTGTGTATATGTGCATGTAGTGTAGTATGAGTAGTGTAGTGCAGAGCACAGTGTGACCCCGAGAGTCTGAAGAGACATCATTGAGAAGAAGAGAAGAACGGCGCTGGACAGCGGAGAGAGCGGTGGTAGGTGAGTATAGTAATACACTCACACTGCATTACATGTACATATACACACATTTAATGAAGTATAATATATACATGGGAGTGCTTCTTTAAAAAAATACTAATTTAGAAAACACTTAAGTAGTAGTAGTAGTAGTTGGACCAGGGCTGCACTCTCTTCTGCAGCAGTATCCTCTGTCCAGCTTCCTGGGAGCCTTTTGTGTGTTTTAGTCACTAGGATTCACGTTATGACATTTGTCACAAAGCCTAGTATGTGCAAGCGGCACAGAGAATGCTGAGCAGAGGATGATGGCTGCCTTGGTCTAGCTGCCACAGAGGACCAACCGGTCTGGATGATGAATGTGGGTAACACAAATCTTTCTGCTTAACCCTAACATTTATTTATCTTAGGGTAAGGCCAAACAGAGTGGTGGTGGTGTGGCTGTAAGGAGCCCAGTGCGGTAGCCGTGGGCAAGCTGCTGTTCCTCCACACCATGGCACCCTACAAACAATGTCCCAGTCCAAATGTGTAGTGCTGTGCACTCACTTGTAGGCCGGAGGCCTCTGCTGCATCCCCGTCCTTGGTTCCAGGATCAGCCGTACATATCAGGGGACACCCTGTTTGTTTTAACAAGATGAACTTTACTGGACAGTTCGAGTACATCAGTCTTTAACACGCAGTATCGGGCACAGCACCCTCCAGTTCCAGTTCCATCAACACAGTATATTTCAAGCCTTTGCTTACGTTCAGCTCTGACTATCCCTACAAGTGATCCTCCTGTCAGATCCAGGGATTTCCCCTCCAGACCCACAGCACTCCCAAGACCAAGATCCGGTACATCTCCCTTTCGCAGTTCGCCATCTGGCTTCCTCTGTATGGAAGGGATTAAGGCACACTCTTCAGTGTGTAGTTCGGGCCATAGGCCCGGGACATTACAGATAATTCGGTATGACCTCATGCTGCCAGAACGATATGAACTCCTCGTGCCTCCAGCCCACTGCCACTTGAATTTGATATTCACACGAACCTCACACTACATCTCACTCTAAGTAAACCAGGAAGTAGTTCCCGTTTTTGCTAGACCTTTCCCCTCCCATACTGGGCTGGTCCAAAATATTTAACTATGTCATACATTTTCACTTACTCTCATGAATAAGGCCCACCACTACCTATCTTGCTCTATCTGTCACTGTTCTGGCCCCTAAACTCTAACATATGCTTTAAACTGTATCCTACACTCTCCCTAAACCTGAGTGTACCAGAGTTACCTTAGGCATTAACTTGCAGCACCCACAGAGCAGCATCAGTACCTATATCACCATACATTAGTCACATTACACTCTACACATTTCACATTAGACAATAAAACGCAATAAAACCGCATGTCATGGTTCACACTACATAGTTTATTGTCTTCAGGGGCAGGTACATGACAGTCTCTGTCACACCCTTACATGGCTATGACAGCCGAAAACCTCGTTTAATCATTTGTAAAATAATCACTTGATTTTGCAGGGGAACAGTTTCACTAAAAAACTGAACTTTCGTCAAAATTGGTCGCACATTTTTGCAGGTGAAATAGCTGTCCTCTGCTGCAGTGTTACACCAAATAATCAATTGAAATCAGGACCTGCAGATGCCTGAATAACTGGACATTTTCTATTCTTAGGGCACTGATAGTCCCTTTAAATATCCAAGCATCAGGACAACCTCCTGTTCACACTACCACCCCTATGTCTGACTGCTGGTATGATGTTCTCACCGTGGAATGCTGTGTTTGATGGAAGCCAGGTATAACAGGACTCGTGGTGTCCAAAGATTTTCACTTTTGATTTATCTTTCCGTAGAAAATTATCCCCCAAAGGCTCGGGATCATCCAGATGGGTTTTTTTTTTCTTTTCTGTAACAAATCTAACAAATGTGTAGTTAGTATGGATGTTACTCTAGGACAACAAGGATCTAAAAACAGTACAGATTATTTGTCTTTTATTCCATTGTGCACAGTAAGTCTGTGAATTTATTATAATGGTTGTTATAACAATATTGCATGTCTATGCGTTTATTATATTTTATAGACTGATGTATATTATCTCCAGTTTTAGTAAAGTCAAAACTGTATATTTTGTGTTCTCTCCAGGATCGACTGTTCATGGATCAAACTTAGGATGATGACATCATAGTGGTTTCCTTCATGATGTCAGAGGAGATCTCCTTTCATATACCCTACAGATGATTTTTATGACTAAACAGTGAAAATATATATTTTTTCCTGTTTTCTATTGGCTTTCCATGGTGTCTGGATGTACATGCAAATAATGGGATGGATCCTAAATCATGAAGCTGACGACTGTAAAGTGACATAAGGCCAATAACTCTTTCCACAGAACCACTTTCCATGGTGTTTGCAACCTAAGTTTTCAATCTCTGCTTTTGCCACAAGTGATGGTACCACTGGCTCTACTAGTCAACAGTCAGTGTTACAGATCTATAGGTCATCCAGCCATTGGCATCCAGTCACAGTTACAAGACTATGCCAATGGTAAGAGATTTAAATAGGAAAAACTGGAATAACAATAAAGCGAAAATAGGGTTTTATCCGAGTACCAATGGGAGACCAAAGGCAATGGTACTCACCTGGTGTGGTTGTGTATCCACAACCATTAAAAGGCTCAAAGGTGCTGCAGACCCACGGCTTGGAAAACAAGTAATTGGAACGTAAGGGTTAATTCTATGTATGGAAGAATAGAAAAGAACAATGTCGAGGAATGCGGTTTATTAGTCAACGCGTTTTGAAGTTCCAAACTTCTTTATCAGGACAAATCACAGCGATACAGTGTTAAAATGTGGCGAGCAACTCTAACGTTCGTACAAAAAAAAAAACTCGAGAAAGGAGGAGAAGACTGGAGTACATTTGCACAATAATTTTTTAACAACTTTTTAAAAAGTCGCAAATTATTAATTAGCTGCCTGGATCTGAAAATGGAAAAGAAACAGACTTTAAAATAGGCGCAATTTAAATAAGAATTTTGAAAAAAAAAATAAAATAAACTTAAAAGAGGAAAAACTGGACAAAAAATAGGCACAAGTGTGATCAGGAATCGGGCCCTTAGTATTCTACAAGTTTGCCATTTGCCTACCACGATCTTCAGCTTTTTTCAGTTATTGTCTCTTTTTCACATTTTATGATGTTCTCATAAAGTCCATTGTTCACATTCTGCCAATTAAATGGTAACGACATGCTGGTGAAGATCTGGCACACATTACATTTTTGACAACCTAAGCTATATTTCTGGTTAACCCTAGAAGCCTCATTTACGGCGATTCTTTGTGGTTTTTATTGTTTCATTGAATCCCCGTCTGCTTAAAATAACCACATGGAAATTGTTAATCCAAAGTGTTTAGAATGTGAAAATATCAATGTATTTATATTAGATACAAATCGTGACATGCAAAGCAAGCAAAATGTCATCCATTGCCTTCCAAAACCTGGATCTATGGTGGGATGCTGTGACGTGGAGAGGAGGTTTCTACAGTATAACTTCACAAACATCCCAAAGGCTGGATTGTCACATATAACACTAATGTGTGGGATATTCATATTCGATATTTGTATCACAGCAAGCAGGTCAATATGTTAAAGGAGTATTCTAATGTTATATGTCATGGCATAGTGCTAGATTGTGCCATAACATTATGATTGGTGGTCCAATCTCCAGGATCTCCACTGATACCATGGAGAAAGAAGTCTAACTTTTCCCCCAACACAAGTACTTTCCCACCCATCCTCTATGTAGGAAGCATCAAAACTGCTCAGTTTAAAGGGAATCTGCCATCAGGTTTTAGCTACCTAATCCAAGAGCAGAATAATGTAGAAGCAGAGATCCTGATTCTATAAATAATATAGCGAGATACTCAAAGTGCTGAGTATCTCATTATATCATTAATTGACGGGGGGGAACCCTTGCTCGAGCACCTGCATTTTTCTTTTTGAGTGCCGCATATCTTCTCATATGTATTTTTTATAAAATCATTGTTTTATTAGCAGGAGATTATCACTAGAGGACTATTTGGTCTGCTGCCAGGGAGTTCAACCACACCCCCCACCACTGATTGGCAGCTTTCTGACTATGCACAGTGTACACAGAAAGCTGCCAATCAGTGGTGTGGGTGGGGTTATACACAGCTCAGCATTCAGAGAACTGCTAGATCTACAGCATAAAAAACTGTTTTTAATCACCTAGTAAGGTAAGTCATAGATCACTGGAATCATGGTCTCTGCCCCTACATCAAGCTGATCTCAGATGGGGTAGTAAACACTTGGTGACAGATTCCCTTTACGTTAGTATGGATTGGGTTTCAGTTCCCTGCACAGCAGCACTTCCATACACCCTGACGAGGGCCAACGCGTAAAGGTAACTGAAACTATGGCCATGGCTATCGCTTCTTCTGATTGGAAAATCAATCTTCATTCAGCAGCAACTAAGGTGTTATGGGGCACATTTTATGATTTGCTAAGACTTTGCCACACAATGTCTATACACAATGGAAGTGCAGAGCAATAATCCACTCCATTTTTGTATCACTGACAAGGTGACATGTCACTAAGGTCGGGGGCAATACAGATGACAGGAGTCAGTCAGACATTTCTTTTCCAGATCTAATTGCAGTGTGTTTGCAGGGTAGCAGGTTACGGTTGTCAGAGACCAATGGGAAAATTAAGCAGAAAGATACAGTAGTGTCCTACAGCAAGAACCAAATTTGGCAAATCTTCTATGAAAATTTCTCATATACCACAGTAGCAACACTGTAGATATTTGTATGGGTCAATTGGTACAATTGAAGTTTAATGGTCAGGGAAGACGAATGGTAATTCTTGAGAAGGTAGCATTCCACTGCGTCCTTATACTCTCCACAAATAAACCCAATCTATTCAGACTGTGGAAAGGTTTCGCCATGATTCCCAGGTGGACTGCCTGCTAGAGTGTTTTCTGTTGCCTGCATGTTTCCCTGTTCCTTGACTTCTAAGGAGTCGCTCACAGTACCGTTGATGACTCTGTAAGAGTTTGATCTGAGTGTCGCCTTAGTGTGATCCGATTCTCTCGAATGAGAGAATCATATCACAGGTGCGGAGAAAACAGAGAACTTAATTTCTCCAACTTCTCCATTATCCGCGGTAATCGGACTGCAGTCGGGTGACATCTGAGTGCAGTCCGATGTTTCACACGCACCCATAGACTTGTATGTGTGCATGCGATCGGATTAGCGGATGCACTCACAGCATGCTGCGATTTATTTTACATGCCGAATCGGCACTGCCCCATAGTATAACATT
Source organism: Phyllobates terribilis (assembly GCF_046119375.1). Classification (NCBI taxonomy): domain Eukaryota; kingdom Metazoa; phylum Chordata; class Amphibia; order Anura; family Dendrobatidae; genus Phyllobates; species Phyllobates terribilis. The sequence continues at coordinate 492,674,222 of NW_027362771.1, read as the reverse complement.
GGGCCGAGTGCTATCCAATAACACATGAGAAAGCACTTGGCCACATTATATGCTAGTGTGAACGAGCCCTTACAGCAGGGATATCAAACTCAAACACACAGAGGGCCAAAATGAAAAACTTGGACAAAGTCGTATACAACCAGTATACAGGATAATGGGCCCCACATAGTCCTCCATACAGAATAATGGGCCCCACATAGTCCTCCATACAGTATAATGGGCCCCACATAGTCCTCCATACAGTATAATGGGCCCCACATAGTCCTCCATACAGAATAATGGCCCCACATAGTCCTCCATACAGAATAATGGGCCCCACATAGTCCTCCATACAGAATAATGGGCCTCACATAGTCCTCCATACAGAATAATGGGCCCCACATAGTCCTCCATACAGAATAATGGGCCCCACATAGTCCTCCCTACAGTATAATGGGCCCCACATAGTTCTCCATACAGAATAATGGGCCCCACATAGTCCTCCATACAGAATAATGGGCCCCACATAGTCCTCCATACAGAATAATGGGCCCCACATAGTCCTCCATACAGTATAATGGGCCCCACATAGTCCTCCATACAGTATAATGGGCCCCACATAGTCCTCCATACAGAATAATGGCCCCACATAGTCCTCCATACAGAATAATGGGCCCCACATAGTCCTCCATACAGAATAATGGGCCTCACATAGTCCTCCATACAGAATAATGGGCCCCACATAGTCCTCCATACAGAATAATGGGCCCCACATAGTCCTCCCTACAGTATAATGGGCCCCACATAGTTCTCCATACAATATAATGGGCCCCACATAGTCCTCCATACAGAATAATGGGCCCCACATAGTCCTCCATACAGTATAATGGGCCCCACATAGTCCTCCATACAGAATAATGGGCCCCACATAGTCCTCCATACAGTATAATGGGCCCCACATAGTCCTCCATACAGTATAATGGGCCCCACATAGTCCTACATACAGAATAATGGCCCCACATAGTCCTCCATACAGAATAATGGCCCAAGATAGTCCTCCATACAGAATAATGGGCCCCACATAGTCCTCCCTACAGTATAATCGGCCCCACATAGTCCTCCATACAGAATAATGGGCCCCACATAGTCCTCCATACAGTATAATGGGCCCCACATAGTCCTCCATACAGTATAATGGGCCCCACATAGTCCTCCATACAGAATAATGGCCCCACATAGTCCTCCATACAGAATAATGGGCCCCACATAGTCCTCCATACAGAATAATGGGCCTCACATAGTCCTCCATACAGAATAATGGGCCCCACATAGTCCTCCATACAGAATAATGGGCCCCACATAGTCCTCCCTACAGTATAATGGGCCCCACATAGTTCTCCATACAGAATAATGGGCCCCACATAGTCCTCCATACAGAATAATGGGCCCCACATAGTCCTCCATACAGAATAATGGGCCCCACATAGTCCTCCATACAGTATAATGGGCCCCACATAGTCCTCCATACAGTATAATGGGCCCCACATAGTCCTCCATACAGAATAATGGCCCCACATAGTCCTCCATACAGAATAATGGGCCCCACATAGTCCTCCATACAGAATAATGGGCCCCACATAGTCCTCCATACAGTATAATGGGCCCCACATAGTCCTCCATACAGTATAATGGGCCCCACATAGTCCTACATACAGAATAATGGCCCCACATAGTCCTCCATACAGAATAATGGCCCAAGATAGTCCTCCATACAGAATAATGGGCCCACATAGTCCTCCATACAGTATAATGGGCCCCACATAGTCCTCCATACAGTATAATGGGCCCCACATAGTCCTCCATACAGAATAATGGCCCCACATAGTCCTCCATACAGTATAATGGGCCCCACATAGTCCTCCATACAGTATAATGGGCCCCACATAGTCCTCCATACAGAATAATGGCCCCACATAGTCCTCCATACAGTATAATGGACCCCACATAAGGGTGGTGGTTCTGCTGTCGTGGGACAAATATAACCACCCTGCGGGCCAGAGTTTGACATGTATGTCTTACAGGAAAGCAGCCTGAATCATTCCGTTTTCCATCCTACTGTTGTGTTAGGGTCAAAAAATGGGACATACTCCTACCAAACATCTATGGCTCATACTGGGGATATTATGGCCTGCGTGCATGTCCCCGGGCAGTTAAAATCAATGGTATCTTTGAGAATGACACTATCTCCAATTATTATAGCTTTCTGTGCCATAAAAGTCATAAAAGTGGCTATAAAGATAATGACTATCATTGATAATTTTCAGGGTTTGATGGTTATTAATGATTATTGTTGTGCTCATAGTACTAAAACAATCTGCTCCAACCAATGGAAATGTACATGGCGGAAGCGCTTATCATACTTGTTCTAAATGTAGCGTTTACTTCAATATCTTCCAAGGAAATGACACATACTGAGATGCAGAAACAGTATTTTTCTTTTTATGAGTACGTTTTCAGAAGGTATATGCTTTATATAGTTGTAAATATCTTTTCATGCATGTCCTACTCCTTCAAAGAGCGTCCCAAAAGCATGACATTTCTGAGTGCTTGATGGATCATGGGGGCACTTTGTCCGGCATTAGCTAAAATATTCCCGGATTATTCTTTTTTATAGTTGCTATGATAAACTATTGTTTTCTGCAGAACTTTTTGACTGCCCGGTTGTGAAAGAATCATAACCCCCAGCTCTTTTCATTAGCTCGAGATGCTCCACATCTATTTATTTAATGGCCGATGCTTTTCTCTAGTTCTAACTCTAATATATAATTGCAATTTCTAAATTACACTAATAGCAAATTCAGCTAAAACTCTTCAATTATTTCATCATCATGATAAAAATAAAATACTGTAACGCTGCAGAATGTAGAATAAATATTGGCAGAAAAGTAAACTGGAATCTTTAAATACGGCTTTAGTATTTCTGAGAACGTTTTACGTAGCATCAGTAAGGGAACATTAGGCAGCAGATATGTCACCGGTCTTTACAGCTGCTGCTATTCTGAAAAATGCTTTTAGGTACTAAAGTAACTATATATAAACCTGAATTCAGATCAGTCTGACTCAGATATTTCATATAACGGGTTTCAGTGCTATATGTGGTGCGCTTGTAAGTATGAGTAGTATCCATACCTTATAACCATTTTTAATTCAGCAGCATTGGTCTACATCAAAGAGAAGGGGGTTTATAACAAAGACCAAAATGGTGCTCCCCATTATGGTCCCAAGTATTGCTTGTCCCCTTAATAAAACTACAAATGGTGGCTGAATCGTTGGGCACTGTGGATTGCCACCACTATATGCCACTAGCATTAAAGCCACTTGCAGCAAAGTGATAATTTATGCAATATTTATGCCCACTGGCCCAACTAATCCACCTCTCTCCTCGCTACTCTACTGCTTCTCCGCTCTGCAAATCTCTTAATTGACTCCCAATTCTCCAACGTATACAGTTCAAATACTAGCATTGACCTACAAAGTCGTCCATAATCTATCTGCGAACTAACCTTCCGATATCTTCCAACACATAATCTCTGGTCCTCCCAAGACAACCCTTTCGCCTTCACACTCGTACGTTCCTCACCCAATCACCTCCAAGACTTCTCCAGAATATCCCCCATCCTCTGGAATTCTGTGACCCAGCACATCCGATTATCCGCCACATTCAGAACCTTCAGACAGAACTTGAAAACACATCTCTTCAAGAAATCTTACAGCCTGCAATGACGCCGCTGCCTCCTCACCACCACCAGAGCTGCCGCAACCCCCCAACCTACGGTCTCCTTCCCCATCATCCTGTAGACTGTGGGCCCTCTCCCCTCTTTACCAGTCTGTCATTCTTAGCTTGTCCACTGTAATTTCTATTTCTATTTTGTATGTACCCCCTCCTCATGTAAAGCACCATGGAATCAATAGTGCTCTAAAAAGAAATAATAATATGACTGGGTGCACCCATGATAAGGCAATCACCTATAAGCTCTGCCACTAACTATAATTGTGTAAGAGATAGAAGAATGATAACAGAGACCAGAATATACAACTAATTATCAAAAGTCAATCAAATCAAAAGGTATAACAAATATCAATAATATACAAGTGGTTCTCACTAAATTAGAATATCATCAAAAAGTTAATTTAATTCAGTTCTTCAATACAAAAAGTGAAACTCATATATTATATAGAGTCATTACAAACAGAGTGATCTATTTCAAGTGTTTATTTCTGTTATTGTTGATGATTATGGCTTACAGCCAATGAAAACACAAAAGTCATTATCTCAGTAAATTAGAATACTCCATAACAACAGCTTGAAAAATGATTTTAAAATCTGAAATGTTGGCCTACTGAAATGTATGTTCAGTAAATGCACTCAATACTTGGTCGGGGATCCTTTTGCATCAATTACTGCATCAATGTGGCGTGGCATGGAGGCGATCAGCCTGTGGTACTTCTGAGGTGTTATGGAAGTACAGGTTGCTTTGATAGCAGCCTTCAGCTCGTCTGCATTGTTGGGTCTGGTGTCTCTCATCTTCCTCTTGACAATACCCCATAGATTCTCTATGGGGTTAAGGTCAGGCGAGTTTGCTGGCCAATCAAGCACAGTGATACTGTTGTTTGTAAACCAGGTATTGGTACTTTTGGCAGTGTGGACAGGTGCCAAGTCCTGCTGGAGAATTACATTTCCATCTCCAAAAAGCAGAGGGAAGCATGAAGTGCTCTAAAATTTCTGCGTTGACTTTGGTTTTGATAAAACACAGTGGACCTACACCAGCAGATGACATGGCTCCCAAACCATCACTGATTGTGGAAACTTCACACTAGAGCTCAAGCAGCTTGGATTGTGGCCTCTCCACTCTTCCTCCAGACTCTGGGACCTTGATTTCCAAATGAAATACAAAATTTACTTTCATCTGAAAACTACACCTCGGACCTCTGAACATCTGTCCAGGAAATTTTTCTCCTTGGCCCAGGTAAGACGTTTCTGGTGTTGTCTATTGGTCATGAGTGGCTTGACACAAGGAATGCAACACTTGTAGCCCATGTCCTGGATACGTCTGTGTGTGGTGGCTCTTGAAGCAATGACTCCAGCAGCAGTCCACTCCTTGTGAATCTCCCCCAAATTTTTGAATGGCCTTTTCTTAACAATCCTTTTATGGCTGCGGTTATCTCGGTTGCTTGTGCACCTTTTCCTACCACACTTTTTCCTTCCTTTCAACTTTCCATTAATATGCTTAGATACAGCACTCTGAGAACAGCCAGCTTCTTTAGCAATGACCTTTTGTGGCTTACCCTCCTTGTGGAGTGTGTCAATGACTGCCTTCTGGACTTCTGTCAAGTCAGCAGTCTTCTCCATGATTGTGGAGCCTACTGAAACAGACTAAGGGACCTTTTTAAATGCGTAGGAAGCCTTTGCAGGTGTTTTTCATTAATTATTCTAATTTACTGAGATAATGACTTTTGTGTTTTCATTGGCTGTAAGCCATAATCATCAACATTAACAGAAATAAACACTTGAAATAGATCACTCTGTTTGAAATGACTCTGTATAATATATGAGTTTCACTTTTTGTATTGAAGAACTGAAATAAATTAACTTTTGATGATATTCTAATTTAGTGAGAAGAACTTGTATATATACAAACACCACATATTATTCATAACATCTTGTGTCCTCTTGATAAGAAGTGATAATGAAGCGGTGCACAAAAGGTGCAAGAGCAAATAATAACTAGGAAGAAAACATATAAAAAAGTGCTTTATGTAGGTTGCAGAGCATGAAAATGGTCCCACATGTATCGCCATTCACCACTAACCAGTGGCTTCCTCAGGGGTAAGTGATTTCAAATAAAAGTGTGTATTTTACAAATGTGTTGAGTGTAAAACAACAGGAGGCTGTAAGTTTGCATCAAACCACATCTTTAAAGCAACATATTGTCGGAATCGAGATAGTCAAAACTAATTCAACATGTCATCAGTAACAGGAAACCAAAGCAGAGCGGCGGTTGTAACCGCTCCCCCGGCCCTGATGACAGCCGGCCCCAATGATGAGCGAGTGTCATTCAGGGCTGAAACTGGAACACTGCCGGTGTAATAAAGTTAATTTTCTCCCCACAGCGTTCGGCTAAGTGCGGGTGCCGGACACGTTAATAACGCTATTAACCTGCAGATTAACCCCATATCTCCAGGTTAATAGCATTTTTCTGGTGACAGGTTCCCTTTAATTGATCTTGTATGAACGAGCCACAGTGCCCGTGTGAATAAGTAAGGAGAAACCACACCAATTAATCATTTATGGCCTTCCATATGGAAAGGCCACAATAATTAAAGAGCTGGAAAACCCTTTTGCAGTGTACATAATTGGGCAGATTTACTAAAATGGGCTAAACTGCCAATGTAAACTTCTATAGTTTACTATAGCACTTAAATGTAGATATACACATATGTATGACTGGACATTTTACTTGCACCTCATGTCATCTACACCTCAAAAAAAATCTCCAGAATCCAACCTTTTTCTTACCATGGAAACTGCAAAAATGCTATGCTTACTGTCGATTTTCTTCATTCTCATATTGATTACTGCAACTTACTATTAATTGGTCTTCCACTCACTGAACTTTCCCTCTTGTAATCAATTCTGAATTCAGCAGCAAGGCTCATATTTCTACTACAGAGATATCTCTACCCTATTCCAGTCATTGCACTGGTTACCCATCTGTTAAAGAATATGATATAAACGTCACTCTCACCTACAAAGCTCTCCACAGCACTGCACCACACTACATGGTCTTCAACTCTCTACCTCTCTACCCATGCTTTTTGTTCTGCTAATACCATAAGACTAACATCCTCTGTCATCCTACCCTCCCATTCCAGTCTCTAAGACTTTTCTTGTGCTGCATCATTTGTCTGGAATGCGCCACCCCTGACAATCTCATTAATTCCCAATCTCCACAGTTTTAGGTGTGCCTAAAAAAGACATATTTTTAGACAAGCTATCACATCACGTCACTAATCTAAGGCTATGTTCTCAGATCATGTTTTTTTCAGAGTTTTTTTATGCTTTTTTATGCAAATTTTCAGCTGCGTTTTGCAGTACCAGCAAAGTCTATAAAATTCCAGAAATCTCATACACATATCATGTTTTTTTTGTTCAGGATTTTGTGCTTTGCATGTGTTTTTGCAAAATAGAGCAAGTCACTTCTTTCAGCGTTTTTTCACCCATTGGAAGTAGTTTGTGGTGAAAAAAAAAACGCGGAAAAAACACAGGTGTCAAGTTTTCAGCATTTTTTCAGCATTTTTGTGCCTAAATCAGATTGAGATTTTTTTTTTCACTGAACTTTATGTACATGCATAGCAGAGGCAAAAGAACAGTAAAAAAAAAAACACTGAAAAAATGCACCGAAAACGCACAAAAAAAGCAAGAAAAAAGCAACAAAATCCTGAACAACCTCCTGGCAAGAGATCAGGATTTGCTGGAGAAAAAAAAAATCATTTTTGCTATCTCTTCCTACTAGAGATGAGCAGATCGATTCTTGGGACTCCGGTCCACCGTCTAGGTCAGTAGTACCTGCCAACTAGACGAGAGGCCCATGTATTTCATACTTTCCGGCTTCCCCGGCGTCGCTTTTGATTAGACAGGGCTGGCATGACGTCATCTGTGCGTCACGTCGCTCAGATGATGTTTCGCCAGCCCCGACAAATCAAATGTTGCGGCGGGGATGCCGGAAGGGAATACCTTTGCGGGCCTCCCATCTAGCTGCCAAGAACCAGTGAACTGAAGTCCCACCAAAGTCCCAGATCAGTATTGTACGCAGGTCCCTACATATTCAACTCATGACCTACATGTATATGATTTATAAAATACTATAAAAAATTATTGTAAGTCGCTCCAAGCTCTCTTATCACACCCTTTCAGAAGTTCTCCAAAAATGATATTTTTTAAGTGTTTAAAAAATAAAAAATAATGAAGAACTCACTAATGTCTAACTTTGAAAATCCGCAAGAGACATTGAGGGAATAAAATGTAACTTCTCAGCCCTTACATGTCACCCACCATATAAAAGATGGGTGTAAGAAAAATATATCAGAAACTAATAAGACTCTTGGTAAGACATCCTCTGCTTCCTTTCCACATGTCAGGACAGTCTGACGTACACTACCCGCTAAAATTAGCTGAAATTCACTCCGAAAATCCCACATTTAGACGCCGCATTAGGGTCAATAAATATTACCAAGTGAACAGAGGCGAAACAAATATGACAACTGAAATGGCTAATAATCCGCAGTAAAATGTAAATGATCTAATGAAAATTAATCAAGCGTGAAAATCAATGGGGTACAGAAATGAGAAAGAGCAGTATTGATGTGTCAGTGCGCGGAACGACAGGCTCGTGTCAAAGGATACAAGAGAAGATTTACTAAAAGATGGGATTAATTGATCGGTGAATTGTGGGAAACTAATTAGGGCATTTCCTGAGAGTAAATTGTCTTAAATGTCTTGTCCGGAGTAAAAAAAAATCCATTTGCACCTGGTAAAATATTGGGTGTATGAATGATGTGTTTATTTAAACAGCGCCACATGGCACATGCCCGCCTCACCAAGCAGACGGGGTAAATACACATGAGCTAAATAAATAGAAAAAGTTACAGTAAGTGCTAAGCAATCAAAAACTACCCAAAAAAACTAAAGTAATAGAGGCTAATGGACCCTTAACAGCCTACTCTTATGTCTGAAGAGACAATTTGCATGCTACTGTTCACAAAAAAACTTAAACTAAAAAAAGACCCTCCTACTATATACAACACTTTATTCAAAATTACCAAAAGAGGTGGGATTTACAAATATAATAAGGTTACTTAAGGTATTTGTAAGTCCCCCCTTTTTATGGTAATTTTGAATAAAGTGTTGTATATAGTAGGAGGGTCTTTTTTAGTTTAAATCTGTTGTTAATTTTGGAACCTTTGTCCATCTAATTTAGTTTTTTGATCACTTCTATTCACCCAGAACGATTGTTATAGTGATCATTCCGTGCACCTAGAACATCATGTTATCGGCATCATATCACCAGTTTACAGGTGCTAGGGCAATGACTTTTAGGCTTTCTTTAAAGTCATCGCACCTGACCAACCAGCGTTTTGCTCGTTGGATGTTTCCTGGGCTGATAATCGGACACAAGTGTTCTTACAAATGCTTCGTCTCTGATTATCGAATTGTCCAGTCTAGATGGGCATTAAAGAGAGCGTGTCAGTAACACAATCCCCGTGCAAGCAGAGGTAGTGCATGATAGGGCAGTGTATAATGAAAGATAGTTATTCTGGCACCATTATTTTCACAGAAAATTGGCTTTGAATGCAAATTACGCTCACAAATACATTGGGGGGCATATCAGTGCACTTGCAGTGTATGGCTGCTCTTTGATTCTCCTTCTGGCACTGCTCCCCGTTTCTTGATTGATAGTAGACACAGAGGTGCATCTGCATGAAGTCACCTCTGCTCTCCACTGTCAATCAAGAAACAAGGGCGGCGACGGTGGGGAGAAGCAAAGAGCAGCCATAGACTGCAAGTGCACTGATATGTCCACCAGTACACTGGCAAACCAGTTTGCATAGCAATAAAGGACAAATGAAAGTATAATGGCAAGGTGGTTGTTGCCAGAATAGGTATCTTTAATAATGTTTTACACTGCCCCATCCTGCACTTCCTTTGGCTGCACAGGGTAAGTGTTACTGACAGGTTTAAAAAACTTTGTACTGTATCTTATCAGAGAATTATGCTTCCTTCTCCAGCTGAGATATCTGGGGCCTATTGAAGTCTATAGAAAAAGGAGGGAAAGAAGTAGACTGAGAGAAAGATGAAGAGAGACACAGTAATGGTGCTGCTACTTTCTAGTAAGTGTTTTATCTCATACCAGTGCTGGATTCACAGCTATACTGCTCAGTACAGTATATTATCATTTATGGTGCCACTTCTTATGAACTTGTGCTTCATAGAGATATGAGAATAGGAATCCCACATGTGTGCACTTTGTGGGAGACATCATAGCAGCTAGTCTCCTCCCACCAGCTCAGGGTCAATTGAACGTTAAACCTAGAATGCAAGGAAAAAATGGTAATCTAATGGAGGATACATCATAAGATGGCCAGAAATAGTGTATTCCTAATATACACACATATAGCAGCATATTATGAAAATTCCACAGCAACTCTTGGCAACCCCAGTGGAGTGTTGCAGCTTCTTCAATGTTTAGACTGCTAATGACTTGTTGAATATTGCATCATTATCCAATCACTTCTAAGGGACAAGCATGAGTGTTGTGGGGGGGCCTTCAAACGGGTCATTGGTGGCGAAGGTACCTTCAAACAATGGACATCAATACTGTGGTCAGGGAAACCTTGTCAATGTCAAATTGTAAGGTAATTTAGGGGCATAGAAAGGCAGAATTGCAACTCAGGGGTCTTGTAAAGCTAAACCGTCTTGTTAGTTTGGAAAAACAGTGAGAGAAGAAAACAGATATACCGCCGATGGCCTGATATAATTTTTAACAAGTTTTAATCATACAGTAATTTTTTTTATGTAGCATCCGCATAACTGATTATTTTCAAGAAAATGTTCTGTAATGATGATCTTCATCACATGCCAAATTAACGAAGGTATTTCTTCTAGAAATAATATTAGGGATGGTATTTTGCAGAGGCACAAAATGCGAGCATGCAGTGCCTACGTATCTGTAATACAGAGTCCGTGCACACAGCATTTCCATGTACAATTCCATACATATTGGGAAATCTCAGGAGTTCGTCTCTGCTCCCACCTCCTCCCACTATCCTGTGTTTCACTGTAGGACAACTGGCTGCAGCAGAAGGTTCATTTTGGAGTAGGACAAAAGATCATGTAGCCCAGCAATTTGGCAAAGAGAATGGGGCATCAGCTTTCCAACAACCAAAGATGGAACTGATCAGCAGAAGATAAACCCCATTATTCAATAATGACTATTTCAGGATCATGCAAGAGATGTTACAAACTAAGAAATAGTGGGGAAATATTCCTCTAAGGCACAAATGTCAAACTCTGGCCCATGAGCCAAATTTGGCTCACAGGGTGATTATATTTGGCCTGCGACGCTGGCACTGCCCCCACTCCACCCGTCATTGCGCCTTCAACTGTATCGAAATCCTGGGTTTCACGTCCGCTGTGTCAAGCAGTGAAGAGCTGCAGAGACCGGAGCAGTAGCGGCCCATTACTATTTATGGGGGACTATGTGGGGTCCATTATTCTGTTTGGAGCACTATGTGGGGCCCATTATTCTGTATGGAGGACTATGTGAGGCCCATTATACTGTATGGAGGACTATGTGGGTCCCGTTATTATGTATGGTGGACTATGTGAGGCCCATTATACTGTATGGAGGACTATGTGGGTCCCGTTATTATGTATGGAGGACTATGTGGGGCCATTATACTGTATGGAGGACTATGTGGGGCCATTATACTGTATGGAGGACTATGTGGGGTCCATTATTCTGAATGGAGGACTATGTGAGGCCCATTATTCTGTATGGAGGACTATGTGGGGCCATTATACTGTATGGAGCACTATGTGGGGGCCATTATTCTGTATGGAGGACTATGTGGGGTCCATTATTCTGTATAGAGGACTATGTGGGGCCATTATTTTGAATGCAGTACTATGTGAGGCCCATTATTCTCTATGGAGAACTATGTGGGGCCCATTATTCTGTATGGAGCACTATGTGGGGTCCATTAATCCGTATGGAGGACTATGTGGGGCCATTATTCTGTATGGGGACTATGTGGGGCCCATTATTCTGTATAGGGCACTATGTGGGGCCCATTATTCTGTATGGAGAACTATGTGGGGCCATTATTCTGTATGGAGGACTATGTGGGTCCCGTTATTCTGTATGGAGGACTATGAGGGGCCATTATTCTGTATGGAGAACTATGTGGATCCCGTTAATCTGTATGGAGGACTATGTTTGGTCATTAATCTGTATGGAGAACTATGTGTGGCCCATTATTCTGTATGGAGGACTATGTGGGGCCATTATTCTGAATAGATGACTATTTGAGGCCCATTATTAAGTATGGAGGACTATGTGGGGCCCATTATTCTGTATGGAGGACTGTGTGGGGCCATTATTCTGTATGGAGAACTATGTGTGGCCCATTATTCTGTATGGTGGACTATGTGGGGCCATTATACTGTATGGAGGACTATGTTGGGCCTATTATTCTGTATGGAGGACTATGTGGGGCCCATTTTTCTGTATGGAGGACTATGTGTGGCCCATTATTCTGTATGGAGGACTATGTGGGGCCATTATTCTGAATAGATGACTATTTGAGGCCCATTATTAAGTATGGAGGACTATGTGGGGCCCATTATTCTGTATGGAGGACTGTGTGGGGCCATTATTCTGTATGGAGAACTATGTGTGGCCCATTATTCTGTATGGTGGACTATGTGGGGCCATTATACTGTATGGAGGACTATGTTGGGCCTATTATTCTGTATGGAGGACTATGTGGGGCCATTATTCTGAATGCAGGACTATGTGAGGCCCTTTATTCTGTATGTAGGACTATGTGGGGCCCATTATTCTGTATGGAGCACTATGTGGGGCCCATTATTCCATATGGAGGACTATGTGGGGCCATTATTCTGTATAGGGACTATTTGTGGCCCATTATTCTGTATGGGGGACTATGTGGGGCCCACTATTCTGGATGGAGAACTATGTGGGGCCATTATTCTGTATAAAGAACTATGTGGGGCCCACTATTCTGCTGTAGACTATGTCGGGCCCATTATACTGTATGGAAGACTATGTGGGGCCTGTTATTCTGTATGGAGGACTATGTGGGGCCATTATTCTGTATGGAGAACTATGTGGGGCCCATTATTCTGTATGAAGGACTATGTGGGACCCATTATTCTGTATGGAGGACTATGTGGGGCCCATTATACTGTATGGAGGACTATGTGGGTCCCATTATTCTGTATGGAGGACTATGTGGGGCCCATAATATTGTATGGAGGACTATGTGTGGTCATTATTCTGTATGGAGAACTATGTGGGGCCCATTATTTTGTATGGAGGACTATGTGTGGTCATTATTCTGTATGGAGAACTATGTGGGGCCCATTATTTTGTATGGAGGACTATGTGTGGTCATTATTCTGTATGGAGAACTGTGTGGGGCCTATTATTCTGTATGGAGGACTATGTGGGGCTATTATACTGTATGGAGGACTATGCGGGGCCCATTATTCTGTATGGAGGACTATGTGGGGCCCATAATATTGTATGGAGGACTATGTGTGGTCATTATTCTGTATGGAGAACTATGTGGGGCCCATTATTTTGTATGGAGGACTATGTGGGGCCATTATTCTGTATAGATGACTATCCGGGGCCCAGTATTCTCTATGGAGAACTATGTGGGGCCCATTATTCTGTATGGAGGACTATGTGGGGCCCATTATTCTGTATGGAGGACTATGTGGGGCCCATTATTCTGTATGGAGGACTATGTGGGGCCCATTATTCTGTATAGAGAACTATGTGGGGCCCTTTATTCTGTATGGAGGACTATGTGGGGCTATTATTCTGTATGGAAAACTATGTGGGGTCCATTATTCTGTATAGAGGACTATGTGGGACGATTATACTGTATGGAAGACTATGTGGGGTCCATTATACTCTATGGAGCACTATGTGGGGCCATTATACTCTATGGAGGACTATGTGGGGCCATTATTATGTATGGAGGACTATGTGGGGCCATTATTCTGCATGGAGGATTATGTGGGACCCATTATTCTGTATGGAGGTCTATGCAGAGCCATTATACTGTATAGAGGACTATGTGGGACCCATTATACTGTATGGAGTTGTATGAGGAGCCATTATACTATGTGGAGAACTATGTGGGGCCCATTATACTGTATGGAGGTCCATGCAGAGCCATTATACTATATGGAGGACCATAATTCTGTAAAGAATGATAAGGAAAACTTCCTCAATTGTACACATTTTTTAATAAATAACAAGGTTGGCATGCGACTGTCCAAGTTTTTAATTTTGGCGCTCTCTGTATTTGAGTTTGACATCCCTGCTCTAAGGATAATGTGGTTAGGCACAACAAGCAGAAACGCTGCAGAATATCTATTAATGTACTGCATAAAACAGAACTGACAATTGGTATTATGATTCCAACAAAGCTCCACCACAAAAGCAGAGCTAAGTATTGTTGTGACCGGGTTGCTGGCCGTCTGCTTCTTTGGCCTGTTTTCATCCTCCTACTGATGCAAACCAAGGACTTCATATTTATTTCAACGGAGCCAGCAAAAAGTAGCCAGAAGAGAAAAAGAAAAACATATTTGCATGTCCAAAAGGAAATATTTACTTCTGCAAAAACACATTCTGGTCTAAAAGCATCAGTGGCGATGGGTCACCCCCCTGTAACCTTATTTTGTTTGATTTCCTGCCCTTAGACTGTGTGCCTGGCTGCGCCTCTGATATCCCAGCTCTCCTTTTTAAGAGTGCTGAGCAATGTAAATCATTACACACAGCTAAGCAAAACAGCTTGTGTTATTTAGTGCAGCCGTGATGTATAGAGCTACTGTATGAAAGGTCACTTCGGTATTAATTCTCCACCGCTTCTATACCCAGGTCTAATTTAGGATTCACAGCTAGTGCTGACAGCAGGACTTTTTGGTGCAGTTAAGGCTGTTAGGAAACACAGATCTGTCGGCTCTTTGTGATGGCCTGAGATTTAGGCCCTCGCAGCAATACTAAGAGCCGTTCTCAGCGTCAGGAGGAGACGCCGTCAAGCCATCGTTCTACTTGTTAATGGCTCGCCATTAGCCACAGTCAGTATGACGACCGGTTGCCTTTCATTGTCTACACTGGTTGTTTCAAAAGCTATTATATTTTTCTGTCATCCATTTCCCGCGCACCGGGGTATTTCACTCAGTGGACGTGTGAAATGGAACTCAGTGGAAATGCTATTTTTCCCAATCAAGCCTTTCCACACAGGAAACAGCCAATGTTTCCCTAACATGACAAAAGAAATCAAGAAAAGAGATCTAGGGCAGATTGCAGGGAGGAAATCGTTCTGTAGAGCTGTATGAGATACTGTGACACATAGGACAACCATCAAGGAGAATGATGTAAGTATAGCATGGTAGGGTTGGGTTGGCGGTGGGTCAGGGTATAACAACATCGGGGTTAGGGGATGTTAGGATATATGCCCATGTGGCAGATTTATGGAGAAAATTCCTACAGCTGCTCCTTTTATCAGAATAGGACTTGTGTACGTCCATGTGCATGCTGCAGAAATAACCCTGTTCAGATGAATGGAAGGAATGTGAATTTTTCTTTCATGGTACAAATGGATATCCATGGTGCCACTGTAGAAAGCAGAAACAATTGGAAACAGTAACCAAGAAATGAAGTCTGTCTTTTCTTCCCATTTTTCTAGGTAGAATATAATTTTATTATTTTTACAAAAAAAATATTGATCAGAATGGACTAGTTTCTGTGCAATGCAGCCTTATATCACACGCTGTGATATACATTAGAAGGCCTGCTACCCCCAAAATAGGGTTTACATATGGCCGCTGTGTTCTGGAGAGCAAGGGAAGCTTAAAGTGGTGGTCCGGAACTAAAGTGTAATTTAATCCTAAATGCCTATCTATTTAATGTCATAACCTAATCTCTTTTTCTAATATACTTTAGTTAAAAGTCCCTATCATTCCCTCACTACTCTAACTACTTTTTTTTTTACTACTTCCTTTGTGATGATACTTCATTTGAGAATCCCAGTGCATGCTGGAATAGTCAAATGAGTGACCTCACTTGCGGGGGGCGGCACTGGTCTCTGCTTTTTCTACATGCTGGGTATTCATCTTACAACGTACACTGACAGTGCGCTCTTGCCAACTCCTTACTTCTGATCAGAGTCAGCGAGCGAGCGCACTGTCACTGTTCATATTGCAGTGACAAGATCCTACTAAACATATGACTGAATTGACAACCGACACATGATCAGTAGAGAGGGGCATCACTGATGACAGCAGCCTCGGCCCCTGATGATGGCTCATTTGACTATACCAGCTATCACTTGGATTCTCAAACGAAACGTCATCAAAGAGGAAGTAGTAAAAAAATAAAATAAAGCAGTTAGATAGTGTAGTGAGGAAATGATAGGGATTTTTTAGTTAAAGTATATAAGAAAAGAAATTAGATTATGATACTAAATAGAGGCATTTAGGATTAAATAAAATTTTAGCTCTGGACCACCTCTTTAAAGTTGTAACCCAGCAATAATGGTTCGATCATAGTGACATCATTAAAGATTTCAGTCATTTCAAAATATATTGTGCAAATAATTATTTCCAACGTGTTGGCACTATGGGAAAATGAAATACTAAACTCAAGACTAAACTCACAAAAGGCAGAAATTCTGCAGAGTTTTTTGTGTGCATTGAAGCTGGAAAAATAAAGAGCAGAATACAGTAACAGGTAAATGGATGAGATTTTTAATTGAATCTGTCAGCACAAAATGACTGTTCAAACCAAGCACAGGTGCTTGGTGTAACATTGGCGCAGCCATACAATTCAGTGCACCGGCCAACCTACTTGTTTTCCATCTATTACAATCCTTCTTTACTTTTTGTAAAGCCAGAGTTGTCCAAGAAAGAGGGAGGATGAGACAGATGGAAAAAAAGTAGGTGGGAAGCTTCACCGAATTGTATGGCCGCACCAAGGGCGTATTAAGCGACTGTGCTTTGTTTGAACAGTCATTTTGTACTGACATACTTCTTTAAACAAAGAAAATGACCTGCTTTGTTAATATTTCAGCTTTTTTTGTGATGCAGAAAGAGGGTGTGAAACATTTTAAAACCTTTTACCCTTTTTTTTTTTGCAATTTTCAGAGCTCCAATGCAAATTAAAGTAGTGAGCCTTGTGGATACGTCTCTGGTCCTGACAGCTTGCAACCTGGCCCCCATTCTAGGGATACTGTAGATGCGTATGCCAGTCGACACCCCTATCTTATGGATATTAATGGCATATCTTCTCCATTTGCCATAAATGTACCAGATGGGAATACCACTCTATTGTATTTTCCCCCATTTTTGCATACAACCATTTTTCTAATTATACTGGTTGGAATTAGACACAGATATTTTAATATATTTTATATCACTCTTAATTTCAGGGTGCTGTCCACGCAGAAATAGGGTTTACAATTCATAAAAATGAGTTTAGAATTATAGAGGAGCGAATCAAATAGATGCAAATCAAATTTGTGTTAAAGTTTTAGGAATTCAATGAACTCAGCGAATTCAAACAATTTGCATTGTGCAAACAGCCAAAAATTTCCACCTCCATTTTACACATTGTAGAAGACTGCATCAGTCAAAGAAGGCTCTCATGACCTTAGGTGCAGCCGGGCAGGATTCGCCAAAATTTCTTGCAGCTTTCACATTACATGGTATAGCGCAGCCAATCTGGAGGGACTTTCTATCCTGTATAAAAGCAGAGGCAGGGAATGCAGCAAT
Organism: Phyllobates terribilis; assembly: GCF_046119375.1. NCBI lineage: Eukaryota > Metazoa > Chordata > Amphibia > Anura > Dendrobatidae > Phyllobates > Phyllobates terribilis. Next base: position 492,656,593 of record NW_027362771.1, on the reverse strand, counting down.
CATTTTGTGGTGAATCCGGATAATGAGAGGATGTCACAGGTTAGCCATAAGAAATATGGAGAGAAAGCCTTAAAACAGTGAACACATTCTACAGATGCTAAGTGTGACAGGACAGTAAGGAAAAACTATTAAGTTTCATTTACCCATATCCATATGGATACTATTAAGTTTCATTTACCCATATCCATATATTAGAACACCAAAACAGTGCAAGATAAGCAAATGAAAGGTTCAACAATGTAAGAAGTTTATGCAGATTTCTGAAAAAAAAAAGTTTCTTTTTAATATCTGGCTGGTATAAACTGATGTATTTTAGAAAAGATTCCGCCAAAGAAGGCCGGGACATACATAGAGGAGGCAGATCCCCAAAACAATGGCATGTACTCATACACCTATGCACTGAAATTTCTGGTGTCCCTGTCCCATTTTCATGACTTAAAGAAGCACTCCTCCTCCCATCAAAATTTTTATACTCTTTATATATTGCAGCCATCATATTATATAGCACTGTGTACTTACAATTGCTCATTTGGCTTTCTACCCAGATAATTCTTCTCTTTTCCTTTAAGTCTATGAGATCACATGATTAAAAACTTACTAGCCGAATCCTTCTAAGCTCTATGTAGAAACAGGAGGTCAATTTTCCCTGCATGAGTCATCCCTGCAAATGTCCCTGGCAGGGGGAGGAGCAGAGCAGCTGGGGCAGGAGATGAAGAGGAGAATGATTCATGCAGGGAAAAGAGATTTCCTGTTTCTACATAGAGCAGAGAAAAGAGAAGAATTAACTGGGCAGAAAGGCAAAATGAGCAATTGTAAGTACACAGTGTTATATAATATAATAGGTCCATTAGAGCTGCGCACAAAACAGAACCATTATACAGACCTGATTGTGCTCGGTACGCCCATTACAGGTGCATCGCTTCACTAGTGTGCTCAGTGCTTCTCACCTGTAAGAGCGGTGGAGACAGGTACTCCTTCCTTAAAGCAAAATCACTTGTCCGCACTTTTTTTTAGTCTTAAATGCATATTGGGAAATCATTATGGATCAATCCATTGGAGCTACTAGGTAAATACATATTAAAAATATTCAAATTGTTACATGGGCTGAGCGCTAATTGAAATATGTTTGATCGTCCACCTCTTCCTTATTAGAAGTCCTGGGAAGGCGCAGGAGCTGTTCTAGCTAAATGAATAGAACAGCTGTCCTTCTGTTTTATCACCTTGTCTGGTAAGAACTGTAGTTCAAAGCCCCACTTGTCATGCAGTCATTTAGACTGAGGAGGTGAATATCTCAGGCGGACACTTCCCGAGCCAATTCCAGCCTGTCACAGGATGATTAATGAGTTGAGGGGACATTGAAAAGCTTTTACAACCAGGTGCGAGGGAGCCAAATTTATATTTAACCCGTTGCGTGTAAGTAAGGCCAAAAGGGAAACGCAATAACTAATTATGCTTCGAGAGCACCGATCACATCTGTCAGTCACTGGTATGAAGTCCTGATTCACATAACACCAGGATAAGACTAATAATTAATCATCTTAATCCATCACCGTATATTGTGAAACCTGTTCATTGTAAGTTCAGAACGGTAAATGGGAAGAGTATTTAAGCAGCTTAGTACGTCTATAGAAGACTGTCTAATCAAACTGGTCGCAGTGTCCTTACGACACATACGTACAAGTGACGGTCATTAGGAGATTGAATCTTTTTGTTTTTTATGGTTCAGATCAGCCCTGCATGCCTCTTCAATGCCCCCTTAAAGGAAATCTGCAGCAGGTTTTTGCTATATATTCTGAGAGCAGCATGATGTAGAGCAAGAAAGCCTGATTCCAGCGATGTATCACTTACTGGGCTGCTTGGTGCAGTTTTGATAGAATCCTTGTTAGTCTGATGTAGCTGTAGCAAAGCTAAAGACTTTTGGACAGTGTATAACCCCGCCCACACCCTTGATTGGCAGTTTCCTGTGTACAGTGTGAATTGCCAACAAGCTGCTAATCAGTGGTGGGGGCGGGGTTACACAGACCAGCCTGACTGCCTGGCATGAGGGATGTAGTCCTGTAGTGTTAATCTCCTGCTGATAAAACACTGATTGTATTGACACTACAACACAGTCTAATAAGTGACATATCCCTGGAATCAGGCTCATGCCAAGTATTATGCTGCTCTCAGATTAAATAACAAAAACCTTCTACCAGACTCCCTTTAATGTGCATCAGACAAGCATGCTGTCCTTATGCCCACAAAACCTTCTGGAAGCAATTTTTAACAGGAGATTTTTGGAGTCTTTAGCTATACCAACTCTTCTGGAAGATCTGCCCCTTTTTCCAGCGTCTGAAGGCTCCTACTCCGGCTCCGAGAAGAAGCACTTCTCCTTCATTTTAAGACATGTTTTATTTCTTCTGGCAGAACAGGAGTTCAAACTTGCAAAATCGGCAGTGTATCAAATACTTATTTTCCCCACTGTAACATATCAAAGACAAGAATATAAAACCTGGATAGGCAAAAGAAAGGTTACTGACCCAGGTTCATGCTGTGGATGTTATTACTGCAGCCCCTCACTCCAACCCACGTTTCACAAGAGCTTCCTCAGGCATAAGGGCCAGCTGTCAGTCAAGGCCGGGGGCACGGTTGTAGCCGCCACTCTGTATTCTCAGAGCGATGACTGAACCAACGACAGTATCGCCCCCGTGTCTGAAACGGGAACACTGCTGGGGAGAATAAAGTTCATTTTCTCCCCAGAGCGTTAAGCTACATGCAGGAGCCGGCCATAGTAAAAAAAAAAAAAAAAGTCCTGGACAACCACTTTACCACTTTAGAACTGAGCATAGGTGGTTGATACTTTGTCGTCATTTTCTTCAAGTGTAGCTCTTGGTTAATAAGCAACTTTATTGGGCTTTGCAATCTCTACATATCTTTTACAATACGGTGTTAAATAATAAGCAATCCTTGATCTTATTCCTCTACAAAAAATATGTATAAAACTATATCATTCTTGGCTCATAATTCTCTTATTCCTTCAATTATTTTTCTCTGATGGGAATAAGTCACATGATCAAAGTAATAATGTGGGCCATGTGTTAGGAATCTCTGATGCTCTCCGTAACATCCCAAATTACGAGCATATCTGGAGCTCTTGCCATCATCTGATCACACTTATTAAATTTAGAATATTTGATAAAGAACATACTTAGAGCGTAATTTCCCTTCCACGAGAAAAATAACATGTAAAACTACATGGCTTTCGGGCAGATCATCTCTAGTTATCCCAATGTTATAGACAGCTGCTTCCCACAAAAAGACAGAACTCCCTTTGGTCCACTAACGCAGCCTAAACATCCCTTCAAAGGATTTGTCTGACGAATCATTCCTTTTTTTGTTTCAAAACATGTTAGAATTTGCGTGCCATAAATGGTGACATCCAATACTGTAACTTGGATACAAGCGGTAACGTTTCTCCTTGAGGAAAGTGACATGTCAAGCCCTATATGCCAAAGTGAGGAGACTTTTAAGATGCAATGCTCCTCTGGGAAATATGCAAATTGTCTTTTCAGAGAAGAAGAGGAATAGAACTCTAGTGCCCCCTATAAGAAGTAGCAATCCTAAAAGTCAATATTCTAGTCATCTTCCTCTCTGAAGAGATAAGTTGCATATTTCTCAGAAAAGCATTGTGGCTTAAAAGTCTCCTCACCTTGGCATGCCAAGCTTGACATGTCAATCTCCGCAAGGAGCAACGTTACCCCTTGGATACCGATCATATGCCTCTCACCCAACCAAACCAGATCTCACACTTTGTGCTGACGAGGGGCAGTACCCCAAAACACAGTGTCTGCAAATTGAGATTTTGGCTATTATCCTAAGTCATGTGACAAGGCTCATTAGGGAGTCGATATTGATTTTTAAGATTGCTGCTACTTCCTATAGGTGGCACTAGAGTTCTAGTCCTCTTCCTCTCTGAAGAGACAATTTGCAATACTGAAACTCAAGGGCCCCAATGTAAAATCTCCAACAGGGCCCCTAAATATCATGGGTCTGTAATAGTATTAGTCTTCTCTTATGGGCAAAATAAATCAATTGGGCCTATTATTATTATTTATATAGACCATTGATTCCATGGTGCTGTACATGAGAAGGAGTTACATACAACATACAGATATCAATTACAGTGCACAAACTAACAGTTTAAGATAGGTACAGAGGGAAGAGGAACCTGCCCTTGCGGGCTTACATTCTACAGGATGGTGGGGAAGGAGACAATAGGTTGGGGGGTTGCAGCAGCTCTGATGTTGGTGAGGCGGCAGCTCCGGAGGTGGTGAGGAGGCAGCGGGGTCATGGCAGGCTGCAAGCTTTCTTGAAGAGGTGGGTTTTCAAGTTCCACCTGAAGGATCCAAATGTGGTAGACAATCAGACATGTTAGGGCACAGAATTACAGAGGATGGGGGATATTCTGAAGAAGTCTTGGAGGCGATTGGGTAAGGAACAAATAAGTGTGGAGGAGAGAAGGAGGTCTTGGGAGGACCAGAGATTACTAGAGGGAAAATATCGGGAGATTAGTTCAGAGATATACAGAGAAGAGAGGTCATGGATGGCTTTGTAGATCAGTATTAGTAGTTTGAACTGCTGGGGAATTGGAAGCCAGTGAAGAGATTTGCAAAGGGGAGAAGCGGGGGAGTAGTGAGGCGAGAGATGAAATAGTCGGGCAGCAGAGTTAAGAACGGACTAGAGGGGTGCGAGAGTGTTAGCAGGGAGGTCACAGAGGAGGTTGTTGCAGTAGTCGAGGAGGTAGATGATGAGGGCATGTACAAGCATTTTAGTAAATTGAGGGTTGAAGAAAGGACAGATACTGGAAATATTTTTGAGCTGGAGGCAACAGGATGTGGAAAGAGCTTGGATGTGCAGTTTGAAGGACAGGGCAGAGTCAAGGGTTACTCCGAAGCAGCAAATGTCCAGTACAGGGGAAAGCGTGATGTCATTTATTGTAGTAAATAGATCAGGTAGGGAAGATATGTGAGATGGAGGAAAGATGATGATGAGTTCAGTTTTGACCACATTGAGCTTGAGGAAGCGAGAGGAGAAGGATGATATGGGTGATAGACACTCTGGGATTCTGGACAGTAGAGAGGTGACGTCTGGGCCAGAGAGGTAGATCTGAGTGTCATCAGCATATAGGTGATGCTGGAAGCCATGGGACTTTATGAGTTGTCTAAGGCCAAGGGTATAGATGTAGATGGAGAAGAGTAGAGGTCCTAAAACAGAGCCTTGAGGGACTCCGACAGAGAGAGGACGGGATGAGGAGGTAGTGTGGGAGTGGGAGAAGCTGAATGTGCGGTTGGAAAGGTATGAGGAGATCCAGGATAGGGAAAGGTCTTTGATGCCAAAGGAAGAGAGGATCTGTAGTAGGAGGCAGTGGTCAACTGTGTCAAAGACAGAGGGCAGGTCTAGAAGGAGGAGTATAGAGAACGGTCTGTTAGATTTGGCTGTAAGTTGTTAGCAATTTTGGTCAGGGCAGTTTCAGTGGAATGATAGAGACAGAAACCAGATTGTAGGTTGTCAAAGAGCAAGTTAGATGAGAGATGGGAGGAAAGTTCAATGTGGACATGCTGCTCAAGGAGTTTGGAAGTGACGCGCCCCTGGGCCTGCTGTGTCGTGCGGCATCGCGCGCACGGGGGCTTACCCGGAGCTGGATCAGATAGGAGTAGTAGTCTCGTGGCGGTGACCCGGTCCGTGCCCAGGGAGTCAGACTGAGCGGCAGAGTTTAGCAAAAGATGGTACGGTGTTCGACTACGCCACCCGTTGAATGCGGCTATGAAGCCGCCGCTGCAGGACAGTCCGCTGAGGCCGGTGGTACGGATGTGCAGCGTGGATGGTATAACCCCCAACGGGAGGGGTATGGCCTCAGGGCAGCAGATGTGGATGATAGTGGTAGTGATGGTGCAGCAAGGAAGCTCAGAGACGTGTGGTGCAGTTTCAAGGCTTTTACTCACAGGTGTTGCTCCGGTCACTTCGGCCAAGAGTGACCACCCGAGCCGTGCTGCGTCCACCAGGTGCGGGACTCGGCCAACTCCCAGGCAGTTCCAGAGCATGGTCCTGAGCTCCCCTCTCTTCCTTCCTACTGGCCGTCCTCACCAGGGACCCACCTATGTCCGGCTTCCTCGGGCCTTATGGGGCAAAACCTCTCTCCGGTTTTCCTGACCCTATGTGGCGTGCCTTCCTGGTGGATGTGGCGAGGGGTCGTGCCAAAGCTTGACCACGACCTCCGGTTCCTGGCTAAGGATGATTTGCCTCCACCAGCTTGGGATCCGGTACCCTTCTCTGCCAACCCCTCACCCGTTTTAGTTCACTCGTGGGATCTCAGGGTTCCCTCTGCTTGCGTCTCTGGGCCTTTCCTTGTGTTCCTTTTTCTTCCTCTCTCTGCTTCAGGCCTGGCTCTGGAGCTGGGCCCAGACGGAGCCACAGCTCCCCCTCAGCCCTCTCTGGCTGAGCTCCTCTCTGAACAGACAGACAGACCTCTAAAGATGGTGCCCACCTTATATCTTCCCTCTGACACCCGAGCCCAGGTCACAATGCAACCAGTGGGCTCCTCCTATGCCCAGAGTCCCTCCCCTGACTGCTCCTACACTACTGGGATGTTCCTCCCCCCCTCCCACTCCAGCCAGGGACAGACGCTGTCGTACCTGCACATCTATCTGGTGGGAGTACCGTTGTTCTGTCCCCCGGAAATGGGGTGAGTGTAGTGCATGCAACTAGCTGAGCTCAGTCCCACCCTCCATCCTTACCCGGGAGTGGAATACCACACCTCTGGATCGAGGTGCAATACCCCTGTAGCAGCTGAGCCCTCGGGGTGCTACAGAAGCAAATGGGGCAATAGCTTGACATAGCGGTCAGGTCGAAGGATAGCTTTTTGAGGATAGGCATAATTGTGTCATGTTTGAAAGAAGAAGGGAAGATACCAGAAGTTAGTGATAGGTTAAAGAGATGGGTTAGAGATGGGATAAGTGTGGTGGTGAGGTTAGGGAGGAGGTGGGATGGGGTCAAGTGCACAAGTGGTGAGGTGTGATTTGGAGAGAAGCTCTCCTTCAGTGATGTTGGAGAGGGAGGTTATGGGGGAAGGGCATGGGTCTGATATACAAAGGGGTTGTGGTGGTTGAACAATAAAGACTTGCCTTGTTTGGTTGATCTTATTTTTGAAGTGTGTGGCAAAGTCCTCAGCAGAGATGAGGGGGGTCGGAGGGGGCAGTGGTGGGCAAAGGAGGAAGTTAAAAGTGTTGAATAACTGTTTGGGGTTGTAGGATAAGGAAGATATGAGGGTTGTGAAGTAGGCCTGTTTAACAGAGGTGAGGGCTGATTTGAATGCGAGTGTTGCTTGTTTGAATGCAGTGAAGTCATCTAGCGAATGTGTTTTCTTCCAATGCTGCTCCGCTCTTAAACTCCAGGCTCTGTGTGCAACTGCAACCCCTACACTTACTATAGCTCTCCCCTGGTGACAGCACTTAATACAAAACACTCAGTTGACTGGTTTGTTGCCAAAGTCATCCTTTCCACTGACGTGTTGATGATCCACTACTCCTTTTTTTGCATGGATTAGGTTTTGACCAACCTTTACCTCTGATTCCCTGGTATATTAGTGCTACCAGAAATGTTTGTTTCTTGTTTCATTATTGAATATGCGGGTGGTACGGCTGACAGCTGTCTCATGTGTATGAGCAGCTTAAGCTGGTAATGACTTAAAAGGAAGCCATCATCAGAAAACTGTTTACATCAGGTTTTTGTGTTACATGTACTTTTCAAAAAATGTTAGCAATTTTTTTTAATACGATTCTTAAAAATGAGTAATCTTGCAGTTTTCACACTGGTCATTAGCTGCTCTTTCAAGAAGAGTTTTCACCAGGCTCTGTATTATATTATTATTATGCATTGCTTATATAGCACCATCATATTCCACAGAGCTTCACAGACATTATCATCACTGTCCCCATTGGGGCTCACAATCTAGATTCCCTATCAGTATGTCTTTGGAGTGTGGGAGGAAACTGGAGAACCCAGAGGAAACCCATGCAAACATGGAGAGAACATACAAACTCCTTGCAGATGTTGTCCTTGGTGGGATTTGAACCCAGGATCCCAGTGCTGCAAAGCAACAGTGCTAACCACTGAGCCACCATGCTGCCCTTATTATTTGAAGACTGATTACAATGACACGTAACACCTCTATATACACAGGTGGTAACATGGGATCCACCAATCACAATAGTTGATGTCACAGCTGACCATTAGATGCTTCAGTACAAAAAATAGGGCCTGGCTCCGACGATTGTGTTGTTTCCTAAAACAACAGAAAGTATGGTATATAAAAAGCACTCAGTGGCCAGTGTGAAAATTGCTGTGTTTTTTCTGTTTTTTTTCGATGCAGTTTTGCTGCGAAAAAATGCAGAGCTTTACTGTCCCAGCAAAGAAAATCAGATTTCTGAGTTCTCATGCACATGGTGCTTATTTTTTCCTTTTCAAGTTTAAAATCTGCTGCAATTTTCATTTACCATTTTTGCAGTGTTTTTCACCCATTCAAATGAATGGGAAAAAAGCAAATAAAAAACTTTGCAAAAATGCTTGTATTTTAAAAGGGACTCTGTCAACGCAGAATGACTGTTCAAACCAAGTACAGATGCTCGGTGCTTCACAACAAGGCCCGTCATTTATATAAACCTTCCCTCCATCTATCTCTGCCCTTCCCTGGCTCTATGAAGATAGTTGTCAATCAAAGAAGATGGGGAGTGGAGATAGAGGGAAAACAAACAGGTAGGAAGGTGTATATAAATGACTGCCATAATGCTCCGAGTGGTGGGACTTCAGTGCTGACAGAGTCTCTTTAAGCCATATTTTTCCTGCCAATACTCCAGTATTTTCAGCAGATTTTTCGCTGGAAATACTGAACGTCTGCATTAACCTAAAGGATAATTTGATGCAGATACTGGTATGTTGGCAATAAAAGTACAACATAAATTATGCCCATTTTTGCCACATTTTTTAAGGTTTTTTATGCGTTTTTATCCTGTACATTTGAATGGGTGAAAAGCGATGCAAAAGTGCTAAAAAAGTGACATGCTTCAGATTCGAAATTACACTGTGCATAGACAGAAAGCTGCTAATCAGTGTTGAGACGGGGTTATACAGAGAATGACTACATTGCACAAAACAACTGGTCATCTAGTGATAATCTCCTGCTGATAAAATGCTGATTTAATTGATGCAACAAAACACAGCCTAGGAAGTGAAAAATCGCTGGAGTCAGGCTCTCTGCCCCTATATCATGCCGCTGTTAGATTACATAGAAAAAAAATGCTGATAAATTCTCTTTAAAGTGTTATTCTTAACAAGTTATCCCCTATCCAAAGAAATACTGAAACTCCCAGCAATGCTAAAATTGGGTCTCTATATTTGTGAGAACTGGGTTGTGCCGTCTTGACTTGAATGGAGCGGAGGTGTGCTGTGCATGCTTAACCTCGAGTCTGTTCACTGTCTATGGGTCTGCTGGAAATAGCTGAGTGGTGTACCCAGACTTCCCCAGCACTCCCATACACAATGAATGAAGTGATTACCGAGCATGTGGATGTCCAATTCATTCAGGACAGGGCTGCAGAGTCCCATTCTTGGGGCTGTATTTCATAAATTAATGGTACAAGTGAAGATAAGAAACTTTGTAATATATTTTATTAATAGAAAAATGTATCTTTCCCCATTTATCAATGAAAAAAAAATCAAATACATCTTTGGATTGGCAGAGAACAGGTTAGTGAAACTTTTGAGAGCCGTTGCCTGCTAGCTAGAAAAGGGATACATTTTCAGCTTTTGCCTTGTTTGCAGTAATATAATGTGCCAACTCTGCGAAATCAAGCTTTGAAGCCACTTGTAAATTAGTTAGGAAGAGCATTAGGAGCATGTTGAGTACTGTTCCTGTTCTACCTTAGATCTGTTATGTAACTGCCAAGCTCAGTGCCTTCCTGGAGATCCTGTAACCCCTACTGAGTCCTTGTGACGCACTGTGGTATCTTTGACCGGGTATTGAGATAAGAGTCATAGGCCATACACCAAAAACTAACCCTCTTTCAGCCTGCACAAAATACATCTTTTACTTATTGGGAAGAGTAATTTCCTCTATCAGTTTCCAGGTGGGTAATGACAAACTTTTCCCTTGACCTAAGTTGAGCAGCAGGTTGCAGGAGCAACCGGCAATACCAACCTCATGTATAACTGGATCAGCAGAAATAAGGTTAAGCTTTGGAGGTACAGTGGAAAAAACGTGTAACTACCAATATGAACACTATTAAAGCTACCATAAGCATTGTCTCCTGGTTTTCCCAAGCTTCCAAGAAGGACACTTGTTTCATGTAACGAGGGACAGAATCTCTTTCAAGCCTCTGAGCCAGATCACCACCCAAAAGGGAAAATGTAACGTACCATTTTTTTTTTTTTTTTTACAGAAGAAAGGATGGTGAGAACACTGCAAACTATGTCCTACGAGGAATGCTTAAAGGATATGGGAATGTTTAGATTGCAAAAAAGAAGGCTAAGAGGAGACTTAATATCTGTCTACAAATATCTGAAGGGATGTCACACTATAGAGGGATCATCCTTATTCTCATTTGCACATGGAAACACGAGAAGCAATGAAATCAAACTGAAAGGGAGAAGATACAGATTAGAATTTAGAAAAAACTTTTTGACAGTGAGGGTGATCAATGAGTGGAACAGGCAGCCATGAGAGGTGGTGAGTTCTCCTTCAATGGATGTCTTCAAACAGAAGCTGGACAGACATCTGTCTGAGATGGTTTAGTGAATCTCGCATTGAGCAGGGGGTTGGACCAGATGACCCCATAGGTGCCTTCCAACTCTACCATTCGATGATTCTATGATCTCCCAACCAATAATACTAAATCCCCAAAAAATTGAGCAAGAGCTTATGTTGGTATAAGTGCAATGCATAGGTGTGTATTCACACAATAAATACACCCTGTAGTAAGTAAATGAATAGTAATAGTACTAGTAGTACTATTAAAAAAAACATAGACTACTTAGTTAACATTGTTTTGATCAAAAAAAAGTAAAAGCCATCCCACCATGACAAGGTGTACCCCAGTCGGGACAGTACCTAACTCTTGTTTTTCTCCTTGCTACATGTCAGCAAACGTAAAAATAGATAAGGGCAGAGTAGCATGAACTGAGCCATGTATAGATGCCATAAGGGTAGAAACTTTATATTTCCTACAAATGAAGCCCCTTTAATATAGCTGCAGTAAACTTTTATGCGATCTTTACACAATGAACTATATCCAACCCTCCAAGGTTCATATCTAAAATTTCAATGCCGAGGTTTAGTACCCCTTTAAATACTATTGATTTGCAAAGGCTTAAATATAAAAGGGTGATTCTCTGCGCTGCAGGTTAATTTGATATTCAATTCTTGGCTGGTAGTCAGGTCCTAAATGCCTGTGTGTATACCCATTTTAGTATTATACACACTTAGGCCATAAACTCCGGTATATATCAGTCCTGACAAGCCGAGATATCCACAGCATGTAATAAGGTATCTCAGCTGCAATGAAATTGATATTTCATCTTTTATTTTGCCTTCCAGAAGTCATGTGAAGGATTATTGCGTTATGGTACCAAGAAACATGTGGTTGGAATCAGTATGGGACAGATCTACAAACGGCTCCTACGAGAGGAGCATAATGAGCTTGATTAATTAGCTGCTCAAAAACACTGACCAGTTTTTATTCTCGGTTTCAGATGGAAATGCTGGTGGACAAGTAGATGGATTTCTATGGAGTGCAGGTTCAAAGCGCACACCTAGAATCCTTTTTAAGAAAGAATCATTAAGTGGCGGAGTCAGGTGCAGTAATTGTATTGAACTTGGGTCAGAATTTATTTCCAGCCCTGAGGTCTCGACTTTGTAAAGAATTTTCTCTTTTGGCCATTAGCATTTGTAACCACCACTCTTCTGGCTAAGTCCTTTTGTATATCATGTGTCTTAAAGAATTAGTCACCCAGCTGGACCTTTACTTCATGCGGAATAATAAAAGCTGGAATTGAAAAAAAAAACAAACCTATGCCATACAGAGAGAAGCGATCAATCCGCTAAATCAAAACTTATATTTCTTAAAGTTACTCTTGAATTTGTGATACTTTAGGGGCACAGGTCAAAATGATGTTAAAAAATGATGAAACTGGCATCATCCTTAGTATATCTGTAACATTAAGATTCTATTTTGGTGAAGAACGTAAGTGGAACAGTTAGGAAAGATGTACATGTGGCCTAAGGTGATTCCGCTATAAGTCTGAGCACTTCAATCCAAATTCTCATTTTCCAGGCCATATCACCTGTCCACCGAGTAAAAATGTGATTCGTTTCTTTTATGGAAGGGCCAAAGGTTTCAAGAGTTAAACTCATTTTATAAATACTTTTTTATACTCTAAAAAATAAATAAAAATTAATGCATCCAATTAGGTTGCGGTTACTAGTTTCCATGCCGAAATTTGATTTTCTAATGGCCTATTAAACTTCTTATTTAATTGAGCGCCCTAATTTAGGACCCTCATTTGTGAGCCAAAAAAGAAGGACTACCAGTGGCTACAGAACGCCTGTGGCTTTACAATGGCAGTCCAATAATTTTGGTTGGTAACGTGTAATGTGTCATTTCCAATAAATGGAAAAAAATAGAGAGGCACCAGTCAACTCATAATATGATAAGACAACCAATATACATATGATACAAATATATTTATTGAATAGCCAAAGTGAACAACTTGCAACAGAGTGGTAGGTATACGCTTAGGTCTCCACGTGAAAATATATGAGGGAACCCGAACCGCCTCACTAAATATCAATCTGCAATGTAATGCAAATGCTAAATAAATGGGTAATATAATCAATAACACATAAATAAGGTCACGAATGACCAATGGTTACCAATAGATCACAAAAAAAGATAAGGCAAAGTAGATAAATAAGACAAAGTAGATAAATAATGTTGGTAAAAAGGTAGGGCAAAAAGTTCCCATGCATTTCACAAGCAACTGTGGCTTCTTCAGGGGTGGAATAATTTGTCATTTCCTTTGTGGTGGCACTGCTTGGTTTTTCTTCAATTTCGAACTGGTTGCAGGAGTAAACAGCTGCTGTAAACTCTGTGATCAGTGTATTGTTGGAAGACATTTCTAACAAAAAGGGATGATCCAAAGTGGACACCCTGCGGATGATCTCAAGAGAGAAGAGCAGCAACTAATCTATCAACTCGAAACTGCTGCAACAGACAAACTTGGCACTAGCTACTCTGCTTAACGGGACTCAATAGCTTTGCGGTGTTCACCCTTTTACCCCCAAACAAGGAGTTTGCCTTTGCAAGGGCCCTTGGGTTGTGTCCATAGAGTAGCTGCTGGCTTGTGGAGAGAGTTGAGGGAAGAAGTGTCAAGAAGGCAACTCAGAACCAGAGAGACAAGGTCAGTGACAAAAATCACACCAAATTTGTAGTTAGGAGATAGCTAAGTTCACAGCTAGGTAGTAAGGCAGGTGAGAGTTCAATTTCACTGCAGACCACTGCAGGAGAAATGACACATTACACAATTTAAATTAAAATCAAGAGGATATTCATGAAATCCATGGACAGCCTGGTCATTCAGAGCCAAATAAGGTTCCAGAATAAGGAAACCCTCATGTATTAACTTAGAATCCCCTAATAAGGTATATGAAATTGGTTTTCTAAACCAGACACCCCTTTTAAAATATATATTGCAAAAATTGCTGTCTACAAATAAAGGACTAAATTTGAAGTCTTAAAAAATGATTGCCAACACATGTGCTAAAAATTCTTATAAATTTGGCAATTTCCTTATATAATTTGAATGAAATCCTTAACTTATAAAAAGACAATTATGGGAAAATCTTCAAAGGGTTTTTCTTTTTCTTCTTAAAACAATAAAAATTAGACCCCAGATTCTTTCCAATGCAAAAGATAAAATAGCCACATCTAAAATGCACAGAAAAGTAAAATAAAGAACTATATTCCATCATATTACATATAGCTAAGGCTATGCCCCACTATCAGTATTTGGTCAGTATTTTTCCTAAGCATTTGTAATGGGGAACAATCAGAGAAAAGTTATAATAGAAACAAGTGCACCAATTCTGCATTTTTGACTCACATCGATCCACTGCAAATCAACTGTAAGTCAAATTTCATGAAAGTTACAGGTCCCGGCGAATAAGAACAATCTTTGATTCGATTCGTGTGAACCACTTAAAAAAATGCCAAGGGCCATTTCACACATTGTCAAAGATGGCATAAGCAAGATAGTAGGCTCACATGAAATCAGGCATGATAGCTCAGATTTCTATATAATGCAGCTATTATCTATGGTATAGCACAGTCAATCAAAAGGGTCTATCAATGCCACTATAAAAGATGAGGCAGGGAAAGCAGTGACCAGTTTAGGGTTTTACACCCTTGGTATAGAATTGTAAGGTTCGAAGGGCGGCAGACATGGGCAAGGGGCTGCTGTGTTCCCACACTCTGGCACCCCACAATAGTGTCCCATTTCCCTTGTGCTCTGTGTGAATTGTATAACACTCACATTTTGGCCGGAGGCCTCCGCTGTCTCCACGATTCCAGTTCCTGGAACAATGGCACAGTCAACAGGAGACACTTTGTCCTTTTCAAACAGTTTAACTTTTCGTTATGGTACTTTCAGTCTGAGCTATCCCTCTCCTCTCTAGCATCTCTGGCTCCTGGGATGCTCCACCCGGCACCGCAGCTCTCATGAATCTCGGCCAAACTTAAATTCATGGTTTGCATTCTGGCTTCCCCTTAGAGGGAAGAGAATACGGCAAGCTCCTCTATGCCTAGTTTAGGAGGTAGGCCCCGGAGATCCCAGGAAGGTCCACTGGAGTTTGTAATGGCTGGTCTCATGCTGCCCACACCGTCTGTATTCTCTCACGCTCCTCAACCCACTGGCCTTGAACCTCTGCTATCTACACTTTTATCTAATCTCTTCATCTAACCCCAAGCAGGAAGTGTTCCCTTTTTAATCTAACCCTGCTGCTCCCCTAATGGGACTGTTCCTGAACATTTTAACCATTCCTATCCTGTACCTACAGTTATATGAAAAAGTTTGGGCACCCCTATTAATCTTAAGCTTAATGTTTTATAAAAATTGGTGTTTTTGCAACAGCTATTTCAGTTTGATATATGTAATAACTGTTGGACACAGTAATGTTTCTGCCTTGAAATGAGGTTTATTGTACTAACAGAAAATTTGCAATCTGCATTCAAACAAAATTTGACAGGTGCATAAGTATGGGCACCCTTATCATTTTCTTGTTTTAAATACTCCTACCTACTTTTTACTGACGTACTAAAGCACTTTTTTTGGTTTTGTAACCTCATTGAGCTTTGAACTTCATAGCCAGGTGTATGCAATCATGAGAAAAGCTACTTCAAGTGGCCACTTGCAAGTTGTTCTCCTGTTTGAATCTCCTCTGTAGAGTGGCATCATGGGCTCCTCAAAACAACTGTCAAATGATCTGAAAACAAAGATTATTCAACATAGTTGTTCAGGGGAAGGATACAAAAAGCTGTCTCAGAGATTTAACCTGTCAGTTTCCACTGAGAGGAACATAGTAAGGAAATGGAAGAACACAGGGACAGTTCTTGTTAAGGCCAGAAGTGGCAGGCCAAGAAAAACATCAGAAAGGTAGAGAAGAAGAATGGTGAGATCAGTCAAGGACAATCCTCAGACCACCTCCAGAGAGCTGCAGCATCAACTTGCTGCAGATGGTGTCACTGTGCATCAGTCAACTATACAACGCACTTTGCACAAGGAGAAGCTGTATGGGAGAGTGATGCGAAAGAAGCCGTTTCTGCAAGCACGCCACAAACAGAGTCGGCTGAGGTATGCAAAAGCACATTTGGGGAAGCCAATTTCTTTTTGGAAGAAGGTCCTGTGGACTGATGAAACCAATATTGAGTTGTTTGGTCATACAAAAAGGTGTTATGCATGGCGGCAAAAAAACACAGCATTCCAAGAAAAACACTTGCTACCCACAGTAAAATTTGGTGGAGGTTCCATCATGCTTTGGGGCTGTGTGGCCAATGCCGGCACCGGGAATCTTGTTAAAGTTGAGGGACGCATGGATTCCACTCAGTATCAGCAGATTCTTGACAATAATGTTCAAGAATCAGTGATAAAGTTGAAGTTACGCAGGGGATGGATCTTTCAGCAAGACAATGATCCAAAACACCGCTCCAAATCTACTCAGGCATTCATGCAGAGGAACAATTACAATGTTCTGGAATGGCCATCCCAGTCCCCAGACCTGAATATCATTGAACATCTGTGGGATCATATGAAGAGGGCTGTCCATGCTCGGCGACCATCAAACTTAACTGAACTGGAATTGTTTTGTAAAGAGGAATGGTCAAAAATACCTTCATACAGGATCCAGGAACTCATTAAAAGCTACAGGAAGCGACTAGAGGCTGTTATTTTTGCAAAAGGAGGATCTACTAAATATTAATGTCACTTTTCTGGTGAGGTGCCCATACATATGCACCTGTCAAATTTTGTTTGAATGCAGATTGCACATTTTCTGTTAGTACAATAATATCCTCATTTCAAGGCAGAAACATTACTGTGTCCAACAGTTATTACATATATCAAACTGAAATAGCTGTTGCAAAAACACCAAATTTTTATAAAACATTAAGCTTAAAATTAATAGGGGTGCCCAAACTTTTTCATATAACTGTATCTACTTCCTGACACTACTGTGGACAGCACTGCACTATTCCTCGTCCTATTTTATATCTAGAGCTAAGCCTATATCCTATATCCTAATGTTATCCTTTCTTTATACCTAATAATCAATACATTTATCAAAAGCACATTAGGAGTTCCACATAACTAAGTACAGTTGTGCTCAAAAGTTTACATACCCCGGCAAAATCTTTCCTTTCTTGGCCTTGTTTCAGAGAATATGAATGATAACAAAAAACTTTTTCTCCACTCATGATTATTGGTTGGGTGAAGCCATTTATTGTCAAACTACTGTGTTTTCTCTTTTTAAATCTTCCCTTAATCCTTTGTTTAATAGATTTTTCATTTCAAGAACATATTTTGGGGTAGGGTCAGAGGGCAAAATTTCATAAGTTTATGTGTCATTTAGAAGTCTTAGACACTCATTATGGTACTGTGTATAGTCCAGTATCTCAGGTATTTTACCTCAAAAACGCCTTCGTTCCCCATACTAACCACACAATAATGCCTAAATTTCTCAGTTCTTAGATCTCTCACCCTGGCTCGTAGCGCATAACCTGCATTACTCCACTGGTACCGAACTCAACTGAATTAAAGCCATCTCCCTCTAGCTCAGGTAAACCACTGATGGTCACCACATTGTGTTCTCCATTGACCTTCACCCTCCTTTTTCATAGTAATTTAAATACCATACTACTACACGGATCTGAGCCACTATACGATTAGCTACCTCAGACCAAGCAGGTAACATTTTGCACCAATACTGCAATAATTTAAGTAATGTTAAACAGGTCACTCTTTAACACCGCTCCTCTTTCCTTTTAGGCAACCTACATTCAGCATTGACCTCTAAGCCCACCTGATTTATCCACTCTTATCCTACTCAGGACCCTGTCTTAAAGTTTTGTTTTTGTTCAAAATCACTATTTAAATACAGTACAGACCAAAAGTTTGGACACACCTTCTCATTTAAAGAGGTGACTCTTGGTCTTCCTTTCCTGGAGCTGTCCTCATGCGAGCCAGTTTCTTTGTAGCGCTTGATGGTTTTTGCAACTGCACTTGGGGACACTTTCAATGTCTGCCCAATTTTTCGGACTGACTGACCTTCATTTCTTAAAGTAATGATGGCCACTCGTTTTTCTTTACTTAGCTGCTTTTTTATTGCCATAATACAAATTCTAACAGTCAATTCAGTAGGAGTATCAGCTGTGTATCCACCTGACTTCTGCACAACACAGCTGATGGTCCCAACCCCATTTATAAGGCAAGAAATCCCACTTATTAAACCTGACAGGGCACACCTGTGAAGTGAAAACCATTTCCGGTGACTACCTCTTGAAGCTCATCAAGAGAATGCCAAGAGTATGCAAAGCAGTCATCAAAGCAAAAGGTGGCTACTTTGAAGAACCTAGAATATAAGACATATTTTCAGTTGTTTCACACTTTTTTGTTAAGTATATAATTCCACATGTGTTAATTCATAGTTTTGATGCCTTCAGTGTGAATGTACAATTTTCATAGTCATGAAAATACAGAAAAATCTTTAAATGAGAAGGTGTGTCCAAACTTTTGGTCTGTACTGTATTTTAACAACCTAATAAAATACCTAATTTAAAAAAATGTATCTCTCAAGTACTTTTCATCAGCGCCTCAACTATACCAGGACTAGCACAGATAGCATATACACCTATACCATATTCCCCTTGCAGCCTTTTTGGTTTACTGCTTTTATCAGTAGGTCCTGGACGTAAATCTAACAGCGCCCCCTTTTATACCATATTTGTATATAACATTACACATATCAAGACAATCACATTATATTACAGTGTATTAACTACTCACATTAAATGCCCGTAAGATTCAGTGCACATAAAACACATTTTACATTGACACGTCACCAGCGTGACTGAGAGAGTGGGAGGCACATGATCGTTCCTGTCATACTCTTACAGCATACATGTCAACTCTGGCCCATGGGCCAAATCTAGTCCGAAGGGTGGTTTTATTTGGCCCGCGACACCAGAACCACCACCCCTATGTGGAGCCATTATTCTGTATGATGAACTATGTGGGGCCCATAATTCTGTATGGAGGACTATGTGAGGCCCATTATTTTGTATGCAGGACTTTGTGAGGCACATTATTCTGTATGGAGGACTTTCAGGGGCCCATTATTACTGTATACTGACAGGCCAGCGACTTTGTCCAAGTTTTTCATTCTGGCCCTCTGTGTGCTTGAGTTTGACATCCCTGTCTTACAGAATGTCAGAGCGCACAGCTCATCTTTAGAGATATGAATAGGGAGGCCTAAAACAGAGTGTGGGGTAATATTGCAGAGCTGAAAAACATAGAAAATGGGAGTGCTAGTCTCAGTCTGTGAATAATACATAGATTCAAGTGATAGGGAGGTGCAGGAGTTGGAGAGTCTGTGTGATTGTGAATTTACTGATACATGGTATACTGCTGTACAGAACCTTAATAATATTTGTTTTTATTCCTGATGCACTATAAACAAGCAAGGCAGTTTATATCCTCAATACTATTTTTTGTACCAAAGAAAAATATGGAAACCAAGGTTTGTCTTATCTGAGAAAGTGTGCTTCCTGGCTTGTGTGATGGACAAGCCATAAGCAACATCTTTTTGCCTTTCTTTTACATTTTTTTGTGCAAAAGGGGTTTTATTTTTTTTTATTATTTTTTTTCTTAAAGACAAACTTTCCAAAATTCCAGAAATGTAAGTGCAAGTGTCTACTTCACAAAGTATGCATGTTTTAAAAATGAAAAAAATTATTTTGCACACTTGTTTTAATAGTCCAATATTACACGCATACACACCATACACATACAGTAGCCTGTAGCAGGTGCTGGCTTTTAGAATGTGCAAACACCTATATTTTCTTGTCACATCATTTTTGGGAAAAGTGGATGTTCTTTTTCGAAACAAAAAACTTTTTTTTTTAAAAAAGGCACACATTTACCTTTTGCATACCTTGTTTTATGAGCCCAGTTTAGCAATCGTACATCACCTTAATATGGCATGCTGCTGCAGCATGTTCCCTTCCAGGCATGTACTGTACTTACCTAGCATGCGCACATTAACCTCTTGGCAGGCTTCAGGTATATTGCGCCGGTGCCAGGCCATGAACAGATTGAGATCTCGGTTCACTATTGAGCCAAGATTTTAATCTAAGCATGCACCACCACTATTTTACTGAAGCCTGCAACCAGATCGATCTGCACAAGCGCCGACCGCGACTAGAACGGCACCGGTGCGGAATTTTAAACAATATGAAGATACTTACAACAGAGGCAGCTGGGGCGCCGTGGCAGAGATGAAGACCTTACCCACAGTCCTGCCCCACAGGCACGCCCCAATGCACCAACAGCTTATTTCACCAAAACTTCTAATGGTGATTAAAGGATAACCAGGCTACAGTGAAGGTACCTATTAAATCAGCAGCACAGTGCCTTCATGCACATAACTTTAGTGTATAATGATGACAGGTTCTCTTTAAGCCTGCCGCACACATTAGATGGCTGTCGGCTAAACTATTGTTACATAAGGAGACATTTTGGCCTTTTCAAGAGAGCCATCGCCAAACATGTCTGGCGGCCACTTATCCCAGGGAGACAATACCATCAGCAGTGCGAAATCAGACATGCCAGATCCATATTTCCCCAACAATAAGATTGTCTATGGCTCCCATACACATTAGACTGTCAGTTGAACCCATTGATGTCAATGGGTTCATCCGACTTAGTCCCCTTATTCACAGTATTCTGAGAGCTAAGGAAGATATTTCAAAACAACTTCTCCCAGTTGATTGGAAGAGACAGTCAGACTTTTTACTCTGGTGTCATAGTACCAGTCGAGAAGAAGGAGATGATTTTAATGCCTAGTGATATTGCAGACTCTGCAAGCCCTGGTGGTAGGGGTACTGGTAGAGGCAGTCTGAGCCAGGCCAGGGTAAATCTTGAGGTGAGAATCAAGCGAGAAGCTCACAACATTTTCCACTCAGAAGCAATTGTCAGTTGAGTCAGGGATAATGTTGACAATGATGATGATTCTGTGATGGACAAAACCAGAGAACTTGAAAGGGGTGCCATGGAGGTGAAGTCATCAGAGTAGGAGGGTGTAGACCTCGATGATACACAGCGGAGGAGATCTGCAGCTCAGGAGCAGGTAATGCAGTCAGCTCAGGAGCAAGTAATGCCACATGTGCTGCTGGTGGAAGATGCTCAACAGTGCCTGAAAGCTCTTTAGTTGTGATGGTATTTTGTACATTGTCAACATCCTTGGCAGTCTACTGGCTCATCATGAGGAAAATAAGGATGGACTTCCAGTCTCGAATAGACTAGGAACTACACCTCTCCATCAGCACACCATCATCTCCACCATGCACTGATATCCATTCCTGGCTGTGTTTTGAGTAAACAGGCATATGCTTTCAGTCATCCACTTGTGTGCCAACTAAACTCCCACATGGTCAAGTGGTACAGTCACTTCTTTACCACCTAGTGCAGTTGGCTTCTTTTCAAGAAATGATGCTATGCTCTCGGCCACACTAGAAAATACCCAGCTGCCATTATTTCTTAGAAAGGGGTGCTAGCTTTGCCTTCTCACATGCAGGAGAACATTGGCCATGCACTAGACTAGTCTTTGAACTCCAAAGTGGACAGCATTGTAGACACCTGGAGCAGCAACTGTGGACAGGGTGTCATGCAAGGTGTGGGAAAGACTTAGTGCAACACAGAGGGAAGAGAGAAAGGGAGCCCAGACACTAAAGAAAGGGATGAGTGGAGACCTCCTAGTCTGGTCTAGTGTCACCCTGTCTCAACTACCGTCCCTATATTGGCTCTTCACCAGTCGCCGCACGCATGCCTCGCACTGCCTTTCCCTGGCATATGGCTAAGGCTAGGGAAGGAAGGAGATGAGCACTAGTCGATCTCCACTAAACTCTATAGACAACAAGGGTAGACAAACAGGGGGTATTGCTTAGCTTTAGACGACTCCAAACAAATGAGCACACGGCCTCAAGCTCCAGAGAGGATGAGGTACTGCTCTTGCTAAAGCCTCACAAGCAGTAATGAATATCGCCAGCACCTCCCTCTCAGACAGGGAGCTAATTAGCCAGAGGGAGGTAGCCGCTGGGTCCTAGAGACAGTCAGCCTCTAAGAAGATGTCTGTAATGTCAAACGTAGAGATCTCCTGCAACCAACTGCAGGGCGACTGTCTGTCACCTCTGACACACCCGTGACACAGGGAGAATACATGAGTTTCACAGTCCATTGGGAGAGTGTTTTGAGCAGCAGCAATGCCCCAAAGCAACCAGGACAGGCGGTAAAGTCTCTGTGACTAGGAACTATGTTTGTTTCCACAGCCATGTGTCAGTTATCTGTCTCCTCCTGCACCTACTCTGCATCCTCTTTAACAGACATGCCCCTATTCCCAATAGCCACAGGGCACAGAGTTCCTCACACACACAGCCTTCATTCTTTTCCTACATTCAAGGTAAAGCACTGCCAAGCAGTTTTAGCGCTTGAGAGCCTGGGGCAGAAAAGCCACACAGCAGAAGAGCTGGTGCTGTGCATCAAGCGACAAATCTCCTCCTGGATGGGCCCAACAAGTGCAAGTGGGCAATTCCTAGAACATTCGAGCTGCCTTACATTTAGGCAAATTAACTCACACTCCCTGCATGAAGTATATTCTGAATTTAATTATGCAAAATTTCCTAAATGAATATACCTGCTTGGGGAAGAGATGATGACTAGGCTAGGAAAGTGTCTGCTAATTTCATCCATTCTTGGCAAAGCATATTCTCCTGGCTTGGCAAAAAAAACAGAATGGTCTTCCAGAGCGTCGCCTGATTTGTGACGTAGCAACCCATTGGAATTTGAAGCAGCAGATGTTGGAGCAACTGTACAAGCAGTATAAAGTGGTGACAGGCTATATGATCAAGCAGCCAAACTGGAGCGTGTGTTACTTTGAGATCACTCTTGGCACCTGATAAGGAATGTTTGTCACCTACTGAAGTACTTTGAAGAGGCTACTAAATTTCTCAGTAGGGAAAGCCATGGTATTAATTATGTCATCCCCCTCTTATTTTGGAAAAAAACACTCACTAGGATTTCACTGGAAAAGCAACTTGCACATGTTCATCCTAGAGCTATTGGAGACCATTAGGGTCCATGTTACATGCAGCAGGATCTGAATGAGATGGAGCAGCAGGTGAATGTGAACACTGAGTTATCCCAGGCACAGGAAGGGAACAAGGCAGGCAGTCAGAGTAAAAATGTAAATGACGCGGGCCACGACAAGCAACCATCATAGTATGGTGAAGAAAATGAAAAAACAAGGCCTGTTCTGGCAAGCATGGCAAGCTGTATGCTGGAATTCTTGCAGAATGACAGGTGTATTGTTACCAACAAGCAAAGGGATGACTATTGGATAGCCATGCTTTTAGACCCTCACAATAAAAGCAAAATGGGGGAATTTTTTACGGCTTCTGAAAAGTTCAAATTGGCTTATTTTAAGTTGTTTTCCTTGCTTGGCAAAACTTCTGCCTTACTCATGCTTATTGAACAATGCATGGCTGACCAAAAGACTCCTCTCTACTACCTGCAGAGCCAACGCTTCCCTACGTGGGCCAGCGCTAGAGCAAGTAGCTGAGGCAGCAGCAACTACAATATATTTTATATCTACAACCCCTGGCAAAAATTATGGAATCACCGGGCTCGGAGGATGTTCATTCAGTTGTTTAATGTTGTTGAAAAAAAGCAGATCACAGACATGGCACAAAACTAAAGTCATTTCAAATGGCAACTTTAGGGCTTTAAGAAACACTAAAAGAAATCAAGATTAAAAATGCGGTACTCAGTAAGGTTAATTTTTTTCAAACCAAGCAGAGGGAAAAAATTATGGAATCACTCAATTCTGAGGAAAAAATTATATAAAAGGCACACACCTGTTTATATAAGACCTCACAGGTCACAGTGCATGTCAGACCAAATGAGAATCATGAACTCAAAGGAACTGCCCAAGGAGCTCAGAGACAGAATTGTGGCAAGGCACAGATCTGGCCAAGGTCACAAAAGAATTTCTGCATTACTCAAGTTTCCTAAGAGCACAGTGGCCTCCATAATCCTTAAATGGAAGAAGTTTGGGACCACCAGAAGTCATCCTAGACCTGGTCGTCCAGCCAAACTGAGCAATCGTGGGAGAAGAGCCTTGGTGAGAGAGGTGAAGAAGAACCCCAAGATCACTGTGGCTGAGCTCCAGAGATGCAGTAGGGAGATGGGAGAAAGTTCCACAAAGTCAACTATCACTGCAGCCCTCCACCAGTCGGGTCTTTATGGCATAGTGGCCCGACGGAAGCCTCTCCTCAGTTCAAGACATATGAAAGCCCGCATAGAGTTGGCTCAAAAACACATGAAGGACTCCCAGACTATGAGAAATAAGATTCTCTGGTTTGATGAGACGAAGATAGAACTTTTTGGTGATAATTCTAAGAGGTATGTGTGGAGAAATCCAGGCACTGCTCATCACCTGCCCAATACAATCCCAACAGTGAAACATGGTGGTGGCAGCATCATGCTATTGGGGCGTTTTTTAGCTGCAGGGACCGTAAACTGGTTGCAATTGAAGGAAACATGAATGTGGCCAAGTACAGAGATATACTGGATGGAAACCTCTTCCAGAGTGCTCTGGACCTCAGACTTGGCCGAAGGTTCACCTTCCAACAAGACAATGACCCCAAGCACACAGCTAAAATAGGAGTGGCTTCAGTGACCATTCTTGACTGGCCCAGCCAGAGCCCTGACCTAAACCCAATTGAGCATCTCTAGACAGACCTGAAAATGGCTGTCCACCAACGTTCACCATCCAACCTGACGGAACTGGAGAGGATCTGCAAGGAAGAATGGCAGAGGATCCCCAAATCCAAGTGTGAAAAACTTGTTGCATCATTCCCAAGGAGACTCATGGCTGTACTAGATCAAAAGGGTGCTTCTACTCAATACTGAGCAAAGGATCTGAATACTTATGACCATGTGATATTTCACGTTTTCTTTTTTAATAAATTTGCAAAAATTTATACATTTCTGCCATAGCTTTTTTTTCTCTATCTAAGCAGAAAACCTGTTGCTGTCTGCTGTTCCCAAAACAGAGATAATTTTTTGACAGCTTGTGAAAAAGCTTCTTTGTTTAGCAAGGAACAAACCTCCTGATACTCCTGTGGCAGTCATAATTTTTCCATCCCCCCCTTCTTTTGTGGAAAAGTCACAGCTTTTTCTGTATGCACTGCCTATATTTATTTATTTTACTCATTAATTTAGCGCCATTAATTCCACAGCGCTTTACAGACATCATCATCACTGTCACCATTCGGGCTCACAATCTACATTCCCTATCAGGATGTCTTTGGAGTGTGGGAGGAAACCTGAGTACCCAAAGGAAACCCACACAAACATGTTTAGAGAACATTAACACATGTATGTTAGGCATCTGCCCCAAAAAGGGATCTTTTTTGGACCATTTTTACAACCAAGAAAGCCTAAAAAGTCTGTTGGTGTGTAACGGGAATGGTGGTGGAACCTGGAGGGGCGTAACTAGGTGAACACCTTACTCTTCGCTAGAGCCTCTGATGGTGGGGTTAGACTTGGCTCCAGATGGACACCAGGTTCTACTCCAGGATGGACCTCGGACGCACGGCAGCTGACCCCCAAGGGCACGGAGCTGATACGGCCTAAAAAGGGAAAGCTCAGCTGGTACAGGCAGGCACGGCAGGAATACAGGAATGGCAGGTGCAGGCAGGAACGGATCATATACAAATGGGCACGACAGGTGCAGACTGGTACGGCTGGTATACAGGTGGGCATGGCAAGTGCAGGCAGGTACTGCAAGTACAGCTGGTATACTGTACATGGAGACGCTCTCAGGTGCAGGCAGGTACAGCTGATATACAGGTGTGCACAGCAGGTGCAGGCTGGCATGGCTGGTATACAGGAGAGCATGGAAGTTGCAGGCTGGTACGGCTGATATACAGGTGAGCATGGCAGGTGTAGGCTGGTATGACTGGTGTACAGGTGGGCACTGCAAGTGCAGGCAGGTACGTCAAGTATGGCGGGTATACAGGCAGGCACAGGCAGGTACTGGAAGACAAACTAGAACAAGGGACCTGAGAACTAGCAAGAATGCAACAAGCAGAGAATACACGTTGCTCAGGTACCTTCCAACAGGTGGAGGTGCCTTAAATAATAAGTGTCTCCCGGCCATTGGCTGGAGACACTTTAGGACGGCGCGCGCTGGCCCTTTAAGAGAGCGGGAGCGGAGGTGCGTCCTAAGCACAGTGCTCGGGGATCTGCGAGCCATGTGCAGAACCCGCAGCAGTAGGAGGAAGTGCGGGATGGGGGCCGCGGTGGTGAGTCGGAGTCCCTGCCCATGGAGAAGGGAAGAGTGCAGGGACGCTGGCTCTACATAGTGATGAGTGTTATTAAACATGCTTTTGGTTAACACTGGTTACCATCCATTTATATGGGGGATCATTTTGATGTTCCTAAGACTGGTGACCTCAAAATCATTTCTGAGCAATTAATGGCAAGTTATTGATTTGTACACAATTTTTTATATGTTATACCAAGTGGTGTGGCTTCTCTGAAATGGGTGAGTCTTTGCTTATAAAAGAGCATGGATTAACATGCAACACTGTGCGCAAAAATTTTGGTGCAAATTTCTGGCACAAACTAAGGCAGGTGGTGTAAATGTGTAGCCCCCCGAGGGTTTGGTTGCTACAGGGGTATTGCACCTCAATCAGAGGTGTGATATTCCACTCCCAGGTAAGGATGGAGTATGGACCAGGGCTCAGTTAGCTGCATACACCACACACACCCCATTTCCAGGGGACAGCTCTACGGTACTCCCATTTATATATATATATATATATGCAGGCACATCTGACCATGTCCCTGGCTGGAGTGGGGAGGGGGGAGAGAACCCAGTGATGTAGGAGCAGAAGGGGACGGTTTCTGGAGCATAGGAAGGAGCTCATTGGTTGCAGGTCACCTGAGCTCAGACACAGAGAAGCAGATAAAAAGGTGGGGGCCATCTTAGGAGGGAGTGCAGTGTTCTGTGAGAAGAGAAGGCAGGGAGCAGAGCTGCTGCAATGGGCTCTGCTCCCTGGGCAGGCCTAGCACAAAGGCCGGAGCCTGAAGGGAGAAGAGAAGAAGGAGAAGGAAGGAAAGAGGACAGAAAGAGGAGTAGAAAGGCTCCAGAAACAAGAAGGCAGAAGGGACCCTAAGAACCCACGAGATATCGGGTGAAGGGT
The DNA here is from genome assembly GCF_046119375.1 of Phyllobates terribilis. Taxonomy (NCBI): domain Eukaryota; kingdom Metazoa; phylum Chordata; class Amphibia; order Anura; family Dendrobatidae; genus Phyllobates; species Phyllobates terribilis. The sequence goes on along the minus strand of NW_027362771.1, from coordinate 492,629,471 downwards.
CGGGCAGAATAAGGGTACCGGATTCCCAAGTTGGTGGAGGTAAATTATCCCTCAGCCAAAGACCGGAGGTCGTGATCATCTATTGGTGCGACCCCCTGCTACACCCACTAGGAAGGCACCACATAGGGTCAGGGAAACCGGCGATAGGTTTCACCAAGAGAAGGCCCGAGGCAGCTGGACAGAAGTGTGGTCACTGGTGGGGCACGAGAGGCCAGAGAAAGGACAGAAGGGGGTCCTGTGCCATACTCCTGAATTGCCTGGGGGTTGACCGAGCTCCTCACCTGGTGGACGCAGCACGGCTTGGGCAGTCATTCCCTGCAGAAGTGACTCGGATAACAACTGTGAGTAAAAGACCCTGGACTGCAACACGTTGTCTCTGTGTTTCTTACCGCGCCAGCACTAACGGTACTAGGACGCCCTGCACCACAACCCCCACCATCTACGCTCACTGCCCTGAGGCTACACTCCTCCCGTGGGGAGTTATACTATCTCTGCTGCACGCACCAACAGCCTCACCGATCTGCCTTGCAGCGGCGGTCATCCCTGACCGCAATCCACGGGTGGCGTAGTCGGACATTCAAAACCATACAAATAGACTGCCACAGCATTTGGTCTGACCACCCTGAGCCACGGGACCGGGTTGCCACTACTACCCCCATTATTGCCCTGTTGCCCGGTTCCGAGTGCCCCACGGCCCAGGGGGCGAGTCAAATGTAGACTAGACAGTCTAAAGATGTGCCGAGGTTATCAGACAACACAAACCACTGTGATAAATCTGGCACATTTTAAGTTGGTCTAGTCTAAGTTTTCACTGTGTAAAAGTTAGACAGATTTGGTATCTATGTCCCATTATATTAAGGCAGGCCAATCACTGGTGAGAGGGAAGCATGTGGTGCTTCATGACTATGCAATCTATATATTCTTTCATAGCTCCAAGTAGCGAAACACACAATATTTGATTGTGTCATTAAATCTAATAGGGGAGCGGAGCTGTCCCAATACTGTGTTTCTTTATAACAGAGTAGCATTGTTTGAAGACAGATCAGCTTTAACTTCCTTAGTAACTTTGGAAAAAAAATATGTCAGTAACTCCGTTATTTAGCTTTTCCTCATACTGATGTGTCCTTATTTCCCAGCCAAAGGAAAGTTTCTTTATCTTGTATATCTCAGCTTGTGTGTCAGTTGCAGTGCTCCAAGGAAGAACTAAGCAAAGTATAATAAGGATGTGCTCTATATACTTGTGTACTAGTGCACTGTTCCTTATTTGTGTAAGGGATTTATACAAGGCAAGTCATTGTTATCATGAAGCCATAACTTTCATACAGAATAAACGTATGTGGGACCCTGATTTCAGCACCAGGGTCCTGCTCCATCACTCTCTCTTGGGCTAGGGAAAAGGGCATAAGTACAATGTTTGGGGTCCAAAGGCAAACGTCAAGACCACAGTCCTCATGACCATCAACATAAGCAGAGCTGCTAAGCTCAGTGATTGATTGCAGTGGTCAAATGCACTGTATACCTGACATCACCACTGCAGCCGATCATCAAAGACAAGTGTTCTATAATAGCTCTGCTTACCTGACATGGTAACTAACATAATTCTCTCAGCATGTCACTAGGGGGAGCAAAATGTACACAGATTTTTACAGCTATTTTAAACACAATGGGACCAGCATGAATCTGTAAGAAGTGAGGGAGCTCCTTCTAATTTTTGGTTGCTGCTTTGACTTTGTCATGTCAAGTTTAGTGTGCTAGGGCTTTTACCATAGACCTCATAGGAGTTATAAGCTCTTTCATAGGTACACAAGTTATTGGTACATACATTATCTGGTAGAATCTTTTTTACCATGTGGTGGACCCTGGTGGTAAGCAGTGCAGTAAATTTCAAGTCCCTGGTAGTCAATGACATATCACAGTGTAAAGGTGACCGTATCCATTAAATTATTATTGGGTTAACCGAAATGTAGGGGAACGAGTCAGCCATCTAATCTACAGGTTTTCCAACTCCTGATGATGGCATATATTGAAAAAGAAGGTTGGGTTTCAACATGACGATCTGTTTGTTCTAAGTTATGATAAGCCAATGCTAGAAGACATACTTAGGTATTTTGATTGAGAACACATAAATTACTGGTCAAACTGAGCACAAATGAGCATTTGCACTTAAAAAGGTTGTCTTGTCACAAGATATTGATGACTTATTCTAAGGATGGGTAATCAATATCAGACAGGTGGAGGACCTACACCCAGAACACCAACCAATCATCTACTCCGACACTGGTTGAATGAGGACATTAAACAGAGCTGCACTGCACTGGTCTTTTCAATGAATAGTGGCTGCTACCAAGTGCTGGAAAACTGCTCATATTCAAGAGAATAGGATCTGTTCTGCAGAACCGGGCAGCGCTATTGCAAAAGAACAGCAGCAGTTCTGCAGTACCCGGTAGCGGCTGCTAGACACTGAACGGAGCAGCACAGTGCAGCTCTCTTCAATGTTTACACTCAGCCACCACTGGAGCTGCTGGTGGCTTATCGGTGGTGGTGTAAGATTTAAACCCCCACCAATCCGATATTGATGACCTATCCAAAAGGACAGGTCATCAATATCTTGTGATGGACAATCCTCTTCACAATCTAGTTGTTATACTCAAGACAATATTGAATTGTGTGATCACGCATAATATGCCACATTGTAGTCCCAAGGGAAGCACCCACGGGATTGTATCATTTTAAAATCACAATTATCTACCCTTTTATCAGATCAGCAGTTTCCCCCAGTACAGACATAATCACTACTAAAGATAATCATTAACATTTTTACGTTTTTTGGAACTAAACTCACAGAGATTTCTATCCAGCAGAATCTATGAGCACAATCTGTTCCAAGGTTTATTGCTGCATTGCCTGATTTAAGATATACATGCTGAGACTGATAAGCCGGTCAAAGGATGCTGGTAAAGCAGAAATAGCATGCTTCACAGATCAGTTTGGAATTTGTATTGGGCCTTTTGGTACACGCATACAAGAAACAGGGAAAGGATGAGAAAAAACAGACGCAGCAGTAACTAGACACGTGAACTTAGTGCATCATAGGAACTGATCAATTTAAACCCTCCACTAGTAATCAAGGGAGAGAAATACGAGTACAGCGCAGGAAAGAGAGCTAATAAATTCAGAAAGATAAAGATATTTCCACCTTTCAAATAAAATCACCACTAAATATAAGCTCTAGAGCTGACTCTATACTGGTTTCTGTAAAATATGGATGATGTCAAATATGACTATGATGAGAGATTCCAAAGAGTTTATTGTTCAGTTTTCCCAGACTCCTGCAAATACTTCTGTAAAAAGGTGTTTCACATCTAGAAAAAATTATGCCATATCGCAAACGTGCAGTTTCTGAATGGTGGGGGTCCAACAGCTGGAACCCCTGACAAAGCCTAAGAATCAAGGGGCCCCAGTTGCCGACTCTCTTGAATGTCTAGGAGGTTTCCATAAAAAGGGAAGACCTCCCGGACTCAATAAGGAATGGGTAGATCTGTGGAAGTCTACTAAACTGTTCTGAAAAGTAAGTTGCTAGAACTGCGGCAGCACCCAGACATTCAAGGTGTGTGGATGGAGAGTAGACAAGGCATGGAGAAAATGGGGGTTTATCTGAAAAAAGGAGGGCATGGCTACAAAAAAATAATTTTCATCAGTATGCTTAGTGTGCTGTCATCTATTTTGCTAGAAGCAGTAACTAAGCCACATGACATATGTTTTGTCCAACGACCCACCCAAAAACATATCGTAGACAGTGTATCTATAAGACAAGTGTTGGAACATGGCAGGCTGAGATACTGTGACTCAGCTTCGTGTACAATAGTAGAGCTCTAAATAATGCAGTCGACAAAATAATGATCAGATACCAGCTCCACACAGTGATCGTAGGTGTCATCTTTTCATTTTCATCTCTATACGGGCTTAGACCACCACAAAGACATCAGAAAGCTAAGACTTGAACACACAAAGTCCCAGTTCTGTTGCTCCTCCCAATGCCATTTTCAGTGCCCCTACATAGTTCTAGTGCCCTGTTTTGTGCCTAGCAAAATAATAGTGGTCATACTCAGTAATAATTCCTCCTTTCTGCCTGTCAGAGTTCGTTTCCATACACAGTAATGCCCTTATAGTACATTTTCGCTTTGTGCACCGCTTCTGCCCCACAGTAATAGCAATTTCCTTTGTGCTCCTACATAGTAAAAATCCCATCTTTGTATCCCCATAAAGTAATAAAGCCACTTTTATGCCCCACAGTAAGGATGTCCTTCTTTATGACCTTACACAGTAATTAAACCCACTTTATGTCCTTCACTGTAATACTCCTTGCCTTTGTGGCCCCATAGCAATGGTCTACCATTGTGCCCCCAAATAATACTGCCCACTTAGTGTCCCATCATGTCATAATACCCCACTTGTGCTCCCATAAAGTTATAGTGTCCACTTAAAGTTCTAAAAACTCCCTGTGCCCAACTGTAACAGTGCGCCCAGTAACAATTATTTTGTTCCCCATTACTTTTGCAGAAATGGTTCTAGTTTTTGAGATAATGGACATCCATGAAAATACAGCATTCCCCCAATGTAATTTGTGTGTGATAACAAATTAAATAGCTTTTAGTCGGTCTTTTAACTCAACAGTGTCTTAGGTAATGAAATAGCCCACATAATTATTTTGTATTTCAATTTGTGGCCTACAACGCTATAAAAGCAACTTTTTAAAGCCAGAATTCTACTGTGAATTTGCTGAGGAAAGAAGTTGACTACAGTAAAAGTTTGTCAACCTAGTCTTGGTTTATAATCAAAACATTCTGTCTTAATAAGTATAAAATACATGTAAAAATTATGACTTCATCAAGAAGAGCCTGCATAAACAATCCTGATGTATTCTGCTACATCTGACAAGAGTACATGGTTGAAAAAGAAAGAAAAAATCTCACTAGCTTTGGGCATCGAGTATACCTGGCTTATTTTAGAGTACAACTTGGAAACTAGGATAAGTCTTGGGCTACACATATGGCTTGCAAAACATGTGGACAAATGATGAACGAACAAAGTTTAAACTTTGGTGTGTCAATGGTATGGAGAGAACCAAAAAAAACACCATGACAATTATTATTTTGTGTTGGAAAGATTAAAGGCTTTAATCGTTACAAGAATGCTCGGTGGGATTATCCTGATTTGGAATCAGCAAGACGACCTATTCCACAAGGCAATGATGTTCCCATACTAGTATTTTGCAGACTAACAAACCATCCACTCTCAGACTCTGAGGAGGGGCAGGGATTGGAGGGTATGGCAAGTAGTAGCAGTGGAAGTGAATTTGAGGGAAGCTGTTCGAGGCCTCAACCATTAAGCCAAAAAGAACTCAATGACCTGATTCGAGACTTATATCTGTCCAAGCAGGCATCTGAACTTTTAGCGTCCAGACTTAATGAAAGAAATCTTATAAAGGCGGAAGTTAAAATTACAGCCTATTAGACAAGAGTAGAGAGGTTTCTCCCATATTTCAACCAATAGGAAGAACTTGTATACTGCAATAATATCCCAGGAGTTGTACTTCAAATGGGACTAACAGAATATCGACCAGAAGACTGGTGGCTTTTTAGAGGCAGTCTCCATTAGAAGATTGAAATGTGTTCTCTTGCACAATGGTAACCATTATGTGTCTCTTGCCATTGCTTACTCAATAAAACTTAAAGAAAAATATGAAAATGTAAAAATAGTATTACAGAAAATGTGTTATCATGAACATCAGTGGTCGATTTGTGTTGATCCGAAGATGGTGAACTTCTTGTTTGGACAGCAATTTGGACACACAAAATACGCATGCTTCATGTGCCTCTGGGATAGCAGGGCAAAGCAAGATCATTGGACAAAAGTCTCATGGCCTACAAGGGAAAAAATGATTGTTGGCGCGCCAAATATTATCAACAAGCCACTGGTGGACATGAACAAAATCATTTTCCCACCACTTCATATTAAGCTAGGAAAAATGAAGCAATTTGTTAGGGCTTTGGACAAATCGGGTAATTGCTTCAAGTACATTTGTAGATTCCCTGGACCGAGCATGAAAAAACTAAAAGCTGGAATCTTTGATGGTCCTTATATTCGTAAACTCATGAACGATTCAAGTTTTACCACATGCATGAATGACACTGAGGCTTCGGCCTGGAAGAGTTTTGTCTCTGTTGGGTAATCAGAGAGCAGACAATTATGAAGAATTGGTGAAAAATATGCTCGCTAACTTCAGAAATTTGGGAGTTAATATGAGCATAAAGATGCACTATTTCCATAGCCATTTAAACAGATTTCCAGATAACCTTGGAGACTTCAGCTAGGAACAAGGCGAGAGGTTCCACCAGGATATTGAAGGTGATGGAGGAGAGATATCAAGTCAGATGGGACCTACACATGATGCCAGACTACTCTCCAACCAGAATGTCCTAATGAGACACATGAAAGGAGATCGCATAAACTGCATTTTTGGAAACATTGACATTAATAACAATTAATAACTAACTAATATTGTACTAATTAATCAAATCATACGTAACTTTTTCTTGTCATTGTTAGATATTTTTAATTTATTTTTTTGTATGATTTTAGACTGTTTACTTACTAGTTGTAACAAAAATAAAAATATTCTTGCAATTCTGAATGCGTTTCAATCATGTTGCATTAGTTCATTAATTAACTAGTAAATATCTCAGATACTAGAGACAATCTGGCCAAACCGAAGTCAGATTCTTAATCAGCACCATAAACTTAATATAAAACCGTTCAGACATTGTTGGCACCAAAATCACTGTATACCAGTGTAACAGTACTACCCTCTGTGCCTCCAGAGCAACTCTAATCCTATGCAACCAACATTTGAGTTGCAGGCCAGGCACAGGCGATGCAAGCAGTGATGTCATTGTTCTGCTTACACTGGGGCTGTTACTTAAATTCAATGCCACCAGCTTAGTGCAGGCAGCACAAGGACATAACTGCGTTGCGCCAATCAGGGGCATAACTGCAGTGAGTGCAGGGCTGCAGTTGCATCTAGCCCTGGAGCCTTTTGGAGCCCAAAATGTCCCGTTGGCCCAAAAGAGAAGACCAATACTATTAAAGAGCCATTGGAGGACTTTTGGAGATTTTGCATTGGGACCCAAGAGCTTCAAGTCACACCACTGGTGCCAACAGTCAATCACCTCTTTAGGCAAAAGGACATTGTATTCACATCCTGGGAAGAGGTCCTCAGGTATGAAGGGGGTTCAGGAACTGAGCTCCATCCACATTCAGCAGATACCGGCTATATTGTATCGCCAACATCTGTCTATAACAGCCGTGTCTGGCACAGAGTCCTGACCGTGACTGTTAACCATTTAAATGCCGCAGCAGCATTTAAATGAAACGTGTGACGCCATCGCGGACGCTCGATGAGTTACTATGCCAGCCAAGGGTCTGATAAGGACCCCTGTCACAGTCATCTCCGTCCTCCTGTGACTCAGCCAAAGGATGAGCTCCATAGGAGACCGAGATATTCACAATATACTATATATAATATATATATCTAATATACTATATAGTATAAGCAATCAAATAATTACAGGTTGAAGTCCCCTAAGAGGGCTAAAAAATAATGTAACAAAAATAAAGAAAAACGTTTTTAAAAATATAAAAAGTAAAAAAAATATATAAAAATTAAAAAACAAACCCCCCCACCCCCACCCTCGTTAAATATAAAGAATAGAAAAATAAACATATTTGGTATTGCCACTTTGTAAATGTTTAATCTATTCAAATATAGAATTAATGAACGAAATCAGTAGACACCGTAAAAAAAAAACTAAAAATAAAAATGTGAGAATTCCATTTTTTTGGGAAGTGAGGTGACCAAAAAATGCAATAATACGCAATCCGAGCGTCTCATGTACACAAAATTGGTATCAATAAAAACATCAGTTCACTGCATAAAAACAAGCCCTCAATCAGCCTCATCAACAAAAAAAATAAAAATATAATGGGTCTCGGGAAATTGTGACACAGACCAAAAAATTTTTTTGTTACAATGTTCTGAAATTTTTTCAGCATTTAAATAGTAAAAAATCTATGCATGTTTGTTATTGTTGTAATGGGACTGACATGTAGAATCATGTTTCCATGTAATTTTTACCACATAATGAACACTGTAAAAACAAACCCCAAAAAACAAATGGCGGGATTGCACTTTTTTCACCATTTCATCACACTTGGAATTTTTGTTTCCCATGTTTTAGTAAATGATATGGTAAAATGAATGGTGCCATTCGAAACTACAACTCGTCCCAGGAAAAACTAAGCGTCACACGTCTATGTTGAGGGGAAAAAAAAAAGTTCTGGCTCTTGAAAGAAGGCGAGGAAAAAACGAAATCCCAAAAACAAAAAAATTCCCTGGTCCACAATGGGTTAATTGAAAAACAGCATATTAGACAATGGAATAGTGTTCTGAGCATTAGATTGTTGGTTTATATTTGCCTGTTTAAATTAAAACAAAAACAGACCGCGCTATATATCTTCTCATGGACGACCCTCTGGTGAGCTTCTGCGCACACATATGCTAAACGTTCTTTCTTCCCCAGCATTTTATTCCTGAACCCTTGTGATCTTGGTAGTACATCAATCTAAATAAACCCTTTGTTGCTATATAATCCCGTGCCAATTCATATTATTCATATCTCATTATCAAAGCCTACAGGAGAACATAAATTCTTCTGTTTTAGATATCAAGCAAAGCACTGTCAGACAAACTAATCACCCTGGTATAATGACAGCCAGATGTAGGTCTTGCAATCTGCTTTTTAGCTGTGTCCATACCATGGCTGTGCTATGGGGGTCTTACACTGTGATGAGCTGGGTGCACGCTCAATGGCACATAGATACTCAATGATAAGAATAACCCTGACTTCCTTTCCCATGGTAGATAAGGCACTTTCCATGGGGTCCCTTTTCCAACCACTTCCTCTGCCTGACAGAAGACAAGAATGATTGCCCTCCATTAACTGAACAAATGGGATGTACGTACATACCTCAAATATAGCCCATTTGGTGGTGGCTCCTACACCTGGCACTTAAGTGTCTACTTGTCCCTTTCACATATTTGATAGATGTTCCTTGCTACAAAATTAACTTGAGGAAAACAGATTACAATAGACCCCCAACAACAAGGACCAGAGGGTTGTCAGTTCACAATAGGGCATTCTCCATTGTATTAGACAGGTCTTTATCAAACTTTCCGAAAGAATGCAAACAAACAGCCAAACTTTTATAACAGATGAGTCTACTGTCACCGGGGTCATTTCACCCCGTGGTCATAATATAGAAGACCTATCATTCTCTCCAGAAGTTATAGGACAGTTGTACAAGCGCTTAGTGTTTATAGAGGAAACCCAATCAAAATGTTCTCATGGTTCTCACATGGAGCTACGCAAGAAGATTACATTGGTGATGTATGTGATCTATGACCACTAACACAGGAAAAAAATATATATATTTGTACAGTGTTAGCCAGTAGATAGAAAAAAATAAAAGTTTTAAGTCCTCAGTGGTTGATATCATTAAATGGGTAATTGAAATATCAAAGGTATCAACCACTGAGGTCTCAGTCATCACTTCTAAGGCATTTTCTCCTACAGTCAGTGGTCCCGTCGGGGTTTACGTCCAACCCCCCCGCAAATCGAGATTATGCACCGATGAGGCGATTGTCTATAATGATGAAGACGGAGTCACAGTGTGGTTTGTCGTTAATCATATTCGGCCGTGTATGCCTATTGGAGGCAGGCAGCAAAACGCAGTCAACTACGTCTTGGTGACTGCCCTAATTAGGCGAATACGGCTGAAAATGATGCACGACAGAGCACACTGTGATTCCGTCTGCATCATTATAGACAATGGCCCCATTGATGCATACGCTCACATCCTGATTTGCAGGGGGTTCGGATGTAAGACAGGACAGAGCCACGCATAGTGCAAACGCTATGTAAGCCCAGCCTAACACCATGTCTATTTAAATCATTGATAGGACATTTAGAAAGTTGTCTCGGATGTCTTAACATATATTTATGACAAATCAGAATTTTATTGTATCAAAAATGAAAAAATTAAGCACACCTATTTTATTAATCAGCTTCCATGGTTTTGTATTTATGGTTCCCTTGCAGACTGATAGGTCTCCATAATAACAGACTACAAATAAACTGTGGCGCCTCTGCGGGTCCAGTTGCTACAGAGGTACTGTATCTCAGCCAGAGGTGTGGTACCCCACTCTCAGATAAAGAGGGAGCACTACCCGGGACCCACACACCTACATCCAATACTACACCACTCCAGACCAGCAGACGGGGCAAGATGCACTTGGTCACTGCTGAGCCCTGTCCCTGGCTGGAAGAGGGGAACCAAAAGAGAGGAAACCATGTTGTGGGTGTGGGTGGAGGAAGAAGTTCAGGGGAGCACTGAGAGAGCAGTATATAAGCAAGGGAGGAAAGATCTAGAAGGAGTTCTGCTCAGGGGAGCAGTTGAGTTCACTTCTGTGGAGTGGAGTTCGTAGTTCAGTCCTGCTCAGGAGAGTAGAGGAGTGGGGCCCAGTGAGAGAGGCCCAGGAGGAGAGTGAGGAGAGAAGACAGGAGCAGTGGGAAAGGCTCCAGATATAGAGGGGATCCTAGGGGCACGGGGAGTGCGGAGTCCACCCGTGCTCCCGAGTTCACGCTGACCGTGGAGGGATCAGGCCGCAGTAGGAGACTGGCCCCAGACTAGTGGAGTACTTCAAGTCTCAGCTAGCAAACCGGAGGTTGCTGTATCTTCAAGTGCCGTAGCCACAATCCACACATAATCGCTGAAAAGGTGGCCATATAGGGCCAATTTGCACCCAAATTAACTGAGAGTTGGCAGGATCACTTCCCCGGAGGACACAGGACGACGTGGGCGGTTATAATCTGGAAAGTGTAACCGGGAGCAGCTTGACAACTGTGAGTAAACATTTGAAGACTGCACCCCACTGTGTCCTTGCCTAATTGCTGCGCCACCAGCCTTGCACTACACCAGCAACATCTACAACATCAATCAATTATACTGCCCTGGGGCCTAGCTCTGCCCGTGAAGAGCTGCACTATCTCAGCTGCGTCACCACCAGCCCCAGTAGATCTGCACCGCAGCGGCGGCCTCCATATAGCCGCATACCATGGGTGGCGTCACGAACATTATCCCCAAATCTTTATTTCCCCAATTGACTGTTCTGTATTTGACCGCCCTGGGCCACGGACCGGGTCACTGCCACCGTGACAACCCCAATAGAACAGGACCGGCCCGGCTACCGAGTACCCCACGGCCCAGGGGGCACGTCAAAACCCTGCGTAGTCTGATCCTGAAATTATACTCCTCGCCATCCATTGTCTACTTCTTTCCAATATATGTCGGGTAAGTTAGTGAGAAGTTTAGGATAGTTGGAATTGAGTATGCTTGCAGGATCAGTTAGCATAAGAGCTGTAGACACAAAACTGTCAGGGTGAAGTCTCATACGGCAGATTTGTTGCAGAAATTTCTGCGACTGAAAATCAGTTCTAGATTCAGTCTTTTATATGGCACTTCTGGTTCATGGTTTCTACTCCGTATATATGTAGATCAATAACGAAGATCTTAACACTCCAATATTTCAAGATATGAAGTAAGTCAGGTTTTCATTCCTGCAATTCAAAAACAGATCATATGTAAGATTTCAGTTCACAATCTCAGACCGTCGGACCAAAACTGATTGCAAAGTTTATTAGGATTAGAAGCAAAAAGCGCTGCAGGTGGAGCAACCTCCGCCACTATGTTTTGGCAGCAACACATATTGACGGAGGTTATTCCATCTGCAGCGCCTCTTGCCTCTAATACTAGTAAACTTTGCAATTAGTTTTGGTCCGATGAAGGTCAGAAATTGTGTGTACTAACCGTGCAAATTGCCTATTCAGAAACGAAGACTTGAATTGCCACCTATCTGAAGTAGCAATCATAAAAGTCATTATCAACCCTTTAACGAACCTTGCCACATTACTTAGGATAAAAGCCAAACAAGAATCTCAATTTGCAGACATGCGTTTTAGGGTGTTGACCCTCCTCAGTGCAAAGCATGAGATCTGATTTGGATGTAGGAGAGGCCTCTGACTGAAACGTCTCTTCTTTTGGAAAATGACATGCTTGACATGCCAGTGTAAGGAGACTAAGAGGCCATGCAATGCTCCTCTGGGAAATTTAATATGCAAAATGTCTCTTCAGAAAGGAAGAGGATTTGAACTCTAGTGTCATCTATTGGAAGTAGCAATCCTAAAAGTCAATATCAACCCTTTAATGAGCCTTGCCACATGACTTAGGATAAAAGCAGTGGGCAGCATGGTGGCTTAGAGGTTAGCGCTGTTGCTTTGCAACGCTGTGGCTCTGGGTTCAAATCCCACCAAGGACAACATCTGCAAGGAGTTTGTATGTTCTCCCTGTGTTTGCGTGGGTTTTTTGACGGTACTCCGGTTTCCTCCCATACTCCAAAAACATTCTGATAGGGAATTTTGATTGTGAGCCCCAATGGGGACAGTGATGATAATGTCTATAAAGTGGAATATGATGGGTCTATATAAGAAACACATAATAAATAAGCAAATGACACGTGTTTCTGGGTACTGCCCCTCCTCAGTGCAAAGATCTGTTTATACTTTACTGGGGTCTAATGGCTAATGTTTCTGTACTAAAAGGTCCGTGCCCATGTGATCTCATAAGGAAATACAGATATTGGCAATGGATCTAGACAGTATTAAAGAATGGTGGGGGATAAATAGGGTACTTTAGTTTATTATTCTAGAGCATTCTTAAAAAAAGTTGTCCACTACTTTTTCATCGATGACCTATCCTTAGGATAGGTCATCAATGTCTGATCGGTCGGGGTCATCAATGAAAAAATAGTTGATAACCTTTTAAATATATATTTTTTAATTCAGGTTTAAATACCCATTTTTACAAGTGCTAAAACAATCCTAGTCAGTAGTTCACCTTTTTATTTATTTTTTGACCAGAGTCCTAGTAACTTACATGCACGAGACTGGTACTCCCAGATGGCACTGTCAAAACTTCAGCAAAGCACTCTGGAGACATCAACAACCTTCACCTAGGCAGAACATCAATGCAAGCCCTTGTTTGTGAACTCAAGCAGTTAAATAATGCTGCTGGTCTCCATAGAAGACATCTATCATAGGAACTGTCAAGGCAGCGCTCCTAACCTGATGAAAGCCATTAACAGCCTATTAGGAGCAACTGGCAGTTCAGACAAAGAGATGAATCCAACAACACTTATGTTTCTCCAGTTCTGTATCTCATCATACCTGAATCGGCCCAAAACAAATAGACACAAGTCAGCATAAACTAGAAGGGGGCAGGAAGCTGAGAAACCACATGACTAGAACAATATGGGTCTGTATACCCCCTTCTGTTAAATCACCCATATGGAATAGCAATTGCCTGCTTACAATTATTAACTAAGTTATTCAAAGGGTTGTTTAGTCTAGAAAAAACATTTTCGGATACCGCATTAGGGTCTTATGGTTTAACAAAGGTGAACCCCACATTCTGGACCCTTACTATGGTGAAAGCGGAAACAGGAACACTATTGGACCTAGCATTTACAGTATTATATGGACAGACTTAGATTGGGAGCTGTGTAATGCTTCATTTTCCCTGTAGAGACATTGTAGGGAATTTAACACTTATTGCTGGATTTCCCTTAAGATTACAAGTAATTACTGGAGAGAGGACACAAATCACGGTATCCATAGATTGTGACCATAGTCACACAGTATGTGGTTGTTTATAGTGAGGCAGATCAGCTCGCTTGGTTGCACATAGAGGTACAGAGGAACACTGTCTCTTTAAATCTTCTGCTGAGTTTATTAAGAGCACTGTATAAACTACAGCAATATTAGCAAAAACAAACACTTCGCACTGAAGATATCAAGAACACCCCGAAACGCAAGTCTGCAAACTGGGATTCTGGCTTTTATCCTAAGTCATGTGGCAAGGCTCGTTAAAGGGTCGATATTGACTTTTAGGATTGCTACTTCCAGTAGGAGACACTAGAGTTCTAGTTGTCTTCACCTTTGAAGAGGCAATTTGTATTTCTCTTGAATAGTTACCCTACCTGGTGTCCATCATTTGACTACTGCTGCCTCCTCAACTCAGATCAATGTTCCTTTCCCCGAGCTTCCAAGATGGTCGCCACTGTGGCATGGAGAGTATAGTGATAAGTCTAAAGCACATCTTCCCTGCCTTTCCTACGCTACAGCACAGGGAAGGGATACTTTAGACCAGGGGTTCCCAAACTCCAGTCTTCACATCCCACCAACAGATCATGTTTTCAGGATTTCCTTAGTATTACACAGGTGATGGAATTATCGAGTCATCAGAAATTGCCACAAGTTCCCTCACCTGTGCAGTACTAAGGAAATCCTGAAAACATGATCTGTTCTTGGGATGTGAAGACTGGAGTTTGGGAAACAGGGGTCTAGACTCACCAATGCATTCCCCGTTCCACCGCAGTGGCCATCATAGAAGCTGGAGGACAAAAATGCAAGACACCAGGTAGGGTGACTATGCATAGGTAATGTATAGTCATTTCTCGGTCCAAGGACAAAGGGTCACTTTAAGCTTCTTTTCAATTTCTCAGCTGTCCAAAAATCTACAATGGTGGTCTTTGAAAGGAGGCAAGAGGGCAAGAACTAGCACCGGGAGACAGAGCTCATTTTGAATTAATTATGCCCCATCTGTGTATGTCTCTATTATCGTTGCCAAATCTTCAAGCCTTAAGTATCTTTATCCTCACCTTTTAAAATGAAATGATGACAGTGATGCAGTTATGATTTTTGCTAGCCAAGCAATGGGAACGCAACTCCTCAGTGCCAAGAAAGGCCATTTTTTTGTGATATTAAATAGTGAAGGCGAGAGCTGTGACTTCTTGGCTGCATAGGAGTTAAAGGTTGGAGAGAGAAATCACACGCTCTTTAAGTGCTGTGTGAGAAAGGAAGGGCTGTCTGAGCTCATTAGTTGTCAGAACTAACAATACAGAGCTGACAATGAAGGTAATTTGGAGCCTTTTGGCCATTAATCATTTTCATGACAGGCCTGACTGGAGCATGGAGCCTCTGCTCAGTTTAGGGTTACATGTGTGTCTGTTTATACATGTGCATGACTGATGTCGCTTCTCATGTCAGAGAGGAAAAAAAACCTCATTAGTCAGGAATTCTGCACTTATAAGTGGAATCGGTGACAAGGTCCAACAGTTGCCACGGATGTCACCGCCATATACAGACAGCGACTTTAGGAGGCGAACAATACGTATGAAAACACCATTAAATAATAGGATGAGTGACATATTCTACCAGGCCAATCACTTCTGGGTTATAAGACAGAACGTACAAGTCTGGCAGCGTTATGTGTCAGTAAATAATGATAAATTGCTGAATAATATGCTTATATGAGGGTGGTATTACTTAGCGTACCCCAGCGAGATGTGTCCTGCAAACTGCTCTTGACACCGGCAATATATAACACCTGTCTTTAAATACAATGCGCTGCCAGGTTTATTAGCGCAGCTATTTATTTGCAAAGAGCGGATTCTTTCCACAGGGATTTTAACACAAACCTCAGGCTGTCAGTAAATATGCCCATTATACCGTATGTAAAACAAACCAAAACTAAAATGCGCCGGCAGGCGATATTGGTAATGCAGGCTTCTCTCATTATTTCAATCACAGTCTAAATGCACAGTTTACATTTAGGAAATGAATGAATTGCTGCACTGGAAAGTAATGGAAGGTACTAAAAGTCTAGAAGAAAATTCCCTTCTCAGACCCGATGGGTGATATACTCCTTATAAATATAGCTGCACTAAGAGGAGTAATCTTTCTGTGTAATATCGTCTCTGTTAAGGTAGAGTCAACAAAGACTAATCTGGATAATTTGGAGAGATAAAAAACGAGACGATACCTGTGTAACACCATTTGCAACAGGTCAGGGTGAGATGTAGGGCTGGACGCTCACCTGATCGGATTGTGAGCGGCACAGCTATGTAAAGAGTGATGTATAATCCAATTGTGGCGCTTATCCGGTCGCTGTACTCACACTAAATGGAGAGAGGACAAGTAAAGGAGAGAGGAGTGCGTTGGATCCCGAGCGCTTCTGATGACAAAGGTTAATCCAGGTGGTAAGTATAAAAAAAAGTCCAATTTATAGCAAAGCGTTTTGAAGCAGATTCTACTCTGAAACGCGTTGCCATAAATTGGAAGTTTTTTATACTTACAGCCTGGATTAATCTTTGACAACGGCAGGGTCCAGAATCCACCGCACGTCTCTCTCGTTTAAGCTGGATAATTGTGTCTTCAGGGGCACAGATTATATGTCTCATCTATAGCCATAGTGTTTGGACATAGCCATAGTATCCAAGATTTCCAATGACTGACTTGGCATGTGCCATTAATGTTTGACAGATGTTGAGAGAGACAACTATACATACACAGCTCACAACATTCATTTACATAAGAGATTTATATAAGAGATCTAAAAATTGCTGAATAAGCTTGTTTGGAAGTTTCGGAACTCTCATAAAAGTCCACGTCCACATCTCCATTCTACTTACTGTGCAGAAAGGCACTGTTCTCAGTAGAGATATGGGTCCCAGAGGTGGGACTCACATTTACAATACATTTGTGGTATATGATGTGGGTATATCATACGTGTCCCTGATGGGTCAACTCCTTTAAATGGGTTTCTCTAAAAAAAAACAAAAAAAAAAACAAGTTATCCCCTATTCATGGATGCCGGAATAACCTCAGCTGAAACCCCAGTGATTCTGAAGGCAGGACTTTAAAAGCCCTGAAAACAAGACTCTGCAGCCCTGTCCTGAAAGCAGCAGAGGTGCGCTTGCACTGCCTGTGCTCCACCTATTGTCTGTCAGACTGCCAGGTGCAGCATTCGGCTATATCCAGCAGGTACATAGACAATGAATGGACTGGAGGCCGCAGATGTACATCTCCAATTCATTCAGGACAGGAATGTAGAGTCTCATTCTTGGGGTTCTAAAACCGCGTTCTCGGGATTGCCCAGAGGTCGAACTCCCAGCAACCAGCAACTTATTCCCGATCCATCGGGATAACCTGTTTTTATTTGGAGGGGGAAATAACCCTTTAAGTTTCTGATATGCTTTAAGTATCAATTCTCACAATTTACAAGATATCGGTTTCAGAGAAATCGGTCCGATTTTCATCTAGAAAAGTGAGACAATTTTTTTCCCACTTGTCATCTATGTACAGACTATTTTTCTTTCTCAGCAGCTATTAATCATTTACAGGACCATTTACAGTTTCCTATGTTACAGAATTGCAATGTATCTATAAAAATAAAATGTTATACTGTGGCTCCATACGGCATCTGATTTTTTCTCGCATTCATTGACTTGAATGGGTGAGTCTCATCCAATTTTTGGAGAAAAATCGTGCATGCTGCGAGGTTTTTCATATGCAGATTCAGTCAGTGAAAAAATCGTTCATCTGCCCGGCCCCATTGAATAATATCGGTTGGAGTGGAATCTGTTTTGTTAACTGTGCACGAGCCCTAATTGTATCTGACCTTCTTATATTTAACCCCTTGGAGACGCAGTCATTTTTAGTTTTTTTCCTCCTCGCCTTCCAAGAGCCATATTTTTCTTTATGTTTCTGTCTATATAGATAAATGAGGGTTTTGTTTTTTTACAGGAAAAGTTGTACCATAAATTTCAGCATAATGTTGTGAAAGAAGAAAAAAAACAAATGGTGATGAAATGAAAGATAACAGCAATTCTGCCATATTTTGGAAGTTTTGTCTTTACAAACATATTTTTTAGGTAAAAATGTTGCTAAGATGTTATTTTTGTTCTACAGGTCAGTACGGGTGTGTGATATCAAATATGTATAGTTTTTTATGTTTTACTATAGAGGTTTGTTAGTTTTTGCAGGACTGGCTGTAGTTTTTTTCTTGCCACAATTGGGGTACATAAGACATTCTTATTTCTTTTTATTCCATTTTAGGGAGTTCAAGTGACCTAACAAACTGTGATTTTGCCATTTTGATTCTTCTTTTTTTCCTTTCAGTGTTTCCAGTATGGGATAAATGTTATATTTTATTAGTTTGGACAAATACACTACAGTACCAAATAAGTAATTTTATTAATTTTTAGATCTTGTGAACTCACGCCAACCATGCAGTGTGCACATCCACTATAAATGTACGATGGATGTCGCAAGGGAGTTCAATGTGTATGTGGGATTATACAAAATTGGCCCTAAAACAGGAAAGGTTATAAAATAATAAGAGAAAAAACATGTACTTACTCCTTCAATGACTCACCATTCCAGTGCTGCCATTGTAGTGGTCTCCGCCAGTACTGGGGGTGATGATATTCTGTCCATCAGTCATGTAAGACTCAAGTGGTAAGTATTCGTTAACAAAATTAGCTAAGAATGACAAAAATTAAAAAAAATCTATGTCCCTATGATTCAATAATAGTCACCATGCATGGAATAATATGTATATTTTAGTAATCTTGTTTAGAGGAAATAGTGTATAAAAAGTTACAATTTAAGAGAATGCATTCTTGTAAAATCTGACCTTTCTGACTTTGGATTTGTTATTTCTCTTATTTATTACGAATTGTCCCTCTGTAACGTGACAATTATAGAGCCAGGTACAAACTGCTACAACCAGTTCTTCGGCAAATAAAGACTTTACTAAACCAATAAGTTCATTGTAATATCTCCTGAAGGGACAATTCTTGTAAAAAATAAATAAATTATATACAGATGAAACCAGAAGTTTACTTACAGTATATAAAAAGACGTGCATGTTTTTCTCAATATCTGACATCAGAATAAACCTTTCCCGTTTTAGGTCAATCAGGATTACCATAATTTTTAATATTTGCCAATTGCCAGAATAATGAGTGAGAGAGAATGTTTTAAGGCATTTTTATTACTTACTGCAAAGTCAAAAGTTTACATAGATTTCATTAGTATTTATACAGTGCCTACAAGTAGTATTCAACCCCCTGCAGATTTAGCTGGTTTGATAAGATGCAAATAAGTTAGAGCCTTCAAACTACAAACGAGAGTAGGTTTTATGAACAGAAGCATAAATCTTACAAACCAAAAAGTTATGTTGCTCAGTTGAATTTTATTAAATTTTAAACATAAAAGTGTGGGTCAATTATTATACAACCCCTATGTTTAATATTTTGTGGAATAACCCTTGTTTGCAATTACAGCTAATAATTGTCTTTTATAAGACCTGATCAGGCCGGCACAGGTCTGTGGAGTTATCTTGGCCCACTCCTCCATGCAGATCTTCTCCAAGTTATCTAGGTTCTTTGGGTGTCTCATGTGGACTTTATTCTTGAGCTCCTTCCACAAGTTTTCAATTGGGTTAAGGTCAGGAGACTGACTAGGCCACTCCAACACCTTGACTTTTTCCCTATTGAACCAGGCCTTGGTTTTCTTGGCTGTGTGCTTTGGGTCGTTGTCTTGTTGGAAGTTGAAATTACGACCCATCTTAAGATCCTTGATGGAGGAGCGGAGGTTCTTGGCCAAAATCTCCAGGTAGGCCGTGCTATCCATCTTCCCATGGATGCGGACCAGATGGCCAGGCCCCTTGGCAGAGAAACAGCCCTACAGCATGATGCTGCCACCACCATGCTTGACTGTAGGGATGGTATTCTTGGGGTCGTATGCAGTGCCATCCAGTCTCCAAACGTCACGTGTGTGGTTGGCACCAAAGATCTCGATCTTGGTCTCATCAGACCATAGAACCTTGAACCAGTCTGTCTCAGAGTCCTCCAAGTGATCATGAGCAAACTGTAGACGAGCCTTGACATGACGCTTTGAAAGTAAAGGTACCTTACGGGTCTGGAACGGAGACCATTGCGGTGGAGTACGCTACTTATGGTATTGACTGAAACCAATGTCCCCACTGTCATGAGATCTTCCCGGAGCTCCTTCCTTGTTGTCCTTGGGTTAGCCTTGACTCTTCGGACAAGCCTGGCCTCGGCACGGGAGGACACTTTCAAAGGCTGTCCTGGCCGTGGAAGGCTAACAGTAGTTCCATAAGCCTTCCACTTACGGATGATGCTCCCAACAGTGGAGACAGGTAGGCCCAACTCCTTGGAAAGGGTTTTGTACCCCTTGCCAGCCTTGTGACCCTCCACGATCTTGTCTCTGATGGCCTTGGAATGCTTCTTTGTCTTTCCCATGTTGACCATGTCTCAGTGCTGTTTACAAGTTTGGGGAGGGTCTTAAATAGTCAGAAAAGGCTGGCAAAAGAGATCTTTAATCCACACATGTGAAGCTCATTATTCTTGGTGCCTGAACTACTTCTTAATACTTTAGGGGGACCAAACAGAATTCTTGTGGTTTGAGGGGTTGAATAATAAATGACACTCTGAATTAACTTTTTACGTTTAAAAAAAAAAAAAAAAAATTTGCTGCAGTGCATTTCCCACTTCCAGGCTGATCTACAGTACAAATGTCACAATGCCAAGTTAATTCCGCATGTGTCAACCAGCTAAATCTGCAGGGGGTTGAATACTACTTGTAGGCACTGTATATAGTGTATGTAAACTTCTGGTTTCAAGTGTATATACACTAGTGGCCAAAACTGAAGCAACACCCTCAAGATTTATGAATTCTTAGCATTTTGCCAATACAAATCTAAATTTAATGAATGTTTTTGATTTCACAGTAAAGTTTCTAAGTAGAAATAACAAAATCTCATATAGAAACACAATATTAGCAGGAAATTTGTTCATTTGTCAACAAATTGGACACTATTGTCACTCAGATGACTGTGGGAGAAAAGTCATTTATTTGTCCTATTTTCATATCTAACACTAAATGTTAATACTTAGTTGGATAGCCCTTGGCCTTGATGAATGCCTGGCATCTACTTGGCATGCTATCTACCAGTTTGTTTCAATCAGATGGTGTGATGATATGAAGCCATGAATTGATGATGACTGCAATGAGTTCCTGCTTGTGTGAAGCCCGCTGTTTTGACACCGCTCTTTTGAGCCGAGCCCAGAGATTTTCAATAGGATTGAGATCTGGGCTGTTTCCTGGCCAATTCAATAGCTGGACATTTTTGTCCTTGAACCTGGAGAGACATTTTTTAGCTATATGGCATGGGGCTCCATCTTGCTGAAAAATAAACGGTGTCCCTTCACCAAATACATCACGTGCCGAAGGAATGAGTTTAGGCTGAAGGACTTCCTTGATGTACTTTTCAGCATTTACTGTTCCTTCAATTACCTGCAGCCGACCACCTGCATCTCTGGACACACAGCCCCATACCATAACACTCAGAGGAGGCTTCATGGTGGGTATTGTACCCTCTGGCAACCAGTCCTCTCCAGGTCGTCGTCGAACGTAGCGGACACTGTCGCTGCCAAAGATGGATATTCGTGTCTTATCGCTCCATATAACATTTCTCCATTGTTCAGTGGTCCATTTAGAATGTTCTTTGGCCACTGCAGACGTTTCTGACGCGGTGAGGCATTCAAAAATGGCTTTTTTCGTGGTATTCTGGCTCTTAAACCCGCTCTTACCAATCGTCATCGAACCGTCCTATCGGACACTGTCACTCCATTGGTGATGGTGAAAAACTGCAGATGTTGCCTCAATTTTGGCCACTAGTGTGTACAGTATATATATATACTGTACATTCACACACAATAAAATATTGATAACAGAGCTTTATAAAAATTGCGCATCTATATTTATAATGGCCAATCTTGGTCCAGGGAGCTTTATGTTTATGCTGCATGTTGTGTGGCGCTCGTGATTGGTCTATCACTGTAATTATATAATATAGGAGCGTGCTCTCTATGTATAGTATTTTAATGGCTGATGAATCATCTCTGTAGATTACAAAGTTATTCTCAGTATAGTAAGTTAACCTTTACCCACTGGATAGGGGATAATTTATTTATCAATGGGGTTCTGACCACTGAGACCCCCAGTGAAACCAAGAAAAGGGTTGTGGAAATCAGGCACCGATATCTGCAGAACCCAATCTTGAATGTAGCAAAGGTGCACATACTCGGCCTCCACCCCATTCATTGCCTATGGGACTACTGGAAATAACCGAATCCTGAGCTTGACTTTCAGAATGTGTAATTATACAGTGAATAATCTGTGCATAAAACTGGAAAGCCTCTTTAACCCCTTAAGCCCCGCGGGTGGTTTGCACGTTAATGACCGGGCCAATTTTTACAATTCTGACCACTGTCACTTTATGAGGTAATTACTCTGGAACGCTTCAACGGATCCCCCTGATTCTGAGATTGTTTTTTCGTGACATATTGTACTTCATGATTGTGGAAAAATTTCTTCGATATCACTTGCGTTTATTTGTGAAAAAAACGGAAATTTGGCGAAAATTTTGAAAATTTTGCAATTTTCAAAATTTGAATTTTTAAGCCCTGAAATCAGAGCGATATGTCACACAAAAGAGTTAATAAATAACATTTCCCACATGTCTACTTTACATCAGCACAATTTTGGAACCAAAATTTTTTTTTGTTAGGGAGCTATAAGGGTTAAAAGTTGACCAGCGATTTCTCATTTTTCCAACAAAATTTACAAAACCATTTTTTTAGGGACCACATCACATTTGAAGTCACTTTGAGAGGTCTTTATGACAGAAAATACCCAAAAGTGACACCATTCTAAAAACTGCACCCCTCAAGGTGCTCAAAACCACATTCAAGAACTTTATTAACCCTTCAGGTGCTTCATAGGAATTTTTTGAATGTGGAAGAAAAAAATGAACATTTAACTTTTTTCACAAAAATGTTACTTTAGACCCAATTTTTTTTATTTTCACAGGGGTAACAAGAAAAAATGGAGCGCAAAATTTGTTGTGCAATTTCCCCTGGGCACACAGATACCCAATATTTGGGGAAAAAACACTGTTTGGGCGCACTGTAGGGCTCGGAAGGGAAGGAGCGCCATTTGACTTTTTGATTGTAAAATTTGCTTGAATAATTAGCGGACACCATGTTGCGTTTAGAGAGCCCCTGTGTGCCCAAACATTGGAGCTCCCCCACAAGTGACCCCATTTTGGAAACAAGACCCCACAAGGCACCTATCTAGATGCATAGTGAGCAGTTGCAACCCCCAGGTGCTTCACAAATTGATTCGTAAAAATGAAAAAGTGAAAAAAAAACCACTTTTCATTTTTACGAATCAATTTGTGAAGCACCTGGGGGTTCCAACTGCTCACTATGCATCTAGATAGGTGCCTTGGGGGGTCTAGTTTCCAAAATGGGGTCACTTGTGGGGGAGCTCCAATGTTTGGGCACACAGGGACTCTCTAAATGCAACATGGTATCCGCTAACAAATTGAATGGAAAATCGGCTCAAATTGTTAGCGGACACCACATTGCGTTTGGAGAGCCCCTCTGTGCCCAAACATTGGAGCTCCACACAAGTGACCCCATTTTGGAAACTAGACCCCCCAAGGCACCTTTCTAGATGCATAGTGAGCACTTGGAACCCCCAGATGCTTCACAAATTGATTCGTAATAATGAAAAAGTGAAAAAAAAAACACATTTTCATTTTTACGAATCAATTTGTGAAGCACCTAGGGGTTCCAAGTGCTCACTATGCATCTAGATAGGTGCCTTGGGGGGTCTAGTTTCCAAAATGGGGTCACTTGTGGGGGAGCTCCAATGTTTGGGCACACAGGGACTCTCTAAATGCAACATGGTATCCGCTAACAAATTGAATGGAAAATCGGCTCAAATTGTTAGCGGACACCACATTGCGTTTGGAGAGCCCCTCTGTGCCCAAACTTTGGAGCTCCCCCACAAGTGACCCCATTTTGGAAACTAGACCCCCCAAGGCACCTTTCTAGATGCATAGTGAGCACTTGGAACCCCCAGGTGCTTCACAAATTGATTCGTAATAATGAAAAAGTGAAAAAAAAACCACTTTTTCATTTTTATGAATCAATTTGTGAAGCACCTGGGATTCCAAGTGCTCACTATGCATCTAGATAGGTGCCTTGGGGGGTCTAGTTTCCAAAATGGGGTCACTTGTGGGGGAGCTCCAATGTTTGGGCACACAGGGACTCTCCAAATGCAACATGATATCCGCTAACAATTTGAGCCGACAATTTGTTAGCGGATATCATGTTGCATTTGGAGAGTCCCTGTGTGCCCAAACATTGGAGCTCCCCCACAAGTGACCCCATTTTGGAAACTAGACCCCCCAAGGCACCTATCTAGATTCATAGTGAGCACTTGGAACCCCAGGTGCTTCACAAATTGATTCATAAAAATGAAAAAGTGGTTTTTTTTTCACTTTTTCATTATTACGAATCAATTTGTGAAGCATCTGGGGGTTCCAAGTGCTCACTATACATCTAGAAAGGTGCCTTGGGGGGTCTAGTTTCCAAAATGGGGTCACTTGTGGGGGAGTTCCAAAGTTTGGGCACAGAGGGGCTCTCCAAACGCAATGTGGTGTCCGCTAACAATTTGAGCCGATTTTCCATTCAATTTGTTAGCGGATATCATGTTGCATTTAGAGAGTCCCTGCGTGCCCAAACATTGGAGCTCCCCCACAAGTGACCCCATTTTGGAAACTAGACCCCCCAAGGCACCTATCTAGATTCATAGTGAGCACTTGGAACCCCAGGTGCTTCACAAATTGATTCATAAAAATGAAAAAGTGTTTTTTTTTTCACTTTATCATTTTTACGAATCAATTTGTGAAGCACCTGGGGATTCCAAGTGCTCACTATGCATCTAGATAGGTGCCTTGGGGGGTCTAGTTTCCAAAATGGGGTCACTTGTGGGGGAGCTCCAATGTTTGGGCACACAGGGGCTCTCCAAACGCAACATGGCGTCCGCTAAAAATTTGAGCCGATTTTCCATTCAATTTGTTAGCGGACACCATGTCGCGTTTGGAGAGCCCGTGATGTGCCTAAACAGTGGAGCTCCCCCACAAGTGTCCCCATTTTGGAAACTATACCCCTCAAGGATTTTATTAAGGTGTATAGTGAACATTTTGAACCCAGAGGTACGGCACAGAATTTGTTTACATTAGGTCATCATATTGAATAAGTTGTCATTATTCTTGAGCGCAAGTGCTCGCTACTTGAGTTTGCATCGGGTACTCAGGTATGCACCATGTACAGCGTGTGCTCGAGTGACATGCTCGAGTCCCTGCTCCGCATGTTTCACGGTTATTAGACACCCAAAAAAAAACATGCGGGGATCGCTCGTGCATGGCAGGCAATCCCCGTAAAGTTTTTTGGCCGCGAAGCATATGGGGCAGAGACTCGAGCATGTCACTCAAATACCCACGATACTCAATGCATACCAGAGCACCCGATGCAAACTCAAGTAGCGAGCACTTGCTCTCAACACTAGTCGCCATATCGTCATCTTTTTTTCTTACTTTTGAAAAAAATCCCAACCCCAGCCCTAACCCTAGCACAACCCTAGCCCCAGCACAACCCTAGCCCCAGCACAACCCTAGCCCCAAACCCAGCCCTAACCCTAGCCCAATCCTAACCCAAGAGTTTATTTTTGACGCCGTTCCTTGTGCGGTATAAGTGATTAGACGACTTTATTCTTCGGGTCGGTGTGATTACAGCAATGCCAGAATCATATGGGGTTTTTATGACTGACAGCTGTCACACACTAAAAGACGCATTTTTTGTAAAATCTAGTTTTTGCATCGCCATATTTTGAGAGCTATAATTTTTCCAGATTTTGGCAGACAGTCATGTGACGGCTCGTTTTTTGCGGGATGACTTGACGTTGTTATTGGTGCCATTTTCAGGCACGTGACATTTTTTGATCGCTTTCTATTCCGATTTTTGGGAGGCAGAATAAACAAAAACCAACAATTCAGGAATTGTTTTGTTTTGTTTTTTTTTTATTCTGTTCCGCGTGTGGTAAAATTGATGAGGTAGCTTTATTCTTCGGGTCAGTACGTTTACAGCGGTACCACATTTGTATCATTTTTCTATGTTTTGGCGCTTATACACAATAAAAGCTATTTTATAGAAAAAAATATTTTTTAGTATCGCTTTATTCTGAGAGCTATAACTTTTTTATTTTTCGGCTGATGGAGCTGTATGGCAGCTTGTTTTTTGCGGGACGAGATGACGTTTTCAGCGGTATCATTTTTAATTATATGCGTCTTTTTGATCGCGTGTTATTCCACTTTTTATTTGGCGGTATGGTGATAAAGCATTGTTTTTTGCTTTGTTTTTTTTTTTTTTTTTTTTTTTACCGTGTTCACTGAAGGGGTTAACTAGTGGGACAGTTTTATAGGTCAGGTTTTTCCGGACGCGGCGATACCAAATATGTGTACTTTTATTGTTTTTTTTTTATTTTTTTTATAATAATATTTATTGATGGGTACATTATATTTTTATTTTTGGTGTATTATTTTTTTTATTTTTTTATAATATTTTTGCACATTTTTTTTTTTTTTTTCCACTTTCACACAGTTTATACACTTTATTACTTTGTCCCACTCTGGGACTTTCACTTTTTTTTTTCTGATCGCCTGCATGGCACAGGAATGGAGCACCATCCCTATGCCATGAAGGCTGTCAGAAGTGCACAGTGTGAAGATTGCTTGGAGATGCACTGCGCATGTCCAAGCAATCTTCCTGCTCTCTGGTGACCCGGATGTTGTCATGACGACATCGGGTCGTCATGGCAACACCCGGGAAGCCTTTGCAGACTGCGCTGGAAGCCGGAAGAGGAGGTGAGTATCGCCGATCACCTCCCCTTGCCCCCGCAATGCCGCGATCGACTTCGATCGCAGCATCGCGGGGGTTAATGTGCTGGGAGCGGTGCAGGACCGCTCCCTGCACATAGTACCGGGTGTCAGCTGTGACAATCAGCTGACACCCGGCGGCGATCGCGCCCGCACAGCCTGTGTGCGCGCGCGATCGCGATGACGTACTAATACGGGTCTGGCTCTTAAGTCCCAGGGCACAGACGCGTATTAGTACGTCAGATGTTATTAAGGGGTTAAAGGGGTTTTTCTTGCTAGGACAAATTTTCAACAAAAACTGTTGCATTACAAATCCTAACTATGTGTAATATACACACTGTCAGGATAATGCGCTGCTTCACTTAACCACTCATAAGCAATTTGCAAATTTTGCTGTTACGGATCCGGGTGGTGGAACCTCTGTGCTGCGGTGCAAGGAGGGACCAGAGGGGCGTAACTAGGTATCAACTCGGACCGACCAAGGTCGTACGGCGGCTCAATCGACTCCGTGACCAGGGAAGGAGCGAGCAGAGGGACCAGGTGCTACTCTGGGACCGACCTTGTATGAGAGCAGGTGACTCCCACGGGTCAGAAGGCAGGAACTGACCGGTACAGCAGATGAGCACGGCAGGCAGGCTGATGGGTGATCCGGGCAGACGGACTGGCAGACACGATAGGTAACAAGCAGGAGCCTCCAGGTAGGCTGGCTGGTAGGCACAGCAGGTAACAGGCAGGTGCTTCCAGGTAAGCGGGCTGGGAGGCACGGCAGGTAACAGGCAGGAGCCTCCAGGTAGGCTGGCTGGTAGGCACGGCAGGTAACAGGCAGGTGCTTCCAGGTAAGCGGGCTGGCAGGCACGGCAGGTAACAGGCAGGTGCTTCCAGGTAAGCAGGAGGGCAGGGCCCATAGACAGACTGGCGGACTGGACTGTAGACAGACTGTCTGGCTGGAGAGTAGACAAGCTGGCGGACAGGGCTGGTAGTCAGGCTGGCAGACTGGACTGTAGACAGACTGTCGGGCTGGAGAGTAGACAAGCTGGCGGACAGGGCTGGTAGTCAGGCTGGCGGACTGGACTTGTAGTCAGGCTGACGGACTGGACTTGTAGTCAGGCTGGCGGGCTGGACTGGTAGTCAGGCTAGCAGCGGGACCTGAGGGTTGAAGCAGAGTTTAACACACAAAGCTACAACCTTGCACGGGCACCTCCATTTTGGAGGAGGTGCCTTATATATGAGAGGTCCTCCGGCCATTGACCGGGGACTCCTTAGGACGGCGCGCGCGGCCCCTTTAAGATGGAGGGAGCGCGCGCACCCTAAGCACAGTGCCCGGGAAGCTGCGCGCGCCGGCAGCAGCAAAAGCAGGAGCGCCGGAGGACGCCAGGCGGGGAGGGACGGCGTCTCTGCCTGTCAGACGCCGATACTACATTTGCATTCACAACGTGCAGCCTAGCTTCTCATCCAGCTTCTCAGTTCTCAATGTCGCATACTTTTGGTGAATTGGTGATTGCTGAAACAGACAAGAAAAGCCAAATCCTGACATCCTGATTGTATATATATATTACACACTGTTAGGGTTCGGGATGTTACAGTGCTTGCTAAAAATTTGTCCTGGCCTAGAAAACCCCTTGAAATACGATAGAATTCACTATGTGACTCAAACATCATGTATAGCATCAAACTCACTCTAAGCTTCTACTTTTTCTTAATAAATATATGCAGATATGAAGTCTTGTAGGATCTAGATAGAATTATAATTACAACTATCATGCTTAAAGTGAATTCAGGAACATGGAGAATATAACATCTGTTACACATTATTATCAACACAGTCGAAGCCTTTCACTGTGTTGATTACCAGAAACTTTGGAGTGCCATGAAGGATATGTGTGTGCCGAACCATCTGATTAGTCTCATTCGGAACCTTTACATCGACCAAGAAGCAACAGTTCGAATGGAACATGGCGACTCGGCATGGTTCAAAGTAGAGCGAAGAGTAAGACATGGCTGCATCCTGTCACCATTTCCTCTTCAATTTATATGCAGAAGCTATTTTCAGGAAGGCAGGACTTGTCGAAAAAGAAGAAAAAATCTAAATTGCTGGAAGAATTATTAACAATCTTAAATACACAGGCAATACAACATAGATAGCAACAAGCATAGATGGAATGAAGGACTTATTACAGAGTGTCAAGATGGAAAGCTCCAGCTTGGGACTGCTACTCAACACAAAGAAGACTGTAACGGGTCTGGGATGTGGAACCTCTGTGCAACTATACAAGGGGGCAGTCCATGTAAGGAAGCGGGTGGCTCCCAGGGAAGACGGGCAGGTAGTCACGGCAAGTGACAGGGACAGTCTCTGGGTAGAAGGACAGCAGGCAGGTGGCTGGTGAGCGCTCCCAGGTGAGCGGGCGAGAGTCTCTGGACGGGCAGGTGGTCACAGCAAGTGACGGCAGAGCCTCCAGGTAGGCTAGCAGACAGGTAGCAGGTGAGCGCTCCCAGGTGAGCAGGCGAGAGTCTCTGGACAGGCAGGTGGTCACGGCAAGTGACGGCGGAGCCTCCAGGTAGGCTAGCAGGCAGGTAGCAGATGAGCGCTCCCAGGTGAGCGAGCAGGCTGGTCCATAGACAGACTGACAGGTGTAGGAAAGCAGACCGTCGGACCGCAGGCTTGCAAGCAGGTAAACGGATATCAGGCAGGTATCAAGCAGGAATCAGGCAGGTAACTGGCAGGTAACAAGCAGGAATCTGGCAGGTGACTGGCTGGTAACTGGTAACGGGACCTGAGGGCTGAAGCAGAGTGAAGGCTTTGCAACAACATTGCTCGGGCACCTCCATTTTGGAGGAGGTGCCTTAAATATGGGAGGTCCTCCGGCAATTGGCCGGGGACTCCTTAGGACGGCGCGCGCGGTCCCTTTAAGAGAGGGGGAGCGCGCGCGCGCCCTAAGCACACTGCTGGGGAAGGAGCGCGTGCCGGAAGCAGCGGGGAGAGAAGCGCTGGAGGACGCCGCGCCAGGAGCGGGGAGGTGAGAGGGACGGCGTCTCTGCCTAGTACGGGGCAGAGACGCCGATGCTACAGTACCCCCCCCTTTAGGCCCCCTCTTTTTTTGGCCAGAAAGAAATTTTTCAAGGAGAAGCGGGGCGTTGATGTTCTCCCTGGGTTCCCAAGTTCTCTCCTCAGGACCAAACCCCTTCCAATCTACCAGAAAAAAGGTCTTTCCTCTTACCCTCTTGGAGGCCAGAATACTCTCTACCTCAAAGACGTCATCAGCGGAAACCGGAGCAGGAGGGGCACCTGGATTATTGGAAAAAGAGTTAAAGACAACGGGTTTGAGGAGAGATACGTGGAAGGAGTTGGGAATCCGTAGGGTGGCCGGGAGTTTTAATTTGTAGGCCACAGGGTTAATTTGCCTGAGGATTTCAAAGGCACCGATGAATCGAGGGCCCAACTTGAAGGAGGGTACTTTGAGCCGCACATGTTTGGACGAGAGCCAAACCTTGTCTCCCGGACGGAATTGAGGCGGATCCAGACGTCTCTTATCAGCATATCTCTTCATCCGCTCAGAGGACAGAAGAAGAGCGGACCTGGTACTCTCCCAAATAGTAGAAAATTCGCTGACAAGAGACTCCGCAGCAGGGTTGTCCACAGAAACGGAGACAGGGAGCGGAATCCGGAGGTGCTGGCCATAGACAATAAAGAACGGGGACTTGGAAGAGGATTCGCTCTCGTGGTTATTATAAGAGAACTCGGCCCAAGGAAGGAGGTCCACCCAATCAGAATGGTGGGCATTAACAAAGTGCCGGAGATAGCTGGTAAGGATCTGATTGATCCGCTCCACTTGACCATTGGACTGAGGGTGGTAAGCGGAGGAGAAGTCCAGGGTGACGTCCAGCAGTTTACATGTGGCTCTCCAGAAGCGTGAGGTAAACTGAACCCCTCGATCCGACACGATGTGGAGGGGTAGGCCATGGAGACGGAAGATATGGCGAATAAAGTCCTTAGCCAGCTCAGGTGCAGACGGAAGACCAGGCAGGGGAATGAAGTGGGCCATTTTAGAGAAGCGGTCCGCGACCACCCAAATGACAGTACACCCGGCAGAGACAGGAAGATCGGTAATGAAGTCCATAGCGATGTGTTGCCACGGGGCAACAGGTATGGGAAGCGGCAGGAGATGACCAGCTGGTAAGTGTCTGGGAATTTTGTTGCGGCCACAAGATGAACAGGCAGAGACGAAGTCTACCACATCCTTACGCAGGGTAGACCACCAGTAATGCCGGGAAATGAGTAGGAAGGTCTTCTTTTGGCCGGCATGGCCAGCTAGTTTAGAAGAATGACCCCAGCGAAGAACCCTCTCACGGTCTGGAGGCGCCACGAACGTCTTGCCGGGTGGACGATGAGTCAAATCCAAGGGGGCCACATTCATCACCTTGGAGGGGTCGATAATGTGCATAGGCTCCTCCTCTTGGTCGGAGGACAGGAAGGATCGGGACAAGGCATCAGCTTTGACATTTTTGTCCGCCGGGCGGAAATGAAGGATGAAATCGAAGCGGGCAAAGAACAAAGACCACCGGGCTTGACGTGGATTAAGTCTCTGGGCATTTTGGAGATATGCCAGGTTCATGTGATCCGTATAGATGATCACCGGGTATAGAGCCCCTTCAAGCAGGTAACGCCACTCCTCCAGCGCCAATTTAACGGCAAGCAGTTCTCGGTCTCCTATGTAGTAATTGCGCTCAGAGGAGGAGAAGATTTTAGAGAAAAAGCCGCAGGTTACCATTCTCCCGGAGGAAGACTTCTGGGTGAGCACCGCTCCGGCTCCAGAGGAGGAGGCATCAACCTCCAGGTAGAACTGTTTGTTGCAGTCCGGACGGTGCAGCACAGGGGCAGAGGAGAAGGCTTGTTTCAGGGAAAGGAAGGCCTCCTCAGCTTCGGATGACCATACCTTGGGATTTGCTCCCTTACGGGTGAGCGCAGATATGGGTGCAGTCCGTGACGAGAAGTGAGGAATGAAGAGACGATAGTAATTAGCGAAGCCCAGGAATCGCTGTATCGCCTTCAAGCCCTCCGGACGGGGCCACTTTAGGACAGCAGAGAGCTTCTCGGGATCCATTCGCAAGCCTGTCTGGGAGATAACATAGCCCAAGAAAGGAAGAGAGGTCTGCTCAAAAAGGCACTTCTCGTATTTAGCATAGAGGTGGTTCTGCCTGAGCCTAAGCAGGACCTGACGAACATCCCTCCGGTGTGTGGGAAGATCCGGAGAGAAGACCAAGATGTCGTCCAGGTATACCACCACGCAGGAGTAAAGAAGGTCACGGAAGATGTTGTTGACCAGTTCTTGGAAGACGGCGGGAGCATTGCAGAGACCGAAGGGCATCACACGGTACTCATAGTGTCCGTCCCGGGTATTAAATGCTGTTTTCCACTCGTCTCCCTGACGGATACGGACCAGGTTATAAGCTCCACGTAGATCCAGCTTGGAGAAGATCCTGGCGACTTTAAGACGATCAAATAACTCAGAGATGAGTGGAAGGGGGTATTTATTTTTAACCGTGATCTGATTGAGTCCTCTATAGTCAATAAAGGGGCGTAGCGAGCCGTCTTTCTTTTTGACAAAGAAGAATCCGGCTCCAGCCGGGGAGGTAGATTTCCGGATAAATCCCCTAGCCAGATTCTCTTCAATGTACTCAGACATGGCCCGGGTCTCGGCTGCAGACAACGGGTAGATACGCCCACGGGGAGGAGTGGTGCCAGGTACCAGGTCGATCGGGCAGTCATATGGCCTATGGGGTGGCAACGTCTCTGCTTCCTTCTTACCGAAGACGTCCGCATAGGGCCAGTAAGGAGCCGGGAGACCTGGTAAATTAGCTGGAGTAGGCGGAGGGCGAACTGGGCGGACCGGAACCAGGCAGGTCCTATGGCAGTCTGGACCCCATCGGAGTACTTCACAGGATCGCCAGTTCAATACGGGTTCGTGTGTCTTGAGCCAAGGTAGACCTAGCAACAGGGAGTGAGAAAGTCCGGACAACACATGGAATGAGATTTCCTCAGAGTGCAGCATTCCCACCTGCAGGGTTATGGGTTCAGTGATGAGCAGGATGGTCTCCGAGAGAAGTCTTCCATCCACGGAGGCGACTGATAATGGTTCAGCCAGGGACTTGGTGGGAATACGGTATCTCTCTACCAGAGACTGGGAGATGAGGTTTCCAGAAGCTCCAGAATCCAGGTGGGCAAGTTCAAAGTGACGGTTTTCTCCCCAAGCAATAGAGACCGGTAAAGTCAGAGACGGAGAGGGCTTACTTTTGTCTAGGACGACCTCTCCGAGCGGTCCTAGACACTGGCGTTTCCCGGCTTCTCCGGGCAGGAACGGATGAAGTGCTCCATACTGCCACAATAGAAACAGCTTCCCTCGGCTCGGCGACCATCTTGGTCTGGTCGATCTGCATAGGTTCAGGCGAGGGCGCCCGCGGAGTGACTGACTGAGAGGCAGGTCTCAGGGAAGTAGGAGCAGAGCAAGAAAAGTCTTTCTCCCAGGTAGTCTCTTTGGCACGTTCTTGGAACCGGATGCCAATCCGGGTAGCTAGTGATACCAGGTCATCCAGAGTGGTAGGAATGTCCCGACCAGCTAACTCGTCCTAATCCGACCGGAAAGACCCTCCCAGAAGACGGACACCAGATCCTCATTTTCCCAGGCAAGCTCAGAAGCGAGGGTGTGGAACCGTATGGCATATTGGCCCACGGTGAGACTACCTTGGCGGAGACGTAGCAGTGAGGAGGCAGAAGAGGTTTTCCGTCCAGGTTCATCGAAGACTTTCCGGAAAGCAGCGAGGAAAGACGGCAGGTCGGACACCAGGGGATCCCCTCTCTCCCACAGGGGATTTAGCCATGCCAGTGCCTCCCCAGTAAGATGGGACATGATGAAGGCCACCTTGGCTCGGTCGGAGATGAACTGGTATGCCAATAGCTCAAAGTGCAGGGTGCACTGGTTTATGAAACCCCGAGCTAAAGTAGGTTCGCCGGCAAAGCGTGGAGGTGCCAGAAGCCGAGGTCCATAGTCGGGTACCATGAAGGGACTGGATTGCGGTACCGCAGGAATGGGCACGGCTGGACCAGAGGTAGACATAGACAAGTCACACAATGCGCCTAGACGAGAGTTAACGGACCGTAGATAGGACAGTACCACCTCCTGCTGAGTTTTCTGACGTAAGACTTCCTGGTGCAGATCGGAGATCTGGGGGCCACCGGGTTCCATGGCCCGAGCAAACTGTAACGGGTCTGGGAGGTGGAACCTCTGTGCAACTATACAAGGGGGCAGTCCATGTAAGGAAGCGGGTGGCTCCCAGGGAAGACGGGCAGGTAGTCACGGCAAGTGACAGGGACAGTCTCTGGGTAGAGGGGCAGGTAGTCACGGCAAGTGACAGGGACAGTCTCTGGGTAGAAGGACAGCAGGCAGGTGGCTGGTGAGCGCTCCCAGGTGAGCGGGCGAGAGTCTCTGGACGGGCAGGTGGTCACGGCAAGTGACGGCAGAGCTACCAGGTAGGCTAGCAGACAGGTAGCAGGTGAGCGCTCCCAGGTGAGCAGGCGAGAGTCTCTGGACAGGCAGGTGGTCACGGCAAGTGACGGCGGAGCCTCCAGGTAGGCTAGCAGGCAGGTAGCAGATGAGCGCTCCCAGGTGAGCGAGCAGGCTGGTCCATAGACAGACTGGCAGGTGTAGGAAAGCAGACCGTCGGACCGCAGGCTTGCAAGCAGGTAAACGGATATCAGGCAGGTATCAAGCAGGAATCAGGCAGGTAACTGGCAGGTAACAAGCAGGAATCTGGCAGGTGACTGGCTGGTAACTGGTAACGGGACCTGAGGGCTGAAGCAGAGTGAAGGCTTTGCAACAACATTGCTCGGGCACCTCCATTTTGGAGGAGGTGCCTTAAATATGGGAGGTCCTCCGGCAATTGGCCGGGGACTCCTTAGGACGGCGCGCGCGGTCCCTTTAAGAGAGGGGGAGCGCGCGCGCGCGCCCTAAGCACACTGCCGGGGAAGGAGCGCGTGCCGGAAGCAGCGGGGAGAGAAGCGCTGGAGGACGCCGCGCCAGGAGCGGGGAGGTGAGAGGGACGGCGTCTCTGCCTAGTACGGGGCAGAGACGCCGATGCTACAAAGACAAAGATATTGACTACTGCCAGGTACGACTGGGACACATTTGAGATGGACGGCGACGAACTGTAAGTTGTTAAGGACTTCAACCTACTTGGATCAATGATCACTGAAGATGCAGCGAGACACCGGAAGTTAAAAGGAGAATAGCTATGAGCAAATCAACAATGAATTCACTGGAGCAGGTCTTCAAATCAAAGAACATTTCACTGGTGTCGAAGACACAACACGTTCATAGTCTGGTCTTTTCTGTAACAACATATGGATGCGAAACCTGAATGATAAAGAAATAAGACAGAAGAAGAATCAACGCCTTTGAAATGTGGTGCTGGAAAAGGATGCTATCAATACCATGGATAGCAAGAAGAACAAACAAATCAATTTTGGAAGAAATCAAGCCAGACATGTCTCTCGAAGCAAGGATCACCAAGCTACAACTTGACTACTTTGGACACGTCGTACGAAGAGAGCAATTACTGGAGAAGGACATCATGCTCAGAAGAATAGAAGGCACAAGGAGAAGAGGAATACCAGCAACTCGATGGCTTGATACAATCAAAATAACGGCAGAGAAGACCCTGGTGGACCTATCTAGGCTTGCACAAGATTGATCATCCTACGGAGCGTTCATTCATCAAGTGGCCATGGCTCAAGATCGAGTTGAAGGGCATTAATAAATAAATAAATACACATTATTATACTTTTAATCTAGCTGTGTTTCCCTTCCCATAATATTGGACTGGTGATAGTGGACATGGCATTATCGTAGAGCCATATCGGGTTCATATGTGTCCACATTACAGGCCACTCAAGCTCTCCATAGCAACCAGTCTCTTTCAAGGATTTATTTTTTTTCTAGAAACAGAGCCATATCTGTCTAAAGCAGGAGTGGACACAAATAGAACAGGGCCCCTGTGCAAGAACAATATATGGGCCCTTTGCACACCAATAGCTCATCATAAAGCACAATTGCACTGGCTTCGGAGGTAGAAGTGAGACGCTTACATCTTGGGCCCCTAGCCGGCTGCATATGTTGCACCAATGGTATGACTGCTCTTGGTCCACAGGTTGACAGAGCTGCAGGTTTATGTAGCCACTATTTTGCATGGGCAGCCGATGGCATGGAGTTAGCTGTTATAGTTTGTTGATATGTGTAGTAGTTCCTATATACAGTATTGCAGTGGTCCCCCACCTTTCTGACCTTGAGAGCCACATTCAGCTTTGAGAGAGGTTCGTGAGCCACATTAAGCTCAAAGAAAGAGTTGTGAGCCACAATCAGCTCCAACCACCCTCACAGTAGTGGCCACCAAAGCCCCCATTACAGAAATAATGATAACCAAAGCTTTTCCACAGAAATCACCCCAAAGCAGAATACCAAGATCCAGGGGTTCCCACAATACCCCCATTCAATATTCTCCCATCAAGCACTCATAACACACTGTTGCATCCAGCTTCAAGCACCTCTGACCAGTAGCATCATCCTGTCTCCATCTTACCATACTTAAATTATTTCTAAACCCCTAAGACCAATATATGTGCATCCAGATCTGCTCTTCTGTGCAGGGCTACTCACAAAATTCACCATTTTGAGATGTGGTCTTCATACATGTTTGCTAGACCTGGAGCTAATGCCCCAAGCTGGCAGACAGCCACGAGACACAATTCATGGGGCCGCGAGCCACATGTGGCAACCGAGGTACAGGTTGGGGACCCCTGCTGTATTGTATGACCTCTTAGGTTTGTTATGGCAGTTTATCCTTTAGTGCTCCATGATGCGATGATAAAGATGATAATTGTCGCTATATGGCCAAGTGAAACAGTTGATTCTCCCACAATGAGTGATGACGATTCTGCTGAAAGCCAAAATCTGCAACGAGGTGTTGCATTTCAGTCACATACACTTGAATTAGGGTTGAGCTGTGGTAAAGTTTAGATACAATTTTAGATAAAAAAAAATCTAGATTTGCAGGATGCTGACAGCGGAGAGGGGTAAAAACCTGGCAGCAGCCACACAATGGTCTTCATCATCTCGATTGGCTTTATTAATTAGATTTTTAGTAGTAAAACTATACTTTGAAGTCATTCTGTATATGATTTTGTGACAAATGGCTTGGGGGTTTGCAGAATGTGAGTAATTCCGGGTATTAAAATAGAATATGTGATCCCAGAGCCGATATCTTCCCTTGTAGACATATTTACTGATTGCGCTAAACTGCACCGAGCGCTAGAGCTTAATCGCCCTGCTAACACAATATCACACAGGGGATGTAAGCGATAGCGTTTGTCTATATTCATATACTCTTATCTATGCCGTATCCAACAACAGAGCAGACCCAACATGCCTTTGCCTGTGTTAATGATCTCTATCACTCCGAATGTGTCACATTAGTTCAGCGCCTTCAGTCACCTCACATTACTAATTGCTCCTGCCGGTTTGGGTGGCTGCGCTGAGAGACAGTCTGTAAGTGCAGAATGACATTTTATTTTAAATTAGACTGGTCTTTCAACATGACTTCTAATCTATTTTTTGAGAAGACTATTAGTCTCTGTCTGTACGTTATGAATTCCCTCTAAATTTAGGAGAACAGCTATGATAAATGGACCAAACATGAAAAAAAAGGGCTAGAAACTAATACAAAGCTATGAAGCAACCCATGCCTCTATATATATACTAGAACGGAGGAGGGATGGTGGTAAGGTTCTTGTGTTACCCCTTTCCGATAAAATGTTATCCTCATCTTTACATTGGTGGGGGTCCGACCATGTGAACCCCCCACTTATCCCGAGAATGGGCCTCTAGCCATACTTCATCCAGACAGGAATTTTCAGACACCAGCACCACCACTCCATTCATTCTCTATGGGACTGCCAGTCAAAGCTGAGCTCTGTATTCGGCTATCACCAGTAGTCCTATGGAGAATGAATTGATCAGTCATGCACGTTCTTCATTCATACAGAGCATTCTCGAAGTTGGTAGGGATTCCAGCGGTCAGACCCCCACCAATGAATAAATTTAATCACTTATCCCATGAATAGATGATAACTTCTAAACATGTGATAAACCCCTTAAGTTGTCATAAGGGGTATATTTTCCCGATGGCCGCTGGGGAAATGTACTATTACATGTCGTCCATGCAAACAGATTGGCCTGGTCCCCGAAACAAAAAAAAGGTCCACTCTTTATAACATCTATATATTCTATGATGGAGTTGTCATTCTGAAAAGAAAAAAGCCTTTAAAATTTTGGGGGTCCCACGCATTACATAAAAGTTGGCTGAATCAGCCGATTTTAGACAGATGGGGCACCTATTTTATACGAGGCATCCCATTTTAAGAAAAATAGGATCAGGCAAGTTGAATTTCAACATGCCTGATCTCTTGATCCTGCAGGAGATGGGGGGCTGCAGGTGGTGTCTAGCAGCAGCTTTCTCCCCTCTCAAGCTCCTGAATGTGCTTGTATATGTGGGAGATGGGAGGAGCGGCTGTCGGCCAAGATCTATCTAAAAGGTGCCGGGCGCATAAAATGGATCAATATGCCATCGAAAGCCATACATATCCAAAGCCATACTGATACTAAAGCACAGTACGGTGCACTCGCAACTGTTATACCACCTCATGTTACATTAAGTGTTTTGTCTCTGTGATCGGTCCAGGGTGAAGGAATAGGAGTCATCTCATTAAATTGGAGAGACGCTCTGAAGCATAGGAGCGGCCTTCACAGCGACCCATAACACCATAACTGGGGAGGAATTAGAGGTATGCCACGAGATAGAATTGTTCCAACTGGAAGAGCGCAGAGACTTGTGTTGTGCCATCTGAAGGAGCAAGGGTGAACAGAGGATGCAGCCTGATGATTAGCGCCAGAGTAGCTGAGGAGAACAGCGATCAAGCTCTACCGCCAAAGAAAGATCAAGCAGATTCCACATAGTGAGGAGATCGTCACCGTAGATTGGAGGACCAGCAAGTGCATGTGTCAAATCTTGTTGGAGAGAGTGATAGAAAGCTTCATCCCCAGCAGAAGAACCAACCCCAAGAGGGAGGTTTGAAGGATTAGACCATCCCCGTGTGCATTCAAGTCCTGTGACTGTAGAATAACCAGACGAGGACGTTTGGAAGTATCTGACAAAGGACAAAGTTGTTTTACCTGTAACATTTAGGCAAATGCTTCATCTGAGCAAAGATTTTTGTTGCCATCCAGCGTACCACACATTCTTCGCAAAGAGGAGAATCAGCCGTCAGGGCCGGCTCTGCAACAAACGAGGTTGTGGCCTACACCACCATTCCTGTACTTTTAAGGCTATGTGCACATGGAGGGGTTAAAAACAAAGAGTTGTCTAGTGGAAACTGCTTCTGTTTCTTCCTCTTTGGGGAGTTTTTGGAAGAGTTTTTTGTTTCCTGAAGCAGTTTTGAACAATTTTTCCAGGATTTTTTCCTGAAGTGGTATTTGCATCCTTTTGATTGCACAGTGCCTTGGTTTGGAGCAGAATTCATCAGAAGACTCTTCAAAGAAGTCATATGCGTTTTATCTTTTCCCACCAGGCATTTCTCAAAACCGGAAGTGGAAGAAAAACACTCAAAAGACTAAATAAAAAGTGTCTTTTGCAATAGCAATGAAAAGAAGATTATATCAAGTGGTTTCTGAGCATTTTTTTCAGGTGCCTTTTGGCAGAGAATCCCCTCTAAAAGACTAAAAAAAACTCATGCCCCTGATGTCCCCATAGCCAGCTCCTCTTGGAATGTCCCCACAGACCCTAGGTATAATAGCCTCCATTCA
The DNA here is from genome assembly GCF_046119375.1 of Phyllobates terribilis. Classification (NCBI taxonomy): domain Eukaryota; kingdom Metazoa; phylum Chordata; class Amphibia; order Anura; family Dendrobatidae; genus Phyllobates; species Phyllobates terribilis. The sequence goes on along the minus strand of NW_027362771.1, from coordinate 492,589,674 downwards.
TTAGGAAAATAATAGAATAAAATAAAAAAAAAAGCTTATACTTGTTGGCATATACAACAGATTAGGACTTATTATACAGTTATATGAAAAAGTTTGGGCACCCCTATTAATCTTAAGCTTAATGTTTTATAAAAATTGGTGTTTTTGCAACAGCTATTTCAGTTTGATATATGTAATAACTGTTGGACACAGTAATGTTTCTGCCTTGAAATGAGGTTTATTGTACTAACAGAAAATGTGCAATCTGCATTCAAACAAAATTTGACAGGTGCATAAGTATGGGCACCCTTATCATTTTCTTGTTTTAAATACTCCTACCTACTTTTTACTGACTTACTAAAGCACTTTTTTTGGTTTTGTAACCTCATTGAGCTTTGAACTTCATAGCCAGGTGTATGCAATCATGAGAAAAGCTACTTAAAGTGGCCACTTGCAAGTTGTTCTCCTGTTTGAATCTCCTCTGAAGAGTGGCATCATGGGCTCCTCAAAACAACTGTCAAATGATCTGAAAACAAAGATTATTCAACATAGTTGTTCAGGGGAAGGATACAAAAAGCTGTCTCAGCGATTTAACCTGTCAGTTTCCACTGTGAGGAACATAGTAAGGAAATGGAAGAACACAGGGACAGTTCTTGTTAAGGCCAGAAGTGGCAGGCCAAGAAAAACATCAGAAAGGCAGAGAAGAAGAATGGTGAGATCAGTCAAGGACAATCCTCAGACCACCTCCAGAGAGCTGCAGCATCAACTTGCTGCAGATGGTGTCACTGTGCATCGGTCAACTATACAACGCACTTTGCACAAGGAGAAGCTGTATGGGAGAGTGATGCGAAAGAAACCGTTTCTGCAAGCACGCCACAAACAGAGTCGGCTGAGGTATGCAAAAGCACATTTGGAGAAGTCAATTTCTTTTTGGAAGAAGGTCCTGTGGACTGATGAAACCAAGATTGAGTTGTTTGGTCATACAAAAAGGCGTTATGCATGGCGGAAAAAAACACAGCATTCCAAGAAAAACACTTGCTACCCAGAGTAAAATTTGGTGGAGGTTCCATCATGCTTTGGGGCTGTGTGGCCAATGCCGGCACCGGGAATCTTGTTAAAGTTGAGGGACGCATGGATTCCACTCAGTATCAGCAGATTCTTGACAATAATGTTCAAGAATCAGTGACAAAGTTGAAGTTACGCAGGGGATGGATCTTTCAGCAAGACAATGATCCAAAACACCACTCCAAATCTACTCAGGCATTCATGCAGAGGAACAATTACAATGTTCTGGAATGGCCATCCCAGTCCCCAAACCTGAATATCATTGAACATCTGTGGGATCATTTGAAGAGGGCTGTCCATGCTCGGCGACCATCAAACTTAACTGAACTGGAATTGTTTTGTAAAGAGGAAAGGTCAAAAATACCTTCATCCAGGATCCAGGAAATCATTAAAAGCTACAGGAAGCGACTAGAGGCTGTTATTTTTGCAAAAGGAGGATCTACTAAATATTAATGTCACTTTTCTGGTGAGGTGCCCATACTTATGCACCTGTCAAATTTTGTTTGAATGCAGATTGCACATTTTCTGTTAGTACAATAAACCTCATTTCAAGGCAGAAACATTACTGTGTCCAACAGTTATTACATATATCAAACTGAAATAGCTGTTGCAAAAACACCAATTTTTATAAAACATTAAGCTTAAGATTAATAGGGGTGCCCAAACTTTTTCATATAACTGTAAGTGAAAGGAGGACTTTATACTAACCAGACAGCAGATGGCGATAGTGTGTAAAGTTATATGCTTGCTGTAATGTGGGGGAGGAAAGCTTTCAATTGTTGGTTGTTTTTACTTCCTGTGTTCTTCTTTCTTTTCCTGAATGTGTTATGTCAGCAGCACACGGACTGTGTGACACTGAATTGTATCTCATGTTTAACCAGTATGAAGTAAATACTGTTTACTCAAGATATCTTGCTGATTGAAGCTTTCGTAAGTACAGTGGTGACTCGAAGAAGATGCACTCTGCGACAATACTCACCTAATCCAGGCTCCCTGTTAGTGCAGCTCCGTCTCCTCTTCCATCTGGTGCAGCAGTGGGCAGTGGACGCGTTGACATCACTGCATCACAACGTTCGATGTCCTCAGCGTGAGTTCATAGATTACAGCTCCTCTGTTCCTGTGCTGGGTGGCACCGACATCAATTGTAATTGAGTTTACTGACACAAATATAATTGAGTGTGGGGAAGGAGCGATGGCCGGGGCGCAGGCAGAGAGAGGGGTGAGCGGTGTCAGTGACTGACACTGCCTCTCTGTGTGCCGGTGGCCGGCGGTCACTGTGCTGAATGCCTGCGGCCGGAGGAAAGCCGCAGGCATTCAGCAATGTCTGGGATTTTTTTTCTCCGAAATGCGCCCACCTCAGGTAGGCAGGAGGTAGCGCCCTAGGCAGGTGCCTACCCTGCCTACCCCTCGTCCCGGCCCAGGCTGCAGCAGTGATGTCACAACTATGGCACATGGTGACTGCTGCAGACAATCGTTGAGCTCAGTGCCGTCTACAGCAGCATGCTGGGGAAAAGGGGTCAGGCAGGTCCAAAAGTTTATTTACTCCCCGAGTTACAAAGATTCCTCTAATAATCCCTATGGGGGAAAAAGTTGCAAACATTGTAAATTTACCACCAAGTTAAAATTTCTGGAAAAGTTTATACTGAAACAAAAGACTATTATATTATATTATTAATGGGTATATTAACATTCCAATATTTTATCAGTTTCCAAACCAAGAAGTGACACATTATTGGCTTATTACAATCTTACCTCCCATGACACCCATCAGCCTGCAGTCACAGCCTGAATATTTTAGGCGTTTTACTCACCTGTGACCTTATCTTACAAGAACAGATCACTCCGCGCCGCTCACTTTTGTGGAGTCTTCAAATATCTCCATTCTAATATGCAGCCAACAGTACCACCTGGTGGTGACGAATCGAAACTGCACTCACCACCGCGAAATCCATGCCCGTAACAAAAATGGCGGGTCTGTCGCCGAGACACAGGCTGATGACGTTAAGGGAGCGACTCCAGGAAGAAGTTAAAGCAGGTGGAGGAGAAAGAAGCTTTTGGATTACACAGATCAGCGTGTCTTGGCTCTGCGGTGAGAAAGGTCAGGCTCGAGGTTGCATGAGGGGCAGCATTCTGCTGTTTTTGGGGTGCTCCTGAATGCTAGGTGCACATATAATTCCATATGGGTGAGGTGCTATGAGTTGTGGGCACAGGGCAGGGGTATAGGCTGGTGGGCAGTCCTGTGGCTACTTGTACCCTGAAATTCATGTTATGTGGGGGACTTTACTGTGTTAATTTGGTTTTTATTTTTTCATCGTTGAGGTCCATAAACGTCCCATGACTGGTTTTGTGCTACATGGTAATTTACAGCAGGAATTTGGGCAAAAGTCTGTGACCCATATGGCCATGGTGGGATCCGTGCAGGTGCTGACCCCATAGTGAGCGCAGCGCCTGCCTTCTCCTCTGCTTCATAGATCAGGACCCCACTGTGACCCATGTGGCCATGGTGGGATCCGTGCAGGTGCTGACCCCATATTGACCGCAGCGCCTGCCTTCTCCTCTGCTTCACAGATCAGGACCCCACTGTGGCCATGGTGGGATCCGTGTAGGTGCTGACCCCATAGTGACCGCAGCGCCTGCCTTCTCCTCTGCTTCATAGATCAGGATCACACTGTGACCCATGTGGCCATGGTGGGATCCGTGCAGGTGCTGTCCCCTTAGTGACCGCAGCGCCTGCCTTCTCCTCTGCTTCATAGATCAGGACCCCACTGTGACCCATGTGGCCATGGTGGGATTCGTGCGGGTGCTGACCCCTTAGTGACCGCAGCGCCTGCCTTCTCCTCTGCTTCATAGATCAGGACCCCACTGTGACCCATGTTGCCATGGTGGGATCCATGCAGGTGCTGACCCCATAGTGACCGCAGCGCCTGCCTTCTCCTCTGCTTCATAGATCAGGACCCCACTGTGACCCATGTGGCCATGGTGGGATCCGTGCAGGTGCTGACCCCAAATTGACCGCAGCGCCTGCCTTCTCCTCTGCTTCATAGATCAGGACCCCACTGTGACCCATGTGGCCATGGTGGGATCCGTGCAGGTGCTGACCCCATAGTGACCGCAGCGCCTGCCTTCTCCTCTGCTTCACAGATCAGGACCCCACTGTGACCCATGTGGCCATGGTGGGATCCGTGCAGGTGCTGACCCCATATTGACCGCAGCGCCTGCCTTCTCCTCTGCTTCATAGATCAGGACCCCATTGTGACCCATGTGGCCATGGTGGGATCCGTGCAGGTGCTGACCCTATAGTGACCGCAGCGCCTGCCTTCTCCTCTGCTTCATAGATCAGGACCCCACTGTGACCCATGTGGCCATGGTGGGATCCGTGCAGGTGCTGACCCCATAGTGACCGCAGCGCCTGCCTTCTCCTCTGCTTCATAGATCAGGACCACACTGTGACCCATGTGGCCATGGTGGGATCCGTGCAGGTGCTGTCCCCTTAGTGACCGCAGCGCCTGCCTTCTCCTCTGCTTCACAGATCAGGACCCCACTGTGACCCATGTGGCCATGGTGGGATCCGTGCAGGTGCTGACCCCATATTGACCGCAGCGCCTGCCTTCTCCTCTGCTTCATAGATCAGGACCCCACTGTGACCCATGTGGCCATGGTGGGATTCGTGCGGGTGCTGACCCCTTAGTGACCGCAGCGCCTGCCTTCTCCTCTGCTTCATAGATCAGGACCCCACTGTGACCCATGTTGCCATGGTGGGATCCATGCAGGTGCTGACCCCATAGTGACCGCAGCGCCTGCCTTCTCCTCTGCTTCACAGATCAGGACCCCACTGTGACCCATGTGGCCATGGTGGGATCCGTGCAGGTGCTGACCCCATATTGACCGCAGCGCCTGCCTTCTCCTCTGCTTCATAGATCAGGACCCCACTGTGACCCATGTGGCCATGGTGGGATCCGTGCAGGTGCTGACCCTATAGTGACCGCAGCGCCTGCCTTCTCCTCTGCTTCATAGATCAAGACCCCACTGTGACCCATGTGGCCATGGTGGGATCCGTGCAGGTGGTGACCCCATATTGACCGCAGCGCCTGCCTTCTCCTCTGCTTCATAGATCAGGACCCCACTGTGACCCATGTGGCCATGGTGGGATCCGTGCTGGTGCTGACCCCATAGTGACTGCAGCACCTGCCTTCTACTCTGCTTCATAGATCAGGACCCCACTGTGACCCATGTGGCCATGGTGGGATCCGTGCAGGTGCTGTACCCATAGTGACCAGAGCGCCTGCGTTCTCTGCTTTATATATCGGGACCGTTACCCTCTACCAATGGGAGGCTTTGTGTGCCCATGGCACCTTCACGTTTTGTGTGAACGGGATAAGAGATGTCCCTTCCTGTCTGCAGTAAAGGCTGCAGCTGATCAGCAGCCACGGATCGTCTGCAGTAGTCATTCCTGCCAGATCCTGATGCCATGAGACCTGCACAATGTACAGTATAAAGTGGGAAAAAGCTGTGCTTCTTTTAAGTGGGCAACTGTCCCTTTAAGATTAAAATGAAACTTTCTGAATAAAGTCACACAGCCTTGTGTGGTATATATACTGCTCAAAAAAATAAAGGGAACACTCAAGTAACACATCCTAGATCTGATTGAATGAAATATTCTCATTGAATACTTTGTTCTGTACAAAGTTGAATGTGCTGACAACAAAATCACACAAAAATCATCAATGGAAATCAAATTTATTAACCAATGGAGGCCTGGATTTGGAGTCACCCCCAAAATAAAAGTGGAAAAACACACTACAGGCTGATCCAACTTTGATGTAATGTCCTTAAAACAAGTCAAAATGAGACTCAGTATTGTGTATGGCCTCCACGTGCCTGTATGACCTCCCTACAACGCCTGGGCATGCTCCTGATGAGGTTGCGGATGGTCTCCTGTGGGATCTCCTCTCAGACCTGGACTAAAGCATCCGCCAACTCCTGGACAGTCTGTGGTGCAACGTGACGTTGGTGGATGGAGCGAGACATGATGTCCCAGATGTGCTCAATCAGATTCTGGTCTGGGGAACGGGCGGGCCAGTCCATAGCTTCAATGCCTTCATCTTGCAGGAACTGCTGACACACTCCAGCCACATGAGGTCTGGCATTGTCCTGCATTAAGAGGAACCCAGGGCCAACCGCACCAGCATATGGTCTCACAAGGGGTCTGAGGATCTCATCTCGGTAGCTAATGGCAGTCAGGCTACCTCTGGCGAGCACATGGAGGGCTGTGCGGCCCTCCAAAGAAATGCCACCCCACACCATTACTGACCCACTGCCAAACCGGTCATGCTGAAGGATGTTGCAGGCAGCAGATCGCTCTCCACGGTGTCTCCAGACTCTGTCACGTCTGTCACATGTGCTCAGTGTGAACCTGCTTTCATCTGTGAAGAGCACAGGGCGCCAGTGGCGACTTTGCCAATCCTGGTGTTCTGTGGCAAATGCCAAGCATCCTGCATGGTGTTGGGCTGTGAGCACAACCCCCATCTGTGGACGTCGGGCCCTCATACCACCCTCATGGAGTCGGTTTCAACCGTTTGTGCAGACACATGCATGTTTGTGGCCTGCTGGCGGTCATTTTGCAGGGCTCTGGCAGTGCTCCTCATGTTCCTCCTTGCACAAAGGCGGAGGTAGCGGTCCTGCTGCTGGGTTGTTGCCCTTCTACGGCCCCCTCCACGTCTCCTGGTAGTACCTCCAGCCTCTGGACACTTCTCCTACAGACACAGCAAACCTTCTTGCCACAGCTCGCATTGATGTGCCATTCTGGATGAGCTGCACTACCTGAGCAACTTCTGTGGGTTGTAGAGTCCGTCTCATGCTACCACGAGTGTGAAAGCACAACCAACATTCAAAAGTGACCAAAACTTCAGCCAGAATGCATTGGTACTGAGATGTGGTCTGTGGTCCCCACCTGCAGAACCACTCCTTTATTGAGGGTGTCTTGATAATTCCCAATAATTTCCATCTATTGTCTATTCCATTTGCACAACAGCATGTGAAATAGGAAGCAACTCTGATTGACAATCAAAATGGACAGTTTGATTTCACAGAAGTTTGATTTACTTGGAGTTATATTCTGTTATTTAAGTGTTCCTTTTATTTTTTTGAGCAGTGTATATGTGACATGTTGATGTGATTATGTAGAGCTCCACAAGAGCTGTCTCATTTTGGCCGCCTGCCATGGGGTGTGTATATAGTGCCCTCTGGTGGTAGATTTCCTGGGGGACTCGCACAACGCCTGGACAGTCTCTTTCACATTTTCCTCTGTACCGTGTGCACTATCATATCTCCACATCTGATGTCCAATCTGGCAGGTATTCCCATCTCCAAGATCCTATCCCAATATGTAGTAGGTGTAATAACAATATCAGCAAATACCTCCAATTAGAAATGTAGTATAGTTCTTCTGATTCACTGTCTCCTTCCTCAAGTGCAGGAATTGCAGGACCTTGGGTATCCATGGTTACGACCACTGATATACTGACAGCTAGTTGCTAGTGGTTGTAATCATGGATACTTAAGGTCCTGCAATTCCTGCACATGAGGAAAGAGACATAGCGAATCAGAAGAACTATACTACATTTCTAAATGGAGGTATTTGCTAATATTATTATTATCATCATTATTATTATTATTATTATTATTATTATTATACCTACTACATATTGGGATAGGATCTTGGAGATGGGAATACCCCTTTTAAGGCTCTGTTCACACTTGTGTCAGGTTTACATTTTTACAGTAGCAATGACAGATCTGGGGAATCTGTTCTGAAACCAATCCTGTGGGATCTCCTCACCCTGTAAGACCAGGTGCACACATGGCGGAAAAATCTGTGTTTAATCTGCAGCTGAAATTGAAATGCTGGTGATTGAAAAATCCACGTTTTAGATCAATTTTTGTGCTGAAAATAAAAAAAAAAAAATATGCAGGTGGAGATTTGCTATCTAATAATCCATACTACGCCTGATAATCTGGTGCCGTTCTTATCGGTCACATGGCTGAACCACCGCGGCGGCTTTATCTGGGCTCCATAATTAAATAAAGCTGGGAAGGGGAAGTGTTGATGGCGGCGTCCGTCACCTCATTCATTCTCTGTGCGATCAATAGGGACTGACACCTTTCGCTATTGATTTCTGGGGTTTTTCTCGGCATGTGGTTGTAATAAAGTGAATCTGGCTGAGCGGGATCACGTGCACTCGATAAATGGGCTGCTGCCTCATTTCTAATTAAATCCTGGGATTAAGAAAACTCTTTTAAATAAAAGAAGAGGTCATCAATATCATATCTGCGGGGGTCCACAGCCGACATCCCCACCAATCGGCCGTACTCTGCTCCGGCAGTGGCTGGATGAACGAGCAGGGATGGGTCATCAATATCTTAAACATGGAAAATCCTTAGGGTGTTTTCCAGGGCTGTATGTATCCCCGCCATATGTAATGTCATTATGTAGGGAAGCCCCCTCCTTGTATAGGGTAATGATCACTCCTTTGTGTCTTCCAGGACTCAGGAGGATGTCCCACATCGGAGCTCTAGCCGCCATCACGGTGGCATTCACTGCTGCCGCCTTGCTGTCTGCCATACACAAGCTGGAGGAAGGACACATCGGGGTATATTATAGGTACGTGCATCTGATGGGAGTCCTGTAGGGCCCATTTCTTATTTTTGCCTTATGATGTGTTGTTGAGGAAGACTACAATATTGGGGCTCATTTGTCAGGCTAAATGCGCCAGAATTCTGGGCAAAAAGTTTTTTTTTCTTTTTTTTTTTTTTTCTTGTGGACCACCTGGTGTGAACAACTACATAGACTATAATGGGTACATGTTCTAACCGTGAGAAAAACAGACGTGCAAATGAAGTCTTATAAATGTGCACCATTGTTCCCACATATAGAAGCCTAAGTGCAACCTTGGGCCTTAAACCTCTTCCTAATAAGAGAAATAAAGGATTAAAACATCCACTGAAGTTCCTGGTGGCCGCACTGTGGTGGAGGCTTTGTTTTTAGAGGGGTTGTGTGAACATTACTCTTCAGGTGGCTTCGCTCCTCTGCCTTCCTGTTTGCTGGGCCGGTGCCCTCCAAATGAATGCGAGTTCAGATCAGTGACATGGTTGCACCGCTGGTGTGAACTGTGCCCTTCTTGACCCTGCAAACAAAGGTAGATTTGCTTCTCCAGCATCTGGGGAGCACAGGGAGGGTGGAAGCTGCCCAGACCCAGTGATTTGTCTGCTTCAGAGCAGCTCTTACAAGCTCTATTGCCAAGAGGTTGTAAGCGCTGCAATTGGTAATCTAGGCAAAGAGCAGTAAAGAATGACCTGAAAATTCCCTCTGTTCTTGTGAATGGAGAGTATTTTTAATAAGAGGTTACACAGTAATAACCCAAAGTAGCTAATACTTTTTAAGACTAAATTCCTCGTAATTTGAAATGTGATGAATGCCCAGTTTGCCAGATGATTGCTGCGTGGTCAGCCCGAATTACCAGGGTATGTTGTGGCCTGCCATTAATTCCCCCTTTGTAATTATTGGTGGTCTATTTAATAAATGGAGGTCCACGCTCAGAAGATAAGAGCTGCTGCTATCTTGTGCAGGGGATTTCCTCTGTTTCTACTAGGACATGACCCTGATGCTAGAAGTGATGGCTTGTGTACATGCCCCTGTGTTGATTAGTCTACATTTGCATACACTTACTGTCAGGATCCTCTGATATAACCGGTGAGATCGGGCAGTAATAAGACCGTAGCGCATACTCCCAGCCACAATCCGATATCATGTTATTGGCCTCGCTCCATACAAGTGTACTGAGAAAAGGGGCATCTGTTATAGGGGCCATCAGGGCCTCTTTCTTGTGCATGGGGCACTTTTGATCAGTATCTTTGTCCCTGCGCCCCTTAGACTTTTTTCATCACTGTCCCCATTGGGGCTCACAATCTATATCCCCTATCAGTATGTTTTTGGAGTGTGGGAGGAAACCGGAGAACCCGGAGGAAACCCACACAAACACGGGGAGAACATACAAACTCCTTGCAGATGTTGTCCTTGGTGGGATTTGAACGCAGGACCATGCGGACACTGAGCGCCCATTGCTGCCCACACATCCCTTTTGGCCTTTGAGATTTTTTCTGTTTAATTATTTTTCTGTTTCACATACAGTACAGACCAAAAGTTTGGACACACCTTCTCATTTAAAGATTTTTCTGTATTTTCATGACTATGAAAATTGTACATTCACACTGAAGGGATCAAAACTATGAATTAACACATGTGGAATTATATACTTAACAAAAAAGTGTGAAACAACTGAAAATGTCTTATTTTCTAGGTTCTTCAAAGTAGCCACCTTTTGCTTTGATGACTGCTTTGCACACTCTTGGCATTCTCTTGATGAGCTTCAAGAGGTAGTCACCGGAAATGGTTTTCACTTCACAGGTGTACCCTGTCAGGTTTAATAAGTGGGGTTTCTTGCCTTATAAATGGGGTTGGGACCATCAGTTGTGTTGTGCAGAAGTCTGGTGGATACACAGCTGATAGTCCTACTGAATAGACTGTTAGAATTTGTATTATGGCAAGAAAAAAGCAGCTAAGTAAAGAAAAACAAGTGGCCATCATTACTTTAACAAATGAAGGTCAGTCAGTGAGAAAAATTGGGAAAACTTTGAAAGTGTCCCCAAGTGCAGTTGCAAAAACCATCAAGTGCTACAAAGAAACTGGCTCACATGAGAACCGCTCCAGGAAAGGAAGACCAAGAGTCACCTCTGCTTCTGAGGAGAAGTTTATCCGAGTCATCAGCCTCAGAAATCGCAGGTTAACAGCAGCTCAGATTAGAGACCAGGTCAATGCCACACAGAGTTCTAGCAGCAGACACATCTCTACAACAACTGTTAAGAGGAGACTTTGTGCAGCAGGCCTTCATGGTAAAATAGCTGCTAGGAAACCACTGCTAAGGACAGGCAACAAGCAGAAGAGACTTGTTTGGGCTAAAGAACACAAGGAATGGACATTAGACCAGTGGAAATCTGTGCTTTGGTCTGAGGAGTCCAAATTTGAGATCTTTGGTTCCAACCACCGTGTCTCTGTGCGACGCAGAAAAGGTGAACGGATGGACTCTACATGCCTGGTTCCCACCGTGAAGCATTGAGGAAGAGGTGTTATGGTGTGGGGGTGCTTTGCTGGTGACACTGTTGGGGATTTATTCAAAATTGAAGGCATACTGAACCAGCATGGCTACCACAGCATCTTGCAGCGGCATGCTATTCCATCCGGTTTGCGTTTAGTTGGACTATCATTTATTTTTCAACAGGACAATGACCCCAAACACACCTCCAGGCTGTGTAAGGGCTATTTGACCAAGATGGAGAGTGAAGGGGTGCTACACCAGATGACCTGGCCTCCACATTCACCAGACCTGAACCCAATCGAGATGGTTTGGGGTGAGCTGGACCGCAGAGTGAAGGCAAAAGGGCCAACAAGTGCTAAGCATCTCTGGGAACTCCTTCAAGATTGTTGGAAGACCATTTCCGGTGACTACCTCTTGAAGCTCATCAAGAGAATGCCAAGAGTGTGCAAAGCAGTCATCAAAGCAAAAGGTGGCTACTCTGAAGAACCTAGAATATAAGACATATTTTCAGTTGTGTCACACTTTTTTGTTAAGTATATAATTCCACATGTGTTAATTCATAGTTTTGATGCCTTCAGTGTGAATGTACAATTTTCATAGTTATGAAAATACAGAAAAATCTTTAAATGAGAAGGTGTGTCCAAACTTTTGGTCTGTACTGTATATGTATGTGCTTTTAATGGATATATAATAAATGTTGCATTTTTAGGTATATTACTGTGAGCTGAATTGAGAAAAGAGTACAGGCTTTTATCAGCCCTTTAAGATGTCTCGAGATTTACCCCCCCCCCCCTCTTAAATGATACTGTTCAGATGATTTATCACTTGTTTCCTTCTTTACCATCCTGTTTTTCCTGAAAGGGTTAATAATGTTGGCGGCTAACACTCAGGTGTCATTAGCGATGACTGGAATAGATTTACGACTTAGATCCGGCAGGATATTGGCTGGAGGTCTGTACTTTCTGGCACGACATGTAACACATCCAAGAAGATGCTGTAATTATTTGCCTCCATTTGCATGTCCTCAAACAAAGCTAAAGTATGAGCGGAGTAACGAGAAATCTACAGAAAGGCTATAAATCATGGCGGCCCTGCATCACTGCCGAAAGCACATAGAAGTCTCCTTTATGGAGTGACAACCAGCAAACCGGGAATTACCTGGAACTTCAGAGTTTGTTTTTCATTGGAAGTGTTAGTTCCTGATACATTAGGGAACAACATGCGGAGTAACTCCCTGGTATCGCCATATTATCAGGAACACTTCCTTTAACCCGATGACAACTACATAATATACATTTATGGCATATGGTCACAGTGGGTATATGGAGTAGGCTCAGGACTTGAGCCCGCAACATATCGGGTCAATGACAGCTGTGTTACACAGCGAGCATCTGCCTGTAACATCAGTAGCCGGAGCTTGCGCCAATCGCTGCTGTTTAATCATTTAAAAGCTGCTGTCACTGACAGCTGTATTTAAATATTGTCAGTGTGCGCGTGCTTCCATCGTCCCTCCGCAGCGAGATTGCGGGGAACCGATGGATTCACCATGCTGTGCACAGTATAGGAGAGCAGGTGCAAGTCCCCCATGGGACAGAAAGATAAAGTAAAAGTTTAAATCGGCACCTTTTCCCATATAAAAAAAATAGCATATTAGGTATTGCCAAGGCCGTAAAAATCTGGTCTATCAAGATATAAAATTATTGTACCCATACGTTAAATGTATTAGAGAGAATCTAATGAATGCAAGAACAGATGTTTGTTTTTTTTTTCAGTCGTTGCACTCCCCACAAAACGTGGCATAAAAAACTTTGTATGTAAACCAAAATGGTAACAATAAGAATTTAAGCTCCGGGCCCAAAAAGAAGCCCTTACTGAGCTCCATTGAGGAGAAATGTTAAAAAGTTTTGGGTCTCCGAAAACACAATAAATCCTTATACGGCTATGTGGATGAGGAGAATAGAAAAGTTGCGGCTCTTGGAAGAAGGGGAGGAAAAGAAATGAGAACGCAAAAAAAATGGAAAATGACCCAGTCATGATGGGGTTATAGCGGTATTCACATCTTGTAATGTTATGTCTTAGCACCTGGATATGCCATAATAACACTTCTGGGATATGATGAGGAAGGTGGTAACTTACCTTATTCCTGGCACATCGACTGTCCCTGGACTGGAGCACAACTCTGCCATCACTTACAGTATTGGAAAAGCCCCTTTAAATGCTGCATTGGTTCGGTAATACACATGGTACGCCTGTGAGGACGTCGGATTCCCTTTGGTGCCATGCAGCTCCAGCAGCAGAATGCAGGTTACTGATGATGGCAGCCGGTAGTCAGTGTATGGCGCTGTGTATTAAGTTCTCAGTGCTGCTTGTATATTATCAGAACGCTTCATTTTCCAGTACAGGATCATATTGGGGGATTGCTATATATACTGATAAAGGATCATAAAGAAACCTCATCCGACCACTCTTACAGTGCTAATAACGAAGCTGTCTAATGTAACACCAGGTAAAATCACCTGCAGTCTTTACTGTATTATCAGTCTACCCATTGGCAGCATCTCTGCTCCGTGTTTGGGACAACTTCTTCCTCATCCATGATTTGCATGTATTTAAGACAAATGGACACCTCTTCCTTCCTCTTGCAGGGGTGGAGCGCTGCTCACTTCGACAAGTGGCCCTGGTTTCCATTTAATGCTGCCGTTCATAACCTCCTTCAAGTCTGTGCAGGTGCGTATAGCCGCGGCGTGTGCAGGTGCGTATAGCCGCGGCGTGTGCAGGTGCGTATAGCCGCGGCGTGTGCAGGTGCGTATAGCCGCGGCGTGTGCAGGTGCGTATAGCCGCGGCGTGTGCAGGTGCGTATAGCCGCGGCGTGTGCAGGTGCGTATAGCCGCGGCGTGTGCAGGTGCGTATAGCCGCGGCGTGTGCATTGATGTTATTTCGACAGCTCCTTTGTGGTGATTGCATTACCATAGATTAGTCGCCCTTCTAGGTGATTGCATTACTTTAATGTCCCATTTATTCTTTAGAGCACATTACAGACTGACGAAGTGAAGAACGTCCCGTGCGGCACGAGGTGAGATCAGTTTCACTATACTTAAAGGGGTTTCGGATAACCTGTCTCCCCCAGCAGCAGTTTGTTTAAAAAAAAAGAAAAATGGTTTTGCTCACCCTCCCCGGGTCCTGCGCTGAGTCTCCGCCACTGCTCCTGGTGTCAGTCATTGTCTACAGCGCTGATGTCCTGTCGACAGCGCTGCAGCTATTTAGAGAACTCAGCGGCTTGTCCTGTCAGATTCGACAGAGCCGCTGATCTCACTCATTGTCTGCAGCGTTGTCCATGTAATATCAGCGCTGCAGACCATGACTGTCACGGGGAGCAGAGGTGGTGACTCCGTGTGGGGAGGGTGAGTAAAGCACAGTTTGTTGTTTAAAAAGCAAACTGCAGCCGGGGAGAGCGGCGTCCAAATACTGGCAAGCTGTTATCTTTCATCCATCACTCTATGGGCAACACGTGGCGCCACAGCACCCAGGATTATTACTTGTCTCACCACAAACAGCTATAATTAAAAAGTCCTTTCCTTAATGGAGGTTATCCAGGATTAGAAAAACATGGCTGCTTTATCCAAAAAGAGCAATAATCTGCTGCACAGGTTGTGTCTGGGATTCAGTTTCCATCAATGCTATTTATTAGAAGTGAGTTTAACCCCTTTACAACCCAAGGTGGTTTCCACGTTAATGGCCTGGCCAATTTTTACAATTCTGACCACTGTCACTTTATGAGGTAATTACTCTGGAACACTTCAACGTATTCCCCTGATTCTGAGAAGATTGTTTTTTCGTGACATATTGTACTTCATGATAGTGGTAAAATTTCTTCGATATCACTTGCGTTTATTTGTGGAAAAAATTCAAATTTGGCCAAAAGTTTAAAAATTTCGCAATTTTCAAAATTTTAAGTTTCATGCCCTTAAATCAGAGCGATATGTCACACAAAATAGTTAATAAATTAACATTTCCCACATGTCTACTTTACATCAGCATAATTTTGGAACCAAATTTTTTTTTTATTAGGGAGCTATAAGGGTTAAAAGTTGACCAGCAATTTCTCATTTTTCCAACAAAATTTACAAAACCATTTTTTAAGGGACCACATCATATTTGAAGTCACTTTGAGGGGTCTTTATGACAGAAAATACCCAAAAGTGACACCATTCTAAAAACTGCACCCCTCAAGGTGCTCAAAACCACATTCAACAACTTTATTAATCCTTCAGGTGCTTCACAGGAATTTTTGGAACATTTTCAAAAAAAATTTTAATTTAGAGCCAATTTTTTTTATTTTCGCAGGGGTAACAGGAAAAAATGGACCCCAAAATTTGTTGTGCAATTTCCCCTGGACACGCAGATACCCCATATGTGGGGAAAAACCACTGTTTGGGTGCACGGCAGGGCTCAGAAGGGAAGGAGCGCCATTTGACTTTTTGATTGTAAAATTTGCTTGAATAATTAGCTGACGCCATGTTGTGTTTGGCGAGCCCCTGATGTGCCTAAACAGTGGAATCCCCCCACAAGTGACACCATTTTGTAAACTAGACCCCTCAGGGAACCTATCTAGATGTATGGTGAGCACCTTGAACCCCCAGGTGCTTCACAGAAGTTTATAACATTCAGCCCTAAAAATAACATTTTCACATTTTTCCCACAAAAATGTTTTTCAGCCCCCAATTTTGCATTTTCATAAGGGTATCAGGAGAAATTGCACCATGCAGTTTGTTGTGCAATTTCTCCTAAGCACGCAGATACCCCATATGTGGGGGAAAACCACTGCTTGGGCATACGGCAGGGTTCGGAAGGGAAGGAGCACCATTTGACTTTTTGATTGTAAAATTTGCTTGAATAATTAGCGGATGTGCCTAAACAGTGGAAACCCCACACAAGTGACACCATTTTGGAAACTAGACCCCTCAGGGAACTTATCTAGATGTGTGGTGAGCACCCTGAACCCCCAAGTCCTTTACAGAAGTTTATAACGTAGAGCCGTGAAAATAAAAAAATCTAACTTTTTACACAAAAATGATGTTTTAGCCCAAATTTTTTTTATTTTCACAAGGGTAAGAGGAGAAAATGGACCCCAAAACCTTTTGTGCAATTTCTCCTGAGTACGCCCATACCCCATATGTGGGGAAAATACAGTGTTTGGGTGCACGGCAGAGTTCAGAAGGGAAGGAGCACTGTGTGACTTTTTGAACGCAAAATTGGCTGGAATCGAGAGCGGACGCCATGTCGCGTTTGGAGAGACCCTGATGTGCCTAAATAGTGGAAGCCCCCACAAGTGACCCCATTTTGGAAACTACATCCCTCAAGGATTTTCTCAACGGGTATAGTGAACATTTTGAACCCAGAGGTACGACACAGAATTTGATAACATTAGGTCATCCTATTGAATAAGTTGTCATTAGTCTTGAGCGCAAGTGCTCGCTACTTGAGTTTGCATCGGGTGCTCGGGTATGCACCATGTATCACTGGTGCTTGAGTGACATGCTCGAGTCATCGCCCCAAGCATGGCAAGCAATCCCCGCGAGGTTTTTTTGGCCGCGAAGCATATGGGGCAGAGACTCGAGCATGTCACTCGAGCACCCGCGATACTCAGTGCATACCTGATCACCCGATGCAAACTCAAGTAGCGAGCACTTGCGCTGAACACTAGTCGCCATATCGTCTTTTTTTTTTTTTTTTTTTTTTTTACTTTTGAAAAAAAAAAAAACAACCCTAGCCCGAGAGTTTATTTTTACGCCGTTCCTCGTGTGGTATAAGTGATTAGACGACTTTATTCTTCGGGTCGGTGCGACTACAGAGATACCAGAATCATATTGGGTTTTTATGATTGACAGCTGTCACACACTAAAAGACGCATTTTTTTTTGTAAAATCTAGTTTTTGCATCGCCATATTTTGAGAGCTATTATTTTTCCATATTTTGGCAGACAGTCATGTGACGGCTTGTTTTTTGCGGGATGAGTTAACGTTTTTATTGGTGCCATTTTCAGGCACGTGACATTTTTTGATCGCTTTCTATTACGATTTTTGGGAGGCAGAATAAACAAAAGCCAACAATTCAGGAATTGGTTTTTTTTTTTTACATTTTTCCGCGTGTGGTAAAATTGATAATGCAGCGTTATTCTTCGGGTCAGTACGTTTATAGCAGTACCACATTTATATTATTTTTTTATGTTTTGGCGCTTTTACATAAAAGCAATTTTATAGAAAAAATTTTTTTTGCACCGCTTTATTCTGAGAGCTATAACTTTTTTCATTTTTCAGCTGATGGAGCTGTATGGTGGCTTGTTTTTTGCGGGACGAGATGACGTTTTCAGCGGTACCATTTTTATTTATATTCGTCTTTTTGATCACATGTTATTCCATTTTTTGTTTGGCGGTATGATGATAAAGCATTGTTTTTTTTCCTTCGTTTTTTATTTTTATTTTTTTACAGTATTCACTGAAGGGGTTAACTAGTGGGAGAGTTTTATAGGTCAGGTCGTTCCGGAAGCAGCGATAACAAATGTGTACTCTTATTTATTTTTATTTTTTTTCATAATATTTATTGATTGATACATTATATTTTTATTTTTGGTGGATTTTTTTTTTTTTCGCTTTCTGACACTTTTTTTTACTTTTATACTTTGTCCCACTATGGGACTTTCACTTTTTTTATTCTGATTGCCTGCATAGCACAGGAATGGAGCATCCCCGCTATACAGGCTGTCAGCGCTGCACAGGGAGAAGATAGTTTGGTCATGCACTGCGCATGACCAAAATATCTTCCTGCTGTCTGGTGACCTGGATGTTGTCATGACGACAACAGGTCGTCATGGCAACATCCGGGAAGCTGCAGCAGACAGAGCTGGAGGCCGCAAGAGGAGGTGAGTATTGCGATCGCCTCCCCTTGCCACCGCAATGCTGCGATCGACTTCTATCGCAGGATTGCGGGGGTTAATGTGCTGGGAGCGGTACGGGACCGCTCCCTGCATATAGTATTGGGTGTCAACTGTGACAATCAACTGACACCCGGCGGCGATCGCGCCCGCACAGCCTGTATGCAGGCGCGATCACAAAGACGTACTAATACGTATCCGGCTCTTAAAGCCCAGGGCGCAGATACATATTAGTACGTCTGATCATACCACAGCTCCTGGGCAGGGGAGGAAGAAAGAGTATACAGATATTACAGAAGGAGATCGCAGCTGATTCTTTCTTTGAGATAAAACATCGATTAAAAACAGGCAGTGAAATGTTTTACCTCACAGAAAGGTTCAGCTGCGATCCCGTGCTGTAATGTGGTATGATCCTACCATGTTCCTGCACGGTCAGACACAGCCATTACACCGTACACAGCAGGGGCACATTTATAAGATTATCTCAGCACAGGAACATTATATTTAAACACATCCAATTGTGGAAGTTATTATTCCAAGAACTATTGATTAAAATGAACTTTTGTTCGTGAGAAAACACCTTTGAATAAAAGATGCAACACAGTCGAGTGTGGAGCTGACTCTGAAAAAAAGAGAGCCAGTTTTTTCGGGGGTTTTCTGGGGTCACTGGTTAGTTGGTCTCCATTATGTAAGTGTCCTTCATTCTGAGTGATGTTGGATATGCCGATAACGGCACAATACTAGGGCGTAGATGACATGTCGGACTCGCGCCAGCCTCTAGACCAGGGTTCCCCAACTCCAGTCCTCAAGGCCCACCAACAGGTCATGTTTTCAGGATTTCCTTAGTATTACACAGGTGATAATTGCATCACCTGCACAGGCAATAATTCCATCACCTGTGCAATACTAAGGAAATCCTGAAAACATGACCTGTTGGTGGGCCTTGAGGACTGGAGTTGGGGAACCCTGCTCTAGACTGTCCAGGCTTCGCTTTTTGTTATGATCTTGTCCTCACTGTTGCGTATGAGTTAATCGTTCCCCGTGTTGTATCTTTCAGTGGTGGCGTCATGATATATTTTGATCGAATAGAAGTGGTGAATTACCTCATCCCTAATGCAGGTGAGTAGCCTTCAAGTAGACATGACACTTTCTTTGTTATCCTTAGCCTTATGCGGATTTTCGCATGTCTTATTACGAGTAGCCTACGGCAGGATTGTAAGGTTGTGTTGCCATATGTTCCCATCCGATAAAGTAATTGCATATTGCTGAAATGTATTATCATGAAAAGATTGTCAGCAGGGTCTGATCTCTGCAGCCACCACCGATCATGTGCATGGAGCCTTCTGTGCTGATGTGGAGCCGCGTCTGCTTCTAAGCACAAGGACATTAGACAATAACTAATGGACCCTACAGTATACTCAGCGGTTATCACCCATCACGCCATGTGCCGATTTACGTGCTGTCTGCCTGCACAAGAATCTGTGATGTCCCTTTCTTTTCTCCTGTCCACTGTTGTCAGCAATGGATGACTGATTAACTTTGTGTCATGGCAGGGGTCTGACAACTGCTTTTATGGCTATATAAACTCCCTGTGCAAGAGATAACCGGGTGGGTCATAGAATCATAGAATGGTAGAGTTGGAGGGGACCTCCTGGGTCATCTGGTCCAACCCCCTGCTCAAAGCAGGATTCACTAAATCATCTCAGACAGATTTCTGTCCAGCCTCTGTTTGAAGACGTCCATTGAAGGGGAACTCACCACCTCTCGTGGCAGCCTGTTCCACTCATTAATCACCCTAACTGTCAAAAAGTTTTTTCTAATCTCTAATCTGTGTCTCCTCCCATTTAGTTTCATCCCATTGCTTCTAGTCTTTCCTTGTGCAAATGAGAATAAAGATGATCCTTCTACAATGTGACAGCCCTTGACATATTTGTAGACAGCTATTAAGTCTCCTCTCAGTCTTCTTTTTTGCAAGCTAAACATTCCCAAATCCTGCAACCGTTCCTCATAGGACATGGTTTGCAGACCAGTCACCATTCTGGTCGCTCTTCTCTGAACTTGCTCCAGTTTGTCTGTCTTTTTTAAAATGTGGTGCCCAAAACTGTACACAGTATTCCAGATGAGGTCTGACCAAAGAGGAGTAAAGACCGATAATGACTTCACGTGATCTAGACTGTATGCTTCTGTTAATACATCCCAGAATTGTATTTGCCTTTTTTGCTGCTGCATCACACTGTTGACTCATGTTCAGTCTATGATCTATTAGTATACCTAAGTCTTTTTCACATGTACTGTTGCTTAGCTCTATTCCTCCCATTCTGTATATGCTTTTTTCATTTTTATTGCCCAGATGTAGTACTTTGCATTTTTCCCTGTTAAAAACCATTCTGTTGGTTGCTGCCCACTGCTCCAGTTTATTTAGGTCTTTTTGAATCCTCTCTCTCTCTTCTCTAGTATTAGCTATCCCTCCTAGCTTTGTGTCATCAGCAAATTTAATCAGTTTACCCTCAATTCCTTCATCTAAATCATTGATAAAGATGTTGAACAATACAGGTCCCAGGACGGAGCCCTGTGGTACCCCACTTGAGACATTCATCCAGCTGGATGTGAAGCCATTTACAACCACCCTTTGAGTCCGATCACTAAGCCAGTTATGAATCCACCTAACAGTTGCCTGGTCCATTGCATACTTGGTCATTTTTTCAATAAGGATGGTGTGAGATACTTTGTCAAATGCTTTGCTGAAGTCAAGATATACTATATCTACAGCATTTCCCTGATCCATCCAGTCAGTGATTCTGTCATAGAAGGAAATTAAGTTAGTCTGACATGACTTGTTAGTTACAAACCCATGCTGACTCTGGTTAATCACTTCATTCTTATCCAGGTACTTACATACATGTTGTTTAATAATTTGTTCAAAGATCTTTCCTGGTATAGAAGTCAGACTCACCGGCCTATAGTTCCCTGGGTCCACCTTCTTCCCCTTTTTGAAGATAGGAACAACATTTGCTCTTCTCCAGTCTTCTGGGACTTCTCCTGTTCTCCAAGAATTTTCAAAGATTATGGAGAGTGGTTCTAAAATTTCTTCTACGATCTCCTTCAGTACTCTGGGGTGTAATTCATCTGGACCTGGAGACTTGAACTCATTTATGTTAGCTAAATATTCCCTCACAATCTTTCTGTTTACAGATAACTTGGATTCCTCTATTCCTTTAAAAGGACAGTGAAGATCAGTTGATGTTACATTTTCTTTCTGAGAGAAAACAGATGCAAAATAGGAGTTAAAAAGTTCGGCCTTCTCAACATCCTCTCTTACCATTTCTCCATTTTCATCCTGTAAAAATCCTATAGCATCTTTGACTTTTCTTTTACTTTTGACATACCCCCAAAATCCTTTTTTATTGCTTTTGACATCTCTTGCAAGCCTTAATTCATTGTCAGCTTTAGCTAACCTGATACGTGCCCTGCAGGATCTGCAGACTGCATTATAATCTTCTTTAGATATGCCTCCCTCTTTCCATTTAATAAACATTTCTTTCTTTCTTTTTAGCATGTGTTTAAGTTCTGTGTTCATCCATCCTGGTTTCCTTAAATGCTTCCCATTCTTCCTACTTTTCGGGATTGTTAACGATTGTGCTTTGAGAATCTCATTTTTAAAAATTTCCCATCCTTCCTGGACATTTTTGTCCTTAAGGACATCCAGCCATTGGATCCCTCCTATTCTCTTTCTGAGTCTCTTAAAATCTGCCTTTCTAAAATCTAACCTTGAAGTTTGAGTCTTCACATGTCTTCCTCCTCTAGTTATCCAAAATTCTATAATAGCATGATCGCTGCCTCCTAGGGTCTCAGCCACCTTTACCTCCTCAACCATTTCCTCCCTGTTTATAAGGATTAGATCCAAAGTAGCAGATCCCCTTGTTTTCTCCCCTACCTTTTGGAAGATAAAGTTGTCAGCAAGAGAGGATAAGAATTTGCTTGACCTGTTAGTTTTACTTGAGAGAGATTCCCAACAAATGTCTGGATAGTTGAAATCTCCCATGACCACTACGTCATATTTTTTGGAGAACTTGGTCATTTGATACATAAAGAGTTCATCCATATCTTCAGCTTGCCCAGGTGGCCTGTAGTAAATGCCTACAATGGTGTCCTTTCCGTTGTTCTCTCCTTGTATTCTTACCCAAACAGTTTCCACAGAACTCCCAGTCTCTGAAGCTTCAATCTCTGTGCAGATATACGCTTTTCTAACATACAATGTGACACCTCCTCCTCGTTTATCAAGTCTGTTTCTTGCAAATAAGTTGTATCCTTTTAGCCTTGTATTCCAATCATGTGTATCGTCCCACCAAGTTTCAGTGATTCCAATGACATCATATTCCTTTTCCTGCATTAGTAGTTCTAATTCTCCTTGTTTGTTGCCCATGCTTTGTGCATTTGTATAAAAACATTTTAGTTTGTGATTGGTTTCTCTTCCTCCCATATTTTTATTATTTAAATTGTTTTGTCTTTGTTCTTCCTTTCCACTTCCAGTAGCAGAGATCTCAATAGTATTTGTCAGCTGTATGGCTTTTTCTGGCCTTTTGCTTCCCTTCCCACATTGTTCTAGTTTAAAGCTCTTCTGATGAGTGTAGCAAGGCGACTTCCAAATACATGTTTTCCAGTCTTCGTAAGGTGCACCTCATCTCTAGCAAGTAGTCCATCGTATAGGTAATTCATTCCGTGATCCAGAAATCCAAATCCTTGTTGACGGCACCATCGACGTAGCCAGTTGTTCACCTGTAGAATCTTATTCCACCTCATTGTTCCATGGCCATCCACTGGGAGGATGGATGAGAAGACCACCTGCGCTCCCAATTCTTTCACTTTCTTGCCTAAGTCTTCAAAGTCACTGCAGATGGTTTCCAGGTCCTTTCTTGCGGTGTCATTTGTCCCCACATGTATTAGCAGGAATGGGTAGTGATCTGTAGGTCTGAAGAGTCTTGATATCCTGTCAGACACATCTTTAATTTTTGCTCCTGGAAGACAGCACATTTCTCTTGAGGTTATGTCTGGTCTGCAGATAGCGGCCTCTGTTCCTCTTAGCAGGGAATCCCCCATGACCACCACTCTCCGTTTTTTCTTCACAACATTCTTCTTTCTCCATCCAGGAGGATTCTGAGGGCTTACAAGGTTATTCATTGCTGGCAAAGTCTTATTTTGCGGTATTTCTTCATGGTGCTCCTGCGTGAGAGCCTGGTACTGGTTCCTGAGCAGTATGGGTGCTGACTGCCTCTCGATCCTCCTGCTTCTGTGGGTCACATGCTTCCATTCCTCTGTTTCATCAGGTGCAGTTCGAATTTCTTCTCTTTCTGAATCATGAAGAGATAATTCTGCTCTGTCTAAGAACTCTTCACCTTCCTTAATGATTTTCAAGGTAGTTAACCTCTCTTCTAGATTTCGCAACTTTTCCTCCAACAGGGACACAAGCTTGCATTTCTGGCATGTGAAGTTTGGCTTTTCCACTGGGTCACGGAAAGACAAGCTGTCTAGATTATGTAGACTGTCTGTGACACAGTGGTCCTGCATGACCGTCCTGCGTGTACTGTAGGGTCGTTTTTGACCGGCCGGCGCATGCTGTAGGGTCGTGCGTGACTGGCCGCCCCTCCGATATTCACCTAATTGGCTGCAAAGGTCAGGTGATTTAAGAATGGGATATCATGACACCAGCAGAAGTGAGGACGTTTCCTGACGGCTGAGGCCCCTGGTTGATTGTAGGGTCGGGTGACTGGTAGTCTTGACTTCATCACTTCCAGTCTGGAGGGAGCTGGTCGGAGCAGTAGGGGATTCAAGTGGTAAATTTTGCTGCTTTTTCTCTTCAGAATTATTTCCACCAATGAAAGCAAAATCCATTTGACACATTTTTATCAAAGGTTGCGTTTACATTGCACGATTATATCGGGAAGGGATTGTCTTAATAATATTGTAGTGGAAACCAGCTGCCGATCACCTGAAGAATGGGATATACCCGTTCTCCTAATGGTTTGCACAAAAGATCATCGTTCTTGGCAGCACACCATTATTTGTAAGCAGGACCTGTGCTGCCGAGAATATTGGCAGCTTGTATGCACTGAACAGTCCATTACTGATCACATGGGAAATGCGGTTTCCTGTATAAACTGGATCTTAAATAATCTCTGATCAGCAAATGTCGCCAATCAGTAGTCATTTAACACAAGTCGGCCAGTGAACACCCAAGTTTAGCGTGCACATTGCTTCCCCCTGTATTAATGTTCCCTTATTTCTGTAGTGTATGACATAGTGAAGAACTATACTGCAGATTATGATAAAGCGCTAATCTTCAACAAGATCCACCATGAGCTCAACCAATTCTGCAGCGTCCACACCCTGCAGGAGGTCTATATAGAACTGTTCGGTAAGTCACCCCTGTCTCATCCCTCTGTTGTAACCCCTGGTAGATATGTATTTACAAGTCTATATACATATTTGTTTAAAAAAAATGTACTAAAAGGTAGACAAACCCCTAAATACCCCAGTTTCGTGCTGACCAGGCATAATTTCAGGTTTTCTCATATATGTGGTTTAAAGAGCTGTAATCTTTTTTTTTTTTTTTTTCTTTTCTTGCTCAGATACTCATATAATTTAACATTTTTTTTTTTGTGATACACGGGACCGAAGATCTATTTTTTGTTTGTTTTTTTTTACCCACAGAAGACTGTCAAAATATATTTTAAACTTGTTCCCCTTTCCTTAGAATGAGAAATAAAAATGATTATTTTTTTCCTAAGGTTCAGCGCTAGTACGGGTGATTTGGATTGGCAATCTGGTTTCCCTTATAACTGGGGCTGGTAGATTGTCCCCAGTGACATGATAAATTCAGCTGCCTGCATAGCAGAGCTGACTGGGTATCTTAGGACCCAGCAGCTCCTGTTCCCTCTCTGCACTTGGTGATCATATAATCGCTGGGTTCAGAGAAGGAAGCACTGTCAGTGCTTTCTATAGTGTAAACACAAATCTGTGTATACAGTAATCGGGAAAGCATAGACTATAACAAACTCTGTTTGCCATCCCTATGGGTAGTCTGGCTGTGTCTTACAGCCAGCTACCGCATCTGTATGGTCTCGTACAGCTGCTCGGCTATGCATTGACATTTAGAGCGTCACTGCAGAGTAGAACTCTCGTCCCGGATGTTTATAGTCTATGGGTGGCCTGGAAATAAAGCTGCTGCTTTTAGCTCTAGATTTAAAGGGAACCTATCACTGGATCCATGCTACTCCAAACAACGGGCAGCATGAATCTGAGTCTGGCTGCATGGTTGCTGTTGTGTATATCTTGCATAAAGCGGTGTTTCAAAGAAAATAGAGACCTGTCAATCACTTGGCGCAGCGCTGGGGTCTTAAAAGTATATTTCCTTTGAATAATCAGGGCGTTTTATAATATATTCCTGGCTGCAACATCACAACCAGATTCTGATTCATGCTGCCCATTGAAACAGATGACCGGTTCCCTTTAATGACATGTACTGCTGCACAAATGAGGAATGACCATCTTACTCAATGAGGGAAATACGATTACTTTCTGAGCTGTTTTATTGCATTTTCTCCACAGATCAGATAGATGAGAACCTCAAGCTGGCGCTCCAGCAGGACCTCAATGAGATGGCTCCAGGGTTAATTATCCAGGTATGATCAGCTGGAGTCTCGTGAGATCTGATCCACAGGGTTTATCCCACCCTGGTGTTCTCTGGGAAGATGGCCTAGCTTCAGGCTGCGTGCCCACTGAGTTTTTCAAGCGTTTTTGCCACAAAATTTCCGCAGCGAAAACGCTTAAAAAACGCTTGGTAATACGTGCCCCATGGTCCCCAATGATAATCCGCATATGCTGTGCACATGCTGAGGAAATTTACGCTGCGGATTATCATTGTGGAAAAATACGCTGCATGTCCATTAATTTTGCAGACACGCAACGTAATTCCCGCCATTGACTTGCATTGAATCGCTTAATATCCGCATGACTACATGTGCACACGCGGATATTAAGTGATTCAATGTGCAGATGGTACTTGGGTCTGGAGAAGAGGAGACTCTCATCCAGACCCGGGTAACTTAAGTACCTGTTTAAAAAAAAATTTAAAAAAAAAACAAAAACCATTATACTCACCTTCTGATGGCCCCCGGTCTCCATAGCGATGTGTCCTTTATATAGAGTGACCAAGTTGTCAAGCACTTTCCAAGTGATGCTAAAATCACTTGGAAAGCGCTTGATAACCCGCATGCAGAAATGCATGCAAAGACTCTTGACAAACGCTTCTACCTGGCAGGAAAACTGCATGTACAATCCGCATGTACAATCCGCATGCGTTTTTCCTGCCAGGGAGATGTGGAAAAAAATCTGCAGCATTTCTGCATCGTGGGCACTTAGCCTTAATGTCTCCGTGCTGGTATACTTGTCATCAGTGTAATGTTACCACGTTGAGTCCTAGGTTTTATGATCAGCAGACTGGAGCCAGGGAAGGAGCTCATAAACAGCAAGAGATAACAATCAGTACTTGTTGGTGTGACTGTCAGATGAGGCTTCTGCAGCTTTTCCTTATGAATCATCTACGTGAAAGCCGTATGTTTTATGCCGCCCTGGTTCTATTATACTGGGAATATAGGGAAACTCTGTTTATAAAACCTGGTAAAAAGTCTTTAATTCTGCTAGAGGTTTTCAAGATTAGTAAAAGTTTAACCAAGATCATAGAATGGGTTAAATTAAAAAAAAAAAAAAAAACACCCTACACTTCTTAAATTTCTCTTTTGGTCCCTACTGATTTTACTTGCGATCGTGTTCCGTAAAGAAGTCATGTGACCATTGACCTTGTGTTGATGCTGACTTATAGCATGTGACTGCTAAGGAAGGTGATTGGCTGCAGAGGTCACATAACTCGTGAGCTGCACATGCTCGATGCAGAAATTAAGTAAAGCCAGGATCGCTGGGAATTGGAGATAAGTATATGTGGCATTCTTCTACTTCTTTTTTTTTTTAAATAATTTAAAGGGACTGTCCAGTGAAAATAAATTGGCTATCCACAGCAGAGTTGAAAACTTGCTTATCAGTGGGGTCCGACTGTGGGGATCTGCTCAGATAGACAGATCGAGGAATTTTTATCCTTGTTAAGAAATGGAGTGACTCTGAAGCCTGAGCCTGATTCATTCTCTGAGACTACTGGCAAAAGCTCTGCGGCCCTATGGGGTTGAGCATGTGCACGGTGTCTCCTTACAAATTGGGGATAAAAAGTTCCCTGTTCTGCCGATCATTTCAGGCCCCCACCAATCAGCAAGTTATCACCTATTATGTGGATCGTTTTCATCAGACAAACCCTATAACTTGTTCCCTGCTCCTGGTCAGATTTTTACAGATCTCAAAAAACCTCTTTAATGCCCCTGCAGTTTTACTAAACATTTTTAAAAGGTTACGAATGCCACAAAAACTCCACTTCACCAACAAACCCTTAACCCTTATACACATTATCATTTGTTTCTACATATCTGCATTCCATGTCCTCTGGATGGATCCCTTATATTCAGGATAACTGCTGCCAGCTTACCTGCCCTATCTTCTCTCCGATTGTCTGTGCATTCTGGTAGTAGATGAGACATTACGACTAGAAATTGTTATCTTAACACCATAAATATCTGGATTGGAGAGAAGAGGACATCATGACCATGACTGATGTGGCAGATGCAACATGTAACAGTAGCAGTCACTTGTGTTAGAGCTTAGGTGTACAGACTTCTAGCCTCCATGATTGAGGGGCTAACCTGTATAGCCACAGTCCAAATTATTTGGCGTAGTGGGGTTTTTATTAGTGTCATTTTCCCCTTAAAGTGAAGCTTTGGTTTTGGACAACATTTTCACTTAAATAAGCACTCCAACTCCCATCAAAGCTTTTATCCTCTCAATATATTGCAGTCATTATAATATATTGCACTGTGTACTTACAATTGCTCATTTTGCCTTTCTACCCAGTAAATTCTTTTCTCTGCTCTATGTAGAAACATGAAGTCTCTTGTCCCTGAATTTCATTCCCCTCTTCAACTCCTGACTCAGCTGCTCATCCTCTCCCTGCCATAGACTTTTGCAGTGACTCATGACTTGTGCAGAGAAAATTGACCTCCTGTTTCTACAAAGAGCTTAGAAATATTCCGCTAGTCCGTTTTTAATCACGTGATATCATAGACCAAATGAAAAAGCGAAGAATTAACTGACTAGAAGGGAAAATGAGCAATTGTAAGTACACTGTGCTATATAATATGCTGACTGCAATATATTAAGAGGATGCACATTTTGATGGGAGGAGGAGTGCTTCTTTAAAAACAGGCCCTTTTATTTATATCTGCATGTATGTTGTGGCCGCTGACTGGTCCTCCTACCAGCCAACTTTAAGTGACTTTCTTTCCATACCACGCCTTGTGACTGCTTGGTATACTAAACGGCACAGGGCATACTGATACGTAATACACGTCGCAAGCCACCCTGACCTGAAAAATGTAGGATGTCCGTTTACTTGGTCACACTGCAGCCTTGTTTCATAATGGACCTGACTATCTCCTGCTTTTGTCTCCTCTCTGTTCAGGCTGTCCGAGTCACAAAGCCAAATATCCCTGAAACTATCCGCCGGAACTATGAGCTCATGTAAGTCCTTGCTACATTACCCATATGCCACGTTATTAACTGTATGAATGCCTGATGTCATGGGCAGTGGGTATTATAGTGACCGGAGGGCAATGTGATGACAACCAAGGATCAACCGGTTTACTAAAAATTCTGGAATACCTGCAAAAGTGCATATGACGTCCAAGTATGAAGCTGGGTGACATCGGCAACGAACGTCTCTTCATATCCTTGGGTTGTAAATGTCTCTTCTTTTTTAGGGAAAGTGAGAAAACCAAGCTCCTGATTGCTGCACAGAAGCAGAAGGTGGTGGAGAAGGAGGCTGAAACGGAGAGGAAAAAGGCCCTGATTGGTAGGTCACCTAAATCCCATGGTAGTATGGACTGCAGTCATGTTCTGTAAGTTGCTGGCGTTTTCTTCCGTTTGACACTTTACATGAACTCATTTATTTTTTTGGCTAAAAAAAAAAAAAACATATTTCCATTTTGGGTTTAATTAAAAAAATGTTTCCATTTTCCTTCTATAGCCTCCATGTTAGAGCAGAAGGTCAGGGTGGCCAAAACTATGCCCACCCATGTGGCTAATTGCCACACAATTTTGGGGCCCTTCTTCTCAGCTCCTTTTAGCTGATCATATGAAAGTCAAGCTGTTACTAACTTTCCCTTCACTGATCCTATCGAACTGTTCTCCATTTTGCTGAATGGGAAAAATGAATTTTTCCCCTTCTGTGTGCGCTCCTCTGGTTGAGATATTTGTAATTTTTATTTTTTCTTTATTTTATTTTGATAGACAATAATAGAAAACCTTTTGAGAATTGGGCAGTATGAATGTGCATGTATCCTGGGGGGTAAATGGTCTCCAGCAGACATGCCATACATATATACATACTCACGTGGCAACAATTCACTTATTACAATAATGACGATATGATCCAAATTACAAGAAGGAAAAGGAACCACCAACCGCAGGATTCTTTCATTTCCTACCATAATGACCTGTGCTTATGCGGCGTGTTCACACATCATTAATCTTGCTTTTTTTTCCCTCTTTTTGCCAAACAGAGGCCGAGAAAGTGGCCCAAGTTGCGGAGATCAAATATGGACAGAAGGTCATGGAGAAGGAAACTGAGAAGAGGATTTCTGAGATTGAAGGTAATTGTTAGAAGTGATGGCGCAGTGGTGTCCATGGTCCTTGTCTGGGGCCTTGTTTACTAGATCCATGACTTTGTTTAATCCAGACGCCCCTTCTGTTAACATCCTGAGCCCGTCTGCTTATTCTCCCCTACATGCATGGCTCTTGTGAGAGGAGAACATGTGCCGCATGGAGGCGGCCTACAGACTGCAGTGTACCCGAGCACAACAGACTTGATTGTGAGACGTCTAGATGTGTACACTCCAAATGATTATGCAGATTTGGATTTAAGGGCCATAAAGATGTAATTTTTGGGTTTTCAAACAAACTCATGGATAGTATTGTATGTCAGGGCTCTTTGGGTCACTGAAATCAATCTCATAGACCTATCATAATTAGTTTGCCCAATTAAAGGAAAACTACTTAAGAAGGACATTCCACATTATTAAGCAGGCCACAGGTTTCAAGCATTATGGGAAAGCAAAAGGATCTTTCTGCTACTGAAAAGCGTCAGATAGTTTAATGCCTTGCACAAGGTATGGAAACATTAGCTATTTCATGGAAACTAAGCGTGCTTATTGTACTGTGAAGAAATTTGTGGCTGATGCAGGCACAGATGGATTCGTGCAGATAAAGGCAGAATGAAGAAGGTTTCTTCCAGAAAAAATTCATCAGCTTAAGAGAGCAACTGCTAAAATACCATTACAAAGCAGAAAACCGATATTTGAAGCTGCCTGTGCCTCTGGAGTCCTGCGAACTTCAAGATGCAGGACCCTCCGGATACTTTGTTATGCATAATCCTACTATTCAGCCACCCCCAAATAGTTTTCACAAGCCGAAACTGTTGCAGTGGGCCCAGACATGCATAATTTTTCAACAGTCTTGTTTACTGATGAGTGCCGTGCAACCATGGATGGTCCAGATGAATAGCGTAGTGGATGCCCACCATGTTACAACAAGGCTGCGGCATCAGGAGCTGGCGGAGTCATGTTTTGGGTCAGAATAATGGGGAGAGAGCTGGTAGGCTTTTAGTGTCCCTGAAGGTGTGAAAATGATCTCCGCAAAGTATATAAAGTTTGACTGACCACTTTTTTCCATGGTACAAAAAGAAAAACCGTGGCAGAATCATCTTAATGAATGACTATGCACCATCTCTTTCTGCAAAGAATCATTGACTGCTATGGGCATAAAAGGAGACAAACCCATGGTGTGGCCACCATACTCCCCTGAACTCAACCCTCTTGTGAACTTTTGGTGACCACTATGTTTTTAATGTCCATTTAGGCTATGTGCCCACGATGCAGAAATGCTCTGGATTTTTCCTGAGCGTTTCTGCATCTCCCTGACAGAAAAAAACGCATGTGGATTGTACCTGCGGATTGTACATGCGTTTTCCTGCCAGGGACTTGCGGAAATGGAGCGTTATTCACTGACCTTTCCGCATGCGGATTGACAACCGCTTCCCAAGCGATTAGCATCACTTGGAAAGTGCTTGTGTGACAACTAGGTCACACTATATAAATATAGCAAGGAGGAGCGCAGCGAGGGCCGCCGGAAGGTAAGTATACATTTATTTTTTATTTTATTCTTTTTTTTACAGATTTTTTAATGGTACCTGGGTGTGGATGAGACTCTCCTCTCCTCTACACCCGGGTACCATCCGCACATTAGAACGCACCAATTACGCAAGTACAGATGCAGTCTTGCGGAATTGGCGCGGTCTAATGCAAGTCAATGGCGGCGAAGACGCAGCATTTCCGCAAAATAATTGGTAGTGCTGCTTTTTTTTCCGCAATGATAATCCGCAGCGGAAATTTCCGCAGCATGTGCACAGCACATGGGGATTATCATTGGGGAACATTGCTGCCCTTCTACCATGCGTTTTTAATGCATTTCCGCAGCTGCAGAAACGCATTAAAAACGCATCGTGGGCACACGGCCTTACTTAGAACACCAACAAATGTAGGGTACATCACTGTATGGGTGGGTATCCTGTATGCACCACTTGACTCTGCATTTCTGTATGAATGACTGAATACAAGTTTCTCCAGGATCAGTACATGTCGCAGTAATGGCTGTAATGAGCTACTGAAACTGAGAACGCACAGTAGGAGTTCCTTGAAAATAAACCAGTCCCTATAAAGCTTTTCAGCTTGTGGTACAACATAAGCATGGTGGCTCAGAGGTTAGCACTGGGGTCCTGGGTGCAAATCTGGCCCAGAACAACATATGCAAGGAGTTTGTATGTTCTCCCCGTGTTTGCGAGGGTTTCCTTCCACTTTCCATAGACCTCCTGATAGGGGATTTACATTGTGTCTGTAAAGCACTGCAAGATATCTTGGCGCTAGATAAGCAAAAATAAATTGGTTTCTAAATGCTCTTGTTCTGCAGATTCTGCTTTTCTAGCTAGAGAGAAGGCGAGGGCCGATGCCGAATTTTATACAGCTCGGAAATTATCTGATGCTAATAAGGTAAAGTTGCAAATTTATTTTTCTAGACTCCATTCTGCACACTGTTTGTAGTGTACCCCTTAATTTCTCCAAACTGCACCCTACCACTGTATGAGGAGGACATTCTGATGTGTCCCTACATTGTCTGGCACTGTGAGCACTGATTGGACAGTGTACTGACCCTTCCCCAACTGGTAACACCCACTTGTCAATTTAGTCCTAAATTTTAGGAGGAATAACAGAGGAACATCACAACTTACAGTTCTCCAGAGTTGTGTATTGTGTTTATATGGAGGATACACATACTTACGAACAGACCTACCAGGAGCGGTGATGAGCCTTCTTTTTTCCCCTAGTATGAGGCTAAGCACTTATTGAAAGGTAGTTGCTACGCGTGACCTCACGCCAACATGGTTCCTTCCGCTCTGCTCTGTTGACGGGGCATCACTGCCGACATCATGTTGATTGGCAGCCGGTTCCTCGCTACTTAACTCTGCACAGGCACCCTGATTAGTGTGATTTACATTGCATGAGCAGTTTGGTGGATTATGTTGGAAATCCGAGTCACTTGCAGAGTTTTTTGCACTGCTGATACGCCAGCTCATGCCATATAAAACAAACTAATACAGTGCGCCTGTGCTATGTTAGGCAGGGGATCCGGCTGTCAATCAGCATGACTGCAGTGTCGCCCTGTCAACAACGGAAGAGAAGGAATTGCTCAGTCCATGCCACGTGGCATAAAGTAGGAGAATCGCTGCCAGGAGAGATCGCTGCATGACATTACCGGCAGGTAAGCAATTACCTTCCGATATGTGACTCTTCAGCAGGGCACCATTACCTGGCCTGGCCTTGCTTAGGGCTAGTGCACTCCCAATGATTGACAGTTCGGTCCACCGGCATGGCTGAGCTGATGGCCAGAATAGCGCACCCTCCGACATTGCAAGCTGATGCAACTTTGTGTCTTCAGTTTCAGGATAGCACAAGAGACCTGAAGCTGGATGAATCAAGATTCCTGGCCAGCTTCAGAGCAGCGCTTACAAGCTCAATAGCATAGAGTATGTAAACTGCACAACTTGTCTAGGAGACAAGTTACCTCTGAAAGACTGCAGCAGCAGCCAGTTACCTAGGCAATGAGCAGTAGACAAAATGTAAAAATCCCATTATTCTTAAAGGACAACCCTACTTGAACTAAATGTTCAGCAAAAAGAAAATAAAAAAGCCTATGCTCACCTCCCGTGCCGGCTCCGTTCCAGCGGTGTCGGTACTCGCGGTCCCAGGGCTGTGGTGCAGTGGAATGACACGTGACACCGGCGCCCAATCAGCACTGGAGTAACTGTTCCCGCCTCCTGTTGAAATGAACATGAAGAGGAAGTCAGAGATCAGCTGCAGCCCTGGCATCCTCTTCATGTTCGATTTGTCCAAAGGCAGAGACAGTGATGCCAGCGCTGATTGGGCACCGGGCATCACGTGTTATTTCACCGCATCACAGCCCCGGGACTGCGAGTGCTGACACCAACATTTAGTTCAAGAAGGGGTTGTCCTAGTTGTGGACAACCCCTTTAAGAATGACAAGGATTTTAATAAGTAACTTGTAAAGTTTATCTGTTTTTACAAGCCCCCTTCAATTTTTACCCATGTAAGAGATGTGACGACCCCTGGAAACTACCCTAGTGTTCTTTCTGTGCTATCTGTTACCTTCCTTCCAGTCTAACCTGGTTCTTTTTGTTGTCTTCTTGCAGCTAAAATTAACCCCTGAATACCTGCAACTTATAAAATACCAAGCCATCGCTACCAACAGTAAGATCTATTTTGGGAATGACATCCCAAACATGTTTATGGACAGCACCACAAGCGCCAGCGCCCATGTAGGCGACCAACCTCCAGAAGACGCCTTTCACTTTAAAGACTCTGTTTTACCATCAGATGAATCAAATTTGTGAGGATAAAAGGGGGGAAAGATCCAGTTTTTACAAAAAAAAAAAAAGAATGAAAAATTATATAAAAATTGCAAAACCAAATGATGATTTTTCTAGAGATTTGCAGCCTCAGAAATAAGTTGACACGCTCTAGATTAATTTTTTTTTCTATGTTCACAAAATGAATGTTTGTATTGTAACGAAGTATTTAGATTCTCAGGATGCTGCGGCTGTTTCTACTGCTGCGGCTATAAAACACTCGCTGACTGGGGAGATGCGTCGTACGGCAGCTCGTGGAGTCTTTTTACAGCATTTTGATATTTCTGTTTGCAAAATGCTATAAGAAACTAGGGACCAATATTTGTCTTTTTTTTTTGTGGCGTCCTAATGTGCTACAGAGAACATACAGTGTAACGTTAAGATCAGAGTACAATGTGTGCATCATTGGCTGCCGTGGTACTTACAAGGACCATTATGTCTTATGGGACCTGCAACTGCACTAGATCCACATATTAAAGCAGATCCTGTCGCCACTTTTCAATGCATACTTCATTAAATAGATCGAAGACCTGGTGAGGCTAGTGTACTCACTTTGAAAATCCATGTCAGAATGGCTGTATAATCTGTTTTGAAAGTTTCCATGCCTGATAATAAAATGAGTATTTTAAAAAATGTTCAGTGTCTATACCGTCGGTCAGACCTGGATTATTCACAGTATGTACACTAGCTTCATCAGGTCTAAGATTTACTTATTAATTTATGCCGTATGTATTGTCCAAATCTTGCACTCATTAGTTATCTGGGCCTATGTGTATGTTTCTTAGGTCAGATGACCTGTAATTTAGTTGGGGGATGCGGTAACCATACCCTACATTGCAGGACTGAGGCCCCATTCAGACTTCTGTTCCTTTTTTTTTTTTGCATATGAGAGACAGATCTGGGTTTTTTTGGGGGAGGTTTATCCAATTTTTTTTCATACATTTTTTTTTTGTCTGTGTCCGCTTTTGTCATCGCTGTGTAATTTTGTTTTTCTCCATATGCAAGACAAAAAACCTCCAAAGCTTTTTCTATCCATTAAAAATTCAATTGAAATTAAACCACTTAAGTCCTATAGAGGACTTG
Source organism: Phyllobates terribilis (assembly GCF_046119375.1). NCBI lineage: Eukaryota > Metazoa > Chordata > Amphibia > Anura > Dendrobatidae > Phyllobates > Phyllobates terribilis. Next base: position 492,554,276 of record NW_027362771.1, on the reverse strand, counting down.
GCCCTAAAGAAATATATCTGTAGTTATGAATTTAACTACTTTTAGTTTTAAAAGGGAAAAAAAAAAACCTTTTATTACATATTTAAATGAGGGGTCCTCAGTGCACCCTTGGCATGCCCAAAGGCTGAGTGCCCCATTCCGCCCCCTCAATTAGTATTCTCCTCCATTCCGGGTACCTTGATTGACAGTACTTGCGTGCTCAGAGTGAGCGCTGCCATATCTGAATCTTAGGACGCAGTCAGACGGCCCTATAAATCAGAGCGAGATTGGAAGCGCAAGGACTGGCCGGCGGCTCTCCTGAGTCGAGCATAGAAACATATGAAGCTGTCTTGCTTGGGTAGGGAGAGCCGCCAGCCAGTCCGAGCACAGTGTTCCAATCTCCATCTGATTTATACGGCTGTCTGACTGCGTCCTAAGAGGAAGTATGGAGGATGCTGATTGAGGGGGTGGAACGGTGCCCTAAGCCCTTGGCTATCATGGCACTGTTGTCCCAAGGAGCCCTCATTTGCTTATGAAATAAAATTATTTTTACATAAAAGTAATCTTTACTTCAGAAATGATTTTTATAAATTCAAAATCCCCTATACGACTGTATGATTTTGGGGGTGACAGATTCCCTTTTAAGCAGTAAAAAAAAAATGGACAGCACTCAGATGAAACCCAGATGGCACCCAGGTACTGTCCATGTTTAGTTCTTGTTTTTTTCCCCTCTTTCTCCATGGACTTTGATTTGCATTGTGGAGTTTGATCTGCTGCCTATTTTCCAAGCAAGATCGCTGTAAAACAAGTTCCATTATTCATATAAGCCTTGTGCTTTATATTGAGCCTGGCACTTTATTCATGCTGGCCAAAGGAGGAGCAGCAAGAATCTGCGCCTGGATGCAAAACCGCAGCCAGGAATGCTGTATACAAGTAGTATGGACCTTGAAGAGACAACTAGGAGAAACTAGATGAGTGCAGGGCCGTACCCTGGTGAGTGACAAGTCTTTCCTTATACACCAATATGGGAGACACTGGTCATTCACCTTTAGTTGAGCGAGGAGACACCTGCTTTGGACTCCTGGGGTCTCCCAGCCGTACCCGAGCCCTCCCGCAGCCAGACTCTGGCTTCTGCACCCCTGGTTTGGCCAGGATGAATCAAGGACCCTGTTCCCTTTGAGTCATACATAGTGCAATTTTTACAGTTATATGAAAAAGTTTGGGCACCCCTATTAATCTTAAGCTTAATGTTTTATAAAAATTGGTGTTTTTGCAACAGCTATTTCAGTTTGATATATGTAATAACTGTTGGACACAGTAATGTTTCTGCCTTGAAATGAGGTTTATTGTACTAACAGAAAATGTGCAATCTGCATTCAAACAAAATTTGACAGGTGCATAAGTATGGGCACCCTTATCATTTTCTTGTTTTAAATACTCCTACCTACTTTTTACTGACTTACTAAAGCACTTTTTTTGGTTTTGTAACCTCATTGAGCTTTGAACTTCATAACCAGGTGTATGCAATCATGAGAAAAGCTACTTAAAGTGGCCACTTGCAAGTTGTTCTCCTGTTTGAATCTCCTCTGAAGAGTGGCATCATGGGCTCCTCAAAACAACTGTCAAATGATCGGAAAACAAAGATTATTCAACATAGTTGTTCAGGGGAAGGATACAAAAAGCTGTCTAAGAGATTTAACCTGTCAGTTTCCACTGTGAGGAACATAGTAAGGAAATGGAAGAACACAGGGACAGTTCTTGTTAAGGCCAGAAGTGGCAGGCCAAGAAAAACATCAGAAAGGCAGAGAAGAAGAATGGTGAGATCAGTCAAGGACAATCCTCAGACCACCTCCAGAGAGCTGCAGCATCAACTTGCTGCAGATGGTGTCACTGTGCATTGGTCAACTATACAATGCACTTTGCACAAGGAGAAGCTGTATGGGAGAGTGATGCGAAAGAAGCTGTTTCTGCAAGCACGCCACAAACAGAGTCGGCTGAGGTATGCAAAAGCACATTTGGAGAAGCCAATTTCTTTTTGGAAGAAGGTCCTGTGGACTGATGAAACCAAGATTGAGTTGTTTGGTCATACAAAAAGGCGTTATGCATGGCGGCAAAAAAACACAGCATTCCAAGAAAAACAGTTGCTACCCACAGTAAAATTTGGTGGAGGTTCCATCATGCTTTGGGGCTGTGTGGCCAATGCCGGTACGGGGAATCTTGTTAAAGTTGAGGGACGCATGGATTCCACTCAGTATCAGCAGATTCTTGACCGTAATGTTCAAGAATCAGTGACAAAGTTGAAGTTACGCAGGGGATGGATCTTTCAGCAAGACAATGATCCAAAACACAGCTCCAAATCTACTCAGGCATTCATGCAGAGGAACAATTACAATGTTCTGGAATGGCCATCCCAGTCCCCAGACCTGAATATCATTGAACATCTGTGGGATCATTTGAAGAGGGCTGTCCATGCTTGGCGACCATCAAACTTAACTGAACTGGAATTGTTTTGTAAAGAGCAATGGTCAAATATACCTTCATCCAGGATCCAGGAAATCATTAAAAGCTACAGGAAGCGACTAGAGGCTGTTATTTTTGCAAAAGGAGGATCTACTAAATATTAATGTCACTTTTCTGGTGAGGTGCCCATACTTATGCACCTGTCAAATTTTGTTTGAATGCAGATTGAACATTTTCTGTTAGTACAATAAACCTCATTTCAAGGCAGAAACATTATTGTGTCTAACAGTTATTACATATAACAAACTGAAATAGCTGTTGCAAAAACACCAATTTTTAAAAAACATTAAGCTTAAGATTATTAGGGGTGCCCAAACTTTTTCATATAACTGTATTCTCTCTTATGTAGTAACTAGATGGTGGCCCGATTCTAACGCATCGGGTATTCTAGAATATGTATGCGCGATTAATCAGCGAAGCAGTGTTTAAATGGGTTGTGCACTACTTTTAAATTAACCCCCCAAAGTATTCCCCCGGGGCCCCTAATGAATTTTGTAATTACGTCATGTTGTCAATACTGCTTGTGACAACATCGCTGACCACGCGGCAAGTGTGAAGGGGGGACCGGGAAGCGAGGCCGTCGGTTGGGGTACTTCTGCTGCGAGCAGCCGGGAGATGACTGGCTAGCACCGGTCATCTCCCGGCTGCGTCGCTGCTGATCTCCTGACGGTGGCCTGCAAGTTTCAAATTCGGCGCCAATTCGCGGCCGGGCCGCCGGCCGCCACCAATTAGGACAGCGGTGTTTTAAATTTCGCGCCAATATCGCTGATTGGTCGCAGCCGGCGGCCGCCACCATTCAGCGAACCGTGTTAGCGAGGACCGGGGAGCAGTGCTGCCTGTGCGAGTACTTCATCTCCCGGCTGCATCACCGCTGACCTCCATGCGGCTACCGTCAGGAGATCAGCGGCTAGGGCCGCTGATCTCCCGACGGCAAGTGTGAAGGGAGGACCGGGGAGTGGCGCCGCCGGTCGGGGTACTCCCGGCTGCATCACCGCTGACCTCTGTGCAGCAGATGAGCCACTAACGGCCGCCATCTTGTTCTGAAATCCCGCCTCGCTGATTGGTCCGGCCGTGGCCAATCAGCGACGCGGGATTTCCTGGATGGACAGACAGACGGGATAAGCCGATTATATAGTAGATGGTAACGGTGTGGGCCCTTAAAAAATATCTGTAATCTGAATCCCGAAATTTACAGGCTCATTAATCACTCAAAAAAAACAAAAAAAAAAAACAATGTCCATATCCTGACTTTGGATGCTGACTTGCGTTATGACTGCCTTTTTTTTTTTTTTTTTTGTTGTTGTACTTTGTGCTTTTTTTTTTTAATGAAAACTATAAAAATGCGGTGAAAAGTTTCATGTGTGAACATCGGGTAAAAGAACAGAGCGGCAAGTGATGGGAGATCCTTCTCGTGTCCTTTCACCACCCATGTGCCAGGTCACATTGACTAACATGTTTCCATATAACACTACGATTATTCCTGTAAGCTCCAGCTTCCCTCACAGGACTATGAGCCATAGCAGTAGTTTTTTTATGATCTGCAGAAATATTCACAGTAACAATGGTCTCATCCATGTACTAAGTCCTTGGCGGTAGCGGATAAGAGTTTATCATAGTCATCTCCAGTACTCCTCGCCTGGGTTCGTCATCCATTCTTTGTCAGCTCCACACTTGGCTCAGTTAGGCCACGTTCACACCTTCAGTATTTGGTCAGTATTTTACCTCAGCATTTGTAAGCCAAAGCCAGGAGTGGGTGATAAATACAGAAGTGGTGACGTGTTTCTAGTATATGTTTCCTCTGACTGTTCCTCACCTGGTTTTGGCTTACAAATACTGAGGTAAAAAACCTCACCAAATACTGCACGTGGCCTTAGGCGTTTGGCCGATAGCGAGCCGAGCTGTTAGTTAAGGAGAAGAGAGTGGAACCAAACATGGAGAACACTGATGTCCTCACCCCCATGATGGCCGCCCCAGTGCACATTAGCATATACATCTAGAGTGGGATTTCTTCGCAATGAAGGAACCCCTAGGGGCCATACAGGGATCCGTTGCCGTAATCTTCTATTGGCGAGACCTACACTGCCATATATTGTATAAACTTCAGCACAGTTTCTGTATAAATTGTATAGGGACGGTGCCTGTATTGGTGATGTTCGTTTGGCCAGGTGCTTTTTGAAGGGGCACTATACATGGCGCTCAAGTCTGCTGTCATGTTTCTCCTCCATTTTCTGTTGTTTCACAGTAAGTGCTTTGTATTACCAAAGAGGAACCAATGGTATTTGTTGTAGTCCTGTCTGTGACTACTAATGGGCACTAAGGACCCCCCAGATAGTTTTAGGGGTATAGTGCCATCAATGTACACGCAGTCAGGTGCTTCGCCTGGATCCTTAAATAAGCCGCTGCCGTTAATGCAAGTGAGCTGGATATTTCATACCCAGTGCGAATGCAGCAGAAAACATGGAGTCCGCCGTGGTTATTAAACAGCATGTTCATTATTATCAAAGATTAGCTCAACTGAATAACATTGGGTTTAATCTGTGAATGACGCCACTGCTCAGTCCGTGGCATAAATCCGAGTCTTGGCTTCGGAGTCCAGATGCAGAATCCGAATTCACCATATGCTTAACAAATCAGTCTCGTGTGAACATTAACCTATGGCGCTCCGTGACAATGCTGCTAGGGGGGCTTGTCTGTATGTAGTTGACATTAGCACTAATTACTTTTGCTGAATCAGTGATTGACGTGTACCAGTTGCGTGACATTTCAGAATAAGGCTGTGTTCACATTATGTAATACACCGTGGCACCAACACTACCTGACGCACCCTATTGACTTTTTATGAGGTCTCTTTGATTCTGCAAAGGGCTGTGCCAGCCTGAAATCCTCATCTGCTCCTACGTTAGACTGAACCGCCGCTGTCCGCAATGATCTGAGTAACGGCGCCGCCATCTGGACTGGAATCGCTCTCTGTAACCTAATGAACTGTGCCGAGTTTGATTGCAAATCAAATAAAATGCCGAGCTGTCACCATGTTGTAAATCCGACTGATTTTATAACGTGTCACTGCTCTGGGTTGGTACGAAAGTCGTACTCTGTGCCCGAAAACTGTGTAAGAGGACGTCCTACTGAGCAGGAAAGTACCGCAGCCAGGTTATTTGCAATGTGTAGAATTCGGGTGGTTTTGTCGGTAGCCATATTCCCTGCCATCCTCAATACTAGGGAAAGATGAGACGTTTTATCCTCATGTTTGTTTCCTAGAAAGCTAAACTCAAATTAAAGTCCATTGTACCAAACAACCCCATCAGGCCTCGTGCACTTGGGCTCAGAGCCTATAACCATTGGCAAGCAAATGTGCCACCCTATTATACCTCCATATGGCGCTGTATTATGGGGAGAAAGGGAGCAGGGGTAAAGGTATGGTTTATTAACATCCATTTTAGAAATCCAGCTAAGCAGGTGTTCTCTTTCTTATGCCATCTAATGGGTGTTAATAAGCCATAAGAAAGAAATGATCCAGCTCCCAGGACGCCGAGTATTTCTAAAACTTTTAACATGGATAAAACTGAACTCCTCTTTCCGCCATCTCATTCTACCCACCCGCCAACTGACCTATCCATTAAAGTCAATGGCTGCCCACTCTCCCCAGTCCCGCAAGCTCGCTGCCTTGGGGTAACCCTTGACTCTGATCTCTCCTTCAAACCACATATCCAAACCCTTTCCACTTCCTGCCGCCTCTAACTCAAAAATATCTCCCGGATTTGCACATTCCTCAACCATGAATCTGAAAAAACACTAGTGCACGCCCTCATCATCTCCCACCTTGACTACTACAACCTCCTGCTCTGTGGCCTCTTTTCTAACACTCTCACACCCCTCCAATCTATCCTAAACTGTGCTGCCCAACTAATCCACCTGTCCTCCCCGCTATTCCCCGGCCTCTCTTCTCTGTGAATCCCTTCACTGGCTCCCCATCGCCCAGAGACTCAAGTTCAAAACCCTATCCATGACATACAAAGCCATCTACAACCTGTCTCCTCCATACATCTGTGACCTAGTCTCCCAATACATATCTGCACGCAACCTCCATTCCTCACAATATCTCCCTCTCTACTCCCCTCTTATCTCCTCTTCCCACAATCACATACAAGATTTGTCCCGTGCATCCCCCCTACTCTGGAACTCTCTACCCCAACACATCAGACTGTCACCTACCGTGGAAACCTTAAAAAGAAACCCGAAGACCTACCTCTTCCGACAAGCCTACAACCAGCAGTAACCACCGCTCCACCATACCGCTGCACGACCAGCTCTACCCTCACCTACTGTATCCTCACCCATCCCTTGTAGACTGTGAGCCCTCACGGGCAGGGTCCTCACTCCTCCTGGACCAGTCGCTGACTCGTTTTTGTTCAAATCACTGTACTTGTTGTTTGCTATGTATACTGCCTTTTCACGTGTACAGCGCTATGGTATTAATGGTGCTATAATAATAAATAATAATAATAATACCAAGGTTAAGAACATGTGTTGTTTGAAACGCGTCTGGTAAATTGTATATCTTCCTCCCCATGTTCCCCCTTTTTCTTCCATCATGGATGATGATTTTATATATTCATGAATACTCGTTGGATACTTACCTGTTTTTTTAAATAGTTTGGAATAAAGAATCTACACGTTTTGACTAATGCTCGGCGTCCTGGGCAGGGCTGTGGAGTTGGTAAGCCAAACCTCCGACTCCTCAATTTCCATGACACCGACTCCCTCATACATGGCTCATGTTTAAGTGATAAATTTACTGTAGCACAGATTCATCTCAGCTAAAAGTCTAGACCCTTAGATCAGGAATAGGACAGACATTTATAGGACATTTCATAACTTTCCCAAATTCTTATGAAAAAATATTTCCCACAAACTGCATTGAACTACTGTACACAATTTATTATATATTTTAGGAGTCGGAGTCTGTACATTTTATACAGACTCCGACTCCACAGCCCTGGTCCTGGGAGCTGGATCATTTATTTTTTATGGCTTATTAACACCCATTAGGTGGTATAAGGAAGAGCACACCGGCTTAGCCCAGGCTCACATAATATAAAAGTATAAAAGGTTATCAGTTGCAACTAGAAAACTCACGTAATTTTTTTCTCACTTGTCATCAGCCCTTAAAGCAGTTTCTGGTTATTTTAATAATTTCAATTTCTGATTATTTTAAACGGAATCTGTCAGATGATTTTTTAGTAGGATACTAATAGTATCCTGACATAGGGCTTGGGCAGCCCTTTCAGAATATGTAACATGAATTGCTGTATCTACTGCCATTTTCTTGCTGTAAGCACCCTACCCCCACCCATAATCCATCCAAACCCCCTCGCCGGTGTCAGTGATAGGGAGAGGTTTGCTCATGTGAGATGCCCCCCTAGGTCTGCACATGCGGGCTTTCATTTATTCCTATACTGTCATTTACGATCACTGGCACCGGTGCAGAGGGGTTGGCGGGTGTAGGGGTGCAGATTTACTTTTGGATTTACATACGCAGGACTAGCCGGCACGCGACTCTGAATTGGCCGGAGCTTACAGCAAGAAAACTGCAGAAGCTACAGCAATAAAAAGGAGATTTTTGTGTACTCACCGTAAAATCTCTTTCTCTTAGCCTCTAATTGGGGGACACAGGACCATGGGTGTTATGCTGCTGTCCACTAGGAGGCGACACTATGCATAATCTGAAAAAGATTAACTGTGGCTCCTCCTCTGCAGTATACACCCCTGGATGGCGTCAGCCTTCTCCAGTTTTGTGCAAAAGCAATAGGAGGAACGTAACATGGATAACATACCATGCCTATAAGAAGGCAACTATGTACGAGCTCAAGAAAAAAACAATATGAGAACTCAACATAACAATGGCCCGGAACGGGCAACAGGGTGGGAGCTGTGTCCCCCAATTAGAAGCTAAGAGAAAGAGATTTTACAGTGAGTACACAAAAATCTCCTTTACTCTGTCGCCTCATTGGGGGACACAGGACCATGGGACGTCCCAAAGCAGTCCCTGGGTGGGAGGCAATGGACGAATATTGTGTAGACAGACCCCTACAATTGGGACACTGCCGCCTGCAGGATACATCTACCCAGGCTCTCGTCTGCTGAGGACTGGGCATGAACCCTGTAGTGTTTGGTAAACGTGTGTAGGCTAGTCCAGGTGGCTGCCTTACACACTTGTTGTGCCGAGGCCTGGTGCCTAATGGCCCAGGAGGCTCCTACCGCACATGTAGAGTGTGCCGTAATACCTGCTGGAAGAGGAGAATTTTTGAGGCGGTAGGCCTCTTGTATGGTGGATTTGATCCACCTGGCAAGGGTAGCTTTAGAAGCTGGTAGACCCTTGCGGCCGCCTTCCAGAAGAAGGAAAAGAGAATCAGACTTCCGGAAGGGCGCAGTCCTAGACAAATAGATATGTAATGCCCTGACAAGGTCAAGCGTATGCAGAGCCTTCTCCACTCTATGAACCGGGACCGGACAGAGGGATGGCAGTGAAATTTCCTCATTGAGGTGGAAGTTGGAAACAACCTTTGGAAGGAAGGATGGGACCGTATGGAGAACTACCTTGTCCTGGTAAAAAGCCTGGAAGGGTTGGAAGGAGTACTGTGAGTTCAGACACCCTGCGTAGCGAGGTGATTACCACTAGGAAAACCACTTTCTGGGATAAAAGGCGGAGTGAGACTTCCCTAGGGGGTTCAAAAGGTGTTTCCTGCAATGCTGTCAGCACCAGGTTGAGATCCCACGTTTCTAGTGGTCGTCTGTAGGGGGGAATCAATCTGGAAACCCCCTGAAGAAATGTCCTTACTTGCGGCTTGTTATGCACCTCTGAAAAAGCACTGAGAGAGCTGACACCTGGCTCTTAAGGGAGGCCAGGGACAGTCTGGCCTCCAGACCCGATTGGAGAAACCCAAGTAACCTGGGGAGGGAATAAGGGAATGGGGTCTGGTCACGAGATTCGCACCAGGTAAAGAAGGCTTTCCAGGTACGGTATTCAATCTTTTCTGAGGTTGGTTTCCGTGCCCTGATCATGGTTCCAATGACGTCAGGCGAGAACCCTGACTAGGTTAAAACCCAGGTCTCAATAGCCATGCCGTCAAATTGAGGGCCCCTGAGTTCTGGTGGTAGAACGTGCCTTGTGGCACAAGATCCGGGCGGTCGGGGAGACGCCAGGGGATGTCTGCTGTGAGCTGCACGATGTCGGCGTACCATGTACGTCTGGGCCAGTCTGGTGCGATTAGGAAGGTTGGAACTCCCTCTTGCTTGATCTTCCTCACCACTCTGGATATCAGGGGGAGAGGTGGAAAAATGTACAGGAGCTGGAACTGGGTCCAGTCCTGAACCAGGGCATCCGCTCCTAGCGCCCGCAGGTCGTGTGTTCTGGCCATGGAGTTGGAGACCTTGGCATTGAAGTGGGATGCCATTAGGTCCACGTCCGGAGTCCCCCAGCTATGGCAGATCTGGCGAAAAACTTCGGGATGGAGAGACCACTCTCCCGAGTTCATTCCTTGCCGGCTGAGGAAGTCTGCTTCCCAGTTGTCCACACCTGGAATGTGGACAGCAGAGAGAACCGAACCTGTGTCTTCCGCCGAGTGGAGAATGTGTGTCACTTTTCGCATCGCCTGGGCACTGCGGGTCCCCCCTTGGTGATTCACATATGCCACAGCCGTGGCATTGTCCGACTGTACTCTGATGTGAGAGGCTGCCAGTAAGTGATGGAAGGCTCTCAACGCCAGGAGAAAGGCATGGTCGCTTCTGCTGGGGACCACTTGCCCTGTGCTCTGTGGTGTAGGTGTACCGCACCCCAACCCGTCAGGCTCACGTCGGTGGTCAGAACCTTCCATTGACCCGTAAGAAAGGATTTCCCCTTTGTTAGTGAGGTTGGCTTGAGCCACCAGTGCAGGGACCTCCTGGTTGACGATGTCAACTGGAACTCCCTGTCAAGGGAAAAAGGGTTCCTGTCCCATGACTTGAGGATGGCAAGTTGGAGAGGCCTGAGGTGAAGCTGGGCAAATGGGACCACTTCTATTGCCGCCACCATCCTGCCAAGGACTCTCATGGGAAACTGGAGAGATCGAGGGGGTTTGCTTAGGAGGGTGCGAACTCCTAAACAGAGAGACAGTGCCTTGTCCTTGGGAAGGAGCACTAGACCCCTGAAGGTGTTGAATAACATTCCCAGGAAGGTCAGAGACTGACTCGGGGTTGGTGATAACTTTTGTAGGTTGACTAACCAGCCTATGCGACTCAGAATGTCGATTGTGATTGAGATGCTGAGCTCGCAGTCCTTGAAGGTGGGAGCCTTGATAAGGAGATCGTCCAGGTATGGAACAACTACTATGCCTCTGGAATGCAGGACGTCCATGGTGGCTGCCGTGACTTTGGTAAACACTCTGGGAGCCGTGGCGCGTCCGAACGGGAGAGCCACGAACTGGTAGTGGTCCTGGTCGATTGCGAACCTGAGAAATCTCTGATGGGCGGGCGCAATTGGTATATGCAGGTATGCGTCTTGTATGTCTATGGAGGCGAGAAATTCTCCCTTCTCCATGGACGCAATGATGGACCAAAGGGACTCCATGCGGAAATGACGTACCCGTACATATTTGTTGAGCTGTATTAGGTCCAGTATGGGCCGTACGCCGCCTCCTTTCTTGGGAACTATGAATAAATTTGAGTAGAACCCTTGGAAGCGCTCGGCCGCGGGGACCGGTACTATGACTTCTGCTTGAAGAAGTGAGGAGACCACTTGGGGGAAGGCACAAGCCTTGGCTGGCGGTTTTGGGGGAACAGACAGAAAGAGTCTGTTTGGTGGGTTGGAAGTGAACTCTATCTTGTATCCCGAAGACACTAGTTCCCTGACCCACCTGTCTTCTGTAATAGGCAGCCAGACTTGATGAAAGAGCGAAAGAAGGCCGCCTATAGGTGGGGTGTCTTCCGGAGTCCGTGAGTCATGATGAGGAGGAAATCTGAGATTTTCCTCCTTTAGACTTTGACTGGCCTGCTCTTGACTGCCAGGTCTTGTCCGACTTTTGTGTCGACCGCGAGTTGTCTCTGCGTGGGGCGCGGTTGCTATTTTGTGCTGGTCGCGAGACGGACCAGCCGGGAGAGTTCCGAAAGGATCGGAATCGAGTTAGTTACGCTTCTTGTAAGTGTGTTTGGGCTTCAGTTGGGGGAGAGAGGTACTCTTACCCCCGGTGGCGTTGGATATCATTGTGTCCAACTGTTCACCGAAAAGTTGACCACTGAGGTACGGGAGGTGCGTGAGGGACTTCTTTGAGGCTGCATCTGCTTTCCATTCCCCCAGCCAGAGGATACTCCGAATCGTGATGGCGTTTGATGCTATCCCCGCTGCACTCCTTGCAGAATCCAGAGCTGCATGAAGCATGTAATCTGCTACAACTGCTATTTGGGCCGCTTGGTCCGACAGCTCAAGGGCAGATACTTGTAGGCTAGCTTGTAAATTTTGGGCCCAAGCCAGGATGGCCTTGGCAGCCCAAACTGAGGCGAACGCGGGAGCCAGGGAGGCCCCTGCGGCCTCGAAAATTGAATGAGCCATGCGTTCTACCTGCCGGTCTGCTGTGTCCCTGAGGGTTGAGCTATCTGGCAGTGAAAGGAGTGACTGTGCTGCTAGCCTAGAGACTGGGGGATCCACTTCAGGTGGATCTGTCCATTGTTTGGTGACCTCCTGTGGGAAGGAGTACCGCGCCTCCAGATATTTGCGATTGGTAAACTTCTTCTCAGGCTGTGAGAACTGCTTTTTAAGGATCGCCTTAAACTCTGGGTGGTCAAAGAAGACCTTAGGCGGTTTCAGAACTCCTTTAAAGGAAATCTTATGTCCCAGTGTCTCCGGGGGTGGATCAGAGATGTCCAGCACCCGATGGATTGATGAGATTAGATCATCAACTAGCGCTGTATTGCTAGGGGGGATAGGGATTAGGGACCCTTCGGTTTCCTTGTCTGAGTCGGAATCACAGATGTCTTCCGAATCCTGTGTATCACTAAGGCGTCTCCTGCTGGGTGAACCGGAGCGGAGGCCTTCTCTGGTCAGTGATGGTTGTGGGGATCTGTATTGTCTGTCCCTGGCAGGGGACGGTCTAGATGAGCTGGGACTACGGTGTCTCTCCCTAGAAGGGGATGACTGTGTGGTATGGGATGACACAGATGAACGTGCCTGTGGGTCCGCTTGCGTCCTGACCTAGACGTGGATGTGCCCGTGCCGTCATGTCCCTGAGTGGAACTCTCCCTTTGCTAGGTAGTGTTCATAGCCATGGCATGACTCTGCAGAGCCTGAAGCAATGTGGATGTGAGGTTATCTATAGACGTCATAGATTGCGACATCTGAGTGACCCATTCCGGCGTGGCATTAGACACCGAAGTATTGGCAGGGGCTTCTTGGCGCTCTGGCACAGCAGTCTGGATGCAGTCCTGGCAGTGCGGGTACGTGCTGCCACTGGGGAGAGCATTACTGCAGGCTGTACAGAGTGCATAATAGCAGTCCTGCCTGGTTCTCTTGGACCTTGAGCCCGGCATAGTGCACAGGGGTGGCTATGCAGAGGGCCCTGGCTATGCAGAGGAGCTTACAGGATTCACAGCTGAGGGAGAAACTGCAGCTGTGATCTTACCCCACCAGTGTGCTTCTAGGTCCAGCGCCGAAGATCCATAGTCCTGTGCCCCCCAGAGACTGGCAGGCCTGGTCTGTATGTGCCGACCGGTAGCTGCAGGGTTAATCTTTTCCTGCAGTAGATAATGGCCGCCGGAGTATGAGGAAGAAGGTGGGCGGAGAGCTGAACAGGGCGGCAGTTTGCTGTGAAAACGCGCCCTTTCAGTCTGGATCCGCCCCTTCTATGACACTGTAGAGGGTCATATTCGTCATCCAGGGGGCGGGCTGGGGACAGAGAGGGGGTGGCGGCTTCGGCTAGGCCCGGAGCCACGGTGTAAATTAGAAACCTGATGCCCAAAGGGGCTCCAGGCCGGCGCGGAAGTCCAGGAGGGGGCCGGATCTGAACCGGACCCCGCCGGATTTAAAGGCAGTGATAGCGGTGGGGGTATCAGTGGAAGGGGGGCCCTTGAAGGGTCCCCCTGAGGCACCATAGCGCTGGTGCTGCCACAGAGACAGGGCCAGGAAGGCCTGTGTCTGTATTGTGCCATGCCTGCCTGCACTCCCCCCCGGCCCTAACAGGAGTCCGCAGCAGGGCTGGGGTCCCTGGATTCAGCTGCAGTGTGCTGGCTACTGGGAGCTGCAGATTGCTGCCTGTACAGGCCCTACCTGAGGCGTCTCAACCTAATACCCCCAGAGGGGGATTAGGGAGGGTCCTGTTGTCACCATCAGGGGGCTTTATCCTCGCCTCGACCTCAACCCAGAAACCAAAAGGAATTGGGGAAGGAGGGGGGTCTCAACTTCGAACCAGCACCCGAGGGGCTGGGGAAGGAGCGACATGGTGAATAGTCATCTCGACTTCAACTGTGCACCCCGTAATAGGGGGCAGAGGAAGGAGCCATGCCAGAAGTCTCGCAGGAGACCCACTTTTCTTCATCTGTAATCCCGTCAGAAAAAAAACGGAGTAAAAATTTTAGGTGTGCCTCCTATGCGACACTAAGCAAAAACTGGAGAAGGCTGATGCCGTCCAGGGGTGTATACTGCAGAGGAGGAGCCACGGTTAATATTTTTCAGATTAAGCATAGTGTCACCTCCTAGTGGACAGCAGCATAACACCCATGGTCCTGTGTCCCCCAATGAGGCGACAGAGTAAGTTACATACGGCTCGTGCAGCCTTATCCGACTATTTCAGGGTACTATTAGTATCCTACTAAAAAAAAAAAATCACCTGACAGATTCCCTTTAAGAATTGTGCTGTACACCCGATTATGCAACTTGGTAACATAGATAGAGATTAGAACATTGGCCTTTAGATTTCTTACTCCGTGAAGCCCTTGTAGCACCATAGGACAGGAGCGCACTGCTGTCTATCAGTGGCTGCTGATGGTTGGGCATATGACCAGACAACTTTTAGGATAATAAAGGTGTAGTCCAGCACTCACGAAAATCTTATAAAAAACATTATTTAATTGGGCCACAAAAAGTATGACTGGACAAAAGGTTAAAAGTCAAGAATAATCAACACGTGTCAAGTGAATAGACAACAGGAGAACTCAACTTTGTCTCCTTACAAACATTTTTTTGCAGCTCTTTAGCTTCACTGTATTGCAACAATATTGCAACCCTGTTTGCCTGTGAGCTGGAAGCTGAGAGGAGCCTGCAGATGTGTGAGGTATAATCGCACACAGCTCTGCAGAGAGATCAGGAGAGCGGCCATTACACATCACACTCGTAACTCCCCTTCATGTATAATAATCTCTGGAGACAGAGTTATCTTCCAGGCAGCGTCCTCCCCATAGTTAATACACAAAAAAAGAATATATTGACTCATTTTAGATGTAATCATTCGTTATAAATTGTGGAGGCACCTTATAATCAACATATCACAACTATTACCACCAATCAAGAATAAAAAAAATGCAAAAATATAATATTTGTTTGAAGGTATTATAAAGTTTATTATTCCAAAGGCACACACAAAAACAGAAACCCTATAAGACAGACCCTAAAAACCCAATTTAAAATGATTGTGTGGTTCCAGATGACAGCAATTATATGCCATCAGTGATTGGAATAGTATAAGTGGCACATTATATATATATATATATATATATATATATATGTATATACCGTATTTTTCGGGGTATAAGACGTACTTTTTTCCTCCAAAATTTTGGAGGAAAGTGGGGGGTGGGTGGTGGATGTGGGGAAGCTGGGAGCGGCGGAGGAGCGGGGCACAGAAGGCAGCAGCCGTCTGCTACCGCCTACGCTGTGCCCGCTGCTAAAGAAAATTAATACTCCCTGCTCCCCACGCCCATGGGCGTGGAGAGCAATGAATATTCATTTTCCTTAATAGCCAGCACACCCATGGGTTGTAGTGAAAATTCATGGTCTTTAATAGAGGGCACACTGACCGCAGAGCGCAGCAGGAGCCACGCTGTGGGTACAGTGTGCCAGCTATTGAAGAGAGTGAATGGTCACTGCTCCCCACGCACAGAGTGCCGGCGCAGGGAGAAGTGATTATTCTGGCACAGCTCTTCACTGTGTGAGGGCGCATGGCAGGGACGCCATGCGCAGCTCACAGAGTGTTGGCAGCAGAACAGGACGCAGCGCTGGAGGAGAGAGGAAGTGAGTATGATTGTTTATTTTTTTTTGTGGGCAGCATGATGGGGATCAGGGGGTGCCAAGCATACCAGGATGGGGATCAGGGGGTGCCATGCATACCAGGATGGGGGAATCAAGGGGTGCCATGCATGCCAGGATGGGGGTATCAAGGGGTGCCATGCATATCAGCATGGGAGATCAAGGTGTGCCATGCATACTAGGATGGGGGGAATCAAGGGGTGCCATGCATAACAGGATGGGGGATCAAGGGGTGCCACACATGCCAGAGTAGGGGATCAAGGGGTGCCATGCATGCCAGGATGGGGGATCAAGGGGTGCCATGCATACCATGATGGGGATGAAGGCCACGTATACCAGGATGGGGATGAGGGCCACATATACCAGGATGGGGATGAGGGTCACGTATACCAGGATGGGGATGAGGGCCACATATACCAGGATGGGGATAAGGGCCACGTATACCAGGAAGGGGGGGCCATACATACCAGGATGGAGGTTATTAACAGAATTGGAGGACATTACTCCAATACCAGTGCCATGCATGCTAGGATGGGGGATCAAGTGGTGCCATGCATACCAAGATGGGGGAATCAAGGGGTGCCATGCATGCCAGGATGGGGGATCAAGGGGTGCATGCATGCCAGGAAGGGGGATCAAGGGGTGCCATGCATACCAGCATGGGAGATCAAGGGGTGCCATGCATACTAGGATGGGGGGAATAAAGGGGTGCCATGCATAACAGGATGGGGGATCAAGGGGTGACATGCATGCCAGGATGGGGGATCAAGGGGTGCCATGCATGCCAGGATGGGGGATCAAGGGGTGCTATGCATGCCAGGATAGGGGATCAAGGGGTGCCACGCATGCCAGAGTAGGGGATCAAGGGGTGCCATGCATGCCAGGATGGGGGATCAAGGGGTGCCATGCATACCATGATGGGGATGAAGGCCACGTATACCAGGATGGGGATGCGGGCCACATATACCAGGATGGGGATGAGGGTCACGTATACCAGGATGGGGATGAGGGCCACATATACCAGGATGGGGATAAGGGCCACGTATACCAGGAAGGGGGGGCCATACATACCAGGATGGAGGTTATTAACAGAATTGGAGGACATTACTCCAATACCAGTGTCAGCAGCAGACCTCCTCCCCCATAACAGTGCATCATGACCACATTTTTTGCTTAAATTTTTTTTCTATTTTCCCCCTCTAAAACCTAGGCGCGTCTTATGGTCCGGTGCGTCTTATAGTCCGAAAAATACGGTAGTTATTAACAACCATGATTTTTTTGAATATAGTACATGATTACACCCAGAAAAAGATTTACCAAAATTACATATATACAGCAAATACCATAAATAGACAATCAAAAAATCTGAGCATTTCATATATTTACACACCCATAGTTATTTTACCGATAATGCCACAAAAGGGTACAAACAAATAGTGCAATCATAAAGAGATTGCCCAATAACTAACAATACTCCTATATCTATAGGGCCACCATCAAAAATAGTTAGTAGTAATGACCTAGAAGCTAAAAAACATGTGCCATAGTGCTGAACCACACTTCCTTCGTACCACAACGCATTTTTCGCGTTCTTCTTCGTCATTTGGCACTGAGGCAGTGTTAGATTTGGACTTTTATAATGGATAGGGATATAGATTACCTGTAAACACTCCACGAAACCGTCGTCCCCATAGTCTGGAAGAGGTCATTTATATAAAGTGATAAACGAGGATTTATCATCAAAGACATTTGATATGAGACATACAGCGAGGACTTTTTTTCAGCAGTCTATAACCTGTATGCCCATATTAAAGAAGCACTCCTCCTCCCATCAAAGTTTTTATCCTATTAATACATTGCAGTCAGCATATTATGTAGAACTGTGTACTTACAATTGCTCATTTTGCCTTTCTACACAGTTAATTCTTCTTTTCATTAGGTCTATGACATCACGTGATTAAAAACTGACTAGCGGAATATTTCTAAGCTCTTTGTAGAAACAGGAGGTCAATTTTCTCTGCAAAAGTCTTGAGTCGCTGCTAAAGTCCCTGGCAGGGAGAGGAGGGTGCAGAGGGGTCAGGAGTTGAAGAGGGGAATGATAAATGCAGGGACAAGAGACTTCCTGTTTCTACATAGAGCAGAGAAAAGAATTTCCTGGTAGAAAGGCAAAATAAGAAATTGTAAGTACACAGTGCTGTATAATATGATGATTGCAATATATAAAGATAAAAACTTTGATGGGAGGAGGAGTGCTTCTTTAATAGTTTAGATAGGTCAAATGTGGTGATTCTCTTTGCGCTATATCCGTGCGTAAAGCGAGCGGGAGGCAAGAGGGAAAACAAGCAGGTGCAAAGGTGTAGTTAAAGCACTGGGTGGTTGTACTTAGTTTGAACAGTCATTCTGTGCTGACAAGGTTGATATAAAACCCAATGAACCAGCAAAACACTCGTTCATCAGTTGAAATTATCTTTTTCACAGTACAAAAAAAATCCTCGTTCTTGGCGGTTGCATCGTGCAGTGTAGACAGGACTTGTACAGCTGACAACCATGGTAGCCTGTGTGTACTGAGCGGTCAATGAGTGTGCATCGTTTGCTTTTGTCTGCCTGTATAAACCGGCATTTAAACAATCGCCAATTGATTAAAGGTTTACTGAATGGCGGTCATATCTTGCTGCCGGTCGGCCCGTGTAAATGGACCCTTATCCTATTATCTGCAAGGGAAACCAGCGCAGCTTCTCAGTCCATGCACCAAAGATATTTGATCCAGGAGCTTCAGCACATACGTGCCACTGATGAGCTGGTGAACCAAATTCCAGTGGAGGTTTCTGATGCACAGGCCTGGCACACGTCCCTTCCATGTCATGTACATTTCTTTAAAGGAACTCATGCAAAAAAAATAAGACCAAGGAGGGAATTTACTAAATGACCATATCCAGACATCAGTGCTTGTTGTCCATGTTTTCCATGGCTGGCATACAGACACATAGGCTACAGGATTATTTACAAGCCCAATTTCTTTTTTCCACCTAAAAAAAAGATTTGTAGACTCCTCCAACTCTTGTTTGGTGCGCAGGCCTCATTCACATGAATGGGTCCTCAAAAATGACAAAACAGCCCAGCGATGACATCTATACGCTGTCCACACTTCCTTAGCTAGCAGCCAAAAACCTCATCACAAAGCCTCCATATTTCACAGTAAAGCCTAAGGCTGTGTGCCCACGATGCGGTTTTGGTGCGTATTTGCAGCGCGTAAACACTCCAGAAACGCATTGCATACCTTATCCCATGACTTCCTATGACATTCTGCAAGTTCTGTGCACATGGTCCGTATTTTTTCTGCGCAGATTTTACTCGCAGAAAAAATACGGACATGACGAATTCTTGTGCGTTTCTGCATGCGTATCTGCCTATACAATGCATTGGAAAGGCAGTGTGCCCACGATGCGTTTTTCTAGCGTTTACGCTGCAGAATTTCTGCAGCGTAAACGCTTGGTAAACCTTCCCCCATGGTCTCCAATGCAATTACGCACTGTCAATGCCCATGCTGCGTATTTTTCCGCAGTGTTTATGTTGCGCTCAAAAATCCGCAGCATGTCCATTAATTTTGCGGACACGCAGCGTAATCCCCGCCATTGACTTGCATTAGAACGCACCAATTCCGCAAGACTGCATCTGTACTTGCGTAATTGGCGCGTTCTAATGTGCGGATGGTACCCGGGTGTAGAGGAGAGTCTCATCCAGACCTGGGTACCATAGAATCTGTAAAAAAAAGAATTTAAAATAAAAAATAAAGTTTATACTCACCTTCCGATGTCCTCCAGGTGTTTTGTCCACGGCGTCCGGTCTCTTGCAATGTTCACGCTGTTGTGAAGGACTTGCCATGACGTCACTGAGTCATGTGACCCATCACATGACTCAATGACGTCACCGCAGGTCCTTCACAACAGCGCGAGCATTGCAAGAGACAGGACGCAGCAGAGATGACACCGGGAAGACACCGGAAGGTGAGTATAATCTTTTTTTTTTTTTTTTACCATTCTTATTCTTTTTTTTAACTATTACTTGGTCACACAATATAAATCCATGCCGGTTGCATGGATTTATATTGTGTGACCAACTTGTCAAGCAGTTTTCCAAGTGATGGTCAAAATCGCTTGGAAAACTGCTTGAAAAAATGCATGTGAAAACGCATGTAAAAACGCTGAAAAAACGCTTCTCTCTGGCAGAAAAAACGCATGTAAATCTGCATGTAAATCTGCATGCGTTTTTTTCTGCCAGAGAGAGACAAAAACGCTCTGCATCAAATCTGCTACGTGGGCACATAGCCTTAGCCTTACGCTGACATCTGTTCTTTTTTTTTTTTCTTCTTCTATGTGAATTACAAAAAAAACAATAGATTTCCCTCAGTCTCCTGTATCTGATTGTCAGCAGTGTTTGGTCGGTGTATACACAAGACCAGGCAGCGGAATTCACTGAACGTTTATCCAAAGAGTTGTGTGTGACAATCTATCGGATCACGCGACTTTTTGCTCTAAAAGTGCAACAACGAAAAAAGCTAAATGATAACAAGAGAGAGCAGTTTTCTTTTTGCACAAAATTCATTAACCTAATTCTACCATTTTTTAAGAATTTGGAGGTAAAAATCGCAACAAATACCAAAAGACAAAAAAAGAAAAGTGACATTAAAAAAAAATGCAATTGATGAATCCAGCTCTAGCTAAAAAGATGATAACAAATTGCAAGCTTTCCAGACTACTCCGGCTTCTTCATCAGGCATAGAAGAGACCTGAGTAGTCTTTAAAGCTTTCAATTTGTTACCGCTTTTTCAGTTAGCCATTAAAAGGTATCAACCACTGAGGACTTTCAAATCTAAAGATTTTTCTATCTACTGGCTAACACGGTACAAAGATTTATATTTTTCCTAGACTTCTATGGGTGATTTTGTTCCTTAACTCGGATCAAAAACAGACATGTCGGCGTGATTTCTTTTTGTGGACACATGGACCACAAAAACGCAGACAAAGCCCCATAGACTGCAATAAATATGTATTGTTAAAAACGGACGTCTGAATGAGCCTCAAATCTTTTCACACGTGATTGTGACCCTGCAGCAAGAAAAAAAAAAGTCTTATGTAAATGAGATGCACAGGATAAGATTACATTCACAAGCCGCTCTGTTTTTCTGAAAGACGCACACTAGCCAGACAATCAACAGGGAAATTATACGCATTTGTTAATGAGTTTTTAGCAATAATCCATTTTGATCTTGTCGTCGCCACGTAATGGAAAGGAAACATGTACAGGAAAGAGTGACGCAGACACATATACATATATCTGAGCAGAACTCATGGGTATATAAAGGTTTTTACTATGGGTTTATGGGTGCATGCGAGACATCGGTCTGCACTCAGATGTCATCCGAGTGCAGTTCGACATCTGCAGAGTCAGACAATGGAGAAGTTGGAGAAATTAATTTCTCCTTACCTGTGCTGTGATCCCCTCATGCAAGAGAATCGGATCACAGTAGACTGACACTCTGATCAGAGTTTGAGCCGAGTGTCATTACCACAATCAATCTCTCTGAAAAAAATCAGTAACCCAAGTGCCGAGGTTACGGCACTACAACTTATAAGGGGCCAGGCTGGGGTTACATGGCGACTAACCGCGAGATGTCGCTGCGGCATCACAGCACAATACAAGTGAATGGCGTCACAGTGCGATCTTGGAGGTACTGCGGCCGCGACAAGCAAGTTGAAGAAAATACAATGAAGCTGAACTTCATAGAAGTCTCGGGGTCGCAACGTGGCTCCAGTCACTTGTGTTGTGCTGTGATCTAGCAGCAACACCAGAGAACTTTGGTCGCCGACAGGCGTCACAGCCAAAATCACTGCGTAGCCCCGACCTCGTGTCTACCACATACAGCAATCACTGCACCGCCAGGAAAAAAACTGCACTATGTGTATTTATACTGAAGGGTCTGTGACCTGGAGCCTTGTGCTCACAAGAAAGTACATCAAGGTGGTGCGTCTTATTGGATCTGGGAAAACACAGAGATGAATAGGCCCTAAATCTGCATGTTTTGACAAGTGATTTTGACCCTGGAGCAATCAATAAAAAAAAAAAATAGTCTCATGGAAATGAGATGCACAGGATAGGGCTATATTCACAAGTAGCTTTATTTCATCCGTTTTTTTTTTCTGCATGAAAACCGCAGGCTATGGCCAGAAAACTGCAAGGGGAATTTTGGGGGGTTTTTTTGGTGCATTTTTTTATTTGATTTTTAAGTCATTTTGATGTCAATGCTGAAAAACTGAAATAAAATCTCTGAAAGAATTGATTTGCTGTGTTTTTTTTTTTTAATGTGTCATGCACAAGGTGAATGGGATTTTTGAAAAATGATTCATTTTGCTGTTACTGTAAAATACTGTTTTTTTTTCTGTATGAAAAATAGAATAAAAAATGCAAAGTGTGAATAAGCCCTAAAAGCCACAGAAAAATGGGGAAAAAAAAACGCACAATTTGATGTGCAGAATCAAGTGTGGACCTTCAGGGTGAAGGGCTGAGCACATCTATATAGAGGAGACTGTGTATGCAATCCCCCCACACTGCTGCGGGTCGTCACCGAGGGTCTCACAAGATGCGCCAAAGATACGTCGTGTGTGGACGAACCTCAACATATAGGAGCCGCGTTCCCACGATCAGCTTTTGGGGAGTTTTTGATGTTGCAGACTTTCTGCATCTATTAAGTAAGAATACGCAGCGTAAAAAACTCACCAAAAGCTCATCGTGTGAACGCGGCCTTAGATTTCAATGTCACATCTGGCTCCAACAAAACAAAAAGGCACAAAAAAGTGTAAAGTACATCACTTGATGCTATAACAACCTCTAGCATAATGGCTCAGAATAATGTATAAAAAATATACTAATAAAATATTAGATTTTCTAGTTTTTCCCCGTAAGCTTTGTTATTAAAGTGCTGTGCTATAATAAAATCATTGAGCAGAGCCCTTTAATTGTAAAGCATGGAAAAAAAAACATTATATGTGAAAAATAACGCAGGGTCCTTCTGACACATACACACACAGACTACACAAACGGTGATATGACAGCTCACACAGCGGGGTCCCGCCCACTGTCACTGGCTCCGCCCACTGTCACAGGTCCCGTGGTCATGACGTCAGCACAGGTCCTGTAGCCGTCCCGGTGCGGGGAATGTGGAGGGCAGGCATGGCGCAGGAGATCGGGAGAGCGCTCACCATAGTGCGGGAGCAGCTGCAGCAGGCGGCCGCCCGGAGAGCCGAGGTGAGCCGCACCGACTCTTACAGCACCCGCAGCACTTTACAGCCGCTGCTTCCCGGGGCATGCTGGGAGATGTAGTTTCCTGAGCTGTAGTGGTTGTGTAGCCCTTGTGAAGCTTCCACAGTGCTGCTGTAGGGGTGCAGGCACCGTAAAGTGAGACTGAGAGCAGGTTACTGCGGAGACATCACATACAATAGTAATGGTGGCACAGCTGCACATACACACAGTAATCATAACTGTCTCCAGCACTGGGGGTCTGTAATGAGGCTCTGTCTGCCCCCCTCCTCTCACACAATATTAGAGTACACACACCAGGGGTGTAACTACAGTCTGAAGGACCCCGATGCAAGATTTGGACAAGGGAGCCCCTTATCCTGGTATATACAGGTGCATCTCACTATATTAGAATATCATTAAAAGTTAATTTATTTCAGTCCTTCAGTACAAAAACTTAAACTCATCTATTATATAGAGTCATTACACACAGAGTGATCTATCTCAAGTGTTTATTTCTGTTCATGTTGATGATTATGGCTTACAGCGAATGAAAACACAAAAGCCATTATCTCAGTAAATTAGAATAATTATAAAAAAAAACACCTGCAAAGGCTTCCTAAGCATTTAAAAAGGTCCCTTAGTCTGTTTCAGTAGGCTCCGCAATCATGGCGAAGACTGCTGACTTGACAGATGTCCAGAAGGCAGTCATTGACACTCCACAAGGTACCAGAGTTACAATTTTCATTTGGAAATCAAGGTCTCAGAGTCTGGAGGAAGAGTGGAGAGGCCACAATCCAAGCTGCTTGAGGTCTAGTGTGAAGTCTCCACAATCAGTGATGGTTTGGGGAGCCATGTCATCTGCTGGTGTAGGTCCACTGTGTTTTATCAAGACCAAAGTCAGCGCAGCCGTCTACCAGGATATTTTAGAGCACTTCATGCTTCCCTCTGCCGACAAGCTTTTTGGAGATGGAAATGTCATTCTCCAGCAAGACTTGGCACCTGTCCACACTGCCAAAAGTACCAATACCTGGTTTAAAAACAACAGTATCACTGTGCTTGATTGGCCAGCAAACTCGCCTGACCTTAACCCCATAGAGAATGTATGGGGTATTGTCAAGAGGAAGATGAGACGCCAGACCCAACAATGCAGACGAGCTGAAGGCTGCTATCAAAGCAACCTGGGCTTCCATAACACCTCAGCAGTGCCACAGGCTGATAGCCTCCATGCCACGCCGCATTGATGCAGTAATTGATGCAAAGGAGCCCCGACCAAGTATTGAGTGCATTTACTGAACATACATTTCAGTAGGACAACATTTCGGATTTTAAAAACATTTTTCAAGTTGTTGTTATAAAGTATTCTAATTTACTGAGATAATGACTTTTGTGTTTTCATTCGCTGTAAGCCATAATCATCAACATTAACAGAAATAAACACTTGAAATAGTTCACTCTGTGTGTAATGACTCTATATAATAGATGAGTTTCACTTTTTGTATTGAAGAACTGAAATAAATTAACTTTTTGATGATATTCTAATTTAGTGAGATGAACCTGTATCTCCCCCATCCTGGTTTATACACTGCTCAAAAAAATAAAGGGAACACTTAAACAACAGAATATAACTCCAAGTAAATCAAACTTCTGTGAAATCAAACTGTCCACTTAGGAAGCAACACTGATTGATAATCAATTTCACATGCTGTTGTGAAAATGGAATAGACAATAGATGGAAATTATTGGCAATTATCAAGACACCCTCAATAAAGGAGTGGTTCTGCAGGTGGGGACCACAGACCACATCTCAGTACCAATGCTTTCTGGCTGATGTTTTGGTCACTTTTGAATGTTGGTTGTGCTTTCACACTCGTGGTAGCATGAGACGGACTCTACAACCCACAGAAGTTGCTCAGGTAGTGCAGCTCATCCAGGATAGCACATCAATGCGAGCTGTGGCAAGAAGGTTTGCTGTGTCTGTCAGCGAAGTGTCCAGAGGCTGGAGGTACTACCAGGAGCCAGGCCAGTACACCAGGAGACGTGGAGGGGGATGTAGGAGGGCAACAACACAGCAGCAGGAGGAGCACTGCCAGAGCCCCGCAAAATGACCTCCAGAAGGCCACAAATGTGCATGTGTCTGCACAAACGGTTAGAAACCGACTCTATGAGGGCCCGACGTCCACAGATGGGGGTTGTGCTCACAGCCCAACACCGTGCAGGACGCTTGGCATTTGCCACAGAATACTAGGATTGGCAAAGTCGCCACTTGCGCCATGTGCTCTTCACAGATGAAAGCAGGTTCACACTGAGCACATGTGACAGACGTGACATGAAATTCTCACCAGATGTTGGTAACAGCCCATCCAATCCACACATGCACAGAAATCAAACCATAGATGTCCATATATTAAGTTATGTATAATAATAAAAAATGACACAGGGGGAAAGTATTGAACACGTGTAGAAAGTGAGGTGCAAAAAGCCATGGAAAGTCATGATACCAGATGAAATCTATTAGTAATTGGAAAGCAATCCTGCCACTTAATGAAAAGTAATTTCAACTGATGACCTATAAAAAGGTGTCTTATTACCAAGGTGCCACACAAGAAACATCTCATGATGATTAAAGCCAGTGAGCTGTCTCAAGACCTTCGCAACCTTATTGTTGCAAAACATACTGAGGACATACAGAAGAATATCTAAACTACTGAAGAGTCATAATCCGGAAGTGGAAAGAATATAGAGATTTCAGACAGAGGAGTGAAAATAATTATCAGATTTGTCCAAGGACCACCTGTGGAGAACTACCGAAAGACCTGGAATTGGCAGGTACAATTGTTTCAAAGAAAACAATAAGTATAAGGACGCAAACACTGAGAGCGCTCTCTGCCTTCAGACTGTATTCCTAGGGGAATTATAAGCAATTTACAGCCTCCCACATTCCATATGGGACAGAAAGACAAGAGACCAGAGGATAATCTGAGGTCCTCCACCTCTGTCAGCACCTTTGGTATTCAGGGTTTCTTATCAGAGGGCTCCTGTTCCCAGCCATTACTGCCTCACCTCAGCATGGAACAAGAAGCAGTCTTAACTCTTATGATGCCAGACAGCTCAAGCCTGTAAGTCCTGCACTATCTTCTCTCTTAATGTTGGCTCCACAAGTTTCCCTGTACTTTCAATGAAGCCCACATACTCAGCAGTGCTTACTTCACAGTGGATTCTGACATGGGGAACGCCATAATTGATTTGTATATCATATGGCATCTATCCCTACTAAACAAGACATGGAGCAATATATAGAGAGGCTGGAGATCACATACGAAACTGAAATACTTTCCCTCACTTCTAGCCTGTCACAGCTCACTGACAAGATACAGAGGTTAGAGGACCATGTCCTACAAGTTGGGGGGCCATCATAATGCTCATAACACTGTATCTTCACAGCCAGCGCATAAACAGTCTGTTTAATATGGTTGATGACCAAGAAAATCTCAATTGCCTCAATAATATCCAGATAAGGGGTATACCTGAAAGCATCAATGCACAAGCGATTATCACAACCCTGCACCCATTATTCAGTAATATCCTTGCTGATCCTATTGATAAGGAGCTGGAGACCAACAGGGCGCATCGTACACTAGGCAATCATGGCCCAGATCCTGAGCATCCAAGGGACATTATCTGTCGCATACATTTTTTCCATTTAAAAGAGGCCATTATGAGGAAAGCAAGGGAGTTGGGCTCTGTTAATTTCAATGTAAAACGCATACAATTGCTGATAGATCTATCCTGAATGACACCTGCTAAAAGAAGGGTATTCAAACCACTACTTGATGCCCTCCGGGAAAATGGCCCAATGTACTCCTGAGGGTACATCTAGCAGCGATTGAGCCGAATGTCATTAGCATAATCGATCCGATTCTCTCGCATGAGAAAATCTATGCTAGTGTGGGTGAGCCCTAAAGCTCAGAGTTCATAGAAGGAGATGGGACCTGCACGATTTGAAGAGTGTTTGTGTTGAAGAATGGATCAAAATCACACCTGGGCAATGCCTGCAACTAGTTTCTCCATACAGGAGGCGTCCAGAAGCTACCATCACCAACAAAGGCTTTTATACAAAATATTAAATACATTTCAGTAAGCGTGTTCAATACTTTTTCCCTGTGTCATTTCTCAGTATTACATATAACTTAAAGAAGCACTCCTCCTCCAATCAACATTTTTATCCTATTAATATATCGCAATCATCATATTATATAGCACTGTGTACTTACAATTGCTCATTTTGCCTTTCTGCATTATTGTCTCTGCTCTATGTAGAAACAGGAAGTCTCTTGTCCCTGCATTTATCATTCCCTTATTCAAGTCCTGACCCAGCTGCTCCCTCCTCTCCCTGTCATAGACTCTTGCAGTGACTAATGACTTGTGCAGAGAAAATTGACCTCTGTTTCTACAAAGAGCTTAAAAGGATTCAGCTAGTCAGATTTTAATCATGTGATGTTATAGACTTAATGGAAAAGAGAATAATTAGTTGGATAGAAAGGCAAAATTAACAATTGTAAGTGCACAGTGCTATATAATATGATGACTGCAATATATTAATAGGATAAAAATTTTGACGGGAGGAAGAGTGCTTCTTTAATTTATGGACATCTATGGTTTGATTTCTTTGCCTGTGTGGATTGGATTGGTTGTTAACGATATCTGGTGAGAATTTCATGTCAATAGCACCTTTAGAAATATATTTACTTACAAAATTGGTGACGTGTTCAATACTTTTTTCGCCCGCTGTATGTCCATATAGTCAGTGTCAGATTGAAGAACATTGGCCCACCAGAGGATTTGATTCTGAGGGCCCACCTTTCTTCCCCACTCAAGAGCCCCATAGCCGTTGTAAGGTTTGCACCATGAACTCTCCTGAAGGAGAAGCCAGGGCCCAACGGAGGATTCTCCGGTTCTCTGGTGGGCCAGTCCATCCCTGCATATAGTGTATATCTGTTTCCATGAATGTATCCTATCCATGTGGACAATAGTAAGTGTAGACCAATGTTGCTTCCCTCCCTCAAGAAAACTACTAGGTCTTCATAAATATGGCGGTTATACCGAGCACCATATATTTCACTGGTGTGAATGCTTTACAATATCCTCCCCATCACATTCACCAGTGGTATGTGTTTTTTTGTAATAAATGGTTGGTGAGTATTCCCACAGTAGTGGGTGACCTTGTCCGTCTTCATATTGGCCTCTCTATATGCTGCAGATGACATCGGTATAATGCTGCTGTCTGTCTTTTTAGAGCCTTCCTTCTGTCCAGCCCAGACTAGTGGCAGTCAGCAAGACTAAGCCAGCCGACATGGTGATTGAGGCTTACAGTCACGGTCAGCGGGTTTTTGGAGAGAACTACGTAAGTCTGAGATACAATTTATTACTTTTTAACCAACTTTAGGGAAACTTATCAGATTTTTGCTTTTGTGATGTTGACGATCCTGATGTGCGCACCACCAGGTTTAAAGAGGGCTCAAGTTAAACCCCACCCTTAAATTTATTAGCACCGTGCCCATCTGGATCTGCAGATCTATGGAGATGGTCTTCTGCAGACTGTGGTCCTGGCTCGCTGGTGTCATGAAGCCCGGCTCAGAGTTATCCCTGGACCTGGGGATATTGTCCGGCTGCAGGAGAGGCCAATGGTTCTTCAATTAGGTGGTCCGGGCCTCACTATAATTGACTCACATTGCCGTCCCTTATCCAAAACCAACTTTTTTATTAGACGTTTGACAGTAAAATTAAAACTTGTCGTTTAATTTTATTATT
This sequence comes from Phyllobates terribilis, assembly GCF_046119375.1. Taxonomy (NCBI): domain Eukaryota; kingdom Metazoa; phylum Chordata; class Amphibia; order Anura; family Dendrobatidae; genus Phyllobates; species Phyllobates terribilis. The sequence goes on along the minus strand of NW_027362771.1, from coordinate 492,525,406 downwards.
TTATATATTGATTATATTTTATTTATTTTTAGGTTCAGGAACTGGTTGAAAAGGCGTCAGATGCTAATGTAAGATATTTTTCCATTTTGTTATTTTTACTATGACTTACAGAAAGTCCTTTTTATTAGTTATACATATTTATAATATTCTTTGTCCACGATTCATCAAAGCTTTTTGGCGTAAAATTTTGGTGCAATTCGGATTTCGGAGCTGCATCAAAATTTTGTGACTTTTGGCATTTTCACACCATTTTTTCTCAGCTCCAACAAAATGGGTGGTACAAGGGTGGTTCGCCACAGCTAGTCTAATTCCTGATTTATAGTTCAAGGACTGGAGTGAGATTTATGAAGTGGGGCACATGCCACTCGTCAGACGCATGAATCGGGAGCATCAGACTCCAGCACACCTCCTCATCAACACCAAAATCACCAGGCATGATGAATCAGAACCATTGTCTTTTAAAGGGTTTGTCCCTCGAAAAAACAGAATAGATGTTACATTTATGCCGTTAGAGCCCATGCTTCCTCTCCACTGTCATGGCTGTTGGAATGGGACGTGCAAATAAATCCACACCAACTCTGTAGCACTCAGCTCTCTATCAGATCCATACATATCAATCATAAGTGGTTACTGTGTAATTCAATACATGGTATTTATTAATTTATTTATTTTTTTGCTAAAATATCCTGGAGAGGCATATGTAAAGAAGCACTCCAACATTTATTTTTGTTATCATAAGAATGAAATAGATGCCTGATACCTGCCAATCTCGCGTGCCGGGCAGGAGTAACCCTTTAAGAGTCCATCTCTTTCTTCCCTGAGGAGAGATAATCCTACATTGTGTATAGCACTAATCACAGTGTAGGTCAGGGAGCCATGCTTTCGGGTTAGTGCATTAAGTAATTTCTTACTCCTCTTTTTATAGATATTGTCTTCCTGCCCAGAGATTAAGTGGCATTTTATTGGACATCTGCAGAAACACAGCATCAACAAGTTGATCGGTAAGTGACTTATAGGTGTGTACTGCGCTCTTGCATCTACTGCCCCACATATAGTACAAGGGCAGAGCCTCGCGCACGGACTTCATACAGAAGCCATAGACCTCCATGATCTGTCATGCCACAGCTATTCTCAGCTATGTACTGTAACAGGCTCATGGTAATCAATAGTGTGTTGTGACCAGTAATAATGCCGGGTGCAGGAGCCCATAGATGTGAATGGGAAGACACGTTATGGGATATTTTTGCATGTTGTGATCGTGCTTTTTGTTCAGGCTTATTTCATTCAAATCAATGGTGTATATAAAGAGCAGGTGCCTGCAGAAATCTCAGACACCAGCTCCAGACTTTGACTACAACCTCTGGACTTCATAGACTTCCTACCCTGAAAATGCACAGTAATGTCACTGCGCAAGAGTAATGGCAAATGTACACGAGGATGTCACAGGAAGAGGCATAATACACTGTGGTAATGGGCACAGCGATGTCACACTACAGGGGAAATGGGCACAGCGATGTCACACCACGGGGGGAATGGGCACAGCGATGTCACACCACGGGGGGAATGGGCACAGCGATGTCACACCACGGGGGGAATGGGCACAGCGATGTCACACCACGGGGGGAATGGGCACAGCGATGTCACACCACGGGGGGAATGGGCACAGCGATGTCACACCACGGGGGGAATGGGCACAGCGATGTCACACCACGGGGGGAATGGGCACAGCGATGTCACACCACAGGGGGAATGGGCACAGCGATGTCACACTACAGGGATATTAAATACTGATGTGATTGCAAACTCTACCCCTATAGTTGAGCTCCTAGGTACATGGTATTTTTACAAACCCTCTTCAGACATTTGGGAAGTAAATGCTTATACGGGTCATTACAGTAGGCACTACAGCAATGTTCCTGTATTCAATCAGAGGTGTAGGCTATATTCTGGCTGTCATACAGTGGGAGCACCTACATTATATTGTCACACTAAGTAAAATCATTCCCTTCTGAATTTGAGAACTTCTTGGAGACTGAGAAGAACATAATAAATATCTTTAACCTTAGTCTGTGCAGTTTATCATTTCACCTTTCTGTCCCCTAGCTGTTCCAAACCTTCACATCTTGGAGACCATAGATTCTGTGAAGCTTGCGGACAAGGTCAACTCCTCCTGGCAGAGGAAGGGATCGCCTGAGAAGTTGAAGGTCATGGTGCAAGTCAACACCAGCAGTGAAGAAAGTAAGGTGTTTTATAGGCTTCCGTCTCGATGAACCATTTCACGTTCTGATGTTGCCCAGTTTTCTGCCTGTGACATCCATGATCTGATACGTGTTTTCTTCCAGGCAAACACGGCCTTCCTCCATCAGACACAGCTGAGCTGGTAAAACATATCCAGGAGAAGTGCCCAGGATTGGAGTTTGTGGGTTTGATGACCATTGGCAGCTTTGGCCATGATCTCACGCAGGGTCCTAACCCTGATTTTCAGGTAAGCAGGCTGGAAAACTATGGGTTAATATTTAAAGGAAGATGTCTAAATTCCACGATTCATTAACTCACGCCTTAATAAAGCAAGTCGGTTTTCCGCAATTAACCCCTTTACAATCTATGACGTATCTATCGCATGATCGCGGGGTGCCGATGGGTTGGCATGACAACCTGGGGTCTGCAGGAGACCACTGTGGTTGTCATATCCGATCTGCTATGAGCGCCACCCCATGGCCGGCATTCATAGCAGATGATGATTTCTGCTACACGTAAGAGGGCTGAAGTCCTGCTATGTGTAACACAGACGATCGGATGATCACAGCTTCGAGTCTCCTAAGGAGACTATTAAAACAAGTGAAAAGTAAAATCTAAAAGTTCAAATCACCCCCCTTTTGCCCCATTCAAAATAAAACCATAAAATAAAAAAAAAATACAGATATTTGGTATCGCAGAATCGCCCGATCTATCAATATATAAAAAGAATTAATCCGATCATTAAACGGCGTAACGAGTTAAAAAATCAAAACGCCTGTATTACAGTTTTTTGGTCGCCACAACATTGCAATAACGGGCGATAAAAACATTGTATCTACCCCAAAATGGTATCAATAAAAATGTCAGTTCGGCGCACAAAAAATAAGCCCTCACCCAGCCCAAGATCCCGAAAAATGGAGACGCTACGGGTCTCGGAAAATGGCGCCTTTTTTTTTTTCACTTAAATAAAAAAGAACCTATACATGTTTGGTATCTGCAAACTCATAATGACCTGGAGAATCATAATAGCATGTCAGTTTTAGCATTTAGTGAACATGGTAAAAAAATAAAAATAAATAATTGTGGAATTGCACTTTTTTTGCAATTTCACCCACACTTGGAATTTTTTTTCTTGTTTTCCACTACACAATATGATAAAATTAATGGTTTTGTTCAAAAGTACAACTCGTCCCTCAAAAAACAAGCCCTTACACAGCCATATTGACCAAAAATAAAAAAGTTATCGCTCTGGGAAGAAGGGGAGCAAAAAACGCAAAAATGGAACATCCCAGGTTGGTGAAGGGGTTAAGGACCCAGAAAGTTTTTTTTCTTTTTCCTTCCTTTCTTCCAAGGGCTTTAAATGTGTTTATTCCATCGCTATAGCCGTGTGAGCGCTTGTGTTTTTGTAAGTTGTGGTTTTGAATGACACTACTTATTTTACCATATAATGTGTCGAAAAGTGGGGTTAAAAAAAAAAAACGCAATTCTAACATTATTTTTGGGGGATTTGTCTTTGTCTCGTTCATTGGGTGGTAAAAATGACCAGGCTGTATGAATCACCAGATCAATAAAATTATGGCAATACCAAATTTATAAGGTATATTTTTTTTTTTTAGTGGTTAAAAATATATATTTTCTTTTTTTTGTCCATAATGTTGCGTGAGGGGTTGTTTTTTGCATGCTGAGCTGTACCATTTTGTGGTACATAACATTTTAACCACTTTTTTAATGTAGCTTGTAGGTTTTTTTTAGGAAAGCACAGAAATTGAAAAAACAGCAGTTCTGACTTTTTTTCAATTTTCCTTTTCAGCTTTTAATGTGCATGTATATTTTGCTCTGACTTTATGGAAAGGACAATACCAAATAATTATTTTTTTTATTAGTATATTTTTTAATGGGATAAAGGCCGGTGATGTAAATGTACATTAGCAGCAATAGAGTGCACACGCTCATTAGACGCATCAATACAGAAGTTTGGGTCTGTGTCACAGGCATTGTGAAGGAATGAGGAGCAGGGGGCGCTGTGACATTGCCTACTGTGAATGGTGGATCCAATTAGTCATTGTAATCCTACCTAAGAGGATCATTAGATTTTGGAAAATTCTTCCTGGAAAAAAAAGCAGTGGCCATTGTGAAAATTGTTAGATTATTCTTTAATATAGATTTTGAGTATGAAAACAAATAAAAATATATATAGAGAGAGAGATATAACACAGAAACTTGTTAGAACCCTTAACAGATCTAACGTTATTCTATAATTGAACCAATGCCGTGTATATACATAGGGTTTATAAATGTCACTGACTTTGTCTGTTGGGTTCATTGGAGAGAAATGGACCTGTGGATTCTCTGGGTATGGTCCTTCTTCTCTTTGAGCATTTGTTCTTCTGCCTCCTCATATATAGCTGCTGCTGAAACAGCGTGAAGAAGTGTGTGAGAAGCTGGGACTGTCACCGGGCGCGGTGGAGCTCAGTATGGGGATGTCTTCAGACTTTGAACATGCAGTGAGTACACATTATACTGGTATAGTCATATAGTAGTGTTCAAAATAATAGCAGTCTAATATGACTAACCAGATTAATCACTGTTTTTGGTATAAAGTATATTACCACATGTCACACAATTTACCGGTTGGTGCAGTAGATTCTAAGAAAACCACCAGACTCCGCATTCATGATGTTTTTGAGTCTGTGTATTTGAATAATTAACTGAATGGGGCTGTGTTCAAAATAATAGCAGTGTGGAGTTCAATTAGTGAGGTAAATCATTCTGTGAAGAAACAGGTGTGAATCAGGTGGCCTTTATTTAAGGGTGAAGCCAGCACATGTTGTACATGCATTTCTCCTTGAAAGCTTGAGAAATATGGGTCGTTCAAGACATTGTTCAGAAGAACAATGTACTTTGATTAAAACGTTGATTGGAGAGGGTAAAACTTATAAAGAAGTGCAGACAATCATAGGCTGTTCAGCTAAAATGATCTCCAATGCTTTAAAATGGAAAGCAAAACTAGCGAGACGTGGAAGAAAACGGAAGACTACCATTCGAATGGATCGAAGAATAGCCAGAATGACAACGGCTCAGCCAATTATCAGCTCCAAGTTACCTGTGAGTACTATGACAGTTAGAAGACGCCTGTGTGAAGCTAATCTCTTACCAAGACGTCCCCGCAAAGACCCACTGTTTAAAAAAAAAAAAAAAAAAAGACATGTAGTGAAGGGGAAACTATTTTCAAAAGAACACATCAACTGGCCTAAAGAGAATGGAGAAACATTTTGTGGACTGGTGAAAGTCAATTTGTTCTTTTTGGGTCCAAGGGCCGCAGACATTTCATCAGATGACCCCCAAACTCTGCATTCAAGCCACAGTACACTTTGAAGAAAGTGAAGCATAGTGGTGCAAGCATCATGATATGTTTGTGTTTCTCTTACTATGGTGTCGGACCTATTTACCGCATGCCAGGGATCATGGACCAGTTTGCATATGTTAAAATACTTGAAGAGGTCATGTTGCCTTACGCTGAAGTGGATATGCCCTTGAAATAAATGGGTGTTTCAACATAACAATGACCCTAAACACATCAGTAAACGAGTAAAATCTTGGATCCAGTCCAACAAAATTGAGGTTTTGGAGTGGCCAGCCCAATCTTCGGACCTAAATCCGACAGAACACTTGTGGGGTGACATCAAAAATGCAGTTTCTGAGGCAAAGCTAACAAATGCCAAAAAATTGTGGGATGTAGTCAAAGCATCCTGGGCTGAAATAACAGGTGACAGGTGCCAGAAGTTGGTTGACTCTATGCCACATAGATGTGAAGCAGTTCTAAAAAACTGTGGTTATACAACTAAATATTAGGTTAGTGATTCACAGAAATGCTAAATCCTCAAAAAAAAAATAGCGAGTACATATTGTGAGTTTGTAAAGACAAATGCAGACACTGCTATTTTTTAGAACAGACCAATGTTCATTTTTTGTTATTTTCTGTAAAGTAGTTAAAAATTATATAAATTTCTCTTCATGTTTTGAATTAGAAAACAGTGTGCAATGTTCCAAATGCATGGAAATACTCATGTTTTTGAGCTATTATTTTGAACACTACTGTATATTGCATGTGAAAAAAACATCACTTTTGGGCAGATCAGAGGGCGAAGTGCTGGGGCCTGACCTAATGCTAGATCGGTGTCAGGTCTCCCCAACTACTACCTGCCACTTGTGGTGCTACTTACTTGGGGCCCTTTCTTCAGTGATGAATCACAAAGCTTACATAGAGGAAACTGTCTTTCACCACATATCTTTATTTTTCTCTACCCAGATTGAAGTGGGCTCTACCAATGTCCGTGTTGGTAGCACCATATTCGGGGAACGGGTTTATTCCAAACCAGTATAAGGAGAAGCAAGTGTTGCTAGCGCATAAGAAAAAATGGGATGCCTCTCTGTAAGGAAAATGTAAAATCTGATGGTCCCAACTACTGGATATCTAATATACTGATGCACAAATAGCATGGTGACTATCTGGTAGTAATGTGCTTTGTGAATGTTTATTACATATGTCGTCAAACTCACCATACGGAAAAAATATCATCATGGATTTCTGGCATAGTGCCTGCCAGTGATTGACCTAGAGGAGCTAACACTTGACGACGTGGTCTTATTTCTCATGGGTGGAGCAGTGTCTGGGGAAAGTATTGTAAATGAGCTCATTGAATGGCAGGTTACTACATTTGGGCATCTTGGAGATGTGAGCAGTCCTCATAGGTTTGTATACTAGAATTGACCAAAAAGATTTGCAGGACCCTGGTCCGGAGGCCATAAGTCTTGAGTTACTGGACCTAATGTCTGTAAGCCTCATCCTACCTTCTGGAATCCCTGGTGTCTCTTCTGGTTAGTGGGCCCGGGGTGACACACTCATGACAACACACAGACCTACTAATCAGAAGACTCACCGGGGACGCCGGCAGGTAAAGAGAGGTTTAAAGGGCTCTGAACAGTGACCATGGACTACCGACATGGCCTCTGGACCAAGGTCCTGCATATCTTTTTGCTCAACTCTACTATATACCTGGTCTTGCTTTTTCTGGGAAGTGCAGCCTTGGTTTTATGCATCTGGAAACCCATCTATGGATTCTTGCTATTCTTAAACATTTTCCCCTCAAATACAACAATAAAAAAAAAATCCAAAAATATGTAAATTTCTGGGAAAGTTTTGTGACCCTGAATACGCCCATCATTACAGTTCCTGCAGAGTTTGCCACCCCACTTTTGCCAACGCTTGAAATCACATTGTGGAGCAGGTGATGACTAGGTAAAGTCACTTTTCAGAAGTCATGAAAAACTGGACAACAGCACATGAAAAAGCTGTAATGGTAGCCAAACTGATTGATACTCCAACATCTATAGTTTGTCACAGGCCATATTCCGCAAGCATTTATAAAGCCGTACTGACTGACACTAGTAAACAGTAGGGATGTCCATTGTAGAACATTAGGACTTCACACATGAGAATAACTTAAAGACCATGTCTATTATAACTAATCTATTTTTAATTGTTACATAGCATCTAATTTAAAAAAATATGCTAATTTGTATATAGCCTAATTAAAAATCCATCATGTGTCAACAGCTGCTATGCAGACCTATGCATCTCCACGGTAACAGACTACAAACACCCTATGTAGTCTGATGCTGCTGTCATGCTGCCTTTCATCCATCTCCTGCTATACACTAATATGACATTAGTAGGTTAGTAAGAGGCTTGGTACAGATGGAAATGAAAATGACGGAAGGATCAGACTTCACAGGAATGATTTGTAGTCTGTTACCTTAGGGCTGCATCGCTCTGTCTTTAACATTTTTAATCTAAACTTCTTACAAAATTGCTTTAGTTTTTCATTTTAGATGCATTGGAACATTTAAAAAAATATCTTTTAAGATGCAGATCATCTTTCAGGTATTTATAGGATGTGTATTTTATGTTACCCCACTAATATTCCTACGAGTCCTAGTGATGTCTGCGAGTCAGACGTCAAGAACTGCCGACATTTTGCTCCTGTGACTTTGTCACAATCTCCTCCACTGCCTCAGTAAAACGCACCAGGACCAGATCACAAATCATAGATTATTTAATTTATTTCTACGTCAGACAAATGTGCCAGATTTATAGGCAGATTGTATGTAAAATGTGTAGATGTTGTAATTCATAAATGTCTCCTAGAAATAGGCAAATAATGTACAAAAGTCTCTATTTTTTCTTTATTAAAGTAATTGTGTATTCATGAAGCTGCTGTGGTTTTTCTATGTATTCACTCTCCTCCCATTGAATACAATTACTGGATTTATTGTACTGGTAAAGTAGAGCAATTCCCACAGCGACCAGTTCAATGGAAAAGCTTAGAACTTGCTCCACTTTTGCGGCGCACCAGTTTTTGTAGATCCTCCCTTAGTTTTGGCACTATAGTGATTAATGTAACTACAGTAAATAACAAAAAATAATAATTTGCAATGGTCTTTTCTGGTGAGATCTTTGAGGAGGACGCGAACATAATAATTTGTTTGTATTTAAGTAGCGCCAATATATCCTACAGCACTTTACAATTCAGAGGCGGTAGGTACAAAAAATATCAGCTATTACAGAGTCGCACAGAGTAAGAAAAGATACTACAAGGAATACAAGTAAATGTACTGGGTGTTCTCTTTATATAGATATGCAAATTGCCTCTTCAGAGAGGAAGAGGACTAGAACTCTAGCGCCACCTACAGGAAGTAGCAATCCTAAAAGTCACTATTGACCCTTTAACGAGCCTTATCACATGACTTAGGATAAAAGCCAAATCAGAATCTCAATTTGCAGACGCTGTGTTTCGGGGTATTGCCACTCATCAGTGTAAAGTGTGAGATTTGGTTTGGTTGGGTGAGAGGCGTCTGACTGGATCCAAGGCGTAATGTTTCTCCTTGAGGAGAGTGACATGTCAGATGCCTCTCACCCAGCCAAACCAGATCTCCCACTTTGCACTGACGAGGGGCAGTTCCCCTGAAACACTGTGTGTGCAAATTGAGATTCTGTTTTGGCTTTTATCCTATAGGTGCATCTCACTAAATTAGAATATGATCAAAAAGTTATTTTACTTCAGTTCTTCAATACAAAAAGTGAAACTCATATATTATATAGAGTCATTACACACAGAGTGATCTATTTCAAGTGTTTATTTCTGTTAATGTTGATGATTATGGCTTACAGCCAATGAAAACACAAAAGTCATTATCTCAGTAAATTAGAATACTTTATAACAGCAGCTTGAAAAGTGTTTTTAAAATCTGAAATGTTGTCCTACTGAAATGTATGTTCAGTAAATGCACTCAATACTTGGTCGGGGCTCCTTTTGCATCAATTACTGCATCAATGCGGCGTGGCATGGAGGTGATCAGCCTGTGACACTGCTGAGGTGTTATGGAAGCCCAGGTTGCTTTGATAGCAGCCTTCAGCTCGTCTGCATTGTTGGGTCTGGTGTCTCTCATCTTCCTCTTGAAAATACCCCATAGAGTCTCTATGGGGTTAAGGTCAGGCGAGTTTGCTGCCCAATCAAGCACAGTGGTACTGTTGTTTGTAAACCAGGTATTGGTACTTCTGGCAGTGTGGACAGGGGCCAAGTCCTGCTGGAGAATGAAATTTCCATCTCCAAAAAGCTTGTCGGCAGAGGGAAGCATGAAGTGCTCTAAAATATCCTGGTAGACGGCTGCGCTGACTTTGGTCTTGATAAAACACAGTGGACCTACACCAGCAGATGACATGGCTCCCCAAACCATCACTGATTGTGGAAACTTCACACTAGACCTCCAGCAGCTTGGATTGTGGCCTCTCCACTCTTCCTCCAGACTCTGGGACCTTGATTTCCAAATGAAATGCAAAATTTACTTTCATCTGAAAACAACACCTTGGACCACTGAGCAGCAATCCTTTTTCTCCTTGGCCTATGTAAGTCTCTTCTGGCGTTGTCTATTGGTCATGAGTGGCTTGACACAAGGAATGTGAAACTTGCAGCCCATGTCCTGGATACGTCTGTGTGTGGTGGCTCTTGAAGCAATGATTCCAGCAGCAGTCCACTCCTTGTGAATCTCCCCCAAATTTTTGAATGGCTTTTTCTTAATCCTTTCAAGGCTGCGGTTATCCCGGCTGCTTGTGCACCTTTTTCTACCACACTTTTTCCTTCCACTCAACTTTCCATTAATATGGTTGGATACAGCACTCTGTGAACAGCCAGCTTCTTTAGCAATGACCTTTTGTGGCTTACCCTCGTTGTGGAGTGTGTCAATGACTGCCTTCTGGACATCTGTCAAGTCAGCAGTCTTCCCCATGATGGTGGAACCTACTGAAACAGACTAAGGGACCCTTTTAAATGCATAGGTGTTTTTGTTAATTATTCTAATTTACTGAGATAATGACTTTTGTGTTTTCCTTGGCTGTAAGCCATAATCATCAACATTAACAGAAATAAACACTTGAAATAGATCACTCTGTAATGACTCTATATAATATGAGTTTCACTTTTTGTATTGAAGAACTGAAATAAATCAACTTTTTGATGATATTCTAATTTTGTGAGAAGCACCTGTAAGTCATGTGAGAAGCTCGTTAAATTGACTAGGATCACTACTTCCAATACGTGGCACTAGCGTTCTAGCCATCTTCCTCTCTAAAGAGACAATTTTCATATTTAATTTCCCAGAGGATCATTGCAAGGCTTAAAAGTCTCACCTTGGCATGCCAGGCTTGACATGTCACTCTATACAAGGATAAACGTTACCCCTTGGATCACAGCCTGAAGCTATAACCCGAAGGATGGAGTTAGCAGATGGAATGGTGAAGCCAGATGTAAGATGCCAGGAGCCTCTCGAGGACCGCCATACGATTGCATTAGTATCAGCTGATCTGCAGCTCATGAACTTTTACTGAGAGATAAGAAGGAGATGTCATTTAATAATTTTTGCGCCTGCACTGCTGACTGTTTTCTACTGCACAAAAGTGTCAGAGTGCAGATCATAGCCGCTAAGTGTCTTATATTTAAATATGTCGAATAAGTTTTGTTTCTTTTTCAAAGAAATCTAATATGTTGTCTTTGTTGAAACTGTAAAAAAATCCCATTTTATAGAGTTTAATATGTCCTTCTTCACGTGATGTAGGAACTGCCTGCTTTGGTTAATTGTCTGGGACTCGCTGCATCTGTCTGACCCCTCTTATAAGTAATGAATGAGGCTTGCTTTTATAGAAGAAGGAACAGAATATTTATTGTCCATAGATTATATCCTTTCTTTTCTGGGCTTTACTCCCAAAGAGGTCATAACTCTCAATTAGTCGCACACCCACTGAGACACTTTATTACATCTCTGTTGTATTCTCAAAGGCTGCCACTAGATGGTGCTGCTCATCTTATCAAGGCATTCCTGAATTTTCATAAACTGAGTTCAATTTACAAGTGGAATCATAATATGCAAATGGCCTCTTCAGAGGAAAAGAGGACTTGTACTCTATAGCGCCACCTATTGGAAGTAGCAATCCTACAAGTCACAATCGATCCTTTATCGAGTCGTGTAATATGACTTCGGATAAAAGCCAAATCAGAATCTCAATTTGCAGACACGGTGTTTCGGTGGAATCAGTATCAAATCGTAGATGTCACGTGAGACCCAATATAGTATCAGCATTCAGTTATTATCACGTTTTCCAGAACCATTCTGAATTTTTAATTACCGGTACATTTATCACTAGTGAATAAGAAAGGTTGCCGTGTAAAGCATGTGATAGAAGATGCGGACTTCCATTAACTACTAAGACCACAACGGAACATCTCTTACAATACACTGTGTGCAAAATGATTAGGTAACTTGTATTTTAATGACTAATTTTATTATTAAACAGCTGCAGTCCTGTCTGACAATGCAAAAGGTTAATAAACCTGATTATTTAAGAAGGTAAAAGTGAGGTTTTAACTTTCTTAGGAGAAGATCTGTGCAGAATTATTTAACTATTTCATTTAGCTAAATGAAAAATGTAAATTTTTCCATCTCAGTTTTTTATTTTCATCTGTTCTAGTGAGAATAATAACCAAACAACTCAAAATATACAAAATACATTTACAGTCATGGCCAAAAGTTTTGAGAATGACACCAAAATTATATTTTCACATGATCTGCTGGCCTCTGGTTTTTATTAGTGTTTGTCTGATGTTTATATCACATACAGAAATATAATTGCAATCATATTATGAGTACCAATAGGTTATATTGACAGTTAGAATGAGTTAATGCAGCAAGTCAATATTTGCAGTGTTGCCCCTTCTTCTTCAAGACCTCTGTAATTCTCCCTGGCATGCTCTCAATCAACTTTTGGACCAAATCCTGACTGACAGCAGTCCATTCTTGCATAATCAATGCTTGCATTTTGCCAGAATTTGATGGTTTTTGTTTGTCCACCCGTCTCTTGATGATTGACCACAAGTTCTCAATGGGATTAAGATCTGGGGAGTTTCCAGGCCATGGACCCAAAATCTCTATGTTTTGTTCCATGAGCCATTTAGTTATCACCTTTGCTTTATGGCAAGGTGCTCCATCATGCTGGAAAAGGCATTGTTGGGCGCCAAACTGCTCTTGGACTGTTGGGAGAAGTTGCTCTTGGAGGACATTCTGGTACCATTCTTTATTCATGGCTGTGTTTTTAGGCAAGACTGTGAGTGAGCCGATTCCCTTGGCTGAGAAGCAACCCCACACATGAATGGTTTCAGGATGCTTTACAGTTGGCATGAGACAAGACTGGTGGTAGCGCTCACCTCTTCTTCTCCGAATAAGCTGTTTTCCAGATGTCCCAAACAATCGAAAAGGGGATTCATCAGAGAAAATGACTTTGCCCCAGTCCTCAGCAGTCCACTCTCTGTACCTTTTGCAGAATATCAGTCGGTCCCTGATGTTTTTTCTGGAGAGAAGTGGCTTCTTTGCTGCCCTCCTTGAAACCAGCCCTTGCTCAAAGAGTCTCCGCCTCACAGTGCGTGCAGAAGCACTCACACCAGCCTGCTGCCATTCCTGAGCAAGCTCGGCACTGCTGGTAGTCATATCCCGCAGCTGAAACAGTTTTAAGATACGGTCCTGGCGCTTGCTGGTCTTTCTTGGGCGCCCTGGAGCCTTTTTGACAACAATGGAAGCTCTCTCCTTGAAGTTCTTGATGATGCGATAGATTGTTGACTGAGGTGCAATCTTTGTAGCTGCGATACTCTTCCCTGTTAGGTCATTTTTGTGCAGTGCAATGATGGCTGCACGTGTTTCTTTAGAGATAACCATGGTTAACTGAAGAGAAACAATGATACCAAGAACCAGCCTCCTTTTAAAGTGTCCAGTGATGTCATTCTTACTTAATCATGACTGATTGATCGCCAGCCCTGTCCTCACCAACACCCACACCTGTGTTAATGGATCAATCACTAAAACAATGTTAGCTGCTCCTTTTAAGGCAGGACTGCAATGATGTTGAAATATGTTTTGGGGGTTAAAGTTCATTTTCTGGGCAAATATTGACTTTGCAAGTACAGTAATTGCTGTTAAGCTGATCACTCTTTGACATTCAGGAGTATATGCAAATTGCCATTACAAAAAATGAAGCAGTAAACTTTGGAAAAATTACTATTTGTCTCATTCTCAATACTTTTGGCCATGATTGTATAACATTTCAAAAAATATCAGTGAAATCAATAGCATCAATATAGCCGCCCTTATTTTCAGTAAAAGTTATAACCCTTCCATCCTGGTCACGACTTTTGACATACGTGTACATCAAAAGTCGTGTCCCTGATTTTATCGAGTGCTCGCATGCTGAGCCTGCATCTTTCCCGCACATGATGGCTGATTAACAGCCATCATGTGTCTTTAACACCCGCTGGCAGTGCAGAGCTCTGCACGCGGCTGTTAACCTGTTAAATCCCGCTTACAATCTCTAACAGCAGCATTTAAGGCTCATTGGCAGAGGGGCGCGTCATTCCACACTCCCATCAGTGCACCTGTGAAGTGATCATGGGATGCTGATTATAATCCTACTGTAAAAGCCAGCATGTGGCCGGCATTCATAGGAGAGTGTGATTTTCTCTATACATAGATGTTCTGATACACTGCTATGTATAGCACAAGTGATCGGATGATTGCAGGTTCAAGTCCCCTAAGGGGACTGTTAAATACAGTAAAAAAAAGTTTTTAAAAATAAGCGGCAGTCAAAACATCATATCTACTCTAAAATGGTATAAATGAAAATGTCAACTCAGGGCACAAAAAATAATCCCTCACACAGCCCCATATCCCAAAAAATGAAAATGTTACGGGTCTTGGAAAATGGTGACTAAAGCAAAACCTTTTTTTTCTTACAAATTTCTAAAAAACTTTTCAGCACTTAAAGCACCACTCCAGTGTTTTTTTCTGCGCTGGAGTGACGTCTTCACAGATTTTTGGTGCCGCTTCGGTCCTGAGGTGCCATCTTGTGACAGTAGCTTATGACTGACCGGAAGTCAGAAGCTACGTCACACGCTCTCAATGCAAGTCTATGAGAGCCAGAACAAGACTCTGAGAGACTTGTATTGAAAAGTGACCTCCACGCAGCTCAATGAAACACCTGAGCTGCAGGACAGGCCACTTTTCGCCGGAGACCGACCCGCTGGAAATGGATGACGGCAGTGGCAGGTGAGTATCAGATGGGGCAGGGGACTTACATTTAAAGCACCACTTTAGCGGTCCAATAATAAAAAATGCTGAAGTGGTGCTTTAAATGGAAAAAAATATATATACATGTTTGGTGTCTAAGTGCTCGTATTGACCTGGAGAATCTTATTTTCTGGTCTGTTTACCATATAGTGAACATGGTAAATAAAATATATTAAAAAAAAAACAATTGTGGAACTGAACTTTTTTTGCAATTTCAATGTACTTTGAATTTTTTTCCTGCTTTCCAATACATCACATGATAAAATGAATAAGGTCATTCAAAAGTACAACTCGTCCCGCAAAAATCAAACCCTCATATACAGTTATATGAAAAAGTTTGGGCACCCCTGTTAATCTTAAGCTTAATGTTTTATAAAAATTGGTGTTTTTGCAACAGCGATTTCAGTTTGATATATGTAATAACTGTTGGACACAGTAATGTTTCTGCCCTGAAATGAGGTTTATTGTACTAACAGAAAATGTGCAATCTGCATTCAAACAAAATTTGACAGATGCATAAGTATGGGCACCTCACCAGAAAAGTGACATTAATATTTAGTAGATCGTCCTTTTGCAAAAATAACAGCCTCTAGTCGCTTCCTGTAGCTTTTAATGAGTTCCTGGATCCTGTATGAAGGTATTTTTGACCATTCCTCTTTACAAAACAATTCCAGTTCAGTTAAGTTTGATGGTCGCCGAGCATGGACAGCCCTCTTCAAATGATCCCACAGATGTTCAATGATATTCAGGTCTGGGGACTGGGATGGCCATTCCAGAACATTGTAATTGTTCTTCTGCATGAATGCCTGAGTAGATTTGCAGCGGTGTTTTGGATCATTGTCTTGCTGAAAGATCCATCCCCTGCGTAACTTCAACTTTGTCACTGATCCTTGAACATTATTGTCAAAAATCTGCTGATACTGAGTGGAATCCATGCGTCCCTCAACTTTAACAAGATTCCCGGTGCCGGCATTGGCCACACAGCCCCAAAGCATGATGGAACCTCCACCAAATTTTACTGTGGGTAGCAAGTGTTTTTCTTGGAATGCTGTGTTTTTTTGCCGCCATGCATAACGCCTTTTTGTATGATCAAACAACTCAATCTTGGTTTCATCAGTCCACAGGACCTTCTTCCAAAAAGAAATTGGCTTCTCCAAATGTGCTTTTACATACCTCAGCCGACTCTGTTTGTGGCGTGCTTGCAGAAACGGCTTCTTTCGCATCACTCTCCCATACAGCTTCTCCTTGTGCAAAGTGCGTTGTATAGTTGACCGATGCACAGTGACACCATCTGCAGCAAGTTGATGCTGCAGCTCTCTGGAGGTGGTCTGAGGATTGTCCTTGACTGATCTCACCATTCTTCTTCTCTGCCTTTCTGATGTTTCTCTTGGCCTGCCACTTCTGGCCTTAACAAGAACTGTCCCTGTGTTCTTCCATTTCCTTACTATGTTCCTCACAGTGGAAACTGACAGGTTAAATCTCTGAGACAGCTTTTTGTATCCTTCCCCTGAACAACTATGTTGAATAATCTTTGTTTTCAGATCATTTGACAGTTGTTTTGAGGAGCCCATGATGCCACTCTTCAGAGGAGATTCAAACAGGAGAACAACTTGCAAGTGGCCACTTTAAGTAGCTTTTCTCATGATTGCATACACCTGGCTATGAAGTTCAAAGCTCAATGAGGTTACAAAGCCAAAAAAAGTGCTTTAGTAAGTCAGTAAAAAGTAGGTAGGAGTATTTAAAACAAGAAAATGATAAGGGTGCCCATACTTATGCACCTGTCAAATTTTGTTTGAATGCAGATTGCACATTTTCTGTTAGTACAATAAACCTCATTTCAAGGCAGAAACATTACTGTGTCCAACAGTTATTACATATATCAAACTGAAATAGCTGTTGCAAAAACACCAATTTTTATAAAACATTTAGCTTAAGATTAATAGGGGTGCCCAAACTTTTTCATATAACTGTAGCTATGTAAACAGAAAAATAAAAAAAGTTATGGCTCTTGGAAGAAGGGGAGGAAAAAGTGAAAACTGAATATAGCCCAGTGTTGAAGGGGTTAATCTGTTGCCGATCAACTTTTTGGGCAGCACCAACCACAGTCTCCAAGACATTGTTCAGAGAGGTATCAAAAAGGAATAGTCGGCACTCCGTACAATTAGGGTGGTACACGTGGAGAACAATGTCTGAAGGAAAAGAAAATCCCGGCACTCACGTGTTGATAATCAGTTGATTTATTTCACAACTCACACAAGACGTTTCAGCCTGTCCAAGGCTTTTTTCAATTGAAAAAAGCCTTGGACAGGCTGAAACGTCTTGTGTGAGTTTTGGAATAAATCAACTGATTATCAACACGTGAGTGCCGGGATTTTCTTTTCCTTCAGACATTGTTCAGAGAGGTGACTGGTTTCCTTCACTGTAAGGCTATGTGCCCACGTAGCAGATTTGATGCAGAGCGTTTTTGCCTCTCTCTGGCAGAAAAAAATGCATGCAGATTTACATGCAGATTTACATGTGTTTTTTCTGCCAGAGAGAAGCGTTTTTTTCAGCGTTTTTACATGCGTTTTTTCAAGCAGTTTTCCAAGCGATTTTGAGCATCACTTGGAAAAGTGTTTGACAAGTTGGTCACACAATATAAATCCATGCAACCGACATGGATTTATAATGTGTGAACAACTGATGCTTTAAATGCAGCATCTATAGTAAAAAAAAGAGAATTAAAACGTTAACAATAAAAAAAAAACAACTGTATACTCACCTCTCCGATCTCCTCCAGTCTGCACCCGGCGGCGTCCACTCTCCTCGGCGTCCCGCAGTGTTCTGTCAGGACCTGCAGTGACGTCATTTAGTCACCTGATGGTCACGCGACCATCACCTGACCACCGACATCAGCGGTCGCATGACCATCAGGTGACTAAATGACGTCACCGCAGGTCCTGACAGTACACTGCGGGACGCCAAGGAGAGAGGATGTGGCCGGGAGCAGACCGGGGGCCGCCGGAGAGGTGAATATACAGGTTTTGTTTATTTTTAACTTTTTTATTTCTTTTTTTCACCGCATGGTAGCCGGGATGAAGAGGAGTTGTAGTCTCCTCTTCATCCCGGGTAACACACGCACCGCGATTACGCTGCAGATTCCCGGCCATTGAATTTAATTGAAACGCAGCAAATCCACAAATACCTGCGGGTTTGCTGCGTTTCAATGTTCCTCAATGGCCGCGAATTTGCAGCGTAATCGCAGTAGAAATGGTCATGCTGCGTTTTGCAACGTAATGCGAATTCGGCACGCAAATTAGCGCATCATGTGCACAGCACATCCAAATTCACATTGCTTTGCATGGCTGACTGTTTTACAAGCGTTTTCGTGGCGTTTGCGCAGCCGTAAAAACGCTACAAAAACGCTACGTGGGCACTTAACCTAAATCTCCCATTCACGAAGGGCCTACAAGTTCTCAACAGGGTTTATGTCAGATGAGGAAGGGGCCATGTCATTATTACTTCATCTTTAAGGCCTTTACTGGCAGCCGAGCAGTGGAGGCTTCAATGTTGCAATGGAGCATTGTCCTGCATAAAATCGTGGTTTTCTTGAAAGACGCAGACTAATATCTTAGCAATTTCCGGAGTGCTGCATCCCTCAGTAAGACTTGTAATAACTTTTGACTTTTCTAAGTCAGTTAAATCTCTTTTTTTGGTCCATTTTGCCTGAGGAAAACAAGCTGCCTAATAATTCTGCACATCTTGATAAAGGGTGTTGTCTTCTCGGGCACATGCCTAAATATCTGCGCACAGTGTATGTCAAATTTGTCTACTTTAATAGATCAGCACAGGATCTATGTAATTCATGCAAGTCCCTGTACTAATACGTCATAGAGATCCGGATATGCCCTTCTCTTAGGTTATGCTCACATGAAGGTTTTGAGGAGTTGTTTTTTTTTTTGGAATGGATCATTTCCAAAATTCTGTTTAATTTCTATGATAAATCAACTTGCTCCAAATCTTTCTCTGTTAGATCAGAACTCCTCAGAAAAAAAAAACCAAATCCTTCAAAACTACTTCAGGAAAAAAAAAAACACCTTAAAATAAGGAGGTTTTCCTAAGGCGCTTTCCATTCTGTTGAATTTGTCCATCTCAAAATAATCAATGTGAACATAACTTCGTTCCAGACATTAAAGAGGTTGTGCACTACTTTATCATTGATGACCTATCCTTAGGTCCTACACCCGGCACCCTCACCGATCAGCTGTTCTCGGTGGCTGCTGGAAATGCTCAATTGTGGAGCTGCTCCATCTTCTAATAGTGGCCGTGGTCGGGAGCTTCACATCTGCCGCCTAATTTATTGACATCTATAGTTTGATTTCTTTGCCTGTGTTGATTGTCTGGGTTGTTACCGACATCTGGTGAGAATTTCATGTCAATAGCACCTTTAGAAATATATTTACTTTGAAAATTAGTGATGTGTTAAATACTTATTTCACCCGCTGTATTTGAAAAATATAAAATGGAAAAAATCGAAAAAAAAATTAAAATTATCTTTATTTAGTAATTTAAAAATAAAACTTGTTCTACAAAATATAAGTTCCTATAAAGCTACTTTAACAGAAGAATGAAGATCTGTGTCCTGAACGCCAAAATAAGATTGTCCCTTAAAGGCTAATAGGTCAAATGGAAAATGGGTTTTATTTTAGTAATTACCGTAGATGGGAAGAACTGTAATAAAAGGTCCAATTCATTATTTGTGGGTGGTTTTAAACTCACTTTTCCTATCTTGTCTTTTGGTACTCATTGCCATTTTTCACCAAATTAATCTATATGGTGCAAGTGGCAATGTGATGTTCTTAAATGTTCCTTGACATAAGGCATTATGCCACCCAGGAGTGGCAAAATAAAAATGCCATTATCCTGTGATGTGTAGACCCGAGCTGGCACAATGATTCCCTCTGTTCTACTATTGCTCCTGTACGCGCGGGAATGAAAGGCATCACTTTTTACCCGTCGCTGTTCATTTACAGAAGTGCTCGACCTTCAAGCATAAAATTACAGATCCATTATTTTATGTTTCTACCTCAGGCGTCCTCGTTTTCTTTGATAGACTTTCAGAAAAAATGCAAAGATCAGATTTATTGCGGTTTGTTTGTGATCTCTAATTATGGGCTGCACTGTGACAACTATTGTATGTAGACCAGTTCCTGATCATTGGCGAGAGCAAAGATGGCAGCAATCACACAGCAAACAAGCAACCCATCCACTGGCTAATTGCATCTTCTATGTGTCTTCTAAAAAATCCTTGTCTGCAGCACATCTCCTCCTGTAAATACAAGATGTGCTGCAGAAAATATCATATCTCCCAACTTTAAAGATAAGAAAGACGGACACATACTGCAGTGTTCGTGACAATCTTTACTTCACAGTAAGTCAATACTACAGCTTCACCCAGTTCCTTATATTTTGCACACAGAAATACTGCTACTAGTGAAGCCTACTAGTGTTTCTACACAGTACGGTACCCATTTCTTGGCTCCCCACCATGCATCCACATAAAGTATGATGCCCCATAATAAATTCATCCACATAAAGTATGATGTCCCCACTGTCTCCCACACACAGTATGATGCCCCCACAGCCTCCCCACACATACAGTATGATGCCCCCGCAGCCTCCCCACACACAGTATGATGCCCCCACAGCCTCCCCACACATACAGTATACTGCCCCCACAGCCTCCCCAATCACACACACAGTATGATGCTCTTACAGACCCACACACACAGTATGATGCCCCATAGTGCCTCCCATACAGTATAATGCCCCACAGTACATTCATCCACATAAAGTATGATGCTCCCACTGTCTCCCACACAGTATGATGCCCGTACAGCCTCCCCACACACAGTATGATGCCCCCACAGCCTCCTCCCTCACACACACAGTATGATGCCCCCCAGCCTCTTCAATCAAACACACACTATGATGCTCTTACAGACCCCCACACACGGTATGATGCTCCTACAGCTCCCCACACATAGTATGCTGCACGTGAAGACAAGAATAAAGCTGAAGTTGGAAAATACCTCCAAGTTCCGGGGACAACTCCCCAAATTTGGGACAGTCCTGCTGGATCTGAGATGATTTGGAGGTTTACAACATGTAAACTGTATGGGGGCTGAGTGTAGTTTGCATGGTTTTGTGTAAAAGGGCCTTAAAGGGAATCTGACTGCAGGTTTTTGGATTGTAATCTGAAGACAGCATGAGGTAGGGGTTAAAACACTGATTTCAGGGATGCCTCTCTTTTCTAGTTCCTTTTGTTTGCTTACAATGATTGTTTTAGCACCAGGAGCTGATTGCTGGGACTAGCTGGTCATGAGCCTTGGTCTGACATACCCCCTCCTGTGACAGGCACCTCCCTGTCTATAGACATGCATAAAGAGACAAAAGGAAAATGGGAGAAAAAAAACGCAGCAAAAAAAAAAACAAGCAAAATCCTGAACAAACCTTCCTGGCAAGAGATCAGGTTTTGCTACAGAAAAAAAAACACTGATCTAAATTTCCAATTAGAAATGTCGTATAGTTCTAATTCGCATCCCATGTGCAAGACCTTGCAGTAGTTTAGGTATCCATGGTTACGACCACTCATATAGTGACAGTAAGGCTGAGTGCCCACGTAGCGTTTTTCAAGCGTATATGCTGCGGAATTTCCGCAGCGGAAACGCTTGTAAAACGCTAGGTAATCCGCACCCCATGGTCCCCAAGGGGATTCCGCATGTTCTATGCACATGCTGCGGATTTTTCCGCAGCGTTTATGCTGCGTACAAAAATCCGCAGCATGTCATTTAATTTTGCGGAAGTGCAGCGGAACTCCCGCCATTGACTTGCATTGAGACGCACAGAAACCGCGACTGTACATTTTTACAAGCGGCTTCTATGCGTCTCTATGTGCGGATGGTACCCAGTTCTGGAGGAGAGGAGACTCTCATCCAGACCTGGGTACCATTGTACCTGTAAAAAAAGAATAAAATAACAAATAAAGTTTATATTCACCTGTCCGGCGGCTTCTCTCTGAATGCCAGCAGCGCTGAAGGACCTTCGGTGACGTCACAGTCATGTGACCGCAGGCCCTTCACCGCTCTGTCTCGCGATATGCCGGCAGCCGGGAACCAGCCAGGAAGCAGCGCTGCAGCCACGCCGGGGCCTCGGGGGTGAGTATAGCTTTATTTGTTTTAATTTTTACGGTGCACACTGTATAAATCCATGCTGTTTGCATGGATTTATACAGTGTGACCTAGTTGTCAAGCACTTTCCAAGTGATGCTATCGCCTGGAAAGTGCTTGTCAATCTGCATGCGTTTTTTTCTGCCAGGGAGATGCAGAAATGCTGCAGAAATTTTCTGCTTCATTTCTGCATCGTGGGCACATAGCCTAAGTTAGATGTTAGTGGTTGTAACCATGGATACCTGAGCTCCTGCAATGACCTGCACATAGGGTAAGTGACATAGCGAATCAGAAAAACTATACTGTATTTGGAGGTATTTGCTAATATTACTATTAATAAACATACTACATAGTGGGATAGAAGCTTGGAATATCTCTTTAGGCTGTGTGCCCACGATGCGTTTTTTAAGCGTTTCCGCAGTGGCAGAAACGCTTAAAAAACTCATGGTAGAAGGTCTGCAATGGTCCCCAATGATAATCCCCATGTGCTGTGCACATGCTGTGGAAATTTCCGCTGCGGATTATCATTGCCGAAAAAAACACCACTACCAATTATTTTGCGGAAGCGTGGCGTTTTCGCCGCCATTGACTTGCATTGAAACGCATGGATTCCGCATCACTGTATATGTAGATGCAGAATCCATGCGTTTCAATGTGCGGATGGTACCCGGGTGTGGAGGACAGGAGACTCTCCTCCAGACCCGGGTACCATAGAACCTGTAAAAAAAAGAATAAAATAAAAAATAAATATCATATTTCCCTTCTGATGCCCCCCGGTTCGCTTGTCTTCGCTTGCCAGCAGCTCGCGATGGACTGAAGGACCTGCGCTAACGTCATAGTCATGTGACGGCAGGTCCTTCAGTGTCCCGCGAGCTGCCGGCAAGGGAGGACGGAGCGAAGCAAGACTCCGGGGGCCATCAGAAGGTAAGTATAGATTTATTTTTTGACATTCTTTGTGGTCACACTATGTAAATCCATGCCGTTTGCATGGATTTATATAGTGTGACCAAGCTGTCAAGCACTTTTCCAAGTGATGCTAAAATCGCTTGGAAAGCGCTTGACAACCCGCATGCGGAAATGCATGTGAAGAACGCGTCACATCCGCATGTCCCTGGCAGGAAAACGCATGTACAATCCGCATGTACAATCCGCATGCGTTTTTTCTGTCAGGGAGATGCAGAAACGCTCAGGAAAAAATCTGGAGCATTTCTGCATCGTGGGCACATAACCTTAAATACACCTTCCCGTCTGCTTGTTTTCCCTTTATCTCCACCCCACCTCCTTTGATTGACAGCTCTGACTTCATTCATAGGAGCAGAGAAGGATGGAGATAGATGGAAACCAAGCAGGTGAGAAGGTGTACTTACAGTGGTGGCCAAAAGTATTGGCACCCCTGCAATTCTGTCAGATAATACTCAGTTTCTTCCTGAAAATGATTGCAATCACAAATTCTTTGGTCTTATTATCTTCATTTAATTTGCTTGCCAGGAAAAAACACAAAAGAGAAGGAAGCAAAAATCAAATCATTGATCATTTCACACAAAACTCCAAAAAAGGGCCAGACAAAAGTATTGGCACCCTCAGCCTAATACTTGGTTGCACTACCTTTAGCCAAAATAACTGCAAACAACCGCTTCCGGTAACCATCAATGAGTTTCTTACAATGCTCTGCTGGAATTGTAGACCATTCTTCTTTGGCAAACTGCTCCAGGTCCCTGATATTTGAAGGGTGCCTTCTCCAAACTGCCATTTTGAGATCTCTCCACAGGTGTTCTATGGGATTCAGGTCTGGACTCATTGCTGGCCACCTTAGAAGTCTCCAGTGCTTTCTCTCAAACCATTTTATAGTGCTTTCGGAAGTGTGTTTTGGGTCATTGTCCTGCTGGAAGACCCATGACCTCTGAGGGAGACCCAGCTTTCTCACACTGGGCCCTACATTATGCTGCAAAATTTGTTGGTAGTCTTCAGACTTCATAATGCCATGCACACGGTCAAGCAGTCCAGTGCCAGAGGCAGCAAAGCAACCCCAAAACATCAGGGAACCTCCGCCATGTTTGACTGTAGGGACCGTGTTCTTTTCTTTGAATGCCTCTTTTTTTTTTCCTGTACACTCTATGTTGATGCTTTTTCCCAAAAAGCTCTACTTTTGTCTCATCTGACCAGAGAACATTCTTCCAAAACGTTTTAGGCTTTCTCAGGTAAGTTTTGGCAATTTCAGTCTGGCTTTTTTATGCCTTGGGGTAAGAAGTGGGGTCTTCTTGGGTATCCTACCATACAGTCCCTTTTCATTCAGACGCCGACGGATAGTACGGGTTGACACTGTTGGACCCTCGGACTGCAGGGCAGCTTGAACTTGTTTGGATGTTAGTCAAGGTTCTTTATCCACCATCCACACAATCTTGCGTTGAAATCTCTCGTCAATTTTTCTTTTCCGTCCACATCTAGAGAGGTTAGCCACCGTGCCATGGGCTTTAAACTTCTTGATGACACTGCGCACGGAAGACACAGGAACATTCAGGTCTTTGGAGATGGACTTGTAGCCTTGAGATTGCTCATGCTTCCTCACAATTTGGTTTCTCAAGTCCTCAGACAGTTCTTTGGTCTTCTTTCTTTTCTCCATGCTCAATGTGGTACACACAAGGACACAGGACAGAGGTTGAGTCAACTTTAATCCATGTTAACTGGCTGCAAGTGTGATTTAGTTATTTCCAACACCTGATAGGTGCCACAGGTAAGTTACAGATGCTGTTAATTACACGAATTAGAGAAGCATCACATGATTTTTCAAACAGTGCCAATACTTTTGTCCACCCCCTTTTTTAGGTTTGGTGTGGAATTATATTCAATTTGGCTTTAGGACAATTATTTTTGTGTTTTTTCATTGTAGACAAATTAAATGAAGATGATAATACCAAAGAATTTGTGATTGCAATCATTTTCAGGAAGAAACTGAGTATTATCTGACAGAATTGTAGGGGTGCCAATACTTTTGGCCACCACTGTAAATGTTTGTCTCCACTGTGAAGGACAAAGTGTCTGTACTTTTTTTGAACAGTCAGGGTATGTGCACACGGTGCGGATTTGCTGCGGTTTTGACGCTGCAGAATTTCTGCACCTAATATACAAAGTGGGCTACATGCGGCTCTTACATGCGGTTTTGCCGCATGCGTTTTTTGATGCGGTTTTTATACACGCGTTTTTCATGTCTTCATGTTGAAATTAGAGAATAGTTGGGTTTTTTAAACAAACTTTATTGATCATCATGTAGCGTTTTTGTGTGCGTTTCCGCTGCGGAAACGCACACAAAAACACATGCAGTTTTTACGCATGCGGATTTTCCTCATCTAATGCAAGTGTATGGGGAAAATCCACATGCGTTTCCGAGAAATAGAAATGCTGTGGATCTGAAAAATGCGCCTCATGTCAGTTTCCGCAGGTGATCAGCAGGTGCACAAAAACGCATAGTGGGCATGGGATTTCTAGAAATCCCTTTCACTATGCTGTAACATCTGGCCACTGCGGTTTTGACGCTGCATAAAAACGCAGCGTCAAAACAGCAGCAAATCCGCACCGTGTGCACATAACCTCATTTTGTGCTGCCTGAGTCCCTTTAAAAAAAGTGATTTTTTTATTTTTTTTTTCCCTTTGTTACAGATCATGTATGTAAGTGTCATGACGATAAGTAACATACTAACTTCAGCGGTGCTCTTGTCCGCTCATGTATCATGTGAACACCTCTGTACTCTGTGAGATCACTGTGTGGAGCGGTAGTTAATCTCTCAGTGTAAGTCTATGAGACTCAGAACAAGCCTCTCTAACAACTGGCACAAAGATGAAAAAATGTCTGTTTTTTCTGGATAAAAACTATTTTGTGTACGTTCATCTGTCCCTGGCCTAAGTAAGTTTGTATAAACAGTGATAAGATGTAATGTCTATGGTTTTCCATTGCACAGCAGGTAAACCTAAATATGGATTACCTTGATTCGTGTAACACAACACTGGAATATCAAGGCACAAAAAGTGTAATCCATCACCTAACTTGACTTTGGTCAAAGGCTTGTACAATGTAAAAGGGGTTGTCCACTACTCGGGCAACCCCTTCTCAATTACAATATTCCCTGGTACCATTGCAGACTTCGGCACTGGGTCTCCCGGGGTTTGCCTAACATTATGTCACGTGAGCCCTGCAGCCAATTAGCGGCCGCTCTACTCTCACTTCCTTCGGACGTAACTGACATTCGGAGGCAGTCAGAGAACAGCAACAACTCTCGCTTCTTCCGGTTGTCAGTTTTGTCCAAAGGACGTGAGAGTGGAGCGGCTGTTGATTGGCTGCAGGACTCACATGACATAACATTAGGTAAACCTTAGGAGACCCGACGTCACTGAATTGGTGCCGGCCCCAGAGGTGCATATAAGGTGTTTTTATTCTACGTAGGGGAATATTGTAATTGAGAAGGGGTCGTCTGAATAGTGGACAAACCCTTTCAGTTATTTTAATTCTCCTAACATAGAAGGTGACATCACTTATCAGCATGATGAGTTGCGAGTCATGATAACCTTTGCTATATCAGGTATAACAAAAAAAAAATGGTTCAATGTCAACTTCAAGTCTACAACAGCAGCACTTCATGCCATCAAGCAGTAATGTTCACATATGCTAACTCTTACCTCTCATAATCGCCTGCAATTTATGTGTAACAGATGGCGAATATTAAAGGACAGGACTGTGGGATGTCATAAAGATGGCTGACTAGTAATATTTCTATGCTGGAGTAAAAATCAAAACAGTTTTTCCTGCTATACATTCCTTTATAATAACGTGCTTCTATTCACAGCTTGCACTGCCTTCATCCACCACTAGGGGATGAAGCGAGATAGGAAAAATCACTATAGAACAAATAAAAGGAGAGAATTGTTGGAATGGCATGAAAAGATGCCTGGGAACAATTAGGAGTAATTTTCAGCCATAAGCTGCTTTGGACATGACTGAAAAATAGCAGACAGGGCAGCATAAGCCATGAGGGGGAAGGGCTCTTACCTTCCTCTTACATAGGCAAAAGTCAGAATTTTGTTATGAGTCTCAAGTTTCTGCATTTTGGCTGCTGAATCAAATCCCTCTGTGATGTGAGAATATTTCTAATTAAGAATCAGTAGATCATGGTAAACACGATGAGTGCAGGACTCTTCTGTTGGCTTCAAATGTTGAGGCCACGGTGATGTGTTCTAAAACTGCAGTAAATATGCATCATGCTTGCTTTAAAGTTGTCAAAATTGCATATAAATTGTACAGTTTTTGCTGTCATTTTCCCAAAACGGTGTGGTAGTAAACGGCTACAATGACCTTTCTGGTCTTCTCAGTGGTCAAGCAAGACTGTCCTCTTTTTATCTTTTTTCATGTG
Source organism: Phyllobates terribilis (assembly GCF_046119375.1). Taxonomy (NCBI): domain Eukaryota; kingdom Metazoa; phylum Chordata; class Amphibia; order Anura; family Dendrobatidae; genus Phyllobates; species Phyllobates terribilis. Next base: position 492,497,838 of record NW_027362771.1, on the reverse strand, counting down.
GGTTTATTTGGCCTAATCTAGAGGCCAGAGTATCATCAAACTAAGTTCAGATCAGTAAGTGGTCAAGTGCTCTACACAGATGATGTGACTGCCTCCTGCAAGGATTTCTGCCAAGCTTCAAGGCTAAGATGAATTGCAGGACGCCATGTTTTCTGCAAAGTTGGCGCTGAAATCCCTTAATCACTTCCCCTTCTCAAAATTCATGAAGATCCTAAGAATCTTGTTCAAGAAAGAAGTAGCGGCCCCAAACTCTTGGCATAGTCGCTTGGTCAAAGTGAACCAAAAGATTGGCTGTGGTGCTGGTCCTTGTCCAGACTCTGTCCACTTATTTTTGGCCGATCCATGTCCTGCTTATTTTCCCCTATCTCTAGGGATAACAGGATCCAAAGCTCATGCTGTAAGAGGGTAGGGTTGTCATCTCTGGTTCTGAATGTAACACTTTTCTATACATTGACCTATAGTTGGAAGAATCTGGCTCTATGTACCAGTGTCTGATGCTACCTGTGGTTCTCCATCGAGGGTCACGGACACAGACAGCCCTGACACGCGTGTCCTGCTGGATGTATGTTTGCGTTGTAGTGTTGTTCTAGCAGACCTTCAGTTTACACAAGTTTTCCTTTGACCCACCAGTCAATTTCACAGAGCCCTGGGTGTGTTATTGTAGCATGTGAGTCTGCTGGGCTTCTCCCCTCCTGGGTCAGAGTTTTCCTCTTCATCCATGTGTGGTCTTTTCTCCATGTGCTGTTTGTTTTAATAACCTTTACGTAAACAAAGGGGACATTTCATTCCCTGAATGGTGCGCCCGGCCTGTACACAAACACACTCCGCTCCTCTCATATTCATTATCAAACCACAATTAATTGGGCTGCCCTCAGAGTAGAAGGGCCCGTGCATGGTAAAAAAAAAAAAAAGCGCCGGCCATCCTGCATGACCAGAGACATTCCATATCAGCAGGGTACCCGGCTTGTTACACAACGAGTGTACAGAGAGCGATCCATGCATAGTTCTGCCTGTCCCCACTGCTGATAACTGAAGATGGCGAATGAATGAAAGTATTAAATGTACACAGGCTACTTCATGTGCCCTCAAAAGGGCAATAATAGGGTCCATAACGTGCAAAACAGAACTGCGATCTGACACAAGGTACAAGGAACATGTCTTAAAATATTGTGGAGCCTCAATCATAAAGAGAATGTCATCAGATAATGACCTAATGTTTCATTCAGGTTTCATATACAGTTAAGTCCAGAAATATTTAGACGGTGACACACATTTTGGCATTTTAGTTGTTTACAGAACATATTCAAGAAAAGATATAGTTATATAATCAATATGGGCTTAAAGTGCAGACTCTCAGCTTTCATTTGAGGGTATTCTCATCCTAATTGAAGTAGGGGGTTCTCTTCAATTTATATGCAGAAGCTATTTTCAAGAAGACCTTGTTTGCCGAAAAAGAAGAAGGAATCAAAATTGCTGAACGAATTATCAACAATCTTAAATATGCAGACTATGTAACATTGATATCAACAAGCATAGATGGAATGAAGGACTTATTATGGAGTGCCAAGATGGAAAGCTCAAACATGGGACTGCAACTCCACACAAAAATATTGTCTACTGCCAGGTACGATCGAGAGACATTTGACATGGACGGTGACGAACTGGAAGTTGTAAAGGACTTCAACCTTCTCGGATGAATGATCACTTAAGATGCAGAGAAGACACTGGAAGTCAATAGAAGAATAGCTATGGGCAAATCAACAATGAAGTTACTGGACAAGGTCTTCAAATCAAGGAACATTTCACTGGCGACAAAGACACACGGCTTGTACATAGTTTGATCTCTTCTTTGGTAACAAACAGATGCGAAACCTGGACGATAAAGAAACAGAAGTAGAAGCGATACTTTCAAATGTGGTGCTGGAGAAAATGTTATCAACCCATTGATGGCAAAAAGAACAAAGAAATCAATGTTGGAACAAATCAAGCCAGACATACCACTCAAAGCAAGGATCACCAAGCTACAACTTGCCTACTTTGAACACATCATGCGAAGAGAGAAGTCACTGGAAAAGGACATCTCATGGTTGAAAGAATAAAAGGAACAAGGTGAAGTAGAAGACCAGCATTAGACTTTGCACAAAAAAAAAATTTAAAATGCCAGCTCAGTTCTGGAAAAGCTTTCTTTGGAGAGATAAAACTAAGATCAACATGTCCAGAATGTTGGGAAGAAAGAACTATGGAGAAAACTTGGAATGGCTCATGATCCAAAGTATACCACATCCTCTGAAAAACATGGTGGAGGCAGTGTGATGGCAAGGTCATGCATGGCTTCCAATGGCACTGGGTCACTGGTGTTTATTGATGATGTGACTGAAAACAGAAGCAGCCAGATGAATTCTGAGGTGTATAGGGTGATACTTTCTGCTCAAATTCAAACAAACTCAGCAAGGCTGATTGGACGGCGCTTCACAGTACAGATGGACAATGACCCAAAACATACTGTGAAAGCAACCCAGGAGTTTTTTAAGGCAAAGAAGTGGAATATTCTGCAGTGGCCAAGTCAATCACTCTATATTAACCCCATCGAGCATGCATTTCACATGCTTTAAGGGATTCTGTCACCCTTTTTGGGCTTTTTGAATTAATAATATGGGCATACAGGTTGTATGCAGATGAAATTAGTCATACCTGTATACCTCCTTGATGATGCCTTGTAAAAATAATCGTTTATAGCTTCAATCTTCCAGGCTGTGAGCCGTAGGCTGCCCAGAAGATAAGACTGCCTCCGGTCTCCATTATACAAGATTTCTCTTCAGACGTCGCTTTGAAGTCATGTGCGCAGCCAGAAATCCCGCGCCTGCGCATTCTGCTTGCTATCGCTCCTCTGCACTGTGAGGAATTCACCTTCACTGTGCGCCAGAGATCACTGGGACCGGAAGTTACTGTGCACATCAAAATTAAAGACAGTTCCCACAGAAGGGTAGAATAGAGCAGAAGAGAAATGGCAGGGAGAATGTGCAAACACAGAATTTCCAGACATGCACATGACGTCAAAGGGACGTCCGAAGGTAAGGGAAGGAGAAATTTTGCATGATTAAGACCGGAGGCAGTCTTATCTTCCGGGTAGCTTACGCCCCATAGCCTGGAAGATCGAAACGATAAAAGACTATTTTTACTGAACAAGGCATCATCAAGGAGGCATACTGGTATGACTAATTTAAGACAAAATTTAGGGTCTGTGCACATGATGCTATATTTTTGCAGCGGAAACGCTTGGTAATCCTTCTCCCATGGTCCCCTATGTAATTCCGCAATTGCAATGCCCATGCTGCTGAATTTTCCGCAGCGTTTTTGATGTGCGGAAAATTCCGCAGCATGTCCATTATTTGTGCGTTTACGCATGCGGAATTGCCATCTACAATGCATTAGAAAACGCAAGGCAATTCCGCATGTGCAAAACATGCGAAAAACGAGTGTTAAATTCCGCACGCGTTTTTCCGGGCAAGGAGATGCAGAAATGAAGCGGAAATTTTCTGCTTCATTTCTGCATCGTGGGCACATAGCCTTAAGGTGGAAAGACCCAAAACCAAGCAACAACTGAAGTCAGCTCCAGTGAACACCTGGCAAAGCGTCACAAAGGCGGAAACCCAGCGTTTGGTGAAGTCCATGGCTTCCAGAATTCAGGCAGTCATTGCCTGCAAAAGATTCTCTACAAAGTATTTAACATTTTATTTATGGTAAAGTTAATTCATGCAATTACTTTTGAGACCCTGAAATGAGAAAGCTTTGTAGAAAAATTGTTGCAATTCCTAAACGTTTCACAGGATATTTTTGTTTACTCCCTTTAATTAAACCTGAAAGTCTACACTTCAGTTGCATCTCAGTTGTTTAATTTTAAATCCAAAATAGTGGCCTGCAGAGCTGACATCACCAAGATTCGGTCACTGTCAAAAATATTTATGGACCTAACTGTATATGAATATACAGTTGAAACCAGAAGTTTACATACACTATATAAAAAGACACATATGCATGCTTTTCTCAATATCTGACATAAAATCAGAATAAACCTTTCCCGTTTTAGGTCAATTAGGATGACCATAATTTTTAATATTTGCCAAATGCCGGAATAATGAGAGAGAGAGAATGTTTTTAAGGCATTTTTATTACTTATTGCAAAGTCAAAAGTTTACATACATTTCATTAGTATTTGGTACCATTGCCCTTAAACTGAATGACTTGGGTCAAACGTTTGGGATATCCTTCCACAAGCTTCTCACAATGGTTGGTCGGAATTTGGGCCCATTCCTCCTGACAAAACCAGTGTAACTTATCCAGGTTTGTAGGTCGCCTGTCTCGCACCTGCCTTTTCAGCTTTGTTATCCTTAAGTCACTTTGTTACCATTTTGGCAATATTTTTTGTCATGCTGGTCATTGTCCATTAGGAAGACCCATTTCCGCCCAAGCTTTAACTTCATGGCTGATGTCTTGAGATGTTGCTTCAATATTGCCACATAATCTTCTTTTCTCATGAGGCCATCTATTTTGTGAAGTGCACCAGTCCCTCCTGCAGCAAAACAACCTGTAATGCACACGCCCGGACTGACTGGCGTGTGCGTGTATATGTAGTGATTCCACTGGACCGTACCGGAGAGTGAATGCCTGGGGGGGTCGTAACTAAGTATCCACCCGATCCGACCAAGGTCGCACGACGGCATACGACGCCAGTGCACCAAGGAGGAACCGAGCAGAAGGACCAGGTGCTACTCCAGGTCAGACCCCGGACACGGCTATTGACCCACACCGGGGAATACAGGAACAGGCAGGTTAGGCTGGCACACAGACTGGTGGGTATAGGCAGACACGGCTGGTATGCAGATGGGTGGATGCTGGCAAGCACGACTGGTATGCAAACAGGGAGGTACTGGCAGGTACGGCCGGTATGCAGGCAGGTGGATGCTGGTAAGCACGACTCGTATGCAGGCAGGGAGGTACTGGCAGGTACGACAGGTTGGAGCACAGAGTGGATAGGACCCAGTACAGACAGGGACTCAGGAACAGAACCGCAGATGCGGTGGACAAACACAGCAGAGTGAGGCCGCCCGGAGCGGCGAGCAAGAGCAGAGCAAGACGAGACCGCCTGGAGCAGTGAGCGAGAGTAGAGCAGGACGAGGCCGCCTGGAGCGGTGAGCAAGAGTGGAGCAGGACAAGACTGCCGGAGCAGTGAGCAAAGGGTCAGAGCAGAGCGAGACTGCCGGAGCAGTGAGCAAAGGGTCAGAGCAGAGCGAGACTGCCGGAGCAGGGAGCAAAGGGTCAGAGCAGAGCGAGACTGCCGGAGCAGTGAGCAAAGGGTCAGAGCAGAGCGAGACTGCCGGAGCAGTGAGCAAAGGGTCAGAGCAGAGCGAGACTGCCGGAGCAGTGAGCAAAGGGTCAGAGCAGAGCGAGACTGCCGAGGCAGTGAGCAAAGGGGCAGAGCAGAGCAAGACTGCCGGAGCAGTGAGCAAAGGGGCAGAGCAGAGCGAGACTGCCGGAGCAGTGAGCAAAGGGGAAGAGCGAGACTGCCGGAGCAGTGAGCAAAGGGGCAGAGCAAGACTGCCGAGGCAGTGAGCAAAGGGTCAGAGCAGAGCGAGACTGCCGAGGCAGTGAGCAAAGGGGCAGAGCAGAGCGAGACTGCCGGAGCAGTGAGCAAAGGGGCAGAGCCGAGCGAGACTGCCGGAGCAGTGAGCAAAGGGTCAGAGCAGAGTGAGACTGCCGAGGCAGTGAGCAAAGGGTCAGAGCAGAGCGAGACTGCCAGAGCAGTGAGCAAAGGGGCAGAGCACAGTGAGACTGCCGGAGCAGTGAGCAAAAGGGGCTGGGCAGAGCGGGACAAAGAGACAGGACTCTGTTCACACGGAACAGGCAGGAAGGGAAAGGCAGAACCAGATACCCACAGGGTACTTGCAGTGAAGTAGCGAGTCAACCACAAACTCACAAACGGAAGTACAGTGACAATGAGCAGGAGTTAGGTACGAGTTCAGACTCTGCAGAAAAAGGGAAGATATGGGCGTAGAGAGAAACGGGAAACAGGCTGGAAGATAGGGCAGGAACAGACACTGGGAAAAGACACAGACAACAGATCTAGGTATGCGGCCCCTAGAGGGCAGAAGGAACAGGCTAATAGCGTGTTCACACGGGCCTGGAATTACGGCCTCCAGGAAAGGCAGAAAGACAGCTGGCTAGAGTGCACAGACAGCACACAGTTCAGACACGGGAACTGATACCGCAAGGCAGGAAACATAGACAGGACCTGGCACATCAGTGACTAGAAGCCAACTGACAGAACAAGATGCTCAGGCATGGATTCCAAGGAGGAGCTGGTTTAAATACCAGATGACAGACAGCAATGCGCTGAGGACGCATTAGGGGTGTGTCTGCAGCAGCTACAAGAAACAAGAAGTTCAGCGGGCGTCGCCCTAAGCAGCCAGAGCAGAGCAAAGCAGACAGTATGGAAAGAAGCCAGAGTGGCAGTCTGGACAGGAAATCAAGTGCGCGCTCTTGCACAGTGGGAGATGGACCACTATGCAAGGAAGCCGCCAGGTATGTTACACAACCCCACATACTGATACTGCCACCCCCCTGAGTTTCACAGTTGGGATGGTGTTCTTAGGCTTCCAAGCTTCTCCCTTTTTCCTCCGAACGTAGCGATGGTCATTATGCTCAAAAAGATAAATTTTAGTTTCATCAGACCACAGGACATGTCTCCAAAAATGAAGGTGTTTGTTCCTGTGTGCATTTGCAAATATTAATCTGGCTTTTTTATGTTTCTTTTGGAGTAATGGCTTCTTCCTGGCAGAGTGGCCTTTCAGCCCATGTTGATACAGTACTCTTTTCACTGTGGATATTGTCACAATCTTACCAGCTTCCGCCATCATCTTCACAAGGTCTTTTGCTTTTGTCCTTGGGTTGATATGCACATGTTGGACCAAAGCACGTTCATCTCTGGGACACAGAACCTCTCTCCTTCCTGAGCGGTGTGATGGCTGGACATTCCCATTTTATTTGTACTTGCGTATAATTGTGTGTACAGATGAACAAGGCACCTTCAAGTATCTTGAAATTGTACCCAAGGATGAGCCAGACTTGTGCAAGTACACAATTCTCTTCCTGATATCTTGACTGATTTCTTTAGACTTTCCCATGATTCTACATAAAGAAGCAGTGTGTTTCAGGTGTGCATTAAAATACATCCACAGGTGTGTCTTTAATTAACTCACATGTTGCCAAAAAAACAATCAAAAGCTTCCAAACATATGACATCATCATATGGGCAGTCCAGAATTGTTTAAAGGCATAGTAATCTTAGTGTATGTAAACTTTTGACTTTGCAGTAACTAATAAAAATGCCTTAAAACATTCTCTCTCTCTCATTATTCTGGCATTTGGCAAATATTAAAAATTATGGTAATCCTAATTGACCTAAAATGGGAAAGGATTATTCTGATTTCATGTCAGATATTGAGAAAAACATGAGTATGTGTCTTTTTATATAGTGTATGTAAACTTCTGGTTTCAACTGTAGATAATGATATGGAAAATTGAAAAAACATTATCAAATAAAAAGTATATTTTACATAAAGCCTGATTTAAACAATAGGTAATTTTTTTAATCCAAGCATAATATTCTGGTATTTCTTATATTATCTCATTTAGCAGTCACTTAACTTAATTACACAGTGAAACACTGCAGGGGACATAACAGAGGACCTTCCACTAAAGACTATGAACCAGAAGAGAAGAATCACTAGCAAGCAGCGGCTCTTGCTGTGGCGGACATAGGTCATCCTTGTATAACATTGGCCACCAGTTGTTTGAGTGGCTGCATGTAATGCAACTTAAGAAATGTCTGGCAGGCCATGACTTCCTTTGGCAAAATTAAAGGGATTGTTCTTTACTAGACAACCCCTTAAAGAGGACCTGTCATCAGATCTAAAATGGCCAGTTTTTTATTTTATTATATGATATTCCTTCTGCTGAGTTTTTTTTTTTTTTTTTTAATTCACTGTTTGGTTCCAGAGGTATGAGTCTTTTTATTCAAAACTAGATTTTATGGTCTTTACCAAGGGGGTGGTGCTCACCGGATTCTCTGGGGCGTGTCTTTGGTCTGCTCTGAATGATCACTCTGTGTGCACTGCCCCCTTGTAAAGGCCATTAAAATTTGCAGTGAAAAAAAGGCTCACACCTCTGGAAGTGTATAGCGAATTATTAAAACCAGAACAAGTAATACTCAGGGAAGCAGCGCAAATAAAATAAGAGGAAAATTTGGTCACTTCTGATCTGGTGACAGATCCTCTTTAATAATGGGTCCAAAAAGATTAAAAAAACATAATTGATATCTCTTGGACAGACTAGCTCCTCTCGATTCACTGCTGCTCTCTCCACTTGTCTGTTGTGATCAACATCTGGCGGGAACGTCATGTGACTGCTACAGCCAATCAATGGGCACCTTCACATTTTTGTCCAAGTGGAAGCAGTTAGAGATGCAGTGCTGATTACGGTGGAGTGGCACTGGTTCTAGAGGTTGATATAAAACATTTTTACCTGCCTAGGCCTTTTAATAAGAGGTTCTACATGATTTTAAGTATTTGCTAAGGGTCTTAGGAGGAGAACCCATGGTCAATAACTTATCATCACAACAGTTCCAGTGCTCTGGTTCATGATGCATTTTCGGTCGTCTCATTACTACAGCTTTAAAACTGGCTTCATAAAATTGAAAGCCGTCACAATGGTGGGACAGCACTAATGTTTCATGAAGAAATATAAAGTTAAAAAGAACAACAGATACCAGAATCACAAAGATATAAACCCTAACTGGGTCCTAAGTGTCTGAGGGGTGCAAATATTAATTATGATATTGCTTTTAGCATTATCATATCTTGTAGTAAGTCAACATAAAGTCTTGCTGCTCTTAAAAACCTGTCTACTCTGATCAAATTCCTCCTTGATCAAAGGATACCTCATTGTAAAAATGCTGAAATCATTATAATTTGTGACAGAATCACTGGTGATATATGTGAGGTGAGATATGTGTCACGGAGGTTGCTATCTTCCGTGATGTGAAACCCAGAAGCTTGTCTCCAGCATGTTATTTGCTGAAGAGGTTAATCAGCCATGTTTGGGTTGGGTTTTTTGTGAGTGGTTGTAAGACGTGGGTGATAGGGCCACTCACCATATCTCCACCTCAAGGGTGTGGCTGGAGAAGTTAAATCTCCAGCTACTGAGTTTTTTTGCCTGTGGTATGTTTAGAGACAGATGAGTCTCGTCTGTGGGACTTCAGTGAGAGCTGAAGTGTATTATAACCTAGGTGGGCGAATACTGCATGCATAAGGTCTGTGCTATACTTTGTCTTTTGTTTTGCCGTTATGCCAGCAAGGCCGTGTTTATTTTGTTGAACTTGCAGTGTTTTTTGCCATATTGAGTAAACCTGCAGACGAAATAGTTATTGTGTCTGCCTCTGGAAGCAGCCAAGTGAGTCAATCTACCACAAAATTAAATTGAAAAAAACTTGATATTCAATATTTGAATAACAGGTTTTTATTTCTGTTTTTATTCACCATACATTTGGAATTTCCTTTTTGCAGCTGCTGCTTGATATTGAGTGCGGATAATCAGTATACAGAAATCTTTCTGTTCTGTTATACCCAGTTGTATATCATTTACTGTATATGCAGCCTACATACATAGTGATGTAGCCATAAATTTAACTTGAGTGGGTGTGGAAATAAAGATAAGCATGTTTTTCATGCATCTTGTGGGGTTTTCTCCATAGATTTCCACTGTTTTTTCTTGTCAAAAATTCTTATATTAATATATTTTATCTTTTTTGGTGCCTTTAGTCTGAGGTTATGTTAACACAGCGTTCTTAGGGTGTGTTCACACAAAGTTGTTTTTTGTTACATACATTTTGAAATACATCTGCTTTAAAACCCAAAAAAAGACAATTTCCAGTCCTTTTGAAATACTCTTTAATGTGAATTTATAAATGGATCCACTTCCAAATCCACATTAAAAAATCCATTTAAACATACCCTTTGCATTTGCTCACACTGTGTCTTTTTCCACTGTTTAAAAACATCTGTTTTTCAAGCAGAAGATGCTTCAGGAAACTCTTCCTTTTCTTTGAAATCTTGTGAACTTGAAGTGTCTGTTTTTCACCTCTTTTAATAGTTTCCGCAGTGTTTTTTTGGTATTTTTTGCTGCCAGCGTTTTCTTGGCGTTTTGAAAGGGTAGCTTCAGTAGGATCACTCCTCCTAAGTTGGCTATATTAGCTGGCATGTCATAGAAAGATGATACTCTGATGTCAGGAATCTGATGAATGGTTCCCTAGAAATTCACTTTTTTCTTGAATCGCTCCAAAACTGAACTTCTTGTGTTTCTCCCCTCTACTAACCTAACTCTACCTAACATCGAAATTACCTTGGAGGGTTCAACCATAACCCCCAAGAAGCACGCCCGCTGCCTTGGGGTCATATTCGACACTAAACTTTCCGTTACTCCCTATATCCAATCACTCACTCACTTGTCACCTGCATCTTAAAAACATCTCCAGTATCCGACCTTTTCTCACCTTTGAAAATGCTAAAACTCTTACTGTCGCTATCATTCACTCTCGTCTGGACTACTGCAGCTCTCTTCTGATCGTTTCCCTCTTGCCAAACGTTCTCCTCTCTAATCCATCCTGAATGCGGCAGCCAGGGTCGTATTTCTTTCCAGCCGCTTCACCGATGCCTCCATTTTGTGCTCTCACCCACAAAGCTCTCCACAGTTCTGCACCACCTTATATCTCCTCTGTCATCTCAGTCTATCGTCCTACACGTGCCCTCTGTTCCACAAATGATCTAAGACTAACATCCCCCATAATCCGAACCTCGCACCTCCGTCTCCAAGACTTCTCTCGTGCTGCGCCAGTTCTCTGGAATGCTCTACCCCAGTCGATCTGACTGATGCCTAGCCCCCATGTCTTCAAGCGCACTTTAAAAACCCATGTCTTTAAACAAGCCTACCACCTCAAATACTCAATAAACTAACTTTCCCCTGTTCCCTCCTAAATATTATTCAGCATCTGCTCCCTACTGTTCATCTGTCTCCACACCCTCCATGCACACGATAACTGCACTCGGTACTTGAGTATTGCACTTAAACATACGGGCTGATGACCGGATCATGCAGCTTTATATGATAATTCCTATTTATTATAATTTTCTGTCCTGAAAGAACAAGCACTTTTCACCTATTGTGTCCCCCCATTTCCTTGTACATTGTAAGCTTGCGAGCAGGGACCTCACTCCTAATGTAACTGTTTAAACTGTCTCACCTTGTATTGAATTTATAGTCTGTACATGTCCCCGCTTAATTGTAAAGTGCTGCGGAATATGTTGGCGCTATATAAATAAAAATTATTATTATATTATTATTCTTATACGCAGATAAGCTGAAAAAATCTCTGTGCCAGATGAATCTGGATTTTTCAGGAATAAAGGCCCCGTCACACATAACGAGATCGCTAGTGAGATCGTTATTACGTCACGGTTTTGGGATCGCTGGAGAGTCGTTTCGTGATCGCTGGGGAGCTGTCAAACATGCAGAACTTCCCAACGATTTCGGCCGCCCCAGCGATCTAACTAACGATCTCGGCGGTGGTTGGGACGCTTTCACACAGCAGCTATTTTAACGATCCACACCTTGATAGGGACTGTACTGTGTCACAAAGGCGTGCATATAATTACGCAAAATCAGGACTCAGTCGAATGAACGGATATCAACAGCCCGGAGAATTCTGCTAGGAGGTCAGAAACAAAGGATGGAATCGCTATTCTGTTGCCTTCTTTATGCACGCCGTAAAATGAGAACTCTGTAGCGACCACCAATCGGGGGCACGGAAAAGTCCAATTTATGCACGCCTACGTGTCTCAGTTCTGAATCGCTAACGAGGTCGTTGATAAGGTGTCAAATACAGCGATGCACACTGCCCAGCGGGAGCGCAACGACCCAGGAATGGTCCAGGAAGCTTTGTAACCATCAGCGATCTCACAGCAGGGGCCTGATCGTTGCTACCTGTCAGACATAACGAGATCACTAGCAAGATCGCTTATGCGTCACAAAAACCGTGACGTATCAACGATTTCGCTAGCGATCTCGTTATGTGTGACGGGGCCTTAAGACTCCTCCGATCATTTAAAATGAAGCCCTGGAGGCAGATTCTCAAGGAGATCTATGTCCGGCCCATAGTTCTGAACAGCTCATTTACATATAATCAAAATGTGTATTTCTCTGGAATAAGACATCAGATCGCAGATATCAAGGTATCACTTTATTCAGCTCCCTTGGACCTACATGTCCATATAGACGGCTTAAAAGGGTTGATCCTGCTGACAGATGCCTTTTAACATCGGTTATTGAGTGTTTTCTTGTCAGTTATTCAGCATTTTCCAAATAATTTTTGAATTCCATTAAGCAATGATGAAAATGCTAGTGTTTTTTTGCACAGTAAATGCTAAACAAAAATTGCAAATAAATACTCGGACATCTTCCGAGCATTTTTCCAGCAGGGGAGGAAGCAAAAGAGTATACAGACAGGGCAGCACAGAATTACAGCTAATTGTTTTTGTGAGGTAAAACATTTCCCTGCCTTTTTTAAACAATGTTTTACTTCAAAGAAAGAATCAGCTGTGATCCCCTGCTGTAATGTCTATATCCTCTTTTTCTTCCTCCCCTGCCCAGGAGCTGTGGTATGATCAGACCATGTTCCTGTATGGTCAGACACAGCCATTACACAGTACACAGCAGGGGCACATTTATAAGATTATCTCAGCACAGGAACATTTTATTTAAATACATTCAATTGTGGAACTTATTATCATTCCAAGAACTATTGATTAAAATTAACTTTTGTTCATGGGAAAACCCCTTTAAGGGTCGTTTTTTATATTTAAACAGCAACATTATCCATCCAACAGTGAATAATGCAATAGTCCTCCTTGCAAAATTAGATATAAATACAGCAAAAGAATATAAAACCTAACAAAAAAGGTCTTTTTGTCTGGGGTACAATCTATAGGTAACACTTGGGTACTGCCCTTGCAAGGGTGGGAGACAAACAGGGCACGACAGGGGTGGTCAGATATTCATATAGTAGACACTGCAGTATATGCATCACATAGTATACACTGAGACTGCTGTATACACCACATAAGAGACACCACTGAGACTACTATTTACATCAGATAGGAGATACTGAGACTGCTGTATACACGCCAGATAGTATAGATTGAAACTGCTGTATATCTCACCTATGATACAAGGAGACTGCTGTATATACTGTACATCACATTGGATACACCTTTACTGCTGTATATACATCACATAGGAGACACTGAGACTGGGGTATACATCATATAGGAGACAATGAGACTGCTGTATATACCTTACATAGAATACACTGAGACTGGTGCATATACATCACATAAGAGACACTGAGACTGCTGTATAAATGATATAGGAGACACTGAGATTTTTGTATATATATCATATAGAAGACACTGAGACTGCTGTATATACATCACATAGGAGACACTGAGACTGCTGTATATACAGTACAGACCAAAAGTTTGGACACACCTTCTCATTTAAAGATTTTTCTGTATTTTCATGACTATGAAAATTGTACATTCACACTGAAGGCATCAAAACTATGAATTAACACATGTGGAATTATATACTTAACAAAAAAGTGTGAAACAACTGAAAATATGTCTTATATTCTATGTTCTTCAAAGTAGCCACCTTTGCTTTGATGACTGCTTTGCACACTCTTGGCATTCTCTTGATGAGCTTCAAGTGGTAGTCACCGGAAATGGTTTTCACTTCACAGGTGTGCCCTGTCAGGTTTAATAAGTGGGATTTCTTGTCTTATAAATGGGGTTGGGACCATCAGTTTTGTTGTGCAGAAGTCTGGTGGATACACAGCTGATAGTCCTACTGAATAGACTGTTAGCTGCTTTTTTCATGCCATAATACAAATTCTAAGTAAAGAAAAACGAGTGGCCATCATTACTTTAAGAAATGAAGGTCAGTCAGTCCGAAAAATTGGAAAACTTTGAAAGTGTCCCCAAGTGCAGTTGCAAAAACCATCAAGCGCTACAAAGAAACTGGCTCACATGAGGACTGCCCCAGGAAAGGAAGACCAAGAGTCACCTCTGCTTCTGAGGATACGTTTATCCGAGTCACCAGCCTCAGAAATCGCAGGTTAATAGCAACTCAGATTAGAGACCAGGTCAATGCCACACAGAGTTCTAGCAGCAGACACATCTCTTCAACAACTGTTAAGAGGAGACTTTGTGCAGCAGGCCTTCATGGTAAAATATCTGCTAGGAAACCACTGCTAAGGACAGGCAACAAGCAGGAGAGACTTGTTTGGGCTAAAGAACACAAGGAATGGACATTAGACCAGTGGAAATCTGTGCTTTGGTCTGATGAGTCCAAATTTGAGATCTTTGGTTCCAACCATCGTGTCTTTGTGCGATACAGAAAAGGTGAACGGATGAACTCTACATGCCTGGTTCCCACCGTGAATCATGGAGGAGGTGTGATGGTGTTGGGGTGCTTTGCTGGTGACACTGTTGGGGATTTATTCAAAATTGAAGGCATACTTAACCAGCATGGCTACCATAGCATCTTGCAGCGGCATGTTATTCCATCCGGTTTGCGTTTAGTCGGACCATAATTTATTTTTCAACAGGACAATGACCCCAAACACACCTCCAAGCTGTGTAAGGGCTATTTGACCAAGAAGGAGAGTGATGGGGTGCTACACCAGATGACCTGGCCTCCACAGTCATCAGACCTGAACCCAATCGAGATGGTTTGGGGTGAGCAGGACCACAGAGTGAAGGCAAAAGGGCCAACAAGTGCTAAGCATCTCTGGGAACTCCTTCAAGATTGTTGGAATACCAATTCCAGTGACTACCACTTGAAGCTCATCAAGAGAATGCAAGAGTGTGCAAAGCAGTCATCAAAGAAAAAGGTGGCTACTTTGAAGAACCTAGAATATAAGACATATTTTCAGTTGTTTCACACTTTTTTGTTAAGTATATGATTCCACATGTGTTAATTTATAGTTTTGATGCCTTCAGTGTGAATGTACAATTTTCAGAGTCATGAAAATACAGAAAAATCTTTAAATGAGAAGGTGTGTCCAAACTTTTGGTCTGTACTGTACATAACATAGGAGACACAAGGACTGCTGTATATATATCACATAGACGACACTGAGATTACTGTATATGCATCACGCAGGATACACTGAGACTCTGCTATATACATCACATAGGATACACTGAGACTCCCTGTATATATCATGTAGAATACACTGAGACTGCTGTATACATCTCAAGCAGGAGCGCAGAGGATGCTAACTCTGCTCACAAAGAACGTCTCGATGCTGGCATTGGCCGTGCACCATGTTGGCATTCAGTAGTGAATGCTGTGTGCTTGTACTCTATGGAATTAAAGGGTCTGTGGCCAGTAAAATGGAGCTAACGACCAAACCACAGCTGGCATGAGATTTCCCACCCCCGGCTGTAGATCATGCAGCTGAAATGATTATATAAGGGCATCATAGTGGTTGGTACAGAAAATAATTGCGAGAAATCCAACCGATTCCTACTTTTTGTGTCTTTACTTTTGTCGTAGACACGGTATCTTGCAGGTCTCATTAGAACATCATTGACTTACACTATGTTGCAGTGTAACAGCAGCATACAGTGATCTTTGATTGCGTGACTTGTGTATTGATCAAAGTTGCCAAGTAGACTCATCTTACTGGTGCCGAGCGGCATCAGTAAACGTGAGTATGCAATGTGTGCAACCTATATAAGTCCTCTGCTTTCAACACCAGCCTGCCAGTGGTATAAACCAAGTAATTATATCTGATGCCAATGGACAGAATAAGGTCTTGGGTACTTCCACAGACACTTTAAATATGTGCTTGAAAATAAAAAGTTCTGGAAAAATATCAAATTTCTAACGTGCTGCAAATCCCCTGTAATTAAATCTGTGCATTTCCCCATGTGCTGCACATAAATTTAGATGTAGAGTAAACCCCACCATATATTCTGGTTAGAAGCTCAAATTAGATGAGGATTCTGTGGGAATAGGTCTCGCTATTCTAGAGTGAGAAAAACATTGTTCTATTGTTCTATAGACTTTTCCAAAATGGACATCTCTCCAGCTTTCATACTTCATTATCAATAACCATCCCATATATTATTAGCTCTATGGACAGCCACCACAAGTGAGGGACATTTGGGAACATTTGCAAGCACTCAAAGCTTTCATTTCAGAACTACTATTATAGGGTTAAACCTTCTATAACTGTATATGAATACAGTATGTTTAAAGAAACAACCTTATCCATACACCCTTTATGGTATATAGATGTCATAACGGGGGTCCCCACTAACAGAGCAGAGTGCTAACAGTTATCAATGACTACCGACCCTTCTTCTTGTTACAGGGAAATACATGACTGGCTAGAACTTTCCTTGGCAATAAAAGCTGGTCAAAACTGAAGAAATGGGCCAACACACCTATTGGTATATTGGTGCAATCTGAACATTCACTCTGTGGCCATTAAACCGAAAAAACCTGGGATACAAACAATGAGCAAATACCCTGCAGTAAGTAAATAGTAATAATACATGTAAATAACATATGGTACCGGTTATACTGAGGTAAGAGGCTGCTCACACTGCTGTCCACCCTATCTGATCTAATACTGAACATACCAGGGGTGATCAAGTAAGAAGAGGCTGCTCACACTGCTGTCCACCCTATCTGATCTAATACTGGAGATACCAGGGGTGATCAGGTAAGAAGAGGCTGCTCACACTGCTATCCATCCTATCTGATCTAATACTGGAGATACCAGGGGTGATGAGGTAAGAAGAGGCTGCTCACACTACTGTCCACCATGTTTACCTGAATGCTGAGCAGTTGCTGTGACCTTGAAATAGCTTGACATATCATATAAGTTTTCAGGTCACAGCGATAGAGCTTCCTATTGCATATGCTTACAGGCTTTTGCCTCACTTAAGATTCTAGGACAGGTTTCTCTCAGTCTGACAAGGTATTTTTTATTTACTTATAATGCCATTTCCTTTTTTTTCCAGAAAACCCTTTTAACTCAAAGCTCCTCTTTGAAGCCACTTAAGTGATTACTTTAGTTTATTGCATGGCAATCCACTAATATAATGTTAACAGCTATAGATACCTTTGACATGGAAAAAAATATATTTTACATGATAATAGTTACCGCGTGGTTAATAAAATTTCAAGCTGCAGTCTGCAATCTTCATTCCTTTATTCATTTCAGACCCCCTGATATGCAGTCTGCAGCCCGATCCAAGTTTCAAATGTTCCTCTTGTGTGAGTGTCTCTCCCAGTAATATAGGCTGGATGTGAGATTTGTGTTTATCCAAGGTCCTGCTGTCTTAATTTCCTTTCATGTACCACTGCTCTAATGCTACTCTTATTTATTCATAAAAAACACACATCACCCACTATAGGCAATACTAGAGGGTATAATAGAGTCTGGACACTATGAAATTTTTTAAAATTACAATTTTTATTAGATCATATTTTAAAAAGGAGATATTTTTCCCCACAACAATAATTAAAAAGTTTAAACAGGAAATTTCAGCTATCCAGGAATATATATATGGGACTCAATCCAAAGGTTGATGTTAATTCAAGGGTGGGCTTAGACTATTTATTCCCTCACGTTTCAACAATCCAATTTATACATGCTTACTAGCCGAAGGGTATAAAGTGCAAATGCCCTATAAAATGTCAGTGCCGATGGCATGGGCATACTGCCCTAAGAAATACACAAATATCAGAAAAGGTATATAAAATGCAGATGTAAGTATAAAGTGTCAGTGCCAGCAGCCTGGGCTTATAGCCCCAATATAGCTATATCCAGAAGGCATTCAAATATTGACTCGTGCTAGGGCCCAACCACTATCACCCCAGTAGTCCTGTTTAAATGTTCATTACTTGAAGCCAGAGGAGAGAGTATGCCCATGCCATCGGCACTGACATTTTATAGGGCATTTGCACTTTATACCCTTCGGCTAGTAAGCATGTATAAATTGGATTGTTGAAACGTGAGGGAATAAATAGTCTAAGCCCACCCTTGAATTAACATCAACCTTTGGATTGAGTCCCATATATATATTCCTGGATAGCTGAAATTTCCTGTTTAAACTTTTTAATTATTGTTGTGGGGAAAAATATCTCCTTTTTAAAATATGATCTAATAAAAATTGTAATTTTAAGAAATTTCATAGTGTCCAGACTCTATTATACCCTCTAGTATTGCCTATAGTGGGTGATGTGTGTTTTGTATACTGTCCTTGGAGTGACAAAATCTTATTTTTGTGGCGTGTGTTGGTTATTCTTATTTATTCATGGGCTTTCCTCCTTGTCCATAGCCTGTATTTTCTGCTTTCCATAAGATTTTAGATACATTATTCCGTTTCCACTACAGATCTGTGCAGAAAGGGAGGGGATAGCAAAGTAAGCCATCTGAACCAGGAGCTTTGCTGGATTTGTATAAGTTTTTCAGAGCACTTAGCTATATAAATTAAATAGAGAACTTACAGACACACTGATGCCAGTGGTCTGGGCTTTGCATTGCTTTAGGAGGTCAAGTCTGAGGTCGCTATTAGTTTATTAGGTCAGGATTCTGTATTAGTCTGGGAGGTTTGTATTATTGTTGGGGTGTTATGACTATTTGTAATTACAATGATGGATTTCTGTTGTATGTGGTAATGATGCCCTTGTAAGGGGGAGGGGGTCTGCTGCTGACACTGTTATAGGGGTGATATCCCCCAATTCTGTTAATATCCTCCATCCTGGTATATATAGCCCCCTCCTTCCTGTTATACGTGGCCCTTATCCCCATCCTAATATGCATGGCACCCCAATCCACCATCCTGGTATACATGGCACCCCAAACCCCCATCCTGGTATGCATGGCCCCCCTCATCCCTCTTCCTGGTATGTATGGCAACCTTCATCTTGGTATGTATGGCCCCTTCACACCCATCCTGGTATGTATGGCACCTTCATCCCTCTTCCTGTTATGTATGGCACCTTCATTCCTCTTCCTGGTATGTTTGGCACTCTTCATCCCTGTATATATGGCCTCCCCCTCATCCTGGTATGTATGGCCCCTTTCATCCCTGTATATATGGCCCCCTTCATCCCTGCATGTATGGCCCCCTTCATCCCTGTATGCATGGCCCCCTTCATCCCGGTATATATGGCCCCCTTCATCCCTGTATGCATGGCCCCCTTCATCCCGGTATGTATGGACCCCTTCATCCTGTTATGTATGGCCCCCTTCATCCCTGTACGTATGGCTCCCCTCATCCTTCATCCTGGTATGTGTGGCCCCCCTCATCCTGGTATGTATGGCCCCTCATCCCCGTATGTATGGCCCCCCTCATCCCAGTATGTATGGCTCCCTTCATCCCTATATGCATGGCTCCCTTCATCCCTGTATGTATGGCCACCTTCATCCCTGTATGTATGGCCCCCCTCATGCCTCATCCCTGTATGTATGGCCCCCCTCATCCTTGTATGCATGGCCCCCATCATCCCAGTAAGTATTGCCCCCCTCATCCCTCTCCCTGGTATGTATGGCATCCTTCATCCCTGTATATATGGCCTCCTTCATCCTGGTATGCTTGGCACCCCCTGATCCCTGTCACACTGCACAGGAAAAAAAAATAAACAATCACACTCACCTCCTCTCTCCTCCAGCACTGCGTCCAGCTCTGTTGCCAACAGGGATCTTGTTATGATCTGCAAAATGTACTAAGGAAAGATAGGGAAAAGCTGTCCCTACAGTAAGACTAAGCTGAATCCCTACGATGTAGCGGGCTGCCTGTTCCTAGTGAAGAGACCCGCCTTAGTCCTCGGCTAGTCTGAACGAAGACCTATAGAATTAAGGGAAGGAGTCCCTAAAAGAACTAAGGACTGGGACAAAAAAGGGACACCTCCTAAACAGAAGTTGTTGCAGAACACAAAAAGACAAACTGACAAAAAGTACTAGAGGTACCAGAGGACCAAGCGAACTTGACAGAGAAAGGCACAGAAGCACCAGGCTAGAGAGACAACGCAAAAACTGTTCAACATCCTGGTTCTTTCTTTCAGTCTGTCCATTCGACTCAGGATGACAACCAGACAAGAATGACAAATGGACTCCCAACCTGTCACAAAAAGCACGCCAAAAGCGAGCCACAAACTGAGGTCCTCTATCAGAAACAATATCCGTGGGAACGTCATGGAGCTTAAGGCTGGGTGCCCACGTAGCGTTTTTCAAGCGTTTATGATGCGGAATTTCCGGAGCATAAACGCTTGTTAAACGCTAGGTAATCCGCACCCCATGGTCCCCAATGGGATTCCGCATGTTCTATGCACATGCTGCGGATTTTCCGCAGCGTTTATGCTGCGTACAAAAATCCGCAGCATGTCATTTAATTTTGCGGAAGCGCAGCGGAACTCCCGCCATTGACTTGCATTGAAACGCATAGAAACCGCGACTGTACATTTGTACAAGCGGCTTCTATGCGTCTCTATGTGCGGATGGTACCCAGTTCTGGAGGAGAGAAGACTCTCCTCTAGACCTGGGTTCCATTGTACCTGTAAAAAAAAGAATAAAATAACAAATAAAGTTATATTCACCTGTCCGGCGTCTTCTCTCTGAATGCCGGCATCGCTTGAGGACCTGCGGTGACGTCACAGTCATGTGACCGCAGGCCCTTCACCGCTCTGTCTCGCGATATGCCGGCAGCCGGGAACCAGACAGGAACGAGCGCTGCAGCACACACCGGGGCCTCGGGGGTGAGTATAGCTTTATTTGTTTTAATTTTTACGGTCACACTGTATAAATGCATGCCGTTTGCATGGATTTATACAGTGTGACCTAGTTGTCAAGCACTTTCCAAGTGATGCTATCGCCTGGAAAGCGCTTGTCAATCTGCATGCGGAAACGCATGTGAATCCGCATGTGGATCCGCATGTATTCTGCAGGAAAAACGCATGCACAATCTGCATGCGTTTTTTCTGCCAGGGAGATGCAGAAATGCTGCAGAAATTTTCTGCTTCATTTCTGCATCGTGGGCACATAGCCTAACAATCTCTTTAACAAATGCCTTAGCGAGTGTCTTGGTGCAGGGCAATCTAATGAATGGAACCAAATGACACATCTTACTAAAACGGTCCACGACCACCCAGATGACAGTAAAACCCTCGGACACAGGAAGATCAGTAATAAAATCCATAGTGAGATGCGTCCAAGGCACACTAGGAACCTCCAGAGGGCAAAGAAACCCCGCAGCAGGAGTATGTGAAGCCTTTGACCTAGCGCACACAGTACACTGACACACCCACTTGATGACTTCCTTCTGCCATCCAGGCCACCAAAAACTGCGACTGATAAGTCTCTTAGTCTCCGAAACTCCTGGATGACCTGCCAACCGAGACTCATGACACTCCACAAACAAATCTCTCCTAAAGGCTCTAGGCACGAACAACCTCCCATCATCTTGAGCATTCAGAATCCCATTCTCCAAAACGAAGTCCAAAGCCACCACCACAACTCCTTTCTGTAAAATGCTCTCCTCCTCGGCACCGACCGTAGGAGAGAAGCTGCGAGATAAAGCATCGGCTTTAACATTCTTAGTACCAGGGATATAGCTAACAGAAAAATGAAACCGAGAAAAAAAAAGTGCCCACCTAGCTTGACGGGCATTCAAGCGCTTGGCAGCATCCAGATAGATCAAATTCTTATGATCTGTGAAAACCTGCATAGGAAATCTAGCGCCTTCCAAAAAATGACGCCAATGTTCAAAAGCAAGTTTAATAGCCAGCAACTCCCGATTTCCAACATCATAATTGAGTTCGGTTTCCGAAAAATTTTTCGAAAAGAAGGCACAAGGATGTACTCCACTCTTGTTCTCCTGAGACAAAACTGCTCCGACCCCCACCGATGAAGCATCGACCTCGACCAAAAAAGGCTTGGTCTCATCAGGCGGCATAAGGATAGGGGCAGAACTGAACCTCTCTTTGAGATACTCAAACGCTTCAATGGCCTCAGTAGTCCACTGGGCCGTATTCGCACCTTTCCTGGTGAGATCGGTTACAGGTTTAACAATTACAGAAAAATTCTTAATGAATTTCCTGTAATAATTGGCAAACCCCAAAAATCTCTGTATAGATTTCAAACCAATAGGCCTAGGCCATTCCTGCACAGCCTGAACCATCACAGGGTCCATCTCAAAGCCCTCGCTGGAGACAATGTAGCCCAAAAAACTAATTTTCTGCACAGCGAACTCACATTTCTCCAGCTTAGCAAAGAATGAATTATCACTCAATAACTGCAAAACTTCACGTACACTCTGCCAATGGGACTCTAGATCTGGTGAATAAATCAAAATGTCATCCAAATACACAACCACATTCTTACCAATCAAAGGTCTCAGAATGTCATTAATAAGGTTCTGAAAAAATGCAGGTGCATTGGTAAGACCAAAAGGCATCACCAGATTCTCAAAATGACCTACCGGAGTGTTAAAAGCAGTTTTCCATTCATCACCCTCCTTCACACGCAACAAATTGTATGCCCCCCGGAGATCAATTTTGGAGAACCACTTGGCTCCCACTAACTGGTTAAACAAGTCAGGAATTAACAGCAATGGGTAGAAATTGCGTACGGTAATCTTATTAATTTCACGAAAATCCAGACATGGACGTAAACCGCCGCCCTTTTTTTTAACAAAGAAGAATCCAACTGCCACAGGTGACTTAGAAGGTCTAATGTGACCAGCAGCCAGGCTAGTCTGTATGTACTCCTCCAAGGCCTTTCTTTCAGTGATAGTCAGATTAAACAAGCGACTTTTGGGAAGAGTAGCACCCGGAACAAACTCAATGGCGCAATCATAATCCCTGTGAGGAGGTAAAACTTGCGACTTCTCCTCCATAAAAACCCTCCAAAAATCTTGAATAGGTACAGGTAATTCCCATTTTTCCACAGCCGCAATTCGACCATTACAACATTTATCATAGCACTTTGGACTCCAAGACTTAGGCTGCGTGCCCACGTTGCGTATTACAAGCGTATATGCTGCGGAATTTCCGCAGCGTAAACGCTTGTAAAACGCATGTCTATCCGCACCCCATGGTCCCCAATGGCATTCCGCAATGTCAATGCCCATGCTGCGGATTTTTCCGCAGCGTATATGCTGCGGTCAAAAATCCGCAGCATGTTCATTAATTTTGCGTTTCCACATGCGGATGGTACCCAAGTCTGCAGGAGAGGAGACTCTCATCCAGACCTGGGTACCAAAGAACCTGTAAAAAAAAGAATAAAATAAAGTTTATACTTATCTTCTGATGTCTTCCCGGTGTTTTCCTGCCGTCGCGAGGTGTGTGAAGGACCTGCCACGTCATTGAGTCATGTGACCCATCACATGACTCAATGACATCACCGAAGGTCCTGCACACAACAGCTTGAGCCGCTCAAGACTCCGGACGGGGCACAGAATGCATCGGTAGGTGAGTATAAACTTTATTTTTTTACTTTTTTACCATTCTGATTCTTTTTTTTTAACTATTAATTGGTCACACTATATAAATCCATGCCGGTTGCATGGATTTATATAGTGTGAACAAGTTGTCAAGCACTTTTCCAAGTGATGCTTGAATCACTTGCAGAAGTGCTTGATAACCCGCATGCGGAAATGCATGCAAAGACGCTGCAAAGACGCCTCACATATGCTTCTACCTGGCGGGAAAGCCGCATGTAAAATCCGCATGCGATTTTCCCGCCAGGGAGAAGCGTAAGAAATATGCTTCATTTCCGCAACATGGGCACATAGCCTTAATCACATTCGTAGACCAGTCCAATAAAAGATTGTGCAGTCTTAACCAAGGCAATCCTAGAACAACTGGAGAGGGCAAATTATCCAAAACAACCAAGTCCAAAATTTCTTGGTGAACTCCATTGATAGTGAGGGGAAATGGTCTTGTGAGTAATACATTTCAAAGGAGTGTTATCAATTGCAATCACAGAAATAGGTGATGACAAAGGTTTGGATTTCAATTTAAGGTTTTCCAAAAACCCTTTATCAATCACATTAAGTGTTGAACCACAATCCACAAATACCTGAAATTCAATCAAATCTCCCTGCAGAGTAGTACTCCCAGAAAGAAACACTCCTGCAGAGCGTAAACAAGCTATACGGGAGTAACTGACCTTTTTTTTTTCTTTACTTAAACGACTCTCACAATACTTAATCAAATGGTCAGCTTTACCACAATAAAGACACAATCCCTCGGCGAATCTCCGATCTCTTTCTTGAGAGCGGAGTGACATCGCCCCAACCTCCACCGGTTCCCCGCCGTCAGAGCAGATTTTTTGGGGACTAGGACCTGACATTACAGGAGTCTTTACCTCATTGAGCCTGCACCTCAGTCACCTGTCTATACGAACAGCTAACTGCTTAGCTTCCTGCAGAGTCTCAGGTGCAGGGAATGCAATTAGCAAATCCTTAACCTTTCACTCAGACCAGCAAGAAATAAACATCTCAGCGCCGAATCATTCCACTTAACTTCTGAAGCCCATCTCCTGAAGTGTGTGCAATAATTTTCAACATCATCTGACCCCTGATTCAAACGTCTAAGTTCTGATTCAGCAGATGAGACTCGATCAGGATCGTCATATAATAGCCCCATAGCAGAAAAAAATTCTTCAACAGACCTTAAACACGGATCATTAGGCTGGAGAGAAAAGGCCCACCCCTGTGGTTCATTGCGCAAAAGTGACATAATAAAACCAATGCGCTGTGATTCATTCCCAGAGGACCTTGGTCTCAAACAAAAATATAACAAACAAGCATTTTTAAAGGAAAAAAAATCTTGCTGTTTACCAGAAAAAACATCAGGCAGTCCTACATTGGGTTCGACAAAATGCGCTCCAGGACAGCTACTCACGTGTTGCTGAAGCTCGGCCACCTCCAGAGACAATCCCTGCAGGCATTGAGCCAAATCCTGGACGGAAACCATACTGATCCCCAAATTTTTTTCCTTTTAGTTTTTTGGGCTGGACTTACTGTTATGATCTGCAACATGTACTAAGGAAAGATAGGGTAAAGCTGTCCCTACAGTAAGACTAAGCTGAATCCCTGCGATGTAGCGGGCTGCCTGTTCCTAGTGAACAGACCCGCCTTAGTCCTCGGCTAGTCTGAATGAAGACCTATAGAATTAAGGGAAGGGGTCCCTAAAAGAACTAAGGACTGGGACAAAAAAGGGACACCTCCTAAACAGAAGTTGTTGCAGAACACAAAAAGACAAACTGACAAAAAGTACTAGACGTTCCCGAGGTCCAAGCGAACTTGACAGAGAAAGGCACAGAAGCAGCAGGCTAGAGAGACAGTAGAACACTGAAGTCCAGCACAGCCAGAAGGGCGGAGCTGGAATATAAAGGCAGATGGTCACGTGACCGCAAAACACAAGATAGAAAAAACAAATAGGAGGGTTCTAACAGATCTCACTGTGTGAGCCACGCATGGCGTAACTGCCATGCTCCCTCACACAGCGAGATGTTGTGCCGGAATAGTCACTGCTCCCTACGCCGGGACTGTGACCATTCATTTTCCTTAATAGCGCACACTGTACCCGCAGTGCGACACCCATGGGAGTGGTGAATATTCATAGACTTTAATAGCGGGCACGCTGACCCGCTTCGGGTACAGTGTGCGTGCTATTAGGGAGAATAAATGGTCACTGCTCCCCAAGCACACAATCCCAGCGTGGGGAGCGGGACACAGCGCTGGAGGAGAGCGAAGGTGAGTATAACTGTTTATTTTATTTTTGTGCAGAGTGACGGGGATCAGGGGGTGCCACGCATACCAGGATGAGGGGGACCATACATACAGGGATGAAGGGTGCCATACATACCAGGAAGAGGGATGAAGAGGGCCAAACATACCGGGATAAGGAATGAGGGGGGTCATACATACAGGGATGAACCAAATAGATTTTTGGAAACCCAAGAGAATGGGGAATTTCACCCTGGCTTTCAGCACAGTCCATCGTGTAGGGAAAGGGAGATACATGGCACATCCTTGCAGGGGCCCCAGTGCTTGGTATCCACGTGTAGCAGGGGCCCGGCTGGGTCCGATGACACCAGAACCGGCTCCATAGAATCGTCCATTAAGGAGGCATAGCTCGTTTTAGTTTTTGGAAGTTTTTGGCCTTGAAAGACCAGGGGTGGAGACTTAGGCTCAACCAGGGGGCAGTAAGGGGAGTGACCCAGAGGTGTTAAGACCTCCAGCAGCAGCTAGCACAGTGTCTTTGTCCCTGGGAGGTCGCGAGGATACATCGTGTGGGCGAAGTCCTGCAACAAAGAGAGCGGGACCCACAATCCTCCCATGTGGCAACCCCTCCCCCACATGCCAGGCCTTTCATCTGACTGATAATTGACTCTTAAGTTCTGCTTATATCTTTTGTACCACTACTAGTGTGTTTGCATCTCTGACCATTATGTATATAGTTTAATGTCTAGTGTGCCCTTATTGCGATTAAATATATAATTTAACCTTGGGCTGCTCTTTTATCTCGATCCATGAACTCTCACGTCCGTTGTTCAGTCTGATGAACACGCTACCGGTCTGGTTTCTAGCCCGATATAAGTCTGTTATATCTAATAAAAACTGGTGGCAGCTCTCCCAGGTCGACAAGGTTCTGCTTCACTAGTGAAGGAGCCTATCAGCCTGTCAGGGGTGTGAGCGAGTGTGGTGCCACGTCAGTGACTGAGTGGGCCACCTCTTCTCACTCCCTGGTGCCTTCCTGTACCTGTGTGGACAGGGGGTGTCTGTGTAGAACTGTACCAATCTGACCTTATGCGTCGTCCAGGTTGTGCAGAATGTCACGTTGGTGCAAAGGGCAGATCTGTATCAAGTGATCCTTCTGACGTAATAGTGACAGCAGACGGGTGGTGGGGTGTGTGGATCCATCACATTGGTGGCAGGGGTGGGATTCTGCGGGGTCTCTCTGCTGCCATTTCATCACAAGTGGTGGCTGCTGTGGGATTCTGCGAGGTCTCTCTGCTGCCATTTCTTCACACTGACTTGGTGAAGAGTCTTCTTTATAAGGTAGCTTTTGAACATGTTTTTACATATTGAAGTATGGGTATGGTTATATAGGGACATTTCCCCCAAAACAATGTATGCCTGTTTTTTGTAGAGATCTGCTGTGCTAGTCATGAGAAATCTAGCGTAGAAACCATATGCTAATCCTGCTGGAAGTGCACTGGGGGAGTGTCGGTGCACTTGGATCACTTCCATGTGTACGGACGTGTCCCCAGCCTAATTTGCATATGATTTCTACACTAAATTTCTCATGACTGGGACCATTTGTATTATAGGATAAGTGCCTATACCGCTACATCACTACTTCCATATGGAAAAACGTGTTGACAGGTTTTTTTCAAAAGTTGGCAAGTACAGTGTTGGCAAGCGCTCCTCCAAGCAGCTATGATTTTACCTAAATCGAATCACCACCAAATCTGGCATAAAGGGCAAAGACGCTGGTTGGTCAATCCTGGTCATTGTTATAGAAACTTCAGAATATATAATAGGGTTTAAATCTAGTTGAAATATAATAATCTGAAGATCAGTAATTCCCCTTCATTCTGTACAGTTGGTCTGTTGAGCGATGTCTGGGTGATAATCGCCTGGCACTTGAGAGCTGTCACCTACCACTTGATGTCCAGACTAACCCCATATCTCCGTCTGTCACTGTAACAATAAAGCACTTAAAGAGAACTATACATATTTTCAGCTGCTGCTAAATAGCAGGAGATTTCTTATGAACCGGCGCTGACCCTGCCAGCAATCTGTGTGTTTTTGTTTCCTGTGAATTCTTAATCTGAACATTTGTGCTTCCTGCTGACTTTCACGTTTCCTCTCTTTCAGCTCAACTTGTGTCTTGTTACCAATAGTAAGTTGTTGGCTTTCTGTGTCGCTGAGTGATTGTACAAACTCTATTCAAAGCTTACAAACGGCAAAGTGGCGGGGAAGAGACTGCCGAATAAAAGACACGAGAGGAGGCGACAAAACGGGAACCAGCTACATTGCCCAATATTATTATTATTTATTATTATAGTGCCATTTATTCCATGGCGCTTTACATGTGAGAAGGGGTATACATAATAAAAAACAAGTACAATAATCTTAAACAATACAAGTGACAGACTGGTACAGGAGGAGAGAGGATCCTGCCCGCGAGGGCTCACAGTCTAGAAGATGGGGGTTTATGTAGTAAAAATTGGGATTAAATCTGAAAATATTGTACTTTATTCTTACCTATACACTTACCTTACCAACTTTGAAATGTTCTCACCATATTGGCCTTTATTGTCTCTGCTGCCCTTTATTGACAGTTACGATGATGAATTTTCGATGACGTGGTCACTACTGGGAAAATGTCACTGCAGTATACAGCATTAGGGCCGTACTTGCCCAAACGTCCCGATGCCCCTCTGCTAAAAAGGAAGAGAGTGTACAATAAATGGCCTGAGATTAATGGGAATCTGAAAGATGAGTGAGCCCCTGTCACTCCTGGCAGTGTGTGCTGATCGTCCTCTCTTGGGAGAAGGAACAGCATGCAGGAAAAAAATGTAATTAAGGGGGTAGTGACGGCAAAGAGGAGCATGCTCCACATGTACAAACATGGATAGTTCCTGAGGTCCAAAAAAGCTTGAACATTAGGACTCGCTCACACGAGCATAGTAGATTCTCTCATGGGAGAGAATTGGATCAATTATGTTAATGACACTCACCTCAAACTCTGATCCGAGTTGGATCAGAGTGTCCACCTAGTGTGATCTGATTATCTCGGATGAGAGAGTTGTAGCACATTGCCAGGAGACGATGGAGAACAAAATTTCTCGATCTTCTGCTTTCTCTGAGTCCACGAAAATCAGACTTCACTCAGATGTCATCCGAGATCAGTCCGATGATTTCCACGTATCCCTAGGCCTGGATGGGTGCTTGCCATCCGATTTGCATTGCAAATGATTTTACAGTGAAACGTGGTGGCAGTGTCCTTATGTGGGGCTGAATGAGTGCTCCTGGTGTTGGGGAGCTACATTACATTGATGGTATCATGAATTCACAGATGTACTGCTCTATATTGTAAGAGATGCTACCATCACTCCGTGCCCTTGGTAGACGTGCACTTTTTCAACATGAAAATGATCCAAACACACATCTGTTACATTTCTAAAGAAGAACAGGGTGAAAGTGATTCAGTGGCCAAGTGTCTCCTGATCTGAACCCAATCAAACACCTATGTGGAATTCTGGAGAGACAAGTTGTCATCACTCTCCATCCAGCATCCAGGCTCTAAAAGAGGTCGTTCTTGAAGAATGGAAAAAGATAGATGTTGCAATATGTTGCCAACTTGTTACTTTCCTAGAAGACTTGGTGCTGTCTTTAAAAATCATAAAGGTCATACAAAATACTAGATGTAGTAGTTTTCGATATGGGGTGTACTCATTTTTGCATCAACTAATTTGAATAAAACTGAACCTTTTTGTAATAAGTTATATTATTACACTTTTATGGTATGGGTTAAAAAAATGTTCTAATGTAAGGAAATGCTCACATTCAACCTTGCAGATGTGTGCGATGTTGCAATGTGTTATGATGTTTGTATGTATAATGATCTGTATTGTTAGTGATGAAGCTGTATTTTGCCCTGCAATTGATAGGTAATAGGGACAGTTAGAGTTAAGAGTGGGGCTAGCCAATAGTGGGGAAACCAAGCTGAAGGGAGAGAGACAGTTTCCTGATTGTGAATCAGTAAGGGCCCGGAGTCCATATAGTAAGGACCTAAGGTCCAATGTGAGCGGTGCTGCATTCTTGGGTGTCCCTAGCAGTGAGCGGAGACCAGGAGAAAGAGATAGCGTGATCCAGAGAAGAAATGAGGAAGAGTGACTGAGAGATAGAGTGGTTTATCAGAGATAGGCCCTGGGAGTGGACGCCTAGCAATAAGGCCCAGAGTTTACAACTCCTAAAGGTACCGGGCCTAAACGGTACAGAGTACATAAGATGAAGAGAGTTCCTCGGGCGGGAGTTCCACAGCGTCAGAGACAGAAGAAAAAGGTACCAGTCATACTGGTAAAATAGCTCCCCTAAGGGGAAAAGGACACGGAATGAGCATAGGATTCTTACAAACTAGACCGTAGTACTGAGCTGGACTGTGGTGAAATAACGAGGAAAGATAAAGAGAAAAGAGAAGACCAAGAGATTGAATTTGTGTGAGGAAAATGTTACGCATTATGAATTAAATGTTTGAGAAGATACCCGCTATCTACTATACCGGGTGGTCCAAAAGTAGGTGGACAGAAAGTTTAATAAGGTTATGAAGGGGGAGATTTATCAAACATGGTGTAAAGTGAAACTGGCTCTGTTGCCCTTAGCAACCAATCAGATTCCACTTTTCATTACTTACAGACTCTTTGGAAAATGACAGGTGGAATCTGATTGGTTGCTAAGGGCAGCTGAGCCAGTTTCACAGATAGATCTCCCCCAAATCTGTTTTCTTTTCAGATAATTCAGATAACACATAATGGCAAATAATTTAAATACAGATCAAAGAAAATGGATTTTAACAGAGTATTGGAAATCTCAAAATGCTGAAACCGTTAGAGCAAATTGGGTTGAAACATTTGGTGCTCAAGCCCCAAAGAGACAAACCATTTACCGCATTCGTGACAAATTCAATGCCACTGGCTCAAAAATGCTCCAAAAACCGGTCGACCCAAAACAGTCTGTACAGAAGATAATAAACAACTTGTTGCTGAAACATTTGTTCAGAGTCCAAAAAGTCCACAGAAGAGCCTCTGTGGAATTGGGAATTTCACGAGCTTCTATCATGCGAATCCTGAAATCTATTGGGTGGAAAGCTTATCGTCCACGTCTAATTCATGGTTTATTGGAGGATGATTCAGACAGGCGACTGCAATTTAGTGTTTGATAAATCTCCCCCTTCATAACTTTATTACACTTTCTGTCCACCTACTTTTGGACCACCCTGTATATAACCATCCCAAGTTAATGTTCAGTAAAAGGTTTATTATGAACTGTCAAACATCTGGTCCTGGCCAACCTGCAACATCAGTTACATGTGGCCTGCACGGACTTAACGCCCTCACAGCATAATTCCACTCACCCAGCCAGGAACCCTACTTTCATGTAACATTCCACGGCACAAGAGATGAGTTACTCGCCTCGCGCCACGTTACACTATGAAATTCAGTCTTGTCAACATGTTGGAATTTGTTCTTGTGTTCAGTGAAATATTGATTTAAAAACTTACCTTTCAAAGGGGGTGTACTCATTTATGCTTGGCACTGTATATATTATTCATATACAGTATATATAAGTACAGTACAGACCAAAAGTTTGGACACACCTCATTTATAGATTTTTCTGTATTTTCCTGACTATGAAAATTGTACATTCACACTGAAGGCATCAAAACTATGAATTACCACATGTGGAATTATATACTTAACAAAAAAGTGTGAAACAACTGAAAATATGTCTTATATTCTAGGTTCTTCAAAGTAGCCAACTTTTGCTTTGATGACTGCTTTGCACACTCTTGGCATTCTCTTGATGAGCTTCAAGAGGTAGTCACCGGAAATGGTCTTCCAACAATCTTGAAGAAGTTCCCAGAGATGCTTAGCACTTGTTGGCCCTTTTGCCTTCACTCTGCGGTCCAGCTCACCCCAAACCATCTCGATTGGGTTCAGGTCTGGTGACTGTGGAGGCCAGGTCATCTGGCGTAGCACCCCATCACTCTCCTTCTTGGTCAAATAGCCCTTACACAGCCTGGAGGTGTGTTTGGGGTCATTGTCCTGTTGAAAAATATATGATGGTCCAACTATACGCAAACCGGATGGAATAGCATGCCGCTGCAAGATGCTGTGGTAGCCATGCTGGTTCAGTATGCCTTCAACTTTGAATAAATCCCCAACAGTGTCACCAGCAAAGCACCATCACACCTCCTCCTCCATGCTTCACAGTGGGAACCAAGCATGTAGAGTCCATCCGTTCACCTTTTCTGCATCGCACAAAGACACGGTGGTTGGAACCAAAGATCTCAAATTTGGA
This sequence comes from Phyllobates terribilis, assembly GCF_046119375.1. Lineage (NCBI taxonomy): Eukaryota > Metazoa > Chordata > Amphibia > Anura > Dendrobatidae > Phyllobates > Phyllobates terribilis. Next base: position 492,465,547 of record NW_027362771.1, on the reverse strand, counting down.
CTCATCAGACCAAAGCACAGATTTCCATTGGTCTAATGTCCATTCCTTGTGTTCTTTAGCCCAAACAAGTCTCTTCTGCTTGTTGCCTGTCCTTGGCAGTGGTTTGCTAGCAGCTATTTTACCATGAAGGCCTGCTGCACAAAGTCTCCTCTTAACAGTAGTTGTTGTAGAGATGTGTCTGCTGCTAGAACTCTGTGTGGCATTGACCTGGTCTCTAATCTGAGCTGCTGTTAACCTGCGATTTCTGAGGCTGGTGACTCAGATAAACTTATCCTCAGAAGCAGAGGTGACTCTTGGTCTTCCTTTCCTGGGGCGGTCCTCATGTGAGCCAGTTTCTTTGTAGCGCTTGATGGTTTTTGCAACTGCACTTAGGGACACTTTCAAAGTTTGCCCAATTTTTCGGACTGACTGACCTTCATTTCATAAAGTAATGATGGCCACTCGTTTTTCTTTACTTAGCTGCTTTTTTCTTGCCATAATACAAATTCTAACAGTCTATTCAGTAGGACTATCAGCTGTGTATCCACCTGACTTCTGCATAACACAACTGATGTTCCCAACCCCATTTATAAGGCAAGAAATCCCACTTATTAAACCTGACAGGGCACACCTGTGAAGTGAAAACCATTTCCGGTGACTACCTCTTGAAGCTCATCAAGAGAATGCCAAGAGTGTGCAAAGCAGTCATCAAAGCAACAGGTGGCTACTTTGATGAACCTAGAATATAAGACATATTTTCAGTTGTTTCACACTTTTTTGTTAAGTATATAATTCCACATGTGTTAATTCATAGTTTTGATGCCTTCAGTGTGAATGTACAATTTTCAAAGTCATGAAAATACAGAAAAATCTTTAAATGAGAAGGTGTGTCCAAACTTTTGGTCTGTACTGTATATATTTATGTGTTGCTGAATTCTGGGATCCATACCTTCTTTATTTTCCTTTGACCGAATTGTATGAGGGCTTATTTTTTTTGGGGGGGGGGCAGATTGTAGTTTTCATTGGTACTGTTTTGAGATACATACAACGTTTTAATCTCTTTTAGGCAAGATGATAAAATACAGCTCTTTTGTCATTGTTTCTTTTTTCACAGTACACTTAGAAAGATAAATATCTATTTTTTTATTTATATATATATATATATATATATATATATATATATATATGAAAAAAATAGTAGAAACAGCACTCCAAAAATAGATGATTTATCAGCACAGCAAGAGCTGTGGCAACGTTTCGGCTGAATACAGCCTTTTATATATAAAACACACAGCCTAAAGTGGTTGTTTTGGATCCTCCAGATAGAGAGAAGTTCTTTGTAGCCATTTCTGCTCCAGTTAATTACTGGAGTCTCACCATCCTTCCATGTTCTAGAAACATATTGGTGACCTTAACCCCTTTACCACCTTGCGATTTTCCTTTTTTATTTTTTGCTTCCCTTCTTCCCAGAGCCATATCTTTTTTATTTTTCCGCCAATATTGCCGTATGAGGACTTGTGAATAGCACCATTGATTTTATCATACATTGTACTGGAAAACAGGTAAAAAATTTCCAAGTGCGGTGAAATTTAAAAAAAATGTGTAATTCCACAATTATTATTATTATTTTTTTTTATTTACCACTTTCACTAAATGCTAAAACTGACCTGGCAAGGCAATATGATTCTCCAGATCATTACGAGTTTGTAGATACCAAACATGTATCGGTTCCTTTTTATTTAAGTGGTGAAAAAAAATCCAAAGTTTGTAAGAAAAAAAAAATGATGCCATTTTCCGGAACCCGTAGCGTCTCCATTTTTCAGGATCTGGGGCCGGGTAAGGGCTTATTTTTTGTGCGCTGAGCTGTCGTTTGTATTGATACCATTTTGGGGTAGAGACGATGTTTTGATCGCCTGTTATTGCTTTTTATTGCAATGTTGCAGCAACCAAAAAAACGTAATTCTGGTGTTTTGATTTTTTTTCTCGTTTACTGATCAGATTAATTTACTTTATATTTTTATATATTTGATATTTCTGATTGCAACAATACCAAATATGTGTATTTTTTATTGTTTTATTTTAAATGGGGCAAAAGGGGGGTGATTTGAACTTTTATGTTTATTTAACTTTTTAAATATTTTTTCAAACAATTTTTGAAACTTTTTACTGTATTTAATAGTCGTTTTAGGAGACTTGAAGCTGCGATCTTCTGCTTACTTGTGCTACACATAGCAGTGCTTCAGCCTTGCTATGTGTAGCAAAAGTCATCATTTCCTATAAACGCTGGCAATGGGTCAGCGTTCATAGGAGATTTACAATGACCGTTACGGGGGTCTTCTGCAGACCCCCAGCTGTCATGACAACCCATCAGCACCCCACGATCATGTGACAGGGGCACCAATGGGCGTGTCTTATGACGCGCTTCCGTTTCGCGAGAGTTAAATGCCGCTCTCAAGAGACTGACAGCGGCATTTAACATGTTAACAGCTGAGGGTGGATCGCGGATCCACCTGCAGATGTTAGTGGCACATGACAGGTGATCAGATCAGCTGTCGTGTGCAGGCAAAGATGCGGGCTCACCGCTGGAGCATGCATCAAATGTATCTATACATCCAAGGTCATAAAGGGGTTAAAAGTGTAATTGTTTTGATACATTTCAAAATACTAACTACATACAATTTTAAAGGGGTTTTCCAGTTTTAGAATACCATGTTCTTCAGTAAAAACAACCTGTCTATTATTGTCTGCAGTGCTGAGATCTCATTGACAGCGCTGCAGCCAATCAGTGAGCTCAGCTATCATGAGAGGCTTATACTGCCTACTAAGGTACAGGCCTGTTTACATGTGGTAAAGGCTGCAAAAAATAACAGACACTGGGAACTGCAGTAGAGACTCAAAGTTTGTACCCAGGGAGGGTGAGTGAAGAATAGTTTAGCTTTCTTTAAAACAAACTGCACCTGGGGACACAGGTTTTCTGAACCCCTTCAAATAGATCTCTTAGACCTGGTAAAGTTTTTATGTTTACTTTTAAAATCCATGTCAGAATGACGGTATGATCCAAACTAAGAGTTTAATTCAATCTCCACCTCCTAACCTGATTGACAACTCCTCAGTGTCCCTCCCTCCTGCTAAGATCTCACAATATTCAGTACAAGCTGCATCTGACAGTCAGGCTTGGAAACGGAATACAGTTGGATTCATGATCTCTCTTCCTCTGTAGATGTGGTCAGAAAATGCTCATCTTAATTAGGATCGTGGATAAGAATTAATCAGGATTATGGAGCCATTCTGACATGGATTTTTAACGTAAGCACCCCAGCCCCATCAGATCTCAGAGACCTATTTAATAATATATACAGCTTGTATTGTGACATCTGGTGACAGATCAACATTAATTAGATTTTGAAGGTATTTGAAAATGTATTCTTGCATTGGGACCTTAGCGGAGCCTATTGAGGGTCCTATTTCCTTCTTCCATGAGTTTACTGGACCTTTTATAGTGTCAGCTATCCTCTCCATCCAAAAAACCTCAAAAGACTGAACGTCACTTCCATACAGAACAGGTGTGAACAGGTGCATACTAAGAGTAGCCATCTCCATATATAACCAACAAATAACATGCTATAGCGTTACAGAGTGCTGCTTTTATTTGTTAGTTATATATGGAGATGGCTACTCTTAGTATGCACCTGTTCACACCTGTTCTGTTTGGAAGTGACGTTCAGTCTTTTGATATTTGTATACATAGGCTCTCTGACCTAGCACTTCACCCATCATCCTATGGCGGTTTTAATCACAGCAGGATCCTAGCCTACATTTATATGGGTGGGTATCAGCCCAGGAGAGGAATCACATTAGGTTAGGTTCCCAACAAAGAAGATCGCCTTGCTGTGGCTACTGGGCATGCATGAATTGGCCAAATTATAAGCTAAGTATCTTTGTTTTTCCTATTTTCTAGAGCAGTTATGCTATTCAAATTTCATATATTTCATGTTTACATGCTATAGCATTACAGAGTGCTACTTTATTTGTTAGGTATCAAAAAAACTGTGACTTTTTTATTCGCCTTACATGCTTTCACCTGAACTTGCAAACCCTCATTTTGTACGTATGTTTTTACAACACTTTGTTCAGATAGTTTTATACTACAAGGACGAACCATCCTACAGAAACACACAGGTTTTGTCTGACAGATTCCATAATTCCATCAGAAAACAAATATTTGACATGTTCCATAATAGTCCGTGTATCTCCTTTAATCCAGCAATGTAATAATACATCACTAAGGTAAGGTAAGGTCAGAGCTGCACAATGTAGAAGAGCAGAAGACCAGAAGGTGAAGACTGATCAAAGATAACGGATAAGGAAACATCCATGAACCACAATAAAGTTGGGTGTTATTTTAATTTTTTACTTTGTGCATTTTTTTTATGTGAAATAATTATATATATATATATCAGGTCTCATTCAATTTTTAATATACTTTAAAAAAAATGAAGAAATCATGAATTCAGACACTACTAAGAGGTCCTGGCTGTGGAGCATAGAGGCAAATGTGCTCACAAATCTCTAATTACCTGGAATAATAGGTTAGAAGGTTTTCATAGTACGTCCTCTGATTGCTTTGAGGGATTTAAAAGCTATTTTTACCTGATCCCAATTTCTAGGCTCCCAATAATTTGATTTTCATTGTTTTGAAACTTCTAATTGATTTGTTCATTTTTCTAAACATAAAAAAGAACAGGCAAGAATCCACTTATACTGCCTGATATATAAGAAAACTGAATGAACTTGGATGGATCACATGAATGAACATATGCAATCAAGCAATCCCCTTACGTCATCTGTGATATCCGTAAACCAGGGTTTTTTCAGCTTTAAATTTTCTCCTATTAATGAATCCCTATTCACATTCACACTGCAGTCTAGCAGAGGTGGCTGCTCGCCAAGGAAAAGAACACAGTGCTTGCAAACTCTTTGCTATAGAGATTGCAAGTGCTGCACTGAAGCTGGCTGGATTGCTGTAGCTTGTACTGCCAATCAGTAGTGCTCAAGCAAAAATATGTGACAACCCCTTTAACACATATATTCATTTTTAGTTCTTTAAATTTTAGGAAGTATACAAACATATTATTTATAAAAAGTCATGGTTGAAAGTGTTGGCACCCTTGAAATTATTGCGGAAAATGAAGTATTTCTCCCCGGGAATTATTGAAATTCCACACGTTTTGTTAAACACGTTTATTTCCTTTATCTACATTGGAACAACACAAAAAAACAGAGAAAAAAAAGGCTAATTGGACATAATTTCACCCAAAAACCCCAAAATTGGCAGGATAAAATTGTTGGCACCTTTCCAACATTTTGGGTAAACAACTTTGTTTCAAACATGATGCTCGCTCAAACTCTCCTGTGGCAAGTACAGGGGCGTATCTAGGGGGGCAGGTGGGGCATGTGCCCCGGGCGCAGCCGGCAAGGGGGCACTGTCGCCTAAAGCAAGGTGTCCCCCCCCCCGAGGGTTGCATTATGCCGCCCCCAGACCAGTATTCGGCCGTTCTCTGATTGGGTTGTCAAGCTGACAGCCTGCTCAGAGAAGCTGCGGCGTGCCGGCTCCCAGTGATTGTACTTGCGTCTTGCAGACGCAAGTACAATTGAAGCTCTGACAGTCGGCTTAGAGCGACGTCAGCAGCGTGATCAGGTCATGTGATAGCGCTGCTGACGTCAGCATTTGGTCCAAAACATACTTCAAGAAGCACCCAGAAATGGATGGAAACAAAGAGCTGGAGAGTTCTGAAGTGGCAGCAATGAGTCTGTATCTAAATCCCATTGAACACCTGTGAAGAAATCTTAAAATTGCTGTTGGGAGAAAGCGCCTTCACATATGAGAGACCTGGAGCAGTTTGCAAAAGAAGAGTGGTCCAAAATTCCAGTTGAGAAGTGTAAGAAGCTTGTTGATGGTTATAGGAAGCGATTGATTGCAGTTATTTATTACAAAGGGTATGCAATCAAATATTAAGTTGAGGGTGCCAACAATTTTGTCTGACCCATTTTTGGGGTTTTGTGTGAAATTATGTCCAATTTGTCTTTTTTTCTGTTTTTTTTTTATGTTGTTCCAATACACACAAAGGAAATAAACCTGTGTATCATAAAACGTGTAATTGCAATAATTTTCTGGGAGAAATACTTCATTTTCTGGAACAATTTGAAGGGCACCAACACTTTTGGTCATGAATGTAATGTGCACATGCAGCGTAATATTAATATATGCAGTGTATATGTGTGTACGTGTGTACAGTACAGACCAAAAGTTTGGAGACACCTTCTCATTTAAAGATTTTTCTGTATTTTCATGACTATGAAAATTGTACATTCACACTGAAGACATCAAAACTATGAATTAACACATGTGGAATTATATACTTAACAAAAAAGTGTGAAACAACTGAAAATATGTCTTATATTCTAGGTTCTTCAAAGTAGCCACCTTTTGCTTTGATGACTGCTTTGCACACTCTTGGCATTCTCTTGATGAACTTCAAGAGGTAGTCACCAGAAATAGTTTTCACTTCACAGGTGTGCCCTGTCAGGTTTAATAAGTGGGATTTCTTGCCTTATAAATGGGGTTGGGACCATCAGTTGTGTTGTGCAGAAGTCTGGTGGATACACAGCTGATAGTCCTACTGAATAGACTGTTAGCTGCTTTTTTCTTGCCATAATACAAATTCTAATTAAAGAAAAACGAGTGGCCATTATTACATTAAGAAATGAAGGTCAGTCAGTGCGAAAAATTAGGAAAACTTTGAAAGTGTCCCCAAGGGCAATTGCAAAAACCATCAAGTGCTACAAAGAAACTGGCTCACATGAGAACCGCTCCAGGAAAGGAAGACCAAGAGTCACCTCTGCTTCTGAGGATAAGTTTATCCGAGTCACCAGCCTCAGAAATCGCAGGTTAACAGCAGCTCAGATTAGAGACCAGGTCAATGCCACACAGAGTTCTAGCAGCAGACACATCTCTTCAACAACTGTTAAGAGGAGACTTTGTGCAGCAGGCCTTCATGGTAAAATAGCTGCTAGGAAACCACTGCTATGGACAGGCAACAAGCAGAAGAGACTTGTTTGGGCTAAAGAACACAAGGAATGGACATTAGACCAGTGGAAATCTGTACTTTGGTCTGATGAGTCCAAATTTGAGATCTTTGGTTCCAACCACCGTGTCTTTGTGCGACGCAGAAAAGGTGAACGGATGGACTCTACATGCCTGGTTCCCACCATGAAGCATGGAGGAGGAGGTGTGATGGTGTAGGGGTGCTTTGCTGGTGACACTGTTGGGGATTTATTCAAAACTGAAGGCATACTGAACCAGCATGGCTACCACAGCATCTTGCAGCGGCATGCTATTCCATCCGGTTTGCGTTTAGTTGGACCATCATTTATTTTTCAACAGCACAATGACCCCAAACACACCTCCAGGCTGTGTAAGGGCTATTTGACCAAGAAGGAGAGTGATGGGGTGCTACGCCAGATGACCTGGCCTCCACAGTCACGAGACGTGAACCAATCGAGATGGTTTGGGGTGAGTTGGACCGCAGAGTGAAGGCAAAAGGGCCAACAAGTGCTAAGCATCTCTGGGAACTCCTTCAAGATTGTTGGAAGACCATTTCCGGTGACTACCTCTTGAAGCTCATCAAGAGAATGCCAGAGTGTGCAAAGCAGTCATCAAAGCAAAAGGTGGCTACTTTGAAGAACCTAGAATATAAGACATATTTTCAGTTGTTTCACACTTTTTTGTTAAGTATATAATTCCACATGTGTTAATTCATAGTTTTGATGCCTTCAGTGTGAATGTACAATTTTCATAGTCATGAAAATACAGAAAAATCTTTAAATGAGAAGGTGTGTCCAAACTTTTGGTCTGTACTGTATATATATACAATATACACTGCTCAAATAAATAAAGGGAACACTCAAATAACACATCCTAGATCTGAATGAATGAAATATTCTCATTGAATACTTTGTTCTATACAAAGTTGAATGTGCTGACAACAAAATCACACAAAAATCATCAATGGAAATCAAATTTATTAACCAATGGAGGCCTGGATTTGGAGTCACCCCCAAAATAAAAGTGGAAAAACACACTACAGGCGGATCCAACTTTGATGTAATGTCCTTAAAACAAGTCAAAATGTAACTCAGTATTGTGTGTGGCCTCCACGTGCCTGTATGACCTCCCTACAACGCCTGGGCATGCTCCTGATGAGGTTGCGGATGGTCTCCTGTGGGATCTCCTCCCAGACCTGGACTAAAGCATCCGCCAACTCCTGGACAGTCTGTGGTGCAACGTGACGTTGGTGGATGGAGCGAGACATGATGTCCCAGATGTGCTCAATCGGATTCAGGTCTGGGGAACGGGCGGGCCAGTCCATAGCTTCAATGCCTTCATCTTGCAGAAACTGCTGACACACTCCAGCCACATGAGGTCTGGCATTGTCCTGCATTAGGAGGAACCCAGGGCCAACCGCACCAGCATGTGGTCTCACAAGGGGTCTGAGGATCTCATCTTGGTACCTAATGGCAGTCAGGCTACCTCTGGCGAGCACATGGAGGACTGTGCAGCCCTCCAAAGAAATGCCACCCCACACCATTACTGAGCCAATGCCAAACCGGTCATGCTGAAAGATGTTGCAGGCAGCAGATCACTTTCCACGGCGTCTCCAGACTCTGTCACGTCTGTCACATGTGCTCAGTGTGAACCTGCTTTCATCTGTGAAGAGTACAGGGCACCAGTGGCGACTTTGCCAATCCTGGTGTTCTGTGGCAAATGCCAAGTGTCCTGCACGGTGTTGGGCTGTGAGCACAACCCCCATCTGTGGACGTCGGGCCCTCATACCACCCTCATGGAGTCGGTTTCAAACTTTTTGTGTAGACACATGCATATTTGTGGCCTGCTGGAGGTCATTTTTCAGGACTCTGGCAGTGCTCCTCCTGTTCCTCCTTGCACAAAGGCGGAGGTAGCGGTCCTGCTGCTGGGTTGTTGCCCTTCTACGGCCCCCTCCACGTCTCCTGGTGTACTGGCCTGTCTCCTGGTAGAGCCTTCAGCCTCTGGACACTACGCTGACAGACACAGCAAATCTTCTTGCCACAGCTCGCATTGATGTGCCATCCTGGATGAGCTGCACTACCTGAGCAACTTCTGTGGGTTGTAGAGTCCGTCTCATGCTACCATGAGTGTGAAAGCACAACCAACATTCAAAAGTGACCAAAACATCAGCCAGAAAGCATTGTTATTTAGATGTGGTCTGTGGTCCCCACCTGCAGAACCACTCCTTTATTGAGGGTGTCTTGATAATTCCCAATAATTTCCATCTATTGTCTATAACATTTGCACAACAGCATGGGAAATTGTCAATCAGTGTTGCTTCCTAAGTGGACAGTTTGATTTCACAGAAGTTTGATTTACTTGGAGTTATATTCTATTGTTTAAGTGTTCCTTTTATTTTTTTGAGCAGTGTATATATATATATATATATATATATATATATATATATATATATATATATATATATACAGTATATACATTTTCAATGTACACACCATTTTGTGAAGGTATGGCCTCCTTATGCATTTGCCACTATACATACACAAATGACTATACATAGGTGCAGGAAGCCGTGCTTTTCCGTCCGCTTCCTGCCCCCGGGCATCCTTCCTGGGTACAGTGCCCTCACGGCTGTGCCCCTCTCTCCTCAGGGCAGCGGGCGGCGCTAGGACCGGCGCGGTGCGGCGGAGGAGGTGCGGCTGCACAGCGCTGGAGAGCGGCAGCCCCAGATCCAGTCCGTTATGCGCCTTCATCATATAGGCAGCAGGGAGCAGCTCCTCTCCTCTCCCTGCGGATTACCCGTGTGAGCAGCCTCCGGCACACCATGCAGCCTCTCTCCGCCCCACTTACAGACTTTGTGGAGAAGTTGTGAAGCAGGAGCCGGCTGGCACCATAGGGCATGCTGAGCAGAGGTGGCACCGCGCTGCCAGCTGCATAGGATGGGCGGATAGGTAGTCCTGCCCGTCATGATGTTTGGATTAGGGACCACTAGTTGCCCCCTGGTTGTGTTGTCCCTTCTGTGCCTTATAGGATGGGTTCAGTGCTGTCCCGTCCTGATCCACAGCTGTAAATGTGTGGTGGAGCGACCCAAGCCCGGGGTGGGCGCCTCTGCCCCCAGGAAGAAGGTCGTCTGCACCAACGAGGACCTCCTGGAGGTGCCCGACCCTGCCCTGCTGCCCAACAAGACCGGCACCCTGTGAGTACTGCCTGCGGGGGCTGAGGGGTTAATGGATCATTGTGGGATCCCAGCTAATGGATGGAAGTGTCGCACAGCGGGAGCGACAGCCTGCGACTGTCCTGATGGATAAAGTCGCGCAACTTCTTCCTGTAAAAGTCAGTGGGAAAGTTCTGTGACTGTCAGGGGCATTGACTGCAGTGTGGATGGAGGGATCACAGCGGTCCTGGTGTCTGCTGCTGTCTACAGACGTATCCAGTGGGGGACATTACTGGGTGGTGTAGGACTGATAGGGAGAAGCCGAGGAAGCCCAGCCAGGGGATGGACAGACAGACAGACAGATGGATGTGAGATAGATAGACGGATAGATAGACAGACAGATCGATAGATAGATAGACAGACAGAGAGATAGATAGATAGATAGATAGATAGATAGATAGAGGGATAGATAGACGGATAGATAGATAGATAGATAGACAGATAGATAGACAGATGGATGTGAGATAGATAGACGATAGATAGACGGATAGATAGATAGACAGATATGAGATAGATAGATAATAGATAGATAGATAGATAATAGATAGATAGATAGATAGACAGATAGATAGACAGACAGATGGATGTGAGATAGACGATAGACGGATAGATAGATAGACAGATATGAGATAGATAGATAATAGATAGATAGATAGATAATAGATAGATAGATAGATAGATAGACAGATAGATAGACAGACAGATGGATGTGAGATAGACGATAGACGGATAGATAGATAGATAGACGGATAGATAGATAGATAGATGGATAGATAGATATGAGATAGATAGATAATAGATAGATAGATAGATAGATAGACAGATAGATAGACAGACAGATGGATGTGAGATAGATGATAGATAGACGGATAGATAGATATGAGATAGATAGATAATAGATAGATAGATAGATAAATAGATAGATATGAGATAGATGATAGATAATATATAGATAGATAATATATAGATAGATAATATATAGATAGATAGAGGAATAGATAGATAGATAATATATAGATATATGATAGATAATATATAGATAGATAAGGTATAGATTGATAATAGATAATAGACAGATGGATAGATGGATGGGGATAGATATATGGATAGATAGATACCGTGATAGACAGATTGATAGGTAGATATGAAGATAGATGATAGATAGCTAAATAGATATGTGATAGATAAAGTTCCACACTTGGAACAAAACGTCACCATCACAATGGGTGAATAAACCATGCATATTTGCATATTTTTGACCTTGGAGTGCTGCCTAGATTTGTCTGGATATAGATAGATATGTGATAGATAGATATGGAGATAGACGGGCACTGACAGCAGATTGATGGCACATCCCGCCTCGCACCCTGCACTTTCTCCAGCTCACATACTTATTACTGAGGGGTGATGTATGACAATATCTCCGCTATCTGCTTCTGTGTGTGATAATAATTCTTTCTAGTCATTAGTAATCCCATATATCCCATATATCACTTTTCTATACATTTTTGTTCTGGCCAGGTTTTGATTATCATTATTTTCACAGTTTGGGCTTTTTTCTATTGTTTAATCCCTGTATAAATGGAAGCTCTGCAATGTTTTAATATCTTTTGTTTTTCAATTGTTAATTTGCTTTAAGGCTGTGAATGGGAACTTTTAGGCTGTGTGCACATGTCACGTTTTTGCTGCAGATTTGTCACAACACCTGAAGGGTTTCCTGATGCCAGAGAAGTCACTGATAATCCTGAAGTCTCCATGCACATGTTGCTTATTTGTGACTTGCTAATTTGGTGCAGATTCAAATCTGCAGAATGTCAATTCTTTCAGCTTTTTTTCACCCATTGACTTCAATGAAGTCACTCAAAAGTGCTATAAAAATGATTGAGGATTTGCTGCATATTTGCTGAGTTTTTGTAGCATTTTTGCTTGCATTTTTTCTGTGTGTTTTTAGACAGCAGTGAATGCTATAGAGATATAGATAATAGAGATGGATAGATATAGATAGACAGACAGACATATAACCAGATCGACATATAGACCAATAATTGCTCAATCCCCCAACATATTATAAAATTGCACCCTGTGGGGCTTATTGGACAAATTTTCATGATTAAATAAATAAATGCAAAAAATGATGTGCCCCCCCCCCCCAGTTTTTGTAATCAGCAAAGGTAAAGCAGACAGCTGCCGGCTTATATTATCAGGCTGGGAAGGTCCATGGTTATTACCAGCCTGCAGCCGCCCCAGAATTAGCACACCACATTAGAAGCGTAAATGCTGGTGCTACGCCTTGGCTCTTCCCAATGCCCTGGTGCGATGGCAATCGGGCTAATGGGGCTTGTCCAAAAATACACCTGGCATTAAAGGAAATCTCTCACCCCCTGGGGCGTCTAAAACCTACTAATATGGGCATGCAGGTGATAGAAAAGTTAAACCAGTCCTTCCTTTATGCCTCATATTAGTAGTCTTGTTGTTCAGAAATCTCACATTATACATTTATGCTGATTCCTTCCAGGCCCCCCGGGGCGTAGAGGGCCCGCAAGGAATCTCTGCCTCCTGTCTTCATTATAATGCCACCCCCGTCCCCTGCACATCACAGTGCCCTGTGACGTGCAGCTGTGGCGCCGTAAGCCCACGCCTGCGTCCTGCACTCCCTCCACGATCCGCACCTCTTCATCCATTCTATAGGAGGAAGACGCAGTGACTCACCGGAGTCTGCGCAGAAGATCACTGAATAGTGTTCTTCGCAGGCGCTGGCGAATCACTGCGTCTTCCTCCTATAGAATGGATGAAGAGGTGCGGATCGTGGAGGGAGTGCAGGACGCAGGCGTAGGCTTACGGCGCCACAGCTGCGCGTCACAGGGCACTGTGACGTGCAGGGGACGGGGGTGGCATTATAATGAAGACAGGAGGCAGAGATTCCTTCCTGGCCCTCTACGCCCCGGGGGGCCTGGAAGGAATCAGCATAAATATATACGATTTCTGAACAGCAAGACCATTAATATGGGGTATACAGGTAAGACTAGTTTAATATTTCTATCACCTGTATGCCCATATTAGTAGGTTTTAGACGTCCCAGCGGTTGACAGATTCCCTTTAAGCCCTCGGGTTAGGAGAGGTATCTTATCAGACACCCCCATTACTAACCCAGTAAGTAAAAAGAAAAAACACACAAAAAATACTTTATTTAAATAAACACTCCCCGACACTATCCCTAGCTCACCACTTTATTAAAAACAAAAGTTCCCACTCTGGTCCGACTTAGTCCACCGAATCCAACATAGTTGACAAATGGAAATCTGAAAAAAATAAACAGAGCGAAATAAACAGAAGACACAATCCCTCGTTCACCAATTTATTATAAAGAAAAGTTTCCAGCAGGTCCGACGTAGTCCACCGAATCCGACGTAGCGGTGACGTTACTGCTCTTCAGAATTTCCTGGTCACTCTGCGCTCTGGGCTACGACGGATTCGGTGGACTACGTCGGACCTGCGTGGGAACTTTTCTTTCTAATAAATTGGTGAATGAGGGATAGTGTCGGGGAGTGTTTATTTGAATAAAGTATTTTTGTGTGTGTTTTTTTCTTTTTTTCTTACTGGGTTAGTAATGGGGGTGTCTGATAGACACCTCTCCATTACTAACACCAGGGCTTGATACCAGCTGTGTTTTTGGACATTAACCCCCAAAACCCACCCCCAAAACCCATTACCCCAATTTCTCACCGCATCAAGGCAATCGGGAAGATCCAAGGCAAAGCGCATTTAATGTGATGTTCCACTTCTGGGTCGGCTGCAAACTTGTATTTTTAGGCTGGGAAGGTCCCAATAATCATGGACCTTCCCAGTTTGAGAATATCAGCTTTCATCTGTCTGCTTTACCTTTGCTGGTTACAAAAAAATGGGGGGGGGTGACACCATGTAGTTTTTTCATTTATTTATTTAATCATAAAAAGCTGTCCAATAAGCTCCACAGGGGGCAATTTTATGCTATTTCGGGAGGTTGTGCAATTATATGTCTGTATGTTTATATATATGTCTGTATCTATCTATCTATCTATCTATCTATCTATCTATCTATCTATCTATCTATCTATCTATCTATCTCCATAGCATTCATTGCTGTCAAAAAACGCATTGAAAACGCTCATTTTTGCTGCTGTGTATTTCCTGCCTAGAGATGCAGAAATGGTACAGAAATTACTGCATCCAAATACTCAACGTGTGCACATAGCCATACTGTGCAGATTTAGGAACTGAAAAGCTGCACAGACTACTGCTGATAGGAGAGAGTTTGCTAAAGTTGTATTTAGTCTGGTCTGGCCTAGGCTGGAAGCATAAAAAACTTCTTGCTGGCTCTGAGGGCTGGCTCACATAAGCGTATACATTGGAGGAGTGCAATCCAATGTTTTATTGGATAGCACTTGGACGGACCAATGTTATACTATGGGGCAGTGCAGATCTGCGTTAACCTTCTCATACCGATTCAGCATGAGAAAAAATTCTCAACATGCGAGTGGCTGCGCAAATCGTTAAGCACTCAGCCATTCAAGTCTATGGGTGCGTGGAAAACATCGGACTGCACTCAGGTGACATCTGAGTGCAGTCTGATTTCCGTGTATTTACACAATGGAGAAGATGGAGATAGCTTGTTCTCCATCTTCTCCTCACCTGTGCTAAAATTCTCTCACCCTAGAGAATCGGATCACAGTAAGCTGACACTCGGATCACACTCTGATCAGTTTGATTAGAGTGTCAGTCGATCTAATTCTCTCGTATGGAATAACATTTGCAGGATGAACTGGTCTTATATAATTAATTGTCTTTGCTGCAGTTGGATAATTTTTCTGATCATAGCAAAAAGAATCCAAAATACACTTTTGGATACTGAAATAGAGCAACTAACTCAGATCATAATCTTGTATCATTCCCATGGGTGTACTATATTAATATTTTAAACCATTGTGAGAATGTATATGTATTATCTGTCATATATAAATGATAATATTAGGGGATATCAACCATGCGCTCAAGGTAGGTGATAACTGACGGATTGCTGGGACTTGCATCGACTCATCGTCAGAATGGGACACTTTAATCTCCATTAATTCTCTACGGGTCTGTCGGAAGAAGCCGAGCGCAGCGCTTCTCTAGTGGGTGTCCCAGTGGTCAGACCCCTCCACTGATCTATAAGTTACCTCCTGTCCTGGGATAGGTGATAACGTCTCTTTTCTGGAGAACCCCTTTAAGGGGTTGTCCTATCTGGATAACCCCTGCTCTAAATGAGGACCTCCTGAAAACTCCAATAATCTACTGTTATCACCTGGGAACACTGCAGATGGCGGCACAATACTCCAGCATGGGGGATACCGCAGAAATGTGGGATTGCATGGAATCACTTTTGATGCATGGACAACCACATGGTGGGAATGGCTGATGGAGGTGTGAAGTCCATGCCCCCCTTAATGATATAGAAAAATCATTCGCTTATGTTCACACAGATTTTTTTTGAGACCTTCAAAAACGACCTGTTGTTCAAATGGAAACCGCTGCAGGAAACGCTCCTTTTCTGGAGGAGTTTTTGAAGGAGTTTTTCTTTTCCTGAAGAGGTTTGGAAGAACTTTTCATCTAAAGCATTTTCTTTGCAGCTTTACAGTTGGACAGTGCCAAGTTTGGAGCGCCCGATCCCCTTCAACAATGTGACATGCACTACATTTTTACCCATCAGGCATTTTTTAAAATCTCTCATGATATAAAAATCCATACTGAAAAAAACACTACTAAAAGATATGTAGTTTTTGATGCATTTTTTCAGTGTAGTTTTTTTTATGTGTTTTTAATTATAATTCCATGTATAGTAATAGGGTGTGTTTTTTGGAGCGATTCCACTGCGAAAACCTCACCAACAACCACTAAAAAAACTGTGTGGTAGACATACATTTTACCACAATTTATGCACATAAAAGGATGGACTTGATGCTATTTTTATTTTTTTAATGTTAAAAATGCCTGGAGAAAAAAATGGGACATGCACTCTAGTCTCTTTTTCTCATTGATATGAATGGGAAGCTTGGTGCAAGCAGATTTAATTCAATTTTTTAATGTGGGTTTTGTCAAAGAACTCTAAGGCTATGTTCACATGCAGCGTTCTTTGTGCAAATAAGATGCCACATTTTACTGTACCAGGAACAGCTATGAGATTTCGGAAATCTGCACACGCTTGTTTTTTTTCCCTGACTGAATTCGAGAATTGCAGCGTCTTTGAAATCTGCAGCAGGTCAATTCCTTCAGTGTTTTTGGAGCATTTTTTCACCCATAGAAAGCAAAACGCTGCAAAAATCGCAGCAAACAGGTTTTTAACTGCATTTTTTGCTGCATTTTTGGTGAATAAAACTAACGTTAGTAAACGTACTGTGGGTAACGTAATGTAATGCACAGCTAAAAAGTGCTGCAAAAATGCAGCAAAACTTGCATTTTGAACACAGTATTTTTACTGTGAAAAGAGTGCAGGTTTTGGCTGCAGAAAAGAAACGCTGCATGTGAACATAGCCTAAGGATATCAAAAACCTCTTCAAATACTTTTTGAATATTTTTCCCATTAGTTTCTGCGGAAAAATCCATTTTGCTGTTCAAATTTTTGGATAGTTTTTTTCCCAACAAGGTTTTAAAAAGCTTGTCATGGAAGAAAAGAAGCAGCTTGTCACTTCCTTGAAGCAAATTTCACAAGAGTTCACCCCAAAAATTGATGCTTAAGGTCCATTTAGGCCACGTTCACACTTCAGTATTTGGTGAGTTTTTTATCTCAGTATTTGTAAGCCAAAACCAGGAGAGGAACAATCAGAGCAAAAGTATAATAGAAAGACGTCACCACTTCTGGATTTATCACCTTCTCCTGATTTTGGCTACAGATACTGAGGTAAAAAAATAACCAAATACTGAATGTGTGAACGTGGCCTTACACTGCAGGATTTTTTTGATGCATTTTCCTAGAATCACTCGTTTCACAATAATCTCACAGGCTGCCGATCATCCGAGGACCGAGTGAAATGCTCAATTGAAATGATCATTTGTGCTGCACAATAAGGCTGTGTGCCCACAATGGGTTTTTCAAGATTTTGATGCGGAATTTCCGCAGCGTAAACGCTTGCAAAACGCTTGGTAATCCGTGCCCCATGATCCCCAATGAAAATCTGCATGTTCTGTGCCCATGCTGCGGAATTTTCCACAGCAGATTTTCCGCAGCGGAAAAATCCGCAGCATGTCCATTATTTGTGCGTTTCTGCATTCGGATTTGAGGTCCCAATGCATTTGAAAAACAAAAGTCAAATCCGCATGTAAAAACGCTGCAAAAACGTGTCAAAAACGCGTGTAAAATCCGCAAGCGTTTTTGACTGCCAAGAACATGCAGAAACGCTGCAGAAATTTTCTGCTTCATTTCTGCATCGTGGGCACATAGCCTAAAGATCATCGTTCTCGGCAGCACTTCGTTCTGTATAATCAGGACTTGCATAACTGAAAACAATGTGCACTTAACCATCTATTACAGATTGTTCTGAAGCCGGGTCTGTCTCTGAAAACAGATAATAAAACGACCATCGACCAGCAAACATATTGACGGTGGTCAATCGTTTAACACTGCACATCATAAATAAACCATAAGTCCACGTTCACACATTCAGTATTTGGGGAGTTTTTTACCTCAGTATTTGCAAGCCAAAACCAGATAATGAGGTGTTTCTGTTATACTTTTCCTTGGACTGTTCCACTCCTAATTTTGGCTACAAATACTGAGGTAAAATACTCACTAAATTCTCAATGTGTGCTCGTCATTCAAGTCAAAAGACTGTAAAAAATGCTTGAAAAACCCCACAAAAGAGCAGCGTTTCCTGAAGCAGTTTCCTCTAGAAAAAACTTGTCAGATGTTTCCACCTTCAAAACAACTCTTTGTGAACATCACAGTTTTCTCTGCTGCAGATCTAGCAGTTCTCTGAATGCTGAGCTGTATATTACCCCACCCACACCACTGATTGGCAGCTTTCTGTGTGCACTGTGCATAGGCAGAAAGCTGCTAATCAGTGGGGTTATACACAGCTCATGAATATGGAGAACTACATGGCAGCAGGTTTACTAGTCGCCTCAAGATAATTTCCTGCTGATAAATCAGTGATTAACTGATTTAGTAGCAGCCCAACAAGTGACACATCACTGGAATCAGAGTCTTGGCCCCTATATTATGCTGCTCTCAGATTAGGTGCCGAAAACTTGATGACAGATTCCCTCTTATAATACTCCCCCATGGAGTCGGCCCACGGACAACATTTATTGCCTTTTTTCAGTATAGATGGTAAATGTATAATTGCTCTTGGTCCAACCACTGGGATTCCCACCTGTTACGACAGCAGGGGTCCTGCATCCTCCGTTTTTATAGAGCAGTGTTCACACTTGTGCACCAGCACCTTCTCATTGTCTATGACACGGACGGAGAGAGCCAAGTACAGCACTCTGCTGTCCGTCCGTACCATGAGTTTTATGTGGAGTGATAGTGCACATGCATGACTGGGGGGCACAGGACCCCCCTCGCTTATGACTGGTGGGACCCCCAACAGTCATACATATATGATATATAGATATAGATGATAAATGTTAGTCGTGGGCCAACACTTTTCAGGAGATCCTTATTTTATGACCTGTTGGATATTCTTTGAGGACCGAAATGGGAAACTACTGGTCTAAACAATTATCGCCTTATACGTAAAGATTATAAAATCTAGATCTAGTAAATGGTGATCGGAGAATCTGAGCTTCCGTCACTTACATCCTGTTAGGTCAGGTACGTCCTATCGTGATAGAAGCGGTGACTAAGTCCTGAACTCAGAGAATGAAAGTGGATCGGTCGCCAGACTTCACAATATGAACTGCATACATTATTAAAATCAATCTCTTAGACCTGATGAGACTGATGAACTTACTTTGAAATTCCATTCCAGAATGGCTGTATAATCCTTTTTTTTTTAAAGTTTTCCTGCCTAATATTAAAAATGAATTTTTGTTGTTGGACCTAGAAAATCCCCATTTTTAGATTCAGGACTATATATAGCCATTATGACGCGGGGTTTCATAGTAAGTACATCAGCCTAGTCAGGTCTAAGAGATCTATTTACTAATGTATGCTGTATATACTGTGAAATCTGGGAACAGATCTGCTTTAACATTGACGGTATTAGTAAAGCATCAGTAAAATCTGTCTCGGTGCATTGAGTCCTCGGCCGGCCCGCGCAATAAGTGTGGACACATCTCTCGGGGGGGGGGGGGACGTTCCTGAGTTTGGCAGTACTGTAATCACACACACAAGAGGCTGGTATAAATATTAGCGGACACCATGTTTGCGTCTCTCAGTCGCGTACACATGGTCAGCACATGCTTCTGTCCGGGAAAATTGGGATTCTGCAGCTGCAATTTCAGAATTATTTGACAACCAGCTGCAGCTTGTTTTTCCGTCACACGTCTGTTCATCAGGGTTTATATACAGCGCTATAAATTGTGCGTATGATAGAAGAATGATGTACAGAACTACTTAAAGGGGTAGTCGCATCCTCTGAAGCAGGAGGAGGAATGGTGGCGGTGCTCTCCTGCTTGATTGACAGCTTGGACCAGCGGCTTCATCATGGCTCGAACTGTTTGCTCTCTGATGCTGCAAGCAGAGGCAGCTTTATCTCTGCAGGGGCGGGGGGACACTGAGGATGCCGAGTGTAAGCACTGTGCTCGCTGCCTAGGAGACCGACCACTGCTGATAGACTGTAGAGGAGGTGGGGAACCTAGGCAACAAGCAGTAAACTATATAATTATTATAAAAAATATGTCAAATAAAAAAAATCTTTGTTTTTACAACCACTTTGCAATTTTATCCATTTATGAAAATTATCCCTTAAAGGGGTTACAATGTATTTATACTTACCGCTTAAAGGGATTGTTCAACGTTGTAAACATTTTTCTTTAAAAAATAACAAATGGAGGCATACTCACTTTCCATTGTCCACGTGAATCAAGCACAGAGCACTGCGGTGGTCTGTACTGGCTCCAGAAATGATGCCTGCACTTTCTATATATTACAGGACCACTGAAGTCTGTAATTGGCTGCAGCGGTCCAGTGATTAGAACATCATGTCACTGGATTTTTTCAATGTTCCAAAATAAAGAAGCATGTTACAAGTACCCAGCAGCTGAAGAAGCCAGCAGGTTCCCTTTCACCCCTCACAGCCAAATTAGCCAGTGCTTGAAGTTTTGATTGCTACAGACTACATCCCCACGACTGATATCTTCTATTAGCTAGCCATTTCAGGAATGTCCACATGGGACAAAAAAAGTCTGCGGCAAAGCTGTAGCAACATTTTCATGTGGATTTTGCAGATTTAAAAAGGTAAAATCCTTGATTAAAATCCTCAACAAAAAGTTGCTGTGGATTTTAAAATCAGCCTCCAGGTCAGTTTCTGTGCAGAAGAATTCTTCAGCATGTGCATGAGATTTGTTCAGATTTCACCCACTGCAGTGGTACGGTATTTCCCTGAGGATTTTGCATGTGCAAATCATCAAGGAAAATCTGCTGCTCTTCTAGCACTTGTGGACGTTTCTTCATTGACCTTGGCAGTGGAGATGACAATGAGCCACTGAAGACCCACAGTTAACGGAGAAACATAAGGCAGGGCTACACGGCAATACGCGACTATAAACTCAACAGGGTTTCTTTTTTATTTTTCAATGGTCATTGGTCACAACTTGTCACTGTTTAACCCTAACTAACGCCACGGCCCCACTATCAGTATTCGGTCAGTATTTTTTCTCAGGAGTGGGAGCCAAAACCAGGAGTGGGTGATAAATGCAGAATTGGTGACTTGTTTCTATTATACCTTTTCTCTGATTGTTCCACACCTGGTTTTGGTTCCCACTCCTGAGAAAAAATACTGACCGAATACTGATAGTGGGGCCGTGGCCTAAATAAGAATTACAGATCTGCTCCCAGAAACTTGTTCTTGGATTCCAGGTGCTAACAGAATTTTTTTCTGCATTCTGTGTAAACTGAAAAATAAGTGAAAAATTAATGAAAATGTAAACAATTCTAAAATTTTAGAGAACAGTTTATATTTAGGTTTTTACTGTCTTATGGTAACAGAAAGGCTGGGAATACTCATTCAGTGGCACAATCTCACCTGTGAGTCACTGTAAAATGTTTCCCTACAGGGGAATAAAATTTACAAGCAACTTTGCAACATTTCTGTAACAGTCACATTTTGTCCATTATTCACCAGGACTCATGACACTTTTTTCTTATAGGGAATTATTTTTGTTGAGAATTCGTAACAACCATATATCACTTGGTTGCCCATTATTACTAGTTTGCTCAATGTAACTACACATTTCTCCTCCTAACAGTGCCCAGCTGTAGATGTCCTACTAACAGTGCCCAGCTGTAGATATCCTCCTAACAGTGCCCAGCTGCAGATATCCTCCTAACAGTGCCCAGCTGTAGACGTCCTCCTAACAGTGCTCAGCTGTAGATATCCTCCTAACAGTGCCCAGCTGTAGATATCCTCCTAACAGTGCCCAGCTGTAGATGTCCTCCTAACAGTGCCCAGCTGTAGATGTCCTCCTAACAGTGCCCAGCTGTAGATATCCTCCTAACAGTGCCCAGCTGTAGATGTCCTCCTAACAGTGCCCAGCTGTAGATGTCCTCCTAGCAGTGCCCAGCTGCAGATCTCCTAACAGTGCCCAGCTGCAGATCTCCTAACAGTGCCCAGCTGTAGATGTCCTAACAGTGCCCAGCTGCAGATATCCTCCTAACAGTGCCCAGCTGTAGACGTCCTCCTAACAGTGCTCAGCTGTAGATGTCCTCCTAACAGTGCCCAGCTGTAGATATCCTCCTAACAGTGCCCAGCTGTAGATGTCCTCCTAACAGTGCCCAGCTGTAGATGTCCTCCTAACAGTGCCCAGCTGTAGATATCCTCCTAACAGTGCCCAGCTGTAGATGTCCTCCTAACAGTGCCCAGCTGTAGATGTCCTCCTAGCAGTGCCCAGCTGCAGATCTCCTAACAGTGCCCAGCTGCAGATCTCCTAACAGTGCCCAGCTGTAGATGTCCTAACAGTGCCCAGCTGTAGATATCCTCCTAACAGTGCCCAGCTGTAGATGTCCTCCTAGCAGTGTCCAGTTGTAGATGCCCTTCTAACAGTGCCCAGCTGTAGATGTCCTCCTAACAGTGCCCAGCTGTAGATGTCCTCCTAACAGTGTCCAGCTGTAGATGTCCTCCTAACAGTGTCCAGCTGTAGATATCCTCCTAACAGTGCCCAGCTGTAGATGTCCTCCTAGCAGTGTCCAGCTGTAGATGTCCTCCTAACAGTGCCCAGCTGTAGATGTCCTCCTAACAGTGCCCAGCTGTAGATGTCCTCCTAGCAGTGCCCAACTGTAGATATCCTCCTAACAGTGCCCAGCTGTAGATGTCCTCCTAGCGGTGCCCAGCTGTAGATATCCTCCTAACAGTGCCCAGCTGTAGATGTCCTCCTAGCACTGTCCAGCTGTAGATGTCCTCCTAGCAGTGTCCAGCTGTAGATGTCCTCCTAGCAGTGTCCAGCTGTAGATGTCCTCCTAGCAGTGTCCAGCTGTAGATGTCCTCCTAGCAGTGTCCAGCTGTAGATGTCCTCCTAACAGTGCTTAGCTGCAGATCTCCTAACAGTGCCCAGTTGCCTATTCACTATTGGTTTTAGCTTCCAGATCTGCGGAGATCAACTGATCGCCAGTATTTTTTTTTTTATCGAACAGATAGATCAGACAACCCTTTTAAAGGTTTTCTTTGACCACATCCAGTCATTTTTGTGCCATGGATTGTTAGTATACAAACAATGGCCACGTCTATGGTAACATTAGCGTGGCCATTTACATGAATGTTGGAAGTGAAATTGTATTCTTATTTGAATTTTCTGAATAATCCAGGATTACGTTGTGTCTGGCTGACCGTCAGAGCATGTTGTATTTCTTTATCGCGCTCTTCCCTCCCATGATAAAGACAGAACTACTTCTGTTTTCTTTGCTCTTATCTGGGGAGACTTTCTTGTATTCCTCTTGTTCACACTTGTTGGAATATTTGGGATTTCCTTTCTAAGAATATCATTTCCTTATCTTGTTTAGTATAAGATAATCATAGACCGACCATACAAAAGTTAGGATGCTGTCCGAGTTGTAAAGACCTGGCCACGTGGACCACACTTGTTTATAGCCACATCTGCGAGCTCAAGTTGGACTTTGAAAACTTCCTCCAATATAATGCTATGGAGGCCATATACCAGATCTGATCCAAACAGGTCCATAGTAGAGATGTACAATAGTGCACATGTATGGATAATGTTTGGAGTTAGATTTTTCCAGATCTTGCACAATCTGTAATGTGCTTCCAGCCAGTTATACCAGATCATCTCCACATATGCTTCTCTTTCACAACAGACTTCCAAGTACATTCTGTCAAGTGCTTTTTTCCATGTGTCTATGCACAGATGGTCTGGCGAGATATTAAAAGTAAAAAATAACGCGAGTTGTTTGATGTATCACATATCAATGCTACTCTGTGTGAAGGTGCCCATACACCTTAGACAGTTGTCAGCCAAGTCCTCTGGCAGAGACTTATCTCCAAGCCGGATTCTTCTTTGCCCCGACATCATCTGCTGGGAATGGGGCTTGGGAGGCCCCCTACACATGAAAAAGTTGGCCGGTCCTACTAAAATTGGTGGGTGTGGGAGATTTCACCAAACTGTAAAGAGGTCATAATGGAGTTAAAAAATCTTAAAATATTTTAACAGTAAATTATAGAGTGCCTTAAGCATAGTTAAAGGATTATTCTGAACTTATTAAATTGCTTTAATTTGTTAAACAGCAGGAAAATAGGCAAGTTCGCAATTGATTTGGTCATTTTCCTGCAATGAGAACTTTTATCTTACATAATGCACAGCTGGTTTCCATGGAGCTCAGACACTAATGCCAAATGTGCACAGTAGATACATTCCAGAGGAGGGTTTAGCTCCCAATATCCCGGCCACCTGTCTCTAGCTCATTGATTTTTATACAGCAGTTATCTGCTCATCTCCATCTACCTCCCATTCCCTCTCAGATCCTGACAAGCTGCTGTTATAAATCTTTAAACATCATCAGCCCCCACCATCAGCTGCTCTCAAGCAGTTCTCCTAATCACGACACTCACTGTCCTGAGCCATGTCCATGTTCAAATGGCCTGTAATCTCTATGTGTAAATATACTGATAGCAGTGTAGACTCCAGAGCAAACCACTGATGACTGAATGTGTTACAGCAGCTCTTGTGCTGAGTTTTATAATTCTACTAATACTACAGCTCTGCTGCTCACCATAACTGTCACTCAACCATGAGTGCCTGCCCTGCTAGCAGCCAGGAAATAAGGAGACTGCAGAGTTGTGAGCTGCTCAAGAGACAACTTGAGAATAGCCCTTTAAAAATGTTTTATGGGTTATCAATTAAATCGCTTGGGCCCTGTCTGATGCATAGGACAAAGGGGTCACCTTACTAAAAATCATTTGTTCCCCAACCATACAACTCGTGTTCACTACTGATATGCTATCCGTGCTGAGCAGGAGCAGTGCTGAGGATAGTTGAACATGCAGGCAACCACTTATCCACCTGTATAGGAAGTATGTGTGAGTGACAGCGCCATACAACTCAGTGACAATGGTAATGGGATAGAACAGATCTATAGGCACTCTGTGCCATCACATGGTGCCTTTGAGAAAAGAAAATCGCCATTATCATCCAAGTTGGTCTACATTGTAAAACATTTTCAGGTAATAAACAGCATAAGAAAATGTAATACATGTTTAGTCTTACCAGGAGTGCTAACAATTAATGAAGTGTGACATCAATCATTAAAGGGGTTGTCCGGTGAAAACAAGATATCACCTCTCCACAGGATAGATCATATCTTGTTGATTGGTGGCGATCCAACTGCTGGGACCCGAAATTGTCAGAAGGGGGAACTTTACCCCCTGTTAGAATGGAGCGAAAGTGCGCATGCTCGACTGCGCCTCCATTCACTCTTAGGAGGCTGCCGACAGCTGCGCTCAACTTTTTCCCCGTAGTCTCTTACAGAATGAGTGGAGCTGGTGTCAGGCTCCATTTTTTTAATGGGTACAACAGTTTCCCGTCGGGATGAAAATTCTCTGATGTGCTAATGGCCGCGAGTCCCACCCATCAGAAAATTATTGCCTGCCCTTGGATGGTCAATTACTTGTTTTCACTGAACAACCCCTTTAACTCAAGTTGACCAAAATGAATGGTTCACATAGCTGGTATGTAAATAATCAAAGACAGGTATAGAGATTTCATACTGAAAAATATGTAGAAGTCGGCAGCTCAGACGCCCCGGCTAGTGCAGATTTCCTCAGCCATAGAATTTTGAACTGCTGAAGGCGTTTCATGTTTTAAACATCGTCGGCGAGTTATTATACAGCCGCACTATAGATGGGGTGAGCTCTGCAGATAGGTGCAGCAAGACTTTGTGTGACACGTCCAGACTCACAAAAACTCAAGTGTTTCCAGATGTGGGAGAACAGAGTCCACCAATGTGCCTTGTGCGAGCAAGTGAAATCCTATACCATGGGGGGAGAACGTCTCATTATAGAAGTATAAACTTTGTATCAGTCTTTCTTCATGGACTGAAGTCATGGACAGAGTCTTGTTTGTAACCGCCATGTCAGGACTTCTCAGACGCGAACCAGGATTTCTGTTTCAGTGGAGCTGAATTTTACGTTCATGGTCCAGCTAAGATGACGCGTAGAAATGTCCAACCTGAAACCATGTGCTGTGACTGTATGTGTCATGTCATGGAAAGCGGATGCGACTGCTCTACAGATTTCATTTGGTTTTTAATGTTGTCATTATACAACAATGCATAAAACAAAAAGCTGATTTTGGCTTGTACAAGTCCAGGAGTTTTTATTTCAGGAAGTTTCCTCTCTCTGGAGGCTTTGTCAGGTGCCTTCGCTCTGACACTGATTTTGTTACATGTGTCGGGGAGAATAACACAGCAAGCAGCACTTTCCAACAAAATAAGGGACGCTAAAACATAGTGTAAGCTGACAAACCCCACTCACTATATGTCTGTAGGGTCCATTGGCGGCTGTTTTGATGTTTGTTGGGTGACTTATTCGGTACCCTACAACTTCAGTTGTTCTGTTGGGAGCTAAGCAATAGAAATGCCAAAGCAAGTGTGAAATTAAATAATAGAGTGCTGCCACAAATGTCTTCCTAAGGCTAAGGTTTTTTTTTGTTGGAAAGTGCTTCTTGCTGTGTTATTCTCCCCATTTTTGAGGATCACAAAGTTCAGCTTTGCTTCCACCACAGAAGCAGGAACACAGGTCATCAATGCAAGACACATGTAAAGCCAAAAACGTTTTTATAAAAAATGGCAATTTGATCAAATTATTTAGTGGAAAAAGATTTTTATGTCTGAAAAAATAGTGACTATTCTGAACAAAAGAAGTTCATTTGAGTTCATGAAAAAATATACAATTACAAATGTAACAGCGGGAGAGATGATTTGGTCAGGAATAGTTTACCTAAGACATTGGCAGAGCATTGAGTTTGTAGGACACTGTTTACTTTTACACTTTGGTCAGTCCTTGAGTTGATCAGGTATTGTTCAATTTCACACCTTGGCCAGCCAGTGTTTACTTTTCACACATCACTAATTTAATTAAACTGTACTAATCCTACCTGTCATTCTTAGGTGAGGACACCAAGACATTATGGTTTAAACTTGGGAAAATCACAAAAATAAATATGTTTCACATACTGCTGTACATGCTTTTTTTCACTAAAAACACAGCAAAACCTGATACCTGCGTTTTTTGCTGCGTTTTTGCACTTACTCATTGCCTTCTGTAGGTGAAAAAACGCTGAAAAAACACTGAAAAAAGTGACATGCTGCAGTTTTAAAAAACGCAGCAGTTTTACAATTCAATCAGGAAAAAAAACAATGTGTGTGCATGAGATTTCTGAAATTTCATATCTTTTGCTGGTACTGTGAAACACAGCTTTTAATTTGGGTTAACGTGTGAACATAGCCTATCCGTGGCGTACGCAGGAGCAAATGTCCTAATAATAGTGCAGACCAGGAGTTGTGCTTTTTACAGTGCACAGCTGCAGATGGCCTACTAATAATGCGCAGTAGTAGATGTCCTCATAGCAGTGCCCATCTGAAGATGTCCTACAAATAATGTGCATTAGTAGATGTCCTCCTAACAGCGTCTAGCTGTAGATGTCCCACTAACAGTGTCCAGCTGAAAAGGTCTTCCTAACAGTGTGCAGCTGCAGATCGTCTACTAACAGTGTCCAGCTGTAGATGTCCTCCGAACAGTGCCCAGCTGTAGCTGTCCTACTAACAGTGCCCAGCTGTAGATATCCTACTAACAGTGCCCATCTGTAGATATCCTGCTAACAGTGCCCAGCTGTAAATGTCATCCTAACAGTGCCCAGCTGTAAATGTCTTCCTAACAGTGCCCAGCTATAGATGTTCTACTAACAGTGCTTAGCTGTTGATGTCCAACTAACAGTGCCCAGCTGTAGATGTCCTCTTAACAGTGCCCCGCTGCAGATGTCCTTGTAACAGGGCCCAGCTGTAAATGTCCTACTAACAGGGCCCAGCTGCAGATCTCCTAACAGTGCCCAGCTGCAGATCTCCTAACAGTGCCCAGCTGTAGATGTCCTCCTAACAGTGCCCAGCTGTAGATTTCCTACTAACAGTGCCCAGCTGCAGATCTCCTAACAGTGCCCAGCTGTAGATGTCCTCCTAACAGTGCCCAGCTGTAGATGTCCTCCTAACAGTGCCCAGCTGCAGATCTCCTAACAGTGCCCAGCTGTAGATGTCCTCCTAACAGTGCCCAGCTGCAGATCTCCTAACAGTTATAATAACAGGAGACAACAAGAGCTTTTAAATGCAAGCACGAAAATTCTTTATTAAATAAATATATAAATTGTAAAAATTTTCACAGAGTCAATAAAACATCTACAATGTGTACAGGACAGAAGCAGACACCCCAAACGAATAACCACTCCAAGGAGTAAAGTGGAAGGTAATAAAGTTGACAAGTATACAAAAGCCACCTATCAGCACATTAAACACCTAGTAGAAAGACTATTAGGAGGTAACATTAGATGAAGGGGAGCAGACAATGCTGCTAAAACACCCCATAGCTAATCAAAAGCCAATCAGGGGGAACACTAAATGGTAGCCCTCCTGAAAAATTGTGCTGAACTGGAAAAGAGTGAAACCAGTAGTGGACACTTACCCAAGGATAGGAGACCCCCCAGTGGGATGAAAGGGTGCTAAAACAACTTCCCAACGCGCATTTCGCGTTGACAGTGCGTTGCTTTCTCAAGGGATCTCCTAACAGTGCCCAGCTGCAGATCTCCTAACAATGCCCAGCTGTAGATGTCCTACTAACAGTGACCAGCTGTAGATATCCTCCTAACAGTACCCAGCTGCAGATGTCCTCCTAACAGTGCCCAGCTGTAGATGTCCTCCTAACCGTGCCCAGCTGTAGATGTCCTCCTAACCGTGCCCAGCTGTAGATGTCCTCCTAACAGTGCCCAGCTGCAGATCTCCTAACAGTGCCCAGCTGCAGATCTCCTAACAATGCCCAGCTGTAGATGTCCTACTAACAGTGACCAGCTGTAGATATCCTCCTAACAGTGCCCAGCTGTAGATGTCCTCCCAACAGTGCCCAGCTGTAGATGTCCTCCTAACAGTGCCCAGCTGTAGATGTCCTCCTAACCGTGCCCAGCTGTAGATGTCCTACTAACAGTGACCAGCTGTAGATATCCTCCTAACAGTACCCAGCTGCAGATGTCCTCCTAACAGTGCCCAGCTGTAGATGTCCTCCTAACAGTGCCCAGCTGTAGATGTCCTCCTAACCGTGCCCAGCTGTAGATGTCCTCCTAACAGTGCCCAGCTGCAGATCTCCTAACAGTGCCCAGCTGCAGATCTCCTAACAATGCCCAGCTGTAGATGTCCTACTAACAGTGACCAGCTGTAGATATCCTCCTAACAGTACCCAGCTGCAGATGTCCTCCTAACAGTACCCAGCTGCAGATGTCCTCCTAACAGTGCCCAGCTGTAGATGTCCTCCTAACCGTGCCCAGCTGTAGATGTCCTCCTAACCGTGCCCAGCTGTAGATGTCCTCCTAACAGTACCCAGCTGCAGATGTCCTCCTAACAGTACCCAGCTGCAGATGTCCTCCTAACAGTGCCCAGCTGTAGATATCCTCCTAACCGTGCCCAGCTGTAGATGTCCTCCTAACAGTGCCCAGCTGTAGATGTCCTCCTAACCGTGCCCAGCTGTAGATGTCCTCCTAACAGTGCTCAGCTGTAGTTGTCTTCCAACAGTGCCCAGCTGTAAATGCCCTTCTAACTGCCCAGCTGCAGATCTCCTATCAGTGCCCAGCTGTAATCACTAACAGTGTGCAGCTGCCAATCTTCTAAGGGTATGTGCACACGATGCCTCACCGCCTGCGGGCCCGACGCTGCAGAGAAGCCGCTGGTGACTTCCGCTCAATATGCTAATGAGCGGAGACTTTTTTATTTTGCACATGCGGGATTTTCCCATAGAGATTAGGTCTATGGGGAAAGCCCGCATGCGGGCCCACAGGAGAAATTGACATGCTGCGGTCTGGAAAGACGTGCCACATGTCAGTTTCCGCGGGTGTACGGAGACGCATAGTGGACATGGGATTTCTATAAATCCCATCCACTATGCTGTAACATCTGGCTGCTGCGGATTGGACGCAGCGCAAGTGCGCACATCGTGTGCACATACCCTAACAGTGCCCAGCTGCAGATCTCCTAACAGTGCACAGGTGTAGATGTCCTCCGTCCTACAGTGTGCAGCCGCAGATCGCCTACTAACAGTATCCAACTGAAGATGTCCTCCTAGCAATGATCAGCCGCAGATCGCCTACTAAAAGTGCACAGCAGTAGATGTTCTAATACTGTGCAGCCATAGATGTCCTACTAAGGCTATGTGCCCACGATGCAGAAATGCTCTGGATTTTTCCTGAGCGTTTCTGCATCTCCCTGGCAGAAAAAACGCATGCGGATTGTACATGTGGATTGTACATGTGGATTGTACATGCGGATTGTACATGCGTTTTTCCTGCCAGGGACATGCGGAAGTGAAGCGTTCTTCACATGCATTTACGCATGCGGGTTGACAAGCACTTTCCAAGCGATTTTAGCATCACTTGGAAAGTGCTTGACAACTTGGTCACACTATATAAATCCATGCAAACAGCATTGATTTATATAGTGTGACCGTAAAGAATGGTAATAAATAAATATAAATATATACTTACCTTCTGATGGCCCCCGGAGTCTTTATTCGATGCGTCTCGGCTTGCTGGCAGCTCGCGGTATACTAAAGGACCTGCCGATGTCAGTGGTCGCGAGACCCGTCACATGACTAAATGACGTCACCGCAGGTCCTTGAGTCCACCACGATCTGCCAGCAAGCCAAGACAAAGACACCGGGGGCCATCAGAAGGTAAGTATATATTTATTTTTTATTTTATTCTTTTTTACAGGTTCTATGGTACCCGGGTCCGGAGGAGAGTCTCCTCTCCTTCACACCCGGGTACCATCCGCACATTGAAACGCATGTGACGCGCCCCCTGGGCCATATTCGTTAGTGGGAATATCCGGAGCCGGATCAGATGGGGGTTGTAGTCTTCCGAGTGGCTGTGACCCGGTCCGTGCCCAGGGTGTCAAACTGAGTTGTATGTGGCAGTCCTACAGATGTTATAAGTTCTTTATTGTCGACTACGCCACCCGTTGTGTTGCGGTCACTGTGGCCGCCGCTGCAGCAGGGTCCGCTGAGGCTGTTGGTGTAGGTGCAGCTTTGGTGATATAACCCCCAACGGGTGGGGTATAGCCTCAGGGGGATCAGGTGCAGAGGATGGGAGTTGTGGTGATGCAGTGTAGACGGCAATCAGAGACAGAGTCGGGTTATGCAGTTTAGGATGTTTACTCACTGCTGATGTTCTGGTCACTCCAGCTTCGAGTGACCTCCCGAGCCGTGCTGCGTCCACCAGGTTCTGGATCCAGCCAACTCCCAAATAAGTCCGGAGCGTGACCCTGAGCTCTCCTTCAGTCCTTTCTCTGGCCGTCCCCACTATTGATCCACCCAGGTCCAGCTCCCTCGGGCCTTCTGTTGGGACACCCTTGGCCTTGGGTTCCCTGACCCTCCTCGTGGTATGCCTTCGTGGTGGATGTGGTGGGTGACCGTGGCAAACGCTGCCCACGGTCTCCGGTCTCTGGCTGGGGAGTGTTTTTACCCCCACCAGCTTGGGTTCCGGTACCCTGGTGCCGACTCTTCACCCGGGGATTTAAGTTGGGATCTTGGAGTCCTTTTCTGCTGTTTCCCCCTCTGGGTCTCTCTCTCTTCTCCTCTCTCACTCTGGGTCTCTCTTCTCCTCTGCTCCTGACTTTCTCTCTGCAACTGACCCTGTTCTTAGTTGGTGCCCACCTTATATACACCCTCTATGTGTGAGCTCAGGTGACCAGCACCCAATGAGCTCCTATCTTTACCCAGGCTGCTCCCCCTATCTGCCCCTACACTACTTGGGATGTTCCACCCCCCTCCCACTCCAGCCAGGAACAGACTCGGTCGTACCTGCACATTTCTAAGTGGGAGTACCGTCGGTCTGCTCCTCGGAAATGGGATGTGTGTAGTGCATGCAGCCTACCGAGCTCAGTTCCACACTCCATCCTTACCCGGGAGTGGAATATCACACCTCTGGGTTGAGGTGCAATACCCCTGTAGCAGCCGAATCCTCAGGGTGCTACACATGGATTCCGCATGTACAGATCCAGTGATGCGATTACATGCAAGTCAATGGCGGCGAAAACGCAACGCTTCCGCAAAATAATTGGTAGTGCTGCGTTTTTTTCCACAATGATAATCCGCAGTGGAAATTTCCGCAGCATGTGCACAGCACATGCGGATTATCATTGGGGAACATGGCAGACCTTCTATCATGCGTTTTTTAAGCGTTTCTGCAGCGGAATTGCCGCTACGGAAACGCTTAAAAAACGCATTGTGGGCACACAGCCTAACAGTGCCCAGCTGCAGGTGGCCTACTAATGGCAGCCGCAAATGTCCACTTAACAGTGAACAGCTGCAGATGCCCCCATAAGTGTGTCCTTCACAAATAGCAATATGAGTGCTACAGGTGTCCCCAGTGTAACAGTATGACAAGATCTGATGCCTCCATAACAGTCTGACAGCCCCATACATCATATCAGCTGGAGCTTCTGATATGGATGATCTACAAGTGCTTCTCACTAAATTAGAATATCATCAAAATGTTAATTTATTTCAGTTCTTCAATACAAAAAAAAGCTACATTTTACAGTAGTAACAAAAACAATGAGATTTCAAAAATCTCATGTGTTTCTTTTTTCCACCTGTATTTTCAGCTCTGCTGTGTTTTTTTTTTTCAAATTTGTAGCATGTCATTTTTTGCAGTGGTTAGGGTTTACCCATTGAACCTAATGAAAAACTGCAAAAATGCTGAAAAACGTAGCATAACATTTTTTGTGAATAAAACTAATTTTATTAAATGAAATCTGTCATTAGGTTTTGCTGTGTAATCTGAGAACACCATGAGGTAGGGGCTGAGACACTGATTTCAGCGATATGTCACTTATTAGGCTGTGTGCTGTAGCTTCACGACTATTAGTGTTTTATCAGCAGAGGATTATCACTGCAGGACTAGCTGTCCACGTGCCTCCTAGTCTAACCACACTCCCAACACTGATTAGCAGCTTTCTGTCAATATACAGTGTACACAGAAAGCTGCTAATCAGGGGTGTGGGCGAGGTAAGTTTTCTGCTACATCTACAGCTGAGAGAACTCTGATTTTATCACAACTGCTGCACCCAGTAAACTAAGTGATACATCACTGGAATCAGGGTCTCTTTTCCTACATTATGCTGCTCTGATACGAGGTAGCAAAAATCTGGTGACAGATTCTATTTAAGATATACTATAGACAAATCCCACAGGTAGTGTGCACCCAAAAAGAATGCTGCGAAAATATGCAAAGTTTTTACTGCCAAGAGTGAAGGTTTTGGCTGCAAAGAAGAAAAAATGCAGTAAAAATGCAATGTGTGTACATACTCTTACAGGGATTTTTCAGTTCGTTGCAGCAGACACTGGCTGGTTTATTACAGCACATTGACAGATTACAGACCATCACAAAAGAGCAGCCTACACTCTGCAGCCATTAGCTATTATGGGAACGCTCCCACGACTATAGGAAAAGATTCCAGTAACAATAAGTGAAGGAATCGCTGTTTGTAAATCCGTTTCTGGGCTCTTTAAAGTCGTTCCAAGGTGGAGCTTCACTTTAAATATAATCATGGTTTAGTTTTCATTGGGAACGCTCCACGATTAATACTCAAGACTGGGAATTTATGTAAGCTGATTTATGTTGGCAAATCTTAACTGAAAATGTGCAGCCTTGCAATTCCCTTGTACTTTTGTGATGTGGAAACCCAGCATGCAATTTACTATGAACATTTTGCATTTAGTCCTCGGTCAGCGTCTCTTCCCCCCAGAACAGGCCTGTTATTTCAGTGCTTAGCAATGATGACTTTTCCTCATGCTGCTTTATAAATGGGAATAGTTCGGAAACTAGAGAAGACGTATGAAAATACCCCATCGTATAGAATGGGATCTTAATAGGCTTTACAAATAGTTTACTGTTTCCAGGCCATAGGTCAGGTCGGAGAGGGTGAAGATCCAAAGTATGTACAGCTGTTGTGGTC
This sequence comes from Phyllobates terribilis, assembly GCF_046119375.1. Taxonomy (NCBI): domain Eukaryota; kingdom Metazoa; phylum Chordata; class Amphibia; order Anura; family Dendrobatidae; genus Phyllobates; species Phyllobates terribilis. Next base: position 492,431,365 of record NW_027362771.1, on the reverse strand, counting down.
TCTGGACTATGGGGTCTCGACTACGGACAGGACCTTCCATCCATCTCGACATGATAGAGACCAGCAGGAGGGAACATAGTCATCAGCCATGGAAAATATTACATTTCTATGGAGACTGGTTCTTGTCCTCTCTCTCTATGTAGGATCTGATGTTAGGGAAGGTCAGACATTGGGTTGGTAACCGTGCCGTCACCTTATTCCTGCTGGTTCTCATTTAAAGGGGTTGTCCACTGTCCACTACTAGGGCAACCCGTTCTTAAACTAAATGTTTGGCCCCGATAAAATAAAAAAACCTATACGCACCTCCCGTGCCAGCTCTGTCCCAGCGGTGTTGGCCCTCACGGTCCCGGGGCTGTGAATGACACATGGTGACTGGCGCTCAATCAACGCTGGCGTCACGGTCTCCGACTTCATACGAACAGAACATGAAGAAGAAGCAAGGGCTGCAGCTGATCCATGACTTCCTCTTCATGTTCAGTTTGTCCGAAGGTAGGGCCAGTGACGCCAGAGCTGATTGGGCGACGGGCATCACGAGTCATTCACAGCCCCGGGACCACGAGTGCCGACACCGCTGGAACGGAGTCGGCACAGGAGGTGAGCATAGGCTTTTTTATTTTATCGGGGCCGAACATTTAGTTTAAGAACTCCGACTCCTCAATTTCCCTGACTTCTGACTCCACAGCACGGCCTCACTACTGAGCGTGTACATAAAGTGCAGCACAGATTCATCTCAACTAAAAGCCGAGATCCTTACATCAGGAACAGAACAGACATTTATAGGACATTTCATAACTTTCCCAAATTCTTATGAAAACATTTACAGCACATCCTGCATTGTACTAATGAACCCTATTTATTATATAGGGAGTCAGTCCATTTTATACCGACTCCAACTCCACCAAAATGGACTCCGACTCCACAACTCCGACTCCACAGTAGATAAGCATCCTGAGAAGTAACTGGCAGCTGGTTATCCCTCTCCTCCTCTTATGGTATATTCCACAACCAGACTTCTACTGGTCAGCGGTGCATCCAAGAGTATAGACATATTAGTGAGAAGCTCCATAATACCCCATTGCTGGGCATCTGGGAAAGACTGATGGGCACACAGAGGTGGAGGTCCTTGGGCAATTTTACCCTTTGCCTTCTTATATTATGGCCCTGGACCATGGGTTGTTTGGTCGGTCGTCTGACAGATGCTGGATCGTCTTGTCTTTGGACATCTTCTAGTTACTCTATCATCTCTTGGACTTTGATGGCAGTTTCCCTTATATTTGGCACTGTTGCTGTATCATTAACGCCCTGCAGTCCTAGCCTGGTCACACTATATTGTTGTCTATCTTCCTTCCATGGTGGGTTTCCTTATTTTGCTTCCCTTCTCCTGAATCATCCTCATCCCTTGCTTTGTTATCTGGCCTCCTGGCTTCTCCAGCCCTGCAACTTCCTCCAATGTCATTGTGTATACTTTTTGTTTCTTACAAATACCATGGAGTTGCACTTCTCTAGCATTGAAATGGTTTATTAAATATCTGCATGGGGGAGTGCGAGATCCATGGGCCTTGTGAAATGATCTCCTTAAAAACAACAGACGCTTAGACGCTCCCGGAAAGGTACAGAACGGAAAATGTCTCTAAACGAGAGCTGTTTATTTTCATTTCTCTCTGTGCCTGGGCAGAGTTTGCTATTCCAGGCTGTAACAGGAGCCCCTGCTTCCTTCATATTCGAAAAAAAAATGAAGATTTTTTTTTTTTATATGGAGAAACAGAATGGTAAGTGTGATAATTATTTCACAAAAGAAATCTTTTAGGATGGGTCCACATGTGGTTTTCTGCATTTGATCCAATCTGATTGGAAACTGATGTAAAAAAATATTCTTTTTCTTGTTCCTGTTCCATTACAAGACCCAGACGTGTAGCAGGCATTGTTTTTTTTTAGTACACAACAGCTGCAGGCTTATACTGTGGAGCGACTGTGTTGTTCCGACAAACTGTTACAGTTTGTTGATATGTGTAAAGTCTTGCTTGTCCTTCTTCCTGGTCATGCTGGCCTGTCAATCACACCATTGTGGGTGTGATACTAGCGAATGGCATGAAATAGTGAGTGTGCTCCCAGACCAGTCCCCGTACGAGTGCACTGGTATTTTTACAAACACTACAGTAATAGGTAGATGTAATAAAGGCTTCATTAAAAATGTTTTTAGGAGCCTGATAATACATTCCTCATACATTATTGGGGTAAATCCACTTGACAGATTCCTTTTAAGTTTGGACAAACATAGCCTCCCTTGACAATTTAAAGGGAACAGGTCACATTGATCATACAGTTTGATCTCTGGGCAGAAAGAGCTGAATAGATAGATATATAGGCTTCTGGGTAAATATTTAGTACAACTTGTTATTTATTCATTTATTTCCTTCCTTGATCAGTGCTTATAAGTCCATTGGACGTCCTTCATCAGTGATTGACAGCAATATCTGTATGTACACTGTAGCAAAGCTAGCTGAGACAGAGTTAAATCCTAGCACTGCAGGTCTTGATTAGATGCACCTGCCTAGCTTTTTACTAGAACCAGGGCCTTTGTTTACTAGGTGTGGCAGTCTGCTGAATGAAGCAAGATCAAGAGTACTGAAGCTGGTGACTGTCCAGCCAAAATGTGAGCTGTAGCTGGGAGAGAGACATGCCAGAGTCTCTCTCTAAATGGAGAATGCATGGGTCAGCTAGGAAAGCTGAGCAGTCTGTGTGTTGGAGCTGCAGAATAATGTGTGGAAGCTGCAGCCTGCTCAGTGTGAACTTTGCACAAAGTTGAATACTTCTGTTTGGTGATAGAAGCTGCTGCAGGTGGGATTGAGCCTCTTCTGTGTACGAAGTTTGTCCCTGGAGAAAGGACTAATCTGTTCTGGTGGGCCCGCACTGACATATGTGCCCTGTTAAATGAACTGTTTATTTGCGTGATACCTTTGTGCCCAGAAGAGGTTGTTTTGGTAAATCTATTGGAGTTTTATGAAAGTAATAAAACTGCACCTGTTTGGACCAAACCACATTGCCTGTGTGAACACTACCTAATGCCTATCTGAGAGAGTGAATCTCTACAACACTAACACTTGGAAGACTGACAGTCACTAAAGTAGGGCCGTCTACTGGACTCCTAAGCACAGATAGAGAACAGTTGTACTTATGTTTTATAGACAAAACTATAGTGTATGTCAATCTGTTCAGTTCAGTTCTTCCTCCTTAATATCCAATTTACCAGTAGTCTCGTGCAACCTGTGCACTTCTGTTGGATATTGGGATATTTAAGAACATTAATGATTATTCAAGATATTTTTGATTTTTGTATTTTCTTCATATTTAGAACGGCTATTATGAAACATTACATGAATTATTTTATGTTGATGATGGAACAATTTTTCCATTGACAAATGCTGCAAATGTCCTTTATGGGAAATGTATCTGGAGAAATGCTACAATGTACATGTACATTACACATCGCTGCGTTGCTGGTTTTGATGAAACAGTATTTTTTTTCTATAGCTTTCTCTTATAATTAAAAGTCGTGTATTTGTTGACCATTTTTTTTCCAACTTTTCTTTCAAGTCCAAGGAAAAGCGAGCAGGGCAGGAGAGCTGTTTAATCCGAGGCAGGGGTCAAGCTCATTTGGCGTGGTGGGCGCACTATGTAAAGAGAGCAAGTCAAGGGTTACACACTTCACCCCAACAGAGGGGTTCTAAAGGGGGATTAGCATGGAATGACATTTGTATCTACCCTTGAAAGAGGGGAGTCTTCCTCAATCCAAACAACATGAATGGAAACTCAATAGGATTACGGCCATGATTAAGAGACCATTACACTCTCAAAGCCAGGAATTTACAATGTGGTCTGCACTCTGATATTAACCCCTCTTCTGCCATGTTCATTGCTCTGCAGTAATAAGGGAACATTATTTTCACAACTTTCGTTGTTAGTAAATGGGCAAGGTTAATGATCCTTAGTTTTGGAAATTGTTTGCCATGGATCATTGCCTAGAAAATAAGTCTCCATACACAATTTGGTCTCTTTCATGGGAGACAGTAACCCCCCTTCTGAGCTGCACCTACGCATCTCATTTAGCCAACTAATACCCTGCTTTGTGCCAATGAGGGTCAAAAGCCCGAAACATTGCTGTCTACGGATGAATCTCTGGATAGTATGAGGGATTTTGTTGGCATATTTTTCCCAGTCTCCATACATAGTGGGGTCTCTGTAATAAGAGTCAGTACCCACCACCCTCCATCCCCTCAGATGCTCCAGTTATAATTATTTATGAAGCTTATTTTTCTCCATTAATTCCACAGCGCTTTACAGACATTATCATCACTGTCCCCATTGGGACTCACAATCTAAATTCCCTATCAGTCTTTGGAGTGTGGGAAGAAACAGGAGAACCCGGAGGAAACCCACGCAAACATGGGGAGAACATACAAACTCCTTGCAGATGTTTTCCTCAGATTGTTAGGAAATGTTAAAGAGTAACTGTTATTTTGAAAACTTTTGACACGTTAAAAGTTTGATCGTGGAAGTACCAAGCACTGAGCCCAAAAAAAGTCACTGAAATCAGAAGAATCCTGCTCTCCTTGGAGAATAAAGATGGGCTCAGTAGAAAGTGTGGCCTGTCTTCCACTAACCTGATTTACCTGCTTTGCTCTGTTGATCACTTCTACCTCTTTGTTTTAGCAATCAACTATCACGGATCAACCCCTGCAAAAGCTTCCCACGTCTTTATGAAATGTGAAAGATTTTTCACAGCGTTTAACCTTAAAAGAAATCTGTCAGCAGGATTTCATCCCCCAAACTGTTTATATGCTCAAGTAGCACTTTCTAAGACGCTTTCAGCAGTACCTTTACATGGCCAGTCTGTTCCTCCCTTACTTAGAAATCAGCATTTGAATTGAATATGCAAATGAGGCTTAAGGACTATGGTAGATCTGAAGCCTCTTTTAGTCACTCCTGTTCTATTCCCTTGCCCTGTGCCTCCTACTCCCGTTTGATTAAAGTCTCTTTTCTTGAAGTCACACAGCATAGAGGTTGTCAGTCATACAGGAGGAAACTGCGCTGAGCAGGGAATAGAGCTGGAGTGACAGAGGCTTCAGATCTACCATAGTCCTTCAGCCTCATTTCCATATCAATTCCAAAACTGATTTCTCAGAAACGGAGGAATTGACTGGCCATGTAAAGATATTGCTGGACTTGTCTTTAAAAGAAATATATGTGCGTATAAATAGTTTGAAGGGGGATCCTGCTGACAGATTCCCTTTAAAGGAGCTGTTCCCTCATGATGAGTGGGTTGGGATAGGTTGTCCAACTGTTTGGTCTCCCAGTGGCTGCAACCTGTAGAGATACCTGGTTGCGATTATTCATCTGCGGTGGAGCTGAATGTCTACTACTATTATACGGGATTTCATATACCCCACTATTGACTCCATATTTTTTTATTAGTTTATATGAAATTTCTAATTGGACAATAAATTTATAATAATCTTGTACGTCTCATCTTGGTGGGACATCAACTTAAAGAGGCTTTTTGGCCCTTATGTTATTGATGACCTATATAGGTATAGGTCATTAGGTCATCAGTGTCCGATTGGTGGAGGTCCAACCTCCGAGACCCCCAAGATCAACTGGGGTGTGCTGAGCTTGGCTGTTCTGGCTCCATTCGCTGGTTACATTTTGATGGGGATGGAGCTGAAAACAGCTGATTGTTGGAGGGGCATTGTGTCAGACCCCAACTGGTCAGATATTTTTGCCATATCCGAATGATAGGTTATCAATATCACGAGGCCAGATAACCCCTTTAAGTGCAGAAAGTAGTCCTGAATGTATATGTAGATTAACGAAGGGCAAAAGTGCAGAGAGATTACACATAACCGAGGCCCATTGGTCTGAGTCCAGCCACCGGCAGTAAACTTTGTTTCACCCTCTCTATCCACCATCTTGTACCTAATCCCTCTTCTCTTTTCAAGTATGATCCCCAGGTATCTTTTCTCTGGTAGATAATGATAATTTATCAGCTGTAGCACTGACCCCTGACCTGCTGTGTAACTGATCTGGGGTGACTTGGGCCCGACCAAATCCCGGTAATGTGCTCAGCAGATGGATCCACATAGCACGTAGTAGTGAATGGAGGAGGGGAGAGAGAGATAAACTGTTCAGGGAGGGGCACATGTGAGACTTATTAGAGGACACCAAGAAGGAATGTGCCTACTATAAACATTCAGTAAAATGGGCACAAATGTTCTTGTTTGTCTATATTAATAGCCATATTGTCAAGTTAAGAACGTACCTGCAGCTTTGACTGCATTGAAAGATAACATTTTGTGACAAGTTTTGGAAAAATGCATCTTTTTCTTAAAGGAAACATGTCAGCGCATTTTTACACTTGAAAGTATAAATGTTCTCTTTTTGTAGAGATCTGATGTGCAGTTTTTGAGAGATCTCGTATGCAAATCAGATTCAAAGTGCACTGAGGGTGTGTCAGTGCACTTGGACTACACCCCCAGTGCACTTCCAGCCTGACTTGCGTATGGCTTGTATACTAGATTTCTCATTTGCTAAATTAGTAACCTTGTTGGGGTATATCAGATGAGGACTAGCCTCCTTGACACTCTTCCTTCTCCTCCACCTTTTGTCACCTAGCTAGCTGCCATATCGTCCTACAGCTCCATGCTACCATCCTCCCCCACATCTACCCCAGCGAGCACATGCTCAATGAGCAGCAAACCCCTCTCCATGTTGTCAGTGGATCTTAGAGTTGCAAATTGCTCATTCAGATCCAATATCTGGGCTTCCAAATGTACAACGTGCTCACATCCAGCTCAGCAGCTCAAGGATTGCATAAATGTGACCAGATGTACACTGGATGGCATTGTGTCACGCAAGGTGTGGGGAAGACTCAGTGCAACACGAAGGGGAGGGGAAGGAAGCCCAAACACTGGGGAAAGGTGAAGTGGAGACCCCTAGACAGATCTAATAACACCCTGCCTACCCTACCGTCCCTATATTGGTTCTACACCAATTGCCGAGCAGGAAACCTTAGCCCTGTATATCCCTAGAGCTAGGCCCTAGATAGGAAGGGGGAGGGTTCGGCACTGGTCAGGCCCCACTACAAACTAAAGACAACAAAGAAGACAAATAAAGGGGATAACTTAGCTTGAACAGATACCAGAGGGGAAACGCCATCTGTCCTCCAAGGGCACCAGAGAAGAAGCCAGCCGACTGCCAGCGCTCCAAGCCAGACCCAACGGTTCCCTGCAGCAAGCTGAGGGTTTTTAACTCCCCTGCAAGGGTGTGTCAGTTGACATCAGGAGGGAGCTCGCCCCTGGGTCTTAAAGTGAGAAAGATTTAGAAGGCGTCTGCAATACCAAACGCAGTGACCTTCTACAACCAGAACCAGAGTGACTGTCTATAACACCTGACACAGCCGTGACACATTGCCAATAATGGAGCACATATTACTAACAGTGATGACACATAACAAACACAGGAGTATATGCAAATAAATACAATCAGTGAATTAACACAAGTCAATTCTTTTTTTTTAAAGTCACAGAATCTCAAGTCACATATCTAAAACAAACCTATCAAAATGGAGTTAGATCTGCAGGAACCATGTTATAGAGCAGGGGGAGCTGAGTGGATTGATGTGTCATATAGTAAGGAAAGTGTAACTTGTGTTTTAATAATTTAACCCTCTGCTCTTTCTGGGATTTTTGGTCCAGTGGGCGGTCCTGTCAGTGACTGACAGCTATGTTTTGCATAAGAGTGTTTATTTACAAAGCTGTCAGTCACAGATAGGATCTCCCACTGGACCAAAAATCACAGAAAGAGCAGAGGATTAAATGTTTAAGGCTATGTGCCCACGATGCAGAAATGCTCCGGATTTTTTCCTGAGCGTTTCTGCATTTCCCTGGCAGAAAAAAACGCATGCGGATTGTACATGCGGATTGTACATGCGGATTGTACATGCGTTTTCCTGCCAGGGACATGCGGATGTGAAGCGTTCTTCACATGCATTTCCACATGCGGGTTGTCGAGCGCTTTCCAAGCGATTTTAGCATCACTTGGAAAGTGCTTGTCAACTTGGTCACACTATATAAATCCATGCAACCGGCATGGATTTATATAGTGTGACTGAGAGAATGTCAAAAAATAAAAATATAAATATATACTTACCCTCTGATGACCCCCGGTGTCTTGCTTCCCTCCGTTCTCCCTTTCCGGCAGCGGTACACTGAAGGACCTGCCGACGTCAGCGTCGCGTGACCCGTCACATGACTATGACGTCAGCGCAGGTCTTTCAGTCCATCGCGAACTGCCGGCATTAAAGGACGAGTGCAGCGGGGGCCGCCAGAAGGTAAGTATATATTTATTTTTTATTTTATTCTTTTTTTTAACAGTTTCTATGGTACCCAGGTCCGGAGGAGAGTCTCCTGTCCTCTAGACCTGGGTGCCATCCGCACATTGGAAGGCATGGAATGCGCATCTACATATACAGTGATGCGTAATCCATGCGATCTAATGCAAGTCAATGGCGGCGAAAACGCAGCACTTCTACAAAATAATTGGTAGTGCTGTGTTCTTTTTCGCAATGATAATCCGCAGCGGAAATTTCCGCAGCATGTGCACAGCACAAGCGGATTATCATTGGGGAACATGGCAGGCCTTCTACCATGCGTTTTTTAAGCGTTTCTGCAGCGTTTTTTCCGCTGCGGAAACGTTTAAAAAACGCATCGTGGGCACACAGCCTCAAACACAAATTATACTGTATCTTTTCACACAAAACTATATTTCAATCCGCTCAGCTCCTCTTGCTCTATAATATGATTAGTGTTGAGCCACCCCCGTAGTGTTCGAGTTCGGTTCGGTTCGTCGAACACCCGTGTGTTCGCCGAACTGTTCGTCGAACTGTTCGTCGAACACCTTCGAACACCGTTAAAACCAATGGCAGGCAAACAAAAACACATAGAAACACATAGAAAACACCTTCAAAGGTGTCCAAAAGCTGACAAACTGCTCAGAAGACATAACTAACACATGGAAAAGTGACAAGTACATATAGTCATGCGAAAATAAAAGAGGTGGAGGAGTAAAAGGAGGGGGAGACACAGATATAGGCATGTCATGCCCTTCTAAAATCCAAAAAGTGAGAAGCCGACACGGCCAGTCCGCTCCTGCCCGTGCCACCTCCGTGTCGCCGGGTTTGTGCCAGAGCCGCGGTGAACCCTGACGGCCAGCCCCCCTCTCCCAATACTGGTGCCTGTCCGCTGGTGGGTCGAGCGAGCCCCCCTGTGGTGGAGGCAGGTCTAAGCTTTTTAATTTAAATTGTCTCTCTAATTTGAATGAATACACTTTAAATCCATTTACAAGGATCTATTGGAGGGCAAGTCTCATGCCAGCAGCCGCGGTAATTCCAGCTCCAGTAGCGTCCACTAAAGCTGCTGCAGTTAAAAAGCTTTTATAAGGATCGAGCTCGGCTGTCCACCGCAAGGCATCCTAGTGCCAGTCCCAGCCCCTATGCCTTGGGGTGCCTCCTGATGCTCTTCACTAAGTATCCCATGGTCCCGAAGCATTTCCTTTGAAAAAATTAAGTGTCTAAACTACAGGTGGTGCAGCTTGCTTAACAGCCGGGATAATCCGCTCACTAGCAGACACTGCTACTAGGCACAAAGTATTTCCTGGGCTAGATGCAGTTAAAAATTTGTAATTAGATACTCTCGTTGGATGCTGAGAAAGCATTCCATAGAGTCTCCTGGCACGCCATATATGATTCTCTTAAAAAGCTTGGGGTAGGGGTCTAGGGGACCCTTTTATAGCCAAAATCACGGCCCTGTATCGCAATACGTCACCTAGGCTGAAGATAAATGGAACTGTAGCACCCTGAGGGCTCGGTTGCTACAGACGTATTGCACCTCACCCAGAGGTGTGATATCTCACTCTCAGGTAAGGATGGAGTGTGGATCAGGACCCGACACCTGCATGCATTACACCACATTGCCGTGGGGCAGGGCGACCAATATGCCCCTGAGATGGGCACGACAGTCCCTGTCCCTGGCTGGAGTGGGGGGAGGGAACACTGAGGAAGGGGAACCCTGTAGTGCAGGAGCAGGGAGGAAGCAGTTCCTGGGTGCATTGAGAAGGGAGTATAAAAGGTGGGCACCATCTTAGTTCAGTGCAGAGAAGTCTGAGCAGAAGTGGCAGGGAGCAGGGGCTCTGCATAAGCTCTGCTCCGGAGGCGGGCCTAGTAACAGAGGCCCAGGCCTGGAAGAGGGAGAAGGAAGGAAGAGGAGCGGAGAAGGCTCCAGGAACGAGGAATGAAGGGATCCCAGGGGTGCGGACGGGCGAGTCGCCACCGCACGCCCGAATCCACCTGCGTGGAGGGGTCAGGCCAAAGGGGGAGACCGGTCCCCGAACTAGTGGAGGCAGGAAACGACCCTCAGCTAGAAACCGGAGGCTCTGACATTTTATGTGGCGCAGCCCCTCGCTACACCCGCTAGGAAGGCACCACATAGGGTCAGGGAAACTGGCGCCAAGTTTACCAAGAGGAGGCCCGAGGCAGCCGGACAGAAGTGTTGGTAAGAAAGGCCAGACAAAGGACACACAAAGGGGGTCCTGTGAAGTGCTCCAAAGTTATCTGGGAGTTGTCTGAGCCCCTCACCTGGTGAGCACAGTACGACGTGGGCAGCCATTACCTGCAGACGTGGTCTGGATAATAAGAACTGTGAGTAAAGGCCCTGAACTGCATCACTGACTCCGTGTCGTTACTGCTGCTGCCCTGCACCATCACCCCCATCCTCCGCATACACTGCCCTGAGGCTATACTCCTCCCGTGGGGAGTTATGCTACGCTCTGCTGCACCCACAACACCAGCCTCAGTGGTCTGCCCTGTAGCGGCGGTTCACTCTGACCGCAATCCACGGGTGGCGTAGTCGGACATTTAAACATGAAAACCACATAAATAGTTCCGCCACTGGTTTGACCGCCCTGAGCCATGGAACTGGGTCGCCGCCACGAAGACTACAACCACCAGCATCCACCAAAAAGGGTCCGGCTCCGGGTGTCCCAAGGCCCAGGGGGTGCGTCAGAACATTTTCATCACCTTTCACAATCACCAATGGGACAAGGCAGTGATGTCCTCTGTCCCCTCTCTTATACATCCTAGTGACGGAGCACCTGCTCTCATCAATTGGCCATAACCCCAATATTAGGTGGATTGAGGTGGGAGGCACCGAGTACAAGTGCTCTCTATTTGCTGATGATGTCCTAGTATATATCACTCAATCACATATATCCATCCCTGCTGTTATGGCTGAAATAGATCACTTTGTTACATGGTAAAATTTTAAAATCAATGCAGCGAAGTCTGAGGCCCTCGATGTCTCCCTCCCCAAATCCATATAGGATTCCATCCAGTCCAACTTTCCCTTTGCCTGACCCTCACAGGGTATCAAATACTTAGGAATTCCTATTCATAGAGACCTCTCCCATCTATGTTATCTTAATTTTGGGCCCTTTATTGAACAACTCCATACAGACCACGGTTGGCAAGTTAGAACTGTAAGATTCACTACGTGAACCACTGGTGTTTTGTGGAAAAGCACATGTACACCGCGTTCCAAATTATTATACAAAAAGTGTTTAGGAGTGATAAGGGAAGAATTTGTTTGTTTGTCAGTTAAACTCATTGATGGTGATGTGTGTCAGGGCTCTTTATATCACTGTAAGCAATTGCAGACACCTGTGCTAATTAGTTTGGCAGGTGTGTCCAATGAAAGGCAAGACTACTTAAGAAGGCTCTCTCACATTATTAAGCAGCCTACATTTTCTGCCAAAATGGGAAAGAAAAAGGATGTGTCGGCTGCTGAGAAGCAACAAATTGTGGAGTGTTTAGGTCAAGGCATGACTACAATCAACATTGTGCGATGATCAGGATGAAGTGTCTTGGCAATCAAGAAGTATGTAGCTGATTCACAGTACACACGTGTGCGTGCTGATAAGGGCAAATTGAGGACTCTTTCCTACAGGCAATTACGTCAGGTTGAAAGAGCAGCGGCAAAAAAGCCTTGTCATAGCAGCAGACAAGTTTTTGAAGCTGCTTGTGCCTCCAACGTCCCCCGAACAACAAGATGCAGGGTCCTTCAGAGGTTTGCAGCTGTGCATGCGCCATCCTGTCGACCTCCTCTATCCACTTCACACAAGCAGAAACGGCTCCAGTGGGCCAAACATTACATGAAGACTGATTTCAAAACTGTTTTGTTCACGGATGAGTGCCGTGCAGCGCTCGATGGTCCAGATGGATGGAGTGGAGGATGGCTGGTTGATGGACACCCCACGCAAACACGGCTACAGCGCCAACAAGGAGGAGGTGGAGTAATGTTTTGGGCTGGAATCATGGGGAGAGAGATTGTCGGCCCCTTTAGGATCCCTGAAGGCGCTAAAGATGAACTCCATAATGTATGTGGATTTTCTCAAACAGCACTTCCTGCCATGGTTCAAGAAGAAGAACCGTGTATTTCACAGCAAGATCATTTTTCTGCATGATAATGCACCATCTCATGCTGCACATAAAACATCTGCATCTCTGGCTGATATGGGCATAAAAGGGGACAAACTTATGGTGTGACCCCCATGCTCCCCTGACCTCTACCCCATTCAGAACCTTTGGAGCATCATTAAAAGGAGTGTCTATGATGGCGGGAGGCAGTTCACATCTAAGCAACAGCTCTGGGAGGGTATTCTGTCCTCATGCAAAACAATTGAAGCAGAAACCATCCAAAACCTGACAAATTCAATGGACGAGAGAGTTCAGAAGCTCCTTTCGAACAAGGGGTCCTATGTGAAAATGTAACATCACCTAGAATAAAGTTTTGAGTTGAAAACTGTTTGATTTCAGTTTCTAACAACCTGCTAATGCTTATAATTTCAAAAATGACCATTTTTTTGGTCTTTATTAAAATGAAAAGGTTGATCGAAAAGTTTGGGGGATCTAAGAGTGTGGCAACCCAGTAGTCATGATTACTTCGAATTCTGACAATATGAGGGTCATGCTGCAGGTAGTGCAGCAAGAAGGCACTTATGTGCCTTGCGCATCTCGGAGCCCCAAAATTATTTTCCGGGCTAGATGCAGCTAAAAATTATTTTTAATTTTAAATCTGGTGAAGCTTTAGTATAGATGGCCTAATAGGATCAGTGCTGCACACTGCTACAAAGCCCAAATTATTTTCCAGTCAAGATACAGATAAACATGATTAGTAATTTGAAAGCTTAAAACGGTTGGTAGGGTGATTTTAACCAATCATCAAGCTTTTACTCTCCCCAGGATGACACAGGGGTAGAAAAGTCGTTTCGGATCCATGATTTGTTCATCTTTATGAACGTGAGTCTGTCTACATTATCAGTGGAGAGCCGCGTGCGCTTATCTGTCAGCACACCACCAGCAGCGCTGAACACACGTTCAGACAGAACGCTGGCTGCGGGGCATGACAAGATCTCCAAGGCGTAAGTGGCTAGCTCCGGCCATTTATCCAGATTGGAAGCCCAAAAAGAGCAAGGGTCCAGTGACACAGTCGTGGCTTCAATGTTTACTTGGAGATACTCCTGTACCATCGTCTCTAGGCGTTGACTATGTGTCAGACTTCTTGTCTCCTGTGGCCTTGCAAAGGATGGGCTAAAAAAGTGGTGAAATCATTCCGCAAAATTGATGTTACCAGCAGATACTGTGGTTCTGTTACGGTTTGAGTGCTGAACACTTGACGGTCCCACGGTTGGCAAGTTGGAACTGTGAGATTCACTACGTGCACCACTGGTATTTTGTGGAAAAGCACATGTAAGATTCTGCAACAGTCTCTGCTGATACTCCTGCATGCGTGCATCCCTTTCTATGGCAGGAATAATTTCTGCAAATTTACTTTTGTACCGGGGATCTAACAGTGTGGCAACCCAGTAGTCAGGATTATTTCTAATTCTCACAATTCGAGGGTCATGTTGCAGGTAGTGCAGCAAGAAGGCACTCATGTGTGTTGCGCATCCAGGAGCACCAAGTCCCTGTTGTGTTGGTGGCGAGGTAACAATCATGCTTCCTTCCTCTGTCCTCTCCCCCCAACCTCGCACAACAGAAATGTGATCAAGGTCTCCCTCATCTGATGAGTCTTCCATCAGTTCGTCCTCCACTTCTTCCTGGGCTCCTGCACCTTCCTCACTAGTTTGGCTGCTACCATGCGCCCTGGTAAAACCATCTCCCCCACCCTCACATGCCTGCCGCCTTGGTGCTGCCGACCGTCTGGACCTTGCAGATGTTAGCCCTTCCGCATACAACTCCTCCTCCTCTACTTCCTCCACCTCCTCTTGTGCCACCACCTGACTCCGAATTCTGTTTAACATGTGCTCCAGCATGTAAATCACCGGAATAGTCATGCTGATAATGGCATCGTCAGCACTAAACATCTTCCTCGCCATTTCAAAACTGTGCAGAAGGGTGCATAGGTCCCTGATCTGAGACCACTCCTCCAGCGTGATTTGCCCCACCTCTGAATCTCGTTGGCCCAGGCTATACGTCAGAACGTATTGCACCAGGGCTTGTCGGTGCTGCCACAGTCGCTGCAACATGTGCAGAGTTGAATTCCACCGGGTAGGCACATCGCATTTTAGCCGGTGAAGTGGCAGGCCCAATGACTTCTGTAGAGATGTAAGTCGCTGAGCTGCGGGATGCGAACGGCGGAAGTGAGCACACAGCGACCGTGCCCTCTGCAGAAGGCCATCTAGTCTGGGATAGTGGGCTAAAAATTGCTGGACAACCAGGTTCAACACGTGAGCCATACAAGGCACGTGTGTGACATTGCCCCGGCGAAGGGCCGCACCCAGGTTTGCAGCATTGTCGCACACGGCCTTCCCTGGTTTCAGGTCCAGTGGAGACAACCATTCATGAAATTGGTTCTCCAGAGCTGACCACAGCTCCTCAGCTGTGTGACTCACATTTCCCAGACATTTCAATGTAAAAACCGCCTGATGACGTTGAGCCCTACTGCCAGCATAGTAAGGAGGTGTGCAGGATCCCTTCTGCGCAGTTAGAAAGCTTGTGGCATGACCAGACAGGCTTTGGGTGCAGGTGGAAGACCGAGAGGAGGTTGAGGAGGCAGAAGCAGTGGAGGAACTTTGACATAAAGAGGATTGACGCACAACTCGTGGGGATGGCAAGACTTGGACAGCAGCCCCTTGTCCTGCTGTCACCATAGTTACCCAGTGCCCAGTCAGCGACATGTAACGCCCCTGTCCATGCCTACTCGTCCAAGTGTCTGTGGTGAAATGCACCCTGTCACACACAGAGTTTCTCAAAGAAGCGGTGATGTTGTGTGCGACATGCTGGTGGAGCGCAGGCACACCTTTCTTTGAGAAGTAGTGCCGACTGGGCATCTGGTACTGGGGCACTGCGACGGACATAAGGTCTCGAAAATCCTCTGTGTCCACCAGGCGGAAAGGCAGCATTTCTGTAGCCAAGAGCTTGCAGATGGTGAAATTCAACCTCTTAGCTTTCTCATGGCTAGGAGGAAATGGTCTTTTACTTGTCCACATCTGAGGGACCGAGGGCTGGCTATTGTGCTTAGACGGGGTTGATAAGGGTGTCCCCGGCAAACTGCCGGTCTGTGAGGAAGATGCAGGCGGACATGTTAGGTTGCCTTGATCCAAAGGTGGTGCTATCGATGTCGGACAGCGCTCAACACCAGCTGGTGTTACCACCTCCAAAGAAAATGATGACCTGCCAATCACGCTGGCTGTTGCGGGTAAAGAGGTGGCAGGTCTGCGCCCCAAAACAGGTGTGACTGCTGTCCCCCCAGTCACAGAGGATGAAGAGGCCGCGGATGCACAAGATATGGCAGACGGTGATTGGCCCGGCCGGCTAGGCCGCATTGTAGCACACTGAGCTTCCCACTGCAACTTATGCTTCATGTCCATGTGCCGGTTCATGCATGAAGTACTCAAACTATGTATTTTTTGGCCTCTACTTAGCTTTTGCTGACAAATGTTACAGATAACACGAGTTGGGTCATCTTTATCGATCTGAAAAAATGCCCAGGCTATGCAAGGCTTAGCACCCATGCGACCTGAAGAGCCACCACGACTTGTGGTGAGAGGCAGAGTTGTGTTTGAGGATGCAGTTGTTGACGTGCTTCCAGTACTACGTCTCTGTCCAGGAAGGCGCAACCTGACCTCGTCGTCACTAGCATCTTCCTCCACCTCCTCTGCTGACCTCATCTCTTGGCTGACTGTGGGTTGACAGTAAGTGGGATCTCCGACCTCATCATCATCACCCTGTGCGTTATCACACCCGTCGTCCTCAGAGCCAACCTGTTCCTGCCCTGATAAAAAACTAAAGTTGTCGCTCCAATCAGGTATTTGAGTCTCATCATCGTCTTCCTCATTGTCTCCACCAACAGGAGTTACAGTTTGGGAATGAGGGTCTACATTATGGTCAGAACCTTCTGCGTCTGGTCCTGGATCCGACTCATAAAGATTCTGGGCATCAGTGCAGATCATTTCCTCGTCTGGATTCACAGAAGCGCTGGAGCCGACCTCTGATTCCCAGGCTATAGTATGAGTAAACAGCTCTGCAGACTCAACCATCTGTTCTACCTCATACTCAGACGGGCAGCTGGAGACTTGGGAGCTGTGAGGAAGCAAGTGCGATTTGGGTGACACCTTTGAGGACTGGAGTATTTGTGATGTTGAAGTTGATGTGGAGGAGAGCCCACTTAAAGGAGCACTTGATATCCGTTGAAGCACCTGCTGTTTTTGTGCCTCATCTGGAATTTGTAGCGATTGGCGTGGCCGTAAGAAAGGGATCTTATCACATTGTCCGCTAAAAGAAGTAGACATTTTAGTTTGGCTGGAAGATGGTCTTTCTTCTGCAGATGTTACTGTTGCTTTAACACCTACCCCACGGACACAACCTTTTTTCCCCTTCCCAACACGCCTATTCCCCTTTCCACCAGCAGCAGGCCTTTTTCCACTCATTTTGGTGGTTAACTAATTCACAACTCTGGAGTTGTTTGCACAAAAAAACAATGGATGGTAACCGAGCAGAGCTGAGTGGCCAAACTGTGGTATTAGGCCAAAACTATTGGCTGGGTTAGATGCAGAAAAAAATTATTTTGAATTTGCAACCTGATGGAGGTCAGTATAGATGGACTAATAGACCAAGTCCCACACACTGCTAGAAGCCCAAATATATTTTCAGAGCTAGATGCAGAAAAAAAATATTTTTAATTTGCAACCTGATGGAGGTCAGTATAGATGGACTAATAGACCAAGTCCCACACACCGCTAGAAGCCCAACTATTTTTTCAGAGCTAGATGCAGAAAAAAATTATATTCAATTTGCAACCTGCTGGAGGTCAGTATAGAAGGACTAATAGAACAAGTCCCACACACTGCTAGAAGCCCAAATATTTTTTCAGAGCTAAATGAAGAAAAAAATTATTTTTAATTTGCAACTTGATGGAGGTCAGTATAGATGGACTAATAGACCAAGTCCCACACACTGCTAGAAGCCCAAATATTTTTTCAGAGCTAGATGCAGAAAAAAATTATTTTTAATTTGCAACCTGATGGAGGTCAGTATAGATGGACTAATAGACCAAGTCCCACACACTGCTAGAAGCCCAAATATTTTTTCAGAGCTAGATGCAGAAAAAAATTATTTTTAATTTGCAACCTGATGGAGGTCAGTATAGATGGACTAATAGACCAAGTCCCACACACCGCTAGAAGCCCAACTATTTTTTCAGAGCTAGATGCAGAAAAAAATTATATTCAATTTGCAACCTGCTGGAGGTCAGTATAGAAGGACTAATAGAACAAGTCCCACACACCGCTAGAAGCCCAAATATTTTTTCAGAGCTAGATGCAGAAAAAAATTATATTCAGTTTGCAACCTGATGGAGGTCAGTATAGATGGACTAATAGAATGATGCTATGCCCAAAAGATTTTACTTCACTAGGTGCAGTAAAAAAATTGGTATTCTATACACAGGTGTTATATCTTGCAACACAGATAGGCTACTCGACTGACTAACACACTCTGCAATAGGCCAAAAAGGATTAGCTTTGCTAGATTCAGCCAAATGCTGTGAAAAAAACTTGCACAGCACTGGCACAGACCTGCCTGGCAAAAACTGATAGGAACTCATGTAACCTAGTCCTGAAAAGGACTCCAATTACAATTAGTCTTTACTCCCACAACCTATCTATTTAAGAGCACAGACCTGCCTGATAAAAGTCGTAGGAAATGCTGTAACCTAGTCCTTAAAAGGACTGCAATCACAACTATTCCCTACTCCCAAGCTATCTGTATATTTGTGCGAAAATTGGCTTGAAATTAACAAGGTATAGCGCACACAGCAACAGCGGTGCCGTCTAACACGCAGCTGCAGCAGTGAGAAAATGGTGGCGACGGGGAAAATGGCTTGGTCTTATAGGGCAAGGACATGTGACATACACTGCCAATGACACATGCCCTTGCTTGTGTGAAAAAAAGCACTTCGCTCCGTGTGTGAGCTGCTGATAGGCTGACAGATTGCACCTCCCCACTGCAAATGTGGGAAAGAGAAAAAAAAATGGAGATCTTCATTGTTCCTGCAGAGATCCATCCCCTGCCCCTCCCCCCACCCCGCTGTACACTCAAACTGCGTATTAACATTAATTTTCATCATTACTGAGAAAAAATCCAGTTATGATTTCGGTGCACGAACAGTTATCGAACATAACCTCGAACAGCCGAATTTTTCTCAAATTGTTCGTGTTCGCCGAACGGCTCGAACACCGCCCAAAACAGCTCGAATTTGAGATTGGCGAACAGTTCGAGTAGAACAACGCTCATCTCTAAATATGATGCATGCAGACTGGTCTATATTTTCATGGTTACAGGTTCCCTTTAAAACAAAACACACTTTGGGATAAAACACTTGCAAGGTCGTTCACTCACTTTTTCAGATGCTTTTCTTATTCTTAGCTGCAATACAGCCTACAGCTTACTGCAATGTTTGCAACCTGCTCCTTTTGCATTAACATCAGCACAAAAACTATCCACCATGAGCTTCATTACTTGGGTATCCATGGACAAGTAGCTGCAAACCCAACATCATCAAGCACAATGCCAAGCATCGCATGGAGTGATGTAAAGCCGCCACCACTAAACTCTGGAGCAAGGGAAACATCTTGTGTGGAGTGACAGATCACACTGCTCTATCTGGTATCTGATATGCCAAGAGAACATTACCTGCCTGATTTCATTGGGCCAACCTTAACATTTGGTGGAGGAGGGATATTGTTACACACACACTGCTAGGTTCAGATAGGGGCGAGACTGGTTACATAAATTCTTTGGAATCTTGGAGGAACCGTTACTTAGGGCGACCATAGACCATGTGCTGCAGCCTCTCTCAGGCACACAGGGGTATTGACCCTCAGGCACAGACACGTAGGTTGTTTCACTTGCTGACCAGACACACTTGACAAGAGTCCTCACAAACGGTAGAACAGTAGCATTTAATAAGAACCCGCACGGCCAGTGCAAGCTAAGTCTTATGAGCAACAGGCTCCAGTGAGAAACAGTAGAGTTTCCTTAGCAGCACAGCAGATCACAGTCTTCCCAGTAGTACAGGACAGCACATTTCTAATACAAAGGCACATTAATGAACACAGCATTCTATACAACACAGTGAGATGGAGGGGGGGTGGGAGGGTTTGCTGAGGGAGATGATCCCTGTGACACAATTTCCTCCAGTCCTTATCTTTCTGCCTCACAATACTCTGCACTGCTAGTTCAGGAACTCTACCTGACCTGTGCTTAGCTTCACTCCTGACTTGAATCCTTTTCACTTGCTGGGGGCTTCTGTGAGATACAGAACACAAACACCACCTTTCTCTTTGGCTCCAGACAGACAGTAAACAACTTCCCCCCTGGGGCTCTCCTAAAACACTCCCCTTCTCCTGTGACTGTGTTAACCCCTCTAGTTGCTGGATGCTTCTGGAGCCCAACACTTCCTGTCTCCTGTGCTTGTGTTACTTCTAATAGTTGCTGAATGCTTTTAAAGCAACAGCACTACTTGTGACTGTCACACTGTGCAACAGCACTACTTCTGCATGTCACACTCTGCAACAGCACTACTTCTGCATGTCACACTCTGCAACAGCACTACTTCTACATGTCACACTCTACAACAGCACTACTTTTACATGTCACACTCTGCAACAGCACTACTTCTGCATGTCACACTCTGCAACAGCACTACTTCTGCATGTCACACTCCTCAACAGCACTACTTCTGCATGTCACACTCTGCAACAGCACTACTTCTGCATGTCACAATATTAATATGGGACTGTTTTTTGGTGGGTTGGTCCATACCTCTTAGTTCCCATGAAGGGAAATCTTAATCCTTCAGCATACAGGAGATTTTGGATAACTGTATGCTTACAGCTTTGTAGGAACAGTTTGGGGAAGGCTGAGAGACCTGTCTAACCATCTGTTGATTGCATTGAACTTGTCTCCTTGTTCCAAAAGTAACTGGTTCTCTATTGAGCTCAATATAAAACATCATTATCACTCTCAACTTAGGTGTCCATTATTTCTGAACCAACCTTAAACATATTATGCAAGGTCATTGCTGCATTGACTCTCTCCAATCCAAAGAGATCACCTTCGGAGCTAGTATACTGTATAAGCACGTTGTCTGATGGTCCCACACCCTTTATAACATAGCAGTCTGCATGAAGTCATTGTTATGGTGGCCTACATGATGACCCATCACACCCTATTCAAGGTCATGGTTGTGGTAACCTATCCAGTTGTACAGGATCATTTCTGACCCAGCATGCTTTGTACAAGGTCATCTCTATGCTGAGTGTGCACTCTCTGGATTGGGTCCTAGCAGCTTTCAGGTCTCCTGGGGCGACTCGGAATCCAAGTCACATTCCACAGCAGATCCACATGCGGGTTTGAAACAGGTCCAGCTCTTTTTACAGACCTTTCCTTTTTTCTCTCTGTAAAGAGAAAGAAATAAATATCCCTGAAGTCTTGTGGAATAACAATTTCTTGCTCTTATGTACAAGAACTAATATAAACCACAGAATGATAAAGGGCCCTGTCTGCAAAGGCTTCCAGTCTATGGGGAAAGTAGGTGAGGTAGCAGGGAGGGAGAAGCTCCACATACCGTTGTGGACTGGAGACGGTTATTACAGGGTGAAGGGTTTTTTAAAGAGGTGTAATGCGTTGGGGTTTAAGAGTAAGAAGATATCTTGGAGATGTTGGAAATAGAGGAGAGCAGAGAAGTGCACTGTGTATCCATCAAAGGACTGACAGAATATATAATAAAATATACACTGATTAGCCATAACAATAAATGGAGTGTATCATCACAAAATGACCTGTTCTTTAAATCAGGTTTTTGTGTTACATGTATTTTTTTTATAAAATGTTGGAAACTATTTCATATGATGATTATTATAAAAAAACGTAGTAATCTTGCAATTTTCCAACTGGCAACTGGGATGTTTTTAGACTCTTACTTCCTTACCTTTCAGGAAGAGTTTAAATGAACTTTCTTACAGGAGAATCAGGATTACAATGACAGGTAACACCTCCATACACAGCTGATAACACAGGATCCACCAATCAAAATAGGCAGTGTCATAGCTGACCCTGCATCAGCGACATTTGACTCATTAGTACAAAGAATATGATCAGGATCTGACCATTGTGGCTATGTACATGTGTTGTTTCCTGGCCGGTTTCACACGTCCGGTTATTTCCGGTACATGTGTGTGTCACACGTGTGGCAACAGTGTGTCACACGTGTGGCAACAGTGTGCCGCCCCTGTGCCGCATCAGGATTTCACGGACAGCGCCTGCGGATCAGCACTACAGTTAGCGCTGTTCCCAAGCACTAGGTGCTGAACGCTGCCCTCATCATGGTTCCCTGCTGGCTCTGAGATCAGCACCAGCAGTGACAATGATGAGGGTAGTAGTAGTCTGATCCGGCAGTATCCAACTTTTAAAAATAAGAATAAAATAATAAAATCCATGTACTCACCTCTCCTAGGTGTCCCCAACTGTAATCCATGCGACCACAGCTTCAGAGGAGCCGGGGAAAATGAGCGGTGTCCTGTCACTCGGTGAGCGCAGCTCCGGAGTGGCTCATTCTCTGCGGCTCCTCTGCAGCTGCGGTCGCATGGATGACAACGAGGGACAACTAGGAGAGGTGAGTACTTTGATTTTATTATTTTACTCTTATTTTTACAAGTTGGACACTGCAGGATCAAACTACCACTACCCTCATCATGGTCCCTGCTGGTGCTGATCGCAGCGCCGGCAGGAAACCATGATGAGGGCAGCGTTCAGCACCCGGCGCTTGGGAACAGCGCTAACTGTATCGCTGATTCCCAGGCGCCGGTACGTGTCACACTGATGACTGATTTAGCATGAGGCACTTTTGTGGACCGTGTATCCGCAAAAAAACTGACTTGTCTCCGTGTGGAGCATACTGAGGTGTGCACAGACCCATTCATTTGAATGGGTTTGCGTGTGTCAGTGTCTCCGGTACGTGTGGAAACTGTCACCACTTGTACCGGAGACACTGACATGTGAAAGAGCCCTAAAAATGCTCAACTAGCAGGTGTGAAAATTTCTATTTTTTTTTATTAAGGGTATCTGTCGTCAGCTTTTTGCTACCCAATTTGTGAGCAGCATGATTTAAGGGCAGAGACTCTGATTCCAGCGATGTGTCACTCACTGGGCTACTTGCTGCAGTTTTGATAATATCACAGCAGATCTACCAGTTCTCTGAACGTTGAGCTTTGTATAACCCTACCCTCACCACTCATGCACAGTGTACACTAAAAGCTGCCAAAAAGTGGTGCTGCAGGGTTATATCTATGGTTATGGAGGACTACATAGCAACAGGTTTTATATTCCTCCAATAATAGCCTGCTGCTGATAAAACAGTTATTTTATCAAAACTACAGCGAGCAGCCCAATAAGTGACACATCGCTGGAACCAGGGTCTCTGTCTCTATATTATACTGTTCTCAGATTAAGTGGCAAAACCTGGTGACAGTGTCCATTTAATAGAGATTGTGATGTAAAAAAATGCCAAATATGTTTAAAAATTTAAACTCAAAAACCTGATTTAAAAAATAGGGATCCAAGTCACAAAAACCAGCGTTTTTCTCATCAGTCTTAATAAAGGGGTGTGTTGAAGTCACACACTCCTGATTCATTAAGAGGCACACGTCTTTAAATGAATCAGCAGTGTGTGACGAGTGGCGTCTGTCTTTCTCCAGTCCTTGACTGGAGTGAGATTACCAGCGTAGATAATACCACAGCTTGTCATGAATTAGATGAGCTGTAGAGTCAAGACCCTGCTGCACCCCTCCCCAGCTCCACCTATTTTGACAGAGCTGGGAGTTGTGCAAAAATGATGCGATTTTTCAAAGCAATTTGCACAAGAATTTGGGCAAAATTGCTTTGATGAATCAGGCCTATGTCTTTTTCTCATGGTAGCTAATAAATGCTCTCTATTTTTGTTTTATTTTATATTATTTTGTTTCTAGGCCCCTTTTATATTTAATAAGTTTGGTTGTTCTTGTGTTTTCCAAGAAAAATATCTGCTCATCAATCTCCAGGAACAATAAAGGACTGTATGGTAAAAAGTGGTGAATGTCTGCTATTGACCAGTGTGTACTTATTTTTGCAGCATTGAGTAACGTAGACTACCCTGTATTATGCAGCAAACAACGTATACAGACGTCTAGTTCCCAAAACTAGGTCGCACCTATACACAATTACTATACATAAGCTCAGAAAGTGAGAGTGAGACTGATGGCTGAACACATACTGTTATCATCCACATCACGTGAACTGTAGGACATAGACTTGTCTTTGGGCCTGACAGAGAAACATGTAGGGGCTGATTCATTAGGACTGGCTTTGTACACACCAGTGTTAATGATGGGATGTGGGGGGTAAGATGTGCCAAATTCATTAAGGTGTACTCCGCTTAAAGGGGTTTTCCGGGACTATTTAATTTTCTTTTTACTATGGGCCTAAGAACTTACAGGCAGGTTGTTGCTAATTACTTGCCTGTTCTGCCCGGCGCAAACTCAGAGCGATCACGAACTGCTCCTGCCGGCGATTCTGCTGCTTCACGTCAGCAGAGCAGCTCTTCCTCTTCCGGGCTGTTCTGTCAATGGGGCGTGACTGCTGATGTCATGCTGACTGACAGCTGGCTCCCCGCAGTTAGGCAGCAGGGAGCTGGCTGTCAATCAGCAAGAACATCAGCATTCACGCCCCGTCGACAGAGCAGAGTGGAAGAGAAGCAGCTGCTTTGTCGATGGGATGACAGCGGCAGCCACAGAATCGTGGGCAGGAGAGATCGGCAGAGGGAAGAACAAGCAGGTAGTTAGCCTGTTACCTGCCTGTTAGTTCTTTATTACCATGATATTAAAATAAAATAGTCCCCAATGACCCCTTTAATGAATTCGGTGCATTTTCTCAGTGGCATGCGCCTCCGTTCACCTCAACAGAAATGCTACTCTAGTCAGGGACTGGAGTAACATTTCTAACATAACTTATGCCACTAAAGTGGCATAACATGATGAATTCCGCTCGCTGGTGCTGCCACGCCTCATCCCATCCATGTCCCACCCATTTTGACACAGCTGGTTGAGACTGACATAAAAACACCAGAAGTTGCTAACTTTTTCACAACTTCACGTTGCTCAAAAATACGAAGACTGTTCAAAGTGTTTTATGCCTAAAAACTGGTGTAAACACTTTGATGAATTGGCCCCATAATGTTTCTTTAACAGACATGGCCGAGGCCATTAATATTTAAGGGGTTGTTTCACAAGAGAGCAAATATTCTCGACTGTATTCTCAACTCTCAACCCCTTCAAAGGGGTTGTCCAGGGTTAGAAAACATGGCTTCTTTCTTCCAAAAAACGATGCCACCCCTGTCTCCATGTTATGTGTGGTATTGCAGCTTAGCTCCATTCAAGTGAACGGTGCTAAGCTGCAGTACCAGACATAACCTGTGGGCTGACACTCATTTTGGAAAAAAAACTGCAATGTTTTTCTAATCTTGGGCAACCTATTTATTGGTGGGCCAGGTGGTGAACCTTCATCTGCTGAGTGTGACCATAGCCTAAACACATGCAAAAAAACACCTTTAAAGGGAATCTATCACCAGGTTTTTTTTTTTTTTTACTCCACCTGAGAGCAGCACAATGTAGGGACAGAAACCCTGATTCTAGCAATGTGTCACTTACTGGTCTGTGTGTTGTATTTTGCAAATGAAAACAATTTTCTCTGTTGCAGATGTAGCAGATCTCTGAATGCTGAGCTCTGTATAACCCCACCCACACCACTGATTGGCAGCTTCCTGTGTACACTGTGCATTGACAGAGACCAGCTAATCAGTGTTGGGGGCGGGATTATACAGAGCTCACAAATATGGCGGACTGCATGGCAGCAGGTTTACGAGCCCTCTAATGATAATCTACTGCTGATAAAGTGTGATTTTATCAAAACTACAGCAAGCAGCCCAGTAAGTGACACATCGCTGGAATGAGGGTTTCTGCCTCTACATTATACTGTTCTCAGATTAGGTGGCAAAAACCTGGTGACAGATTCCCTTTAACTATTAATTTGGGTTATAGAAGGCAATGGATGTGTGATGTACTTTTATGACCATCTCTCTATAGACTTATGATGGAAATGTAAGCAATGAAAGTTCCTTGTCATGTAAAATGAAAGGCAGGCTTTACACGTCTGAGAAATATTGACTGGACTTGAATGGCAATACCGGGCCCGACCGCCGGCCCTCCTGTCTCGTCTGAGACAATAAGCTCAGGTCAGGAAATCCATTGATCAGGCCGAGAATTGTGATCCAGGCATCGTCCGTATTTTACAGATGTGTGAATCCAATCTAAGGCTACAAGTTAATATTCTCTTGCTTATTTTACGATCCGGGTCGTTACATCTTTGTCTTCAGAAATCTCAGAAGAGTATAGTGATCTACAGTATGGAAATAATAAAGAAATAACATGGCCGCTTTCTCTTGGTCGGGCTTTGCCGCTCTAGAACATATGGCTCCTTTAACAAGTCTGCACTGTTTTATCAGCAAGCCAAAACCTCTGGGGAAAGGAGAGAAAAAAAAGAATCCTAACCAAATAAATACAAAAGCTTCTTAACAGGAAACAGGCTGGAAAGAGTCAGGGAGACAGCAGTAAAAGGGTCTCTTTCACACAGGCCTCTTGGCTTCCCATTAGGCCTGATTTGAATAAACATTGGCCGGTTTAGAAGGCCTCCTTCTCCTCAAACTCATTTTGCTGTTGAGAAGGGTCGCTTGTCTCCTTTGTGAGTCCTGGCTTATGGTCGGAGCCGTCACCCCTGCTCACTTCACCGTTTAGAGGAAAGATGAAGGGATTCTTTTGTCTCAGAGTTTCTATCCAGGAGTGTAATCCCAAACCGTTATGCACAACTCTTTCCAAACTCAATTTCCTTTCTCCTTTGGCTGTCAGGATCCATAATTCATACCATGCCGCTATCTTCCAGACCCGGTGACGGCCTCCTCTGTGCCTCCTGCAATGCTCTGCTTCCTAGCAGTACATGCATGACGTGGCTTGCAAGGGGTTAAAGTGACGTTTTGCTATCTCAAGTGTAAGATTACTACTTAGATCTACTGTGTTTAATCAGTTTTTTTGTTATATTTTTTTCACATTTTATTTATTTATTTACATAGGTCGTATCAAATGTTAGTTGTATGCCCACCCTGCTATTGACGGGTGGAAACGGTAACAGTCACAGCCAGACTAAGTGCTTAAAGTGGCCCAAAGGTCCCTCTTGCACATGACAAAACACCACTTTACAAATGGCACCTAGCCGGTGGAAACGCTGATGCAATGGGGCCTAGGAGTTTCCATTTGCGCTGATCCTTTCTGCCATACATTACCACTTTGGTCTCTCCATCAGTGCTTGCAGAGTTGTGAAGTGGCACACGGACACTGTGCCAGACCACCCAGCTGGGATCACTGTCATTGCTAGTGTGGCGGCCCTGAGGGTTCAGTCGCCACAGGGGTACTGCACCTCAGCTTGAGGTGTGGTATCTCCTCTTACAGGTAAGGATGGAGCATCTCTCAGGATCCCACTTCACCATTCAACACTACATCACTCCTGTCCTGAAGGGGGCCTAAATGCACCAGGGTGCTGCCCCGGCCCGGGATAGAGGAGATAGGGGGAACCAAAGGTAGGGGGAACCATGTAGTGGATGAGGGTGGAGGACACACATTTAGGCAACACTTAATATTTCATATATAATCTATGGCCATCTTAAGTTCAAGGTCTTTGATTGTGATCTTCGTCTCTGATGGTGGTTTTCTGCTAGAGTCCGGCAGAAGTCTGCAGCTGACTGAAGATACACGGTCCTCGTTCTCTGGCCTTGAGACGACGAGCGGGTCAGAGTTAACCACTGTCTCTACCCTGTCAAGGTCCTGACCTAAGACGGCCTGGAGGGGAGCGGAGGAGTTAGGCTCCACAGGCAAAAGGATCCCAGGGGGATACGGACGGAGCGGAGTCGCCACCTGTATTCTTTACTCTGGCCTAGTCAGAGGGATTCCTGCTGCAAGAGGGGTGACCGGCCCCCGATATCTGACTTTGTCACTTCACGTCTCAGTCAGAAAAGCCCTGAGGCTTAGTGGATCCCAGGGGGGATACGGACGGAGCGGCCTACGCCACCTGTATCTCTTACACTGCGTTTATCCAGTGGGACCCGGCCTTACACTACGTTCATACCACACATACAGTCAGGAGAAGACTTAGTGGGAGAACTTACCAAGGAGAGGAACACACACCAGAGGGGTCTCGACGGGTGCTCCTGATCTACCTGGGAAGTGCTGAAAGCCCTTCCCGGTGGCCGCCGTACGCCGTGTGTAGCAGAGGGAAGCTTTGCGGCTAAAGTTCATCTGAATGTGAGTAAAAACCCTGGATGACTTCACACCCCTCTTCAGCCTGTTATTTCCTGCGCGGCACTGCACCCACCAGTCCTACTCACACTGCCCTGAGGCCTGCTCCGCCTGTTGGGAGCCGTCCCATCTTAGCTGCCCATAACATCAGCCTCAGTGGACTGAAGCAGCGCTGGTAACCCTCACCTGACACCACAGGTGGCGTAGTCGAAAAACCACTCTTCCTAAAAGAAGACCATTAAAAATCTTTTTATGTGACCGCCCTGGGCACGGACTGGGTCCAGGCCACGACTGCCTCCCCCGTTTCCCCTACACCGACCCGGCTCTGAGTAAACCCATTTCCCAGGGAGGGCCTTCACACTAGGGCCAATCACAGTGCCTGCCTAAACAGCAATCTAGGGGGCCAGTCTGGGACTTAGTAGCCGGTCGTGTTCTGCAGCCAATCATTGTGTTCATTGTGTTCCTATTATACCCTGGTGCACCTCATGGATTGTTTCTTTAGGTGTTACGGGTGTGTCAGGTGTGACAGACAGTCGTCATGGATCCAGCTGTAGAAGGTCATTGCACTTGGCTCTGCAGGCACATTCTTGATCTTCTCTTCTCTGTAGTGTAGTGATATCCTTCTCCCTCTAGGACCTAGCAGTGACTTCCACCTTCTGTTGCTAATTGACACACCCTTGCTGGATGTTTAAATAACTTTAGTCTCTCCAGAGAGTTGCTGGTGATAGCTCTATTTTCCTGTGTCCAGGCTCGAAGTACTAGTAGTCGGCTACTGTCTTCTTGTAGGTCCCTTGGAGGATAGTTGGCATGATCTCTCTGGTGTCTTCTCAAGCTAAGTGTATCCCCTTGTCTGTTTACCTGTTTGTTTAGTTTCAGTGGGGGCTGACTAGTGCTCACCCTGACCCCTCCCTACCTAGGGCCTATCACTAGTGGCAGTCAGGGATTAGGTTTCCTGCTCAGCGATAGGTGCGGAACCTATTTAGGGACGTTAGTGGAGTCAGGGTGATTGTTAGATCTATTAGCTCTCATCCCTCATTAGAGTAAATCAAAAAATGGTAATTCATGTGCTATCAGACTTTATAAGTTTATTAGTTCAAAAAATTACAATAATACTCAATCAACAGACACCGCTTATATAAAATTGCCCCTAAAAAAGACCCGTTTAAAAGACTTGGGCAGTGTGGTTCTAGATGAAAGTATTGTTTGGCATCATGATTAAATCATTCAGATTAGTAATAGACATGATACAAAGGTTCAATTCATATATTCCCAGGATAGGGTTACATGGATAACATATATTGTAAATTCCATATACATGCAGCTTTTATGATAACAATCATTCATAACAGTAATTCTAGTTGCAATACATGTTTCTGAGATATTAGAAGCAATTATATGTATCACGTATACAAAAATTAAAGTGTCATGTCTATTATCTCAAGGGGTCAGGGAATCATCCAGTAAACAGTACAAAAAGCCACCCAGAGATAAATCAAAATAGTAGCAACCAGAAAAACTTGCTGTGACCCCAACAGCTTGATGAGAATTTGTTTAATCAAGATAAACATACAGACCATGTGCCATCTTGTTGGGAACCACACTGCCTCGTACCCCGCACCTCGTACCCTGCACCTCGTACCCCGCACCTGGGGTACAAGGCAGTGTGGTTCCCAACTTTAATATTGATTCCCCATAGAAGGCTATTTCAGTTCTGTCATGTAGTAGATGAAGTCTCCACTCCTTCAGATCACATTTTTGCATGGAAATGTCACCCTTGTAAGTTTAGCGCAGTCATAAGTTTTCCTCATGTGTATTCTGTACGTATTGCCAAATTTTTTTTTCTTTCCTTATTTTGTTACTTTATCTGAACCTTTCCCATAGACGAGGAATGTACATTTCATTTTAAACAAGTCTGTTTTTATCCTCGTTTGAGTAATTCCTAAGCGTAATGTAGACAAATCTTGTTATCGGGGTCAGGAGCTGGTCGCTGCTCCAGGGAAGGAGATGTTCTGTAGTGCCGCGATGCTGTAGGACATGTGCGCGCGGACAGTCACCCCACCGTACGAGACCACCAGGAGAGTTTATAGCTGGAAAATTGTCATGTTTGGGCCATTCCCAGCAGTCACCTGTCTCATCTCTAGGTGTAGACAGTGACACATGGACTACATAAAAAGGGTTTGTGTTGTGTGTAATGGCATCTGTGGCTGGTGGTTTATATGGCGAGCAGATGCATGATGAGTTTACCATCCAACTAGATAAACAACAGAAAGCAGAGCGCGTCACACAATGCATCTACAACAAACAGATATGTGATAGATACCATAGTACTGTGGTTACGATGACAGGGAGTGTTTATAAACCATGCATCCATTATAATGGACTGACATTGTAATCGCGTGGAGGGAGGAACACTTATCTAAGGGTGGGTGTATAACCAGCACATTTTTTTAAAAATTCCGCTTTTTTTTTTTTTCTTGAGTCAATCTAGAAATGGATCCATCCAAAAAAGGAGAAGTCCTACCTTTATTTTCTCTATTCATTAAGACTCCACTTCTGCCTTTGGCTCAAAAAAATGACCTTGAGAACTGCAGTGATGTTTTCCCATCTGAAACCATTCCAAGGCTTCATTCAGACATGTATTTTTCACATAAGTTTTCTGCGTTTTCACAGACAGAACGTGTTATCATTGTAGTCTATAGGGCTGTTCACACACGTGACATACTATTGGTGCAACATGTCCTGCCGCACAGGAACCCAAGAGATAAGGGGGCCATTACTACCTCCAAAGAAGTCGGAATCAGAGGCATAACAATCGTGGTTGCTGACGGTGCAACCAGGCCCATGCGGGAGGGGGCCCGCCTACACCAGCAGGTATTTTCAGCTGTACAGTATGTGCCCCTTTTGTCACTCTAGCTCTATTCCTCTCCCAACGCTGTCTCCTCCTACTTGTCTGACAGCCTCTATGCTGTGTGACTTGAGGCAAAGGAGCTGTCAGTCAAGCAGGAGGAGGTGGTGATGAAGGGGGAATAGAGCTGGAGTGACAGAGGCTTCAGATCTACCATAGCTTTCATCATCATTTCCATATCAATTTAAACGCTGATTTCTCAGTAATGGAGGAACAGACTGGCCATGTAAAGGTATTGCTGGACTTGCCTGTGACTCTGAGTAACTTCTCACAGCCAAGCCGTGAGTCGGGATAGTCAAGGAGTCTGAGGTCAAAAGCCAGAAGGGTACATCATAAACAGAAGGAAGAGACAAAGGCGTAGTCAGGTAACGTTCCGAGGTCAGAATACCAGGAAGATAGCGGATCAGAGCAGAAAGGGTAAAACAGACGGATGGTCAGAACAAGGTCCAAGGTCAGGCAGTGAAAGATCTACAAACAGAACGCAAGCACAGAGAGAGAAACCACACAGTAGCTGAATGTGCGTCTGGGAGTAACAGCCCAGTTAAGTAGCCTGGCAGTCACCTGGGACAATGAACTCCTGGAGACAGCCAGCACCTCCCAGTTTCAGATTGGACGGCTGATCTGTCAATCAACACACTGACAGCTCCAGCACACCCCTGTACCAGATTGGACGGCTGAGCTGTCAGTAACTGCATCCCAGACACACTGAGGGGTGGAACCGTGACATTGCCTTTGGAAGAGCTACATGCACATTTAGTTTGGGGTGTGAAATCCTGCCAACAGAATTGCTTTAAAGGGGTATTCCCATCTCCAAGATCCTATCCCAATATGTAGTAGGTGTAATAATAATATTAGCAAATACCTCTAATTAGAAATGTAGTATATTTTTTTTGATTCGCTATGTCTCATTCCTCATGTGCAGACATTGCAGGACCTTTAGGTATCCATGGTTACGACCACTAGCAACTAGCTAACTAACTGTCACTATATCAGTGGCCGTAACCATGTATACCTAAGGTCCTGCAATGCCTCCACATGAGATAAGAGACATAACGAATCAGAAAAGCTATACTACATTTCTAATTGGAGGTATTTGCTAATATTAATATTATTGCACCTACTACATATTGGGATGGGATCTTGGAGATGGGAATACCCCTTTAAGCAATTGATCTGGTAGTATTTATTTATATTTACTCGTTTATATAACCAATAATTCTAAAGACATCATCACTGCCCCTATTGGGGCTCACAGTTTAAATTCCCTATCAGTATGTATTCAGAGTGTGGGAGGAAACCCACGCAAACATGGGGAGAACATACTTACTCCTTGCAGATGTTGTCCTTGGTGGGATTTGAACCCAGGACCCCAGTGCTAACCAGTGAGCTACTGTGCTGCCCAAATAGTGCAAGTTGATAATGAAGATAGTGATGTACTCCTATACAACCATAATTATGCCCCCCTAACATATAAATGGGTACATTAGAGGAAAATTAAGGGTCCGCCAGGGGTGCACAACTACCGACCTAGGGGCCATATGTGGCCCTTGATACCTTTCTGTGGGACATTCAAGTATGGTAACAGATATGCCTGACAGTGCCTTGTGGCTGCTCCAATGTGACTGCTCAACATGATGATTGCTGATAGATACTAGGATGATAGAGGTTGATTAAAGCATTAGCAGAATGGTAAGTGATGACAAATGTCGGAATGATGAGTGAAACATGTGTGATAGGTGGCGCTATCTCTTAAATATATAGAGATGATATGAAAAAGTTTCTGTCATCACCCAGCATCTAGCATCACACTTTCCCTTACGCTTTTTTTCTTTTATGTTTGAGGTTCCTGATGAACCTGACATATGAGGAAACGCGTCAGTACCCCTGATGCTAGTGATTTGTTAATGTTATTGCGGCTCCGGCCGCACACAGTGAAGCTGGGAACTTCACTGCGCATGCGCCGGGAGCAGCCTCGTCATAGCGCATGCGCAGTGAACCTGGAAACTACACAGCCTCACAGGGCACGCGCAACTCCCAGCGCTGGAAGCTTTACTGCCTGGCCGTGTCATACTGCGCATGTGCCCCACAAATATCAGCGCTCGCTAGGAGCAGTATTCAAATACGTGGGCGGCGCCAGCCCTGACTGAATGCTGCGACCACCCCTGACTGAATGCTGCGCCCGCCCCTGACTGAATGCTGCGCCAGCCCTGACTGAATGCTGCGCCCGCCCCTGACTGAATGCTGCGACCACCCCTGACTGAATGCTGCGCCTGCCCCTGACTGAATGCTGCGACCACCCCTGACTGAATGCTGCGCCTGCCCCTGACTGAATGCTGCGACCACCCCTGACTGAATGCTGCGCCTGCCCCTGACTGAATGCTGCGCCCGCCCCTGACTGAATGCTGCGACCACCCCTGACTGAATGCTGCGCCTGCCCCTGACTGAATGCTGCGCCCGCCCCTGACTGAATGTGAGGATCACACCCCTATGACTGAACAAGCAGGTAGGATTATAAGTATAACAAAAGGATGACCGCTTACCCACACTGATACATTGTAGCAAACTATACAGCAGGGGTGCACAACCTACAACCCGCTTTTTTCCCCATAAAAAACAGTCGGAAACTTATTCAAAGAATATTTGCCTTTTTTATGAGGAATATTTATTTTTAAATCCTTGGCAAAAAAACCTCAGTGTGACCGTACTATTAGAGCGCTGGTTTTTGGAGGTAAGAGTCCTGTAAGTAGAATTTGTACCTATCAGATATTTATGGTATATTCTTTCCATATGGAACAAATATGACAAAAGGTAATATCCCTTTAGTTTTTAGTGCGGCCCCCAGATTGGTTCTGTATGACAATGTGGCCCTTGGACCAAAAAAGTTTGTGCACCCCTGCTGTAGAGAAATTTGTGCTGTTGATTTGCATCCAAGTCACAAAGGATTGCTAAAACCTAGCACATTGGTATCAAGAACATAGAAACTTCATTTTACATGTGATAGATCTTCTCTGGTGTACTGGAAGGAGTGGCTGTAAGTAAATGGTGGCAAGTTATTCAAGATGTTATCGGTATGTCTGACCCTTCTCTGGACACCTGTGGGTCGTCCTTTCGCACAAAACATACTCCGGTGATGGGCAAACTGACAAATGACGGACTAGTTCCAGCTGTTTTGTTGAGGACAGGAAACTGGACATCCTCTCTTCCTGACTGAGGACTCAGCTGGCCTCTCCCTGTGTCACTGCATCTGTCCCCACTTCCCTCATCAATGACAGATCTCTACTTCTGTATAAATACTCCCCAGCACTAGCGGCTCCTAACTGGACGTGTGCCTAGCATTTTTTTTTAAAGGGAAACTATTACCTTGAGAAACGACTTCTACTTGCAGACATAGTGGTAATCTGCAGGTAAATCATGTTAAATCCTGTGTAGCCGCCTTACTAGAGCGACAGCTACAGGGACAAAATGAAGTTTAATCCTCCCTGCAGCTGCTAGCTTACAATCATCAAGGTGGTGCAATGAATGGTTACAGTCACTGCTCACTCCACAGTGATTCTGGCAGTAATCATGCCCCAGAACTGTGATTGACAACCTGCTCCACAGCGTGTGTGTGTGCAGAGTTGGTTGTCAGTCAATGTACGGGGAGTGATTACAGCGATGTGTAGTGAGCGGTAACTGTAACAACTTTCTGCACCATCCCGATGACTGAAAGCAAGCGGCTGCAGGGAGAATATAACTTTTCTCCCTGTAGCTGCTACTCCAGTATGGAAAAAAATACAGATTACATTTTTGCCACATGTCAGTGGCTCCTTTGGGTTTTCCATTTGAAGCTCTGTGAAATGAGATTCTGGTGGAGCTTTAGACCGGGCCATATATTTTAATGAGGCAGAAGGAGTAACTGTGTTACGTCTGGCCTCTGACTTGGGAGTGATCGCCTCCTTGAGGCAGGCACAAAAGCTTGATCGGCCTCAAGAAGGTGGACACTGCTGAAGCTGCCGAAGCAGAGGCCAGAGAGAGCACAAAGTGATTCCAGTGGCCTCTTTAAAGTTAGTCGCCCCATTGGGGGCTCCATCTGAACCCTGTTTTTTAGGTTTTCAGCCAGAAGTCCCTACTGAGCCACTGATGTGCGATAAAAGCACACTGTAAGCCCGAATTATTTACGATTTACCTGCAGATTATCTTTATATCTGCAAGTAAATAGCGTTTCTACTTGACAGGTTTTCTTTAAAGTCACAAAATGTAAGTGTTCAGATTTCGGCTGGCAAACCAAAACCCTGGCTGTTGCTGTCATCAAAACAGCTTTGATCTATGGAGACATGTTTTTCTCTTCACCTGTCAGATGTTATAAATCAACTCAAACAGAATACCATGGACAGCCTTGGCATAAGCCATTTTGCTTAGCAGGTCCCAAGGGCACTCTGGTATTCACCCTTTTAATCATTATACAGGGATTTGGCCTTCACTGCCAAGGCCCCTGATTCCATCCATGGAGCAGATGGTGGCCGGTTGTAATAGGAGGTGTCTACTAGACTTGTTACACCCAAAGAGACAGGTATAATTACTAAAACAATGGATTAATCTGCTAAGTAACTGGGAAGAAGGCTGGACTAAAACACAAGGTTGAACTTGATTGAACTTGATGGACCTAGGTCTTTTTTCTATCCAATAAAAGTGCACTAGAGCTGTAGAAGGAAACAGTCATTGCGGAGAAACAATTGTCTGTCTGCGAGACTTTTATCTACATGTATTTTAATATTCATTGGTCATAGACTGGGTTCACACATGGGCCCCCAGGGCTGTGCAGTCGGTAAGCCAAACCTCCGACTCTGACTCCTCAATTTCCTTGACTCCGACTCCACGACTCCGACTCCCTCATACATGGCTCATGTTTAAGTGATAAATTTACTGTAGCACTGATTAATCTCAGCTAAAAGTCTAGACCCTTAGATCAGGAATAGGACAGACATTTATAGGACATTTCATAACTTTCCCAAATTCTTATGAAAAAATATTCCTCACAAACTGCATTGAACTACTGCACCCAATTTATTATATATTTTAGGAGTTGGAGTTGGTCCATTTTATACTGACTCCGACTCCACCAAAATGGGCTCCGACTCCGACTCCACAGCCCTGAATTGGGCCCAATTCATCATTTGCGTTTCTTTTTTGTTTGCTTGCCTTGTGGTAGTCATTGCTGTTTTTTGTACCAAATTCTTCAAAATGGGGCACAGGGTTGATGAATTTTGCACAATTTTTGAGATCAGTTCCCTCATCAGTTTCCTTCCAGTGTGTATTTTCGTTATTACTATTAACTTAGGCTATGAATACAGATGTTTTATTACAAGCTTTACAAATACGAGGAAGACGTTTGGTTTTCTGTGCTCTTTCCTTGATCCGTAAGAAGAGAGCGAGGCCTTTCTTCCAGTTACCACCCCTGGATTCCCAGTGATGTGTGTATCCTCTGTGGCTCTCCGGAGCTCTGCAGTCAGTTAAACAGCCCGGCAATTAAGGGGCGACACGCTTGTACCACTTTTCTTCAATGTTTAAGTCATCAGGGTCCTAACAAAGACCAGATGGAATTATATAAACTGCAGATTAACCGTTTGTTGGCTCGTTCAGCAGCGAGCTGTGCATTCTCCATTGTAAGAACCTTCCATAGGGGCCCTGGGGACTTTTTTTCTTACGTTTTATGAGTGGCTTGATTTGGATACATGTCTGCATATATATTCTAAGATATTAGGGGCACAATAGCAACATAGTAGTTTCTCCTAATATTAAAATTAGCAAATACCAGAGTCATTCTTTTCTGTCTAGTTTTTAAAGGAGACCTGTCACCTACTTTTCCCAATAGGAAGTACGGCCATCACCTTTAAGGCCTCTTTTGACGAGCAAGGAGCCGTCGAAGGAAGACCAGCAACACCCATCGGACCGGACCGTATGGAGGGAAGATACAGCTTACTAGAATACTGTAAAAGAGGCCTTAATGGTGGTGGCCGTACTTTATATTGGGAAAATCTGGTGACAGGTTCCCTTTAAAAGCTTTTTACAGGAAATTATAGGATATGGTATATCTATTTTCTGAGAATTTAGGTGGCAACTGATACAAACACCTTTATAGCTGCTATAAGTTGTCGCCCAGTGTTCACAGACACCGGTAGGAAGCTCCAAAGTAACATTGCAGAACTGCAGACATTCCATTAAGGGGTCTAGAAAAGCTGGTCGATAAAGTCTTCCCTAGAAATCTTTAATTCCCACCATCATCCCCTGATATTTCATAACGACCATCTGTACCTTAAGGCCGGTTTCACACATCCGACATTCATGGTCTGAGCATGGACTGCGATATCCTGACCGGCCATGGGTCACCGGCTGCTGAGTCTGAGTCAGGAGACCCGCGGCCAGTTGGGACATCTCAGTCCGTACTCGGATTGTGAATGTTGGTCGTGTGAAACTGGCCTAATTCTTAATCTAAAACATTTAGAAATGACCCCAGCTCTTAGGCCTCATATACAAGGGCATATTACACCTTGGTACAAGTCATGCAGTGCCATCATAGGGCTCTACTGAACCTCCTGCATTTCCTCTTGGACAGAATATCTTTTGTGAGGCCGGATCGACGCTCTGCACATTTTTCAGAATTTTTGTGTCATTTAGAAAATAATGAAATTGATGTGCAAAATTCACATTAGAAACTGACCTTCTGCGAATTGGAAATTTCCATTTACAACAGTCTGCAGTATATGGATGAGATATCATCCACATATCTGGTCCTGTAAAACCGTATCCACATGAAAAATGTGTCATATTTCTGTCCTGTGTGAACTTATCCTTATGTGGTGCAGGCATACTCCAGACATGGAGTACATGCAGGATGTCCAGGGCTCGGCTCTATGAAACATCAAATGTAAAGGGGTGAAAAGGGGCAAGGGCAGATTAATTGAGCGGTGGCCTTAGGAAAAGGTTTTGTAAGTTCTTCCCAAGATAACAGTGCAGGAATTGTAGTCGTCTCGTGGATATTAGTCATTTGTGATCCTGTAAGGCCATTTGCAGCTTTTTCCTAAGCACAGTACAAGTTTTGCTGATCTGTGATTTCACTTTTGGCCTTTGTGAACCTTTTTTTTTAAGTTTCCAGAATTCTGGACCACAAGATTCTGGTTATCATATATGTTTGAGTTTATTTAGGATCTCTCCTTTAATTCACCTTTAATAGGTCAGTGATGGAGCTTGCAATTAAGGGCAGTTTGCTTGCGTTTTCTTTTCCAAACATTCCCCTTAATGAGAAGCTATAAATCATACTGTCAGATAATTAGAGCGCTGCATAACTGGGCCGGTCACAGCAATGTTTCCCTTCAGCGTTTAGTCTACAGGGAGTTTCAGTATGAGTCTGGGTGATCTCCAGAACGAAAGGCTCAGCCTGTCCATATGCTAAAGGGCATTATGGACATTAACCCCTGTCCTACCAATTGGAGGATATTATGATGGGAATCCATCAAGACTGGTGTTTTGTGCGTCAGTCTCGATCCATAGCTTACTGGAGTAAGATGTGCTAAATTCATTAAGAGGTTAATCAATTTGGGGCATCTTTCATCTGCTCTTGTGCCAGAGTAAGAAAATGTACTCCATGGCATGAGTGTCGGGCTGCTCTAGGCCAATTCCTTTCCACTGAGCTCTGCACACTTTTCAAAAAGTTGGGGTAGCCGGCGTAAAAATGCCAATACTTGCATCACTTTTGTGCAACTCCATTTTTATGGTGTAAAATGCTTAAAGGGAATCTGTCAGCAGAATTTCACACCCCAGACTATTTTTATGTGCATTTAGCTCTTTCAAAGACAAGTCCAGCAATACCTTTACATGGTCAGTCCGTTCCTCTGCTATTGAGAAGTCAGCGTTTGAATTTACATGCTAATGAGGGTAAAGAACTCTTTGAAGATCTGAATCCTTGGTCACTCCAGCTCTATTCCCTGCCTAGCGCCGCCTCCTGCTTGACTAACTGCTCAAGTCACACATCATAGAGGCTGTCGGTAAAGCAGGAGGAGTTGGTTCTGGGCGGGGAATAGAGCTGGAGTGACTGAGGCTTTAGATCTACTATAGCTCTTCAGCCTCATTTGCATATCAATTCAAACACTAATTTCTTAGTAACAGAGGAACAGATTGGCCATGTAAAGGTATCGCTGGACTTATATAAATAGGACTCGTTGAAGCGCAGGCCGTCGTCCTCCAGACATGCTCTCTCCCTCCCTGCAGCCAATTTTAATGTGTCCATAAATAAAGACTTTGTATTTTAAAAGGTCCGGTAAGTGCCACTATTTGCTCTATTTCATTCAATTCGTTTATATATTTTGGTGAGCGCCCCGTACCACCAGGTTGAATTGCTCAAGTCCAGGATTGGAATGGTTCAATACACATTGGTATTTGGTGCCAGCTAGTTTCTCTATTCCTGAAGCAATATATTGTAACATCGTATAGTAGAACAGCACCTATCACAAGAAAGTATCTTACAGTATATTTTACAGTATATTATAGTGTAACACATCACATAATGTAGCACAGTGTAGTATAATATGGTATAGTAGAGTAGAATAAATATAGTATAGTACATGATAATATAGTATAGTACAGTACAACAAATCACACAGAGCAAAGTACGGCATTATTTAGCACAGTATACTTAAGTACAGTATAACAGCGTAATATAATGCATATAGTATACTGCAGCATGTTATAGTCCAGTATAATATGGCACAGTATAGTGCGATATAACAGCACGTTATAGTAAAGTACAGTATAATGTAGTGTAGTTCAATAAATATGGTACAGTATAATATTCCATATACAGTATAACATACCATAGTGCAATAAATATAGTATAATACAGTGTAACATATCACATAGGGTATAGTACAGTGTACTTTAGAGAAGTATTATACAATATGGTATATTATAGCAGAATATATATAGTATAATACAGCACATTATAGTATGGTAACACTAAATTATAGTATAGTGTAGTACGGTATAACATAAGAGTATATGGTATAATATAGAATAGTATAGTACAGTAACTTATAGAAAAGCATAGTATAACACAGTAAAACAAAGCAGAATATAGTATAGTACAGTATAATATAGGGCAGTATAGTACGGTATGACATAGTGACATAGGTTGAATAAAGACCTAGGTCCATCCAGTTCAATCTTCCTCCCCCAATTGTACATTTTGTCTAATTTAACTGTAGCCCACAATGTTATGTTTATCGAGGAAATCGTCCAGCCCTTTTTTGATCGCTGTTATCGTGTCGGCCATCACTACCTCTTGTGGTCAGTATTCCACAGTCCAACTGCTCTGACTGTAAAGAACCCTTTCCTGTTTAGGTGCTGGAATCGCCTTTCTTCCACCCGTAATGAGTGCCCCCTGGTACTTAGTGTGGTCTTTAGAAGGAATAAGTCATGTGCCAGTACTTTGTACTGACCACAGATATATTTATACATGTAAATGAGATCTCTTCTGAGGCGTCGTTTTTCTAAGCTAAACAAGCTCAACTTTTCCAACCTCTCATCATATGAGAGGCCTTCCATCCCTTGTAATAATCTAGTTACTGCCTTTGAACTGACTCTAACTTCTGAATATCCTTTTTACAATATGGAGCCCAAAACTGGATCCCATATTCCAGATGTGGCCTCACCAGTGATTTATAAAGGAGTAACAGTACTTTGGGATCATGGGATTTCATTTCTCTTTTTATACACCCTAAAATCTTGTTTGCTTTTGCGGCTGCTGCTTGACATTGAGTACTGCTGCTCAGCTTACTTGTAACCAGAATACCTAAGTCCTTCACCTGTTCTGTAGTTCCGAGTATACTCCAATTTAATGTATATGCAGCAATAGGATTACTCCGTCCTAGGTGCATTACTCTACATTCATCTACATTAAACCTCATCTGCCAAGTGTTTGCCCATTCAGACATCTTACCCAGATTGTTCTGCAATATTGTAACGTCAAGATCAAACTTTAATATGATACATAGTTTGGTGTCATCAGCAAAGACTGACACTTTACTCTCAATCCCATCCACATCATTAATAAAGGGGTTAAAAAGAATCGGTCCTAGCACCCATCCCTGCAGCACCCCACTGCTGACTATATCCCATTTAGAGAATGTACCATTTATGACAACTCTTTATTTCCTATCATTTAGCCAATTTGTTACCCATCTGCATATAGTTCCCCCAAGTCCTTGCTTCTGTAGCTTCAGTATAATGCTGTTTTGTGGTACAGTATGAAATGCCTTTGCAAAGTCCAGATAAATCACATCCGCCGCATTACCAACATCCAGATTTGCACTTACCTCCTCATAGACACGACCTATTTTTCAAGAATACGTGCTGATTATCATTTAGTATATTACTCTCTGCGCTATAACTCTGCAGGTCATCTCTTATGATGCCCTCAAAAACTTTGCACACTACTGATGTCAGACTTTCCGGATGGTAGTTACCTGGATCCACCTTCTTACCTTTCTTAAATATCGGTACCACATTGGCTATCCTCCAATCCTGTGACACTACCCCTGTTACCAGAGAGTCTAAGAATATGAGATACAGCGGTCTGTCAATTACTGAGCTCAATTCCCTCAGTACCTGTGGATGAATACCATCTGGGCCAGGGGATTTGTGAATGTTTAATTTGCTCAGATGCAGGTGTACTTCTTTTTGTGCTGAACTAGTTATATCAGGTGGTGAACTTTGATTTTTGGCCTGTTGAAAGATCCCTGGAACAGACGGTTCGTTGGTGAACATGGATGAAAAGTGCCTGTTGAATATCTCAGCCTTTTCTTTGTCCTCTATAATTATCTTGTTTTTTTATTGTCATTTAAGGGGCCAGTACGCTCTGGTTTTTTTCTTTTTGGCATTGATGTATTTATAAATTTTTGGGGATTTATTTTTTGCTAGCTTGATTTCTATTTTACATTTTTTATTTTAGATCTTTCTCCTGAAATGCTATTTCTGTATTCTCGGCCTTCAAGATTTTGAATGCCCTTTGTTTTTGCCTTATTAAACTTTGTACTGTCTTTATTTATCCATAATGGTTTCTTTTTTAATCCTGAACATTTTATTAACAGAGGGTATAAATTTTCTACAGGATTGTAGTAGTATCTCCTTAAATATGCCCCATTTATGTTCGGTATCCCCAGTTACCATGACATGATCGCAGTCTACATGATTGATTAAGCTCTTAATTTGTTGAAATCAGCTTTCCTAAAGTTCCAGGTTTTTGTATTTCCCCTTTTGAATGTTTGATTGAAAATTACATTGAAACTTACCATATTAAGGTCACTGCATCCCAAATGCTCCCGGGCCTGTAGATCTGAAATAATATCTTGTCTATTTGTTGGGACCAGATCCAGAAGATTACCTCCCGTTTTTTTCATAGTATGGTATAGTACAGTACGACAGGCATCATAGTATAATATAAAATAATATTGTACAGCATGCTGCAGAGTATCATAGGTTAGGGGGCACAATTACTGGTATATGATGTATCTATAGGATAAACTTTGCAGTCCACTTTGTGCAGTGAATTTAGTGCAGGGCAGTGAGGTCTCTTGTGTATGGAGGAGTATAGTGTGGCATTATTTGTTCAGCTCCTCGGTTACAAGACTTGTTCAAGCATTGACACGTGCTCACTGAGGAACTGACCTGTCAAGTGTTTTGTGGGGAGTTAATGGGGCGTATTCTGCACAACACCACATTCATTCTCTGTGCCGCCACTGCTTCTTTTTCCCTATTGTGAGTCTTTAGGAAATTATGGTGATGAGGATTATAAAAAGTCCTTGTAATTTGAATTATTCTTCCATTTTTTGTTCTGGTACCGTTGTCGCTGTTGGAGGTATTGTAAATGATGGACCATAAATTGTGCCTCCTATGACGTATTGCCCAATACATTATAATAAGGTTTCTATGACACATGAAGATATCAATTATACAGAAGTTCATATCAACTTCTTAAAGGGAATGTGTTAGCTCAAACTGACAGTATAAAGTAATCACACAGCCTTGTAGGGAATATTGCTCCTATAAAAATACTACTTCTGTAGAATCTAAAGTTTAAAGGGACCTTTGCTTCATGCTGCCCAAACTGTAGCCATCGTGAATCAGAGCTCGGCTGCACAATTGCAGCTAGGTATATTTTTCTGTAAAACTCTCTGGCGTTTCAGAGAAAGAATAGTTAGAAGATCCAGGCGGAGATCACAGGCAGAGACCAGACTAGTTTCTGACCGGCTCTTCCCAGCGCTGCTGCTGGTGATTGACGGGTCTCTCCCTCATGTGTACATAGGGATCAGTGCGCTGAGCCCCATGGTCACATCAAGGATGCACGGAGCACCTTAATTAGCGTGTTTGATTAAACCTAATTTCCGGCAGAACAGAGGCAGCGATTAGAACATTAAAAGTGACATTTTTTATAGACACGATCTCTCCTACAAGGCTGTGGGCTTACCTTATACTGATAGTTGGGGTGGGCACAATCGTATTAATCTTTTTAATTAGTTGCATGTTGTGATGTATTCCTCAAATATACAGTACAGACCAAAAGTTTGGACTCACCTTCTCATTTAAAGATTTTTCTGTATTTTCATGACTATGAAAATTGTACATTCTCACTGAAGGCATCAAAACTATGAGTTAACACATGTGGAATTATATACTTAACAAAAAAGTGTGAAACAACTGAAAATATGTCTTATATTCTAGGTTCTTCAAGGTAGCCACCTTTTGCTTTGATGACTGCTTTGCACTCTCTTGGCATTCTCTTGATGAGCTTCAAGAGGTAGTCACCGGAAATGGTCTTCCAACAATCTTGAAGGAGTTCCCAGAGATGCTTAGCACTTGTTGGCCCTTTTGCCTTCACTCTGCGGTCCAGCTCACCCCAAACCATCTCGATTGGGTTCAGGTCTGGTGACTGGAGGCCAGGGCATCTGGCGTAGCACCCCATCACTCTCCCTCTTGGTCAAATAGCCCTTACACAGCCTGGAGGTGTGTTTGGGGTCATTGTCCTGTTGAAAAATAAATGATGGTCCACCTTAACGCAAACCGGATGGAATAGCATGCCCCTGCAAGATGCTGTGGTAGCCATGCTGGTTCAGTATGCCTTCAATTTTGAGTAAATCCCCAACAGTGTCACCAGCAAAGCACCCCCACACCATCACACCTCCTCCTCCATGCTTCACGGTGGGAACCAGGCATGTAGAGTCCATCCGTTCACCTTTTCTGCGTCGCACAAAGACACGGTGGTTGGAACCAAAGATCTCAAATTTGGACTCATCAGACCAAAGCACAGATTTCCACTGGTCTAATGTCCATTCCTTGTGTTCTTTAGCCCAAACAAGTCTCTTCTGCTTGTTGCCTGTCCTTAGCA
This sequence comes from Phyllobates terribilis, assembly GCF_046119375.1. NCBI lineage: Eukaryota > Metazoa > Chordata > Amphibia > Anura > Dendrobatidae > Phyllobates > Phyllobates terribilis. The sequence continues at coordinate 492,387,002 of NW_027362771.1, read as the reverse complement.
GTGGTTTCCTAGCAGCTATTTTACCATGAAGGCCTGCTGCACAAAGTCTCCTCTTAACAGTTGTTGAAGAGATGTGTCTGCTGCTAGAACTCTGTGTGGCATTGACCTGGTCTCTAATCTGAGCTGCTGTTAACCTGCGATTTCTGAGGCTGGTGACTCGGCTAAACTTATCCTCAGAAGCAGAGGTGACTCTTGGTCTTCCTTTCCTGGGGTGGTCCTCATGTGAGCCAGTTTCTTTGTAGCGCTTGATGGTTTTTGCAACTGCACTTGGGGACACTTTCAAAGTTTGCCAAATTTTTCGGACTGACTGACCTTCATTTCTTAAAGTAATGATGGCCACTCGTTTTTCTATACTTAGCTGCTTTTTTCTTGCCATAATACAAATTCTAACAGTCTATTCAGTAGGACTATCAGCTGTGTATCCACCAGACTTCTGCATAACACAACTGATGGTCCCAACCCCATTTATAAGGCAAGAAATCCCACTTATTAAACCTGACAGGGAACACCTGTGAAGTGAAAACCATTTCCGGTGACTACCTCTTGAAGCTCATCAAGAGAATGCCAAGAGTGTGCAAAGCAGTCATCAAAGCAAAAGGTGGCTACTTTGAAGAACCTTGAATATAAGACATATTTTCAGTTGTTTCACAGTTTTTTGTTAAGTATATAATTCCACATGTGTTAATTCATAGTTTTGATGCCTTCAGTGTGAATGTACAATTTTTATAGTTATGAAAATACAGAAAAATCTTTAAATGAGAAGGTGTGTCCAAACTTTTGGTCTGTACTGTACATCAAAGATGTCCATAGGATAATGCTGGGTGCCAGGGCCGGACTGCGTGCAAGACAACCAGACACACTTTATCTCTGCTTGGGGTGTAAGATCTGGGGCTCTTTGGCCTTTCAGAGACCTGCCAAAAGCATTCGGTGACTCTTCCAGAAAAAGCACTTTTCCCCTGAAGCCTAGTTCTTCACGCTCTTTATCTGCGCCTTTCCTGTTCGGTTTGGCTGGTCGGTGCTGTCTGGTGAGTGTAGCATGCTTTCTGTATTCTGTTCATTTAGGGACATTTCTTCCAACTGTATCCTTATTAGTTGCAGAAGCATAGGAATACTGATCACAGATGATATATCAGATACATAGGGATATACAGTACTTGAAGGAAAACTGTGATAGAAATTAAAGGGCGTGTACACTTTTTATAGCATCCTTTTCTTAGAAGTTGCCCTTAAAGTAAACCTGTCACCAGGTTTTTACCATATGAGGTAAGACCACCACCTTTCCGCCCTGATATATAGCACTCTATAATGCTGTATATAAGACCCCAACCCGGCCTGCAAGGCAAGATAAAGAGCTTTTGTTATACATATGGGGGGGGCGGTTGGGTCCGAGGGACGTCGCTCGTCCTGGTCCGGCGCCTCCTCTTTTCTTGCGATGCCGTCCTCCTTCTTGCTTCGTGTGAATGACGCGTCCAGTATGTCATCCATACAGTCTTCTGGGCATCGCGCTCCTGCACAGGCGTATTTCTCCTGCCCTGACGAGGGCAGAGTAAACTACTGCAGTGCACATGCGCCGGGGCTCTTTGATCTATTCTCCACTGCAGGACTTTGCTCTGCCCTCGTCAGGGCAGAGAGGTACGCCTGCTCAGGAGAGTGATCCCGAGGAGACTGCGTGGATGACGTACGGGCCGCCCCTTGGACCGGATCGCCCCGCAGGTGAGTATAATAAAACGTCTTTTTATCTTGCAGGCCGGGTTGGGGGCTTATATACAGGATTGTGTAATGCTGTATATCAGGGCTGAAAGGTGGTGGTCTTGCCTCATATGGTAAAAACCTGGTGACAGGTTCCCTTTAACATAATTAGATCACAAGTTCCGCTCCTTAGACCTCCAGTGATCAGATGTAATTTTTGGGAGGAAACAGGAGCAAATGGCTAATTCCACTTTAGCGCCAGTACTGGAGAAGTTAAGAATTACATTATGCCCAGTGGATTCAGTAGTCTGCACATCTAATGCATGGATAAGTTGGATCCTCCAGAGAGAGAGACTAATTTGAATGCTCTAAGGCAGGGGTCCAAATCCTGCTGCCGGGGGGGCCTCATGTGGCCTTTGATGCTATTCAATGTGCCCCCAACCATATGTATTTGTGGTTGCTCACATGTCAGAGAGAAGAGGAGTGGCACAAGAGCAGAGATAGGTAAGTCTTAATGGTGCAACGCACTGGTCCTCTTTGGTTCCACCACGTATGAGGAGATTGTCCCTTCAGAAATGAGTATACAAGTAATATTTGGCCGTCTATGCGTGCGGCTCTCACCATTGCAGCTTATGGAAGTTGTGAAATGCTCGGCTGTTATCACCATACCCACAGTCTTTAATGGATGGAGCCATGGTCTTCTAGATGCATGGTCTTCTCCTCTTTGGAGTGCTGATTGGGGAAGATGGGGACCCACTTTCTACTAAATGCCACCTGTGCCATATACTTTTGATATGCTATAAGTGTTTATTACATTTTGAACGTGGCCCTTAAAAGTGGCTACAGTTTGGCCCTTGAGCCAGAAAAGATTGTGCACCTCTGCTCAGATTGGAAAGCTAAAATGAGGTTTTGTAAACCAGGCTTGGGAAGTCTATTCCTTGACTTGTCCGTAGAAACAGAATCTCCATATGGATGTATTTAATGGTCTGAGCTGGAATGGAAATGTCAAATGTTCTGTGATAAACATATTGTAATATCTGCATATTTTATTCACAGTATCTTAGGTTTAACGCCAATAGTTGTATTTGACAGTGATCAGCTTGGATGCACTTGAAAGAAACCTAAAATTTTGCGTTATGAGCCAAAGTGAGCAGCGCATGATTGTTGAGATGAGGTCCTCTCTCCGGCATGGTACCGCTGCTCTCACAAACGTTTCAGGCACCTTTGGCGCAATTAGTATGAGACGCAGTGGTCTCTAGAGGTGGGTCAGTACCTTCATCGTCTCAGTATCCGTCACATTCCATACAGTTTTGATATATACAGTGCTTAGTTCTAGACGTTAACAATACACTGAAGTCCAAAAAGTTCAATCTGTTCTTGCTGCAGAATGTTTTTTGTTGATCCAAAGGAGGGCAAAACAAAACCCCCATGGAGCCGTCTGCCAATTTATTCACGAAGGGGAACATTTCTTCCTAACTCCATATGTGGCTCTGTCTTGGATCAATCATTTCATCATGACTTTATGGTTAGAACTATTGATACCATTCCTTGTAAGAAATGCATCCAGTATTTATTATTAAAGGAGTATTCCAATCTCCAGTAAGTTTTAGGTGCCAGGAGACTCATTTTTGATTGATGCTCTTGGGTTATGGCAGTCTTTAGAGTGACTACCCTTGTTTGCATGAGTTTCTTCGGGTTCTTTGGTTACTTCCTATACTTACACAGTAAAAATTATCAGTATTTGGTCAGTATTCGGTCAATATTTTTTCTCAGGAGTGGGAGCCAAAACCAGGAGTGGATGATAAATGCAGAATTGGTGCACTTGTTTCTATTATACGTTTTGGCTATGTGTGCACGTTCAGGATTTGAATGCAGAAATTTCTGCAGCGTTTCTCCATCTCTTGGCAGGAAAAACGCTCAGGAAAAAACACGCGTTTTTCCGGGATTTTGACGCATTTCTGATGTGTTTTTTAATGCGTTTTCTGGATGCGTTTTTGGACATCAATGAAAGCTTTTTAGAGCTAAATAAAGATATTTGAAAAAAGAAACGTGGGACATTGCTTCAACCCTTGGATTACCGTCAGACCCTGGGGTGAGTATATTGGTTAATTTAAATGATTAAAGAATGTGTCTGTTGTATTTCAAATAAAGTGTTTACTCTGTATGTGTTTATTTGTCTTTACTTTACTTTAATTAGCTTTTAGAAATGAAAGGGTCTGATTGACATCTTGTCATCACCAAACAAAAGGGCTAGGTGTCAGCTAATCCCATACACCCAATGTCATTAGCATTTCCATTCAAGCCATTTCTGGGGCAGCTGAAAGCGGCTATTTTTAGCATAGGAAGGTGCCATTAGCCAAACATGTTTCCTGGCTTTTAAAAACAGCTCACAGCTGTTTCATTAGCCGCTACATCCTCTCAAACAGCAACAAGCAGGGCTTTGGACGCAGCGTATTTTCGCTGCGTCCAAAACGCTGTGTTCTAATGCTGCACTTTTGTCAATACACGCCGATCCACCGCATATAATGACACTTCAATCGATCAAAATCTGCAGCAGAGACTAGCGTGTCCACTACAGAAATTGAAATGCTGCGGGTGAGTTTGAGTACGTGGCCACGGTTAGTAGACGCTGCAGGTTTGAAGCTGCGTGTTTATGCAGCGTCAAACCCGCAGCGTCCAGATGTTACAGCATAGTGGATGGGATCTCTAGAAATCCCATGTCCACTATACGTGCATCAGAGGCTGCGGATCACTCGCGGACACCAACATGCGACGCATCTTTCAGCATGTCAAATTCTCTTGCGGAGTCGCTAGTTGCAGAAATTTGACCACTACGATGTTTTGAATGCGGTAAATCCGCATGGTTAAGTGAAAACACATATGGATTTACTTGCGTTCAATAGAACACAGCGTTTTGGACACAGCAAAAATATGCTGTGTCCAAAGCGCTGCTACGTTCGGATTGTGGACACACAGCCTAAAAAAGAAAAAAAAATGGCGTGGGCTCCCACGTCATTTTTGTAACCAGCAGAGGGAAAGCCGACCGCTGGGAGCTGATATTAGTAGCCGGGGAAGGGGCCATTAGCCAAAAATGTTCCCTGGCTATTAATAACAGCCCACAGCCTTTACTGGCTAGATTACAGGGGGACCCCAGAAAAAATTGATGGAGGATCCCCCTATAAAATCTAACCAGGAAAGGCTAGGCAGACAGCTGCGGGCTGATATTAATAGCCAGGAAAGGGGCCTTGGATGCTGGCCCCCTTCCGTGGCTAATAATATCACCCCTCAGCAGTCCCAGAAATGGCACATCCACAAGATGTGCCAAATCTGGCGCTTAGCCTCCGCTCTTGCCACTGCCGTGTAGCGGTGGCGAGTGGGGTAATGGGGTTGGGGTTCATGTCAGCCTTGTAATGCTGGCTGACATGAAGCCCAGGTTAGTAATGGAGGACGTCTGTAAGATGCCCCCATTACTAATCCCGTAGTAAGGTTTTCAATGCTTTTTCAATAAAGACACGGCCAGATTAAAGTATTTTATTGTAATGAAATTACACACGATTTTAATAATTTTTTTATTGTTCTCTCAATCCCCGACGCCCTCGTCTCCTGAAAAAGAAACAAAAATAAAAAACAACCATATTCCTCACCTGTCCGCCGTCACAACGTAATCCAGATTGTCCCTCCGCGATTGGGGTCACTTCTACAGCAGCCACATCAATCACTGATGTGACTGCTGTAGAAGACAGCACTGTACACCGACAGGAGTGTAAAATCACTCCTGTCAGTGTACATGGCTGTGCTGCAGGCTGAGGTCAGGTGAGCTCATGAGCTGAAGATCAGCTGATCAGCTCTGGTGACCTCATATTGCATTAGTACTGCGTGGGAACATTCGTGAGAATATTCCCACATCACCGATGCCGTAAACTGAGGTCCCGGAGCTCGTCAGCTGATCTACAGCTGATGAACTCGCGTGACCTCAACCGGCAGCGCAGCGATGTACACTGGTGGGAGCTAGTGCGCTTCCGTCAGTGTACCGCCGGCCGCCGGGATAATCGCGTCGCCGGGGGACATCAGGAGGACGGTGGGAAACTGGGGAACGCCGGACAGGTGAGGAAAGGTGTTTTTTTATTTTAACAGATTTTTACTTTTTTTTTTTCACTGCGCACAGCCCCGGCTCAGCTGAGGAGACTACTTCTCCCCTCAGCCGTGCCGCTTTCGCTGTTATCAGCGGGAGCGGTGGTCGGATGATGGGAGAAGTAGTCTTTTTCACCCGCTCGGGTACCATTCTTTGAGCGTTTTTGTGCTGCAGAAACACTACAAAGAATGGACATGCTGCGTATTTTTAACTCAATGACGGATTACCTAGCGTTTTTTGTGCATTTCCGCGCAGAAAAAACGCAGCGAAAACGCATAAAGAACACTCAGTGTGCACATAGCCTTTCTCTGATTGTTCCTCACCTGGTTTTGGCTCTCACTCCTGAGAAAAAATACTGACCGAATACTGACCAAATACTGATAGTGGGACCGTGGCCTTACAGTGGTGATTCACAATTTTTCTTTGCTTAGAGAAGTTTCCAGCCACCAACTGCAGCGTTGCTTCATTTTTATTTTCATTCACACTACAGCATGTGTTACATGTGGATTTTGTTGCAGATGTGGTGCAGATTTCACCTTTTCCATTGCAAAATGTAAAATCCACGCTGAATCTGCACATAGAATTGACAGGCTACATGTTTAAAAATTCACGCGGTAGGTCAATTTACACGCAGAGACTATCCGCATTGTGTAGATAGGATTTGTTGAAATTTCATCTACTTGCAGTTGAAACCAGAAGTTTACATACACTATATAAAAAGACACATATGCATGTTTTTTCTCAATATCTGACATGAAATCAGAATAAATCTTTCCCATTTTAGGTCAATTAGGATTACCATCATTTTTAATATTTGCCAAATGCCAGAATAATGAGAGAGAATGTTTTAAGGCATTTTTATTACTTACTGCAAAGTCAAAAGTTTACATACACTAAGATTACTATGCCTTTAAACAATTCTGGACTGTCCATATGATGATGTCATGTGTTTGGAAGCTTCTGATCATCTAAGTAAATTAGAGACACACCTGTGGATGTATTTTAATGCACACCTGAAACACACCACTTCTTTGTATAGCATCATGGAAAAGTCTAAAGAATTCAGCCAAGATATCAGGAAGAGAATTGTGAACTTGCACAAGTCTGGTCATCCTTGGGTACAATTTCAAGATACCTGAAGGTGCCTCGTTCATCTGTACAAACAATTATATGCAAGTATAAACAAGATGGGAATGTTCAGCCATCATACCACTCAGGAAGGAGACAGGTTCTGTGTCCCAGAGATGACCGTGCTTTGGTCTGACATTTGCATATCAACCCAAGGACAAAAGCAAAAGACCTTGTGAAGATGATGGCGGAAGCTGGTAAGATTGTGTCAATATCCACAGTGAAACGAGTACGGTTTCAACATGGGCTGAAAGGCCATTCTGCCAGGAAGAAGCCATAACTCCAAAAGAAACATAAAAAAACAGATTCATGTTTGCAAATGCACACAGTAACAAAGACCTTAATTTTTGGAGACATATCCTGTGGTCTGATGAAACTAAAATTGAACTTTTTGGGCATAATGACCATCATTACGTATTGAAAATTTATGGGCAAACCTAAAAAGGCAGGTGTGAGCAAAGTGACCTACAAACCTGGATCGGTTACACCAGTTTTGTCAGGAGGAATGGGCCCAAATTCTGACCAACTATTGTGAGAAGTTTGTGGAAGGATATCCCAATCGTTTGACCCAAGTCATTCAGTTTAAGGGCAATGGTACCAAATACTAATGAAATGTATGTAAACTTTTGACTTTGCAGTAACTAATAAAAATGCCTTAAAACATTCTCTCTCTCTCTCATTATTCTGGCATTTGGCAAATATTAAAAATTATGGTCATCCTAATTGACCTAAAAAGAGAAAGGTTTATTCTGATGTCAGATATTGAGAAAAACATGCATGTTCGTCTGTTTATATACTGTATGTAAACTTCTGGTTTCAACTGGAGCTGATACTGTATTACACTCACATAACAAGCAGAAGGTGAAATTTCTCAGGACAGATACAAAATATATACGGCTCACTAAATTACAGTATATACCAAGCAAAATGTGAGAAGTATTAATGCATAAAACATAAATTGTATATATGAGTCGGGCTGATTCTTTACATACATGTCTATGCAACTGAATACGCACCAAAAATTCAACAGCCTAAGGGCCAGTGCACATGATCGTATTTTCAGTCCGAGTGCGGTCAGGTCGTACTCGAACCAATGTTATGCTACGAGGCCGCGCCGAGTTGATCTGATCCAATATTCGGATCGCACTCGGCCATACATGTCAATGAGTGCGTGGAAAACACTGTACTGCACTCCAATGATCTCGGACTGACAGAATGGAGAATTTTTTTCCTCCATCCGAGAGAATCGGATCACACTATGATCACACTCAGACTTTGATCAGAGTGTGATTAGCATAAATGACCCGATTGTCTCAGATGAGAGAACATACGGTGGTGTGACCCTAGCCTAAAGGTGACGCAGCACTACATCAGTGATGTGGGGACCAAATGGTCAACCTTCACTGATCATTAAGAACCTACAGGTATGCTATCACATATATACTAAAGTAGGAATACCCTTTAGTGTGGATATGCCCAGGAATACTTTTATAAAAAGCAGCATTCAGAAAAAAAGAAAATTATTCTAATCCCTAGCAATTATTTCATTTTTTTTAGATGAGACGTCTACATTGGGAAATGCAGGCTGTTTTGTGTTCTATGTTGTGAACAGATGATGGATTGAGAAAGTTCTTCTCTAGTAAATTCTACGAAAGGAATTTTACAGTGAATGTTAATTCAGTGTATTGGTTAATATTCCCTATGACAGCTCTGTCAGTGAGATAAATGTGTGGTGCAGCTGTAGGCCGGGCCACGTGTTAGTCCCACGCACCCGAATTACTTTATTCTGCTTATTTGTCATCACTATTCAGGCCAGAATTTATATGCATTCTGTAATTAAAATCTGCTTCTGTGCCAGGAAGACATGAACACATGGAGCATAGAGGAAAAGGAACGGGATTTTATTAAGTGGCAGAAATACGAGACCCCCATTTACTTCATCTGGTGCTAATTTTTAAAATTCTTAGGTATCTGAATAGTCGGCGTGATTTATGTAGCTCCTACAGGGTATATGTATGGAGGTGTGGTGGAAACATGACGCACCGCCTGGGCCGTGGGGCACCCGGTGCCGGGCCGGTAAATGCTGGGGGATGTCACAGTGGCGGTGACCCGGTCCGTGACCCAGGGCGGTCTATAAAAATGGGTTATTGATAGGGGATTTATAGTGATTGTATAAAGTTCGTCACGCCACCTGTGGCATGCGCCCAAGGGAGCCGTCGCTGCGGGGCAGGTCCTCTGGAGCTGATGTTACTGCAGCAGGGATGGTGTGGCTCTCCACAGGAAGAGCTGAGCTCCAGGGCAGTGTAGATGTAATAGGTTGTGCTGGGCCTTGTAGTTCAGGTGTTGATGGCGCAGCAATAATCACAGAGACAAAGAAGTGCAGTCCTCAGGGTCTTTACTCACGGTTGTTGCAGTCCAAGTTACAGGTACCAAAGTAACTTCCCTCGTCGTGCTTACTCAGGGAGGGGTTCAGTCCACCCTCAGATATCTCAGGAGTACTTAACGGGACCCCCTTCTGTATCCTTTCTCTGGCCGTCTCCCTGCACCTCATGTCAAGTGTCCCAATCTGGTACCTACGGGCCTTGTCGGGCAAAGTCTGTTCCGTCCCCTGGGTCCTCTATAGCTACCTTCTTGGTGAGACTGATATGGACTGTTGGCTGCAGGACTTGAAATACTGCAGCCTCCGGTTTCTAGTTGAGTCATAAAGTTCTCTGCTAGTTGAGGGACCGGTCCCCTTTGTGTGGCCTGACCCCTCCACCTCCCAGTAGATTTGGGCGTACGGGTGGCTTCCAGCATTGCCCGTACCCCTGGGGTCCCTTCTTCCGTTCCTGGAGCCCTTCCTGCTCCCTCTCCTCTTTCTTCAGTCCTGGACCTCTCCTCAGGCCCTCTGCCTGAGCAGAGCACCTGCAGAGCCCTGCTCCACTCCTCTCACTGTAGACTGTTCTCACTCACTGCTCACTGTTCTGATCTGACTAAACAAGATGGCTTCTCTATTTATACCTTCCTCTCATGTGCTCCCCTAAGCTACTTCCTCCACCCACACCCACTACATAGCTCCTCCCAACAGCTAGGGACCCGGGACTGTGCTCTCCCTTAGGAGCAATCTCGCCCTACCCCCACTGCAGGTGTGTGTTGGATGCAGGTGTTAGGGTCGCGAGCTGTACTCCTTCCTTACCTGAGAGTGAGATACCACACCTCTGGGTGAGATGCAGTACCTCTGTGGCGACCGAACCCTCAGGGGCGCCACAAACACGCACACATATATATATATATATATATATATATATATATATATATATATATATATATATATTTGGTGCCTCACTACCTGTCTCAGTCTCTTACAAGTTCCAAGCACTCCTTAGTTACATCCCCCATGGGAGCTCATCTCTGGTATGGTGGTCAATCACAACCTCACCACACCTCACCAGTTTTTACAGGGGTTTTCCCCCTTTGGAATCCTCTGTTTCTCAGGCCTTTTCTACAGCCCGGCCCTACATGGCCACTACTCCACTTCTCCAGTAGTCCGTACTCCGTCTGTTGGACTCTCATAGGCCTCACAGGAGATCTCTGGCTGAACACCTGGTAACACACCTCTTTGGCCCATGCCCTCTGACAACTGTCTCCGGCACATCTCCCATACAACATTATGGCACAATGTCTATGTGGTCGCACCCTGTGGTCACACAGCACCATGCTAAAATAACATGCTCACTTGTCAGGGTCACCCGTCACTACAGTATATACAGTTGTGCTCAAAAGTTTACATACCCCAGCAGAATTTTTCCTTTCTTGCCATTGTTTCAGAGAATATGAATGATAACAAAAAAAAATTTTCTCCACTCATGGTTATTAGTTGGATGAAGCCATTTATCGTCAAACTACTGTGTTTTCTCTTTTTAAATCTTAATGACAACCACAAATATCCAAATGACTCCAATCAAAAGTTCACATACCCTGGTGATTTTGGCCTGATGCACATAATTTGACACAAGTGGGTTTGAATGGCTACTAAAAGTAACATCCTCACCTGTGACCTGTTTGCTTGTAATCAGTGTGTGTGCATAAAAGCTGAGTGAGTTTCTGGGATCCAGACAGACTCTTGCATCTTTCATCCAGCCACTGACTTTTCTGGATTGTGAGTCATGGGGAAAGCAAAAGAATTGTCAACGGATCTATAGGAAAAGGTAGTTGAACTGTATAACACAGGAAACGGATATAAAAAAATATCCAAGGAATTGATAATGCCAGTCAGCAGCGTTCAAACTGTGATTAACAAATGGAAAATCAGGGGCTCTGTAAAAACCAAACCACAGTCAGGTAGACCAACAAAAATTTCGGCCACAACTGCCAGGAAAATTGTTTGGGATGCAAAGAAAAACCCACAAATAACATCAGTTGAAATTCAGGAAAACTAGCAGTGTGGCTGTTTCAAGATGCACAATAAGGAGGCACTTGAAGAAAAATGGGCTGCATGGTCGAGTCGCCAGAAGAAAGCTATTACTGCGCGAATGCCAAAAAGTATCTCGCCTACAATATGCCAAACAGCACAGAATCAAGCCTCAAAACTTCTGGAACAAGGTAATTTGGAGTAATGAGACCAAAATCGAGCTTTTTGGCCACAACCATAAACGTTACGTTTGGAGAGAGGAGAATAAGGCCTATGATGAAAGGAACACCATTCCTACAGTAAAGCACGGAGGTGGATCGCTGATGTTTTGGGGATGTGTGAGCAACAAAGGCACAAGAAACTTGGTAAAATTTGAAGGAAAGATGAATGCAGCATGTTATCAGCAAATACTGGAGGCAAATTTGCTCTCATCAGCCCGGAAGCTGCGCATGGGACGTACTTGAATGTTCCAACATGACAATGATCCAAAACACAAGGTCAGGTCAACCTGTCATTGGCTACAGCAGAACAAAGTGAAGGTTCTGGAGTGGCCATCTCAGTCTCCTGACCTCAATATCATTGAGCCACTCTGGGGAGATCTCAAGCGCGCAATTCATGCTAGACAGCCCAGGAATTTACAGGAACTGGAGGCTTTTTGGCAAGAAGAATGGGCAGCTTTACCATCTGAGAAAATAAAGAACCTCATCCACAACTACCACAAAAGACTTCAAGCTGTCATTGATGTTAGAGGGGGCAATACACTGTATTAAGAACTGGGGTATGTGAACTTTTGATCAGAGTCATTTGGATGTTTTTGGTTGTCATCAAGATTTAAAAAGAGAAAACACAGTAGTTTGACAATAAATGGCTTCACCCAACCAATAACCATAAGTGGAGAAAAAGTTTTTTTGTCATCATTCATATTCTCTGAAACAAGGCCAAGAAAGGAAAAATTCTGCCGGGGTATGTAAACTTTTGAGCACAACTGTAAATGTACAGATGTATACATGGTTAGAAGAACACAAACAACACAGGACTGGGATATCACAGCTCAGGAAAGTGAGATCCGGCACTTAATGAGATCAATCAATGGCTTTTGCAATGTTAGGCTATGTGCCCACGATGCAGAAATGCTCCAGATTTGTGGATTGTACATGCAGATTGTACATGCGGATTGTACATGCGGATTGTACATGCAGATTGTACATGCGGATTGTACATGCGTTTTTCCTGCCAGGGACAAGCGGATGTGAAGCGTTCTTCACATGCATTTCCGCATGCGGGTTGACAAGCGCTTTCCAAGCGATTTTAGCATCACTTAGAAAGTGCTTGACAACTTGGTCACACTATATAAATCCATGCAAACAGCATGGATTTATATAGTGTGACCGAGAGAATGGTAAAAAATAAAAAAATAAATCTATACTTACCTTCTGATGGCCCCTGGCGTCTTTATTCGCTCCGTCCTGGCTGCCGGCAGCTCGCGGTAGACTAAAGGACCTGCCGTCACATGACTATGACGTCAGCGCAGGTCCTTCAGTCCACCGCGATCTGCCGGCAAGCGAAGACAAGTGAACCGGGGGTCATCAGAAGGTAAATATAATATTTATTTTTTATTTTATTCTTTTTTTTACAGGTACTATGGTACTATGGTACCTGGATCCGGACAAGATTCTCCTCTTCTCCAGACCCGGGTACCATCCGCACATTAGAACGCATGGAATGCGCAACTACAGATGCAGTAATGCGTAATCCATGCGTTCTAATGCAAGTCAATGGCGGCGAAAACGCAGCACTTCCATAAAATAATTGGTAGTGCTGCGTTTTTTTCCGCGATGATAACCCGCAGTGGAAATTTCCGCCGCATGTGCACATGGCAGACCTTCTACCAAGTGTTTTTTAAGCGTTCCTGCAGCGGAATTGCCGCTGCAAAAACGCTTAAAAAACGCATCGTGGGCACACAGCCTTAAGTTATCTTAATCCATTTAAGTGAGATAAATTCTAAGAAAAGTTATCAAGATGACTTGTTATTTGTATATTTGTATAGTAACATTTGGCTACATCTGTAACATCACACATATGGCATTAAAGGGTTTGTGCCAAATATAGAAGTTATGCCTTATCTGAGAGATAGCGGATCATTTCCTGATCTCTGGGAATCTGCCCACTGGGACGCTCACCTGAGAACGAGCATGCATACCACCACACCAATCATACCTAATGGGACTATAGTCGACACTCCGCTATATGTACATAAACACTACACAGAAACATGTTATAATCATTAAAGGGTTTGTCCACTACTCGGACATCCCCTTATTGAATCCCTATGTTTCCTCCCAGTAAAATAAGGACACCTATACTCACCTCCGCGGCCGGCTCGGTTCAAGTGGTGGTGGCACTAGCTCTCCCGGGGATCACGTGACATTGTTATGTCACGCGATCCCTGCAACCAATCAGCACTGACTTCACTCTCCTCTTCTACAGATGTAATTGACATCCAGAGGAAGTGAGGGCTTCAGCTGATCTTTCATTTCCTCCAAAGGCGAAGAGAGTGAAGACAGTGCTCTGATGACATGCTAGTGCAGTCCGATGTTTCACTCACACCCATAGACTTGAATGGGTGAGTGTGTTTCGATTATCGGCAGAACTGCACTGCCCCATAATATAACACTGATCCGATAAAACATCGGATAGCACTCTGCTGTGTTATACGGCAGTGTGAGCGAGCCCTTAACGTCTAAGTTGGGAATACCCCTTTAACTCTGAATTAGGGTAATGCAGATAGGTAACCTGCAGTCCAATGTAAAACTCCAGAAAAGACATCATAACGCCACTGTGTTTAGTAGCGCAGACTTGGCTCTGCTACTTCAGTTTATTTATATATTCTGCGGCCCACTTTATCTTCCTGTTTGTGGCCCCTTATCTGGCTCTTACTGCCAGGATACTGCAATGATGATGAACATTCCCCCCTCAACATCTCTCCTGGATGCTGAGACTTATGGTTTCGCACAACGGCCTCGTGCTGGAATTCTGCTTATCTCCTCTGTCTGCAGCTGCTCAACACAAAGCAGATGTGCGCTGTTCTGCATACGGTTTTAATCCAGTCACAAGATGGCTGCTGAAGATTTTTTTTTATGAAGGGAACTAGGACAACCTTATGTCCTGCTGGGGTGGCAGCCAATCGTCAGGATGCTGGGGACAATTGTGGTCACACATTGCAGTTTGGGACATTGTGGTCTATTGCAAGTGACACTTTTCTCTTCATTCAGTGCTTGTGCACCCTGCTTACTGATATATCACCCATCACTTCTGTCTCTGTAAGTTTGGTTCTCATTTACTCTTCATGTAACACTTCTTTTTTTCTTTATTTGTCCATGAAAGTTTATATGGATGTAATTGTCCATACACAAAGTTCTTTTGTGTTCTTATTTTATATACACTAAATGGACAAAAGTATTGGGACCCCTAAACATTACACCTACCGGAGATATTATGATCTCCCATTCTGAATCCATAGGCATTAACATGGAGTCTGTCCCTTCATAGCTAAGCCAACTTCCACTCTTCTGAGAAGGCTTTCTACAAGATTTTGTCTGTTGCATTTTTTTTCCTATTCAGCCAGAAAAGCATTTGTGAGGTTAGCTATTGATGGTGGATGAGATGGCCTGGCTCGCAATCTCCATTCCAGTTTACCCCAAAGGTGTTCAAGGTTCTTTGTGAATGGTTGTGGTCAAGGTTCTGTGTGGCTGGTTGTGGTCAAGGTTCTGTGTGATTGGTTGTGGTCAAGGTTCTGTGTGGCTGGTTGTGGTCAAGGTTCTGTCTGGTTGGTTGTGGTCAAGGTTCTGTGTGGTTGGTTGTGGTCAAGGTTCTGCGTGGTTGGTTGTGGTCAAGGTTCTGCGTGGTTGGTTGTGGTCAAGGTTCTGCGTGGCTGGTTGTGGTCAAGGTTCTGCGTGGCTGGTTGTGGTCAAGGTTCTGCGTGGCTGGTTGTGGTCAAGGTTCTGCGTGGCTGGTTGTGGTCAAGGTTCTGTGTGGCTGGTTGTGGTCAAGGTTCTGTGTGGTTGGTTGTGGTCAAGGTTCTGTGTGGCTGGTTGTGGTCAAGGTTCTGTGTGGCTGGTTGTGGGCAAGGTTCTCTGTGACTGGTTGTGGTCAAGGTTCTGTGTGGCTGGTTGTGGTCAAGGTTTTGTGTGGCTGGTTGTGGTCAAGGTTCTGTGTGACTGGTTGTGGTCAAGGTTCTCTGTGGCTGGTTGTGGTCAAGGTTCTGTGTGGCTGGTTGTGGTCAAGGTTCTGTGTGACTGGTTGTGGTCAAGGTTCTGTGTGGCTGGTTGTGGTCAAGGTTCTGTGTGGCTGGTTGTGGTCAAGGTTCTATGTGGCTGGTTGTGGTCAAGGTTTTGTGTGGCTGGTTGTGGTCAAGGTTCTGTGTGGTTGGTTGTAGTCAAGGTTCTGTGTGGCTGGTTGTGGTCAAGGTTCTCTGTGGCTGGTTGTGGTCAAGGTTCTGTGTGGCTGGTTGTGGTCAAGGTTCTCTGTGGCTGGTTGTGGTCAAGGTTCTGTGTGACTGGTTGTGGTCAAGGTTCTGTGTGGTTGGTTGTGGTCAAGGTTCTGTGTGGCTGGTTGTGGTCAAGGTTCTTTGTGGCTGGTTGTGGTCAAGGTTCTGTGTGACTGGTTGTGGTCAAGGTTCTGTGTGGCTGGTTGTGGTCAAGGTTCTGTGTGGCTGGTTGTGGTCAAGGTTCTGTGTGGTTGGTTGTGGTCAAGGTTCTGTGTGGCTGGTTGTGGTCAAGGTTCTCTGTGGCTGGTTGTGGTCAAGGTTCTGTGTGACTGGTTGTGTATCAAGGTTCTGTGTGGCTGGTTGTGGTCAAGGTTCTGTGTGGCTGGTTGTGGTCAAGGTTCTGTGTGGCTGGTTGTGGTCAAGGTTCTGTGTGACTGGTTGTGGTCAAGGTTCTGTGTGGTTGGTTGTAGTCAAGATTCTGTGTGGCTGGTTATGGTCAAGGTTCTCTGTGGCTGGTTGTGGTCAAGGTTCTGTGTGGCTGGTTGTGGTCAAGGTTCTGTGTGAATGGTTGTGGTCAAGGTTCTGTGTGGCTGGTTCTGGTCAAGGTTCTGTGTGGCTGGTTGTGGTCAAGGTTCTGTGTGGCTTTTCATGTTCTTCCACATTTGTGATGAGCGAATCTGCTGAGACTTGAATTCTGCTGTTTGCTCGAATTTGGCAAGAAAATTAAAATTGCATAAAAGTTATTCGATGTGGATCTAATATTCCTCATTATTCTCTTGGTTCTCTCCAGACACCAAAGCAGAACAACCATAGGTTGGTTGTAAACAAAAATGGTACTCCCCTCGCGGCTCACCTGTACAACCACCACCTCTGCAGTCCTCCATCAGGTTCTCTGCTCCATCAGTTTTTTTTTCCTCTTTCTGGCGTACAACATCATATTTGGTCATCTTCACCCTGTGCTGTGACTTCCAGAGCTTTGTAGACCTTTGACATTATGACGTGCGTTGCCCGAGGACTAGACACTGCTCTAGCTAGGCCTCAGGCAGTTAATATTTCATGACACATGTTATATGCCATCTGAGGCACTGATTAGCCCTTGAGCGATGCACAACGTAATACTGTGATGTACATCGTGATGACATGATGAGCGTTGTAACATCAGAGATCTACTTGGTGCCATAACCCCCAGTGCAGAGTAAAATTGCTGAAGAGGACATCATGAAGAAGAAGGAAAAAAGAGGCTGGACTGAGTGGAGGATTTAACGATCGCCTACAGAAGGAAAGGTTACCGGCAAGGTGAGTATCACATTTTTTAACGTTTTTCAAGATTCTCTTCATTTCCACAAAGCAAATTGTAGGAAATCCGGGCTCAGTAGACTTTTTTTTTTGCAGTATTTGAGGTGAATTGAAATTCGCCTCCCACAAATGTGTACAGCTTTATTCCACACCAATCTCCTCCAACCATGCCTCCATGGACCTTGCTTTGTACACTGGGACACAGTCATTTTGGAACAAAAAAAGGCCTTCCCCAAACTGTCCTCACAAAGTTGGAAGCCACAATTGTCTAAAATGTCTTATATGTTGTAGCATTAAGATTTCCCTTCACTGCAACTAAGGACCTAGTCAATCCCCTGAATAACAGCCCCATAGCATTATTTCTCTTCCTTCAAACTTTACAGTTGGCCCCACTGTAGTCAGGCAGGTAATGTTCTCCTGGCATTTCGCCAAACCAAGACTTGTCCATTAGACGGCCAGATAGAAGTGTGGTTCCCCACTCCATAGAAAACATTTCTACTGGATTAGAGTCCAGTGGTGGCTTTAGACCAGTCCATCTCATGCTTGACATTGTGCTTGGTGACGTAAGGCTTGCAAGCAGCTGCTTGCTAATGGAAGCCCATGTTATGAAGTTCCCAGCGCACAGCTTTTTGTGCTGATGTTAATACCAAAGGAGGTTTGGACTCTGAAGTTATGTGCTCATTTACATATAAAAAAAATGTGGACTTTTCTTGAATAAAACATCGGATCGGAGATGTCAAGGTATCATGTTATTCAGCTTCCTATGACCTACATGCCCATATAGACTGTTTAGGAGGGCTGATCCTACTGACAGATCGCCTTTAAGTACAATGTTTGTAGACATCAAGGGTCAATGTTGAAAAAGGTCGGGTATAAAACTGATATTAACTCGATTTGCCCTTAATAATCTATCCATTAATATGTAGCGTACATTCAAAGAATAAAAGACAGTAAACAGTACAAAAAAGATAGAAAAACCTTCATGCTTCAGCTGAATGTATCACACCAGAGGTGTAATCATAGTGGGTGCAGGGAATGCAGTCACACCTGGCTCTAGAGCCTCCTCGGGGGGCACAAAAGGTCCCTTTGGCCCATATGAATAGACCAATACTATCATAGACCAATTATAGTTGGGGGCCTGTTGAATTGGGACCCACAAGCCCCAATGTCAGTGAGCAGCTCCAGTTGCTAGTAGTGAGAAGCTCCAGTTGCCAGCACTGAGAAGCTCCAGTTACCACCAGTGAAAAGCTCCAGTTGCCGGTAATGAGAAGCTCAATTTGCTGGCAGTGAGAAGCTCCAGTTACCAGTTGTGAGAAGCTCCAGTTGCCGGCAGTGAGAAGTTCCAGTTACCAGCAGTGAGAAGCTCCAGTTGCCAGCAGTGAGAAGATCCAGTTACCGGCAGTGAGAAGCTCCAGTTGCCGGCAGTGAGAAGCTCCAGTTGCCAGCCGTGAGAAGCTCCAGTTGCCGGCAGTGAGAAGCTCCACTTGCCGGCAGTGAGAAGCTCCAGTTGCCGGCAGTGAGAAGCTCCAGTTGCCAGCAGTGAGAAGCTCCAGTTACCAGCAGTAGAAGCTCCAGTTACCAACATTGAGAAGCTCCAGTTGCCGGCAGTGAGAAGCTCCAGTTGCCGGCCGTGATAAGCTCCAGTTGCCGGCCGTGATAAGCTCCAGTTGCCGGCCGTGAGAAGCTCCAGTTGCCGGCAGTGAGACGCTCCAGTTGCCGGCCGTGAGAAGCTCCAGTTGCCGGCCGTGAGAAGCTCCCGTTGCCGGCCGTGAGAAGCTCCAGTTACCAGCAGTAGAAGCTCCAGTTACCAACATTGAGAAGCTCCAGTTGCCGGCAGTGAGAAGCTCCAGTTGCCGGCCGTGATAAGCTCCAGTTGCCGGCAGTGAGAAGCTCCAGTTGCCGGCAGTGAGACGCTCAAGTTGCCGGCAGTGAGAAGCTCCAGTTGCCGGCCGTGAGAAGCTCCCGTTGCCGGCCGTGAGAAGCTCCAGTTGCCAGCAGTGAGAAGCTCGAGTTGCCGGCAGTGAGAAGCTCCAGTTGCCGGCAGTGAGAAGCTCCAGTTACCGGCAGTGAGTATCTCCAGTTACCGGCAGTGAGAAGCTCCAGTTACCGGCAGTGAGAAGCTCCAGTTGCCGGCCGTGAGAAGCTCCCGTTGCCGACAGTGAGAAGCTCCCGTTGCTGGCAGTGAGAGGCTCCAGTTACCAGCAGTGAGAAGCTCCAGTTACTAGCAGTGAGAAGCTCCAGTTACTAGCAGTGAGAAGCTCCAGTTGCCGGCACTGAGAAGCTCCAGATGCCGGCCGTGAGAAGCTCCAGTTGCCGGCCGTGAGAAGCTCCAGTTGCCGGCAGTGAGAGGCTCCAGTTACCAGCAGTGAGAAGTTCCAGTTACTAGCAGAGAGAAGCTCCAGTTGCCGGCAGTGAGAGGCTCCAGTTACCAGCAGTGAGAAGCTCCAGTTGCCAGCACTGAGAAGCTCCAGTTGCCAGCACTGAGAAGCTCCAGTTGCCGGCATTGAGAGGCTCCAGTTACCAGCAGTGAGAAGCTCCAGTTGCCGGCAGTGAGAGGCTCCAGTTACCAGCACTGAGAAGCTCCAGTTGCCAGCACTGAGAAGCTCCAGTTGCCAGCAGTGAGAAGCTCCAGTTGCCAGTACTGAGAAGCTCCAGTTGCCAGCAGTGAGAAGCTCCAGTTGCCAGCACTGAGAAGCTCCAGTTGCCGGCAGTGAGAGGCTCCAGTTGCCAGCACTGAGAAGCTCCAGTTGTCTGCAATGAGAAGTTCCAGTTACTAGCAGTGAGAAGCTCCAGTTACTAGCAGTGAGAAGCTCCAGTTGCCAGCAGTGAGAAGCTCCAGTTACTAGCAGTGAGAAGCTCCAGTTGCCAGCAGTGAGAAGCTCCAGTTGCCAGCAGTGAGAAGCTCCAGTTGCCGGCAGTGAGAAGCTCCAGTTACTAGCAGTGAGAAGCTCCAGTTGCCGGCCGTGAGAAGCTCCAGTTGCCGACAGTGAAAAGCTCCAGTTGCCGGCAGTGAGAAGCTCCAGTTGCCGGCAGTGAGAAGCTCCAGTTGCCGGTAATGAGAAGCTCCAGTTACCAGCAGTGAGAAGTTCCAGTTGCCGGCACTGAGAAGCTCCAGTTGCCAGCACTGAGAAGCTCCAGTTGCCGGCCGTGAGAAGCTCCAGTTACCAGCAGTGAGAAGCTCCAGTTACCAGCAGTGAGAAGCTCCAGTTACTAGCAGTGAGAAGCTCCAGTTACTAGCAGTGAGAAGCTCCAGTTACTAGCAGTGAGAAGCTCCAGTTACTAGCAGTGAGAAGCTCCAGTTACTAGCAGTGAGAAGCTCCAGTTACTAGCACTGAGAAGCTCCAGTTACTAGCACTGAGAAGCTCCAGTTACTAGCAGTGAGAAGCTCCAGTTGCCGGCAGTGAGAAGCTCCAGTTGCCGGCACTGAGAAGCTCCAGTTGCCGGCAGTGAGAAGCTCCAGTTGCCGGCAGTGAGAAGCTCCAGTTACTAGCAGTGAGAAGCCTGCTTAGTCCAGCAGAAGAGCAACTGGTATGTAGATTTTTTTTTACCCTGAGATCCACAAAAAGAGAAGAAAAATCTGAAAACTGTGCATAAATATTGAGATTGTGCAAAGTTCAATGTGTTTATCTTGAGTAATACACCCCGAGGACATTATAGTTAAGTTACCACTGTGGCCTGGTGCTAATGGACGGTCTGTTGACAACTGTGCTAAGCAAGAGCTATTTATAACATATGGCGGTCCCTCCTAAGCACCGCTGTCTGACTCCACTTGTCATGGGTTCCCATTGTTACTGACACAGAACATATGTCCCCTCTGCTCTCCAGGACGCACATCTCTACTTTTTGGCTGATTCTTGTATTTACCTTTAAGGTACTGTAAGATAAATACGCCATTTATAAAGTACGCCCTGGCTATTGTTGCAGACAGTAACCAGACCGTAGTTGTAGAGTTAATTCATATGCCATACAGTATGTATATCTGTTGGTCAGTATACACTGTATATTATCTTTACTGCACTGCTCTAATGTTCATATACAGTATATGAATTATTGCTTTTGAACTTTTAGCCATTTACACAATAAAAACTGCCTAGAGGGCTTATCCAGGGATGGAAAAAAAATGGGAAATGTCATTATAAATATATTCCTGAATACTTTTAATTACCAAATCACAATTGTTTTGTCTAGTGAGGTAATCGCTATAAGATTAAAATGGTCATGGACTTGTTGCACTGAGAGAAACCTGTCCTTGAATATTAGGAGACGTGCCTGTGAGCATGTGCAGAAGGAAGTTCCTCTGCTGTGACCTGGAGATAACCTATACCATGTACGGTCATTCAGATTGTGTGAATAACAGTGTGAGCAGTCTCTCCTTACCTCAGCACCCTGGTATCTCCAGTATTAGATCAGATAGACAGAATGGACAGCCTTGTGAGTAGCCTCTTCTTACCTCAGCACACCTGGTATCTCCAGTATTAGATCAGAAAGGCTGGGAGGACAGCAGTGCGAGCAATCTCTTCTTACCTTAGTACTCCTGGTACCTCCAGTATTATATCAGATAGATAGGGTGGACAACAGCGTGCGCAGCCTCTTCTTACACTTGTTATTTCCAGTATTAGATCAGAAAGACAGGTTGGACAGCAGTGTGAGCAGCCTCTTCTTACCTCAGCACCCTTGGTATCTCCAGTATTACATCAGATAGAAAGGGAGGACACCAGTACGAGCAGCCTCTTTTTACCTCAGCATCGCTGGTATCTTCAGTATTACATCAGATAGACAAGGAGGACAGCAGTGTGAGCAGCCTCTTCATACCTCTGCACCCCTGGTAACTCCAGTATTAGAACAGATAGACAGAGTGGACAGCAGTGGCAGCAGCCTCTTCTTACACTTGCTATCTCCAGTATTAGATCAGAAAGACAGGGTGGACAGCAGTGTGAGCAGCCTCTTTTCTCAGCACCCCTGATATTTCCAGTATTAGATCAGATAGACAGAGTGGCCAGCAGTGTGTGAAGCCTCTTCTTACACTTGCTATCTCCAGCATTAGGTCAGAAAGACAGCATTGACAGCAGTGTGAGCAGCCTCGTCTTTCCTCAGCACCCCTGCTATCTCTAGTATTACATCAGATAGACAGGGAGGACACCAGTATGAGCAGCCTCTTACCTCAGCATCGCTGGTATCTTCAGTATTACATCAGATAGACAAAGAGGACAGCAGTGTGTGCAGCCTCTTCATACCTCTGCACCCCTGGTAACTCCAGTATTAGATCAGATAGACAGAGTGGACAGCAGTGGCAGCAGCCTCTTCTTACACTTGCTATCTCCAGTATTAGATCAGAAAGACAGGGTGGACAGCAGTGTGACCAGCCTCTTCTTACCTTAGCACCCCTGATATTTCCAGTATTAGTTCAGATAGACAGATTGGACAGTAGTGTGTGAAGCCTCTTCTTACACTTGCTATGTCCAGCATTAGGTCAGAAAGACAGCATGGACCGCAGTGTTTTGCAGCCTCGTCTTTCCTCAGCACTCCTGGTATTTCCAGTATTAGATCAGACAGACAGACACGGTGGACAGCAGAGGAAGGAGCTTCCTACTGCACTTGCTCACAAACACCGGACCTAACATTTTAGAACAGGTGTCTGTCAGTATAACAAGACAGTGGCCACTTTCATTCTGTAGTGATTATCTCTCTAGGCAAAACTGTTGTGATTTTCTAATTAAAAGTGTTTAGGAATTTATTCATAATGCCATTTCCTTTAGCAAGTTATTTTTTCTATTCCTGGTGAATCCCTTTAATGGAGTTTTCCATCTATATTTTTTTAAACCCTATTGACTTGCTCTTGTTTAGTATAACACAATGGCTTTACTTACTGACATCTGCTCCAGTCTTGATTGTCCGATGCTGCTCCTGGTGAATGTTTACATGCTGCAGCAGAGATGTCACCACTGCATCTCTCATAACCACTGCAACCAATCACTGGGCTTAGCGACTCCGCAAACAATTGCCTACAGTCGTCAAATGCGCTGGCCTAAAGGAAATGGATGTGTTTAATGCATTTTTTCTGTTGTTTTTTTTTAGCAGTTTTTGGTGCATTTTTTTTCCGAAGGTATTTGTTTTTGGTTTCTTTTTTAAAGTTTTAAACATTACAAGTCATATGATTCTTAAATAATCTGATATGAAGATTGCTCTTAGGATCACATGATTTGTAATGTCAAGAACAGAGCAAAAATAACCATACACATTGAGGGCTCATGCACATGACTGTATTGTTGGTCCGAGTGCAATCCGACAAAAAATGGGATCGCACCTAAATCAATGTTATGCTATGGGGCCGTGCAAAAGTCCGATTTTTTTCCTACAGGGAAAAAAAAATCGCAACATGCACGATCTTGATCTGATATTCAGATCACAGTCAGTCATGCAAGTCAATACATCCGTGGAAAACATGGAACTGAACTCGGGTGACATCTGAATGCAGTCTGATTTTCACGGACTGGCACAATAGAGAAGATTTTTTTTCCCATCTTCTCCTCCTCACCCGAGAGAATTGAAGCACACTATGATCACACTGTGAGCAAACTCTGATCAGAGTGTGATTAGCATAACTGATCCGATTTTCTCGGATGGCAAAAAATACACTTGTCTGCACCTGTCTAAATATGAGATTTTTTTTTTTAGGAGACATTAAAACTACATTAAAAATGCAGAAAAGCCTCACAAACAGAAAAGTGCATGTAAAGTGAAAGAAAAACTAAATAAAATGCTACAGGATAAAATCACTTGGCCAAATTTGTGTAGCAAAAGAAAAAAAAACTCGTCAGAAAAGCTTAATTTAAACTGTGGCAGTTTTAATAAAAATGCTGCGTGTACTAATATGTTATTTGTTCTGCGTTGGTGCTGGAGACAATGATGGATCTCAGCTCTCTTATAGAGAGCTGGCGTTATTATTTGGGGTCTCATATCTATGCCTTACTAATACTGCAGTCCTAGCAATAAGTAGGGAGAGGCTCATACATATAAAGAAAAGTTTATTGCTGTTCACAGTAGATACCACCTGGTGATATTCCTGTATGGGACAGGCTGGCCATCCTCCCTCTAACCTGCCCCATTACCTTTATTTATGTCTAGACACAATCTGGAACCACTTCAGAGGCCGGCCTATGAATCCGTTGTTTTAGCGGCCCACAATTTGCTCTTTTCATAAGCAGTGACAGAATCTGCCTTTCCATGAGCGTATATATGAGTCGGTGAGCGGAGGTGTCACTTTAAATCTGTCAAGGTATTAATGCAGGACAGATCTGTGTAGCGCAGATGGAATTAATATGCCGCGTGCTTTATACTTATTTAATGCTCGCTATTATGTTAAGTCTGGGGCTTGGCTTCTAATAGTTATTAGAGAAGAAAGCCTGCAATGATGCAGAACTACATTATGTATTTATAATAATATAATGGCTCCCATCTGCATTACATATGGCTATTATGCTCCTTCAGGAAAAGCTAGGTACAGCTCAAGACTGGACAATTAGTCTGTGTCTGAACAGTGCTGAGGATGGATCATGTCCTACATATCAGTCAAGTCAGATTCAGCTTTTAAAGACTTTCAGACTAAAAGGGAATCTTTCATCAGGTTTTGGCTAGCAGCATAATGTAGGGGCTGAGACCCTAATTCCTGTGAGGTATCACTTACTAGGCTGCTTCCTGTCATTTTGATAAAGTCACTCTTGTATCTGCTGCAAATCTCTAAATGCTGAGCTCTGTATAGACCACCCACTCCACTGATTGGCTGCATTTTGTGTACACTGTGCATAGGCAGAAAGCTGCCAATCAGAGGTGGGGGTGGGGCTGGGCTACCTGACAGCAGGTTGACTAGTCCTGTAGTGATCAGTTAAAACACTGGTTTCATAAAATCTGCAGCAAGCAGCCCAGTAAGTGACACATCACTGGAATCAGAGTCTCTGTCTCTACATTATGCTGCTCTCAGATTAGGTGCAAAATCTGTTGATAGATTCCCTTTAACACCTCACTGTTGGTTGGGCATTGAAAATTACCATTGCCTTTTAAGTTATGTTTACGCTGCAGTTTTTGAGGAGTTTTCGGATCAGACATGCTCTAAAACTCCCCTCAAAAAAAGTTTCAAAAAAGCTTGAAAAAACGTATTTATTTCTACGGTAAATCCACTTTACTATTCATATATGTCATTTTTTTTAGCTTTTTTTTTTCCTTAAGATATGTTGAAAAACACCTGTTGGAGAAATAAAGTGCACGTCACTTCTCCGAAACAGATCCTGGTGAAATTTGCTCCAAACTAGGGACAAACCAATCAAAAGGCTTCAAGGAAAAAAACCTCTTTAAAAACGCTTTAGGAAAATAAAAATTCCACCAGAAACCCCCCTCCCTAAAAAAGAGCAGTTCCTAAAGTGGGTTCTGTTTGAATTTTTTTTTTTACTTTTTGAATGCCTCAAAAAACTTAATATGAACACAGCTGGACTTCTCTCCAGTATACAACAGTATTTAGCTTTTGGCCAAAATATTGCTTCTAGACATCACTCGGCGGCGTCATTACACGCAGCCAAGCTACAAAATGGAAAATGCTCCTCAAAAACGAGGAACATCCAGTTGTGCACTGAGAATTTCTGCAGCATGTTCACATTTCATCCACTTCACTGCCGCTTTATTCTCCTGCAGATTTTACTTCCTCAAATCCAGAATATAAACTTCCCATTACTGGATTTTAGCAGTAGGGAGAGGTTCACGTAAAACACATTTAGGCTATGTTCACACATTGCCTTTTTGCTGGCAGTAAACAAGCTGCTTAAAAAAGAAAGTTTTGCTGCGTTTTTGCTACTTTTTTGCTGCGTTTTTCAGGTACATTTGTCTCTTGTGCTGACACAGTTTTGTGCCTGTTGTTCCTGAGTTTTCTGCACCAAAAACGCAGCATAACCTGATACCTGAGTTTTTGCTGCTTTTTTGCACTTACTCATTACTTTCTAAAAACTCTGCAAAAACGCTGAAAGAAGTGATATGCTGTAGTTCTCAAAAACGCAGCAGTTTTCCAATTAAGTCAGGTAAAAAAAAAACAAGCGTGGGCATGAGATTTCTGAAATCGCTTAGCCTTTGCTGGTACTGTAAAATGCAGCTTTTAATTTGCATAAAAAAAAACAGCAAAAACGCAATGTGTGAACATAGCCTGATATTTCTGAGAAGCTTTTTATCCTATATTAATATGGAGCATAAATGTGAAACGTACATATCTGCCGTTGCCCCGCCGTCCTTGTGAAAGGCGGGTAAGTATTTCGTTCCACGTGCTTAATAAACTGTAAAGGTCACATATTAGTGGAAAGCTGCTGATTGGAGGTCAGGTCACACATTCCTCTAAAAAGTAGTCATAAGATTTGGGATCATGGTATATGTTGGCATTAGGGACTGTACTGTAGGCCCAGCATTCTGTTATATGACCGGTGTATTCTATGGTTCTGTCGTTATTCGGGTACTGTCTGTGTCATTAGGGGATTGCTGGGATGTTGTAGTGGTGATACTGTTATTATGCTCAGTTAATTGTGACCATTATTAAAGGCTTTTTCTAATGTTTAGCTTTGGGGTCGCACCGCCCCTGTCCCCCAGGGCTTCATGTTTGCCAGGGGTGGTGCGTGCGCTCATGATGACTGACAGGTCAGGCCAGCAGCATGATGGCGCCGCTGATCCAAGCTGTGCGCTCTGCAGGACTGCCTGGGGAAAAGCGCAGGGGGACTGAAGTTGGCCGAATCCAGTTTCAGAGCAGACTCTAAAATATAGGAAAACATAAAAGCGAAGAAAAAGTCAGATCAGATTAAGATCGCAGTCGAAACGCATTGTTTTTGTGATTGTCTTTGTGATTTTCACCACTGGAGTGGCATGGAATTTTTAAGTCTGCATTAATAAAGAATTGGAATTTTACCAAGGAGCTAGAACAAAACCATTTCGTTTTCCGTCTAAATTATAGAGCTTGCTCCTTACCTAGGTAACTGCCTGGCCACTCTGAGACTGCAGGGTGGTCGGTAACCTAGGCAACCAGCTGTACACTATAACATTAAAAATCCCTCCACTCTTGAGGATTTGTAAGATTAGGTAAATTGTAAAGTTGTTTGTTTTTACAAACACTTTACAGTTTTACTTATTTAATAACTTGAGACAGTGTACTTTATAGAGTATAGAGTGTGGTTGTCACTATAGTGGTGCTGTTTTAGGTTCATAACTTTTGTTCATGTGCCCTATTAAGACTAATGGGTGTTATAGAGAGAGCTGCTCATGTGAATGGCTGCCATGTAATAGTTTCATAGGCCACGGCCCCACTATCAGTATTCGGTCAGTATTTTTTCTCAGGAGTGGGAGCCAAAACCAGGTGAGGAACAATCAGAGAAAAGGTATAATAGAAACAAGTCACCAATTCTGTATTTATCACCCACTCCTGGTTTTGGCTCCCACTCCTGAGAAAAAATACTGACCGAATACTGACCGAATACTGAGAGTGGGGTCGTGGCCTTACCGATCTGAACGTAAGGACATATTGTAATTTGGTAGCAAAAGAAAAAGGAATTAAAGATTTGGCTCATGTATTCACTGTAAGGCCACGTTCACACGTTCAGTATTTGGTCAGTATCTTACCTCAGTATTTATAAGCCAAAATCAGGAGATGAACAATCAGAGGAAAAGTATAATAGAAACACGTCACCACTTCTGGATTTATCACATGGATTGCACACGGACAGCATCTGGATTGTACTCTGACGCCATCCGTGTGCTGTCTGTGATTTTCACTGACCTATAGACTAATATGGGTAATTCTTATCTGTAAGGCTATGTTCACACATGTTGGGTTTTTCAGCGTTTTTTGCTGCAGATTTTTGGGCAATAACACAGCTGCGTTTTGCAGTACCAGAAAGTCTATGAGAAACCAGAATTCTCTGTTCCTACATCTTGTTTTTTTTTTTTTTGCTGCGTATTTTGTGCCTTGGTTGGGTTTTTGGAACATAGAGGATGTCAATTCTTTCTGCGTTTTTTCAGCGTTTTTTCACCCATAGGAAGTAATGGGTGGTGAAAAAAACGCATAAAAAACGCATAAAACACGCAGCAGCGTTTTTGATGGCAAAATAGAATGGGGTTCTTTTTTTCACAGAACTTTATGTACATTCATAGATAGAGACAGAAGGGCAGTGAAAAAAAATGCTGAAAAAACGCATCAAAAAGCGCAGCTAAACCTGCATTTTTGACACTGCTGATTTCCTGCCAGAGATAAGTTTTGCTGCAGGTTTGTGATGTAAAAAACCCCAACATGTGTGAATATAGCCTTACACTGATTAAAACCAGACATTTCTCCATCTCCATGATTTTTTGTGGACTCAAGGTCCACAATAAAACACGGACATGTGAACCGCCCCATAGACTATAAAGGGTCCGTGTTCTATCTCGGAAAAACACAGATAGGACGTGTAGGTAAACCATGGACTTATGAATGAGGCCTTACTCTGTAAAGCCTGGTATTGTTTGTCCATTTACGTTCAGAATTGTAATATGTTAGCGCTATATAAATACAATTGTTATTATTTTTATTACTTATGAACAGCGTGGGCATAAGAAAACTGCAACAAAAAAGGGTAACTTAGTACTGAAAAGGCGTCTGGTACGTGGTATGAAAGCTCACCAGCGGAGCTTGCAATCATATTTCCTTTTCTCACAGGGTCAGGTATGAATGACTTCTTCATAGATCGTGTATTAACAGAAGAGAGGGCCTTATTTTTCCATTAAATTTAATCCAGAAGATTGCGGTAAGGATGCGTATGTAAATGGTGGTTTTCCGAATGACAGAATTCTAAGAACATCTTCTTTAACAAAGACAGATCTGTTCCTTGCAGCAAAATGTCTCAAAGGGAAATTCTGTTTTGAGGTGAAGTTATAACTGTGGTTTTTTAGATGTGGTGGCTTACAGATATGTGAGCTTTGGCTAACAGGACTCCTAATGGGCTACTATGGGAGTTGTAGGAAAATCATATTTCTAACTATTTCCTGACCATGCAGGACAAATGTTATTATCTGTCTCACTTATATATTCCTGAAAATGTGCTCAGTGTTGGTCATCATCGAGAAAAGGAAACCCAAAGTCATTTTAACGATCTTCATTGTGACCAGATGAGGCCAAGAACTTTGTGACCAGAGTAACCGACCCCTGTGTCCTCCACCCCTACACTACATCACTGTGTCTAGAACATGTGAGAAGATTATTTTTACTTGTGTTTCTAGAGCTATCCTGTCCTGGCAGTACCTGACCATGCAATCAGTGACCATGAAGAGAATACGACCACGTTCACACATTCAGTATTTGGTTAGTTTTTTACCTCAGTATTTGTAAGCCCAAAGCAGGAGTGGAACAGTCAGAGGAAAAGTATAATAGAAAGACGTCACCACTTCTGTATTTATTAGTGATGAGCGAGCATGTTCTGTTAAGCCTTTCGGCGAACATGCTCGGGTACTCGCCGAGTATCTTCAGAGTGCTCTGTGTTATGTTTCAGTCACTCCAAGTGCTAATGATTTGCGACTGTTTGACAGCTTTAATACATATGAGGAATGCCTAAGAAACAGGCATTCCTCACATGTATTAAAGCTGTCAAACAGTTGCAAATCGTGAGCACGGAGTGACTAAAACATAACACCATAGCACTCTGAAGATACTCGGCAAACACCCGAGCATGCTCGTAAATCTTGAGTAACGAGCATGCTCGCTCATCACTAGTATTTATCACCCACTCCTGATTATGGCTTACAAATACTGAGGTAAAAAACTCACCAAATACTCAACGTGTGAACGTGTACTAGTAAAACTACACACACAGTGAAGAAGGAGATGGTGAGGAAGGAAAGATGTACTCAGAAGATCTCTTGAAAATGATTTCATCCCTTTTAGATAATACAATAATAGATTCTGTCATATGTCATTAGTAGAAATCACTCTGCAGCTTCGATGGTCGCACCTTCATTATCTTCTCTCATCACATCTTCTCTTGCCCAATATAATAATCAGAAACGTTTCTGGCAACGTGATGAATTCATTCGTGATTACTTTTCATCCTCGTTGGCTGAACTGTTAGAACTGGTCCATCACTTCCAGATGATCAACATCCAGATGTTTGGATGCTTTCTGGTTGCCCTGATTAACCCTTCATCAGTCGCCGCATTGCCTTCTGCACTCGTCCTTCAAGACTAGGTTTAGAGGAGCATACTTCCCGTCCATGTTTCCCGCCAGCCTGAACACGGACCAGTGTAAGATAATGGCACAATTCATACAAATGCTATTACAGGGTTAGTGTGAAAAAAATGCAGCACGCACTAGTTAAGTCCAAGATGAGACTCACCCATTAAAGTCAATGGGCGTGTTACAAAAATGGAGACCGAACCAACACTATCTCTATGTCATCTAAGTTTACACAAACTAATTGAATTTTTAGGTTAGTCACATGCACAAATTACAAACTGTGCCAAGGTTTTTGTGCTATTAAAACTATCACAGTCTCGTCCACCAAATTGACAAAGCTAGTGCACATTGTGATTTTTTTGGGGGAAAATTGCTTGTGTGCACTTTCACATTGCCGTATATTGGTCAGTGTGTTGTCTATTGTGCATAGTCACCCAATATATGTCTGAACATACCTTTAGGCAGACTCAGTTTTAAGAGAACTATATTGAAGCAATTCTCATTTGAAACCATTTCAGGAAAAGTTCCTTTTTTGAGGAGTTTTTGCTTTTCCTGAGAAGGTTTTGGAGTTTTTCCTCCAAAAGCAGTTTTTTGTGTAGCCTTTTGATTGGACAGTGTCTACTTTCCAAATCTTCTTCAGGTTAAAAAAAGCTAAAGAATCTCCTCATGTGAACAGCAAAGTGGATTTCCCATAGAAATTAATTGGAAGAATTTTCAAATAGGTTTTGAAGCATTTTTTGGGCATCAGTTTACTTGAGTTTTTCTGGATAGTTTTTTTTTACCTTTATTCAGCACTAGTGTTTTTTCAAGGAAAAATGCTGTTAAACTGTTCAAGAAGATGCCTGGGCGGCCTCAGGGTGTCTTTTGAGCCTTTCCATTGACTTGCATTGTAAAGTATAGAGCATATTCAAAGTGGAAAAACGGCTGAAGAATGATCAGGTCACTTCTTTTAACTTCTTGGTGTCTTTGGAAACCTGGAGAGCATAAGACAAAGAGCTCAAAACACTGAACACAGGCAGCATGGTGGCTCAGTGGTTAGCACTATAGTCTTGCTGCGCTGGGGTCCTGGGTTCAAATCCCACCAAGGACAACATCTGCAAGGAGTTTGTATGTTCTCCCTGTGTTTGTGTGGGTTTCCTCTGGGTTCTCCAGTTTCCTCCCACACTCTAAAGACATACTGACAGGGTATCTATATTGTGAGCCCCAATGTGGACAGTGCTGATATTGTCTGAATTGTAAAGTGCTGCAGAATATGTTGGTGCTATAAAAATATGATGATGAACATATGAAAAGCAAGTTGTTTATACACAGGAATGCATGTTCATTCTTTGGAGCTTTTTCAGAGTGGACCACCTGAGAGAGACATCGTATTCATATCCCCTAAGGCAAATTTCACATGTCACACATTCACATTCTGAGACCGGACCACAATGTCCAGACCAACCTCAGGTCTCCTGACTCAAACGGAAGAACCTCATAGTCATATATGAGGCTGATGAATTCAGATCGGGAGATCTGAGGCCAGTCCGGACATTGCAGTCCATTAAAAGTGGGATGTGTTAAACCCGCCTTGTAGACATTTTTCCACAAAAAGTTGTTAAGATCACTAGAATATCAGGCAGTATCTAGTGAAGATGTTGGGTTAAGAGCCCTCAGACAAAGCCGCTGCTCGCTGATTTACCAATATTAGCCCAACCTGATTTTTCCCCTGAGAGAATTAGATATAATGCAGATATGCAACGCAATGAACTATTGCTGTAGGCAGTATTGGTTCTCCCAAGGGTTAAATGAAGGAATGTGCCCAGGCCCCGAGCAGTCAGGGAGCCAACACATAAAGACAGAGTCTTGACCCCATTAGCTTGTGTCCCCATCCACAAGCACTAATTGCTCATTAAAAAAGCTTTAATGAACTTGTGCATGAATGGCCCGGGTTCTTGAACCTGCTGCTGGCTTCTGCCTCCTCTTTCTGCTCAAGGGGGATGTTTTGTTACAGGGAAACTGAAGTACCTGAGGAACAGCTGATCAGTAACAGAATGTCCTATCCGTAGAAGGTAAAGGGTTAACAGTTGGGTTATTTGCAGTCATTGGCGTTCTTTTATTCTTAAGATGACTTTTCTTGAGCAATGGGCATTTCATGTTTATTTATCTTTTTATTTTACTGACTTATATAGCGCCATTAATTCCACAGCGCTTTACAGACATTATGGGCACTGTCCACATTGGGGCTCATAATGTAGATTCCCTACCAGTATGTCTTTGGTGTGTGGGAGGAAACCCATGCAAAAACAGGGAGAACATACAAACTCCTTGCAGATGTTGTCCTTGGTGGGATTTGAACCCAGGACCCCAGTGCTGCAAGGCTGCAGTGCTAACCACCATGTTGGTCTTTTCTAGTAGGGAATCACAGCCGTCAACGTTCAGTGCATACCAACTCTCCTGGAACGTCAGGGAGGTCCTTTTTAAGCAGAGGGGACCTCTTAGACTCTCGGAAGAGCAGACACATCGCCCGGGCACCTGAAAAGCCCCCTGAAACTTGTCATAAAGTAAAGCAATCTTCCATGATGGTTCCTAATGTTTGGTGCCTATATTCTATATATTTAGGGGGTGTAAAATGTTTGAAAAAGTTGGCAAGTATGGATTATGGGGTTGTCCTTTACACTGTATACACCAAGTTTTTTGAGGAATCTTTCAGAGGAAGTCCAGTCCAAATGAAATGAAAAATTACCCCAAAAATGCTTCTAATTTTATTTTCTTGGTAAAACTCCTTACTGGTAATGCGTTTAGTATTTTAAGCATTTTTATTCTGCTTCAGGTTTTGAAAAATTCTTGGTGGGAGAAAGGAAAGTGCATGTCACTTCTTCAAAGCGCCTTCTGCTAGAATGTTCTCCGTATTGGGCATTGTCCAATCAAAAGGCTTCAAAACAACGCTTCAGGAAAAATGCTTGAAAAACTTTTTAAAACAGCTGTAGGGTATGTGCACACAATGTCTTTAAAGGAAACTTGACAGCGGATACATGATGCCCGATCTACGGTGTCAGAGTCAAACACACATGGCTGAAATCATACAGCCAGTGTCTGATATATGCTGCCCGTAGTTCTGGCAGCATGTATTCGTTGTCAGGTTCCCTTTAAGACGCCAGCAGACCTAAGAAGTTTTTCAAGGCGATGAGAAGATGCTTTAGGAAAATACCGACAGTCGTTTTCCTGAAGCGTCTTCTTCAACGTCTTTTCATTCAGCTTTACTCCGCCGATGGTGTCTTCTTTTGATAATTTAGGCTATAAAAAACAAAAGCTGCCTGAAGAACGGACAGATCACTTCTTTAAATCACTTTACAGCTTTTGAAGCTTAAAACAGTGAACAGAAATCCAAAAGACAGAATACATGCACAGAAAGTCGTTTTGAATTTTTGATATGTACACTTGGGTATTTTTTGGAGGACCTTTTCGGAGCAGGTCCGCTCCAAAACACGTCTGAAAAAAACACTTAAAAGACTCTTCTTATTCAAATCTATTGTAAAACCACTTTGCTGATCATATCTTCAGTGCTTTTGAAGATTATTTCCACTTAAGGTACTTAAAAATGTCTGGTGGATAAAAAGGAGGTGCTTGTCAAAAGGCTGGAACAAAAATGTTTCTGGAAAAAAAAACTTTTCCAAAATGCTTCAAAAACTCTTCAAAACTGCTGCATAAAATAAAAGACTCCCCCAAAAACTGCCCAAAGAAGGAGCGTTTCCTGAGGTGGTTTCTGCTTTAGAAACTCTGTGTGCCTGTAGCCAAAATTGGCACTTTTTGGAGCATTTTATAGCCCAAAACAGCCCCAACAGTATAATTCCTCTTGAGTGATCTCAAGAAGAGATCGAATACAATCTCCGTCCAAAATAAGACTGTTGTGACCATTTGGTGTTCTGAGCATGTTCTTAGGGGCCGGTCTTAAATGTCCCAAATTTGGGTTTTAAAAGTAACCTGTCAAACTGCGGCCACAGCATAATTCAGAGCCTGACCACGTGATTGCAGTCAGGCCTAACCTTCTCTGAAACGCCCCAGCATTTAAGAGAAAGTATACTTTAAAGATCCGTCTTGGGACCATAGCTAGAGATGAGACAAGTCCGGCTCTGCCCTCGACTGGCTTCTCCCAGCTCCGCTGCAGGTGACTGACGAGTTTCTTGCATAGCTAGAGATCTGTCAATCACTCACAACAGCGGAGCCAGACTAGTCTCATCTTTCCCTATGGTCCCCGACTGGATCTTCAAAATATTTTTTTCTCTGAAACAACACAGCGTTTCAAAGAAAGTAATACCTATCTGCTATCATGGAGTCAGGCTCTGATTCGTGGTGCCCATGGTTTGGTCAGCATCAATAAGGTAACAGGTTACCTTTAAAACCTTATAAGTATTCTTACGGGTACATCATCCCATCTATAATACACAGCAATGGAAATTCTCCATCCTTGTCAGTAAATCACTTTTGTATAACTGGCAAAATAGTAAATTCTGATTTTAGAAGCTGGCGATTGTGAGACGTTATATAGTCACTAGAGATGAGTGGACCCGTAGGTACTGGTACCCGACCCGAACTTAATTCCAAAGTTCGGTTTGGGTACCAGAACTGTACCCGAACTTTAACCAGAACCTGAAACCCATTGAAAATAATGGAGCCTTGAACTTTTGAGCTGGAAAATCTCTCTCTCCTCCCGGATTTTCCCCGGAACTGCATCGGAATTCAGAGAAGTCCGTGTTCGATGTTTGGCGGCAGACACTAACCGTCCGGTACAAACCCCGAACTTTAAAGTTCGGGTTCGCTCATCTCTAATAGTCGCTGCTCACCTCTTCCAGTTTTGTGTTTCTGATGCTCCTGAACATTATAACACACACCTTAGATATTGCAAGCCATTTTTTACACCCATTTTTTACAAATACTCTTTAAAAAGAGGTTCTGCAGCAGTGTGCCCAGTGTACATATAGGCGGTTTAGTCCTAATTCATGTGTTATTTTTTTGTGTATCCATTTAGGGGAATTTTGTTATAATGCAATAAATCATTGGTTTCCAATTGGAGGCTCACTAGTTGTCAGGACATGCTGGGAGTTGGCGAGTCCCAGCTTAGAGACCACCGCTATATTTGCAGATTGATCACTACTCTATGCTTCAAAAAAATGAAGTCCATGTCGATGGCCATATGTGATCCTCTTCTTCGCTATACAATGTTATTTCCTTTCTACTGTTATTTTAAGAGGTGGCTGCCCCCCTGAATTCCATTTTCAGTTCCAGCTGAATTTTCCGGGACCCCTGACCCAGCATTGTGATTTTCTGCAATGACAGGAAGTGGGATAAGTGCTGGCACTTGTAGATCCCCACCTACATTGAGTGCAAGTTCCTGTAATAAAGGACCATTCAGTGTAAGTTTGGATCCAAAGTGAAGGGCCAATTCTTCTCTTCCATAATAATCTCTCACCACCGCCTGTGATGCCGGAGTAATGGCGGATACATAATATCATGGTTACCAATGACGAGTAATACTGATAGCGCCTCACATTTATTCTTTTAGTGCCAAGATGTAATTTTCAGCTCAATGGAAAGAATCGCAAGTCAATCAGGTAACTTCTGGTACAATCTGGGTGAACATTGACAAATATTCGCACCTGTAGTCAGATTATTCTGCAGTCAGATTATTCTGCAGTATTCTGTAGTATTACATGCCAGCCACTGAGATGGGTGGCCTAATATAACACATCATCGGTGGCCAAGTCTTTCTTAGTGACTTTCTGCTTGATCTAATATGGGGGGGGCTCTCTTCACTGGAGAAAGAAAACATGACTCATTTCTTCCTACAACAGCGCCACACCTCTTAACAGGTTGAATTTGGTACTGCAGCTCAGTGCTATTTATTCTGTTTTAATGTAGCTGAGCAGCAAAACCTGTAGAGATGTGGCCCTGGTTATGAAAGAAACCAGCTATATTTTTCTAATCATGTAAACCCCTTTAAGAGAAGTTCCATCCTTAGGCCATGTGCCCATGTACGGCAGATACACTGATGTTTTTCTGCTGTTTTTCTTTATGCATGTTTTTTGCAGGTGTCCTCACCAAAATGTGCAATAGCAATCTATTCTGTAGATTTTATTCTGCTTTTAAATACTTTTTCCCATTTATAAATGCCTTTTTTGGTGCAGACTTGATGCAGCATTTTGAATACTACAGAGACGTTGTGATTCTGCACTTGAAAACACAATTTCAATTTCACACGTTTTCAGGAAAGTTTATAGGAAAAAACGTGGCTCTTAAAGGGGTTTTCCTACAAAGTACTTTTTAATTAATAGGTATTGGACTGAAAACAAGTTCTACAATTGGATGTGTTAAAAAAAAATGTTCCTGTGCTGAGATAATCTTATAAATGTGCCCCTGCTGTGTACTGTGTAATGTCTGTGTCTGGACATGGTCTGATCATATCACAGCTCCTGGGCAGGGGAGGAAGCAAAAGAGTATACAGACAGGACAGCAGGGGATCACAGCTGATTCTTTCTAATAAATAGTAAATCACTGCACTACCTATATAAGGTGGAGAAGAAAGACCATACCTGCAAGGCTATGTAGTAGAAATAATAGATGTATAGTGGTATCTCACCAGAGAGATGTCAGGCTGTGGAGAAAGATGAGTGAGATAAGTATACACCGTGTCAAAGACAGCCCCAGTAAATAGAAATCAATGGCATACCATGTGACATGTAACAGGCTTCCTGTATTGTGGCGTCCTGACGCGGTATCCACCGCTTGTCAGTGAGCTGCGCCTGTGTGAAAAGGCAGCCGGAAGTGTTTTATACAGACACAGTATGGGTCTGAAAGAGCCGCGGCCAATCAGAAAAATATGAGCGCGGCGGAAATGGCGCGATCAGTTGCTAGGTAGATTAGTATCCGGTCATGTGATATTAAGGTGCGTTCCAGATGAGCGGAAGGATGCATTCCACACCAGTAGATGTATTGAAGACCGGAAATACTATGCTAAAGAACTCAGTACAGCACTTATCTACTATATAATCGGCTTATCCCGTCTGTTTGTCCGTCCAGGAAATCCCGCGTCGCTGATTGGTCCGCCCGCGGCCAATCAGCGACGCGGGATTTCAGAACAAGTCGGGAGATAGCAGGGCTGACTCCGCCCATGTGGTCATGTGACTCACCAACTGCCCATGACGTACTGAACATGTTTTGTCAGTCACAGTGTGACGTACTTCTGTCACGTTCAGTGAACACGTTCTGTCAGTCACAGTGTGACGTACTTCTGTCACGTTCAGTGAACACGTTCTGTCAGCCACAGTGTGACGTACTTCTGTCACGTTCAGTGAACACGTTCTGTCAGCCACAGTGTGACGTACTTCTGTCACGTTCAGTGAACACGTTCTGTCAGTCACAGTGTGACGTACTTCTGTCACGTTCAGTGAACACGTTCTGTCAGTCACAGTGTGACGTACTTCTGTCACGTTCAGTGAACACGTTCTGTCAGTCACAGTGTGATGTACTTCTGTCACGTTCAGTGAACACGTTCTGTCAGCCACAGTGTGACGTACGTCTGTCACGTTCAGTGAACACGTTCTGTCAGTCACAGTGTGACGTACTTCTGTCACGTTCAGTGAACACGTTCTGTCAGTCACAGTGTGACGTACTTCTGTCACGTTCAGTGAACACGTTCTGTCAGTCACAGTGTGATGTACTTCTGTCACGTTCAGTGAACACGTTCTGTCAGTCACAGTGTGATGTACTTCTGTCACGTTTAATGAATACGTTCTGTCAGTCACAGTGTGATGTACTTCTGTCACGTTCAGTGAACACGTTCTGTCAGTCACAGTGTGATGTACTTCTGTCACGTTCAGTGAACACGTTCTGTCAGTCACAGTGTGATGTACTTCTGTCACGTTCAGTGAACACGTTCTGTCAGTCACAGTGTGATGTACTTCTGTCACGTTCAGTGAACACGTTCTGTCAGTCACAGTGTGATGTACTTCTGTCACGTTCAGTGAACACGTTCTGTCAGTCACAGTGTGATGTACTTCTGTCACGTTTAATGAATACGTTCTGTCAGTCACAGTGTGATGTACTTCTGTCACGTTCTGTGAACACGTTCTGTCAGTCACAGTGTGATGTACTTCTGTCACGTTTAATGAATACGTTCTGTCAGTCACAGTGTGATGTACTTCTGTCACGT
The DNA here is from genome assembly GCF_046119375.1 of Phyllobates terribilis. Lineage (NCBI taxonomy): Eukaryota > Metazoa > Chordata > Amphibia > Anura > Dendrobatidae > Phyllobates > Phyllobates terribilis. The sequence continues at coordinate 492,348,474 of NW_027362771.1, read as the reverse complement.
TCAGTGAACACGTTCTGTCAGCCACAGTGTGACGTACTTCTGTCACGTTTAATGAATACGTTCTGTCAGTCACAGTGTGACGTACTTCTGTCACGTTTCATTCACCATGGTACGCGGAACAGGAGACCCCTGACTGCAGCCGCAAATAGTCGTGATGTAAGCGGAAGCAAGAGCCGGCTGCAGCCGTGGGAATTACGTGCTGGCTGTGCGTGGTCAGCGATGTTGTCACAAGCAGGATTGACAACATGACGTAATGACAAAATTCATTAGGGGCCCCGGGGGGATACATTGGGGGGTTAATTTAAAAGTAGTGCACAACCCATTTAAACACTGCTTCGCTGCTTAGTCACGCCCGGTCGGCCGCATACATATTCTAGAATACCCGATGCGTTAGAATCGGGCCACCATCTAGCACTTGGATAAGAGGTGAAAATAGAAAGTGGAACAGAATGGGAGAGGGTGGATGGGACGATCCAGGATAATAGGACCAGCAGGGGTAGGATTTGATGATCCACAGGGGAACAATGGGATATTAATGCTGGGTCTAAAAAAGAAAAAAATTATATCAATATCCCTCAAATCATTGCAATATCGGCTGTTAAAGCATGTGAAAGCATAATTGATTACAGTAATGAAAAAACATAAAACTGAATAGCATATTACACTGTGTTCCAAATTATTATGCAAATAATATTTTCTCAGATTTTCCCAAATTACCTATATGAATTGCAGTCATTGTAATTTTCCAGTCAAATAACTATTAGAGTACAATTGAAAGGTTTTTGTACAAACTGCCTATGATAACAGTATATTTTTTCAAAAATAAAACACTCAAACTGCACTAAAAATGCATGTTCCAAATTATTATGCACAGCAGAGTTTTCAAGCTTTTCATTTTAATAAAGAACAAAAAAATGGTCATTTTTGAAATTATAAGCATTAGCAGGTTATTACAAACTGAAATCAAACAGTTTTCAACTCAAAACTTTATTCTAGGTGATGCTACATTTGCACATAGGACCCCTTGTTCGAAAGGAGCTTCTGAACTCTCTCGTCCATTGAATTTGTCAGGTTTTGGATGGTTTCTGCTTCAATTGTTTTGCATGAGGACAGAATACCCTCCCAGAGCTGTTGCTTAGATGTGAACTGCCTCCCGCCATCATAGACACTCCTTTTGATGATGCTCCAGAGGTTCTCAATGGGGTTGAGGTCAGGGGAGCATGGGGGCCACACCATAAGTTTGTCCCCTTTTATGCCCATATCAGCCAGAGATGCCGATGAGTTATGTGCAGCATGAGACGGTGCATTATCATGCATGAAAATGATCTTGCTGCGGAATGCACGGTTCTTCTTCTTGAACCATGGAAGGAAGTGCTGTTTGAGAAACTCAACATACATTATGGAGTTCATCTTTACCCCGTCAGGGATCCTAAAAGGGCCGACAATCTATCTCCCCATGATTCCAGCCCAAAACATTACTCCACCTTCTCCTTGTTAGCGCCGTAGCCGTGTTTGCATGGGTTGTCCATCAACCAGCCATCCTCCACTCCATCCATCTGGACCATCGAGATCATTTCATGCATGATAATGCCCCGTCTCATGCTGCACATAACACATCTGCATCTCTGGCTGCTATGGGCATAAAAGGGGACAAACTTATGGTGTGGCCCCCATGCTCCCCTGACCTCAACCCCATTGAGAACCTCTGGAGCATCATCAAAAGGAGTGTCTATGATGGCGGGAGGCAGTTCACATCTAAGCAACAGCTCTGGGAGTGTATTCTGTCCTCATGCAAAACAATTGAAGCAGAAACCATCCAAAACCTGAGAAATTCAATGGACAAGAGAGTTCAGAAGCTCCTTTCGAACAAGCGGTCCTATGTGCAAATGTAACATCACCTAGAATAAAGTTTTGAGTTGAAAACTGTTTGATTTCAGTTTGTAATAACCTGCTAATGCTTATAATTTCAAAAATGACCATTTTTTTGTTCTTTATTAAAATGAAAAGGTTGAAAACTCTGCTGTGCATAATAATTTGGAACATGCATTTTGAGTGCAGTTTGAGTTTTTTATTTTTTTAAAAATATACTGTTATCATAGGCAGTTTGTACAAAAACCTTTCAATTGTACTCTAATAGTTATTTGACTTGAAAATTACAATGACTGCAATTCATATAGGTAATTTGGGAAAATCTGAGAAAATATTATTTGCATAATAATTTGGAACACAGTGTAATTTCAAATAAGCGACAACAGAACATATTTCCTATTTAAGCCTTTTGGTGCCAAAGTCTGCAATTCATGTATCCAAAAGGCTTCTCTGTATTTGAGGAATCGGACCCGATCCCCTCCCCATCTCAATGGGGGACATGTTCAATCACTTGGAATTTTAATTGTGATATATTGTGACCCAGTGAAATAAAATAGTGAGGAACTGGCAACTGGGTATTTTTACATCTGATTGTGAACTTATGTTTTGAAATCCTTTCTTTCGCGGACTGTGTGGTTTCCCCCACATACAAAAGACCACATAGGCATTTTATAAGATATATCACGTAAGAAGTATCACACGTGGTAAAGTCCTTAATCAAATATTTCTTGCCCGTATATGGGTGAAGTATCCGGTTGCCCCTTTGTACATTGTTGCATTGTCTACATTGTAGACATGGGAAAATCCCATTTTTTTGTGTCTGCAGGATCCTTTGTCTCCGAGTAGATGTGGTACCAAAATCGGCATGCACCAAACTATCTCTAAGGTTAGGAGCTCTTTTAAAGCACAGGAGGAAAGGTTGTGAAAATTCTTTAATATACGGATATGCGGTGCCAGTGTTTACGACTGCAGCGATGTATGATGTAGGAAAAGGGGTGATACGTATGTACGAAGGGGATCCGGTCAGTGACAGGAGGGCGTGTGGAAGTGGTAGGTTTCAACGATTCTTGTAGTACCCTGTCAGGATAACCCCGTTCCTTAAATTTAGACTGCATCTCCTTGAGTCTGATGGCACATAAATCAGGATTTTTGACATTTCGTTGTACTCTCTTAAATTGGGTCCTGGGAATAGATCTGGTCATTGCCGGTGGATGAAGACTGGTGTAGTGTAGCAGACCGTTTCGGTCAGTGGGTTTATGGTAAAGGTCCGTGGATAGGTAACCCCTGTCATCTTTGTTGACTAAAGTGTCTAGGAAATTCATTTGCTTGCTACTGTGTGACATAACAAACCGTAATTCAGGCCAACTGGAATCAAGGGTACCAAAGAAAGATTCTTTCTTTCAGGTAAAACATGTTTAAAAACAGGCAGTGAAATGTTTTACCTCACAGAAAGAATCAGCTGTGATCCCGTGCTGTCCTGTCTGTATACTCTTTTGCTTCCTCTCCTGCCCAGGAGCTGTGGTATGATCAGTTATCGTACTGAAAGAGTGGTAATATATGGTTGCTCATCCAATTGGCCCCAGTGTTGTTCAACACTTTTATAAATGATCTAGATAAGGTAACTGAAGGTAAACTAATCAAATTTGCAGATGATGCAAAGCTAGGAGGGATAGCGAACACTAGAGAAGACCGAGAAAGGATTCTGAAGGATCTAGATAAGCTTGAACAATGGGAAGCAGCTAATAAAATGGTAATTAACAGGGAGAAATGCAAGATTCTACATCTGTTCAAGAAAATCAAAATGACATCTACAGAATGGGAGGAATAGAACTAAGCAACAGCACATGTGAAAAAGACTTGGGTATACTAATAGATCACTGACTGCACACGAGTCAACAGTGTGATGCAGCAGCAAAAAAGGCAAACACAATTCTAGGATGTATTAAGATAAGCATAGAGTCTAGATCTTGTGAAGAAATTATCCTCCTCTACTCCTCCTTGGTCAGACCTCATCTGGAATACTATGTACATTTTAAAAAAGACATCGAAAAACTGAAGCAAGTTCAGAGATGAGCTACCAGGATGGTGGGCGGACTGCAAACTATGTCCTACGAGGAGCAGTTAAAGGATCTTGGAATGTTTAGCTCGTAAAAAAAAGGCTAAGAGGAGACTTAATAGCTGTCTACAAATATCTGAAGGGATGTCACACTATAGAGGGATCATCCTTATTCTCATTTGCACATGGAAACACGAGAAGCAATGGGATGAAACTGAATGGGAGAAGATGCAGATTAGATTTTAGAAAAAACTTTTTGACGGTGAGGGTGATCAATGAGGGGAGCAGGCGGCCACGAGAGGTGGTGAGTTCTCCTTCAATGGACGTCTTCAAACAGAGGCTGGACAGACATCTGTCTGAGATGATTTAGTGAATTCTGCATTGAGAAGGGGCTTGGTCATGATGATCATGGAGGTTTCTTCCAACTTTAACATTCTATGATTCCAGCACGGTTATACACAGCCATTACACAGTACACAGCAGGGGCACATTTATAAGATTATCTCAGCACAGGAACATTTTTTTTAACACATAAAAATGTGGAACTTATTTTTAGTACAACATCTACTGATTAGAATACTTTGTTCATGGGAAAATCCTTTAAATGAATCAGACGCCTTGCCCTCAAACCCGCTCCCTTATCAAGAGCGGCATGAAAAACTCTGGACTTGATGAATTGGGGCCACCTTGTTAGAGCTATATGGGACATGGTCTAAAGGTGCGTTCACATGAGTGTATAAAAAAATCACCGGAATTCTAGAAAAAGATGATTTTTCATCTGTACTGCTATCCATATAGCACTTGTATGGCATCTGTTTTTATAACATCAGTTAATAACATTTACAAGAGCTAATACTGTTTCATTGATAATAATTGCAGTGTATCAGTAAAAATCATTTGGTCATTGAATAACATTGTTCTGAGTGCTATCCGTATGAGCCCTTGTTCTGAGTGCTATCCGTATGAGCCCTTGGACGGTTGTGTGAATAAGGGCTAATGCTGACCTGGGTTTTTTTCACGTACGAGAAAAACTGGCCAAGTTTCATCAAAGTGTCATCAGATTTTGATCAGAGTTTGGTGGTATTCGTAGTTTCATCAGTTTTTTTCACTGATGAGAAAATAAAAGAAAGTTTCTCCATCTTCTCCTATCTATCAGTCAGTGAAAAACAGACAGCACAGAGATGGCATTTGAGTGCTATCAATTTTGTTCACTGACCCATAGACTTGCATTGCCGACACTTAGTCCAAGGAAAAAATCTGACATGTGAACAGCCGCATAGACTGTCAAAGATACAAATGCTATCCGTGAAAAAAAAAGGGTAGCACTTGCATATGAAAAACTGACGTGTGAATAAGTCCTAAGGGCAAGTGCAGACGACCATATTTTTAGTCCGAGTGTGATCAGAGAAAACATAGCATTGTACTCAGACCAATGTTAGTTTATGGGGCTGTACACGTCTGATTTTTTCCTCTGACAGAGAGGAATGCCTGAGTTTGATCCGATAGTCAATGAGTTTGTGAAAGCCATCGGACTGCACTCGGATGACATCTGATCTGATCGGATGACTGCACTCAGATGACATCTGAGTGCAGTCCAATTTCTGCGCACTGACACAATGGAGAAGATGGAGAATTTTTTTTTCCATCTCCTCCTCATTCCAAAGAATTGGATCGCACTATGCTGACACTGATCAGAGTTTGATCAATGTGTCCTTTGGATAATCAGCCCCATTTTCTCAGATGAGAGAATACATGGTATCCTGCACCTGCCCTTAGGTCTCGCTCACACGACTATATAACACGACTGAGTGCTATGGGGCAGTGCAGATCTACGTTTTTTTTTCATATTGATTAGAAAACAATGACAGCATGCTGCGATTTTCTCCGCTATTCGGATCACGCTCAACCATACAAGTCTATGGGTGCGTGTGAAAGATCGGACTGCACTCGGATGTCATCTGATTGCAGTCTGATTACCACAGACACAGAGACAGTTGGGAAGATGGAGAAATTGAGTTCATCATGTTCTCCACACCTGTGCTTCAATTCTCTCGGGCGAGAGAATCAGATCACACTAAGATGATAGCGTTACTGGACTAGTGCGACAATGTTAATCTCTTAGTGATAAATCCTTCACAGTTAGTAAACAGCAGTATGCACTTGGACAAGTGACACATCCCTGAATTCTGTGTTTCAGCCCCTATCTCCTACTGTCTTCAGATTACACGGCAAAAAGCTGCTGACATATTCCCTTTAAAGACAAAACCATGTTCAGACAGACATGTAATTAATGGACAGCCTTAATCTGCAATTGCTCTCCGCTCTTGCAAATATACGGGGATCCAGATTAGTCAACTTCTTTTAGGGTTCGCTCACACTAGCCTATAAATCAGACAAGTGCAATCCGATAAAAAAATCGGATTGCACTCGGACCAATGTTATTCAGTGAGGCAGTGCAGATCTGTGTATTTTTTCTCGGCTGTTTTCAGCATGCTGCAATTTCACTCCAAAACTGACAGTGCTAGAAAAAAATGGCATGCCATACGGACGACCATCAGTACAGCATCCGATCTTTACGGATACATTACAGTTCTGTAGCACAGGAAACTCATAGAATCATAGAATGGTAGAGTTGGAAGGGACCTCCTGGGTCATCTGGTCCAACCCCCTGCTCAAAGCAGGATTCACTAGATCATCTCAGACAGATGTCTGTCCAGCCTCTGTTTGAAGACGTCCATTGAAGGGGAACTCACCACCTCTCGTGGCAGCCTGTTCCACTCATTAATCACCCTAACTGTCAAAAAGTTTTTTCTAATATCTAATCTGTGTCTCCTCCCATTTAGTTTCATCCCATTGCTTCTAGTCTTTCCTTGTGCAAATGAGAATAAAGATGATCCTTCTACAATGTGACAGCCCTTGACATATTTGTAGACAGCTATTAAGTCTCCTCTCAGTCTTCTTTTTTGCAAGCTAAACATTCCCAAATCCTGCAACCGTTCCTCATAGGACATGGTTTGCAGACCAGTCACCATTCTGGTCGCTCTTCTCTGAACTTGCTCCAGTTTGTCGATGTCTTTTTTAAAATGTGGTGCCCAAAACTGTACACAGTATTCCAGATGAGGTCTGACCAAAGAGGAGTAAAGACCGATAATGACTTCACGTGATCTAGACTGTATGCTTCTGTTAATACATCCCAGAATTGTATTTGCCTTTTTTGCTGCTGCATCACACTGTTGACTCATGTTCAGTCTATGATCTATTAGTATACCTAAGTCTTTTTCACATGTACTGTTGCTCAGCTCTATTCCTCCCATTCTGTATATGCTTTTTTCATTTTTATTGCCCAGATGTTGTACTTTGCATTTTTCCCTGTTAAAAACCATTCTGTTTTTAATTGTAATGGTTCTGTAAAAGATTAATAGCTGCTGAGTGAAAAACGGATTGTATACAGATGACAAGTGAGAAAAATATCGTCCTACTGTCCTGGATGAGAATGGAATCAATTATTTAAACCCTATTGTGAGCAAATCCTTAAGAAAATGCCGAAATAGGAACTCCTATTTATAGTGCTATTACTAAAAATGCCCCTTGTAGCTGTTGGAATAGTAACCTTACAAAACTTGTATTTTTCAGACATGCATGCATAAACCGGTACAAGAAAACGATTGAAAGAGAACATACACTTTTTAAAAATAGCCAAACCTGCATTTTTGGGGGACTGGCTGACAATCCAATGTGTATGACATGTTCAGCCTATGTCTGCTTGGTTCATGTTGGGGAAAGATGCCGAACTATGCGTATGGGTGCGGTCAGATAGGAATAGTGTTCGGATTAATGAATGTTTGACCCCCAATTATTGGAACTATAACGTTCTCTTATTGCAGGGATGTCAAACTCAAACACACAGAGGGCCAAAATGAAAAACTTGGACAAAGTCGCGGGCCAACTAGTATACAGAATAATGGGCCACACATAGTCCTCCATACAGAATAATGGCCCCATATAGTCCTCCATAAAGAATAATGGGCCCACATAGTCCTACATACACTATAATAACCCCACATAGCCTCCATACAGAATAATGACCCCACATAGTCCTCCATACAGAATAATGAGCCCCACATAGTCCTCCGTACAGAATAATGGGCCCCACATAGTCCTCCGTACAGAATAATGGCCCCACATAGTCCTACATACAGAATAACAGGCCCCACATAGTTCTCCATGCAGTATAATGGCCCCACATAGTCCTCCATACAGAATAAGGGCCCCACATAGTCCTCCATACAGAATAATGAGCCCCACATAGTCCTCCGTACAGAATAATGGGCCCATGTAGTCCTCCATACAAAATAATGGGCCCCACATAGTCCTCCATTCAGAATAATGGGCCCTACATAGTCCTCCATACAGAATAAGGGCCCCACATAGTCCTCCATACAGAATAATGGGCCCCACATAGTCCTCCATACAGAATAATGGCCCCATATAGTCCTCCATAAAGAATAATGGGCCCACATAGTCCTACATACACTATAATAACCCCACATAGCCTCCATACAGAATAATGATCCCACATAGTCCTCCATACAGAATAATGAGCCCCACATAGTCCTTCGTACAGAATAATGGGCCCCACATAGTCCTCCATACAGAATAATGGCCCCACATAGTCCTCCATACAGAATAACAGGCCCCACATAGTTCTCCATGCGGTATAATGGCCCCACATAGTCCTCCATACAGAATAAGGGCCCCACATACTCCTCCATACAGAATAATGAGCCCCACATAGTCCTCCGTACAGAATAATGGGCCCATGTAGTCCTCCATACAAAATAATGGGCCCCACATAGTCCTCCATTCAGAATAATGGGCCCCACATAGTCTTCCATACAGAATAAGGGCCCCACATAGTCCTCCATACAGAATAATGGGCCCCACATAATCCTACATAAACTATAATAACCCCACATAGCCTCCATACAGAATAATGGCCCCACATAGTCCTCCATACAGAATAATGAGCCCCACGTAGTCCTCTGTACAGAATAATGGGCCCCACGTACTCCTCCATACAAAATAATGGGCCTCACATAGTCCTCCATTCAGAATAATGGGCCCCACATAGTCATCCATACAGAATAAGGGCCCCACATAGTCCTCCATACAGAATAATGGGCCCCACATAGTCCTCCATACAGAATAATGGGTCCACATAGTCCTACATACACTATAATAACCCCACATAGCGTCCATACAGAATAATGGCCCCACATAGTCCTCCATACAGAATAATGAGCCCCACATAGTCCTCCGTACTGAATAATGGACCCATGTAGTCCTCCATACAAAATAATGGGCCCCACATAGTCCTCCATTCAGAATAATGGGCCCCACATAGTCCTCCATACAGAATAAGGGCCCCACATAGTCCTCCATACAGAATAAGGGCCCCACATAGTCCTCCATACAGAATAATGAGCCCCACATAGTCCTCCGTACAGAATAATGGGCCCACGTAGTCCTCCATACAAAATAATGGGCTCCACATAGTCCTCCATTCAGAATAATGGGCCCCACATAGTCCTCCATACAGAATAAGGGCCCCACATAGTCCTCCATACAGAATAATAGGCCCCACATAGTCCTCCATATTGAATAATGGGCCCCACATAGTTCTCCATACAGAATAATGGGCCCCACATAGTCCTCCATACAGAATAATGGGCCGCACATAGTCCTCCATACAGAATAATGGGCCGCACATAGTCCTCCATACAGAATAATGGGCCCCACATAGTCCTCCATACAGAATAATGGGCCCCACATAGTCCTCCATACAGTATAATGGGCTGCACATAGTCCTCCATACAGTATAATGGGCTGCACATAGTCCTCCATACAGAATAGTGGGCCTCACATAGTCCTCCATTCAGAATAATGGGCCCCACATAGTCCTCCATACAGAATAATGGGCCCCACATAGTCCTCCATACAGAATAATGGCCCCACATAGTCCTTCATACAGAATAATGGCCCCACATAGTCCTCCATACAGAATAATGAGCCCCACATAGTCCTCCGTACTGAATAATGGGCCCACGTAGTCCTCCATACAAAATAATGGGCCCCACATAGTCCTCCATTCAGAATAATGGGCCCCACATAGTCCTCCATACAGAATAAGGGCCCCACATAGTCCTCCATACAGAATAAGGGCCCCACATAGTCCTCCATACAGAATAATGAGCCCCACATAGTCCTCCGTACAGAATAATGGGCCCACGTAGTCCTCCATACAAAATAATGGGCTCCACATAGTCCTCCATTCAGAATAATGGGCCCCACATAGTCCTCCATACAGAATAAGGGCCCCACATAGTCCTCCATACAGAATAATAGGCCCCACATAGTCCTCCATACTGAATAATGGGCCCCACATAGTTCTCCATACAGAATAATGGGCCTCACATAGTCCTCCATACAGAATAATGGGCCGCACATAGTCCTCCATACAGAATAATGGGCCCCACATAGTCCTCCATACAGAATAATGGGCCCCACATAATCCTCCATACAGTATAATGGGCTGCACATAGTCCTCCATACAGTATAATGGGCTGCACATAGTCCTCCATACAGTATAATGGGCTGCACATAGTCCTCCATACAGAATAGTGGGCCTCACATAGTCCTCCATTCAGAATAATGGGCCCCACATAGTCCTCCATACAGAATAATGGGCCCCACATAGTCCTCCATACAGAATAGTGGGCATCACATAGTCCTCCATTCAGAATAATGGGCCCCACATAGTCCTCCATACAGAATAATGGGCCCCACATAGTCCTCCATACAGAATAATGGCCCCACATAGTCCTTCATACAGAATAATGGCCCCACATAGTCCTCCATACAGAATAATGGGCCCCACATAGTCCTCCATACAGAATAATGGGCACCACATAGTTCCTCGTACAGAATAATGGGCCCCACATAGTCCTCCATACAGTATAATGGCCCCACATAGTCCTTCATACAGAATAATGGCCCCACATAGTCATCCATACAGAATAATAGGCCCCACATAGTCCTCCATACAGAATAAAGGGCCCCACATAGTCCTCCATACAGAATAATGGCCCCATATAGTCCTCCATACAGAATAATGGGCCCCACATAGTCCTCCATACAGAATAATGGCCCCACATAGTCCTTCATACAGAATAATGGGCCCCACATAGTCCTCCATATAGAATAATGGCCCCACATAGTTCCTCATACAGAATAATGGGCCCCACATAGTCCTCCATACAGTATAATGGCCCCACATAGTCCTTCATACAGAATAATGGCCCCACATAGTTCTCCATACATAATAATGGGCCTCCCATAGTCCCCCATACAGAATAATGGGCCCCACATAGTCCTCCATACAGAATAATAGGCCCCACATAGTTCCTCATACAGAATAATGGGCCCCACATAGTCCTCCATACAGTATAATGGCCCCACATAGTCCTTCATACAGAATAATGGGCCCCACATAGTCCTCCATACAGAATAATGGGTCCCACATAGTCCTCCATACAGTATAATGGGTCCCACATAGTCCTCCATACAGTATAATGGCCCCACACAGTCCTCCATACAGAATAGTGGGCCTCACATAGTCCTCCATACAGAATAATGGGCTTCACATAGTCCTCCATACAGTATAATGGGCCCCACATAGTCCTCCATACAGTATAATGGCCCCACATAGTCCTTCATACAGAATAATGGGCCCCACATAGTCCTCCATACAGAATAATGGGTCCCACATAGTCCTCCATACAGTATAATGGCCCCACACAGTCCTCCATACAGAATAGTGGGCCTCACATAGTCCTCCATACAGAATAATGGGCCCCACATAGTCCTCCATACAGTATAATGGGCCCCACATAGTCCTCCATACAGAATAATGGGCCCCACATAGTCCTCCATACAGAATAATGGGTCCCACATAGTCCTCCATACAGAATAATGGGTCCCACATAGTCCTCCATACAGTATAATGGGTCCCACATAGTCCTCCATACAGAATAATGGGTCCCACATAGTCCTCCATACAGTATAATGGGCCCCACATAGTCCTCCTTACAGTATAATAGGCCCCATATAGGGGTGGTAGTTCTGGTGTTGCGGTCCAAATAAAACCACCCTGAGGGCCAGATTTCGCCCACGGGCCAGAGTTTGACATGTATGTCTTGTTGTGAAAGAATGGCCATTTTATCAGGAGACGCTATGTCTGCAATGCCTTAGTATATAATTAAAGTCTCTGTAACATTGTAGCTATTCTACGTTTGAGTAAATATGTTGCATTGTTGAAAATAGTAAAAAAAGACTGTAATGTGATTATATAATATGAATGGAAATGAGGCGCCGGTCTGGGAATTACATACAGACTGAGCTGCTCTGAGCTATGTGTGACTTGTGGGGTAGCGTACGATGTTCCTTATGAAGCACATGTGGCTGTTGGCTGTGCAGACCCCGTCTCAGTCCAGTCCTTTGTACTTTAGCTAAGAGTCAGGAGCCAAATACTCAGTGCTCCAGCGCTGCCCATCCCCCAGACACGGAGGCTACATATAGTCTTATATGCTCTGTATATCTAGACATAGGTTATTATTAAGGTTCTAAACTAGGTGTTAAGTGACTTGTCACAGGGGACCCTTTACTGCAAATTATGGCAAAAAAAACATCGGAGAACTGATCAGATCTGGTTGAATCAAAGTTTTCAGGTTAAAAGTAAACACAAGTTCATCTGGAAACCGGAGCTGTCAGAGGAAACCCATGGAGAACATAAGAACGTCTTGCAGATGTTGTTCCCAGAACCTCAGCGCTGTAGAGCAGCAGTGCTTACCACTGAGCCACCCTGCTGCCCACCAAAATCAGTATTTTATTGCCAGGTTTACACATTAGGTTGAGTAGTCAGGACTGTAATTGCTACTTGATGACCTCCTGTGACTTAGATGTGAGGACTACACTGGGATCCTATATATAAAACCGTCTGGTATTATATTTATCTAAGAAAATGGCTCATGCCCAGTGATTTCTGCATAGAAAATGCCAGCTACATTCAGAGTATTATAATACAAAACTAAAAGTATGGGATGCCGGTCACCAGCCAACATCTAAGTATAGATGTGTGGATCTAGACAACATATTTGGCAATAATAACCAGCTCCTAAATCTTGGGCTTTGATGTCTTACTATGACTTACCGTAATATTACACTGTATATGGAGTTAATCTTTTTCTTTCTTTATGTTCCCACAGGATCCTCAGCAATAATAAGATCACCATATTGAGGAATGGCTCGTTTTATGGACTTCTGGACCTGGAGAGGCTGTAAGTGTTGTTGCCTTGAAATCTCATAAATGTCATTTAGGGTCAGCAAGACATAAACCAGCGGGACACAGATTTTCCTCACTGGGTAGTTACTTTGGAGTTAGTATACATAGATGTGCATGGGTATTCATGTCCAAACAGCTTAGTATTATGTTACAGGGTTGAAAATGTGTTGGAGATGTATAGAAATGTCATAAGTAATAGTGATACGTGTACAGTGAAACCAGTACAAGAGGCCACCTCCTTAGGAAGATCATCTCCTTATCCAGAACGGATTTCCAATATGTGTAATATGCATCTTGTCCATCTTCTTTGAGAAGACCACCCCTGGAAGACCACTTTTCAATGCAATGTTGGATGATCAGCTGGTTAAATTGCAGACTATTTTTATTTTATTTTGTGAACTGTGTTGTTATTTCAGTTAATACTTGGTGGCATGGTGATAAGTTGTGGCTACTGACCATATATACACTGCTCGATCCAAGAGATGGACAGATAGATATAGGGACAACAGATAGATAGGAAGGCAGATAGATAGATAGATATAGATAGATAGATAGATAGATAGAGGGATAGATAGATAGATAGATACATAGACGGATAGATACTGTAGATAGATAGATGGATAGATAGATAGATAGAGGGATAGATACATAGACGGATAGATAGATAGATAGATAGATAGATAGATAGATAGAGGGATAGATAGATATAGATTGAGCTAGTAGATTTGCAGGACCCTGGTTGAGTGGCCACATCAGCAGTCCATGATCAGAGCCCTGTGAACCTTCTCCTACCTGTAACCACAGCTCCTCTTCGGATTAGTAGATGTGACGCCAAAGACACAATGCTAACTCCATGTAATTTGGGTGCAAGCCTCTCAGTTTGTTAGATCAAAAATAGAACTATCTGGTCCTATAGGCAAAAATAAAGGATTTATTTCTTGCCCAATGAATTCCATGCCCATTCGTCTCCCACACCGATCCTTTCTAAGTAGGTAGATAAATAGACTGAAAGATATAGATAGATTTTTACTCGACAACTCTTCTGATTAGTAGGTGCGACTCCAAAAATAGTGATGGATAGATGATAGATGATAGATAGATAGAAAGACAGATGAGAGAGACTGAAATAGTTGCATCTCACAAAATTAGAATATCATCAAAAAGTTTATTTATTTCAGTTCTTCAATACAAAAAGTGAAACTCATATTATATAGAGTCATTACACACAGAGTGATCTATTTCAAGTGTTTATTTCTGTTAATGTTAATGATTATGGCTTACAGCCAAGGAAAACACAAAAGTCATTATCTCTGTAAATTAGAAAACTTTATAACAACAGCTTGAAAAATGTTTTTAAAATCCGAAATGTCTACTGAAATGTATGTTCAGTAAATGCACGCAATACTTGGTCGGGGATCCTTTTGCATCAATTACTGCATCAATGCGGCGTGGCATGGAGGCGATCAGCCTGTGGCACTGCTGAGGTGTTATGGAAGCCCAGGTTGCTTTGATAGCAGCCTTCAGCTCGTCTGCATTGTTGGGTCTGGTGTCTCTCATCTTCCTCTTGACAAGGTCAGGCGAGTTTGCTGGCCAATCAAGCACAGTGATACTGTTGTTTGTAAACCAGGTATTGGTACTTTTGGCAGTGTGGACAGGTGCCAAGTCCTGCTGGAGAACGAAATTTCCATCTCCAAAAAGCTTGTCGGCAGAGGGAAGCATGAAGTGCTCTAAAATATCCTGGTAGACGGCTGCGCTGACTTTGGTCTTGATAAAACACAGTGGACCTACACCAGCAGATGACATGGCTCCCCAAACCATCACTGATTGTGGAAACTTCACACTAGAGCTCAAGCAGCTTGGATTGTGCCCTCTCCACTCTTCCTCCAGACTCTGGGATCTTGATTTCCAAATGAAATGCAAAATTTACTTTGCATTTACTTAGTGTCAATGACTGCCTTCTGGACATCTGTCAAGTCATCAGTCTTCCCCATGATTGTGGAGCCTACTGAAACAGACTAAGGGACCTTTTTAAATGCTTAGGAAGCCTTAGCAGGTGTTTTTTGTTAATTATTTCAATGTGGGTCCCATTATTCTGTATGGAGGACTATATGGGGCCCATTATACTGTATACTGGTTGGTCCGCGACTTTGTCAAAGTTTTTCATTTTGGCTCTCTGTGTGTTTGAGTTTGACATCCCGGTTCTAGGACCATGGAGAAAGCATTATAATTGATGGAAAGATCAGGCTGGACATTAGGACTTGCAAAAAGGGCGAGTAATAAACTTGACGTCTTGCCAGTATTTATACCACTGTGTGCACTATGCAGAAACAGTTCCAAAAATTTGTAGAAGCCATAAATCTCCCTTCATCTACAAACAACATGACTGTCTGCGTCACTTAGAATACCCTCATTTTTCTCTGACTCCTTTGGTCTTATTAATAGGAATGTTGGTCCAGGATTGTAAATGCTGATTGCTGTCTTGAAATGCGGATTATTCCAAAATGCGCCCTTTTAACGCTTCCTTCGAGGGGTAGCCCTTGTTAACACTGAACTTATTCATTCTCCCTGTAAATGTGGCTTCCCATGGTGAGCCTGAGAACGTGATGGAGGACCTGCATGATGTTGCACAGAATTCTGGAATCTCCACACACGGAGTTAATTGTTAGTATCATCAGTGACTGCACTGTGCTGCCTGCTGGGTCACCAGAACAGAGCCCTCTTATCTGCCAGCAATAGGAATCTTTATAGCCAGCTGCCTGTAATGAGCCTAAGATTTATAGCAGAGCTGCGGGTTACATGTATTTATGCAGAAATTGGGGAAAGCAGAAGGCTTATTTTGTCCCTCAGACCCAGAGGGAGCGCGGTTATAGGTTCCAGCTGCGAGATCAGGGGGCGGGAAGGGTAATTTTGTTTGATGTATGAAGTGACGTGTCTAAGGGGTAGCATGCCAACAGTCCTGCACAGCCGGGATCACACAGGGCTCTATTAAGCTGCAGTCCTTCAGTGGCTCCAAAATTTTTTGTTGATCTAAATTTGTGTCAGAAAATATTGACTACCTTTGCAAAGAGTTTAAAAGAAGTGTTCATGTTTCCAATGGTCACTGTACTTCGAGAAAGCTTCATCTCATTTGATAGATAATGTGATAAATAAGCAATCTGCACATCACTTTATTAAAAAATGGTTTTATCTTGCCTCTAAAAAATCACTCCAACGAACTGACTACTAAGTGTCTCCCTTCTGTAGAATTTGCTGTTCACTGCCTGTTGTAAAGCGTAATCCATCCCTAGTGGAGATAGATCTTCGCTTCTCTGCTCCTGCTCTCCTGTCTGACAAACTAATTTCAGGCATAACAGAGAATAGGGCTTTCAGTTCAGGGTAGGCAATGGCACAATGACAGGTGTAATGCATACTGGGACTTGAGATAAAGGAAGTTTCAGCACTTTTAGAATGCTGATAAAAGGGAAAGAAAAGAGTGGATGGCAAGTTAGAGAGCATGAGAGTCAAGACAGTTTCTGGACATGGAATCATAGAATGTTACAGTTGGAGGGGACCTCCGGGGTCATCGTGTCCAACGCCCTGCTCAATGCAGGATTCATTAAATCATCTCAGACAGATGTCTGTCCAGCCTCTGTTTGAAAACTTCCATTGAAGGAGAACTCACCATTTCTCGTGGCAGCCACGCTTAGGAAGTCTCCTCAAGGCTCCTCTCTGCCCTCAGGCCATCTGCTTAGCATTCGTCTCTGCCCTCAGGCCGTCTCCTTAACGTTCGTCTCTGCCCTCATGCCGTGTTTTCGGCAGTCCTCTGTGCCCTCAAGCCATCGCCTCAGCGTTCCTCTCTGCCCTCAGGCTGTTTCCTGACCGTTTCTCTCTGCCCTCAGGCCATCTCTTTGGCGTTCCTCTCTGTCTTCAGACAGTCTCCTCACCGTTTCTCTCTGCCCTTAGGCCATTCCTCAGCAATCCTCTCTTTCCTCAGGCCGTCTCTTCAACGTTTTTCTCTGCCCTCAGGCCATCTGCTTAGAATTCGTCTCTGCCCTCAGGCCGTCTCCTTAAAATTCGTCTCTGCCCTCTGACCATCTCCTTAACGTTCGTCTCTGCCCTCATGCCGTGTTTTCGGCGCTCCTCTGTGCCCTCAGGCCATCGCTTCAGCGTTCCTCTCTGCTCTCAGGCTGTTTCTTGACCGTGTCTCTCTGCCCTCAGGCCATCTCTTTGGCGTTCCTCTCTGTCTTCAGACCGTCTCCTGACCGTTTCTCTGCTCTTAGGCCATTTCCTCAGCAATCCTCTCTTTCCTCAGGCCGTCTCCTTAGCGTTTTTCTCTGCCCTCAGGCCATCTCCTTAGCATTCGTCTCTGCCTTCAGGCCGTCTCCTCAGCATTTTTCTCTGCCCTCAGGCCATCTCCTTAGCATTCGTCTCTGCCTTCAGGCTGTCTCCTCAGCGTTTTTCTCTGCCCTCAGGCCATCTCCTTAGCATTCGTCTCTGCCTTCAGGCCATCTCCTCAGCGTTTTTCTCTGCCCTCAGGCCATCTCCTTAGCATTCGTCTCCGCCCTCAGGCCGTCTCCTCAGCATTCCTCTCTGCCCTCAGGCCATTTCCTGACCGTTTCTCACTGTCTCCCCAGCACTACTCTTTGCTCTCCGACCAGGACACTTCACAATTTTGAAAATCACAATGTGCCCTAAACAAAGGGCAGAGAAAAAAGCATCTTAAAATGAGTTGTTTTAATAGTTAGCTCTCAAAAGCGGTTTTCAAGTTTCTGTACATCATCAGACCTGGACATTGGATGGGAGTTCCACAAATTGATCAGCTTGTGTCTATTGCTGAGCGTTCTGTATTCTCAGGGGAGAGCAGAACAAGAACACTGCGACTCCTCATACTTGGGGTGAAGATGTTAGGTCAAACTGGTCATGTGTATGGCTCTGCGTAGTGTGAGCTCCGCAGGTCACTGACGTGCTCATATTATGCAGTGCTGCACTAATTAGTTGTCAGAAGGCGTTGTGTCAGTGAGGGACATTTAGCAGACCACCCCTGACAGAGTGGCAGAGACCTAAATCTGGGACGGCCTGCTGTATCTGAGATGGTTGGAACCTATGGATTTATTTTTTGTTCATTCATTCATAGTATTGACAACCATAACTTTTTCATTTTTTTCTAAGCATCATTATATGAGACCTTGCTTCTTTGCTAGATGAGCTGTAGTTTGTTTAAGTGGCAATTTGCCAAACAAGTATATAAGCATTGCATAAGTACATTAAGAAAAGTGATAATTGTTATTTTAATTTAGTAATTTTATCAGACAAAAAAATCTGACGTGTATTTTACCCTTTATTGATAGGCATATAGCGATGTATTGGTATATAGAGATGTACAGGTAAATATGGATGTATCTCTATGTACAAGCACAATGTGCCTGTAAAGAAGAAGAGTACCATTGACATACTCTAGCAGAAAAAATTCTCCTATCCTTGGCAGCGTAGCCAGTGCCAAGCCAATCTAGAGGTTGTGAGTTTGAATCCGGGTGGAGACCACATTTCAGGGAAAGTGAAGAATTATTTAATTAAATGTATGTATGAGCACAGACAGATGTCAAGGCCTCTTCCCCAAAGTCCTATGTCGGAGGGGAAGGAACTGAACAATCAAAGCAGCGTCCTCGGTAACAGACATGCAGTGAGCCTACATGACCAGGAGACATGGAAACATTGGTGTTCTGCCGCACCCTTATAGCTACTGTAGTCTACTGGTCCTGAGGACATAGATTTGAAGATGAGACATAACCCTGACCTTCGAGGACAACAGGACATCTCCCCAATTCAAGACTATCCCATTGGATCTGGGACCATTGGGAAGTAAGGGAAACCACACAGTTACATACACAGGTATACTGCCAAGAATTCAGATTATGAGTCCCAATGGGGACAGTGATTGATGTGTATAATGCCATTCTAAGTACAGCAGTGCAGAATAAACGGTCTATAAGCCTCCTTAGGCTATGTTCACACATCATGTTTTTTTCAGCGTTTTTTGATACGTTTTTTATGCAAATTTTCAGCTGTGTTTTACAGTACCAGCAAAGTCTATGAGATTCCTGAAATCTCATGCACACATCATGGTTTTTTTTTGTTTAGGATTTTGTGCTTTGCACGTTTTGTTGCAAAATAGATCATGTCACTTCTTTCAGCGTTTTTTCACCCATTGAATATAATGGATGATGAAAAAAAAACGCTGAAAAAACGCACTAAAAACGTAGGTGTCAGGTTTTTCAGCGGTTTTTGTGCCAAAACCAGAATGAGATTTTTTTTTTTTCCACTGAACTTTATGTACATGCATAAAAGAGACAAAAGGACAGTGAAAAAACGCACCAAAAAACAAGCAAAAAAGCAAGAAAAATCCTGAAAAACCTCCTGGCAAGAGATCAGGTTTTGCTGCAGAAAAAAAACACTGAACAAACTAAGATGTGTGAACATAGCCTTACTGTGGCATGTAAAACATGTCACTCTCCATAAGGATACATTTTCCCCTTTAGGCGCTGTAAAAGAAACATTCATAAATATGTAATAAATCCTCTAACATGTCTCAATGATATGCCATAAAATTACTTTTGAATGGATCCTTCTCATCCAGTCCACATAATTGACTTTTGTGCCATTTACTAATTGTACAGACATTTGTGGCAAGAATTATTAACTTTTATTTATTTTTACAGCTTATAATGGTTACAGTGTTTTTTTTCTCAAAGACGTCTGGTGAGCACATTGTGCACTGTACTGGTCCTTACGCAACGCTCCTTGGGCTTATGACAGGAAAGGGGTTAAGATGTAGCAGCCAGACTCGTTGTCTTCTTCTCACCAGGACCTCATTATTTCCTAAGTGGCACCAGATCCTTAGGTACCACTAGAACGGGGCTTGGCAAGGGTTAAGTGGAGGCGTTTAATTTAGAAACTGTGAAACCTCAATAAAGAAGAGAAGACAAGCACGCTACTGGCGCAGCCAGCACCAACCCGAGGCCTGTCGTCGGCGTGCTACCGTATTCTCTAATACACAGCATGCAGTCAGCTTGATGGTATGGAAACTGCCTGGAAGTCATCCCAGAGACTCCAATATCATTAAAACCACTTGTGAGGGGAGACTCAGGCCTGAGGCACTGGGAGCGTGCATGTTACCATCTTATTTTTAAGGATTTATTGGGATCCGCTTTGTGGTCAAGGACATCTGTGGTGAAGAGGTCAAAGACATTAGTGTCGTTGGCCCATGATGCCCTTCCCAAGCTATAGACTATATAGAGGAATGGAGCCAGGATTATCTGAATTTTAGGACTTCTAAGCTATAAATATAAATTGGTTTCGGGTTTAGCTTCTTTTCATTCCAGCTCTTAACCCTTTTTACTGTCATCTTGTAATCTTACAAGTCTGCTTTACAGATGTAGCAGTCTTCATTTCCACCCAATGCTTGGAGATCATCTGGAGATTTCACAATCTCAGTTTTGCTTTATTATCTATATGTTTTTATGTACAGTACAGACCAAAAGTTTGGACACACCTTTTCATTTAAAGATTTTTCTGTATTTTCACGACTATGAAAATTGTACATTCACACTGAAGGCATCAAAACTATGAATTAACACATGTGGAATTATATACTTAACAAAAAAGTGTGAAACAACTGAAAATATGTCTTATATTCTAGGTTCTTCAAAGTAGCCACCTTTTGCTTTGATGACTGCTTTGCACACTCTTGGCATTCTCTTGATGAGCTTCATTTATATAGCGCCATTAATTCCACAGCACTTTACAGACATTATCGGCACTGTCCCCATTGGGGCTCACAATCTTTATTCAGGTCTTTTTCCTTTTTTGCACCTTTCTAGTGAAAAAAAAAGTCGTAATGATCAGTTAAAATGATGCACACAATTCTAATTTTTGTGCAAAAACTTCTGGTGTACAAAAAAATCAATTTATGTCAGGCGGGGGACTTATTGGAGTACAATTGGCCACAAACATGTGTATTACAAAAACCACTCCGACAAAGGCGAACAGACAAAAAGCTGACAAGTAGAAAACAGGCTTCAAAAGAGGCACAACTTGCAGGAATGTGTACTTGCTGTACTTATCCCAGAAGTCTCCCTTATATAGTGTTGTCTCTCAGACTTTTCCTGCCAGATCGCTAGTGATAATGTCCCTACCACCAGTTTCCTGACCTTGCTGCCAATCAGAGTCTGTGGCAGACTGATGAATGGCGATTGTGATGTCATCATTAGCGGACTGTCAGAAGCAACACTTGAATGGGGGTGGATTTACGGGCCGAGTATACCTTCTTTTCTTCTAATGGCTTCCCCCTGTCAATTTTTTTTTTTAAAAACTGAGTTTTAGAGAAATCCAGAGTTTAAGTTTAACCGCTTCATGACATATGACGTACATGTACGTCATATGTTGTGTCACTGCCTTTGATGCAGGCTCACATGCCGAGCCCGCATATTTCAGAGCCGATGATGGCTGATTTAATTTGCCATCATGTGCTTTTAAAATCCACGGTAGACAGCGGGATTTAACATGCTATGGCAGGGGATGTGTCATGCCACGGGCCATTGGATTGGTGCACCCGTGATGTGATTTCGGGGCTCCGATGAGTTGCCATGACAACTGGAGCTTTTAGCCAGCTGAAGCCCTGCTATGTATAGCACAAACTATCAGACGATTGTTGCTTCAAGTCCCCTAAGGGGACTATTAAATACAGTAAAAAGTTAAATAAAACGTTTTTCAAAACATGAAAATAATAATAAAACACAAAAGATCAAGTCATGCCGCTTTTGCAGCATTAAAAATAAAACAAAAAATACACAATATTTGGTATTTCTGCATTCGTAAAAGTCCTGTCTATCAAAATATAAAATAAATTATTCTGATTGGTAAATGGCTTAACGAGAAAAAAAAAAATTAAAACGACAGAATTATGTTTTGTTGGCAGCCGCAATAAAATACAATAAGATGTGACCAAAACATTATATCTAAGGAAAAATATCTGTAAAAATGTCAGCTGAGGGTGAGAAAAATTTGCCATTTGCACTACATCAAAGGTCATTTTTAATTAAAAAAAAAATAAAATTAAAATTGCACTTTTTTTGCAGTTTTAGCGCACTTGAAATGTTTTCCTTCTCTCCAGCACAGCACATGATAAAATGAATGATATAATTCAAAATTTTTCTTAATGTGTAAATGAGCTGTTACGATCTATAGGTCAGACATAGATTTTTCCCTGAGAATCAGCCTCCAGAGCTTATTTTAAGTAAAAGGATGCGTTACCAGTGTGAGACATGTAATGACCAACAGTCTGCACTCTTGCTCTACATGTCTCACACTGGTAACGCCCTGCTTCATTTACTATAAGCACTGGAGGCAGATTCTTGGGGAGATCTATGTCCGATAGATCTTAACAGCTCATTAACATGTTAAGAAAAAATGTGGATTTCTCAGGAATGAGAAATCGGATCTTAAATATTAAGGTATCATTTTATTCAGCTTTCTATGACCTACATGTCCATATAGACGGCTTAGGAGGGTTGATCCTACTGACAGACTCCATTTAAAGGGCCTTTACACACATGCCATTAGTTAGGGGTGTAACATTCTGATGACAGATTCTCTTTATACCAGTGGTAATTTTCTGATGATAGTGTCCATTTAATCAGAGAAGTAAGAAGGGGTTATTTGTGCATATGAAAGATCAGACTGATAGATCTTCACACCACTTCACAAATATAGGCCGAAGTTCACAGGATGGAGCATGGATGCAGGGGAAGGAGGTGGATAAGCTGTTTTAGGCATTTAAGGAAATATAAAGACAAACAGTGGTTGGAGAAATCATTCTTGAGGGACGTGAACCTCTCCAGGGCCTGAGACATTTCACTGGTCCAGAAGGGAAGTGACATAATGAAGAATACATCCCAACACTTCACTACACATCCTCCCTCTGCTCCTGGGTCACTGTGTATTTATTCTGTACTATGTGATCTGACTTCGCTGCCTGGACTGAAATTGTTTTAGGGAGATGTGGTTTTATTTAGCGCTGCTCTCTCAAGGGAAACTTTTGGGAGGTCTACGGTCTTAACCAATGTCCCAGTTCAATGTTGCTTGTGAAGATGTGGAATATTTTTGAGATATCACACAGCATAAAGTAATTGTGTAGTTAGGCTACTTTGACACAAAGTTTGTGCCTTCTTTGTTGTCTTCTTCGGGGGCTTCCATTTGAAGACCAAAAAATGGGATTGAAGAAGAATCCAAACATGGAGTACAAGCTAAGCATTGTATGGTGGCAAGGTAGGAGATGGTTGTTGGCCAAAGTGAGTGGCCATGTCTTTGGGAAAGTCAGAAGATATAATTGTCAGCTAAACAAATATTCATCCAACAACTTATGTGAGGCACAACTTATGAATGAAAAGTTCTACAACTTTCTTATGGACTTTATCCCTTATTCATCTCAAGACTGGTGTTTTGAATGCTCTGGAATAAGATTCACCAAATTCATTAAGAGGCGTGCTCCACCGCCAGAAATGTAGGGCACTGGAGGACAGTTCTGTTGTTATTTGCGGCAGAAATAATGATGACTTTGCAGCAGCGCGCTCAGCCACAGCCCATCTCAAACTCTACTTACTATTTAAAAATGTTAAAATTGGCAAACATTTTGAGCAGCTATGAGTTGTGCAAATCGTTTGCAACATTTCAAGCAGTTTTAATACAGAAAAGCGAAGTCAACTGCTCTATGAATCGGCCCTTTTGTATTTCAGTTGCTCACCAGTATCAAGATCTCTGTACCTCGAAGGTCCTGTTCTCATCTGAAAGTTTATACAATGGCATTCCCCAAAACGTTACTTACACCTTGTCATTACCGCAAATAAAAGAAACATCCTGACACATTGACTTAGTCGATAGAATTGGCCATGGCCTTAATCATACAAAAACATTTTCAAAAACTCCCCAGACTTCCAACAGTTTACCACCAATCACCGCAGCTTAGCAAACGCTCAAGACCGTTATCCCAAACTTACTGTCCATTCGGTTACCTGAATGACTAACCCCAAGGCCGTGACAAATAATCAGGGGAGGGCCGGGCATGTATTCCTGGTGGCAGACGGCGAACGTCAGACACGGACCTTCCATGTCACCATGTTTACCCCTCTCAGCCTCATATTTTCCACCAATCGCAGGCCGTGGCGGGGGGAGAAATTGTAACCTTCCCCTGTGACGTCCAACTGACTGGCCAGTACTATCCCCCAACCACAGTCCAGAACTATACAGGACATACAGGAACAAAACAAAGACACCTGACCTCTCCCGCTATTTAACCCTATCAGGAGGGGAACACCTATCATATGGTAATGCCATGTGTTCCCCTCCTGAAGGTCCAGGGACCACCATTGTGTCCAGCGTCCACTATCTGTTGTATTAAGCAGTGTGTGAAGTTATTGTAGCTAGTCTCTCTTGCTCCTTTCTGTAGGCGACATTCACACTTCTGTTTGGATATTTCCAATGTCTGTTCCATTTGGAGGAACAGACAAACGGAATAATGTAAGAAAATGGATTCATTACATAACAGTTGCAAAAAGTAGAGTGCCCCTTTTCATTTTTATGGGGGTCTGTTTGAGTTCCGTTATGTATCCGTTTATGGAACGGAAGAACGGAACTTTTTCTTCTGTTTTAAAAGCTGACCTTAAAGAGAACTCAGACTGACCCCATAATAATTAATGGGGTTCCCCTGCCTCAGTTTCCATCAGCTAAGGATGTGCTTTTGAAATTATTTTGTCTGTCTATTCCTCTTAATGGAATGTGAGAAGCACAGGTGTGAACAGATCCGTACAGTGGAGCTAAGATAATGGAGCATTACAAAGACCACCATGGGCGCTTACATTGGGGCTTTACTCTGTAATACCAAAGCTTTTTTATCTGAATAGGAAATCATAAAAGATCTTCCATCATCACCCTTAAATACTGTTTATTTCCTGTACTTCCTCATACATGGCTAAAAATCTGCCCTCCTATTTAATGGGACTCCTAATAATAAAAAATAATAGTAAGTTCTACGCTGTATTGAGGATGGTCATAGATTCAATATGATAATGTCCTTTCCACCCAAGTATGGGACTTTTTATATCAGGATTATGTAGTAGATCAAACTAAACAAGCAATCCCATCTTGGAGCTGCAGTTCCCAAGATCAACCCTTGGGGCGCTGTTGTAAGCAACAGTATAAAAGGAACTGAGAGCATGTCTTGACTTTGTATATTAAACTTTACGTATTATGAAGTCCTTTCATTTAACATGGAGTATATTTGGGGTTTATGGCTTATTGGTTATGTGAGCCCCTCCGTATAGCATGACATATAGAGAAGGGGATCCCTGGTGATATGGGGCAAGAAGGTTTTCTCATTATACTCAGAGCATTGACCATTTGGTAAATGAATTCTGGTGTAGAACAATATGCAGAAATGGCCTTCCTGGTGTCCCCCGTCCTCATGGGCATTGGCACCTTGTAGTTTATTACAGAGCAGAGCTGTGTGTCTTCTTGACACTTCTGGTCTCCAATAGTGTCTCTGTAGCACCCTGAGGATTCGGCTGCTACAGGGGTATTGCACCTCAACCCAGAGGTGTGATATTCCACTCCCGGGTAAGGATGGAGTGTGAAACTGAGCTCGGTAGGCTGCATGCACTACACACATCCCATTTCCGAGGGGCAGGCCGACGGTACTCCCACTTAGAAATGTGCAGGTACGACCGAGTCTGTTCCTGGCTGGAGTGGGAGGGGGGTGGTACATCCCAAGTAGTGTAGGGGCAGATAGGGGGAGCAGCCTGGGTAAAGATAGGAGCTCATTGGGTGCTGGTCACCTGAGCTCACACATAGAGGGAGTATTTAAGGTGGGCACCATCTAAGATCAGGGTCAGTCTGTCAGAGTCAGTAAGAAGCAGAGGTCCAGATGAGCCTGCAGAGAGAGAGAGGAGCAGAGAAGGAAAGACCCAGAGAGGGAAAAAGAAAGGACTCTGAGAACCCAAATTCAATCCCCGGGTGAAGAGTCGGCAATAGGGTACCGGATCCCAAACTGGTGGGGGCAAAAGCACACCCTAGCCAGAGACCGGAGGCCGTGGGCAGCGTTTGCCACGGCCACCCACCACATCCACCCCGAAGGCAAACCACGTGGAGGGTCAGGGAACCCAAGGCCAAGGGTCTCCCAACAGAAGGCCCGAGGGAGCTGGACCTAGGTGGATCACTAGTGGGGACGGCCAGAGGAAAGGACAGAAGGAGAGCTCAGGGTCACGCTCCGGACTTGTTTGGGGGTTTGCTGAATCCAGGACCTGGTGGACGCAGCACGGCTCGGGTGGTCACTTGAAGCTGGAGTGACCGGAACATCAGCAGTGAGTAAATACCTTAAACTGCACAACCCGACTCTGTCTTCACTTAACATCTATGCTGCACCACCACAACCCCCATCCTCTGCACCTGACCCCCTGAGGCTATACCCCACCCGTTGGGGGTTATACTACCAAAAGCTGCACCAACACCATCAGCCTCAGCGGACCCTGCTGCAGCGGCGGCCATAGTGACCGCAATACAACGGGTGGCGTAGTCGACATTAAGAACTTTATAACATCTGTAGGACTGCCACATACTCTGAGCTTGACACCCTGGGCACGGACCGGGTCACAGCCACTCGGAAGACTACAACTCCCATCTGATCCGGCTCCGGATATTCCCCTAAAGAATATGGCCCAGGGGGCGCGTCATCTCCAATTCAAGAGCAGCCACTTAAGTGCCGGGGTTGTCACCACCGAGTGTTTATCCACCTTATTTATAAGCTGGAGCAAAGCTGTTACGTCTAATAAACCCTTTTTGCTCATAATGGATGGCAGAAGAGTCAGCACTTGGCTCTCAGAAAAAAGGCTCATTATCGTCTAGTGCAGCTTGTGGTGTTACCCTAGATCCCAGCTGATGGAGGACATGTTCTTCTACAGAGGAGATTAAGATTACCCCCTGCACCTGATCTTTATGTTGTATTGGAAACTGGGCTGCTCCTAAATCCCAAAAGAACATTATTGGATCAGGATCATAGTGAACAGGGACTTTAAACACTGATGACATTGAGCCCGGTTCATCATTTGTGTAATTTTTTACGTTTGTCTTTTTTTGCATTTGATACTGTACCACATAACAGCGTTATACTGAAGCCACAGATGCAAGGATTTGGGGGAACTATATGCAGATGGGTAACGAATTGGCTGAATAATAGTAAACAAAGAGTCGTTATAAATGGTACGTTCTCTAAATGGGATATAGTCAGCAGTGGGGACCACAGGGATCTGTGCTAGGACCAATTCTTTTTAACCCCTTTATTAATGATGTGGATGGGATTGAGAGTACATTGTCAGTCTTTGCTGATGACACCAAACTATGTAGGATATTAAAATCTGATCCTGACATTACGATATTGCAGAACAATCTGGATAAGATGACTGAATGGGCAAACACTTGGCAGATGAGGTTTAATGTAGATAAATGTAGAGTAATGCACCTAGGATGGAGTGTTCCTATTGCTGCATATACATTAAATTGGAGTATACTCGGGACTGCAGAACAGGTGAAGGACTTAGGTATTCTGGTTACAAGTAAGCTGAGCAGCAGTACTCAATGTCAAGCAGCAGCCGCAAAAGCAAACAAGGTTATAGGATGTATAAAAAGAGAAATAAAATCCCATGATCCCAACATATTGTTACCCCTTTATAAATCACTGGTGAGGCCACATCTAGACTATGGGATCCAGTTTTGGGCTCCACATTTTAAAAAGGATTTTCAGAAGTTAGTCAGTTCAAAGGCAGCAACTAGATTGGTATTACAAGGGATGGAGGCCTCTCATGATGAGAGGTTGGAAAAGTTGGGCTTGTTTTGCTTACAAAAAAGACGCTCAGATCTTTAGGGTATGTGCACACGATGCAGAAATGCTCAGGATTTTTTCCTGAGCGTTTCTGCATCTCTCTGGCAAGAAAAAATGCATGCGGATTGTACATGCGGTTTCCTGCCAGGGACATGCGGATGTGAAGCGGTCTTCACTTTCATTTCCGCATGCGGGTTGACAAGCGCTTTCCAAGCGATTTTAGCATCACTTGGAAAGTGCTTGTCAACTTCACACTATATAAATCCATGCAACCAGCATGGATTTATATAGTGTGTGAATGTCAAAAAATAAAAAATAAATCTATACTTTACCCTCTGATGGCCCCCGGTGTCCTGCTTCATCGGTCCCGGCTGCCGGCAGTGAAGACTTTAGGACCTTCCGACGTCAGCGTCACATGACCCGTCACATGACTCTGACGTCAGCGAAGGTCCTTCTTCATTCAACCGCGAAGTGCCCGGGAAGCCGGCAGGACGCAGCGCGGGCCGTCAGAAGGTGAGAATATATATATTTTTTATTTTATTCTTTTTTTTTTAATGGTACCTGGGTCTGGATGAGAGTTCTCTCATCCACACCCGGGTACCATCCGCACATTAGACCGCATGAAAAGCGCATCAACATATACAGTGATGCGGATTCCATGCGGTCTAATGCAAGTCAATGGCGGCAAAAGAGCAGCGTTTCCGCAAAATTAATTGACATGCTGCGGATTTTTGACCGCAGCGTTTACGCTGCGGAAAAATCGGCATCATGGGCACAGCACATGCGGATTTCCATTGGGGAACATTGCTGCCCTTCTACCATGCGTTTTTCATGCGTTTCCGCGGCGTTTACGCAACTGCAAAAACGCTGCGGAAACGCATGAAAAACGCATCGTGTGAACTCAGCCTTACATGTATAAATATATGTGTGGTCAATACAAAGTACTGGCACATGACTTATTCCTTCCAAAGACCACACTAAGTACCAGGGGGCACTCATTACGGGTGGAAGAAAGACGATTCAGACACCTAAACAGGAAAGGGTTCTTTACAGTCAGAGCAGTCAGACTGAAATGCCGACCACAAGAGGTAGTGATGGCCGACACACAGCTTTTATACAAGGGCTAGATGACTTCCTCAGTAAACATAACATTGTAGGTTATCGATAATTTAGTAACAAAAATATATATTGGTGGAGAAATTTTAACCTGATGGACCTAGGTCTTTTTTCAACCTATGTAACTATGCATTGCTGGACTTTGCATCGGATTCATGAAGATGGGGACACACTGATGAATTGCCGCAAATCTTAAAATGTTTAGACCCTGATTCATGGACACGGATGGCGTCAGTCTGCAGTTCATGTGATGCCCGTGGTTAATATTACAATGTATAGGAGACGCTTGGTAATCTATATATATAATTGTCTTATCCCGTCTTTCTGTCTGTCTTTCTGTCTGTCTTTCTGTCTGTCTTTCTGTCTGTCTGTCTGTCCAGGAAATCCCGCGTCGCTCATTGGTCCGGCCGCAGCCAATCAGCGACGCGAGATTTCAGAAAAAAGATGGCGGCTGTTAGCGGCTCATCTACCTCACGGAGGTCAGCGGCGATGGAGCGGGGAGATGAGCGGCGCTAGCAGCAGAACTACCCTGACCGGCACCACTGACCTCCATGCGGCTAACGTCGGGAGATCAGCGGCTGGGGCTGCTGATCTCCCGACGGCAAGTGTGAACGGAGGACTGGGGAGCGGCGCCGCCAGTCGGGATGCTTCTGCTGCGAGCTGACGCTCATCTCCCAGCTGCTCGCAGCGGAAGTAGCCGCACAAGCAGTGCCGCTCCCCAGTCCTCACTAATACGACGCTGATTGGGCGGAAAATTTAAACGCTACTCTGCTGATTGGTCGCGACCGCCAGCCGCGACCAATCAGCGAGATTGGCGCCAAATTTAAACAACGCTCTGCTGATTGGTCGCTGCCGCCGGCCTGTCGCGACCAATCAGCGAGATTGGCGCCAAATTTAAACAACGCTCTGCTGATTGGTTGCGGCCGCCGGCCGGCCGCGACCGATCAGCGAGATTGGCGCCAAATTTAAAAAACACTCTGCTGATTGGTCGCGACCGACGGCCGCGACCAATCAGCGATTTTGGCGCCAAATTTAAACACCGCTCTGATGATTGGTCGCGGCCGCCAGCCGCGACCAATCAGCGAGATTGGCGCCAAATTTAAACACCGCTCTGATGATCAATCAGCGAGATTAGCGCCAGATTTAAACAACGCTCTGCTGATTGCTGGCCACGACCAAGTAGCGATTTTGGCGCCAAATTTAAACACCGCTCTGCTGATTGGTCGCGACCGCCGGCCACGACCAATCAGCGATTTGGGCGCCAAATTTAAACACCGCTCTGCTGATTGGTCGCGGTCGCCGGCCGCGACCAATCAGCGATTTTGGCGCCAAATTTAAACCCCGCTCTGCATCGCTCTGCTGATTGGTCGCGGTTGCCGGCCGCGACCAATCAGCATTATTGGCGCCAAATTTAAACCCCGCTCTGCTGATTGGTCACGGTTGCCGGCCGCGACCAATCAGCATTATTGGCGCCAAATTTAAACACCCCTCTGCTGATTGGTCGCAGCCTGCAAACACAACCAATCAGCATTATTGGCGCCAAATTTAAACACCGCTTTGCTGATTGGTCGCGGTCGCAACTAATCAGCGATTTTGGCGCCAAATTTAAACACGCTCTCCAGTCCTCACTAACACGGTTCGCTGGTTGGTCGCGGCCGCCGCCCGCGACCAATCACCGATATTGCCGCCAAATTTAAACACCGCTTTGCTGATTGGTCGCGGTTGCCGGCCGCACCCAATCAGCAGTATTGGCGCCAAATTTAAACCCCGCTCTGCTGATTGCGCCCGGTCGGCCGCATACATATTCTAGAATACCCGATGCGTTAGAATCGGGCCACCATCTAGTACTGTATATTTGTTTATCCATATGAGAAAATCACTGATGGTAAAAACTAACACTGATCAAACACTAATAAAACCATTTTTTTGTGAATGTGAACAAACATGAACGTCTGAATGAGGCATACGAGAAAAACAGTCCGAGTTTCATCAGTGATTTTCATCAAATTTCAATAGTTTTGTTCAGTGATAGGGAAATAAACTTTTTTTTCTTATCTATCAGTCAGTGAAAAGTGGACAGCACACGGATGACATCCAAGTGCTGTCCGAATTTTTCACGAACCCATAGATTTTCATTGCCGATTCTGATCTGACGCCCGGATCAATATCGAACATATCTTCGCAGTTTTGCACAGATCACTTGGCCCTCAAAAAAAAATCATGGACATGTGAACAGTCCCATAGACTGTCATAGGTATGAGAACTATCAGTGAAAAAAACTGTATTTTACAATACTGTCATGTGCGGTTTTCATGCATTTTAGTGCGATTTTCCACATCTAATGCTAGTCTATGGGGAAAATACGCACATAAAACTCAGCATACCCGCAAAAGAAACTGACATGTATGTAGCAGATTTCACACACGCACTGCAGGTCAATTTACACATAAAAAGAAGCACAGCGGGCAGGAGATTTCTATAAATCCCATCCACTTTACTGGACCTGTAAGAAGAAAAAATACACAGCGTCTAACTCTCACCAAAAACTCATCATGCGAACTTAACCTTACAATAAAAAGAAGCAAAATACTTTCAATATGCATTAAAATGTCTAATGTTAGTCTTTATCTGCACACAAAAAAATTTAGGCAGATTTTGTACTCCACTAGAGGACTGGAGTAGAACTTCGCAAAAATTTTCCAATGTTTCAAATCGTTAAAATTTATGAATTAGACATAAAGATCTGGAGAATCAAAACCACGATCATTGCGCTGAAAGATAAACCATACAGATGCAACCAGGAAAAGATCATGAAAAAAAAACAAGCAGTTCTTCTGTGGAGTTCTTACTATAGGTCTACTGCCACATGAGGCACATTTTTTTAAAAAAATAAGATGTAATTGCAATTAACTTTAAAGGGTTATTCCCATTCTCCTAAATGAGTTTTGCTGGATGGTGTTTGTTAATACATGCAATTTTGCAATTTACTGTTTTTCAGCCTTTCTTGAGATTCCAACACTTTTCTTTTGTTTACAGCTCGTTGCCTTGGAGACCGACCACTGTTGTTTGAGAGCAGCACAACCCTTTTTCTATTCAGTTTGTAAGCACTGCTCTGAAACTGCAGGATCACTGGAGCTCGCTGTAACCTCCTAATCCCATCCAGCTTGAGCACAATGCTTACAAGCTAGACATCAGCGGTGGTCAGTTTCCTAGGCAACGAGCTGTAAACAAAAAATAAAAAAGTGTGTATACAGTTATATGAAAAAGTTTGGGCACCCCTATTAATCTTAAGCTTAATGTTTTATAAAAATTGGTGTTTTTGCAACAGCTATTTCAGTTTGATATATGTAATAACTGTTGGACACAGTAATGTTTCTGCCTTGAAATGAGGTTTATTGTACTAACAGAAAATGTGCAATCTGCATTCAAACAAAATTTGACAGGTGCATAAGTATGGGCACCCTTATCATTTTCTTGTTTTAAATACTCCTACCTACTTTTTACTGACTTACTAAAGCACTTTTTTTGGTTTTGTCACCTCATTGAGCTTTGAACTTCAGAGCCAGGTGTATGCAATCATGAGAAAAGCTACTTAAAGTGGCCACTTGCAAGTTGTTCTCCTGTTTGAATCTCCTCTGAAGAGTGGCATCATGGGCTCCTCAAAACAACTGTCAAATGACCTGAAAACAAAGATTATTCAACATAGTTGTTCAGGGGAAGGATACAAAAAGCTGTCTCAGAGATTTAACCTGTCAGTTTCCACTGTGAGGAACATAGTAAGGAAATGGAAGAACACAGGGACAATTCTTGTTAAGGCCAGAAGTGGCAGGCCAAGAAAAACATCAGAAAGGCAGAGAAGAAGAATGGTGAGATCAATCAAGGACAATCCTCAGACCACCCCCAGAGAGCTGCAGCATCAACTTGCTGCAGATGGTGTCACTGTGCATCGGTCAACTATACAACGCACTTTGCACAAGGAGAAGCTGTATGGGAGAGTGATGCGAAAAAAGCCGTTTCTGCAAGCACGCCACAAACAGAGTCGGCTGAGGTATGCAAAAGCACATTTGGAGAAGCCAATTTCTTTTTGGAAGAAGGTCCTGTGGACTGATGAAACCAAGATTGAGTTGTTTGGTCATACAAAATGGCATTATGCATGGCGGCAAAAAACCACAGCATTCCAAGAAAAACACATGCTACCCACAGTAAAATTTGGTGGAGGTTCCATCATGCTTTGGGGCTGTGTGGCCAATGCCGGCACCGGGAATCTTGTTAAAGTTGAGGGACGCATGGATTCCACTCAGTATCAGCAGATTCTTGACAATAATGTTCAAGAATCAGTGATAAAGTTGAAGTTACGCAGGGGATGGATCTTTCAGCAAGACAATGATCCAAAACACCACTCCAAATCTACTCAGGCATTCATGCAGAGGAACAATTACAATGTTCTGGAATGGCCATCCCAGTCCCCAGACCTGAATATCATTGAACATCTGTGGGATCATTTGAAGAGGGCTGTCCATGCTCGACGACCATCAAACTTAACTGAACTGGAATTGTTTTGTAAAGAGGAATGGTCAAAAATACCTTCATCCGGGATCCAGGAAATCATTAAAAGCTACAGGAAGCGACTAGAGGCTGTTATTTTTGCAATAGGAGGATCTTCTAAATATTAATGTCACTTTTCTGGTGAGGTGCCCATACTTATGCACCTGTCAAATTTTGTTTGACTGCAGATTGCACATTTTCTGTTAGTACAATAAACCTCATTTCAAGGCAGAAACATTACTGTGTCCAACAGTTATTACATATATCAAACTGAAACAGCTGTTGCAAAAACACCAATTTTTATAAAACATTAAGCTTAAGATTAAAAGGGGTGCCCAAACTTTTTCATATAACTGTATGTCAAAAACGGCTGCAAATTTTAATAAGCAGTAAATTGTAAAAGTGCTTGTATTTATGAGCTCTATAAGACAAAATCCATCTATGAAGATGGGAATAACCCCCTTATTCATAGAATCATAGAATGGTAGAGTTGGAAGGGACCTCCTGGGTCATCTGGTCCAACCCCCTGCTCAAAGCAGGATTCACTAGATCATCTCAGACAGATGTCTGTCCAGCCTCTGTTTGAAGACGTCCATTGAAGGGGAACTCACCACCTCTCGTGGCAGCCTGTTCCACTCATTAATCACCCTAACTGTCAAAAATTTTTTTCTAATATCTAATCTGTGTCTCCTCCCATTTAGTTTCATCCCATTGCTTCTAGTCTTTCCTTGTGAAAATGAGAATAAAGATGATCCTTCTACAATGTGACAGCCCTTGACATATTTGTAGACAGCTATTAAGTCTCCTCTCAGTCTTCTTTTTTGCAAGCTAAACATTCCCAAATCCTGCAACCGTTCCTCATAGGACATGGTTTGCAGACCAGTCACCATTCTGGTCGCTCTTCTCTGAACTTGCTCCAGTTTGTCTATGTCTTTTTTAAAACGTGGTGCCCAAAACTGTACACAGTATTCCAGATGAGGTCTGACCAAAGAGGAGTAAAGACCGATAATGACTTCACGTGATCTAGACTGTATGCTTCTGTTAATACATCCCAGAATTGTATTTGCCTTTTTTGCTGCTGCATCACACTGTTGACTCATGTTCAGTCTATGATCTATTAGTATACCTAAGTCTTTTTCACATGTACTGTTGCTTAGTCCTATTCCTCCCATTCTGTATATGCTTTTTTCATTTTTATTGCCCAGATGTAGTACTTTGCATTTTTCCCTGTTAAAAACCATTCTGTTGGTTGCTGCCCACTGCTCCAGTTTGTTTAGGTCTTTTTGAATCCTCTCTCTCTCTGCTCTAGTATTAGCTATCCCTCCTAGCTTTGTGTCATCAGCAAATTTAATCAGTTTACCCTCAATTCCTTCATCTAAATCACTGATAAAGATGTTGAACAATACAGGTCCCAGGACGGAGCCCTGTGGTACCCCACTTGAGACATTCATCCAGCTGGATGTGAAGCCATTTACAACCACCCTTTGAGTCCGATCACTAAGCCAGTTATGAATCCACCTAACAGTTGCCTGGTCCATTGCATACTTGGTCATTTTTTCAATAAGGATGGTGTGAGATACTTTGTCAAATGCTTTGCTGAAGTCAAGATATACTATATCTACAGCATTTCCCTGATCCACCCAGTCAGTGATTCTGTCATAGAAGGAAATTAAGTTAGTCTGACATGACTTGTTAGTTACAAACCCATGCTGACTCTGGTTAATCACTTCATTCTTATCCATGTACTTACATACATGTTGTTTAATAATTTGTTCAAAGATCTTTCCTGGTATAGAAGTCAGACTCACCGGCCTATAGTTCCCTGGGTCCACCTTCTTCCCCTTTTTGAAGATAGGAACAACATTTGCTCTTCTCCAGTCTTCTGGGACTTCTCCTGTTCTCCAAGAATTTTCAAAGATTATGGAGAGTGGTTCTAAAATTTCTTCTACGATCTCCTTCAGTACTCTGGGGTGTAATTCATCTGGACCTGGAGACTTGAACTCATTTATGTTAGCTAAATATTCCCTCACAATCTTTCTGTTTACAGATAACTTGGATTCCTCTATTCCTTAAAAGGACAGTGAAGATCAGTTGATGTTACATTTTCTTTCTGAGATAAAACAGATGCAAAATAGGAATTAAAAAGTTCGGCCTTCTCAACATCCTCTCTTACCATTTCTCCATTTTCATCCTGTAAAAATCCTATAGCATCTTTGACTTTTCTTTTACTTTTGACATACCCCCAAAATCCTTTTTTATTGCTTTTGACATCTCTTGCAAGCCTTAATTCATTGTCAGCTTTAGCTAACCTGATACGTGCCCTGCAGGATCTGCAGACTGCATTATAATCTTCTTTAGAAATGCCTCCCTCTTTCCATTTAATAAACATTTCTTTCTTTCTTTTTAGCATGTGTTTAAGTTCTGTGTTCATCCATCCTGGTTTCCTTAAATGCTTCCCATTCTTCCTACTTTTCGGGATTGTTAACGATTGTGCTTTGAGAATCTCATTTTTAAAAATTTCCCATCCTTCCTGGACATTTTTGTCCTTAAGGACATCCAGCCATTGGATCCCTCCTATTCTCTTTCTGAGTCTCTTAAAATCTGCCTTTCTAAAATCTAACCTTGAAGTTTGAGTCTTCACATGTCTTCCTCCTCTAGTTATCCAAAATTCTATAATAGCATGATCGCTGCCTCCTAGGGTCCCAGCCACCTTTACCTCCTCAACCATTTCCTCCCTGTTTATAAGGATTAGATCCAAAGTAGCAGATCCCCTTGTTTTCTCCCCTACCTTTTGGAAGATAAAGTTGTCAGCAAGAGAGGATAAGAATTTGCTTGACCTGTTAGTTTTACTTGAGAGAGATTCCCAACAAATGTCTGGATAGTTGAAATCTCCCATGACCACTACGTCATATTTTTTGGAGAACTTGGTCATTTGATACATAAAGAGTTCATCCATATCTTCAGCTTGCCCAGGTGGCCTGTAGTAAATGCCTACAATGGTGTCCTTTCCGTTGTTCTCTCCTTGTATTCTTACCCAAACAGTTTCCACAGAACTCCCAGTCTCTGAAGCTTCAATCTCTGTGCAGATATACGCTTTTCTAACATACAATGCAACACCTCCTCCTCGTTTATCAAGTCTGTTTCTTGCAAATAAGTTGTATCCTTTTAGCCTTTTATTCCAATCATGTGTATCGTCCCACCAAGTTTCAGTGATTCCAATGACATCATATTCCTTTTCCTGCATTAGTAGTTCCAATTCTCCTTGTTTGTTGCCCATGCTTTGTGCATTTGTATAAAAACATTTTAGTTTGTGATTGGTTTCTCTTCCTCCCATATTTTTATTATTTAAATTGTTTTGTCTTTGTTCTTCTTTTCCACTTCCAGTAGCAGAGATCTCAATAGTATTTGTCAGCTGTATGGCTTTTTCTGGCCTTTTGCTTCCCTTCCCACATTGTTCTAGTTTAAAGCTCTTCTGATGAGTGTAGCAAGGCGACTTCCAAATACATGTTTTCCAGTCTTCGTAAGGTGCACCCCATCTCTAGCAAGTAGTCCATCGTATAGGTAATTCATTCCGTGATCCAGAAATCCAAATCCTTGTTGACGGCACCATCGACGTAGCCAGTTGTTCACCTGTAGAATCTTATTCCACCTCATTGTTCCATGGCCATCCACTGGGAGGATGGATGAGAAGACCACCTGCGCTCCCAATTCTTTCACTTTCTTGCCTAAGTCTTCAAAGTCACTGCAGATGGTTTCCAGGTCCTTTCTTGCGGTGTCATTTGTCCCCACATGTATTAGCAGGAATGGGTAGTGATCTGTAGGTCTGAAGAGTCTTGATATCCTGTCAGACACATCTTTAATTTTTGCTCCTGGAAGACAGCACATTTCTCTTGAGGTTATGTCTGGTCTGCAGATAGCGGCCTCTGTTCCTCTTAACAGGGAATCCCCCATGACCACCACTCTCCGTTTTTTCTTCACAACATTCTTCTTTCTCCATCCAGGAGGATTCTGAGGGCTTACAAGGTTATTCATTGCTGGCAAAGTCTTATTTTGCTGTATTTCTTCCTGGTTCTCCTGCGTGAGAGCCTGGTACTGGTTCCTGAGCAGTATGGGTGCTGACTGCCTCTCGATCCTCCTGCTTCTGTGGGTCACATGCTTCCATTCCTCTGTTTCGTCAGGTGCAGTTCGAATTTCTTCTCTTTCTGAATCATGAAGAGATAATTCTGCTCTGTCTAAGAACTCTTCACCTTCCTTAATGATTTTCAAGGTAGTTAACCTCTCTTCTAGATTTCGCAACTTTTCCTCCAACAGGGACACAAGCTTGCATTTCTGGCATGTGAAGTTTGGCTTTTCCACTGGCAAGTCTGTGAACATGTAGCAGGATATGCAGCTCACCAAATGGCTCCTGGACTCTTCCATGTTCTTACTGTTAATATTCTGAAAACAGTGAAAAAAGCTTAAAAAAAAAGCTTCAAAATGCACGCGCCGGCAGGCGCGCCGTTTACCGATGTCCTCTTTTCAGCTCCAACAGCCAAAATCCAGTGTTCTTTGAGCTCGCGGAGACTCTTCACTTACCCCAAAATGCAGTGGGAATATGCAAATTATCTCCTCAGGACTCCTCCCCTGGTTTACCGATGTCCTCTTTTCAGCTCCAACAGCCAAAATCCAGTGTTCTTTGAGCTCGCGGAGACTCTTCACTTACCCCAAAATGCAGTGGGAATATGCAAATTATCTCCTCAGGACTCCTCCCCTGGTTTTTTCTTCATGTCATACAAAGAATTCAGACGCTAAGATCTGCGGAGTTATTCCATATACCCACATACCTATTTTGAACTACAGAAATGTAGTGGTTACCAAAATATTCCCTCAAGCACAGCAGAAAAAAACAATAAAGCAGTTCTGCAGTATGAGGACCCCAACAAACAACGTTCCATACCTTGGCTGCAACATGGGGAAAGATTGGAGAAAACCGCAGTCACACTAGAATTTTTTACATTCTAAATGGAGTTGGGCATTAATGTCGCACTGTGTCAGCAATGTTCTGCTTTTTATATTACTGAATAATCCGCTGGTGTCGTCACACATAGAGGTACTTCTAAACCCAGTGCTTGGAAATCAAAAATTCGCTGATGTGACAAATGGTGGGAAATGTCTGGCGCCCCAAATAATAACCTATGCCATAAGCTGAAAGCAGGAAGGCTGAAATATGCAGGGGGGCTGTGAGCTCGGCTCGGCTGGAGCAATGTAAATCTGAAGCCTATCTCTCATTTCTTGTTCTTCCTGAGTTTTCTGTTTTCATTGGAAGACAAGCGTGTAATTCCTGCCAGATACATCCATTTCATCAACTGCTCTAACCACAGCTAGAAAACAGCGGGATGTGCAGATGTGAGTGAGGAAAAGAGATGATCATCCATAAACTCATCTCTCGGGGTCTACATTAATGTGTCTCAGATAGTTAGAACTTTGGAGGCCGGGTGTGCGGTGCATTGAATCTTCCTTTTTATGGCTTCCTCAGTGGTGGTGGTGACTCACAAAGGACCATAAACCTTGTAATAAATGCTACTTGGTATAACACATTTACTATGTTGAAGGGATCAGTCAGCTGCTGATCATGCCTCCTGTCAAGGACAGTATATAAGAGGACTGGAAGAAAATGTTTCACATCTACACTGGGGCACACAATCTAAGAGGCTTCTTCAGGGGTCAAGGTGAAACCATCGTGACATGTTTAGTAAAGTCTTGTGGCCAGCTAAGTTTATGCTTAAAGTAAGTACCCACCATTGAACATAAAATTTTAAATTTCTGCGCTGAATAATGGTTTAACCTCATAACGACAAAGTGACGTAAATTTACGGTGCTTGATCCTAAAATTTAACTCTGTGCCATTGTAAATTTACAATGTGGGATTAAAGCTCATGCTTCGGCAATGTAGCTGGAGCTGGTCGAGTCACCAGCTGTCAAACATAGACGAGGGACCCCGAGAAGAAGACAGAAGTGGTTTATTACCGCTTCCGTTTGTATTTCACTGTCTACATAGTGCTCAATGAGTGCTATATAGTGTACAAAAACATCAGCTTCTGTAAGATCTGCCGATCACATGCAGACCAAGATCAGCTCTGGGAGAAACTTAAGATCAATAACAAAAAAAAACAGATAAGGAAAAAAAAAAACTACAGATATTAGGTATTTAAACGACGGTAATAACCTGGATAATTAAATTGGACAGGTTATTTGGTTTGAAACAGGAATATTAAAGAATGTAAGCAAAAAAAATCTGAACTAGATATTTGTGCCACAAAAAACCCAATAAATCATGACGTATAAGTCCCTTAAAACAGTCTTAAAAATAATCATAATTTGGCCCGCAAACCCCCCCACACCTGCCCTTGACACAGCTGCATTAGTGAAAACATCAAAAAGTGGACAGCAGTGTGAGAAGCCTTTTCTTACCCCAGCATCCATAGAATCTCCAGCATTAGATCAGATAGACAGGGAGGACAGCAGTGGAAGCAACCTAATCTTACCTTAGCACTCTGGTATCTCCAGCCTTAGGTCAGATTGATGGGGTTGATAGCAGGGTGACCAGCCTCTTGTTACCACAGCTCCCCTGGCATCTCCAGTATTAGATCAGATAGACAGGGGGACAGCAGTGGGAGCTGCCTTGTATTACCTCAACGCCCCTAGTATCTGCAGTCTTAGATCAGATAGACAGGGAGGACAGCAGTGTGAGCAGCCTCTTCTTACCTTACCCCCATGGTTTCTCCAGTTTTATATCAGAAAGACTGGGAGGACAGCAGCATGAGCAGCCTCTTTTTACCTCAGCATCCCTGGTTTCTCTAGTATTAAATCAGAGAGACAGGAAGGACAGCAGTGTGAGCAGCCTCTTCTTACCTCAGCACCCCTGGTATCTCCAGTATTAGATCAGATAGACAAGGAGGACAGCAGTGTGAACAGCCTCTTCTTACCTCAGCACTCCTGGTATCTCGAGTATTAGATCAGATGGCCATGGTGGACAGTAGTGTGAGCAGCCTCTTCTTACCTTACCCCCTGGTATCTCCAGTTTTAGGTCAGAGAGACAGGGAGGACAGCAGTGTGAGCAGCCTCTTCTTACCTCAACACTCCTGGATTCTCTAGTATTAGATCAGAAAGACAGGGAGGACAGCAGCATGAGCAGCCTCCTTTTACCTCAGCATCCTTGGTTTCTCTAGTATTAGATCAGAGAGACAGGAAGGACAGCAGTGTGAGCAGCCTCTTCTTACCTCAGCACTCCTGGTATCTCCAGTATTAGATCAGATAGGGAGGACAGCAGTGTGAGCAGCCTCTTACCTCAGCACTTTTGGTATCTCCAGTATTAGATCAGATAGACAGGGAGGACAGCAGTGTGAGCAGCCTCTTACCTCAG
Organism: Phyllobates terribilis; assembly: GCF_046119375.1. Taxonomy (NCBI): domain Eukaryota; kingdom Metazoa; phylum Chordata; class Amphibia; order Anura; family Dendrobatidae; genus Phyllobates; species Phyllobates terribilis. Next base: position 492,307,184 of record NW_027362771.1, on the reverse strand, counting down.
CACACCTGGTATCTCCCATATTAGATCAGATAGGGAGGACAGCAGTGTGAGCAGCCTCTTCTTACCTCAGCACCCCTGGTATCTCCAGTATTAGATCAGTTAGACATGGTGGACTGCAGTGTGAGCAGCCTCTTCTTACCTCAGCACTCCTGGTATCTCTAATATTAGATCAGAATATCCACTGGGAGCACATCTTCCTACACACGAAGGGGACAGAGTTTCCTCCTACACATAATCACAGACACAAATAATTACTATTTAAATGTATTTAGCAAATGACATTTCCTTTAGTTTGTTTTTTTTCTATTCCTGGAGAACCTTTTTAAGAAGGAGTTTCATCTCTATGCAATACTTGTTGACACCTAGAGAAGTCCAATTTTGGACACCATTTGAACTCTGGCCGTTTTACACATAGGACTGGATGTTTGGAGACAGAAAGTTTTGTTAGGTCGGCCTCTGCTTATGTCGCTCTCCTCATTGAAATAAATATGCATGAACAGCCGAGTATACATGTTGAGAGAATGTATAACTGGTGGAGAAAGATTGAACTTGTCTTTCTTCAACCTATATAACTATGTTTATGATGGAGTTGGGGAAAATAGTGGCAAAATACTATGACTGTCGGCCGTTATTTATTTTGCTTGCTTATATAGCACCATCATATTCCACAGCACTATACAAATATTATCATCAACGTCCCCAATGGGGCTCACAATCTAAATTCCCTATCAGTATGTCTTTGGTGTGTGGAAGGAAACCCATACAAGGGGAGAACGGTCAGGCTCCCTTTAAATTCTAGTTTAGGTAAGAAAGGTAACTATTTGGTGATACTGCCTGAGATCAGCCTTAGTAAAACTTAGAATTGCTAAGGTTAAGAGCTGCCGATTTATCAAAATGCTCTGGCCACCACGTATGAAAATTTACAGAAAGAAAATAAATACCTCATGCCAACATAGTAAGGAAATCCTACTTAGAAGCAGAGAATAGTTTTTCTAAGCAAGAATATGAAAGTTTCATGTGGGAAGTTAAGGTCTCGGACTGAGGTTCTTCTATGTCAATGTGCTATGACCTCTGAGATGCCTTCAGGGAACATTCCCAGCAGAGGTACAATAGATGGTTTTAGTGCTTGGGCTCATAGGGGATCGCATACTCTAGTTTTTCTCCAGTGGGGTTTCCATTCCTTTCACTACAACCAAACCCAGATATTTCTTGTGTCTGCATAAGTCAGTAGATGAAAACAATCTCCAGGCTTTCGTCCATGTCTTATGGGACTCATTCATCATGTTATCCCTCTGAAACATCCTTTGTTTTTCCAGATGATGACATCTGTGACTACATGTGTGTAATGAATTAATCCTTCATTCACGCCACGCACTATGCTTAAGGTTAAAGCATAACTCTGGATTTCCCCTCCATTCAGCTATGGTTATGTGTACTTACTTGACAATCCTTTCTGTAGCTTCTTATTATTCTGACCTAGTAGTAAATGAAGTTCCTTCTTTACCATGCACTGACTTTCTAAATTGTGCTGGCCTTGTGTCTATACACATCAGTCAATCTGACCACCAAGATCTGCAGTCGGAGGCTGGTCAAAGCCTCTTGGCACCCATGGTAGGAGCCTTAGAACGTGCCCCCAACCACACCTCCAGTTCCACCTCCAGTCCCACCTCCAGTCCCACCACCAGTCACACCTCCAGTCACACCTCCAGTCACACCTCCAGTCCCACCTCCAGTCCCACCTCCAGTCACACCTCCAGTCCCACCTCCAGTCCCACCTCCAGTCCCACCACCAGTCACACCTCCAGTCACACCTCCAGTCACATCTCCAGTCACACCTCCAGTCCCACCTCCAGTCCCACCTCCAGTCACATCTCCAGTCATATCTCCAGTCCCACCTCCAGTCTCACTTCCAGTCCCACTTCCAGTCCCACCTCCAGTCCCACCTCCAGTCACACTTCCGGTCACACTTCCAGTCCCATCTCCAGAAGTCTATACTATTTCATTGAGCCCAGTACCAAGGTGAGTCAACCAAAACACCTCTTGATCCCATGTTAAAGAAAATCTGTCATTGAAACGGGCTCTTTTATCTTTTGAGCACAATATATACTAAAATAATAAATCAGAAATGTACCTATTAAACAGAGGGAACCTTATAGCGAGTGCAACTTTCTGTTGTCTTGAAACAACTCCTTCAAAATGGGTTGTCTCACGTTCAATAATGGTTAAAATTGGAAAATGCTTGTAAAGTAAGCAACTTTGCCATTTGCCTCTTATTAAAAGTCCTCTTCATTTTCAATTTTTAATTGTATAGTTTCCAACTCGTCGCCTAGGTTACCAACCACCGCTGCAGTCTATCAGAACGGCCGATTTCCTACGCCATGAACGTGTGATTGAAAGCAGTTTTATAAACAGCTTGTAAGTGCCACTCTGAAGCTGGCCGATCGCTGGCCCTCCTCAGAACAATATTCTTATGCTGAATATACAAAGCTGCCTAGGCTAGCAGCATCAGAGAGCCACAGTTCAGACCAGCGGCGTGACCATACCTCCAGTCTGAAATATCAATCTTCAGAAGTGCATGAGGCAGAAGAATGGTGCACTCTTGGAGAATTAAGATGAATACACCCCTTAATAGCTTTCAACAGGCTCCCCTTTAAAGAGGACCTGTCACTTAAAAAGAAATGAGTGACATACCTTGTAAAAATGTACGAACTCCGATGATTCTGTTGCTATTTTCTGTTTTTCCCTGTGCCTCTCTATTGCAGAGATATTCACATTTATTGATTTTGAAGCACAATATGTGAAATCTCTGATTGCAGTCCAACTGGGCGTTTCTTCACAGTTTGGAGACATGTACTTTGACCCCTTCCTTCAATCACAGCTTGGCAGCTTCTGAGACAGCTAGGTGAGCAGTGTGCTGCCTGAGAAATAAGGGGTAAGGTTTCTCCTTGTGGAGAGTGACAAGCCAGGTCTGGCATGTCAGAGTGAGGAGACTTATACGCATTGCATTTTCCTCTGGGAAATTGAATATGCAAATTGTCTCTGCAGAGAGGAAGAGGACTTGAACTCTAGTGCCTCCTATTGGAAGTAGCAATCCTAAAAGTCACTATCGACCCTTTAACGAGGTTTGCCATGTGACTTAGGATAAAAGCCAAACCAGAATCTCAATTTGCAATTTGCAGGCACGGTGTTTCGGGGTATTGCGCCTCGTCAGTGCAAAGTATGAGATTTGATTTGGCTAGGTGAGAGGCTTAAGACTGGGATCTGAGGGGTAAGGTTTCTCCTTGTGGAGAGTGACAAGCCAGGCCTGTCATGCCAATATGAGGAGACTTATACGCCATGTATGCTCCTCTGGGAAATTGAGAAAAAACGCCAGCACTATTGGCAAGTCATGCAGATTTGTGACTGTACCTAAACCTTAGACCCGGTTCACATGAATGTACTGTATTAAAAAAAAGTCATAATTTCACCTAAAAAACTTGGATGTTTTTTTTCTCACTTTTCATCTGTATACAATCCATTTTTTACAGCAGCTATTAGTCATTTACAAGACCATTTACAGTTTTCTATGTTAAAGAATTGCAATGTATCCATAAAAATCGGATATTGTAAGGCAGTACTGTATGGGATCCTTTTTTTTCTGCGCACCCATAGATTTAAGTAGGCGAGTCTCTTCCGTGAGACGGAAAAAACTAGTGCATATCGCTATTTTTTTGCAGATTGGGTTTGTGAAATAAATCGCTGATCTACACTGCCCCTTTGAATAACATTACTCTGAGTGTTGTCCGTGTGCTTTCCATGTTTTCACGGTCAGCACCTGGACTGAAGATATTCTCGTGTGAACCTTGTCTTATTCTAACACTACCTGAGCAGTGCACATGTGCATTTGTACCTTGCCCCGTTTTGGTCTTGTCCTCATGTTTTTCAGCATATTACGGTAATTTTTATTAAAAAGTCAGCCATGCACAATCACAGAGTACGACAACTCAGATGACATGTCTGTTCAGTACATAAAGAGTTAAAAAGTTAGTTTTTTTGTGGAATCGATAAAGATGGGGGTCTTTTGCTCCAGGCTTGAGAAACGCCTGGGCCTGTTTTGTTTGGACAACTTTGGGTAAAAACCAAGCTATGAGGTCAGAGTGACATACGGACCAAAAGCATTTTCCTATCATGAATCTCTGTCTCCCATACCGAGCCGTCCCACCCAGAAAGTGCAAATCCTGCTTCTGGCTCCACAGATCCACCCAGTACAAGCCGGGAGATGATGTCCTGTGTTTGTTGGATGATGGGTTCATTCTTCAGAGGTGTAGAACAACCATCTACCATGATGGCCAAAAGAGGCCTATGGGTATAAAGTGTAATTTACCACCGACAGCGACTCAAAAACAATCCTCTTCCTATAAAATCCTACCTATGGGATACATGTGACTGAATACCAAAGGAAAAATTGATTTGTAAGACATCCAGGGAGGAACTGATGCTTTGCTGAATATGTTGGTGCTATCTAAATAACAAGTCGTGTATTTGTTTTATAACTTACATGTCATATATATTATCAGCATTGTACTTACCTGCAGGATCGGACTGGCCCACAGGAGAACAGGGCAATCCTCCGGTGGGCCATTGTGCAGGAGTGGCCACCACCCTCTTATATGAGCAGTACTTGGCACAATATACCTGAATCACTATGTACAGACAAAGGCAGCATCTTATTCATTTAACAATCTACCCAGCTCATTGTTATATAAATGTGTGATTGAGGATAATGTCACATTGGCATTTAGCTGAAAATGAGGCCCTGGAGTTGGTTACTTGGTAGCCCCCGGTCCGACACTGCATACCTGGCCCACATATATAGATTCAGACCCTTTTTACATAGTAATGCATTAGTATTTGTTAGATCCACAATATAGTGATCATTAAAATATGTGAAAAAAGTAATATACTACTGCTAATATCCTCTGATGATACATTGTAATCCTTACAATGAAACTGGTATGGCTGTATAGATTGTATGATGTGCCAGCAATGAGAAACTGAGCTGATGCACTCCATTGTCAGGCCCCCAGTGCACTTCCAGTGATAGGACATCAAATTACTAGCAGAGAGGTATCATTCGTATTGTTATTTTAGGACCTAAACAGCCATAACAATAGATTGATTACTAAAATTGTCCTGACAGATCCCCTTTAAAGGGGTGTTCATACCTTTTTAATTCTATGGCAAGTTGCTAGAATATGCCATGATAATTTGAATTATGGGGTCCTAATTAAAGAGGCCACAAGTGATCCTGAGAAGAAAGAGAACCTATAGCTTTTATGTTGAACAGCAGTTCTCCCATTCATCTGCTGTGTAGGAACATTAACAATGGGTTTTCAGTAGCAGGCAGGTAAAACCATTAAAAGGAATAATTTATCACCAGGCTTTTGCTACCCCATCTGAAAGCAGAATGATGTATGGGTTTAGACCCTGGATCCAGTGATATGTCAATTAATGGGCTACTAGCTGTAGTTTTGATAAAATCACACTGCTGATCAATGTATGACTGGCAGCTTTCTGCGTGTACACTGTGCATAGGCACTGCCAATCAGTGGTGTGTTGGGGGAGGGGGAGGAAATTTGGGCTGGACTACCTGGCAGCAGGTTTACTGATCATCCAGCGATAATCTACTGCTGATAAAACAGGGTTTTATCAAAACTACATCAAGTAGCCCAGTAAGTGACACATCGTTGGAATAAGGGGCTCTGTTTCTATATTATACTGCTCTCAGATTAGGTGACAAAAACCTGGTGACAGATTTGCTTTATCAAGCTGCAATTCTTTATTAGAACTGTGGTATCTAGATTCTAAGAAAATAATTAAATGGTCATTAATGTGTCAATACACTTTGCATCAATCAATAGTACAAGTGAAATTATGAAACTTTGTAATATATCTTATCAGAAAAATGTGCTTCTTTCTCCACCTATGAGACTTTCTTCCTCTCCTCATGTCTACCGAACTCATGATCTAAAAAACAGGTGAGATACGTCTTGCTCCACATAAGGGCGGTTACACATGTCCGTATATTTCCGGTACCGGAAAAAACGGTGCCGGAGATATCCGTGCCCCGTGTGTGTCACACGTGTAGCAACCGTGTGCCGCATCAGCACACATACCAGTGCTTGGGAATCAGTGTACAGTTAGCGATGTTCCCAAGCGCCGGGTGCTGAATGCTGCCCTCATCACTGCTCCCTGCCAGCACTGCAATCAGCACCAGCAGGGACAATGTTGAGAGTAGTAGTGTCTGCTCCCGCAGTGTCCACCTGTAAAAATAAGAATAAAATAATAAAATCCTTATACTCACCTATCTGGAGATGTCCCCCGCTGTAATCCTCTGACCGCTGACGCCGAGGAGCCGGGGAGAATGAACCGCTCCAGCGAGCGGGCCCTGGAACTGCGCTGAGCTCAGGAGTGGTGTCCTGTCACTCAGTGAGCTCCGCTCAGTGCAGGGCCCCGCTCACTGCAGTGGCTCATTCTCCCTGGCTGATCGCAGCGCCGGCAGGGAATAATGATGAGGGCAGCATTCAGCACCGGCGCTTGGGAACAGCGCTTACTGTACCGCTAATTCCCAAGCGCCGGTACATGTCACACTGCTCACACATGGATGTCATCCGTGTGTGTTCAGCGACAGACATTTGCGGACCGTGCAGCGTGTAAACAACGGACATGTCAGCGTGTGGAGCATCCGTGGAAACACACTGACATGTGCGCAGACCCATAGATTTGAATGGGTCTGCGTGTGTCAGTGTCTCCGGTACGTGTGGAAACTGTTACCACACGTACCGGACACACTGAAATGTGAAAGAGCCCTAAAATGAAGAGGGACAGGGAGGTGTCAAGTTAGTCAGCATATAGAAGTCTATGGAGAGGGCAACATGCAGAACAGTGAGAGACAATGCAAACACAAGCAGGTGGAGCTGTAGCTACCAGAAATTTTTTTTTACTTCAGTGCTGGATTCACAGCAACACAGCTCAGTAATGCTATATTTATTTATTTTACTCAGTTATATAGCGCCATTAATTCCATAGCACTTTACAGTCATCATCATCACTGTCCCCTTTGGGGCTCACAATCTAAATACCCTATCAGTATATCTTTGGAGTGTGGGAGGAAACCCACACAAACATGGGGAGAACATGCAAACTACTTGCAGATGTTGTCCTTGGTGGGATTTGAACCCATGACCCCAGCGCTGCAAGGCTGCAGTACTAACCACTGAGCCAACATGCTGCTCTAATAATGTCTTCCATGCTGCTGTTGGTGCTGTCTGGCTGCTACAGAGAAAGAAGAGCAGGGATCTATACCTATGTGCTGTCTATGGAGATCATAACAGCTATTCTCCTCCCACTAGCTCAGAAACAACTGAAAATTAGAAATCGAGTCTTCAGAGAAGACTGATGAAAAATGCAGGATACAAGTCAAACAATCGTTAGAAATGGTGTTATTCCTCATATATACAGAACAGCTTATTCTGAAAATTTACTTGAAATTGTAGGTACGTTTTTAAGGCTGTGTTCACGCGGTGCGTTTTTTATGCTTTCTTTTCCGCGCAGAATCAGCCCCAAAAATGCAGAGGAAACCTTATGCCAGCAATGTCTATGAGAATTCTGAAGTGCTGTTCACATGATCAGTATTTTTACTTTCAGGATTTCATGTGCGTTTAAATCTGCAGCATGTCAATTCTCTATGCGTTTTTGCCTATGTTTTTCCTATTGAATGCATTGCCAAAAACGCAAGCAAAAACGCACCAAACACGCGCAGATTTCTGCAGCGTTTTTGCTGCCAAGAGGTGCAGAAATGCTGCAGAAATTTCTGCATAAAATACTCTCCGTGCGCACGTACCCTAAGAGTCAGTGAGAGCTGCAGACCCTATAGGCGCTTTGTTGTAATGCCATAGCAAGTCTTTAGGTTTCTGGCACAGCTGAAAGGTATTACAGGGTGATTCAAAAAGGATAAGGCAAAATTATAGCCCCAATATTCATAACCGAGAGAACATAATAAAAATGTATTCGCTTAAAAGAAAAAACAAATTATCCACATTTAATCTATACACTACAGGCGACACGGCAGATGTCTAGGCGGTAGTCCACTTCTGTCCACAGACACGTGCCAGCATATCCTCTGGTGTAAACTCCACTGTTTCAGTGATGCGTTGACTCAGGTCGTCCAGATCCTGAGACTGTGGGGGCCGATGCACTGAATCCTTCATGCAGCCCCACAGAAAGAAGTTGCAGTGTGATAGATCTGGCGTTCATGGAGGCCCGTGCAACATTGACTGATCCGACGTTTCGGTAGAGTTTCATTTAGGTGTCAGTGAACATCCAAATGGAAATGTAGAGGTGCACCATCTTGCTGATAGACTACATTTGGCAGATCTTCCTCTATCTGTGGTATAAGTCATTACTTTAACATGTCCAAGTAAGAGTGGGTAAGGCAGGACCTCTGCAAAAAGGTTTGGACCGTAGACATTGCGCCTTCTCATTGCACAGAGCACGTTTTACTTTGGGTGAGTCCCTCGTGTGCGCCATTAGGGCACATAGTTTTTCTGAGCCCAAAATTCTAACAATGTGGAAAGTGACTGTCCCCTGAAAAGTTCCCCCAATGTCGAAGACCAGCCTGTCAGCGAAGTCCTCCTCTTCTAGCAAGCCCGGCAAATCAGAGCAAAAGTCATGGCGTTCCAGTTTGTTGCCTGGTTTCAGTGTGTTTTGAAGAAGATGTAACCGGTATGGCTTACCGCGCAGACGTATTAGACAGATGCACCGTACCGTGCTGTGTACCACCTGTAGCGCCACACCAGTCAGCCTGGTCCACATTCTAGGCCAACGCTCGTACATGGCTCCAACCCAGCTAACTGTCTCTTGTGAAGTCTTTGGTCGGCACAGACTTTTCTCATGACATAAACACCCAGTCGTTTCGATTTGTTTCACCAAACGAGAAATGTGGCTTCTGTGTGGAGCACAATTATTATTTATTCTGAAAGACACTGTAAAATTGCAAATTCCAAATTCCAACATGCAAAAGGCTTTTTCCTGCTTCTATGACGCCATCTTATGTCTAACTATGGAAACATATTTTGCTATTGAAAAATGAAAGCTGCGCTGTGATTGGTTACTAAGGGCATCAAAGCCGGTTTTGCTTTGATTTTCAGCACTGACGTTACTATTACTACCGGCCTTTACTTTTGCGCCATCCTTTTAGAATCACCTTGTATTTTATATAAGTCATGTATTAAGCATTAATTCAGTTTATATACAGGGTTCCTATCATAAATTTGGTGATTTGAGTTGTGCTCAATAACACATCACATATATAATATATATAATATAAGTCTGACAAAAGCCTTTCTGGTATTTATGGAAGAAACTGCCCATGTATTTCCACCATATTGTGCTATTGGCTTGAAAAGCGTGGAACTTTACAGAGCCTTGATGGCCGTCCGTCACTTTCCCACCGCCCTTTCTTCCTGCCCTCTCCTCCTTTTCTCCCAGTGACAATATACAATATAGCGACTGTTGTGCTGGAAGTTGGTGAACAGATCAGATCAATGAAGCCCTGTTTTTGCTGACACGGAGGGCATCTTTCCCTTTGATTTTTGGCCATGCTTTGTCTTCTCGGGTGTCATATGTGACCCTATGAGACTTTCTTGTGCATGAGAATTCTGAATTCTTCTGACCCGCGCCTCTTAATCGGCAAGCTTGTCTACAACCGGAAGATGAATGCCCGGGCTCATGCATTTCTTATTCTGTGAATGTATTTTTTGTAAATTTATTTTAATTAACTGCTGGAATACTGGATTTGTATATGTGACACAGCTGAATCTATAGTGAACTCTTTGGGTTTGTTACAACAACGGATTAGGGTTGCTTCTTCATTGTTGTTACTGATGTATTGCTAGGAGTTGCCCCCAATGCCTGATCGGTAGAAATCTTACTACTGTTACCCTCACTAATTGTAGTCACTGACCATCTATGTGGTCATCCAGAAAAAGCCGAGTGAAGTCAACAGGAAAAAAACTTTCCAACCACCCGAGCCACTTCGTTATAGGAAAGCCGAGAGTCACTTCAGCTGGACCTCCAGTGGTCAGACCTTGGTGGCATTGATGACATGTTCTTAGGATAGTTAACAAATATTATTTAGGTGGGGGTTTACTACTTCTACTTCTTGGGGCTACTACTTCTACTTCGTGGGGATCTATCTACTACTTCTTAGCTGCCAGATTAGCAGAGCCGTGTCATATCATGGACCTTTGACATAGGACCGTAAAGGGGCTTTTGGGACAATAATATTAATGACTTACCTTTAGATACGACACCGCCACTGATTAGTTAACATCCAGGAATTCACAGTGTCTGGAGATGCAACAGCACAGTTTTCGGATGCTGCAGTTCAGTTCTCGTAGCTCATCTCCCATTAAAGTGAATAGGACCTGGGCCACAGTAGCAGAGAATGACCACTACACAGTGTACGGAGCGGTGGTGTGCCAACTCAATACACTGTCAATTTCCAGTGGCTTTGACTCAACATTTCATCTGACCGATTAGACAATCTGATAGTAATGTTCTATACTAAGGATAAGTCATCAGTATCTTATTTGTGGAAAGTAATGTTAAGTTTATCTGCAATCCTACGAAGAGACACAATGATATCACTTAGCTTCACTACATTTGTACAATAAATTGCATTTATCGTTTTGGCTCTTTTCTTTATTATACTGGCTAGTATGGTCATGAAGTCTCATGTACTATACAGAAATATTTTCTTTATGTTTTGGAGGCATTTCTAGGGTTGATAGTCATCCTTTACTCTATCTAGTATATATCTTTTAAATATAGTTTTCTCCCAATTCATCAAGATGTTGGCGCAATTTTTTGTGACTTCTGATGCCAAAGGTTGCAAAAGCAATTAAAGACAGGAAAAAAGCACATTTTTATTTTTTTGTGCTAGATTCATGAATTTCATGTGTCGTTTTAATTAATTAACTAATACCAAGAGACAAAAAAGGAAAGTGAGTTAAATAAATCACAAATGATGAGTTGGTGCTATTGGCTATCATATGCGTTCAGTTTCCTGGAATTATTTATTAAATATAGTAATATTAGAGAGCATCAAATCAAATGATACATAAATTATCTATCAGTACATTGTGCTTAATGGAAAACAGGTGAATAGTTGATGTGTTTATTTGTCAATATGACAACCATCCATTGCTTATGATGACTGTTATATTGAAATTGATGGCTTTGGCTTTGGCTTTTCTCTTGTCTTTATAGTACTGTGCAAAACATTTTAAGCAAGTGTGGAAGAATGCTGCAAAGTAAGAATGCTTTAACAAATAAAAATGTTAGTATTTTAATTGGTACACATATAATATTAGGTGAATGAGCAAAAGGGAAATCTAAATCAAATTAATATTTGGTGAGACCTGCCTATGCCTTCAAAGCATCATTAATTCTTCTAGGTACACTTGTACACTAGAACTCAGCAGGGGAGTTATTCCAAACATCATTGAGAACTAACTACAGATCTTCTGTGGATGGCGACTCGTGCAAATCCTTCTGTCTCTCCATGTATTCCCAGACAGACTTGATGGTGTTGAGATCAGGGCTCTGTGGGGGCCATATCATCACTTCCAGGAACTCATTTTTCTTCTTTATGCTGAATGACATTGGCTGTATGTTTGGGGTCGTTGTCCTACTGCCCCCACAGAGCCCTGATCTCAACATCTTCGAGTGTGTCTGGGATTACATGACGAGACAGAAGGATTTGCAGAAGCCTACATCCACAGAAGATATGTGGTTAGTTCTCCAAGATGTTTGGAACAACCTCCATGCCGAGTTCTTTCAAAAACAGTGTGCAGATATACCTAGAAGAATTGATGCTTTTGATGCTGTTTTGAATTTAAAGAGCTCACACCAAATATTGATTTGATTTAGATTTCGCTTTTGTTAATTCACTTTGCGCTTTATTAATTAATACAAATAAACTATTAACACTTCTGTTTTTTAAAGCATTCTTACTCTGCAGCATTTTTTTCATACCTGTTTAAAACATTTGTATAGTACTGTATAAAGTCATCAGAAAACTAAGTACACCCTCTTGAATTCAATGGTTATGCGTATAAGGGCATAATAAGAAAAAAAGCAAAAAAAATAAAAACCTGGTACTTAGAAGGCCTTAAAATTAAATAAATACAATCATAGATGAACAACGACACCAGCAATGTTGATTCCTCACTATTCTGTGCCCATCATGGGAAAGGAGAGGTAGTGTGTGTGCATGACCACTGCTGCATTCACTATTTTTGGAAGGAGTGGTGTCACGTGCGCATTATCGCTTCCATAGACCAATCAACAAATAAAGGGTGGTCAGACATGGGCATTATCGCTTTCATAGACCAATCAACAAATAAAGGATGGTCAGACATGGGCATTATCGCTTCCATAGACCAATCAGCAAATAAAGGGTGGTCAGACATGGGCATTATCGCTTTCATAGACCAATCAACAAATAAAGGGTGGTCAGACATGGGCATTATCGCTTTCATAGACCAATCAACAAATAAAGGGTGGTCAGACATGGGCATTATCGCTTCCATAGACCAATCAACAAATAAAGGGTGGTCAGACATGGGTATTATCTCTTCCATAGACCAATCAACAAATAAAGGGTGGTCAGACATGGGCATTATCGCTTTCATAGACCAATCAACAAATAAAGGGTGGTCAGACATGCGCATTATCGCTTCCATAGACCAATCAACAAATAAAGGGTGGTCAGACATGGGCATTATCGCTTTCATAGACCAATCAACAAATAAAGGGTGGTCAGACATGGGCATTATCGCTTCCGTAGACCAATCAACAAATAAAGGGTGGTCAGACATGGGCATTATCGCTTCCGTAGACCAATCAACAAATAAAGGGTGGTCAGACATGGGCATTATCGCTTCCATAGACCAATCAACAAATAAAGGGTGGTCAGGCATACGCTTTATCGCTTCCATAGACCAATCAACAAATAAAGGGTGGTCAGACATGGGCATTATCGCTTCCGTAGACCAATCAACAAATAAAGGGTGGTCAGACATGGGCATTATCGCTTCCATAGACCAATCAACAAATAAAGGGTGGTCAGACATGGGCATTATCGCTTTCATAGACCAATCAACAAATAAAGGGTGGTCAGACATGGGCATTATCGCTTCCATAGACCAATCAACAAATAAAGGGTGGTCAGACATGGGTATTATCGATTCCATAGACCAATCAACAAATAAAGGGTGGTCAGACATGGGCATTATCGCTTTCATAGACCAATCAACAAATAAAGGGTGGTCAGACATGCGCATTATCGCTTCCATAGACCAATCAACAAATAAAGGGTGGTTAGACATGTGCATTATCGCTTCCGTAGACCAATCAACAAATAAAGGGTGGTCAGACATGGGCATTATCGCTTTCGTAGACCAATCAACAAATAAAGGGTGGTCAGACATGGGCATTATCGCTTCCGTAGACCAATCAACAAATAAAGGGTGGTCAGACATGGGCATTATCGCTTCCGTAGACCAATCAACAAATAAAGGGCGGTCTGACATGGGCATTATCGCTTCCATAGACCAATCAACAAATAAAGGGTGGTCAGGCATACGCTTTATCGCTTCCAAAGACCAATCAACAAATAAAGGGTGGTCAGACATGGGCATTATCGCTTCCGTAGACCAATCAACAAATAAAGGGTGGTCAGACATGGGCATTATCGCTTCCATAGACCAATCAACAAATAAAGGGTGGTCAGACATGGGCATTATCGCTTTCATAGACCAATCAACAAATAAAGGGTGGTCAGACATGCGCATTATCGCTTCCATAGACCAATCAGCAAATAAAGGGTAGTCAGACATGGGCATTATCGCTTTCATAGACCAATCAACAAATAAAGGGTGGTCAGACATGGGCATTATCGCTTCCGTAGACCAATCAACAAATAAAGGGTGGTCAGACATGGGCATTATCGCTTCCGTAGACCAATCAACAAATAAAGGGTGGTCAGACATGGGCATTATCGCTTCCGTAGACCAATCAACAAATAAAGGGTGGTCAGGCATACGCATTATCTCTTCCATAGACCAATCAACAAATGAAGGGTGGTCAGACATGGGCATTATCGCTTCCATTGACCAATCAAGAAATAAAGGGTGGTCACACATGGGCATTATTGCTTCGATAGACCAATCAACAAATAAAGGGTGGTCATTATCTTTTCCATAGTCCAATCAATAAATAAAGGGTGGTCACACATGCACATTATCACTTCCATAGACCAATCAACAAGTAAAGGGTGGTCAGGCATGGGCATTGCCGCTTCTGTTCCAGTTGTGGAGTGGGACACCCATTCTCGCTCCCACTGATCATGGCAGTCATTGGTATTTTTCCTTTGAGTCAGTTAACACTAAACAGGTGTCTCATGTGAGATCTAATATCCAGCGCTATATCTCCAGTTCTGACGTACGCTCTCCTGTGCCATGATCATGATTAATTCCCTCTGGTTATTGGATCTCTGAATGTATCTGCCTTTCAAGTAGAGCCAGAAATAAAGGAACATCTTTTTTTATTAAATGCAGAAAAATGGGCTCAGCTTTTTGGCAGGATCGGAAAAAGGGGTCATCATTTAAATAGCTGCAGAGAGTATGACATGCCCCATTCAATTTTTATTGCATTCAGCGAGTAAGATTATCTTAAGCCTTTCCATACCTCTGTCTCCGTAATAGAAGCCAAAAGTACAAAGCCGGGCAGATTAAGCCAGATATTACCGAGATTCAAAGAGGCTTATCAGAACTGGATCACTGGCCGAAGGGCAAGAAATACAATGACGAACGATTCGATATCTCACTGATCATTGTACTAACATAAGAGTTATATAATAACCTAGCTAATAACATGCAATATGAGCTAATAACACACAAAACACATGCCGTAGTGATCAAACCCGAACGTGTTCCTCATTTGAACCCATTTCCTCCTGGTTTTCTAACTTTGAATAATTGCTACTGTCTTACTCATTTTTACAAATACATATCTGTTTGCTCCAAATAAATATATTTTGCCTCTTTTAAGGGGGCGATTTTATGAAAGAAAGCCCCTTTTAAATAGAAGGAGGCTTGACTTCTGTAACTCACCATCAGCTGTTATTACAGGAGGGAGCCATGTGTGTCTGAGAATGGCCGCTCGTGTCCTACTTAGGTGAACCTGATTCTTAAAACACTCTGGGGTGTCGAGAGTCAGTGTCCCCCTCCAGGGCATACGGTTTGGGTTTGATCAAGTTATTTTACAGCAGAAGTCTGAAATGAAACTGCCAATATTAGCATTGGCTACCACTGGTATCAATGGTGTAACTAGAAGCTCACGGGACCCAATTCAGAGTCTCCAATGTGGCCCCCAACTATCACAGGTCCTAAATAATGTTGGTCCTTTGGTCTTCTTATATGGGCTCCTGTAGGCTCCATAGCCAAGTTGTGACTACAAGCCCTCCGCCTATTGTAGTAACATCACTGTCGGCTAAGTAGTCAACCACCCCAGAAACATTTCTTTATTGCCTGTTATGCAGTTTTCACTTGTTTTCCTGTTATCTTTTGTTGTGTGCAATGTAGAAATATCCACTTCATTATTTGGAAACTGTCAACAAGTTGCTGTTGACAGATCTGACCAACCTATTATGTGTTTAGAGATTTCAGTATATAATGTAGCCCTGCGGGGAATGAGGCGTAATTGACTAAAGCTCAACATCCCAATACAGCTAAGCTCAACACCACAAGAATACCAATTTGGCAGCCATCTATTAACGAGCAGTTACACTGAAAGAGTCTCATGAATGGGCTCGTTTCCCGATAATCGTGCAGCATTAGCAGGCTACTGATCACAGGATGAATGAGAATTGTTCATGGGGTGAAATTAGTTTTAAGCAGACTTAAAAATCATCATTCTTTGCAGCGCAAAATCATGTGTAAACAGGACCTGTGCTGTTGAGAACAGTGGCAACGTTTAGCGCGGTCTGCCTGTTTAAACAGGATTTAACCCATAGACTTTAAACATCTGGGTGGTCCAACTTCTAATCTGCAGTTATGTTGTAAAACATTACTTCCCAGTAACACGGCTACACAGGGTTGTGTAGTCGGGAGAGCAGGAATGTGTCTTGATAGCCAGCGTCCTCATAGATAAGACAAAGACATTTTTTACTTTCTGTGCATTCTCCATTGATGTATTCACAGCTCTAAAGGTGCGCTGTCTGCGCAGTAAAAAGAAGCGCTGGTGCTGCTTCCTCCTCCATAAACAGCAGCCATGTGATCACTGTGTATAGGGACGGAGCAGGAACTCATGGGTCAGACTGCTCTGATATAAAGCAGGCTATATTCCCTTGTAACTGGGACTAATATACCAGCCCCAGTTACAAAGGAAATACAGATAAAATATTTCAAAATTTACATGGCCCCTAAAGGTCTTTTATGACCTTAAGGTAGGCACAATAGGTAGAATATATGGAAAATAAATAAAAATAACAGGTTTAAAATAAAGAAATAAAATGTCCCTGTAAAAAAATAAAAATAAAAAAGTGTCCGATATATAAAAATACTTGTGACAGCATGGGGGAACAAATTTTTAAATATATTTTAGTGTTTCTGAGTGGTCATTTCATAAAAAAAAGGGAAAAACAGACACTTATTTCCCTTAGTTTTCTACCGATATCCCTAAATATGAGCAAAAAAAGCAAACAGAGAGAGAATATGACAGTGATTTAACAATGGAGCACCATGTATCATGAAAAAGACGCCTATATTATTTGAATATCCAAACAAGAGAAAAACGTGTTTCTATTATACTTTTCCACTGATTGTTCCACTCCTGGTTTTGGCTTATAAATACTGATGTAAATTACTGACCAAATACTGAATGTGTAAATGTGGCCTAACTTGTATTCTGCCTGACAAAAATTGACTATGTTTATTTATCAACCCCTCTACTAAGTCATCAAGATCTCCTGGTGTCAGAATCAATGAGATTCCAGCACCCAGACCCTGACTGATCACATCATAGGAGGAGACCACTACTATACAGAGCCCTTTTACAGATCCGACATTTTGGCCCAGAAACGGTCCGTCCCTGACACCCACCAAGGATACAACAGTCATAAATTAAAATGTAGAGGATTTAACAACAGCAGTTGGATTTTGGTTGTAATTAGATATAAATGGTAGGAAAAAGAGCTATGTATGTCCAGTACTCAGGTAGGATAATATATTTAGACTTCATGGTAACAAATTCCAGACAGACATAGATAAAAGTTCCTCTGACGCGTTTCGCACACTGTCAGTGTTCTTAAATAGTAGTCCCACTCTTTGGGGGGAGGGCGATCTCCAAAACGACATACCAACAAAAATGCTGATTGATTTCTTTCTTTTTATGTTCTTTAGAGATTTGAAGAACAACTTAATCAGCAAAATGGAACCTGGAGCTTTCTTGGGACTGCCTGAGTTAAAGCGCCTGTAAGTATATAGAAAAAGTGTTTCTGTTTATAGAAAAAGTGAGTTACCAAACCGAATGTATCAGCAAACAGCTTTAATTAGAATGTACAACCAGTGTTATTTCCATAATCTCTCTGTTTGGCAGAAGTGATCTAATATAACATTCAAAGCATTCTGGGGGAAGTGTCCACTGGGTTAGGCATGGAGGAAGTGTTCACTGGGTCGGGCATGGAGGAAGTGTCCTCTGGGTCAGGCATGGAGGAAGTGTTCACTGGGTCAGTCATGGGGCAACGTCCACTGAGTCGGGCATCGGGGAAGTGTCCTCTGGGTCAGGCATGGAGGAAGTGTTCTCTGGGTCGGGCATGGGGGAAGTGTCCTCTGAGTCAGGCATAGAGGAAGTGTCCTCTGGGTCAGGCATGGAGGAAGTGTCCTCTGGGTCGGGCATGGAGGAAGTGTCCATTGGGTCGGTCATGGAGGAAGTGTCCTCTGGGTCAGGCATGGAGGAAGTGTCCTCTGGGTCAGGCATGGAGGAAGTGTTCACTGGGTCGGGCATGGGGCAGCGTCCACTAAGTCGGTCATGGGGGAAGTGTTCACTGGGTCGGGCATGTGGCAGTGTCCACTGGGTGGGCTTGAGACAATGTCTACTGGGTCCGGCATAGGGGATGTGTTCAATGGGTCAGGCATGGGGCAATGTCTACTGGGTGGGGCATAGGGGATGTGTTCACTGGGTCAGGCATGGGGCGGTGTCTACTGGGTCGGGCATGGGGGAAGTGTTCACTGGGTCAGACATGGGGCGGTGTCTACTGGGTCGGGCATGGGGGAAGTGTTCACTGGGTCAGGCATGGGGCGGTGTCTACTGGGTCAGGCATGGGGGAAGTGTTCACTGGATTGAGTATCCCACCAAGCTAAGCTTGTTCGACTAGTTCCTGTTTTTTTGCCTGATTGTATAGTACAATGTGTCATGGCGCTTCCTGACTGCACAGTAAAAATATGTTTTTTATTATTTTTATAGAGACATCTCCAATAACAGAATTGGCTGTGTAATTCCTGCTGCATTTCAGGGTCTGAGCAGCCTATCACGCCTGTAAGTATACATACCATTCATAGGATGAGTTATATAGAGATAGATAACTAGACAGAAAAATATGCACATAAAAGATGTGTAATATTCCTCTAATTTGACCATTCATAATGATAAGTACTGTACATCTATTGACTTTTAAGGGTTTTTTGCTCCCTGTCCAGCTGATGATCTAATTTTGATGATGGCGGCAGAAAAAATGGAGTCATCTCTTTTGTGTACATTGCACAGAGCAGAAGATCTAGGAACTGTGCAAGTTAAAAATAAAAAAATGAGAATTTTGGCTTTGGATTCCTGCTGAGCTTAGAATAAACCTGCTTATTTGTGTAACCACAAGGCAGGGAGACAAGTACCCATTCCTTAAAATATACCACTATTAACATGCCAGCACTCGCCTCACACTTACATGGCTATAAAACAGTTGGATTCAGCATTTGTTGGCCCCGGCTCTATTTTGGGACAATACAGTCTATGTCCCTCTTGTTTTCTCCTCCTCAGCCTTCTTTTGCTATATGTAGGCGGTCTGTCTGTTTGTCTCAGACTACATTGCACCCACAGCTGGACATATGACTTTGTAATTTTAGGCTGCATTGAAGGCTTTAAATCCAGAGTGGAGCAGGGGCGGACATATCATTGGTGCAACCTGTGCTGCCGCACAGGGGCCCAAGAGGCAAGGGGGCCCATTTATACCTCCAAAGCAGGTGCAAAGCAGGAGCTCTTGGGCTGCAAACGGCCCATATATTGTTCTTGCACAGGGGCCCTTTTCTGTCTGTACCCTCACTACCTACGGGGCTTTATGGTTACTACCGTGTGCCGCGGTTAGCTGTGTCTCTACCAAGAACCATCCGAATTATTAACAGGAACCTGTCACTAGGTTTAGGGCCTCTAAACTTCTAACATGAGATCCCCTTGTAGACTGTGAGCCCTCGCGGGCAGGGTCCTCTCTGCTCCTGTACCAGTCGCTGACTTGTATTGTTCATGATTATTGTACCTGTTTTTTATTATGTATATGTGGCGCCCCTGCGGGTTCAGTCGCCACAGAGGTACTGCATCTCACCCAGAGGTGTGGTGCCCCACTCTCAGGTAAGGAGGGAGTACTGCCCGGGACCCACCCACCTGCATCCAACACTACACCATTCCAGACCAGCAGGCGGGGCAAGATGCACTGGCTTATGCTGAGCCCTGTCCCTGGTTGGAAGTGGGGGGAACCGAGAGAGGGAGAACCATGTAGTGAGTGTGGGTGGAGGAAGCAAACAGGGGAGCACTTTGAGGAGGAGTATAAAAAGGGGAACCATCATGGGAGAGAGAGTTCAGTCTGAGGAGGAGTTCAGTCTGAGAGGAGAAAAAGTGGGAGCAGGAGCTCTGTAGGAGCTCTGCTCAGGAGGAGAGAGAGAAGAGTGGGCCTAGACTGAGACCCAGGAGGACAGGCTGGAAGAGCACGGGAGCAGAGGGAAGGCTCCAGGAACAGAGGTGATCCCAGGGGCACGGCGAGTGCGGAAGCCACTCGTGCGCCCGAATCTACAAGGACGTGGAGGGATCAGGCCGCAAAGGGGACCGGCCCCTAACTAGTGGAGAACAACCAGGCTCAGCTAGGAACCGGAGGCTACTGTACTTTCAGGGTGCAGCTGCTCACTACCGCAACTATATAGTCAAAAAGGTGGCCGCATAGGATTCTGGGGACTGCAGGTTGCCCGCCAAAATCCGAGGCTACCGGCTTGGGACACTGGTTGCGAGGCGCAGGGAAGGAGGGTGAGAGCCAGCGCAGGAAGACGACCGAGGAAGGCACACAGAACGGGGTCCCGTTAAGTACTCCTGAAATACCTGGGACATTGCTGAACCCCTCCCTTGGTGAACACAGGACGGCATGGGAGGTTACCCTGGCGCTGGTAACCTGGAGTCTGACAACTGTGAGTAAATCTGAAAGACTGCACCCCACTGTGTCTTAGAATTATTATCTGCGCCATCACCTGCATTACACCGCACCAACCGCATCTACCTCATAGCATCACTACATCCTGCCCTGGAGCTAAGCTCTGCCTGTGGAGAGCTGAACCAACTCTGCTGCGTCAGCATCAGCTCCAGAGGATCTGCACCTCAGCGGCGGCCCCATATAGCCGCATACCACAGGTGGTGTCACGAACATTATATATAAAAACTTTATTCTCTTTTACTTTTCCCCTTTTATTGACCGGCCTGGGTCACGGACCGGGTCACTGCCATAGTGACATCCCCCAGTATTGACCGGCCCGGCTACCGAGTAGCCCACGGCCCAGGGGGGGCACGTCATATATATCCCTCTTCACATGTACAGCACCATGGAATAAATGGCGCTATAATAATAAATAATAATAATGATTATTCAAATGGGGAATAGTGTTCCAAACATGACCTCTGCAAACCTGGCCATATTAAAGGGTCACCCTGTGCAGCTCGGTCCCTGGCGGCTTTTAAACTACGTTGGTCTCTGAAATGCCGCAGCCTTTCAGGGTTACATATATGTGGCTGAGATCCTGCAGGCAAGGTCTGATACGTGCTGCCTGTGGGTCGGGCGGCATGTAACAGCTGTCAGGTTCCTTTAAGTGGTAAAATAATGTTATCATTACCAAGAGGAGCTCAGGTGATGTGATGCGCAGTTTAGCAGGTGCAGTCTACTATTTTAAGTTAATATCCCCCCTTTCACGTGCCCTCACTTCAGGACTACTAATAGGAAGCAGACTACAGTATACTATTGATGTATGCCCCCTACTGACCACATGATTACAGGGGTTGTGCCAGAAATACATAATATTTAGTGAGGTCAATTAAAGCTATTTTTTATTGGTAATTGCTTTATAAAATGTCCCTGTGTCTAGATATTGCTCTTACACGCCCACAGTATCGTCACAGATTCTCACCTTATGTGGGCATTCTGGGCACCACAATGTGTGGGTAACAGCAGTATGTAGAAACAGAAACATTTACTTTAACAGTCTAAATTAGTATTTAATAGTAGGACATTGCATTTAAGAGATTGAGCATTGGGAAATCTGATCCAGCACACTGGTGGAAATCTGATCCAGCACACTGGTGGGAATCTGATCCAGCATACTGGTGGAAATCTGATCCAGCACACTGGTGGAAATCTGATCCAGCATACTGGTGGAAATATGATCCAGCACACTGGTGGAAATATGATCCAGCACACTGGTGGAAATATGATCCAGCACACTGGTGGAAATATGATCCAGCATACTGGTGGAAATATGATCCAGCACACTGGTGGAAATATGATCCAGCACACTGGTGGAAATATGATCCAGCACACTGATGGAAATATGATCCAGCACACTGGTGGAAATATGATCCAGCACACTGGTGGAAATATGATCCAGCATACTGGTGGAAATCTGATCCAGCATACTGGTGGAAATATGATCCAGCATACTGGTGGAAATCTGATCCAGCACACTGGTGGAAATCTGATCCAGCATACTGGTGGAAATCTGATCCAGCACACTGGTGGAAATCTGATCTAGCACACTGGTGGAAATCTGATCCAGCACACTGGTGGAAATCTGATCCAGCATACTGGTGGAAATCTGATCCAGCATACTGGTGGAAATCTGATCTAGCACACTGGTGGAAATCTGATCCAGCACACTGGTGGAAATCTGATCCAGCATACTGGTGGAAATCTGATCTAGCACACTGGTGGAAATCTGATCCAGCACACTGGTGGAAATCTGATCCAGCATACTGGTGGAAATCTGATCTAGCACACTGGTGGAAATCTGATCCAGCACACTGGTGGAAATCTGATCCAGCATACTGGTAGAAATCTGATCTAGCACACTGGTGGAAATCTGATCCAGCACACTGGTGGAAATCTGATCCAGCATACTGGTGGAAATCTGATCTAGCACACTGGTGGAAATCTGATCCAGCACACTGGTAGAAATCTGATCCAGCACACTGGTGGAAATCTGATCCAGCACACTGGTGGAAATCTGATCCAGCATACTGGTGGAAATCTGATCCAGCATACTGGTGGAAATCTGATCCAGCACACTGGTGGAAATCTGATCCAGCACACTGGTGGAAATCTGATCCAGCACACTGGTGGAAATATGATCCAGCATACTGGTGGAAATCTGATCCAGCACACTGGTGGAAATATGATCCAGCATACTGGTGGAAATCTGATCCACACACTGGTGGAAATATGATCCAGCATACTGGTGGAAATATGATCCAGCATACTGGTGGAAATCTGATCCAGCATACTGGTGGAAATCTGATCCAGCACACTGGTGGAAATCTGATCCACACACTGGTGGAAATATGATCCAGCATACTGGTGGAAATATGATCCAGCATACTGGTGGAAATATGATCCAGCACACTGGTGGAAATCTGATCCAGCATACTGGTGGAAATCTGATCCAGCACACTGGTGGAAATATGATCCAGCATACTGGTGGAAATATGATCCAGCACACTGATGGAAATATGATCCAGCATACTGGTGGAAATATGATCCAGGTTACTGGTGGAAATCTGATCCAGCATGCTGGTGGAAATATGATCCAGCATGCTGGTGGAAATCTGATCCAGCATACTGGTGGAAATCTGATCCAGCATACTGGTGGAAATATGATCCAGCATACTGGTGGAAATCTGATCCAGCATACTGGTGGAAATCTGATCCAGCATACTGGTGGAAATCTGATCCAGCATACTGGTGGAAATCTGATCCAGCATACTGGTGGAAATCTGACCCAGCATACTGGCGGAAATCTGATCCAGCATACTGGTGGAAATATGATCCAGCATACTGGTGGAAATCTGATCCAGCACACTGGTGGAAA
Organism: Phyllobates terribilis; assembly: GCF_046119375.1. Taxonomy (NCBI): domain Eukaryota; kingdom Metazoa; phylum Chordata; class Amphibia; order Anura; family Dendrobatidae; genus Phyllobates; species Phyllobates terribilis. The sequence continues at coordinate 492,283,698 of NW_027362771.1, read as the reverse complement.
TCTGATCCAGCATACTGGTGGAAATCTGATCCAGCATACTGGTGGAAATCTGATCCAGCACACTGGTGGAAATCTGATCCAGCATACTGATGGAAATCTAATCCAGCACACTGGTGGAAATATGATCCAGCATACTGATGGAAATCTGATCCAGCATACTGGTGGAAATCTTATCCAGCATACTTTTGGAAATCTGATCCAGCATACTGATGGAAATCTAATCCAGCATACTGGTGGAAATATGATCCAGCATACTGGTGGAAATATGATCCAGCACACTGGTGGAAATCTGATCCAGCATACTGGTGGAAATCTGATCCAGCACACTGGTGGAAATATGATCCAGCATACTGATGGAAATCTAATCCAGCACACTGGTGGAAATATGATCCAGCATACTGGTGGAAATATGATCCAGCATACTGGTGGAAATATGATCCAGCATACTGGTGGAAATCTGATCCAGCATACTGGTGGAAATCTGATCCAGCATACTGATGGAAATCTAATCCAGCACACTGGTGGAAATATGATCTAGCATACTGGTGGAAATATGATCCAGCATACTGATGGAAATCTAATCCAGCATACTGGTGGAAATATGATCCAGCATACTGGTGGAAATATGATCCAGCATACTGGTGGAAATCTGATCCAGCATACTGGTGGAAATATGATCCAGCATACTGGTGGAAATATGATCCAGCATACTGGTGGAAATATGATCCAGCATACTGATGGAAATATGATCCAGCACACTGGTGGAAATCTGATCCAGCATACTGGTGGAAATCTGATCCAGCACACTGGTGGAAATATGATCCAGCACACTGGTGGAAATATGATCCAGCACACTGGTGGAAATATGATCCAGCATACTGGTGGAAATATGATCCAGCATACTGGTGGAAATCTGATCCAGCATACTGGTGGAAATCTGATCCAGCACACTGGTGGAAATATGATCCAGCATACTGGTGGAAATATGATCCAGCACACTGGTGGAAATCTGATCCAGCACACTGGTGGAAATATGATCCAGCATACTGGTGGAAATATGATCCAGCACACTGGTGGAAATCTGATCCAGCATACTGGTGGAAATCTGATCCAGCACACTGGTGGAAATCTGATCCAGCATACTGGTGGAAATATGATCCAGCATACTGGTGGAAATATGATCCAGCATACTGGTGGAAATCTGATCCAGCATACTGGTGGAAATCTGATCCAGCACACTGGTGGAAATATGATCCAGCATACTGATGGAAATATGATCTAGCATACTGATGGAAATCTGGGATGAAATGTTATTTATTTAATTGTATTAATATATTTCAATACAAGTCCTGTTATATTTCTCCATTTGTATTGTAGGAATGAAAACGTACTCATCTAATTACATATATTTTACTCTTTGTAGATTTCTGTCTGGAAATATCTTCTCTACTCTCGGTCCTGGGGTTTTTGATGAGCTTCCTTCCCTGAAACTAGTGTGAGTATTCTTACTGTGTAGTGTCCACATGTATTCCTGTTTAGCTGGGTAAATTCTGATGGCTGCTTGGCTTGTGTCTACACAGGGACTTTTCCACTGATTTCCTAACCTGTGATTGTCAACTACAATGGATAGCAACTTGGGCGAAAAATGGTTCTGCTAAGATCTCCGATAGGACGTTGTGTTCATATCCAAGTGCACTGAGGGAACGACCATTGCGAAACCTGAAGGAAAGTCAGCTAACTTGTGGTAAGGAGAGAATAATCTATATATTTCACTTATATTTGGACACCGCGTCCTTTTAAGGTTACAACAATCCAATGTGTTTTGATCTTAGGAGGGACCCCAGAACTTCACACGCACCATCTCATCCCATCCTTACGACAAGTTGTGTTTCAGGGTGACAGAATACCTATTCAGTGTACAGCAAGCTATGTGGGCAATGCCAGTCATATCATCTGGTATCATAATGGCAAACAGGTGGTAGACGATGAAGAACAAGGAATCATACTAGAGGATACAATAATCCATGACTGCACCTTCATTACAAGGTATGTGACAACTTGTAAGGACTGCTCCTTTTTGTCATTCCTGATTGCTTGGGAGTAGAGATGCATGAACCCAATCTTAAAAGTTTGGGGTTCGTACCGGACTCTTAATGTCTGGTGCTAAACACAGATCATGGACTTCTCCCGGAAGTCCCTTGCAATGTTCAGAGTTCCGGGGCATGTCTGGGAGGGGAGAGAGCGAGTGAGAGAGAGCGAGTGAGAGAGGCCGAATTAATTTTCTTACTCAAAAGTTTAGGTCCTCATTGTTTCAAATGGGGTTCTGGTTCATGTTTGGGTACAGTTCTGGTACCCAAACCAAACTTAGCAATAAAGTTCAGGTATGGTACCAGAACCTGAACTTTCACAGGTTCGCTCATCCCTACTCGGGAGCTGTGCATTCCTGAGGATTGGCAGTTTGGACCAGTAACATGGTTGCACACTTGGCCGAACTGTGTGATCTCCAATGATGCAAACAGTGGCAGCTTTGGAGCAGTGCAGAGGCACTGAAGCTGATGAGATCCAGACGACTCCAGAGCAGCACTTACAAGCTCTGTTGGAAAGAGCCTTGAAGTGCTCCTCTTTTTGCCTAGGGGACTGGCCACCACTGATAGACTGCAGAGGTGGCCAGTAACCTTCACAATGAGAAGTCAACAATAAAAATAAAAATCAATTTGTTCTTGAGAACAAACAGGACTTTTAATAAGAGGTAGAGATGAGCGAACCTGAACTTAAAAGTTCGGGGTTCGTACCGGACAGTTAGTGTCTGGTGCTAATTGCCGAACACAGACTTCTCCCGGAAGTCTGTTGCAATGTTCCGAGTTCCAGAAGAAGTCTTGGAGGAGAGAGATTTTTCAGATCAAAAGTTCGGGTCCCCATTATATACAATGGCATTACACCTGATATTTGCCACAGGATCCAGAACATCCGTGAACGGCTGTCATGCATCGCCCCCTAATGTCTGCGCTGGGCATAGCACAGTGTAGTAGATTGGCCTGGAGTGTTCCTTTAAGTCCAGGTACTGTATGTGCAGTATGTCACATGTCAAGTACATACATGAGGCAGGCATGATGGTGGAGTGCAGCTCTGGAGCATGCTCAGCTCCGAGGAATCTCTTGTTTACATTCAATCTCTGAGTTTAAATTTAGCAAATGGCTGTGGTATTACGGCCCCGCATCCTGCCGACTCCAGCCTGATAAACTGTTTATTCCTAGTTGGCAAATCAGCCGTTTCCTCTCAGCGTGGAGGCACATCCTGTGCGTTCAGGGACTCCTATCGGATGTTCAACTCCCCTGCCAAGGTGCACCAAGAACCCGAGCAATTGACGGCATATCACAGTCACTTGGCCCACCTAGTCTGTGCATGTTTAATTGTTACAGCACCGGCGAAATAACACTGGGAAATAAACACGTTATACCCACATTCCTGTGCTGATTCCAGCCCCGTAGACTGTACTCTGGTGTGTAAACTATTGTTACCTGCTTCTTATTGCAATTCTCTGTATGACAGGGGTTATGCCCCATATATTATGCACATTTCACATTATTTCCTTCCCGACACTATATATATATAAATATATATATATATATATATATATATATATATATATATATATATATATATATATATACACTGCTCAAAAAAATAAAGGGAACACTCAAGTAACACATCTTAGATCTGATTGAATGAAATATTCTCATTGAATACTTTGTTCTGTACAAAGTTGAATGTGCTGACAACAAAATCACACAAAAATCATCAATGGAAATCAAATTTATGAACCAATGGAGGCCTGGATTTGGAGTCACCCCGAAAATTAAAGTGGAAAAACACACTACAGGCTGATCCAACTTTGATGTAATGTCCTTAAAACAAGTCAAAATGAGTCTCAGTATTGTGTGTGGCCTCCACGTGCCTGTAGGACCTCTCTACAACGCCTGGGCATGCTCCTGATGAGGTTGCGGATGGTCTCCTGTGGGATCTTCTCCCAGACCTGGACTAAAGCATCCACCAACTCCTGGACAGTCTGTGGTGCAACGTGACGTTGGTGGATGGAGCGAGACATGATGTCCCAGATGTGCTCAATCGGATTCAGGTCTGGGGAACGGGCGGGCCAGTCCATAGCTTCAATGCCTTCATCTTGCAGGAACTGCTGACACACTCCAGCCACATGAGGTCTGGCATTGTCCTGCATTAGGAGGAACCCAGGGCCAACCCCACCAGCATATGGTCTCACAAGGGGTCTGAGGATCTCATCTCGGTACCTAATGGCAGTCAGGCTACCTCTGGAGAGCGCATGGAGGGCTGTGCGGCCCTCTAAAGAAATGCCACCCCACACCATTACTGACCCACTGCCAAACCGGTCATGCTAAAGGATGTTGCAGGCAGCAGATCGCTCTCCACGGCGTCTCCAGACTCTGTCACGTCTGTCACATGTGCTCAGTGTGAACCTGCTTTCATCTGTGAAGAGCACAGGGCGCCAGTGGCGACTTTGCCAATCCTGGTGTTCTGTGGCCAAAGCCAAGCGTCCTGCACGGTGTTGGGCTGTGAGCACAACCCCCATCTGTGGACGTCGGGCCCTCATACCACCCTCATGGAGTCGGTTTCTAACCATTTGTGCAGACACGTGCACATTTGTGGCCTGCTGGAGGTCATTTTGCAGGGCTCTGGCAGTGCTCCTCCTGTTCCTCCTTGCACAAAGGCGGAGGTAGCGGTCCTGCTGCCGGGTTGTTGCCTGCCCTCCTACGGCCCCCTCCACGTCTCCTGGTGTACTGGCCTGTCTCCTGGTAGTGCCTCCAGCCTCTGGACACTACGCTGACAGACACAGCAAACCTTCTTGCCACAGCTCGCATTGATGTGCCATCCTGGATGAGCTGCACTACCTGAGCAACTTCTGTGGGTTGTAGAGTCCGTCTCATGCTACCACGAGTGTGAAAGCACAACCAACATTCAAAAGTGACCAAAACATCAGCCAGAAAGCATTGGCACCGAGATGTGGTCTGTGGTCCCCACCTGCAGAACCACTCCTTTATTGAGGGTGTCTTGATAATTGCCAATAATTTCCATCTATTGTCTATTCCATTTGCACAACAGCATGGGAAATTGATTGTCAATCAGTGTTGCTTCCTAAGTGGACAATTTGATTTCACAGAAGTTTGATTTACTTGGAGTTATATTCTGTTGTTTAAGTGTTCCTTTTATTTTTTGAGCAGTGTATATACAGGTGCATCTCACTAAATTACTATATCATCAAAAAGTTAATTTATTTCAGTTCTTCAATACAAAAAGTTAAACTCATATATTATATAGAGTCATTACAAACAGAGTGATCTATCTCAAGTGTTTATTTCTGTTAATGTTGATGATTATGGCTTACAGCCAATGAAAACACAAAAGTCATTAGCTCAGTAAATTAAAATAATTAGCAAAAACACCTGCAAAGGCTTCCTAAGCATTTAAAAAGGTCCCTTAGTCTGTTTCAGTAGGCTTCACAATCATGGGGAAGACTGCTGACTTGACAGATGTCCGGAAGGCAGTCATTGACACTCCACAAGGTCCCAGAGTTCCAATTTTCCTTTGGAAATCAAGGTCCCAGAGTCTGGAGGAAGAGTGGAGAGGCCACAATCCAAGCTGCTTGATGTCTAGTGTGAAGTTTCCACAATCAGTGATGGTTTGGGGAGCCATGTCATCTGCTGGTGTAGGTCCACTGTGTTTTATCAACACCAAAGTCAGCGCAGCCGTCTACCAGGATATTTTAGAGCACTTCATGCTTCCCTCTGCCGAGAAGCTTTTTGGAGATGGAAATTTCATTCTCCAGCAGGACTTGGCACCTGTCCACACTGAGAAAAATTCCAATACCTGGTTTACAAACAACAGTATCACTGTGCTTGATTGGCCAGCAAACTCACCTGACCTTAACCCTATAGAGAATCTATGGGGTATTGTCAAGAGGAAGATGAGAGACACCAGACCCAACAATGCAGACGAGCTGAAGGCTGCTATCAAAGCAACCTGGGCTTCCATAACACCTCAGCAGTGCCACAGGCTGATCGCCTCCATGCCACGCCGCATTGATGCAGTAATTGATGCAAAAGGAGCCCCGACCAAGTATTGAGAGCATTTATTGAACATACATTTCAGTAGACATTTCGGATTTTATAAACATTTTTTCAAGCTGTTGTTATAAAGTATTCTAATTTACTGAGATAATGACTTTTGTGTTTTCATTGGCTGTAAGCCATAATCATCAACATTAACAGAAATAAACACTTGAAATAGATCACTCTGTGTGTAATGACTCTACATAATATATGAGTTTCACTTTTTGTATTGAAGAACTGAAATAAAATAACTTTTTGATGATATTCTAATTTCAGGGGGCAGGAGATTTCTATAGAACCCATCTACTTTGCTGCAAAAATATGCAGCGTCAAAAACTCATCGTAGGTACATACGTAGCTTCAGGCGTTTTACCACGACATAAAAATGCATGCTATCTAAAAAATCTTGAAAAAAATAGTACACTTCTCAAATAGAATTCAGTTCTAGAAATGCACCATTTTTCTACATCAGACATATCCATTTACCTGATCACTGGTCTTCAGATTTACTTTAGATCGCACATTTGGTCCACCAGTAGCTTCACCTTCTGCGGCCGAGCATATGCAGAAGTTATCTGTAGTATTCAGATGGAGAGCGCAAATATCCTTCACATGGGTCTAAGTAGACAGTGGGGTTCTCAGAGCTGTCAGACTCGGGGCTGAGCGGGCTGGTGACCATTGTTAGCAGCGCTCATGACTATGTGCCAGTCAGAGCATTAAAGGGAATCTGTCAACAGGTTTTTGCTACCTCATCTGAGAGCAGCAAAGAGACCCTGAATCCAACGATGTATCACTTAGATTACTGGGTGCAGCAGTTCTGACTCAATCAGAGTTTTTAGATTTAGCATGAAGTAGAGCTGAGAAAGCTGCCCCCGCCCACACCAGTCTCTGTATATACGATGTCTATATACAGTGAGCTACTTATCACAGAAGGGGGACCAGGAGGTACGTGCTGCTCTGTCCAACTGTCATGACTCTGTTGTCGCGTATCCCAGGGCCAGGAGCTCCTTCTCTGTCCCTAATACTAGGGGGCGCCCTAGCTACCCCTGTTGGATTACTTCTGAACAGTGAGCCCCGCTCAGTTCAGGGCCCCGCTCTCTGGAGCGAATCATTCTCCCCGGCTTCTCAGCGTCAGCGATCAGAGGATTACAGCAGGGGACATCTCCGGACAGGTGAGTATAAGAATTTTATTATTTTATTCTTATTTTTACACCTGGACACTACGGGAGCAGACACTACTACTACCGACATTGTCCCTTGCTTGTGCTGATCTCGAGCAAGGTGCAATGTTGAGGACAGCGTTCAGCACCCGGCGCTTGGGAACACAGCTAACTGTACCACTGATTCCCAAACGCCGGTACATGTGCTGCTGATGCGGCACACGTGTACCACACAGGTGCACACAGACACGGATATCTCCGGTACGGTTTTTCCGGTATCGGAAATATACGGACATGTGAAACCGGCCTAAGTTATATTGGGTACGAGTGAGATCTTTGAAAAAAAGGGTGACACATGTACTGGAAATACGGATTTATGAGGGAAGCTTTAAAGTCGTTTGTCTACATTAAAGGGGTTTTCTGAGTTAAACAGCAATGGTGTATTTTCAAGCCTGAATGCATTTCCTAGAAACTACTACTATTAAGTAGATAATGTGATTAAAGCTATCCAGATGTGTCCGATAACATCCAGGCGTGTTTGGATGTGCTCACATCTTATTTAATTGTACAGGAAAGTCTATGCTTTTCCATACAAAAACGCCCTATACATTGTTGTAGGCAAAGTTACTGTACTTTTGTTTTGAAAACTTTCAAATAGGGCAAAAGTAGAAAAAATGTTTGTTTTTTTTAAATTGGTGAATCTAATTATGTAGATTAGGTGAGTGCGCCTCCAAGTGGTGAGTTAAGTAATATCAAAAAAGTGTCAAGGAGGCTGTAAGACTATATGATATTTATCAGTATACAGCGTATATTGTACAATATATACCATATGGCCATAATTAGCCACACAGCCAATTAGTGTTCATTTGTAAAATGAGGTATTAAAGACGACCTCTGATTGGTTACGTCTGGACTTTTATATAAAACTCTCTTAGTAATGTAAATTGTAACCATGATGAATGGAAAGGTTCTCGTAGCCAGAAAAGTAGAACTCTGGCCATTTTCCACACGTTGCCGCTTCTTATAAAACATAGAACCATTCCATCTAGTATTCTTATACATGCACATTATTTATCAATGTCAGCCGCTCGCTTGGCCGGTGACTTGGTTTCTCCATTTCCAGTTTGCTCTCCAGCAGAGCTTTCCTCTCCTCCATTGTGACACAATCCTGGTGCTCAGACAAAACGTATACATCATGTGTAGTTTATGTGCGGCAGAGGATGTGAGCGAGGCCGCCAAGTCTCCAGACTACTGAATCATCCGCACCGAGCTCCATGTCCAGTTCACTTGGGTTCACGTGCGGCTGTATACACACTAGTCAATGGGCCTAGTCCATCAAAACCATCTAAGACCACATTCACACATTGAGTATTTGGTCACTTTTTAACTCAGTATTTGTAAATCAGGAGTGGAACAGTCAGAGGAAAAGTATAATAGAAACACGTCACCACTTCTGGATTTATCACCCTCTCCTGGTTTTGGCTTACAAATACTGATGTAAAAAAACTCTCCAAATACTGAACGTGTGAATGTGGCCTTAAAGAAAAAGCTCAGCTTTCTTTATTTAACTACTCCGAGATAAGGCCTTCTTTTTTTTCGTCTTTTTATTTTTCCTCCTTGCATTTAATTTTTAAGTCGAAAAAATGGGGGCTTGTTTTTTGAGGAATTTGTTAGGGTATGTGCACACATTCAGTATTTCAATGCAGTAATTTCTGCCCCATTTCTGCATCTCTTGTCAGAAAAAACGCAACGGCAAAAATGTGCGTTTTTGCATGCGTTTTTTTTTACCTGCGTTTTTCTAGCATTTTGAGGTGAAAAAACGCTGCATAAACATTGAAAGAATTGACGGGCTGGAGATTTTTTTCCTGCATCAAATCTGCAAGTCAGAAATAAGCAGACTTCAGGATACTCATTGACTTTGCTGGCATTAGGATTCCCTTCAGGTTTTGTGACAAATCTGTAATCAAAAACGCTGCAAAAAACGCGACGTTTGCACATAGACTTACAGGTTTATTTTACATTATAATATTCTGCAAAATGGGAAAATAAATCTAACTGTAGTGGAATTCAAGGAAAACTGACATTTTGCTATTGCTTTTTGAGCTTTCTTTTTACTGCGTTCGCCTTCCGGTAAAAATGACCTGATCATTTTTATTCTACGGGATGGCAAGTTATGGTTTAACCAAATTTTGAGAGTTTTTTTTTTCTATTTCATTTCTTAATTATATTAAATGAATAAAAGAACTAGAAAAAAATGTCTTCAGTCACCATATTTGGAGAGACATAACTTTTTTTTTTAATTTTGAGGCCTTGTTTTTTTGCAGGTCAAGCAGTTGTTTTTATTGATGTCATTTTGCCATGATGTCCATATCATTTTCCGATCTCTTTTTATTCTATTTTTTGGGGGACGAGAAGTCACAGAAAACAGTGATTTGGCCACTTTATTATATTTTTTGTTTTCACTGTGTAGGATAAATGTTTCATTATTGTAGTAGCTTGGACAATTTGGCATGCTGCAATACTAAAATTGTTTTTTTTTTCCTTTAGATTTTGTTATTTTCATTTGGAAAAAGAGGTGGTGGTTTAATTTTTTTTAAATATTTTTATTACATTTTTAATTAGTCCCATTAGGCTACTTTCCTACAATGAGCTTCAGCTAAATGTATTGGTTTACTCTGTGCCTTGCATGTTGCTCTTGATCTATCATTGCCTGACATTGGACCCCGTTCTGACCATCCATTTGTTTAACCCCTTTGCTCTGATCTGCTATTTTCCTGGTATTTTGACCCCGAACCATTACCTGACTACACCTTTGTCTCTTCCCTCTGCTTATGACGTACCTTCCTGGCTATTGACCTCGGACTCCTCGACTATCCTGACTCATAGCTTGTCCGTGTAAAGTGACTTAGTGTCACAGTAGTATAGATGATCCTCTATGAAGCCCAACACCTTGGCTTCATAGAAGTAACAAAATGGCAGACATGGGCACCCTATGTTCACAGATGATGTTGGTGGGCTATCGGCATTTGAAGAAATCCTTCCCTGGTCCTAACACTTTAAATGTCAATGTCACGGTTGAGAATAAACTGTTAGGATCAGAGCTCGCTCCTACCACAGCAGTTGCTTTCAATTACCTGCTGTATAATGCCGTCATGGTGGGCACATAGCCTTAGTTCGCACAATTGCTGTAAAGAACAATGGCTGTCACCAAGGAGTGTAAGAGCGTTAGTAAAATAAACTGTTCTGTGATAGGTTCCTATGGGCAGCAATGACCATATTTTTTGTCACTTTCGATGAATCTGCCTCAGACCTACCTAAATTATTCAACCTTAGTTAGATATCATTCTTGGAAAGCAGAGTGACTTGTCTCCAAAATATGCTGTCCTTACATAGGGCGGCTTAATCCGATGACAGATCGGCTTTATTAATATTTTTGCCTTACACAAAAAAACAACTCCTTGTCTTACTGGGGTTGTCAGGGTATTAATTCTGCTTCCTTTGAGTGGTTGGGACGGGAGCTGAACAGGAGTCTTGGAGGGAAGTCTATGAGGGATGGAGAGTTAAGGAGGTTAAGGGTTTTCACTTCCTGAACATAATATCATAGAAAACATGAGGCAACACTCATAGATAAGACGATTTATGTCTACGGCGTCTGAACAATGGTGACCTTACTCCGAGAGGCAAGAACAAAACAGTCTCTCAGGGTTTAACTGAGGACATCACACGGACGGATTTGGAACCCCTTTTCCCTGGTGTCTTCTTTCCCCCCTCATGGTTTGCTGCCCACTGCAGCTAAACTATGGTTGTTGGCGCGCAGCTTAGAGTCACATGTCGTGAAATGGTTCAGCATAGTTGAAGCTCATGAAAATCAGGAGACCGCGTGCCTGCACCTCAGCCGCAGCACAACCGCATCATGTGAATGAGTGTTATGTAAAACCTTTAGACCTATGTACATTTTTGCACACAGCCTGGGCTACATGAAGAGTTTTAGCTTCACCACCATCTTTCTTTCAGTACAAATGATCACAGGTTCAAATCCCCTAGGAAAAAGTAAAAAAAATCCACAAAAACCTAAAAAAAACACCCCAAACTATGCAATCACTGTAATTGTACTGACCTTAAGAATCACGTTTCCAGCTCAATTTTTCTGCACACTGAATACCTTAAAAAGAAAACCCCGAAAACTCAGGCAGAATTGCATTTTTTTACAGTTTTACTTCATTTTGGAATTTTTTTTCCAGTTTCTCATTGCATTTTGTGCTAAAATGAATAGTGTACTTCAAATCGACAAGTTTTCTCACTAAAAAACAGCCCTCCTATGTGTATGTTGACAGAAAAGTTATGACTCTCGGAAAAAACAAAAGTGCATAAAAGAAACTTGTCTGCAGCAGTAAGGGGTTAAAATGATCCATCAATTTAATGTTTGCTTATATCTAAGAGCCCACAAGGTCCTGCAGCATTTTTTGATTGTTTTCTTATTTCATTGCACTGAAAGCAGATTTGCACCTCCCCATATTACACCGCTATAGTCCCATAGAAACCTTGTTTATAGGGAAGATTAACACCAAACATGTGGCTCCACGTGTTGCATCATGCGCTGCATCCCTCTAGCCTCCTAATACGGAGAAACAGACATTTAGGCCCCAATTCATCAAGCAGTTTGTAAAACTGCCCGAAATGCTACAAGGGTTATGTGCAGCTTGGGGGACATGGTCGAGTGCAGCCCGCAAATCTATCATAATTTACACCACAAAAGAAGTGGAAATTATTACGAAAATGTAGTCCGGTTTTTGATTGGAGTCCATTTCTGGCGGAGACACACAACAGCTGAAAGATGAGCCAAATTCATTAAGAGGCTTTAAAGGCTCACCAGGAGGGCGGATCCGCTAAGCTTCTGGTCCGGGTGGGCACACAGACCCCAGGTGTTGGTGCAGGGGACCTGTGGAATTGTGGGGACTAGAACTAACTGGAAACTCAGGGGCAGACGGACAGATGGAGTGAAATCCAGCAGGGATGGATGCGAGTTGAAACACAGTAGTACAGATAATGGAGGATACCAAACAATAAACAGTAACGTCAAAATCCCAAGACACAGTTGTGTGTGTCAATGGGCCTTAAATAGGTCTAGAGAAATGATGTCATTGATCCACCCCAAGCATCCTGCAAAACCCGACGTGGAGCACAACAGAGGGCGGAGGACTGGGCAGAAGGGAGTAGATCCCAGGATATCCGGGAAAGATGTGTAATAGACATGTGCACCTCTAAATGAAATTGGTGCACCTTATTCCAGTGCTCCCTTCTTCAAAACTGAAGTGAAAAATCCTTAATGGGCTTCTGTGATGAATAGAAGTGTCTTGATGCTGGCATGTCTCCTTTTAAAAATGAAAGGGATGAATTAACTTTTAGACATTTTTACTATTTTGCAACCGTTGGTTGGTTGTTGGTGTTCTTGTGTCACACCCCCAGGTGGCGCACGTGGATTGCGGACCCACTGTGCCACACGGCCGAGCTTACCTAGGAAACGGCATATCTAAGCGGCTACCTAGTGTTCACTAAAGCTCCTGATGGTGAAGTCAGGCTTTAGCTGCAGGTAGCCACCAGGTACCACTCCTAGGCAGTCCCCAGAATTGCAGCTGCTGACCAAACGGGTCAGGTTCGTTGAGGTCTGGCTTCATTCAGACTACTAGATTCTACATCCTCTGGCAGAACGGTTACTGACACGGACTCTGGCTCCGTTCAGACAACTAGATTCTGGCTCCTCTAACAGAACGGTTACTGACACGGACATGGACTCGTCTCCGTTCAGACTACTAGGTTCAGGATCCTCTGCAGAACAGTTACTGACACAGTTTCAGACAGGGCTGATTCGGAGACTGTATTTAGCAGTTTAGAGTGCACTTATAGGCACACCTTCAGACGCTTGGGTCTCGGATATAGATTCAGGTACCGCCGGAACAGCTTCAGGGAGGAGGCACTGGCCACGCAAGGGCCAGGGACTATGGATTCAGGACTGGCCACACAGGGACTACAGGTTCAGTACTGGCCACACAAGGACCAGGGACTACGCGTTCAGGACTGGCCACACAAGGACGAGGGACTATGGGTTCAGGACACTGGCCACACCAGGACCAGGGGACCTCACAACTTACTAGTTCCACTACACACTAATGATACTATGTTGCTTCGGCACCTCCCTATTGTGGAGGGTGCCTTTTTTTACTAAATGCCTCCCATTGGCTGGGGGTATTTTACTATGTGCGTGCACTGCCCCTCTGAGAGCACTAGGCGTGGCGCTGGGAAGTGTAGCTCAAACAACACAAGGAAGCAGTAAGCACAGCTGGGATCACGCCGCGCGGAAGGGGTGGTGAGTATGCCAGCGTCCCTGCATGGAAGGGGAACTATGCAGGGGCACCAGCAATAATGTTACATCTTGGGTGTGAGACCAAAGTTGATCAATTGCAGCAAGAGGGTAAATGAACCCAAAGTATCTCAAGACCCGTTATTTATGAGTATGACAGTCCACAGCTACCACTACAATACACAGACCCTGCACTTGCCCTCAATATGCCGTTTCATCCTTCTCAGGAATCATCAGGGGACATACGTACATGACAAAGCTGGATGCTATGCTATTCTGCTATATTAGGAGTCAATGTGTACTCCACTACAAGCTAACAATGGAGTGCTGTGGACTGTCCTTGTCAGGACGGGAGTCTTTGGGAACAGGGCAGAGCAGTATTCCCCTTTAGGGCTAAATAGGGGCAGAACCATATGCCTTCACTGATGTGCTGCTGCGTTTCCTTATGGATGATGGCTCCCTCCACTGAGACAGCCCCAGGACTAACTACCACGGAGATTACTACAATGGGTGAGATCGTTCCGTTTTATATTTAATCTTTGTCTTATTCACCATTGGGGTCATTTATATGGAGTGTATTGTCTTGCCTAACGGTAATGGAATACACACCGTATACCTACTCTGTATAGTGATTGATATGCACATGGTTAGATACACTGAACATTGGGGTCATTAAACACACTCCTTGTATCTTTTTTTCCATATATAGTTAGATGCATATTGATGTTTTTTCCATTGTTTAATGGTTTGAGAATGGTTCATATCAGTATTCATTATTGGGACAAGGAGTCAGCTCCATAGGTTAATTTGCTCTTCACCTTGGAGTCTCTCAGTCCTTTTTGGTACGACAGTGTCACTGTATTTTTGAGTATTATCATATACTTTTTGTCTTGGACATTGTTATACTTCTATATTGACCTTGATTAGGTCCTACTTTGGTTTTACTAAGTGTTGTATATTCTTAAATCTAATTAATTAAAGGTTATATTTTAAATTCCCCTTGCTGCCCTACACCCAAGTTGATCCCTCAAACCAAGGAGAAGAGCACAAGCAATGCTATCTACACACCCATAGAAATTCTGTTCGTACTTGAGGATAAGCTGCAGCGCTTCCGCTCCTTGGTTTGAGCGATGAATATCTATCTCCAGACCCAGACCTGCACCATCCACTGCTAAATGGACTTACAACATAATAAACACGTTTTAAAGTTTAACTTTGTTACATTGCAGAAAAAAACTAGCGTATGAACCATGGGTTCTTTATTTAGTGCTATATGAATCCTTGTGTTATACAATGGACCCTCATGTCCTGCCAGGCATACTTTTACACAAAGTACTTCTTTGGAAAAGATAAAGAGCCCCTTTAACAAGCTGATGATAAGGATCCATATTTATAATTCATGTGTTTACTCGTTGCATTGCCAGGATTATTTTTACTCTCTAACCAACTAGATTTATTTATTTGTCTACTGGTAGTAACTTCCCTTTTGCAGTGATAATAATAGATCATTTTCCTCAAATTGTCTCCCTTACTTTGTGTTTTACTTTTTACACATTATCATAAG
This sequence comes from Phyllobates terribilis, assembly GCF_046119375.1. Taxonomy (NCBI): domain Eukaryota; kingdom Metazoa; phylum Chordata; class Amphibia; order Anura; family Dendrobatidae; genus Phyllobates; species Phyllobates terribilis. Next base: position 492,268,476 of record NW_027362771.1, on the reverse strand, counting down.
ACGTATCATTTTAAACAATCACCTGCACGTCCTTTACATCAGGCAGTTTCTACAACCTCATGACCCACAATAATCTGGCTCTAGTCAGTGAAAGTTAACAAGACATGTTAAAGGAAACCTGTCTTGTCCCCAAACACTGCAGATATACAGTTAAAGGGGTTGTCCACTATTAGGACAACCCTGTCACGCAAGGTGTAGGAAAGACTACATGCAACATGAAGGGAAGAGGGGAAGGGAGCCCAGACACTAGGATAAGGGGGAGTGGGCTGATCTGATTTCACCCTGACTCCCCTATCGTCCCAATATTGGTTCCTCACCAATCGCCGCACAAGAACCTAAGCCCTGTATATCCCTAGTGCTTGGCCCTGGATAGGGAGGGGAGGTGGGGGGATGAGTACTAGTCAGTCCCCACTAGAAACTAAAGACAACAAGGGAGACACACATTGGGACAAGTAACTTAACTTGAGTCAACTTCAGAGACATACACCAAACGTCCTCCAAGCACCAGAGAGGAAGTAATCAGACTCCAATAGCTCCAAGTCAAACACAGGGGAACATGTGAATATTACCAGCGCCTCCCTGTAGCAAACTGAAAGTATTTAAACACCCAAACCTGGGTGTCAATTAGCAAGAGGGAGGTAGCCGCTGGGTCCTAGAGTGAGACAGATTCAAGAAGATGTCTGTAATGCCAAACAAAGAGATCTTCTGCAACCAACTGCAGGACGACTGTCTGTCACATCTGACACACCCGTGACAAACCCCTTCTCAATCTGAAAGTTTGCCCCTGTTAAAATAAAAACACTTATACTCACCTCCGGTGACAACACCATTCTAGCGGTGTCTGCATTCGCGCTTCCGGGGCTCACATGATGATGATATGCCACCTGAGCTCCATGCGCAATTAGCTCCAGCTTCACTGTCCCTGCCTTCGAATGTATTGAACATCAAGAGGAACTCAGAGAGCAGTGGCAGCCCTGACTTCCTGTTCATGTTCGATTTGTGCGAAGGCAGGGACAGTGAAGCCGGCGCTGATTTGGCGCATGCCTCAGGTGAGATATCAACCTCACATGAGCCCCGGGAATGCGAATGCAGACAGTACTGGAACGATGTGACCACCGGAAGTGGTTAAGAGTTTTTATTTTAACCGTGGCAAACATTCATATTAAGAAGGGGTTGTCCTAATAGTGGACAACCCATTTAATCCTCAGAATAATAGCGTTCCGATGTTATCCATCCGCCTTTTTTAAAATGAAAATTAAATTTATTCCTCCCGGGAGCCTCCGGCTTTCAGTCATAGAGGCGTGCCCGGAGTGCCTTCAGTCACTGCTCACAGCATTAGTAGCACAGGCTGTAAGCCCACCCCAGTACTTTGATTGACATTTCCCTCTGCACATTTGTGCTGCAGAGCGAGCTGTCAATCACAGTGCCAGGGTGCGCTTATAGCCACCGCTCAGTGTGTATGGATTGGTGTCTATAATCACACCAGAATGGCTCTATGACTGAAAGCTGGCAGCTTTTGGGAGAAATAAAGTTAATTTTCTCCTTGTTACTGTGCTTTCAGTAAGGCGACCGGACAGCATTGGAAGGTTATTAACCTGCAGATTAACCCTATATTTGCAGGTTAATAGCAACTGGGGATATGACTGGTTCCCTTTAAAGGATGAACATAATGCTTAAAGGGTTATTCCCATCTAAACCTTTCATGGCTGAGATGGGAATAATTTGTCCTTAGTCTGACCACTGGAGTCTGAGAGAGGCTTTGCTGTGCTGTTCTCAAATCTCCCCTTCTGTAATACACACCTTCGGACCTCCGGCAATCATGCATTTACCACCTATCTTGTAGATAGAGGAGATATCTTGTTTATGAGATATAAAAGATGAGAATTACATTGACACCTCTTTTAGACTATACAAATTTGCTACGAAAAAGTCATCTAGAAGGTGGTCTCTTAAAAAGGTGGACAAATATATATAGGGTATATAAGGAAAGATAGGAAAATACAAATCTGTGACAGAAACGTCTAGATTATGGCTGATCTTTTCTGTGGTCTTTGGAGAGGATTCTGTGTATTAATTATTGATTACTCTGCTTCTCTGCTTTTCTTATGTAGCTACAATACATGTTTCATCCATATCCATGTCTCCACTGTAGGTAACACCTCAGTTGACCTTCTTTCCTTATTTTCTCAGTGGCCTGATCCTTTCCAACATCTTGCTTTCTGCCAATGGTGAGTGGGAGTGCAGCGTTTCCTCTGAATATGGCAACATCAGCAAGAAAGTGGAGCTGGTGGTTTTGGAAACTTCGGCATCATACTGTCCAGCTGACAGAATAACCAACAACAGAGGAGACTTCAGGTACTGTTCCTCCATCATTTTTGCCATAAATCTGATGTCATACAATCCATCTACTTCAGATAAGGTAGTTTCTAATGCACCTGATACCTTCCATACTTCCTAAAGTTTGTAACCTCAAAACTGAGAAATCTAAGAACAAGAGCTGCCATTAAATGGCCCCAAAACATCAGGAAAAATGGTCCCTTAAAGTGTAACCGTCGTTTTAATTTTCACTTCATAAATCAATAATATACGTGAAAATGAAAAACTTTGTAATATATCTTATACAAAACTGCTTCTTTCTCTTCAAGGACTGATCATTAATTTTCAGAATTCTCAGTTATTAGTGAAATATCTGTGTTCAGTGAATACAGAATGTTACATTACTGAGATAGGAGATGGCAGCTGCTATTGATAAAATTCTGTGTAGACGGGAGGAGGAAGGAGAAGTCCTGCCTCTAGCTCCTCCCATTCTTCCCCTTATCAGTAGTAAATGCCATCTCCTATCTCAGTAATGTAACATAAAGAAGCAGATTTCTCTGATAAGATAGATTTAAAAGTTTCTTATTTTCATGTGTACTATTTATTTATTAAATAAAATTTAAAATGATGGTTACTCTTTAACCCCTTTCCGACGACGTCAGTAATAGTACGTAGCTGTGCCCTGGGAATTATGGACCAGCTACGTACTCTTACGCGAGAGGCGATTGCACCCACACACAAGTGGTGCGGGGCGATCAGCTGACACCCGGTGCACCGCTCCCGACCCCTTAACCCCCGCAGTGCTATGATTGAAGTCGATCGCAGCATTGTGGTGGCAAGAGGGGAGGTGATCGCGATACTCACCTCTCCTGCCGGCCTCCTGCGATGTCTGCCGCGGCTTCCCGGATGTTGCCATGACGACCCGATGTCGTCATGACAACATCCGGGTCACCAGGAGGCAGGACCAAAGTAATATCTCCCCTGTGTGCAGCGCTGACAGGCTGCATAACATAGGGAGCTGCTGCTCTGTATGCCATGCAGCCGATGAGGCTGCAAAAAGTAAAAGTCCCATAGTGGGACATAGTGTAAGAGTAAAAAAAAGGGTAGGAAAGTGAAAATAAAAATAAAAAAAAAATTGAAAAAAATAATCCCCCAAAAATAAAAATATATTGAACCCATAATATATATTTATTATGAAAAAAATAAAAATAAACCAATAAAAGTACACATATTTGGTATCGCCGCGTCCGGAACGACCTGACCTATAAAACTGTCCCATTAGTTAACCCCTTTAGTGAACACGGTAAAAAAAATAAATAAAAAAGAAGCAAAAAACAATGCTTTATCATCATACTGCCAATCAAAAAATAGAATAACACGTTATCAAAAAGACGAATGTAAATAAAAATGGTACGCTGAAAACGCCATCTTGTCCCGCAAAAAACAAGCCACGATACAGCGCCATCATCCAAAAAATAAAAGTTATAGTTCTCAGAATAAAGCAATGCAAAAAAATTATTTTTTCTAGAAAATAGTTTTTATTGTGTAAAAACGCCAAAACATAAAAAAAAGATATAAATGCGGTACCGCTGTAAACGTACTGACTCGAAGAATAAAGCTGCCTTATCAATTTTACCACACGCGGAACAGCATAAAAAAAACTCCATAAAAACAATTCCGGAATTGCTGTTTTTTGTTTATTATGCCTCCCAAAAATCAGAATAAAAAGAGATCAAAAAATGTCACATGCCCGAAAATGGTACCAATAAAAATGTCAACTTGTCCCGCAAAAAACACATGACTCTGTCGGCCAAAATATGGAAAAATTATAGCTCTCAAAATATGGCGATGCAAAAACTAGTCTTTGCAAAAAAAAGCGTCTTTTAGTGTGTGACAGCTGTCAGTCATAAAAACCCGATATGAATCTGGCATCGCTGTAATCGCACCGACCCGAAGAATAAAGTCGTCTAATCACTTATACCACACGAGGAACGGTGTAAAAAAATAAACTTTAGGGTTAGGGTTGTATTATGGTTGGGGTTAGGGTTGTATTATGGTTGGGGTTAGGTTTGTGCTAGGGTTAGGTTTGTGCTAGGGTTAGGGTTGGGCTAGGGTTAGGGTTGGGGTTGGGGTTGGGGTTAGGGTTGGGGTTAGGGTTGGGGTAGGGTTGAGGGTGGGATTAGGGTGGGGGATGGGGTTAGGGTTGGGCTAGGGTTAGGGTTGGGCTTGGGATAAGGTTGGGCTAGGATAGAGATAGGGTTGGGGTTGTATTAGGGTTGGGGTTTTTTCAAAAGTAAAGAAAAAAAAAATGTTGACGATATAGTGACCAGTGTAGAGCGCAAGTTCTCGCTACTTGAGTTTGCATTGGGTGCTCGTGTATGCACTGAGTATTGTGGGTGTTCGAGTGACATGCTCGTGTCTCCTCCCCATATGCTTCGCGGCCAAAAAAACGTTGCTGGTATCGCCTGCCATGCACGAGCAATCCCCGCATGTTTTCTTTTGGGTGTCTAACAACCGTGAAACATTTGGGGCAGGGACTCGAGCATGTCACTCAAGCACCCGTGATACATGGCGCATACTCGAGTACCCGATGCAAACTCAAGTAGAGAGCACTTACGCTGAAGACTAATGACAACTTATTCAGTATGATGACCTAATGTTATCAAATTCTGTCTTACCTCTGGGTTCAAAATGTACACTATACCCCTTGATAAAATCCTTGAGGGGTCTAGTTTCCAAAATGGAGTCAATTGTGGGGGGTTTCCGCTATTTAGGCACATCAGGGGCTCCCGAAATGCGACATGGCGTCCGTTCTTGATTCCAGCCATTTTTGCATTCAAAAAGTCACACAGTGCTCTTTCCCTTCTGAACCCTGACGGGCGCCCAAACGGTGTATTTTCCCCACATATGGGGTATTGGCATACTCAGGAGAAATTACACAACAGTTTTTAGGTTCCATTTCCTCTTCTTACCCTTGTGAAACTAAAAAATTTGGGGCTAAAAGATTATTTTTGTGGAAAAGTTAGATTTTTTTATTTTCACGGCTTCATGTTCTAAACTTCTGTGAAGCACCTGGGGGTTCAAGGTGCTCACTACACATCTAGATAAGTTCCCTGAGGGGTCTAGTTTCCAAAATAATGACACTTGTGGGGGGTTTCCACTGTTTAGGCACATCAGGGGCTCTCCAAAAGCAACACGGTATCCGCTAATTATTCAAGCAAATTTTACTTTCAAAAAGTCAAATGGCGCTCCTTCTCTTCCGAACCCTGCCGTGTGCCCAAGCAGTGGTTTTCCCCCACATATGGGGTATCAGCTTACTCAGGAGAGATTGCACAGCAAGTTCCATGGTGTAATTTCTCCTGTTACCCTTATGAAAATGCAAAACTGGGGGCTGAAAAACATTTTTTGTGGGAAAAATGTGAAAATTTTATTTTCACGGCTTCATGTTATAAACTTCTGTGAAGCACCTGGGGGTTCAAGGTTCTCACCACACATCTAGATAAGTTCCCTGAGGGGTCTAGTTTCCAAAATGGTATCACTTATGGGGGGGTTTCCACTGTTTAGGCACATCAGGGCTCTCTAAACGCAACATGGCGTCCGCTAATTATTCAAGCAAATTTTACTTTCAAAAAGTCAAATGGCGCTCCTTCCCTTCTGAGCCCTGCCGTGCGCCCAAACAGTGTTTTTTCCCCACATATGGGGTATGTGCATGCTCAGGAGAATTTGCACAACACATTTTGGTGTCCATTTTTTCCTGTTACCCCTGAAAAAATAGAAAAATTGGGGTCTAAAGTAACATTTTTGTAAAAAAAAGTTAAATGTTCATTTTTTTCTTCCCCATTCCAAAAATTCCTGTGAAGCACCTGAAGGGTTAATAAACTTCTTGAATGTGGTTTTGAGCACCTTGAAGGGTGCAGTTTTTAGAATGGTGTCACTTTTGGGTATTTTCTGTCAAAAAGGCCCCTGAAAGTCACTTCAAATGTGATGTGGTCCCTAAAAAAATGGTTTTGCAAATTTTGCTGTAAAAATGAGAAATTGCTGGTCAACTTTTAACCCTTATAGCTCCCTAATAAAAAAAAAATTTTTTTTTCCAAAATTGTGCTGATGTAAAGTAGACATGTGGGAAATGTTATTCATTAACTATTTTGTGTGACTTTTCTCTCTGATTTAAGGGCATAAAAATTAAAATTTTGAAAATTGTGAAATTTTCAAAATTTTCGCCAAATGTTCGATTTTTTTACAAATAAACGCAAGTGATATCGAAGAAATTTTACCACAATCATGAAGTACAATATGTCATGAAAAAACTGTTTCAGAATCAGTGTGATACGTTGAAGCGTTCCAGAGTAATTACCTCATAAAGTGACAGTGGTCAGAATTGTAAAAATTGTCCCGGTCATTAACGTATAAACCACCCTCGGGGGCAAAGGGGTTAAGATCCAGATTTTAGGATTTTTGGCAAATATGAATTTTCTGAAACGTATCTTCAACTAACCCAAGGCCTTAAAGTGATTGTCAATTAAAACTTATCTCTTATCCCAAAGATAAATGTATGATCAACAATAAAATTGGAACATATTTGTCACTGGAGCGATAGTGCGCATGTGTGACCACTGCCCACCATACTATTCACCTCTGTGGATGAGTAATAGATGTTATTCATGGGACAACATATTTTTTTTGAATATGCGAAGACATCACCTTTATAAAAAGAAGCTGTTGTAGTGATGAGTGTTGTAGTGATTAGCTACGTGTGCATTGCTGACTTTACATTCACATTATGGAATTTCATTATTATTATTATTATTATTATTATTATGCTTTATGCAGCACTTTACAGACATCATAATCACTGTCCCCATTGGGGCTCACAACCTACATTCCCTATCAGTATGTTCTTGGAATGTGGGAGGAAACCAGAGGAAACCCACGCAAACACAAGGAGAACATACAAACTCCTTGCAGATGTTGTCCTTGGTGGAATTTGCACCCAGGGCCACAACATGTAATTCAAAGGCCAGGTTTGCCAAAGTCAAAGCCTTACAGTGCAGATAGACAGGAGTCCCAAGCATTATTAGATGTGGTGATTTCAGGTAAAAGTACATAGTTCCATACACAGTTCCAAGCTTAGGTTGGTCTCTTTTCTCTCCAGGTGATGTGGACCTGCACTAGATCTTCTTCATATAACACAAGTTTACCAAACAAGGGGGTGAAACAAGCCCCAGGGTTTTATTTAGGTCCATATTTTTGCAATTACAGGGAATCTGTCAGCAGGTTTTTGCTATGGAATCTGAGAGCAGCACACTGTAGGAGCAAAGGCGCCTGATTGCAGTGATGTGTCACTGTGACTGCTGAGCTGTGTATAACCTCGCCCACACCCATGTTTGGAAGCTTCCTGTGTACACTGCACATTGTCAGGAAGCTGGCAGTCAGTGATGGGGGCAGGGTTACAAAGATAAACTGGACTGCCTTGCATGTGACCCACAGTCACAATCTCCTGCCGAGAAAACACTGATTGTATTATACACATCCATGGATTACATTAAGTTACTCTCAGAATAAATAGGAAAAACCTGAAGACAGATTCCCCTTAAATCCTGCGCCTAGGGCGACTCTGCATGGAAGGGCGGCTTCTCATAATGCCCTGATGTAATACTATTATACAAGTGACATGGCTTAATGTTTTTTTGGATGGTAAATAAGAGACACAATAGTTTAGTCACTCCCATTTATAACTAATTCCATGTTTGACCCAGTAATTGGAACTATATAGCTGATTAGCAAACACAGCCATTTAGGAATCTCATGACCTCAGCCTGTTTTCATGGCGGTAGTAATACTTATTTTATAGCTGTTCTTCCGTGCGCCACATTAATTTGTTTGGCACTAATATTAGATGATGGTGATCCCTGTGACAGAAAATAGGTGCTAATATGCTGACAGTGCTGGAGAGGGGTCATTGCCACATTTACAAGCAATTTTATTTTATGACACAGTGAATCATAGGGTTAGTCTGGGGGAAATAATTGGACAAAGGATCAGAAAATTTGCAAAATATCATAGTCCGTTCTGGCATATGCTTACTATATTAACTCTCGGGACAAAAGGAATGTAAAAACTCGGTTGTGGTGTTTTATTACAAGATGGAGGTAAGTGATTTACTCCCAAGGGACCCCCGCCATAAAGAGATGGCAAGAAAAGAAGTATGATTGAAGCGATCCTATAATGGACACCTGGATGTTAATAGAAGTTGCAGATTGTGGAGCGACTGGGTTTGGCACTGAAGGTGTTAAACCGGGCAGGTCCGATCCCATCTGTAAGCTATTAGCTAGAGTCGTAGTGAAGGCTCCTTTCACATGGTCGGTCCTGGCAGAACGCGCAGGGCGTAAAACTCAAGGTGTTGGAATTTCGCTTGGCCATAGAATAAAGGGCTATATGCCGTGCAGAGCAAACGCTCTCTGTAGCTTTATGGAATATAAATTATCGGTACAGCCAATGTGGCTTCAATTAGCCGGCCCCCTCTCCTCCCACCGCTCTCCTTTCTTGTGCCTTCTGAAACAGAGAAGGATGTAGGAGTAGGTACCAGGGGAAATGAGAGATTTGCAGAGTTAATATCCAGGCAGAAGCTATTACCAGATGTTACATCAAATCCTGCTTTATCTTCCTTTGGCAATGTTGGACGTGCGACAGGGTTCATAGACCAGGTGCTGACATTCTTAGGGGCCCACTATGGAATTCGGATGGAGGCATTTTTTTCATCTTTCTCCATGGTTGCTCATCGTGTCCCTAACATAACATCATACACATGAAGCCTCCATATTATGAATCAGTACTTGTAAGCCAAACCTAGAAGTGGAACCGACAAAGAGAATAACTATAGTGGAAAAATTTCCCATTTCCATTCAGTCCCACTCCTGGTTTTGACATAAAGGGGTATTCCCATCTCCAAGATCCTATCCCAATATGTAGTAGGTGTAAAAATTAATAATATTAGCAAATAACTTCAATTAGAAAAGTAGTATAGTTCTTCTGATAAGCTATGTCACTTACCCAATGTTCAGATCACTGTAGAAGCTTAGGTATCCATGGTTACGACCACTCATATAGTGATAGTTAGTTGTTAGTGGTCATAACCATGGATCCCTAAGCTACTGCAATGCCCTGCACATAGGGTAAGTGACATAGCGAATCAGAAGAACTAGACTACATTTCTAAGTAGAGGTATTTGCTATTATTATTATTATAATTATTACACCTACTACATATTGGGATAGGATCTTGGAGATGGGAATACCCCTTTATGTCAAAACCAGGAGTGGGACTGAATGGAAATGGGAAATTTTTCCACTATAGTTATTCTCTTTGTCGGTTCCACTTCTAGGTTTGGTGTCGAGTCTTTATCATTTTCACCTGCGGTGCTCTCCTGTCTGGGAGGAATCTACAACGCTGTTCATCCTAAGCATGAATATTATACATGGCCATTTTCAGAGCTGAACTTCTGAGAGGATATTAGCTGCTCCCTTTTTCGTTTCAAGCTCCATAAATGTGCGTTTTGATGCCAGAGTTTACTTTTTGATCATGGGGGTCACTTCTTCTTGAGTCTTTCCCCCTACATAGTGGCACCCTGGCCACCCACCTTGCTGGGAACCACTGTGCAGCCCCATGCAAGTAAATGGGGACAACTGCTGTTCACTACATAGCTAGGTGGCTGGAGCGTAGAGAAAAGTTAGAAGTGTACACGGCGTGAAATTATTCATGCATCCGCTTCATTTTCAGGATCATTAGGGGCCTTAGCTGTCTGACCCCTAAGAACAGAAACTGATGCTATGTCCAAATTTATATAATGCTCCAGATTATTATATCAAATGAAATTAAGACCAAATTGAAATAGAATAAGGAAGCACAAAAATGCCAAATCAGTCGCTGTGTATTTATTTCTGTATATCTCTGTAATGGTTGGAGTTCTGTTTTTCAGGGTGCAAAGCCTACTATACAAAATATGCATGGAGATAATAAGAACCTGAAGTAGTGCTATGGCTGTATAAGTGATGGCTCCACAATGTAATTGATACCTTTTTTTGCAGAGATCCAATGAAGCTAGAAATGAGAAATCCAGAGTAGAAGCCATATGCAAAGCAGGCAGGAAGTGCAGTGGGGGGTGTCAGTGCACTTTAGACGACTTCCAAGTGCACTGACAAGTCCCCAGTGCACTTACAGCTTTATTTGCATATGACTTAGACACTCGATATCTCATGATTCACACTCGATCTCCACATAAATCTTATTTTTATAGGCGTACAACCACCTATACAGCCATATCGCTACTTCCATATGTATAAACGTGCTGACACATTGCCTTTAAAGGGGTTCTCCCATGAGCAAAGTTAATTTTAATCAATAAATATTTTAAGAATAATAATTTCCACAATTGGATGTGTTTAAAAAAATGCTCCTGTGCTGAGATAATCTTATACATGTGCCCCTGCTGTGTACTGTGTAATGGCTGTGTCTGACCGTACAGAACATGGTCTGATCATACCACAGCTACTGGGCAGGGGAGGACGCAAAAGAGTATACAGATATTACAGCAGGGGATCACAGCTGATTCTTTCTGTGAGTAAAACATTTCACTGCCTGTTTTTAATCAATGTTTTACCTCACAGAAAGAATCAGCAGTGATCCGGTGCTGTCCTGTCTGTATACTCTTTTGCTTCCTCCCCTGCCCAGGAGATGTGGTATGATCAGACCATGTTCCTGCACGGTCAGACACAGCCATTACACAGTACAGAGCAGGGGCACATTTATAACATTATCTCAGCACAGGAACATTTTTTTTAAACACATCCAATTGTGGAAATTATCATCATTCCAAGAGCTATTGATTAACATGTTGATTAAAATTATTTTTTTTTTGTGGGGAAAACCCCTTTAAATAATACAATTCTACCACCACTAGGGGGAGATGTGTTAATATTGAGCTCAATGTATTCAGTAAACTTCTCCTGATGGTGGCTCATCCACACGTTGGTCGTGCTGTGGCTCGATACGTGTGTCTGTGAAGCTAAATGTTCAAAAAGTGTAAAAAGAATGTGCAGTGTGACTTGTCCTGCGTGTTTCTTTCTGTAATGGACGCTATCATGACAGTTTGTCTGCATAACATTTTCCTGTCCTTTTCTCCAGTCGGGCCCCCTGCTGGCTGTAACCACTTTCGCAGCTCTGGCACCATTACATATTTACTTTGATTTATTCCAGACATTCCAGGGCTCCGTGTATTATTTACTTGGGCTCTGCAGGAAAAACGATCAGTTTGAAATCAGTAACATCCCACAAAGCTCTGCCGCCAGCTCTCTTGATCAGAGTTTTCCATCTCAAACCTTTAAGATCTCGCCAGAGCTCTCAGATTCTTCTGCGTAACAGACAATCAAAGCGGTTTTCCATTATGTATAAATACAGTCATGTCAGAACCAAGAAATGTCTGTTCTATTACACACAGTCAATCAGGCGAATCTTTCCAATGTCTAGTAACAATCGGTAATGTCTACTCCCTAGTGACTGCTATGACATACGATGGTGGCCAAGGGACATCATCGTATGACATGTGCTAAAATTTATGTACTTGACCTTAGAAAGCACGGGGATGGCATAGCACAAGAATACAGGCTAGAGATGAAAAGTACAGATGTAGCAAAGGTTATCATGACTCACAATGCACCATGGAGATAACCTCTAACAGAAGATTCTCACCTAGGATAAGGTCATCATTGAAAAAGTAGTGGACAACTTCTTTAAAGGGGTTGTCCACTACCGATACAACCCTTTTTTTAATGAACGTGGCACCGTTACAGTAACGTCGGATCCGGGTCTCCCAGGGCATGCATGACATTGTTATGTTATGTGAGCCCTGCAGCCAATCAGTGGCCGCTATTGGCTGCTGCTGTATCACTTCTTGCTCTTGTTCGAGGTTGGACCAAAGGCCTTAACCTCACACAAGTGGAAGAAGTGATGGTTCACTACCTAGTGCTGTGTTAACTCCTTTAAGATAACTTGTCCAGTGTTCACATTAGGTTGAATTACCCTTTTTTGTGCCAGTGTCAAGGTAACCTTTTGTTAGATCTGTAGGCTGATGTTTGAACATCTGCGAATACATCTGGCAAATGTTCCTAATGCCGATGCAGTCATTCACGTTTTAGGCCATATTGGCCCTTCTAATCATCCATACATGTCCAGTGACACTAAGTGAAGGACAGTCTAGGGGCCGTGATCTGTCACGGAAAGATCTTTCACGGACTAGTGACTATCAGATGAAAATTTTAAACATGGATGATTTTTTTTCATAATGTAGACAGCATGGGAGGGTCTGTAAGGCCCCATACACATTAGACTGTAAGATGAGCCTGCCGACGTTGGCTGACGGTAGTCTAAAGTGTATAGGGTCCTTTAGACTAAGAACAACTCTTGTATTTAACCATTTTCCCCTAGAAAAATATCATTGATTTTTTATATAGTGCTAATTTTTCCATGGTGGTGTCAATTTTTGTCCTGTTCCTCTCACGCCCCAAATTTCATTGGGGGCTTGTTAACCTAGGAATGTCTGGTATGATACATTAGAATACTAGTTGGAATAGTTAGAATGTATTTCCACCACAACCTCCCCTTATGATGGTCCTTGTGCCTCACTCACTACAATGTGTTCTGATGTATCCACAGGTGGCCCCGCACACTGGCCGGTATAACGTCCTACCAGCCCTGCCTGCAGTATCCTTTCATGTCCGTCTCACCCAATGGACAGGAGAAGAAAGCTTCACGCCGGTGTGATCGATCGGGACAGTGGGAAGAAGGAAACTATTCCAACTGCCTGTACAAGAACGACATCACCAGGGTGCTGTACACCTTTGTGTCTGTGAGTACAGCAGGCCTGGGAATATTGGGGGACACACTATATATTATTAGATATCACTACATCCCATGTCACCTTATTGTGTTGGGACATTTCTAGGTTTGCATTAATAATGTGGTTAAAGAGGGCCTGTCACTTGCCATGAAGATGTCCTACCTGGTTGTTCTCCTGGATCTGTCATTATTTCATCTGTATTCATGCACCTCTCTATTACTGAGAGGTGCATGAATATACTATCCATAGTCAATTTATCCAAGTGGGCATGGTCAACAACACATCCCTATAGAAGTCTTTTTAAGGACCATGCCCAGGTGGCTAATAAGACTAGATTTATATACAAGGAAGAAAGGGTCATATCTAAGAAACAGAGATGCATAAGAACAAAGGTGACACCAGGTAAAAATGCCCAACACTGGCACTGTAAAACGCAAATAATCACATTGAAAATCTGCTTCGTTTGCTCCACACTTAGGGCTCGTTCACACATAACGTTTTTGCTGCGTTTTTTCTGTATGTTTTTGTGCCAACAAAACCACAGCATTTCATCATTTTATAGCAGCCAAATAAATGAGATTTCTAAAACATCACTCACACAGTGCGTTTTCTTTTTCTTGTTTCTTTTGAGCTGCGGTGCGGTGCAAGTCAATTCTTTCTATGTTTTTGCTGCATTTTTAACCCATTCAATTAAATGCATGAAAAATACATAAAAATTTATGTGATGTACGCAGCATTTTTACTGCCAACGCTCTTTGTTCACGTGGAAAAAAACACTGCAAAAAAGCTCTGTGTGAACATACCCTAAAATAGGATATCTGTTGTAGACAGTAACTTTAGTCACTAGTATGCACAGCCATAGGGTGGTCCGCAGTGAGCTCCAATCAGTGGGAAATCCAGTGTGTATAGTTTTCATGCAGGGACTCTTTGGGGTCAGTGAGGTATTACGCCTTTCTCATTGATTAGTCTGCTTTGTAATGCTTGTACATTGGGTACTACTGAGACTCGCATTTTAGAAGGCCTCCACCTAGGGTCTAGCTGTACACACTTCTATCAACCACGCTTCAGTCATTTGGATTTCATTATTATGTATTCCAAGGGGTAAGGATTCTCGTTGTGAGAGTGACAAGCCAGGTCTGGCATGCCAGCATGAGGAGACTTAAACGCCATGCATGCTCCTCTAGGAAATTAAATATGCAAATTGTCTCTTCAGAGAGTAAGAGAACTTGAACTCTAGCGCCAACTACTGGAAGTAGCAATCCTACAGGTCATTACACGGATCAACACATTTTTTACTTTTTTTCTGTTTCCTGTTTTAAAATATGTTAGCTTTATGTATTTTGAGGCGCTGATTTCAGAAATGTAATCAGAATTTCTGTAGCACGTACCATTTCTGAGATATTTTCATTTTACCATTATAATGATAAGGACTGTACATAGTGCATAATAAATTGGCACTTATATTAAACTTTTTATTTCAGAAGTGTATTTTTGGTAGAAATAACCAATGAAATTAATAATATGGACTCTCTTTATGATAATATACAGCACTTAAGCCCTGTCCAATCATGCATTGCATTAGTTGTGCACTCTCAGGTATGCCCAGACATAACTGTCAGACTTTGCTCTATTTCCAAGTAGCATTATATAATAGCAGCAGTAACGGCGCTGTAGTCTTCATGTGTTTCTTCTGTTTTGCAGAAAATTTCATAAGGAGAAAAACTGTTTAATAAGTAACGAGTTGCAGAATGTCGCGTCAGTGTCGCAATATCAGTGATCTCTTTTGTTAGATATGTGGATATTATACCCTTAAAGCCCAGAAAAGGCGTATAACTACAGTTGTTAAGAAGGTGTATGAGTTATATTTTGTATGCAAAATTGGTGACCAAGACAGAGCATGGGCTCCTCATACACAGGTGCTTCTCACAAAATTAGAATATCATCAAAAAGTTAATTTATTTCAGTTCTTCAATACAAAAAGTTAAACTCATATATTATATAGAGTCATTACACACAGAGTGATCTATTTCAAGTGTTTATTTCTGTTAATGTTAATGATTATGGCTTACAGCCAATGAAAACACAAAAGTCATTATCTCAGTAAATTAGAATACTTCATAACAACAGCTTGAAAAATGATTTTAAAATCAGAAATGTTTGCCTACTGAAATGTATGTTCAGTAAATGCACGCAATACTTGGTCGGGGCTCCTTTTGCATCAATTACTGCATCAATGTGGCGTGGCATGGAGGCGATCAGCCTGTGGCACTGCTGAGGTGTTATGGAAGCCCAGGTTGCTTTGACAGCAGCGTTCAGCTCGTCTGCATTGTTGTGTCTGGTGTCCCTCATCTTCCTCTTGACAATACCCCATAGATTCTCTATGGGGTTAAGGTCAGGCGAGTTTGCTGGCCAATCAAGCACAGTGATACTGTTGTGTGTAAACCAGGTATTAGTACTTTTGGCAGTGTGGACAGGGGCCAAGTCCTGCTGGAGAATGACATTTCCATCTGCAAAAATTTGACCAAATATTTCAGTCAAGCTGACAGTCTCACTTTTTGCAGTGATATTACTGGATTGTTTTCTGTCCTTGGAGTTGACCATGACCCAAAGGAATGGCGACTGTTCATTGATTCATCGATCTTAAGTTTGAAGGCTGTCTTGCTACACAATGGCAATGTCTACCCTTCGATACCTATCGAAGAACAGGTTGAAAGTCTTTTTCTGGCTTACAAGTCAATCAAGTGCAACATGTCACTTAAAACACATTTTCTTCATTCACACATTGACTTTTTCCCACCAAACCTCGGCGCTGTAAGTGATTAACATGGTGAAAGCTTTCATCAAGACATTTCCCAGATGGAGAAACGGTACCAGGGGAGGTGGAGTCCCTCGATGCTGGGTGACTATTGTTGGAATCTTGTCCGTGAATCATCGGACAGTGATTATAAACGAAAATCAATGGCAAAACATTTCTAAACTTGTTCGCTGTTGCTGACTTTTGCATTCGGAATATCACATGCCACTACAAATTTGACAGTATTCAGTGCATACATAGAATTGCATTCTTCTCAAAAATCCTAAAAATAGAGAAATTCTGAAGTTATTTCTGAACTCAGCATGGCAATTCTGATAAGATTCACCCAATTTCATGCAGGAAACAAAAACCTTGTTGAACAGTGTTATCGACCCTTTAGTGAGTCTTGCAATATGAGTTAGAATAAAAGTCAAACCAGAATCCCAACACAGTGTTTCAGGGTATTGCCCCTCGTCAGTGCAAAATATGAGATCTGATTTGGCTAGGTGAGAGGCTAAGACTGGGACCTGAGCTGTAAGGTTTCTCCTTGTGGAGAGTGACAAGCCAGGTCTGGCATGCCAGTATGAGGAGACTTAAAGGCCTTGCATGTTCCTCTGGGAAATTAAATATGCAAATTGTCTCTTCTCTCAGAGAGAAAGAGGACATTATTATGTATTAAATCTCAGTTTACTCTTCAGATGCCAATCAATGAATCTAACGTGCTGACGCTGGCTCACCAGTTGCGGATGTATACGGCAGAAGCGGCTAACTTCTCTGACCTGATGGATGTCATCTATGTGGCTCAGATGATGGAAAAATTTATTGGCTTAGTTGGCCAAGTGAAAGATGTAAGTTGTATCACAGTTTTTAGACTTTTGAGGGGGTATACAATATAAAAAAATTAAGTTTGCTGAAAATGTTATTATTCCTGCAGCTGGCAGACGTTATGTTGGAGATGGCCAGTAACATGATGATGGTGGACGACCATATCTTGTGGATGGCCCAGGTGGAGGACAAAGCTTGTAGCAGTATTGTCCAGACAGTTGAGAAGATTGCAGGGCTGACTCTCAGCAGTGACTCTCAGGACCTGTCTGTGGTATGAGATTGGAATCCACCAATATTCGTACAGTGGTTATTTAATTCTTAATTTTACGTGCCTTAATAATTTAATTCTCTGCTTTTCTAGAGCACAAGGAACATTGCCTTAGAGGCCTTCCTCATCATGCCCAGCAGTTTTGTTGGTCTAGGTTGCACAGCCTTCCAACGAAGAGATGGAGGAAGAGGTAACCAAAAGGCAGACAGGGACAGGAAAGAACCAGAGGCCAGCACACATACTGATCCGCGACTGAAGTTCCGCTGTACGACCGGGCAAACCAACATCTCCCTGACAAACTTCCATGTCAAGGTACCTAAAACATGGCTAATGTCATCAGTCTGCATTCCAAATCACAAAATGATTTTAGAAGGTAACCTGTAAATAATCTTTCAAGGCACTATGCCGGTCATTTAGTGTATTTAACTCCTTCCCAACATCCGCCAAACATCAATGGTGCATGTCTGGTGCGGGTGTATTTAATTTATAATAGTGGCATTTAAGGTGACCGCCTCACTGGGAGTTCGCATTCTAGGCTCCAATTCTTCCGCTGCCTGCAACATATTTCCATCCTTCCCCTGCGGCACAGTCAGAAGTCTGCTAAAGGCCCACATGGCTGCCGTTTCAGTACTTTGATTCATAGGAAACTGTGATTTTAGCTATATTTTGCAATACTGTACAGTATTGCAGCATATAGCACAAATGATCAGATGTTTGCTAGTCCAAATTCCCCGAAGGAAACTAAAAAGAAAAATTGAACAAGGTAAAAATAAAATGTAAAAAAAAAAAATTAACTACTTCCCTGTTCTTCCATTAAAAATGGAGATATTAGAAAAATCGAAAAAGATAAACTTTTTTGGTATCTCTGCCAAGTCTCCTCCCACAACTCCATGTCTTAAAAAATGGCGACACAAAATATATAAATATATACAAATATATGTATTTTTTTTTTCCTCCAAATTTGGGAATTTATTTCACTACTAAAATAAAAAAAAAAACAACTACCAAGAATATTATCACTGTAGTTGTACCTACCCGGAGGACCTTGTTGCTGGACCATTTTTCTTGCACAATGAACTCCATCAAAACAAAACCCAAAAAACAATTGAATTGCGGAATTGCAGAATTATAAGTAAAAACTATATAGCCTCATTTGGATTTTTTTTCCAGTTTTCCAGTACATAGTATGTAAATGAATGGTGTCATTAAAAATTACAACTTGTCACACAAAAAAAACAAGCCCTCCTAAATGGTAAAATAAAAAAGTTTGTGATCTTGGAAGAAGGGGAGGAAAAACTAAAGAGCAAAAAACGAAAACTGGCCTCGGTGGGAAGCTGCCATATTACCGTGGTCTTTGTTAGCTAATGCGCCCATTGTGGTGTGTCTAACCATTCCATCGAGAGTCTGCAGTTCTCTTAGTGACATTGTTGGCCGCACATCTTCTCGCTCCTATATGTAACCCATAGTATTATGTTATATAGTAACAGTAGACAACATGATGCGTAATAAGAGCAGTTTCCATCAGTGATTGTCACTGTTTTCTTTCTCTCCCTCCAGAACAGTCTTGCTTTGGCCGCTGTCCATCTACCTCAAAGCCTCTTTGCTTTGTCCTCCTCTCAAACCTGCAAACTTCAAGTCCTGGCCTTCAGGAACGGGAAGCTGTTTAGTATCGTAGGGAACTCATCACGGTGGGCCGAAGATGGGAAAAAACGAAGCATCTCCACACCGGTCATGTATGTTGGAACCCGTAAGTAATCACCAGTGACTTTATAACAAAATCAGAAACTGGATTGGAGTTTTAGGTATTTGGGGCTCGAACATTTAACTCAATTAGGTATAAATTTTAAGAACAGAAGTGTAGAAGAAGGAGGACATTCTGGTTTGATTTGTAATAATATTTACAGATGTCCTAAAATGATACATTTAAGGGCTCGCTCACAAGAGACGAGTGCTATCCGATGTTTTATTGCAGAGCACTCGAACCAATATTGTTCAATGGGGCAGTGCTGATGCCCAATTTTGTTCATGGACAGAATCTGCCAGTGAAAAAATATTACAGAATGCAGCGATTTCACTTTGAAATAAGAGCATGCGTACCCATTCATGTCTATGGGTACGTGGCAAGCATTGGACTGCACTCAAATGACATCTGAGTGCAGTCCAATTTCCGCAGACTGGCAGAATGGAGAAGATGAAGACATTTTGCTCTCCATCTTCTCCTCACAGTATGCTAAGGTTGTAATACCAGAGAGACACTATGCTCACACTCTAATCAGAGTTTGATCAGAGTGTCATTTACATAATCTGCTGGATTCTCTCTGGTGAGAGATTGTACTCTCCTGTGAGTGAGCCCTAATACAGTGATTCAAGTAGTGTAATAATCCAAGGAAAGAAAATTTCCTTCTGGCCGCGAATAGAGGAGCGCATGTCCAGACCCTTACATCAGCGGCCTTCATATAATAACAATGCACAACACTATGCATGCGCCAGTTTCTAACGCCAACTGCGATGTTAACAAAGTAGTCTGAGATATCCAAAATAATTGCCAAGGACCTTGTAGTGCCTGACAACCTCATGTTTAGCATATCCCTAGCCCTATTCCTATTTCATGTGAAGCTGGATTGGCACTGTGCTGCCCGCAGAGACTTAGAAGAGCAGCATGGCATGCAGCCAGTCCGTATATCATCATTCTATAATAGAGGGATAAGCTCATAAAACACGGGAAATACTTGATTAGAGTACTTTATTATTTTTCAGGTGGTTGTGGCATTACCAACCTCACAGAACCGGTCACGGTTACTCTCCGGCACCTGGTGAAGGGATCTGACCCTCTTCCGGCACAGTGGAACTTCAAAGCCTTGGAAGGATATGGAGGCTGGAGCTCAGAGGGCTGCCAGCTCCTATCGGAGGAGCCAAATATCACCAGCATGCAATGCCAACAACTCAGCAATTTTGCTGTGCTGACGGTAAGGTCATGTGATCCATTTCTTTCTGCATCTTCTAAGATATGGTACTAATATCTGATATTCAATATTGCGCACTGAGGCCAATACTAATTCTTAAAGGAGTTTTCCCGTCACTAAAATGTAAAGGGAATCTGTCATCGGGTTTTTGCTACCCCGTCTGTTAGCAGCCTCATTCCAGCGATGTATCACTTACTGAGCTGATTGCTGCAGTGTTTATAAAATCACTGTTTAAACTGCTACAGATCTACCAGTCCACGAATGAATGCTAAGCGCTGTGCCACACACACACTACTGATTGGCAAATTTCTGCCTATGCACAGTGTGCAAAGAAAGCTGCCAATCAGAGTTGGAGGCATAGTTTGACTACCTGAGTGCAGGTTTACTAGTCCTCTAGTGATAATCCCTTGATGACAATACAGGGATTTTATCAATATTGCAGCAAGCAGCCCAGTAAGTGACACATCGCTGGAATCAGAGTCTCTGCCCCTACATCATGCTGCTCTCAGATTAGCTGGCACCAACCTGGTGAAAGATTACATTTAATAAATAAAACTCTCAGAATTCTCCAAATAATAAAATTAAGAGCACTAGTTGTAAGGGTCTAGTTTTTTCAGAAATAGCTCCACTCTTGTCTAAAGGATGTGTCTGGTATTGCCGCTCAACTGCAGTTAAGTGATTGAGGCTAATCTGCAATATACAGAACATGAACACTGTTTCTGGAATAAGATGTTTCCTTCTAATACTGGACCCCTGTTTTATTTGTCTTACTGGCACATAACAGAAGTTAATTCATATGTCAATGAATATATATTTCCTGGCAGGAACTGAACACTTTCCCATCACCAACTGAACATGGCACCGACATCCTCCACCAAGTCATCTACTGTACAGCTGTACTTCTACTCTGCCTGTTCACCACCATTATCACGTACATTGTAAACCACAGGTTGGTGAGGTCTATGGAAAATACACTGATTAGCAACATTATGATCACAAAATGACATGACTCTTTTTGTGCTTTCTCAGCTCCATCCAGATCTCCCGGAAAGGTTGGCACATGCTGCTCAATCTCTGCTTCCACATTGCAATGACATCAGCTGTGTTTGCCGGGGGAATAACTCTTACCGGATACCTCATCGTGTGCCAAGCTGTAAGTGCTCCGCAGAACATAGTCTTTCAGGGAATTCAAGATGTACGTTCCTTAGAATGCTGACGTAAACAAATGTAAAATACCAGATTGTGGCATTTCTTTCATGTTCACGTAAAACAAATTGTATGTCATTTGCATTTTGGCTGGTCCAAAAATTAACCTTACTGTATAATGTACAGATAATTTTTAGGCATCACTATTTCAAAGAAGTTGTCTATGATTGGAAAAACATGGCGTATTTCAAAAAAGCCCCCCAGAAAAGTCTGTCCAAGGGGCGCCTTCTAGTGGGGCACAGAAGTAGAAGTGTAATTTCATTTGTTAAACAGTCTGCTCGAAAGCTGTTTTTCCAATCTGTGAAAACCTCCCCTACTTAGAAGTTTCCATGAATCCCATAAAAGATCCCATACTGTAAAATCTATTATTAGAGCTCACGCAAGACACTCATCCTGCAATTAAGGTCCATATGTTCCTTCTCAGGTCAGCATCATTCTGCACTATTCTTCCTTGTCTACTCTTCTTTGGATGGGCCTTAAAGCCAGAGTTATCTACAAGGAGCTGACCCACAAACCTCAACCACAGCAGGAAGGAGAAGTGGCACAGCCTCCGCAGAGGCCAATGCTCAGGTAATCTCAGGGATAAAAATCTTTTATTAAAGGGGTTGTCTACTACTTATACAACTCCTTCTCAATTACTATATTCCACCATGATAAATAAAAAACAGCTTGTACTCGCCTTCGGTCCTGGTGTCATTCCAGCAATGTTGGAACCAGGGCTTGATTGACATTATGTCATATGAGCCCTGCTGCCAATCAGCGGCTGCTAATGGGCAGCGTCACTCTCACTTACATTGGATGAAACAGATATCCGGAAGAAGTGAGAACTGCTTGTGTTCTCTGACTGCTTCATGTTCAGTTACATCCGAAGGAAGTCAAGAGTGAAGTGGCTCATTAGCGGCCACTGAATGGCTGCAGGGATCACATAACATAACAGCCTCACGCGAGTCCCAGGAGACACAGCGCTAACATCACTGGAACAGCGCCGGGACCAGAGGTGAGAGCAGGCAGTTTTTTATTTTATATAGGGGAATATAGCAATCGAGAAGAGGTTGTCCAAGTAGTGGACAACCTCTTTAATGAGTCCAGAGTCCTCAGTGATCATTATTTTTTTTTTAGCCTCTGTTATAATATATATATAGATAAATGGTACCAATACTTTGTTAAGATACAGATGTGTTGATCCACCCGTCCGCTGTATCTGTCACAACCCTTCAATAAAGACTTACATCCCTAAAATGGCTGCTTTTTTCACATGGGAGCTTATGGGTGATGACGGCATCTAGTACACAGTAACTTTTTTAGAATGATTTTTGTACATCTCACACAACACATATGGTGATATGTCAGGTCTAAAGACAAGTTAAGAAAGGACATAGCTATACATTTGCCTGAAACATCAATAATTTTCAACCCCTGAAGTACTCTTTTAATCATCCCAGCTCTACTGTAATGGTGACATCTTCTGCTTAGACACATCTTTCTTCTTCTACTCATGGTAAACCCCAACAACATCCTTCCTGCAATGGTGTCATCTCCTGCTGTTGCAGTATTCTGGGAAACCTCCTAACCAGGTTTTCAAGAGGCTTCAGGAGTCAGCAGAACCCTATTGTGAAACAGCGATGTTGTCAGATCAGGTTGAGACCCCATACTGAAGCCATATGACGGGTTAGAAGTCTGAGATGTATCTAGCTATCTAGGCTAATAATGGCATGCATCTCTAATAGGCTACTATTGCGGTATACATTTTTGTTCCCTTCGGCAAAAAAAGTATAGTGGCTTATACCAGGCAGGTGAGGCCAAAAGAAAACGCCTTTAATTAAATCTGACATCTTACATATTAATCCCAATTTTTGGTTTCTAGGTTCTACTTGATCGCTGGAGGGATCCCCCTAATTATATGCGGCATCACTGCTGCCGTGAACATCAATAATTACAGGGACAACAGTCCTTAGTAAGTGTCCCGCATGGGAAATGCTAAGTATTTGCTCCATTATGGCGGGATGCAGTTGCACATTAACTTGTGTGTCTTTTTCCTCAGCTGCTGTTTGGTGTGGAGGCCAAGTCTCGGTGCTTTCTATGTACCTGCGGGTTTCATCCTACTCGTCACATGGATATATCTTCTTTGTGCTGGGATATATTTAAAGCTACAACCTAAGGAGCAAAAGGATCTTGCGGAGGCCAATGATGTACAGCATGCACATGGTGGGATAAGTCACCTTCTGAGTGATTCGACTTCCATATCTGTGACCCTTAACTCAGCAGCCCCACCGGATGTAGACACCGTGTATTCCTTGCAAGTGCAGTTCTGGTCTCTGGTGATTGTCCATATATTGTATATTGTCCTCTGGATTTTTGGAGCCTTTGCTGTATCACAAGAATGGTATTTAAATGTTATCTTTAGTTATCTCTATGGGGTGACAGCAGTTGCCCTAGGGCTGTACATCTTTATACACCACTGTGTGCGACGTCAAGATGTCCAGCGCTCTTGGTTTTCGTGCTGCCATTCGTACACAGACTCATTACCAATCCAAGCATATGTGCACACCAGCTCCCCTGTAGATGACTCCCCACAGGTGTATATCGGGTGCAACCCTGAAGGGGAACACTCCGCTAAGTCTACATCATCCCCAAGCAACAGTATTAACTCTAGTACTGGACCTTGCAAAATCACCAATCTACAAGTGGCTCAAAGCCAGGCAGAAATCTGCCCACCTAAACCACCTAGCTGTGAAGAGAGCGAGCCAACCAACAATAAATTTGTGACTGCTCCAAGTCGATATATGAATAATTTGCATGGTCGTAGGAACCATAAAAGCAGAACTAAGCAGTATCGGGAAGGAAAACACCACAGGTTAAAGGTGCTACGAGGACCTTCTGCTGACCTGCCTTCCAGCGAAAGTGGCAGTGTCCACAATAGCCACTCTGAAAGCTATCATAGCAAGAACAGCCCTTTGAACAATGGCAGGGCGGTGGCAGCTAGGGACCCAGAGGGTGCACTTACCCACTCTGAAGGAAGTGACAGCAGTGGGCAACAGGCACAGGACTTTGCTAGAGCGCAGAGAAAAAGTGCCAGTCGGGACAATCTAAAACAAGCAAATAGCATGGAAAGGGAGACCAAGCGGAGGTCCTACCCTCTTAACACAGGCAACCAGAATGGGGTCTTAAAGGGTAGCAAGTATGACATCAACCTTGCACCTGCGGAGAGCACTACAGTCATGAAGACGGGTCTCTGGAAGAGTGAAACTACTGTGTAGTTTGTGTAGCCAAAACAGCATGTGCCATACATGTCACAGATCAAAATGACCGAGATGCCAACACGTGCTAGGAAAATGGGCTCTCCACAGCCACGGGTTGGGATCACAGATTGGTTGGTGCAATCACCTTGGACCTGACCCACGTGAACGCCAAGAATATATGTGCCAAAGTGTTTATGTATGTGTAATGGCAGAGATCACATTGGCTTATGGTAATGTACACACATCGGTTTGAGGATTGTGCCAATGTGTTGTACAGAGGATTTACGTTATCTAGTTCTGAAAGCCATTCAAGGAAAGTTGAAGCATCAAGGAACTATCTCGATTCATTTGCAATGTTTCAGACCTTGGAAAATACTTACAGCTTGTGAATTCCTGTAGGGATCTCGTTGACATAACCATAGCTCAAGGTCAACACCCAAGAGGAGTCAAGTCAGTGACCAGATTCTCAAATTACTGGTTAGCCAAGTGCCTTCTAAGCTTCCTGTGTTTTCCTCAATTAGCACTTTCTAAGCAACCTCCTCTTCAAAGCATCCTTTGGATGGTGCACTTATACAGATCACCTTTCACGCTTTTATTTCGCACCTTCATGTAGATTTCACCCATCCTCATGAGCCATTTTTATCCTGACTTGCTAAATGTTTTATATTCCTGCCACGTGCCTTAATGTAGCCTTTTAAAGGAATCTAAGAGCACATTACATTTCCATATTTAACAAAAGGAATCTTCATAATCTAATACTTTGGTACAATCAGTCACAGTGACCAAAAATTGCTGCCTTTGACCATATTGGTGCTTCAGAAGCATTTTCATTGTTTTTTTTTTACTTATCTGTATCATACACAATTGATAACATCCCGACAGACATTCACGAAATTCACTTCTGCATGTTATTTGTGTAAACGTTTTTTTTTTTTTTTTAATGTGTTATATCAGAGGGAAACATTTATTTTTCAAATATAGAATTATATTGTATATTGTATAGACAGATCAGGATCACTTTTTTGAGACCTGTGTAAATTTACATATCAGTATTAAACCTTGTCTCTGTGAATGAAATGCAAACTTTAATCATGAAAATTTTTTTTTATCTGTATGCAATGCTATGTAAAAGATTCCAGATGTGATCACATCGTATGGAGGTCAGAGAAATCTAGAATTAGCGAGGCAGCGATTATGAAATGCCTTCACAAGAGGTGCTTCGGCTTCCCTGACATGTCTGTTTTACAATTATTTGTATTCTCCATCAAATAATAATTCTGGAATTATCTTCTCTTAGAATTCTACATTGTGCCGTCCACTTAGAAACTCATGAATAAATTAACAACTGTGCATTAGCCTTCCTCTTAACTATAGGTCGGGTTTCTTCCTAATCTGATGTTGTCAGCACTGAATAGACAGTGTCAGAGGGTGTAGGGACATAGCCCAATTGAAAATGGCAATGCTAACATCCAGTTGTTATTTTACATAAGATTGCATAAGAAAACAGACATGTTGGGATTGCCAATAGACCCATTTTAAATATGTACCAAAGATTTTTTCGTCTTAAGGGAAAACCAAAAAGCGTCTTGCAAAGAGAGTCTCGTACCTAAATCCTCAAGATAGTCACTAGGCACTAGTTCTGCAATTATAATGTTCCAGAGGATTAAAGGGTTATCCTCAAGTCGTCTCTTGAGCAGCACACAACTTTCCAGTCTCCTTACTTTCCGGTTTCTGGCAGGGCGGGGTCTACTCCTTCAGTGAGAGTTCTTATGATAGTAGATGTTTAGTATTAGTAGAACTATAAAGCTCAGCACAAATTCTGCTATAAGACATTCAGCTATCAGTGGTTTGTTCTGGAATAATACTTGTAGAGATAACATGGCATTTGAACTAACACTCGGTTCAGGACAGTGAGAGCTGTGATTAGGAGACCTGCTCAGAATGCAGCTGATACTGAGGGCTGGTGATTTTGCTAGATTTATAACAGCAGCTTTTCAGAAGCTGAGAGGGAGATAAATGCTACATAGAAATCAATAAGCTGGACAAAGGTGGCTGGGATTTTAGGAGTTAACCTCTCTCCTGAAATGTAGCTGTTTACTGTCAGCAAAGGTCTGGGCTGATACTAATGGCTGAGCCCTATTGAAACCAGCTGTACACTATGAAAGATAAAAGCTCTCGATGCAGGAGAATGACAGCGGATAGAAAAAGTAAATCAATTGCCAACTTGCTTATTTTCACTCTGCCTAGCTAACTAAAGCAGTTAACTTGAGAATACCCATTTAAGTACGGTAAAACATAGAGTCTCCTGAATTGGATGCTTTTCATTCTTTAAAAAATAAAAAAAAAACTATTTGGGAGGAAACGGGTCTAACAAATTATGGCAATGAGATTAAATTCAGATGCTGGAGAGTTTGCACCTGAATATCCGAGCAGCGATCTTCCACTGATGCCAATGGATGGATGTCTCAGTCACATTCTATATGGTTGTTTTCATGTCTCCTAATAGAAAAAGACACTATTTTGTACCAAAGAAGTGATGTCCAAAGTATGTTTTTGTATTCTGTGAATTCACCAAATATTTTTTTAATTGTATTAAACATTGCAAAATATAGAGTTATGTCTTCTATAAAATGTGGAATTTCTTTGTACACTTGTATGCAAATTCACTTATCCATCATTCTACCTGGGCAATATTGATCACAGTTTATAAGGTATGTTATCTAAGGGGTAACCTTTCTTCTTGTGGAGAGTGATATTCTTGGCATGGCCAGTGTAAGGAGGCTTATAAGCCATGCAGTGCTCCTCAGGAAAATTAAATATGCACATTGCCTCTTCAGAGATGAAGAGGATTAGAACTCTAGTGTCACCTATAGGAGGTATCAATCCTACAAGTCATTATCGACCCTCTCACGAGCCTTGCTATGTGACATTTTATCATAAGTCATATGGCAAGGCTCGTCAAAGGGTCGACAGTGACTTTTAGGATTGATACCTCCAATAGGTGGCACTAGAGTTCTAGTCCTCTTCATACATATTTAAGGTATAGACTTCGCAGGAACCAGATGTAAATCGGTGTATACGTGTGATGAAACAATCTGATATATTGGGCATCACAGCAGAGATCCACCTAAGGCCACAGTCATGAGTCACTTTTTTTGGCGTACAAGAAAAAAAGAACAAGTTTCATCAGTGATTTTCATCAGAGTTTGGTCAGAGTTTCATCAGTGCTGTCAGATTTTCTCACGGACCCATATACTTGCATTGACGAGTTATGATCCAAAACTCAAATCAATATTAGACATATCTCCGTGATTTTGCACTGACCACTTGGTCCGAGGAAAAAAATCTGATATATGAACAGTCCCATAGATTGTCACAGGTATAAGTGCTATCCATGAAAAAAACAGACAGCACTCATACTTGAAAAACTGAAGTGTGAATGAGCCCCAAGAAGAGCCAGTCCATTGGGACCATCTGGGCAAGTTGTTAATATCCCTCTTCCATCACTATACATAACAAGTGTTTATTTAGGCAGTGCTCACCCAATCAGAAAACATCATTCTCTGCCTCTTACACCATGTATGCTGGTGAGCCCATCAGACACACAAAGTCAGGCTCAGAGAGAATTGTAGCCTACATCAGTTGGCCACCACAGAGGCTGAAGTCTCTTATGCAGCACGCTATGGTATACCAATCTTTGATGTCCCGGAAGGTGTAGAGGGACAAATACCATTCAAAATAGTCATTTTTGGGACCCTCTACTAGTTTATTGCACCTGCCAACTGTGGTTAACATGTCGACTCAATGTGATAACAATAACCACAATACATGTCAGATTAAAGTCAGCTATGACCATTTACTTTGACCATTTCAACATAAATTCAACTTTCATGTGTTCTGTGGTCATAAATTTACTAAGAGGCACTCAGGAAGAAAACATAAAAGATATACAAACTTGTATTTAAGATTGTCAGAAGGAACTCACTGACAGATTTTCAGTTAGCTAATTCTGCAGCCAGCAATAGACAGGACAGCACAGAGACCATAGAAGACAAACAGCGGAAAATTATGAATGAAGCTCAATTGCAAAAATAATTTTTAGCCAAAAATACATTCATTTAAGTAACAAAAAAAGTGCCCAAAGTTGAAGAACCCTTTTAAATTAAAGTCTGTTGTATTATATTACTTGGTATACCTGGAATCTCGCACCGATCACAGTTGTCTGTCGTCACACTCAGATGAGATGTAATAAACTAAGGACAACAGACATTTTTCTTTCAAACCAAGCAATCCTATTGGCTGTTTATTAATGCAGCTACCATGGGGACAGAAGTAATTGAAGATTTAAAGGTACAAGACGTTGTTATTGCTCTACAGTACATTTACAACAACTTTCATTTAATATTGGATATTATGTGGCCCTGTGTAGATACTGTGTGAACATACACTTATATATCGCTTCATATTTTCCATAGATTCATTTATGGAACCTGCAGAGATATTTTGGGGGTAAAATAACTTGTGTTTGGCAATTGAACGTGTATAAAGAAAGCTGGGAATGGATTTAATGTTCCTAAGATTGTGGTTTTATGTTTAATTGAACTCTAAATATTAAAGACTACTCACAAAAAGTTAGGGATATTTGGCTTTCGGGCGAAATGTATGTAAAATGTAAAAAGTTCACGATACAGTGACATTTTATCATGAAAGCAGGGCATTTAAGTAGAAGCAGCAATGGTGATTTCCTCATCTCAAACAATTTATTGAAACAGAGGCCAACAACAGTGGTGGGTATACCCCAATAAAAAATGTCAACGTCTCAATAACTTGTCATGTGACCTTGAGCATCAATTAGAGCTGGACAACGTCTCATACTGTTCACAAGTGGAGTTATTGTATGCTGAGACATGGCATCTGGTCAATGAGGTTCTGGGTACAGAATTACTAGCCTCTACACGGCGACTCAGCTGATTCCATAGGTTTTCTATGGGATTCAGGCCTGGAGAAAGTGCAGACCACTCCATTTGAGGTACCCCAATCTCTAGCAGCCGTTCCCTAATGATGTGACCTCGATGAACTGGAGCATTGTCGTCCATGAAGATGAAATTAGGCCTGTGTTATTTGGGGGACACATCCCCCAGGATTGGGGGATGAGGGGTATCAAGCATACCAGGATTGGGGGATGGGGTGCCATGCATACCAGGATTGGTCGTCCTGGTTCAAAAAGGTCTTTCTGAGGCCAGCAAGGAGTTTGTCTCTCTCCATAGGGTTGGAACATATCCGATTGTATCTGATGGCTTGGCTGCATACAATAGAGTTTTTTATGTGTCTTGGATAGAAATTGTCCCATTTAAGGCATGTTGGACGGTTAGGCTGGGTGCCCACGTAGCGTTTTTCAAGCGTTTATGCTGCGGAATTTCCGCAGCATAAACGCTTGTGAAACGCTAGGTAATCCGCACCCCATGGTCCCCAAGGGGATTCCGCATATTCTATGCACATGCTGCGGATTTTTCCGCAGCGTTTATGCTGCGTACAAAAATCCGCAGTATGTCATTTAATTTTGCGGAAGTGCAGCGGAACTCCCGCCATTGACTTGCATTGAGACGCACAGAAACCGCGACTGTACATTTTTACAAGCGGCTTCTATGCGTCTCTATGTGCGGATGGTACCCAGTTCTGGAGGAGAGGAGACTCTCATCCAGACCTGGGTACCATTGTACCTGTAAAAAAAGAATAAAATAACAAATAAAGTTTATATTCACCTGTCCGGCGTCTTCTCTCTGAATGCCGGCATCGCTTGAGGACCTGCGGTGACGTCACAGTCATGTGACCGCAGGCCCTCCACCGCTCTGTCTCGCGATATGCCGGCAGCCAGGAACCAGACAGGAACGAGCGCTGCAGCCACGCCGGGGCCTCGGGGGTGAGTATAGCTTTATTTGTTTTCATTTTTACGGTTCACACTGTATAAATCCATGCTGTTTGCATGGATTTATATAGTGTGACCTAGTTGTCAAGCACTTTCCAAGTGATGCTATCGCCTGGAAAGCGCTTGTCAATCTGCATGCGGAAACGCATGTGAATCCGCATGTGAATCCGCATGTATTCTGCAGGAAAAACGCATGCACAATCTGCATGCGTTTTTTCTGCCAGGGAGATGCAGAAATGCTGCAGAAATTTTCTGCTTCATT
The DNA here is from genome assembly GCF_046119375.1 of Phyllobates terribilis. NCBI lineage: Eukaryota > Metazoa > Chordata > Amphibia > Anura > Dendrobatidae > Phyllobates > Phyllobates terribilis. The sequence goes on along the minus strand of NW_027362771.1, from coordinate 492,237,786 downwards.
TCTGCATCATGGGCACATAGCCTAATTGATTTCTAGTACTGGGACCTCTCTATTTCATTGTTCTGTAGCTTAATAATGGTGTCCAAAAAGTTACATTTCAGTACAGGAGTAGTTGAGTGTTAGTTTGATGGTGGGATGAAATCGAATAAAGTGTTTGTGGAACGTCTTCAGCTGTTACTCAGACTCCGTCCAGATGATTAAAATATCGTCAATGTAACAGTAGTAGGACAGAGGCCTGATAGGACATGAGGACAAAGAGTCACTTTCAAGCTTGGCCATGAAAAGATTTGAGTACTGTGGAGCCATTTTACCATCACTGTGCCAGTCTCCTGTAAATATATGTTGTTATCAGATTCAAATTGTGGGTGAGGATGAATTTTGTAAGTTTCACCACAGAATCAGCAACAATTCCTGAATCTTTCATGAAGACTTTGTACTCTAATATCTCACACACCAGGATGGATTAAATGCTGGCAATGATTCCACATCCATGGTGGCCAGGATGGTTCCTTTTGGTAGAGGACCTATTGCTGCCAGGGCTGCCACCAGGAATTTCAGGGCCCTATACTGTCCAAATTTTCAGGCCCCCTTGAGACTCCGCCCAGGCTCCACCCCAGCTCCACTTCCACCCCTCGAACGTTCCACCGCCCACTCTTGAAAAAACTCCACTTCTGCACCACATCATCACCAATCACACATTAACAGTCCCCATCGAACACCATATCACAGCCAGCAGCTTTTGTTTTAGCCAAAAGATTTTTTTCAGCATGCCACAAGGTAGATTCTTCGCCCGGGCCCTACTCTACTGTAAGATATTAAACATTTCTTAAAATAGCAATACTCTTTTAAGGTATATTTTTCTTTATTACCGTCACACCATGGCCAGACCACATATTACCACCTCATAGTGACCGAATCATACCATGTGCAAGGGAGAAATACCGCCACACCATGACCAGACTTCATATTACCACCACACAGTGACTGAGTAATACCAAATACAAGGGACAAATACTGTCACACCGTGACCAAATAACATACAAGTGCTTCTCACTAAATTAGAATATCATCAAAGAGTTAATTTATTTCAGTTCTTCAATACAAAAAGTGAAACTCATTTATTATATAGAGTCATTACAGAGTGATCTATTTCAAGTGTTTATTTCTGTTAATATTGATGATTATGGTTCACAGCCAATGAAAACACAAAAGTCATTATCTCAGTAAATTAGAATAATTAACAAAAACACCTGCAAAGGCTTCCGAAGCGTTTAAAAAGGTCCCTCAGTCTGTTTCAGTAGGCTCATTCCTGCTCCCATGTGCTTCCACTCTGCCCCCACGTGTCTTCATTCTGCCCCATCTGATCTCCCATCCTGCTTTAGGTGTCTCCATTCTGCCCCATATGAACTCCCATCCTGCCAAAGGTGTATTCATCCCACACCAGGTGTATCCATCCTGTCCCCATATTGCAGCTTTCAGTACAAAAAAAAAAAAGTTTCTCCTTACCTGGCCATGGTGCAGTGGCATCCTCTCCCTCATCCATTTGAGGCGCAGACACACCAGCACATGGCAGTGACGTCATATGCTGGTGACGTGCGCGCTGACGTCAGTTGACGGCCTGTGATTGGCTGGTAGCTGTTAACTATTGCCATGCAGGAAGCCGCTGGCTTCCCGCATGGCAATAGATTTTCACTGAACCGTCAGGATCCTGCGCCTGGGGCCCAGTGAGCAGAAGCATGAAGATGGGGGCACAGTCCGGGCTCCCCTCTGATCACCGGGCCCCATACGCCAGTAAGAACAATAATGCCCTGATGGCGGCCCTGATTGCTGCTAGTTTATTCAATAGGTCAGTTTTGTCCAGAATGAAAAAAGGCCTGAGTAGTCTGGAAAGCTTGCAATTTGTTACCATCTTTTCGGTTAGCCATTAAAAGGTATCAACTACGAATAATAATACCTACGATAACTGCTAATATGAACCGGTTTGTATTTGGCTGGCTTATACGTTTTTTTATTTGTGGGTTTCTTTAGTTTTGATAGTATCTAAATACAAATTAAAATGTGAATGTATCTTGATATCTTTCACAATAAGAAATTATCTGATTGAAAAAAAAGGTATCAATCACTGAGGACTCTCAAATCTAAATATTTTTCTATCTACTGGCTAACACGGTACAAAGATTTATATTTCTTGTGTATCATTTTACTCACAAGTGATTATAAACTGTATTCCCCAACTAAATAATGATGTCCAAAAGTGCCTCCTAGTGGTTATATCACATACTGCAGATCACGCCCTGTAAAGAGGTATTTGTGAGCAAATTGAAAGTTGTCTTTTTGTGGCAATAGTTTTCATTTGATCACTTGTCATTTTACTTGTGCGTTATTTCGCATATTATAGAGCACTGAGGAATATGTTGGTGCTATATAAAGATTATAATGAAAATTTGTTCTGTCAAACATTCAAATTCGAAGCTACGGTCAACGAAAACTACGATGAAAGCTGCAGAGTTGGTGATGAAGTTTAGATATGGGGTATAATGCATTTGCTGGTCCAGATATAAAGCTTTCTGAGTCAGAAGAAGAGGAGAAAGTCAGCAAAGATGAAACCATAGAGCACGGGAATAACCAGGGTGTAAAACATCTGCTTGAGAGACAAGCGGAGCCGGGTACCAAAAGAAAAATGACAAAGCTGAAACAAGTTAAAAGAAGACCTGTCACAAGGTCTAAAGTAACCGGTTTTTGCTTTTTAGTCACACTGCTACCCGGAGTATTCAGGTTTTTTTTTTTTTTTTTTTTTACATCCACCATATGGTTTCAGAGATATTGGCCTATAATTTAGTACTATATCTTATGGTCTTTAATAAGGGGCGTGTCTCATTAGGTAATTATGCAGAGCAGCCTAAAGACAACCCCCCCAGTGAATCATGTGAGCCACGCCCCCTTTTAGACACTATAAAAGTGTGCAATAAATTAAATGGTCCTTATCTCTGGAACCGAAAAAAAAAAAACAGGAGTACAGGAGAGCAAAAATAAAATAATAGCCTATTTACACCTGATGACAGGTCCTTTTTCAAAAATACAATGCTTTGGAGTAATTAGACTCCCATGGGGGCTTAGTCGTTTCCACACACCTTCCATATGAGCTTCAGGGGGTAGGCGGTGTTGGCACTCAGAGCACCACAGAGTAGTGCTTGAACGTGAGATGCACAGGCCGATTGTTAGGATAGGGCACATTGTTCCCGTGCCTCATGAGCAGATGCTGCTGCTTTTAGATATAGTGTGTGATGTAGCTAGCCAGTTGGCCCACTCGTTGGTTTAGTTACAGCAGTGACTGGCCAAGGGACCCGCTTTGGATTGTGGTCATGCTCAGAATCTCTGGAGAGAGTGAGTTGTAAAGCCAGCTTCTCACATCCACAATTTATGGTCTGTGTGTGGACCACACGTAGATAACAGGTTTCTGGCCCCTTGAAAAGAGCCTGTCTGTCGGAAGTCTTATATATTCCTGAGGATATTGGTTTGGTACAGACATTGTGTTCTGTACAGATTGTGAGAGGATTGACCCATTCATCTGAGATTGTGAATTAGGATCCTAGTTCCCACTATTGTGACGTCACGACCCAGGCTCAGCGGGTCACGGAGCATCAGGGTACTACCTCACTATCTGGACATACTAACCTGTTTGAAACGATCTCAGATGAGCGCCGCCAGAGCAACGAAGCCACGAGGAATCAGCGTGGAGCACCACTTCCTAAGGCTATGTGCCCATGATGCAAAATTGAAGCAGAAAATTTCCGCAGCGTTTCTGCATGTTTTTGGCAGTAATAACGCGGATTTTACATGCGGACTTGACTTGCGTTTTTCAAATGCATTGGGACCTCAAATCCACATGCGGAAACGCACAAATAATGGACATGCTGCAGATTTTTCTGCAAGGAAATTCCGCAGCATGGGCACAGAACATGCAGATTTTCATTGGGGATCATGGGGCACAGATTACCAAGCGTTTTAAAAGTGTTAACGCTGCGGAAATTCCGCATGAAAAATGCTTGAAAAACGCATAGTGGGCACACAGCTTAACAGAGCTTCAAGTCTATTTACCTACTAACAACCGAAAGGAGTACCACCCCCATCATCATCACAAGGTCAGTAGTTTAGACCCACAGGGTCCACTTATTGTGTTGCGGTGTGCTGTGCTTGCCGCTATCTAAGGGGACAGAGTCAAGCGCAACTCTAATATTACTGTATAGCCGCATGCGGTGTTCTTCCATCCTACGTGTAGCTGGACGGTATATCATACCCTTTATGGATCTATATTACCTGTGAGGTGAAATACCACCGCTCTCCTTATCTAATAAACTACATTGACTTTGCTAAGGACATTATTCTCTTGACCAGAGATATATCCAAATGTCACCAACCACCAGCGCCAATTGAGCAAATTCATTTATATATAAAACTTTATTTTTGCAGCACAACAACATTGATTTTAAGGCTATGTGCCCACGTTGCGGACCTGAAGCATATTTTTTACGCTTCTCCCTGGCGGGAAAATCGCATGCGGATATTACATGCGGTTTTCCCGCCAGGTAGAAGCGTTTGTGAGGCGTCTTTGCATGCATTTCCGCATGCGGGTTATCAAGCACTTCTCCAAGCATCACTTGGAAAAGTGCTTGACAACTTGTTCAGAATGGTAAGAAATAAAAAAATAAACTTTATACTCACCTTCTGATGCATTCTCTGCCCCGTCCGGAGGCTTGAGCGGCTCACGCTGTTGTGTGCAGGACCTGCGGTGACGTCATTGAGTCATGTGGTGGGTCACATGACTCAATGACGTGGCAGGTCCTTCACACAACAGCGCGACGGAGGGAAAACATCAGAAGATAAGTATAAACTTTATTTTATTCTTTTTTTTTACAGGTTCTTTGGTACCCAGGTCTGGATGAGAGTCTCCTCTCCTCCAGACTTGGGTACCATCCGCACATTGATTCCGCTGCGCTTCCGCAAAATTAATGAACATGCTGCGGATTTTTGACCGCAGCATATACGCTGCGGAAAAATCCGCAGCATGGGCATTGACATTGCGGAATGCCATTGGGGACCATGGGGTGCGGATATACATGCGTTTTTCAAGCGTTTACGCTGCGGAAATTCCGCAGCATATACGCTTGAAAAACGCTACGTGGGCACACAGCCTAATTCTTATGCTTTCTGATAATTATAAAGAATCAGTCTAAAATGTCTCCCTGTAAAAATACAAAATCTATAAACCCTACATATCCCTGACTACACAAAACATAAGCCACATTATATGAACTAAACATCGGCCTGCAGGAACTGGGGAAACACTTCCTATAATAGCTCAATATCATCTGTACCAGTATGTCCTGTCCCCTCACTATAGCATCGTACACACAGGAGCATACGGCGTACTGTACCTGCCCCTGTGTATGACCTGACACTGATGTACAAGGGGCCAATACACCAGTACATATAGGACTGGTAATCCCATAATCACTGTACCAAGTGTACCATATAGAAATGTAATGTGGAATGGTGTAGCCAAGTACAGAGTAAAGTGATTGACACGGTGTTACGGGCACTGCGGGAAATGAAAAAAATATCACAGTGCGGCACTAAGCTGCGAGCTCAAATCCTTTGACACTTAAGACATATTCACACAGAGACTATGAATTTTTCAAGCCATGATGGTACATATTTATTAATGTGTGCATTTTTTGCAAAAAAAAAACAAAAAACAAACATTTTTTTGCTTTAGGGATCATTTAAACTTTTGGACCACTTGGCTTCTGCAGCCTCTGTGTATCACAGTGCATAGCTGGCTGCCAAATGAGTTAACAGTAAATCCATCAGTGAACTGCTGAAAGCAGTCTAACTATTATCTCTTCTCCCCACTTGTACGTAGATTTACGACACCATGAAATGAAAGCTGTAAGCCGCGGTATCAACTCAGCCTTTTTCATAAATGGCTATAAATTAGTAAGAATTTACTGTACCAAAATGGTAGCATCAGTTCTTTTTTTTTTAAAATAGGGGTCGAAGATCGAAATATAATATTCGCTATATCACATAACTTGTCTAGATTCCTGAGAAAGTTAATAAATGAGCCAATACTAGTAACAAATACACACAAAACAGGTTAAATAAGTGTTGAACACATCACCAATTTTCTAAGCAAATAATATATTTCTAAAAGGTGCTATTGACATGAAATTCTCACCAGAAGCAACAACCCAACCAGTCCACACAGGCAGAGAAACCAAACCATAGATCAGGGCTGTGGAGTCGGAATAAAATTGACTCCTAAAATATATAATAAATTGGGTGCAGTAGTTCAATGCAGTTTGTGGGGAATATTTTTTCATAAGAATTTGGGAAAGTTATGAAATGTCCTATAAATGTCTGTCCTATTCCTGATCTAAGGGTCTAGACCAGTGCTGGCGAACCTATGGCGCAGCACTAGCGCTCCTGGCCCAGCGGGTGAGTACTCGGAGCCCGCCGACGCCAGTCCCCACTTCAGCTAGATGTGCGTTCTCTGACACACATCTAGCTGAAGTGTAGTGCAGCACACGAGTTGCCAGGCCCATGCGCCGCCATACACATTGCTGGTCAATCAGAGGCCAGCAGCTGATGTCAGCGTACAGGCGACCGGGCGCATGGCAGTGACGTCATGCGCCCCCGTCGCTAGGACGCTGAAATCAGCTGCCGGCTACAGGAGAGGAAGGAAGGTGAGTAGGAGGGTTTTGTTACGTTTTTTTATTTTATTTTAACAGCGGTGCCAGCAGTATGGAATGGGGGGTGGGACAGCAATATATACATGGAATGGGGGGCAGGAAGTGGGAGGGAAAGAGCATATATACATGGAATGGGGGAAAGAGCATATATACATTGAATGGGGGGGGGGGGGGAGCATATATACATGGAATGGGAGGGGGGAGCATATATACATGGAATGGGAGGGGGGAGGGAAAGAGCATATATACATGAAATGGGTGAAACAGGATATATACATGAAATGGGAGGGGAAACAGGATATATACATGGATTGGGGAGGGCAGCCATATATACATGGATGGCGGCATATAACAAGATGGGGGTGAGCACATTCTTTATTTCTGCAGTCTCCTACCCCTGCTCCTTTCTGTGGCTGCTCTATGCTGCCCTGGTCTGCTCTCTGTATGAGGTTTTTTCTAAACTAAAACCTCAGTATTCAGGTTAATTTGCTGTGTTGGTACTATGTGATAAATAAGTGGGTTTTGGATTGCAGTTTGGGCACTTGGACCGTAAAAGGTTCGCCATCACTGGCCTAGACTTTTAGCTGAGATGAATCTGTGCTACAGTAAATGTATCACTTAAACATGAGCCATGTATGAGGGAGTCGGAGATTTGGCTTACCGACTCCACAGCCCTGTCATAGATGTCCATAAATTAAGTTGTGTGCAATAATGAGAAATTACAGTGAAAAAGTATTGAACACATGAAGAAAAAGAGGTGCAAAAAGCCATAGAAAGTCCTGACACCAGCTGAAATCTATCAGTAATTAAAAAGCAATCCTGACACTTAATGAAAAATAATATCAGCTGTTTCAACTGATGGCCTATAAAAAGGTGTCTCACTACCAAGGTGCCACAAAAGAAACATCTCATGATGGGTAAAACCAGTGAGCCATTTGTTTTATAACAATAAGGTTGCAAAAGGTCTTTACTAAAGGCATTGGTTACAGAAGAATTTCTGAACTACTGAAGGCTCCAGTGAGCACTGGATTATTGGGCCATAATCTGGAAATGGAAAGAACATAATTTTACCATAAACGAGCCACGATTAGGTTCTCCCCGCATGATTGCAGACAGAGGACTAAGGCTATGTGCCCACGATGCAGAAAGTCTCAGGATTTTTTCCTGAGCGTTTTTGCATCTTCCTGGCAGAAAAAAAACGCATGCGAATTGTACATGCGGATTGTACATGCGGATTCCTGCCAGGGACATGCGGAAGTGAAGCGTTCTTCACTTGCATTTCCGCATGCGGGCTGACAATCGCTCCCCAAGCGAATTTAGCATCACTTCGAGAGTGCTTGTCAACTTGATCACACTATATAAATCCATGCAAACAGCATGGATTTATATAGTGTGACCCGAGAGAATGTCAAAAAATAAATATATACTTACCCTCTGATGGCCCCAGCAGTCTTGCTTCACCGTCCCGGCTGTGGTACACTGAAGGACCTGCCGACATCAGCATCGCGTGATCCGTCACATGACTGACGTCAGCGCAGGTCCTTCAGTCCATCGCGAACTGCTGGCAAGCAAGATGGAGCACATCAGGGGCCGCCACAAGGTAAGTATATATTTATTTTTTATTCTATTTTTTTTTTCTTTTAAAATACAGTTTTCTATGGTACCCAGGTCAGGAGAACGCATGGAATAAATATATACTTACCCTCCAATGGCCCACGCTGTCTTGCTCCACCGTCCCGGCTGCCGGCAGCGGTAGAGTGAAGGACCTGCCGACGTCAGAGTCGCGTGACCCGTCACATGACTCTGACGTCAGCGCAGATCCTTCAGTACATCGCGAATTGCCGGCAAGCGAGGAGCGCAGCGCGGGCCGCCAGAAGGCAAGTATCATTTTTTATTTTCTTCTTTTTTTCTTTTGATAATCCGCAGCGGAAATTTCCGCAGCATGTGCACAGCACATGCGGATTATCATTGGGGAACATTGCAGGCCTTCTACCAAGCGTCTAAGCGTTTCTGCCGCTGCGGAAATGCTTAAAAAACGCATCGTGGGCACACAGCCTAAGAAGAATTATCAGAAGAGTTGTCCAAGAGCCAAGGACCACTTGTGGAGAGCTACAGAAGAACATGGAATCAGTAGGTACAACTGTTTCAATGAAAACTATTAGAAATGCGCTCAAACTCCATGGCCTGTATGTACACTCATCATGCAAGACTCCATTGCTGAACAAAAAGTATGTTCAAGTGCGTTTGAAGTTTGAGAATATAGTCTGGTCAGATGAGACCAAAATTGAACTCTTTGGATGCCATAATACACACCATGTTTGAAGGCCAAAAGGCACTGCGCATCAGCCCAAAAACACCATACCAACAGTGAAGTTTGGAGGTGGGAACATCTTGGTGTGGGGTTGTTTTTCAGCCTACGGCACTGACAAACATCATGTCATTGAAGGAAGGATGAATGGACAGACACATTCTTAATAAAAATTTGCTGCCATCTACCAGAATGATGAAGATGAAGCAAGGGTGGACATTTCAGCAAGACAATGATCCCAAACACACAATCAAGGAAACTCTCAATTGGTTTTAAAGAATGAAAATAAAGCTGCTAGAACAGCCCAGCCAATCACCTGACCTGAAGCCAATAGAAAATGTATGGAAGGAACTAAAGCTCAGAGTTCATAGAAGGAGCTCACGGGACCTTCAGTATTTGAAGTGTGTTTGTGTGGAAGAATGGGCCCCCCAAAAAAACAAACAAAAAAAAAACCCCACACACCTGAGCAATGCATGCGACTAGTTTCCCCATATCAAAAGACATCTTGAAGCTGTCATCACCAACAAAGGTTTTTGTATGAAGTATTAAATAAAATTCAGTAAGCGTGTTCAATATTTTTTCCCTTTGTGATTTCTCATTATTACACATAATTTATGGACATTCATGGTGATTTCTTTGTCTGTGTGGATTGGATGGGCTGTTAATCTGGTGAGAATTACATGCCAATAGAGTCTTTAGAAATATATTTACTTAGAAAATTGGTGATGTGTTCAGTACTTATTTCACATGTGGGGGGGGGGGGGGGGTGTACACACTTTTTTTTTTTTTTAAAGTTGGTAGCTGTTTGTACAAACTCCATCTATAACTAGCTGGGACACAGATTACATAGTCCTGCATCAAAGTTCCATATTCTGCAGCCTGCTATGTACAATGATACATAGAGGCTGTAGAAGCCAAACTTTTTAAAAGTGTTAATGAAACTATTGCATAAAATATATTTAGTCATATGCAAACATTTAAAAAAAAATTCCACAGTAGGCCTCCATAACACTATAAGACATATTGCAGTGTGTAAGGGAGAAAAAAAAAGTAAGTTGCACAAATGTAATGAAATGATATATACATTAAAAAAAAAAAAAAAAAAAAGTCTTTAATTCACTGTTGCAGAGCAAGCTGAGCCTGTGCCTGCTGAAAACAAGTCATCTCAGCTGGTGTCCTCAGATACTGCTCTAGCTCACTGTCCGAAATATCCTCATCTCCGGTAATATTTTGGAGAATATTGGGAAATGCAATGGCATGTGATCTTTTTCTTGGCTTGGTCATGCATGGTGGAAGGAAAGCTGCACCAGGATGCTGCAGATCAGAAGACTTGCTCTCTTCTGACTCCGTGGTGGACATCTCCATATCTTCCAGAGCCTTCCTAAAAAGATAGGTCCTGTGTTTTAAAATGTCACCCAAGTGATATACCACGTTCTTCTTATTTATTGTGAGCATCTTCAGCCAGGGTAGCTGTGCAGACAGCTTTAGGCAGCTTTCTCTAAGTTCTTTCAATCGCATTACCGCAGGAGAAGGCTTTTCGGTCTCAGACAACTTGCAAAACCGAGAAAAATTGCATGACGTGCGCTGGGCGGGTTTGAGGGACTGCCAAGAAAGATAGACAGCCGCAGTTATCATGGGAATAGGGTGACGGCCAGTGACTAGCCACGTCTCACTGGCCAACTCCAGTACTTGAAAAGTCCGCTCCAATACTTTATCTGGGCTCTCCGCATAATTCTTTGGGGCTGACGAGCAATCTTGGAATAACCGAAAACTGCAAAAAAATAAAAATAAGAATGTGCTCAATAGGAAACATGTATACATGAGAACCATGGTCAGATAGTTGTGGGACCAACGTATGTGACTTCATCCTGGACAACACATCAGTACATTTTTTAACCAAATACTGACAGTACATTTTTTCATCCTTTGAAGGCGGTCTTCCGGCTCTCCCAACCTGGTGTTTTAGTAAAGATTGAAATGATTTCATGGAAAATCTAAGGGTATCGTTATGATATTCCAACTGATTGATTAGACAATTGGGTGTCACCATTTCTCTTGTTGAAGGGCATGTCCTTACACGATCTACTGTCAGCACAATATCAGAATGAAGTGACACGCCCTCCCTTTGGTAACACTCAATTGTCAATTTTACTGTAATGGTATGTGCACACGTTAAGTATTTGCTACACTGTTGAGCTGGCATTTTGTCTATATAGCTTCCCATGGCAGGTGTCTGAACAGTCGGGCCTGGGTCATGCTCTGCCTCCATCTGTACTGAGGTGTGTTGTCAAATATAGGTTTAACATTAGAGACAGGACAGTCCCAATTGGGTCACCTTGTCGTGGTGATATAACTTTTACACTTTTTGATCATGTTATTTACATGTACTATTACCATATACTTATTGCAGGGCATTTGCTTATTTTGTTTTTTTATGTCAGCTTTTGTCTGTTAAATGACCACAGTGTGAATGTGATCCTACACTTTGCATATGGTCCAGCTTATTTCTTTGGTTTCGCTTCAGACATTTCTGCTGCAAATACTTAAGTGTTGGCAGGAAAAATGTAGCATTAAAAAAAAAAAAAAAAAAGTGTTGTGCTTTTTCTTTTTTTTTTTTTACATTTTTTAAACACTTTTTTTCCCAGCCAAAGAATTGACATGCAGAACATTTGAAACTCCTTCTAAACTGCAATGAAAATATAAGCAGCGTGTGCATGAGATTTGAGGAATCTTATTCACTTTACTGCCACTAGGAAATCCTTCTGTTTTTGTGACAAAACTGCAGCAAAATACTTAACGTGTGCACATAGCCTTATATTTTTATTATCAGAAGGAAGAGAGAAAACACAATCCATTTATAATTCCTGAAGAATACAAGTATTTACTAAAACAGACATGTCAGGAGAACAGAGGTCCTCCGTACATGAGAATATCGAGCACCACACACCCATATAAACCGGCACAATAGGGCTCCCGGAATGGAATGCGAGTGGGGAAACTGACATGGAGTCCTTCCCAAGTGCTCTTTTTAAACCCATGGGATCTACTACCAAGTGGGCACAATTCATGCAGATTTCCACTGAGCTCCACACATTACATTGTGCCTATGGCTAACGGCTGACGGGAAAAGTCTCAGGGTGTGATGTTCCCATAGCCGTGACAGCATTAGTTAAGGCACTGGATTCATAATACTTGGGCATCATGGCCCTGTGTTTTGGAACCCATAGTAGCATTTTATGTTAAAGCGATATTAAACAAAAAAAAACAAAAACAAACTCATATCCTTTTATTACATGAGGTACATAAAAAAAAAACAAAAAAAAAAAACCTCACTTAGTCCACTATGGTTCCTCCACACCACTGCCTGTGTACATCACCTGGTCTCCTAGGAATAGGTGTCACATGGCAGGCAGTACAGATAACCCTGCCCCGACCATTAATTTTTCCATAGCAAAAGCCCGCTGACCGATTCCCTTTCATTTCCGTATGAGCGCAAACAAAGAAAGGAGACTGTTTCTTCTGGCTCAAAGTGAACGTTACAGCTGCAGCCAATCAGTGGCTGCTGATTGGTGGGGAAGTCATGTGACCATTGCAACCAGAAGAGGAAGTGAGAAGTCAAACAGAGAGCAGTGCTAAGGAACAGAGCAGCCAGTAGGTATAGGATTTTTTTTTCCCCTTTAGAGCCACAATGGGTTATACAACGAAGTAAAGTAGTGGACGGCCCATTTAACAGGGTATTCCCAACAGCTAAAGCACATCCATGAGCGCTGGGATCCCTGGCAATCTGGAGAGCAGATGGCTGAAGGCCATCCCTTACTGTCAAAGGTTTTTCACATTAGATGTTACAAAATGGTTTCACATTCTGAAAGCATAGAATAAAGTCTTATAAAAGGTGAGCCCACTTGTAGTGGTTCGTGGTGGTCTGTGAGCTGGAAGCCCCACCACTGTCAGGATAAAAGAGACCCGGCGGTGTCCAGCAATATGTAATCACACTTGGCTGCAATCTTTTCCATTGGCTGCAATGCCATACAAAATGAGCTGAAAACGCATTGTAGTGTCGGTGTACAAAGCTCAGCGTCACAAGGTGGTCATGTACATCGCCAACTGTTCTGGCTACAGTGGATATTTCCTATAATGGAATTATGGAAAACTGGAAACAAATGGGTTGACCTGCCGTCACAGGTGTGTCAGAGGTGACAGTCGCCCTGCAGTGGTTTGCAAGAGATCTCCACATTTGGCAATGCAGACAGCTGCCTAGATAGGAGGCCATGTTTAGGACCTAGCGTCTACCTCCCTTTAGTCTGGGTGTATATATACCTGGTGTGTCTAGGTCACCGTCGCCAGTTATACTCATTTCTACTTGGAACTTGGCTGAAGCAGCATCACGTCCTCTCTGGAGTCTTGAGGCCATGTGCCCCGTTGGAGTTCTTCTAAAGCGGAGTTGTTGTTCCCCTGTGTGGTCTTCCCTTTTGGCTTTAGAGTGCTAGCGGAGGTTGACTAGTGCTCATCTCCTTCCACCCCCAGCTATAGCCTTACGCCAGGGACAGTAGGGCGAGGCATGTGATCGGCGACAGCTATATAGGGAGGTTAGGGGGAGACAGGGTGACGCTAGTCCAGATTAGGAGGTCACCTCTTCCCCCTTTCCCTAGTGTCTGGGCTCCCTTTCCCCTCTGTGTTGCACTCACACCTACGCTGCCATCGAAAGATGATGAGAAGACAGAAATCCAAGTAATGCGGTTAATTTGTCAATGCCTTTTGAAGTTTGAAACTTCATCAGGACAAACCATAACTGATCGTGGTTTGTCCTGATGAAGACATTTCAAGCTTTGAAACGCATTAACAAATTAACCGCATTACTTGGATTTCTGTCTTACCTTTCGATGGCAAAGCAGGTCAACCCATTTGTTTCCTTTTTTTCCTTGATTTCTCCTCGTGGGTCTGCAGCAGCCATAAGCCTCTGTAATGGTTGTGTGAACACAACCCAACCAGGTGAGCACAATTGGACAATTTACCTAGATAAGACCCTGCTGTGCTTTTTTGTCACTCTAGTTTTACAATACTACAATGGAATTAGACAGTTTCCACTCTCTGCACCATAAAACCTGCCACCATCCACCTTGGATTACCTTTGGCAGTGACTTTTGGCCAGATCCTGAAGGCTCATGGATGGGACATCGATCTTCAATGCTTGGACCAGTTCCAGGAACGCGCTGCTGAGGACTTCATATGAGGAGTAAACCATGGAAGAAATGGTGGCAACAGTGAGAGGCCAGCGATGCTGTCTGCATGTTATGTATACACAGCAGCCCATAATTGCCTCCTTCTTCACTTTTCTGGCAAAGTGGCACAATGGGAGGTAGAAGACTCTTTCATAATAGGACACGGCAGTATCTGCAAAGGTGTCCGGAAGTCTGAGGACCCTACAAAGATTCCTGACACGGATAATACCTGGTGGGAAGAAGAAACATCACATAAGACGGCTGCAACACCTTACCCCGAGTGGTCAGCTCACTGCATAATGTCCTTTTCTGGGACTCATAACTTATTTTTAGGTGTGTAATGGCTAGCTAATTCTAGGGGGACAAGTAATTTTTAATTGGTAACATTTTGAGGGACGGGGTTAAAAAAATGACTGACTGCTTTTCTCATGCAATTTTTTCTCCTTTACAGAGTTTACCATATGGTTAAATATTATATTTTAATAGATATGACTGCAGACTAGGAAAATAGGTACAATTGAAACTTTCTTTTTAAATATTAATTTTATATCTACCTAGGGAGCTTGAATTTGCACAATAGACTATTACTAGTATTGCAAAATGAGGTCAAATTACAGATCTCCTATGAGATCCACCTTTGCTATTGGTGACACTCATGCTACACAGGTGGCCCCTTATTCTTGGTCTGATCCTTGACACTTAAAATGGTCAGAAATCAGTCAATATACACATTCCCAGGTCCAGGGCCCTGTCTCTGCTGCTGCTCTGGTCTCAGGCTTTTTTGCTGCAGCAGTTACGTCATGTTGACAGCTCACATTACTGCTGCAGCCAATCACTCATCTCAGGTGTTCAGTAGATGTTGCGATTGACTGTAGCAGTGATGACAGCTGTCGACTCAATGTCCCTGCTACAGCCAAAACACTGAGACCGGGGCAGCGGTGGAGACACAGTGCTGAACCTGGGGAGGGAGAGTACTATCTGATTTTGTTTTTTTACATGACACGTAATGATTTGGGTCCACTTTTCTAATAGTGGAAAACCCCTTTAAGTATAATTTATATAAGCTATAAAGCCCTTATGATGCTGGCGTCATATATTTCATTTAGAGCAGCAGGTTGGCTCAGTGGTTAGCATTGTTATGCTGCAGCGCTGGGGTCCTGGGTTCAAATCCCACGAAAGACAACATCTACAAGGAGTTTGTATGTTCTCCCCATGTTTGTGTGGGTTTCCTCCTACACTCCAAAGACATACGGATAGGGGATGTAGATTGTGAGCCCCAATGGGGACAGTGCTGATGAGGTCTGTAGAGCGCTGTGGAATTAATGGCGCTATATAAGTGAGTAAAATAAATCTATTGAATAAAACCCAACTACCCTGCATGAAAAACAACACCGTTAATATTACATCAACGTGGGTGACACTTACCGTGCAGTTTAGTTCGGCTGATTGAGTCATTCTGTCCAGTGCTTTCTGTAAATGTCACCGCTGTGAATAAAACCAAAACGGAGAAACCATGAAAAACCTGTGTATGAGGAAAGTGGATGTGATATCAGAAGAAAAAGATCAAAACACATTACATTACATTTCCTGGCCTGCACTAGAAGATTGCTGAGACGATAAAGAATCTAAACGAGCGCCATCACCAATTTATAAAACGGGTAATACTGGCTGCCGGCAGGGGCAAGCTGGGGGTCGCTGTGGAGAGTAAGATGGAGGCCTGCAGCCCACTGTTGGGGGGGGGGGGGGTCTTCCATACCTTCTATAATACAGATGGAGGAAAAGCAGCCATTGAATCATCCCTCTTCTGTGAAGTATCTAAAAAAAAAAAATCTTGTTTGCCATGTTATGCCCATTTTTTGAGAAAACTTGGGGACTTGGCTACTGAAAGCGGACCAACAATGTCCGTCCTCCAGCTGAATGAGTATCATTGTTGAATATTAAAATTTACAAGTCTCCTAGCGAGATGAGAGCACCCTGTGGAAGTGAAATGCGTCGGCTCATTAGGACGACCTCATATGTGGAAGATCAATCGTAAATATTCTGCCCTCGACCTGCGACAATTTACAGAACATGAATGTGGAGCTGGCCAGGGATTTGCCTTGTACTTAAAGGGATATTCTGTGCTTACATCAATAGGATCTGCAGTCATGCGCTTATTGGTAGAATGAATAGGCCAAAGTGTTCTGTGGCATAGTGCAAGGTTTTTTCTTCCCATTATTTTTCATTCCCATTAGGTACTTGCACCTGCGATGAATGGAGGGAGTCAGACAGCAGCGTCTCCACAGATCAGGCGTTACCGCCACCAGCAGTAGCCACTAGCCAGATGTATCCAGTGTAGGGAGCGGAGAGCAGGGCTACGTACACTGTGTGCTCTCGGCTCCCGGGATCTGAGGATCAGCTCCTACTGAAGTGAATGGTATCTGGAGATTTACACAGAGGTTCTGCTCCAGAGCTCGTGCCCCTCTCTATCCATGGATGGAGGCAGATGTAGTCACTGTAGCTGCCCTCATCTCACCCCCTGGTCCCATCAGCACTGGTGCCCTATAGACAATGTACCCAATATATGGCACACCTTCATGCTAGTATAAAGGTTATGAGGCCACTCAATGGTCAACTCTGACCAAAGGCATCGACCATGATGTGATTCAGGGCTAAGGTCAAATCTGATGGGAGATAATTTCATAAGCATTGAGCAGAGGAGACGCAGAGACTGTTGGGACCTAAACTATACAGAACTGAGCAGCTTGCAGTGTTCTGTAATAGGTGCAAGCTGCAGAAGACCGTGTATGGATTAGATCACATGACACAAATGAAGACGCCAGAACCAGACAGAAAGTAACGCGCTGAGCAATAGCAACCAATCAGATCACTTCTCTCATTTTCTGATCTGCAGTCAAACTAAAAGCTGCACTTCCATTGGTTGTCTACGTGCGACTCACAAATGAGCTTATTGAAGTGCAAAACTTTATCAACAGCCTAACATACGTCCATACACACTGCCTGGAGAGCAGCGCAGTCTCCCACCTTGTAGGTAGCTCTCCTCCGTATGAGTGGTAGTCAGTTTCCCCTCGGTCAGGACGAAGCCGCAGTCCGCACACACGAGCTGCTCCTGGGAGTAGTGCGCGTCCTCCACTATCTCCCCGGAGCCGCAGTCCGGGCATCTCTTACTCCCAGACATGTTCAGGCCTGACGATACGGCTATGTGCCAGTCACCAGGGCAACAAAGTCCCTTCTATTTATCCTTCCGCGTTCAGCATGTCCTCCGAGCAGCAGCCATTGTGTTGTGTCCTGTTTTACAGAAATCTATGGGATATGGCTTCAGAAAAATGGCCGCTGAGCCCGGAACTTGAAGACATTTTTCCTTACTGTGCAGAATACTGGAGAAACGTCACTTCCCATCACTGCGGCGAGAGCTACAGGTCTGGGGGGCTTAGACTCCCCAGCAGGAGCCTTGTTGATTCCTTGTAGTGACCAGCAGGATGTGATTTATAAGCCGAGACCAGAGAAACTGGCCAAATGGACTTCTGATTCTAAAATGAACACAGTAGATCGTATCTGTGCCGCTGGGTGGCGCTGTGGTAGTATGTACTGCTCAGAAGTCCTGGACTAATCGTATACTACAGTTCTGCACAAATCCCGGATCACAGGAGGGTCAGAGGGAATCAAAGAGAGGCGGAATAGGATCTACCTATACAGGATCCAATATACTTTTTGCTTGCTGTCATTAAAGGGAATCTATCACCAGATTTTTATCTGCCCTACTGAGAGCAGCATAATGTAGTGCAGAGACCCTGATCCCAGTAATATATCACTTACTGGGCTGCTTGCTGTAGTTTAATTAAAACTGTTATCTGCTGCAGATCTAGTAGTTCTCTGACTGCTGAGCTCTGTATAACCCCGCTCACACCCCTGATTGGCAGCTTTCTGAATACACTGTGCATAGCCAGAAAGTTGCCAATGAGTGGTGTGGGTGAGGTTACACAGAGCTCATGCATATGGAGGACTACATGGCAACAGGTTTACTAGTCCTACAATTATTGTTATTTATTATTTTAGCGTCATTTATTCCATGGTGCTTTACATGTGAAAAAGGGGGTATACATATAAGAACAATTACAATAATCTTGAACAAAACGTGACAGCGACTGGTACAAGAGGAGCGAGGACCCTGCCCGCGAGGGCTCACAGTCTACAAGGGATGGGTGAGGATACAGTAGGTGAGGGTAGAGCTGGTTGTGCAGCGGTATGGTGGAGCGTGGGTTACTGCAGGTTGTAGGCTTGTGGGAAGAGGTAGGTCTTCAGGTTCCTTTTGAAGGTTTCCACAGTAGGCAAGAGTCTGATGTGTTGGGGTAGAGAGTTCCAGAGTAGGGGGGATGCACGGGAGAAGTCTTGTATGCGATTGTGGGAGGAGGAGATAAGAGGGGAGTAGAGAAGGAGATCTTGTGAGGATCGGAGGTTGCGTGCAGGTATGTAATGGGAAACTAGGTCACAGATGTATGGAGGAGACAGGTTGTGGATGGCTTTGTATGTCATGGTTAGGGCTTTGAACTGGAGTTTCTGGGCAATGGGGAGCCAGTGAAGGGATTGATAGAGAGGAGAGGCCGGGGAATAGCGGGGGGACAGGTCGATTAGTCAGGCAGCAGAGTTTAGGATAAATTGCAGGGGTGCGAGAGTGTTAGAAAGGAGGCCACAGAGCAGGAGGTTGCAGTGGTCGAGGCGGGAGATGATGAGGGCGTGCACTAGTGTTTTTGCAGATTCATGGTTGAGGAATGTGCAGATTCGGGAGATATTTTTGATTTGGAGTCGGCAGGACGTGGAAAGGGCTGGGATATGTGGTTTGAAGGAGAGATCAGAGTCAAGGATTACCCCAAGGCAGCAAGCTTGAGGGACTGGGGAGAGTGAACAGCAATTGACGTTGATAGATAGGTCGGATGGGGGGGATGAATGAGATGGTGGAAAGATGATGAATTCTGTTTTGTCCATGTTAAGTTTTAGAAATCTGTCAGAGAAGAAAGATGAAATAGCGGACAGACATTGTGGGATTCTGGTTAGTAGGGAGGTGATATCAGGTCCAGAGAGGTAGATCTGTGTGTCATCAGCGTAGAGGTGATACTGAAAGTCGTAAGTCTCAATGAGCTGTCCGAGGCCAAAGGTGTAGATTGAGAAGAGCAGGGGTCCTAGGACTGAACCTTGAGGGACACCGACCAGGAGCGAGATGAGGAGGTGGTATGTGAGTGGGAGACACGTAGGCTGTGTGCCCACGTAGCATTTTTCAAGCGTATATGCTGCGGAATTTCCGCAGCGTAAACGCTTGAAAAACGCATGTATATCCGCACCCCATGGTCCCCAATGGGATTCCGCAAGTTCTATGCACATGCTGCGGATTTTTCCGCAGCGTTTATGCCGCGTTCAAAAATCCGCAGCATGTCATTTAATTTTGCGTTTCCGCAAGCGGAATTGCCTTTGTCCAATGCATAAAAAACGCAAGGCAATTCCGCATGTGCAAAACGCGTGATAAACGCGCGAAAAATGCGCGATAAACGCGTGCGGAATTCCGCATGCGTTTTTCCGGGAGAGGACTTGCATTTATGCAGCAGAAATTTTCTGCTTCATAAATGCAACGTGGGCACATAGCCTGAATGTCCGGTCTGTTAGGTATCAGGAGATCCAAGATAGGGCCAAGTCTGTGATGCCGAGAGATGAGAAATTCTGGAGTAAGAGGGAATGGTTCACTTTGTCGAAGGCAGATGACAGGTCCAGGAGGAGGAGGACAGAGTAGTGTCGCTTGGATTTGGCGGTTAGTAGGTTGTTGGTGACTTTAGTCAGTGCAGTTTCAGTAGAATGGTGCAGTCGGAAACCAGATTGTAGGCGGTCAAAGAGGGAGAAGGTGGAGAGGTGGGAGGACAGTTCAAATTAGACATGTTGTTCCAGTAGTTTTGAGGCATAGGAGAGAAATGATAATCTCCCACTGATAAAACTGTTATTTATTTATCAAAACTACAGCAAGCAGCCCAGTAAGTAACACATTGCTGGAATCAGGGTCTCTATCTCTACATTATGCTGCTCTCAGATTGGATGGCAAAAACTTGGCCAACTTTAATAGTAATCTGTAGTTTACTTCCAGTGGATAACGTATCCTGGTCAGGCAGCTGCTCAGCTTATTACATTTTCATTAGATTTATCATAGTATTGATATAACAGAGAGATGCTATTAACGGCTCTAGAAAACGGCTAACGGCTACTAACTGCTCTAGGAGAAAAGCAGCATTACACATCATCACCCATCACATCAATGGACAACCCAGGGCTATAATGGGTGAGCCGGGTGCTTCAGGTGGAGTGTTCATCTCCAAGTCACTGGCTGCATGAAGGGTTTCTTTTTTTTATTATTTATTAAAGTTTTCAGTTTTTTGTTAGGCTGTGTTTTCAAGTAGCGTAAATGCAGCTGTTTTTTTTTTCCTTCTGCTTTTTTATGTGGAAAATCAGCTGCTTTTAACCCCTTCCTGCCACAGACAATTTTACTTTTTTCCTCCTCTTCTTCCAAAAGCTGTAACTTTTTTATATCTTCCATCGACATAGCCGTATGAGGACTTGTTTCTTTTTTTCGTCTTTTTGTGGGACGAGTTGTACTTTTGAATGACGCCATTTAATTTACCATATAATGTTCTAAAAAATGGGAGAAAAACCCAAGTGCGCTGAAATTGTAAACGGAAAAAACAAAAACAATTCCGCTATTGTTTTTAGTGTTTCGTTTTTATCATGTTTAGTGCGTGATAAAAACAACCTAATCTTTGTTTTCAGATCATTTGACAGTTGTTTTGAGGAGCCCATGATGCCACTCTTCAGAGGAGATTCAAACAGGAGAACAACTTGCAAGTGGCCACTTTAAGTAGCTTTTCTCATGATTGCATACACCTGGCTATGAAGTTCAAAGCTCAATGAGGTTACAAAACCAAAAAAAGTGCTTTAGTAAGTCAGTAAAAAGTAGGTAGGAGTATTTAAAACAAGAAAATGATAAGGGTGCCCATACTTATGCACCTGTCAAATTTTGTTTGAATGCAGATTGCACATTTTCTGTTAGTACAATAAACCTCATTTCAAGGCAGAAACATTACTGTGTCCAACAGTTATTACATATATCAAACTGAAATAGCTGTTGCAAAAACACCAATTTTTATAAAACATTAAGCTTAAGATTAATAGGGGTGCCCAAACTTTTTCATATAACTGTATCTGTTTAAAAGAGTCTGGTGTAGGCCAGAGAAATAGAACTGTGGTTTTCCTCTTCCACGGTTCTAATCTCCTTTATATTACCTTTTTTCCATTGATAGTGCGAGTGTAAGCTATTTTACTGGACGTTCTGGTGATGGTGCGTGTAGAGGACGAGGCCGTGGCCAAGGTGAAAATGTGCCACAACCAACAGCCACATCTTCTCTGTTCACTGGTCCATTTCCATATTTGGGCCCCTCGCCTGCTCCGTTTGAGGTGATGGAAGAGGAGATCCCATGTAGCGATGCCCAAATATTTGAACAGCCACGGCCAGAGGAAGTCGACACTGGCAATTTGTCACAAGAGGTGGACGATGATGAGACACAATTGCCATGAAGTGAGGAGGAGGATCGTGGTGCGCAAGTGGAAGAGGAGGAGGTGGTGGATGATCTAGTAACTGACCCAACGTGGCAGGAGGACATGCAGAGCGAGGCCAGCAGCACACGGGGAGGGAGGCAGAGTACCCCAACAGGCAGGAAGAAGCAGTGTGGTGGCTGCACACAGAAGGCGGGCAACAGTTTCCCGTAACACCAACACGAGGGACGTTGCCAGTACAACCGATAGGTCTTCCAGAGTCTGGAATTTTTTTAAACACTCTGCTGATAACCCCAAAAAGGCCATTTGTACCACCTGCCATGCCAGCATCAGCAGGGGTGACAAAACTACCAGCCTGACCACCACCAGCATGATCAGGCACATATCACCACTACTTCTTCTGCTGTTGTGCGTGTAAGAGAACCCCCTGTTGTGCGTGCAAGGCAATCCCCTGTCCATACTGCATGCAAAGATGCCCCCTCCTCTCAGTCTTCACTTGTTATGGCAGTTTCTCAAGAAACAGCATCAACGTCCACGTCCCACCGCAGCGTTCAATTGTCCATATCCCAGACCTTTGAACGAAAGCGCAAATTCGCAGCCAACGCCCCACAGGCCACAGTCCTAAATTCGCACATTTCACAACTGCTTGCGTTGGAAATGCTACCTTTTAGGCTGGTGGAGACGGAATCCTTTCGCAACCTTATGGTGGTGGCCGTCCCTCGGTAGTCGGTCCCCAGCCGACACTATTTTGCCCGGTATGCCATCCCCACACTACACAAGCACGTGTCCCAAAAAATCTGCCGTGCCCTCAACAACGCAGTTACTGGGAGAGTCCACCTGACAACGGACACGTGGACAAGTGCTTGTGGCCAGGGACGGTACATCTCCCTGACGGCACACTGGGTAAAACATAGTGGAAGCCGGGACCCAGTCTGACCTTGGGACGGAACACATCCTCCCCACACCGAGGATTGCGGGCCCTATGTCAGTCAGAGTTGCCCCCACAGTGTACAGCTCCTGCGCATCATCCTCCTCCTCCTCCTCATGTTCAGCCTCCATCTCAGATATCACCACATCAGTTACAAGCTGGAAGCACTGCAGTACTGCCTCAGCCAAGCGGCAACAGGCTGTGATAAAACTCATAAGCTTAGGTGATAAACCTCACACTGCTTGTGAGTTGTGGACAGCTGTGAAAGAGCAGGCAGATCTGTGGCTGAGACCGCTGAACCTACATCCAGGCATGGTCGTGTGTGACAATGGCCGTAACCTGGTGACGGCTCTGAGGCGAGGCGAGATCACACACGTACCATGCCTGGCTCATGTGCTTAACCTCATGGTTCAGCGGTTTCTTAAATCGTACCCCGAGTTGCCAGATCTGCTCATCAAAGTACGCCGCCTGTCAGCTCATTTTCGGAAGTCGGCTACAGCTTCTGCCGCCCTTGCTATTTTGCAGCAGCATTTGCAGTTTCCGGCACACCGACTGGTGTGTGATGACCCCACACATGGGAACTCTACCCTCCACGTTGCAAAGGATTTGTGAGCAGAAGAGAGCAGTTGTGGAGTACCAGCTGCAACAAGGCCGTCGATATTCAGGACAGACTCCACACATAAGACCTCAGGAGTGGACCTGGATGTCTGACATATGTACCATCTTGACAAACTTTGAGGAGTCCACCAAGATAGTGAGTGGCGATGACGCCATCATTAGCGTCAGCATCCCACTTGTCTGTCTTTTGCAATGCGCTCTGCAGAGAATTACAGAGGAGGCATTGCAGCTAGAGTATGATGAGATGGATCAAGAAGCCGTAGCGGTCGATTACACACAGCCCAGCCTCATCTCATCCCAACGTGCATTGGGGGACAATGAGGGAGAGGAGGAGGAGGAGGAAGGACAGGAGCTGGTATCATGCGCTGTAGACGGTAGTACCTGTACAACTGTCATACCGTCGGTTCAGCGTGGGTGGCCTGAGGACAGGGGGGAGGAGGAGGAGGAGAGCATGGTCAGTCGTCATCTTGGTGAGGACACGGAAGTCTTGCCCGTTACCAGTCTGGCACACATGGCTGACTTTATGTTACGCTGCCTTAACCGTGACCCTCGCGTTGTCAAAATGTTGGGTGACAGTCATTACTGGTTGGTGAGACTTTTAGACCCCTGCTACAAGGAGAACTTTCACTCTCTTTTTCCTGAGGTGGAGAGGTCTACAAAAATGTGGCAGTACCAGAAGGACCTTGCTGCAGAACTGTTAAAAAAAATTCCCATCTGAAAACGCTAGCGGCAGAGGTCACAGTTCGTTGCCCAACCAAGGCGTACAGACGAGAGAGACGCAACTCCAATCCAGCAGAGGCAGGGGAACACTGTCAACGTTCTGGGACAGTTTTCTGAGACCCGCCCAGCTTACAGGCCCTGAGGCGCGGGGTACTCTCACAAGGAGTGGAAAGTTTCAAAAGATGGTGAGGGAGTACCTTGCCGACCGTACCAGCGTCCTCCGTGATTCCTCTGTGCCTTTTAATTATTGGGTATCCAAGCTGGACACTTGGAATGAACTCGCTCTGTACGCCTTGGAGGTCCTGGCCTGGCCTGCCCTGCCGCTAGCGTGTTATCGAAGCGTGTTTTTAGTGCCGCTGGGGGAATTATAACTGATAAGCGCACTCGCCTGTCAACTGACAAGCTGACCCTTATCAAAATGGACAAGGGCTGGATTGGGCCAGACTTCTCATCACCACCAAATGACAGCAGAGTAACATAAAGTCAAATCCACTGTGTTATTTCGGGAGGTGTATTCCCATGCACCGCTTCATACCCACACATGGGTATACGCTTCCTCATTTTTGCTGTATTTTGCTCTTCTCCTTATCCTCAGCCTCCACCACCACTATACCACCAGGGTGACCGTGGTCCGTGTTGCCAGCATTGCAAGTTCCTCTGTCCTAATTTTTGCCAGCTTTTGCTTGGAAGGCATAGGCAAAGACTATGGGATACCCACTCCCCAATAATAGGAATAATGTTTTGAATATACTGTACTGCATGGCTCTTGTTTGCCAGCATTGCAAGTTCCTCCGTCCTAATTTTTGGCAGCTTTTGCTTGGAAGGCATAGGCAAAGACTATGGGAGACCCACTCCCCAATAATGGGAATAATGTTTTGAGTATGTTGTACTACATGGCTCTTGCAAGGGGCATTAAAACCGTCTTGTTAAGCTACTGTGACCTCCACGTCTCTTCCAAGGGGCATTAAAACCGTCTTTTTAAGCTACTGCGACCTCCACCACTCTTCCAAGGGTCATTAAAACCGTCTTGTTAAGCTACTGTGACCTCCACGTCTCTTCCAAGGGGCATTAAAACCATCTTGTTAAGCTACTGCGACCTCCACCACTTCTCCAAGGGGCATTAAAACCGTCTTGTTAAGCTACTGTGACCTCCATCACTTCTTCAAGGGGCATTAAAACCGTCTTGTTAAGCTACTGCGACCTCCACGTCTCTTCCAAGGGGCATTAAAACCGTCTTGTTAAGCTACTGTGACCTCCACGTCTCTTCCAAGGGGCATTAAAACCATCTTGTTAAGCTACTGCGACCTCCACGTCTCTTCAATGGGGCATTAAAACCGTCTTGTTAAGCTACTGCGACCTCCAGCGCTCTTCCAAGGGGCATTAAAACCGTCTTGTTAAGCTACTGCGACTTTCACCACTTCTCCAAGGGGCATTAAAACCATCTTGTTAAGCTACTGCGACCTCCACCGCTCTTCCAAGGGGCATTAAAACCGTCTTGTTAAGCTACTGTGACCTCCACGTCTCTTCCAAGGGGCATTAAAACCGTCTTGTTAAGCTACCGCGACCTCCACGTCTCTTCCCAGGGGCATTAAAACCGTCTTGTTAAGCTACTGCGACCTCCACCGCTCTTCCAAGGGGCATTAAAACCATCTTGTTAAGCTACTGCGACCTCCACCACTTCTCCAAGGGGCATTAAAACCATCTTGTTAAGCTACTGTGACCTCCACCACTTCTCCAAGGGGCATTAAAACCATCTTGTTAAGCTACTGCGACCTCCACGTCTCTTCCAAGGGGCATTAAAACCATCTTGTTAAGCTACTGTGACCTCCACATCTCTTCCAAGGGGCATTAAAACCGTCTTGTTAAGCTACTGCGACCTCCTCGTCTCTTCGATGGGGCATTAAAACCGTCTTGTTAAGCTACTGCGACCTCCACCGCTCTTCCAAGGGGCATTAAAACCGTCTTGTTAAGCTACTGCGACCTTCACCACTTCTCCAAGGGGCATTAAAACCATCTTGTTAAGCTATTGCGACCTCCACCGCTCTTCCAAGGGGCATTAAAACCGTCTTGTTAAGCTATTATGACCTCCACATCTCTTCCAAGGGGCATTAAAACCGTCTTGTTAAGCTACTGCGACCTCCACGTCTCTTCCAAGGGGCATTAAAACCGTCTTGTTAAGCCACTGCGACCTCCACCGCTCTTCCAAGGGGCATTAAAACTGTCTTGTTAAACTACTGCGACCTCCACCACTCTTCCAAGGGGCATTGATATTGTCTTTTTATTCCACTGCGACCTCCACCACTCTTCCAAGGGGCATTGATATTGTCTTTTTATTCCACTGTGACCTCCACGTGTCTTCCAAGGGGCATTGATATTGTCTTTTTATTCCACTGTAACCTCCACCACTCTTCCAAGGGGCATTAAAACCGTGTTGTTAAACCACTCTGACCTCCACGTCTCTTCCAAGGGGCATTAAAACCGTCTTGATAAACTACTGCGACCTCCACCTCTCTTCCAAGGGGCATTGATATTGTCTTTTTATTCCACTGTGACCTCCACGTCTCTTCTAAGGGGCATTTAAACCATCTTGTTAAGCTACTGTGACCTCCACGTCTCTTCCAAGGGGCATTAAAACTGTCTTGTTAAGCTGCTGTGACCTCCACGTCTCTTCCAAGGGGCATTGATATTGTCTTTTTATTCCACTGCGACCTCCACCACTCTTCCAAGGGGCATTGATATTGTCTTTTTATTCCACTGTGACCTCCACGTGTCTTCCAAGGGGCATTGATATTGTCTTTTTATTCCACTGTAACCTCCACCACTCTTCCAAGGGGCATTAAAACCGTGTTGTTAAACCACTCTGAACTCCACAGCTCTTCCAAGGGGCATTGAAATGTTGTTTTTAATTACCTCTAACCTCCATGACTCTTCCAACGGGCACTGCATTTCCTCCTAATTTTAGTCAGCTTTTGCTTTTCTATGCATAGGCGAACACTAAGGGAGACCCACTCCCCAATAATGGGTATAAGGTTTTTAGTATGCTGTAATCCACGTCTGTTTCAAGGGGCATTGCAGTTCCTCATAATTTTTGGAAAGCCTTCCATTCACTGCTTAGGCCAACAGTGTACAGGAGACCCAATTGCTATAAATGGAAAAAACTGTTTAGTTAAGGCCCTCTGACCTCCATGTCATTTCCAAGGGGCATTGAAGTGCCTCGAAATTTTTGGTAGGCATTGCACTCACTGTATGCCCTATAACTGTGTAGCCGAACCGCTCCTTTTGGTACAGAAACATATCCTACAAGACATGTGTGGTTGACTGGCCTGATATTGATGTGAATGGTCCCTGTTCCTCCTTCTCTTTCTCCTTTGCCACCACCTCATCCATCATTCATCACCTGAAGCTTTGTTTTAACGGGAGTCATAGAACTGGGATAGTAGCAGGAAAACATCCAGCAATCCTCGGAGGAGGTAGGATATGCGCCAAAACGCTGACCACCTCAGGCCTAGCCGCTGCTACATACATGCGCTTGCATTCCAAGGAACAGAAAGCTAAGGAGATGGATGGCCTCATGATCATGAATAATTTACTTGTTGTGTAGGAGGCTGACCACTGCTGCTTTCTACCTTCTGAACTTTGTGTTTAAGCTTGATTGACCCAGGACCCGCAATCCTCTATGTCTGGAGGACGTGTTGCATCCCAGTGTCCAACTGTGTCCCGGCTTCCACAATATTAACCCAGTGTGAAGGCGTCAGTCAGATGGACCATCCCTGGCCACATTCACTTGTCCACGTGTTTGTGGTTAGGCTGTCCTTCAAATAGGGGTGGCTGGGGACCGAGTATGGACACCCGGCCGCCCCCTGGCAGCTGGGGACCGAGCGTGAACACCCAGCCGCCGGGCGGCTGGGGACTGAGTATGGATACCAGGCCGCCGACGCAGCCATGACATGGTGGCCGGCGTCTGACTCCACATGCCTAAAAGGTCCAATTTCAAGTGCAAGCAAGCTAGCAGTATGGTATTGCAGCCTGGGGGGTGGGTGGGTGGCAGGTTGCACACTTACGCTTGCATTCCAAGAAAACAAAGCAGATGCTAACTTCTATCATCATCATCATGCTCCTCACCTTAGCACTCTCAACTCCCCTGATGGAGAAGCCAGGGCCCACCGGAGGAGTCTGGTTCTCTGGTGGGCTCGTCCAATGCTGCCCTAAAGCAGGCCAGGCTAAGAAAAGTGTGGGGGAAGTTCCCACACTTAGGCTGTCCTTCAAATAGGGGCGGCTGGGGACCGAGTATGGACACCCGGCCACCCCCTGGCGGCTGGGGACCGAGCGTGGACACCCGGGCGGCTGGGGACTAAGTATGGATACCATGACATGGTGGCCGGTGTCTGCCTCCACATGCCTAAAAGGCCTAATTTCAAGTGCAAGCAAGCAAGCAGTATGGTATTGCAGCCTGGGGGTGGGTGGGTGGTAGGCTGCATACTTGCGCTTGCATTGCAAGGAATGGGGGAGGTACAATTGAACACTGCCCTGGGACAAAGACTTGCACGGGAATAGTTGCAAGTCTGCATCTTCTGATGCGGCAAGGATCACTTCTGATGGGCACACTTTTAAGCAGTGACCTGGGTGTCAGAGATGCTTCCAGGAGTCTTCCCCATGCTGTTCCCATGTCTTTTCAGCACTGTATGCATGTGTCACACAGCACATGGCCAGATAAGATTGTAAAATGTTAAAATGACATTTCCCGGTGAATGCATTTGTCACGGTTGAAATCAATACAAAAGTGCAAAAACACATAAAAAATCCTACTTGTGAACATAGCCCAAGGTGTGGAGGAGTATTTTTTTTTGTTATTTATTTTACCTTATACACAAGTCTTTACCCTGGAAAGGAACTTCCTTAACATATTTCACAGTAAAGCATTTTCAGTTTCGTTTTTGAACGTTTTATTGTGAGCCCGTAAAAGTGTCTTAATACCTCTGACCACGTTGTTGACAGCAGTGACCTGGGGGTCAGAAATGCTTCCTGGGGCGATGCCCATGCTGTCCCCATGTCATTTGAGCACTGTCTCTATCGTTTTGGGCACTTTTTAGGCTTTCTACAGACTGCCGGGGGTGCCACCGCAAAAATGCTCGGGTCTCCCATAGACTAACATTGGGCTCGTTGCTCGGGTTGAGCACCCGAGTATCACGGTGAGCTCGGCCCGAGGTTCGAGCACCCGAGCATTTTAGTGCTCGCTCAACACTAGTAACAACACATGTGGGATGATGTGGACTTAGTAAGAAGCGGAGTCTATAGGAAATGTTCCACGTGCTGGGGAAAACAAAAACATAAATACAATCCATGAAAAAACTGATAATTCATAGAAGTAATGAGGCACATATTTACGATATGGACTTGATTGGAAACCAAATCTGTAAAAAATGTTCCATATGTAGAAGACAGAAACATGTAATAAATACATTCTATAAATAACATGTTCTAGAATGCATCTCTGAAAGTACTGCACACTTGTGTCCTGTTATTTTAACATCACTGATTATACTGTAGGAGTAAATCCTGTCTTACGTTGAGACTATTGGGGATTTTAGTATTGAGTTTAAAAATCCAGAAGGACTCTCTGTTAAGGAGAATCCTTCTGAAATTACCTCCTCTAGGAGGTTTTATCACTTTTTCTATGGCTCGGAATTTAAGTGTGGAAAGATTCCCATTGTGAGTGTGCACAAAATGGCGATAGAGATAGTAACTGCTGTAGTGCTGGTAGCGTCTGACATATGTCTTAGGATACGTCTCTTAAGGGGTCCAACAGTGCACCCCACGTTCTGAATTTGACACTGTGTGCAATCTATCAAATACACTGTCTACCCCCTCAGTATTACAATTCATAAATTGTCATATATTGTATTTTTGGCTTGTGGAAAAAGAGGAAAAATCCCTGGTTTTGTGAACATGTTCATATGATATACAGTACAGACCAAAAGTTTGGACACACCTTCTCATTTAAAGATTTTTCTGTATTTTCATGACTATGAAAATTGTACATTCACACTGAAGGCATCAAAACTATGAATTAACACATGTGGAATTATATACTTAACAAAAAAGTGTGAAACAACTGAAAATATGTCTTATATTCTAGGTTCTTCAAAGTAGCCACCTTTTGCTTTGATGACTGCTTTGCACACTCTTGGCATTCTCTTGATGAGCTTCAAGAGGTAGTCACCGGAAATGGTTTTCACTTCACAGGTGTGCCCTGTCAGGTTTAATAAGTGGAATTTCTTGCCTTATAAATGGGGTTGGGACCATCAGTTTTGTTGTGCAGAAGTCAGGTGGATACACAGCTGATAGTGCTACTGAATAGACTGTTAGAACTTGTATTATGGCAAGAAAAAAGCAGCTACGTAAAGAAAAACGAATGGCCATCATTACTTTAAGAAATGAAGGTCAGTCAGTCTGAAAAATTGGGCAAACTTTGAAAGTGTCCCCAAGTGCAGTTGCAAAAACCATCAAGCGCTACAAAGAAACTGGCTCACATGAGGACCGCCCCAGGAAACGAAGACCAAGAGTCACCTCTGCTTCTGAGGATAAGTTTATCCGAGTCACCAGCCTCAGAAATCGCAGGTTAACAGCAGCTCAGATTAGAGACCAGGTCAATGTCGCACACAGTTCTAGCAGCAGACACATCTCTACAACAACTGTTAAGAGGAGACTTTGTGCAGCAGGCCTTCATGGTAAAATAGCTGCTAGGAAACCACTGCTAAGGACAGGCAACAAGCAGAAGAGACTTGTTTGGGCTAAAGAACACAAGGAATGGACATTAGACCAGTGGAAATCTGTGCTTTGGTCTGATGAGTCCAAATTTGAGATCTTTGGTTCCAACCACCGTGTCTTTGTGCGACGCAGAAAAGGTGAACGGATGGACTCTACATGCCTGGTTCCCACCGTGAAGCATGGAGGAGGAGGTGTGATGGTGTGGGGGTGCTTTGCTGGTGACACTGTTGGGGATTTATTCAAAATTGAAGGCATACTGAACCAGCATGGCTACCACAGCATCTTGCAGCGGCATGCTATTCCATCCGGTTTGCGTTTAGTTGGACCATCATTTATTTTTCAACAGGACAATGACCCCAAACACACCTCCAGGCTGTGTAAGGGCTATTTGACCAAGAAGGAGAGTGATGGGGTGCTACGCCAGATGACCTGGCCTCCACAGTCACCAGACCTGAACCCAATCGAGATGGTTTGGGGTGAGCTGGACCACAGAGTGAAGGCAAAAGGGCCAACAAGTGCTAAGCATCTCTGGGAACTCCTTCAAGGTTGTTGGAAGACCATTTCCGGTGACTACCTTTTGAAGATCATCAAGAGAATGCCAAGAGTGTGCAAAGCAGTCATCAAAACAAAAGTTGGCTACTCTGAAGAACCTAGAATATAAGACATATTTTCAGTTGTTTACCACTTTTTTGTTATGTATATAATTCCACATGTGTTAATTCATAGTTTTGATGCCTTCAGTGTGAATGTACAATTTTCATAGTCATGGAAATACAGAAAAATCTTTAAATGAGAAGGTGTGTCCAAACTTTTGGTCTGTACTGTACATCGTGAGCTGCCACATCTAAAAAAACCTTTTAATGCCAACCATGTCTCTGATGGTGAGGCAATGGCTGATTGAAAGAGGCTAGGTGCCAGAATAGACCCTATTGTTGGGGCTTTCTTAGTGGTGTACCTGATGCTTGTTTGCTGTAAGACTTTGACAAGTGTGTCATCTTGGTATAGGATCGGCAAGTATTTTTTTTATACTTTTAATGATGTTGTAATACTGGGGGCTGTATTCTGTAGAAAACGTAACTGTGTTGTTATAATTCCTGGGATCTACATGATGTCTTTCAGTATCTAATAGTTGACTTCTGTCAATTTTATTCACATAATCCAAAGCATTAGTGAGCGGAGTATGTTGATAGCCCCTGTGTTTCAGTCTTAGGATAGTTTTATTCGATTCCCTAAGGAAATCTTCCTGTGATGAACAGTTCCTTTTTAGACGTATAAATAATAATAATCTTTTTATTTATATAGAGCCAACATATTCCGCAGCGCTTTACAATTCCGACAATTTACAGACATTATCAGCACTGTCCCCATTGAGGCTCACAATCTACATTCCCTATCAGTATGTCTTTGGAGTGTGGGGGGAAACCCAGGCAAACATGGGGAGAACATACAAATTCTCCCTTAGGGATGTTTCTATCTACATGTCTGTGGTGACATGAATCGGATTGCAAAATGGAATTAGAGTCAGTAGATTTGCGATAGTGGGAAATTACAACACTGTTGTCAGAAACTCGATCCCTCATATTAATATCCCAAAAAATTTATGTTATAATTGTAATTAAAGGTAAAACTTAAATTATATGGATTGTCATTGATGTATGTAGCAAAATTCAGGGCATCTTGTCTCCCTCCCCCCCCCCTTCCACACCAGCAATAAGTTGTCAATATAGCAACCGAACCATTGGATGTTGTTTTTATCGATGCTTCTGTCACCGAATTTTTAATCCTATCTTAATAAAATGAACTTTGTACTGAAATTTATCCACTGGATCTACAACCTTTTTCCTCATAAAAACAACCTGGTAACATAATTCTCCAGGTCAGTAAGATTACAGTGATACCATATTACAGAGCAGGAGAAGGACTTGGGTATTCTGGTTACGAGTAAGCTGAGCAGCAGTACTCAATGTCAAGCAGCAGCCGCAAAAGCAAACAAGATTATAGGGTGTATTAAAAGAGAGAGAAAATTCTGTGATCCTAACGTATTGTTACCACTTTATAAATCACTGGTGAGGCCACATCTAGAATGTGGGATCCAGCTTTGGCTCCATATTTTAAAAAGGATATTGGGAAGTTAGAGTCAGGTCAAAGCTGGGCAACTAAATTATTACATGGGGTAGAAGATCTCTCTTAGGCTGTGTGCCCACGATGCGTTTTTAAGCGTTTCCGTAGCGGCAAAAACGCTGCAGAAACGCTTAAAAAACGCATGATAGAAGGTCTGCCATGGTCCCCAATGATAATCCGCATTTGCTGTGCACATGCTGCGGAAATTTCCACTGCGGATTATCATTGCGGAAAAAAACGCAGCACTACCAATTATTTTGCGGAAGTGCTGCGTTTTCGCCGCCATTGACTTGCATTAGATCGCATGGATTACGTATCACTGTATATGTAGATGCGGATTCCATGCGTTCTAATGTGCGGATGGTACCCGGGTCTAGAGGAGAGGAGATTCTCCTCCGGACCTGGGTACCATAGAAAACTGTAAAAAAAAAGAATAAAATAAAAAATAAATATATACTTACCTTCCGGCGGCCCCCGCTCTCCTTCTCTTCACTTGCCGGCAGTTCGCGATGGACTGAAGGACCTGCGCTGACGTCAGAGTCATGTGACGGGTCACGCGACGCTGACGTCGGCAGGTCCTTCAGTGTAACGCGATCTGCCGGCAGCCGGGACAGTGAAGCAAGACAGCGCAGGCCATCAGAAGGTAAGTATATATATATATTTTTTTTGACATTCTCTCAGGTCACACTATATAAATCCATGCTGGTTGCATGGATTTATATATTGTGACCAAGTTGTCAAGCACTTTCCAAGTGATGCTAAAATCGCTTGGAAAGCGCTTGTCAACCCGCATGCGAAATCGCATGTGAAGAACGCTTCACATCCGCATGTCCCTGGCAGGAAAAACGCATGTACAATCCTTTGTACAATCCGCATGTACAATCCACTTGCGGTTTTTTCTGCCAGGGAGATGCAGAAACGCTCAGGAAAAAATCCTGAGCATTTCTGCATCGTGGGCACATAGCCTTAGGCCACAGCCCCACTATCAGTATTTGGTCAGTATTCGGTCAGTATTTTTCCTCCGTAGTGGGAGCCAAAACCAGGTGAGGAACAATCAGAGAAAAGGTATAATAGAAACAAGTCACCAATTCTGCCTTTATCACCCACTCCTGAGAAAAAATACTGACCAAATACTGATAGTGGGGCCGTGGCCTTATGCACATTTACAAATCAGTGTGTTACAATCCGAGTACAGATTGTGATACACGGACTCGCCGTGTCACTCCTGACTCAAACTTGATAGCCTCACATATGCCTATGAGACTATAAAGTTTGCGACACATAGATTGGTGAATGCATCATTATAATGAGAGATTAGAAAAATTGGGGTTGTTTATCTTAGAAAAAGAGGCTTCAGAGGCGATCTTTTTATATGTACTGTATGAGTACAAAGGATTGGTTCATGACTTATTCCTTCCAAAGACATTACAAATGACCAGGGGACATTCATTACGGGTGGAAGAAAGGCGATTCCAGCACCTAAACAGGAAAGGGTTCTTTACAGTTAGAGCAGTCAGACTGTGGAATACCGACCACAAGAGGTAGTGATGGCCAACACTATAACACCATATATAAAAGGGCTAGATGCATTTATCACAACAAATGGCATTGTGGGTGATAAATAATCTTGCAATATAGAATGTATAATTGGTCGACAAAGATTGGACTTGATGGAGCTACAGGGGATATAAAAAGTCTACACACCCCTGTTAAAATGTCATACCAAGAAGAAGAATTTCAGCACTTTTTCCACCTTTACTGTTACAAATGATTCATACAAATCCATTGAGAAAAAAAATAAACAAATCATTTTGAAGGGGAAAATAAAAATAACAAAAGTAGAATAATGTGGTTGCATAAGTACACTGCTCAAAAAAATAAAGGGAACACTCAAGTAACACATCCTAGATCTGAATGAATGAAATATTCTCATTGAATACTTTGTTTTGTACAAAGTTGAATGTGCTGACAACAAAATCACACAAAAATCATCAATGGAAATCAAATTTATTAACCAATGGAGGCCTGGATTTGGAGTCACCCCCAAAATTAAAGTGGAAAAACACACTACAGGCTGATCCAACTTTGATGTAATGTCCTTAAAACAAGTCAAAATGAGGTTCAGTATTGTGTGTGGCCTCCACGTGCCTGTATGAACTCCTTACAACGCCTGGGCATGCTCCTGATGAGGCTCAGTATTGTGTGTGGCCTCCACGTGCCTGTATGACCTCCCTACAACGCCTGGGTATGCTCCTGATGAGGCTCAGTATTGTGTGTGGCCTCCACGTGCCTGTATGACCTCCCTACAACGCCTGGGTATGCTCCTGATGAGGTTGCGGATGGTCTCCTGTGGGATCTCCTCCCAGACCTGGACTAAAGCATCCGCCAACTCCTGGACAGTCTGTGGTGCAACGTAACGTTGGTGGATGGAGTGAGACATGATGTCCCAGATGTGCTGAATCGGATTCAGGTCTGGGGAACGGGCGGGCCAGTCCATAGCTTGAATGCCTTCATCTTGCAGGAACTGCTGACACACTTCAGTCACATGAAGTCTGGCATTGTCCTGCATTAGGAGGAACACAGGGCCAACCGCACCAGAATATGATCTCCCAAGGGGTCTGAGGATCTCATCTCGGTACCTAATGGCAGTCAGGCTACCTCTGGCGAACACATGGAGGGCTGTGAGGCCCTTCAAAGAAATGCCACCCCACACCATTACTGACCCACTGCCAAACCGGTCATGCTGAAAGATGCTGCAGGCAGAAAATCGCTCTCCACGGCGTCTCCAGACTCTGTCACGTCTGTCACATGTGTTCAGTGTGAACCTAGTTTCATCTGTGAAGAGCACAGGGCACCAGTGGTGATTTTGCCAATCCTGGTGTTCTGTGGCAAATGCCAAGCGTGCTGCACGGTGTTGGGCTGTGAGCACAACCCCCATCTGTGGACGTCGGGCCCTCATACCACCCTCATGGAGTCGGTTTCTAACCATTTGTGCAGACATGCACATTTGTGGCCTTCTGGAGGTCATTTTGCAGGGCTCTGGCAGTACTCCTCATGTTCCTCCTTGCACAAAGACAGAGGTAGCGGTCCTGCTGCTGGGTTGTTGCCCTCCTACGGCCCCCTCCACGTCTCCTGGTGTACTGGCCTGTCTCCTGGTAGCGCCTTCAGCCTCTGGACACTACGCTGACAGACACAGCAAACCTTCTTGCCACAGCTCGCATTGATGTGCCATCCTGGATGAGCTGCACTACCTGAGCAACTTCTGTGGGTTGTAGAGTCCGTATCATGCTACCACGAGTGTGAAAGCACAACCAACATTCAAAAGTGACCAAAACATCAGCCAGAAAGCATTGTTATTTAGATGTCTGTGGTCCACACCTGCAGAATCACTCCTTTATTGAGGGTGTCTTGATAATTGCCAATAATTTCCATCTATTGTCTATTCCATTTGCACAACAGCATGTGAAATTGATTGTCAATCAGTGTTGCTTCCTAAGTGGACAGTTTGATTTCACAGAAGTTTGATTTACTTTATTTTTTGAGCAGTGTATTTACACCCTCTTATAAGTGGGGATGTGGTTCTGTTCAGAATGAGCCTGTCACATGTAAACTTGTTACCTAGTAGTCAGTACACAGTTGCCATCATGTACACTGATTCTGATTAACCCATGTAAAGTTTCGCTGTTCTAGTAGGATTTTCATGACATTTTCTTGGTTGCATTTTACAGCAAAAACCATGGTCCATAAAAAGCTTACAACACAGCAAAGGGTTCTTATTGTTGAAAATTATCAGTTAGGAGAAGGGTACAAGAAATTCCAAGGCGTTAGATATACCATGGAGCATTGTGAAGATGGTCATCAAAAAGTGGCTTAAATTTGGCATAGCAGTGACATTCCCTAGAACAATGATATTGCCAAAAACTGGGGGTCACTGAAAAATTGATGAAAAAACAAGAAGAAAATTGGTCTGGAAGGCTGTCAAGAGGCCTACAGCAATATTTAAGGAGCTGCAGGAATTTCTCGCAAGTACTGGTTGTGTACTGCATCTGACAAAAATCTCCCTTATTCTTCTGTGACTGGCCTGTTGCCTACATCAAGTCTTCCAAAGGCACGTGGAAAAATGTTTAATCGCCTGATGAGACCAAATTTGAACTTTTTGGCCATAATTCTAAAAGGTATGTTTGAAAGCCAACACTGTGCATTACCAAAAGAACAGCACACTATACTCGTTGACCTTTTACAATCTGGCTTCTGACCACATCATTTGACCAAAACAGCCCTTACTAAAGTCACCAATGACCTACTAATCGCCAAAGCTAAGCGACACTACTCTGTCCTGCTCCTCCTGGACCTGTCCTTTACCTTTGACAAAGTGGACCATTCCCTTTTACTACAGATTGTCTTATCTCTGGACATCACATACTTGGCCCTATCTTGGACCTCTTCATACCTAACAGAACGGACATGCAGCATCTCCCACTCACACACCACCTCCTCATCTCACCCCCTATTTTTCGATATCCCCCAAGGTTCATTTCTAGGACCCCTGCTCTTCTCCATCAACACATTCAGCCTGGGATAGCTCATAGAGTCCCACGGCTTTCAATTTCATCTCCCTGCTGATGACACACAGATCTACCTCTCTGGACCCGATATCACCTCCTTACTAACCAGAATCCCACAATGTCTGTTCATTATTTCATCCTTCTCTGCTCGATTCCTAACACTTAACATGGACATAATAGAATTCATAATCTTTCCCGCATCTCACTCAACCCCCTTCCCCAACAGACCTATCCATCAAAGTCAATGGCTGCCAATCTTCCTAGTCCCGCAAGCTCGCTGCCTCATGGTAACCCTTGATTCTGCTCTCTCCTTCAAACCACATACAAGCCCTTTCCATCTCCTGCTGACTCAAACTCAAAAATATTTCCCGGATCCTTACATTCCTTAACAAAGAACCTGCAAAAACACTAGTGCATGCCCTCATCCTCTCTCGCCTTGACTACTGCAACCTCCTGCTCTGTGGCCTCCCTTCTAACACTCTCGCACCCCTCCAAACTATCCTAAACTTTGTTTCCTGACTAATCCACCTGTCACCCGCTATTCCCCGGCCTCTCATCTCTGCCAATCCCTTCACTGGCTCCCCATTGCGAAGAGATTCCAGTTCAAAACCCTAACCATGGCATACAAAGCCATCCACAACCTGTCTCCTCCATATATCTGTGACCTAGTCTCCCGGTGCTTACCTGCACGCAACCTCTGATCCTCACAAGATCTCCTTCTCTACTCCCCTCTTAGCTCCTCTTCCCACAATCACATGCAAGATTTCTCCCGTGCATTCCCCTTACTCTGGAACTCTCTACCCCAACACATCAGACTCTCGTCTATCGTGGAAACCTTCAAAAGGAACCTGAACACCTACTTCTTCTGACAAGCCTGCAACCTGCAGCAACCCTCACTCCACCATACCGCTGCACGACCAGCTCTACCCCCAACTAGTGTATCCTTACCTATCCCTTGTAGATGGTGAGCCCTCGTGGGCAGGGTCCTCTCTCCTGTATCCTGTACCAGTCGGTGACTTGTATTGTTCATGATTATTGTATTTGCTTTTATTATGTATACCCCTTTTCACATGTAAAGCACCACGGAATAAATGAAGCTATAAAAATAACAAGTAATAATAATAATACCCACAGTGAAGCATGGTAGAGGCAGCATTTATGCTTTGGGCCTATTTTTGTTTAGCAGGAACTGGGGCTTTAGTCAAGTTGGAGGGAATTGTAAACAGTTCCAAATATCAGTTGATGTTGCAACAAAACCTTCCTAAAGCTAAAAAGCTTAACTCCAGATCAACAAAAGTATGACTTCTCCAGAAGATCAATGTTTTGGAATGGCCCAGACCTGAATTCAATTGAAAATCTGTGGCTGACCTGAAGAGGGCACTGTACACAGTATATGCCCTCCCAATCTGATAGATGTGGAGCTACTGCTAGGAAGAGTGGACAAAAATTGCCAATTCTAGATGTGCCATGTGATAGACTCCTACCCAAAAAGATTGAATGCTATCATAAATTCAAAGGGTAGTTCAACAAAGTATTAGTTTAAGGGTGTGCATATTTATGCAACCACATTATTTTAGTTCTATTTTCACCCAAAGCTATTTCAGTTTTTTTTCCAATGGATTAGTGCAGATTATGGGTGACATTAATGATGGAAATAGTTTATTCTTGGCATGATTTTTGACATGACAGAAACCAGGCAGTTTAAAAAAGTTGGAAATTTGCAAAAGAACAAAAAAAAGTGGTGTGTCACCATTCTCCTTGTTAGTTTGTGTGCTGAGCTGACATTTTTATTGGCACCATTCTGGTGTACATTCGATGTGATCTCTTTTCATGTTTAAATAGTTTTTGAGGGGATTTTTACAAAAACAGGGGAGGAGGAGTTATCATAGTAATAATTGAACGTACAAACTTTGTTAACATACTGAAGGATACTATATATAATAATAATTCATTGTATAATAGTAATTTTTTGCTGAACCAGAGAGGGCAGGGAAGGTACGGAAACATTTGGTAACGTGGGAAGGGAGGGGGAAGGCGGACAGTGAAGGGGGGGGATCTGAATTGCAGAGCAGGGAAAAGGGTTTACCTAGTGTTAGGTAACATAACAGGTAATTAATAAGTGTTTGAAATAACATATGAATGTAAATTAAGACAGCTATATGGTTTATAGTAAGGGCATTTTGGAGGAAGTATATTGAAAATTCCAAGAGGACCATTTTGAATCATATTTGGTTAGAGAATTGTTTTTTAAGGCAATTGCAAGTTCGAACTAGTTATGGGAGATTTTATTGATTGTTTCATTAATTGTGGGGGTATTTCCGGATTTCCAATTGCCACTTATGAGGAGTTTGGGTACAGCAAAGATGTGTAGTGCTATGAGTTTAATTTCTTTAGGGAGGGAGTCTGCCTCTAGAGAGAGGAAAAATAGTTGGGGGGAGATATTTACTTTGTGTTTCCCTAAGTTATATAGGAGAACTTTGATATCATGCTTTAGGGTTTTTAGTTTAGGACAGGACCAAAAAATATGTGTGGTGTTTCCGCATTCTCTCCAGCATAGGTCTGAGAGATTTGGAAAGGCCTTCTTCAGCCTTACTGGGGTAAGATGCCATCTAATGAAAATTTTGTAGGAGTTATGAACATTAGCATTGATGTTGTTTTTGTATATTAGTTTGAAGGCGCTTTGCCATTCTTCTGGAGGATATGTTTTTTTTTAAGTCTGACTCTCATTTGGATGCTGGAGTTGGTTTTGAAAATGTTGTGTCCATATTAAAGAGAGCATAAATGTTTTTCAAGTTCCAGAAAATATATGAGTCAGGGTTATTTAGTAAGAGCAAGATGGCTCGGGGAAACATTATAGGAAGGTTTAAATTTTGTCATAGGAATTTTCTAAGGGTAATTAGATTGAGAAGTTCCTCCTCTGGTAGGTTATACATTATATTTAGGGTTAGGAAGTTGGCAATGGTTTCTTTGTTTGTACCCGTGATTAATGAGGAGCAGTCCTTAATCCCCATTTTTATCCATTTTTGTAATGGAAGACCTGGGAGGGGGTTGTGGAAATGGTTATTGGATATTCTCCAGTGGAAACGTGGAAGAGTCGAGTTTGTTCAATTTGTAGAGTTTTTTCCACTGAAGACTAGACGATTTTGTTAAAGGATGGGTGGGAAGTGGGAGAGAGGGAACTAATAAATGAATTATAATGAGAGAATACTATGAGAAGTTGTTGTTCATCTCTTCTTCTAGAAGAACCCAATTCATCTTGACCTTTGAGAGACAATGTCTACTCTGTCTAATTATGTTTGCTTCATAGTACGCTTTGATGTTGGGAAGGACGACACCACCTCTCTATTTTGTTTTGAACAGGAGACTTTTGGATACTCTAGGGGGTTTGTTGCTCTATAAGTAATTAGACATTTGTTTTTGCAATTTTTGAATCCAGAATTTGGAAATTGATAATGGGACGCATCTAAAGATGAAGAGTATCTTTGGGAGGATTAACATTTTGTATATTGAAAAATATTTAGATTTGCGAGTCCTCAGTGGTTGATACCTTTTAATGGCTAACTGAAAAGATTGTAACAAATTTCAAGCTTTTGAGACTACTCAGGTCTCTTCATCAGTACTATGCCTGATGAAAAGACCTGAGCAGTCTCGAAAGCTTTCAATTTGTTACCTTTTAGTGGGTAACTAAAAAGATTGTATCAACCACTGAGGACACTCAAATCTAAATATTTTTCTATCTACTGGGTAACACCGTACAAAGGTATATATTTTCCCTGTATAATTTTGTATATTGAAACTCTGCCCATCCAAGTTGTGTTGGTCTTGTCAAATCTATCTAGAGAAGATTGAATCTCTTTGAATATGTTTGACAAATTGACTTCGACAATTTTGCTAAGTGGTTTAGTTATCTTTATACCTAGGCATGATACGCTGGCATCCTCCCAGGTATAAGGAAATACATTTTTCATAGCACTCTTCAAGATAGGATCTATATAGAAGCTTAAGATTTTTGATTTTTCTGTATTGATTTTGTAATATGAAACAGAAGCGAATTGGTTGATTAGTTCGGAAATCTTCCAAAGGAAGTTTAAAGGATCTGTGATGGTAATGAATATGTCATCAGCGAAGAGGCCAATTTTGTGTTGTCTCATACGCGATGGTACACCCTTAATGATGTGGCTGGTTTTAATTAGTTCGATGAAGGGTTCTATGGTGAGAATAAAAAGGAGTGGAGAAAGGGGACATTCTGGTTCCATTTGACAGTAAAAATGGGTTTGAATAGTGGTTGTTTGCAATTGATTTGGCTGATGGTGATGAGCAGAGAGCATAAATAGTATTCAGTATAAAGCCTTCAAAACCAAATTTTTTTAGTGTAGCGAACATGAAGTTCAAATTTATGCGATCGAATGCCTTTTCTGCGTTGAGGGATAGTAATATGGGTGGGGTTTTTGATTTTTCTATTGAATAAATTAGGTTTATGATTCTCCGGGTACCGTCAGCAGGTTGTCTATTTCTGATGAAGCCTATTTGATCTGAGTGTATCAGGTTGGGTAAACGTATATTTAACTAATGTGAGGTATCTAGCAAAATGTAAACAATATGCAAGTCAAACTGACTGTGAGGAGAGGTTGGAAATGGAAGCAAGTATTCCCAATCTATCCTAAAAGATGGGGGAAAAGTTCAGTTAAATTCTGCAGCAGAAGCCCAATGACAAAATAAAGTCTGGTGGACCATAGTTGTGGAGATTTAATATTATTGAACCCTCCTGGGTTATTCGGTGGGAGGACCGAGAAATTCAGGTGATGTCTTTACTTTCGTCAGTCAGGTTGTATTTTTTCAGGAGATCCCAACCTTCCGTGGGGTCTCTGATTAGGTGTGATTTACCCTCCAGGAAGATGATCAGTTTAACTGGGAAGCCACATTTCTATTGCACGTTTTTTTGCCGCAAGATGTTGGTGATGTCATAAAAGGATTTCCTCAGGGTAAGGGTTTCTTTTGAAAAATCTGGGAAAACTTTGATGTACTCATAAGGTGGGGGGAGGGATCTGTGGTTCCTTAGATAACCTAGGAGTTTCTCTTTAGTTTCAAAGAAATGCAATCTTGTTATGGTGTCCCTGGGCGTGTCTTTTGCGATTGATTTGGGATTTGGAAGCCTATGTGTTCTGTCGAGAGTCATCTCTAAATCCGAGATAGAGGGAAAGGCTTTCTGAAGAATTCCTTTAAAATATCTTGAGAGATCTGCGGGGGAAACATTTTCCGGAATGCCTCTGAACTTTAAGTTATTCCGGCGGTTTCTATCCTCCTGGTCCTTGATCTTGTTTTTCAACAAGAAGATTTCCATCTTTAATAAGGAGTTTGTTTTTTCCAGACTGGATTGTTTGGTGGCGATAATCTTCCACCTTTTCTTCTGTTTTTTTTACTATTTGTTTGATTTCTAGAAAGGAGTTCTAATTGTAAAATTGTGGATTTAAAGTAGTTGCAGATAT
The DNA here is from genome assembly GCF_046119375.1 of Phyllobates terribilis. Taxonomy (NCBI): domain Eukaryota; kingdom Metazoa; phylum Chordata; class Amphibia; order Anura; family Dendrobatidae; genus Phyllobates; species Phyllobates terribilis. The sequence goes on along the minus strand of NW_027362771.1, from coordinate 492,194,717 downwards.
AGGCTTTAGAGGAAGGTAAGTTGGTAGGTTGGTAAATTATGGAATTCCATTTCTGCAGTGTGGACAGAGGGGTGTGTGGGAGGACTATTAATGTCCACTCTTGGTTTTTGTTTATAAGGGGTGAAATTTGGGAATGAGTCTTCTGATTCCTCCTCTGTATTGGAAGATTGTAGAGGTGAGTATCTGTTGTTCTTGTTGTTGTCTGACCAGTCTTTCCTTTTATTAGGTAATATTAGTAGTGAATTTTGTTGAACCTGGTTTCCCTTTTGGATGGGATTTTTTTGTGCCAGGTGAAGGTAGAACTTTTGAGGAGGGGGTAGCAGCTTTATTATCTGATTTTTGAGCTGAGTGAGGTTGTTTGAATAAGCCTGATAGCTCAGCACTGCTGGAGCTGTTCCCCTGCTGGGGTGTGGCGGATAGTTTGTCAGCATGGGTTGTGCGGGTGTTTGTAGGGTTTATATGACCCTGAGGAGTATCTCCAGCAATTTTGGGGTCTGTGGTCATGATTTAGGGGGGGGGGGCACAGCTCTCTGAAGTGTGGCTTGGGCGCAGGGTGCCGCGTTGTGGTTGGGGGATCTTGCTTACCGGAGCTCCTGGCGCTCCTGCAGGCTGTGTGTCGGCTGAAGTAGACATAGGAGGGTCTTCCTTCTTGGTGGCCGGCGAGGTGTCTTCGGGAGGATGTGAAGGTCTTTTTTCGGTGGTCCCGGTCATCCTGCTGGCTCTAGAGGGAGTTGAGGAGCGGCTTCTAGAACGGAAGAGGTAAGAGTTTGCTATGAGGCGCAAGGACATGCGGCGACAGCCTCGGCCACAGCGGGTCCTCCTGGAGTGCTAGTTACCGGGTCTTCAGAGTCCTGGGTCCCCAGGACAGGTGATGACCGCTGTGACTGCGATGGTGTCTGTGCAGGTCGTCGCGGCTGGAGTTATTATTCTTCTGGGACTCAGGGTACCGAGGCAGGCGGCGGTTGCAGTGCTTGCAGCGGGTCTGCTTGTAGTTGATGGAGGTCCTGGAGTGGATGGCCCGCAGGTCCACCGGGTCCTGAAGGATCCACTGTGAGGCAGATGACCTCTTGTTTCCATGGGGTGTCCTGGGACAGCGTAATGACTGCGCTGTTGTGACTTGCAGGACGGTAGAGGTCGCAAGCTCGGCAGTTGTAGGCCGTGGATCCTAGAAATCTCTGTAGGAGGCCGAAATCCGCTCCAGGGGGACTTCTGAGGGGAGCAATTGAATCCTGGGGGGGTTCAGGAGGGACTCTAGTTGTCTTTTGAGTGGATTGGGTCCTTTACGTAGGAATTGTGTTATAGTTTTGGGCCTCAAGGCTGCAGAGCAAACAGAAGCATGTCTTATGCAGAGTGCATCCTAGCCACGCCCTCCCCGATGTGATCTCTTTTTACTGAATTTTTTGGGGAAGTGCGGCAACTGAAAAACGGCAGTTCTGGCATTTTAGATTTTCTTTGCCGTTGCTTTATGCATTTATTGTATGGGTGAAATAGTTTTATATTTTAATAGATCAATATCACTGTATCTGTAAAACTCTGAACATGTTTATTTTTGCTAATTTCATTATTTTTACAGGGGGAACATGTGTGATTGAAATTTTTTTTGTAGTCTTAAAAATACTATTTACTTTAGAAACTAAAAAATAAAGCGAGCACTGTCAATCAGAAGAGGGGGAAAGCACCCAATACGTAAATGAGGAGGCGTAACGGTGCACCAAACTCTTGGCCACGACAAGGGTGCACCAAAGCTTATGAAATAAAAGTTATTTTCTCATGCACTGTACCAGCAACAGGTACAGTGCTAGTATGGTTTATATAGGATCTCAGTCCCCTACAACACTGTGTAGCCCATTTAAAATGCATTTAGAGGATGTTTTCCGGTTGACACATCTAGGCACAGAACAATTCTGTTATGTTATGTACCCATTACAAAAAAAATCTTGTTCTGCTTCTTTGTAAAGAAACACAACAATGAGAAACACAAAAGGAATCGATGTTAATAAACATTGTTATTCTTCCGATAATGAGACGAGGTGAGGTTGGGTGAGATTCCTGTCTTAGGCATCACAGATGAGTTTCTTCATTGTGTACAGAGCAGCACATGACGTCCACAAGAACATGTACAATGTCTGTCAACCTTTTTTTGCCAATGGTATACACATAGCAAGGGAAGACACGCATCGATTTCACTGAAGAGCTGCACACCTAAAATCTCTATACATTATCACTGAGCTTAGTAAAGCCATTCAAGTCTTCAGAGAAGCAAAGCGTAATGCTCTGTCGTGTAATAATATTTTTTTACGAATGATCTATATAAATCCATTGAAAAACAAACAAATCATTTTGAAGGGGGAAATAAAAATAACAAAAGTAAAATAATGTGGTTGCGTAAATGTTTACACCCTCTAATAAGTGGGGATGTGGTTGTGTTCAGAATTAGCCAATCATAATTAAACTCGTTACATAGTAGTCAGCTGCCAGCATGTACACTGATTCTGATTAACTTCATGTAAGGTTCTAGTAGGATTTTTCTGACATTTTCTTAGTTGCATTTTACAGGGAAAACCACAGTATATAAAAAGCTTACAACACAGCAAAGGGATCTCATTGTTGAAAATGATCAGTTAAGAGAAGTAATTCCAAGGCATTAGATATACCATGGAGCACTGTGAAGATGATCATTAAGAAGTGGCTTACATTTGGCACAGCAGTGACATTTCCTAGAACAATGATATTGCCAAGAACTGGTGGTCCCTCAAACATTGATGAAAAGACAAGAAGAAAATTGGTCTTGAAAGCTGCCAAGAGGCCTACAGCAACATTATAGGAGCAGCAGGAATTTCAATAGTCATTTTGATTTATTTGAAAAGAATCACCACCAGGTCAAACATGGTCAGTTATTTGCTTTTATTTTATTACTGCTGTTCCTGTTTTTAAAAATCCGCCATACAGTTCCAGAGATATGGCATTGGTAAAGTCCACAAAAATTTGCGCTAAATATTAATGCCCATATCGCTGCACCTGTATGACGGATGAAAAAGGGAAAAAAAAGAACAAAAAGTACTCAAAGGAGCAGTTGGCATAAAATAAGAGCAAAACTGGCCACTTTTGACCTTGTGACCTGTTCTCAGTAAAACCTTTGTGTGAGCATATGCATCATATTTCTTTGTTAGTATCTAAGGTTTGGTTTTAGAATTTGATATAATATTTGGACCCCCTAGGTTTTGCCGGGTTCAGACGGCCGTATTTGTGGTCAGTGTGCTGACTGTGTCCTCCAGTAATAACTCCTATGCCTGCGCACAGCAACCAGTTTTCACACTGAGTGATGGTCCGTCCAAAAAATCCCAGCATTCATCAGTCTGGTCTGCTTAACGGTCCACACTAGTGCATATGAATAGCGGGGGCGGATCCAGCGCACATCCACCATGTGAACAAACCTATAATGGGGCAGCTTTGGGCCGGGTTCAGATGAATGTATGTAAAATTGGCCATTTTTTATCCAGCATTTTGGAGAAACCCTATCCACACTTAGCATTGACCATATGCCATCAGTGTGTTAGATCCGTTTTTGGTCTGTATGTCACTTTTACCAGTCACATAACCATTTCCTTTTTTACATAAAAAAATGACCATTTTTCTCCTGTGAGTCACCTGTTTTTCCTCACCTTTTATATACATTTTGCATCCATTTTGGATGGATCACCACAGACTAGAATTGCCAAGTCTGATCCGCAAAAACTGATGAGAGTAGGATATATACACTGAGTAAAGGGAATCTGTCACCACTTTAGAGATTTTAGACCTCTACTATGGGCATACGGGGTATAGAAAAGTAAATCTATACATACCTGTATGGCCAATAGTAGAGGTCTGATTGCAGAGAAAAGTAGTTTTATCCTTTTGGTTTTCAACGGGCTTGGTATCCGGGGGACGCCAAGCAATGCCTGCCTATCTGCTTATTATTCCCCTAAATCGCCGCCTATCAGCCTAGTTACCATTTTCCCTCCCTCCCCCGCACGTGCGCTTTCCTTCCTCACCTCCTGGCGCATGCGCAAAGCGCGGCTCTTATAGACCATGCTTTGTTTCCTGCCGGCTGGGTTTGTATGAGCCCAGAACACTAAAGTCATCTGTGTGCTGTTTTTCATGGATCTGTTTTTTGCAGACCCCAAGTCAGGCAGACCCATGTGAATGTAGCATGAATGTGCCACACACAGCATCTTTTCATAAGAACAATACATTTTTAGTGGCAAATACACTGATGTCAGATGTTTATTGGGCACCAATAGGGAAATATTAAATACAATGCATTTCTTACTTGTGCTTTTGTGTTTGTGGCTATTTTTTTCTTTCCAAAAATGACTCCTGCTCTAAGTACAGTGCTTTTTCCAGGCCTTTAACCCCTTCACCACCTTGCAATTTTCCATTTTTGCGCTTTCGTTTTTTTCTGCCGTTCTTCCCAGAGCCATAACTTTTTATTATTCCGTCAATATGGCCGTGTGAGGCCTTGTTTTTTGCGGGACAGGTTGTACTTTTCAATGACACCATTGATTTTACCATATAGCGTGCTGTAAACGGGTAAAAAATTCCAAGTGCGGTGAAATTACAAAAAAAAGTAAAATTCCACAATTGTTTTTTTGGTTTTTTATTTACCATGTTCAATAAATGCTAAAACTGACCTGGCAATATGATTGCCCAGGTCAGTTCGAGTTCGCAGATAACAACCATGTATATGTTCTTTTTTATTTAAGTGGTAACAAAAAATTCAGAAATTTGTAAGAAAAAAAATGTGGTTATATCGCCATTTTCTGTGATCCGTAGCATCTCCATTTTTCAGGATCTGGGGCTGGGTGAGGGCTTATTTATTGAGCGGCAAGCTGACGTTTTTATTGATACCATTCTGGTGTACATACGATGTTTTGATCGCCCGTTATTGCATTTTATTGCAATGTTTCGGCTGCCAAAAACCGTAATTTTGGCGTTTTGATTTTTTTCTCGTTACGCCATTTACTGATTTGATTAATTACTTTATATTTTGATAGATCGGACATTTGTTATTATATATTATTTTCAATGGGACAAAAGGGGGGTGATTAGAACTTTTATGTTTTTTTTTATTTTCTTTAATATATTTTAAAACTTTTTTTTTTTACTTGCTTCAATAATCCCCTTAGGAGACTTGAAGCTGTGATCATGTAATTGCCTGTGCTACGCATACCAGGACTTCAGCCCTCCTGTGTGTAGGAAAAATCCAGATGTACTATGAATGTCGGTCACGAGCTAGTGTCCATAGGAGATTCACAATGACAGGCACGGGGGTCTTCTACAGACCCCCAACTGTCATGACAATCTAATGGGGAGGACTTGTGACGCACATCCACCCAGTGCTTGTTAAATGCCGCGGTCAGTGATTGACAGCGGCATTTAACTGGTTATCATCCGTGGGTGGATCTCTTATTTACCCACGGTTGTTAGAGGCACATGACCGTTGATCGGATCAGCTGTCATGTGGGGAAAGATTTGGGCTCCGCATCAGAGCCCGCATCACAGGCAGGGACACGACCTTGGACGTACCTATACTTTCAAGGTTGCGAATGGGTTAAAGGGAATATGTCAAAAGAAAATAACCGAATTGTTTAAAGCAGGTTTTTATATGAAATGCATTATTCCTAAATTTTTTATGTTATTTTTTATTTCAATTTTCCATATTATTATGTGTATTAAAAAATAGCAATTTCACACTGGCCACTAGATCTTACGCTAGAATCACTTTCTGTTCTTTACAGATGACTTTTCAACAGCATCATTATTATCACAGACATGATTATAATGAAAGATAACACCTATATACACTGCTAATAACACAGGTTCGACCATTCACAATAGGTGATGTTACAGCCCACCTCCTCCCTTCTCAATGATCGTTGCCCAGATTAGAAGTTAAAATTGATAATTAAATAATGATAAAATTAGTTTCTGATATTTCTGCGACTGTACTATTCATATGGGTCGAAGATACAGAAATTCATCTTCTTGCCGCCAAAACAACCCATCTCAGATAAATCATATCAAAAAGTAGATTGGCCTTCACCACATAGTCTCTTAAAACAGCTGTTTATTTTCTTTGCATGGTCCAGAGGTATACAAAAAGGACAATATTCAGCAGGTCATTACACTATGGTACCTTGGGAAAGTGCTCACTACTGACCCGCTGTATACTATTCTTTTTGCATACCTCTCGACCATGCAAAGAAAATGAAAAGCCGTTTTAGCATACTATGTGCTGTGCCAGTCTACTTTTTGATACGTTTCATTTGAATTCTCTCAGATATTGTGCACAACATGCGTGAACACTGCCTCTATCCCAAGGTGTCTATCCTGTCTTTGGGAGTAGTGACCATCTTATTTTCAACTATATTGACAATTCAGATAAATGACACATATGAATATCTCCTTGCGGGGTTGAAAATAACATTCTTGGTTAAGCCAGTGATCGCATACCGAAGCAAAAAAAAAAAAAAAGAATCATAGCATTTATTATCCATGAAATAACAGCAAGAATTCAGATTTTCACAAATTGGCCTTCATATTTAACCTTTCATAACGGAGGCCTACAGGGCTCCCAAGTGTGATTCATTTTCCATCTTCATTCAGTACTTGATGCTGATGCAATCTTTATGTGGAAGCATGTACGTCCCTCATGTCTTATTACAGCTCTAAGATTCATGTACGAATCTCCTGTGGCCTTACAATTATTCTTGAGCTCATACATATAAATCTGGTTACAAGATCTGCATTTCACAGTTCTCATCTTTTTTTAAAGCAATCTGTGACTGTGCTGAAAGGTCCATTTATTGTACATTTACTGCAACTCACTACTAGTCAGTCTTCCTCTCACTAAACTCTCCACTTACCAACCTATCTTGAATGCAGCCGCAGCCAAGCTTATATTTCTATCCAGCTGCTACACAGATACCTCCACCCTGTGCCAGTCATTGCAATGGTTGCCCATCTGGTTCAGAGTATAATCTTATCACATTCACCCTCAAAGCTCTGCACATCAGTGCACCACCCTTCATTTCCTTCCTAATGATTTAAGACTAACATCGTCCATAATCCATCATCCCTAATTTAAATTTCCCATTCCTTTCTCCAAGACTTTTCTCGTGCTGCATCGGTTCTCTGTAATGCAATACCCTGGACAATCCGGTTAATTCCCAGTCTCCACGGTTTTAAATGTGCCCTAGAATGGAATATTTTGAATCATGCGTGTCACATCTCTTCACTAATCTAACTTCTCTCACTTCTCCCTTCCATTATTTTCTTCAGAACTTTGTCCTTTCTATCATCTGTTCCCACATAGTCCATGCACTCATGTACTTAGTATCGGTACTTATACTGGCTGGTGAATGATTCATGCAGCTTTACATGAATACCCTTATTCATTATAACAAAAATTGCTGAACCATTCACTGCAAGCAGTTTTTTCCTCTTCTGTCACCCCTGTTTCCTTATAGATAGTAAGCTCTTGTGAGCAGGGCCTCACTCCTCTTGTTTGAATTGATGAACTATGTGTAAAGCCTCAGTCCAAGGCCACGGTCACACGTTCAGTAATTGGTCAGTATTTTACCTCAGTATTTATAAGCCAAAACCAGGAGTGGAACAATCACAGGGAAAGTATAATAGAAACACGTCACCACTTCTGTATTTATCACCAACGCCTGGTTTTGACTTATAAATACTGAGGTAAAAAACTGACCAAATACTGAACGTGTGAACGTGGCCTAAAAAGCAATATGGATGTACAGCACAAATGTATAAGAAACTGGGTGCTACCACTGTAAAAAACAATATAGAAATATATATATATATATATATATATATATATATATATATATATATATATACATATATATAAGAAGGAAAGCAATACAGAAACAGGTGCACACCTAAAGTACAAAAATAATTTTGACACAATATTACTCCAATGTTAAAAGCAAGTAAAACCATAATCTCCCCATCAGCATGTAGTATCACATACTAATATACAAATCTATGCCTTAGAGTCCAGTGCGCCTGCATCGCTGTCCGACGTTTCCCTTTACACCGGTATTTAATTTGTAATTATGATTTGTTATTTATTGCGCATTGTCCTCGTCTTCATTCTTGCCCCTGAGGAAGCTGCTCTTTCTTGCAGCGATACGCGTGGAGTCTCTCCTCATTTACTCCTTTAGTTGGCACTCAGGGTTTTGGACCTTGTTATCCCATCCCTATCTGTGACTCACTACTTACTATATTCCCTCTATGGTTTGTCTCCTAATGCATTATTTGTCCCTATTTCCCATTGTTTTTTTGCATATTATTTGCTTGCCAGATATTGTTATTTCGGCTTAATTTATAATTTGTTCCTTATTCCTTTTCCATCCTCTGACAGTCCCCCTAATATAAGGACTGGACTTTTTTGATGGACATTATTAGTACTCTTTAATTTTTTTTAGTATGCTAATGCATAGTCATATCTATATTTCTAGCTTTTATTACTATTTCTGGTCTTCATATTTATGCATAATATGTTTTGGATCTTTTAACCTATTGTATAGGGTTTGTTGGTTGTGTACCTGTGGCTTTGTTTGGTCATATGATATACAGGGGGGACCATTTATATGGATACACCTAAATTAAATGGGAATGGTTGGTGATATCAACTTCCTGTTTGTGGCACATTAGTATATGGGAGGGGGAAAACTTTTCCAGATGGGTGGTGACCATGGCGACCATTTTGAAGTTGGCCATTTTGGATCCAGCTTTATTTTTTTCACTGGGAAGAGGGTCATGTGACACATCAAACTTATTGAGAATTTCATAAGAAAAACAATGGTGTGCTTGGTTTTAACATAACTTTATTCTTTCATGAGTTTTTTACACATTTATGACCACTTATAAAATGTGTTCAAAGTGCTGCCCATTGTGTTGGATTGTCAATGCAACCCTCTTCTCCCACTCTTGACACACTGATAGCAACACCGCAGAAGAAATGCCAGCACAGGCTTCCAGCATCCGTTGTTTCAGATGCTGCACATCTCATATCTTCACAGCATAGACAATTCCCTTCAGATGACCCCAAAGATAAAAGTCTAAGGGGGTCAGATCGGGAGACCTTGGTGGCTATTCAACTGGCCCATGATGACCAATCCACTTTCCAGGAAACTGTTCATGTAGGAATGCTCGAACCTGACACCCATAATGTGGTGGTGCACCATCTTGTTGGAAAAACTCAGGGAAAGTGCCATCTTAAGTGTATAAAGAGGACAACACATCATCATGTAGCAATTTCAGATATCCAGTGGCATTGAGGTTTCCACTGATGAAGAATGGCCCACTATCTTTGTACCCCATATACCACACCATACCATCAAGATACGAGATGTGCAGCATCTGAAACAACGGATACTGGAAGCCTGTGCTAGCCTTTCTTCTGCGGTGTTGCCATCAGTGTGTCAAGAGTGGGAGAAGAGGGTTGCATTGACAATCCTACACAATGGGCAGCACTTTGAACACATTTTATAAGTGGTCATAAACATGTAAAAAACTCATGAAAGAATAAAGCTACGTTAAAACCAAGCACACCATTGTTTTTCTTATGACATTCTCAATAAGTTTGATGTGTCACATGACTCTCTTCCCATTGAAAAAAATAAAGTTGGATCCAAAATGGCCAACTTCAAAATGGCCGCCATGGTCACCACCCATCTGGAAAATTTTTCCCTCTCCCATATACTAATGTGCCACAAACAGGAAGTTGATATCACCAACCATTCCCATTTAATTTAGGTGTATCCATATAAATGGCCCACCCTGTACTTTTAGGGCATCTGGTTGATTTCGGGATTCTTATTATGCGAGCTTGGTTTACATTATTGTATGGCACTATACCTGGTTGTATTTACTTGATTTCAGACATTTATTATTCTAGTGCCTATTTTTCTATATTGGTATATTATACTACATGCTGATGGGGAGATTATGTTTTTAATTGTTTTTAACTTTGGAGTAACATTGTGTCAAATAAAATAATCTTTGTACTTTAGGTGTGTACCTGTTTCTGTAGTGCTTTCCTTTTTCGTTAAAGCCTCAATCTTACATTTGTGAAACACTGTCTGTGTACAGACCACGATGCCAAATTGCTAGCAGAGGAGGCAATAGAAAAAAATGGTCCTTTAATATACAGTCATGGCCAAAAGTATTGAGAATGAGACAAATAGTAATTTTTCCAAAGTTTACTGCTTCATTTTTTGTAATGGCAATTTGCATATACTCCTGAATGTCAAAGAGTGATCAGCTTAACAGCAATTACTGTACTTGCAAATTCAATATTTGCCCAGAAAATGAACTTTAACCCCCAAAACACATTTCAACATCATTGCAGTCCTGCCTTAAAAGGAGCATCTAACATCGTTTTAGCGATTGATCCATTAACACAGGTGTGGGTGTTGATGAGGACAGGGCTGGCGATCAATCTGTCATGATTAAGTAAGAATGACAACACTGGACACTTTAAAAGGAGGCTGGTTCTTGGTATCATTGTTTCTCTTCAGTTAACCATGGTTATCTCTAAAGAAACACGTGCAGCCATCATTGCACTGCACAAAAATGGCCTAACAGGGAAGAGTATCGCAGCTACAAAGATTGCACCTCAGTCAACAATCTATCGCATCATCAAGAACTTCAAGGAGAGAGCTTCCATTGTTGTCAAAAAGGCTCCAGGGCACCCAAGAAAGACCAGCAAGCGCCAGGACCGTATCTTAAAACTGTTTCAGCTGCAGGATCGGACTACCAGCAGTGCCGAGCTTGCTCAGGAATGGCAGCAGGCTGGTGTGAGTGCTTCTGCACGCACTGTGAGGCGGAGACTCTTTGAGCAAGGGCTGGTTTCAAGGAGGGCAGCAAAGAAGCCACTTCTCTCCAGAAAAAACATCCGGGACCGACTGATATTCTGCAAAAGGTACAGGGAGTGGACTGCTGAGGACTGGGGCAAAGTCATTTTCTCTGATGAATCCCCTTTTCAATTGTTTGGGAGATCTAGAAAACAGCTTATTCGGAGAAGAAGAGGTGAGCGCTACCACCAGTCTTGTCTCATGCCAACTGTAAAGCATCCTGAAACCATTCATGTGTGGGGTTGCTTCTCAGCCAAGGGAATCGGCTCACTCACAGTCTTGCCTAAAAACACAGCCATGAATAAAGAATGGTACCAGAATGTCCTCCAAGAGCAACTTCTCCCAACCGTTCAAGAGCAGTTTGGCGCCCAACAATGCCTTTTCCAGCATGATGGAGCACCTTGCCATAAAGCAAAGGTGATAACTAAATGGCTCACGGAACAAAACATAGAGATTTTGGGTCCATGGCCTGGAAACTCCCCAGATCTTAATCCCATTGAGAACTTGTGGTCAATCATCAAGAGACGGGTGGACAAACAAAAACCAACAAATTCTGGCAAAATGCAAGCATTGATTATGCAAGAATGGACTGCTATCAGTCAGGATTTGGTCCAAAAGTTGATTGAGAGCATGCCAGGGAGAATTACAGAGTTCTTGAAGAAGAAGGGGCAACACTGCAAATATTGACTTGCTGCATTAACTCATTCTAACTGTCAACATAACCTATTGGTACTCATAATATGATTGCAATTATATTTCTGTATGTGATATAAACATCAGACAAACACTAATAAAAACCAGAGGCCAGCAGATCATGTGAAAATATAATTTTGGTGTCATTCTCAAAACTTTTGGCCATGACTGTAGATTTGCAGTTGAAACAACTGGATGTACAGAAAGCTCTCACAAAGCAAGTAACTTCGAAAAATATTTAAGTACGTGCACACGAAGTGTTTTTGCTACGTTTCCGCCGCGGTTTTTCGGCAGCCGAAACGCTTCGAAAACGCTTGCCAATCGGTTTGCCAGCTATTGCAATGGTAATCATCATGTGCTGTGGACGTGATGAGCAAATTTCCGCTCAGGATTACCATTGCAGAAAAAAATCCATCATGTCCATTGTTTGCGCGTTTCTGCCGTGAATTTCATGCCCATTGACTTGAATTGAACCGCAGCAAATCCGCAGGTATAATATTTATACCTGCGGATTTGCTGCATTTCAATTCAAGTCAATGGCCGCAAATTCGTGGCGGTAATGCGCTGCAGGTGGTACCAGACCGGCAGAGGAGTACTACTACTCCTCTCATCCCACCACTGCTCCCGCTGATAACAGCAAGAGCGGCTCTGCTGGGGGGATGCAGCAGTCTTCTCTACCAAGCCGGCGTGCCCGCGGTAAATTTTTTTTTTTAAAAAAACAAGTAAAAAAAACAAACAAACAGTATACTCACCTGTCCGGCACCCCCCGTGTCCTCCTGGTCCTCGCGATGTCCCTGGCGATGCGATGCAGCCGGCGGTACACTGCGGGGAGTGTGCATGCTCCCTGCAGTGTACTGCGCTGCCAGGACCTGCGGTCACGTGAGCGATCAGCTGATCGCTCACGTGACCTCACCATGGGAACATTCTGAAGAATGTTCCTATGGTGAGCTCACCGGGGCTGATCAGCTGATCTTCAGATGAACCCTAGTGACCTCACTCCTGCAGCAATGTATACTGACAGGAGTGATTTTACACCCGTCAGTATACATTGCTGTCTTCTACAGCAGTGACATTAGTGATTGCTGATGTCACTGCTGTAGAAGTGACCCAGTTCGCCGAGGGACAATCGTGATGGAATCGTGGACAGTGTTGTGACGGCGGACAGGTGAGGGATATGGTTGTTTGTTTTTTTTACTTATTTTCAGAAGATCAAAGGCTGACAGTGCAATAATTTTTTTTTTTTTAAAAACGTGTGTTTTTTATTTAATTAAAATACTTTATTCTGGCCATGTAGTTATTGAAAAGGCGGCGATAACTTTACTACGCAGTTAGTAATGGGTGCGTCTTATAGACACCCTCCATTACTAACCTGGGCTTCACGTCAGCCGACAATACAAGGCTGATGTGAACCCCAATCCGATTCGCCACCACTACAGGGCAGTGGGAAAAGCGGAGGCTAAGCACCAGATTTGGTGCATCTTATGGATGTGCCATTTCTGGGACTAATGAGGGGTGATATTAATAGCCACAAAGGGGGCTAGTATTCATGGCCCCTTCACTGGCTATTAATATCAGCCCGCAGCTGTCTGTTTAGCCTTTTATGATTAGATTTTATAGGGGGCCCCCACATCAATTTTTTCTGGAGTCCCCCTGTAATCTAGCCAGTAAAGACTAAATAAACAGCTGTGGGCTGATATTAATAGCCAGGGAACAGTCAGCTTTCCCTCTGCTGGTTATAAAAATGCTTTTTTTTAATTTTAGGCTCTGTGCCCACAATCCGGACGTAGCAGCGCTTTGGACGCATATTTTTTGCTGCGTCCAAAACGTTGCAATCTATTGAACGCAGGTAAATCCACATGTGTTCACTGAACCATGCGTATTTACAGCATTCAATACATTCTAGTGATGAGATTTCTGTTGCAGAGACTAGCGACGCAAGAGAATTTGACATGTTGCGTTCCGGAAAGACGCGCTGCATGTCAGTGTCCATGTCAGCCTCTGATGCACGCATAGTGGGCATGGGATTTCTAGAGATCCCATCCACTATGTTGTAACATCTGGACGCTGCGGGTTTGCCACTGCATAAGCACGCAGTGTCAAACCTGCAGCGGCTTCTGACCGTGGCCACGTAACCAAACTCACCCGTAGTATGTGAATTTCTGTAGCGCTAGTCTCCGCTGCAGATTTTAACCAATTAAAGTGTCATTATATGAGGTGGATTCACATGTACCGACAACAAAAGTGCGGCATTAGAACAGCGCGTTTTGGATGCAGCAAAAATATGCTACGTCCAGAGCGCTGCTGAGTGCTGATCGGGGGGACGTAGCGGCTAATGAAACAGCTGTGAGCTGTTAATAATGGCCAGGGACCATGTTAATGGCACCTTTCTAGGCTAAAAATAGCAGCTCATAGCTGCCCCATAAATTACATGGATGGAAATGCTAATGAAGATTGGGTTTATGGGATCAGCTGACACCTAGCTCTTTTGTTCGGTGATGACAAGGTGTCAATCAGACCCTTTCATCACCAAACCTAATTAAAGTAAAGAGTTAAATAAACACACAGACACAGAGCAAACACTTTATTTGAAATACAACTGCCACATTCTTAAATTAACCAATATTCTCACCCCAGTTCTGATGGTAATCAAGGGTTATAAAAGTAATAAAGCAATGTCCCACGGTCCTTTTCAAATAACTTTATTAGGTCCAAAAAGCATTCATTGATGTACAAAAACATTTAAAAAATGCATCAAAATGCGTGTTTTTTCCGCAGCGTTTTTCACGCTGCAGAAATTTCTGCTTCAAATCCCGAACATGTGCACATACCCTTAAACTGGTTCAACAGGACTATAAAAATATGGATTCTTTCTTCCAAAAAAAAGCACTACACATGTTCTGTATATCACTTCAAATGGAACTGAGCAGCAATATCAGCTATAATGCATGGACATATATGACGTGGTTTCTGCAAGAGAGAAACAATGTTCCCAGTGCAGCTGCTGTCGGCAGTCCGTCATGAAAGCCACCACTGGCAAACAGCTAAGCAGCTACTGAGGCAGACGTGTAGTGTTACTTGGTGGCTATTCATATAAAATATACCCATCCATGTAAGACACCTATTCTGGCTCATGTGACCTGGGTGGTTGCTATAATTACAGACTTTACAGCAACATAGAGTTGCTAAGGTGAGGCAACTTGAGGTGTCTGCTGCTCCTTTAAGAGCGAATCTGGGCACTGACGCTTTAATTTTTTTTTTTTTTTTTTTTTTTTTAAACCCTTTGGGCAAAAACTGATTTTGCATTCAACACACCAACACCCATTATCTCTTATTTCTATACAGTCTAAATTCAGGGGGCCCAAATCTCATGAAGGTGGGGGAAGATTTCAAGTTTTAATGTTCGCAGTGTTTTTAGTATAGCGTTAAAGACAGGCCTTGCAAAATGTCACACAATCAGGTGAAAAAAAATATAGATGGGAGGTCATAAAAGGTCCTCTTGTAGGAGTAACCTGCATCTAAGGACAGAAGGTAGGTCTGTATGGGGTGTATTCTCAGCAAAAAAAAACAAAACAATCAGCTGTGGATTTCACCCTCTGCACTACACAGGCTGAAATCCACAGGGAAACCATGCAGTATAAAGAGACAGGATGCGGAGTCAAAGCCTATAACGCAGGTTCATTTTTCTATGTGAACAAGCTTTAGTACATTACGTGATATCCACTTTGCCGATACTTAACATATGGTGTAAAAATCTGCCCCGTGTGTAATACTGGTGTAGAGAGGTCAGCAGAGTTCAGCAGGGGGTGGACAGGGGTGCAGCTCTTTCAGTTATTCTAGGTGGTGTACAGGCTTTCTGGATGTTTTGTGCCTTTATGAAACATCTGGATTAATGGAAGAAGCAAATACTTTTAAAATCACTGCTGAGTTACTATATTAATAGATTCCTATCCTCTAATTGACATGTGACTGAGTAGTGCTCATTAGAGGATTAGCAGATTTCCAGCACTTCCTCATGATGTGTATGGCGTATTCATAGAAAGTGGCGCAGCTCCACCCGGTATTAGTCTGCTGATGGCAGCGCCATTTCCTGTAATTACATATAACTCACATACATTTAGCTTTCTCGATTTCCTTAGTAAACAAGTATTATGACACCACTTCTGTATGTTCATCGTTACATAGTGAGCAGATCATCTTGTGACTTAGCCACTTTTTTTTTTTATATAATGTTACACTATGAGAGTGTGTTTTACACGTGGAAGGAAATACTCTTTTGGGGCGATTTTCTTTCCCTGATATGTTTAAGGCCTTTTTTGCAGCCTATTGAATAGATGGAGTGGGATCCATAAGAATCCGCTTCAAAAGAAGGGACATGCAATTTTTTTCTTCAAAACCTTAAAAAAAAAAACAAATTGAAAAACAAACACTTGGAATGTTTTCATTTCCCTGAACACCTTATATGAACATTATATTTATTTCTGTGGGCAATCGCCTAGTAAGAGCTTTCCAGGAGCCTTTGAAGTTTTGAGGAGGATTCCCCCCTTTCCCAACACCCTCCAAAAAAATCTTCAAACATCATTAAGTGATTATAGCCATATGACAAATAATGGCACTGACTTATAGGGAGGAGGGGGGACCTAGTCCCAGATAATCTCTCTGGGGCTAAGAACTTGCCAGCAGATATTTGCCAACTACCTGCCTTTTCTGCCCGGCCGGCGCTGATCTACCGGCTAAGTGATTATGGAACACTCTTGCCAGAGAGTCTCTGCTTCCTATGATGTCATGTCAACAGAGCAGATCCTTCACGCTACTGTTGATGTGGTGTCAATGCTAATGTCACACACCTTGACAGCCAGCTCCTTGCAGCCCAACAGCAGGAAGCCCACTATCAATCAGCATGACATCAGCAATGACAAAGTCCACAGGGCAGAGCATAAGAGCTGCTCCACTGATGTGATGTATAAGGAAGCAGAAAAAGTGCCGCCCGAGCTGGGAGAGGTTGTTGCAGGGCACAACAAGTAGTTAGCAATTGCCAGCCGGTATATTCTTAGCCTCAGAGTTAAGGGGGTTATCCAGGACCTTTTTCTTTAACAGCTTCCCCAATGTACAAAACAGGACGCTCCACCACTCAGTCGATAGCAATCCTCCCTCACAGGAGCCCTGAAAACAGTTGATAAATCTGGGCCGAAGGGTAGGACCTAATCCTCAGGCATTTTGCACACCAGCATCAATGAATGGTGTGCTAGCCCAGGGTTTGCCAAACTCCAGTCCTCACAGCAGGGCTGTGGAGTCGGTAAGCCAAACCTCCAACTCCTCAATTTCCCTGACTTCTGACTCCACAGCCCTGCCTCACTACTGAGCGTGTACATAAAGTGCAGCACAGATTCATCTCCCCTAAAAGCCGAGATCCTTACATCAGGAACAGAACAGACATTTATAGGACATTTTATAACTTTCCCAAATTCTTATGAGAACATTTACAGCGCATCCTGCATTGTAGTAATGAACCCAAATTTATTATATATTTTAGGAGTCTGAGTCAGTCCATTTTATACTGACTCCACAGCCCTGCCTCATGGACCCCAACACATCATGCCTTCAGGATTTCCTTAGTATTGCACGACGCGTTGGGGGCTGCGAGGACTGGACTGGACCGCACCAAGTAAGATGCATCGAATTCATAAAGAAGTGTGTGCAAGAAAATTTTAATCACTTAGCTTTAGGCCAGAAAACTCTGATGAATTGAGGCCCAAATGTCTACAAAACCAGGAAGGAATTACATTTTTTTATGGGATCATATGAAACAGCAGGGGACTGCAGCAGGAAGAGTTTTTGTACATGTACTGTGTATAAAGTGGATTATATTGTCACGGTCTCATGATGGTTTTGGTTCCTCTCAATAAGGATTTCCTGGTGTGGAGATTCTTACATTTTTTGCCCCTCAAACGATCATGTTCCTCATTTTTCGCTGTCCCTTATGAGAAATGGCCACCACATCATCAGTACAGAAAACAGTTAATCAGGCAGCGTGTTCACAACTATATGGCCATGGCACATCATTTATAGGCATAGTATACACATAACCACCTGTATAAATAATAGGTTGAATCAAAACCACACAAGGAACAGTCTCCCAATTAAAATAGATATTTATTATTTGCATAAATACATCACTAGAATAAGATTCCAGCTTATAATATCAGTATTTTCTTCATAAAGTGCTGCTAAAGGAGCCAGCAGGTGCTGGGCAATATGGAAGCCACGTAAAACCAGCAATAGATCCACACTGTTCTGTATGACACGTCTGTGGTGTTTAGTGTCTTAGGATCATTCAGCGAAGTTCTTAAAAAGGAACTGGTCAGCGCCTCAGATGCTGTTAACGTACAGATTAACCCTAAATTTGCAGGTAATAGTGTTTGGGGACTTAACAGGTTTCCTTTAAAGAGGTAGTCCAGGCAGTGGTGCAACATCTACAAGTGTCCCCAATAGTATTGGTTTTATATGGGCCAATGGCATCTTTTGGGTCTTCTACGCTCAAGGGTCCTGGTGCGACTGCAACCCCTGCACTTACTATAGTTAGGTTCCCGAGTCCGGGACGTTACATGATAGCCAATCCTCATATGTACGGTGCTGCGTCCGCTGCCGCATGTAAAGATCGGTCATCACGTAGAAGTCCTGGACAACCTCTAAGCCACAGCGATGACTACAAGGACATATCTCCGAGGCACCCACTGTAGTCTAAAAGCTTTAAGCTTGTGTCTTAGAAGGCACATTGGTAGTGATTTTGCGCATAATAGCACAAGGAGGCTGCACATTGTAAGGCACGGTCCACTTTTCAAACCAGACATACTGAAGATCACATCCCAGGTGTCTGGGGGGGTTGGGAACAAGGGATTACTCCTAACCTATTCTGGTGAGGCTTTCAATTTCAGAACTAGATCTTTTACACTGAAAATCCCAAAATTCTGCCATGACAAACTTCTCAGCCTGGTATTTATATGTGGCACATAGATTGTCAAGCTGGAAACATATGCTCTTGATATACATTAGTGAAGTGCACCCGGTATATACAGTAAAAGTCTTTTAAACCGGAATCCAATAGAAGTCTTATAATCCGGCAGCCATCATTTTACCTCATCAGTAATCACATGCCAGTTTACTTTCCAACCATTCACACACGTCAGTCTTCACAGTGAGCGGATACATTGTACAATGAGACATTAAATAACAGATAAAAACAGATCATTTAGACATTCAGCTTTTGGAATTAATAATAAATCTTCCTACACAACAATAAAACTCTGTAACAGTCTAATAAGGTTACCAGTACAGATTGTCCTTGCAGTATGGAGTCTTTGCCCCCGCGTACCGGCACTTATTAGCGCACATCAGTATAAAATTTGTTCATTCAAGAAAAAACACATTTATTTTCTATGTAAAATATTGATATTTGAGTAGAAATATAGATGATCATATATTTATAATCTCTAGAATAAGGCAGGCACATGACGGCAGGGGGACAAGTCCCTTATATACAAGGCACATAAATACCCACTGAACGCGCTCTTATGTCCTGGCATCACGCCCGCTGTTGTCACCATGATACACTGGAGGAAGCTCTGGAGAGAAGAGATTTATGGGCGTGGGAAAATATCAATAGGCTTATATTAAAGAGATGACAATTACATATCTGAGGGTGACTGGTGACAGTCTGGCACCATCTCAGGAATATGACCGCCATCTCTATAGCATTGAACGCTTCTGAGAATGCAGAAGATGGGAGACTAACTGGAGGCTCCTCAATATATAAGTGGTTCTGAAGAAGCCCACCTAAATACCTCAGGTAATGTAGTTTCCGAAGCGAAGTGAGGAGAATAAGGGGGAATAGGAATAATATGGTATCCCCTTTAAAGTACCATTAATCCAGTGTTGAAACCTTTGCTACATGCAACCTTCAAATACTCTCCTCCCGATAGGCATGGTACAATAGAACCAGCTCAGTCCATTCACAGGTGTATGGCTCAGTGCCTCAGTCTTAGATCCTGCCGGCCTTCTTACTGCCGCTCCTCAGGATGTTGGGTGTCGCCTCCATGACCCGCACCAGCAGATTGTCTATGTAATCCTCCAGCTCTCGTACCTGCGAGTCCTTCTTGCTAATGATGTCTCTCTGCTTCAGTACCAGTTGGATGAGCTCGTCGTGTGTGAGCTGAGCGTAGGCGGAGGCCGGGTCGGAGGTGTCATACTTCTGTCAATGACAAAGAAGAGGAATCTAATTAGGCAAAAAGTATAGAAGTCGCGCATAAAGGAAGGGCGATAAATGCAGGTCCATGCAATGCAACCAAGACTGTAAGGGTGAAAATGAGAACATTTATCTGCACTCCATTTTGGTCGATCAGCCCAAAGACTCGCTCGTTTTTGACCTTACAGGGCGAATTTCTGCTTGGAAAGCACAACTTTGTGGAAATGTAATTTGTTTGCTTCCTATTTGCAGTTGAAGGTCTTGTGGAATGGCCTTTCTGAATTAAAAGTGGCCATGTGGTCAATTACTGCAAATAAGATTTTTTTCCTATTCAGTTTAATTGCTATGAAGCAGTCTAATGTGGGCTAGATTCACATCACAGTTAAAACACTCTGCTGGATGGACGTCCCAGACATTTGCCTATAAGATGCAAGTCTGCAACTGACATAATGGAAAGCACGCTGCCCGAGTCATGATGAGGAGCCCAGTATTTCATCATTGTTTCTTCCATAAAAGTCATTAAGAGCAGAAGTTAATCTAGCATTTGTTTTTTCTTTCATGAGAAAATGAGGAACTTTAATATAATTATGTATGAGGACAAGTCATTAAATGTTAATAAATAAGTCTCCAGGGCTATGTAGATGGCGGAAATTAGAAGCTGCTGCTATGATAATGTAATAATGCCAGGCAGCCATGGAGGAGTGAATATCACAAGACAGGTACGTGCCAGACATTCTCCCTTGGGCCAGTTTCACACTCCGGTGACGCATGGGCTGTGCTCACATCACAATACCGGGCCTGACCGCAGCGAGATACCTCACACATGCCTAGAACAAAACAATGGAAATGTACAACTGGTCAGGACTTTCCCTGGCAATAACAGAGGATTCCTGTGCGTTTCCAAAGCCAAAATCCCGGACGCTTACTTTCCAAGAGAGTTGTCTTGTTGATAGTTCTTTTTCTTTGTTAAAAGTGTCGTCTGGGTAAGACCAGTTGTCACCTACCCACAGAATAGGGGATAGCTTGTTGATCAATGGGGACCCAAACCAGTTGGCAGAACAGGGAACATTTACCCCCTTTGGAATATGCAAATTGTCTCTTCAGAGAGGAAGAGGACCAGAACTCTAGTGCCACCTACAGGAAGTAGCAATCGCTCTCCGCAAGGAGAAAGGTTACCCCTTAAATACCAGTCTGACACCTCTCACCCAGCCAAACCAGAACTCATACTTTGCACTGACGAGGGGCAGTACCCCGAAAAATAGTGTCTGCAAATTGAGTTTCTGATTCGGGCTTATATCCCAAGTCATGTGATAAGGCTCGTTAAAGGGTCACTATTGACTTTTAGGATTGCTACTTCCTGTAGGTGGCAGTAGAGTTCTGGTCCTCTTCCTCTATGAACAGACAATTTGCATATTTTCCAGAGGAGCATTCTGGCTTTAAAAGTCTCCTCACTGACATGCTGAACATGTTGCTCTCTGCGAGGAGAATTGTTATCCCTTAGATCCCCTTTGGAATGTTAACGGCAGAGTGCATGCTCGACTACTGTTTCATTCATTGCCTATAGGGCTGCTCAGCTCTGCACTCCGCCTTTTCTGGCAGCCCGAAAGAGAATGATTAGTCCGATCTGCTGATCCATTTTATAACAGGGATAAAAGTTTCTCTCTCTATCTGTGCAAGCTCTGATAGTGGGACACCCACCAATCTAAGTTATCACTATATAACCCCTTTAAAAAGGGTTTGTCCACTACTCAGACAACCCTTTCTGAAACCCTATATCCCCCCCGTTAAACAATTATACTCACCACCAGTGTCAGCACTGTCTAGGTGTCGGCACTGGCTCTCCTGGGGATTGTGTGACATTCTTAGGCTACACAATCCCTGAGGCCAATCAGAACTGGCTTCACTCAAATCAAGACATCTGAAGGAATTGAGAGCAGCCACAACTCTAACTTCTTCTGGATGTCAATTACGGAGAACAAGGAAGTCAGCACTGATTGGCCACAGGGATCACGTGACAAATGTTGGGCGAGCCATTGCCAACACTGCTAGAATGGCGCTGGCACCAGGGGAGAGTATAATTGTTATTCTTTTACTGGGTGAAACGGATTCTGAAAGGATTGTCAGAGTGGTGGACAACCCCATTAAGTAAAGGTCGTCTCTTTTAAAAAGGCTTTGTGTCCTCTAGACTGCTTAAGTAGGGACAGGTTTACAACCCTTCAGCCAGCCTACACTCTGAAATTGGTACTTCTAAAAGGATTTGTAAGATAATTACAAATAGCTCAATAGAAAAGTATTTTAAAGAATATTATTATTGTAAAAGCCCTCATCTGTTAAGCCCTATTGACTGTTTAGAAGTGCCAAAAGGGCTCAGGTATTACATCTGCCATAATCTTCATCTTTTAGGCATACCACCATCTAATGCCTTGAATGGCACTTACAGGTGTTCAATGCTAGTTTATAGTGGTGTGTTCTGTAACTATAACTTTTAGAAGAAAAACTACAAACTGCACTTTGGATATAATAATCCTTACACAGCAACCATCACACCAGCTATAGAGCTAGTGTCCAGTTAGCTTGTGCTTTCTTCATATAGTCATACTTTGCGCCCGCTACCATACAGCTCAGCGGTACAGGTGGATTATCATGGCCTTACCTTGCTGTTGTAGGTATTCTCATGACTCTTGATAGGCTGGGGGAAGTTGGAAACATTTTTGTTCTGTGCGTTCATGGGTTTAACTGGATTTGTTCTGTAGAGACATAAAATGACGCGTTGACAACCATTCCTCATAACATCAAATACAAAAAGAGTGATTTTTTGCAGCACGTGGTGATCACCATTACAGCTTGCACAGGTCTCTCCCTCTCGCTGACTGCAATAAACTTTTTACATCTTGACGCAGATTACAGGCAGAAAATTATCCTTGGCACGCCATCACAATTTTTAAAAGAAATCTCTAAAGGTCATAATCCCAATCACAATGGCCATGTGAAGATATGAATTGCAGTGGCTTCATAATTAGTTTTCTGTACAGAATATGGGGGGGAAGGGGGGGGGGGTTTCACTGATCTAATCCTATTAACTGGGTGCAATGTAGTCAGTCACGTGGAGAAAGTGTAAGGGCTCACGTGGTAGACTTTAATAAAACCACGGCCAGTGGAACGCAACCAGATTCACTCATCTTGTGGGCCCATAAAGTGCCCTTCCGCTCTGCCAGCACACATTAATGAGTTTTTCTTCATGCCTCACATATTCAGCATGCCTAGTCTCCGCAGATTTAATTTCTTTGGCAAGAACGATTCACATTTTAAGTAAGGATTTATGGAGCAGAGAATGACTAATGCTTTATGGAATGAAAATCAGAATAAAAAGAAAAATGCTCTGATTTTAATATGCCAGTACTCGCAATAAGTAGAAACAGAAACATGGAAGCCAAAATGATGGTAAAAATGGATCAAACATGGATAGAAGTCAGGTCCAGAGCACTGAAAACAGACATCTGAAGGAAGAGGGAATGGCAGCTTTGCCAGGATGCACCATTACTGGATGAACGTGAACCACTCTCATAAAGACCACGATTCATCCAGGGCTGTGGAGTTGGGGGGCAGTTCTGGAGGATTCAGAAAATCTGTAGAGCCTTGAAAATATATTAATATTCTGCGATTTATAGCTTGTTGCATATTCACTTCCATCTTGGACTGTCGCATTCATATATAGGACAAGATGTCCAAACTATCAATCCAATCCTACTATATCACACAGACTATCAATTATACACTCGTGACTCAACTGGACGGACTCGGGCACTCTGGAGGAATCAGGAAATTGCAGATTATTTTGATTTGAGAATGCCGTGAATAATTTATACAAGTCCGACTCCAGCATGACAAGGAAAACCAGATGCAAATGACAGGACTTCATTCATGTAGAAGCAGATATGTTAATGAGTCATTGTATACAGTACAGGATGGGCTGTAAATGGACACCATGCTCCGCGCTTATCCCAGCGGTCAGCCTTCAGCATTGTACTGTGTAGTATTATTGCTGATGGCACAGTGCTCAGTGTAGATCTCCAGCATTGTACTAGTGTATGTGTGTAGTATTATTGCTGATGGCACAGTGCTCAGTGTAGATCTCCAGCATTGTACTAGTGTATGTGTGTAGTATTATTGCTGATGGCACAGTGCTCAGCGTAGATCTCCAGCATTGTACTAGTGTATGTGTGTAGTATTATTACCGATGGCACAGTGCTCAGCATAGATCTTCAGCATTGTACTGTGTAGTATTATTGCTGATGGCACAGTGCTCAGCGTAGATCTTCAGCATTGTACTAGTGTATGTGTGTAGTATTATTGCTGATGGCACAGTGCTCAGTGTAGATCTCCAGCATTGTACTAGTGTATGTGTGTAGTATTATTGCCGATGGCACAGTGCTCAGCGTAGATCTTCAGCATTGTACTAGTGTATGTGTGTAGTATTATTGCTGATGGCACAGTGCTCAGTGTAGATCTCCAGCATTGTACTAGTGTATGTGTGTAGTATTATTGCTGATGGCACAGTGCTCAGCGTAGATCTTCAGCATTGTACTAGTGTATGTGTGTAGTATTATTGCTGATGGCACAGTGCTCAGCATAGATCTCCAGCATTGTACTAGTGTATGTGTGTAGTATTATTGCTGATGGCACAGTGCTCAGCGTAGATCTCCAGCATTGTACTAGTGTATGTGTGTAGTATTATTGCCGATGGCACAGTGCTCAGCGTAGATCTTCAGCATTGTACTAGTGTATGTGTGTAGTATTATTGCTGATGGCACAGTGCTCAGCGTAGATCTTCAGCATTGTACTGTGTAGTATTATTGCTGATGGCACAGTACTGAGCGTAGATCTCCAGCATTATACTAGTGTATGTGTGTAGTATTATTGCTGATGGCACAGTGCTCAGCATAGATCTCCAGCATTGTACTAGTGTATGTGTGTAGTATTATTGCTGATGGCACAGTGCTCAGCATAGATCTCCAGCATTGTACTAGTGTATGTGTGTAGTATTATTGCTGATGGCACAGTGCTCAGCATAGATCTTCAGCATTGTACTAGTGTATGTGTGTAGTATTATTGCTGATGGCACAGTGCTCAGCATAGATCTTCAGCATTGTACTAGTGTATGTGTGTAGTATTATTGCTGATGGCACAGTGCTCAGCATAGATCTCCAGCATTGTACTAGTGTATGTGTGTAGTATTATTGCTGATGGCACAGTGCTCAGCGTAGATCTCCAGCATTGTACTAGTGTATGTGTGTAGTATTATTGCTGATGGCACAGTGCTCAGCATAGATCTTCAGCATTGTACTGTGTAGTATTATTGCTGATGGCACAGTGCTCAGTGTAGATCTTCAGCATTGTACTAGTGTATGTGTGTAGTATTATTGCTGATGGCACAGTGCTCAGCGTAGATCTTCAGCATTGTACTGTGTAGTATTATTGCTGATGGCACAGTGCTCAGCGTAGATCTTCAGCATTGTACTAGTGTATGTGTGTAGTATTATTGCTGATGGCACAGTGCTCAGCGTAGATCTCCAGCATTGTACTAGTGTATGTGTGCAGTATTATTGCTGATGGCACAGTGCTCAGCGTAGATCTTCAGCATTGTACTGTGTAGTATTATTGCTGATGGCACAGTGCTCAGTGTAGATCTTCAGCATTGTACTAGTGTATGTGTGTAGTATTATTGCTGATGGCACAGTGCTCAGCGTAGATCTTCAGCATTGTACTGTGTAGTATTATTGCTGATGGCACAGTGCTCAGCGTAGATCTTCAGCATTGTACTAGTGTATGTGTGTAGTATTATTGCCGATGGCACAGTGCTCAGCGTAGATATCCAGCATTGTACTAGTGTATGTGTGTAGTATTATTGCTGATGGCACAGTGCTCAGCATAGATCTCCAGCATTGTACTAGTGTATGTGTGTAGTATTATTGCTGATGGCACAGTGCTCAGCGTAGATCTCCAGCATTGTACTAGTGTATGTGTATAGTATTATTGCTGATGGCACAGTGCTCAGCATAGATCTCCAGCATTGTACTAGTGTATGTGTGTAGTATTATTGCTGATGGCACAGTGCTCAGCATAGATCTCCAGCATTGTACTAGTGTATGTGTGTAGTATTATTGCCGATGGCACAGTGCTCAGCGTAGATCTTCAGCATTGTACTAGTGTATGCGTGTAGTATTATTGCTGATGGCACAGTGCTCAGCGTAGATCTTCAGCATTGTACTAGTGTATGCGTGTAGTATTATTGCTGATGGCACAGTACTGAGCGTAGATCTTCAGCATTGTACTAGTGTATGTGTGTAGTATTATTGCTGATGGCACAGTGCTCAGCGTAGATCTTCAGCATTCTACTAGTGTATGTGTGTAGTATTATTGCTGATGGCACAGTGCTCAGCGTAGATCTTCAGCATTCTACTAGTGTATGTGTGTAGTATTATTGCTGATGGCACAGTGCTCAGCGTAGATCTTCAGCATTCTACTAGTGTATGTGTGTAGTATTATTGCCGATGGCACAGTGCTCAGCGTAGATCTTCAGCATTGTACTGTGTAGTATTATTGCTGATGGCACAGTACTGAGCGTAGATCTTCAGCATTGTACTAGTGTATGTGTGTAGTATTATTGCCGATGGCACAGTGCTCAGCGTAGATCTTCAGCATTGTACTGTGTAGTATTATTGCTGATGGCACAGTGCTCAGTGTAGATCTTCAGCATTGTACTAGTGTATGCGTGTAGTATTATTGCTGATGGCACAGTGCTCAGCGTAGATCTTCAGCATTGTACTAGTGTATGTGTGTAGTATTATTGCTGATGGCACAGTGCTCAGCGTAGATCTTCAGCATTGTACTGTGTAGTATTATTGCTGATGGCACAGTGCTCAGCGTAGATCTTCAGCATTGTACTAGTGTATGTGTGCAGTATTATTGCTGATGGCACAGTGCTCAGCGTAGATCTCCAGCAAGGAGTGGGGGTGAGGAGGGAGAGATAGCTGCCGGCCAATCCATCATTTGGGGGACAGCTATCTATTTGTTGGATATGGGATCCCACAGACTAAGCAAAATCTATAGCAGCTAAATATACTGAATGCTTTTTGCTATCCCCCACTTACTAAGGGACTGCAATGCATATTCAAGGGTGGAGAATTCATTTGGAAAGCATTGCTTATTTTAGAACATTCCCTACCCCTTGCTCAATTTTGTAAAGTCCTAAAACCCCCTTTAAAAAAGGCAACTATACCATTTACCCACTATACACAGGCAGACCAGCAATAATACTACACACATACACTAGTACAATGCTGGAGATCTACGCTGAGCACTGTGCCAGCATTGTACTAGTGTATGTGTGTAGTATTATTGCTGATGGCACAGTGCTCAGCGTAGATCTTCAGCATTCTACTAGTGTATGTGTGTAGTATTATTGCTGATGGCACAGTGCTCAGCGTAGATCTTCAGCATTGTACTAGTGTATGTGTGTAGTATTATTGCTGATGGCACAGTGCTCAGCGTAGATCTCCAGCATTGTACTAGTGTATGTGTGTAGTATTATTGCTGATGGCACAGTGCTCAGCGTAGATCTTCAGCATTCTACTAGTGTATGTGTGTAGTATTATTGCTGATGGCACAGTGCTCAGCGTAGATCTTCAGCATTGTACTAGTGTATGTGTGTAGTATTATTGCTGATGGCACAGTGCTCAGCGTAGATCTTCAGCATTGTACTAGTGTATGTGTGTAGTATTATTGCTGATGGCACAGTGCTCAGTGTAGATCTTCAGCATTGTACTGTGTAGTATTATTGCTGATGGCACAGTGCTGAGCGTAGATCTCCAGCATTGTACTAGTGTATGTGTGTAGTATTATTGCTGATGGCACAGTGCTCAGCGTAGATCTCCAGCATTGTACTAGTGTATGTGTGTAGTATTATTGCCGATGGCACAGTGCTCAGCGTAGATCTTCAGCATTGTACTAGTGTATGTGTGTAGTATTATTGCTGATGGCACAGTGCTCCGTGTAGATCTCCAGCATTGTACTAGTGTATGTGTGTAGTATTATTGCTGATGGCACAGTGCTCAGTGTAGATCTTCAGCATTGTACTAGTGTATGTGTGTAGTATTATTGCCGATGGCACAGTGCTCAGCGTAGATCTTCAGCATTGTACTGTGTAGTATTATTGCTGATGGCACAGTGCTCAGCGTAGATCTTCAGCATTGTACTAGTGTATGTGTGTAGTATTATTGCCGATGGCACAGTGCTCAGTGTAGATCTCCAGCATTGTACTAGTGTATGTGTGTAGTATTATTGCTGATGGCACAGTGCTCAGCGTAGATCTTCAGCATTGTACTAGTGTATGTGTGTAGTATTATTGCCGATGGCACAGTGCTCAGTGTAGATCTCCAGCATTGTACTAGTGTATGTGTGTAGTATTATTGCCGATGGCACAGTGCTCAGTGTAGATCTCCAGCATTGTACTAGTGTATGTGTGTAGTATTATTGCCGATGGCACAGTGCTCAGTGTAGATCTCCAGCATTGTACTAGTGTATGTGTGTAGTATTATTGCCGATGGCACAGTGCTCAGCGTAGATCTCCAGCATTGTACTAGTGTATGTGTGTAGTATTATTGCCGATGGCACAGTGCTCAGCGTAGATCTCCAGCATTGTACTAGTGTATGTGTGTAGTATTATTGCTGATGGCCCAGTGCTCAGCGTAGATCTCCAGCATTGTACTAGTGTATGTGTGTAGTATTATTGCTGATGGCACAGTGCTCAGCGTAGATCTTCAGCATTGTACTAGTGTATGTGTGTAGTATTATTGCTGATGGCACAGTGCTCAGCGTAGATCTTCAGCATTGTACTAGTGTATGTGTGTAGTATTATTGCCGATGGCACAGTGCTCAGCGTAGATCTTCAGCATTGTACTGTGTAGTATTATTGCCGATGGCACAGTGCTTAGTGTAGATCTTCAGCATTGTACTAGTGTATGTGTGTAGTATTATTGCTGATGGCACAGTGCTCAGCGTAGATCTTCAGCATTGTACTAGTGTATGTGTGTAGTATTATTGCCGATGGCACAGTGCTCAGTGTAGATCTCCAGCATTGTACTAGTGTATGTGTGTAGTATTATTGCTGATGGCACAGTGCTCAGCGTAGATCTCCAGCATTGTACTAGTGTATGTGTGTAGTATTATTGCTGATGGCACAGTGCTCAGCGTAGATCTTCAGCATTGTACTAGTGTATGTGTGTAGTATTATTGCCGATGGCACAGTGCTCAGCGTAGATCTCCAGCATTGTACTAGTGTATGT
Organism: Phyllobates terribilis; assembly: GCF_046119375.1. Lineage (NCBI taxonomy): Eukaryota > Metazoa > Chordata > Amphibia > Anura > Dendrobatidae > Phyllobates > Phyllobates terribilis. Next base: position 492,165,516 of record NW_027362771.1, on the reverse strand, counting down.
GTGTAGTATTATTGCCGATGGCACAGTGCTCAGCGTAGATCTCCAGCATTGTACTAGTGTATGTGTGTAGTATTATTGCTGATGGCACAGTGCTCAGCGTAGATCTTCAGCATTGTACTAGTGTATGTGTGTAGTATTATTGCCGATGGCACAGTGCTCAGCGTAGATCTTCAGCATTGTACTGTGTAGTATTATTGCCGATGGCACAGTGCTCAGTGTAGATCTTCAGCATTGTACTAGTGTATGTGTGTAGTATTATTGCCGATGGCACAGTGCTCAGCGTAGATCTTCAGCATTGTACTGTGTAGTATTATTGCTGATGGCACAGTGCTCAGCGTAGATCTCCAGCATTGTACTAGTGTATGTGTGTAGTATTATTGCTGATGGCACAGTGCTCAGCGTAGATCTTCAGCATTGTACTAGTGTATGTGTGCAGTATTATTGCTGATGGCACAGTGCTCAGCGTAGATCTCCAGCAAGGAGTGGGGGTGAGGAGGGAGAGATAGCTGCCGGCCAATCCATCATTTGGGGGACAGCTATCTATTTGTTGGATATGGGATCCCACAGACTAAGCAAAATCTATAGCAGCTATACTGAATGCTTTTTGCTATCCCCCACTTACTAAGGGACTGAAATGCATATTCAAGGGTGGAGAATTCATTTGGAAAGCATTGCTTATTTTAGAACATTCCCTACCCCTTGCTCAATTTTGAAAAGTCCTAAAACTCCCTTTAAAAAAGGCAACTATACCATTTACCCACTATACACAGGCAGACCAGGCCATTTATCATTTTTACTATTGCAGTTTCTTAAAGTTATTTTGCAGTGTTACAGTTTAAATTTAGACATTGACAGCTGCAGTCCATAAGATTGGATGCACCATCTATTTATGCCTATGGGTGGAAAGGAAAGAAAATCTCCAGGTACATTCACATGTGCCAGTTGGAAGTCAATGTCAGAGGTGGATTATAAAAGGAGGGAAAGAATCAAAGCTCTTTGATCCACTTTTGGCTTTATAAGCAGCAAAAAAACAACAAAAACAAAAAAAGCCCCATGACAATATCCTCAGGGAATGTGCACACTGTCTTTTAGACGCAGACACACCCGCCGGATTTTCCTGAATCAGCTTCACTTGGGAAAAAGTCAGTGGTCTTACTCCAGAAGTGGCTGTGTCAGCGGTTTTGCGTTCTTGAAGAGTCTTTTACTCTACACTTTACAGTATAGAGAGGACAGCTTCCTAGCAGAAGCCGCCTGAAGAAGTATGGACAAGTCATTTAGTGGCTTCAGGATTTCTGAGCTTTGAAGGGGATAAAAGAAGAGACATAATAGGAAACATGTACACAGTAAGGTAGATTTTACACCGCTGTGCATTATGTTCATCTTATAGGACGCCTCGGCAACACTTTTTCAAGTGGATTCCAGGCAGAATCCGCCCAAAAAAAAAAAGAAAAAAAAGAAGTTCTATGTGCACATAACCTGTGTATTGATTCATTGCTGTGATAAATTTATTCATGTGTCTGCAGCAAGATCCTTCGTGCAAACTTTGCCTGAAAATGCCATTGCCAGAGTTTCCTTCCCCTTAAAGCAAAACATGACCTTCTAACACACCTACTCACTAGTTCCCCTCCTCCACCCAGTCCCGATTGAGGTTTAACATGGTACACAGACATTTGTAATTTAATTACCAAGAAAAAAAAATGGTGATCTCAGTTTACTGTAATTAATAAGCTGAACATGCATATGGATGGAGGATTCCTAAAATGCAATTAAGCAGAATCCAGATTAAAGTACGGGGTTTATCAGCCACAGAGATCCAGAAAAAAACCACCTTGCAAATTCTAGTATTGATCAACTTTGTATGTAATTTGCTTCTTTTAAGATGGATCGCTTTAGACCTGGCTAGGTGCCCCATGACCACTAATAAAAGGGAGCACAGGCCCCAGTTTCTCTTCACCAGTGTGAGGATGAACAGTATGGTGTGGCGGTCCAGCCACATGCGGATTAAGAAGCAGTAAAATAAGTACTGGTAAAATCGTCTATTTTGGAGCAGTTTCTCACCTTCCCCTTCCTAGTGAATTCAGTTTTTAAACACTAGAATTTCCAGAGCTTAAAGTTTCTATCAATCCATCATTAAATTCTGATTTGATTGGTCATTAAAAAATAAATAAATAAAAAATTCTGAAAGTACAGATTTTACTACATTGTGCACATGTAAACCGTGTATTATGGAGAATTAAAGAAATTAACCAAAAAGGAAGAAAAGCAACGTTTTCTCACCTTTGTCGAGAAGACACTGTTCCACCGCTCTGCACTGTAGGGATTGGATGTGTTTCAGAGGGTGAAACCCATGCCCGCAGCAGCTTCCTCTTGCCTGATGCTTCCACTTTATCAGAAACGTCAATGGTTGGGATTGTCGGTGGCTCTATACTAGGAGCACTAGATTTATCACTTGAAATGGAAATAGAAGGGGAAGAACTAGGAAAGTTTTGTGAGGACACCGTATCAGGGGAAATGTGGTGGGTTGAAACACTCATCTCGGCTCTTACTTTAGAAGAATCATTTTCATTAGGGGTAAATATGTCAGGCATGTTCTTGTCTGAAGTCTTTTCTGATACATCCCCCTTGACTGGATCATCTTCTGTATACATTGTGTTACCATTTGTCTTAACAGAGGAATGTAGACCACTTTGTATGTTGAATTTGTCATCTTTAACATCTAGCTGCTCATCATCTGATGTGCCTTCTGGATTTTCTGGAATGACTGGAAGCTCATCCGATCTGTAACTGTAGTCTTCAGTCAGAGTAGTGGTCATTTTCATGTTGGTTAAAGTCGGCCCAGAGTTAAAGGAACCATCAATAGGTGAAGCACTTGCATAAGAAGCTTTTTCCATGACATGGTCAGATGAAGAACGCTCCTTAGGTTGAGGGGGTTGAGGGGTGGTTGTACTGTCTGTCACAGGATCCTGAGTTTTGTTCAGTTTGGCACTTCTGGGTGCTGGCTTTGGTGGCACTGGTTTCTGGTCTTCGAATTCTTTCTTGGGGTCAGACTGTACTCTTGGGGGCGGCTTTGGCACTTCTTTTACACAGCCATTGGATTTTTCTGTGGTTTCAGTAGATTCGACTTTAATGTCTTTACCACCAAGGTGTGGAGCAAACTCCTCATCTTCTTGATTTCTTCCATAATCATTAAATACAGACATAGAATCTTTCTCCGTTGGAGCTGGAGGTTCTTCATAAAAAGAGGATGTCTCGGAGAGCGCAGGCAATATCCCCCTCACTAAATTTGCATCTACTACGTCCTCATTATCTGTGTGTGATGACTTGCCTTTAAGTTGGTCAAGAAGACTCTTTACATAAGTCTTTTTTGGTTTATTTTTTTCAGCAAAAGGGGTAATGACATTTACTTCTTTAGATTCGTTTTTTTCTGACTGTTTGGTTGAACTTGCACCTGATCTCCAGAATAGAGGCATTGATGGCTTTTCAGTGGATTCTTTATTTCCTTCACTCAATGTTGGGCTTCTTGGAGGTGAAGAAGCCTTACCAAGTGAATGAGAGTGATAATTGGTCTGAGGTAGGTCACTTGGAAAATGTAAATCAGCCTCAGGAGTGCCCTGCCCACCATAGAAAGAAGCAGCAAGAAAAGAAGTGCCAGAGAGAGATGAAGAGAGCCCGGCTTTGGTTTCAGCCTCTGAAGACACGTCCTTTCTGTAAAGAGGACAGAATAAAAATAAATCTGCAGGTCAGTTGACTCGCAGATAATACATTTCTAGATTAACTTTAGAACCTCAAAAAACAACATATCTAAATAATCAATGCAACCAACAACCCACCCACCACCTACAAAGGACTCCATCAGTCATGGTTAAGGCTTTGTTCATGTTGTGTTTAATCCTTCCAACCCAAGTACTTGTCCAAGCATTTCCTGACATATAAACCTGTATACCATCCCAGCAAAGAAAGATCTAGAATCCAAGGAGGTAGCAAAATATACCATTTGACATGTAACCAGCCATTACTGGCATGCCCAATTTGTGGGTTCCTACTAACCAGCCCCAGCTAATTTTTTTAAGCCATTCTCAATGAGAGCAAATAAGCAATATGATTGCTCAACAACCTTGCTAATTTTGCAAATTTTTACCAAGGGGCGGCACTCAGGGTAAATATGCAGAGCAGCCTAGAGAAACTCCCACCAGGGAATCCTGTGATCCACACCCTCTTGATGAAGAGTATTACCAAATTCTGTAAAATAATAAAATAAAAAAGGCTTGATTGAATGGGCCATAAAAGGAGCGCCAAACTATAGGGTGGGACAAGCGAATCGGTAATATGGCTGTTTTATCTCCAAAGAGCGAACAAGTGATATGCTCATTCAGTGGCTGATGGGTTACATGTTTGGACAGGCCGACAATGGGGGAAGGAGCTCTTGTAAATAGGCCTTTATATTTGTGGACTGCTTCCCACTCTAATTAGGGTCCTTATCAGATAAAGGACTGTCAAAAGCTTACTTTGTATTAAGAACCAAACCAGGGACCATTGTCCTGTGTTCAGTAGAAATAAGACGACAGGTATAGTTTTGTAGCTATGCTCAGATGAGAACGTTCGTGTAAGACACAACAGGTTTGAGGACATTTTATACAAGTGGCCAGAAATGGTTTGTCATTCTTGATGCCCTTTCATATTTACATATTTCTAAAATCTTAATTTATTGAGAAATAAATGTTAATGAGTGAAATAAGTCTCTATCATAATTTCTAATCACCCATCCACAATTCTAATACACCATTACCTTATAAAGTGTGCGCCATAGCAGAAGTAGCATTAACATATTAAATTTCATCTTGCCCATGTCTTTATGCCTTATCAAAGCACAGGAAGGTCACAGAGGGGGTGGGGATGGCCCACTTAGGACATCCCCCCCTAGGAGCCAGAAGTAAGCGTGGCTCTGGTGGATCAGTCCAGTCCATGGTTGGCTACACTTGTGTGACTATATACAATGCTATAGACAACAGGCTGAATGCTCACATGGCTTCTCCTGTGTAGACAGCTCTATTTTTAAAGCTGGAATTTCTTTCAAATGGGTTGGTCAGGTCTTCTAGGTGGCCCTATGGAAATATTTAAATGTATTCAGAATATCCACCTAAAGCTATTCTGGTAGGATCATAGAAAAGGTCAGCATTAAATCAGCTTTACTTATAGAAATCCATCTAACAATGTACAATGTTGGACCATTATAGCTCTGAACTGAGCAGACATTGCTTTATGTTATCAAAGAACATTGGGTTGTGGATGTGATGTCTGGTGTGGGAAACCTCCGGCCCGCAGGGCATTTTTGGCCCACGATGACCTTTTCTCTGGCCCCAGGGCAGATTCCCAGGGACAGCAGTGCTTGGGCTAGCAGCTGTGTTTTGATGGCCACCGGCCTTTCAATTTCTTCTTGGTCTGTGAGCATGCGCACAGTATTCACTACTGAACTCTTTAAGCACGTGCAATGCAAGATTATGTCCCGACACCAGTGGCCAAGACATACAAATTGTGCACTAATTCCAGCCACAAAGTATGGCCCCGAAGGATGATATAAATATCTAAATGGCCTTTGCCAGAAAATAGTTCCCCACCCCTGGTCTAGGGATTTGGTTAGCACGCATGGGAGATGTCATTTGAGGTTATTCCTATATTCAGATATTAATTTTCTACCTATTTTTAATAGCATTAAGAACAAACCATTCATAGCAGTCACTTCTCAGAGGGTACCAGAAGAAATGGGGGGCTGGAAGCAGTGTTCCCAGTGGTAGGAAGCCCAGCAATCCGTTCGTTCCGTTAGTTCAATTGTGGAAAAATCACAATCCACATGCGTCACTTATTTTGTCATTTGTTAGTCATTTTGATTTGCTAAAAAGACTTGATAAAATCATGCGGACAGTGGTGAGTTTCGTAAAAACCAAACACCCCAGTGTTTAGCTTCATCTGCCGTTTCTACAGGCCTAACAATGGGTTAACAGAAACCAGTAGAACAAGCAGCAGTCCCGCTTCCTTATTACTGCATACAGCACAGGCTGGGCAGGTTATTTGGCTTTCCTCCCAGTGACTTCATACTGGTGTCAATGATTAACATCAGTCACTGGAAACAGAGGAAAACTCTGGTACTGGGCTACTGTACAGAGCAGAAACCAGCAGCCGCCTCAGTACAATACATGTTCATTGTATTCAGTGAAAGACAGCCGATGGCTCTGGTGTCCACAGAACCTTTAGGCACATTAAAAAGACAAGGAATCACTTCTATTTGGCTCATGTGGATGTGGAAACAGAATCGGCACCTTTAGTATAAAAAAAAAAAAAAAAAAAAAAAAAAAAAGAAGTGTTTAAACTAACATCATCTAGAAGCTTCTATAAAACGACACTAGTTTTCTGAACAAAATGGCTTGATAATCTAGAAAGTAGATCTAGGGGGTGGGGTGGGGTTTATATTTAGTATTTTTATTTCATCTTCCTTTAGGATTTCTAACCATCAGGTTCTGTTATTGCCATATTACAAAGAATTTAAGGGGTTTCCCCCAAATTAAGAGGGGTGGTCTGAAAAACTGATAGAAGCCTAAATCTCCATCTAATATGGCAGCATGGTGGCTCAGTGGTTAGCACTGCAGCACTGGGGTCCTGGGTTCACATCCCACCAGGGACAACATCTGCAAGGAGTTTGTATGTTCTCCCCGTGTTTTTGTGGGTTTCCTCCAGGTTCTCCAGTTTCCTCCCACATTCCAAAGACACACTGATAGGGAATCTAGATTGTGAGTCCCGATGGGGACAATGATAATGTCTGTAAAGCTCTGTGGAATTAATATGTAAGAATCTTATCTGTTTTCTAATACACTTAGAACTTTCCTATTGTTCCCTGATTATTATTTTTTTTACAACTTCCTGTTTCATGACGCTTTGTTTGAGGACACTGCAGTGCATGCTGGGATGCTCAAACAAGGAGTCATCAGGGGGCAGAGCCATCCCTTGGAGAGGTAGGCGCTAAGAATGGGCAAAAACCTGATGAGGCAGAGTTTCGTTAAATACTTGACTGCGAACAAACCACGTAATGCCTCATTTGCACATTGCAAAAATAGTGGAATTCTCCAGATTCAGGCAATGGATATAAGAGGTACTAATGCATTTATCCATGTCTTACTGATCACCAAGCACAAGCAGCCTGGGTGGGGGGACTCATGCTGACTGATTCCTTTTAAGATAAACCAACTATGCACAAATACCCATATTGGGTGAAAACTGAACCCAGCTATACTAGGTACAAAGCCTTACATTGTACCCCATATATATTCACCAGCTTTATAAGTGTCACCATTACAAAGTTCAGATTAACAAATCCTAAAGAAAAGGACACCACAGAATCAATCGCACAAAAAGGAAGTCAAGAAATATGAATGAATAGAAACTAACCTGGGCTTGACAGCTGAGGTTTTAGTACTCCTCTCGGGAGAAAAGGGCTCTGGTTTCTTTTCCTCTTCAAAATCTTCCTCAAATGGATTGTGCGCGTTCTTTTTAGTCTGCATATCTGCAGGCTGTCGAGTGCCGCTTGTTTTCGGCTCTTCTTTCTTTATGGGCACATCATTGAAGTGATCAACATCAGTGGTTTTGGGGGTTTCTTTCCTCCCAGTGACTAATGACAGCAGAGAGGACTTCAAACTCTCCGGCTTTTTGCTTTCCTTGGTCTCTTTTGGCAGATCAGAAGACACAGGAGGTCCTTTGTATTTGGATTCTTCAACCTGTAAATTCTCAGATTTCAGAGAAGAGTTGGAGCTGGAAGAGCTCATGCCTTTGTCAGGAATGGTACTAGAAGCACTAGGAGTTTCCTTGGGTGGCTTAAAAGCCACATTTTCTGCTGATCCATACATAGGATTTCTGCGCATGATCTGTGGGGAGTTGGTCAGAGAATTGTCCTTGGGACTGTCACTTTTTGGTTCAGGCTCTTCATTGTACACATGATTTCCATTAATACACAAATTGGAACGGGTGATTGGATCATTCTTAGGCCTCATTCCGGGGAAGAAAGAAAGCCCCTCCTTTTTGTTTCCTGAAGTGACCTGGTTCCACTGCTTGGTGTCTGCACTTGCTGTTCTTTTATGCGTCATAATTGTAGGAAAGTTTGGAAACCGCCCTGTAAATCAGAACAAAAAGTAAAATAATTGTGAATAAAATCATATCATATATTGGCTAGACCATCAAGGGATGCACCATAATTATTAACCAGCATAAACCACTGAAATCTGGAGAACGTTATGTATAGTTTCTACAAATTAGACAGTTTAATAAGTCTGCCACATTTTAATGTTCAAATCGAACAAAACTTTTCAGCTTCTATACAGAAGTAATTCACACAAAAAGTTAATTTAATTTTGACACAAGTTGTAATGTAGAAAGTTGCATTAACAATTCTTCAGGCTTCAGAGCTGTGAGCGCCTAGCATTCCCTGTTTGATCAATGTCTGAAAGTGGTATTCTCAAGTTTGAAAGTCATTCCTTAGCCATTGGAAAGGGGGAACTTCTTGAATGCTGGGAGCGACTATTGGGCCCCCTACTGATCCCAAGAACCAGGGCTCTAGAGGCCCTTGTTAATAAAGTGAAGGTCAATCATATGCACAGCCGCTCCGAGTGCTGTGCCCGGCTGGTCTTCGGCACTGCCAATGCCAGTGCGCATGATCAAACTTTGAAAATCCCTTTGTGGATGTTACCAAGTCCTGCTTCTCACGATTAGTGGGGGGTCCCAGCAGTCAGACACCCAGTGATCAAGAAATTATCCCCTAGGTATATTTTTCAAACTTGAAAATACCCCTTAAACTTTGTATGAAAAGTGGGTCTTCATATAAGTGATAAAATGTTTGGTCAGAGGAGGACCAGCACAATTCACTAAAGAGACAGCCATTTGCTGGACAATACTCACTCTCAGACACTGGAGATCCTGAAGCTTGGTTGAAATCAGAGGAAAAATCACCAGGTTTAAGAACGGTTCTTTGAGACGGAGATGGAGGAAGTGTGGGCAAGACAGACATTGATTGAGACATTGAATTTTTCTTCATCCCTGGCTTGGAAAATAAGTTTTTCAGCTTTGATTTCTTCTTCTCTTCATGAGGCATTTCATCATCGCTGTCATCACCATATTGATTGTTGCTTGGAACAATGGCTGAAGCCGTATCTGGCAGCCCATCTGAACGCTTTCCTTTAATTTTCTCCTTGAGTTTCCCAAAGGGCGAGCGAGATTTTTCTTTCATGGACAGGTCAAACATGCTAGCCGTCATGTTGTTCCTTTTGAACTCTACTTCCACTTCAATCTGACCACGCTCTTTTTCCTTCTTTCCAGGCTTTGATTTCAGGGGATACCATCTAGATAAGAAAAAAAAAAAGTCCAAGTTAAATAACTAATTTGTCACAGGAAAGACTGCTAACTCATCAATATAGGACTCAGTGACCATATACATTAGGCTATGTTCACACATCATGGTTTTTTCAGCTTTTTTTGATGCAGTTTATGCAAATGTTCAGCTGCGTTTTGCAGTACCAGGAAAGTCTATGAGAAACCACAATTTTGTTCACACGTCTTTTTTTTTTGGAAAATGGAGCATGTCCCTTTCAGAGTTTCTCACCTATAAGTAGTAATGGGTGGTGGAAAAAAAACAAACGCATCAAACGTGCATAAAAATTTGTATTAGCGTTTTTGATGCCAAAATAGAATGGGGATCTTTTTTTTCACAGAACTTTATGTACATTCATAAAAAGAAAAGGACAGTGAAAAAAAACAAAAAAAAAAAACCACCAAAACTGCAAGAAAAATCCTGAACAAAATGCCTTTGAAGATCAGGTTTTTCTGCACAAAATGGACACCAAAAAAACCATGTGTGAACATAGCTTAAGACAGACATCAGCCAGAGCCACAGATTTAGGAGTGAGTGGCCAAACCCACCCTAAAAAGCAAGAAGGATTGGCCATGTTGGATTTCTACATTTATAACCTTTATAGTTTCCTGATATTTTATAATAAGCTTTGCGTGGCTGAATCAAGGACGTGTTGTACAAAGTTCAACGAGGCCATTCCAGTGATGAGAATCCCTATAATTACAGTGCTCCAGGTCACCTCTGCGAGCTGCAAACTGTAGTGTCAACACAAACCATAGGCCATCTCCATGTTTGCAGAAACAAAGATAAGCCGGTCACAAAGGGCTCAGTGAGAAGTCGTGAGGGATAGAAGACAGAACGCCATTTAGCCCGTACACTACCCGCTCCTTCCCAGCTCTTCTGTATGACTGCAATGGTCATCCCCTCTCTTCAGATTATCTAAAGGACATTATACAAGTACCTGGCGAAAGTGGTTTCTATATGAAATTTTCTATGAATTACACAACATGGCCGATATCCAGGGTGAGGATTCTAGAGTCTTTAAAGGGGTTTTCCAGGGATAAGATATTGAGAATCCATCCACATAATTGGTCATTAATATCAGATTTTGGGGGAGGGGGATCATACATGGCACCCCCATGGGTCAGCAGTTTTCAGCCCTGGGGGGAGCCGAATATGAAGTGAATCAGTGCAGAGCGGCAGTATCCTAGAGAGGCCGTTACACAGTGGTCGGAGCAGTGCTCTCCGGCTCAGTTCAGTTACATTATGAGTCACCAGAGCTGAGAACAGGGGATTGGCGAGACCCCCATTGATTGGAGGTTTTTGAGCCAGTGGCTAAGGAATAGATATCAATCCTGAAGAATGCTTTTAAAAGGGAATCTCACCAGGCTACAGCTACTTCATTTGAGAGCAGCATAATTAAGGGGCAGAGACCAGATTCCAGTGATGTGTCACTTGCTGGGCTGCTTGTGGCACTTGATAAAGTAGTGATTTTTATTTATTTATTTTTTACTATTTGCTGCACATCTACCAGTTCTCTAAATGCGGAGCTCTGTATAACCAAGCCCAGACCATTGATTGGCAGCTTTCTGCCTATGCAGTGTGCACAGAAAGCTGCCAATCAGTGTTGGGGGCTGAGTTATCAAAACTAATGAATATGGAGGATTACTAGTCCTCTAGTGGTAAAATTACTTAACAGGAGATTAACAAAACTAAAGCAAGCAGCCCAGATATCGCTGGAATCAGGGTCTGTTTCTACATAGGACAGTCCAGTAATTTGTCACCTAATCTTTAATGAGCTGCACTTACAGGTCAGCCTGCTTTAGGAGATAGTTCCTACATTCTAGGAGAGCTCATTTGCAGAAAGTATTGCCAGTAAAGCCCCCCGCATCCTCCATACACTATATATCACTGTTGGCCGCACAATGGTTTGGCCAACAGCGATTACTCCCGACTTCCCTGGCGGCAGCTCACCTGACAGAGGATCGGCAGTCTTATACCCGACATCCCAGATCATTCTCTACCATGACACACAAACACATTTAGACACAAGCACATACTTCACATTTATTGTAAGGCTTTCATGTATGCAGAGGCCATATAATTTTTTAAAATTCTTTCCAGTCCTTCATGTATGATTTGTTCCCTACCCATAACTATCAGATTTATACCGGTCACAGTCCCGACAATAGGCTTTTAGAATGTCTTTCCTGAACAGTAGTTTGAAAAGAAGGAATAGTTAGATTAATTAAGTACAATGTGCAGTCATGAAGAACCAGGGAGCGAGGAATGTCAATCTAAACACAGGCTGGAACCAAACCATAGTACGGGTGACCGGCTTCAAACTGCCTAATTGGACACGAAAATCTCCACTCCCCGCTGAAAGTTACATTGCTGTCATGTGTTAAACTAGACCGTGTTCTTGAAGGTGTTTTCAAGTTTGGAATTTATTCACCATCTATGAAATTGGTGATAACTTGCCAATCGTTGAGGGTCCAAACCACTGGGTCCAGCACCGATCCAGAGAATCAAGGCTCCAAAAAACTCCATGTGAATGGAGCGGGGGGGGGGGGGGAACACAGGTTGTCGATCCAAGTGCCCCCCCCTCAAGATAGCTGAGTGCTGCACTCGAATGGTCTTGAGCGCTTCCATAAAAATGATTGAAGTGGCAGCGAGTACGAGTATGACAGACCACCTCTCCATTCCCATGCCCCGACTTTCAGAATTGGTGGAGGTCCCAGATGTCGGACCCGCAGCGATTGAGAAGTTATCACCCATCCCATAACCTCCAGACCTCACAATGTATCAATTTCTGATTTCATAGGTCTCCATGTCACCTTTTTCAGTTCTCAGACCTCCAGATTCAGATCACATTTCTCGGGTGGAGAACATTCTGTAATATGAGCCGCAATATGCACAAGACCGTGGAGTGACGGACATGGGATTTTCCAGTAGAAACAGATGTGTGGTGAGAGCACCCGCCGGGCCCGGCAGAGGAGATATCAGGACAGCTAATAAAATTCTTCCAGAAACAGCTGATCCTGACATAAGGAGTGGCAGGCTCGGCATCCGATAAGGGGCTACGTTATGTAATCGCTCTTCTCTGCAGAGTGGGCACAAGGAATTTGCCATCTGTTGCCAAACCCCTGACAGGAGAGCGGTACAGCAGGCACTTGATGTGCCCAAAAGGATAACTGGCACAAATTATTCATGAGAGGTGCACCATCTTGAGTCAATTAGTAGGTGGAAAGATTGGGAAAATATTTTAAATGCCATCAATCTAACTTCTGGGCAAGTGAAATTGTAAGCCCCAAAGGCCGACATGAGGCAACGTGAAACATTGGAATGAATTGCATTATAAGCCAACGCCTAATAGCAAGATGATCACTGCTTGTACAAGGACAAATCTGATCCTATTTTTATAACCTGGGTCTGAGCAGGCCACATACACAAGTACTGACTGTATACACGTGCCGCTGCACATATACCTCACAGGATCGCACATAAATAGAGTGGTGTGATGAGTAATCGCCCACATCGCAAGACTAGAATGTCACACCCTAAACAATGCAACAACCACAAGTAAAAATAAACTCCTCTCCATCATCTCAACCCACAGCTACGTGCCAAGAAATGCTGCAAACAGCGTCAACTATGGCATGCAATGCACCAAAGTGGCGTAAAAGAGGTTTACAGGGCAGAATTTCTCTTTAGGAGAGCAAAGATTTGCAAGATAGCAAAGGGTTTTCCAAAGATAGTTTAAGAGTTGTGATCCTGCTGAGCTCCCATCTCTACACTCACCCAGCCAGTCGTAGTCCCTACTCCCTGGTGCGGTCTTGACCAGTTGCTTAGCTAATCACTGGCAACCTGCTCACAGAGGACCGGGCACCAGATCTCATGCTGAACTGGACACACAATGTAATAGTAGCTGCAGAGCGGAATTAAGACTTCCATATATCTGTTTCTAGGTGGCAATACAATGATTTCTAATACTTCTGCAATAAGGGGCAAAAAGTTTGGTGAAAGGTCCTATTTACCCTTTGACTGGTTAAAAAGGACTAGAAATGCTAGAATAGCCAGCCCGCCCTTTTAAAATATTACTTTTCCCTTGAAGAACCAGCGCCACTTTTGACTATGTGTTGAACTCAGGTATTTCAGCTCAGCCCCAGTCACTTTTTTCCAACCTGGACAACCCTCTTAGGTAATGCTACCCGTACACCTACAGAAACAGCATGCAGGCCTAAGAGCAGTAGATTTTTTTTTTTTTTTAATCTCCTTTGACAGTTAAAATAACCATTAACAAAACAGGAGATTAACAACTATAAAAATCAGGAGAACAGGGAGATAAAAGGATCAACAATATTTATAAAACATGACCAAAAAGTCAAGTGCATGTGAAAAGAAGGGGGATAGGGAATAAAAGAATAAAAATACACAACATCGGTGACCAATATAAGCAAAAAATGTTCACCAAGCCCTCCCCTAACTACAGCTTAGTCTATTCATTTGTGTAGACAAGAATCACTGCCTCCACCATGTGCACTTTATTAAAAAGGAGCTTAAATCGAATGGCGTTCCTCATCTGGTGGATAACAGGATGGAGAATAATCCGGATTATAAAAAGCACTGAGGAGGCCAATATACAGTGAAGGACAATAATCTGGTTAGAGCCAGGAATGAAGAATGGCCACACCATTATACACACACACACACACACACACACACACAAGTAGTGATAATATGGATATAATTGAGGATGCAGTTACCACGGGAGCCATGAATATTCATGCAGCACCTGGCCCTTATTATACAGTACAGTACATGTGCACCTGGCAGATTTTGCATTAATGCCAGCCCTATTTGTCATCTTAGGATAGTTTAGATCAGTCACATGCCGCGGCCACTAGTCCTGGGCCAGTGATAGACCTCTTGGTAATTGCATAAGTCTTATACTTTGCTGCTAGCATAGTCTATATTCATAGCGGTGCCCCTGCAGATCAGGAATAATGCTGAGCACTGCGTACAGTAGAGGAACAGACCACTAGAAAACTGCTGCGGCCTGAAATCCGCTGACTGGCTGCAGAGCTGTGTATAGAGAAGAGTCCAGAGACACAGACAGGCGGTACAGCACGTGCTGGAGCAATAACAGTGCTGGGAAATTAGGTGAAGGCCAAGTCTGCACAGCGAAGCATGACAAAGATTGTATTGAGATATTGCATCTAACGGTCAATGTGGATGCGCTGCAGCATGTGCAGTTTACAATCCAGTTTCATATACATCCATCTAACACGACCCTCAAACTGTGGGACGTTAGTGACTTGTTTCATGGCATTAAAGTCTTGAGGTCAAAAATCTCCATCACAGGACAATTCTATAACCACTAGCCACAGCGGAAGATAGTTACAGCTTCTCACCCCTCTGATTGCGGCTGCTGCTTCCATCTAATAAAGATCTGATTCTCAGACCCATCTGAGGCTAAAGGCCCCATCACACATAACGAGATCGCTAGCGAGATCGCTGAGTCACGGTTTGGTGACGCAATAGCGATCTCGCTAGCGATCTCGTTATGTCTGACAGGTAGCAACGATCAGGCCCCTGCTGTGAGATCGCTGATGGTTACAAAGCTTCCTGGACCATTCCTGGGTCGTTGCGGTCCCGCTGGGCAGTGTGCATCGCTGTATTTGACACCTTGTCAACGACCTCGCTAGCGATTCAGAACTGAGACACGTAGAGGTGCATAAATTGGACTTTTCTGCGTTCATCGTCCCCGATTGGTGGTCGCTACTGCGTCCTTGTTTTTTCAGATCCCACCAGCGTTCTCCGGCTGTGACTCCACTTTGAACAAATCAGACATCTTTAGCGAGGTAGGTATTGTTTGGGGTCTCAAATGAGTTTCCATTTTTAATTCATTTATAGGACATCTACCAATTATCTGCTATCATTGCTCTTCAGGGAGGGAGGGCTTGGCTTCAATAGCGATCTTGTTAGCGATCTCGTTATGTGTGACGGGGCACCAGGACCGTTAAAATACTGGCAGCAGTTGTCGCGGCAGGTCTTCGCATCATGGGTGTTTCTGCCATGTCCCACTGGTTGAAGGCCTGCAATTGCAGGATCGTTTGCACGCTATTCACCGAGCTCCACTTCCCCATTGGCTCGGTCCACAGAGTCCACAAAGCCAGGCGGACAGTACGTAATTGCATCACGTCGACGAAGAAAGTTTTGAAGCGTGCAACAGGCCAAAAGAACAGAGTCTATTGATTTAAGCTTCATGTTAATTGGCGTATGAAAAACTCTGAAGCGGTTGGCCACGACAGCGTGTCAGAAAACATGCTGTGTGGGTGTGTGTGCACGAGACCCCTAAAATATCTGCCCATGCAAAAGCATATTATATATATATATATATATATATACAGATAGAAGCCAAGCCCTCCCTCCCTGAAGAGCAATGATAGCAGATAATTGGTAGATGTCCTATAAATGAATTAAAAATGGAAACTCATTTGAGACCCCAAACAATACCTACTTCGCTAAAGATGTCTGATTTGTTCTAAGTGGAGTCACAGCCGGAGAACGCTGGTGGGATCTGAAAAACCAAGGACGCAGTAGCGACCACCAATCGGGGACGATGAACGCAGAAAAGTCCAATTTATGCACCTCTACGTGTCTCAGTTCTGAATCGCTAGCGAGGTCGTTGACAAGGTGTCAAATACAGCGATGCACACTGCCCAGCGGGAGCGCAACGACCCAGGAATGGTCCAGGAAGCTTTGTAACGATCAGCGATCTCACAGCAGGGGCCTGATCGTTGCTACCTGTCAGACATAACGAGATCGCTAACGAGATCGCTATTGCATCACCAAAACGTGACTCATCAGCGATCTCGCTAGCGATCTCGTTATGTGTGACGGGGCCTTTAGGGTAAATTTCACAGCTTTAGATTAGGTCCAGAAGGCCAACATTTTCCCCCCTTATCTGTGTGAATGTTGGTCTATACTACAGTTGCCATTTAATTTATAAAGAGGATCAGGATGAAGAAAGGAGTGCATCAGCAATAAATATTGCCCCTGTGCCTGCCATCTACAGGGTCTCTGCTTTTAGCAGTTCACCAGAAGACATGCCCGTTCCGGTTGTGCAGATAATTTTCTCTATCCACAGCAGAGGAGGCTGCATGATGTAGATGCCAGGACTGTTTCTACAATATATGGAGTGAAGGAATGTCGGGGGAGGTGCACATAACCAAACATCTCAGTCCAATGAGTCAAAGACATGATAAGCCGCTCAGGGTTACTGGAAAAAAGCTTCCACCCTCTATTCCCACTCAAAAAAAAAAAACTGTATTGAAAGGTGAAGTAATTAAATAAAAGTTAAGGGCTCACATAAGGAGGTAGAAAGTGTGCAGGAAGCTACAGAAGCACCTCTCCAGGACAGGGTTCAGTTATTCCAGAGATCTAGGAAAACATGGACATTACAGGTGAACTCTGGCCACGGTTCTTTGTCAGTTCATAGTAGCCATTTCTACTCCTCCACTGACATGAAGGCGATATCACCAGAAAAGACTAGGTCTATGATTGCAAGTCTCATTGATGGTCCTGCTGGATCAGAAGTCAGTGAATAGGTATAAACTGGTATGTCCCATGACCGGGCAGGACAGCAAGAGAAAGGCAGTCCAGTTGCAGACACTTAACTTTTTTTTCACGGGGCCGTTTCTTTACAGAATAGGACTAGCTCAGTGTTTATTTTGCCTCATGTCTGGAGCAATTTCCTTTCTGAACTTTCTAAGAAAAAGTAAGTTAATGGAACGATGCAAAATTTTTCAAAGAATAAAGTCTCAGCAAAAGCAGCTGAGAGGACACAGAAGCCATAACACGAAGACGTATGATGTCAAGGCTGCGAGGAATGTGGTCTAACCGGCTACCTGCGTAATGAGACGGGACCGGCCATTGTGTAACTAGTATCAGCACATCGCCCGAGGCGGCACCCCTCTGTTATACAGAGCCTTATTATAGATCACTATACACTGCGAGAACACAGCCGTTCAATGTGCAGCGTATTTATAACCCTGGCACACCTGTACCCAGAAAGGTGGATGAGACAGTTATGTAATAAAATGCGTTATACGCAGGCGTTTCTGCTATACTTAGGACATTTTATAATACAGTATAGTGGAAACGCATTGTACCAGTTGGGACAATGCGGAGTATGGAGGTATGGTCCCAACAGAACCTTCCACTGTACAGAACGTGTAGAGAGACCGGTCTCGCTGGAGCTTGTCTGCATTTCATGACTTGTGGATTTAGCCCCCCCAACTCTGAGTTGTAACGTGTTCAAAGAAATGCAATTCCCAGACCCAAAGTGAAAAATACAGTCCACACAGTAACCTATATCAATGGACAGTAGTAATATTTTACCAGTATCACGACAAGGTGTCATTGGCACCAAATTACCTTTTATGCCAGAGATCACACAGCAGGTTTGTTCTCCATCCAACAAGTACAGATACAACATGCAATATAGTACTACTTTTCCAAATCTAATGAACCATTTGTATGCTGCCTGGGTGACCCTCAGATTGCTGCCACAAGGGGGGGGGGGAGCCATACTTCCTATTAAATCACTGTTTAAAATTAACAATAAACTTGTGTGTTTAGTATCCAGTGATGATGACAAGACAAGGAGCTGCAGCAGGAGCCTCCCCCCCTCCACACTTGCTGCAGGACTTGTGAAGGCATGCCCCCTTTGAACATGTTACCTTTCAAATCAGTTTTCATCACAAAAATGAAAGCAGGAGATTAAAGGCCCCATTGTACATTATACTGCAGTCAGCTGAAGCCGTGAATATCAGCCTACACGCTCATGTGTATTAGGGCCTCAGATTAGGTCTGGAGAGACGGATCTGTGCTGTTGAATTTCAGCAGCCAATTATGATTTCTCTAGAGATAATCAGCTGCCGAAAGAGACTGGCGGCTCCCTGAGACTGCACAGGAGCAACCAGCAGAGCCTAGGTGTCCAGTGTATGCGAGAGTCAGGGAGACGTAGTAGTCAGCCATCGATTGTTCGATCAGCTATCTAGTGTCTATAACAGGGTTTAACCTCTTGGTTCAAGATTGTGTCAGAAACATGCAGAAAATGCCGACACTGAAAAAACAAAACAGGAGATGAGCTTGACCTCACTGCATCATTCATAGATTTAGTGTTCCTGGGAA
This sequence comes from Phyllobates terribilis, assembly GCF_046119375.1. Lineage (NCBI taxonomy): Eukaryota > Metazoa > Chordata > Amphibia > Anura > Dendrobatidae > Phyllobates > Phyllobates terribilis. The sequence goes on along the minus strand of NW_027362771.1, from coordinate 492,146,930 downwards.
TAAGGACTGATTATACTGTAGCCCTCTTAAACAGAACTAGACCTCCAGAAATGCTGTGTACCTGCAGATAAAAAGGTAGTTTGCAGGTAAATAGCATTTAAATCCTTGGTCAGGCTTAGTGGAGCAGCAGCTACAGGGAGAAAATTAAGTTATATTCCCCCTGGAGCCACTTTCTTCCAGTTATCAGAAAGATACAGGGAGCTGTAACAGTGACAGCGAGCATGGCTATAATCACTGCTCCGGCATAGTGACTGACAGCCTGCTCCGCAGCATGTGGGACGGGAGGTGGCCAGTATTGGGAAAACATGGTTGTCTTTCTTCATGCCTTATCTGGTCCTCCTCCTCAGCTCTACTGAAGAGAATGAGGCCGAGCCGCCGTACTGCACAGCTGAGGATGGGCTTTTTTTTTTAAAAATAAATCAGCTTTGTTTGTATTTAAAGATAGTACAACCCCTTTAACTTAATATGTTATGTATTTATCCTTTACACTGTACAAAATCTTCCCGTTTACTGCATGTTGTCATTCACCAGTGACTCACGCAGCCTTGCCGTTCTCCTTCGGCGGTAGTCACACTGGGTGTGGTAATGAGATAATTACACAAGGCACTAGTTCTTCCCAGTCACCATACAACTAGCCCAATTAGAAGATTTACAAGTCTTGTAAATGACTTTCTGTCTGGCTCAGAAGTTAATTTGGCAATAGATAACACACTTTATGCATTATTAGATGTAAGTGTCCATCCTACAGTTTCCACCAGAATTCTGGAGTAAAATGGAAATGTGGCAAAATATTTGTGCAACTCTGCAAAAATTTTGCTCCCCGACAAATTCTTGACAATTGTTTAATTGAGTTTAACAGGGAGGGGGCCATGGCCAAGTATGGAGCCACATATACTTATGACTGGAGTGCAAGTCTTCCGCTCAGAAAATTAAAGGAGCCAGCATCCATATGTGGCAAACTCCATTTATTTATACTTTTATTAAAAATACATGAGTCATGAGACAATTTACCATAACGAAGGTGTTTACACTAGAAGTAAAGCCCTTCTTTTATGGTGATTTGTCTCATGCCCCATGCAATTTTAATACAAGTAAATAAAAGTCTAAGGAATTTAACACGTGTGGATGCTGGCTCTTCTAAGGGTAGGTGCCCATGGTCAGGAGCCGCCTGCGGCCCCAACACTGGAATAGCTGTACAGATTCCGCCCTCATTTTATGCAAATGTGCAGTGCATTTTTTTTTTTTTTATGTTAATCTACAGGGAAAGTCCACTAGTGGACCCGCAAGAGAAATTGACAAGCTGTGGGTCTGAAAGATGCATGTCAGTTTCTGCGGATGATCCGCAGGTGTACAGAGATGCATGGTGGACATGGGATTTCTAGAAATCCCACCCACCATGATGTAACATCAGGACGTTGTAAGTCTGACGCTGCACAGACACGCAGCTTCAGACCCGCAGGGCTCCTGATCGTGGGCACATACCAGGGATGTGGAGTTGGAGAGTCAGTCTGTGTCCATTTTAGTGGAGTCGGAATCGGAGTCGGTATAAAATGGACCAACGCCAACTCCTAAAATATATAATAAATTGGTTACAGTAGTTCAATGCAGTTTGTGGGGAATATTTTTTCATAAGAATTTGGGAAAGTTATGAAATGTCCTATAAATGTCTGTTCTGTTCCTGATCTAAGGGTCTAGACTTTTAGCTGAGATGAATCTGTGCTACAGTAAATTTATCACTTAAACATGAGCCATGTATGAGGGAGTCGGAGTCGTGGAAATTGAGGAGTCGGAGTCAGAGGTTTGGCTTACCGACTCCACAGCCCTGGCACATACCCCAATTTTTCGGATTTCTGATTGAAGACTGAACTGAACCTTGCCATTCATGCAGGGTGAGCTGATAATTTTATTTTCCTCCTACATTACGTGCTCTGGGGCACAGGAGCTGAGAGATGCTCCAAGTTTAACAGCAGCCCTCCTATCATTGAATTTGGTGCATCTTTCTCCAAGGCAACCTACATTAAGACTGGCATATAAAAGTCTTTTTACTTAGGATTTTGGTAAAATATGAAACCATGTTCAGCTGTCATCTTGCCACGAGGTCTCAAAGACTGACATCTAGTGAGTAATATGCACCACAGTGGGCACCTCAATGACAGCCAGCAGTCACCCACGGACTGAAGCGCATGAGCCTTTACCAACAGTCATTGTATACGACACCCCAATAAGTTATTACAAGAGGAATGGCGGGTGTTACACAATCTTCCTTTCATATTTTGTGCTAATAGCAATCCCCTATAGAGTAATTATCAGTAGAAAACTCCATTTCTGAAGATCCAGTAGACCACACAATGGAGGTGGTGAGGGATGTCAGTTGACACAGTGATGCCCGACAATACATTCAGCTTGTGACACGCATAGGATATGGGCTCGCATGTTATTAATCACACAGGAAACGTCAATATATGCACACAATGGCCATATACCTTAAAATAGCTGTCACACAAAATGCCATCTCATGTAGAGCAGCCCAGAAAGCACGCACTAAGCTTACATTATGGTTGAGAAGGACACCACTTGTGCCTAGGACAGGAGAGAGGCACTGGGTACGCCTTAACTGGATTATATGTCTCACTCCCAACAAGTGGCCTTTTCACATCAGATTAAGACTGCTTGCTTTGGAACATTCTGTTCAATAAACTTCAAGTGCCTGCAATGTGTGTGCCATGCGGAGCAAAACAAAAACTGGTTTATACAAGGCCCTACTGATGGAACCGGACCATGCAAGTATTGCAGATAGGCATGAAAAATGCAAATTGGAGGCATGAAGGAGGGGAGAGCTCAAGAGGAAGTTTCAGAAAGTTATTCCAGGACTGTTTCTAAGAAAAGACAGATTGCAAAAAGTTCTTTAGTCTCCAAAGAATCATTTTTCCACCATGTATGAAAGTGACAGCCCACCACTGCAAAAGAGCAGCATGGACAACACATTAAAAGGGTAGTGCAGGTCAGGGGTCCTCTGATTTGTTCTTGACACAGCACAAATTTTTCTAAGTCGGCATGTCTTCAGTCAGTCATCTGCACTGTCACAAACCATCATCGCCTATACAGAAGGGGGACCGACTTAGTAACTGAAATGAGCAATTTGCCAGCCCCCTACAGACTGCTCCGATCACATGCCGACACAGGACAGTCTACAGAGCTGAGCACAAACCACAATTCCTGCATGAGCAGGGACTGGAGCTTGTAGCTGAAGATAGGGCATCCCTGAGACATGATGTAAATTAATACATTGTACAAGGAACCAATAGGATATGCATTTGTGCTGGCCAACTCCTTTAAGGTGGATATGCACAAGCACAACAAAGAAAGGCACTTTTGCAATAGCAAAGTTAATCATATACCAAGGTCATTTTTTCAGCTACCTAGTCATGGAGTTAGCAGCTGCTTGACTTTTGCATTGTAGCTGTGGGTTGTGCACCTGTTGGATTTTTCCATATACTGGGTATAAACAATTGGTCTCTTGACTTACAGCAATCACAAATGTAAGCAACAGTGACACAAAGTTAGGAAGTTGTATAACTTGTCACCAGACAATGAAAAATTCATTATTTTAATAAAGGAAAAAAAAATCCTTTAAAAGGGAATCTGTCAGTAGGATCAACTCTCCTCCTAAGCAGTCTATACAAGTATGTAGGACGTCTTCTGCAGGTTGTGAACTACTGGATCCCTCCAGTGCTTGTTGGAGCAATTTGGAAGTCACTACTCAATGCAAGTCTATGAGCCAGAAGGAGGCCAGAACGAGGACCTCAGACTTGGGCCACGGCCCCACTATCAGTATTCGGTCAGTATTTTTTCTCAGAAGTGGGAGCCAAAACCAGGAGTGGGTGATAAATGCAGAATTGGTGACTTGTTTCTATTATACCTTTTCTCTGATTGTCCCTCACCTGGTTTTGGTTCCCACTCCCGAGAAAACACACTGACCGAATACTGATAGTGGGGCCGTGGCCTTATACTGAGCTTGTAACTGTAGTCAACTTGTAACTTGCAGTCAGTCAGAAGTTGCGGTCACAAGATGGCAGATCGGGACCAGACAGACAACCATGCTGATGGTCTGAAATGTCATTCGTGCACTACCACCAGTGAGCTTTGTGCTCCTGAAGACAAAACGTGGGTCACATTCTTTAAAAGGTGCCTCAGACAGGGAAGTAGGAAACAGAGCATCTTATAAATGCTTTACAAGCAGTTTCTATCTACTTACACCTATGATTAAATAATGTCATGATCGAGTTACCCCTCTGCACCTGTCATAAGACTTATCCCCCCCCCTAGGTAACTCTAGATCCTGATTAGAAGTCACTTCTTGGTCCTGTACAGACATGGGATTATGAGCCTTTCCACTGCATGTTTCCCTAGGTAATGTACACCCCAGCCCACATCACCAGGGGCAGAGAAGTGACACATTAACCACCCAGGAGGGAAGCGGAAGTTTCAATAAATACACCAAGTATCGATCCTCTACTGTTTGTAGATGCAGATTTGTAACATTGCATACAAAAACAAAATATTTTGTCCACATTGTTTTTGAAGCAGAAAAGGCTTGCAGTGTTTCTCCTGAAACTTTTTGGTCGTCATTTTTGTCGTTATGAGACAGCAGTACATAGGTTATTTGTTACGTTTTTTGTTCCTCTCGCTAAGGCCACGGCCCCACTATCAGTATTCTGTCAGCAATTTCTGTCAGGAGTGGGAGCCAAAACCAGGTGAGGAACAATCAGAGAAAAGGTATAATAGAAACAAGTCACCAATTCTGCATTTATCACCCACTCCTGGTTTTGGCTCCCACTCCTGAGAAAAAATACTGACCGAATACTGACAAAATATGGATAGTGGGTCTGTGGTCTTACAAGGGTTCCTGGCAGAAAAAAAACAAAAAAAACAACAACTCGTGTGCATACCCTTAGGGTATATACGTGCGTGCAGTTTTTTTAATGAATCTTGAGAGGTCCCATTTCAAAAAATACCCCCCCCCCCCAAAAAAAAAAAAAAGTTTGAATACACTGTTACACCACTTTGGCGTTCATGTGCTCAGTCTTTTGAACACTTTTCTTTTGCTTCAGGTTTTGAAAAACACCTCTTAGAAAATAGGAAGCGCATGTAAATTCTTAGTAGGGTCTCCTCATTGAGACCACTCCAAAAAGCAGCAAAATTGGCTTCAAGAAACACCTCAGAAAGAAAAAAAAAAAAAAAAAAGTTTACAAAAACTTTTAAGAAAAGCTTCCTGAAGCATTTTCCACAGCCTAAATAAAATTCCCTGAGCACATACATCATAGAGGAAAGGTCTTGCAGAATAATTTCCTATAAAGCAGCCCCATAAGTGACCACTATCCCCACACTCCGCAGATCACAGTGCAGTCTGGAGAATTCTTGGGGACAGTAATGGACCAAGATGCCTGGAGCAAAGACACCCAGTGTAGCCCTGCAGACTTACTGCTTGTAGCCGTGAATGGGGAGGAGGGAGGGGTGGCACCCAGGGTCCAGGCCACCAATTCTTCTGCAAAACTGCTACTTCTAACTTTTTGCATTTCTTCAACTTCCATCTACGAAGATTTTTTATTATTTTTTTTATTTGTCGGAAATCTAAGTTTTCCTCCTACAATAATCCTAATTTCCCTCTAAAAATCTGTTTTATGTTCGGAAAATATTCTTAAGAGTCAGATCTTATACAGGACTTTTCAGAAGTTGATGAGCGATGTGCATCCCTGGATCTATAACCAGATTACTCTACAGAGAGAGCACGTAAAAATCACAGAAACTGTGACCTCATCTACAGACATGATATTAGGTGACCGGCTGATAAACGTGACAATGCCGTACTGATATAATGCTGCCATCACATATGCCACACGTTCCTTTATCACAATGCTGATTTAACCTCAGCACTGCCATTATCAGTCTGCATACATATGGCTCTATGCATGTGCCGTCACATTCAGCTTGTCCTCAGATATTAACCAGTGATGAAGTCTATTAAGATTTCAAAATCTCTTATTAAAAGTCCTTAATGTGCATTTTCTAGCTCAATATGTCCCCCAAAGGTGACCTTTAAGAATCTACAGTTCAGACCAGCAGCATCTGCCGGATCTGGTATCACAAAAATGGGGCTGCAATACCAGACAGCCATGAATGATCGCAGCGCAGTTTCTGGAACAAAGAAAATCTTCTCCAGGACAATCCTGTTATCCCTCACATCATCCATACTGATCCCTCACATCATCCATACTGAACACACAGTCAAGTCTCATACATGCAGACTGTTCAGCATCGGTGCATTGCACTACAAATCCCAGCAAAGCTCCACACTGTAGACATGTGTAGGAAAGTGCAAGTGATGCCCTCTTGGATTCTTGGGAAAAATAAGTTAGTTACATTTTGCAGTCAATAATAAATGGTCACATCACTAGATAGATGGTGCCCTCAGCACTAGTTACTTCTGCCACCCTCAGAACTCAGACATCCACTTGTATGTATAGAGTTTATAGATTTATGGGGCTTGACACAATCACCCTGCAGACGATCATTCTGTTCCCAGTTTTTCTTTGTGAGGCTTGTGTGAAAGGGGCGATAAAACAAGTGACTTAAATATAGTTCGTGTACACAGGCCACTGGTGAAGCTTCTATTCTGTAATAGCCAATATCACTCCACCCACCGACATTGGCGATCTGGGTGTGTGTGTGTGTGTGTGTGGTCACCGATTGCAACACCACAGCCACTGGCGATCTGGTGGGGGGTGAGGGGGAGGGTCACAGATTGCAACACCACAGCCACTGACACTGGTGATCTGGTGGGGGTCACAGATTGCAACACCACAACCCAGTCATCAGCAACAAAAGGATTTGTAAAGTGTCCATAGTGAAGTATTCTAAACGGTGCCCTGGAAGCTTGGATTTTCCTTGAGTAGCAGTACAAGGGACTGTCCACAGCCGTTCAGGAAAGGGTTTTTGCTAGTTTCTTGGATGTTTGCGGTCACGTTTACAAAGGCCAATAATACTAGGAATGCTCGTTCCTAATTATCACCCAATGGAAATGCACCTTCTGTACGAGTTTAATCTCTACAATTACTGATCAGCTCGATATAATAAAGGGGTGTGCACCAGTAGAGGGCTCTTCCATGTTACCCCTATATACCCTGATAGAAAAGTAATCAATAGTACTAGGGAGCAGGGCCGATACCAACATGGCAAACAAGGGCAAATCCTGAGGCCCAGGGGCAGACAACAGAAGAGGGCCCCCGTGCAAGAACAGTCTACGGGCCCTTTACAGTTCAATAATGTGTCTGTGGCATAAGCAGTTACCCCTAACAGGCCAACGAATGGTATATGCGCCCCTGCCAAGCCCCCCCCTCCCCAAGTAAGGCATTGTCCAGGTTTTATCTGGCAACATTCAGCATCCGTAGGAGAGTCCTACCTGCACATTACACTGTAATGTAACATGACAGCAGTGTTGTGTACAAGCAATCAAGGGACCTCAGGGTTAAGCCCTTAAGGGGACTAATAAAAAGGAAGAAAGTAGTAATATTATATAAAACGGCAACATTTATAATGTAATAATATATAATTAATCCAAAATGGTGTACACCCCCTCAGTGTGTAAATATATATAATGAAATTGCAGAATTGCTGTTTTTGATTAATCACTTCCCTTTCCAAAGAATTAAAGTGATCAGTCATAGGACCTCCAAAGGCAGCGAGGTCAGCCACAGCTCGTCATGAAGGAAAACATGCCCTGATACAAGTTATAAGAGGTAGAAGGAAAGGAGGAAAAGTCAGAAGGAGCCACAGGGACTCTGTACCCAAGGAGCCACATACACCTGGAGCAGCTCCTATTAGGGAGAGTTTCAATATTAAGACCCCCATTAATAGGGCAGAGGAGGCGTTACCAAGATCAACCAATCAGATGGCAACTCTCATTTGTAGATGGCCTTTGAGAATGAGCGCTGCTCTGATTGGTTGCTGTGGTCTGAGACACTTTGCAGTAGTCCCTGTGTGCACTATTCCCCCGGTGCCCGGTGCGGATACTCACTGGACCTTCCTCCGGTTCTTGGTCTGGTGCAGCTCCCACAGGTTGAGGTCCAGCTGCCCCAGGAACTTGTCCATCCCCACCAGCGCCCGGTGCATAACGATGACGTGCACGGTGCAGCGCTCCTGGTTGTTGTTGTGCAGGAGCGGCACCTCGAAGCTGGCCTCCTCCTTCCACACCGGCGCCTGACACTTCTCGGCCACGGTAGTGGAGTACTTCTCCTTGCCCAGCTGGATGATGGCGTACGCATCGTTGGTCCCGGCTTTGCCCTTTGACCTCAGGCCCTTGGCTTGTAGGACCGTGACCTGGACGTGTGTGGGGAACCAGGTCTGTGCCTGCTGCGCTAGAGCCATGTTACTGCCGTCACCTGCTGCTTGTGAGTGCGGAGCGGGGCGGGGACTCAGTGTTATAAAGTATTCCACAGGTGGGCGGGGCTCCGAGACTTCTCTCCTAGTGACAACCTGCCGCCCGGGCATCTCGCGGTCGCATGGTAACACTGCAGTCACGTGGTAATGGAGCCGGCCCATTACTATGCGCTCGCCGCCTCGCTTAGAACACCTTTGTTGTCTGAAGCAACTTTATTGACAAAACTAAAAGACAAAAAAAAGTTTTTGAAAGTTACCAGACAGAATTATGAAACGGTAATAAAGTAACCAATCATAGCGTAGCTCTAATTTCTCACGAGCTCAGTCAGGAATGAAATCTGAGCAGGGATTGGTTGCAGTTTTCATCCAGTGACGTCACGGCATTGACAGTCAGTCTCATCCTCACTTTTTTACTAGACCTTGAGCCCTAGATGCCCCATAGTGACTTTACCTCAGAGGCCCCAATACGCAGCCTTTCCTCTGCCGTGCTCATGCGCTCTGCGTGTCAGACGCTGTAACCGGCACCATAATCACAATCATATTCATGATATTTATTATGACAACGTATACCGCAATGGTTTACAATTGGAAAAATGAAATGGAGGAAAAATGGAAAGCAAATGACAAAGGAGGGAGAAGCCCCTGCGTGTACCATTACCTGCGGACTGACACTATAAGTACATGGTGCCATCCAGTCCAGGGACCGGCCAGTGTGGTGACGCGGGGGCAGACCAAGCCTTCTGGGGGACAAGACCAGAACGTTATTGTCCCATATAAGTAGGCCCCTCCGTCATGGCGTGATCTCACTCTGCAGCCCCTCTATACGGCTTCTTACAGCTGACATTAGGGCCATAGGGTCTGCAGCACCTCCAGTCACATATATCGGCTGTGGCCGCCCTTCTATTCATGTAGCATGGCGTCAGGAGCGGAGTGATTATTTTGTATTGCTCTACGACTATATGTAATGGACAGGGGACGCATAGTGGCTAATAATTTTATGGCCCCGATTCATTAAAGGGATTGTCCAGTACAAATCGATAAGTCTGCAGTCACTCAGTGTGACTGCAGACTTATGAATCCCCACTCCCCGGTTTCTGACCCAGGGCAGGAGGGTATGTATGGGTTATACATACTCCCGGCCAGTGAGCGCGGCCTCACTCCACTTGTATGGAGCGAGTCCGCGCCCTCTAGTCAGCCACATCCACTGGACGGCTACGTCACTAGTCAGGCACTTGCCTAGAGTATGTATACACACATACATATCCTCTGGTCCCAGCTAAGAAACCGGCGAATCCCCGCAGCTGCACACTCTGGGGGGGATTCATAAATCAGCAGTCAAACAAAATGACTACAGACTTATCGACTGCAGACTGGACAACCCTTTAAGATTGTTGTTTCATGATGGGCATGTGGGAACAAGAGGCACCAAATTCATTAAAACATCACTTTGATGTTTTTATTTTACCGCTGGAGTGTTGTCACTAATCTAAGTTCCCTGAGATTAATCTCATACTTATCAGCCGCGATCTTCATCTGCTCTCAGTGCCCCTCCTGCCATCTTCTGCTGTTGGTTACCTGCTGGATCGCTCCAGTGTTGTCTTTCTGGGTAAGCTGGAGGTCACTACTCAATGTAAGTCTATGAGGCCAGAACGAGGATCTCATAGACTTACACTGAGAGCTTGTGGCCGTTATCTCTAACTTCTGGTCAGTCAGAAGTTGCGGTCATAAGATGGCGGCGGGGGACCGAAGCGGCGCCAGGAAAAGCAGAAGACGGTGGCTGGTTGGTATAATACTAGGGGCAGGGAACTTAGATTAGTGGCACCGCTCCAGCGGTGAAATAAAAGAAAACAATGGAGTGGTGCTTTAAGAGGTGAACTCTATTAATGACTTCATAATGTAATTAACACCGCCACTTGTGCTGAATTTGATTGGTGGGCATGGTTATGCTTCGGCTACTCTGCAGCTTTGCCCATTTTGGCACAGAACTGGAATGTAAAAGTCAATAGTCGCAAAACGTATGTGTGACACCCCAGGGGTCTGGTTGCCACAGTGATAGAGATGCTATGTCTGAGAGCAGGTGGGAGGTCCTTTGGTCAGGGATCCTGTGCATGCCACACCTCCTGCCCAGTCTTGGGAGGGGAAGAACTTCCCCTATATAAACCCGGGGCTGAAGCAGGGTGAGGAGTCCAGGAGAGTAGAGACAAGAGACAGTCATAGGAAGAAACAGCTGGAGCTCAGTGGGAGCAATACTACTACGAGTCAGGGGCTGGCAGCTGCAGAGCTCGCCCTGACTGAGAAGCTTTCTTACCGGACCCGGCGTCCGAGGCTGTGGGGACTAACTCTTACCCAGCAGCAGAAGCCGACCGGCAGGGGATTTCAGGTCCTCAGGCCCAGAAACCCGAAGGCACGGTCACACGTGTGGGACCAGCACCGCCATCGTGGAGCGGAAGCCAATAGAAGGCCCCGAGTCACCGGCCATACGGGTGAGCACCACACGGTACACTCAGGGACGTGGGCTACTTATATCCGCTTCTAGCAAGGTAGCCAGAAGAGTACAGTCAGTTTGGGAGGCCTACAACTCCGCCTGGCCAGGGGAGATCCCATCTGCTCAAGGACTGACCAGGCCCCGTTCGCTAGCAAGTACTCCGGGAGGGTCTATCGTTGTTACCAGTAAAGACCCTGAATTACACCGCACCGTCTCTGAGTGGTTCCTGCTACCCCCATCTTCCACGTCGGCTGCCCTGAGGCCATACCCCTCCCGTTGGGGGTTATACTATCACGCTGCACAATTCTACACCGGCCTCAGCGGTCTGCCCTGCAGCGGCAGCTCCATAGCTGCAAATCAACGGGTGGCGTAGTCGACACTCAAATAACATCTATCAAGACTGCCACACACTGAGTCTGACCCCCTGGGCACGGACCGGGTCCCCGCCACTCGGAGACTACAACCCTCATCTGATCCGGTTCCGAGTAAGCCCCCGTGCGCGAGACGCTGCGCGACACAGCAGGCCCAGGGGCGCGTCATATGCGCATATCAGTATTGTACAAAAATGTTGCAACTTCTCAAAGTGTTTTACACCGGTGTAAACCCTTTAATTAATAGAAGCCTATATCTTTTAATGGTGGTGAGAGGACGGAGAATGCTATTGAATTAAAGGGGTTGGACACTTTTATTTTTTTATCCGATATATTGTGAAAATTATTTTGTAACACTTACTAAAATATAAGTGTTACCGATTCTCCTCCTACACTTGTTAGTGCTGATTTTCTCAGGGTGCTTTCACATTGCATTGAAGCACCTGTTCGGTGGCCCCATCGGGATGTATGCGCCAATGGGTCCATAGATTTTAATGGTGTCGGTAGAGTGAACATGTGTTCTGCTGTGCATCATTTTCGAGAGTGTGCGCCTGCTGGAGGTTGACACTCAGGCTTAGTAGCCTGTGTCTGAGTTTCCGCCTCCAGTAGGTGTATAAGCCCGCATATGATGCACAGCAGAGCGCCATTAAGGTCACTGAAGGATAAGCAGAAACCATCGGAAGCTTCTAAAGCTTCATGTGTCCGGCTATGCTGGTGTCTCTCTGCAGGAGATGTCAGAATAAGGCCACGGCCTCACTATCAGTATTTGGTCAGTATTCGATCAGTATTTTTTCTCAGGAGTGGGAGCCAAAAGCAGGTGAGGAACAATCAGAGAAAAGGTATAATAGAAACAAGTCACCAATTCTGCATTTATCACCCACTCCTGGTTTTGTCTCCCACTCCTGAGGAACAATACTGACCGAACACTGACCAAATACTGATAGTGGGGCCGTGGCCTAAGGTGTAGAAACCAATACAAAGTCTGATTGAGCAATCCAATATTATTACAGGGGATGACCACTACCTGGATAACCTAGTTATAATATAATTAGGTCCCCCTTGTTAAATGTAGTATCATATACTCACCTCTTGCACTGCTGCCATTCCACCTCTGTCAGTGCGGGGTGTATGAGGGATATTTTGCCATCTTTAGCACTTTGGCTCAATGGTTAACACTGTTGCTTTGCAGCGCTGAGGTCCTGGGTTGAAATCCCACCAAGGACAACATCTGCAGGGAGTTTGAATGTTCTCCCCGTGTTTGTGTGGGTTTCCTCCGGGTTCTCCGGTTTCCTCCCACGCTCTAAAGGCATCCTGATAGGGAAATTAGATTGTGAGCCCCAATGGGGACAGCGATGATAATGTCTGTAAAACGCTGTAGAATTAATGGCGCTATATAAGCAAAGCATAATAAATAAAAATAATAGTTGTTATGGCACGTGAGCCCTGTAGCTAATCAGAGGCCGATACTGGGCTTGTGCGCACTAACTTCCTTTGAACATACCTCAGACAAGCAGAAGTAGTGATTGACTGCAGTGCTCATGAGGCAAAACAATGCAGGTGGTGAGTACATGTTATTTTTACTTTACAATGTGGACTACTTATTTTAACAAGGAGTTGTACAGGTAGTGGACAACCCCTTTAAGGAATTTCATTTTTTGCACTTTATTGATACACCAGGCAGCATATATGAAATTATAGTTCCTATGGTAACCACCAAATCCTATGGTCTTTAGTGTTTCAGTGGTGTATTGGCTGCAGACTGTTGTCAAAGAAATCAATATGTTAAAGGAGGGTATATGGCATTCCTGGTAAAAGGATAAGGTGCCCAAGTAGGGTTCCAACCCATAGTCCAATAGATGAAAAAAACTTGGCACCTTTTCCTTTTTCTCAGACCTTCATCAGAACTGATTGCCGCGTGGGGTGATCTCAGTGTTCAAACAGGGTAGCGCAATCAGCCATACCACAGCGATGCTGATCGCATCTAGACACCGCGCTACCGTACCTCCAAGGTGACCCCATGCAGCAGTCAGTTCTGATGAAGGTCTGAGAAGACCAAAACCTTAACTACTATATGGATTGCCAGTAAATCTGTTTCACTTTTTACAAATCCTGAGTGCCAAGTTTTTTGCATCTGTCATATAGAAGGAATATTGAAGGGCTGCAGATAAGCAGAGCAGATCTGGATTTGCTGTATCTTTCCTCCTCTAACCTTAGTTGTCCTACTGGAGGGATAACCGGGGGCGGACATATTATTGGTGCTACCTGTACAGCCACATCAGGGCCCTCCAGGATGTAAGACCCACTTACACCTCTGAAGCATCAAGTTCAGTCACACGCACATAAGGGGGAGCATAATGATGAACTATTGCCCTGCAGAGGGCCTACACGCTGTCCTTGTACAGGGGTCTCTTCTGTCTTTGATTTTATGTTTGTCTGATTTTTTTGCACAAATTTTGCAACATTTTAACAGAATATGCAACTTTGGGTGATAAAACTTCACAAATAATAGTGAAGAAAAAATAAAGAGCATTTTGAGCAAAATTATGAACCAGAAATTTGGCGCAGAACACGTCAATGGATACCACAAAACAAACAAAAACACTTAAAAAAACATTTATGATAAATTGTCTGTTTAATCATTTTTATTTTGGTTCCAAATATGTGAAAATTAGCACATGCCCTGGAGAATAGTAAGATGTCAGACCTACATAGGTAAACTAGAGGAACTCTTGACGTCATGTAGCAATATGCCTCATTTGAAATTCCCTGTAGGCAATGCATCTGAGTTTCAGCAGAATACTTCAGATAATTACTGGGTGTTTATATGGAAAATGTAAAAATACATCTAAGTTATGAAAGCCGGGTGCTCCGAATACTTGAAAGTGTTACGTAGATTGAATGTTGTCTTTCTATATTTACCATTGTCAAGCTATACATTAATCAGCCATAGCAATATAAAATATTATACTATGCTGCCCCTACGTAGCAAGCTGCAATATACAGCGTGTTATGACACCTATCATAGCCATCATGATCTTTTTCAGCAATTTGTGCTACAGTATCTCGCAGGCTTGGCAATAACCTTTGCCCGCATTGGAATAAAACTTCATTTTTGCATTCTTTCTGCAGCTAATACTAATGCTATACCAACACAAAGTAGCAAGTATTTGTGAAGCGTAAAGGAAATTAGTCCTCCTGTGTGTCATTTTTTCTCAGTATTACAGCTGTTCTTTCTTTTTACTACTTTAATTTTTTTGATATGTAACGTAATTCTTAGACCCATAACTTCAGTTATTCTGTCAATGGAATTGTGTGAGGGCTCATTATTTTGCAGGGTGAGCTGTACTTTTTATTGGTATCAGTTGGGGGATAAAAACACTGTGCTTGCTTTTTGCTCCATTTTTTTTGGGAGGAAAGGTGATTAAAAATCAGCAATACTGCCATTTTTTTTCAATTGACTGTTTGGATTTTTACACAAATAGCCATGCTTGTTATATTTCTCTTTTTTTTAAGATTTTTTTTATTTAAATGGAACCTATCCTGTTGAAAATCATATCTTATTTGCAAGCAGTATATTTTAAAGCAGGAGTTAACCTGATTGATGTACATTTTTGGGGGAATATTTTCAGCAAAACTTACATTTTCGTAATTGAAATCCTTGTTTTTTTTGCATATGAGTAGGGATGAGCGGAGTGGATGTTCGGGTTCATCAGCTTCGGTCGAACTGTAGTTCCAAAGTTTGGTTCAGGTACCACAACTTGACTCCAAACCCGAACCCCACAGAAGTCAATTGGACCCGAACTTTGGTGCTGTAAAATGGTCTTAGTAAGGGCTATGGGGCTGCAAAAGGAAGAAAAATGGGGGTAAGAGCAGGACAATTGCCCTGCAAACAAATGTGGATAGGGAAATGACTTAAAATAACATAGCATAAAAAAAAAAATCTTGAACCAGGAAGCAGAGGTCTAAGTGGAGGAGGAGGTTGAGGAGAAGATGGAGTTGGATGTGGCGGTGTAGGTGGAAAAAGCGGAGGAAGAGATAGCTAATAGTGATGAGCGAGTATGATCGGTTAACCCTTTCGCCGAGTATACTCGGCCGAGCACCGAGTATTTATAGCGTGCTCGGACTTTAAGTTTTCATCGCTCCGTGAACATGATTTGCGACTGTTTGACTTATTTAATACATCTGAGGAATTCTGGAAAAACAGGCATTCTTCACATGTATTAAATCTGTCAAACAGTTGCAAATCATGTTCACAGAGCGACGAAAACTTAAAGCCCGAGCACGCTATAAATACTCGGTGCTCGGCCGAGTATACTCGGCGAAAGGGTTAACCGAACATACTCGCTCATCACTAATAGCTAACACTGTTTTTGTATTTTTTTCTTTTTTTGTTTTGTTTTGGGGGGTAGGGGGAGTACTCTGCAAAACATCCTCGTTGGGGGTACTCTGAAAAACAGCCTCTTTGGGGGTACTCTGAAAACAGCCTCTCTGGGGGGTACTCTGCAAAAGAGCCTTGTTCGGGGTACTCTGAAAACAGGCTCTGTGGGCGCACTCTACATACAGGCAGTGTGATAATCTACTGGCCACTCTCTCTCTGTATACAGGCCGTGTAATATTTTGCACTTTTTTTGAGGTGCACAGAATGAGGAGAGCATCAAATAGGGGACGTGGCTGTGGTGCTGGTGGTGGTGTAGCTGCTACAGGGAGAGGACATGGTTTATCTGTACTTGCTATGCGCCCAAATGAAACACCTTCCCCTGGTGCACGCAAGCGACTGGATGTTCTGTGTAATTTCGTAGGTCTGAATACCACTGGACGAATGGTGAGGCAAGAACAAGTACAGGTGGTTTTAGATTTGATGGCTGAGTGTGCCTCCAGTTCCTTCGCTTTGTTTTCCACCCGGTCCCCTGCTGAAAGAGCCGAGTTTGCACCTGAAGGCCCATGGGCATCTGTTTTTCACCTCACCACCTAGCAAATCAGGCAAGTAGTCTGAGCCCTAAGTCATGCAGCGGGCACTGCTGCTTTTTGATGCCTCCGTTGACTGTGGGTCATCCACCTGACCCTGCCCCACAAGTGGAAGAGATTGAGTGCACTGATGCCCAACCACTTGTAATGGGATATTATTATGGTGATGTACACTATATAAGGTGTTAGAGAATAATGTGAGGACAACATAGGATATAGAATAAGGGTGATAGGTTAGCAAGTAGATACGGATTAGTTAAGGGTAGGATTAGCCCAGTAGGTGGGCACTATTGCTGATAAGATGGAGGGCACTTCCAGGTCAGAGGGAGTTCAGTGTCAGCCAGTGAAGTGTGGAGTGGGGTGGTGGGTTGCTAGGGACAGCTTGTGCCAAACGTTCAGGGCAGTGGGCGGCCAAATGGAGATCGCTGATGGACATTCCAATGACGTCTGGAGCCCAGGACTCAGGCCAGGTACCATGGATCGGGCCTGGTCTTCCGACATCACGAGGTCGGTGAACAAGGAGCTACATGAGAGGCAGCTGGTCGGACCCGGGTGCACTTGCAGAGTGGACAATGAATACCTGGGGCTGGAGAAGTCACTGGGCTTGGGGGTAGTCCAGAATCAATGTGTGGCATAACAGAAGAGGAATTGTGCTAAGGAGGAAGAAAGTCTCCATTGCTGTGCACTATCCCATCTGTACTCACCTGACGAACTTGCACTGTTTAGTAAATGTTTGACTGTTTCAAAAAACCTGGTGTTCCATGCATTGTGTGAGGCGGCTCCTGAGGATGGAGGCCTGGAGGCAGTGGAGGCTGTGGCCTGCACGTGAGTCTGATGCTCTCCACACCCTACAGCACACTAGGACTGGGACACCCATTGTCTGTAAAGTACCAGAGTGCAACCAGACAGCAGCTCGCTCGCGACTACCGCTCTGAAGCACTTTACACTCTTCTCAGAGAGGGATTCTGGCTAGTCTCTCTCTTTATTTCCAATACAATCCACTCGGGTCAGCTTCCCCCAGCTGACAGCCAGGTGTACCTAATCAGAGCATGTTCGGCTAGGATTTGACCGTAGCCTACATTCTATACTAGTAGAGACAATGGCATCTCATATTGGTTATACACAGGTATTATAAAGAGTTGTAAATGTAATAAAAGATCACCAAAGGAGATATGTCTACAGATTACTTGGCGGCAGTGTCTTCAAGTAACCTTATCCCGTTCCTTGTGCTTTTAACCTGACAGCTTCATCTACAATTGCTGTATAGTTAGAGCATTTAAAATCTTCATTTATCATCTGAGGAGCGCCCCCTAGTGTTCTTACGTTTTTGTAACTGTGATATTTGCAGTTCATCAAGTCACAGCTGTTTTTGTGATAAAAGAGTCTTACATAGACATCACCTTATGTATTGTCCTTGTAGTTTGATGATGTATTTATTACCTTTGAGTGAATTAAGTTAATTTTCTCTCTACTGTGTGCACTATTCCTTTGATTTATTATACCTGTACTGTGACATCTCTGTGGTCCTTTTAGCTGTGACATCACATATATTTATTAGCCTTGTGCTCACATAATATTGTGGACTTGCTAAACCATAAGTCAGGGTGAGCAACACGGACCAGAGGCGCTGGTGCAGCAGAACAGGACATTACATTGTGCTGTTATCTCTGGGTAACTACTTTTGTCTCTGTGACTCTAAATTATATTTCATGCCTCACTGGAGTATTATCTTCAGTGTCCTCTTGTATTATATTATATTATTCTTTATTATTGATCATAAATGCTTTAGTTGCTATTTCATACTATGAAGCACTTGCACTTTATTTATTTTTGTATAGAGCCGTATGCATGTTTGGTAATTTACTAACCTATGTTACTGAGTGTAATGTCCATCAATTGGTGTGGTTCCTACAGAAATACCCCTTTGCATATAAGCTCACCACTATATTTTCCTTAATATTAAATACTACTTGGATCACTGTATTAGGAAAAACATGCTTGCCTGTGATCCTTAACATTAAGTTATGCCTAGTATTAAAGGGGTTACCATAAAAAGCTTATAGGAAGATATTGCATGTCTATGATATAATGTAATAGCCAAATGCTAAGAGTAACATGCACTACATGGGACCAAACTCATTAGTATTATCAGGACAGATCACTGAAAAGGCATAACAAAAAAGAACTTCAAATATCCCAAGTAGTAGTAAAAATACAAAACTTTATTCAAAAGATCAGATAAAAGGAGAGGGGAGGGAATAATGAATGCACACATGCAAACAATAGGTCCATGTCAAACACAGGTGATAGTCAAGAAGCTCAGTGTATCTAGGTGTAAACATTACAACATTGCTCAAGAAATAATTGCACAACCCCACATGGCCTATTAAATGATATATGGAACATGATCAAGGTATAATAGAAAGTAGTTATGTTCCTTAATAAGATATGTATAATTACCTCGAGTAATAAGACCAAGGGGGCAGAGTTCCTGGTTTGACGTGCACCCATCCTGACGCGCGTTTTGGCAGAACCTTCGTCAGGGGCCCAAATGATGATCAAAGGCTCTGCTGAAATGCGCGTCGGATTGGTACCCTCCTGTTATTTGACCCCGGACTGCTACCTGACTACGTCTTTGTACTACGAGCCCTTCCGTTATCTGACCTCGGACCCCCTGACTACCCTGTCTTATGGTTTGCCCATGAGCAGTGACTCAGCGTCATATGCAGTACCTGTTTTTATAGTACCTGTGTTCATCGTGGCTGCCATTAACTGTACTCTAAGGTAATACCTTCTATCTAGTGTTACGGTTTGTAATCAGCCACTATGTCACAGCATTATGTAGACTGGGGAATCAATGGGTTTAAACACGGATAATGAATTGTCACCAGTGTTTCTTTAAAAAAAATTCTTTTTGCTTTTGAAATTTTAAAGGGATCAAATAAATATATATTTTTTAACTTTTTCAATTGTGATTACCTCCCGTGGGGCTCATCTCCCATCTGGCCCTATTGCCAGCAGATCCTTTCTAGCGTGCTGTGTGGCTGTGGCTGCTCTATTGTGATGTAGCCATGCCAGCATGCCCAAACATGGACCCTAACAGCTTTTGCTTTTCTTCCACAGTCCACCTCTGGTTGTGTGCTTGAGAATCCTGTTATAGATTTTGTTTCATGGGATAGAGAATTTCAAACTACTTCTCTCATTCCAAAAATCTAATTACTAGATAACAAAGGTGGTGATTTTTTTTCCCCGTTTCTCTCAATCAGCCTCTTAAATGAAAAATTGTAAATCCAATTTTGTCATCTATTTACAAACAATTGAAGTTATTTATTCTATAAATACAAATGAAGCTACCGTAAATGTAAGTCAGAATGGTTGTCTTTGCACAGTACCATATCTGCATGGGATCTATAGGTGGCAGTGTTGCTCCTTGTTCCATTCACTCACGCTATGAGAGAGCATCGTCTTGTGCATTTAATAGTAGGATAAAAAAAGATTTTTCTTTATTTTGGTTTGTTGGAAGTTTCAAGGACTCTCTTTTCTGGCAACATCTTTCAATTACCAATTGTATAAGGGGGTATATTTACTATTTATATAGCATATAAGATTGATGTGCACATGTATCATGACATTGGCATGTCAGAGTTAGGAGAGTCTACTGGGCACTGGTGCCTTCTGACCCAGCCAGCAACTTTGTGCGCTCCGAAGAGAAAGCCCTAAACCATTGTTCATAATGAGCGGCGCCTCAGACTTCACCATCGCTGCTCAGCGGCACCCAGCTCTGGCCATTTCTTGACCTGTGATATACCTTCCATATTATACTCTGGCTTTGATGTCATTCATTTGCATCATTCACTCATTCATTCATTTGCATTTTACATAAATTGCTGCACATTTGTTGCCTTTCTGCCACAGCTCACTCACAGCATCCACATAATAAATAGCAATATTATACGTGACATTACAGTGTACTGTAATGAAAGAGGCATAATACTACCGAGCAGTAACACATATTCCTAGCAGGTATAACATACAATCGTGTAGAACATGCTTAGTAATAATATAACTTAGGTAAAGAGTGATATCTACACCTTAACAGTAAGGTATTCTAATAAATATACACTCACCCTAAAAATTACAGATTACAGAACTAGGTTGGCTTCTTTAGATGTTTTTTTTTTTTGGCAAAGTCTATTTTTTTGGCTTTCTATTTTTAAGGCTGATTAATGGTTTGCACCTCGTGGTGAACTCTCTGTATTTGCTCTCATGAAGTCTTCTATTTATGGTAGACTTAGATACTAAAACACCTACCTCCTGGAGAGTGTTCTTCACTTGGGTGGATGTTATGAAGGATTCCACAATCATCAACCACTGTTGTCTTCCAGTAGATGTCCAGGTCTTTTAAAGTTCCCAAGTTCACCAGTGTCCCTTTTTTTCTTTGCAGAATCCCGGCCAGAGGAGGAAGCATGAGCGAATATACTGATTATGCAAACTGTCCCTTCCTTTCTGAAGAAGTGAAAGATAGATAATATTTTTAAACTGGTTCTAAAGCGAATGATTTATGTTTATGGATTTCAAATTTATGGAAAATTAATAAAAAAATTTTTCCTAAATTTTGTGGAACTGTATTAATCAAATATTTGGAACATGTAAAGGATTTTCAAAAGTTTACAGTTAATACTTAAAGGTGTTATCTAGGACTATATAATTTTTTTTATTATGATTGTAAGATGGCTGCCGGACATGTCCTTAACGGGAGATATGTATCGCTGAGGTTGGCAGCTTCAGTGATGTAAAACCGGGAAAGAATGCTCCCCCACACATAGTGCTGAGAGGGTTAATTGGGCGTATCAGGGACAGTTTTTACAAGCAGTCATAAGAGACAGGTGGGATTGGCTGCTCACATATCCCCTCCCCCAGGGCATGTGTATAAAATGGAGACCGAGTATCTCATTCAGTGTCTGTGGCTGGAGGTGTGGAGACCTCCAGCGTGTCTGTGCTACAGGACACTGACTGGTAGCGGGCGAACCCGCAGCACTGTTTTACTTGTTTTGTTACTTTGTGCCGGACAAGGCTATTTTTCATTTATCTGGAGAGCGCGGTTTATGAAGTCCTAATAAACCCACCTTGGACATTTGTAAAGAAACTGACTCCTGTGATTACCTTGAAAGCGGCTGAGTGAGTAGCAACCCCTTTACATGATCCAATGATTAAGAGGCAGGTAATTGCTACCTGGAGCATGACTGACGACATGATGCTGATTGACAGGCAGCAGTCACAGGCAACTATGTGTCTGTTAGTTCTTCAGCTCACAGTTAAAAAATAATGTAGTCCTGGATAACCCTTTCTCATTTTTTTTTTATCCTTTTCAGTTTGGTAAAAAACCTATTGCCAATACAGCTTGATAACATAATATTCATATGAATTCTGAGTATAATTTCTGTATTGTAAAGTGTCTGGGTAAGGCCACCGCCCCACTATCAGTATTTGGTCACTTTTTTTTCTCAGGAATGGGAGCCAAAACCAGGATTGGGTGATAAATTCAGAATTGGTGACTTGTTTCTATTATACCTTTTCTCTGATGGAGCCAAAACCTAGTGAGGAACAATACAAGAAAAGGTATAATAGAAACAAGTCACCAATTCTGAATTTATCACCCAATCCTGGTTTTGGCTCCCACTCCTGAGAAAAAATACTGACCGAATACTGATAGTGGGGCGGTGGCCTAAGGCTATGTTCATGAAAAAAACAGAATCATCTGCCATTCTGATAAATAATTTTTTGAGGTCATTTCTCATAAAGGAGGTGGATAAATAGTTTGAAAACTGAAGAAACTGCTTCTATTGCACTTGTCTGAAAGTGAATTGAAACAAACAAGATTGTTTTCATCTTTTTTTAAGCTACAATGGAGAACATTTGGGAAAATGTGCTAAATAACTAAAACAAAGAAACTTTTACTCAGGCCAAGTAAAATATACATTTGATGTTATACCTTGTTCTTTGCCATACTTCTCATTGTCTCTCTATATATATTACTAGCTATTGAACCCGTTCTACGCCCGGGTGGCGAGCATTTTTATTGGTATATGGTCTCCTATGCTGGTATGTGCTGCCCCCATCCTGGTATTTGTGCTGCCCCCCTCCTGTCCCCACCATCCTATCCTGGTATGCATGGCACCCCTCCTCCCCAATCCTGGTATGCATGGCACCCCTCCTCCCCAATCCTGGTATGCATGGTACCCCTCCTCCCCAATCCTGGTATGCATGGCACTCCTCATCCCTATTCTGGTATGCATGGCACCCCTCGCCCCCAATCCTGGTATGCATGATCCCCTCATCCCCAATCCTGGCATGCATGGTACCCCTCATCCCCAATTCTGGTATGCATGGCTCCCTCATCCCCAATCCTGGTATGCATGGCACTCCTCATCCCTATTCTGGTATGCATGATACCCCTCACCCCCCAATAATGGTATGTGTGGTATGCATGATCCCCTCATCCCCAATTCTGGTATGCTTGGTACCCCTCATCCCCAATTCTGGTATACATGGTACCCCTCATCCCCAATCCTGGTATGTATGGTACCCCTCATCACTATCCTGGTATGTATGGTACCCCTCATCCCTATTCTAGTACTGTATGTATGGTACCCCTCAGCTTGGAATGCATGGCACCCCATCCCTCATCCTGGTATGCATGGTACCCCGCATTCCTATCCTGGTATGTATGGTACTCTTCATCCCTATCTTGGTATACATGGTACCCCTCATTCCCAATCCTGGTATACATGGTCCCCTCACCCCCCAATCCTGGTATGCATTGTCCCCTCACCCCCCAATCCTGGTATGCGTGGCCCCCTCAACTCCCAATCCTGGTATGTGTGGCCCCCTCATCCCTTTCACGCTGTACACACATACAAAAAATAAACAGTTATACTCACCTTTCTTCTCTGTGCGCCAGCACTTCTGTGTCCTGTTCTGCCGGAGGCCGGGGAGGAGTGCGGCGCTGGAGCACCTTGCTGTCCGGCGCCATTTTGCTGAAGGCACACTGCAAATGTGTCTTCAGTAAAATGGCGCTGGATAGCGCTATGCGCATGCGCCAATCCAACGCCTCACTCCTGCCCCGGTCTCCGGCGAAGAGAGAGGCGCTGCGACAACGCTCCTCCCGGTCAGGTAAGTATGGCGCCGGAGATCACGGTATGCATTCAGTGTCTACTCATACCTCGATCTCCGGCGCCATACACTCCTCTTACCTGTAACGGCTGGATGCGGTCTTCTGTCTGGAGCCAGACTGCACGTCACACATGCGCAGTCTATAAAGGCTTCAGACAGACACGCTTAGCCGATTATATTATAGATACCATGCCATTTCTTTAGATAGTTATTAATGTATACTATAGATGATCTTATGAATTACCATATCTATCATTGATCTGCTGGATTTAGTATGTCATACCTATTACAATTTGTCAAAACCATGTGAGGCAGTGATGGGGATCATATACGAGGGACAGTATATATCCCCCAGAATATGTACAGAGGCCTATTAAACCCATTGGAGTGCATTGCAGTCACAGACACACCTGCGGATGCAATGCAGGAATGAAGGTGAGCATTGACCTGGTCAGGCTATCTGGCTAAGGCAGATTAGTAAAACCCGGCAGGGCCTTCATTTCTTGGGGGAGGTTACAGGAAGGCAGTGGGGCGGCCTCCTCCCTCCAACCAGGGTATTCCAGTGGCTCTTGCCACAGGTCCTTTAAAAACCCTGTATTAAGGATTAGTGTTGTTCAGTGTTGGGACCTGCTAGTAGTATAGCAGGAAAGCTCGGCGGGCCTGTGTGTAGCTGAACCCACGCCTGGGAAGGCTCTGCACCTGTCAGGCTCTAAGCGGCCAGGCACGGCCGTTGTCCATGGCAACCGTTATTTATGGACTTATGTAAACCCGGCTGTGAACCGGAGGACTTTCTATTTACCCGTAAGTTGCTGAATAAAAGCTGTTTATGTTGGACTTGCTTGGGTCACTGCCTCAGTTACTGCATGGTGTGAACACTGCCGCCTTACAGCTTGGTGGAGAATACGGGCATTGTGACTGAAGCATGCCCCACCGGCATGACCGCAATCAGGCCTGCCACCCTTCAGCCCCACCCCGTGGACAAAATGGAGGAGCTGTTAAAGCAGCTGGTACTCACCCAGCAGCAGCACCAGAATCTACAACGGCAACAGCAGGAGCAGCACCAGAATCTACAACGGCAACAGCAGGAGCAGCACCTGAGTCTCCAGCGGCAACAGCAGGAGCAGCGGCATAATCAGCTTCAACAACTACTTTACCAGCAGCAGCAAAAAACAAATGAACTGTTGCTACAATAGATTGCTGCCCTGCGGGAAACGGCCACAAGACCGATTCCGGAACGTCGAGAGGCCCGGGACAAGGTTCGCTCAGCGTTGAGGAAGATGGGACCGGAGGACGACGTGGAAGCCTTCCTGACCATCTACGAACGCACAGCAGAGCGGGAAAACCTACCAGCCGGCCAGTGGGTGGAAGTGGTGGCTCCGTTTTTGGTCGGCGATGCCCAGAAGGCCTGCTTCGACCACAGTCGGCAGGACGCCCAGGATTACGAGAGGCTCAAAAGGTGAGATCCTTGCCCGGCTGGTTGTCAATACGTACGTGAGGGCTCAGCGCGTGTTTTCATGGGCCTTTGTGGAGACCCGACCCACCCAGTCTCAGGCTTATGACCTTTTGCATCTGGTCAAGAGGTGGCCCCAGCCTGAGTGTTTGACTCTAGCCCAGATGGTAGGGAGGGTGATGGTCGACCGGCTGGTGAGGACTCTGCCGGCCGCTATCCAACGTTGGGTGAGGCAAGGGGACCCCGGCACCCTCGACCATGTGGTCAGCCTGATCGAGCGCTACTCGGCCACTCAGAACTTTATCAGGGACTCTGCCCCCTTGTGGCTGTCACGCATATCCCTGCCAACCCAGGGAGGGGGTCGCGTCCCTCTACTGAGGACAGTCAGCACCGTACCCGTGCTGAAGGGGTACCCCGGAGTGAGAGTAGCAGGAGGCCGGTTCCCTCCCAAACGGTCATGAGAACTAACAGTACCCCCACCATTAGGTGCTGGCAGTGTCATTGGCCGGGGCATGTGGTTGCTAACTGCCCCCTGACTACGGAGCCCATGGACTGCGGGTATAACCGCTGGGTGTCAATGTACGCCCAGACCGTCTGCACTGAGAGTGCCAACCCCTCGGACAGTGAACCCCAACTGTGCCAGGTACTGGTTAATGGGTACCCCACGGAGGCCCTCCTAGACTAGGGGAGGCTAGTGACTTTGGTACATGGGTCGCTGGTGGTAGGAGACAACCCCAGTGGACGGACAGTCAGGGTTGTGTGTATCCTTGGGGACCTCCGAGAGTACCCAATCGCGGAGGTAGTTTTGTCCACACCATGTGGCGACATAAAACGTGGTGGGGGTGGTAAAAACTTACCTATGGGACTGTGTTGGGAAGAGACTTGCCCCTGTTCTGGACTCTGTAGAAAAACAAAATCCACTCTCCCCCGGTAAAATTTATTACAGGCGCTGTACCCGACGAACCCGAGTCAGGGGTACCTGCCATAGGGGTGTCCAACCAAGGGACAGAGTGTGACCCCGATAGGTCTCCCCTAGAGATGCTGGCAGCAGAGGTTGAGGAGACCGCATCGATCCCCGAGCTGGAAGTGTCCCGGGGCATGTTTGAGACAGCTCAGCTACAGGATCCCACCCTGACTCGGGCGCAAAAAAGGGTGTTAGAGGTAAATGGCGTAGCTCAACAGCCCGGTGCAGATACTGTATTTCCACGCATGGTAGTCAATGGTGA
Source organism: Phyllobates terribilis (assembly GCF_046119375.1). NCBI lineage: Eukaryota > Metazoa > Chordata > Amphibia > Anura > Dendrobatidae > Phyllobates > Phyllobates terribilis. The sequence continues at coordinate 492,120,824 of NW_027362771.1, read as the reverse complement.
GTTGCTCTATAGGGTAGACAAAATCAGGGACGAGGTCGTGGAACTGTTAGTGGTACCTCAGTCGTACCGTTGGGCGGTTCTGGAGATGGCACACACACACCTGCTGGGTGGACACTTAGGGGTTAAAAGACACAGGAACGTATCTTGCAGCGGTTCTTTTGGCCTGGGATTTACGCGGAGGTCCAAAAGTACTGCGAATCCTGCCCCGAATGTCAACTGACCACACCCACCGCCAGTTTCCGTAGCCAATTGGTACCTCTGCCAGTGATAGAGGTACCTTTTTTTTGAGCGGATTGCAATGGACTTGGTAGGACCCATTGTAAAATCCACCCGTTGGCCACCAACATATACTTGTGGTCGTCAACTATGCTATCCGGTACCCGGAGGCTATACCGCTACGCCACACCTCGGCGAAACTGATTGCACCGGAGCTGTTTGCCATGTTCTGTCGCCTTAGGCTGCCTAAGGAGATCCTGACGGATCAAGGGACCCCTTTTATGTCCAAGGTAACGTGGGAACTGTGTAAACTGCTAAAAATAAAACAATTGTGTACCACCCTCAAACCGACGAGCTAGTAGAACCCAGCAGGGCCTTTATTTCTTGGGGGAGGTTACAGGAAGGCAGTGGGGCGGCCTCCTCCCTCCAACGCGGGTTTTCCAGTGGCTCTTGCCACAAGTCCTTTAAAAACCCTGCATTAAGGATTAGTGTTGTTCAGTGTTGGGACCTGCTAGTAGCATAGCAGGAAAGCTTGGCGGGCCTGTGTGTAGCTGAACCCACGCCTGGGAAGGCTCTGCACCCGTCAGGCTCTGAGCGGATCGGGGCGGCTGTTGCCCACGGCAAACGTTATTTATTGACTTATGTAGACCCGGCTGCGAACCGGAGGACTTTCTGTTTACCCGTAAGTTTCTGAATAAAAGCTGTTTATGTTGGACTTGCTTGGGTCACTGCCTCAGTTACTGCACGGTGTGCTTATGTACAGTTCGGAAAATAAGTGATACACTTCCAATTTTGCCATTTTCTCCATCTACAAAGAATGGATACATTTGTAATTTTTATCGCAGGTACACTTTACCTGTAAGAGGCCGAATCTAAAAATAAAAACCAGAAAATCACATTGTACGATTTTTAAATAATTAAATTGCATCTTATTGCATAAAATAAGTATTTGATCACCTACCAACCAGAAAGAACTCTGGCTTTCACAGACCTGTTAGTTTTTCTTTAAGAAGCCCACCTACTCTGTACTCATTACCTGTATTAATTGTACCTGTTTGAACCTGTTACCTGCATAAAAGACACCTGTCCACACACTCAATCAATCATACTGCAACCTCTCCACCATGGCCAAGACCAAACAGCTGTCTAAGGACACCAGGGATAAAATTGTAGACCTGCACAAGGTTGGAATGGGCTAAAGGACAACAAGCAAGCAGCTTGGAGAGAAGGCAACAACTGTGGGCACACTTATTAGAAAATGGAAGAAACACAAATGTCAGTCTTCCACGGTCTGGTGCTCCATGCAAGATCTCGCCTCGTGGGGTAAGGATGATTCTGAGAAAGGTCAGGAATCAGCCCAGAACTACACGGGAGGACCTGGTCAATGTCCTCAAGAGAGCTGGGACCACAGTCCCAAACATTACCACTATTAACACACTATACCGTCATCGTTTAAAATCCTACAGTGCACGCAAGGTCCTCCTGGTCACGCCAGCACATGTCCAGGCCCATTTGAAGTTCGCCAATCACCATCTGGATGATCCAGAAGAGGCATGGGAGAAGGCCATGTGGTCAGATGAGACCAAAATAGAAGTTTTTGGTATCAACTCCACTTGCCGTGTTTGGAGGAAGAAGAGGGATGAGTACAACCCCAAGAACACCGTCCCAAATGTAAAGCATGGTGGGGGAAACATCATACTTTTGTGGTGCATTTCTGCAAAGAGGACAGGACGACTGCACCGTATTGAAAGCAAGATGGATGGGGTCATGTATCGTGAGATTTTGGCCAACAACCTCCTTCCCTCAGTAAGAGCATTGAAAATGGGTTGTGGCTGGGTCTTCCGGCATGACAATGACCCAAAACACACAGCCAGGGCAAATAAGGAGTGGCTCTGCAAGAAGCATTTCAAGGCCCTGGAGTGGCCTAGCCAGTCTCCAGACCTGAACCCAATAGAAAATCTTTGGAGGGAGCTGAAACTCAGTGTTGCCCAGCGACAGCCCCAAAACCTGAAAGATCTGTATGAAGAAGTGGGCCAAAATTCTTGCTGCAGTGTGTGCAAACTTGGTGAAGAACTGCAGGAAACATCTGACCTTTGTAATTGCAAACAAAGTTTCTGTACTAAATATTAAGTTCTGTTTTTTTATTGTATCAAATACTTATTTCATGCAATAAAATGCAAATTATTTATGTAAAAATCATACAATGTGATTTTCTAGACACAGTACGTACGATAAAAATTACAGACCTCTCCATTCTTTGTATTTGGGAAATCTTGCAAAAGCGGCAATGTATCAAATGCTTAATTTCCCCACTATACATTACTTATATAAAAAAAAATCATTGCATATTGTACTTGGCCTGAGTAAAAGTTTCTTTATTAGAGTTATTTATAATTATGGTTTTGGCTCATTTACATGTGTGACGATACAACTTAAAATCTTAATTAGCCAGACTATTAGATTTGTTAATCCAAGAGAAATACCTTATTGTGTTTTATTAGAGATTGCTGGCTGTGTTTTATTAATGTTCTGCTTGCTGGTCAGTTTATGTACACTAATTTAACTTGTAAAGTGTCCAGCATTCCACTAATCTCATTAGTATCTCAGGAGCCTCTAACCATTGTTCAAAAATCATCTAGACCCATTGTGTAAGTGTTGAAAGAAGATCTGGCAGAGCCTTCACCACAGGGTGTCTCACATGTAGACCCAGTTGATGTGGTCGACCTGAGAAAGATACCTCCACTAATGTACACTTAACTTTGGGGGAGGTGGGGAAGGGTGAACGCAGTTCTGCCATTCAGGGGGCTGAGCACGGAGAAGCAGAATGGACATGTGTTTTTGTAGCAGTCAGACTTGAAGCAGAATCAAGGAGCATCTGAAAGACTTTACAAGGAGAATGAGAGACATCATTCAGGACAGTAGACGGATTGCATGGCATTACCCAGAGAGACACAGATTTGTATTCTAAATGATTCTAGTCTAAGGGTACGGCCCTGACTGGAAAGATTCGTATTTGCTCCATTGACCATCAGGGAGACCATGGATACATTTTGGGGAGGCCGGGTTGGAACGAAGAAGTCACCTGGCCCCATGGATATGTTGTTTGAGGTTGCCAGGAGGGGCCCACCGGTCGCCTGCAACCCACGGAGGCATTCGGAGAAGCCATATTGTGACCCGCTGGTCATCTGGTCACACGAAAACTCTCGGAGAGGCCAGGTTGGGTCCCTCAGGTCTCCTGGCCTTGTACCTCGATGGACTGCTAGGTTCCTAAGCTTGCCACTACCTCCTCTCTGTGGGGGCCCGCTAGAAGCAGGGGGGGCACTGGTTGAGGTAGTTGGCACTGGAAGTCTCAAGTCGCAGCTGTTCTATCCCAGGCGGTGGGAGAATGAAGGGTGAGACTGTGTAATGTTGTACCATCTTGGGTATTTGCTGGGACTGTTCTGTGTGTTTATTGTCCACTTTGTGGTTCAATAAAGTATTGCCACGCTGTTTTACCCTCACCCTGTGTTGTCTGAGTAGTATTACGCCCACAGAAGACAACATGGGTTGTGGGTTTAGGTTTTTCTTCAAATGTGAAAAGACAATTTTTGTGAATGCTACAATACACTGATTCAAGCCACTCAGGCAGGTTCAGAATGCTATAAACCTGCAGATTAACGCCATATCTGCAGATTAACAGCATTTATTCACATGACAGGTTCCCTTTAAGTATAGAATTTGTGTCAGAACAATCAGCGAGGGATGTTGAATTATCACAGTTGTTATTGAAATTGGTTTCATTAGGCCGATCAGATTATGCAGACTTCCTTTTCAAGAAAGTCTGATAATTAGGAATTTTAGAAATCTCTTTATTTGTTTTCTCTTGCTATGGGCTAACCTGATGAGGTGGGTACTCTAAGCCGTAGGTTAGCAATGGTGTAATGGAACGGAAGGCACATGGATAAGTGAGGACCAGGACAGCAGGATATGTAGGATGGTAGACAGATAAGCGAATCAGAAAGCACTAGATTTTTATTTTTTTTTCTACAGACAGGAGCAGTAGAGGTATAAATAGTCATGGACTTGCAGTTGTCGAATGGTTAATAACAGATGTAAGCAATCAGGAAATTTGGAACATGGATTTGATTAACCACAGGATAGCAATGATGTATTGAGAAACTAGTGTCTTGCTTGCAGAGGTGCGTTACCTTGATAGCAGAGGCTAAGGTGATGATACTTGTGGCCTGACAAAGCATAACTTTGAAAGAAAAGATTGCAGCATGAAGCTTAATAATAGCAGAATCATATATGCAAACAGGAACTTGCAGCAAAAATCTGATACTGTAATAGCAGAAAAGGGGGTGTGAACAACCCACAGACGTTAGACTGTTTTACTTTTGTCAGTAGTGTTCATGGTTGCTTTATGTTTGCGGGCATTAGCACATTAGTTATTCATAAATGATGCTTAATCTTTCTTGTTGGTACTAGTACCTTATCACTTTTTGTGACTTGAGACACTATTTTGATTCTCTTCACCCAATCCCTAGAAGAAAATGTATTCTATATCATTTGGGACAATTTAGAACCACATGGTACTTAAGGGAGTCTGTCATTCCCAAAATGTAAATTAAACTACTTATACAGTTATATAGGGGACATAATCCCTATAAGAATCATACCTGCACCTTGTGGTGAACCTTCTGTATTTCTTCTCATGAAGTGTTGTGGTACACTTAGATACTGAAACACCTACTTCTTGAAGAGTGTTCTTCACTTGGTTAGATGTTGTGAAGGTTTTTTTTTTTTCACCATGGAAAGGATTCTGCGATCATCCACCACTGTTGTCTTCCGTGGACGTCCAGGCCTTTTTGAGTTCCCTAGCTCACCAGGGCGCTTTTTTTTGCAGAATGTACCTAACAGTTGATTTGGCCATTCCTAACATTTCTGCTATCCCTGATGGATTTCTTTTTTTTTTTTTCATCCTAATGATGGCCTGATTCGTTCCATTGAGAGTTCCTTTGACCGCATGTTGTGGGTTCACAGCAACAGTTTCCAAATGCAAATGCCACACCTGGAGTCAGCTACAGACATTTTACCTGCTTAATTGATGATGTATTAATGAGAGATAGCCTATTGTAAGGCGGCGGTGTTCACACCGTGCAGTAACTGAGGCCGTGACCCAAGCAAGTCCAACATAAGTTCTCTGGTTCGCAGCCGGGTTAGCACAAATCCATAAACAACGTTTGCTGGGGGCAACGGCCTCGCCGGGCTGCTCAGAGCCTGACTGGCGCAGTGCCTTCCCAGGAGTGGGTTCAACTACACACAGTCCCGCTGCGCTTTCCTGCTATGCTCCTAGCAGGTCCCAACACTGAACAACACTAACCCTTAATACAGGGTTTTTAAAGGACTTGTGGCAAGAGCCACTGGAAAACCCGATTTGGAGGGAGGAGGCCACCCTACTGCCTTCCTGTAGCCTCCTCCAAGAAATGAAGGCCCTGCCGGATTTTACTTAATTGGATGAGTACGGATTTTACTTAATCTGCCTTAGCCAGATAGCCTGACCAGGTCAATGCTCACCTTCATTCCTGCATTGCAGCCGCAGCTATGTCTGTGACTGCAATGCACTCCAATGGGTTTAAGGCTATGTGCCCACGATGCAGAAATGCATATTTTTTACGCTTCTCCCTGGCAGGAAAAACGCATGCGGTTTTTACATGCAGTTTTCCCGCCAGGTAGAAGCGTTTGTGAAGCGTCTTTGCATGCATTTCTGCTTGCGGGTTATCAAGCGCTTTTCCAAGCGATTTTAGCATCACTTGGAAAAGTGCTTGACAACTTGTTCACACTATATAAATCCATGCAAACAGACGTCACCGCAGGTCCTTCAGTCCTGCCCGCAAGCACAGGGAATGAGACCGGGGGCCGTCTTTATTTTTTATTTTATTCTTTTTTTTACAGGTACAATGGTACCCAGGTCTGGATGAGAGTCTCCTCTCCTCCAGGACTGGGTACCATCCGCACATTGAAACGCATATAATCCGTGAGTACAAATGTACTGACACGGATCATGTGCGTCTCAATGCAAGTCAATGGCGGTGATTACGCCGCGCTTCCGCAAAATTAATGGACATGCTGCGGATTTTTGAACGCAGCATAAACGATGCGGAAAAATCCGCAGCATGTGCATAGAACTTGCAGAATCCCCTTGGGGACCATGGGGGGCGGATTACCTAGCGTTTAACAAGCGTTTACGCTGCGGAAATTCCGCAGCATATACGCTTGAAAAACGCTACATGGGCACTTAGCCTAATAGGTCTCTGTACACATTCTGGGAGATATATAACGTCCCTCGTATACGATCCCAGTCACTGCCTCACACTATGTAACCCATTAAAGAGCTTTTGAGATACAGTAATTGTCCAGTACTTTTGGTCCCTTTAAAAAGAGGCTGCTACATATTAAACAGCTGTAATTCCTAAACCCTTACTCCAATTAGGATATGAATAGTCTCAAATTAAAGCTGAGAGTCTGCACCTTAAACCCATATTATATTCAAGATACTGTTATATATGTTTTGGAAACAGCTAAAAGGCCAAAACTTGTGTCACTGTCCAAATATTTCTGGACCTAACTGTGTATATAACAACCTATAAATTCCTCATATATAATAGATAATTGCTCCCCCTCCACAACATAGAAAAGTATAGATGCTCAGCAGAGCCATAAAGTGCAGGTAGTGCTAGATGTTAGAAAATCTAATTCAGTCAATGAATACCTGTGCACACAATGTAACGTATGTCTATGCCAAGGAGAGACATTAGAGGGAACCCAATGCACCTTGACGTGTGTTTCACCCTCTGGGCTTCGTCAGGAGGCGTCCTATAACTATTGTTGCCAGGGTATAAACTTTAAATTGTACTCGGAATTATATGGATAGGTAATCAAGTGGGGTGATCTTTAGTCTTTGTATTCTTTTAGTAGACTGTCCATGATGTATATAGTATTTATGTTAAAATTTGAACAAAGTAATTATTTTTATGCCACAAATATTTTTTTCCTGACTGTATATATGTTTATATTGTACATATTCTAATACAACAGAATCTTATGCACATTACCAGTTAAATTCGGAACCATGGGAGTAAGCATGCAATGTCACAAGTCCACTAGATGGTGCTATTGTACCCCATATTTGACTCCTGCCACACACAGTAGGTGACATCTGAATGAGAAATATTAAAAGATTAGTTTTTACTGCAAAACTATTCAGTTCCTTACAGATTTTCCCCATCTCACCACAGCCAATTTCATTTTTTCAGTTTTGTTTTTTCTTCCATTTTTTCCAAGAGCCATAACTTTTTTTATTGACATTTGAGGGGTTGCTTTTTGTGGGACAAGTTCTAGATTTGAATAACACCTTCACTTTTCCATACAATGTACTGGATAAAAACTCGTTTATTGGGTTATGTTTTTTATGTTCTTTTTGCCGTAAAAATGACCTGGCAACATGATTCTCCAGGCCAGTACATCATACCCAACTTGTATAGTTTATTTTGATAAGAGGTGAAAAAAATATTTGGTTTGTGTTGCTGTTTCCTGAGACCTGAAACGTTTTTTTTTTATTATTTTTCCATCACTGAAGCTGTGTTAGTGTTTGTTTTCTTTTGGGTGGCGATCTAACGTTTTCATTGTACCATTTTGATGTTTTGACTCTTTTTGTCCTATTTGTGATGGAGATGTAGCGAATAGCGATCAATAAGGGCAATTCTGATGTTTTGATTCTTTTTGCTTTAGGGCATTTACCCTTGGTGGTTAAAAAATGTAAGATTTTGATAGATCAGACTTTTGAATGAGGCGTTATCAATTATGTTTATTTTTTAATGTTTATTTTTAATGATGGATATAACAGGCGATTCCAATTTTTATGTTTTTTTAATTTGTAACACTTTTTTTAGTGATAAAAATGTGATTGTCTGATTGCTTGTTCTATATACTGCAATATCTCAGCATTGAAAGATATAGCAAAGATCGTGCCTAGGATGTTGAACCCCCAGCTGCCATTGCAACCCATTGGAAATCTGTGAGAGGTTGTCCAGTTTCTCTCTGTAGACTTGTGAATCATCATATCATAAGCTGTGAGGATTCTCCGGTGCTGGCCCGGTGGGCCGCAGTCATGTGACCTCAAGTATGTGATTTGCATACTAGACTAGACTGCTTCAGGCCTCGCTCAATAAACTTGCATTGAGTGAGGCCCCACCCATCTAGTCGGCCCGGAGTATGCAAATCATATTCTTGTCAAATGATCGTGGCCCCTGGGGTCGGCACAGGAGAATCCTCACAGTGAGCAGTGCGCGCGAGGTGAGGATTCACAAGTCAGCAGTCACATAGAGTAGAATGGAACTGATTCTCAGTTGCAGACATTTCTGCAACAAAGTCTGCAAAGTGGGAATTCACCCTAACAGTTTTTTTCAGAAGTAAATGCCATACTTTTATAGTAAGGCCACTGCCCCACTATCAGTATTCTGTCAGTATTTTTTCTCAGGAGTGGGAGTCAAAACCAGGTGAGGGACAATCAGAGAAAAGGTATAATAGAAACAAGTCACCAATTCTGCATTAATCACCCACTCCTGGTTTTGGCTCCCACTCCTGATAAAAAATATTGACAGAATACTGACCAAATACTGATAGTGGGGCCCTGGCCTAAAAGTCCTTATCCTACTCCCTGGCATCTAATCTTGTAATCCTGTAGTCCCATATAAGCATTCTAGTTTGAGAAATTTTTCCTTTTTTTTATTTTTGCAGGGGTGGACACTGACAGTGAAGGGCCCCTGCGCAGGTCTTGTGTTTGGCTACTCCATCCTTGAGGCCGCACCGGTGTAAACACACACACATTTACATGTATTTTTATATTAGGCACAATAGAATACATTATGCACGTTCTAATACATTATAAACACGCGCTTACACATTACACAAGCACAATTAGGGAGAAAAATGGAGGGCACCACAATAGCAATAATAGTAATACTATACTATGGTGTCCAACCCGTCACATACCAGACAATTGCAGTTACATCATATGAGAAAGAAAAGAAGAAGTATGTATAGACAGGGATCACCAACTTTTAATCATAAATTTTTATTGGACAAGTAACTAGACAAACAAACCCAGTTAAAAACATTTAAAAAGCGCAAGGCTTCAATATAACAAGCCCCATCACAATATTAGGTGGGCTAAACCTCAAACATAGAGTTATGATAGACACAAAATGGCACAATCCAAGAAGTTGTTATACCAATAAATATAATCCCTGCTTACAATACAGGATAAAGCAAGGAAACATGTGAAATGATACTCACATAGGTAATTACTATTCTGCTGTAGGTACAACCATAAAGAGGTGAAAAAAAAGGGGAAGAAAACCCCTTCAACCACACGCGTATCGCCACTACCAGGGTGGTTTCATCAGGGGAAAAGTAATAGTTGGGGGGGTTTTCTTCCCCTTTTTTTTCACCTCTTTATGCATTTTTACACACATCACATGCATGGCACTTTAGGTATTTTCCCTAGATAAAAGTCCTATATTTTTTTCTTGATATGGTGATGGGGCTTGTTATATTGAAGCCTTGTGCTTTTTAAATGTTTTTAACTGGGTTTGTTTGTCTAGTTACTTGTCCAATAAAAATTTATGATTAAAAGTTGGTGATCCCTGTCTATACATACTTCTTCTTTTCTTGCTCTTATGATGTAACCACATTACACAAGCATTCACACAGTACAAACGTACACAGGCATTTATGGTATACGTAAATACATATGAATATGCACAATGACATTTTTGTGAAGCACTCATCCCATGAACAGATGATTGATTATTTGTTCATTCGTAGTTGTGTAATAAAAAGCAGTGGATTCCCAAACAGTCCGGGCGTGAGCGTAACAGTTTGCTCAGGCAATGGTCCCCGTTGAGTCCCACGGCCCTTCACTCTCGGAGACATTTGAATCCTTGTTTGGCGAAGCTGAGGTCCAGGCGATTTACGCACCAGCCCAAATGGAGCTATCCGTACTTGTTCCTGTGGATCCACCACGGTACTATGGGGATCCAAAACAAAGCCATGTGTTTGTGGAGCAATGCATGCTGCATTTCAAATTCTATGCTCACTATTTTCCCACCGATCGGGTTAAAGTAGCATTTCTGATGTCCTACCTAGCGGGTGATGCCTTGAATTGGATCACCCCCCTATTGGAAGCAAGGGATCCTATCATCTCAGACCTACAGGCCTTCCTGGTGGCCTTTCTCATGGTCTTCCATGACCCTGACCCTTCTGCGAATACTTCCTCTCCCACTATCCTGGAGCAGTCTAGATGGGTGACCTGTGAAGTAAGCCCACCTGTTCCCCAGCCTGAAAAGGCAGCTACCCACGCAATATCCACGGAGGATAACAGTGTTCAGTAGACAAAGCAGAATACTTCCCTTCTAGTGTTGAGCGAGTATGTTCTGTTAACCCTTTCGCCGAGTATGCTCGGACTGAGCTCCGAGTATTTACAGCTGCTCGGTGATATGTTTGAATCGCTCCCGTGTGCATGATTTGCGACTGTTTGACAGTTTTAATACATGTGAGGAATGTCTATTTCTTACACATTCTTCACATGTAATAAAGCTGTCAAACAGTTGCAAATCATGCACACGGGAGCGATTCAAACACATCACAGAGCAGCTGTAAATACTCGGAGCTCGGCCCGAGCATACTCGGACAGAACATACTCGCTCAACACTATTCCCTTCCCAACTCTAAGAGGCAGTCTAGACAAGCAAGACGTAGAGGAAAGCCGTCACATCAGGTACTGTACTCTCAAAGACCCCCTGTTTCCCAGCCTGTAGAGGCAGCTTCCCGGGCAGAATCCATGAAGGTTGACCATGTTCGTCAGGCAAAGCAGAAGCCGGAACTCAGTCATGAAATCGGATTGGGGTATCGCTGCAGTTGTATTGGACACCCTAAAGGTCTTTGTTCTGCGAAGTTTGGGGACTCCCAAAGCCTCGGGCCAGTAGGAGAGGCTGCCCTTGGCGTTAGTGTTTCCTCTCCACAGATGACTGTGACTGTCTCCGTGGCAAGTGAAGGCCTCGAATTAACCGGACGTTTCGGGCTGAAAGCCGTGAAGAGTCTGATCCCCGTCCGACAACTCCAGAATCCGGTTTGGGCATTGTCAGGGGTAGGACGAGCCCTACTCAGAAACAGTCAAAATATGTCTGTATAAATTAAGCTCCAGATTGGAGCATTACACATGAAGAAGATCACATTCCAGGTGCTGTCTAGTTTATCCACAGGTCATCCAGAGCCGAGAGCTCTAGTGCCCGCTCAGGTCTGGAGATTCTGCATGGTGTTTCCTGGGGGACTGCTGAGGTACAAGGGGTGTCCGGTCCCCATACCTTCAGGATAGTTAGCAATGTCTTCTTCTTCACCAGATCTGCTAGTCACTGACACACTGTGCGCTGAAGTCTCCGAAGGAAGGGAAGCGGAGGCGATGTCCCCACACAGTCTCGACGATTATACCAATGATCTGTCTTCAGGTACCGCCCCGCCTCGTAGACGTGTCATCTCAGAGACCAGACTGAAGATGGTCCCGTAGCAAGGATCTTCCATCTCTAATAAGTCTGGCAATAAGTCCATCAAGGCGGTGGCTACCCCCAAGTCTCTGCACCCCTCATACCAGGCAGAGGACCCCCAGTTGTCTCTTGAATCCTCCGGGGTGCTACCTGATGTTAAAAAATGGAGAGAGACTTTCCTACAGCCTGTTCCTGGTACTTCGCCCACTTCATACAGTAAGCTTGGCAAAGTGTACGTCAAGGCAGTGGTTACCCCCGAGTCTCTGCACCCCTCCAACCCGGTTGAGGATCTCCAGTTGTCCCTTGAATCCTTTGGGGTGCTACCTGATAATAACAAATGGAGAGAGACTTTTCTATGTCCTGTTCCTAGTACTTCGTCCACTTCATCTGATGCTGAGGATGGCTCGATGGGAGGAATCATCCTAGTCACCAAGATGGTGATACCTGCCTCGTTCCCTCTAGTTGACAGAAGAGGTAGTCTTCTTGAAGAGAAGTCTTGGAAGTCCATTGAGAAGGATCGGCCTCCAACTTCTCTGCAGAAAATCCTTGTGGGCTTGAAGAAGAGGGAGTGTAAAGGGGGGGGTACTGTAACATCCCTGGCAGCATGCTGGCATGGCTTACCATCTCCCACCATGCAAGACCGCCAACTTACCTACCAATCCAGGCTGTGCACTATACTCCTCTACTTGCTGTGTGCATGTCTCTTGTCTGCTGGCTTAGGGCGGCGGTGCTGGTACTTCTTGATTCTTAAAGTTACAGTGTGCGCAGTCCTAATGCGTCCCCAGCCTATTGCTGTGAGTCACTGGATACTTAAACCTCCTCCACCCAGTGGGAGGTGCCTGAGCAACACTTTCTTACACTGTGTTCTGTGCAACAGTGAGTTGCCAGGTCCTGTCCTGAATCTAATCTGTTTCCGCCACCCTGGGGGCTGAGTACCCAGGCCCGTTACCTGTATCTGTGACTTCTAGTCTATTTCCACCACCCTGGGGCCGTAATGCCCAGGCTCGTTCCTGTATCTCGTTCCTGTGTCAGTTCCTGTCTGAACTGTGTCCTAGCCTGTTACCTGTTTGTCTCTATGTCCGATCCTTCCCATTTCCTGCAGTGTCTGAACCAGTACCTAACTCCTACTTGTTGTCTCTGTACTTCTGTTTGTGAGTTTTGTGTCCACTCGCTACTCCATACCAAGTACCTTGTGTGTATCTGGTTTTGCTTGTCCCGTTACCCTGCCTCCGTATCTACCTGCTGTGTTCTGGCTATCTTCCTGTGTTTCCCGGTCCCTGTCTGTTCCATGTGAACAGAGCCCTGTCCTGTCTGTCCGCTCATGCGGCACTGCTCTGCCCTGCTCCGCTTGCCCTCCGCACCCGCAGCTCTGCTCTGTCCTGCTCTGCTTGCCCTCTGCACCTGCGGCTCTTCTCTGCTCTGCCCTACTCCCCTTGCCCTCCGCACCTGTGGCTCTTCTCTGCTCTGCCTTTCTCCGCTTGCCCTCCGCACCTGCGGCTCTTCTCTGCTCGGCCCTGCTCCGCTTGCCCTCTGCACCTGCAGCTCTGCCCTGCTCCGTTTGCCGTCCGCACCTGCGGCTCTGCTCTGCTCTGCCCTGCTCCACTTACCCTCGGCACCTGCAGCTCTGCTCTGCTCTGCCCTGCTCTGCTTGCCCTCCGCACCTGCGGCTCTGCTCTGCCCTGCTCTGCTTTCCCTCCGCACCTGCGGTTCTGCTCTGCTCTACCCTGCTCCACTTGTCCTCCGCACCTGCGGCTCTGCTCTGCTCCGCTTGCCCTCCGCACCTGCGGCTCTGTCCTGCTCCGCTTGCCCTCCGCACCTGCAGCTCTTCTCTGCCCTGCTCTACTTGCCCTCCGCACCTGCGGTTCTGCTCTGCTCTGCCCTGCTCCGCTTGCCCTCCACACCTGCGGATCAGCTCTGCTCTGCTCCGCTTGCCCTCCGCACCTGCAGCTCTGCTCTGCCCTGCTTGCCCTCCACACCTGCGGTTCTGCTCTGCTCTGCCCTGCTCCGCTTGCCCTCCACACCTGCGGATCGACTCTGCTCTGCTTGCCCTCCGCACCTGCGGCTCTGCTCTGCTTTTTCCTACTCCGCTTCCCCTCCGCACCTACATCTCTGTTACTGTATCGCAGTCTGTTCTGGTCCCTATCCGGCCTGTTTACCTACCTGCCAGTACCCGCCTGTCTGCATACCAGCTGTACCTGCCAGTACCCACCTGTCTGCATACCAGCCGTACCTGCCAGTACCCGCCTGTCTGCATACCAGCCGTGCCTGCCAGTACTCGCCTTTCTGCATACCAGCCAAACCTGCCCGTTCCTGCATTCCCCGGTGTGGGTCAACAGCTGAGACCGGGGTCTGACCTGGAGTAGCACCTGAGCCACCTCCCACATCCCTCCTCGGACCACAGAGTCGATTAAGCCGCCGTGCATCCTTGGTCTTATCTGGCGAGGTCCCTAGTCACACCCCTCCAGGCACTCCTCGGTTCGTGGCCCAGTGGGACCAATAACCACGCTCATGCCAAACACTCCAGGCGTGAACGTAACAACTGGTACTGTACTGTGTGAGGGTGTAGCTCAGTTTTTCTCTTTATTTAGGACACTGTAGCACCGTGGCCCTATTAGCGGAAAAGCCAGATAGTGAATTAGCCGAGAGTAGTTTGTAAACCTGATTTATACTGTTTGTATTGAACTGTCATTGCCATAGCTGGAGCATATTCTGTGACACGTTTCAACTATTCCTCCTTATATTCATGTTATTAATATCATCGTTATAAAAACTGTTATTCTTATCTTCCGGCATATGTCCTCTTTTTACTTAATAAAGCCGGTGTTTTCTTTCTGTTGCCCGTACTTGAATCCTGCCTTGCAGGGTGCTGGTAGGTTAGTAATAAAATCCGTGGACAAGTGTGTCCATGGCCTGCTAGGGATAGGTAGAGGGAGCCCAGACACTAGGGAAAGGGGAAGTGGTGACCTCCTAAACTGGACTAGCGTCACCCTGTCTTCCCCTACTGTCACTATACAGCCTCCGCTGCTGTCGCCAATCACGTGCCTCGCCCTACTATCCCTGGCATAAGGCTACAACTGGGGATGGAAGGAGATGAGCACTAGTCAACCTCCGCTAGCACTCTAAAGACAAACAGGGAAAACAACACAGGGGAATTACAACTTAGCTTTAGAAGAAACTCCAACAGGGCACATGGCCTCAAGACTCCAAAGAGGATGTGATGCTACTTCAGTCAAGTTCCAAGTAGGAATGAATATAACCGGTGTCGCCCACCTGGTTTATACCCAGACTAAAGGGAGGTAATTGCTGGGTCCTAAACACAGCCTCCTATCTAGCCAGCTGTCTGCATTGCCAAACGTGGAGATCTCCTGTAAACCACTGCAGGGCGGCTGTATGTCACCTCTGATACACCCGTGACAGTACCCCCCCCCCCTACGAGTGGCCTCAGGACCGGGTTTCTCAGGAAAAGAGGTGTGAAAAGAGCGAAACAATCTGGGAGCTTTCACCTCTGACACTGAAACCCACGTCCTCTCCTCCAGACCATAGCCTTTCCAGTGCACCAAGAATTGCAGAGAACGACGTTGGAGACAAGAATCTACTATCTTCGAAATCTTGAACTCCAAATTACCATCAACCATTACTGGGGGCGGTGGTAGAGGTGAGGGCTCAAGGGGTTCTACGTACCTTTTGAGTAAGGACCTGTGGAACACATTGTGAACCTTAAGGGCCCGAGGAAGTTCAAGACGAAACGCTGCTGGGTTTATGACGGCGATAATTTTGTAGGGACCAATAAACCTAGGTCCCAGCTTCCAAGAAGGAACTTTCAACCTTATACTCTTGGTAGACAACCACACAAAGTCATTCACATTCAGGTCTGGACCTGGCAAGCATTTTCTATCAGCCATACGTTTATACCTGTCACCCATGGTATTCAAATTACACAGAACACCCTGCCACACCGAGGAGAGCGACAAAGAAAACCGTTCCTCCTCAGGAACTCCTGAAGTTCCTCCCCCACTGAAAGTATAAAACTGTGGATGATAACCTTATGCACCAAAAACCAGTGACCTGCCAGTGGATTCTTGACGATGGTTATTCTGTCAGCGGTAAGGAGGATGCCTTCAGATTTTCGGAGACAAAACACCTGAGGTATGTCTCCAAGTTCTGATTGACCCGCTCGGTCTGACCATTCGACTGAGGCAAAGGAAGGCAAAGGAAAAGGACAGCTGCACCCCCAGTCAAGAACAGAATGCCTTCCAGAACTTGGAAACAAACTGGGTCCCATGATCTGACACCACATCGGTGGGAACCCCGTGAAGCTTCACAATCTCATTTATGAACACCTAAGCAAGTGTCATAGCATTGGGAAGTGCAGGTAAAGCGACGAAGTAAACCATTTTACTGAACTTATCTACTACTACCAAAACCACCGCTTTGCCTGCAGAAACCGGTAAGTCAGTAATAAAATCCATGGACAAGTGTGTCCATGTCCTGTTGGGATAGGTAGGAGCTCAGACACCAGGGAAAGGGGAAGTGGTGACCTCCTAAACTGGACTAGCATCACCCTGTCTTCCCCTACCGTCCCTATACAGCCTCCGCAGCTGTCGCCAATCACGTGCCTTGCCCTACTATCCCTGGTGTAAGGCTACAACTGGGGATGGAAAGAGATGAGCACTAGTCAACCTCGGATAGCACTCTAAAGACAAACGGGGAAAACAAAACAGGGGAATTACAACTTAGCTTTAGAAGAAACTCCAACAGAGCACACGGCCTCAAGACTCCAAAGAGGACGTGATGCTACTTCAGCCAAGTTCCAAGTAACATAGTAGCATAGTAACATAGTTTTTAAGGTTGAAGGAAGACTAAGTCCATCTAGTTCAACCCATAGCCTAACATGTTGATCCAGAGGAAGGGAAAAAAAACCATGTGGCAAACACTAAGCTCCTCATTGGGGAAAAAAATTCCTTCTTGACTCCACATTTGGCAATCAGACTAGTTCCCTGGATCAACGTCCTATCAAGGAATCTAGGATATATAACCTGTAATATTATACTTTTCAAGAAAGGCATCCATGCCCTTCTTAAATTTTAGTAGTGAATCACTCATTACAACATCATGCGGCAAAGAGTTCCATAGTTTCACTGCTCTTACAGTAAAGAATCCACGTCTGTGATTATGATTAAACCTTCTTTCCTCCAGACGTAGAAGATGCCTCCTTGTCCCCGTCTCAGGCCTCAGAATAAAAAGATCAGTAGAAAGGTCTTTGTACTGTCCCCTCATATACTTGTACATAGTAATAAGATCACCCCTAAGCCTACGTTTTTACAAACTAAATAACCCCAAGTGTAATAACATGTCTTGGTATTGCAGACCCCCCAGTCCTCTAATAACCTTGGTTGCTCTTCTCTGCACCCGCTCTAGTTCAGCTATGTCTTTCTTATACACCGGAGACCAGAACTGTACACAGTATTCTAAGTTAGGTCGCACTAGTGACTTGTATAGAGGTAAAATTATGTTCTCCTCATGAGCATCTATGCCTCTTTTAATGCATCCTATTATTTTATTTGCCTTTGCAGCAGCTGCCTGTTTTGCCCAGTGTTTTACAATTAAGCATATAATTGTACATTTTATTTCCTCTGCCCAAGTGCATTACCTTACATTTATCCCCATTAAAGCTCATTTGCCATTTATGAGCCCAAGCTTCTAGTTTACATAGATCCTCCTGTAATATAAAATTGTCCTCCTCTGTATTGATTACCCTGCAGAGTTTAGTGTCATCTGCAAATATTGAAATACTACTCTGTATGCCCCCTACAAGGTCATTAATAAATATGTTAAAAAGAAGCGGCCCAATACTGACCCCTGTGGTTACCCCACTGTTAACTGAGACCCTGCTTGAGTGCGTTCCATTAATAACCACCCTTTGTTTCCTATCATTGAGCCAGTTCTTAACCCACATACATATATTTTCCCCTATCCCCATTGTTCTCATTTTATGTATCAACCTTTTGTGTGGAACCATATCATAATCTTTTGAAAAGTCCATATACACAACATCCACTGCATTTCCTTGGTCCAGTCCGGAACTAACATCTTCATAAAAGCTGATCAGATTAGTTTGACAGGAATGGTCCCTCGTAAACCCATGTTGATATTGGGTCATGAGGTTATCCCTCTTCAGATACTCTAGTATAGCATCTCTTAGGAAACCCTCCAGGATTTTACCCACAGTAGAGGTTAAGCTTACTGGCCTATAATTTCCAAGTTCGGTTTTTGTCCCCTTTTTGAATATTGGCACCACATTTGCTATACGCCAGTCCTGTGGTACAGACTCTGTTATTATGGAATCTTTAAAGATTAAAAATAATGGTCTATCTATGACGTTACTTAATTCCTGCAGTACTCGCGGGTGTATCCCATCCGGGCCCGGGGATTTGTCAACTTTAGTGATTTTTAGACGCCGCCGTACTTCCTGCTGGGTTAAGAAAGTGACATTTAATGGAGAATTTTTGTTTTCACTGATCATGTTTTCTGTCATGCGATTTTGTTGTGTAAATACTCTTGGAAAAAAATCATTTAGCATATTGGCTTTTTCCTCATCCTCATCCACCATTTCACCCAGATTATTTTTAAGGGGGCCAACACTATCATTTTTTAGTTTTTACTATTTATGTAGTTAAAGAATATTTTGGGATTATTTTTACTTTCTCTGGCAATGAGTCTCTCTGTCTCAATCTTTGCTACCTTGATTTGTTTTTTACAGAATTTATTTAATTTTCTGTATTTATTAAATGCCTCATCACTACCTACTTGCTTTAGTTCTCTAAATGCTTTCTTTTTGTCACTTATTGCGCCCCTTACAGCTCTATTTAGCCATAGTGGTTTCCTGCTATTTCTAGCATGTTTATTCCTATAGGGTATATATTGTGCACAGGTCCTATTCAGGATGCTAATAAATGTCTCCCATTTGCTTTGTGTAGTTTTATGTCTCAGGATATTGTCCCAGTTTATTGCACTAAGATCATCTCTCAACCTTTGGAAACTTGCCTTCCTGAAGTTTAGTGTCCTTGTAACCCCTCTACTACACATCTTATTAAAGGATACATGAAAACTTAATATTTTGCGATCACTATTACCCAAGTGACCCCCAACTCGTATATTTGATATGCAGTCTGGCCTGTTGGTTAATATTAGGTCTAGCAGTGCCCCCCTTTTTGTTGGGTCCTGAACCAGTTGTGAAAGGTAATTGTCTCTCATAGTTGTCAAAAACCTATTACTTTTGCTTGAACTACATGTTTCTGTTCCCCAATGTATTTCAGGGTAGTTAAAGTCTCTCATAATAATGACTTCTCCTTGAGTCGCTGCTTCATCTAATTGCTTTATGAGGATATTCTCCGATGCTTCCATTATTTTTGGAGACTTATAACAAACCCCTATCAGTAATTTATTATTTTTTCCCCCTCCCCTTCTCTCCACCCACAGGAACTGTACACTTTCATTAGATTCACATATATTCTCCATCAAGATGGGTTTTAAGGATGATTTTACATATAAACACCCCCCCCTTCGCTTGTTTGTACTGTCATTTATGAACAGACTATAGCCCTGTAAATTATCTGCCTAGTCATGGCTCTCGTCCAGCCATGTATCAGATAGCCCCACCATGTCATAATTATTTTCCAACAATATTAATTCTAATTCCTCCATTTTGTTAGTGAGGCTTCTGGCAATAGTGTACATGCATTTTATGTATCCCTCTGTACCTTTATTCCTTCTTGCTATATTGACTGTTCTAACCCCACCCCCATTTTCTTTATTTGTGCCAAGGTCACTATCTGCTCTATCTTCCCCACCTATAAATGAATGCTCCCCCCCCAATCCCTAGTTTAAACACTCTTCCAACCTTCTAGCCATTTTCTCCCCAAGCACAGCTGCACCCTCCCCATTGAGGTGCAGCCCGTCCCTACCGAAGAACCTGTAGCCAACTGAGAAGTCGGCCCAGTTCTCCAGGAACCCAAACCCCTCCTTCCTACACCAATTCCTGAGCCACTTATTTATCTCCCTAATCTCCCGTTGCCTCTCTGACGTGGCACGTGGTACAGGCAGTATTTCAGAGAATACCACCTTGGAGGTCCTTGCTTTAAGCTTGCCGCCTAATTCCCTGAAATCATCTTTAAGGACCTTCCACCTACCTCTAACTTTGTCATTTGTGCCAATGTGTACCATGACCACCCTTTTGCCCCATTCAAAATAAATCAATTAAAAAAAGATAAAAATACACATTTGGTATCGTCGCGATCAGAAACTCCCGATCTATTAATATGTAAAAAGAATTAATCCGATTGGTAAAATGGTAAAAAATCAAAACGCCAGAATTACGTTTTTTTGGTTGTCACAACATTGCAAAAAAAATGCAATAATGGGCGATCAAAACATTGTATCTATACCCAAATGGTTTCACTAAAAATATCAGCTTGTCACGCAAAAAATAAGCCCTCACCCGGCCCCAGATCACGAAAAATGGAGACGCTACGGGTCTCAGAAAATGGCAGCATTATTTTTTTTTTCAAATTTTTGATTTTTTTTTCACCACTTAAATAAAAAAGAACCTATACATGTTTGGTATCTACGAACTCAGAATGACCTGTACAATTATAATGGAAGGTCAATTTTAGCATTTAGTGAACATGGTAAAAAAGACAAAAAAAACAGTTGTGGAATTGCACTTTTTTTGTAATTTCACCGTACTTGGATTTTTTTTTCCTGTTTTCCAGTACAGTGTATGGTAAAATCAATGGTGTCGTTCAAAAGTACAACTCGTCCCGCAAGAAGGTATTCCTTACATGGCCAAAAATGGAAAAATAAAAAAGTTATGGTTCTGGGAAGAAGGGGAGCAAAAAACAAAAACACAAGAACCCAAGGTGGTGAATGGGTTAAGCAATTTTGTAGTAGAAAAAAATCACTTGACTTTTATATTACCCTTAAAGGGGTTTTCCCATGAACAAAGTACATTTTAATCAATAGATCTTGGACTAACAATAAGTTTCACAATTGGATGTCTTTAAATAAAATGTTCCTGTGCTGAGATAATCTTATACATGTGCTCCTGCTGTGTACTGTGTAATGGCTGTGTCTGACCGTACAGGAACATGGTCTGATCATATCACAGCTACTGGGCAGGGGAGGAAGCAAAAGAGTATAAAGACAGGACAGCAGGGGATCACAGCTGATTCTTTCTGTGAGGTAAAACATTTCACTGCCTGTTTGAAAACAACAGAAAATGTTTTGCCTCTCACAAAGAGTCAGCTGTAATCCCGTGCTGTCCTGTCTGTATACTCTTTTGCTTCCCCCCCTGCCCAGGAGCTGTGATATGATCAGACCATGTTCCTGCAGTCAGACACAGACACAGCCATTGTCAGACATTTAATTGTTTACAATGAAAAAATCTAAATGTAATACATGCAAATATTGCTGTAGTTTATCCATCTGTACATACTGAAAAAAGTGCGTTCTTATAATTGGTCTTCATTCTATAAGCAGCACTTGATTATTTATTATTGTGTTTATTAGGATTTGTTAGCTTAGTTAATATTCAGAATCTTTTATTAGTTTTGCTTGCTGGCTGCCTCTAATAGTAATGATCTGAGGACCCCTGAATACTCTGGAGCACTTCTCAGCTGCACAAGCTAACACACTGTGCTTGTTTTTCTGTTTCTGGAAAAGAAATGGCAAAAGACAAACTGCAGGATTCCAGACAGAACTTCTGTGCTGCCCTGATGACTACAGCTCTTTATGGTGAGAGCGGCAGGACACACAAGTGCGGCTGAGAGATGTATGAAATGTATATAAACAAGCACAGCCTGGTATAAAGGACTAAGCATCCTCAGGGAAGATTACTTCTTGTACCAATCCTTCAGCCTTATATGAAATGTACCCTCTTCTGCAGAAGTACGCTACGTTCTCTGCTAACTGTGCTGCATTGTCATTATATCTGATACTTTCTGTAACGGGTCTGGGAGGCGAAACCTCTGAGCAACTTATACAAGGGGGTGGTCCTTGTAAGGAAGCGGGTGGCGACCAGGGAAGACAGGCAGGCAGGCAGTCACAGCAGGTGACCGGGACAGTCTCTGGGTAAACGGGCAGGAGGTCACGGCAAGTGACCGTGACAGTCTCTGGGTAAACGGGCAGGAGGTCACAGCAAGTGACCGGGACAGTCTCTGGGTAAACGGGCAGGAGGTCACGGCAAGTGACTGGGGCAGTCTCTGGGTAAACGGGCAGGAGGTCACAGCAAGTGACCGGGACAGTCTCTGGGTAAACGGGCAGGAGGTCACAGCAAGTGACCGGGACAGTCTCTGGGTAAACGGGCAGGTACGACCTGTGACGGCTGAGCCTCCAGGTAGGCTAGCAGGCAGATGGCAGATGAGTGCTCCCAGGTGAGCAGGCGAGAGTCTCAGGATAAGCAGGTGGTCACAGCATGTGACGGCGGAGCCTCCAGGTAGGCTAACAGGCAGGTAGCAGATGAGCGCTCCCAGGTGAGCGGGCAAGAGTCTCTGGACTGGCAGGTGGTCACGGCACGTGACGGCGGAGCCTTCAGGTAGGCTAACAGGCAGGTAGCAGATGAGCGCTCCCAGGTGAGCGGGCAAGAGTCTCTGGACTGGCAGGTGGTCACAGCACGTGACGGCGGAGCCTCCAGGTAGGCTAACAGGCAGGTAGCAGATGAGCGCTCCCAGGTGAGCAGGCAAGAGTCTCTGTACTGGCAGGTGGTCACAGCACGTGACGGCGGAGCCTCCAGGTAGGCTAGCAGACAGGTAGCAGGTGAGCGCTCCCAGGTGAGCGGGCAAGCTGGTCCATAGACAAACTGACAGGTGTCGGAAGGCAGACCGTCGGACCTCAGGCTAGCAAGCAGGAAAGCGGATGACAGGCAGGAATCAGGCAGCAAACTGGCAGGCAACTGGCAGGCGACTGGCAGGCAACAGGCAGGTAACAGGCAGGTAACAGGCAGGTAACAGGCAACGGGACCTGAGGGCTGAAGCAGAGTAGTGAACAGTGCAACAACATTGCTCGGGCCCCTCCATTTTGGAGGAGGTGCCTTATATATGGAGGGATCCTCCGGCCATTGGCCGAGGACTCCTTAGGGCGACGCGCGCGGCCCCTTTAAGAGAGGGGGAGCGCGCGCGCGCGCGCCCTAAGCACAGTGACCGGGGGAGAGCGGGCGCTGCAAGCAGAGCGGGAGGAAGCCGCCGGGCACGGAGCAGAGAGGTGAGGGGAACAGCGTCCCTGCCTAGCAGGAGGCAGGGACGCCGACGCTACAGTACCCCCCCCCTTTAGCCCCCCCCTTTTTTAGGCCAGACAGAAATTTAGCAAGGATGAGAGGGGCATGGATGTTCTCCCGGGGCTCCCATGTTCTCTCCTCAGGACCAAACCCCCTCCAATCCACTAGAAAAAAGGTCTTTCCTCTTACCCTTTTGGTGGCCAGAATGTTCTCTACCTCAAACTCGTCTTCAGCAGAAACCGGAGCAGGAGGCGAACCTGTAGACTTGGAAAAGGAGTTAAGTACCACGGGTTTGAGAAGAGATACATGGAAGGAGTTAGGGATCCGTAAGTTGGCCGGGAGTTTCAATTTATAGGCCACCGGGTTGATCTGTTTGATAACCTCCAGTGGGCCGATGAACCGAGGCCCTAACTTATAGGAAGGAATCTTGAGCCGGACATATTTGGATGAGAGCCAGACTTTATCTCCGGGACGAAATTGTGGGGAATCCAGGCGTTTTTTGTCGGCGTTTCGGGTACTCTCCCAAATGGAGGAAAATTTGCTAACGAGAGATTCCGCGGCCGGGTTGTCCACAGAAGTGGAGACAGGAAAAGGGATCCGAGGATGCTGACCGAAGACTACAAAAAACGGGGATTTAGAAGAAGATTCGCTCTCGTGATTGTTGTAAGAGAACTCGGCCCATGGTAGGAGATCCACCCAGTCTGAATGGTGGGCATTAACGAAGTGCCGGAGGTAACTGGTCAAATTCTGATTGATCCGCTCCACTTGACCATTGGACTGTGGGTGGTAAGCGGAGGAGAAGTCCAGGGTGACGTCGAGCAGTTTACATCTGGCTCTCCAGAAGCGTGAGGTGAACTGAACCCCACGATCCGACATGATGTGGAGAGGCAGACCATGGAGACGGAAGATGTGGCGGATAAAGTCTTTAGCTAGCTCGGGAGCAGACGGGAGGCCTGGCAGGGGAATAAAATGAGCCATTTTGGAAAAGCGGTCAGCGACCACCCAAATGACCGTACAACCGGCAGAGACGGGGAGATCTGTTATGAAGTCCATAGCTATATGTTGCCACGGGGCAGCAGGCACAGGCAGAGGAAGAAGGCGGCCGGCAGGCAGGTGTCTCGGAACTTTGTTGCGGGCGCAGGACACACAGGCAGAAACAAAGTCAATTACATCCTTGTGCAGGGTAGGCCACCAGTAGTGCCGGGTAATAAGCTGGAGGGTCTTTTTCTGACCAGCGTGCCCAGCTAGCTTAGACGAGTGACCCCAGTGTAGAATCTTCTCCCGATCGGACTCCGTTACGAACGTCTTACCGGGAGGGAGACGATTTAGGCCCACGGGGGCTACCTGCATTACTCTGGCGGGATCGATGATGTGTTTAGGCTCCTCCTCAAGATCAGACACCAGAAAGGATCGGGACAGGGCGTCAGCTTTGATGTTTTTGTCAGCCGGACGAAAATGAAGAATGAAATCAAAGCGGGCAAAAAACAAAGACCACCGGGCTTGGCGCGGGTTAAGTCTCTGGGCGCTCTGGAGATATGCCAAGTTCTTGTGGTCAGTGTAAATTATTACCGGGTGGAGAGCCCCCTCGAGCAGGTAACGCCACTCCTCCAGTGCCATCTTAATGGCCAACAATTCTCGGTCTACTATAGAATAATTGCGCTCAGAAGAGGAGAAAAGTTTGGAGAAAAAGCCGCAGGTTACCTTTCTTCCGGAAGAAGATTTTTGGGTAAGTACCGCCCCAGCTCCGGAGGAGGAGGCGTCAACTTCTAGGAAGAATTGTTTGTTGCCGTCCGGACGATGCAGCACCGAGGCGGAGAGGAAGGCCTGTTTTAAGGAAAGAAATGCCTCCTCTGCTTCGGGCGGCCATTCTCTGGGGTTCGTACCTTTACGGGTGAGAGCAGAGATAGGGGCGGTCCGGGAAGAGAAGTGCGGTATGAACAGGCGGTAATAGTTGGCGAAGCCCAGGAACCGCTGAATAGCCTTCAACCCCTCTGGTCGGGGCCACTTCTGGATGGCAGACAGTTTCTCAGGATCCATTTGTAGACCTGTCTGAGAGATTATGTAGCCCAGAAATGGAAGAGAGGTCTGCTCAAAGATGCACTTCTCATATTTAGCGTAGAGGTGGTTCTGCCTGAGCCTGAGCAGGACCTGACGAACGTCCCTCCGGTGAGTAGGAAGATCCAGAGAGAAGACCAAGATATCGTCCAGGTACACCACCACGCAGGAGTAGAGAAGATCACGGAAGATGTCATTGACCAACTCTTGAAAGACGGCAGGAGCGTTACAGAGACCGAAGGGCATCACAAGGTACTCATAGTGGCCGTCCCGGGTATTGAATGCCGTCTTCCACTCATCCCCCTGACGGATACGGACCAGGTTATACGCCCCACGGAGATCCAGTTTGGTGAAGATTGTAGCCCCCCTCAGACGGTCAAATAATTCAGGAATAAGCGGAAGGGGGTATTTATTCTTCACAGTAATCTGGTTAAGGCCTCTATAGTCTATACATGGACGGAGTGAGCCGTCCTTCTTTTTGACAAAGAAGAAGCCTGCTCCCGCCGGGGAGGTAGATTTCCGGATAAATCCCCGGGCCAGGTTCTCCTCAATATATTCAGACATGGACCGGGTTTCAGCAGCGGACAAAGGGTAGATTCGCCCACGGGGAGGAGTAGAGCTGGGCATCAGGTCGATTGGGCAGTCGTATGGTCTATGAGGAGGTAAAGTCTCTGCCTCTTTTTTATTGAAGACATCCGCATAAGACCAATAGGGAACCGGAAGACCGGGCAGATTGGCTGGGGTAGGAGAAGGACGGGCAGGACGAACGGGAACTAGACAAGTCTTATGGCAGTCCTGTCCCCAGCGAAGGACCTCTCCGGTCTGCCAGTCAAGCACGGGTGCATGTTTCTGGAGCCAAGGCAGGCCAAGCAATAGTGCGTGAGAGAGTCCAGGCAGAACATGAAAGGAGATGCTCTCAGAATGCAGCATTCCCACCTGTAGAGTCAGAGATTCGGTGATGAGTTGGATGGGATGTGGTAAGAGACCCCCATCCACGGCGGCGACAGATAAAGGTACGGCCAGAGGTTTGGTGGGAATGTGGTATTTTTCTACCAGGGATTGAGAGATGAGATTTCCAGCAGCTCCAGAGTCAAGTTGAGCCAGTTCAAAATAGCGGTTCTCTCCGCAGAAGATAGAAACAGACAGCATCAGGGATGGAGAGGGTTTACTTTTGTCTAGGGTGACCTCTCTGAGCGATCCTAGACACAGGCGTTTCCCGACCTCTCAGGGCAGGAATGGATCCGGTGCTCCTTACTGCCACAGTAGAAACAGCTCCCCTCGGCACGACGTAAGTCTTGACGGGTCTTGACCATCTTGGTCTGGTCGACCTGCATAGGCTCAGGTGAGTGTGCCTGGGAAGTAACAGAGGGAGTGACTGGTCTCTGGAAGGTAGGGACTAGACGTGGAATCCTCCTCTCACGGGTGACCTCCCTAGCGCGCTCCTGGAACCGGATGTCAATCCGGGTGGCAAGTGAAATCAAGTCGTCGAGAGTGGTAGGAATGTCCCGACCGGCGAGTTCATCTTTAATACGGCCGGACAGACCCTCCCAGAAGACAGACACCAGGGCGTCGTTATCCCAGGCCAGCTCCGATGCAAGGGTACGGAACCGTATGGCATATTGTCCCACGGTGAGACTCCCTTGACGGAGGCATAGCAGAGATGAGGCGGATGAGGTCTTCCGTCCGGGTTCGTCGAAGACCTTCCGGAAGGCCGTGAGAAAGGCTGGCAGGTCGGACACCAGAGGGTCTCCTCTCTCCCATAGAGGATTTAGCCAAGCCAGTGCCTCTCCCGTGAGATGGGACATGATGAAGGCTACTTTGGCCCGGTCGGAATTAAACTGGTGGGACTGGTGTTCAAAGTGCAGGGTGCACTGGTTAATGAAGCCCCGAGCTTGAGCGGAGTCGCCTCTGAAGCGAGGAGGTGCAGAAAGCCGGATTCCAGAGCAGGATACTATGGTATTGGTGGGCAGCGGAGCAGCCGGGCTGCGAGTCATGACACTAGCGGTGGTTGCTGGTGGGGCAGTCAAAGTGTCCAGGCGAGTATTGACATTCCGCAGGTGACCCAGGATGGACTCCTGTTGGAACCTCTGTCGGGACAGTTCATGACAAAGGTCCGAGAGCGAGGGAGCTTGGGTGCCACCGGGTTCCATGGCCCGAGCAAACTGTAACGGGTCTGGGAGGCGGAACCTCTGAGCAACTTATACAAGGGGGTGGTCCTTGTAAGGAAGCGGGTGGCGACCAGGGAAGACAGGCAGGCAGTCACAGCAGGTGACCGGGACAGTCTCTGGGTAAACGGGCAGGAGGTCACGGCAAGTGACCGGGACAGACTCTGGGTAAACGGGCAGGAGGTCACAGCAAGTGACCGGGACAGTCCCTGGGTAAACGGGCAGGAGGTCACGGCAAGTGACTGGGGCAGTCTCTGGGTAAACGGGCAGGAGGTCACAGCAAGTGACCGGGACAGTCTCTGGGTAAACGGGCAGGAGGTCACAGCAAGTAACCGGGACAGTCTCTGGGTAAACGGGCAGGTACGACCTGTGACGGCTGAGCCTCCAGGTAGGCTAGCAGGCAGATGGCAGATGAGTGCTCCCAGGTGAGCAGGCGAGAGTCTCAGGATAAGCAGGTGGTCACAGCATGTGACGGCGGAGCCTCCAGGTAGGCTAACAGGCAGGTAGCAGATGAGCGCTCCCAGGTGAGCGGGCAAGAGTCTCTGGACTGGCAGGTGGTCACGGCACGTGACGCGGAGCCTCCAGGTAGGCTAACAGGCAGGTAGCAGGTGAGCGCTCCCAGGTGAGCAGGCAAGAGTCTCTGGACTGGCAGGTGGTCACAGCACATGACGGCGGAGCCTCCAGGTAGGCTAGCAGACAGGTAGCAGGTGAGCGCTCCCAGGTGAGCGTGCAAGCTGGTCCATAGACAGACTGACAGGTGTCGGATGGCAGACCGTCGGACCTCAGGCTAGCAAGCAGGAAAGCGGATGACAGGCAGGAATCAGGCAGCAAACTGGCAGGCAACTGGCAGGCGACTGGCAGGTAACAGGCAGGTAACAGGCAACGGGACCTGAGGGCTGAAGCAGAGTAGTGAACAGTGCAACAACATTGCTCGGGCCCCTCCATTTTGGAGGAGGTGCCTTATATATGGAGAGATCCTCCGGCCATTGGCCGAGGACTCCTTAGGGCGACGCGCGCGGCCCCTTTAAGAGAGGGGGAGCGCGCGCGCCCTAAGCACAGTGACCGGGGGAGAGCGGGCGCTGCAAGCAGAGCGGGAGGAAGCCGCCGGGCACGGAGCAGAGAGGTGAGGGGAACAGCGTCCCTGCCTAGCAGGAGGCAGGGACGCCGACGCTACACTTTCCAGTTGTTAATCACACTTTCTGACAGCAAAAAAAAGTCACATCTGAGTTGACTTCTAATAATAATGCTGAATAGGTTCTACACATGAATGGCAAGTAGCATCATCCATTGGGGTCTCCGAACAGTGGAAGCTTTGAGCAGAAGCAATGCTATTGGGGCTCCAACAATGGATTGGAAAATTCTTTTAAAGGGAATCT
Source organism: Phyllobates terribilis (assembly GCF_046119375.1). Lineage (NCBI taxonomy): Eukaryota > Metazoa > Chordata > Amphibia > Anura > Dendrobatidae > Phyllobates > Phyllobates terribilis. Next base: position 492,092,161 of record NW_027362771.1, on the reverse strand, counting down.
GATCTGTCAGCAGGTTTTGGTATGTAATCTGAGAGCAGCATGTGTCACTTACTGAGCTGCTTCCTGTCACTTTGATAGAATCTCTGTTTTCTCTGCTGCAGATCTAGCAGTGCTCTGAATGCTGAGTTTTGTACAACCCTGCTGCCTACACCCCTGATCTGTGTACACTGTACATTGATAAAAAAAAAATGCTAATCAGGAGCAGGATTACACAGCGCAGTTGACTAGGAGACATGAGACACCTAGTCCTGTACTGATAATCTCCTGCTGATAAAACACTGCTTTTTTTGAAACACCAACAGACCACCTCATAAGTGACAGCCCCGACATCAGGCTGCCCTTGGATTACATGGTAAATACATGCTGACGGATTCCCTTTAAATACTTGGGTACTGGATGCTTCTTAACTTTCCGATTTTCGGTTGTGAACTTTCTCTGACTTTAAACACTGGGTGTACTAATAATCTAAAGGTGAGGGAAATGCTCAGAGTGAGCTTTATAGGTCATGTGAAAAGTGACTATGACTTTATCTTCAAATCAGCTATCAGGGACCAAATGTATACAGTTATTTGTTTTTTTAGAAAAATGTCGTTTATTACTCAGTTATTTTTATGATATGTATATATATCTTTACAACCATCGATTCCTAAAATGTTTCTATGTAATTACTATGCATATAGAAAATGTGGTTTTGTTTGTACAGCTCTTATGCAGACCAATGCGTCCTCGGTTCCACACTACAAACAATCTGTAGACTGATTCTGAAATTACCGTCTTCCATGTACCCTGTACTTCTGCCTAACTTACAGTACATTTGGAATATTAGCAAGAAGTGAGTGAGCTGGACAGGAGCGTACACAGGAATCATGGGGCCCCATAGCAGAAGTTCTAATTGCACGCCCCCAAAAAACTTTTTAATTATTATTAAATTATTGTCGGGATCACAGAAGAGCAAATCTCACAACTTTCCAGCCTTTACATAGTAATTCGCCTCCCGCTGAAGTCCTAGATTCCTCTTCCATTGCCCCTATAAAGTAATATATAAACAAAAGTGGTGGAGGCGGAGCCTGCCGTGTGCTGCAAGAGTTGTGCTGTGTGTGGAGAGAGCTCCTGGGAAGGGAGGAGAGCCAGGCGGAGGTGACCGAGCGGACCGGGAGGACCAGTAGGAGGCGACCGGAGGGACGAGCGCAAGAGAGCGCTGTGGCAGCGTGCAGTGCCGGCCAGTGGAGGGTGACAGGTGGTGGTGACCAGGAGGTGATCAGGAGGACCGGTAAGAGGCGACCGGAGGGACAAGCGCGCTGTGATAGCGTGCAGCGTCCCTAGAGGAGGTGAGTGAGGGGCAGGAGGCCGCGATAAGTGGCCCTACTGAACCCAAGTGTGTACTGTACTGTATTGTATTTGTATCTGTATTGTAATTGTATTGTATTTCCTAGTCCATATTTAATTGATTACCCCCCGTCCATATTTAATTGATCACCCCCGTCCATATTTGAATTGATTCCCCTGAACACCCCCGTCCATATTTAACTGATCCCTCTGACCACATTAAATTGACCCCCCCGTCCTCATTTAATTGATCCCCGACCACCCCCCGTCCATATTAAAGTGATCCCCCTGACCACATTTAAATGATTGACCCCCCCAGCCCATAATTGATTGATCCCCCTTGTCCTATTTAATAGATTCCCCTTGTCCACTTTTACTCATCCCCAGTCCCTATCTATTTGCCTTATCCCCCACCATATTTAATTAACCCCTGTCCATAATTAATTGATTGATTCCCCAGACCACAATTAATTATTTCCCCAGTCCATATTTATTGATATTATTGATACTTATTGATCCCCAGTCCTTAGTTAATTGACCCACCGTCCATACCTATTTATTTGCTTTACCCCCATCCTATTTAATTATTGTCCATAATTAATTGATTGATTCCCTAGTCCACAATTAATTATTTCCCCAGTCCATACTTATTGATCCCAGTCCATAGTTAATTGACACACCGTCCATACTTAATTAATCCACCTGACCCACTCAGCTGATCCCCCGTCCATACTTAATTGATACTTAATTGATCCCCCGTCCATACTTAACTGATCCCGTGCCAATATCTAATCGATACACTTGCACATCCCTAATTGATCCCCATCCATACACCTATATATAAATAATTGTGTTTTGTACTTGTACATATATACTGACTGTATCCCCATATTTAGAATGACGTCCATGTTGGCCGGAGCCGTGCAGTGTACATCTTGCGCAATGTATGCATTCCCTGAGCTACCGCTCAGGGATCCATACTGCTGCGAGAGATGTGAGCATATCGTGCACTTGGAAGCCCAAATCCTGGATCTAAGTGCTCAGATAGCGGTACTGAGGAGCATCGACAACATGGAACGGAGTTTGCTGCTCACCGAGCAGACACTCAATGGGTCAACACTGGGGGTGGAGCTTAGTGGGGAAGCGCAGGCTGAACAGGCAGGGAGCTGGGTAACAGTTAGAAGGGATAGAGGGAAGAAGTATAGGAAGGCTGGTTCAGAACCGGCATTATTGGAGCACGACAGATCCTCTGACCGCCGGGGGAGTATATGCTCCAGTAATGAGGGGGAGGGGGGAAGTGTAGGGCAGGCTAGACAGGTCCTGGTAGTGGGTGACTCTATTATAAGGGGGACAGACAGGGCAATCTGTCACAAAGACCGGGATCGCCGAACGGTGTGCTGCCTCCCTGGCGCTCGAGTCCGGCACATCGCGGATCGGGTTGACAGGTTACTGGGTGGGGCTGGCGAAGACCCAGCGGTCATGGTCCACATTGGCACCAATGACAAAGTGAGTGGTAGATGGAGGGTCCTTAAAAATGATTTCAGGGATCTAGGTAGGAAGCTTAGGGCAAGGACCTCCAAGGTAGTTTTCTCAGAAATACTACCAATCCCGCGAGCCACACAGGAGCGCCAACGGGAGGTTAGGGAGGTGAATAAGTGGCTAAAGAGTTGGTGCAAGGCAGAAGGGTTTGGGTTCATGGAGAACTGGGCCGACTTCGCTGTCGGCTACAGGCTCTACCGTAGGGACGGGCTGCACCTCAATGGGGAGGGTGCAGCGGTGCTGGGGAAGAAGATGGCTAATAGGTTGGAGGAGTTTTTAAACTAGAGACGGGGGGGGAACCAAGGAAATAGGTGGGATGTGAGGCAAGCAAAGGGGAAGGGGAGAAGTGAATATAATGAGGGTGGAGAGGGGGGTGGGGATAGTATAGTTAGATCGTTAGAGAAGAATAGGATGCTAAATAACCCCAAAGTTTTATCTTGCATGCTGACCAACGCAAGAAGCCTGACCAATAAGGCGGATGAGCTGCGGGCGCTTATATCGGAGGAGAGGTATGACATCGTAGGTATAACAGAGACTTGGCTAGACGATAGCTACGACTGGGCGGTAAATTTAACAGATTATAGTTTATTTAGAAGGGACCGGAAACAGGGGAAGGGCGGAGGAGTCTGCTTATATGTAAGATCACGTCTAAAGCCCAGACTAAGGGAAGATATAGGAGAGGGAGAAGAGGGGGTCGAGTCCATGTGGGTAGAGATAGAGGGGGCAAAAAATAATAATAAAATATTACTGGGGGTCTGCTATAAGCCACCTAATATAACAGAGGAGAATGAGAAACTGCTATTAGGACAAATAGACAAAGTAGCAAAACATAATGAGGTGATTGTAATGGGGGACTTCAACTACCCGGATATTGACTGGGAAACAGAAACCTGTAGATCGCAGAAAGGAAAAAGGTTCTTGACAAATATCAAGGATAATTATCTCTCCCAACTAGTGCAGGAACCAACGAGCGGGAAGGCCGTGTTGGACTTAATATTGACTAATAGGCCTGATAGAATAACTGAGGTACAGATAGGGGGGTACCTAGGTAATAGCGATCATAATATTATCAATTTCAAAATGCCCTTCAGTAGGGTTATCAATAAGGGAACAACAAAAACATTAAACTTTAGGAGGGCGAAGTTTGATCAGCTGAAAGAAAACCTTCAACTTATAGACTGGGACAAAGTTCTTAATCAAGGAAATACGAATAGTAAATGGGAAACCTTCAAAAGAATTCTGAATACTCAGTGCGAGAGGTATATACCGTATGGGAATAAAAGGGCCAGAAATAAGAGGAAACCAATATGGTTGAACAAGAACGTAAAAGGGGCGTTAAATAGCAAAAAAGAGGCATTCAAGAGATTAAAACAGGAAAACAGTAAGGAGGCACTAATGTGTTACAAGGAAAAAACGAGAACCTGCAAAAAACAAATAAAAATAGCAAAGGAGGAAACAGAGAGACGTATTGCTAGGGAAAGTAGATCAAATCCCAAACTGTTCTTTACGTATATAAATAGTAAAAGGATTAAATCGAATAATATTGGACCGATAAAAAGTGATGAAGGCAAAATCATAGAGAAAGATGAGGATAAAGCTAATCTATTAAATACATTTTTTTTCGTCAACTTTCACAAAGGAAAAAGAACTAACAGGCGAAATGAGAAGTGACAAACTTAATCCTCCACTAAGTATGACAAATCTAACCCAAGCTGGGGTACAGAAACGCCTCAGTAACATTAAAATAAACAAATCACCAGGACCTGATGGCATACACCCACGGGTACTAAGGGAACTAAGTAATGTGATAGACAGACCGTTATATCTTATATTTAAGGACTCTGTTGAGACTGGGTCTGTACCACTTGATTGGCGACAGGCGAATGTAGTGCCAATATTCAAAAAGGGAGCAAAAAGTAACACCGGAAACTATCGGCCGGTGAGTCTGACGTCCGTTGTGGGCAAAATTTTTGAAGGCTTTATTAATGAGGCAATCATGGAGCATCTTGATGCTAATAATCTATTAACCCCGAACCAACATGGATTCATGAGGAATCGCTCCTGCCAAACAAACCTGATTGACTTCTACGAGGAGGTTAGCTCTCGAGTAGATCAGGGGGAACCAGTGGATGTCGTGTATCTCGACTTCTCAAAAGCGTTCGATAGCGTGCCACATAATAGGTTGGTATACAAAATGAGAATGATGGGGCTGGGGGAAAATGTCTGCAAGTGGGTAGCTAACTGGCTAAAGGATAGAAGGCAGAGGGTGGTTATAAATGGAATATACTCAGATTGGGTAAGCGTCACTAGTGGGGTACCACAGGGGTCTGTACTAGGCCCAATGTTATTTAATATCTTTATTAACGACATAGTCAACGGGATAAATAGTAAAAAATCAATATTTGCAGATGACACAAAGTTATGTAAAACAATTAATACAAAAGAGGACAGTGCAGACCTACAGAGGGATTTGGATAAGCTGGGTAGGTGGAGCATTAAATGGCAAATGAGGTTTAACGAGGAGAAATGTAAGGTCATACATATGGGAAGGAAAAATGGAAGTCACCAGTACTCACTGAATGGGAAATCATTGGGGAATTCAGAGATGGAGAAGGACTTGGGCATCTTGATTGATAGCAAACTAAATTGGAGTGCCCAAAGTCAGGCGGCTGCTGTAAGGGCAAACAGGGTAATGGGATGTATCAGAAGAGGTATAGCTGCAAAGGATGAGAACATTGTTCTTCCACTGTACAAAGCACTGGTCTGACCACACTTGGAATACTGTGCTCAGTTATGGGCCCCAATATATAGAAAGGATATAAATGAGCTTGAAAAGGTACAAAGGAGGGCAACAAAATTAATAAGGGGAATGGAGGGACTGCAATACCCAGAGAGGTTGGCAAAACTAGGACTATTCAGCCTGGAAAAGAGAAGGTTGAGGGGGGACATAATAAATGTGTACAAATATGTTAGGGGACAGTATAGAGACCTTGCCCGCGATTTGTTCAAAAGGAGGGATATTACGGTAACAAGAGGGCATTCACTAAGACTGGAAGAGAAAAGGTTTCAGCACCAGCATAGGAAGGGGTTCTTTACGGTAAGAGCAGTGACAATATGGAATTCACTGAGTGAGGAGACGGTAATGTCGGATTCACTAAACCAGTTCAAGCGGGGACTGGATGCTTTTCTAGATACCAGGCAGATTTCTGCATATACTTAAAAATAGAATAAAATAGTAGGTTGATACAGGGATTTATTCTGACTGCTGGTTTCAGAGTCGGGAGGGAATTTTTCCTCAGGTGAAGATTGGCTAAATCATTTGGGGTTTTTGCCCTCCTCTGGATCAACTTTAGCAATTACAGAACTAACAGGTCGAACTTGATGGACGCAAGTCTTTATTTGGCTTTACTAACTATGTAACTATGTAAAGTGCCCCCAAACACAGTATGATATCCCCATGGAGAACTGCTTCACATGCACAGTATAATGATCCTACTGTACCCACCTCAACTCGCGAGGAAAAGTATGATGACCCCAGCACAGTATGATCCCCCAATTGTGACCCCCACACAGCTCTCCATGCACTATAATGGGCCTACAAACAGTATAATGGCCCTCAAACAGTATGATGGACCCACATAAATCTTCACACTGTATATTTGCTTGCATACAGTATAATGGACCCCCATATATTATAATCGCCCCACATAGCCTTTCATATGTATGTCACCTGACAAATGGTAAGGTTTTAATATTAGAGTTCGGACTGTCCCATAAGGGTTACCGTGACGTGGTGGGATGGCTTTTACATTATTTTGATCAAAATTATGTTAACTAAATACCCTTTATTATTTATCATTATTTTTGCACTGTGCGATTTATCCATTTACTTCCAGTTATTTGGGTATTTTGCTTGTTTTTGGTTTTTCTCTGTCTAGTGGCCTTGTGTGAACATGCATTTACATTTTGCATGCACATCAATTTACGTTTCAGTTCAGACTTCCAGGTTTTTTCATAGCCTTTCATATAGTATAATGCACCCACCATAATCCTCCATATAGTATAATGCACTCCCCATGGTCCTCCTTATAATAAAATGCTCTCCACATGGTCATCCATACCATATAATGCACACTCCACTGTCTCCATACAATATAATGCAACCCTCATGGTCGTCCATACAAAATAATGCACACCCAATGGTCCTCCATACAATATAATGCATCCCCAAGGTTTTCCATACAGTATAATGCACCCCCATGGTCCTCCACACAGTATAATGCACCCCATGGGTCAATACTGGGGGTGGAGCATAGAGGGGAAGTGCAGGCTGAACAGGCAGGGAGCTGGATAACAGTTAGGAGGGATAGAGGGAAGAAGTATAGGAAGGCTGGTTCAGAACCGGCATTATTGGAGCACGACAGATCCTCTGACCGCCGGGGCAGTGTATGCTCCAGTAATGAGGGGGAGGGGGGAAATGTAGGGCAGGCAAGACAGGTTCTGGTAGTGGGTGACTCTATTATTAGGGGGACAGACAGGGCAATCTGTCACAAAGACCGGGATCGCCGAACGGTGTGCTGCCTCCCTGGCGCTCGAGTCCAGCACATCGCGGATCGGGTTGACAGGTTACTGGGTGGGGCTGGCGAAGACCCAGCGGTCATGGTCCACATCGGAACCAATGACAAAGTGAGTGGTAGATGGACGGTCCTTAAAAATGATTTCAGGGACCTAGGTAGGAAGCTTAGGGCAAGGACCTCCATGGTAGTTTTCTCAGAAATACTACCAATCCCGCGAGCCACACAGGAGCGCCAACGGGAAGTTAGGGAGGTGAATAAGTGGCTAAAGAGTTGGTGCAAGGCAGAAGGGTTTGGGTTCATGGAGAACTGGGCCGACTTCGCGGTCGGCTACAGGCTCTACCGTAGGGACGGGCTGCACCTCAATGGGGAGGGTGCAGCGGTGCTGGGGAAGAAGATGGCTAATAGGTTGGATGAGTTTTTAAACTAGAGACGGGGGGGGAAACCAAGGAAATAGGTGGGATGTGAGGCAAGCAAGGGGGAAGGGGAGAAGTGAATATAATGAGGGTGGAGAGGGGGGTTGGGATAGTACAGTTAGATCGTTAGAGAAGAATAGGATGCTAAATAACCCCAAAGTTTTATCTTGCATGCTGACCAACGCAAGAAGCCTGACCAATAAGGCGGATGAGCTGCAGGCGCTTATATCGGAGGAGAGGTATGACATCGTAGGTATAACAGAGACTTGGCTAGACGATAGCTACGACTGGGCGGTAAATTTATTAGATTATAGTTTATTTAGAAGGGACCGGAAACAGGGGAAAGGCGGAGGAGTCTGCTTATATGTAAAGTCATGTCTAAAACCCAGACTAAGGGAAGATATAGGAGAGGGAGAAGAGGGGGTCGAGTCCATGTGGGTAGAGATAGAGGGGGCAAAAAATAATAATAAAATATTACTGGGGGTCTGCTATAAGCCACCAAATATAACAGAGGAGAATGAGAATCTGCTATTAGGACAAATAGATAAAGTAGCAAAACATAATGAAGTGATTGTAATGGGGGATTTCAACTACCCGGATATTGACTGGGAAACAGAAACCTGTAGATCTCAGAAAGGAAAAAGGTTCTTGACAAATATTAAGGATAATTATCTCTCCCAACTAGTGCAGGAACCAACGAGAGGGAAGGCCGTGTTGGACTTAATATTGACTAATAGGCCTGATAGAATAACTGAGGTACAGATACGGGGGCACCTAGGTAATAGCGATCAGAATATTATCGACTTCAAAATGCCCTTCAGTAGGGTTATCAATAAGGGAACAACAAAAACATTAAACTTTAGGAGGGCGAAGTTTGATCAGCTGATAGAAAACCTTCAACTTATTGACTGGGACAAAGTACTTAATCAATGGAATACGAATAGTAAATGGGAAACCTTCAAAAGAATTCTGAATACTCAGTGCGAGAGGTATATACCGTATGGGAATAAAAGGGCCAGAAATAAGAGGAAACCAATATGGTTGAACAAGAACGTAAAAGGGGCGTTAAATAGCAAAAAAGAGGCATTCAAGAGATTAAAACAGGAAAACAGCAAGGAGGCACTAATGTGTTACAAGGAAAAAACGAGAACCTGTAAAAAACAAATAAAAATAGCAAAGGAGGAAACAGAGAGACGTATTGCTAGGGAAAGTAGATCAAATCCCAAACTGTTCTTTACGTATATAAATAGTAAAAGGATTAAATCGGATAATATTGGACTGATAAAAAGTGAGGAAGGCAAAATCATAGAGAAAGATGAGGATAAAGCTAATCTATTAAATAATTTTTTTTTCGACAACTTTCACAAAGGAAATAGAACTAACAGGAGAAATGAGAAGTGACAAACTTAATCCTCCACTAAGAATGACAAATCTAACCCAAGTTGAGGTACAGAAACGCCTCAGTAACATTAAAATAAACAAATCACCAGGACCTGATGGCATACACCCACGGGTACTAAGGGAACTAAGTAATGTGATAGACAGACCGTTATATCTTATATTTAAGGACTCTGTTGAGACTGGGTCTGTGCCACTTGATTGGCGACAGGCGAATGTAGTGGCAATATTCAAAAAGGGAGCAAAAAGTAACACCGGAAACTATCGGCCGGTGAGTCTGACGTCCGTTGTGGGCAAAATTTTTGAAAGCTTCATTAAAGAGGCAATTACGGAGCATCTTGATGCTAATAATCTTTTAATCCCGAACCAACATGGATTCATGAGGAATCGCTCCTGCCAAACAAACCTGATTGACTTCTACGAGGAGGTTAGCTCTCGAGTAGATCAGGGGGAACCAGTGGATGTCGTGTATCTCGACTTCTCAAAAGCGTTCGATAGCGTGCCACATAATAGGTTGGTATGCAAAATGAGAATGATGGGGCTGGGGGAAAATGTCTGCAAGTGGGTAGCTAACTGGCTAAAGGATAGAAGGCAGAGGGTGGTTATAAATGGAATATACTCAGATTGGGTAAGCGTCACTAGTGGGGTACCACAGGGGTCTGTACTAGGCCCAATGTTATTTAATATCTTTATTAACGACATAGTCAACGGGATAAATAGTAAAATATCAATATTTGCAGATGACACAAAGTTATGTAAAACAATTAATACAAAAGAGGACAGTGCAGACCTACAGAGGGATTTGGATAAGCTGGGTAGGTGGAGCATTAAATGGCAAATGAGGTTTAACGAGGAGAAATGTAAGGTCATACATATGGGAAGGAAAAATGGAAGTCACCAGTACTCACTGAATGGGAAATCATTGGGGAATTCAGAGATGGAGAAGGACTTGGGCATCTTGATTGATAGCAAACTAAATTGGAGTGCCCAGAGTCAGGCCGCTGCTGTAAGGGCAAACAGGGTAATGGGATGTATCAGAAGAGGTATAGCTGCAAAGGATGAGAACATTGTTCTTCCACTGTACAAAGCACTGGTCAGACCACACTTGGAATACTGTGCTCAGTTATGGGCCCCAATATATAGAAAGGATATAAATGAGCTTGAAAAGGTACAAAGGAGGGCAACAAAATTAATAAAGGGAATGGAGGGACTGCAATACCCAGAGAGGTTGGCAAAACTAGGACTATTCAGCCTGGAAAAGAGAAGGTTGAGGGGGGACATAATAAATGTGTACAAATATGTTAGGGGACAGTATAGAGATCTTGCCCGGGATTTGTTCAAAAGGAGGGATATTACGGTAACAAGAGGGCACTCACTAAGACTGGAAGAGAAAAGGTTTCAGCACCAGCATAGAAAGGGGTTCTTTACGGTAAGAGCAGTGAGAATATGGAATTCACTGAGTGAGGAGACGGTAATGTCGGATTCACTACACCAGTTCAAGCGGGGACTGGATGCATTTCTAGATACCAGGCAGATTTCAGCATATACTTAAAAATAAAATAAAATAGTAGGTTGATACAGGGATTTATTCTGACTGCTGGTTTCAGAGTCGGGAGGGAATTTTTCCTCAGGTGAAGATTGGCTAAATCATTTGGGGTTTTTGCCCTCCTCTGGATCAACTTTAGCAATTACAGAACTAACAGGTCGAACTTGATGGACGCAAGTCTTTATTCAGCTTTCCAAACTATGTTACTATGTTACTATATAATGCACCCCCATGGTCCTCCACACAATGTAATGCACTCCCCCCATGGTCCTCCACAAAATATAATGCAACCCCCATGGTCATCAATACAATATAATGCGCCCCCCCACGGTCCTCCATACAGTATAATGCAGCCCCCATACTGTATTGTACCCACCGGTCACTGATTTTTAAAAAATAAATACAGTACTCATCTCTCCTGGTTCCACCTGATGCTCCAATCTCCTCGGCATACGGTGTGAAGCAGCAGGCGCCCTGTAATGACGTCAGACGCAGAGGAAGAATGATGGGGTTGGAAGCGTCTGCTGACGCTCCCTCCTCCATCATCATTGCTCGCACTGGGTCCCCCTCCGTCCGTAAGCTCGAGCAATGATGATGGAGGAGGGAGCGTCAGCAGACTTTTCCACCCCCATCATTTTGTGCGGGTGGCCGGGCAGTGCGGTTGCTGACAGGCAAAGGAAGGGCCCGGTGTGGGTCCCCCCGGCTTGCGAACCCGGTACGCCACAGCTGGACAGCTTAACAGCGAAAGCAAATGCGACAGAGTATAAAACCATGAATAAATAGAGTATAAAGATATAGCTATAGTAGGTGAAGAGGTATTAGTTGAACCTGGGTACTGCTATTCGGGAGGACGTAGAAGACAACACATCAGTATGATGTACAGTAAATCACAAATAGGGCTCGCTCACACGAGCGATGATTCTCTCTTTTGAGAGAATCGGATCGATTATGGTAATGACACTTAGTACTCTGATCAGAGTTTGAGCAGAGTGTTAGTTTACTGTGAATTTCTCCATCTTCTCCATTGTCTGTGTAAATCGGACTGCACTCTGATGACATCTAAATGCAGTCCGATATTTTACATGCACCCAAAGACTTGAATGGGTGTGCGTGATCCACTTTGTGGAGCCACTTGCAGCATGCTGCGATTGTTCTCTCATGCCGAATCTGCATGAGAAAAAAATTGCAGATCTGCACTGCCCCATAGTATAACATTGGCCCGAGTGCTGTCCGATAAAATGCTTGGACTGGAGAACAACAAAGTTGCTGGAATCTTATTTTGTGGGTGGGAGAGTCGTTCAGATTTCTATTGTGCAAGAGGTAGTTTTCTCCTTTTTTGTATGCTGTTGGTACATAATAACACGTGCTACTTGTCTTCATCTGTGCGTGGTTCTGGTGGCAACATCATATTTGTGCTATTATTAATCAAGCAGCAACAATTAATGAGTCTGAAGAAAGTTCCTTTTTATGTACAGTACAGACCAAAAGTTTGGACACACCTTCTCATTTAAAGATTTTTCTGTATTTTCATGACTTTGAAAATTGTACATTCACACTGAAGGCATCAAAACTATGAATTAACACATGTGGAATTATATACTTAACAAAAAAGTGTGAAACAAAAGAAAATATGTCTTATATTCTAGGTTCTTCAAAGTAGCCACCTTTTGCTTTGATGACTGCTTTGCACACTCTTGGCATTCTCTTGATGAGCTTCAGGATGGAGGAGGAGGTGTGATGGTGTGGGGGTGCTTTGCTGGTGACACTGTTGGGGATTTATTTATTCAAAATTGAAGGCATACTGAACCAGCATGGCTACCACAGCATCTTGCAGCGGCATGCTATTCCATCCGGTTTGCGTTAAGGTGGACCATCATTTATTTTTCAACAGGACAATGACCCCAATCACACCTCCAGGCTGTGTAAGGGCTATTTGACCAAGAGGGAGAGTGATGGGGTGCTACGCCAGATGACCTGGCCTCCACAGTCACCAGACCTGAACCCAATCGAGATGGTTTGGGGTGAGCTGGACCGCAGAGTGAAGGCAAAAGGGCCAACAAGTGCTAAGCATCTCTGGGAACTCCTTCAAGATTGTTGGAAGACCATTTCCGGTGACTACCTCTTGAAGCTCATCAAGAGAATGCCAAGAGTGTGCAAAGCAGTCATCAAAGCAAAAGGTGGCTACTTTGAAGAACCAAGAATATAAGACATATTTTCAGTTGTTTCACACTTTTTTGTTAAGTATATAATTCCACATGTGTTAATTCATAGTTTTGATGCCTTCAGTGTGAATGTACAATTTTCAAGGTCATGAAAATACAGAAAAATCTTTAAATGAGAAGGTGTGACCAAACTTTTGGTCTGTACTGTATGTAAAACCAGGGGCGGACACAGACTGTAGTGGGCCCCTGTGCAAGAAATTTTTGGGGGCCCCCCCCCCTGCGCTTCATAAGGCAACAAAGTTATGTAAACATAACCCCCCCATGTGCAGCTCTCATCCCCCCCATGTGCAGCTCACCCCCCCGATGCATCTCTCATCCCCCCCCGTGCATCTCTCATCCCCCCCCGTGCATCTCTCACCCCCCCCATGTGCATCTCTCACCCCCCCATGTGCGTCTCTCACCCCCCCATGTGCATCTCTCACCCCCCCATGTGCATCTCTCATCCCCCCCATGTGCATCTCTCATCCCCCCCATGTGCATCTCTCATCCCCCCCATGTGCATCTCTCATCCCCCCCATGTGCATCTCTCATCCCCCCCATGTGCATCTCTCATCCCCCCCATGTGCATCTCTCATCCCCCCTCATGTGCATCTCTCATCCCCCCCACTCCTAGTTAATTAATTGTATTTAAGAAAAATAAAACTTGTTATACTTACCCCCATGCGATCCCTGCAGAATCCTGGCGCTCGTCCACGTCGCTGCCACCAGGCTCTCCTGACGTTCGGCCATGTGACGGTGCCACATACATAGCCAACAGCTTTTGTTTTGGCCAAAAGATTTTTAAAGCTGCCACTACGATAAGGTAGACTCTTCTGGCCGGGCCCTACTCTAACCTATTAAAATTTTCTTAAAATATCCAATACTCTTTTTAGATATATTTTTATTTAGTTTTCTTTAAGGGAATGTGTCATATACATTTTTTTTTTAAATGACCAATAATACCACATACAGGGAATACCGCCACACCATGACCAGACCACATATTACCACAACATAGTGACCGAATAATACCACACAGAAGGGAGAAAAACTGCCACACCATGACCAGACCACATATTACCACCACATTACTAATATTACCACCACATTACTAATATTACCATAAGTGTCATTATACACAGGAGCTCTATACATGGTATGTATAATGTAAGTGTCCAGGTAATCTAGTGATCACCAGTGACATTATACACAGGAGCTCTGTATATAGTGTCAGTGTACAGGTAATACAGTGATCACCAGTGACATTATACACAGGAGCTCTGTATATAGTGTACAGGTAATACAGGGATCACCAGTGACATTATACACAGGAGCTCTGTATATAGTGTACAGGTAATACATGGATCACCAGTGACATTATACACAGGAGCTCTGTATATATTGTCAGTGTACAGGTAATACAGTGATCACCAGTGACATTATACACAGGAGCTCTGTATATAGTGTCAGTGTACAGGTAATACAGTGATCACCAGTGACATTATACACAGGAGCTCTGTATATAGTGTACAGGTAATACAGGGATCACCAGTGACATTATACACAGGAGCTCTGTATATAGTGTACAGGTAATACAGGGATCACCAGTGACATTATACACAGGAGCTCTGTATATATTGTCAGTGTACAGGTAATACAGTGATCACCAGTGACATTATACACAGGAGCTCTGTATATAGTGTCAGTGTACAGGTAATACAGTGATCACCAGTGACATTATACACAGGAGCTCTGTATATAGTGTACAGGTAATACAGGGATCACCAGTGACATTATACACAGGAGCTCTGTATATAGTGTACAGGTAATACATGGATCACCAGTGACATTATACACAGGAGCTCTGTATATATTGTCAGTGTACAGGTAATACAGTGATCACCAGTGACATTATACACAGGAGCTCTGTATATAGTGTCAGTGTACAGGTAATACAGTGATCACCAGTGACATTATACACAGGAGCTCTGTATATAGTGTACAGGTAATACAGGGATCACCAGTGACATTATACACAGGAGCTCTGTATATAGTGTACAGGTAATACAGGGATCACCAGTGACATTATACACAGGAGCTCTGTATATATTGTCAGTGTACAGGTAATACAGTGATCACCAGTGACATTATACACAGGAGCTCTGTATATAGTGTCAGTGTACAGGTAATACAGTGATCACCAGTGACATTATACACAGGAGCTCTGTATATAGTGTCAGTGTACAGGTAATACAGTGATCACCAGTGACATTATACACAGGAGCCCGGTACATAGTATATAGTGTAAGTGTACATGTAATGCACTGACTCACTGGTGACGTCTCTAGGTGAAGTCCTTCAGCTACGCTTTCCTCCTTCATCCAGCACAGACCGCCATCACGTCTTCCAGCCAGGACTCGTCTCTGCATAAAATAACACAGTTATCTAGAGCACATTCCCCAACTTCTACATTACGCAGCTGAATACAGACGTGCATCCACCATCAATATATGGTTAGTTATTATGCAACCTACCATTCCAAATATAAATTGTAATCCACCAAGGTGCCCCCATTAACTGTAAATAGGCACTTAATATATAATTTAATTAGAACCTCTACTCTATACTTCCTGCTCCCCGCATTCATTATTTACATGCACCCCCTGCCCCAATTCATTATATCATGTCCGTGCTCTCCCCACCCCATCGTCATTTATCATTTACTCTCCCCCACCCCACATTCATTATGTGCAGCTCATTATCCCCCTACTCCTAATTCCCCCATGTGCAGCTCATTTTCTCCCAATTCCCCCATGTGCAGCTCTCACCCCCCCATGAGCAGCTCTCACCACCCCCCCATGTGCCCCTCTCTCATCCCCCTCCCCCACATGTGCCCCTCTCTCATCCCCCTCCCCCACATGTGCCCCTCTCTCATCCCCCTCCCCCACATGTGCCCCTCTCTCATCCCCCCCATGTGCATCTCTCATCCCCCCCATGTGCATCTCTCATCCCCCCCATGTGCATCTCTCACCCCCCCCACATGTGCACATCTCTCATCCCCCGCCATGTGCATCTCTTATCTCCCCCCCATGTGCATCTCTTATCTCCCCCCATGTGCATCTCTTATCTCCCCCCCATGTGCATCTCTTATCTCCCCCCCATGTGCATCTCTTATCCCCCCCCACATGTGCACCTCTCTCATTCCCCCCACCCCATGTGCATCTTTTATCATCTCCCCCCCTCCCCCCACGTGCACCTCTCTCATCCCCCTCCCCCCACGTGCACCTCTCTCATCCCCCTCCCCCCACATGTGCACCTCTCTCATCCCCCCCACCCCATGTGCATCTTTTATCATCTCCCCCCACCCCATGTGCATCTTTTATCATCCCCCCCCATGTGCATCTCTTATCTCACACACACACACACACACACACACACACACACACACACACACACACACCTCCCATTCCCCCCACTCCTAGTAAATTGTATTTTGAAAAAAACAAAACTTGTTATACTTACCCCCATGCGATCCCTGCAGAATCCTGGCGCTCGTCCAAATCGCTGACACTAGGTTCTCCTGACTTCCGGCCATGTGACGGCGCCGTCACATGACCGGAAATCAGGGGAATCATGAAGGCGCTGCCGCAGGAGCGCAGCGCAGCGCTGAGATGTCCCGGACCCGGCGCTTAGCATGGGGCCGGGGGCCCCATGAGGAGAGAGACTCACAAGAGGGGGCCCCTACCGGCTGGGCCCCACACTGGAGTCAGGGCAGATATGCCCTGATGGCGGCCCTGCTGGAGGCTGGAGGGGCCCCCTCTCCCTCGGGGCCCCCGTTCAATGAACCGGCTGCACGGGCGGTAGTTCCGCCCCTGTGTAAAACACTTCTATCTGACAGATACACAATATTACACTTTTTTTTTCTTTTCTTAATTGACTCTTCTGGTCTCAAGAGATAAAAGATAAAATTCAAAGAATTTATAAAGCAAAGATAATATAAGCCAAATATGTTCTCTTAACAGCTTTGATGTTGATATCTTGTGCCCTGGGAGAATGTACAGCTGAGAATTTTCTGTAAAGTTTCAACAAATTTGATGTCTTTGCAGTAACTTTAATTCCTACGAGGTAGCCATTGATTTTTTATTAGTTGTAGAGTATGGAATGGGGAAGTTGGTTCTGGGTATGATAAATGAAAGGTAAGTATGAGCACTGATCTTATTATATTCCCTTAAAGGGGTCGTCCTGTCAAAAGTGATAAGTCTGCTGTAACTCTGTCTGACTGCAGACTTATGATTCCCCCCAGCACACGCACGGTGCTCTGCGGGCATTCTCTGGTTTCAGACCCGTTAACGGAGGGTATGTATGAGTTATACACTTGTATTTAGCGAGGCCTCGCCTACTGGCCATCTGTGTCACTAGACGGGCTGTGACCTCGCTCTATACAAGTGTATGGAGTGAGACGGCACCGACTGGCCGGGAGTATGTATAATTCATACATACCCTCCGTTACCAGGTCTGAAACCGGCGAATCCCCACAGTGCACAGTGCGTGCGCTGGGGGGATTCATAAGTCTGCAGTCACACAAACGGATTGCAGACTTATCACTTTTGACTGGACAACATCTTTAAAATACCGTTCCGGTTTGGTCTTAAAGAAGAAATATTTGCCTTGAGATAGAAATTGTTTAATACCTGTTGTGACAAAGTCACTGGCAAAGTACTGGAGGGGG
The DNA here is from genome assembly GCF_046119375.1 of Phyllobates terribilis. Lineage (NCBI taxonomy): Eukaryota > Metazoa > Chordata > Amphibia > Anura > Dendrobatidae > Phyllobates > Phyllobates terribilis. The sequence goes on along the minus strand of NW_027362771.1, from coordinate 492,074,432 downwards.
AGGTATGTTTCACTGAGGCTATTAGCTTCAGTGATTTGAAACCCAGAAATTTTGCTCCAGCACACTAAGTGTTGAGAGGGGTTAAGCATCCATTTTAAGGGATGGGTTTTTGAGAACAACCATAGAGTGGGTGGGAGGTTGTTCTCTATATCTCCATCCCAAGGTGTGGTCTGGGGTTTAAATAGACAGCCTGCTGAGGCATTCAGTGTTCAGTGTATCTGGAGAGGCTAGCTCCAGAGAGAGGAGCTTGTGTTTTTGCTAACCTGAGCTGTGTGTTTTTGCTAACCCTGAGCGGCTGGCCGCCGACAGATGTAAGTACTGTGCTATACATTTTCTTTTACTTTGCTGTTATGCCAGAAGGGCCGTGTTTATTTTGATGAACTTTGTATTGGTTTATGCTGCACTTTAATAAACCAATAAGAAATTTAAAGAGACAGCGTTCCTGTGTCTACCTCCGTGTACAGCCAAGTGAGCCAATCTACTACACTGTCTATTATATAGTAAAGTCAAGGCTTATAAGCTTTTTTATATGTTTAACGGGGATGTATGGTATAGGTGATTTTGGGTTGAATGTTCATGATATTTGAAGTTCAAAAGATGTGTCTACTCAGTGATATCTGATGTAGTAAAACCAACTGGAGATGTGGACCCACTACCTCACTTAAAGATTTGATTTGGGTGCTAAGTCATGGACTGGAGTCTAAGGGATTGTGCTTTCTCTACCTTTAATCTTCCCACAGGATGTATGAACTTTCCAACCGATATTTCCTAGGTCACTAAATCTGCAATAAATGATCTGAAAACAGAAGGATGCTCCCAATACCCAGTACCAGGTCAGCAGCCAGGAATAGAAGTCAGATGGATGAAGAAGAGTTGAGGTCAGCACATTCATTTGTAAGCGGGGGTCAAGCATATGTCAAGACATGCAGCAGACAGAAGAATGTGCTCAAGAAAGATGAGCTGAGTTGTAACTAACACTAAACAGCAGGAACAAACCAACACCGACGCAGTCTGGGACCAAATCGGCTTTATTGGTCAAGCACAGAAATACTGTGGGATAAATCTGTAAAAAGCCCGGTGCACATTGGCATTAGGCAGATTTAAAAGCAATTGGTGCACCCTGGCCTTTTAAGAGATTGTGAACTGGACCATATATGAACCACATGTAGAGCAGAGTAAAGCAGGTGAGAGTAGGACACCTAGAGCGGTGAGCCGGCAAGTTGGTAAAGGACTCTGGTTGTAATATTTGGTTGATCACAGTGCACCAAGTAAACCATCCATCGTAACAACCATGATAAGTATCGCTCTATTTAACCTGCCTTCTCACTATGCTCTTCTCAATGTATACTCTCCATATTTCTGCACTTCTTCCCATCTCTAAATCCACTGATTACTACCCTAACTGTGTTTTACATTCTGCCAATGATCTATGAACTGATGTGTAAAGGCAGCCTGTTAGGTGATTCATGCTGCGTAAACCATGGGCAGCATGAATTGCGACTTCATGATTGCAGACAGGTATATTATTCTCTTATTTGTTTCTGATTTCAGAGAAAATATACTTTGAAGATCTGGCAGGTGACTATAGACAGAGACCAGACTAGTCCGGCTCTGCCCTTGGCTTCTTCAAGTGCTGCTGCATCTGATTGGACGGCCTCTCCCTACGTACATGCAAGGGAGAAACCTGTCTAAGACTACATGGCTACGTATAAGTTAATTGTCAACATGAGGATAAATCCATTTATATTACATATCCAGCATTAGGGCAATAACACTAACGGTGCTAGAACAGACCACGATGTCTAGACCAGCTGCAGGTCTCCTCACCTAAACTCAACTCCCTCATCGGTATACATGAAGCTGTTGGATTTGGGTCAGGAAACTCATTGCAGGTTTGGACGTTGTGGTCTGTACTTGTACTGTGAATGTCAGACTTGTCACATCAGCCTTAGGGCAGGTGCAGATGGCTGTAGGCTGTCTCATCCGAGAGAATAGGGCTGATTATGCAAATGACACTCTGATCAAACTCTGCTCAGAGTGTGTCACGCAAGGTGTGGGAAAGACAGTGCAACACAAAGGGAAGAGGGAAAGGAAGCCCAGACTCTAGGGTAAGGGAGGAGTGGAGTCCTCCCGGCTGATAAAATATCACCCTGTCTCCCCTAACGTCCCTATATTGGCTCTTCACCAATCGCCGCATGTGTTCCTCAACCTGCCTTTCCATGGCATTTGGCGAAGGCTAGGGAAGGGAGGAGATGCCCACTGACACTAAAGACAACAAGGGGGGACAAACAAAAGGGAATTGCTTAGCTTTAGACGACTCCAGACAACTGCGCACACGTCCTCAACACCAGAGAGGAAGAAGTACTGCTCTTGCTCAATCCTTCACAAGGAGTAATGAATATTGCCGGCACCTCCCTCTGGAACACAACAGCTATTTATACACCCAGGCCAGGGTGTTAATTAGCCAGAGGAAGGTAGCCGCTGGGTCCTAGAAACAGCCTCTAAGAAGGTGTCTGTAATGCCAAAAGTAGAGATCTCCTGCAACCAACTGCAGGGAGACTGTCTGTCACTTCTGACACACCCGTGAAAGTACCCTCCCCTCTATGAGTGGCCACTGGACACTCAGGACCGGATTTCTCAGGATAAGAGGTATGGAATGAGCGAACCAACCAGCCAGCGTTCACTTCTGCCTTTCCAGTGCACCAAGTATTGAAGAGAACGACGTTGGAGAGGAGAATCTACAGTCCTCGAAATATAGAACTCCAGGTTACCATCAACCATTACTGGGGGCGGTGGCCGAGGTGAGGGTCAAGAGGTTGTGCGACGCCTCTTCTCGGAAAAAGCCCTTTATTTTACCCTGGGTGATGGGGGACTCGGAGTCGGGTCCTGTGATGGAGAGATGGAGTGCAGCCGTGGCCCGGACCCGACCCGTGCTCAGGGCCATCACATTAAAAAGGATGGTGTGGGCTTGTCCAGGTTGAGTGGCTGATTAACGACTACGCCACCTGTGGCACCTGGTGAAGGCCGCCGCAGTCTGCTGAGGCATGGTGTTATGGCGGCCAAAGTTATTACTACTCCCCACAGGCGGAGCAGGGCCTCAGGGCAGAAGGACAGGATGGAAGGGGTAGTAGTAGAGGAGAATGGGCGCCGCGTTGTGCGGTGTAGCTCAGAATAAACAGTCCGGAGGCCATAGGGGTGAACTTCCAAGGCTTTACTCACTTTAGAGATGGCAGAAGGAAGGCGAATCTCTGCTCCCCGACGGGTCCTGCGGTCACCAGGGACGGGGGTCCGACAACCTCCGAGTAAGTCCAGTGTTCAACCGGGACCCTACACAAGAGTGTTCCTGAACTTCAGACCGAATCCTTTCCTGTCCGTGTGTGTGCAAATAGGCCGGGACTCCCTCTGAGCTCCTCTCAGAATAAGGGCACAGGTGGCAGCTCCGCTCCATCCGATACCCGGTGGGATCCTCTGGGCCTACCGGGCTATCCCAACCAGGACATAGAGTAGCAAGGTCGGGTGTCGGGGGCCGGTACCCCTCTTGCAGCCGGACTCCCTCTGAATATATCAGCATGGCGAGGACAGGTGGCGTACACCACTCCGTCTGCATCCTGCCTGGGATCCATTTGCTGTGGAGCCACACTCTTAAGCTCGGGGCCTTCTTGATCCTGGTCATTGGCCGGGTTGAGACATTCCCCGTCTGCAACCTGCCTCTCGTCCCAAGGCCGGGGTACGAGGGCTGCGTCTCCCTCCCCTGCAGGTCCACACAGGATCCACGCTCAGGGTGGGAGGACACAGTAACACACAGTAATTTAACAGCACAAAGACCAAGAACCAAGATGGCTTTTTATTAAATATGAAATTTAAAGTGTAACTAACTTGTAAGTCCTCCACCCTCACCCACTAACTGGTTCCCCTAACTCTTGGTTCCCCAGTCTCCCTGTAACCAGGGGAGCAGCACCTAGTGCATACTAGCTCCCTCTGGTGGAGAAATGTGGTGCTGGATGCAAAGGCTGGGTCACGACTATCACACTGTTCTTACCTCAGAGGAGGAACACTACACTCCATTAAAGAAGTGCAGCATCCCTGTGGCAGTCGAAACCTCAGGGACGCCACAGTTGCACATACTTTTTGAGTAAGGATCTGTGGAACATGTTGTGGACCTTAAGTGCCTGAGGAAGTTCAAGATGAAACGCTGTTGGGTTAATCATGGCGGTTATTTTATAGGGACCAATAAACCTAGGTCCCAGCTTCCAATATGGAACTTTCAATCTTATATTCTTGTTAGATGATCACACAAAGTCATTCATATTCAGGTCCAGACCTGGCAAGCGTTTTCTGTCAGCCATACGTTTATACCTGTCTCCCATGATCTTTAAAGTACTCAGAACACCCTGCCATACCAAGGAGAGTGACAAAGCAAACCGTTCCTCCTCAGGAACTCCTGAAGCTCCTCCCCAACTCCTGAAGCTCCTCCCCCACTAAAGGTACCAAACTGTGGGTGATAACCGTATGCACCGAAGAATGATGACCTGCCAGTGGATTCTTAACGATGATTATTAATGGCAAATTCTGCCAGCGGTAAGTAGGATGCCCAATCCTCCTGATTTTCTGAGACAAAACACCTGAGGTAGGTCTCCAAATTCTGATTGACACGCTTGGGCTGTCCATTCGACTGAGGGTAGAAGGCAGAGGAAAAGGACACCTGCACCCCCAGTTGAGAACAGAATGCTTTCCAGAACTTGGAAACAAACTGGGTCCCCTGATCTGACACCACATCGGAGGGAACCCTCTGAAGCTTCACAATCTCATTTATGAACACCTGAGCAAGTGTTTTGGCATTTGGAAGTGCAGGTAATGCGACAAAGTGAACCATTTTACTGAACCTATCTACAACCACCAAAACCACCGTTTTGCCTGCAGAAACCGGTAGGTCAGTAATAAAGTCCATAGACTAATGTATCCATGGCCTACTAGGGATCGGTAGCAGAAGAAGAGTACCAGACGGATGGGTATGCGAAACCTTAGAACGCGTGCACATCCTCAACACCAGAGAGGAAGAAGTACTGCTCCTGCTCAAGCCTTCACAAGGAGTAATGAATATCGCCAACACCACCCTCTGGAACACAGCAGATATTTATACACCCAGGCCAGGGGGTTAATTAGCCAGAGGTAGGTAGCTGCTGGTTCCTAGTGACAGCCTCTAAGAAGGCGTCTGTAATGCCAAATGTAGAGATCTCCTGCAACTAACTGCAGGGCAACTGTCTGTCACTTCTGTCTCACCCGTGCTAGAGTGAGCATAGTGTGATCTGATTTTCTCGGATGAGGAAAAGATGGAGAAAAAATGTCTCCATCTTCTCCATTGTGTCAGTGCATAGAAATCGAACTGCAGTCAGATATCAACCGAGTGCAATCTGATGATTTCCACGGACTCATTGACTTGCATATCAGATCAAACTCGGGCATGCAGCAATTTTTTTTCCTCAGACAAACTCTGTCCGAAGAAAAAATTGGACATGGGCACTACCCCATAGACTAACATTGGTCCGGGTGCGATCCCATGTTTTGTCAGATCGTACTTTGGCCGATAATATGGTCGTCTGCACGAGTCCATAGTATTACATTTGTCACATAATGATGTATTATTCTAAGGTATTCTTTAAAAACATGCCACTAAAAAATCTAGAGGCATTTAATTTTTAATTAAATCAACAGATTCAAGTCCCATCTGTTCATGGTGTATGTTATCAGTGGTTCACTGAAAAACAACAGCTGTGAGGTAACTCTTATTAACCAACTCATCCATTTTCATTTACCAGAACAGTGCTATTGACTGTCTGCTGCCATTCAGGTCACCTTGACCCACTCCCAGAGGGCCCTGAATCGATAGTGAGATATGAGTGGAAAAGTCTGTGAGGTACTTGGAGGGAGTTGTAAAACATTTTCTGTTCATTTGGGGCTTTAAATAACCAGCAGAACATGAATATCTTCTTCCAAGCTCTTTCAATAAAGATATTCACTGCTACATGTCATGCTACTCCAGCTGATACTTATCTGACTGGTACATTGTCTGCTGCAGCCTGTGAAATCAACACATGAGCTCTACTCTTCAAAGAAGATGAAAACATTTTCTGTTTGCCATTGATCTATAAAAATACTACTCAAATAGGTTGTAAAGTTTTAAGAAATAATGTAGGTTTGATGGATGAAAAAAGAGAGAGAAGCGCCCCCTGTGTGAATCGGCAAACGCATAGGACAAGGTCCAAGTAAGTATTTCTCACCTTCACTTGCTGTGCTGGACAGGTACAGCACTGCTATAGGGCACAAAATGGAGAATTCTCCTGATCAGCTGCCACATTGACCGTCAGCTTCCCACTCTCACCAGGCCGGAGCTGCACCGCTGTACAGAATAGGCACACTCTTGGAGGAGGCGTATGACGGATGGCTTCCCCGATCAGCTGCCGCACCAACCTCCGACTCCACACCTTCCTGGGCAGAAGCTGGTGATACAATTCAGGAGGAAAAAGGAAAATGAAGGGGCGGATATGTTCCGGAAGCTGCAATGGAGACCAGCCTATTCACAAAATGAGACATTTAATGACACTACGCGTTTCAGGGACGGTCCATCCCCTTCATCAGGTGTATACAAATTAGAGACACTCACAGCCTTTTTATAGCTGTGACATAGACAGTAATTTAAAAAACATGTTATACATTATAGGCTGTGAGTGTCTCTACTTTGTATGCACCTGATGAAGGGGACGGACTGTGCCTGAAACGCGTAGTGCCATTAAACATCTCATCTTGTGAATAGGCTGGTCTTCTTGATCGCAGTGCCCGGAACATAGCTGCCCAATTTTTTTTCTTTTTTCCCCAATGGGTTTGGACAGATTGTAAAATAAATATGGTGAAAGAAATGAAAGACGAGTTAAGCCGCATTTCACTTGATAAATATGCCTCTGTGTTTCTCCAATGGTTATGAACACACTTGAAAAGGCCATCTGATAACTTATTTAAACCTTGCACACAATCTTCCTAATAAGCAATATGGACATAAATGGAACAACCCTAGTTGAGGCCCAAAGAATGAACCAGAGTGCGCTCCCATGTAACTATGTATTGCACGGTTGGCCAATTTGAATAGGCACTGTGTAATACTAATACTTTTACAAATGAGCAGCGACAAAGAGCTTCTCCCACATCTTGCTGGTATATTACGTTACCTCTCTATTTAGACCATACATAGAGTTTGTCTATAGTCTATAACCTATTACCTATCCCAGCTTCAGCGCCGGGCCTTGCTCCCTTCTCCTATAGCCGGCTCTCTCTTTACTAGTGCATGGTATTCTACTCTGGTAATATGGCAAACACCCATAGCATCATCATCACCCTAGCCTTTTATGGCTAGCTCAGGCAGATGTCAGCTTTCTGAGTATTAATAAAACATTTCTCTCAACTACCGTATATTTATCAGGAATTTTTTCACCTTCCACATACTGTAGCTCAGCTCCAGCCAGGTGTCTATGTATTTCCTGCTGTTCCTGACTTCCATTCAACTTCCATCATTAATTTACAAGGTCAATCTAGCTTCTGTAGGTGTAATTCGCTCCAATTATTCAACAATAAAGGTAACACATCTCTGCTGAAAGTGTATGATTGCATAAATCTTTAATATTAAACATATGCCTGCTTGAAGTTCCTGACTGAAGACCTCTTTGCTATTAATCATATGCTTCCTGCAAGTTCATGACTGCATATGTCTCAGCTTTTAACCAGTTTCCTGCTGCAAGTTCCAAAATTGCCTATGCATCTACTGTTCCTGTATTTTTATGCACACCTGACTCTGCTTCATCTGGTACTTTCTGTTCCACTTCTCTGTCTGCCATCCTGAATACCGTGCTGTCCTGGTCCCTGTTGATCCATGTGCTGTCCATGGAGACCTACTCAGCTCTTTGCTGCTCACCTTGACCTATGGCTTAGAAAATCCACATCACCAAGTGAGCCCTTGACATATCCATGGTGACATATAGTTATGCAAACAAGCTATATATATACACAATATGTGTGCTGAGGGCGAAACGCGCGTTGAGGCATCCCCTTCCACGGAACTCTTTTTATTTCCAGCGTTACCGCATATTTTATGTAAAGCACCTTTCATTGTCTCTATGGGCGCTTACTATTCCAGGTAGACACTATGTCTTGGATTGTTCACTATTATAGCCCCTGATTGATTTATTTTGTTGGTGCTTGTCTTTGCCTTTTCCCTTTTTTTCCCTCCCCCTATATCTGTTTTATTATTCATTCCAAACATGTATGATATAGAGATGTGTGGGGAGGTCTTTTTTGAGGTACGCTGGACACTCCTGACCATATACACCTGATCATCCATGCTGAGATTCTATCTATTTATGTATTTATTGTGTGCTATTTAAGTGTCTATTTACTAGGCGATATTTATCGAGAACAAACAATTACTTAATAAACTTATATATATTTTGCTGTTACCTTTATGTCCCTTATCTCTCCTCCTATATTAATCATGTATTTGGGGCTGGTATGTACATGCTGATGCTGGCATGGTTCTGGCTTATCAGCAAAAAAATCTTTGTTTTGCTTGTTGCAAATTATAGGGCTGACATGTTTATGATATACACAAAATAGTAGGAGATTTTCAGTTAAGATTATTAATTGAGATTGTTAAAGTAGTGTTTAAGGAGCTTCACCTTAACACCCCTTACCAATGTTATTGGTCTGACTATATACATATGTTCACAACTGTCGCTCTGAAATTGTCTGTAGGTATTTCAATGTTCTAGTGTTGCAATATTGACTACTGTCACTAGAGGTGGCTTGTTGAGGCTGAAACCAGAGCAATACAGTGGGGAAAAAAAGTATGTAGTCAGCCACCACTTGTGCAAGTTCTCCCACTTGAAAATATGAGAGAAGCCTGTAACTGACATCATAGGTAGATCTCAACTATGAGAGACAAAACGAGAACACAAATCCTGAAAATCCCATTGTCTGATTTGGATAGAATTTTTTTTCAAATTTTGGTGGAAAATAAGTATTTGGTCAATTACAAACATGCAAGATTTCTGGCTCTCACAGACCTGTAACTTCTTCTTTAAGAGGCTCCTCTGTCCTCCACTCATTACCTGTAGTACTGGCTCCTCTGTCCTCCACTCATTACCTGTAGTACTGGCACCTGTTTGAACTTGTTATCAGTATAAAAGACACGTGTCCGCAACCTCAAACAGTCACACTCCAAACTCCACTATGGTGAAGACCAGGGGTCCTCAAAGTACGGCCCACGGGCCACATGCGGCCCGCGGAGGATTTTTATCCGGCCCGCCGGGCTGTGGGCTGAGGAGAGCGGTGTCAGCGCCCGCCCTTCTCCCCCGCTTGCTCAGGGCCCCGGCAGCCGGATACTTACCTCTCCCCGTGCCTCTGCAGATCTGCTGTCTTCCTGCTGTGCGCTCCCTGTGACGTCTCAGGTCAGAGGGTGTGGTGACGTCTTTCCACCGCGCCCTCCCCTGAGCCATCACAGGCAGCGCAGAGCGGGAAGATGCCGGCGACGCTGGAGTCCGGACCCGAGCAGCGGCAGCAGGTGAGAAGTGAGGTGAATATATATATTTTTTTAATGTATGGAGGCATGGGGCATAATATTAGGGGTGACATCCTGCATGGGGCATAATATGGGGGGGTTTACATCCTGCATGGGGCATTATGTGGGGGAGTGACATGCTGCATGGGGCATTATATGGGGGGGTGACATCCTGCATGGGGCATTATTTGGGGGGGTGACATGCTGCATGGGGCTTTATATGGGGGAGTGACATGCTGCATGGGGCATTATATGGGGGGGTGACATCCTGAATGGGGCATTATATGGGGGGGTGACATCCTGAATGGGGCATTATAACGACAGGGGAGTGATATCCTGCATGGGGCATTATATGGGGGGGTGACATCCTGAATGGGGCATTATATGGGGGGGTGACATCCTGAATGGGGCATTATAACGACAGGGGAGTGATATCCTGCATGGGGCATTATATGGGGGGGTGACATCCTGAATGGGGCATTATATGGGGGGGTGACATGCTGCATGGGGCATTATATGGGGGGGTGACATCCATCATGGGGCATTATATAAAGGGGTGACATCCTGAATGGGGCATTATAAAGACAGGGGAGTGATATCCTGCATGGGGCATTATATGGGGAGGTGACATCCAGCATGGGGCATTATATGGGGGGGTGACATCCTGAATGGGGCATTATATGGGGGGGTGACATGCTGCATGGGGCATTATATGGCGGGGTGACATCCTGAATGGGGCATTATATGGGGGGGGTGACATCCTGAATGGGGCATTATAACGACAGGGGAGTGATATCCTGCATGGGGCATTATATGGGGGGGTGACATCCAGCATGGGGCATTATATGGGGGGGTGACATGCTGAATGGGGCATTATATGGGGGATGACATCCAGCATGGGGCATTATATGGGGGGGTGACATCCTGAATGGGGCATTATAAAGACAGGGAAGTGATATCCTGCATGGGGCATTATATGGGGGGGTGACATCCAGCATGGGGCATTATATGGGGGGGTGACATCCTGAATGGGGCATTATATGGGGGGGTGACATGCTGCATGGGGAATTATATGGGGGGTGACATCCAGCATGGGGCATTATATGGGGGGGTGACATCCTGAATGGGGCATTATAAAGACAGAGGAGTGATATCCTGCATGGGGCATTATATGGGGGGGTGACATCCAGCATGGGGCATTATATGGGGGGGTGACATCCTGAATGGGGCATTATATGGGGGGGTGACATGCTGCATGGGGCATTATATGGGGGGGTGACATGCTGCATGGGGCATTATATGGGGGGTGACATCCAGCATGGGGCATTATATGGGGGGTGACATCCTGAATGGGGCATTATAAAGACAGGGGAGTAATATCCTGCTTGGGGCATTATATGGGGGGGTGACATCCTGCATGGGGCATTATATGGGGGTGACATCCTGCATGGGGCATTATAAAGACAGGGGAGTGATATCTTGCATGGGGCATTATATGGTGGGAGAAAGGGACATCCTGCATGGGGCATTATATGGGGGGGTGACATCCTGAATCGGGCATTATAAAGACAGGGGAGTGATATCCTGCATGGGGCATTATATGGGGAGTGACATCCTGCATGGGGCATTATATGGGGGATGACATCCTGCATGGGGCATTATAAAGACAGGGGAGTGATATCTTGCATGGGGCATTATATGGTGGGAGAAAGGGACATCCTGCATGGGGCATTATATGGGGGGGTGACATCCAGCATGGGGCATTATATAGGGGGGTGACATCCTGAATGGGGCATTATATGGGGGGGTGACATGCTGCATGGGGCATTATATGGGGGGGTGACATCCTGAATGTGGCATTATATGGGGCGGTGACATCCTGAATGGGGCATTATAATGACAGGGGAGTGATATCCTGCATGGGGCATTATATGGGGGGGTGACATCCTGAATGGGGCATTATATGGGGGGGTGACAAGGCTGCATGGGGCATTTTATGGGGGGTGACATCCAGCATGGGACATTATATGGGGGGGTGACATCCTGAATGGGGCATTATAAAGACAGGGGAGTGATATCCTGCATGGGGCATTATATGGGGGGTGACATCCTGCATGGGGCATTATATGGGGGTGATATCCTGCATGGGGCATTATAAAGACAGGGAAGTGATATCTTGCATGGGGCATTATATGGTGGGAGAAAGGGACATCCTGCATGGGGCATTATATGGAGGGGTGACATCCTGAATGGGGCATTATAAAGACAGGGGAGTGATATCCTGCATGGGGCATTATATGGGGGGGTGACATCCAGCATGGGGCATTATATGGGGGGGGGGTGACATCCTGAATGGGACATTATATGGGGGGGTGACATGCTGCATGGGGCATTATATGGGGGGTGACATCCAGCATGGGGCATTATATGGGGGGGTGATATCCTGAATGGGGCATTATAAAGACAGGGGAGTGATATCCTGCATGGGGCATTATATGGGGGGGGTGACATCCTGAATGGGGCATTATATGGGGGGGTGACATGCTGCATGGGGCATTATATGGGGGGTGAAATCCAGCATGGGGCATTATATGGGGGGGGGGGTGACATCCTGAATGGGGCATTATAAAGACAGGGGAGTGATATCCTGCATGGGGCATTATATGGGGGGGGGTGACATCCTGCTTGGGGCATTATATGGGGGGGTGACATCCTGCATGGGGCATTATAAAGACAGGGGAGTGATATCTTGCATGGGGCATTATATGGTGGGAGAAAGGGACATCCTGCATGGGGCATTATATGGGGGGGTGACATCCTGAATGGGGCATTATAAAGACAGGGGAGTGATATCCTGCATGGGGCATTATAAGGGGGAACAGCCTTCATAGGGCATTATAAGGGGGAAACAGCCTGCCTATTGAGGACCTATGCTGCCTATTGGGGACATTTACCTGCCTATTGAGGACCTATGCTGCCTATTGGGGACATTTACCTCCCCATTGAGAACCTATGCTGCCTATTGGGGACATTTACCTGCCTTTTGGGGACATTTACCTGCCTATTGGGGACATTTACCTGCCTATTGGGGACCTATGCTGCCTATTGGGGACATTTACCTGCCCATTGAGGACCTATGCTGCCTATTGGGGACATTTACCTGCCTATTGGGGACATTTACATGCATATTGGGGATATTTCCCTGCCTATTGGGGACCTATGCTGCCTATTGAAATACCGGTTGATTTAACTTTACTTGTTCTTCATTTTAAATACTGTATTTGTTCCTGTATTGTTTTTCTTACTTCAAAATAAGATATGTGCAGTGTGCATAGGAATTTGTACATAGTTTTTTTAAAAAAAAAAATTATATTCCAGCCCTACAATGGTCTGAGGGACAGTGAACTGGCCCCCTGTTTAAAAAGTTTGAGGACCCCTGGTGAAGACCAAAGAGCCGTCGAAGGACACCAGAAACAAAATTGTAGCCCTGCACCAGGCTGGGAAGACTGAATCTGCAATAGGCAAACAGATTGGTGTGAAGAAATCAACTGTGGGAGCAATAATTAGAAAATGGAAGACATACAAGACCACTGATAATTTACCTCGATCTGGGTCTCCACACAAGATCTCACACCGTGGGGTCAAAATGATCTCAAGAATGGTGAGCAAAAATCCCAGAACCACATGGGGGGACCTAGTGAATGACCTGCAGAGAGCTGGGACCAACGTTACACAGGCTACCATCAGTAACACACTACGCCGCTAGGGATTCAGATCCTTCAGTGCCAGACATGTCCCCCTGCTTAAGCCATTACATGTCCGGGCCCGTCTGAAGTTTGCTAGAGAGCATTTGGATGATCCAGAAGAGTATTGGGAGAATTTCATATGGTCATATGAAACCAAAGTAGAACTGTTTGGTAGAAACACAACTCATCCTGTTTGGAGGAGAAAGAATGTTGAGTTGCATCCAAAGAACACCATACCTACTGTGAAGCATGGGGGTGGCAACATCATGCTTTGGGGCTGTTTCTCTGCCAAGGGACCAGGACGACTGATCCGTGTACATGAAAGACTGAATGGGGCCATGTATAGTGAGATTTTGAGTGCAAACCTCCTTCCATCAGCAAGGCAGCAGAGGATGAAATGTGGCTGGGTCTTTCAGCATGACAAGGATACCAAGCACACCGCCATGGCAACGAAGTAGTGGCTTCGTAAGAAGCATTTCAAGGTCCTGCAGTGGCCTAGCCAGTCTCCCGATCTAAACCCTATAGAAAACCTTTGGAGGGAGTTGAAAGTCCGTGTTGCCCAGCGAAAGCCCCAAAATATCACTGCTCTAGACGAGATCTGCATGGAGGAATAGGCCAACATACCAGCAACAGTGTGGGGCAAAAAGATGACATCTGTTATGATAGCAGGTTGCTTTCAGCAAACATAGGGTTAGCTGACATAGCGAACAGCTTCTGGTATAGGATAGTTGGCGGAGAGTGCCATTTAGTCCTTTGGAGGTGGATTATTAGAGTGGCTCTATGTTCTGTGTGACTATTGCTGTAGAGTGTTGCTGTGAGTGAGCTCTCAGTCTTGCTCTAGTTGTGCAAGAGATTTCAGCTAGGAGGTAGACACCATAGTTTTGTTAATTGAAATCGGCAACCCTAGGAAGACTATGTATGGTGGGACCTGTGTGGTACATCAGACTGGGAGGAGTTAGTGACCAATGTGCAGTGGGAAGTTTTTTACCTTGAGGCATGTGAGGTGACATGATTGGTCAGTTAAGAAGGGCTTATGGTAATAAAGCGAAGTGCATGGGGAACAGAATTTCGTCTGAAAGAATTGTGTTTAGTGTTATACATTAGGAGCTCAAATAAACTATGTCAAAGAAGCACTTCCTCCCATTAAAATTTTTATCCTCTTGATATATTGCAATCATCATATTATATAGCACTGTGTACTTTCAATTGCTCATTTTGCCCTTCTACACAAATACTTTTTCTGCTTTTCATTAGGTCTATGACATCATGTGATTAAAAACTGACTAGCTGAATACTTCTAGACTCTATGTAGAAACAGGAGGTCAATTTTCCCTGTTCCACTGCAAAGTCCCTGGCAGGGGGAGGAGGAAGCAGCTGGGTCAGAAGTTGAAGAGGGGAATCATTTATGTAGGGAGAAGAGACTTCCTGTTTCTACATAGAGCAGAGAAAAGAGAAGAATTAACTGAGTAGAAAGGCAAAATGAGCAATTGTAAGTACACAGTGCTATATAATATAATGATTGCAATATATTAAGAGGATAATAACTTTAATCAGTGACAGAATATATGAAAGTAACACTGTAGTTGAATTGTTGGGGTTCCAAAGTTCATTTTGTGAATATGTAAAGGGGTTGATCTACTAAAGAAAACCCTCTTTTTTGTCATATGTAAGTTAATGCATTTATTTTCAATTTCACAAAAATGGAGTTGCTTTTTAAGTGATTGTGTCATCAAGTTAAGTGGGTAAAAGTGCAGAAGTGCTTGTAAAAGCAAGCAACTTTGCAATTTTCCCCTTATTTAAAATCCTTTCTGCTCTTTAGAATGGAAGGATTTTAAAACCTACATTATACTGCTCATTGCTAAGGTTGTTGACCACCTCTGCAGTGTATCAGTGGGCATTTTGGTAAGCTAGGACAGGAGTGCTCTCTAGCAAGCTCTTTGGTTTAGAGCTTGCAAGCGCTGCTGTGATTTCGGATAGATTTCTTGATCCAGTCAGCTTCAGTGCTTTTGTGCTCTTCTCATGCTCTAGAAGATGGCCTCTGTTTGCCGCATTGGAGAACACAAAGTTTGGACCAGCGTTGTGACCATGCCCCTGGTCTGAACTTTCAATCTTCAGTAGCGTACTAAACCCCAGCAAGCAGGATGCTGAGAGTCTAGGGAGTAGTACGCTCCTCAAGACAGAAGATGAGCAAACCCTTTTAAGTCAGACAACTACTTTAAATTTCAATTGCCAGCCTAACTGTGCCACCTCAATTGTACTGTAACCACCAAGCTTGGTGCACCAAGTGCGATTTGCAATCACTAAACATTATAGACCATTTATTGAGAATTGTAACGACTGTGCATATTGTTCCTTCTTGAAATAAAATGTACCACTGTTATGTGAAGAAAGGAAAAATCAAATTTACTGTTCTAATACTATGGTCTGGAATAAGTTCTTTAATGGGAATCCCACCACAAAAGCCAACCTTCTAGTAATGGAACTGCTTTGATGCCATGTTGACCAATATCGGTCGGATGTGCTGTAAATTTCCTCCGTGTGGTCACCTTTCCATTTCTGATAGCAAGTGACAAGGATCTGATCTTAAGATAGATGAGGGTCCCAGTGGTTCTAAACATTAAAGAACGTGTATGGCATGTCCTATCGGTATGGCATAAATGTTGCAGATGAGAGAATCTCTTTAAGCTTTTTTACACAACTTATGATATTTCTTCTTGTTAAATAAAGGCACTGCCCTGTGATGATATTCATTAGGAGCAGTTACAAGTCCAATTGATCTCTCCTTCATCTAGAAGTGTACCATTCTGGCCATTAGTCTCTTCTGCAAGTTACAATTTGCCTACATTGAATAGCTGCTCCGGCTAGGCTGTGACAGGCTGATTATTATTATCTCAACATAACCCATCAAATGTCTGTTTGACTTATGTTACATCAATGTGTCTCTATTGCTGAGTTATTTCACCAACAATATTATAAAAATTCCCGCCTAACGTTGAAATTATAATGACAAGAAGGAAATGATTATACTAGGAAGCTTTCAAACTGAATTTTACATATAATGCCCGGAATTCTTGCAACAACCTTGAATTACTCAGATTACACTGATCCTGGATTACGATTACGTCTTCTTCATCTTTCATCCCTTGCAGCTATATTACAAATTCTGTAGACTATCACTTCAAATTTGTAAACTTTATGCTAAAACACAGTCCTATCAATGCAATAGAAATCTTACAATACGTGGCACAGCGTCTCATCACTATGGTACATTTTGTTCACACACTGGATGCAGGAAATTTTTCAGTAATGTTCTTGCAGCTCTACATGGAACCTTTATTGCCCCCCACCATCTTTCCACTACTCTATCCCTCTCCAATTTTTAATCAGTACCTAATCCCTGCAGTGTAGCCCAATTTGATGTGTCATTTTGCAGAACATAAAGTTTAATGCACCTTACACCATAAACTAATTAAACTTATCCAGTCAAGAAGGTGGATTTTGTTTTTATTCATCTTTCCTGCTCCCATCACCATACACTCCCTCCTCATTCCTCTTCGGCTGCGGTCTCTTTGCTCCTCTGCATGTCAGGTTGCCAGAGCAGCCCTGCGTGCTTCTGTAATGTCATTTTATTAGGTTACTAAACCTAACTCAGTATTCAGACAGTTGGGGTCCTGCTGCTACATTGTGCTAGATTTCTCCTCCTCCACTCTGTAACATTGTGATTCTACTCCGCTACATCTCGGTTTCACTCTGTTACATCATTGTGCTGACTCTGCTACATCATGGTTCCAATTCTGGTACATTGCTATTCCAACATTGCTACTCACTCCGCATACAGCCTTGCTACATCAGTCATTGCTTTTCCAGCTCTGCTACAGCAGTCATCACTGGGACAGCTCTGCTGCAATAGTCATCACTATTCTAGCTCTGCTACACTAAATTTGCTTTCTCCTCCAGCTACACCAACCTGTTACATATTTGAAGCCACTTTACCCCCACTCAGCCATTCACTTGCAACAGGATCCTACTCTCTATTTGCATTAAAATTACACATATGGACCAGGGACCTAGAGGATCAACCTCACAAGGTGTTGCATAACAGCTGTCAAGTAAAGTCAAGCTTTCTTCACATGCCCCATTTGGCTGGATTCGTGCTTCTAAAGACAGGGCTTTGCCTCTCCCCAAGATTATTAAGGACACTTATGGAGACTGCAGGAGCCGAATTTCAAGACAGCTTTGGTATCTCTTGCATCTAATTGGAAGAGAACTTGTCTGGATGCTAATACTGCAAAAACTAGTGTTAGCACAGCAATAAAAATCAAGCTTTAAACCCACATGCAAATTAGCCTGGAATTGCATTTCCAGACAATTTGGTATGCAGTAGAAAAGAGCTGATCTGACCAGGGGCGTACATAGAAATCACAAGGCCCTATAGCAGAAGTTCTAATTGCCCCCCCCCCCCCCCAAAAAAAAATTAAAATTAAAATTAAATAATTGTTGGGGTCACAGAATGGCATACAAGTATCTCACAATATACAGATTTGCTACCATTAATAACAACACACTTAAATTCTCAAAGAAATGGGACATTTGGTCAACTAAATTTCCTCGTACTTCTTATATCATTGGTAAACCATAATATGTGTATCGCACTTACTGCTTATTCAATGTGTATAATCTCAAACTGTTAATTTGATATTACGTTGCTATCACTGTTACTAGTTCATGTTGATATAGACATTTTTCTTGTTCTCTTCTTCTTTATTTGACGAATCAATCTCTTCCCCTTTCCCTTGTTTATCCCAATTCCGCTTGGCCCTTTCCCTTCTTCCTGTTCTTTCCCTCAGCTCTTTGCCCATTTTATCCCTGATTATCCCTTTTCAACCACTTCAATTATGCTACTGTTTGCTATTTTCCCTGTTAATGTGTTTGTTAAAAATAAAAAAACTATTGTAAAACAAGTATCTCACAATTTTTCAGCCTTTACATAGTAATTTTCCTCCTGCTGTAGTCCTAGATCCCTCTTTCATTGCCGTCATAAAGTCTGATGCCAACAAAAGTGTCCCCCAAACACAGTATGATACCCCCATGGTGAATTCCTCCACATGTGCAGTTTAATGACCCAACTGTACCCCAATATCACAACCAAAGAGGAAAAGGATAGCCTTGGAGGAATGTATATACTAATAATGAACCAAATAGGAAAACCCATATAATTATCCCTCTCTTAAACAGGCTATAAAATTTAACTTTTAATCTTTATATTAAAATGTGAATGTAGAGGGTATTAAAATATTATCCCTAATCAGCCAAAATGCTAAACAGACTAAAATCTATGATGTTCTGATGGTACCGTGGGGTGTCATCCTAGAGCTAAATGGGATAAATAAATGTCAGCACATGTCCCCCCAACATGTTTCACCGCACTAGCGTTGTCATCATGTTAGTGTCCCATCCCCTGATGACGCCGCTAGTGCGGTTTCCATTTTACTGCATCAGCGTGAAAGCAAATTACAAAAAAAATCTGCATTTTGGCTAATGCAGATTTTTGTAATATTTGAGTAGAATTCATTTCCACTAGAATATATTCGCTCTTCTATGATACATAGCTTAAAAGCTTGATTTCTCACGGCTGGCACATAGAATTACTACAAAACAGGTATCATTTTCTGATGTGTCCTTTAATCTTATCTTCAAGAACATTCAGAATGTGTATGACCCTTCTAGCTTTTGTACTACTTCATAACAAGGCTGAGGATCGGTGTGTCTGCATTATATGAACGTTCTTCCGCCTGTCAGACCAAGTCTGGATCTTCATTCCCACCTTGATCTGGCTTCATATATTGTCATGACAACACTCAATAGTATTTTACTAACTGGGTCTTTTTATGTCATTTTTGATTCTCACTTCGTGAAGAAGCCAAGGGCTCAGCGGTAATTGCCCTATTTTTTTCTTTCCATTACCTGCTATAAATCACATGTCTGTTGGTTATTCCTCTCCATTTCAGTGTACCTGTGTGAGCTGTTCTAGTATGGAAAACATTAACCTAACGTGTAAAGTTTAGAAAACATTCCTAAATATTTAGCCTTTACATTGTCACTCAACTAGGAAATCGAAGGGATGTAACACTGGACCTATAGATCTAAGTGAGGTACAAGTGACCGTGAATAATTTAGTATTTCCCAATAACGTGGGTCAAATTGAAAGGCAACTTATGGCCACATTAAAGTTGTAAATCGGAGGATGATCCTAATGCATACCTCTGATGTTTGCAAAAGCAAAAGAAGAGCCTTGCCTACAAGTTCTCCATTGCTGTCTTTTATCGTAAGTTAGATACAGGCAGTCCTCAGGTTACAAACTAGATGCATTCTGTAGGTTTTGTCATAACCCAAATATGTATGTAAGTTGGAACAGAGCTGAGAAAAGAAAAATTATACTCACCTCACTGCTGATCGCTATGGCCTCCATGCTGCTCTCTGCCCTCCATCTGGTCCTCTTCTTTCCACCATCGTGCCGCATATCCAGTCTCTTCCATTCAAACCAGGTCTTCCTGCCTCGTCGAGGCCTTGGAGGCTACTGAGCATCATAAGGTCATGATCTTATCACGTGCAGTGTCCTCTGGGGCCTTGATGTGGCTGGAAGTCTTGTAGATGTGGCAAACGACGGCAGAAAGAAGATGACCAGACAGCCAGCTACGGGGTAGCCTGAGAGGTGAGTACAATTTTTTTTAACCAATACTCTCCTCTCTGGCTGCCCCGCTGCTCATTGTCTCGTTCTATTCTTCCTGTTGTCAGGAGTGCTGCATTTCTGGTCTCTTCACTGTAGGCCAGGACATTCACCCACGTCCAGGCCTAAGCTTACTGTGCATCACAAGGTGTAAGAGATGACGTAACCTTATGGCAACCAGTGAGCTCTAGCCTGCACGCAGCCTGATGGCCTGGCCTGAAGATGTGGAGCTCAGTGGCATAAACAAGTGCACTAGACGGTGAGTTCAGGGGTGAGGTGAGTATTAGTTCATAGCTAGGTGTCATACGAAAGTTAGATGTTTGTAAGCTTGGGACTGCCTGTACGCTACAAAATTGTTAAAGGGATCCTGCTATCAGAATTTATTCACTACACCGCAATAACAGTTCGGGGCTATAACGACATTTCAAAATATATCCATGTATAATATTGGTAATAAAGTATATCTTGGAAAGATGTTTTAACATTCACTGTATGCAAAATACTTGTGAAATGTCCACTGGGAGTTTCTTTAGCTGGAAGTGTACTGTGATCTTAGCTGCAAGACCTCCAATCTAGAGTAAGCTTAATTGTCATGTGTCTTGTGTGATGTATTTATCCATCATGAAGCGAGTGAGCCTGTATAGAGCAGGCTCAGGAGCTGAGCCCACTCCACATGATGTAGGTGTTGGCTGTGTTGTACAGCCAGCATCTGCCTACAACTGCAGCGATTAGAATGATCCCTGATTCCTTTTGTTTAAGCATGTAAATGCTGCCTTAAATCTCTAATAACAGCATTTAATTTGTGCAATCCTGCTGGGACATCCATTCAGGTACTCATAGGCCTCCCTGTGAAGTAATTGTAGGGTGCTGATGGGTTGCCAAGGAGCCAGGGTGCTCATGTGAAGCCTAGCCAAAGGCTATTCTTGATACAAGACTATGCTTTTTACTCTATTTACTATATACTACAATATTGAAGTGCTGCATCAGAAAATTGCAGGTTCAAGTCACTTGGAGGGGCTAAAAAAATGTAAAAACATTTAAAAATTAAAAAACAAGTCAACATTTAAATCTAACTCCATCTACCTCAATATCAGAAAGGTGTTGTAACATACCTGGCGGCGTCCTTGCATAGTGGTCCATCTCCCACTGTGCAAGAGCGCGCACTTGATCTCCTGTCCAGAATGTCTCTCTGGCTTCCCTCCATGCTGTCTGTTTGTGTCTGTTTCTGCTGCTTAAGGGCGGCGCCCGATCACTTCCTGCTTTTTTGTACCTGCTGTGGGTCACACCTCTTGTGCGTCCTCAGCCTATTGCTGTCTGTCACCTGGTATATAGCTCAGCTGCGCCCATCTATCCCTGCCTGAGCATAGTGTTTCTTTCAGTGTGTGCTTGCACTCTGAAGGTGCCAGGTCCCGTTCTGTGTTCTCTTTTCTGCCTATCCTGGAGGCTGTATTTCCAGGTCTGTCTGAACACGCTCCTAGCCTGTTCCTCCTGCCTTCTAGGGGCCGATTACCTAGACCTGTTCCTGTATCTTGTCTGACCTGTCTGAACACGCTCCTAGCCTGTTCCTCCTGCCTTCTAGGGGCCGATTACCTAGACCTGTTCCTGTATCTTGTCTGACCTGTCTGAACACGCTCCTAGCCTGTTCCTCTCGCCTTCTAGGGGCTGATTTCCTAGACCCGCTTCTGTATCTTGTCTGTCCTGTCTGTACACGCTCCTTGCCTGTTCGTCCTGCCTCTCTGGGGGCCGTATTCCCAGACCCGCTCCTGTATCCCGCTGCAGTGTCGGTCTCCTCCGTACACTCAGTTCCAGTCTGAACTCTCTCCTATCCTTTACCTGTTTTGCCTCTATGTCCGTTCCCTTCCTTTTTCTGCAGAGTCTGAACTCGTACCTAACTCCTGCTTGTTGTCTCTGTACTCCCGTTTGTGAGTTTGTGGTCCACTCGCTACTTCACTGCAAGTACCCTGTGGGTGTCTGGCTCTGCCTTTCCCTTCCTGTCTGTTCCGTGTGAACAGAGCCCTGTCCCCCCTACTCAGCCTAGCCTGCTCTGACTCCTTTGCTCACCGCTCCGGCGGTTCTAGCCTGCTCTGACTCCTTTGCTCACCGCTCCGGCGGTTCTAGCCTGCTCTTACTCCTTTGCTCACCGCTCCGGCGGTTCTAGTCTGCTCTGACTCCTTTGCTTACCGCTCCGGCGGTTCTAGCCTGCTCTGACTCCTTGCTCACTGCTCCGGCAGTCCTGTCCTGCCCTGCTTCTGCCCACTGCTCCGGCAGTCCTGTCCTGCCCTGCTTCTGCCCGCTGCTCCAGCAGTCCTGTCCTGCCCTGCTTCTGCCCGCTGCTCCGGCAGTCCTGTCCTGCCCTGCTTCTGCCCGCTGCTCCGGCAGTCCTGTCCTGCCCTGCTTCTGCCCGCTGCTCCGGCAGTCCTGTCCTGCCCTGCTTCTGCCCGCTGCTCCGGCAGTCCTGTCCTGCCCTGCTTCTGCCCGCTGCTCCGGCAGTCCTGTCCTGCCCTGCTTGTGCCCGCTGCTCCGGCAGTCCTGTCCTGCCCTGCTTGTGCCCGCTGCTCCGGCAGTCCTGTCCTGCCCTGCTTGTGCTCGCTGCTCCGGCAGTCCTGTCCTGCCCTGCTTGTGCTCGCTGCTCCGGCAGTCCTGTCCTGCCCTGCTTGTGCTCGCTGCTCCTGCAGCCCCGTCCTGCTCTGTTCTTGCCCACCGCTTCGGGCGTTCCCTCTCTGCTGTGGTTGTCTACCGCATCTGCGGTTCTGTGACCCAGTCTGTACTGGGTCTTAACCTTTCTGTGCTCCAGCCCGTCCTTTCGGCCAGTACCTCCCTGCCTGCATACTCGCCTGTATCCACCCATCTGCATACCTGCCGTGTTTGCCTATACCCTCCAGTCTGTGCGCCAGCCTAACCAGCCTGATCCAGTAATCCCTGTGTGGGTCAACCCCCGTGTCCGGAGTTTGACCTGGAGTAGCACCTGGTCCCTCTGCCCGGTTTCTCCCTGGTGCACTGGCGTCGTATGCCGTCGTGCCATCTTGGTCGGATCGGCCAGATACTTAGTCACGCCCCTCCAGGCACTCTCCGGTTCATGGTCCAGTGGAATCACTACAATCACACGCACACGCCGCTCAGCCCGGGCGTGTGCATAACAGCATGCTCAGGCCATGGTTCCCGTTGAGCCCCACGGCCTTCGCTCTCTGAGAAGTTTTCCAGCGAATACATGCATTAAAATAAATAAATAAATATTTTTTTTTCCCTTAGCTGAGTTCCAGGCGAATTACGCACCGTCCAGATGGATCTATCAGCTCTCGTTCCTGCGGATCCGCCACGTTACTATGGGGATCCAAGACAGTGTCGTGCATTTGTGGAGCAATGCATGCTACACTTTAAGGCCTACCCTCTCTATTTTCCTTCCGATTGGGCTAAAGTGGCCTTTATGATTGACTACCTAGCGGGTGATGCCTTGAAATGGGTCACCCCCCTATGGGAAGCATGGGATCCTGTCGTCCTTGACCTGCAGGCCTTCCTGGTGGCCTTTCGTATGGTCTTCGAGGACCCTAACCCTGAAGCCCCTGCTGAAGCTTCACTTCCCAATATCCCGGAGCAGCCCCGACGGGTAATGTGTGTGGGTAGCGCAATAGTCCTCCAGCCCAATGAGACTACTGCCCACCCAGAATCCTCACAGGGTGACTACGCTTTCCGGAATACTTCTCCCAACCTCAAGAGGCAGTCCAGACGTGCTAGACATAGAGGCAAGCCGTCACGCCAGGGTCTGTCCTCCCTGAGACCTCCTGACCCCAACCTTGAAGTCCCTACTGAAGCTTCATCTCCCTGTATCCCGGAGAAGCCCCAATGGGTAATGTGCGTGGGTAGTGCACCAGTTCTCCTGCCCGAAGAGACTTCTGCCCATCCAGACTCCACACAGGAGAACTTCCTGCACCCGGCATCAGATGCTTCACCCACTTTAACCGGTGTGCATGTCCAAGGATGCTCCAAAGCTGTGGTTACCTCAGAGTCTGTGCACCTCTACTACCTGGTGGAGGACCCCCTGTTGCCTCCTGAATCCTCCGGGATACCACTCGATGACAAATGGAGAGAGACTTCTCTACACCCGGTACTCGATACTTTGTCCGCTTCGTCCTGTGAGCCTGACAATGGGTACCCCAAAGTGGTAGTTACCCCCGAGTCTCTACACCCCTCCGACCAGGCGGAGGACCTCCAGTTGTCTCCCGAACCCTTCGGGGTGCTACCTGGTAGCGAAAGGACAGAGACTCTCCTATACTCTGTACCTGATACCTCGCTCGCTTCGTCCAGTGAGTCCAACCTAGTGTACTCCGAAGCAGAGGTTACTCCCGAGTCTCTACACCCCTCCGACCAGGCGGAGGACCTCCTGTTGTCTCCAGAACCCTTCTGGGTGCCACCTGGTGGTGAATGGACAGAGACTCTCCTATATCCTAGATCTGATACCTCGCTTGCTTCGTCCAGTGAGTCCGACCTAGTGTACTCTGAAGCAGAGGTTACCCGTGAGTCTCTACACCCCTCTGACCAGGCGGAGGACCGCCAGTTGTCTCCAGAACCCTTCGGGGTGCCACCTGGTGGTGAATGGACAGAGACTTTCCTATACTCGGTACCCGATACCTCGCCTGCTTCGTCCAGTGAGTCCGACCTAGTGTACTCTGAAGCAGATGTTTTCTCTGAGCCTCTGCACTCTTCTGACCCGGCGGAGGACCTCCAGTTGTTTCCTGAATCCTCCGGGGTACCACCAGATAACAAAGAGACAGTGACTTTTCCTCATTATGTACCTGATAACCCGTCTATTTCTTCCTGTGAGCTTGACAAGATGTACCTCGAAGCAGAGATTACCCCCAAGTCTCTGTCCCCCTCCAACCCGGTGAAGGACTTCCAGTTGTCTCCTGTACCCTCTGGGGTGCCACCTGAAAATATGTGGAGAGAGACTATCTTGTGTGCTGTTCCTGGTACTCCACCCGTTTCGTCTGTTGCTGAGGATGGCTGGATAGGAGGTAGCATCCTAGCTAACCAGATGAGATCAGTTTTTCCTGTGGACAGTGGAAGTGATCTCCTTGAAGTGAACGACTGGTCCTCGAATTCCCTGCGGAAGATTCTGGCAGGCCTGAAGAAGAGGGGGCGTAAGGGGGGGGGTACTGTAACATACCTGGCGGCGTCCTTGCATAGTGGTCCATCTCCCACTGTGCAAGAGTGCGCACTTGATCTCCTGTCCAGAATGTCTCTCTGGCTTCCCTCCATGCTGTCTGTTTGTGTCTGTTTCTGCTGCTTAAGGGCGGCGCCCGATCACTTCCTGCTTTTTTGTACCTGCTGTGGGTCACACCTCTTGTGCGTCCTCAGCCTATTGCTGTCTGTCACCTGGTATATAGCTCAGCTGCGCCCATCTATCCCCGCCTGAGCATAGTGTTTCTTTCAGTGTGTGCTTGCACTCTGAAGGTGCCAGGTCCCGTTCTGTGTTCTCTTTTCTGCCTATCCTGGAGGCTGTATTTCCAGGTCTGTCTGAACATGCTCCTAGCCTGTTCCTCCTGCCTTCTAGGGGCCGATTACCTAGACCTGTTCCTGTATCTTGTCTGACCTGTCTGAACACGCTCCTAGCCTGTTCCTCCTGCCTTCTAGGGGCCGATTACCTAGACCTGTTCCTGTATCTTGTCTGACCTGTCTGAACACGCTCCTAGCCTGTTCCTCTCGCCTTCTAGGGGCTGATTTCCTAGACCCGCTTCTGTATCTTGTCTGTCCTGTCTGTACACGCTCCTTGCCTGTTCGTCCTGCCTCTCTGGGGGCCGTATTCCCAGACCCGCTCCTGTATCCCGCTGCAGTGTCGGTCTCCTCCGTACACTCAGTTCCAGTCTGAACTCTCTCCTATCCTTTACCTGTTTTGCCTCTATGTCCGTTCCCTTCCTTTTTCTGCAGAGTCTGAACTCGTACCTAACTCCTGCTTGTTGTCTCTGTACTCCCGTTTGTGAGTTTGTGGTCCACTCGCTACTTCACTGCAAGTACCCTGTGGGTGTCTGGCTCTGCCTTTCCCTTCCTGTCTGTTCCGTGTGAACAGAGCCCTGTCCCCCCTACTCAGCCTAGCCTGCTCTGACTCCTTTGCTCACCGCTCCGGCGGTTCTAGCCTGCCCTGACTCCTTTGCTCACCGCTCCGGCGGTTCTAGCCTGCTCTTACTCCTTTGCTCACCGCTCCGGCGGTTCTAGTCTGCTCTGACTCCTTTGCTTACCGCTCCGGCGGTTCTAGCCTGCTCTGACTCCTTGCTCACTGCTCCGGCAGTCCTGTCCTGCCCTGCTTCTGCCCACTGCTCCGGCAGTCCTGTCCTGCCCTGCTTCTGCCCGCTGCTCCGGCAGTCCTGTCCTGCCCTGCTTCTGCCCGCTGCTCCGGCAGTCCTGTCCTGCCCTGCTTCTGCCCGCTGCTCCGGCAGTCCTGTCCTGCCCTGCTTCTGCCCGCTGCTCCGGCAGTCCTGTCCTGCCCTGCTTCTGCCCGCTGCTCCGGCAGTCCTGTCCTGCCCTGCTTGTGCCCGCTGCTCCGGCAGTCCTGTCCTGCCCTGCTTGTGCCCGCTGCTCCGGCAGTCCTGTCCTGCCCTGCTTGTGCTCACTGCTCCGGCAGTCCTGTCCTGCCCTGCTTGTGCTCGCTGCTCCGGCAGTCCTGTCCTGCCCTGCTTGTGCTCGCTGCTCCTGCAGCCCCGTCCTGCTCTGTTCTTGCCCACCGCTTCGGGCGTTCCCTCTCTGCTGTGGTTGTCTACCGCATCTGCGGTTCTGTGACCCAGTCTGTACTGGGTCTTAACCTTTCTGTGCTCCAGCCCGTCCTTTCGGCCAGTACCTCCCTGCCTGCATACTCGCCTGTATCCACCCATCTGCATACCTGCCGTGTTTGCCTATACCCTCCAGTCTGTGCGCCAGCCTAACCAGCCTGATCCAGTAATCCCTGTGTGGGTCAACCCCCGTGTCCGGAGTTTGACCTGGAGTAGCACCTGGTCCCTCTGCCCGGTTTCTCCCTGGTGCACTGGCGTCGTATGCCGTCGTGCCATCTTGGTCGGATCGGCCAGATACTTAGTCACGCCCCTCCAGGCACTCTCCAGTTCATGGTCCAGTGGAATCACTACAATCACACGCACACGCCGCTCAGCCCGGGCGTGTGCATAACAGGTGTCTCCTGATTCTAATTTTTAAAGAGCAGGAGGTGCATCCCTCGTATTGAATCCGGCAACTGGTGCCTATAGCTAAATAAACCACATATTTTGTGTTTCAGTTTTTGTATTGCTTTGTGTTGTATTTAATTTTAGTAGCAGAAGGTTAAAATGATTGAGGAACTAACATCACTTGACAGCATTTTACATTGCAAGTGGCCGCACTTGTAAGAGCCATAACAGCCTGTATAATGCAGCCATGTTGGAAGAGTTTTTTTTAGAATCTGTAAATAAGCTTGGTGATAATAGCTGGCCAATGTCACGGGTGTGTCAGGTGTGACAGACAGTCGTTCTGGATCCAACTGTAGAAGGTCATTGCGCTTGGCTCTGCAGGCACCTTCTGAATCTTTTCATCTCTGTAGTGTAGTGATATCCTTCTCCCTCTAGGACCTAGCAGTGACCTCCACCTTCTGCTGCTAATTGACACACCCTTGCTGGATGTTTAAATATCTTCAGTCTCTTGCCGGTGATAGCTCTATTTTCCTCAGTCCCGGCTTGAAGTACTAGTAGTCGGCTATTGTCTTCTTGGAGTTCCCTTGGAGGAGAGTTGGCGTGATCTCTCTGGTGTCTTCTCAAGTTAAGTGTTTCCCTTGTCTGCTTACCTTTTTGTCTTTAGTTGCAGTGGTGGCTGACTAGTGCTCACCCCGTCCCCTCCCTATCTAGGGTCTATTGCTAGGGGCAGTCAGGGATAAGGTTTCCTGCTCGGCGATAGGTGAGGAACCTATTTAGGGATGTTAGGGGAGCCAGGGTGTTGTCAGATCTGCCTAGGGGTCTCCACTCCCCCTTTCCCTAGTGTTTGGGCTTCCTCCCCCTCTTCCTGTTGTGCACTTAGTCTTCCCCTCACCTTGCATGACGTACACATATGTAAAAAAACAAAAAAAAACAAACAAACTGACACGTTTTTTTTTGTATGTGTTTTTTGGTGTGTTTTTTTCTTCCTCTTCCTTGGTTCATGGATCCCTTTTCCATGCTGGCAGAGTAGCTGCGGAGGATGTCACTAGAGGTTCAGTAGCAACGACAGCGGCTGCAGATTACTATTGTTGGGGACTCTGCGGGTAGGCCGGTCCAGCCTTGAACCCAAAGTTTCCCTCCTGGACTGGTTTTCGGGAGGTAGGGACAAGTTTTTTGTATTCAAGGAAGCATGTAAATTGTATTTCAAACTTCGACCTTACTCCTCTGGAGATGAGGAGCAATGAGTGGGGATTGTGATCTCACTGTTGCAAGAAGATCCTCAATCCTGGGCTTTTTCTTTGCCACAGGGTTCTATTTGTCTCCAGTCAGTAGAAGGATTCTTTGGGGCTTTAGCGCTCATCTATGATGATTCTGACAGAATTTCCTTGGCTGAATCCAGGCTGCGCCGCCTTCAGCAGGGGAAACGGTCAGTGGAGACTTACAGCTCTGAATTCCATAGGTGGGCAACTGATACCAAATGTAATGATCCGGCTCTTAGAAGCCAATTTTGTCAGGGCCTTACAGAAAGGTTGAAAGATGCTTTGGCAGTGTTAGAAACTCCGGAATCCTTGGAGGCTGCCATGTCCATTGGCTATACGTGTTGATAGACGCCTTCGGGATAGGTGGGTAAGACCACCTTCTCCTGAGCCCTCTTTCTGGGGACTCGATTAACCCTTGGGAGTCTGGAGTTAGATGATCAAGGGGTATGTTTGTCTTCAACCTGCAGTTCTCAGTTTGTCCTGACGGCAGAGGTGGTGCTAGAGAGCAGGACTGAGAAAATTTCAGTGTTTGTAGACCATGGAGCTGGAGTCAGCATGTTGATGCTGAGTTTACGAGAACTCATGGGCTTGCTTGCTGTACTTTAGTTAAGCCCATTCCTATTTATGCCATCGACACAGCTTGCAAAGAAAGCTTTGACTCAGATTGTACATAGTATAAGACTGGGGGTGGGGTCTTTTCATTATGAGGTAATTCCTTGTTATGTTCTGGAGGGTCTTCCTACTCCAATAATACTGGGTTTACCCTGTTTGGTGAAACATAATCCGATAGTGGATTGGAAATCTAGAGAGATTGTTGGGTGGGGAGATTACTACCATGAGAGCTGCTTAAACATTTCCCTTTCTGCAGTCTCTACGGCGACCTTACCTGTGTTTTTGTCTGGTTTTGAGGATGTATTTTCTGAGAAGGGGTGTCAGGATTTGCCTCCTCATCATGTATATGACTGTCCTATTAACCTGACCCCCGGAGCTAAACTACCAAAGTCCAGACTGTACACAATCTTTCTGGCCCTGAGAGACAAGCCATGAAAGATTTTATTGCTGAGAGTCTGGAGGAGAGATATATCAGACCCTCATTTTTGCCCGTGGCGGCAGGGTTCTTCTTCGTTAAGAAGAAAGATGGCGGTCTCCTTCCTTGTTTAGATTTCCAGAAATTGAATCAAATTACCATCCTAGATCCATACCGTCTTCCTCTGATTCCAGATTTATTCAACCAGGTTGTGGAAGCTAAGGTGTTCTCCAAGTTAGATTTAAGAGGGGCCTACAACCTGGTTAGAATCAGAGAAGGGGATGAATGGAAAACAGCATTCAATACCCCTGAGGGACATTTCGAGAGTCTCATTATGCCTTTCGGTCTGACCAATGCACCTGCAGTGTTTCAGCATTTCATAAATTAGATTTTTCATAATTTGGTGGGCAAGTTTGTGGTGGTCTATCTGGATGATATTTTGGTTTACTCGCCTGATTTTGAGACACATCGGGGGCATGTTAAACAGATATTAAGGGATAACAAACTATATGCCAAACTAGAGGAATGTGTTTTTCGCCATTCAGGAGGTGCATTTTTTGGGGTACCTGTTGTCATCTTCGGGTTTTTGGATGGATCCCGAGAAGGTCCGTGCTGTACTTGATTGGGACCGTCCCGAGAACCTGAAGGCATTACAGCACTTTCTGGGTTTTACTAATTTTTACCTGAAATGTATTCTAAATTATTCGGTAATTGTAGAAGTTGATGCGTCGGAGGTGGGGGTTGGGGCTGTGTTGTCTCAGGGTCCGTCCCCTGGTAAATGGCGTCCATGCTCTTTCTTTTCCAAAAAATTATCTTCGGCTGAGAGAATTTATTACATGGGTAATGGAGAGCTTTTGGCGGTTAAATTGGCCTCCGAAGAAAGGCGACATTGGTTGGAGAGGGCAGTCCATCCTATTACTGTTATCATGGACCATAAGAACCTGTTATATCTTCAGTCTGCTAAATGTCTCAACCTTAGGCAAGCTAGGTGGTCCCTGTATTTTACTAGGTTTAATTTTGTTGTCACTTTCCGTCCAGGGGTTAAAAACATCAAGGCTGATGCTTGGACCCTGAGCTTCCCTGGTGGCGGTGACTATGAGAACCCTGCCCCTATTTTGCAGAAGGGGGTAGTCATTTCGGTGTTTTACCCTGACCTGGAGGGTGAGGTGTTGGAGGCTCAGGGGGACGCCCCTGGCACCTGCCCTTTGGGGAGATTATTTGTACCATCTAATTTGCTCCGTAAAGTAATTAGGGAACATCATAACTCGGTGCTTGTGGGTCATCCAGGCGGTAAGGCAACCACGGACCTCCTTTCTGGTCATTTTTGGTGGCCGGGGTTGCATCGGGATGTGGTTGAACAGGTGTCTGCTTGCAGTATTTGTGCACATTCTAAAGTATCGCATACCCGTCTGTCTGGTCCTCTTCTTCCACTGCCTATTCCTAGCAGGCCACGGACACACTTGTCCATGGATTTTATTACTGACTTACCGATATCTGCAGACAAAACTGTGGTTCTGGTGGTTGTAGATAGGTTCAGTAAACTGGTTCACTTCATTGCAATACTGGCACTTCCGAATGCCCAGACTCTTGCTCAGGTATTTATAAATGAGATCGTGAAGCTTCAAGGGGTTCCCTCCGATGTGGTGTCAGATAGGACACAGATTATGTCTAAGTTCTGGAAAGCTTTCTGCACTCCACTGGGGGAGCAGCTGTCCTTTTCCTCTGCCTTCCATCATCAGCTGAATGGACAGTCCGAGTGCATTAATCAGAATTTAGAGACTTACCTCAGGTGTTTTGTCTCCGAAAAGGAAAACCAGGAGGATTGGGCATCTTACTTACCGTTGGCTGAGTTTGCTATTAATAATCATTGCCAAGAATCTACCGGCAGGTCACTGTTCTTTGGTGCATACGGTTTCCATCCACAGTTTGGTACTTTTAGTGGGGAGGGGCTTCGGGAGTACCTGAGGAGAAACGTTTTGCTTCATTGCTCTATTCTATGTGGCGGGAGGTTCAGAGTAATTTGAAGATCATGGGAGAGGGGTACAAATGTATGACTGACAGGAGACGCTCGCCAGGTCCGGTACTAAGAGTGAATGACTTTGTGTGGTTGTCTACCAGGAACATCAAGTTGAAAATTCCTTCCTGGAAGCTGTGACCTTGGTTTATTGTCCCCTATAAAATAACCACCGTCATTAACCCTGCAGTGTTTCATCTTCAGTTACCTAGGGCTCTTAAAAACCACAATGTGTTCCACAGGTCTCTGCTCAAGAAATATATAGAACCTCTTTAGTCCTCTCCCCTGCCGCCGCCCCCAATCATGGTTGATGGTAATTTGGAGTTCCAAATTTCGAGGATTGTTGATTCCCGTCTCCAGCGTTGTTCCCTACAGTACTTGCTGCACTGGAAGGGTTATTGTCCAGAGGGAAGGATGTGGGTTTCAGCATCAGAGGTGAATGCCCCTAGGCTGGTTCGTTCGTTCCATGCCTTTCATCCTGAGAAACATGGTCCTAAGTGTCTGTAGGCCACTTGTAGAAGGAGAGTATTGTCACGGGTGTGTCAGGTGTGACAGACAGTCATTCTGCATCAAACTGTAGAAGGTCATTGCACTTGGCTCTGCAGGTACCTTCTGAATCTTTTCATCTCTGTAGTGTGGTGATATTCTTCTCTCTCTAGGACTAGCAGTGACCTCCACCTTCTGTTGCTAATTGACACACCCTTGCTGGATGGTTAAATACCTTCAGTCTCTCCAGAGAGTCGCCGGTGATACCTCTATTTTCCTAAGTCCAGGCCTGAAGTACTAGTAGTTGGCTAGTGTCTTCTTGGAGTTTCCTTGGAGGATAGTTGATGTGATCTCTCTGGTGTCTTCTTAAGCTAAGTGTTTCCCTTGTCTGTTTGCCTTTTTGTCTTTAGTTGCAGTAGGGGCTGACTAGTGCTCTCCCCATCCACTCCCGATCTAGGGCTTATCGCTAGAGGCAGTTAGGAATTAGGTTTCCTGCACTGCGATAGGTGCGGAACCTATTTAGGGACATTAGGGGAGCCAGGGTGTTGTCAGATCTGCCTCGGGGTCTCCACTCCCCCTTTCCCTATTGTTTGGGCTTCCTCCCCCTCTTTCCATTTCAATCCTCATAGAATCATAGAATCATAGAATGGTAGAGTTGGAAGGGACCTCCTGGGTCATCTGGTCCAACACCCTGCTCAAAGTAGGATTTACTAAATCATCTCAGACAGATGTCTGTCCAGTCTCTCTTTGAAGACGTCCATTGAAGGAGAACTCACCACCTCTCGTGGCAGCCTGTTCCACTCATTGATCACCCTAACTGTCAAAAAGTTTTTTCTAATATCTAATCTGTGTCTCCTCCCATTCAGTTTCATCCCATTGCTTCTAGTCTTTCCTTGTGCAAATGAGAATAAAGATGATCCCTCTACAATGTGACAGCCCTTGAGATATTTGTAGACAGCTATTAAGTCTCCTCTCAGTCTTCTTTTTTGCAAGCTAAACATTCCCAAATCCTGTAACCGTTCCTCATAGGATATGGTTTGCAGACCGGTCACCATTCTGCTCTTCTCTGAACTTGCTCCAGTTTGTCAATGTATTTTTTAAAATGTGGTGCCCAAAACTGGACACAGTATTCCAGATGAGGTCTGACCAAAGAGGAGTAAAGTGCTATAATGACTTCACGTGATCTAGACTGTATGCTTCTGTTAATACATCCCAGAATTGTATTTGCCTTTTTTTGCTGCTGCATCACACTGTTGACTCATGTTCAGTCTATGATCTATTAGTATACCTAAGTCTTTTTCACATGTGCTGTTGCTTAGCTCTATTCCTCCCATTCTGTATATGCTTTTTTCATTTTTATTGCCCAGATGTAGTACTTTGCATTTTTCCCTGTTAAAAACCATTCTGTTAGTTGCTGCCGACTGCTCCAGTTTATTTAAGTATTTTTGAATCCTCTCTCTCTCTTTTCTAGTGTTAGCTATCCCTCCTAGCTTTGTGTCATCAGCAAATTTAATCAGTTTACCCTCAATTCCTTCATCTAAATCACTGATAAAGATGTTGAACAATACATGACCCAGGACAGAGCCCTGTGGTACCCTACTTGAGACATTCATCCAACTGGATGTGAAGCCATTTACGACCACTCTTTGAGTCCGATCAATAAACCAGTTATGAATCCACCTAACAGTTGCCTTGTCCATTCCATACTTGGTCATTTTTTCAATAAGGATGGTGTGAGACTCTTTGTCAAATGCTTTGCTGAAGTCAAGATATACTATATCTACAGCATTTCCCTGATCCACCCAGTCAGTGATTCTGTAATTGAAGGAAATTAAGTTAGTTAATCCTGCTATTAAGACAGTTACCCCTACATAATAAATCCAAAAATTAAATAATAGTTTGATGGGTGTCATAAGTACATTTCAGATTTGAATTATTATTGCTGAAATAATGAAGACGGTCCGGCATGGTCGCCATCCCAGACAAACACATGATAGGTAAGTCATCTGTATAATGACGGTACCAGACTGTGGAGTGAATAAAGGGATTGATAGCCATAAAGATAAATTTAGATGACCACAATGCAACATTTTGTGTAGAGAAATAAGCTCCCATTGATACGCTTGTAAATTTGAAAAAAAAATCAACCTTTCTTCAAACATAAAAAATGATGTTGTAGTAGCTAAAACACCACTTGTTGTAGGTAGTTAATTAAGTCCTGGGTGTATGAACGATATAATTCCAATCAACAATATAAAGCCAAGATATTGTGGTTGTATGGGATGATTATACACAGGGATACAATATCAGCTCTAATTGAAGTACACTGGTCACACCACACAATCCGATCTAGTTCCTGTACTACCTGTTTAATACCTTGTAAATAACCTGGAAGATGGGTTAATAGTGGTTGCAACAGTCTATCCACTCAGGAGAAAAGGTTTTGTGTAGGTAACCTGGCAGCTGTTGGATGAAACAGGTGAGGAAAAGCTTCCTTGTGGATTTTTAATAGAGAGAGAAAATCAGGGATTATAGGACATTCGGCTAGTACAGTGGGGAAAATAAGTATTTGATGCACTGCCGATTTTGCAAGTTTTTCCCACCTACAAAGAATGGAGAGGTGTGTAATTTTTATCGTAAGTACACTTCACCTGTGAGAGACAGAATCTTAAAAAAACAGAAAATCACATTGTATGATTTTTACATAATTAGTTTGCATTTTATTGCATGAAATAAGTATTTGATACAATAGAAAAACAGAACTTAATATTTGAACATAAGGCTGTGTGCCCACGTAGCATTTTTCAAGCGTTTATGCTGCGTAATTTCCGCAGCGGAAACGCTTGTAAAACGCTTGGTAACCCGCACCCCATGGTCCCCAAGGGGATTCCGCATGTTCTATGCACATGCTGCGGATTTTTCCGCAGCGTTTATGCTGCGTACAAAAATCCGCAGCATGTAATTTAATTTTGCGGAAGCGCAGCGGAACTCCCGCCATTGACTTGCATTGAGACGCATAGAAACCGCGACTGTACATTTTTACAAGCGGCTTCTATGCGTCTCTATGTGCAGATGGTACCCAGTTCTGGAGGAGAGAAGACTCTCATCCAGACCTGGGTACCATTGTACCTGTAAAAAAAGAATAAAATAACAAATAAAGTTTATACTCACCTGTCTTCTCTCTGAATGCCAGCAGTGCTGAAGGACCTTCGGTGACGTCACAGTCATGTGACCGCAGGCCCTTCACCGCTCTGTCTCGCGATATGCCGGCAGCCGGGAACCAGCCAGGAAGCAGCGCTGCAGCCACGCCGGGGCCTCGGGGGTGAGTATAGCTTTATTTGTTTTAATTTTTACGGTTCACACTGTATAAATCCATGCTGTTTGCATGGATTTATACAGTGTGACCTAGTTGTCAAGCACTTTCCAAGTGATGCTATCGCCTGGAAAGTGCTTGTCAATCTGCATGCGGAAACGCATGTGAACCCGCATGTGGATCCGCATGTATTCTGCAGGAAAACCGCATGCACAATCTGCATGCGTTTTTTTCTGCCAGGGAGATGCAGAAATGCTGCAGAAATTTTCTGCTTCATTTCTGCATTGTGGGCACATAGCCTAAAGGCTTGTCTCAGCTTTGCCAGAAAACATCTTGATGATCGCCAAGACTTTTGGGAGAAAACTCTGTGGATCTGTGGACTGACAATACAAAAGTTGAACTTTTTGGTGTATGTCCCATTACATCTGGCGTAGAAGTAACACAGCATTTCAGAAAAGGAACATGATTCCAGCAGTAAAATATGATGGTGGTAGTGTGATGGTCTGGGGCTGTTTTGCTGCTTCAACACCTGGAAGACTTGCTTTGGTAAATGGAAACATGAATTCTGTTGTTTTCCAAAAAATCCTGAAGAAGAATGTCCAGCCATCTGTTCGTCACCTCAAGCTAAAGCAAATTTGGGTTATGCAACTGGAAATTGATCCAAAACACACCAACTAGTCCACCTCTGAGTGGCTTAAGATAAACAAATTTAAGACTTTGGAGTGGCCTAGTCAAAGTCCTGGCCATAATTCGATTGAGAGGCTGTGGCATGACCTCAAAAAGGCTGTTCATGCTTGGAAATCCTCCAATGTGACTGAATTACAACAATTTTGCAAAGATGAGTGGGCCAAAATTCCTCCAGAGCATTGTAAAAGACTCATTGCCAGTTATCGCAAACACTTGATTGCAGTTGTTGCTGCTTAGGGTGGCCCAGCCAGTTATTAGGTTTAGGGGGCAATCACTTTTTCACACAGGGCCCTGTAGGTTTGGATTTTGTTTTCCTTTAAAAATAAAGACCTTCATTTAGAAACTGCATTTTGTGTTTACTTGTGTTATCTTTGTTTAATATTTAAACTTGATTTGTGATCTGAAACATTTAAATGTGAAAAACATGCAAAAGAATAAGAAATCAGGAAGGGGGCAAACACTTTTTCCCGCCACTGTATATACCAGGATGGGGCCCAGGATAAGGGACATATATACCAGGATAGCCTGCATTTCATTAGAAATATGTTTTTAATCTGTCAAAATAAATTCAAGATTTTATCAATTATCGGATGCTGGCTTGGGTTTCCCATATTTCATTGCCTAGCAAGTAGCCATGAGACCAACCAGGTACAGGTGAGCAAAATACCTTCTATGCCTCCATGAAGGTGCGGTATGTGACAAATGGTTTCAAGAAAGTTAAAAAGAGAATCCCTCTCTGGCTAGCTAGTAGTTAGCTTGACCCTTTGACCAAGATAACATTTACCATCCTTATATCAATGTATAATGCCAAGGTATCAAATAATCCCAAAAAAGTATGAGGTGAAGATGTGGGAACCTGTTTTACTTGGAAACCATTGGAAAGTTATTCATAAAGTATACAATATAGAGTTTTATTAGTTACTTCACATAGATATCTGCAGTTGCCATTTCTCATGACTTGTCGTACAGTCTTACCTGACGCTCCTTTCTTATACAGGAAATATGATGGGCTGACATGAGGATATAATGGGATGAATGCATTCGTTCTCATGAATACAGGTTCAGAACATTATGTAACTTCCTGCAGCGTGGAGAAAGCTGGTGATCTTCAAGATTGTGTCACATATAAATAAGATGTGTGGGAGGTGAATGTGTGATATATTATTCTTCACACTCCTTTACACTTTTCTGTTTTCTAGCTCGCCATTGTTATCAACTTCATAAGCATCCCATATTTAATCAGTAGAACCGAGTTCACTGACCTCCGTATGTTAACTAGATGACGTCTCACATTGAGTTATAGGAGGTTATGGGTCATTAAAGGGGAAGGTTTTGCACTCTCAATAACAGAATTATTTATACTTTTTATCAGCCTGGAGAATTATAAGATAGGAGAAAAGTTCTCTATTTAAAGCATTTGCTTTTCTGCAGTCAGTGTCAAAAATAATTTAATGTTAGCAGAGTTTAATTTGGCCTTTCTATTCTTGAGTGCTACTAGAGGTTTATATCTCAAGATAAACCCTCTTAATTTTCTTGAAGACATAAAAGCTTGTCTTCTTTCTAGACTTAGATATTGATACACTCTACCTCCTTATGAGGGTTTTGAATTTAGATAGATATTGTAACGCCATTTTCAAGTTTCCTTGTTTCTCCTATAGGAGGGCGGAAAATACTCGCCATCCTCTTACAAAAATTACAGCACCACTCCAGTGTTTTTATTTTTAATTTCAACGCTGAAGTGGTGCTACTAATTAGTGTTGAGCCACCCCCGTAGTGTTCGAGTTCGGTTCGGTTCGTCGAACACCCGTGTGTTCGCCGAACTGTTCGTCGAACTGTTCGTCGAACACCTTCGAACACCGTTAAAATCAATGGCAGGCAAACAAAAACACATAGAAACACATAGAAAACACCTTCAAAGGTGTCCAAAAGCTGACAAACTGCTCTGAAGACACAACTAACACATGGAAAAGTGACAAGTACATATAGTCATGCGAAAAGAAAAGAGGTGGAGGAGTAAAAGGAGGGGGAGACACAGATATAGGCATGTCATGCCCTTCTAAAATCCAAAAAGTGAGAAGCCGACACGTTCAGTCCGCTCCTGCCCGTGCCACCTCCGTGTCGCCGGGTTTGTGCCAGAGCCGCGGTGAACCCTGACGGCCAGCCCCCCTCTCCCAATACTGGTGCCTGTCCGCTGGTGGGTCGAGTGAGCCCCCCTGTGATGGAGGCAGCTCTAAGCTTTTAATTTAAATTGTCTCTCTAATTTGAATGAATACACTTTAAATCCATTTACAAGGATCTATTGGAGGGCAAGTCTCATGCCAGCAGCCGCGTAATTCCAGCTCCAGTAGCGTCCACTAAAGCTGCTGCAGTTAAAAAGCTTTTATAAGGATCGAGCTCGGCTGTCCACCGCAAGGCATCCTACTGCCAGTCCCAGCCCCTATGCCTTGGGGTGCCTCCTGATGCTCTTCACTGAGTATCCCGTGGTCCCGAAGCATTTCCTTTGAAAAAATTAAGTGTCAAAACTACAGGTGGTGTAGCTTGCTTAACAGCCAGGATAATCCGCTGACTAGCAGACACTGCTACTAGGCACAAAGTATTTCCTGGGCTAGATGCAGTTAAAAATTTGTAATTAGATACTCTCGTTGGATGCTGAGAAAGCATTCCATAGAGTCTCCTGGCACGCCATATATGATTCTCTTAAAAAGCTTGGGGTAGGGGTCTAGGGGACCCTTTTATAGCCAAAATCACGGCCCTGTATCGCAATACGTCACCTAGGCTGAAGATAAATGGAACTGTAGCACCCTGAGGGCTCGGTTGCTACAGACGTATTGCACCTCACCCAGAGGTGTGATATCTCACTCTCAGGTAAGGATGGAGTGTGGATCAGGACCCGACACCTGCATGCATTACACCACATTGCCGTGGGGCAGGGCGACCAATATGCCCCTGAGATGGGCACGACAGTCCCTGTCCCTGGCTGGAGTGGGGGGAGGGAACACTGAGGAAGGGGAACCCTGTAGTGCAGGAGCAGGGAGGAAGCAGTTCCTGGGTGCATTGAGAAGGGAGTATAAAAGGTGGGCACCATCTTAGTTCAGTGCAGAGAAGTCTGAGCAGAAGTGGCAGGGAGCAGGGGCTCTGCATGAGCTCTGCTCCGGAGGCGGGCCTAGTAACAGAGGCCCAGGCCTGGAAGAGGGAGAAGGAAGGAAGAGGAGCGGAGAAGGCTCCAGGAACTAGGAATGAAGGGATCCCAGGGGTGCGGATGGGCGAGTCGCCACCGCACGCCCGAATCCACCTGCGTGGAGGGGTCAGGCCAAAGGGGGAGACCGGTCCCCGAAACTAGTGGAGGCAGGAAACGACCCTCAGCTAGAAACCGGAGGCTGTGACATTTTATGTGGCGCAGCCCCTCGCTACACCCGCTAGGAAGGCACCACATAGGGTCAGGGCAACTGGCGCCAAGTTTACCAAGAGGAGGCCCGAGGCAGCCGGACAGAAGGGTTGGTAAGAAAGGCCAGACAAAGGACACACAAAGGGGGTCCTGTGAAGCGCTCCAAAGTTATCTGGGAGTTGTCTGAGCCCCTCACCTGGTGAGCACAGTACGACGTGGGCAGCCGTTACCTGCAGACGTGGTCTGGATAATAAGAACTGTGAGTAAAGGCCCTGGACTGCATCACTGACTCCGTGTCGTTACTGCTGCTGCCCTGCACCATCACCCCCATCCTCCGCATACACTGCCTTGAGGCTATACTCCTCCCGTGGGGAGTTATGCTACGCTCTGCTGCACCCACAACACCAGCCTCAGCGGTCTGCCCTGGAGCGGCGGTTCACTCTGACCGCAATCCACGGGTGGCGTAGTCGGACATTTAAACATCAAAACCACATAAATAGTTCCGCCACTGGTTTGACCGCCCTGAGCCACGGAAGCGGCTCGCCGCCACGGAGACTACAACCACCAGCATCCACCAAAAAGGGTCCGGCTCCGGGTGTCCCAAGGCCCAGGGGGCGCGTCAGAACATTTTCATCACCTTTCACAATCACCAATGGGACAAGGCAGGGATGTTCTCTGTCCCCTCTCTTATACATCCTAGTGACGGAGCACCTGCTCTCATCAATTCGCCATAACCCCAATATTAGGTGGATTGAGGTGGGAGGCACCGAGTACAAGTGCTCTCTATTTGCTGATGATGTCCTAGTATATATCACTCAATCACATATATCCATCCATGCTGTTATGGCTGAAATAGATCACTTTGTTACATGGTCAAATTTTAAAATCAATGCAGCGAAGTCTGAGGCCCTCGATGTCTCCCTCCCCAAATCCATATAGGATTCCATCCAGTCCAACTTTCCCTTTGCCTGGCCCTCACAGGTATCAAATACTTAGGAATTCCTATTCATAGAGACCTCTCCCATCTATGTTATCTTAATTTTGGGCCCTTTATTGAACAACTCCATACAGACCACGGTTGGCAAGTTAGAACTGTAAGATTCACTACGTGAACCACTGGTGTTTTGTGGAAAAGCACATGTACACTGTGTTCCAAATTATTATGCAAAAAGTGTTTAGGAGTGATAAGGGAAGAATTTGTTTGTTTGGCAGTTAAACTCATTGATGGTGATGTGTGTCAGGGCTCTTTATATCACTGTAAGCAATTGCAGACACCTGTGCTAATTAGTTTGGCAGGTGTGTCCAATGAAAGGCAAGACTACTTAAGAAGGCTGTCTCACATTATTAAGCAGCCTACATTTTCTGCCAAAATGGGAAAGAAAAAGGATGTGTCGGCTGCTGAGAAGCAACAAATTGTGGAGTGTTTAGGTCAAGGCATGACTACAATCAACATTGTGCGATGATCAGGATGAAGTGTCTTGGCAATCAAGAAGTATGTAGCTGATTCACAGTACATACGTGTGCGTGCTGATAAGGGCAAATTGAGGACTCTTTCCTACAAGCAATTACGTCAGGTTAAAAGAGCAGCGGCAAAAAAGCCTTGTCATAGCAGCAGACAAGTTTTTGAAGCTGCTGGTGCCTCCAACGTCCCCCGAACAACAAGATGCAGGGTCCTTCAGAGGTTTGCAGCTGTGCATACGCCATCCTGTCGACCTCCTCTATCCACTTCGCACAAGCAGAAACGGCTCCAGTGGGCCAAACATTACATGAAGACTGATTTCAAAACTGTTTTGTTCACGGATGAGTGCCGTGCAGCGCTCGATGGTCCAGATGGATGGAGTGGAGGATGGCTGGTTGATGGACACCCCACGCAAACACGGCTACAGCGCCAACAAGGAGGAGGTGGAGTAATGTTTTGGGCTGGAATCATGGGGAGAGAGATTGTCGGCCCCTTTAGGATCCCTGAAGGCGCTAAAGATGAACTCCATAATGTATGTGGATTTTCTCAAACAGCACTTCCTGCCGTGGTTCAAGAAGAAGAACCGTGTATTTCACAGCAAGATCATTTGTTTGCATGATAATGCACCATCTCATGCTGCACATAAAACATCTGCATCTCTGGCTGATATGGGCATAAAAGGGGAGAAACTTATGGTGTGACCCCCATGCTTCCCTGACCTCTACCCCATTCAGAACCTCTGGAGCATCATCAAAAGGAGTGTCTATGATGGCGGGAGGCAGTTCACATCTAAGCAACAGCTCTGGGAGGGTATTCTGTCCTCATGCAAAACAATTGAAGCAGAAACCATCCAAAACCTGACAAATTCAATGGACGAGAGAGTTCAGAAGCTCCTTTCGAACAAGGGGTCCTATTTGAAAATGTAACATCACCTAGAATAAAGTTTTGAGTTGAAAACTGTTTGATTTCAGTTTCTAATAACCTGCTAATGCTTATAATTTCAAAAATGACCATTTTTTTGGTCTTTATTAAAATGAAAAGGTTGATCGAAAAGTTTGGCGGATCTAAGAGTGTGGCAACCCAGTAGTCATGATTACTTTGAATTCTGACAATATGAGGGTTATGTTGCAGGTAGTGCAGCAAGAAGGCACTTATGTGTCTTGCGCATCTCGGAGCCCCAAAATTATTTTCCGGGCTAGATGCAGCTAAAAATTATTATTAATTTTAAATCTGGTGGAGCTTAGTATAGATGGCCTAATAGGATCAGTGCTGCACACTGGTACAAAGCCCAAATTATTTTCCAGCCAAGATACAGATAAACACGATTAGTAATTTGAAAGCTTAAAACGGTTGGTAGGGTGATTTTAACCAATCATCCATCTTTTACTCTCCCCAGGATGACACAGGGGTAAAAAAGTCGTTTCGGATCCATGATTTGTTCATCTTTATGAACGTGAGTCTGTCTACATTATCAGTGGAGAGCCGCGTGCGCTTATCTGTCAGCACACCACCAGCAGCGCTGAACACACGTTCAGACAGAACGCTGGGTGCGGGGCATGACAAGATCTCCAAGGCGTAAGTGGCTAGCTCCGGCCATTTATCCAGATTGGAAGCCCAAAAAGAGCAAGGGTCCAGTGACACAGTCATGGCTTCAATGTTTACTTGGAGATACTCCTGTACCATCGTCTCTAGGCGTTGACTATGTGTTAGACTTCTTGTCTCCTGTGGCCTTGCAAAGGATGGGCTAAAAAAGTGGTGAAATGATTGCGCAAAATTGATGTTACCAGCAGATACTGTGGTTCTGTTATGGTTTGAGTGCTGAACACTTGACGGTCCCACGGTTGGCAAGTTGGAACTGTGAGATTCACTACGTGCACCACTGGTGTTTTGTGGAAAAGCACATGTAAGATTCTGCAACAGTCTCTGCTGATACTCCTGCATGCGTGCATCCCTTTCTATGGCAGGAATAATTTCTGCAAATTTACTTTTGTACCGGGGATCTAACAGTGTGGCAACCCAGTAGTCAGGATTATTTCTAATTCTCCCAATTCGAGGGTCATGTTGCAGGTAGTGCAGCAAGAAGGCACTCATGTGTGTTGCGCATCCAGGAGCACCAAGTCCCTGTTGTGTTGGTGGCGAGGTAACAATCATGCTTCCTTCCTCTGTCCTCTCCCCCCAACCTCGCACAACAGAAATGTGGTCAAGGTCTCCCTCATCTGATGAGTCTTCCATCAGTTCGTCCTCCACTTCTTCCTGGGCTCCTGCACCTTCCTCACTAGTTTGGCTGCTACCATGTGCCCTGGTAAAACCATCTCCCCCACCCTCACATGCCTGCCGCCTTGGTGCTGCCGACCGTCTGGACCTTGCAGATGTTAGCCCTTCCGCATACAACTCCTCCTCCTCTACTTCCTCCACCTCCTCTTGTGCCACCACCTGACTCCGAATTCTGTTTAACATGTGCTCCAGCATGTAAATCACCGGAATAGTCATGCTGATAATGGCATAGTCAGCACTAAACATCTTC
The DNA here is from genome assembly GCF_046119375.1 of Phyllobates terribilis. Lineage (NCBI taxonomy): Eukaryota > Metazoa > Chordata > Amphibia > Anura > Dendrobatidae > Phyllobates > Phyllobates terribilis. Next base: position 492,031,059 of record NW_027362771.1, on the reverse strand, counting down.
GTCGCCATTTCAAAACTGTGCAGAAGGGTGCATAGGTCCCTGATCTGAGACCACTCCTCCAGCGTGATTTGCCCCACGTCTGGATCTCGTTGGCCCAGGCTATATGTCAGAACGTATTGCACCAGGGCTTGTCGGTGCTGCCACAGTCGCTGCAACATGTGCAGAGTTGAATTCCACCGGGTAGGCACATCGCATTTTAGCCGGTGAAGTGGCAGGCCCAACGACTTCTGTAGAGATGTAAGTCGCTGAGCTGCGGGATGCGAACGGCGGAAGTGAGCACACAGCGACCGTGCCCTCTGCAGAAGGCCATCTAGTCTGGGATAGTGGGCTAAAAATTGCTGGACAACCAGGTTCAACACGTGAGCCATACAAGGCACGTGTGTGACATTGCCCCGGCGAAGGGCCGCACCCAGGTTTGCAGCATTGTCGCACACGGCCTTCCCTGGTTTCAGGTCCAGTGGAGACAACCATTCATGAAATTGGTTCTCCAGAGCTGACCACAACTCCTCAGCTGTGTGACTCACATTTCCCAGACATTTCAAAGTAAAAACCGCCTGATGACGTTGAGCCCTACTGCCAGCATAGTAAGGAGGTGTGCAGGATCCCTTCTGCGCAGTTAGAAAGCTTGTGGCATGACCAGACAGGCTTTGGGTGCAGGTGGAAGACCGAGAGGAGGTTGAGGAGGCAGAAGCAGTGGAGGAACTTTGACATAAAGAGGATTGACGCACAACTCGTGGGGACGGCAAGACTTGGACAGCAGCCCCTTGTCCTGCTGTCACCATAGTTACCCAGTGGCCAGTCAGCGACATGTAACGCCCCTGTCCATGCCTACTCGTCCAAGTGTCTGTGGTGAAATGCACCCTGTCACACACAGAGTTTCTCAAAGAAGCGGTGATGTTGTGTGCGACATGCTGGTGGAGCGCAGGCACACCTTTCTTTGAGAAGTAGTGCCGACTGGGCATCTGGTACTGGGGCACTGCGACGGACATAAGGTCTCGAAAATCCTCTGTGTCCACCAGGCGGAAAGGCAGCATTTCTGTAGCCAAGAGCTTGCAGATGGTGAAATTCAACCTCTTAGCTTTCTCATGGCTAGGAGGAAATGGTCTTTTACTTGTCCACATCTGAGGGACCGAGGGCTGGCTATTGTGCTTAGACGGGGTTGATAAGGGTGTCCCCGGCAAACTGCCGGTCTGTGAGGAAGATGCAGGCGGACATGTTAGGTTGCCTTGATCCAAAGGTGGTGCTATCGATGTCGGACAGCGCTCAACACCAGCTGGTGTTACCACCTCCATAGAAAATGATGACCTGCCAATCACGCTGGCTGTTGCGGGTAAAGAGGTGGCAGGTCTGCGCCCCAAAACAGGTGTGACTGCTGTCCCCCCAGTCACAGAGGATGAAGAGGCCACGGATGCACAAGATATGGCAGACGGTGGTTGGCCCGGCCGGCTAGGCCGCATTGTAGCACACTGAGCTTCCCACTGCAACTTATGCTTCATGTCCATGTGCCGGTTCATGCATGAAGTACTCAAACTATGTATTTTTTGGCCTCTACTTAGCTTTTGCTGACAAATGTTACAGATAACACGAGTTGGGTCATCTTTATCGATCTGAAAAAATGCCCAGGCTATGCAAGGCTTAGCACCCATGCGACCTGAAGAGCCACCACGACTTGTGGTGAGAGGCAGAGTTGTGTTTGAGGATGCAGTTGTTGACGTGCTTCCAGTACTACGTCTCTGTCCAGGAAGGCGCAACCTGACCTCGTCGTCACTAGCATCTTCCTCCACCTCCTCTGCTGACCTCATCTCTTGGCTGACTGTGGGTTGACAGTAAGTGGGATCTCCAACCTCATCATCATCACCCTGTGCGTTATCACACCCGTCGTCCTCAGAGCCAACCTGTTCCTGCCCTGACAAAAAACTAAAGTTGTCGCTCCAATCAGGTATTTGAGTCTCATCATCGTCTTCCTCATTGTCTCCACCAACAGGAGTTACAGTTTGGGAATGAGGGTCTACATTATGGTCAGAACCTTCTGCGTCTGGTCCTGGATCCGACTCATAAAGATTCTGGGCATTAGTGCAGATCATTTCCTCGTCTGGATTCACAGAAGCGCTGGAGTCGACCTCTGATTCCCAGGCTATAGTATGAGTAAACAGCTCTGCAGACTCAACCATCTGTTCTACCTCATACTCAGACGGGCAGCTGGAGATTTGGGAGCTGTGAGGAAGCAAGTGCGATTGGGGTGACACCTTTGAGGACTGGAGTATTTGTGATGTTGAAGTTGATGTGGAGGAGAGCCCACTTAAAGGAGCACTTGATATCCGTTGAAGCACCTGCTGTTTTTGTGCCTCATCTGGAATTTGTAGCGATTGGCGTGGCCGTAAGAAAGGGATCTTATCACATTGTCCGCTAAAAGAAGTAGACATTTTAGTTTGGCTGGAAGATGGTCTTTCTTCTGCAGATGTTACTGTTGCTTTAACACCTACCCCACGGACACAACCTTTTTTCCCCTTCCCAACACGCCTATTCCCCTTTCCACCAGCAGCAGGCCTTTTTCCACTCATTTTGGTGGTTAACTAATTCACAACTCTGGAGTTGTTTGCACAAAAAAACAATGGATGGGAACCGAGCAGAGCTGAGTGGCCAAACTGTGGTATTAGGCCAAAACTATTGGCTGGGTTAGATGCAGAAAAAAATTATATTCAATTTGCAACCTGATGGAGGTCAGTATAGATGGACTAATAGAACAAGTCCCACACACAGCTAGAAGCCCAAATATTTTTTCAGAGGTAGATGCAGAAAAAAAAAAATTCAGTTTGCAACCTGATGGAGGTCAGTATAGATGGACTAATAGAGAAAGTCCCACACACTGCTAGAAGGCCAAATATTTTTTCAGAGCTAGATGCAGCCAAAAAATTATTTTGAATTTGCAACCTGATGGAGGTCAGTATAGGTGGACTAATAGAACAAGTCCCACACACTGCTAGAAGGCCAAATATTTTTTCAGAGCTAGATGCAGACAAAAAATTATTTTGAATTTGCAACCTGATGGAGGTCAGTATAGGTGGACTAATAGAACAAGTCCCACACACTGCTAGAAGGCCAAATATTTTTTCAGAGCTAGATGCAGAAAAAAATTATATTCAGTTTGCAACCTGATGGAGGTCAGTATAGATGGACTAATAGAGAAAGTCCCACACACTGCTAGAAGGCCAAATATTTTTTCAGAGCTAGATGCAGAAAAAAATTATATTTAGTTTGCAACCTGATGGAGGTCAGTATAGATGGACTAATAGAGAAAGTCCCACACTGCTAGAAGGCCAAATATTTTTTCAGAGCTAGATGCAGAAAAAAATTATATTCAGTTTGCAACCTGATGGGGGTCTGTATAGATGGATTAATAGAACAAGTCCCACACACAGCTAGAAGCCCAATATTTTTTCAGAGGTAGATGCAGAAAAAAATATATTCAGTTTGCAACCTGATGGAGGTCAGTATAGATGGACTAATACAACAAGTCCCACACACAGCTAGAAGTCCAATATTTTTTCAGAGCTAGATGCAGAAAAAAATTATATTCAATTTGCAACCTGATGGAGGTCAGTATAGATGGAGTAATAGAACAAGTCCCACACACAGCTAGAAGCCCAAATATTTTTTCAGAGATAGATGCAGATAAAAATTATTTTTAATTTGCAACCTGATGGAGGTCAGTATAGATGGACTAATAGAGAAAGTCCCACACACTGCTAGAAGGCCAAATATTTTTTCAGAGCTAGATGCAGAAAAAAATTATATTCAGTTTGCAACCTGCTGGAGGTCTGTATAGATGGATTAATAGAACAAGTCCCACACACAGCTAGAAGCCCAATATTTTTTCAGAGGTAGATGCAGAAAAAATATATTCAGTTTGCAACCTGATGGAGGTCAGTATAGATGGACTAATACAACAAGTCCCACACACAGCTAGAAGCCCAATATTTTTTCAGAGCTAGATGCAGAAAAAAATTATATTCAATTTGCAACCTGATGGAGGTCAGTATAGATGGAGTAATAGAACAAGTCCCACACACAGCTAGAAGCCCAAATATTTTTTCAGAGCTAGATGCAGATAAAAATTATTTTTAATTTGCAACCTGATGGAGGTCAGTATAGATGGACTAATAGAGAAAGTCCCACACACTGCTAGAAGGCCAAATATTTTTTCAGAGCTAGATGCAGAAAAAAATTATATTCAGTTTGCAACCTGATGGAGGTCTGTATAGATGGATTAATAGAACAAGTCCCACACACAGCTAGAAGCCCAATATTTTTTCAGAGGTAGATGCAGAAAAAAATATATTCAGTTTGCAACCTGATGGAGGTCAGTATAGATGGACTAATACAACAAGTCCCACACACAGCTAGAAGCCCAATATTTTTTCATAGCTAGATGCAGAAAAAAATTATATTCAATTTGCAACCTGATGGAGGTCAGTATAGATGGAGTAATAGAACAAGTCCCACACACAGCTAGAAGCCCAAATATTTTTTCAGAGCTAGATGCAGATAAAAATTATTTTTAATTTGCAACCTGATGGAGGTCAGTATAGATGGACTAATAGAGAAAGTCCCACACACTGCTAGAAGGCCAAATATTTTTTCAGAGCTAGATGCAGAAAAAAATTATATTCAGTTTGCAACCTGATGGAGGTCAGTATAGATGGACTAATAGAGAAAGTCCCACACACTGCTAGAAGGCCAAATATTTTTTCAGAGCTAGATGCAGAAAAAAATTATATTCAGTTTGCAACCTGATGGAGGTCAGTATAGATGGATTAATAGAACAAGTCCTACACCCAGCTAGAAGCCCAATATTTTTTCAGAGGTAGATGCAGAAAAAAATATATTCAGTTTGCAACCTGATGGAGGTCAGTATAGATGGAGTAATAGAACAAGTCCTACACACAGCTAGAAGCCCAAATATTTTTTCAGAGGTAGATGCAGATAAAAATTATTTTTAATTTGCAACCTGATGGAGGTCAGTATAGATGGACTAATAGAGAAAGTCCCACACACTTGTAGAAGGCCAAATATTTTTTCAGAGCTAGATGCAGAAAAAAATTATATTCAGTTTGCAACCTGATGGAGGTCTGTATAGATGGATTAATAGAACAAGTCCCACACACAGCTAGAAGCCCAATAGTTTTTCAGAGGTAGATGCAGAAAAAAATATATTCAGTTTGCAACCTGATGGAGGTCAGTATAGATGGACTAATACAACAAGTCCCACACACAGCTAGAAGCCCAATATTTTTTCAGAGCTAGATGCAGAAAAAAATTATATTCAATTTGCAACCTGATGGAGGTCAGTATAGATGGAGTAATAGAACAAGTCCCACACACAGCTGGAAGCCCAAATATTTTTTCAGAGGTAGATGCAGAAAAAAATTATTTTCAGTTTGCAACCTGATGGAGGTCTGTATAGATGGATTAATAGAACAAGTCCCACACACAGCTACAAGCCCAATATTTTTTCAGAGGTAGATGCAGAAAAAAATATATTCAGTTTGCAACCTGATGGAGGTCAGTATAGATGGACTAATAGAGAAAGTCCCACACACTGCTAGAAGGCCAAATATTTTTTCAGAGCTAGATGCAGAAAAAAATTATATTCAATTTGCAACCTGATGGAGGTCAGTATAGATGGACTAATAGAATGATGCTATGCCCAAAAGATTTTACTTCACTAGGTGCAGTAAAAAAATTGGTATTCTATACACAGGTGGTATATCTTGCAACACAGATAGGCTACTCCACTGACTAACACACTCTGCAATAGGCCAAAAAGGATTAGCTTTGCTAGATTCAGCCAAATGCTGTGAAAAAAACTTGCACAGCACTGGCACAGACCTGCCTGGCAAAAACTGATAGGAACTGATGTAACCTAGTCCTGAAAAGGACTGCAATTACAATTAGTCTTTACTCCCAACCTATCTATTTAAGAGCACAGACCTGCCTGATAAAAGTCGTAGGAAATGCTGTAACCTAGTCCTTAAAAGGACTGCAATCACAACTATTCCCTACTCCCAAGCTATCTGTAGATTTGTGCAAAAATTGGCTTGAAATTAACAAGGTATAGCGCACACAGCAACAGCGGTGCCGTCTAACACGCAGCTGCAGCAGTGAGAAAATGGTGGCGACGGGGAAAATGGCTTGGTCTTATAGGGCAAGGACATGTGACATACACTGCCAATGACACATGCCCTTGCTTGTGTGAAAAAAAGCACTTCGCTCCGTGTGTGCGCTGCTGATAGGCTGACAGATTGCACCTCCCCACTGCAAATGCGGGAAAGAGAAAAAAAAATGGAGATCTTCATTATTCCTGCAGAGATCCATCCCCTGCCCCTCCCCCCACCCCGCTGTACACTCAAACTGCGTATTAACATTAATTTTCATCATTACTGAGAAAAAATCCAGTTATGATTTTGGTGCACGAACAGTTATCGAACATAACCTCTAACAGCCAAATTTTTCTCAAATCGTTCGTGTTCGCCGAACGCCCAAAACAGCTCGAATTTGAGATTGGCGAACAGTTCGAGTAGAACAACGCTCATCTCTACTACTAATCTATGTTCTCTGAGCCCAGTCTTATACTTAACAACATCTCTCTTAAAGGGGTTTTCCCACGAACAAAAGTTCATTTTAATCAATATATCTTGGAATAATAATCATTTCCACAATTGGATGTGTTTAAATAAAATGTTCCTGTGCTGAGATAATCTTATAAATGTGCCCCTGCTGTGTACTGTGTAATGGCTGTGTCTGACCATGCAAGAACATGGTCTGATCATACCACAGCTCCTGGGCAGGGGAGGACGCAAAAGAAATTATACAAATATTACAGCAGGGGATCACAGCTGATTCTTTCTTTGAAGTAAAACATTGTTTAAAAACAGTCAGGGAAATGTTTTACCTCACAGAAGGAATCAGCTGCGATCCCGTGCTGTAATGTCTGTATACTCTTTTGTTCCCCTTCTGCCCAGGAGATGTGGTATGATCAGACCATGTTCCTGTACGGTCAGACACAGCCATTACACAGTACACAGCAGGGGCACATTTCTAACATTATCTCAGCACAGGAACATTTTATTTAAATACATCCAATTGTGGAAGTTATTGTCATTCCAAAATTTATTGATTAAAATGAACTTTCGTTCGAGGGAAAACCCCTTTAAGCTCTTCCCGGCACCAGTCTTGTCCTCATCTGCCATCTTGCAACCACAACTTCTAACTGATTGGAAGTCAGAGGTAACGGTCACAAGATCTCAGTGTGAGGGCTCGCTCACACGAGCATATAAATCGGACAAGTGCAATCCGATTTCAAGTCAGATTGCACTCAGAACAATGTTATACTATGGGGCAGTGCAGATCTGAGATTTTTTTCTTATGCCGAATCAGCCTGAGGAAAAAATTACAGCATGCTGCGTGTGCATGCGAGAATTGGATTCATATAAGTCTATGGGTGCATGTGAAACATCGGACTGCACTCGGATGTCATTTGAGCTCAAACTCTGACAGAGTTTGAGATGAGTGAGATTTGCATAACCGGTCTGATGTTCTCGCATGGAAGAATCGACGACTGTGTGACCCCGGCCTATGTCTAAAAGAGCAAGGCTCTCATAGACTTACATTGAGTTGTGACTTTTGGATCGCTCCAACAAACACTGGAGCAATCTAGCAGGTCACAAACTGCTGAAGACTGACAGGAGTGGCATCGGAAAGAGCGGTGGCTAGTGAGTATACACTAGGTGCAAGGAACCACTTCAGCACTGCAATAAAATAACCCGATGGTGTGGTGCTTTAAGGACCTGAAGCACCTGTCCCCCACTGCTATTTTCCTGACCGTCAAGAACTGTCATATACTTGGCTGATGCCATTGGTTACCCTGTTGTGGTGGAGATACTGACTAATTATTATGCTAATGCCATGTATTTCTGCTACGCCTTATCCAATCTTATACAGTTATATGAAAAAGTTTGGGCACCCCTATTAATCCTAAGCTTAATGTTTTATAAAAATTGGTGTTTTTGCAACAGCTATTTCAGTTTGATATATGTAATAACTGTTGGACACAGTAATGTTTCTGCCTTGAAATGAGGTTTATTGTACTAACAGAAAATGTTCAATCTGCATTCAAACAAAATTTGACAGGTGCATAAGTATGGGCACCACACCAGAAAAGTGACATTAATATTTAGTAGATCCTCCTTTTGCAAAAATAACAGCCTCTAGTCGCTTCCTGTAGCTTTTAATGAGTTCCTGGATCCTGGATGAAGGTATTTTTGACCATTCCTCTTTACAAAACAATTCCAGTTCAGTTAAGTTTGATGGTCGCCGAGCATGGACAGCCCTCTTCAAATGATCCCACAGATGTTCAATGATATTCAGGTCTGGGGACTGGGATGGCCATTCCAGAACATTGTAATTGTTCCTCTGCACGAATGTCTGAGTAGATTTGGAGCGGTGGCGAAGGTCAATCTACTACATATTAACATAGTAACGGAGGTTGAATAAAGACCTAGGTCCATCAAGTTCAACCTTTCTCCCCCAGTTGTACTCCCTACACTAACACTACACTAACTTACTGGGACTTGGCCTCACAAATGTATGATTACCATTTTTATTATTACTACACTAATACAATTAAAATTGAACTCGTTTATAATTTTTTAAATTAGTTTCATATTTTGTATTACTCTTGTGATTCTAATAATGGTATTACTAAAATCCCTATGCCTAAATCTGTTGATCCAGAAGAAGACAAAAACCCCAGGACACATTCAGCCAATTTGCGTCATGGGGAAGAATTCCTTCTTGACCCCCAGAAAAGGCGATCAGTCCTAGAACCCTGGAGCACACCTAATTATATTACTAGTTATGTAATTATTACCGTACTAAATGTACTACTATAGATGTAACATTTTGTAACATTTTGTCTAATTTAACTGTAACCCACAATGTTATTAGTATTGAGGAAATCATCCAGCCCTTTTTTGAAAGTTGTTATACTGTAGTGTTGGCCATCACTACCTCTTGTGGTAGGAAATTCCACAGTCTGACTGCTCTAACTGTGAAGAACCCTTTCCTATTAAACTGCCGGAATCGCCTTTCTTCCACCTGTAATGAGTGCCCCTTGGTCCTTAGTATGGTCTTTGGAAGAAATAAGCCATGTGCTAGTCCTTTGAACCGAACACACATATCTATTATACATATAAATGAGATTTCCTCTGAGGCATTGTTTTTCTAAGCTAAACAAACTCAACTTTTCCAACCTCTCATCATATGAGAGGCCTTCCGTCCCTTGTAATAATCTAGTTGCCCACCATTGAACTGACTCTAACTTCTGAATATCCTTTTTAAAATGTGGAGCCCAAAACTGGTTCCCATATTCTAGACGTGGCTTCACCAGTGATTTATAAAGGGGCAACAGTACGATGGGATTGCGGGATTTTATTTCTCTTTTTATACATCCTACTCACCTGACAAAGGCTCCGGCTCGGAGCTGAAAACCGGTTTGTGTCTGAAAAATCTTCTAATAAAGGTATTACTTCTTACAACTCCTACTGACCCTTTTTTCTATTATATTGACATGTGGACAATTGGGACATTCTGACAAAAGGAAGGAGACTTGTGGAGCCCAGCAGAGGGTTTCTATGTCTTAGTAACTAGTAGTCGGGGTAAGTAGAATTTGCCATCTTTGGTGAGCTACCACAGAGAGTACCATTATTCCTCAGAGGATGGGTGAGAATTACCACTACAGAGGTGTCAGAGAGACTTATTTCTGGGCACGAAGAATGCATCTGCCAAATAGGTGAACATTAGTCTCTCACCCAACGGTGTCTGTATGCCGATTCCTGTGAGTGAGTGAAGAGGTTTCACCACCACATGTGACTGTGAGGAGACTGATGCCAGTGTTAGGGAATGATAAAATTTAACTGTGTGACTAGGCCCCAAAAGTATACAAGATTGCCAGACATGCTGCAACAGGGCTTTGCTGTCAAGATAGGTGACCAAGATAGCAGTCTAACATACAATTAAAAGCTGTTTAAAAAGTCAGTGTAGTGTAAATCATAATTATCTACATATTGCCAAAGGCAAATAATCCCTAACTAAAGACTATAAAATATAACTTTTATTTTAATTTTTAATAGGAATTTTAGTGCAAGTTTAAAATTACAAAGAATAGTAGGTATTTTTATTTTTTTTTAATGAAGGCTTACCGTATTTTACAAATAACCATGGCAATGAGGAAGTGATATGGCATAAAATGCAAATTTTTATTCAGAAATAGTATAAAATCAAATAAAACAGAAGGGTGCTGAAAAAGAGAATACAAGAGGAGGGACGCAAACCATTTGGTATACATGCGATCCAGGTAAGGCAGAATCTAAGCATGCGAATAAGTTCATCATTTATTACCCTAAATATTATCCAGATCTGCCAGTCACCAGTCATTGGTCCTTAATAAATAATGGTATATGAGAAGTAACGTTCTGATCAGCAATGTAATGTTACTTATCATATGCCATTATTTATTAATAATATACCTATATTCTCATATACCATTATTTTTACGCTTTCCTGTAGAGTGTAAGTTCTTATGGTCATTGGGATTCGCTCTCTTTCTCGCTTGCAAAATGTCAATTCTTATGGTCAGTGAGGTTCACTCTCTCTCCTATGTGTTTCTTCTTCAACACCCCTTAAAGCCGCCTCCATGGGCAGGGTGTTTGGTAGTTCTCACCTCAATATGGCGCAGTGCCTCCACCCAAATCTTGCTGGGAGCTGTAGTGGGATGCAGGAGGGTCTTCCTGTATTGCTAGGGGTCGACTCTGAAAACCCCTGTCCACACTCCGTATACACTCGCAGGAGATGAGGTTGGAACAATTACCAGGTTTATTTATAAAGTAGGTAAGTGGTGAATATAGTAATGGGAATAGCAAGTAACAATAAAAGAAATAGTTTTACACAATCTACAAGTACAAATACAATATAGGGCTTTGCAGTTAATCTGAATATTAGGGATTTCATTTCCCTTTTAAATCACAAAAAGCACACTCCAAAACTAATATTGATTAAACTATAAATGTCAGCAGCAATGAAAACAACACAGTTCAATGTTGGGGCCCAGTTGCCGCGGGTGATGACGCTCTTGCAGAGTCTGTTGGTGCACGTCATGCCATAGGAACAAGATTCCCTCCACATCTGGTCCTATTATAATTCCAAGTGTATTGAACCACACGTCCCAGCAGTGCTCCCTTATAGATAGCTCTTATATAATTGTCCCCAGTCTGACTACAAATCCTAGTAAGTTACTCACTCCTTGATGTGGCGGTTCCAGCCTGGATCTTCAGGATTCAGCTGCCTAGGGATGCATGGCAAAGTTCTTCTCCTTGATGGGATGCCAGGAGGAGGTGAGCAACCCCCGGGCAACCTGGCTGGCCAGTAGTTTGGGTGCAGCTACAAGTCTCCCTGCCCTCTCACATGGAGTTGCAGAACTATCAGTCCGCACACTGTTCTCTCCGTATGGATCATTCCTCTCAGTAATGGCTGACTGCCCTCATGTTCTCTGGTACTGTCTCCTCCTCCCTTCTTCTCCAGCCTGCTCAGCTAATCAGTCCTGTCCTCTGATGCCACTCCTCCTCTTCCAGGTTGCCAAGGCAATGCAGCTAAGTAGGGACTAATGTCTCTTACTGCGAAACACTGTCTGCTCCTATCAGACTCAGTCTCTGTACACCTGTCTCCCCTCACAGGGGTTACACATTCAAGCAATTACAAGCTTTCCAGTATAGAAATTTGTGCTAATTTATTTGCTGCAAATCAAATTTGTGGGGAAAATTTGGGTAAATTGGCGAATTTGAATTTCAAAAGATCCGTTCATCTCTAGTTCTTATAGTGTAAGACCTGCATAAAACAGAATGTACTCAAATGGTGCTGTGCTGCTATGGATGAATGAGTCAGAAGGCCACATACCCTCAGAATTACTTTTAATTCAGCATATTCTGCTGTAAATGGCAGAAATGAGCATTGTGCTAATGGTTTGAATGTTTATAGAGATGCACTGTAATTATCCATTTATGACATATAATAAAGTAAGAGCACTAATAGCCGGAGACCGCAGCAGATGGGAAAGCTTTATTACATGTTTAGCAATGTATTCAGCTTGGAAGTGGAACAGTCTTGCTGATGTTCAAAATGATAGCCGATGTTGGACATGAATCACCTGCTAATTAAAAGATAAAATCAGTTTTAACATGTCTCTGTGTTTTTTACATGCTAGCCCCTGGTTTTGCCCTCTGTGACTTGTATGCAGTTTCATGTATTCTGGTAAGTAAGCACCCAATCTGTTGTCTTTGACCAACTCGGATGAAATATCTGATACCCTGCTGAACTTGAGCATTAAAATTCCTTGCATGGCTTGTATAATCAGGTTCCAGCTGAAGACGAAATTTGGTCTAGTGCCTAATATTGTGCTGGATGGTTTGTATTACCGCAGTAATAAAATTCTATGTACTGAACAGATGTAAGGTCGACTTGAGATAGTAGATCTCAAAATTGCTGTAACGCATAACTCGTGGTGATGAGGATGAGCTTTTGCGAAGTGTGTCGTGTAGTGATGAGCGAACGTGCTCGTTTAACGCTTTAACCGAGCATGCTCGGGTGCTTTTCGAGTATCTTTGGCGTGCTCGTATATTATGTTCGAATCAGTGCGTCTGCATGATTTATGGCTGTTAGACAGCTTTAACACATGCAGGGATTGCTTGTTTGTTAGGGAATCTGTACATGTGTTGAAGCTGTCAAACAGCTATAAATCATGCAGACGCAGGGACTCGAACACAATATACGAGCACGCCGAAGATACTCGGAGAGCACCCGAGCATGCTAGGTTAAAGGGTTAAACGAGCACACTCGCTCATCACTTGTGTCCTGTGCTTGTGTGTCACCCTGGCCTGGATGCCACAAATGTTTAATAAAGCTGTGTCTGAGAGCAAGGGGGAGGTTCCCTGGTTAGGGACCATTAGCTTGCAGCACCTCCTGTCCCAGGCCAGTAGGGGGAGCAGGCTGCCCCTAAAAAAGCTGGAACTGGGGCCAATGTTAGAGAGAACTGGACGACCTGTCTCTGAAGTGAGAGGCGTCCCAGAGAAGGGAGAGTCAGTTCAGCTGTAGCTGAGGAGGTCGTGTGGCAGTAGAGGAGCCACGAGCCAGGGACGGAAGGCGAGGTGAGCCTGTCCTGGCTGAGAGAGAAACTGATCTACCGGACTTTGGTGTCCGAGGCTGTTAGGATTCCAAGTCCTACAGCAAATAACCAGCCCGCAGGGGATTGTATGTCCCTTGGCCTAAGAAGCCCGGAGGTTCCGCCACAGCAGAAGGGACCAGCAAAGCTGCACCAGGCCAAGAGTAGAAAGGGACCCAAGTTGCAAGCCATACGGGCGAGAAGACACTGCGAGCTCAGGAACGTGGGCTGTTACACCACGAGGAGGGAAATAGGCAGAAAGAGCACAGAGAGCAAGGTAGGCCTTCACCCTCACCCTGACTAGGAGGGCTTCCCACTTGTTCTCAGACATCCAGGCCCCCTCCTAGCCGGGACTGTTTTTGGGTCGTCTCACCTGTTCCAATAAAGACCCTGAACTGTTCAAGAGACCTCCGTTTCCTGGCTATTGCGATCGGAATAATCCCCTCCATCATCCACTTACACTGCCCTGGGGCTACACTCCTCCCGTGGGGAGTTATACTACTCAGTGCTGCACACTTACATCTGCCCCAGCGGTCTGCACTGCAGCGGCGGTTATCCCTGACCGCGATCCACGGGTGGCATAGTCGGAACTTCCCATACATATATCAAAAGACGGTTCCCCTTTAAGGCTGACACCCTGAGCACGGGGCCGGGTCGCCACTACCACTCCCCATCCGCATCCAGAGGCCCGGCCCTGAGTACGCCACGGCCCAGGGGGCGAGTCACTTGTGCAATGTGTGCATTGCTGTGCTTGTCAGTGTTTCTGGGATGTGTTTGCGGCAATTTTCTTTTGCATGTACTGTGTTGTTCATATGTGTGTACAACATGTTTTTGTTATTTGACGTGTTATTTAAGGGCAGGGGGGACATACATTATTTTTGCACAGGGACGCTTTGATCTTTGTGTTGGCCTCTGATCAGTTGCCCTTTATACAATAAGTATATTCACAATCCATAATTTTAAAAAGAAGCTGTCACCAGGTTTTCCCAATATAAAGTACAATGACCAGTCCACCTTGAAGGCCTCTTTTACAGTATTCTAGTAAGTTGTATGTAAATCCCCAATACACAAATTACTTTTATTATACCCTCATACGATGCTGTTTGGTCACTAAAGGTATCAATTTAATCTGTATATCAGCCATGTCTTCAAAACTGGCAGATGTGACGCAGTGCCATCAGCTCAGAACTGGCTGCGGGACTCAGTTACACCATTTACTGTTTGGAATAGTCTGGCCAAAAGTAGTCTTCATGGAACAATTGTGGCCAAAACCACACCTTAGACATGCAAACAAGACCAAGTAACTCAATTATGCACGGAACCATAGTAACTGGGTGCAGAAAAATGACAGCAAGTGTTCTGGAGTCAAAATTTCAAATATTTGACTGTAACAAAAGGCAGTTTTGTTTGCCGAAGGGCTGGCAAGCAGTGCAATTATAAGAGTCTGCAAGCAACAATGAAGCCTGTACTATCTGACGCTTAAGGCTATGTGCACACGATGCAGTTTTAATGCGTTTCCGCTGCGGTTTTTCCACCACGGAAATGCATTAAAACTGCTTGTTAATACAGGTGCATCTCACTAAATTAGAATATCATCAAAAAGTTAATTTATTTCAGTTCTTCAATACAAAAAGTGAAACTCATATATTATATAGAGTCATTACAAACAGAGTGACCTATTTCAAGTGTTTATTTCTGTTAATGTTGATGATTATGGATTACAGCCAATGAAAACACAATAATCATTATCTCAGTAAATTACAATAATTAACCAAAAATACCTGCAAAGGCTTCCTAAGCATTTAAAAAGGTCCCTTAGTCTGTTTCAATAGGCTCCACAATCACGGAGAAGACTGCTGACTTGACAGATGTCCAGAAGGCAGTCATTGACACACTCCACAAGGTCCTAAAGTTGCAATTTTCAATGGGAAATCAAGGTCCCAAAGTCTGGAAGAAGAGTGGAGAGGCACACAATCCAATCTGCTTGAGGTCTAGTGTGAAGTATCCACAATCAGTGATGGTTTGGGGAGCTATGTCATCTGCTGGTGTAGGTCCACTGTGTTTTATCAAGACCAAAGTCAGCGCACCCGTCTACCAGGAAATTTTGGAGCACTTCATGCTTCCCCCTGCCGACAAGCTTTTTGGAAATTGAAATTTCATTCTCCAGCAGGACTTGGCACCTGTCCACACTGCAAAAAGTACCAATACCTGGTTTAAAAACAACAGTATCACTCTGCTTGATTGGCCAGCAAACTCGCCTGTCAAGAGGAAGATGAGAGACACCAGACCCAACAATGCAGACGAGCTGAAGGCTGGTATCAAAGCAACCTGGGCTTCCATAACACCTCAGCAGTGCCACAGGCTGATCGCCTCCATGCCACGCCGCATTGATGCAGTAATTGATGCAAAAGGAGCCTCGACCAAGTATTGAGGTCATTTACTGAACATACATTTCAGTAGGCCAACATTTCGGATTTTAAAAACATTTTTCAAGCTGTTATAAAGTATTCTAATTTACTGAGATAATGACTTTTGTGTTTTCATTGGCTGTAAGCCATAATCATCAACATTAACAGAAATAAACACTTGAAATAGATCACTCTGTTTGTAATGACTCTATATAATATATAAGTTTCACTTTTTGTATTGAAGAATTTAAATAAATTACCTTTTTCATGATAATTCTAATTTAGTGAGATGCACCTGTAGGTCTGCCATGTATAGCAGTGCTAATCCAGATGTGCTGTGCACATGATGCGGAAATTTCTGCTCCAGATTCGCATTGCGGCTAAAACCGCAGCAGGATAATTTATTGCACGATTCCGTGCAAATTTCGCGCCCATTGATTTGCATTGAATCGCAGCAAACTGACATGTATAATATCTATACATGCGGATTTGCTGCGTTTCAATGAAAATCAATAGGCGCGAAATCATGCTGGATTCGCGCTGCGGGTGGTACCCGGGTCGGGAGATGAGGCTGCTACTCCTCTCATCCGACCACTGCTCTGGCTGATAACAGCAAGAGCAGCGTGGATGGGAGGAGCAGCAGTCTGCTCTTCCCAGCCTGCGTGCCCGCGGTAGTAAAAAGAGAAAAGAAAAAGTAAAAATAAAAAAAAAACCTGTATACTCACCTGTCCAGTGGCCCCCGGTGTCCTCCTGGTCCCCGGTGGCGATCCGATGTTCCCGGCGGCCAGCTCGCTCCCAGCAGTGTACTTCGCTGCCAGGACCTTTGCTGACGTCACCGATCACCTGATGGTCATGTGACCATCAGCTGATCGGTGACGTCAGCAATCACCTGATGGTCACGTGACCATGAGCTGATCAGTGCCGATGCAATCAGCTGATGGTCACGTGATCATCAGTTGATCGCTGACGCTGGCAATCAGTTGATCACGTGACCATCAGCTGATTGCTGACGCCGGTAATCAGCTGATCGGTCTCATGACAGATCAGCTGATGCTCACCCTGGGAACATTCGCAAGAATGTTCATACGGTAGTTAGCTCACCGGGGCTCATCAGCTGATCTTCAGCTGATGAACCCCAGTGACCTCCTGCAACCTGTATACTGACAGGGGGTGATTTTACACCCCTGTCAGTATACAGTGCTGTATTCTACACCTGTGACATCAGTGATTTCTGATGTCACAGCAGTAGAAGTCACCTGGATCGTCACACTCAGCGGTGATCGTGGACTGCGTTGTTGACGGCGGACAGGTGAGGGATATGGTTGTTTGTTATTTTACATTTTTTTCAGAAGATCGAGGGCTTCGCAGAGGCGTGCAATAATTAAAAAAAAAAAAACGTGTGTTTTTTATTTCATTAAAATACTTTATTCTGGCCGTGATTTTATTGAAAAACTGCCGGCTACTTTACTACGCGGTTAGTAATGGGGGCATCTTATAGACGCCCTCCATTACTAATCTGGGCTTCACGTCAGCCGCAAATACAAGGCTGCCATAAACCCCAACCCCATTACCCCACTACCACCGCTACAGGGCAGTGGGAAGAGTGCCATTTTTGGGACTGTTGAAGGGTGATATTAATAGCCGTGGAGGGTGATAGTTTTCATGGCCCCTTCCCTGGCTATAAATATCAGCCCCCAGCCGTCTAGTTTAGCCTTTGCTGGTTAGATTTTATAGGGGGACCCCACGTCAATTTTTTTCTGGAGTCCCCCTGTAATCTAGCCAGTAAAGGCTAAACAAACAGCTGTGGGCTGATATTAATACCCAGGGAACATTGTTGGCTATTGGACACTTCTGCGGCTACTAATATCCGCCCCCAGCGGCCGGCTTTCCCTCTGTTGGTTATAAAAATGACCCAGGAGCACACGCAATTTTTTTTAAAAATTTTAGGCTCTGTGCCCATAATTCAAACATAGCACCGCTTCGGCTGCAAATTTTTACTGCGTCCAAAACGCTGCATTCTATTGAACGCATGGTTCTATTCTCTGAACCATACGGATTTACCACATTCAATTCATTCTAGTGGTCAAATTTCTGTTGTGGAGACTAGCGACTCCTCAAGAGAATTTGACATGCTGCGGTCATGAAAGAAGCGCCGCATGTCAGTGTCCATGAGTGATTCTCAGTCTCTGATGCACGCATAGTGGACGTGTGATTTTTAGAGATCTCATCCACTATAACGTAACATCTGGATGCTGCGGGTTTCACGCTGCATAAACACGCAGCGTCAAACCTTACCGTGGCCACGTACCCAAACTCACCCGCAGCGTCTCAATTTCTGTACCAGACATGCTAGTCTCTGCTGCCGATTTTGACTGATTGAAGTGTCATTATATGTGGTGGATTCACATGTACCAACAACAAAAGTGCGGCATTAGAACACCGCGCTTTGGACGTAACATAAATATGTTGTGTCCAAAGCGCTGCTGAGTGCTGATCGGGGGGACATAGTGGCTAACGAACCAGCTGTGAGATGTTATTTAATGGCCAGAGACCTTGTTTGCCTGATGGCACCTTCTCAGGCTAAAATTAACAGCTCACAGCAGTCGGATAAATTACATGAATAGAAATGCTAATGAAGATTGGGTGAATGGGACTAGCTGACACCCAGCTCTTTTGTTTGGTGATGTCAAGGAGTCAATCAGATCTTTCCATGGCCAAACTTTAATTATCGTAAATAAACACCCAGACATAATGTAAACACTTTATTTAAAATTCAAAAGACCCATTCTTTAATCAAATAAATGAACCAATATACTCACCCCAGTTCTTATGGTAATCCAAGGGCTTAAGCAATGTCCTACCAAATAACTTTATTTACCTCCAAAAAGAATTCATTGTTGTACAAAAACGCTTAAAAAATCGCATGTAAAAACGTGTCAAAAACGCATGTAAATCCGCATGCATCTTTTTCTGCCAGGGAGAGGCAAAAACGCTCAGGAAATTTCTGTGTGCACATACCCTAAAGAAGAACAAGGACTCCTGGAAGTAATAATATGGCTAACTGATCTCAACATCATTGAGTCTGTGTGGAATTGTATGAAGAGACAGAAGCATTTATGCAAGCATACATCCACAGAAGATCTGTGATTAGTTCTCCAAGATGTTTAGAGCAACCTCCCTGCCGAGTGCCTTCAAAAACTGTGTGCAAGTGTACCTAGAAGAACTGATGCTTTGATGATGTTTTGAAAGCAAAGAGCGGTCACACCAAATATTGAGTTGATTTAGATTTCTTTTTTATTCATTCACTTTGCGTTTTATTAATTGATAAAAATAAACTATTAACACTTTTATTTTTTAAAGCAATCTCACTTTTCAGAATTTCTTCAACAGTTACCTAAAACTTTTGCACAGTTACAAATATATGCATACAGTGGGGAAAATAAGTAATTGATATACTGCCGATTTTGCAAGTTTTCCCACCTACAAAGAATGGAGAGGTCTGTAATTTTTATCGTAGGTAGACTTCAACTGAAAGAGACGGAATCTAAAAATAAAAAACAAAAAATCACATTGTATGAGTTTTACACAATTAATTTGCATTTTATTGCATGTAATAAGTATTTGATACAATAGAAAAACAGAACTTAATATTTGGTACAGAAATCTTTGTTTGCAATTAAAGAGGTCAGACGTTTCCTGTAGTTACTGACCAAGTTTGCACGCACTGCAGCAGGGATTTTGGCCCACTTCTCCTGATCTTTCACATTTCGGGGCTGTCTCTGGGGAACTATAACATCCCTGGCGGCGTGCTGGCATGGCTTACCATCTCCCACCATGTAAGACCGCCAACTTACCTACCAGTCTAGGCTGCGCACTGTGCTCCTTTGCATGCTGTGTGCATGTCTCCTGTCTGCTGGCTTAGGGCGGCGGTGCTGTTACTTCTTGATTCTTAAAGTTACAGTGTGCGCAGTCTTAATGCGTCCCCAGCCTATTGCTGTGAGTCACTGGATACTTAAACCCCCTCCACCCAGTAGGAGGTGCCTGAGCAACACATTCTTTCAGTGTGTGCTGTGCAACTGAGTTGCCAGTTCCTGTCCTGATTCTTGTCTGTTTCCGCCACCCTGGGGGCTGAGTACCCAGGCCCGTTACCTGTATCTGTGACTTCTAGTCTATTTCCGCCACCCTGGGGGCTGTATGCCCAGGCTCGTTCCTGTATCTCGTTCCTGTTTGAACTGTGTCCTAGCCCATTACCTGTTTGTCTCTATGTCCGATCCTTCTCTTTTCCTGCAGTGTCTGAACCAGTACCTAACTCCTACTTGTTGTCTCTATACTTCTGTTTGTGAGTTTTGTGTCCACTTGCTACTTCATAGCAAGTACCTTGTGTGTATCTGGTTCTGCTTGTCCCGTTTCCCTGCCTTAGTATCTACCTTCTGTGTTCTAGCTATCTTCCTGTGTGAACAGAGCCCTGTCTTGTCTGTCCGCACCTGCGGCTTTGCTCTGCTCTGCCCCGCTCTGCTTGCCCTCCGCACCTGCAGCTTTGCTCTGCTCTGCCCCGCTCCGCTTGCCCTCCACACCTGCGGCCTCGCTCTGCTCTGTCCCACTCCGCTTGCCCTCCGCACCTGCGGCTCTGTTCCTTCATCCCAGTCTGTACTGGTCCCTATCCAGCCTGTTTACCTACCTGCCAGTACCCGCTGGTCTGCATACCAGCCGTGCCAGCCAGTACCCGCCTGTCTGCATACCAGTCGTGACACCCAGTACCCGCCTGTCTGCATGCCAGCCGTGCCTGCCAGTACCTGCCTGTCTTCATACCAGCCAAACCTGCCCATTCCTGCATTTCCCGGTGTGGGTCAACAGCTGTGACCGGGGTCTGACTTGGAGTAGCACCTGGGCCACCTCCCACATCTCTCCTCGGACCACAGAGTCGATTAAGCCCCCGTGCATCCGTGGTCGGATCTGGCGAGGCCCCTAGTCACGCCCCTCCAGGCACTCCTCAGTTCATGGTCCAGTGGGACCACTAACCGCGCTCACTCCAAACAGTCCGGGCGTGAGCGTAACAGTTAGCTCAGGCCATGGTCCCCGTTGAGTCCCACGGTCCTTCGCTCTCGGAGACATTTGAATCCTTGTCTGGCAAATACATGCACCAAGAATTTTTTTTTTCTTAAGCTGAGGTCCAGGCGATTTACGCACCAGCCCAAATGGAGCTATCAGCACTTGTACCTGCCGATCCACCATGGTACTATGGGGATCCAAAACAAAGCCGTACGTTTGTGGAGTAATGCATGCTGCATTTCAAATTCTATGCTCACTATTTTCCCACCAATCGGGTTAAAGTAGCATTTCTGATGTCCTACCTAGCGGGTGATGCCTTGAATTGGATCACCCCCCTATGGGAAACAAGGGATCCTATTGTCTCTGACCTGCAGGCCTTCCTGGTGGCCTTTGTAATGGTCTTTGATGACCCTAACCCTGAATCTTCTGCTAAAGCTTCCCTTCCCAATATCCGGGAGCAGTCCAGATGGGTGATGCGTGTAGGTAGCCCACTGTAGCATCGGCAACTCTGCCCCCTGCTAGGCAGAGACGCCGTCCCTCTCACCTTCCTGTTCCTGGCGCGGCGTCCTCCAGCGCTCCTTCCCTCGCTGCTGCCGGCGCGCGCTCCTTCCCGGGCACTGTGCTTAGGGCGCGCGCTTCCCCTCTCTTACAGGGACGGCGCGCGCCGTTCTAAGGAGTCCCTGGCCAATAGCCGGAGGACCTTCCATATATAAGGCACCTCCTCCAAAATGGAGGTGCCCGAGCAAAGATTTTGCAAAGCATACTCACCTCTGCTTCAGTCCTCATGTCCCGTTGCCAGCCTGACTACCAGTCCAGTCTGCCTGCTTGTCTGCTCTTCAGCCCAACAGTCGGTCTCAAGCATCCACCAGTCTGTCTATGGGCAAGTCCACCTACGGACCAGGAAGCACCTGCCAGTTACCTGCCTGCTACCTGCCGTACTTGCTAGCCCACTCACCTGCTACCCGCCTGCTAGCCTACCTGGAGGCTCTGCTGTCACTTGCCGTGACCACCTACCTGCCAGCCAAGAGACTCTTACCTACTCTGCCGTCACTTTCCGTGACCACCTGCCTGCCAGCCAAGAAACTCTTACCTGCTCTGCCGTCACTTGCCGTGACCACCTGCCTGCCTGCCAAGAGACTCTTACCCGTTCTGCCGTCACTTGCAGTGACCACCCGCCTGCTCACCCAGAGACTGCTACCCTCCTGTTGTGTCCACCCGCTACACTGGTCAGTCCCCGCTATCTGACCCGTGGGAGCCACCTGCTCAAATACAAGGTCGTCCCCAGACTAACACCTGCCCCTCGGGGTCCCTCCTTGTTCCAAGGCACAGAGGTTCCACCACCCGGCCCCGTTACACCCACAAGTTCCCCAGCCTGAAGAGGCTGCTGCCCACGCAGAATCCACAAAGGATGACAATGCTCCACAGAATTCTTCTCTTCCCAACCTCAAGAGGCAGTCCAGATGAGCAAGGCGTAGAGCTAAACTGTCACGTCAGGTTCTGTCCTCCCAAAGACCTCCGGTTCCCCAGCCTGTAGAGGCAGCTACCTGCACAGAATCCATGAAGGTTGACCATGTTCGTCAGGCAAAGCAGAGGCCGGAACTCAGTCATAAGATCGGATTGCGGACCCACTGCGGTTGTTTGGGACACCCTGACGATCCTTGTCGAGTGAAAGTTGGAGAGTCCCAAGACATTAGGCCTGTAGGAGAGGCTGTCCTTGGCGTTAGTGTTTCCTCTCCACAGATGACCGTAACTGTCTCCGTTGCAAGAGAAGGCCTCGGATTAACCGGATGTTTCGGGCTGAAAGCCGTGAAGAGTCGGTGTCTGATCCCCGTCCAACAACTCCAGAATCCGGTTTGGGCATTGTCAGGGGTAGGACGAGCCCTACTTAGAAACAGTCAAAATATGTCTGTACAAATTAAGCTCCAGATTGGAGCATTACACATGAAGAAGTTCACATTCCAGGTGCTGTCTGGTTTACCCACTGGTCGTCCAGAGCCGAGAGCTCCAGTGCCCGCTCAGCTCTGGAGATCCTGCATGGTGTTTCCTGGGGGACTGCTGAGGTACAAGTGGTGTCCAGTCCCCATACCTTCAGGACAGTCAGCAATATCTTCTTCTTCACCAGATCTGCTAGTCGCTGACTTGCTGTGTGCTGAAGTCTCTGAAGGAAGGGAAGTGGAGGCGATGTCCCCACACAGTCTCGACGATTATACCAATGATCTGGCTTCAGGTACCACCCCGCCTCGTAGACGCATCATCTCAGAGACCAGACTGAAGATGTTCCCGAAGCAAGAATCTTCCTTCTCTATTAAGTCTGGCAATAAGTTCGTCAAGGCGGTGGCTACCCCCAAGTCTCTGCACCCCTCCAACCAGGTAGAGGACCTCCTGCTGTCTCTTGAATCCTCCGGGGTGCTACCTGATGTTAAAAAATGGAGACTTTCCTACACCCTGTACCTGGTACTTCACCCACTTCATCCAGTAAGCTTGGCAAAATGTACGTCAAGGCGGTGGTTACCCCCGAGTCTCTGCACCCCTCCAACCCATTGGAGGATCTCCAGTTGTCCCGTGAATCCTTTGTGGTGCTACCCGATATTAACAAATGGAGAGAGACTTTCTTGTATCTTGTTACTGGTACTTCGTCCACTTCATCTGATGCCGAGGATGGCTCGATGGGAGGAAGCATCCTAGTCACCAAGATGGTGAGACCAGTCTCGTTCCCTCTAGTGGACAGAAGAGGTAGTCTTCTTGAAGAGAATTCTTGGGAGTCCATTGAGAAGGATCGGCCTCCAACTTCTCTGCAGAAAATCCTTGCAATCTTGAAGAAGAGGGGGCGTAAAGGGGGGTATTATAACATCCCTAGTGGCTTGCTGGCATGGTTTAACATCTCCCACCATGCAAGACCGCCAACTTACCTACCAGTCTAGGCTGCGCACTGTGCTCCTTTGCATGATGCTGTGTGCATGTCTCCTGTCTGCTGGCTTAGGGCAGCGGCGCTGTTACTTCCTGATTCTTAAAGTTACAGTGTGCGCAGTCTTAATGCGTCCCCAGCCTATTGCTGTGAGTCACTGGATACTTAAACCCCCTCCACCCAGTAGGAGGTGCCTGAGCAACACATTTCAGTGTGTGCTGTGCAACTGAGTTGCCAGGTCCTGTACTGATTCTTGTCTGTTTCCGCCACCCTGGGGGCTGAGTACCCAGGCCCGTTACCTGTATCTGTGACTTCTAGTCTATTTCTGCCACCCTGGGGGCTGTATGCCCAGGCTCGTTCCTGAATCTCGTTACTGTCTGAACTGTGTCCTAGCACATTACCTGTTTGTCTCTATGTCCGATCCTTCCCTTTTCCTGCAGTGTCTGAACCAGTACCTAACTCCTACTTGTTGTCTCTATACTTCTGTTTGTGAGTTTTGTGTCCACTCACTACTTCATAGCAAGTACCTTGTGTGTATCTGGTTCTGCTTGTCCCGTTTCCCTGCCTTAGTATCTACCTCCTGTGTTCTAGCTATCTTCCTGTGCTTCCCTGTCTGTTCCGTGTGAACAGAGCCCTGTCTTGTCTGTCCGCACCTGCGGCTTTGCTCTGCTCTGCCCCGCTCAGCTTGCCCTCCGCACCTGTGGCTTTGCTCTGCCCTGCCCCGCTCCGCTTGCACTCCGCACCTGCGGCTTTGCTCTGCTCTGCCCCGCTCCGCTTGCCCTCCGCACCTGCTGCTTTGCTCTGCTCTGCCCCGCTCCGCTTGCCCTCCGCACCTGTGGCTTTGCTCTGCTCTGCCCCGCTCCGCTTGCCCTCCGCACCTGCGGCTTTGCTCTGCTCTGACCCGCTCCGCTTGCCCTCCGCACCTGCGGCTTTGCTCTGCTCTGCCCCGCTCCGCTTGCCCTCCGCACCTGCGGCTCTGTTCTGCTCTGCCCCGCCCCGCTTGCCCTCCGCACCTGCGGCTCTGGTCCTTTATCCCAGTCTGTACTGGTCCTTATTCAGCCTGTTTACCTACCTGCCAGTACCCGCCGGTCTGCATACCAGCCGTGCCAGCCAGTACCCGCCTGTCTGCATACCAGCCGTGCCAGCCAGTACCCGCCTGTCTGCATGCCAGCCATGCCTGCCAGTACCCGCCTGTCTGCATACCAGCCAAACCTGCCCGTTCCTGCATTCCCTGGTGTAGATCAACAGCTGTGACTGGGGTCTGACCTGGAGTAGCACCTGGGCCACCTCCCACGTCCCTCCCGGACCACGGAGTCGATTAAGCCGCCGTGCATCTGTGGTCAGATCTGGCGAGGCCCCTAGTCACACCCCTCCAGGCACTCCTCGGTTCATGGTCCAGTGGGACCACTAACCGCGCTCACGCCAAACAGTCCGGGCGTGAGCGTAACAGGAACATTGAGTTTCAGCTCCATTCAAAGATTTTCTATTGAGTTCAGGTCTGAAGACTGCCTTGGCCACTCCAGGACATTGAAATGCTTCTTACGGAGCCACTCTTTAGTTGCCCTGGCTGTGTTTTTCGCTTCATTGTCATGCTGGAAGACCCAGCCAAAACCCATCTTCAATGCTCTTACTGAGGGAAGGAGGTTGTTGACCAAAACGATGCAGTCATCCTGTCCCCTTTGCAGAAAAGCACCACCAAAGTATGATGTTTCCCCCTCCATGCTTCACTGTTGGAACGGTGTTCTTGAGGTTGTACTCAACTTTCTTCTTCCTCCAAACACGGCAAGTGGAGTCGATACCAAAATGTTCTATTTTGGTCTCATCTGACCACATGACCTTCTCCCATGCCTCCTCTGAATCATCCAGATGGTCATTGGCAAACTTCACCTTGCATGCCCTCCAGGATTTTAATCCATGACTGTGCGTGTTTCTAACGGTAATGTTTGAGACTGTAGTCCCAGCTCTCTTCAGGTCATTGACCAGGTCCTCCTGTGTAGTTCTGATTCCTGACCTTTCTCAGAATCATCCTTACCCCACGAGGCGAGATCTTGTGAAGTATGGACTGTCTCTCCATGGTGATAACGATATTTTTATCTATGTAGGACCTCCTCCTCCCTTAAGCATTATATATTTCCGCCTAAACCATTTTAACAGATACAGAATCCACTTTGTATAGGAATGCCACTTCATATAGGAATGTGTCCAGGAATGTGTCCACGCATGATGGCGACAAGACAACACCAGAGCCAGATGAACTGCTTCATTGTTGCTCCTAATATGGGCAAAGTAAATTAAAAACAGAAATGAGGTATCTACGCTGGTCTAGGTGATTAAAGATGAACTGTGACCAAAATAATTTAAAATATAAATATTTATTGATTAATAGTAAAAAAGGTCTGAAAAATTAAAACTGGTATTATTTCAGGTATGATCAATGGGGGTAACTGGCCTCCTAGGAGCACTATAAGAGCACAGTAAAGGATAAAAATAGATTGGTGATAATCTTGCTTGGAGTAGGCTCCAGGGAATGACAGAGATAATGACTGGAACTAAATGATAGGAACCTAGGAGGGAAGGAGAGGGAAAGGGTTAAAATAGGCCTGTAGTCTGGGAGTAAAGTAGCCTAATTAAAATGAGGAGAGAGAAAAATATATATATATATATATAATTACCTAGTGGGGTATAGATGTAGATGTGGCGTTTAGTAAAACTACGAATTTTTCAGACCTTTTTTACTATTAACCAATAAATATTTATATTTTATATTTTAAATTATTTTGGTCACAGTTCATCTTTAATCACCTAGACCAGCGCAGATA
Source organism: Phyllobates terribilis (assembly GCF_046119375.1). NCBI lineage: Eukaryota > Metazoa > Chordata > Amphibia > Anura > Dendrobatidae > Phyllobates > Phyllobates terribilis. Next base: position 492,004,608 of record NW_027362771.1, on the reverse strand, counting down.
CCTCATTTCTGTTTTTAATTTACTTAGGCAGCCTTTTTGGTTCACTGCAAGTATCAGCTGCAGGTCGAAGGAAAGAGTCCACTAGCGCCCCCTACCAATACTTTATCCTAATATGGGCAAAGGACTGAACTCTGGGTTGTGATTGGGTGATGGGAACTAGGAAGGAATGCCTGTAAACCTATATAACCTGCCTATGCAATACAAGGGTTAGGGATTTCCACGGAGATTTTAGATTCTGTCTCTCACAGTTGAAATGTACGTACAATAAAAATTACAAACCTCTTCATTCTTTGTAGGTGGGAAAACTTACAAAATCGGCAGTGTATCAAATACTTATTTTCCCCACTGTATATATTGTAATGCAGCGGCTTGCTGCATTGCTAAAATGTCCAGGGGGTGTGTTCTGGCTGACCATTTACCTCCCCCTCAGGTGACTGATCACCTGACTGTGACATCATCATAGGTCCTGTGTGCACAAAAGAATATATAAATCCTGGTGGTTTTTGAAATAGTGAGAGAGAGGCCTGGAAGGCAAGAGGCTGCATCCCTGTGTCTAGGATACCAGTAGCCTTGGAAGGCAAGAGGCCCGGTGAGGCAAGAGGCCTGGTGAGGCCTAGTGAGGCAAGAAGCCTGGTCCCTGTGTCTGGGACTCCACTAGCCTGGAAGGCAGAGGCTGGATCCCTGTGTCTGAGATACCAGTAGCCTTGGAAGGCACGTGGCCTGGAGACTACGTCTGGGAGCCTTAAAGCCATATATGTGTGTGTATGTGTTTGTAAGTTTGTAATATGTTTATATGTGCAAGTATATATGTGTGCAATGTGTGTAATATGTGGAACAAAAAGATTTTTTTTCCCTTTAGCTTATTTAATGACTCCCTCTTTAAACCTGGCTTACAAGTAAGCTGCCTGGGTGTAATCTTTGATTCTGCTCAGTCCAAAAAGCACAAGTCCGGACCTTACCACTTTCTGGTGCCTTTAACCCAAAACATTTCCAACAGCAGTCCTTTCATCAACCCCGAGTCAACAAAAACATTATCCTAAGCTCCTTCCTAGATCACTTCAACATCCTCCTCTGTGGCCTTCCATCAAACGCTTTGACCTAATTTCCTGATACCTCCCCACACAGAATCTCAGATCATCCTGTCGCAGAGTGCATCTTCTTACAGTCACCACTGTACTTACGAGCGCTTCAGTCAGCAAGATATCTTGAGTAAACAGTATTCACTTCATACTGGTTAAACATGAGATACAATTCTGTGTCACACAGTCTGTGTGCTGCTGACATAACACATTCAGGAAAGAAAGAAAACACAGGAAGTAAAAAACAACCAACAATTGAGAGCTTTTCTCCCACCATAACAGCAAGCATATAACTTTACACACTATCGCCATCTGCTGTCTGGTTAGTATAAAGTCCTCCTTTCACTTATAATAAGTTCTAATCTGTTGTATATGCTAACACCCTTTCTCAGCAGTAAGGACTTATTCAATCAAACCCAACTTTTTTATTAGTCTCTGGTGTTTATCAGCATTCAACGCCTTCGTGAAGATGTCTGCTGTCATTTCTTCAGTAGGACAATACTCTAACTTCAAGACTCCTTGTTCCTGATGATCTCTCAAGAAATGATATTTCACATCAATATGCTTGGTTCTTGGATTGACTCTTTCCATCTGAGCAAGAACAAGACATCCTTGATTGTCCTCTTTCAGTTTTGTTGGTTCCAACTGTGGTTGTCCTAATTCTGTCAACAATTGTCTTAACCACAGTACTTCTTGACTTGCATGTGCTGCGGCAACATATTCTGCTTCTGTTGAAGACAGTGTCACAATTGACTGTTTCTTACTTGTCCAACTTATAGGTCCACCTGAGAGAAAAAAAATATGTCCACTGGTAGATATTCTGTCAGTTGGATCTCCAGACCAATCTACATCAACATATCCTGTTAAAATGCAATTATCACTTGTGGGTAATTTCAGCTTCAGCTAGTTCCTTTCAAATAACGCATTACTCTCTTCACGGCATTCCAATCAGCTTTATTTGGTTTTGATACCTTTCTACTCAGGATTCCTACTGCTGCTGCGATATCTGGTCTTGTAACGGTCGCTAGATACAATAGTTTTCCTATTGCTGTTCTGTATTCTTCATTATTTGGTAGCATATTTTTTTCACTGTTCATCTCTTTGAGATAATTAGTTTCCATTGGAGACTTTACTGTTTTTGCATCCTTTAATCCAAATTTTTCTGTTATGTCTTGAATCATGTGATTTTGATTCAGTAGGAAACTTCCGTCTTCTTCTTCTCTTTCTACTTGTATTCCAAGGTACTGTTTCACATTTCCCAAGTCTTTGATTTCGAAATGTTGCTTCAGGATTTTTAGAATGTTTTCTTTATCCCTTTCTTGTTTAAAACAAATCAAAATGTCGTCTACATATATGAGTACATAAATCCATCTATTAATAAGCCTTTTGTGTACAAGCATGGATCAGCTTTGCTTCTTTGACATTTTTCATTTGTAAGTACTTCCGTGATTTTGTCATTCCACGCTTTAGCTGCTTGCTTTAAACCATATATGCTTTTCTGTAGTTTGCAAACTTTGTTTGGATTTCTTTCATCTTTGAATCCTGGAGGTTGTTCCATGTAAATGTCTTCTGTTAAATCTCCATTCAAAAAAGCTGTCTTTACATCCAGATGTCTCAGTTCCATCTGTTTCATTGATGCAACTGTAAGTAAAGTTCTTATTGTAGTGTGTTTGACAACTGGAGCAAATGTCTCATCATAGTCTTCTCCATATTTTTGAGAATACCCTTTAGCTACGAGTCTTGCTCGGTATCTTTCAGCTGTGCCATTTACATCCTATGGCTTTTCTTCCTTCTGGCAAATCTGTTAGTGTCCATGTATTTGAATCATGCATGCATTTAATTTCTGTTTCTGTTACTTCTATCCATTTATTAGCTTCTTCTTCAGGAAGTTTAAACATGTCTTCTCAAGAGGTAGGCTCATAGATTTTTCTTATGCTTGTCTTGTATGAGAGACGTTTTGGTGGTTTTCCTTTGTTCTCTCTCATTGAACGTCTTGGTTCTGTGTCTGTTTGTAGTTGTGATTCTTCACTTTCAGGATTTTGTTCTTCATTGATTTCTACTTCTTTCTCATCAGATATTTCTTCAGTTATGTCACTATTGTTTTTCTCATTTTTTGTTTCAACTGAAATCATAATGTCTTCATTTAAATCTTCAATGAATGTCATACTGTTACTCACCGTAACTCTGTCTGTTTTGGGATCTAGGATTCTATATCCTTTGCAATTTTCACTATATCCAACGAATATTCCTTCCATGGATCTGTTTTGAAGTTTGAAACATTTTTCTGTTGGAATGAATATAAAAACTTTACATCCAAAAACTTTTAAATGATTGACACTTGGTTTCATACCTTGCCACAGTTCATATGGAGTTTTCGTCAGTTTTCTGGAAAAAAGTCGGTTCTGTAAATATGTAGCTGTCATTGCTGCCTCACCCCAATATTCTCTGGTAGTTTGGAATCCGTCAGCATACATCTTATCATTTCTGTTAGAGTTCTGTTTTTCCTTTCTGCTACTCCATTTTGTTCAGGTGTGTATGGAACAGTTTTCTGGTGTTCTATTCCATTTTGTCTTAAGTAGTCTTCTATTCTGTGACCTGTAAATTCACCTCCATTATCACTTCTGATGACAATTGGCTTCCTTTGAAATTTGTTACTTGATCTTGTTACATAGTCTACAAGTTTATCAAAAACTTCACTTTTGTTCTTAAGTAAGTATGTGACTGTGTATCTTGAGTAGTCATCTATAAAAGTCAACATGTATCTATTGCCTCCTGATGTAGTCACTTTCATGGGTCCACATACGTCAGTATGCACCAAATCAAGTGGTGTTTCGCTTTTCATCTCACTTTCTTTTGGAATAGATATCCTTGTGGCTTTGGATTTTATACAACATTCACATCTTACGGTAATTGAGCAATCTGATATCTTTAAATATTTTGTCAATTCTTTTCTCTGTAGTTCCCTTATACTGTCAGGGTGTCTATGTCCTAGACGTCTATTCCACATGTGAATACAGTTTTTGTGATCATGTGTACATACCTTCATCTGTTTCTTTGGTGTGTCAAAATGATATAATTGTTCATCTGCCTTGACTTTGGTGATCACCTTGTTTCCTGCAATAATTGCACACTCATTGTCTTTGAATTTTACTGTAAGTCCTTTTGCTGTTAAACGTTTCACAGATAATAATCCGCCTTCCAATTTTGGAACATACAACACATCCTGTACAAGTATCTTTGAATCTTGTCCAAACTTGTTTGAACAATTTAGCATACCTTGTCCGATACCTTCTGTGGTTATTTTGCTTCCATCTGCAAGATAAATGGCTTCTTTCTTATCTAAATCAAGATCAGTAAAGAAATTCTTGTCACTTGTCATATGACTCGTTGCTCCTTAATCAATAAACCAACCAAGTGATGATTTCTTGTCTGTTACTTTAAATGTGCCATTCCAATTATTCTCACATGAATCGGAAATTGTGTTTTTTACTTTCTGTACATGCTTTTTATGTTGTAATTTTTGTTGTTCTGCTTTCCATATGGTACAGTCTTTCTTTAAATGACCTTTTTTTCTTACATCTGAAGCATTCTCTTGTCTCTTTATTATAGGGTTTTTTAAATTCTGTAGCTTTAAGAGCGTTTTCACTGTCCTTTTGAGTAGAAGAATCATTTCTTTGTTCTTTTCTTCTCTGATATTCATCTATTAGTCTTGTTTTCACAAAATCTAATGTAATGTCAGTTTCTGGTCTCATCTCAAGGGCATTTATCAAGGCTGTATACGAATCTGGTAAACTGCACAATAATATAGTTGCTACATGACTTTCTTTATTGTCTTCACCAATAGATCTTAGCTGTGATATCACTTCCATCATTGAGAATATGTGCTTCTGCATGTCGTCATTTGCACTCAATCTCATACTGTAAAGCTTTCTTAATAAAAATAACTTGTGATTCAAGCTAGGTCTTTCATACAGTTTTCTTAATTCTTCCCACATTCCTTTAGCTGTTTCTTCATTTCTTATATGTATTAATTGAGCATCATCCACTAATAAGCTAATGGTGGCTCCCGCTTGTCTATTCTTCTTATCCCATGTCTGATTATCTTGATCTGGTCTTTCTGTAACAATTACTTCCCATAAATCATCCTTAGATACCAACATCTCTACTTTGAATTTCCATAACTGATAATTTTCACTATTCAGTTTAGCTACTGTGAATTTCAGTTCTTTGTTACTCATCATCTTTATATAGTCTTACTTGTTTAGAGAGTTGTACTGAAGACATTCTCCTGTTTTTCTTGCTGATAGTTCCTGTATGTCCTGCTTATGTTGAATTCTCTGTAATTATATCCAGCTCCTGGGATCATGAATTCCTCTGTCACTCTGTATCTGGATTTATTTCCTTCTGTTTACAGAGCTTATCTGTGTGCTCCGTTATCTGGGGTTATAAACCAGGATCCTCTTGTAGTGCGGGCCTGTAGTGTCTGGGCTTTAGTGTCTGGGTTCTGGCCTGGGCCCATAACCTGTCGCAGATTGCATCTTCTTACAGTCACCACTGTAATTACGAGAGCTTCAATCAGCAAGATATCTTGAGTAGTGTTGAGCGATACCTTCCGATATCAGGAAATATCGTATCGGATTGGATCGGGCCGATACCCAAAAAGTATCGGATATCGCCGATTCCGATACCGGAAACCAATGCAAGTCAATGGGACACAAATATCGGAATGAAAATAAACCCTTTCTTTCCTTGTAGGTTAATTCTACATGAAGTAAAACAACTAAGAATAATGTAGAATGACATGAAAAGCCGGCAATTCATCAGCGGCATACACCGGTACCCGACAATTTACAACAGAAAGAATAGAGCTTCACACATAGATTAGATAGATAGAAACATGTCAGTCACATATATATGAAGTACAGTGACAGTGTTGCTTACTGTACTTGTCATTTAGTGTAAAGGATTTATTAAAAAAAATATTAGTGTTTTCGTGCACCGTCTCTTTAAAAAAGCCGGCCGGCAATTCAGCAGCGGTACCCGACAATTTATAACAGACAGAATAGAGCTTCACACATAGATTAGATAGATAGAAACATGTCAGTCACATATATAAGAAGTACAGTGACAGTGTTGCTTACAGAACTTGTCATTTAGTGTAAAGGATTTATTAAAAAAAATATTAGTGTTTTCGTGCACCATCTCTTTAAAAAAGCCGGCCGGCAATTCAGCATCTGTACCCGACAATTTATAACAGACAGAATAGAGAATCACACATAGATTAGATAGATAGAAACATGTCAGTCACATATATATGAAGTACAGTGACAGTGTTGCTTACTGTACTTGTCATTTAGTGTAAAGGATTTATTAAAAAAAATATTAGTGTTTTCGTGCACCGTCTCTTTAAAAAAGCCGGCCGGCAATTCAGCATCTGTACCCGACAATTTATAACAGACAGAATAGAGAATCACACATAGATTAGATAGATAGAAACATGTCAGTCACATATATATGAAGTACAGTGACAGTGTTGCTTACTGTACTTGTCATTTAGTGTAAAGGATTTATTAAAAAAAATATTAGTGTTTTCGTGCACCGTCTCTTTAAAAAAGCCGGCCGGCAATTCAGCAGCGGTACCCGACAATTTATAACAGACAGAATAGAGAATCACACATAGATTAGATAGATAGAAACATGTCAGTCACATATATATGAAGTACAGTGACAGTGTTGCTTACTGTACTTGTCATTTAGTGTAAAGGATTTATTAAAAAAAATATTAGTGTTTTCGTGCACCGTCTCTTTAAAAAAGCCGGCCGGCAATTCAGCAGCGGTACCCGACAATTTATAACAGAAAGAATAGAGCTTCACACATAGATTAGATAGATAGAAACATGTCAGTCACATATATATGAAGTACAGTGACAGTGTTGCTTACTGTACTTGTCATTTAGTGTAAAGGATTTATTTAAAAAAATAATAGTGTTTTCATGCACCGTCTCTTTAAGAAAGCCGGCCAGCAATTCAGCAGCGGTACCCGACAATTTAGAATAGAAGGAATAGAGAATCACACATAGATTAGATAGATAGAAACATGTCAGTCACATATATATGAAGTACAGTGACAGTGTTGATTACTGTACTTGTCATTTAGTGTTAAAATAAAAGATTTATTTAAAAAAAAATTGGCGTGGGGTTCCCCTTAATTTTAGGCTCTAGCGGAGGTTAAGCAGACAGCTGGGGCAAATGTTTGAAGCCTGGGAAGGGGGTAATACCCACGGAGCTTCCCAGGCTACTAATATCAGCCCCCAGCTGAATACCTAGCCTTTACTAGCTATTAAAATGGGGGAATCCCCCCAAAAAAATAACGTGGGGTCCCCCCTAATTTAATAGCTAGCACAGGCTAGGCAGACAGCTGGGGGCTGATATTAATAGCCCAGGAAGGGTGCCATGAATATTGGCCCCCTCCCAGGCTAGAAACACCAGCCGTCAGCCGCCCCAGAAATGGCGCATCCATAGGATGCGCCAATTCTGGCACTTAGCCTCGCTCTTCCACGCTGCCCTGGTGCGGTGGCAGGGGGTAATAGGGTTGGGGTTGATGTCAGCTTATAATGCCAGCTGACATCAAGCCCAGGTTAGTAATGGAGAGGCGTCTATAAGACACCCCCATTACTAACCCCATAGTCAAAGTTAAAAGAAAACACAAACACCCAGAGTAAAGTCCTTTAATTGAAATAAAGACACAATCCTTTATTGTTCTAAATTAAACCATACTTACCATCACGCCCATTCCAGCTGAAGCCAACGATCTCCTGCAATAAAAGAAAAATAATAAAGCAACCTCATCCTTACCTTTCGATGGTTCCCAGGACAGCTCCAGTTCTGCTACATCGAGATGACAGGCTGGACCGCAGCAGAACGCTGCCATCCAGCCTGTCATCCTGCAGACACTGAGAAGCGCAGGCATGCTTGCGCTCCTCAGTGTCTCTCTGTGACGTCATCCAGATGAGCCGAGTTCATGTCCAATGAACTCAGCTCACCTCATGCACGTCACTGACAGCGTGGGAAAATTCTCCTGCACTCAGCGCTTCAGCGTGAGAATTCTCCCACGCTGTCAGTGACATACATGAGGTGAGGTCATGTCCAATGAACTCAGCTCACCTCATGCACGTCACTGACAGCGTGGGAAAATTCTCACGCTGAAGTGCTGAGTGCAGGAGAATTTTCCCACGCTGTCAGTGACGTACATGAGGTGAGCTGAGTTCATTGGACATGACCTCGGCTCATCTGGATGCCGTCACAGCCAGACACTGAGGAGTGGAAGTATGCCTGCGCTTCTCAGTGTCTGTGGGATGACAGGCTGGATGGCAGCGTTCTGCTGCGGTGCAGCCTGTCATCTCGATGTAGCAGAGCTGAAGCTGTCGTGGGAGCCATGGAAAGGTAAGGATGATGTTGCTTTATTATTTTACTTTTATTGCAGGAGATCGTTGGCTTCAGCTGGAATGGGCGTGGTGGTAAGTATGGTTTAATTTAGAACAATAAAGAATTGTGTGTTTATTTCAATTAAAGGACTTTTTTCTGGGTGTTGTGTTTTTTTAAATACTTTACTAGAAATTCATGGTGGTCATGTCTAATATTGGCGTGACCCCATGAATTTTGGGCTTAGGGCCAGCTGATAATGCCAAGCTGGCCTTAACCCCTTTATTACCCAGTGAGCCACCGCACCAGGGCCCTGGATGAGTTGGGTACAGCGCCAGAAGATGGCGCTTCTATGAACGCGCCATTTTCTGGGGTGGCTGCGGACTGCAATTTGCAGCGGGGGTGGCCCAGAAAGCTTGGGTCTCCCTGCGCTGCGGATTCCAGCCCCCAGCTGCCTAGTTGTATCTGGCTGGGCACAAAAATAGGGCGAAGCCCCACGCATTTTTTTTTTAAAATTATTTCATGAAATTCATGGAATAATTAAGAAAAAAAGGGCTTCCCTATATTGTTGTGTCCAACCAGGTACAAATAGGCAGCTGGTGGTTGGGGGCAGCCCATTCCTGCCTGCTGTACCTGGCTGGACACAAATATAGTGCGAAGCCCCACGTCAATTTTTTTTTAAATAAATCCTTTATTTTAACACTAAATGACATTTGAGGAGTTAATAAAGATGCAGTCCCTAAATTATTATTTATTTTTTAATTAATTTTTCCCAAAACTTTTGACGTGGGCTTCGCCATATTTTTGTATGCCAGCCAGGTACAGCATCCAGCTTCTATGAACGCGCCATTTTCCGTGGTGGCTGCGGACTGCAATTTTCAGCGGGGGGGGGGGGGCAGAAAGCTTGGGCCTCCCTGCGCTGCAGATTCCATCCCCCAGCTGCCTAGTTGTACCTGGCTGGACACAAAAATAGGGAGAAGCTTCACGTATTTTTTTTTTTTAATTATTTCATGAAATTCATGAAATAATTAAGAAAAAAAGGGCTTCCCTATATTGTTGTGTCCAACCAGGTACAAATAGGCAGCTGGTGGTTGGGGGCAGCCCGTTCCTGCCTGCTGTACCTGGCTGGACACAAATATAGTGCGAAGCCCCACGTCAATTTTTTTTAAATCATTTCAGGAAATTCATGAAATAATTAAAAAAAATTAATGTGGGGCTTCGCCCTATATTTGTGTCCAGTCAGGTACAGCAGGCAGGAACGGGCTGCCCCCAACCACCAGCTGCCTATTTGTACCTAGCCGGACACAACAATATAGGGAAGCCCTTTTTTTCTTAATTATTCCATGAATTTCATGAATTTAAAAAAAAAAAACGTGGAGCTTCGCCCTATTTTTGTGTCCAGCCAGGTACAACTAGGCAGCTGGGGGCTGGAATCTGCAGCGCAGGGAGGCCCAAGCTTTCTGGGCCCCACCCGCTGCAAATTGCAGGCCGCAGCCGCCCCGGAAAATGGCGCGTTCATAGAAGCGCCATCTTCTGGCGCTGTACCCAACTCATCCAGGGCCCTGGTGCGGTGGCTCACTGGGTAATAAAGGGGTTAAGGCCAGCTTGGCATTATCAGCTGGCCCTAAGCCCGAAATTCATGGGGTCACGCCAATATTAGACATGACCACCATGAATTTCTAGTAAAGTATTTAAAAAAAACACAAACACCCAGAAAAAAGTCCTTTAATTGAAATAAACACACAATTCTTTATTGTTCTAAATTAAACCATACTTACCATCACGCCCATTCCAGCTGAAGCCAACGATCTCCTGCAATAAAAGAAAAATAATAAAGCAACCTCATCCTTACCTTTCCATGGCTCCCACGACGGCTCCAGCTCTGCTACATCGAGATGACAGGCTGGACCGCAGCAGAACGCTGCCATCCAACCTGTCATCCCGCAGACACTGAGAAGCGCAGGCATACTTCCACTCCTCAGTGTCTGGCTGTGACGGCATCCAGATGAGCCGACAATGAACTCGGCTCACCTCATGTACGTCACTGACAGCGTGGGAGAATTCTCCTGCACTCAGCGCTTCAGCGTGAGAATTTTCCCACGCTGTCAGTGACGTGCATGAGGTGAGGTCATGTCCAATGAACTCGGCGCACCTCATGCACGTCACTGACAGCGTGGGAGAATTCTCACGCTGAAGCGCTGAGTGCAGGAGAATTTTCCCACGCTGTCAGTGACGTGCATGAGGTGAGCTGAGTTCATTGGACATGACCTCGGCTCATCTGGATGATGTCACAGAGAGACACTGAGGAGCGCAAGCATGCCTGCGCTTCTCAGTGTCCGCGGGATGACAGGCTGGATGGCAGCGTTCTGCTGCGGTCCAGCCTGTCATCTCGATGTAGCAGAGCTGAAGCTGTCCTGGGAACCATGGAAAGGTAAGGATGAGGTTGCTTTATTATTTTTCTTTTATTGCAGGAGATTGTTGGCTTCAGCTGGAATGGGCGTGATGGTAAGTATGGTTTAATTTAGAACAATAAAGAATTGTGTCTTTATTTCAATTAAAGGACTTTTTTCTGGGTGTTTGTGTTTTTTTTAAATACTTTACTAGAAATTCATGGCGGTCATGTCTAATATTGGCGTGACCCCATGAATTTCGGGCTTAGGGCCAGCTGATAATGCCAAGCTGGCCTTAACCCCTTTATTACCCAGTGAGCCACCGCACCAGGGCCCTGGATGAGTTGGGTACAGCGCCAGAAGATGGCGCTTCTATGAACGCGCCATTTTCCGGGGTGGCTGCGGACTGCAATTTGCAGCGGGTGGGGCCCAGAAAGCTTGGGTCTCCCTGCGCTGCAGATTCCAGCCCCCAGCTGCCTAGTTGTACCTGGCTGGACACAAAAATAGGGCGAAGCGCCACACATTTTTTTTTTTAATTATTTCATGAAATTCATGGAATAATTAAGAAAAAAAGGGCTTCCCTATATTGTTGTGTCCGGCTAGGTACAAATAGGCAGCTGGTGGTTGGGGGCAGCCCGTTCCTGCCTGCTGTACCTGGCTGGACACAAATATAGGGCGAAGCCCCACATAATTTTTTTTTAATTATTTCATGAATTTCCTGAAATAATTAAAAAAAAATTGACGTGGGGCTTCACACTATATTTGTGTCCAGCCAGGTACAGCAGGCAGGAACGGGCTGCCCCCAACCACCAGCTGCCTATTTGTACCTGGCCAGACACAACAATATAGGGAAGCCCTTTTTTTCTTAATTATTCCATGAATTTCATGAAATAATTAAAAAAAAAAAAACGTGGAGCTTCTCCCTATTTTTGTGTCCAGCCAGGTACAACTAGGCAGCTGGGGGATGGAATCTGCAGCGCAGGGAGGCCCAAGCTTTCTGCCCCCCCCCCCCCCTGCTGAAAATTGCAGTCCGCGGCCGCCCCGGAAAATGGCGCGTTCATAGAAGCTGGATGCTGTACCTGGCTGGCATACAAAAATATGGCGAAGCCCACGTCAAAAGTTTTGGGAAAAATTTATTAAAAAATAAATAATAATTTAGGGACTGCATCTTTATTAAGTCCTCAAATGTCATTTAGTGTTAAAATAAAGGATTTATTTAAAAAAAAAATGGCGTGGGATCCCCCATAATTTTAGTCTCTAGCGGAGGTTAAGCAGACGGCTGGGGCAGATGTTTGAAGCCTGGGAAGGGGGTAAAACCCACGGAGCTTCCCAGGCTACTAATATCAGCCCCCAGCTGAATACCTAGCCTTTACTAGCTATTAAAATGGGGGACCCCCCCAAAAAAAATGACGTGGGGTCCCCCCTATTTTAATAGCTAGCAAAGGCTAGGCAGACAGCTGGGGGCTGATATTAATAGCTCAGGAAGGGTGCCATAAATATTGGCCCCCTCCCAGGCTAGAAACACCAGCCGTCAGCCGCCCCAGAAATGGCGCATCCATAGGATGCGCCAATTCTGGCACTTAGCCTCGCTCTTCCACGCTGCCCTGGTGCGGTGGCAGGGGGTAATAGTGGTGGGGTTCATGTCAGCGCCAGCTGCCATGAAGCCCAGGTTAGTAATGATGGCCGTCTATATGACACCCCCATTACTAACCTACAAAGTGTTAAAAAGAAAAAACACACTACACCCAGAAAAAAATAATTTATTTGAAATAAAACACCATTTTATTTAATTCTTAGTTTACTAAAAAAAAAATAGTTACCTGTCCACGTTCCTGCGCTGATCTCCCATGCACAGCTGTCACATCTGGAGAAGGTGACAGCTGTGCATGGCTGCTGTAAGCTCACGCTGCCGGGAACACGTCCGCTCCCGGCAGCGGGAGCCACTGACTGAGGTCACCGGAGTGCATTCAGGCAGCGCAGCTCCGGAGACCTCCTTTACGGCAGTGCTGTACCGTGGGAATTTCTCACGATACAGCAGTGCCGTAAAGGAGCTAACCGGAGCAGCGCTGCCTGAACTCCGGTGAACCCTTACGGCCCCGTCATTCTAGCGGCGGCAGCGGTTCAGAGCGGTCACATTCTATGTGGCTGCTCTGAACTGGAGATCTTCGTGGGACACTCGTGGACTGCTACGGAGGGGTAAGGATAAGGTTGTGGTTTATTATTTTATATTTTATTACAGGAGATCGATGGCTTCGGGGAATTAGGTGTCTTGGTGAGTATAGGTGTAGTTTTTTATTTTTTACTTTATTTTAGGTGGCGATCGGCGGGGACAGGTAATGTATGAACTAATTTCTTTTAGGTAACCACTGGCCACCAATGACGTGTATTTAACATTTATTGGGGACACAGTAGGGCAATTTATATAGCAGGATCAGGCTGATGGGAACTACTGCTCCCATCGAGCTGATCCTGCTGGCAGGAGTGGACGGGGGACAGACATAGGCCGATGGGAGTAGTAGTGTCACATCGGCCTATGTCTGCCTGCACGCACAGACACCCCGCACACACACCCGCACACACACACCCCGCACACACACACACCCCGCACACACACACACCCCGCACACACACCCCGCACACACTAATCATGACGGGTCTGGGAGGAGTGGCTGACCTGTGCGGCCGTGGGAAAGTTCATGTGAGTTCATGCAGTCAAGCATGAACTCACATGAACCCTCTGAGGGCACCGCGGCTACTTCAAATGAACAGCTGATCGGCATCACCTGATACCTCAGCTGTTCATTTGAAATAACCGGCGGGAAAGCGCAGCACAGAACGGGAAAGCCGGCGGTGAAGTCTTTTCACTGCCGGCTTCCCCGCCTGGGTCCTTCGCTCCTTGGTGCTGCGCTCCCCGCCCGGTCCTAATTTACGATTGGGATTGGAGGTGGCGAGGGGAGCGGAGGATCGGGGTGGGAGGCTGCGGGGAAGCAGTATGGGGCTGCGTGATTGTTTAAAAGCCGGCGGCTTTTTACCGCGCGCCGGCTTTTAAACAATCAGGAGAATTCTCCCACGCTGGGATGGCATTCTGATGACAAGCTGGATCGCAGCTGAGCGCTGCCATCCAGCTTGTCATCCTTCACAGACACTGCAGAGCGCAGGCATTATGGGAACTTCCGATTCCGGTATTCGATATTATAAAAGTATCGGAATTAAGTATCGGAATTCCGATACAGTGAATATCGGCCGATACCCGATATTTCAGTATCGGAATGCTCAACACTAATCTTGAGTAAACAGTATTTACTTCATACTGGTTAAACATGAGATACAATTCAGTGTCACACAGTCCGTGTGCTGCTGACATAACACATTGAGGAAACAAAGAAAACACAGGAAGTAAAAAGCAACCAACAATTGAGAGCTTTTCTCCCACCATAACAGCAAGCATATAACTTTACACACTATCGCCATCTGCTGTCTGGTTAGTATAAAGTCCTCCTTTCACTTATAATAAGCTCTAATCTGTTGTATATGCCAACACATCATTAGATTTGCATCTTTTCTCTGCTCTTCTATGTTTTTCATACTACCATCTCCAAGATTTTTTCTCAGCATCCCGTATACCAGTGTTTCCCAGACTCCAGCCCTCATGGGCCCCCTAACAGATCATGTTTTCAGGATTTTCTTAGTATTGCATAAATTCTGGAATTATTATCAAAGCATCAGATATTCCCACAGGCTCTCTCAGCTGTACAATACTAAGGAAATCCTGAAAACATGATCAATTGGGGGTACATGAGAGCTGGAGTTTGGGAAAACCTACTCTTTTCAATGAAATTCATTTCTTCAGCACATCAGATTGTCTTATGCGATTTGAAGCCTGCAAACTCAACCTGAAAACTCATCTCTTCAAGAAAGCCTACAACTTGCAATAACCCACTGCCACCTAATTACCACATGAGCTATTACAACTTCTTATCCTACTGTCTCCTTCCACAATACCCAGTATATGGTAATCCCGTGAGGGCAGAGTACTCTCCCCCTGTACCAACCTGTCACTGTTAGTTTATTAATAGTACCGGTACGTACAGCACCTTGGAGTTAATGGCACTTTAAAATAAATAGTAATAATGTTTTGTCTACCCCATGCCAAACATCTGTAAAGGAGCTGATGTTCAACATACCACTGCTTGCCTTTAAAGATAACCTGGAAGCCAATACATGATGTGGTTTTTAAGTATGTTTTTCTCTGAAATGCAGCAGTGTTTCAGGCTATGTGCCCACGATCAGGAATAGCAGCATTTTGGATGCAGCGTATTTTCGCTGTGTCCAAAAAGCTGTGTTCTACATTACAAGCGCAGAGGATGGGATTTATAGAAATTCAGTTCCCACTGTGCTTCTTTTTAACACTACGTAAACTGATCTGCAGATTTCCAAGCCGCAGCATGTCAATTTCTGTAGCAGAGACGCTTAGTCTCCTATGCGTATTTTCCCCAATAGACTGTCATTACATACGGTAAATCCACACCGTTCCAAAACACATGGGTTTTAAAGTGTGTAATGTAGAACACAGCATTTTGGATGCAGCAAAAGTATGCTGCGTCCAAAACCCTACTATTCCTGATCGTGTGCATGCAGTCTTAGAGTCAAACATACCTGACTGAGATAATATAGCCGGTGCCTGATATATGCTGCCCATGGTTTAGGCAGTATGTATCTGCTGTCAAGTTTACTCTAAAGTGATGCTTATATCCAAGGGTTCCCTAACAGGGTTTCAGGGATTGCCAGGGTTCCAACATTGTAAACACAGTTCCAGGGATCACAGTTCCAACTTGGTAAACTCCACCATATTTTCCATTTTTTTTGGAAAATTGAATATTGTATGCAGTACGTCACAGGAGTATATACAAAGAAAAGCATAGGAGTTGGGACTGTTGCTTCAAAAAAGGATTTTGCTACTACTATAGTTAATAATACCCTAGAGTTTTCTATGACTTCTCCACCTTTTGAAACCATTTGCTAAAATGGTGGGTCCATGTAGAAATGATTTTGAGCAAGCAGTCGTATCTGTAATTGAATGCATTAGATGCTATTTGACTTTGAGTAGTCACTATGCGTGTTTCTTTAAAAGCTGAATTTTAAGACATTTATTAAATATCCTGAGTGCGAGTACTTGAAGGATGCTGCGGCAATAGCGGAAAGGGGTTTTATTGCTGAGAATGATTCAGCTTTTCTAGATTGCTGGACAAGTATGCTGAACACTTGCAACACAATGACAAGCATGGACTGATCAGAGAGCCCTGGCTTATAACAATGTGCTACATGATACAAAACACTCATCATATTTTGAAACAACTTCACAATTATAGAGAGTTCTTATATTTCTTAAACACAATGCACTATGTGTCCATGACAAATAAAACACTAGTCTTCTTGTTCCACGTTGCTGTAGTTTTGCAGATGAAATGTTGCCACATACACTCTAGACATGGAGAGCTGCTTCATTGCTGTCAGTATACAGTGCTCTGATATTAGCATTTTATTCTTTTTAGTAGCTGCAATAGAACAGACACCATCTTTATCTCCCAAAAGGTTTCTCAAGCTTAGACCGGGTTCACACGAGAATATTTTTTTTCATCCAGAAAAATGGGTGGTTTTCATCTGTCTTGTCATCAGTCTGCCATCCATATGCCATCCGTGTGTTATCTGTATGTCCACTTTTTACATCTGTATGGAACTTGTTTTTACACATCAACTTTTAAATACAACTTATAAGACCAAATAAGGTTTCCTTAATAATAAGGTTTCCTTTAATAGTTGCAATATATTAGTAAAAAACTGATGCAATATGGATGATCTTTATAGGATCCGTTATTGTTTTTGTGCACTCGTAGTCTTGAAAAATAGAAGAAACTAGTGCACTCTGCAATTTTTCTAACATGTAGACTTGGTTCGAGTGAACAAAAACTCTCATCTGAATAACCTTATTCAATAATATTGGTCCGATTTTACAACGGACAGTACACTTATGTAAAATATGCTCGTCTGATCAAGGTCTTAATCAGCGAGAATCCTATTGAATTTATAGACTCTTGTCTCCAGCCGAATGGCCTCTATGATATGGTTTAGTCTTCCTTTTAGCTGTATCCCTGTGCTTTTAATGTTCATTGTCTTGTACACTGTGTAATGTGTTGCTACTTGAGTTTTTTAGGTCGCATGCTCAGCCTATTAATGTGCTTTGGTTTGCATTTATGTTTAAATATACAATACATTATTTATATTCTCTTTATCCCCTTATTTTCTCTTTCATATTTCTCTCTCCCAACTCTTTAGCTCCTTTCACTCAACAGCATACCCTTCCATTATCCATCTTTCACTCACTCCTTTTCCCATCCATAATTTTCTTAGATATCTCCACTGTTTTAGCCATGCCCTCCCCTTACATTGTGCCCTTTCCTTCCCCTACACTCACTCTCTTTTTGCAATCTGTTATGGGGCTCAACTTGTGAGTTGGATCCTCTAAGCCCAGGTCTGGGTGGGCACACGGATCCTGGGCATTAAAGGGGTATTCCCATCTCCAAGATCTTATCCCAATATGTAGTAGGAGTAATAATAATAATATTAGCAAATACCTCCAATTAGAAATGTAGTATAGTATTTTTGATTCGCTCTGTTTCTTTCCTCATGTGCAGGCATAGCAGTACCTTAGGTATCCATGGCTACGACCACTAGCAACTAGCTAACTAACTGTCACTAATCAGTGGTATATCACTCGGATCTGGTTCCTTCACTCGGATCTGGTCTCTCCGCTCCTTTTGCTTAGTCACTTGGCAGCTATAAGACAACTCCGCTGACTCACACATCTGTCCTATTACAGGTCCTGGCGTTGACTCCTCCTATTCCACCACCCTCCTGAGCCTTTTATAATTTTTAACTGCGCCACAGCTACCACCCGACCTGATGTCACCTCCAACCACTTCCCCTCAGGAACCATGTATGTCGTCTTAAAGTTCTTGCTGATGCGGCTCTCGCTACTTTCTTTCGTCCAACAACATTTAACCAATAGATGGCGGCGCTTGCTTGCAGATACTCCACCAGGCCTCACACTGTGGGAATCTCTCTTTTTGTCCACCTACTTACACTGCAAATAACACAACACTGTTATAAGATGTAAATGAATAACACTGCCCGTACTCTGATCCCTTTAGAATTTGAATGCCAACCTCATCAGGGAAGTAAAGCAGAGGAGATGGTCACTAAGTTTGGAAACTCCAAACAAAGAAGAACCTCTGTTTCACAGTCATCCAAAAGTAGCAGAAATCTTCCTGTCTTGTCTAGCCATTTATTGTTTAACCGGTTCAGGACCGCCCACTGTACATAAACGTCGGCGCTGCCTGGGCTCTGTGCAGCGCCGACGTTTAAAAACGGTGGGTGGTCCCGCAGCGCTCAGGACCCCCAGGGTCCTGCTAGCGCTGCGGTACCGGTTCAGAGCGATAGCTCTGACATGTGGCATCATGGGGACCTGATTGGATCAGGTCCCCATGATGTTAACCTGTTCCTATCTTCTAGATGCCGCGATCCATAGCGATCGCGGCATTTTAAAGATAGGGACAGCCGGTGGTCGGCGATCGGGACCCCCCACATACCTGTCAGCGGCGGGGATCCCGGTGCTGTGACCTCTGACATCATCGAGACCTGATTGGCTCAGGTCTCGATGATGTCAGCGTCACACCAGCCAATCAGAGAGATCACCAGGGAAGTTTGTTTTAGCAACAAACTTTCCCGGGCGATCTGCCTGATAAATGCAGTTTCTCCTCCGATCTCAGTGAGAGAGCAGAGGAGAAACAGTGTGACAAGAGCTGTCAGCCTTGCCACTGTGAAAGTAAAAAAAAAAAAAAATAAAAAATAAAGTAAGAGTTAGGGTTAGTGAGTCTGTCAGATCAGTCAGTCCTGTCAGATCAGTCCAGTCAGATCTGTCAGTCCTGTCAGATCTGTCAGTCAGATCTGTCAGTCCTGTCAGATCTGTCAGTCAGTCAGTCCTGTCAGATCTGTCAGTCAGTCCTGTCAGATCTGTCAGTCAGTCAGTCCTGTCAGATCTGTCAGTCAGTCCTGTCAGATCTGTCAGTCAGTCAGTCCTGTCAGATCTGTCAGTCAGTCAGTCCTGTCAGATCTGTCAGTCAGTCAGTCCTGTCAGATCTGTCAGTCAGTCAGTCCTGTCAGATCTGTCAGTCAGTCAGTCCTGTCAGTCAGTCAGTCCTGTCAGATCTGTCAGTCCTGTCAGATCTGTCAGTCAGTCAGTCCTGTCAGATCTGTCAGTCAGTCAGATCTGTCAGTCAGTCAGATCTGTCAGTCAGTCAGTCCTGTCAGATCTGTCAGTAAGTCAGTCCTGTCAGATCAGTCAGTCAGTCCTGTCACATCAGTCTGTCAGTCCTGTCAGATCAGTCCGGTCAGTCCAGTCCGGTCCCGTCCTTTCAGTCCGGTCCGTTCAGTCCAGTCAAAAAATATAAAAATAAAATGGCCCGTCAGACTTATACCGCAGAGGAGGTGTATGCCCTGCTGTGTTCTGACACTGATGACAGCGCAATCTCAGATGGAGATGTGGATTTTGAGGGCTTTAGTAGCGGCGACACTGAGAGCCCAGAAATGAGCAGTGATTCTGTTCCATCCTCAAGCCCAAGGACCAGTACAGCAATAGGGGCAAATAGCGCTACTGGAGAAACGTCTCCAAATTAGGGAACACTGCCCAGTACAAGCGCTGTCCCTGCTACTAGTGAATTGGCGCACCCCAGTGTACAAGGGGCGTTGCCACATGATCTAGCATTTCCCAGATGGGAGGCTTCAGATTCGGCTGCTCCATTCAGCCCTGATTTCAACGCCATTCCTGGTATAAATGTGGAGGTGGAAGATTTTGGACCAATTCATTTTTTTAATTTGTTTTTTACAGACAGCTTGCTAGAGCATATTGTCGTGCAAACAAATTTATACGCGTCCCAATTCATAAGCCAGAATCCCCGATCTTACTATGCTAGGGCAAATTTATGGACACCAACTAATGTCCCGGAAATAAAAAAATTTTTAGGACTTACATTTGCCATGGGGCTTGTTAAAAAACCGAGCATTCGATCCTACTGGTCCAACCACCCTGTTCAAGCCACCCCTATGTTTTCAGTCATTCTGCCTAGGACCCGTTATGAAATGCTCATGCGGTTTTGGCATTTTAACGACAATAGTCAATGCCTGCCCAGAAATGCCCCAGAACATGACAGGTTATATAAAATTAGACCCATCATTGAAAATTTGTCAGAAAAATTCTTAAGCCTCTACACCCCAACATAAAATATTTCTATAGACGAGTCCCTTGTAAAATTCAAAGGAAGACTGCACCTCAAGCAATTTATCCCATCTAAAAGGGCAAGGTTTGGAATAAAGCTCTATAAAATGTGCGAAAGTTCAACCGGATACACATCCGCTTTTCGCATATATGAGGGGAAAGATAGCCAACTAAACCCACCAGGATGCCCTACTTATCTGGGGACATCTGGAAAAATTGTTTGGGAGCTGATAAGTCCATTTTTTCAAAAAGGCTACAGTCTATATGTGGACAATTATTACACCAGCATACCCCTATTTAAAAGTCTGGTTGAACACAACATCGGGGCTTGTGGGACCATCCGTAAAAACCGTCAGGGGTTTCCACAACCATTGGTCAACCAAAAGTTTCAAAAGGGGCAGTCAGGGGCTGTACGCAACGGAGAGCTGCTTGCCCTGAAATATAGGGATAAGAGGGATATTTTTGTCCTCAGCTCGATCCACACAGATGCCACAAGGGCCACTGTAGAACTAGGATCCACCACTCCGAAGCAAAAACCTGTGTCAGTCATTGACTACAACAAACACATAGGGGGTGTGGACCTTGCAGACCAGGTTCTACAGCCATACCAGGTATCAAGAAAGTCCTATACCTGGTATAAAAAGTTGGCTATTTATTTGTTTCAGGTGGCCACATACAATTCTTTTGTGTTGTACAAAAAAGCAGGAAATTCAGATCCTTTTCTTGATTATCAAGAAAAGGTAATTGAAAATCTTGTCTTTCAAAGTGTTAGCCCCGCTCATCCATTAGAATCTGAGGATGTGAAAAGACTCACTGAGCGACATTTTATTGCACTTATTCCAGCAACGGAAACAAGAAGGAACCCCCAGAAAAGATGTCGTGTATGTACTAAGAGAGGAATGAGGCGTGATACCCGCTACTATTGCCCACAATGCCCATCATTGCCAGCCTTATGCGTCACTGACTGCTTTAAAATCTTCCACACAGAACCACATTTTTAAACTGTAAAAATGTATCCCAATTTGTCATTCAAACATTTGGTTCATTTAGTGAATGACACATTCGAGTAGAGCTCACTTAATTTCCAGGGGGGGTTCTCCAGAATCTAAACCTTCCATTGCGTGCTTGTTTCTGGAAATCATCCATTGAGTTAAAATGGTCACTAAACCCATAGATGAATTCCCAGAGGGGTTTCATTTCCAAAATGGGGTCACTTCAGGGGGGATTCTTTAGCTCTGGTACTCTGAAAAGTGCCAGAACAGCATAATCCCCCCTGAAGTGACCCCATTATAGAAATGACACCTCTGTGGGAATTCATCTATGGGTTTAGTGACCATTTACCTATCTACTTATTTTCCCACCACTAGATTAATTTATACAGAGGAGTAGATTGTAAAGTTCGGTCACTTGTTGTGGGTTTCCTCTGTTTAGGCACCTCAGGGGCTCTCCAAATGCAACATGGCGTCCGCTATCCATTCCAGTCAAATTTCCATTCCAAAAGTCAAATGGCGCTCCTTACCTTCCAAGCCATGCCGTGCGCCCAAACAGTGGCTTTGCACCACATATGGGGTATCAGCGTGCTCAGGAGAAATTGCACAACACATTTTGGGGTCCATTTTTTCTGGCTGCCCTTGTGAAAATTAAAAATTTGAGGCTAAAGTAGCAGTTTTGTGTTAAAAATGTGTTTTTTTATTTTCACACTTCAACATTATAAAATTCTGTGAAGCCCCTGGGGGCTCAAGGTGCTCACCACACATCTAGATAAGTTCCTTGAGGGGTCTAGTTTCCAAAATGGGGTCACTTGTTGGGGGTTTCCTCTGTTTAGGCACCTCAGGGGCTCTCCAAATGCAACATGGCGTCCGCTATCCATTCCAGTCAAATTTCCATTCCAAAAGTCAAATGGCGCTCCTTACCTTCCAAGCCATGCCGTGCGCCCAAACAGTGGCTTTGCACCACATATGGGGTATCAGCGTGCTCAGGAGAAATTGCACAACACATTTTGGGGTCCATTTTTTCTGGCTGCCCTTGTGAAAATTAAAAATTTGAGGCTAAAGTAGCAGTTTTGTGTTAAAAATGTGTTTTTTTATTTTCACACTTCAACATTATAAAATTCTGTGAAGCCCCTGGGGGTTCAAGGTGCTCACCACACATCTAGATAAGTTCCTTGAGGGGTCTAGTTTCCAAAATGGGGTCACTTGTTGGGGGTTTCCTCTGTTTAGGCACCTCAGGGGCTCTCCAAATGCAACATGGCGTCCGCTATCCATTCCAGTCAAATTTCCATTCCAAAAGTCAAATGGCGCTCCTTACCTTCCAAGCCATGCCGTGCGCCCAAACAGTGGCTTTGCACCACATATGGGGTATCAGCGTGCTCAGGAGAAATTGCACAACACATTTTGGGGTCCATTTTTTCTGGCTGCCCTTGTGAAAATTAAAAATTTGAGGCTAAAGTAGCAGTTTTGTGTTAAAAATGTGTTTTTTTATTTTCACACTTCAACATTATAAAATTCTGTGAAGCCCCTGGGGGCTCAAGGTGCTCACCACACATCTAGATAAGTTCCTTGAGGGGTCTAGTTTCCAAAATGGGGTCACTTGTTGGGGGTTTCCTCTGTTTAGGCACCTCAGGGGCTCTCCAAATGCAACATGGCGTCCGCTATCCATTCCAGTCAAATTTCCATTCCAAAAGTCAAATGGCGCTCCTTACCTTCCAAGCCATGCCGTGCGCCCAAACAGTGGCTTTGCACCACATATGGGGTATCAGCGTGCTCAGGAGAAATTGCACAACACATTTTGGGGTCCATTTTTTCTGGCTGCCCTTGTGAAAATTTAAAATTTGAGGCTAAAGTACCAGTTTTGTGTTAAAAATGTGTTTTTTTATTTTCACACTTCAACATTATAAAATTCTGTGAAGCCCCTGGGGGTTCAAGGTGCTCACCACACATCTAGATAAGTTCCTTGAGGGGTCTAGTTTCCAAAATGGGGTCACTTGTTGGGGGTTTCCTCTGTTTAGGCACCTCAGGGGCTCTCCAAATGCAACATGGCGTCCGCTATCCATTCCAGTCAAATTTCCATTCCAAAAGTCAAATGGCGCTCCTTACCTTCCAAGCCATGCCGTGCGCCCAAACAGTGGCTTTGCACCACATATGGGGTATCAGCGTGCTCAGGAGAAATTGCACAACACATTTTGGGGTCCATTTTTTCTGGCTGCCCTTGTGAAAATTTAAAATTTGAGGCTAAAGTAGCAGTTTTGTGTTAAAAATGTGTTTTTTTATTTTCACACTTCAACATTATAAAATTCTGTGAAGCCCCTGGGGGTTCAAGGTGCTCACCACACATCTAGATAAGTTCCTTGAGGGGTCTAGTTTCCAAAATGGGGTCACTTGTTGGGGGTTTCCTCTGTTTAGGCACCTCAGGGGCTCTCCAAATGCAACATGGCGTCCGCTATCCATTCCAGTCAAATTTCCATTCCAAAAGTCAAATGGCGCTCCTTACCTTCCAAGCCATGCCGTGCGCCCAAACAGTGGCTTTGCACCACATATGGGGTATCAGCGTGCTCAGGAGAAATTGCACAACACATTTTGGGGTCCATTTTTTCTGGCTGCCCTTGTGAAAATTAAAAATTTGAGGTTAAAGTAGCAGTTTTGTGTTAAAAATGTGTTTTTTTATTTTCACACTTCAACATTATAAAATTCTGTGAAGCCCCTGGGGGTTCAAGGTGCTCACCACACATCTAGATAAGTTCCTTGAGGGGTCTAGTTTCCAAAATGGGGTCACTTGTTGGGGGTTTCCTCTGTTTAGGCACCTCAGGGGCTCTCCAAATGCAACATGGCGTCCGCTATCCATTCCAGTCAAATTTCCATTCCAAAAGTCAAATGGCGCTCCTTACCTTCCAAGCCATGCCGTGCGCCCAAACAGTGGCTTTGCACCACATATGGGGTATCAGCGTGCTCAGGAGAAATTGCACAACACATTTTGGGGTCCATTTTTTCTGGCTGCCCTTGTGAAAATTTAAAATTTGAGGCTAAAGTAGCAGTTTTGTGTTAAAAATGTGTTTTTTTATTTTCACACTTCAACATTATAAAATTCTGTGAAGCCCCTGGGGGTTCAAGGTGCTCACCACACATCTAGATAAGTTCCTTGAGGGGTCTAGTTTCCAAAATGGGGTCACTTGTTGGGGGTTTCCTCTGTTTAGGCACCTCAGGGGCTCTCCAAATGCAACATGGCGTCCGCTATCCATTCCAGTCAAATTTCCATTCCAAAAGTCAAATGGCGCTCCTTACCTTCCAAGCCATGCCGTGCGCCCAAACAGTGGCTTTGCACCACATATGGGGTATCAGCGTGCTCAGGAGAAATTGCACAACACATTTTGGGGTCCATTTTTTCTGGCTGCCCTTGTGAAAATTAAAAATTTGAGGTTAAAGTAGCAGTTTTGTGTTAAAAATTTGTTTTTTTATTTTCACACTTCAACATTATAAAATTCTGTGAAGCCCCTGGGGGTTCAAGGTGCTCACCACACATCTAGATAAGTTCCTTGAGGGGTCTAGTTTCCAAAATGGGGTCACTTGTTGGGGGTTTCCTCTGTTTAGGCACCTCAGGGGCTCTCCAAATGCAACATGGCGTCCGCTATCCATTCCAGTCAAATTTCCATTCCAAAAGTCAAATGGCGCTCCTTACCTTCCAAGCCATGCCGTGCGCCCAAACAGTGGCTTTGCACCACATATGGGGTATCAGCGTGCTCAGGAGAAATTGCACAACACATTTTGGGGTCCATTTTTTCTGGCTGCCCTTGT
This sequence comes from Phyllobates terribilis, assembly GCF_046119375.1. Lineage (NCBI taxonomy): Eukaryota > Metazoa > Chordata > Amphibia > Anura > Dendrobatidae > Phyllobates > Phyllobates terribilis. The sequence goes on along the minus strand of NW_027362771.1, from coordinate 491,979,599 downwards.
GAAAATTAAAAATTTGAGGCTAAAGTAGCAGTTTTGTGTTAAAAATGTGTTTTTTTATTTTCACACTTCAACATTATAAAATTCTGTGAAGCCCCTGGGGGCTCAAGGTGCTCACCACACATCTAGATAAGTTCCTTGAGGGGTCTAGTTTCCAAAATGGGGTCACTTGTTGGGGGTTTCCTCTGTTTAGGCACCTCAGGGGCTCTCCAAATGCAACATGGCGTCCGCTATCCATTCCAGTCAAATTTCCATTCCAAAAGTCAAATGGCGCTCCTTACCTTCCAAGCCATGCCGTGCGCCCAAACAGTGGCTTTGCACCACATATGGGGTATCAGCGTGCTCAGGAGAAATTGCACAACACATTTTGGGGTCCATTTTTTCTGGCTGCCCTTGTGAAAATTAAAAATTTGAGGCTAAAGTAGCAGTTTTGTGTTAAAAATGTGTTTTTTTATTTTCACACTTCAACATTATAAAATTCTGTGATGCCCCTGGGGGTTCAAGGTGCTCACCACACATCTAGATAAGTTCCTTGAGGGGTCTAGTTTCCAAAATGGGGTCACTTGTTGGGGGTTTCCTCTGTTTAGGCACCTCAGGGGCTCTCCAAATGCAACATGGCGTCCGCTATCCATTCCAGTCAAATTTCCATTCCAAAAGTCAAATGGCGCTCCTTACCTTCCAAGCCATGCCGTGCGCCCAAACAGTGGCTTTGCACCACATATGGGGTATCAGCGTGCTCAGGAGAAATTGCACAACACATTTTGGGGTCCATTTTTTCTGGCTGCCCTTGTGAAAATTTAAAATTTGAGGCTAAAGTAGCAGTTTTGTGTTAAAAATGTGTTTTTTTATTTTCACACTTCAACATTATAAAATTCTGTGAAGCCCCTGGGGGCTCAAGGTGCTCACCACACATCTAGATAAGTTCCTTGAGGGGTCTAGTTTCCAAAATGGGGTCACTTGTTGGGGGTTTCCTCTGTTTAGGCACCTCAGGGGCTCTCCAAATGCAACATGGCGTCCGCTATCCATTCCAGTCAAATTTCCATTCCAAAAGTCAAATGGCGCTCCTTACCTTCCAAGCCATGCCGTGCGCCCAAACAGTGGCTTTGCACCACATATGGGGTATCAGCGTGCTCAGGAGAAATTGCACAACACATTTTGGGGTCCATTTTTTCTGGCTGCCCTTGTGAAAATTTAAAATTTGAGGCTAAAGTAGCAGTTTTGTGTTAAAAATGTGTTTTTTTATTTTCACACTTCAACATTATAAAATTCTGTGAAGCCCCTGGGGGTTCAAGGTGCTCACCACACATCTAGATAAGTTCCTTGAGGGGTCTAGTTTCCAAAATGGGGTCACTTGTTGGGGGTTTCCTCTGTTTAGGCACCTCAGGGGCTCTCCAAATGCAACATGGCGTCCGCTATCCATTCCAGTCAAATTTCCATTCCAAAAGTCAAATGGCGCTCCTTACCTTCCAAGCCATGCCGTGCGCCCAAACAGTGGCTTTGCACCACATATGGGGTATCAGCGTGCTCAGGAGAAATTGCACAACACATTTTGGGGTCCATTTTTTCTGGCTGCCCTTGTGAAAATTAAAAATTTGAGGTTAAAGTAGCAGTTTTGTGTTAAAAATGTGTTTTTTTATTTTCACACTTCAACATTATAAAATTCTGTGAAGCCCCTGGGGGTTCAAGGTGCTCACCACACATCTAGATAAGTTCCTTGAGGGGTCTAGTTTCCAAAATGGGGTCACTTGTTGGGGGTTTCCTCTGTTTAGGCACCTCAGGGGCTCTCCAAATGCAACATGGCGTCCGCTATCCATTCCAGTCAAATTTCCATTCCAAAAGTCAAATGGCGCTCCTTACCTTCCAAGCCATGCCGTGCGCCCAAACAGTGGCTTTGCACCACATATGGGGTATCAGCGTGCTCAGGAGAAATTGCACAACACATTTTGGGGTCCATTTTTTCTGGCTGCCCTTGTGAAAATTAAAAATTTGAGGCTAAAGTAGCAGTTTTGTGTTAAAAATGTGTTTTTTTATTTTCACACTTCAACATTATAAAATTCTGTGAAGCCCCTGGGGGTTCAAGGTGCTCACCACACATCTAGATAAGTTCCTTGAGGGGTCTAGTTTCCAAAATGGGGTCACTTGTTGGGGGTTTCCTCTGTTTAGGCACCTCAGGGGCTCTCCAAATGCAACATGGCGTCCGCTATCCATTCCAGTCAAATTTCCATTCCAAAAGTCAAATGGCGCTCCTTACCTTCCAAGCCATGCCGTGCGCCCAAACAGTGGCTTTGCACCACATATGGGGTATCAGCGTGCTCAGGAGAAATTGCACAACACATTTTGGGGTCCATTTTTTCTGGCTGCCCTTGTGAAAATTAAAAATTTGAGGCTAAAGTAGCAGTTTTGTGTTAAAAATGTGTTTTTTTATTTTCACACTTCAACATTATAAAATTCTGTGAAGCCCCTGGGGGTTCAAGGTGCTCACCACACATCTAGATAAGTTCCTTGAGGGGTCTAGTTTCCAAAATGGGGTCACTTGTTGGGGGTTTCCTCTGTTTAGGCACCTCAGGGGCTCTCCAAATGCAACATGGCGTCCGCTATCCATTCCAGTCAAATTTCCATTCCAAAAGTCAAATGGCGCTCCTTACCTTCCAAGCCATGCCGTGCGCCCAAACAGTGGCTTTGCACCACATATGGGGTATCAGCGTGCTCAGGAGAAATTGCACAACACATTTTGGGGTCCATTTTTTCTGGCTGCCCTTGTGAAAATTAAAAATTTGAGGCTAAAGTAGCAGTTTTGTGTTAAAAATGTGTTTTTTTATTTTCACACTTCAACATTATAAAATTCTGTGAAGCCCCTGGGGGTTCAAGGTGCTCACCACACATCTAGATAAGTTCCTTGAGGGGTCTAGTTTCCAAAATGGGGTCACTTGTTGGGGGTTTCCTCTGTTTAGGCACCTCAGGGGCTCTCCAAATGCAACATGGCGTCCGCTATCCATTCCAGTCAAATTTCCATTCCAAAAGTCAAATGGCGCTCCTTACCTTCCAAGCCATGCCGTGCGCCCAAACAGTGGCTTTGCACCACATATGGGGTATCAGCGTGCTCAGGAGAAATTGCACAACACATTTTGGGGTCCATTTTTTCTGGCTGCCCTTGTGAAAATTTAAAATTTGAGGCTAAAGTAGCAGTTTTGTGTTAAAAATGTGTTTTTTTATTTTCACACTTCAACATTATAAAATTCTGTGAAGCCCCTGGGGGTTCAAGGTGCTCACCACACATCTAGATAAGTTCCTTGAGGGGTCTAGTTTCCAAAATGGGGTCACTTGTTGGGGGTTTCCTCTGTTTAGGCACCTCAGGGGCTCTCCAAATGCAACATGGCGTCCGCTATCCATTCCAGTCAAATTTCCATTCCAAAAGTCAAATGGCGCTCCTTACCTTCCAAGCCATGCCGTGCGCCCAAACAGTGGCTTTGCACCACATATGGGGTATCAGCGTGCTCAGGAGAAATTGCACAACACATTTTGGGGTCCATTTTTTCTGGCTGCCCTTGTGAAAATTAAAAATTTGAGGCTAAAGTAGCAGTTTTGTGTTAAAAATGTGTTTTTTTATTTTCACACTTCAACATTATAAAATTTTGTGAAGCCCCTGGGGGTTCAAGGTGCTCACCACACATCTAGATAAGTTCCTTGAGGGGTCTAGTTTCCAAAATGGGGTCATTTGTTGGGGGTTTCCTCTGTTTAGGCACCTCAGGGGCTCTCCAAATGCAACATGGCGTCTGCTATCCATTCCAGTCAAATTTCCATTCCAAAAGTCAAATGGCGCTCCTTACCTTCCAAGCCATGCCGTGCGCCCAAACAGTGGCTTTGCACCACATATGGGGTATCAGCGTGCTCAGGAGAAATTGCACAACACATTTTGGGGTCCATTTTTTCTGGCTGCCCTTGTGAAAATTTAAAATTTGAGGCTAAAGTAGCAGTTTTGTGCTAAAAATGTGTTTTTTTATTTTCACACTTCAACATTATAAAATTCTGTGAAGCCCCTGGGGGTTCAAGGTGCTCACCACACATCTAGATAAGTTCCTTGAGGGGTCTAGTTTCCAAAATGGGGTCACTTGTTGGGGGTTTCCTCTGTTTAGACACCTCTGGGGCTCTCCAAATGCAACATGGCGTCCGCTATCCATTCCAGTCAAATTTCCATTCCAAAAGTCAAATGGCGCTCCTTACCTTCCAAGCCATGCCGTGCACCCAAACAGTGGCTTTGCACCACATATGGGGTATCAGCGTGCTCAGGAGAAATTACACAACACATTTTGGGGTCCATTTTTTCTGGCTGCCCTTGTGAAAATTAAAAATTTGAGGTTAAAGTAGCAGTTTTGTGAAAAAAAGTTAAATGTTCATTGTTTTCTTCCACATTTCAAAAATTCCTGTGAAGCACCTGAAGGGTTAATAAACTTCTTGAATGTGGTTTTGAGCACCTTGAGGGGTGCAGTTTTTAGAATGGTATCACTTTTGGGTATTTTCTGTCATAAAGGCTCCTCAAAGTCACTTCAAATAAGATGTGGTCCCTAAAAAAAATGTTTTTGTAAATTTTGTTGTAAAAATGAGAAATCGCTGGTCAACTTTTAACCCTTATAGCTTCCTAACAAAAAAAAAATTTGGTTCCAAAATTGTGCTGATGTGAAGTAGACATGTGGGCAATGTTATTTATTAACTATTTTGTGTGATATATCTCTCTGATTAAAGGGCATGAAAATTCAAAGTTTGAAAATTGCAAAATTTTCAAAATTTTCGCCAAATTTCCAATTTTTTCACAATCAAACGCAAGTGATATCAAAGAAATTTTACCACTATCATGAAGTACAATATGTCACAAAAAAACTATCTCAAAATCAGGGGGATCCGTTGAAGCGTTCCAGAGTAATTACCTCATAAAGTGACAGTGGTCAGAATTGAAAAAATTGGCCCGGTCACGAAGGCAAAAACAGGCTCTGGCGCGAAGTGGTTAAAAACTGTTCAATAAATTAGCACATTTCCCGAAATTCACTTAAATGAATATTATTTGTAGCTATAAATCATTTTTGCTATTGGGTTTCATTCAAAAATTTGCACCTTTTCCCTTCTGTAGCCTCCATGTTGCACTCTCTATTCCTGGCTGCAGAATGAGTTAACTGAGAATCAGTCAGACAGCTTATGGGGAGTTTGAAACTCTTTCATCTGTCTTTTTCTGATCTCCTTCAGCTGATTTATGACCACAGACCATGTCAAAGTTAAATGTGCAGAGAAACAAAGAGCCTTTTAAAACAAAACAACATTTTTAATGAAATTGAATTGCAAAAAATGATTTATACCTGGAAATACATGTATTGAAGTAAAAAGAAAATTGTCCCCAAAAGTAAACAACCCCTCTAAAAGTAATAAGGATTCACAAAATATGCCCCTTCTGGAACCCACCCATTAAGGCAGTGTCTTATCATACATATGAGAATGTACATACAGGCAGCCAAACATAAAATAATACCTCCCAACTTTGAAGAATAGAAAGAGTGACAAATCATGTGGAGGCAAATTTTGACCACACCCCATGATGTATTATCTGGAGCGCAGGGGGGACCATCCAGTACTGCGGGCATAGGGCGGATCCTCTTCTTTCTGTCACACGGTCGATGGTGTCTAGAAGTGTTCACAGACATGACGGTAAATAACATACTCAGGTCATACAGCATTATAGAGAGGTAGATAGCAACGGATCAGAAAACAGTCACATATGGGGCGTGATGACAGCATGTGTAACAGAGCCTAACCTGTTATCCAGACTGACACAGATAGAGCTTGATTTACTCTCCCCCACTGAAGTGGTGTTCTCCAGCAGACCCCATGTTTCAGTTTTCCCTGACCTTTATAGTGTTGTAGGCTCTGTGTGCCCATTTCCCTTATGGGAGACCCATCTCCAGGCCCGTCCTCCTCCTGCTTCCAACAACATTAAGTTTCGGTAGGCTGAGTTGCTGAACAGGGCATTCCAGCTACCTGTGACGAACAAAAAGTGCTCCATACAGTATAATGGGCCCTACAGAATCTTCCATACAGTATAACGGGGGCCTTGCATTGCCTTCCATCCAGTGTAATGGCCCCACATAGTCCTCCATACAGTAGAAATGGGCCCAAAATAGTCCTCCATACAGTGTAATGGCCCCACATAGTCCTCCATACAGTAGAAATGGGCCCCAAATAGTCCTCCATACAGTATGATGGCCCCACATAGTGCTCCATACAGTATAATGGGTCCCATATAGTGCGCCATACAGTATAATGATCTCACATAGTGTTCCATACAGTATAATGACCCCCACATAGTGCTCCATACAGTATGATGCGCCCCTCATAGTGTTCCATACAGTATAATGGCAATGATAGAGATTGTGGGTTTGATGTCTTGGGAAACCAGAGGAAAAGAGAATTGTTTATTTAATTAATTGTAAGTATGTGCAGAACAGAGACATGCCAGCCCTGCCCCCGAGGAGCTACATCATTTGTGTGAAGATATCACACAGAGTGAGTGGAAGTTGGGACACAGCCCTGACCAGTCGGGACTGACCCCTCAAATCGGGACAGTCCTGCTGAATCCGGATGATTAGGAGCTGTGAGACAGTGATATTGAAGATGAAATGACTGAGTTAGATAATGGTCCAGAGAACCTACAAGTGACAAGTTAAACAAGAGAGAAGGGAGGGGGGTTCATTCTAGGCATTTCCTTGCTAAAGTTTCTATAATAGCAGTTTTAAAGATTCCCCATAGTTATGGAGTGACCACCAAAAACATGACATTTTAGCTAACTGACAATCCCTCTAAAGCAGCTGTCATAGAGGTCCCCCCAGTAAGACTTGCCATCATAGAAAGAGCTGGTGCTCCAGTGCATCTTTTGTTCAGCCAGTAAACTAAGGGACATAATGAAAGAAACTCATCCTTGACAAAACCCATATGGTTTTGCTTAGCACCTAAAATTTGTATGCGCCCGCCACAACCCAAACTAGACAGACCTGACTGTAGTACTTAAAACACTTTGTGGCACGATCCATGTATGAGGTTATCCAGGGACCAATGGACCGACAACAGCCATGTTTGCAGCAGCATACATGACTGGGTTGACTACTAGCAACAATGAGACTGTGATTGCAGCCCAATTATTTGAAGCATCCCTTGAACCACTGTTGAGGGAGGGCAGCAATGACCCTTCACAGTTGACCAAGTGAGTGTAAAATTATTATGTTACAAGGTTGATTGCAATCAGGAAACCTGACGGAGACAAAGCTCTGTATGGGAGGATTCGAGAATCTCTAACCCCGTTTATTTCTACTTAGCATTATATATTGTTTTGAGTATATCAATGGCCAATCACCTACAGCCATACTACAGGCTTGAACCAATGTTAGTACAATTATTATGGAAACACACATATGGTCATATTATTGTTAGTTCAGTGCATGATGGAAAGTTACAAGGTTACACATCCCGGCTCAGACTAGTTAGATAACAGGAGCAGGGTGTCTCATAGAATGTTCTTGAGAGAAAAAGTTCTTGTGAGAAAATTGCATGTGAAGCAGGATAAAAGAATGAAAGAATGTATATACAGTGGTGGCCAAAAGTATTGGCACCCCTGCAATTCTGTGAGATAATACTCAGTTTCTTCCTGAAAATGATTGCAATCACAAATTCTTTGGTATTATTATCTTCATTTAATTTGTCTTCAATGAAAAAACACAAAAATAATTGTCCTAAAGCCAAATTGGATACAATTCCACACCAAACCTAAAAAAGGGGGTGGACAAAAGTATTGGCACTGTTTGAAAAATCATGTGATGCTTCTCTAATTCGTGTAATTAACAGCACCTGTAACTTACCTGTGGCACCTAACAGGTGTTGGCAATAACTAAATCACACTTGCAGCCAGTTAACATGGATTAAAGTTGACTCAACCTCTGTCCTGTGTCCTTGTGTGTACCACATTGAGCATGGAGAAAAGAAAGAAGACCAAAGAACTGTCTGAGGACTTGAGAAACCAAATTGTGAGGAAGCATGAGCAATCTCAAGGCTACAAGTCCATCTCCAAAGACCTGAATGTTCCTGTGTCTTCCGTGCGCAGTGTCATCAAGAAGTTTAAAGCCCATGGCACTGTGGCTAACCTCCCTAGATGTGGATGGAAAAGAAAAATTGATGAAAGATTTCAACGCAAGATTGTGCGGATGGTGGATAAAGAACCTCGACTAACATCCAAACAAGTTCAAGCTGCCCTGCACTTCAGACGTGAGGTTGGTCGGGGCAAGCGGGTAAAGATCATCATTCCATTGTCGTCCAGGTCCCCAATGCTGGATACAACTGGGAGGTCTGTGTATAGTAGCACTGGATGTTGGTTGACAGCGTTCTCCTTGCTCTCTGATGACTGGCAGGTTTTCCTCATGCAAATTGGGATACAATAAAAGACTAGTTTTAGTAAGACATATATTAACAAAATGCAAACAGCAATATGCAACACTCCTTGTAATATTCCAGCAATCCCTTTAAACCAATTAGCAGGATTTAAAAAGGAGAACGTATCAGACCACCAACTGTCTTTGGTCAATTCTTTATGTGTAACATACCTGGCGGCGTCTTTGCATAGTGGTCCATCTCCCACTGTGCAAGAGAGCGCACTTGATCTCCAGTCCAGTCTGCTAGCCTGGCTTCCCTCCATGCTGTCTGCTTGCCTCTGTTTCTGCTGCTTATGTTAGAACTCTCCTGTTAGGTTTTTTTCTATCTTGCTGGTCACATGACCTTTTTTGCCTATTTAGTCCTGCTCCGCCCTCCTGGCCTTGCTGGACTTCATTGTAATTTCTACTCTTAAGCTAGCCTGGTGCTTAGTTACCTTTCTCAGTCAGTTTAGCTAGGTCTTCGGACCTTTATGTTCTATGTTGTGTGTTTGTCTTTTACTGCTACAATTTCTGCTAGGAGGTGTCCAACTTTATCCCAGTCCCTAGTTCTTGTAGGGATCCCTCCCTTGCATCTATAGGTCTTCGTACAGACTAGCCGAGGACTTTAGCGGGTCTGATCGCAGGATCAGGTTCCCCGTTACATCGTAGGGATCTAGCTTAGTTCTATTGTAGGGACAGATCTCCTTTCTTTCCTTAGTGCTTGTAGCAGATCATAACAGTAAGTCCAGCCCAAAAATATCTCTAAGGAAAGACTTCTAGTTTCCATCATGGTGTCGGTTCAGGATTTGGCTCAACGTCTGCAGGGACTCTCTCTGGAGGTGGCCGAGCTCCAACAACACGTGAGTAGCTGTTCTGGAGCACATTTTGTGGAGCCAAAGGTACGTTTGCCTGATTTATTTTTTGGTGATCAACACAATTTTTTTTCCTTTAAAAATGCTTGTTTGCTGTATTTTCGTTTGAGACCCAGATCCTCTGGTGATGAATCACAGCGCATAGGGTTCATAATGTCACTTTTGCGCAAAGAACCTCAGGGATGGGCCTTTTCTCTCCAACCTAGTGATCCATGCTTTAGATCAGTGGATAGTTTTTTTTCTGCTTTGGGATTGTTGTATGATGATCCTGATCGTGTCTCATCAGCTGAGACTGAATTGAGACGTTTGAGACAGGGATCAGGTAATGTGGAAAAATGTTCTCACTTCTGTCGGTGGTCTGCCCAGGTGGGGTGGAACGATTCAGCTTTGAAAAGTTTGTTTCTTGTGGGGCTAGGTGAAAGGGTTAAGGATTTGCTGATTGCTTATCCCACACCTGAAAACTTGCAGGAGGCAATGCAATTAGCTATACGGGTGGACAGGAGACTGCGTGCAAGGGTTAATGAGAGTAAATCCTCTGCCATGTCAGCTCCGAGTCTTGAGAGGGTCTGTACTGACATTGAAGAGCCGATGGAGATTGGGGCGATGGCACCGCACTCCCAGGAAAAAGACCGCAGGTCTTCTGAAGGTTTGTGCTTTTATTGCGGGAAATCTGACCATTTTATTAAGAACTGTGTGCTTCGTATGAACAAAGAAAAAAAAAGGTCAGTTACGTCCGTATAGCCTGTTTAAATACTAAGGGTGTATTTCTTTCTGCTACTACTGCTGCTGATGAAGAATTAATTGAATTCCGGGTTTTTTTTTTTATTGTGGTTCTACTCTGAATGTGATTGATGGGGGATTCTTGGAAAAACTTAAATTAAAACCCAAACCTTTGTCATCCCCTATTGCTGTGGTTTCTGTCGATGGCTCTCCCTTGAAGAGTGTTGCTCACAAGGTCTGTGAATTTCCCCTCACTATTAATGGTGTTCACCAAGAGAATTTGGATTTGGTAGTATTAAATAATTTGCCTTCTCCAGTAGTTTTGGGGTTGCCCTGGTTAAAACTGCACAATCCTGTACTGGATTGGTCTACCAATGAAATTAAGTCCTGGAGCCCTAAGTGTTATGACAAGTGTTGTAATGGACGTATTGCTGCGGTGGAAAAAGGGGAATTACCTGTACCTATTCAGGATTTTTGGAGAGTTTTTTCTGAAGAGGAGTCACAAATTTTGCCTCCCCATAGAGACTATGATTGTACCATTGAATTTGTCCCTGGAGCGACTCTTCCTAAAAGTCGTTTATTTAATCTTACTATTCCTGAGAAAAAGGCTTTGGAGGAATACATACAGACAAGCTTGGCCGCCGGTCACATTAGGCCTTCCAAGTCTCCTGTGGCTGTTGGATTTTTTTTTGTTACTAAAAAGGACGGCGGTTTACGTCCTTGTCTGGATTTTCGTGAGATTAGTAAAATTACTGTACGCAATCCTTACCCACTGCCATTGATTCCTGATTTGTTTAACCAGTTAGTGGGGGCCAAGTGGTTCTCTAAAATTGATCTCCGGGTGCTTACAATTTGTTGCGCATGAAGGAGGGTGATGAATGGAAGACTGCTTTTAACACTCCTGTGGGTCATTTTGAGAATCTGGTTATGCCTTTTGGTCTTACCAATGCGCCAGCATTTTTTCAGAATCTTATTAGTGACATCCTTAGACCTTTGATCGGCAAAAATGTGGTTGTGTATTTGGATGACATTTTGATTTATTCACCGGATCTGGAGTCTCATTGGCGGAGCGTACGTGAGGTATTACAGTTATTAATTGACAATTCGCTTTTTGCTAAGCTGGAGAAATGTGAGTTTGCTGTACAGAGAATTAGTTTTTTGGGCTACATTATCTCCAGCGAGGGCTTTGAGATGGACCCGGTGAAAGTTGAAGCTATGCAGGAATGGCCTAGGCCTATTAGTTTGAAATCGATACAGAGGTTTTTGGGTTTCGCCAATTATTACAGAAAATTCATTAAAAATGTTTCTATTATTGTCAAACCACTGACCGATCTCACCAAGAAAGGTGCTAATGCGGTTCAGTGGACTACTGAGGCCATTGAAGCTTTTGTGTTTCTAAAGGAGAGGTTCAGCTCTGCTCCCATCCTTATGCAGCCTGATGTGACTAAGCCGTTTTTGGTTGAGGTTGATGCTTCTTCGGTAGGGGTCGGTGCGGTGTTGTCTCAGAAAAACAAGGATGGAGTACATCCCTGTGCTTTTTTTTCAAAAAAATTTTCTGAGACTGAACTTAATTACGATATTGGTAATCGGGAATTGCTGGCTATTAAACTCGCATTTGAACACTGGCGTCATCTCTTGGAAGGTGCTGGATTTCCCATTCAGGTTTTCACTGATCATAAAAATCTGATCTATCTTGGTGCTGCCAAGCGCTTTAATGCCCGTCAGGCTAGGTAGGCACTTTTTTTCTCGCGGTTTAATTTTTCCGTTACTTACATCCCGGGTACCAAGAATGTTAAAGCTGATGCTTTGTCTCACAGCTTTTCTCCCATGGTCGGTGCTGAGGAGGAGGAGAGCATTTTACAAGAAGGTGTTGTGCTTGCTGCTTTGGACTCCGTTTTGGAAGATGAGATTCTTAAAGCACAGGAGATTGCCCCATCTAACACTCCCCATGTGAGGTTGTTTGTGCCTAGGACCTTTAGGAGAGATTTGTTTGTCGAGTGTCATGAGTCTCGGTTGGCAGGTCATCCAGGAATTTCTGAGACCAAGAGACTTGTGGGTCGCAGTTTTTGGTGGCCTGGATGGCAGAAGGAAGTCATTAAGTGGATGCGTCAATGTACGGTGTGTGCTAGATCTAAGTCTTCACATACTCCTGCAGCGGGGTTGCTTTGCCCTCTGGAGGTTCCTAGTGCACCTTGGACACATCGGCTATGGACTTTATTACTGACCCTCTGAGGGTTTCACGGTCATCTGGGTGGTCGTGGACCGCTTTAGAAAGATGTGTCACTTGGTTCCTTTCATCAAACTGCCCTGCGCTAAGACACTCGCTAAGGCTTTTGTCAAGGAAATTGTCAGACTCCATGGCGTTCCTACTGACATTGTTTCGGACAGGGGACCTCAGTTCGTGGCTCGTTTTTGGTGTGCTTTTTGTGACAGGTTGGGAGTTCATTTTTCGTTTTAACCCGGATATCATCCTGAGTCTAATGGCCAGGCAGAAAGGAAGAATCAGGATGTTGAGCAGTTCTTGTGTTGTTTTGTGGCAGACAATTAGGAGGGGTAGTCTGAGTTTCTGCCACTTGCTGAGTTTGCTCTTAACAACCATACATCCTCCTCTGCTGGTTGTTCGCCTTTTTTTTGTTGTTCTGGGAGACATACGTCTTTTGGGTCATTCTCCAAATTGGTATCGGCTGTGCCTGAGGAGGACAGTTTTTCCGGTGATTTGGAGAGAGTTGGACGGATGTGCGTGGTAATCTTCAAGAGGCTAACAAAAAATCTAAGAGGTACTTTGATAGGAAACGGCAAGAGGTTTTGTTTGCTATAGGTGACATGGTTTGGTTGTCCTCTAAGAATCTGCGGTTGAGGATTCCTTCTAAAAAATTGGGTCCCAAGTTTGTAGGGCCCTTTAAGGTGCTTCAGGTAGTTAACCAATCTGCTGTTAGGTTGGAGGTTCCTACCTCCTGGAAGATTAATCCGGTGTTTCATGTTTCTCTGTTGAAAAGAGCTTATGTGTCGGATGGAGACGCCTCTGCCACTGTTCCTTCGGTGGTGGAGGACAGGGAATACGAAATTTCCTGCATCCTAAATTCTAGACTCTATAGAGGGAGTTTGCAGTATTTCGTCGCTTGGAAGGGTTTCGGACCCGAGGATAACTCATGGGTGAGGGCGGATGATGTTTCTGCTTCCAGATTTGTCAGAGCGTTTCACAAGTGGTTTCCTGATAAGCCTGGGCCTAGGGGATCCGGAGGATCCTCATAGAAGAGGGGGTACTGTTAGAACTCTCCTGTTAGGTTTTTCTATCTTGCTGGTCACATGACCTTTTTTGCCTATTTAGTCCTGCTCCGCCCTCCTGGCCTTGCTGGACTTCATTGTAATTTCTACTCTTAAGCTAGCCTGGTGCTTAGTTACCTTTCTCAGTCAGTTTAGCTAGGTCTTCGGACCTTTATGTTCTATGTTGTGTGTTTGTCTTTTACTGCTACAATTTCTGCTAGAAGGTGTCCAACTTTATCCCAGTCCCTAGTTCTTGTAGGGATCCCTCCCTTGCATCTATAGGTCTTCGTACAGACTAGCCGAGGACTTTAGCGGGTCTGATCGCAGGATCAGGTTCCCCGTTATATCGTAGGGATCTAGCTTAGTTCTATTGTAGGGACAGATCTCCTTTCTTTCCTTAGTGCTTGTAGCAGATCATAACAGCTTAAGGGCGGCGCCCGATCACTTCCTGCTTCTTGTAGCTGCGGCGGACACACCCCTAATGCGCCATCAGCCTATTGCTGTCTGTCACCTGGTATTTAACCCAGCTCCTCCCTGGAATCCATGCCTGAGCATTGTGTTCTGTCAGTTGGCTTCCTGTCACTGATGTGCCAGGTCCTGTCTATGCTTCCTGCCTTGCGGTATCAGTTCCCGTGTCTGAACTGTGTCCTGTCTGAACTATCTTCTAGCCTGTTGTCTTCTGCCTATCCTGGAGGCTGTATTTCCAGGCCAGTGTGAACACGCTCCTAGCCTGTTCTTTCCGCCTTCTAGGGGCTGCATACCTAGACCCGTCCCTGTATCTTGCCTGTTCCTGTCTGAACACGCTCCTAGCCTTTTCGTTCCGCCTTCTAGGGGCCGCATACCTAGACCCACTCCTGTATCTTGCTGCTGTGTCTGTTCTTGTCTGAATACTCTCCTAGCCTGTTACCTGTTTTTCTCTATGACCGTACCTTCCCTTTTCCTGCAGGATCTGATCCCGTACCTAACTCCTACTCGTTGTCCCTGTACTCCCGTTTGTGAGTTTAGAGTCCACTCGCTACTTCATTGCAAGTATCCTGTGTGTACCTGGTTCTGCCTTTCCCTTCCAGTCTGTTCCGTGTGAACAGAGCCCTGTTCCGCTCTGCTTTGCTCACCGCTCCTGAGGTTTCCGCTCTGCTCTGACCCTTCGCTCGCTGCTCCGGCAGTCTCGCTCTGCTCTGACCCTTTGCTCGCTGCTTCGGCAGTCTCGCTCTGCTCTGACCCTTTGCTCGCTGCTCCAGCAGTCTCGCTCTGCTCTGACCCTTTGCTCGCTGCTCCGGCAGTCTCGTTCTGCTCTGACCCTTTGCTCGCTGCTCCGGCAGTCTCGCTCTGCTCTGACCCTTTGCTCGCTGCTCCGGCAGTCTCGCTCTGCTCTGACACTTTGCTCGCTGCTCCGGCAGTCTGGCTCTGCTCTGACCCTTTGCTCGCTGCTCCAGCAGTCTCGCTCTGCTCTGACCCTTTGCTCGCTGCTCCGGCAGTCTCGCTCTGCTCTGACCCTTTGCTCGCTGCTCCGGCAGTCTCACTCTGCTCTGACCCTTTGCTCGCTGCTCCGGCAGTCTCGCTCTGCTCTGACCCTTTGCTCGCTGCTTCGGCAGTCTCGTCCTGCTCCTCTCTCGCTCACCGCTCCAGGCGGCCTTGTCCTGCTCTTCTCTCGCTCACCGCTCCAGGCGGTCTCGTCTTGTTCTGCTCTTGCTCGCCGCTCTGGGCGACCTCACTCTGCTGTTTGTCCACCGCATCTGCGGTTCTGTTCCTGAGTCCCAGTCTGTACTGGGTCCTATCCACTCGGTGGTCCAACCTGTCGTACCTGCCAGTACCTCCCTGCCTGCATACCAGTCGTGCTTTCCAGCATCCGCCAGTTTGCATACCAGCCGTGTCTGCCTATACCCAGCAGTCTGTGTGCCAGCCTAACCTGCCTGTTCCTGTATTCCCCCGTGTGGGTCAACAGCCGTGTCCGTGGTCTGTCCTGGAGTAGCACCTGGTCCCTCTGCTCGGTTCCTCTTTGGTGCACTGGCGTCGTATGCCGTCGTGCGACCCTGGTCGGATCGGGTGGATACTTAGTTACGCCCCTCCAGGCATTCACTCTCCGGCTCGGTCCAGTGGAATCACTACATATACACGCACACGCCACTCAGCCCGGGCGTGTGCATTACATTATGTTTGTTATATTCTTTCCTGAGTTTCCTAATGTCTTCCATTTTAGTCTTTAACCGTATGGTAGAGTCAGGGTCAATATAGTGACAACAGGCTGGGCCTATAACCTGACACATCCCTCCTTGAGCTGCCGTCAAATAGTCCAGCACTAAAGTATGTTGATTAGCTACTATAATAAGTTGATTCTGCACCGCAATAGTAGTATGAATTACTTCCAATACGCTCCAAATCTGGTCATCTAAGTTGTCAGTGACTTCCATTAATTTGTCCCACTTTTGTGTTACCATAGGATAGAGGAAGACGGTACTGGCTATCTTATTGGGTATACTCATTTGTACTAAATTAGGTCTTCCTGATGGGCGTGGGGTGTTGTCCTTGGCACGTTTATAGATGGTATGAAGAGGGATGGCTCTCAAATCTACTTTACTATGGGGAATAAGATAAGTGGCTGGAGTTAGCCGGGCCAACGTACAAGTCCCCCCTACTCCGACTGGGAGCCATTTGTACGCATTATTCCCATAGACCCAATATGTGGCTGATGGCAGATCCCATAAAGCAGAGTGCTGTAATACTAATTTATGTACCAAATCTATTAAAACGGTGTTATTTGATAACATACACCATGAAGGCATTTGTCCCAGGGGGATACAATATCCAACAACCGGATTGCCACATGTTGGATCACTAGACTTATATTCAGAAAATTCATTGCAAGGGATGTTACCAGATATTTTATAACATGTGTCATTGGTACCTTTTATAAACAGATTTGCATGTACCCATGAGTGATTATGAATGTATCTTTCCAACAATGACGGTTTAAAAGAATCTGCCGTACTAGAGGTAGCATTAAAACTAATTTGTAGACCTTCAGTTGGTATGAAGCCTAAATTAGTCAAGGAGGACTTGTTTCTGGGCACCCACTTGTTTCCGTTATGGTCAAGAAATTGTAGGTGTTTACTAGTGGCAGTAAGATTTCCTTGCCACAAGGGGAGATCCACCCACCCAACTACTGGTATACCTACAGTGGTGTTCCATAATCTACTAAACTTAGTAGCGTTATTAGCAAGGGCATCGCTACAATTGGGCCAGTTTAGTAATTCTTCCAGAGTGACTGGGACCGCCAGAAAAGGCATACTAGCGGCTGAAACTGGTGAGTGAGTACATATCCAAAAGTCACTGATCTGGTTGTTCTCTAATTGACTCAAGTCTTGTACCAAAATCTGGTGGTGAGTAATGAACTTGTTATTAAAAGGGTCAGTACTCTGCTGTAGGCTATTCCAGGTATTGACTAGTCTAACCATACATATTATCATAAAACATCTCAGGATGGTTGACGTTTGCAGTGTGAAGCATGGATCCATGTTGACTTCCCTTCAAGTTTTACTGCTGTTGGGGATGTAAGGAGCACTTGGTATGGTCCGTCATACAATGGTTCTAGTCCGTGTTTTTGAACATGCCTCTTCACATACACACAATCTCCGGGCTTGAGGGTATGACAACCTTCTGCATCAGCTGGATCTGGAATAGAAGATGATACTAACGCATGGGTGTTAGTTA
Source organism: Phyllobates terribilis (assembly GCF_046119375.1). Classification (NCBI taxonomy): domain Eukaryota; kingdom Metazoa; phylum Chordata; class Amphibia; order Anura; family Dendrobatidae; genus Phyllobates; species Phyllobates terribilis. The sequence continues at coordinate 491,962,600 of NW_027362771.1, read as the reverse complement.
AGGCTTTGGCAAGCTGAGTCACATACTGCACAACATGATCTGTTTCTTCTGATAATTGTTGTGGGGTAAATCGATCTATAGCTGGTTGTGACCCAAATAGTATCTCATAGGGTGACAGTTTATGTTTCCCTTTGGGGGTGGTGCGTATGTGATATAGTGCAATGGGAAGGATCTCAGGCCACTGGGCCGTAGTCTCCTGCATCATTTTGGTCAATTGCCTTTTCAGTGTGCCATTCAATCTCTCTACCTTGCCACTTGACTGTGGATGGTAAGGAGTATGTAACGCCACTGTTGATTCAATCATGGTAAGTATTTCTTGATATACGGATGAGGAAAAAGCTGGTCCTTGATCACTTTTGATAACTTCTGGGACTCCATACCGGCAAACAACTTCAGAGACCAACTTCTTGGCGGTAGTCTTGGCAGTCATGTTTGGAATGGCGAATGCTTCTGGCCAGCTGGAAAACATATTCACTACCACTAAGCAGTATTCATATCGTCCTGCTTTAGAGAGAGTGATATGATCAACTTGCAATCGTTGAAACGGATACTCTGGTTTAGCAAGGTGTTTTGTCGGTACATTCTGTAATCTGCCTGGGTTGCAGGCTTGGCATATTGTGCAACCTTTGTTCGGTGCGCTCAACACGGTGGAAAATCCTGGGGCCCAATAGAGTTTCTGTACCAGTAGCAAAGCTTGATTCTTCCCTCGATGCACCGGTCCATGGGCCCAGGCTGCGACGGCCGGATATAGAAGTCGAGCCAAACAATACAGTTGTTCCTTTTTCCATAGCCCATCTATCAATTTAGCACCCGCCTCCTTCCATGACTGGCATTCTTCTTTAGAGACTTTTTGCTGTGTGGAGCGTAGCTTTGTGATTGGAGGGACCGGTTGATACTCTTCTGCAGGTTGATCCTGGGTTGGCATGGAATTTAGCTGTTTGGTCTGCTGCCGCGTAACAGCCATGGACATGGATGTCGGAAGAAGAGTCGCTTGCTTAGCATGGAGATCAGCAAGTGCATTACCTCTTGCTTCTGGGGCATCTTGTCGGGTATGAGCTTTCACCTTTACAACAGCCAACTGTCTTGGTAGTTGTACCGCTTCCATCAATTGTCTGACGCTTTTTAGCATTTTTCACAGGAGAACCTGCAGTCGTGACAAAGCCTCTCTTTGCCCAGATCTCCCCAAAGTCGTGTGCAATCCCGAAGGCGTATCTCGAGTCAGTAAATATATTCACACGTTTTCCTTCGGATTGTTGACAAGCAGCAATCAGAGCTTTGAGCTATGCTCCCTGTGCTGACATACTGGGAGATAAGGCTGCAGCCTCTACCAATGTATCTTCAGTTGTGACAGCATATCCAGTATGAAACCTGCCAGAGGTGTCAGCATATCTGGATCCATCCGTATATAACGTAAGTTCTGGATCATCCAAGGGTACTTCCCCCACTAAAACAAGTGAAGTTGACTCCGCAGTAATTTGTTCCAGACAGTCATGTGGTGGAGCCTCTTTCCCCTCTCCTTCAGGTGCTGGTAGCAGGGTGGCCGGGTTGATGGTGGTGCACCAATGTAATTTCACATTTTCTGGCAAAATCAACGAACACTGCAGCCGCAGGTGTCTCTGTGTGGACAGATGTTTAAGTTGCTGTAAAGCCAAAACAGCCGCAATATCGTGTGGAGCATAAAAGTGAGTCTCATGTCCAAGGATGATGTCCGCCATCTTCTCAAGTAACTGCTATGTGGCGTGAACCGCTCGTAGACAGCTGGGGGAGGCCCTAGCTACCGGGTCCAAATGCGCTGAGTAATAACCGACTGCGCCCTGCTTTGTACAGTGTTTCTGCGTGAGTACCCCGGCTGCATGCCCTCCTGTCTCGGAGACATACAAATGGAAAGGTTGAGCATAATCCAGGTTTCCATGGGCAGGGGCTGTCATTATCCTTGATTTTAATTGCTCAAAGGCTTGTTGCAGCTGTTCTTGGTGGTCCATGTTGTTTACATCAGCCAGAGTGTCTTCTTTTAGTGCATCATATAAGGGTTGCATCAGACATGAGGCGTCTGGGATCCATTATCTGCAATATGTACATAGTCTGAGGAACCTTTGCAGCTTTATGGGATCTTTTGGGAATGGTAGAAGTTAGATGGCCGTCTTTCTTTCTTCTGTGAGATGTCTGGCACCCTGTCTTAGGCAGTGGCCTAAGAAAACCACTTGACCGAGGCAAAACTGAAGTTTCGAGGCTGAGACTTGACAATACAGTTTTGCTAGATGCTTGAAGAGGCTAACACTGGCTCTGATGGACATTTGCTCCTTGGGGGCACACAAGAGAAGATCATCCACGTATTGTAATAGTACTACCTCAGAGTTGTCCAGCTGCCAAGGCAGCAGACAGCTAGACATGTTCTTTGCAAACTGATTAGGGCTATTCTGCGCTCCCTGCGGCATCTCCGTCCAAGTCAATTGCCTGCCCTGATATGTAAATGTAAACAGAAACTGACAGTCTTTGTGTAGTGGAATGCTGAAAAAGGCGTTTGCTAGATCAATTACTGTAAACCAGGCTGCGGTAGTTGGTATTTGTGAGAGAAGTGTATGTGGGTTAGGCACCACAGGAGTTTCCAAGACTGTCGCTGCATTTACTGCCCTCAAATCCTGCATCAATCGGTAAGCGGGCGGCTGCCCCGATTGGGATTTTTTCTTTACGGGGAACAACGGCGTATTGCACGGGGAGATGCAGGGGATTAGTGCCTCTTTCTCTAACAAGGTCTGAATTTGCTGGTGTAGACCTTGCTCTTGTGCATGTGTGAGCGGATACTGGTGAACCTTGGGAAAGGGCGCTCCGGACTTGAGGTACACCTGTATTGGTTCTACCAGCAATCTCGCAATGTCGTCTGGGCCTTGTGACCTGGGTACATCTAGGGGATCATATTTTGGTCCCACCGCATGTATAACATACTGACATGATAGCTGTCCGGCTCTTGTAGACATCACCTCTCCTTCTCTTAACGGACCATAGTCACGGCTGTGATCGTTGGATGCAATTTGTATTGTAGGTCCCCCAATACGACATATTTCTGCAGCTAGCCCTCCCCATGCTGTAGTTTTGCATTTGCTGCATTTGCACTGATCCCACCTTGCTGTTGGGGTATACTCCCCATGCCTATTCTCAGTATAGTGGAAAATTCTGAAGGACCATTCAGTAAAACAGACGCCACCTCCTGGTACTCGTGTCCATGTTCTATTTCCCCAGTTCGGGAGAGGGTGAATAGGGTAGAGTTTGGAGAACCCTGGGTCTCCCCGAATGGAGTGTGTACCATGGCGGGAGCAGGTGGGAGCAATGGTTTATAATACCCGCCGTCAGCGTTAAGTAATGGGAAGGCTGGTGCTGCAGCACCGGGTCTGCGTGCTCCACAATTATAGCACGTCTCGCGCCATCCCGGATTAGTGACCCAACACACATTACAGAGCCAGCCATCTGGGTTATATGGTGGTGGCTGGCCACCAGTGGGAAGTGCAGGGTATTTAATCTCCTTAGGTATAAATTGCTCAGTTTCCGGATTCAGGGGCTGGGGTACGGCTATATTTGTGGGGGTAGGGGATGCTTCTTTAGGGGCTTCAGATTCGATTTGTGGACACATAAGTTGGGAAGGGGAATCTACTTCCTCCTCTACCTTTTCCCCATCAGCTTCATTTTGTAGCACAAAACAGCCAGTCTTTGTTACAGCGCTAGATAATTTTCCCTTCTTGACATAAAGATAATTGGAATAGCCAGGCTTCATCTCCTTCTCTATTTCAACATATCCTTCATCACAAATCTCATGTGCAACTTTCCTAAACTTTTCAGCGTCTTCCAACAATCTACAGTCAACTAGTCTACCCCTTTTCTGCCGGATTCCTTTGTCCCACAATGTAGGCTGAAGTCTCCCCTCCACGGGAAAGTTTAGCACCTTAAACACTTTTGGTGCGTTCTTAAATGATCTCTTCCCTTCTCGACTGACCATGATAGTCATCACATCCTCTCCCTCCTGAGGGGGAGACACTTTCTTTCTGCTCCACGGAAACATTGATTAATCACTACAGCCTTCCAACTGACAAAGATCCTTGATTTGTGCACAGTACGAGTTCGGCCGGCCTCAGCTGCTGTTCCACTGACTCACCCCTCCCGTCGGGGGAGTCACGTACGGCACTAGGTGAAAGGAGGAGAGCTCTCATCTGCAGCTCTCCGGACACTCGATATACAGTACTTATATCTGTGTGCGTGTCCTACCCAATCTTCGATCACCTGCCGCGACTGAAACTAATAGTGTTCAGTCTCCTAAGAATCTTTGTCAGAAGTTAAGGAAGATTCATACAATATTCACTTGTCAATCTGAGGTGGTATTGTTTTAAAAGTTATCAATATCAGACCCCTAATGGGACTACACCCCTATAGTCTCACCTCTGACTATATCCAACCAGAACGTCCGGAGATACTGCAAACAACCACGCACCACATGGAAACCAAGCCAAACGGTCAGTATCACTAGTAAAGAACTCGTGCACTTACCGTGGCTTTTGTGGGGGATGATCAATCCCAATTCCAGTGGGGGAGGCCAAAAGCAAGTCTCTCTTTGTGGACGTCCAGGGGTGGTGGGGTTGATTACAATCAGGAAACCAGATGGAGACAAAGCTCTGTATGGGAGGATTCGAGAATCTCTAACCCCATTTATTTCTACTTAGCATTATATATTGTTTTGAGTATATCAATAGCCAATCACCTACAGCCATACTACAGGCTTGAACCAATGTTAGTACAATTATTATGGAAACACACATATGATCATATTATCGTTAGTTCGGTGCATGATGGAAAGTTACAAGGTTACACATCCCGGCTCAGACTAGTTAGATAACAGGAGCAGGGTGTCTCACAGAATGTTCTTGAGAGAAAAAGTTCTTGTGAGAAAATTGCATGTGAAGCAGGATAAAAGAATGAAAGAATGTATATAGTAATAATAACATGATTTTAGGAGCAAGCTCCAAAAATGGAGTAGCTATAGCATGAATATCAATATGTCCTTCTCAGGATAAGACCCATGTGACCCACTGTTTAGTTTTTCATAAATGAGTGAGCAGAGGAGCAGCATGAAAAGGATTACAAAGTGACCTAGCCTCTATACTACTCATATTAGGTACCCAAGTGCCTGTGGTCAACTCAGATGGCAATGTAAATTTGCTTACAGAAGCAGACCAGCTTCCTGTAAAGACAGAGGCTGGATTTTGTAATGGACTAGTTGGTTGAACCACTTGCCATGATCCGAGGAAAGCCAGTAGGATGCACGGCGGTTGTCGATACCGCAATCCGAGGAGAGATGAAGGAGGCGGAACCAGGTGCTACACCAAAACTGACCTCATGAGGATGGCAGCTGACCTCCAAGGGACAGGAGACAGGAACGATCAGGAATGGTAGACTTGGCAAGCACAGGCGGACATGGCTGATAGACAGGCAGGTGGGCAGGCATGGCTGATAGGCAGGCGGGCAAGGCTGATAGGCAGGGGGTATGGCTGATAGACAGGCAGGCTGGCAAGGCTGATAGACAGGCAGGTATACTGGATATGAACACTGGGACCTGAGAACTAGCAAGCGTGTTAGTAACAGACATACAATGTTGCTCAGGCACCTCCATACTAGAGGAGGTGCCTTAAATAGTAAGTGTTCTACAGCTATTGGCTGGGGACACTTAAGGAGGATGTGCCGCGGCCCCTCTGGGAGAGCGTGCACACCCTAAGCACAGTGCCAAGGGATCGGTGTGCCATGTGCGCACCCCAGGCAGCTGCCGACCCGAAGAGGGAAGACGTATGGGACGGAGGTCGCAGCAGTAAGTGAGCTGGCGTTTCTGCCGGGGGAGGGAGGCAGAAGGCAGAGATGCAGGCACTACATATTTCTTCTCAATGATATGTAAGGATGGTGGACTGTACTGCAGTGTTCCTACCCCTGAAGAAACCAATCACGTCATGTGTATTATGTAATGTGTATTATGTCATACATCTTTGTATATATTGTGTTATGTGAAATGTGTTGTAATGTATAATGTAAGATAAGTAATGTACAGTGTAGGGCACAGTGTATAAGATAGGTACCATAGGGATAGATAGTTGACTGTAGCATAGGTAATGACTAGTGTTGAGCGAGCACTAAAATGCTCAGGTGCTCGAAGCTCGGGCCGAGCTCACTGTGATGCTCGCGTGCTCGACCCGAGCAACGAGCCCAATGTTAGTCTATGGGAGACCCGAGCATTTTACAACCTTATCTGTCCATGTGCTGTGTGACATATGCATACAGTGCTGAAAAGACATGTGAACAGCATGGGGAAGACCCCTTGAAGCATCTCTGACACCCAGGTCACTGCCTAAAAGTGTGCCCATCAGAAGTGATCCTTGCCGCATCAGAAGATGCAGACTTGCAACTATCCTCGTGCAAGTTCTTGTCCCAGGGCAGTGTTCAATTGCACATCCCCCATTCCTTGCAATGCAAGCGCAAGTATGCAACCTGCCACCCACCCCCAGGTTGCAATACCATACTGCTTGCTTGCTTGCACTTGAAATTGGGCCTTTTAGGCATATGGAGACGGAATCTGGCCACCACGTCATGACTGCGTTGGCGGCCTGGTATCCATACTCAGTCCCCAGCCGCCTGGCGGCCGGGTGTCCACGCTTGGTCCCCAGCCGCCAGGGGGCGGCCGGGTGTCCATACTCGGTCCCCAGCCTCCCCTATTTGTCCCGGTAACCTTCCCCACACTTTTCTTAGCCTGGCCTGCTTTAGGTCAGCATTGGACGAGCCCACCAGACAACCAGACTCCTCCGGTGGGCCCAGGCTTCTCCATCAGGGGAGTTGAGAGTGCCAAGGTGAGGAGCCTGATGATGATGATAGAAGTTAGCATCTGCTTTGTTTTCTTGGAATGCAAGCGTAAGTGTGCAGCCTGTCACCCACCTACCCCCAGGCTGCAATACCATACTGCTAGCTTGCTTGCACTTGAAATGAGGCCTTTTAGGCTTGTGGAGGCAGACGCCGGCCACCATGTCATGGCTGCGTCGGTGGCCTGGTATCCATACTCAGTCTCCAGCCACCCAGCGGCCGGGTGTCCATACTCGGTCCCCAGCCGCCCCATGGCCGGATGCCCACACACGGTCCCCAGCCGCCTGGGGGCGGCCGGGTGTCCATAAACGGTCCCCAGCCGCCCCTATTTGTCCCGGTGCGCCTTATACACAAGCGCGCATACCAAAACATTACCTGTGCCCTCCCCAGTACATTTAGTGGGAAGGACAGCCTAACCACAAACACGTGGACAAGTGAATGTGGCCAGGGATGGTCCATCTCACTGACGCCTTCACACTGGGTTAATATTGTGGAATCCGGGACACAGTTGGACACTGGAATGCAACACGTCCTCCAGACATAGAGGATTGCGGGTCCTGGGTCAATCAGGCTTCAACACAAAGTTCAGAAGGTAGACAGCAGCAGTGGTCAGCCTCCTACACAACGAGTAAATTATTTATGATCATGAGGCCATCCATCTCCTTAGCTTTCTGTTTCTTGGAATGCAAGCGCATGTATGTAGTAGCGGCTAGGCCTGAGGTGGTCAGCGTTTTGGCGCATATCCTACCTCCTCCGAGGATTGCTAGATGTTTTCCTGCTATTATCCCAGTTCTATGACTCCCGTTAAAACAAAACTTCAGGTGATGAATCATGGATGAGGTGGTGGCTAAGGAGAAAGAGAAGGAGGAACAGGCACCATTCACATCAATATCAGGCCAGTCAACCACACATGTCTTGTAGGATATGTTTCTGTACCAAAAGGAGCGGTTCGGCTACACAGTTATAGGGCATACAGTGAGTGCAATGCCTACCAAAAATTTCGAAGCACTCCAATGCCCCTTGGAAGTGACATGGAGGTCAGAGGGCCTTAACTAAACTGTTTTTTCCATTTATAGCAACTGGGTCTCCTGTACACTGTTGGCCTAAGCAGTGATTGGAAGGCTTTCCAAAAATTATGAGGAACTGCAATGTCCCTTGAAACAGACGTGGATTACACCGTACTAAAAACCTTCTACCCATTATTGGTGAGTGGGTCTACCTTAGTGTTCGCCTATGCACTGAAAAGAAAAAGCTGACTAAAATTAGAAGGAAATGCAATGCCCGTTGGAAGAGTCGTGGAGGTTAGAGGTAATTAAAAACAACATTTCAATGCCCCTTGGAAGAGCTGTGGAGTTCAGAGTGGTTTAACAAGACGGTTTTAATGCCCCTTGGAAGAGACGTGGAGGTCACAGTAGCTTAACAAGACCGTTTTAATGCCCCTTGGAAGAGTGGTGGAGGTCGCAGTGGAATAAAAAGACAATATCAATGCCCCTTGTAAGAGTGGTGGAGGTCGCAGTGGAATAAAACAACAATATCAATGCCCCTTGGAAGAGTGGTGGAGGTCGCAGTGGAATAAAAAGACAATATCAATTCCCCGTGGAAGAGACGTGGAGGTCACAGTAGCTTAACAAGACGGTTTTAATGCTCCTTGGAAGAGTGGTGGAGGTCGCAGTGGAATAAAAAGACAATATCAATGCCCCTTGGAAGAGTGGTGGAGGTCGCAGTGGAATAAAAAGACAATATCAATGCCCCGTGGAAGAGACGTGGAGGTCACAGTAGCTTAACTTGATGGTTTTAATGCCCCTTGGAAGAGTGGTGGAGGTCGCAGTGAAATAAAAAGACAATATCAATGCCCTTGGAAGTGTGGTGGAGGTCGCAGTGGAATAAAAAGACAATATCAATGCCCCGTGGAAGAGACGTGGAGGTCACAGTAGCTTAACAAGACGGTTTTAATGCTCCTTGGAAGAGTGGTGGAGGTCGCAGTGGAATAAAAAGACAATATCAATGCCCCTTGGAAGAGTGGTGGAGGTCGCAGTGGAATAAAAAGACAATATCAATGCCGCGTGGAAGAGACGTGGAGGTCACTGTAGCTTAACAAGACGGTTTTTATGCCCCTTGGAAGAGTGGTGGAGGTCGCAGTGGAATAAAAAGACAATATCAATGCCCCTTGGAAGAGTGGTGGAGGTCGCAGTGGAATAAAAAGACAATATCAATGCCCCATGGAAGAGACGTGGAGGTCACAGTAGCTTAACAAAACGATTTTAATGCCCCTCACAAGAGCCATGCAGTACAGCATATTAAAAACATTATTTCCATTATTGGGGAGTGGGTCTCCCATAGTCTTTGCCTATGCCTTCCAAGCAAAAGCTGCCAAAAATTAGGACGGAGGAACTTGCAATGCCCCGTACAAAAGCCATGCAGTACAGCATATTAAAAACATTATTCCCATTATGGGGGAGTGGGTCTCCCATAGTCTTTGCCTAAACCTTCCAAGCAAAAGCTGCCAAAAATTAGGACGGAGGAACTTGCAATGCTGGCAACACGGACCACGGTCACCCTGGTGGTGTAGTGGTGGTGGAGGCTCAGGATAAGGAGAAGAGCAAAAAACAGCCGAAATGAGGAAGCGTATACCCATGTGTGAGTGTGAAGCGGTGCATGGGATTACACCTCCCGAAACAACACAGTGGATTTGGATTTATGTTACTCTGCTGTCATTTGGTGGTGATGAGAAGTCTGGCCCAATCCAGCCCTTGTTCATTTTGATAAAGGTCAGCTTGTCAGCATTGTCAGTTGACAGGCGAGTGCGCTTATCAGTTCTAATTCCCCCAGTGGCACTAAAAACACGCTCCGATAGCACGCTAGTGGCAGGGCAGGCCAGGACCTCCAAAGCGTACAGAGCGAGTTCATTCCAAGTGTCCAGCTTGGATACCCAATAATTAAAAGGCACAGAGGAATCACGGAGGACACTGGTACGGTCGGCAAGGTACTCACTCACCATCTTTTGAAACTTTCCACTCCTTGTGAGAGTACCCCGCGCCTCAGGGCCTGTAAGCTGGGCGGGTCTCAGAAAACTGTCCCAGAACGTTGACAGTGTTCCCCTGCTTCTGCTGGATAGGAGTTGCATCTCTCTCGCCTGTACGCCTTGGTTGGTCAACGAACTGTGACCTCTGCCGCTAGCGTGTTCAGATGGGAATTATTTTAACAGTTCTGCAGCAAGGTCCTTCTGGTACTGCCCCATTTTTGTAGACCTCTCCACCTCAGGAATAAGAGAGTGAAAGTTGTCCTTGTAGCGGGGGTCTAAAAGTGTCACCAACCAGTAAAGACTGTCACCCAACATTTTGACAACGCGAGGGTCACGGTTAAGGCAGCGTAACATAAAGTCAGCCATGCGTGCCAGACTGGCAACGGGAAGACTTCCGTGTCCTCACCAAGATGACGACTGACCATGCTCTCCTCCTCCTCCTCCTCCTCCCCCCTGTCCTCAGGCCACCCACGCTGAACCGACGGTATGACAGTTGTACAGGTTCTACCATCTACAGTGCATGTTACCAGCTCCTGTTCTTACTCCTCCTCCTCTTCCTCTCCCTCATTGTCCCCTAATGCACGTTGGGATGAGATGAGGCTGGGCTGTGTGTAATCACCCGCTACGGCTTCTTGATCCATCTCATCATACTCTGGCTGCAATGCCTCCTCTTTAATTCTCTGCAGAGAGCGTTGCAAAAGACAGACAAGTGGGATGCTGACGCTAATGATGGCATCATCGCCACTCACCATCTTGGTGGACTCCTCAAAGTTTGTCAGGATGGTACATATGTCAGACATCCAGGTCCACTCCTGAGGTCTTATGTGTGGAGTCTGACCTGAATATCGACGGCCTTGTTGCAGCTGGTACTCCACAACTGCTCTCTTCTGCTCACAAATACTTTGCAACATGTGGAGGGTAGAGTTCCAACGTGTGGGAACATCACACACCAGTCGGTGTGCCGGAAGCTGCAAACGCTGGTGCAACACAGCAAAGGCGGCGGAAGCTGTATCCGACTTCCGAAAGTGAGCTGACAGGCGGCGTACTTTGACGAGCAGATCTGGCAACTCAGGGTACGATTTAAGAAACCAATGAAACCACGAGGTTAAGCACATGAGCCAGGCATGGTACGTGTGTGATCTCGCCTCGCCTCAGAGCCGCCACCAGGTTACGGCCATTGTCACACACTACCATGCCTGGATGTAGGTTCAGCGGTCTCAGCCACAGATCTGCCTGCTCTTTCACAGCTGTCCACAACTCACAAGTAGTGTGAGGTTTATCACCTAAGCTTATGAGTTTCAGCACAGCCTGTTGCCGTTGGCTGAGGCAGTACTGCAGTGCTTCCAGCTTGTAACTGATGTGGTGATATCTGAGATGGAGGCTGAACATGAGGAGGAGGAGGAGGATGATGCGCAGGAACTGTACACTGTGGGGGCAACTCTGACTAACATAGGGCCCGCAATCCTCGGTGTGGGGAGGATGTGTTCCATCCCAAGGTCCGACTGGATCCCGGCTTCCACTATGTTTACCCAGTGTGCCGTCAGGGAGATGTACCGTCCCTGGCCACAAGCACTTGTCCAAGTGTCCGTTGTCAGGTGGACTCTCCCAGTAACTGCGTTGTTGAGGGCACGGCAGATGTTTTGGGACACGTGCTTGTGTAGTGCGGGGATGGCACACCGGGCAAAATAGTGTCGGCTGGGGACCGAGTACCGAGGGACGGCCACCGCCATAAGGTTGTGGAAGGATTCCATCTCCACCAGCCTAAAAGGCAGCATTTCCAACGCAAGCAGTCGTGAAATGTGCAAATTTAGGAATGTGGCCTGTGGGGCGTTGGCTGCGAATTTGCGCTTTCGTTCAAAGTTCTGGGATATGGACAATTGAACGCTGCATTGGGACGTGGACGTTGATGCTGTTTCTTGAGAAACTGCCATAACAAGTGAAGACTGAGAGGAGGGGGCATCTTTGCATGCAGTATGGACAAGGGATTGCCTTGCACGCACAACAGGGGGTTCTCTTACACGCACAACAGCGGAAGAAGCAGTGGTGACCCTCGCTGACACTTGTCGTGGACCCTGGGGTTCGCCCCACAAATGGCCTTTTTGGGGTTATCAGCAGAGTCTTTAAAAAATTCCAGACTCTGGAAGACCTACCGGTTGTACTGGCAACGTCCCTCGTGTTGGTGTTGCGAGGAACGGTTGCCCGCCTTCTGTCTGCGGTCACCACACTGCTTCTTTCTGCCTGTTGGGGTACCCTACCTCCCTCCCCCTTTGTGCTGCTGGCCTTGCTCTGCATGTCCTCCTGCCACGTTGGGTCAGTTACTAGATCATCAACCACCTCCTCCTCTTCCACTTCCGCACCATGGTCCTCCTCCTCACTTTGTGGCAATTGTGTCTCGTCATCGTCCACCTCTTGTGACAAATTGCCAGCGTCGCTTTCCTGTGGCCGTGGCTGTTCAAATATTTGGCCATCACTACATGGGATCTCCTCTTCCACCACTTCAAGTGGAGCAGGCGAGGGGCCCAAATATGGAAATGGACCAGTGAACAGCTCTTCAGAGTGTCCAACTGTGGGATCAATTGCTGTCTGACGACACTCGGCATGGTGGGAGGAAGGAGCATCAGGGTGAGGAGGAGTATGCAGTCGAGAATCACGGCTACTAACACTTGACCGTGTGGAAGACAGACCGGAGGTGGTGGTGCCCAGGTGACTGGAAGTATTATCTGCTATCCAATTAATAACCTGTTCACACTGATCAGTTCGCAATAGTGGTCTTGTTGTTGTGTGCTTCCCTAGTAATTCGGTCAAGAACTGGGAGCGAGAAGATGTGGCTGTTGGTTGTGGCACATTTTCACCTTGGCCACGGCCCTGTCCTCTGCACGCACCATCACCAGAACGTCCAGTTCCACGTCCATTGCCACGCACCTTGCCCATTGTAAATGAAGTAAAATAGCTTACACTCGCACTATCATTGGCAAAAGGGTAATAAAAAGGAGATTAGAACCGTGGAAGAGGAAAACCACAGTTCTATTTCTCTGGCCTACACCAGAATCTTTTAAACAGATATATTTGTGTCTGACCAGTCAGCGAGACACTGAAAATGCTTTTTTTTAAGGAAAAAAGACAAAAAAGTGGATAATACAGAGATTTGAACCGTGGAACTGCAAAACCACAGTTATAATTTCCTGGTGTATACCAGACTCGTTAAAATAGATATATTTGTGTCTGAACAGTCAGCGACACACTCAAACTGTTTTTTTTATTGAAAAAAGGCAAGCAGGTTGATAACACCCAGATTTGAACCCTGGAAGGGGAAAAACACAGTTCTATTTCTCTGGCCTACACCAGACTCTTTTAAACAGATATATTTGTGTCTGAACACTCACAGACACACTCAATTTTTTTTTTGGGGGGGAAAAAATACCAAAAGGTTAATAAGGCGCGTATTTGTACAGTCTGACTGAGGAAAAACAAAACAAAACAGGATTTAGATGAAAAAAAAAGGATTTTTCCTGGCCCCTGAGACCTGGGGATAAGTCTAGTAATTTGACCAGCAGGAGCACACAGGACTGTAATGCAGTGTTTGTTGGTATAACCACTGCGTCTCCTATACAGCCTGCCTGCCTGCCTGATATCTGGGATGGATATTAGTCCTGAGACTGTTTGTTTGATTTTGCAGGCTTTAGAGACCCTACACTACCTATTTCGCAGTATAAATCTCTCCCTAGCTCAGCAGCACTCTCCCTACACTGTCTGATCCGGAGCGACTGTGTCCAAGATGGCGGTGCCCGGCTTTAAATACTCGAGGTGATGCTGTGCGGCCAGCCAATCACTGTAATGCCCACAAACAACATGGCTGCGGCATTACAGTGACTGGTTGACAATCCCTGCATGTTCATTGGCTCTATAAAGAGTGTCAAACATGCAAGGCGGAGACCCCAGCTCCCACCCGAGTAACCCGGAAATGCTCGGTGCTCGCCGAACATCCCGAGTAGTGAGATGCTCGGGCGAGTACCGAGCAGTGTCGAGCATGCTCGCTCAACACTAGTAATGACATTAGGGTAAGATAGAGGTAATGTTTTGGAATAGCCCATAGTGGGAGGGGCTTAGTAGTAGGATACTTAAGGACAGTGATAGCAAAATCCTAAAGAAGAGGTGACTGATTAGTCACAGTGGCCTTCCGGAGGAGCCATCCATGGAAAGGATGCCGAGTCACAAAGCCCCAAGCTTGCAATACTGAAGGTAATGGGCCTAAACAGGACTTAGTTCGTGGACTGGTCTGTGTTCTGAGTGGGAGATCAAGGGCACCAGATAGGACACGGAATCGCTGAGTGAGTAGACAGACTTGCTGATCAGGACTGTGGCATTCAGGTTGGGTTGATGAAACAGTGTTTCTGCAGAGTCCTGGAGTAGACTACAGGGAAAGGATACAGTGTGAGGGAGAATGCTCTATGCCTTACAGGAAATGACCATAAGACTTTGTGACTGCTATCCCTTCTATATATACTTTGTCAAGTTATCTTTCAGTAAAGACTCTATGTTTGAACGATGGTCTCCTTTATTGAACTGTGGAACCTATGGTCCTTGCTAGTCCACACCACTGGCTACATGCATCCTGTGTAGGGGGTCAGCCCCTGCCAAGAACTGAATTACACAGTGACTTTAAGAGACAATGCTCCCCTCTGATTTGTGTCCACTTGGACTAGTCCTTTTCCCCTGAAGCTTCCTGTGTGTTAGTTTGAGCAATAAGCAGGAAGGGTCAGGTCCAGAAGTGGAGACAGAATGAGACTCGTACCTGGGTCTGGGAGAACAGACCAATAAGGGTGTCTGAATATTGAGAGACTGTTAAATGAATTAGCGGTTTTAAGGGAGAAGATAGTGCCCGGTTATGGCAGGATCGGCTTGCAGGACCATGTGAGAAGGAAAGAGTCACATGACACATCCGAGGTGGTTTTCCCAACGCACCTGTAACTTGGAGAGAGAAAGCAATGCCGTGGTACCAGTGACCCCTTAGTATTGAAAGTGAGATGATACCCAGAAGAAGATGGAAGCGTTAACCTGAAGGAAGAGTACAACACATCAAATTCGGCTCCACTACATCAGGACCAAGCAGAAGCTAGCAGACTTTCTTCTCACCGCTGCAGAACTGTGAGTGTGACACTGGTGTACAACTGCGTTAGGGTATAGAGTAGATTTCTCTAGTTAGGGCGCTGTAGCAGCGCGGCCCGATTATCAAACGCCAGGTAGAAATTTAGAAGAGAGTAGTCTGCAGAAATTGTTTATACTGTTTGCATTGTTCTTTGCGTTGCAATTGCTAGAGTGGAGATTGTGTGGCATGTTCCAGCTATCTCTCCTTGTATCTGTTATTGCTGTTATCATTATAATAACTTTTAAAATTCTCTGTCTTTTAATAAAGCTGGTGTTTTGTTTCTGCCCAGCGATGTCATTTTGTCACGGCTTCAGCTGCACGGGCATGAGGCCCTCACAGCACGCCAGGACATAAAGGAGACGAATGCCTCGCTCCGCGGCTACCGCCCCTCTCTGCGCTACAGATATAGTGCATTGTAATTTATTGGGATGAAAATTTCTCAGCAAATTATCCCCTTTCTGACATATGTGGTAATAGTATGTCCTTGTGCCTTGGCCCTATTGGGCTAGGGATGTATTATTACTGCATACTATGATCGCGCCCGCTCACAAGTGGTGCGGGGTGATCGCCGCCGGGTGTCAGCTGATTGTCACAGCTGACATCCGGTGCTATGTGCAGGGAGCGGTCCCCCGAAATGCCCCGGCGTCCAGCGATGTCTGAGCCGGGTCCCGGTGGTTGTCATGGTGACTTGGATGTCATCATGAAAACATCCTGAGCACCAGACAGCAAGAAGTTACTTTGATCATGCGCAGTGGTCGATCAAAGTAACTTCTTCCTCTGCAGCATTGACAGCCTGTGTAGCATAGGGATGGTGCTGCATCCCTATGCTATACAGGCGATCAGACTGAAAAAACTGAAAGTCCCATACTGGGACAAAGTATAGAAGTTTCAAAGTGTCAGAAAGTGAAAAAAAAATTAAAATTGTAAAAATAAAAAATGAAAATATAATCCAAAAAAATAAAAATATATTGTACCCATAAATAAATATTATTATGAAAAAACAAACAAACAAAACAATAAAAGGACACATATGTGGTACAACCTGACCTATAAAACTGTCCCACTGGTTAACCCCTTTAGTGAGCACGGTAATCATCATTCCTCCAAACAAAAATTGGAATAAAACGAGATCAAAAAGACGAATGTAAATAAAAATGGTACCGCTTAAAACGTTATCTTGTCCCGCAAAAAACAAGTTATAGCTCTCAGAATAAGGAGATGCAAAAAAATTATTTTTTCTATAAAATAGTTTTCATTGTGTAAAAGTGCCAAAACATAAAAAAACAATATAAATGTGATACCGCTGTAAAAGTACTGACCCGAAGAATAAAGCTGCCTTATAAATTTTACCACACGTGGAACGGCATAAAAAAAAAAATTCTGGAATTGTTGGTTTTTGTTTATCCTGCCTCCCAAAAATCAGAATAGAAAGCGATCAAGAAGTGTCACGTGCCCGAAAATGGTACCAATAAAAACATCAACTTGTCCCGCAAAAAACAAGCCATCACATGACTCTGTCGGATGAAATATGGAAAAATTATAGCTCTCAAAATATGGCTTGTCTTTGCAAAAAAAAATCGCCTTTTAGTGTGTGACACCTGTCAATGATAACAAAAATATGATTCTGTAATCGCACCGACCCGACGAATAAAGTCGTCTAATCACTTTTACCACACAAGGAACGGCGTAAAAAATAAACTCTAGGGTTAGGGTTGTGCTAGGGTTAGGGTTAGGGATGTGCTAGGATTAGGATTAGGGTTGTGCTAGGGTTAGGGTTGTGCTAGGGTTAGGGTTGGGCTAGCGTTAGGGTTGTGCTAGGGTTAGGCTTGGGCTAGGGTTAGGGTTGGGCTAGGGTTGGGGTTAGGGTTGGACTAGGGTTAGGGTTGGACTAGGGTTGTGGTTGGGGTTGGGATTTTTTCAAAAGAAAAGAAAAAAATGACGACGATATGGCGACTAGTGTTGAGCGCAAGTGCTCGCTATTTGAGTTTGCATCGGGTGCTCGGGTATGCACCGAGTATCGCGGGTGCTCAAGTGACATGCTCGAGTCTCTGCCCCATATGTTTTGCAGCTGTTATACAGCCAAAAATACCTCACAGGGATTGCCTGCCATGCACGAGCGATCCCCGCATGTTTTTTTTGGGGTGTCTAATAACTGTGAAACATGCGGGTGGGGACTTGAGCATCCGCGATACTTGGTGCATACCCAAGTACCCGATGCAAACTCAAGTAGCGAGCACATGTGCTCAAGACTAATGATAACTTATTCAATATGATGACATAATGTTATCAAATTCTGTGTCGTACCTCTCGATTCAAAATGTTCACTATACCCCTTGATCAAATCCTTGAGGGGTGTAGTTTCCAAAATGGTGTCACTTGTGGGTGGTTTCCACTGTTTAGGTGCATCAGGGGCTCTCCAAACGCAACATAGCGTCCGCTAATTATTCAAGCAAATTTTACATTCAAAAAGTCAAATGGCGCTCCTTCCCTTCCGAACCCTGCCGTGCGCCCAAAAAGTGGTTTTCCCCCACATATGGGGTATCGGCTTACTCAGGAGAAGTTGCAAAACAAAATGCACAGTGCAATTTCTCCAGTTACCCTTCTGAAGATGCAAAATTGGAGGCTGAAAAACATTTTTGCTGGAAAAATATGAAAATTTTATTTTTACGGCTCAATGTTATAAATTTCTGTGAAGCACCTAGGGGTTCAAGGTGCTCACCACACATCTAAATAAGTACCCTGAGGGGTCTAGTTTCCAAAATGGTGTCACTTGTGGGGGGTTTCCACTGTTTAGGTGCATCAGGGGCTCTCCATACGCTTCCAAACCCTGCCGTGCGCCCAAACAGTGGTTTTCCCCCACATATGGGGTATCAGCATGCTCAGGAGGATTTGAACAACAAATTTTGTGGTCCATTTTTTCCTGATAGCCTTGCAAAAGTAAAAAAATTGGGGTCTAAAGTAACATTTTTGTGAAAAAAGTTAAATGCTAATTTTTTTCTTCCATATTCTAAAAATTCCTGTGAAGCACCTGAAGGGTCAATAAACTTCTTACGTAGTTTTGAGCACCTTGAGGGGTGAAGTTTTTAGAATGGTGTCACTTTGGGGTATTTTCTGTCATAGAGGCCCCTCAAAGTCACTTCAAATGTGATGTGGTCCCTAAAAAAATGGTTTTGCAAATTTTGTTGGAAAAATGAGAAATCGCTGGTCAACTTTTAACCCTTATAATTTCCTAACAAAAAAAATTTTGGTTCCAAAATACTGCTGATGTAAAGTAGACATGCGGGAAATGTTATTTATTAACTATTTTGTGACATATCTCTCGGATTTAAGGGCATGAAAATTCAAAGTTTGAAAATTGCAAAATTTTCAAAATTTTCACCAAATATCCGATTTTTTCACAAATAAATGCTAGTGATATCGAAGAAATTTTACCACTATCATGAACCACAATATGTCACGAAAAAACAGTCTCTGAATCGGTGGGATCCGTTGAAGCGTTCCAGACTTATTACCTCATAAAATTACAGTGGTCAGAATTGTAAAAATTGGCCTGGTTATTAACGTGCAAACCACCCTGGGGGGTAAAGGGGTTAAATTGTCACATTGCTTGCACTCCAGAAGGTATGCAATTTGAAACTCCCCAGAAATGTGTAAAGAAATTTGAGATTTTTCACTCAATTGTCTGCCTCATAGTTCCTCCTGATTTTTGGCACTCTTGGCAATCTTGTTAGACGCAGTAGCAGAATGTGCTAGAGACTTGCTAATCAGACTTAGGACCACTGACAATATTTTTGCTGGTAGCAATCTGAATTGAGATGATACTATGGGAATATATGTTTTGTCTTCTCCTTGCTGTATAGGATGTAACCCAGAATGCCTTCTCCTTTGAAGTTCTTTCAGGTCTGTGGTCATCCGCATCGGCAATTGAACACAGATCTCAGGAGAAGGAGGTACCACTCAGACTCATTCGGGGTACCCAAAAGAGATATGCTCATGCCTGTCCAGTGGCTCCCATGACTTTATTTCCTTACCTTGCTGCTATTTCACATGGTATAATGAATGTCTCAAATTGAGGAATGATTGAATTAATAAAGTGTTATTGGTATGCTCCTAGCTTCACCTCAGTTGCAACTAACAAATATCAGTCCTATCTCATATGTTGAAACTTGTAAAATCTTAAATCACATGAGTATGTGTGTTTGGATGTCTTTTCAGGGTGGGTAAAAGATAGAGAAGTACAACGCAAACCACTGCAAAAGTTACTGCCTGAAAATAATTTCTCCATCTTCTCCATTGTGTCATTCCGTGGAAATCGGACTGCATTCAGATGTCATCCGGGTGCAGTCCGATGGTTTCCACGCACTCACTGACTTGCATGGCCGAATGAGATTCATATATTGGATGCAAATCGTGCATGCAGTGATTTTTTTCCGCGGACTGGCTCTGACCAAGGAAAAAAATAGACATGTGCACAGCCACATAGCATAACATTGGTCCGAGTGCACTCTGAAGTTTGGTCAGATCGCCCTCGGACCAAAAATACGCTTGTCAGCACCTGACCTGAGAGACATAAACATGTCTGACGTGTGTGTGTAGCCATATGCCAAACGTTGCTGTTCACGGCCTTCTTTCAGCAGGGTTTCACTTAAGCTATGTTGAAACGCTTGTTTATTTTATCTAATACAGTAATACTCTTTTTATTAGAAATTTTACAAGATAAAGATGCTAGTTTATAGATACCTGGCTTATTGCATGCAGCTGATTTTTGAGTTGTGTTCCAACATCCGGTGTCAAAGTAATTGTAAAGGTACAGATGAATTTCCAGATATGTGTTGCACTATAATCACCTACTAGAATTAGGTGAGACTGTTTTCATCACTTTGGCAACATGTCCTTTAGAATGTCATTAATAATACTATAGGTACATCCTATGCACAGAGATAGTAACCTAGAATAGTTTCATAGTTCTAAGGTTGAAGGTAAACTTAAGTCCATCGAGTTTCACATATAACTTAACATGTTGATCCAGAGAAAGGCAAAAAGTAGTGATGAGCGAGCATGCTCGCTACTGCTCGGTGCTCGCTCACTGCTCGAGATGCTCGGCGCTCGCTGAGTATTTCCGGGTTGCTCGGGTGGGAACTCGGGTCCCCTTCCTGCATGTTTGGCGCTCTTTAGAGAGCCAATGAACATGCAGGGATTGCCTGCCATGCACTGTAATGTCGTAGCCATGTTGGTTGTGGGCATTACAGTGATTGGCTGGCCGCACAGCGTCATCAGGTCTATATCAGACCTGGCACCGCCATGCTCGTCACAGTCACTCTGGATCAGACAGTGTAGGGAGAGCTGCTGCTGTGTCAGGGAGAGATTTGATTGTGTATTAGGTAGTGTAGGGAGAAAAAACGTACATTACACATATCCATCTTAACATACAGTCCTTCTGAGGACTAAACCATCTGCAGAGATATCAGGCAGGCAGGGTGTATAGCAGGCAGTGTATATAGCAGACTGCAGTGCATATAGCACAAGAGGCTCCATTCCAATTCTGCCTTCTGCTGCTGTTACATATTTCTAGACAAAGGCCCAGGTCTCAGGGGCCAGGAATACTTTTCTTTGGATCTTAATCCTCATTATTTGCTTAAAAAGCAATCCAGAGAACACCGTTTTTTCTGCGCCATTTGCTTGTTGGCACTGCAGAATACAGCCAGGTCCTTTCCATATTAGAGCGCTAGAAATACAGCTATTTTAAACCGTGTTTTCTCCGTCAAACGGATCACATACACGTTGTCAGAAAATACTGCCATTTCTGGCCTCCATTAAAAATTTCCTTTAGTGTGTAATTGAAGCAATTCACTGCAGTTTGCTGTTCATTGGTCAGCCGTTGGACTCACTGCATACCCTATAACTGTATAGCAGACTCTATCCTTTCTAATGGAAACATGTCGTACTTGTTACTGTGGCCCTGCTCTGTGTGTCTTTAAATTCTTAGTGGGGTTTTTCCTAAAATTGGTCAGCCGTTGGACTCACTGCATACCCTATAACTGTATAGCAGACCCTCTCCTTTCTAATGGGATCATGTTGTACCTTGTTACTGTGGCCCTGCTCCGTGTGTCTTTAAATTCTTAGTGGGGTTTTTCCCAAATTTTGGCAGCCCTTGCAGTCACAGCATGGGCATTAGCACTATAGGAGACCCGCTTCTTTATAATGGGAACATTTTTTTTACTGAGACCCTCCTCTATGTCTCTTCAAAGGGGTATTGGGTTGCGTCCAAATTTTTGGCAGCCCTTGCAGTCACTGGATACGCAATAACAGTATAGAAGACCCATTTGTTAATAATGGGAACAACAAAGCAGAGCCGGCTGATGGCTCTCTAACATTACCTTTTAAGAATAGTAAGGGCCGTCTGATGTCCCTGTAAAAATAGGCTTTATGACTTTCAGAGTCCCTCCATCATAAATAAAAAAGGATGTGTCTGATGATGTGTCACACACCACATTGCCAGATAAGGTTGTAAAATGTTAAAATGACATTTCCCGGTGAATGCATTTGTCTTAAAAAATAACGTAAAAAACCCCAAAACAATAGGATCTTTCTTTAGTATAAAAAAACAGTGTCACCAATTTAACCTCAATGTAATCACATTGTTCAGCTCATGCACCTCCTCCTCCATCTCCGAAATGATCACATCAGTCACAAGCTGACAGCACTGCTGCACTGCCTTGGCCAAGCGGCAACAGGCTGTGCTGAAGATAACATGCTTAATTGACAAACCGCCCAGCGCTGAAGAGTTGTTGAAAGCTGTAACACAGC
Organism: Phyllobates terribilis; assembly: GCF_046119375.1. Classification (NCBI taxonomy): domain Eukaryota; kingdom Metazoa; phylum Chordata; class Amphibia; order Anura; family Dendrobatidae; genus Phyllobates; species Phyllobates terribilis. The sequence goes on along the minus strand of NW_027362771.1, from coordinate 491,940,743 downwards.
AGCCTGATCTATGGCTCTCACCGCTGAACATACAGCCAGGCATGGTCGTGTGTGACAATGGGCGGAACCTGGTGACGGAGAAATGACAGCCGGGGTAGATACGGTTTCCCTCTATGCCAGTCCTTTCACCGAGCTAAAGAATATGGCTGTGGTGAAATACAACTCCCACTGAGAGGCTGTTAGAGGTTGAAAAACATTGTGCCCACCAGAGGATTTGATTCTGAGGGCTAACCTTTCTCACCCGCTCAAGAGCCCCATAGCAGCTGCAAAGTTAGCGCTATCATGAACTCTCCTGAGGTAGAAGCCAAGGCACACCAGAGTATTCTCTGGTGGGACCGTCCAACCCTGCTGAGAAGCAGCCCTGGCTAAGAAAAGTGTGTGGGAAGGTTCCCGGACACTCTATGGCTGCTTTTTTACTGAGGAGGAAACACACGCAAACATGGGGAGAACATACAAAGTCCTTGCAGATGTTGTCCTTGCTGGGATTTGAACCCAGGATCCCAGCGCTGCAAGGCTTCAGTGCTAACCACTGATCCAATGTGCTGCCATTTACCCTCTAATATCTAACAGGCTGGAGAAACTTGCACCTGCTGCCACTCTATCTTCAGCTTCTTTGTGAGAAAATGTATTTGGGCAGCCACTCAGTCTACCAATTAAAATTCCTGAGAAGGAAATTGGGGATGGCTTGCTACTGGTACTGGGGGCAGTGCTAATACCATGCTGTCATACCATAGTTTGCTGGAAATATTCCAGGCTGGTAGGAGGCAAGCAAATTCCCACAGAAAAGTACCAGCAGTAATGTTCAGGCCACATTTCAAGTGCAAGCAGCTATAGAGGACTTCCTGGGAGAAATGTCACTCAGGGTAGATACGGTTTCCCTCTATGCCAGTCCTTTCACCAAGGTAAATACAACTCTCAGCCAAAAAAGTTGTGGACTGGCTCCATACCGTCCTTGGCCACATTCACCTGTCCACGTGTTTGTGGTTAGGCGGTCCTTTCCAGTAAGTGCATTGTGGAGGGCACGGGTAATGTTGTCGGACCTGTGCTTGTGGAAGGCGGAGGCGATACCGGAAAATATAGTGGCGGCTGGGGACTGAGTATGGACACCCGGCCGCCGCTGGCATGAGGTTGTGAAAAGCTTCCGCCTCCACGAGCATAAAAGGCCATATTTCAAATGCAAAGAGCTGCCCAGAAATCTGGCAGTTTAGTGTTGCGGCCTGTGGGTGGGTGGCTGGCTGCATACTTGCACTTGCATTCCAAGTAACAGAAAACTAAGCAGATGGTGGCCTCTATCATCATCATAGCCTCACCTTGGCAGTATGAACTCTCCTGAAGGAGAAGCCAGGGCCCGCTGGAGGAGTCTCCGGTTCTCTGGTGAGCCCGTCCAACCCTGCCGAAAAGCAGCCCTGGCTAAGAAAAGTGTGGTGGAAGGTTCCTGGACACTCTATGGCTGCTTTTTTAATGGGGATCGGCCATGCTTATGCATGTTATTTCTCAAAACGCATTACAGATCAGGCCATTGTCCAACTCTGTATTCAAGAAATTAAGTGCGCAAAGAAAGATGTGTGTGTGTGTCAAAGCACCACTGACAAGTGCGAGTTGATGTTGGACTGGCTGCCATTGCTTCTGCAACAAGCTCAATTACAGGACTTCCTGGGAGAAATGACACGCAGGGTAGATATGGTTTCCCTCTTTGCCAATCCTTTCACCGAGCTAAATACAACTCTTAGCAAAAAAAGTTGTGGACTGGCTCCGTACCGTCCCTAGCCACATTCACCTGTCCACGTGTTTGTGGTTAGGCGGTCCTTCCCAGTAAGTGCACTGGGGAGGGCACAGGTAATGTTGTGGGACCCGTGCTTGTGGAAGGCGGAGGCGATACCGGGAAATATAGTGACGGCTGGGGACCGAGTATGAACACTCGGCCGCTGCCGTCATGAGGTTGTGAAAAGCTTCCACCTCCACGAGCCTAAAAGGCCACATTTCAAGTGCAAGCAGCTGTCAAAAATTTGGCAGTATAGTGTTTCAGCCTGTGGGTGGGTGGGTGGCTGCCTGCATACTTGCACTTGCATTCCAAGGAATGGGGTAGGTACAACTGAAAACTGCAGTGGGACAAGGACGTGGACAGTGATTGTTGCAAGTCTGCAACGACAGGTGCATGGCGGGAGGCATCTTCGCATGCGCCAAGGATCACTTATGATGGGCACACTTTTAGGCAGTGACCTGGGAGTCAGAGATGCTTCCAGAGGTCTTCCCCATGCTGTTCCCATGTCTTTTCAGCATTGTATGCATGTGTCTGATGATGTGTCACACACCACATGGCCAGATAAGGTTGTAAAATGTTAAAATGACATTTGCTGGTGAATGCGTTTGTCTTGGTTGAAAGCAATTCAAAAGTGCAAAAAAGGATCAAAAACGCTACGTGTGAACATAGCCCAAGTTGTGGAGGAGTATTTTTGTTTTTGGTTATTTATTTTGCCTTATATACAAGTCATTACCCTGGAAAGGATGTTACTTAACATATTTCCCAGGAAAATCCATTTTGGTTTCGTTTTTGTATGTTTTATTGTGAGTCTGTAAAAGTGGTGTAATACTCTGACCACGTTGCTGACAGCAGTGATCTGGGAGTCAGAGATGCTTCCAGGGGTCTTCCCCATGCTGTTCCCATGTCATTTGAGCACTGACCCCTTCGATTTGGGCAATTTTTAGGCCCTCTGCAGACCGCCGGGGGGGGGCCGCCTGAAAAATGCTCGAGTTTCCCATAGACTTACATTGGGCTCGTTGCTCGGGTCGAGCACCCGAGTATTCCAATTTGCTCGACCCGAGCAACGAGTACCCGAGCATCTAAGTTTTCGCTCATTACTTGCAAAAAGCCAATAGGGCAGACACTAATAGCTCCATATTAGGGGAAAAATTCCTTCCCAACTCCATTAGACTGGTTACCTGGATGATCGCCCCATCACAAAATCTAATGTCCATCCTGTAATATTATATTTATCAACTAAAGCATTCAGAGCCTTCATGAATTTTAGTAGTGAATCAACCATTACAACATCATGCAGGAAAGAGTTCCATAGTCTCACTGCTCTTACAGTAAAGAATCCGCGTCTGTGATTATGATTAAATCTTCTTTCCTCTAGACGTAGACAATGCCCCCTTGTCCTCGTCGCAGGCCAAGGTATAAAAAAATCATTAGGTCTTTGTTCTGTCCCCTTATATATTTGTACATTGTATACGATTGCCAAGCATTAGTTTTTCCAAACTGAATAACCCCAAATTTAATAATCTATCTTGGTATTGTAGTCCACCCATTCCTTTAACCCCTTCACTACACAACAATTTTCTGTTTTTTCATTTTCGTTTTTTCCTCCTCTACTTCCAAGAGCCATATCTTTTTTTATTTTTCTGGCCATAAAGCCATAAGAGGACTTGTTTTTTGTGGGACAAGTTGTACTTTTGAAAATAGTGTACTGAAAAACATATAGTGTACCAAATAACGGGAAAAAATTCCAAGTGCATCGAAATTGTAAAAAAAATGCAATTCCACATTTTTTTTTTTTTTTTATATTATTTACCTTGTTCACTCTATTGTAAAAGTGACCTTACAAAATGATTCACCATGTGAGTATGAGTACACAGATACCAAACATGTATAGTTTTTTTTTATTTAGGTAGTGCAAAAAAATTCGGAAATCTGTAAAAAAAAATTTTTTTGTTTTTGTCACCATTTTTTGAGATCTGTAACACCTCCATTTTTCAGGATTTGGGGCTGTGGGATGGCTTATTTTTTTGCGCCCTGAGCTGACGTTTTTATTTATACCATTTGGGGGTAGATACGATGTTTTGATTGCCTTTTATTGCTTTTTTTGCAAGGAGGGCAAAAAAACCCTTAATTCTGCCTTTTTGATTGTTTTCTTATTACGCTTCAGCATTGCTATGTATAGTAGAAATCAAGGTCTCCTATGAATGCCGGCCAGAGCTGGCGTTCATAGGAGTATCATAATGACAGGCATGGGGGTCTTCTGCAGACCCCTGGCTGTCATGACAACCCATCGGTGCACCGGGATCACGTGACAGGGGCGCCAATAGGCGGGATTTGTGACGCGCTTCCATCAGGCGAGTGATAATTCCGTTGTCAGTGATTGACCTCAGGATTTAACTGGTTAACAGCTGTGGGTGAAGCTCCGCTCCATCTGATGCTGTTAAAGGCAATAGATACTGATTAAATCAGCCATCAAGTGTGAGGTAAGATGTGGGCTCGGTGTTCAAGCCCACATCAAAGGCAGGGACACTACCTTTGACCTACATGTACATCAAAGTAGTGAAGGGGTTAATAACCTTGGCTTTTCATCTCTGCACCCTGTCTAATTCAGCTATGTCTTTCTTATACACTGGAGACCAAAAATGTACACAGTATTTTAAGTGTGGTCGCACTAGTGACTTGTATATTGGCAAAATATGTTCTCATCATGTGCATCTATGCCTCTTTTAATTAATCATTTTATTTGCCTTGACAGCAGCTGCCTGACACTGATCACTAAAGAGATTAAAAGTCTTTTTCAGTGACTGTTTTACCCAGTGTTTTATAATTTAGTACATAATTAAACATTTTATTTCCTTTGCCCAAGTGCATTACCTTACATTTATCCACAATAAATTTCAATTGCTATTTCTCAGCTCAAGCCTCCAGCTTACATAAATCCTTCTGTAATATTAAATTATCCACCTCTGTGTTGATTACCCTGAAAAGTTTAGTATAATGGGCAAATACTGTAATTCTACTCTGTATGCACCCTTCAAGATCATTAATAAATATGTTAAAAAGAAGAGGGTCCAATACTGACCCCTGTGGCACCCCACTGTTAAAGGGAATCTGTCACCAGGTGTTTGCTACCCCATCTGAGAGCAGCATAATGCATAGACAGAAACCCTGATGCCAGAGATGTATCACTTTTTGGGCTTATTGCTTGTATTTTGATAAAATCTTTGTTTTCACTGCTGATCTACCAGTTATTTGAATGTGAAACTCTATAACCCGCCCCACCATGGATTGGCAGCTTTCTGCCCATGTACAGTGTACACAGAAAGCTGCCAATCTGTGGTGTGGGCGGGGTTATTCTGAGCTCATGAATATGCTTGACTACCTGGCAGCAGGCCAAGTAGCCTTTAATCTCCTACTGATTAAACAGTAATTTTATCAAAGCTACATGATGACACATCACTGGAATCAGGATCTCTGTCTCTACATTGTGCTGCACTCACATTAGGTGGCAAAAACCTGGTGACAGATTCCCTTTAACTGTGACCCAATCCGAGTATGTTCTATTAATAACCACCCTTTCTTTCCTATCACTGAGCTAATTGTTAACTCAGTTACACATATTTTCCCTTAGTTCCATTTTTCTCATTTTATGTACCAACCATCCCATCTCAATATGTAGTAGGTGTAATAATAATAATAATAGCAAATACCAGAAATTAGAAATGTAGTATAGCTTTTCTGATTTGCTCTGTCTCTTTTTTCATGTGCAGACATTGCAGGACCTTAGGATAACTAAGGTCCTGCAATGTCTGCACATGAGGAAAGAGACATAGTGAATCAGAAACACTATACTACATTTCTAATTGGAGGTATTTGCTAATATTGTTATTATTACACCTACTACATACTGGGATGGCATCTTGGAGATGGGAATACCCCTTTAAGTAAATACTAAAAAGAAAAGGAGTTTAGCAGATTGGCCTTTCCCTCATCCTGTTCCCCCTTTTCACCCAGACTATTTTTGAGGGGGGCGACACTATCATTTTTCAGTTTCTTACTGTTTATATAGTTGAAGAATATTTTTGAATTATTTTTACTTTCTGATCCTATAGCCGGAGAATTGATTTATTCCTGCAGATAGCAACAAAAGTTTCTCTACCTCATTATATAAATCAATCTCTGATTCTGTCTGTAAATCTGTATTCCCTTAGTGGCCACCGAGCCTGTTAATTCTATAAGTAATTGCATTTGTGTGGGTTAGACTAGTACAGATACATACAGTATTTTTACAGAGTTGATTAGCAGGTGATTTTTTGGCATTGTAGGGTGGTGTGTGTGTTGGTGAGGGATGAATGTGGTATTGATATCTCAGATAGCTCTGACTTTCTGGCAGGGCATCTCAAAAAGGTAAAAGAGCTCCACCTAAACTGGGTGAATGGGACTCATTTCTAGGGATCGGATACATAGGAGCTTGTTTAGGTGAGTTCTTTGACTCATTCCTTAAACCAATTGTTGAAATTCTTGTTTATGACTCAGTTTTTGTATTGTCATGTGTGTTTGCAATCAACGCTCGTAGAAGCTGCTATTGATTATTATTGATTTGTAATTGATACAAGTTTTTATGTGTCTATGAGTTGCCAATAATGCTTAGCTTACATACTGTAATAATTATGTCCGTAATTGGTATATACTGTATGTATTCTGCATCACACAATTCTATGTTCAAGTGTGCAAAATCTTTTAAAAAACAAAGATTTACCACCGAGACCTCTAGTCTATAACTGAAGGACAAATGATGATGAATGGTATGTTGATCTTTTGGGCACAAAAATGATCCTTGAAATTTTGGAAATTACATTTTCTCCTGATTTAGATCACCTGGGAAGACCAGAACTTTGCTAGGAAATACAGATTTCCATATCATTAGAAACACCCGTGTCCTGCATTTTCTTCTATAGTCTTGTACACCCAGGCACAGATTTTTCAAGGGAGATGTAAGAAACTAAGGAGGAGAAAAAAAGTGGAGATTTGCAAAGAAAAGTATATTAGCGGTTTAATAAAATGAGAGGGAATTGGTTAATGTCAAGAAAGGAGGGGGGGTGAGTTGGCACTACCCATTAAAGGGAATCTGTCAGCAGGTTTTCGCTATCTCATTTGAGAGCAGCATGATGTAGGGACAGAGACCCTGAATCCAACCATGTATCAATTAGTTTACTGGGTGCAGCTGTTCTGACATAATTAGAGTTTTTAAATTTAGCAAATGCAGCAGAGCTGAGAAAGCTAACCCTGCCCACACCAGGCTCTGTATGTACATTGTCTATAGACACTGAGCTGCTTATCATAGAAGGGGTTGTGGTCAGATCAGCATGCACCCGCTGCTGTAGTCTGGATAATGATAATCACCAGGTGATAAAACCTTCTGTGTAAGTAAACAACAGCATACAACTTGATATTTCACACATCATTGAATTCAGTGTTTTAACCCCTACCTCATTCTGTCCTCAGATTATGTTAAGGATATATATGTATATATGTTGGTTATATGTATATATAACTTCATACCTACATATGTATTAAGAATTGCAGATATCCAAAATGGCTTTTACATGTTGTATCACACTATACCAGTCTCGGTCCAAAGTCTATATGCTATGTGACATGACCAGATGGGAAATTCATATACTTCTGCTTTCACGGACAAATTAATCTGTTTTATCTGGGATTTGCTAATAGATTTAATTACTTGGATACGAATAACATGACAAGAAAGATAATAAAGATGCTGGCCACACTGATTGAACCTTGAACTAAACAAGCAATACTTGTAACATCCCACTATAATCATGATCACAAGGCATATTGGAAACCCCCTGAATCATTGCTATATAAGTTTGTGTAATATGCGCAATAAACATAATTCATGTTTGACTCCATCTGGTAGTCATCTGTTTAATTGCCAGTCTGAACATACAACTTATATCTAATTTAGCAGCAGACAATTAAGAGGATCACACACCCATCGAATGTGCACTAACAATTACATAGCAAAAACCAATATTACAGATTCTCTTTAAGCAATTAGAAGACAAAGCCAAGCAGCACTGCTGACAGCCACAGCTGAAGCAACCTGCCCATCTGACTTTGATTGGAGTACCTTTAGTTAGTGGTCTGATATCTTTTTCTAATGGCTATTTATTGCTGTATCCAGTGGTGAGGAATTATTGGGAGGCCCTTATTGTGGTAGTTATGGTCTACCAAAGGTATGGGAATGCAGCGGCCGTAAGGGCCTAGGGTTCTCAGTAGCCTGGTCAGCAGTCTTCCAGGGAGGTCACAGGCCCAGCTCCGTTGCCCTGGCCAAGCAGATGAAGGGAGTATTTACAGGGGAGTCGTAGTCTTTATGTGACGCCACCTGTGGTGCTTGGTCAGGGATGACCAGCGCTGCATGTAGACCCTGGGGGATAGATGGTATAGCAGCTGGGATGAAACACTTCCCACTGGTGAAGCGGGCCCCCAGGGATTGAGAAAGCTTATATGAAGGATGGCGGCGGGGGAAACAGAGTGCAGAGAGCAGGGCGGCAGCAGTGATGATCGTCGAGGTGGTAGCACAGCTGCGGGGAGGTGCAGAAGAAGAAGACAGACACAAGGAATGCAGTCCGGTTACCTTTACTGCAGAAAAAGCTGTTTAGCCTGGGGCACTGGTCATTAGGTCCAGGAGGGTCCGGTCAGCCTGGAAGCAATCGGAGTCCACCCTGTCAGGTGAATTTGGAGGCCTGCCTGCTGTGCTTCTCCGTTGCAGGCCCCGCTGCCTGTGAGCTATCATGCGGTCCCTTTTCTTCACTCCTGCCCTAAGTTCCGTACTAGCAGGTGGTGCGTACCTATAACGGATATTGCCGTCTTGGGGGCAGGTCCGGGCTCTAGTTATACCGCTGTGCTGCCGGGCCTCTGCTTGTGGCCAGGAAACTTGCAATCTCCTGTCCCCCAGATTTGGTTGCTGGGACGTGCAATGCCCGTACAACCCAGGACTCTGGCATCCTCTGCTCCGCTGCCTGGGGTGAGCTCTTCACTTGCTCTGCTCCCCAGAACTTTCTTCTTCTCCCTCTGCTGCTTTCTCCCCCTCTGCCTTCCTTCTCACACTCACTGACTAACTCCTCTCCCCAGCCGGAAAAGGCAGCTCCCCAAAATAGGGTGTAGAGCTCCCCCTTCAGGTCAGGGATCAGAACCTGTGTGTGCATGTGGGGTTTACCTGACGTGTCGAGCTCCTCCTGCTTTCAAGCATAATATCACCTCCGGTGAAGGAGGCAACACTACTGTGGCAACCGGCCCATGGGGCTCCACTGTAACACTCACGCTTACTTTGAATTAAGGTTGGTGTCATTCTATTAAACAAGTTATAAAGCAATCACAGGTTGTAGAATTGTGATATGTGTTCATGTTCTCATCATTATTTATCACATTGTCAATTCAATGTTCTCTTTAGGTTCATCATCTAAAACCAAAATACTGTTCCCTCTACTACTAATACTATTACTCCTGCTAATAATACTACAAATAACACTACCTACTGCTTTGCACAGTTATAGCCAAAAGGATGGCTGTAATACTTTTCAGTGGGATTACTAGTCAGTTCATAAAAAATGACCTCATGATCACTACTTTATTAATCTCAGAGAATGCACATGCCTCTATCTATCTATCTATCTATCTATCTATCTATCTATCTATCTATCTATCTATCTATCTATCTATCTATCTATCTATCTATCTATCTATCTATCACATCTGGTGCACTTGTATACGCTCAAGTGCATGTTCATGCTTTCTTATTAAATATGGATGCCAGTATTTTACTCCCTTTCTTGCATTCCTACAGGTACCTCATCTATTCTGATCAGTAATTACACGCTTAGCAGTAATCCACCCCTATAACATCTGCTACTTTGGCTCAATGTTACTTAAATACGGCATTTTTTCCCACAGGGAAACATCATCTCTTTATGTTGTAGGACAAACTACTTCTAATATAACTGTAAAATCTGTCAAATCCATTTAGATACAATTTGATGTCATTTAAAATGGGGACATGCGATGGATTTCAGTTGGCGATGTCAATTATGATCGTTACGTGGAAGTGGAGGCAAGGTCAGATGTGATTATGAACAAAAAAAGGAAGCTGACAGGTTTCAGGTGAAGCATTACTTGTTAATGGGTTTTGTGAGCTCTTTTACAGATAGTGATAATGTCTAAGCTTAGAGCTTTTAATTCATTGCTGGTGCAGCCGTTTATCTCCAGCTTGAATAGTCAATGTTATCTGGCAGCTCACACGGTCCTGGCATGTGGACTTTATTTCCTACACGCTTTGTCATTCCCTTATATAAACCATGTAGTGGACCCAAAAGAGTCAATAATGTGGAAGTAAACCATGCAACTGCAATGGGATCCATAAATGAGGGCTTCAGTTCTTCAGAGGAACTGCAAGGTAAGCAAATAAATTGGATAGTGAAGAACCAGGCAAAAGTTCTTGCCTCTCTTTTCTCCTACGATAGAGTTGGAAGAAGGAAGGATATCATTTTTTGGAAACTCCTGTACTAGTATGGACAGTATTTTTGTCTTAGGGATTTTTGCTCATCATTATAAACCTGGTTGTTGGGAATGTAGGATGTCTTAATTTGTCTCTGATCATGTTTCCTTCACTTAAACATTTTTCTTTAAGTCTCAGAGTTCACCATTTCACACAATTGGTAGGTTTATTTCCAAAAAAAGGAGTTTCACATTATTGTACACTTTGCATAAATTATGAAGGATGTTATAATTATTTCTGTTCAAATTAATCTTCTCATTCCCATAGGTACATAAAATATTACTTTTATGGATTACTTTCATCAAAAAGAATCTAAAGCAAATTGAGATTTTGAAATAAAGTTATAGACAGAATGATAAAGAACAGAAGACTGAAGAACATAATTAATTCAAGAGCTCTTTATTGAGGTGAGGATCAACCACAAGCTAATAGAAGATTAATGGTCTTTTTACATGTGAAGATCAATTTATAAAAATGAGCTAAAACTGATGATGTAAGTAGTTGTAACTCTTGAAAGACATGCACTTACAAGTAATAATTGTTTGATTTTTTGCAATTTTGATATGGCCTCTCTTTCCTCCTTTCCTTCTATTTCCTCCACTAATGAGTTTGAAGATGTCTTTTTACAGGCCGGACCACCACTGAGACAAACAAACAAGTAAATTACACTAATGACACTAATTAGGAACCTCTGTTCCGTCTGATGATTTGTTTTACACAATGATAGCCCTTGTAAGGGCTTCTGTTTTTGAAGCTTTTGCTTATAATGTCTTAAAATTGAAAGCATAATGTACAGTACTGTGCAAAAGTTTTAGGCAAGTGTGTAAAAAATGCTGCAAAGTAAGAATTGTTTCAAAAATAGAAGTGTTAATAATGCAAATCGAATGAACAAAAGACCTCATCTGGAATACTGTGTACAGTTTTGGGCACCACATTTTAAAAAAGACATCGACAAACTGGAGCAAGTTCAGAGAAGAGCGACCAGAATGGTGACTGGTCTGCAAACCATGTCCTATGAGGAACGGTTGCAGGATTTGGGAATGTTTAGCTTGCAAAAAAGAAGACTGAGAGGAGACTTAATAGCTGTCTACAAATATGTCAAGGGCTGTCACATTGTAGAAGGATCATCTTTATTCTCATTTGCACAAGGAAAGACTAGAAGCAATGGGATGAAACTAAATGGGAGGAGACACAGATTAGATATTAGAAAAAACTTTTTGACAGTTAGGGTGATTAATGAGTGGAACAGGCTGCCACGAGAGGTGGTGAGTTCCCCTTCAATGGACGTCTTCAAACAGAGGCTGGACAGACATCTGTCTGAGATGATCTAGTGAATCCTGCTTTGAGCAGGGGGTTGGACCAGATGACCCAGGAGGTCCCTTCCAACTCTACCATTCTATGATTCTATGATTCTATGGTATCTAAATGAAGTCAATATTTTGTGTGACCATCATTTGCCTTGAAAAAAGGCATCAAAGCATCAATTCCCCTAGGTACGGTACTCTTGCCACATTTTTTACAGGACCTTGGCAGGGGGATTGTTCCAAACATATAGGAGAACTGACCGAAAATCTTCTGTGTATGTAGACTTGTGCAAATCCTTCTGTTATTTCATGTAATCCGAGACAGACTTAATAATGTTGAGATCAGGCATTTGTAAGAGCCATATCATCACTTCCAGGACTCCTTTTTATTGGCTACATGTTTGGAGGTCATTGTCCTGCTGCAGATATGCAGGGCCAGTTAGATGCCTCCTAGATAGAATTGCATTATCAATAAGTATCTGCCTGTATTTCTCAGCATTGAGAACACCAAGAAGTATGTTGAGGACCGTAGACACAGTAATTTGCCAAGAGAACTTAATACAGCAGATGAAAAACACATCATGATTATTTCCTTTGAAATTGGAAGTTGTCCAATGGTGCCATCAGCTAAAACCATCTATTGTTCATAATGGAAGAATTGTGTCCAAAAACCATGCCTTGGACATGGAAACAAAATTAAGCTACTCAACTATGGATGATAACATAGGAGCTGGGGTGGAGAAAAATGGCAACAAGTGCTCTTGACTGATGAGTCAAAATGTGAAATATTTGTCTGTAAGAGGAAGGCAGTTTGTTTGCGAAAGGCTGGAGAACAATAATGAATGTCTTGGAGGCAACAGTGAAGCATGGTGGAGGTTCCTTGCAAGGTTGAGGCGGCAGGTCAGCAAATGGTGTTGGATATTTGGTAAGGATTAATAATGTCCTCAATGTTGAGAAATGGAGTCACATAGTTATCCACCATGCAATAACATCAGGGAGGAATCTGATTGGCTCCTAATTTATTCTGCAGTAGGACAGGAACTCCAAACAAACAGCCAATGTCATTAAGAATAGTGATGAGCGAATGTGCTCAGTTAACCCTTTCACTAAGCATGCTCAGGTGGTGCCCAAGTATTTTCGGCGTGCTCGACAACTATGTTCGAGCCATCGCAGCTGCATGTGTCGAGGCTGTTAGACAGCTGCGACACATGCAGGGATTGGCTGTTTGTTAGGCAATCCCTGCATGTGTCGCAGCTGCCTAACAGTCGCGACACATGCAGCAGCGGCAGCTCGAACATAGTTGTCGAGCACACCAAAAATACTTGGGCACCACCTGAGCATGCTCGGTGAAAGGGTTCACCGAGCACGCTTGCTCATCACTAATTAAGAACTATCTTCAGTTTAAAGATGAACAAGGTAGTTGAAGTGATGATATGGCCCCCAAAGCCTGATGTCAACATCATCGAGTCTGTCTGGCATTACATGAAGAGACAGAAGGACTTGCATAAGCGACATCTACAGAAGATCTGTGGTTAGTTCTCCAAGATGTTTGGAACTGCCTCCCTGCCTTCAAATCTGTGTGCAAGTGTACCTAGAAGAATTGATGCTTTGATGCTGTTTTGAAGGCAAAGGGTGGTCACACCAAATATTGATTTGATTTAGATTTCTCTTTTGTTCATTAAATTTGCAGTTTGACCATGGATAAAAATAACCTATTAACACTTCTATTTTTTAAAGCATTCTTACTTTGCTACAGTTTTACATACCTGCCTAAAAACTTTTGCACAGTACGGTATATTGTAGATTTTAATAGGAATACTGCATTTTTGTCTTTTTATATTTAGCAAAGTAGGAACAGAAAAGCAAATTATATATTTTGAACCACCAAAAAATAATGGTATGATGACTCAGTGGTGCATTTTCCATCTGAGAGATTCCATTGAAATGAAAGTTTCCTCGTGATCTCTTAGAATAGCTTTGTACTGAGTATAATGTTAGAGCCCAAAGTAAACTAAATTGCCATTGTAACCTGCAAAGGAATAGCCACTATAAAAATGCTTGAAATTGATGGAGTATTCTGAGACTGCAGTGAATCATTCCCCTTCAGGCCATTGTTACACTTTTCAATTTTGTTCAGTATTTTGCATCAGTATTTGCAAGCCAAAGAAGAGAAAAACTACAATGGAAAGATAAAAGTGCAGGTTAGTAGGAGGCCCTGGTGACGAAGGGCAAGAAGTATATTTTACATTTGGTATCAATACTTATAATATAGATTTGCTCTCAGATTCCCCAGTCTCTAAATATCCCTTTATTCAATAGATAAGAGCACATAGAAAATGGCAAAATCATTTTAACTATCCGATGCATTTAGACATAGTGAGTGCACTTCTATGTCTCTCATTCTTAGCTTCTTAACCACCTTTGTACTTGTCCAAAAAGTCATCAACACATTCAGCATTGTGCAGATAAAAGTCTCCTGGATAAAGATTCTCAGTGAATAAGGGTAAATTAGATTTCAGGGAATTTATGGAAAAGAACATTTTTAAAGATTGTGTTATCTCTGATGTCTTTTTGCAAGTAAAATGTGAAAGAAAGTTGTCATTTGAAAGAGGCTGTCCACTACTTTATAGGCCATCATTGTCTGATCATTGGGGGTGTGACGCCCGACATCACCGCGGATCAGTTGTTCCTGGTGGCGGCAGTGGCTGGAGCTGATCAGTTACATAGCTGCATAACGCAGCTCCATAAACAGAATAGTGGCCGTAGCTGGGTACTGCACATCCGTCCTCTTTTGATTTGAATAGGAGGCGGATGTGCCATACCCAGCCGCGACCACTATATAGTTGACGGAGCTGCATTGTCCAGCTTTGTTACTGACACCAGGAACAGCTTATCGGCGGGGTCACCAGGTGTCGTACCCCTACTGACCAGACATTGATGACTTATCCTAAGGAACTCCCATCAATGTTAAAGTAGTGGACAACCTACTGAAGGGAACATATTATAGTGCTCACATTATTTTTTTTTAGGTGGCATGGTAGTGGATTCACTTATATTAAGCAAAGTAGATGTATCCACCCAGGATACAAGAGACATTACTGCAGACAATGTCTCTTGTAATGTTTTTTTATTACACTACATGCTTTTAAGTGGGTATCTCACTGTCGGTTATGTGATTCAAAATGTTTCTACACTGTTTTCTTCTGGTGACTTTCCTTCTGATCCACCCTTATTTAGAGCTCTAGGTTCAGATGGATTATCACCAATAATCCTCTGAAGGAGAAAATGTAACAGCTTGGTGATGACTTCCCAAATCCAGATCCCTTCTAGTCTGCAGCTGTTAGGACAGTTTGTATAATAGAGGACAATCAATTTAAGTAAGTAGCACTATGTGAGTGGAATGCAGATACAGTGGTAAGTTCTGATGCTCCCTTGCGAAAGCAAGGAAGCCTCCACGCGAAACGCGCGTCGGGAAGCTCACCAACCCATCCCCAAATAGCCTGTCTGCTTTATCTAGGGGTAAGTAGTGCATATATACCAACCCTATTCTTCTGGCAGAATATCATTTTTCCTATGCACTACTGCACTTTCTTGGAGTTGGAGACATATTTAGTGGTCTAGGTGTCACATGTGTACTGCCTTACCTAATGGCTCACATTTCGTGACTGACTGCATATCTCTCCCACCCACATGGTACTAACCCCGTCCCTTATTGGTCCCAACTTATATACCTCACTAGAGCATTTGTTAGTACATTAACCATTAGGGTGATACTATTAAGTGGCTTGCTTTTTTGGGGGGAGGCCCATTTTTCCTTTCAAACATCCTTTTTATCCATTTGTATTTGTGATGTCCTTGTATGTATTTGACTTTTTGCATTGAATAAAATCGTTATATATTTATACCAAAACTCCTTCTTTCTCCTGTATTACAGTGGTAAGTACTGATGCTTTGTAATTCCAGGAATATAGCTTTGTGAATCCAGGAAACACTGGTTTGGTGATAGCAAGTCTTCATCAATTTCCATATCGGTTTCTTCTAGGGACTTCTGGTTATCTCTCAGGTCAAAGAGATGGAGATTCCACCAAGTGGCAAAGTATGAAAGAGTATGACCTGTGGACAAGATTAGTGTTTCTCAATGCCAGTCCTCAAAGTACCCTCAATTAGTTACAATCTGAGTATCTATTGTAGAGAAAGAAGTCCTGTGCAATTTTACAGAATATACCTGTGGAGGTTTTTGCAGACTAGCGTTGAGATACACAACTAGAAAACCATATTTCTTTAAGGTTGAAAACTACAATTTCGGTATGACTCACCCACACAACAAATCCTTGGATTGTTCTCATTTTCTATAAAATTAGACTGCTTTCGATTACATCATTTAATTTATCAAAAATTATGCTAAATTGATAACAAAAATGAAATATTAACTTCTTAAATTTTATTTTTGTTTTCTGATTATTAAAGAAATGTATTTTCCATTTTTTGACTCTTATATTCATTTATCAGGAATGGATATATAATTGGTTTACATTTACAGCAAGAAAAGCAATAGATCGAATGTTTCAGATGAGAGTTTGTTTAACGAATTAACTTTTAACACAATCAAGCTCAGGAAAGTTTGCAGTGCAGCATCTTTGTACAAGTTTACCAGGCAGCAATATGTCTACAATAAGGATCAGCCCTTAGGATGTAAGTAATATTCACTTAGAAGGCACATTATTATCAATGTTATTCTCCTGTATTCTGAAGTGTTTTCTATAATAATAACAGCGCTGTTCCTTGGTGAATGGTTCACTGTAGTTGAAGGGGAACTGACCAGCCACAACGGTCCAATATACCAAAATCACACCATTACTGGAGTTAATTGTTGTCATATGTAGAGAAATCCAACTACTCCCCAGTAATTTATCTATGATTTTTAAAGAACTACAAGCCTCCTCTGTCAAAATTGGAGAAGTATCCAAAGTTTCGGTGGCTGTCTATTTGGAGATGTTGCCAAAGAACCACAGAACACTTGTTTTCTATTTATGGATCATGGCATGCCTATCGGAAAAGCATTTAGTGACTTCAAGAACATAGAAAAGACATAAGAACATAGCCTGATGGTTTACTTTAAGTTGGGCTTTAAAGCCTTAGGTTGTTTCCACCAGGAACCATTGGTTAGGCAACTTTTAGAGCTTCACACAGTTGTTGGTTGGGATAATTTTACGCTTAAAGGTGAACATCTTCTTTAGCTCACTGCGAAATCGGTCATGGAGCCAGGCATATAAGAATGGGTTGCAGCAAGAGGAACTCATGGCAAACCAATGACAGAGAAGCTGAATGAGAAGGAAATAGTGCTTGTTGATGAGATTGATGTCAATGTCCCGGATAATATTGAAAACATGGATAGGAAGCCAACATATTCCAAAAGCTGTTACCACCAAAACAATGAGCCTGAATATCTTCCTCTTGCGGAGTCTATCAAACTCTGCTTGGCTTTGTGTGGGGTGGCCCGGGACCACTCTATTCTTCAGCTTAACCGTGATACAAAAATAGGATAATGACACTGCAGACAAAGGGAGGATGTAGGTGATGATCAGAGTGCTGTAGGCGTAGGCCAACCTTTCTGTCTCTTTATCAAGCCAAAATTCCTCACAGATAGTAAAGCCTTGTTGTTGAAACTCTATATGATAAGTATGAGCAATAGCAGGTCCAACCAAAGCGAAGGACAGGAGCCAGATCCCTCCCAGCACGTAGACACATGTGGTGACAGTTATTCTTTTCTTCAAAGGATGTACAGTTGCATAGTACCTTGTGAGAGACAGAAAAAGGACAAATAATTAGAGCTTCTCGTAACTGCTGTCAAATTGCAATTAGTTGGGTTTTCAAACATCTCTCAACATTAATTACTTCTTACAGTAATCTGGATAGTTACGCTGTAGCTTTGTGCCATTTGGCATAAAAGTCATTTTATGTCTAATTAATGTGTTATTCTAATGAGTCTCAGAATGAGGATTATTTTGTATTGTGGGTGAAAACTTCACAAACCTTCTAAGGGCTGGGATATTGTGATATTTTTATAAGTACATTGATAACAGCTTTTTGCTGTGGCTCATGGATGGGGTTTTGAGTTCTGGAATACACACTATGATTTCATTATGCCTTAATAAGACAATTGCTTTAATGGCAGAAGAATATATCTTATCATTGCAATAACCCATAATTCAGTCAAGATGGTGTCAACAGTGTGAACTGCAATATCATGCATGTCATGCCGTAAGGGACTTGTTCGCTCTAGTAAATATTCCCATTTAGGCTATGTTCACACACGTTGGGTTTTTCAGCGTTTTTTGCTGCAGATTTTTATGCAAATTTTCAGCTGCGTTTTGCAGTTCCAGCAAAGTCTATGAGAAACCAGAATTCTCTGTTCACACATCTTGTTTTTTTTTGTTGTGCATTTTGTGCCTTGGTTGGGTTTTTGTAAAATAGAGCATGTCACCTTCAGTGTTTTTTCAGCATTTTTTCACCCATAGGAAGTAATGGGTTTTTTCACAGAATTTTATGTACATGCATGAATAGAGACAGAAGGACAGTGAAAAAATGCACAAACAACGCATCAAAAAACGCAGCAAAACCTGCATTTTTGACACTGCTGATTTCCTGCCAGAGTTCAGTTTTGCTGCAGATTTGTGACATAAAAAAAACCAACATGTGTGAACATAGCCTTAGCCTGCTGCCTGTGCCTCCAGTTTGAGAGATGCCTTTACATTTCAGAGAAATAAAGTGTATGACAAGAGCTACATGGCGACTTTGGCTGCGACAGCTGTTACGTGACTGA
Source organism: Phyllobates terribilis (assembly GCF_046119375.1). Lineage (NCBI taxonomy): Eukaryota > Metazoa > Chordata > Amphibia > Anura > Dendrobatidae > Phyllobates > Phyllobates terribilis. The sequence goes on along the minus strand of NW_027362771.1, from coordinate 491,922,279 downwards.
AGCTCACTCAGTGCTGTTGGCCATCGTGATGCTATAGAAGAGAATGGGGTCGTATTGTTCTAAAAACAATACAGTGACCGTGACATGCAAGTGGCTAAAAATCTGGCTTAGTTGGACTTGTTGCAACTTGCTTGATGAGGCTGTGGTAGTGTAAGTGTCACAACGCGACTTCATTCACTTCTATAACTCCATGATGTAGCAGCAACACTGAGCAAACTTTAATTGCAGTCCAAGTCGCTGTGTAACCCAGTAGCCTAACTCTGACAACCTTGCCATCTTCTACCTTCTCAGCTTTAAATTCTGCCTAGTAGGGGCATTGGTTTATCTGCTTTTCTGTGGTGGCTAGAAAATGTTTGGTACATTGCATGAAATTTAAAGGGAAACTGTCACCATTTTTTTGCCTTATAAACCCTGCCCATCACCTTTAAAATCATGGAGATGGGGTTCCTACAACCTCTTTATATCCTCAGGGGTGCCCCTGCATATCTCTGAAAAAGTGCTTTATTCATATCCCTCGCTGCATGCAAATTGTGTGGTCCGATCCGATATGCAAATCCAGATTGCCCTAAGTGTGCCCCGGTCTCTTTAAACGCCGCCTCTTCTATCTGGATGGAATGGATATCATCTCCTTCTTCATCCACACTGTGCTCAAAGTCTTGCTTCGGCTACGCTTGTACATCACCAGCTCCCTGGATGTTCAGTAGGGCAGAGTGAGGCGCACCTGTGCAGGTCTCTGGTTCCTCTGTACAGGTGTGAGACTTCGATCACTGTGTGGATGATGTAGGAGATGTCATCCACTTCCTTCCGGATAGAAGAGGAGGCGTTTCAAGGAACCGAGGTGGCGCTGAGCTTGATCTGCATTCACTCATCGAACCGGTCCGAACAATTTGCATGCAGTGCGGGACATGAATAAAACACTTTTTGGAGGTATGAAGGGGCACCTCTGAGGGCATAAAGGGGTTGTAGGAACTCCATGTATATGATTTTAAAGGTGATAAGGCAAGACAACTGGTGACAGGTTCCATTTAAGCCCAGTTTAAAGCAAGCTTGGAGGAACCCCAAACAGACAACATATAAACTCAGTGTAGAAATTGACTTTGGTCAGACCCAAACCCAGGACCCCACTGCTGCAATCGAGAGTGCTGACGAGTGAGCTACTGCTATCCACAGACACTACACACTCTCATCTCTCAACACGGAATTGTGCACTGTTGTGGTTCATAGATAATTGTAATGTGATATTGCTGCTTGCTAATTATGAACTTGATCAGATTTTGACATGTAAAGTTACAAGAAAAGTAAGTAATTACCTTTGGAATGACTCATATTTCTACATTGATTACTGATAAATTGTGTTTTCATCGTTAGCTAAGTCACATTTATAGACCAACACAAAATAACTTAACTAGTAACACACAAACAGTTGTACTGTAATATCTTTTATTAGGCACAGTGAGTAGTGTTGACCCACCCCCGTAGTGTTCGAGTTCGTCGAACACCTTCGAACACCGTTAAAACCAATGGCAGGCATACAAAAACACATAGAAACACATAGAAAACACCTTCAAAGGTGTCCAAAAGCTGACAAACTGCTCAGAAGACGTAACTAACACATGGAAAAGTGACAAGTACATATAGTCATGCGATAAGAAAAGAGGTGGAGGAGTAAAAGGAGGTGGAGACACAGATATAGGCATGTCATGCCCTTCTAAAATCCAAAAAGTGAGAAGCCGACACGGCCAGTCCGCTCCTGCCCGTGCCACCTCCGTGTCGCCGGGTTTGTGCCAGAGCCGCGGTGAACCCTGACGGCCAGCCCCCCTCTCCCAATACTGGTGCCTGTTCGCTGGTGGGTCGAGCGAGCCCCCCTGTGGTGGAGGCAGCTCTAAGCTTTTTAATTTAAATTGTCTCTCTAATTTGAATGAATACACTTTAAATCCATTTACAAGGATCTATTGGAGGGCAAGTCTCATGCCAGCAGCTGCGTAATTCCAGCTCCAGTAGCGTCCACTAAAGCTGCTGCAGTTAAAAAGCTTTTATAAGGATCGAGCTCGGCTGTCCACCGCAAGGCATCCTACTGCCAGTCCCAGCCCCTATGCCTTGGGGTGCCTCCTGATGCTCTTCACTGAGTATCCCGTGGTCCCGAAGCATTTCCTTTGAAAAAATTAAGTGTCCAAACTACAGGTGGTGTAGCTTGCTTAACAGCCGGGATAATCCGCTGACTAGCAGACACTGCTACTAGGCACAAAGTATTTCCTGGGCTAGATGCAGTTAAAAATTTGTAATTAGATACTCTCGTTGGATGCTGAGAAAGCATTCCATAGAGTCTCCTGGCACGTCATATATTATTCTCTTAAAAAGTTTGGGGTAGGGGTCTAGGGGACCCTTTTATAGCCAAAATCACGGCCCTGTATCGCAATACGTCACCTAGGCTGAAGATAAATGGAACTGTAGCACCCTGAGGGCTCGGTTGCTACAGAGGTATTGCACCTCACCCAGAGGTGTGATATCTCACTCTCAGGTAAGGATGGAGTGTGGATCAGGACCCGACACCTGCATGCATTACACCACATTGCCGTGGGGCAGGGCGACCAATATGCCCCTGAGATGGGCACGACAGTCCCTGTCCCTGGCTGGAGTGGGGGGAGGGAACACTGAGGAAGGGGAACCCTGTAGTGCAGGAGCAGGGAGGAAGCAGTTCCTGGATGCATTGAGAAGGGAGTATAAAAGGTGGGCACCATCTTAGTTCAGTGCAGAGAAGTCTGAGCAGAAGTGACAGGGAGCAGGGGCTCTGCATGAGCTCTGCTCCGGAGGTGGGCCTAGTAACAGAGGCCCAGGCCTGGAAGAGGGAGAAGGAAGGAAGAGGAGCGGAGAAGGCTCCAGGAACGAGGAACGAAGGGATCCCAGGGGTGCGGACGGGCAAGTCGCCACCGCACGCCCGAATCCTCCTGCGTGGAGGGGTCAGGCCAAAGGGGGAGACCGGTCCCCGAAACTAGTGGAGGCGGGAAACGACCCTCAGCTAGAAACCGGAGGCTGTGACATTTTATGTGGCGCAGCCCCTCGCTACACCCGCTAGGAAGGCACCACATAGGGTCAGGGAAACTGGCGCCAAGTTTACCAAGAGGAGGCCCGAGGCAGCCGGACAGAAGGGTTGGTAAGAAAGGCCAGACAAAGAACACACAAAGGGGGTCCTGAAGCGCTCCAAAGTTATCTGGGAGTTGTCTGAGCCCCTCACCTGGTGAGCACAGTACGACGTGGGCAGCCGTTACCTGCAGACGTGGTCTGAATAATAAGAACTGTGAGTAAAGGCCCTGAACTGCATCACTGACTCCGTGTCGTTACTGCTGCTGCCCTGCACCATCACCCCCATCCTCCGCATACACTGCCCTGAGGCTATACTCCTCCCGTGGGGAGTTATGCTACGCTCTGCTGCACCCACAACACCAGCCTCAGCGGTCTGCCCTGCAGCGGCGGTTCACTCTGACCGCAATCCACGGGTGGCGTAGTCGGACATTTAAACATCAAAACCACATAAATAGTTCCGCCACTGGTTTGACCGCCCTGAGCCACGGAACCGGGTTGCCGCCATGGAGACTACAACTACCAGCATCCACCAAAAAGGGTCCGGCTCCGGGTGTCCCAAGGCCCAGGGGGCGCGTCAGAACATTTTCATCACCTTTCGTAATCACCAATGGGACAAGGCAGGGATGTCCTCTGTCCCCTCTCTTATACATCCTAGTGACCGAGCACCTGCTCTCATCAATTCGCCATAACCCCAATATTAGGTGGATTGAGGTGGGAGGCACCGAGTACAAGTGCTCTGTATTTGCTGATGATGTCCTAGTATATATCACTCAATCACATATATCCAGCCCTGCTGTTATGGCTGAAATAGATCACTTTGTTACATGGTCAAATTTTAAAATCAATGCAGCGAAGTCTGAGGCCCTCGATGTCTCCCTCCCCAAATCCATACAGGATTCTATCCAGTCCAACTTTCCCTTTGCCTGGCCCTCACAGGGTATCAAATACTTAGGAATTCCTATTCATAGAGACCTCTCCCATCTATGTTATCTTAATTTTGGGCCCTTTATTGAACAACTCCATACAGACCACGGTTGGCAAGTTAGAACTGTAAGATTCACTACGTGAACCACTGGTGTTTTGTGGAAAAGCACATGTACACTGTGTTCCAAATTATTATGCAAAAAGTGTTTAGGAGTGATAAGGGAAGAATTTGTTTGTTTGTCAGTTAAACTCATTGATGGTGATGTGTGTCAGGGCTCTTTATATCACTGTAAGCAATTGCAGACACCTGTGCTAATTAGTTTGGCAGGTGTGTCCAATGAAAGGCAAGACTACTTAAGAAGGCTGTCCCACATTATTAAGCAGCCTACATTTTCTGCCAAAATGGGAAAGAAAAAGGATGTGTCGGCTGCTGAGAAGCAACAAATTGTGGAGTGTTTAGGTCAAGGCATGACTACAATCAACGTTGTGCGATGATCAGGATGAAGTGTCTTGGCAATCAAGAAGTATGTAGCTGATTCACAGTACACACGTGTGCGTGCTGATAAGGGCAAATTGAGGACTCTTTCCTACAGGCAATTACGTCAGGTTAAAAGAGCAGCGGCAAAAAAGCCTTGTCATAGCAGCAGACAAGTTTTTGAAGCTGCTGTTGCCTCTAACGTCCCCCGAACAACAAGATGCAGGGTCCTTCAGAGGTTTGCAGCTGTGCATACGCCATCCTGTCGACCTCCTCTATCCACTTCACACAAGCAGAAACGGCTCCAGTGGGCCAAACATTACATGAAGACTGATTTCAAAACTGTTTTGTTCACGGATGAGTGCCGTGCAATGCTCGATGGTCCAGATGGATGGAGTGGAGGATGGCTGGTTGATGGACACCCCACGCAAACACGGCTACAGCGCCAACAAGGAGGAGGTGGAGTAATGTTTTGGGCTGGAATCATGGGGAGAGAGATTGTTGGCCCCTTTAGGATCCCTGAAGAGGTAAAGATGAACTCCATAATGTATGTGGAGTTTCTCAAACAGCACTTCCTGCCATGGTTCAAGAAGAAGAACCGTGTATTCCACAGCAAGATCATTTTTATGCATGATAATGCACCGTCTCATGCTGCACATAACACATCTGCATCTCTGGCTGATATGGGCATAAAAGGGGACAAACTTATGGTGTGACCCCCATGCTCCCCTGACCTCTACCCCATTCAGAACCTCTGGAGCATCATCAAAAGGAGTGTCTATGATGGCGGGAGGCAGTTCACATTTAAGCAACAGCTCTGGGAGGGTATTCTGTCCTCATGCAAAACAATTGAAGCAGAAACCATCCAAAACCTGACAAATTCAATGGACGAGAGAGTTCAGAAGCTCCTTTCGAACAAGGGGTCCTATGTGCAAATGTAACATCACCTAGAATAAAGTTTTGAGTTGAAAACTGTTTGATTTCAGTTTCTAATAACCTGCTAATGCTTATAATTTCAAAAATGACCATTTTTTTGGTCTTTATTAAAATGAAAAGGTTGATCGAAGAGTGTGGGGGATCTAAGAGTGTGGCAACCCAGTAGTCAGGATTACTTCGAATTCTGACAATCTGAGGGTCATGTTGCAGGTAGTGCAGCAAGAAGGCACTTATGTGTCTTGCGCATCTCGGAGCCCCAAAATTATTTTCCGGGCTAGATGCAGCTAAAAATTATTATTAATTTTAAATCTGGTGGAGCTTAGTATAGATAGCCTAATAGAATCAGTACTGCACACTGCTACAAAGCCCAAATTATTTTCCAGCCAAGATACAGATAAACATGATTAGTAATTTTAAATCCGGTGGAGCTTAGTATAGATGGCCTAATAGAATCAGTACTGCACACTGCTACAAAGCCCAAATAATTTTCCAGCCAAGATACAGATAAACATGATTAGTAATTTGAAAGCTTAAAATGGTTGGTGAGGTGATTTTAACCAATCATCAAGCTTTTACTCTCCCCAGGATGACACAGGGGTAGAAAAGTCGTTTCGGATCCATGATTTGTTCATCTTTATAAACGTGAGTCTGTCGACATTATCAGTGGAGAGCCGTGTGCGCTTATCTGTCAGCACACCACCAGCAGCGCTGAACACACGTTCAGACAGAACGCTGGCTGCGGGGCATGACAAGATCTCCAAGGCGTAAGTGGCTAGCTCCGGCCATTTATCCAGATTGGAAGCCCAAAAAGAGCAACTGTCCAGTGACACAGTCATGGCTTCAATGTTTACTTGGAGATACTCCTGTACCATCGTCTCTAGGCGTTGACTATGTGTCAGACTTCTTGTCTCCTGTGGCCTTGCAAAGGATGGGCTAAAAAAGTGGTGAAATGATTGCGCAAAATTGATGTTACCAGCAGATACTGTGTTTCTGTTACGGTTTGAGTGCTGAACACTCGACGGTCCCACGGTTGGCAAGTTGGAACTGTGAGATTCAGTACGTGCACCACTGGTGTTTTGTGGAAAAGCACATGTAAGATTCTGCAACAGTCTCTGCTGATACTCCTGCATGCGTGCATCCCTTTCTATGGCAGGAATAATTTGTGAAAATTTACTTTTGTACCGGGGATCTAACAGTGTGGCAACCCAGTAGTCAGGATTATTTCTAATTCTCACAATTCGAGGGTCATGTTGCAGGTAGTGCAGCAAGAAGGCACTCATGTGTGTTGCGCATCCAGGAGCACCAAGTCCCTGTTGTGTTGGTGGCGAGGTAACAATCATGCTTCCTTCTTCTGTCCTCTCCCCCCAACCTCGCACAACAGAAATGTGATCAAGGTCTCCCTCATCTGATGAGTCTTCCATCAGTTCGTCCTCCACTTCTTCCTGGGCTCCTGCACCTTCCTCACTAGTTTGGCTGCTACCATGCGCCCTGGTAAAACCATCTCCCTCACCCTCACATGCCTGCCGCCTTGGTGCTGCCGACCGTCTGGACCTTGCAGATGTTAGCTCTTCCGCATACAACTCCTCCTCCTCTACTTCCTCCACCTCCTCTTGTGCCACCACCTGACTCCGAATTCTGTTTAACATGTGCTCGAGCATGTAAATCACTGGAATAGTCATGCTGATAATGGCATCGTCAGCACTAAACATCTTCGTCGCCATTTCAAAACTGTGCAGAAGGGTGCATAGGTCCCTGATCTGAGACCACTCCTCCAGCGTGATTTACCCCACCTCTGGATCTCGTTGGCCCAGGCTATACGTCAGAACGTATTGCACCAGGGCTTGGCGGTGCTGCCACAGTCACTGCAACATGTGCAGAGTTGAATTCCACCGGGTAGGCACATCGCATTTTAGCCGGTGAAGTGGCAGGCCCAACGACTTCTGTAGAGATGTAAGTCGCTGAGCTGCGGGATGCGAACGGCGGAAGTGAGCACACAGCGACCGTGCCCTCTGCAGAAGGCCATCTAGTCCGGGATAGTGGGCTAAAAATTGCTGGACAACCAGGTTCAACACGTCAGCCATACAAGGCACGTGTATGACATTGCCCCGGCGAAGGGCCACACCCAGGTTTGCAGTATCGTCGCACACGGCCTTCCCTGGTTTCAGGTCCAGTGGAGACAACCATTCATGAAATTGGTTCTCCAGAGCTGACCACAACTCCTCAGCTGTGTGACTCACATTTCCCAGACATTTCAAAGTAAAAACCGCCTGATGACGTTGAGCCCTACTGCCAGCATAGTAAGGAGGTGTGCAGGATCCCTTCTGCGCAGTTAGAAAGCTTGTGGCATGACCAGACAGGCTTTGGGTGCAGGTGGAGGACCGAGAGGAGGTTGAGGAGGCTGAAGCAGTGGAGGAACTTTGAGATAAAGAGGATTGACGCACAACTCGTGGGGACGGCAAGACTTGGACAGCAGCCCCTTGTCCTGCTGTCACCATAGTTACCCAGTGCCCAGTCAGCGACATGTAACGCCCCTGTCCATGCCTACTCGTCCAAGTGTCTGTGGTGAAATGCACCCTGTCACACACAGAGTTTCTCAAAGAAGCGGTGATGTTGTGTGCGACATGCTGGTAGAGCGCAGGCACACCTTTCTTTGAGAAGTAGTGCCGACTGGGCATCTGGTACTGGGGCACTGCGACGGACATAAGGTCTCAAAAATCCTCTGTGTCCACCAGGCGGAAAGGCAGCATTTCTGTAGCCAAGAGCTTGTGACGCGCCCCCTGGGCCAGTGCTGTTAGGGATACCCGGAGCCGGATCAGATGGGGGTTGTAGTCTCCGAGTGGCTGTGACCCGGTCCGTGCCCAGGGTGTCAAACTCAGTGTGTGGCAGTCCTTATAGATGTTACTAGATGTTCTTTTATGTCGACTACGCCACCCGTTGATTTGCGGTCAAAAGGCCGCCGCTGCAGCAGGGTCCGCTGAGGCTGTTGGTATGTGTGCAGCTTTGGTAGTATAACCCCCAACGGGAGGGGTATAGCCTCAGGGGGTCAGCCGTGGAGGATGGTGGTTGTGAAGGTGCAGCAAAGAGACTCAGAGGCATAAAATGCAGTTCCAGGGTTTTACTTACTGGTGTTGCTCGGGTCACTGTGTACAGCAGTGACCACCCGAGCCGTGCTGCGTCCACCAGGTCCTGGACTCGGTCAACTCCCAGGCAACTCCGGAGTGTGGTCCTGAGCTCCTTTCTGACTCTCCCTTCTTCTGGCCGTTCCCACCAGGGATCCACCTAAGTCCGGCTCCCTCGGGCCTCTTGTTGGTAAACCCTTGTCTCTGGGTTCCCTGACCCTATTCTTGGTCTGCCTTCCGGGTGGATTTAGTGGGTGGTCGTGGCAGATCCTGCCCACGACCTCCGGTCTCTGGCTGAGGATTAGTGCTGTAGCCTCCACCAGCTTGGGATCCGGTACCCTGTTGCCGACCCTTCACCCTATTAGCTCTCTTATGGGCTCTTGGGGTCCCCTCTTCCTGCGCCTCTGGGTCCCTCTTCCTTCTCCTCTGCTCTGCTTCTCAGGCTCTCAGACAGACTGTCTGACTGACTGACTGTGGCTGACTGACTGACTGACCCTGATCTAAGATGGTGCCCACCTTATATACTCCCTCTATGTGTGAGCTCAGGTGACCAGCACCCAATGAGCTCCTAGCTTTACCCAGGCTGCTCCCCCTATCTGCCCCTACACTACTGGGATGTTCCACCCCCCTCCCACTCCAGCCAGGAACAGACACTGTCGTACCTGCACATTTATTAAGTGGGAGTACCGTCGGTCTGTCCCCCGGAAATGGGATGTGTGTAGTGCATGCAGCCTACTAGCTCAGTTCCACACTCCATCCTTACCCGGGAGTGGAATACCACACCTCTGGGTTGAGGTGCAATACCCCTGTAGCAGCCGAATCCTCAGGGTGCTACATTCCCCCCTGGTAAATCACAGCACGTCCTCGGGCTGTAAAAGAATAAACATCCAAAAACATACAAATTTTTTTTTTTCCATAAACATCAACATATAAAACATCATATATATTATCATCAGTAATAAACTTTTCATATAAAACTTTTCATAAATAACATTCTTGCTTCTGGTTCCTCCGGTCACTGTGCAACTTGTGACCGGGTAAAGTGCGACAGTCTCTCTTGGAAGAAAACAGTTTCCTATAAAACCGGTAGAGGGCGCCTTAGGAAGCGCAACTATATACAAATGGGATATGGCCGCTCTCAGTCCTCGACCAGTGGGATTAAGGACGGCTGTTCACAGTCCTCAGCCTGTTAAGGGATGGGGACACACGGGTACAGTTCACTCTTTTGTCCCAATGGGGAACATATTTTAAGCAGCAACAGTTTTTTTTGGTACCCCTACGGGCAACTATATACAGTCTCTTCTCTACCGTACTCAACGACGGCGTCCTCCTGCTCTTTCTTTGGATTCAGTTTCTGTTTCAGACCCGTCCGGGTCCTCTTGCTCCTCCTCACACCACAGCTCCTCCTCCGTCAGGCGATGCACATGGAGGGCGTAGGGTCCTTTGGCACACTTGTGCCGGGTGAAGGTGACCTCGTCCCCTAGATACAGGTCACGACCTCTGTGTCCCTCCGGCAGATGGCTTTCTACGTCTCTGCGGGTCACAAAGACGTCGCCGGGGGTATGATGGTCTCTAATGAAGCCCCACCCATGCTGCAGGTTGAACTTAATCACAGTCCCGATGGTGCGGGGACCATGAGCTGCACGGGGGTTCCTCCGGGTCCGGCTCTTCTGTTCAGCGCTCTGTATTTGCAGCCGCTGCTCACGGACCCGCCTCTCTCTCCTTTCCCTGTCAAAGACTTCCAACTGCTGGCGGCAGCACTCCGCACGCTCAGCTGCGGCTGCCCTTGTTTCCTGAGTGAACCCCATGAGGTCTCCTCCGATGGGGTCCCACTCGAACTGCGCTTCTTCCAGCGGGAGCGGGGTCATCTTGACAGGCGCCGGAGGCGGTATCAGGGGCTCATCCAGAGGCCGTTCCCTCCGGAGTCGGGGATTGACGAACTCCGGAGGCCACACAAAGGGCTGCCCATCCGGGCACGTATGCTGGGCGAACAGGTCTTCACCCAGGTGCGGCGCTCTAGAGGTTGAGGGCGCTGTGGTGGTAGCGGCGCCCAGGTTTACCAGGCCTTGCGACCAGGCTTGGGGCACCCTGAATGTGAAGGGCACCGTGAAGACGGCGGCGCCCGGGTGTTCCTGGCCTTTCGACCAGGCCGGCGGCTCGGCAGAGGTGGAGGGCGCTGTTGGTACTGCGGCGCCCGGGGGCACTCGGCCTTGCGACCAGGCCGGTGGCTTCTCCTGCTTGGCCGCGCTCTGGATTGAGGCACGTGACATAGCAGGGGGCGTGGCCGCGGCTCCGGCCGCTTGAGGCCTAGCTTGGAGCGATGACGCAGCGGCTACGGGAACGGTGAGTGGGGCTTCGGGCTCTGCGACGGGGAGCTGGGGCAGGTTTACGGCTTTTGGGAACGGGATGCTGTCGTCCCCATTACCTGCCTTCATCTCTTCGGCTCCCTCCGCGGCGCCGTCTCCGGCCGTCGTCCCTCCTTCGCCGTCCTCAGAGGTGGACTTGCTCCCCGCTGCGGGTGGCATGCTTCGCTGGCGGGCTCCGGCTTGCTGGGCCATCTCTCGAGTCCACTCCGCCAGTGTTTCCTGCTGCACCCGGGCCATCCTCCGTGCTAGGCCCTCCAGCACGGTCTGTGCACGCTCCCGATCTCCGGGGAGCTGCGCCAGGATCTCCAGCAGGCCTTCTGGAGTGGCGACCTGCAACAGGCTCCTGACCACTGGGTTGGTGCTGCCTGCCTCTCCCTCCATCTCCGGGTGTGTTCTCTCTGGACTCTCCTCCAGACTTCTTGTCTCCGGGTGCGCTCTCTCCAGACTGCTCCAGGCGACACCCATCTTTGTTCTCTTGTTCTGTCTCCGCCCACATTGAGGGTGGTCCCGGGGCAACTTAGTGATTGTCAGTTCCAGGGGCAGTTCTCTTACGCTGATGGACACTTCCAGCATCACAGTCTCTGTTGGTGGGCGCGGTTTCCGCTTTTGGCGCCATTCTTCAACCTGGCCCACGATGGGAGGTGGCCTCTTGCCACCCTCTGGCACGCCCAAAATGGCGTCCGCTCTTCCAAGGCGGGAAATCCTTGGAAATGGCGGGAATCGTCTCCCAGTGGCGGGAAACTCCATGGATGGCGGGAAAAAGCTGCAAATGGCGGACAATCGGCGGGAAACGACCTGTGATGGGGTCCGTTGGCGGGGACCCTCCGGAACCGGCGGGAGACTTCTTTTTGAGGTAACGATGAACTTTTCTTCAGGCACGCAGTACCCGGTTGTTGCGGGCACGTTATCCTGCCGACTACACCAAAGTTGACGCGCCCCCTGGGCCAGTGCTGTTAGGGATACCCGGAGCCGGATCAGATGGGGGTTGTAGTCTCCGAGTGGCTGTGACCCGGTCCGTGCCCAGGGTGTCAAACTCAGTGTGTGGCAGTCCTTATAGATGTTACTAGATGTTCTTTTATGTCGACTACGCCACCCGTTGATTTGCGGTCAAAAGGCCGCCGCTGCAGCAGGGTCCGCTGAGGCTGTTGGTATGTGTGCAGCTTTGGTAGTATAACCTCCAACGGGAGGGGTATAGCCTCAGGGGGTCAGCCGTGGAGGATGGTGGTTGTGAAGGTGCAGCAAAGAGACTCAGAGGCATAAAATGCATTTCCAGGGTTTTACTTACTGGTGTTGCTCGGGTCACTGTGTACAGCAGTGAACACCCGAGCCGTGCTGCGTCCACCAGGTCCTGGACTCGGTCAACTCCCAGGCAACTCCGGAGTGTGGTCCTGAGCTCCTTTCTGACTCTCCCTTCTTCTGGCCGTTCCCACCAGGGATCCACCTAAGTCCGGCTCCCTCGGGCCTCTTGTTGGTAAACCCTTGTCTCTGGGTTCCCTGACCCTATTCTTGGTCTGCCTTCCGGGTGGATTTAGTGGGTGGTCATGGCAGATCCTGCCCACGACCTCCGGTCTCTGGCTGAGGATTAGTGCTGTAGCCTCCACCAGCTTGGGATCCGGTACCCTGTTGCCGACCCTTCACCCTATTAGCTCTCTTATGGGCTCTTGGGGTCCCCTCTTCCTGCGCCTCTGGGTCCCTCTTCCTTCTCCTCTGCTCTGCTTCTCAGGCTCTCAGACAGACTGTCTGACTGACTGACTGTGGCTGACTGACTGACTGACCCTGATCTAAGATGGTGCCCACCTTATATACTCCCTCTATGTGTGAGCTCAGGTGACCAGCACCCAATGAGCTCCTAGCTTTACCCAGGCTGCTCCCCCTATCTGCCCCTACACTACTGGGATGTTCCACCCCCCTCCCACTCCAGCCAGGAACAGACACTGTCGTACCTGCACATTTATTAAGTGGGAGTACCGTCGGTCTGTCCCCCGGAAATGGGATGTGTGTAGTGCATGCAGCCTACTAGCTCAGTTCCACACTCCATCCTTACCCGGGAGTGGAATACCACACCTCTGGGTTGAGGTGCAATACCCCTGTAGCAGCCGAATCCTCAGGGTGCTACACTTGCAGATGGTGAAATTCAACCTCTTAGCTTTCTCATGGCTAGGAGGAAATGGTCTTTTACTTGTCCACATCTGAGGGACCGAGGGCTGGCTATTGTGCTTAGACGGGGTTGATAAGGGTGTCCCCGGCAAACTGCCGGTCTGTGAGGAAGATGCAGGCGGACATGTTAGATTGCCTTGATCCAAAGGTGGTGCTATCGATGTCGGACAGCGCTCAACACCAGCTGGTGATACCACCTCCAAAGAAAATGATGACCTGCCAATCACGCTGGCTGTTGCGGGTAAAGAGGTGGCAGGTCTGCGCCCCAAAACAGGTGTGACCGCTGTCTCCCCAGTCACAGAGGATGAAGAGGCCGCGGATGCACAAGATATGGCAGATGGTGGTTGGCCCGGCCGGCTAGGCCGCATTGTAGCACAGTGAGCTTCCCACTGCAACTTATGCATCATGTCCATGTGCCGGTTCATGCATGAAGCACTCAAACTATGTATTTTTTGGCCTCTACTTAGCTTTTGCTGATAAATGTTACAGATAACACGAGTTGGGTCATCTTTATCGATCTGAAAAAATGCCCAGGCTATGCAAGGCTTAGCACCCATGCGACCTGAAGAGCCACCACGACTTGTGGTGAGAGGCAGAGTTGTGTTTGAGGATGCAGTTGTTGACGTGCTTCCAGTACTACGTCTCTGTCCAGGAAGGCGCAACCTGACCTCGTCGTCACTAGCATTCTCCTCCACCTCCTCTGCTGACCTCATCTCTTGGCTGACTGTGGGTTGACAGTAAGTGGGATCTCCAACCTCATCATCATCACCCTGTGCGTTATCACACCCGTCGTCCTCAGAGCCAACCTGTTCCTGCCCTGACAAAAAACTAAAGTTGTCGCTCCAATCAGGTATTTGAGTCTCATCATCGTCTTCCTCATTGTCTCCACCAACAGGAGTTACAGTTTGGGAACGAGGGTCTACATTATGGTCAGAACCTTCAGCGTCTGGTCCTGGATCCGACTCATAAAGATTCTGGGCATCAGTGCAGATCATTTCCTCATCTGGATTCACAGAAGCGCTGGAGCCGACCTCTGATTCCCAGGCTATAGTATGAGTAAACAGCTCTGTAGACTCAACCATCTGTTCTACCTCATACTCAGACGGGCAGCTGGAGATTTGGGAGCTGTGAGGAAGCAAGCGCGATTGGGGTGACACCTTTGAGGACTGGAGTATTTGTGATGTTGAAGTTGATGTGGAGGAGAGCCCACTTAAAGGAACACTTGATATCCATTGAAGCACCTGCTGTTTTTGTGCCTCATCTGGAATTTGTAGCGATTGGCGTGGCCGTAAGAAAGGGATATTATCACATTGTCCGCTAAAAGAAGTAGACATTTTAGTTTGGCTGAAAGATGGTCTTTCTTCTGCAGATGTTACTGTTGCTTTAACACCTACCCCACGGACACAACCTTTTTTCCCCTTCCCAACACGCCTATTCCCCTTTCCACCAGCAGCAGGCCTTTTTCCATATATTTTGGTGGTTAACTAATTCACAACTCTGGAGTTGTTTGCACAAAAAAACAATGGATGGGAACCGAGCAGAGCTGAGTGGCCAAACTGTGGTATTAGGCCAAAACTATTGGCTGGGTTAGATGCAGAAAAATATTATATTCAATTTGCAACCTGATGGAGGTCAGTATAGATGGACTAATAGAACAAGTCCCACACACAGCTAGAAGCCCAAATATTTTTTCAGAGGTAGATGCAGAAAAAAATTATATTCAGTTTGCAACCTGATGGAGGTCAGTATAGATGGACTAATAGAACAAGTCCCACACACTGCTAGAAGGCCAAATATTTTTTCAGAGCTAGATGCAGAAAAATATTATATTCAATTTGCAACCTGATGGAGGTCAGTATAGATGGACTAATAGACAAAGTCCCACACACTGCTAGAAGCCCAAATATTTTTTCAGAGCTAGATGCAGAAAAAAATTATATTCAATTTGCAACCTGATGGAGGTCAGTATAGATGGACTAATAGAACAAGTCCCACACACAGCTAGAAGCCCAAATATTTTTTCAGAGGTAGATGCAGAAAAAAATTATATTCAGTTTGCAACCTGATGTAGGTCAGTATAGATGGACTAATAGAACAAGTCCCACACACTGCTAGAAGGCCAAATATTTTTTCAGAGCTAGATGCAGACAAAAAATTATTTTGAATTTGCAACCTGATGGAGGTCAGTATAGATGGATTAATAGACCAAGTCCCACACACTGCTAGAAGCCCAAATATTTTTTCAAAGGTAGATGCAGAAAAAAATTATATTCAGTTTGCAACCTGATGGAGGTCAGTATAGATGGACTAGTAGAACAAGTCCCACACACTGCTAGAAGGACAAATAATTTTACAGAGCTAGATGCAGATAAAAATTATTTTTAATTTGCAACCTGATGGAAGTCAGCATAGATGGACTAGTAGAACAAGTCCCACACACTGCTAGAAGGACAAATATTTTTTCAGAGCTAGATGCAGAAAAAAAATTATTTTGAATTTGCAACCTGATGGAGGTCAGTATAGATGGACTAGTAGAACAAGTCCCACACACTGCTAGAAGGACAAATATTTTTTCAGAGCTAGATGCAGAAAAAAATTATATTCAATTTGCAACCTGATGGAGGTCAGTATAGATGGACTAATAGAACAAGTCCCACACACTGCTAGAAGGCCAAATATTTTTTCAGAGCTAGATGCAGCTAAAAATTATTTTTAATTTGCAACCTGATGGAGGTCAGTATAGATGGACTAATAGAACAAGTCCCACACACTGCTAGAAGCCCAAATATTTTTTCAGAGCTAGATGCAGATAAAAATTATTTTTAATTTGCAACCTGATGGAGGACAGTATAGGTGGACTAATAGAACAAGTCCCACACACTGCTAGAAGGCCAAATATTTTTTCAGAGCTAGATGCAGACAAAAAATATTTTTAATTTGCAACCTGATGGAGGCCAGTATAGATGGACTAATAGACCAAGTCCCACACACTGCTAGAAGGCCATATATTTTTTCAGAGCTAGATGCAGGCAAAAAATTATTTTGAATTTGCAACCTGATGGAGGTCAGTATAGATGGACTAGTAGAACAAGTCCCACACACTGCTAGAAGGACAAATATTTTTTGAGAGCTAGATGCAGAAAAAAATTATATTCAATTTGCAACCTGATGTAGGTCAGTATAGATGGACTAATAGACCAAGTCCCACACACTGCTAGAAGCCCAAATATTTTTTCAGAGCTAGATGCAGAAAAAAATTATATTCAATTTGCAACCTGATGGGGGTCAGTATAGATGGACTAATAGAACAAGTCCCACACACAGTTAGAAGCCCAAATATTTTTTCAGAGGTAGATGCAGAAAAAAATTATATTCAGTTTGCAACCTGATGTAGGTCAGTATAGATGGACTAATAGAACAAGTCCCACACACTGCTAGAAGGCCAAATATTTTTTCAGAGCTAGATGCAGACAAAAAATTATTTTGAATTTGCAACCTGATGGAGGTCAGTATAGATTGACTAATAGAACAAGTCCCACACACTGCTAGAAGCCCAAATATTTTTTCAGAGCTAGATGCAGACAAAAAATTATTTTGAATTTGCAACCTGATGGAGGTCAGAATAGATGGACTAGTAGAACAAGTCCCACACACTGCTAGAAGGACAAATATTTTTTGAGAGCTAGATGCAGAAAAAAATTATATTCAATTTGCAACCTGATGTAGGTCAGTATAGATGGACTAATAGACCAAGTCCCACACACTGCTAGAAGCCCAAATATTTTTTCAGAGGTAGATGCAGAAAAAAATTATATTCAGTTTGCAACCTGATGTAGGTCAGTATAGATGGACTAATAGAACAAGTCCCACACACTGCTAGAAGGCCAAATATTTTTTCAGAGCTAGATGCAGACAAAAAATTATTTTGAATTTGCAACCTGATGGAGGTCAGTATAGATGGATTAATAGACCAAGTCCCACACACTGCTAGAAGCCCAAATATTTTTTCAAAGGTAGATGCAGAAAAAAATTATATTCAGTTTGCAACCTGATGGAGGTCAGTATAGATGGACTAGTAGAACAAGTCCCACACACTGCTAGAAGGACAAATAATTTTACAGAGCTAGATGCAGATAAAAATTATTTTTAATTTGCAACCTGATGGAAGTCAGCATAGATGGACTAGTAGAACAAGTCCCACACACTGCTAGAAGGACAAATATTTTTTCAGAGCTAGATGCAGAAAAAAAATTATTTTGAATTTGCAACCTGATGGAGGTCAGTATAGATGGACTAGTAGAACAAGTCCCACACACTGCTAGAAGGACAAATATTTTTTCAGAGCTAGATGCAGAAAAAAATTATATTCAATTTGCAACCTGATGGAGGTCAGTATAGATGGACTAATAGAACAAGTCCCACACACTGCTAGAAGGCCAAATATTTTTTCAGAGCTAGATGCAGCTAAAAATTATTTTTAATTTGCAACCTGATGGAGGTCAGTATAGATGGACTAATAGAACAAGTCCCACACACTGCTAGAAGCCCAAATATTTTTTCAGAGCTAGATGCAGATAAAAATTATTTTTAATTTGCAACCTGATGGAGGACAGTATAGGTGGACTAATAGAACAAGTCCCACACACTGCTAGAAGGCCAAATATTTTTTCAGAGCTAGATGCAGACAAAAAATATTTTTAATTTGCAACCTGATGGAGGCCAGTATAGATGGACTAATAGACCAAGTCCCACACACTGCTAGAAGGCCATATATTTTTTCAGAGCTAGATGCAGGCAAAAAATTATTTTGAATTTGCAACCTGATGGAGGTCAGTATAGATGGACTAGTAGAACAAGTCCCACACACTGCTAGAAGGACAAATATTTTTTGAGAGCTAGATGCAGAAAAAAATTATATTCAATTTGCAACCTGATGTAGGTCAGTATAGATGGACTAATAGACCAAGTCCCACACACTGCTAGAAGCCCAAATATTTTTTCAGAGCTAGATGCAGAAAAAAATTATATTCAATTTGCAACCTGATGGGGGTCAGTATAGATGGACTAATAGAACAAGTCCCACACACAGTTAGAAGCCCAAATATTTTTTCAGAGGTAGATGCAGAAAAAAATTATATTCAGTTTGCAACCTGATGTAGGTCAGTATAGATGGACTAATAGAACAAGTCCCACACACTGCTAGAAGGCCAAATATTTTTTCAGAGCTAGATGCAGACAAAAAATTATTTTGAATTTGCAACCTGATGGAGGTCAGTATAGATTGACTAATAGAACAAGTCCCACACACTGCTAGAAGCCCAAATATTTTTTCAGAGCTAGATGCAGACAAAAAATTATTTTGAATTTGCAACCTGATGGAGGTCAGAATAGATGGACTAGTAGAACAAGTCCCACACACTGCTAGAAGGACAAATATTTTTTGAGAGCTAGATGCAGAAAAAAATTATATTCAATTTGCAACCTGATGTAGGTCAGTATAGATGGACTAATAGACCAAGTCCCACACACTGCTAGAAGCCCAAATATTTTTTCAGAGCTAGATGCAGAAAAAAATTATATTCAATTTGCAACCTGATGGAGGTCAGTATAGATGGACTAATAGAACAAGTCCCACACACAGCTAGAAGCCCAAATATTTTTTCAGAGGTAGATGCAGAAAAAAATTATATTCAGTTTGCAACCTGATGTAGGTCAGTATAGATGGACTAATAGAACAAGTCCCACACACTGCTAGAAGACCAAATATTTTTTCAGAGCTAGATGCAGCCAAAAAATTATTTTGAATTTGCAACCTGATGGAGGTCAGTATAGATGGACTAATAGAACAAGTCCCACACACTGCTAGAAGCCCAAATATTTTTTCAGAGGTAGATGCAGAAAAAAATTATATTCAGTTTGCAACCTGATGGAGGTCAGTATAGATGGACTAATAGAACAAGTCCCACACACTGCTAGAAGGACAAATATTTTTTCAGAGCTAGATGCAGAAAAAAAATTATTTTGAATTTGCAACCTCATGGAGGTCAGTATAGATGGACTAGTAGAACAAGTCCCACACACTGCTAGAAGGACAAATATTTTTTCAGAGCTAGATGCAGAAATAAAATTATTTTGAATTTGCAACCTGATGGAGGTCAGTATAAATGGACTAGTAGAACAAGTCCCACACACTGCTAGAAGGCCAAATATTTTTTCAGAGCTAGATGCAGACAAAAAATTATTTTTAATTTGCAACCTGATGGAGGTCAGTATAGATGGACTAATAGAACAAGTCCCACACACTGCTAGAAGGCCAAATATTGTTTCAGAGCTAGATGCAGATAAAAATTATTTTTAATTTGCAACCTGATGGAGGTCAGTATAGATGGACTAATAGAACAAGTCCCACACACTGCTAGAAGCCCAAATATTTTTTCAGAGCTAGATGCAGATAAAAATGATTTTTAATTTGCAACCTGATGTAGGTCAGTATAGATGGACTAATAGAACAAGTCCCACACACTGCTAGAAGCCCAAATATTTTTTCAGAGGTAGATGCAGAAAAAAATTATATTCAGTTTGCATCCTGATGGAGGTCAGTATAGATGGACTAAGAGAACAAGTCCCACACACTGCTAGAAGGACAAATATTTTTTCAGAGCTAGATGCAGATAAAAATGATTTTTAATTTGCAACCTGATGGAGGTCAGTATAGATGGACTAGTAGAACAAGTCCCACACACTGCTAGAAGGCCAAATATTTTTTCAGAGCTAGATGCAGAAAAAAAATTATTTTGAATTTGCAACCTGATGGAGTTCAGTATAGATGGACTAGTAGAACAAGTCCCACACACTGCTAGAAGGACAAATATTTTTTCAGAGCTAGATGCAGAAAAAAAATTATTTTGAATTTGCAACCTGATGGAGGTCAGTATAAATGGACTAGTAGAACAAGTCCCACACACTGCTAGAAGGCCAAATATTTTTTCAGAGCTAGATGCAGACAAAAAATTATTTTTAATTTGCAACCTGATGGAGGTCAGTATATATGGACTAATAGAACAAGTCCCACACACTGCTAGAAGGCCAAATATTTTTTCAGAGCTAGATGCAGATAAAAATTATATTTAATTTTCAACCTGATGGAGGTCAGTATAGATGGGCTAATAGAACAAGTCCCACACACTGCTAGAAGCCCAAATATTTTTTCAGAGCTAGATGCAGATAAAAATTATTTTTAATTTGCAACCTGATGTAGGTCAGTATAGATGGACTAATAGAACAAGTCCCACACACTGCTAGAAGGCCAAATATTTTTTCAGAGCTAGATGCAGACAAAAAATATTTTTAATTTGCAACCTGATGGAGGTCAGTATAGATGGACTAATAGAACAAGTCCCACACACTGCTGGAAGGCCAAATATTTTTTCAGAGCTAGATGCAGACAAAAAATTATTTTGAATTTGCAACCTGATGGAGGCCAGTATAGATGGACTAATAGACCAAGTCCCACACACTGCTAGAAGCCCAAATATTTTTTCAGAGCTAGATGCAGAAAAAAATTATATTCAATTTGCAACCTGATGGAGGTCAGTATAGATGGACTAATAGACCAAGTCCCACACACTGCTAGAAGCCCAAATATTTTTTCAGAGCTAGATGCAGAAAAAAATTATATTCAATTTGCAACCTGATGGAGGTAAGTATAGATGGACTAATAGAACAAGTCCCACACACAGCTAGAAGCCCAAATATTTTTTCAGAGGTAGATGCAGAAAAAAATTATATTCAGTTTGCAACCTGATGTAGGTCAGTATAGATGGACTAATAGAACAAGTCCCACACACAGCTAGAAGCCCAAATATTTTTTCAGAGGTAGATGCAGAAAAAAATTATATTCAGTTTGTAACCTGATGGAGGTCAGTATAGATGGACTAGTAGAACAAGTCCCACACACTGCTAGAAGGACAAATATTTTTTCAGAGCTAGATGCAGATAAAAATTATTTTTAATTTGCAACCTGATGGAGGTCAGTATAGATGGACTAATAGAACAAGTCCCACACACTGCTAGAAGGCCAAATATTTTTTCAGAGCTAGATGCAGAAAAAAAATTATTTTGAATTTGCAACCTGATGGAGGTCAGTATAGATGGACTAGTAGAACAAGTCCCACACACTGCTAGAAGGACAAATATTTTTTCAGAGCTAGATGCAGAAAAAAAATTATTTTGAATTTGCAACCTGATGGAGGTCAGTATAGATGGACTAATAGAACAAGTCCCACACACTGGTAGAAGGCCAAATATTTTTTCAGAGCTAGATGCAGACAAAAAAATATTTTTAATTTGCAACCTGATGGAGGTCAGTATAGATGGACTAATAGAACAAGTCCCACACACTGCTAGAAGGACAAATATTTTTTGAGAGCTAGATGCAGAAAAAAATTATATTCAATTTGCAACCTTATGGAGGTCAGTATAGATGGACTAATAGAATGATGCTATGCCCAAAAGTTTTTACTTCACTAGGTGCAGTAAAAAAATTGGTATTCTAGACACAGGTGGTGTATCTTGCAACACAGATAGGCTACTCCACTGACTAACACACTCTGCAATAGGCCAAAAAGGATTAGCTTTGCTAGATTTAGCCAAATGCTGTGAAAAAAACTTGCACAGCTCTGGCACAGACCTGCCTGTTAAAACTGATAGGAACTGATGTAACTTAGTCCTGAAAAGGACTGCAATTACAATTATTCTTTACTCCCACAACCTATCTATTTAAGAGCACAGTCCTGCCTGATAAAAGTCGTAGGAAATGCTGTAACCTAGTCCTTAAAAGGACTGCAATCACAACTATTCCCTACTCCCAAGCTATCTGTAGATTTGTGCGAAAATTGGCTTGAAATTAACAAGGTATAGCTCACACAGCAACAGCGGTGCCGTCTAACACGCAGCTGCAGCAGTGAGATAATGGTGGCGACGGGGAAAATGGCTTGGTCTTATAGGGCAAGGACATGTGACATACACTGCCAATGACACATGCCCTTGCTTGTGTGAAAAAAGCACTTCGCTCCGTGTGTGAGCTGCTGATAGGCTGACAGATTGCACCTCCCCACTGTAAATGCGGCAAAGAGAAAAAAAAATGGAGATCTTCATTATTCCTGCAGAGATCCATCCCCTGCCCCTTCCCCCACCCCGCTGTACACTCAAACTGCGTATTAACATTAATTTTCATCATTACGGAGAAAAAATCCAGTTATGATTTTGGTGCACGAACAGTTATCGAACATAACCTCGAACAGCCGAATTTTTCTCAAATTGTTCGTGTTCGCCGAACGGCTCGAACACCGCCCAAAACAGCTCGAATTTGAGATTGGCGAACAGTTCGAGTCGAACAACGCTCATCTCTAACAGTGAGCAATGCAAGGAGAAATGGAAGACAACCTCTAATTAGTTTTTACTGGAGAGCTAATTCGCAAAAGGTGATTTAATTAAGAAGATAAGAATCAACTGACAAATCTGTTTTGTCAAGAAAGATTGGGTAGTGTGAACCGTGCCTAAATCAAAAGAATTTACAGAAAATCCCAGAAAATGTATTATAGCGATGCATAAGGCTGAGAAAGGCTACAAAAGCATTAGTAAATGCTTGTAATATATGAGAAGACAAATTTTGTACTAATGGAGAAAATTTATGCTTTTAGGGTATGTGCCCACGATGCAGAATTGAAGCAGAAAATTTCTGCAGCGTTTCTGCATGTTCTTGGCAGTAAAAACGCTTGCGGATTTTACACGCGTTTTTGACGCGTTTTTACATGCGGATTTGACTTGCGTTTTTCAAATGCATTGGGACCTCAAATCCGCATGCAGAAACGCACAAATAATGGACATGCTGCGGATTTTTCCGCAAGGAAAATCCTCTGCGGAAAATTCCGCAAGCATGGCCACAGAACATGCAGATTTTCATTGGGCATCATGGGGCACGGATTACCAAGCGTTTTGCAAGCGTTTACGCTGCGGAAAATCCGCATCAAAAACGCTTGAAAAACGCATAGTGGGCACACAGCCTTATTTTGTGGAGGTCCTGTTAAAGTTTTTTTTCATTTTTTTTCAGGAGTGTCCTCCCCAGCCACCCAATTTCCTGGTTGCCAAGGGATAACTGACAATTTGCGTCAGAGGTACAGTATTATCATGCCACTAGGTTGAATTTTGCGCTCCCTCATGTTGCAGAGGCACACATACAGTAGCTTTGCCGCTACAGCACAGGGGCACTGAGGTTGGCTGGATCCAGCGATCTGACCTGCTTCACATTACAGGCTCTAAAGCATAAAGCATGCAAATGGTGTGTGCTCCTTGCCGTGGTAACAGACCACTCTGAGACTACAAAGGTGGCCGGTAAACTAAGCACTGAGCACTAAATTATAGAATTAAAAATCCCTCAGATTTTGTGAATGAAAAGGATTTTGAAAAGAACTCCTGAAAGAGGTAAGAAAAAAGTGTGAGAGCAAAGCAACACCTACTGTAAACTAACACTATACAAGAATGATCTTTAGAGTAAGGTCACACAACCGTTTTCTTCCTGGTTTTGGCTTATGAATACTGATGTAAAATACTGACCAAATACTGAACGTGTGAACTTGGCCTAAAGCATAATTTACGTCTGGATAATTAAGATTAAATGCTGTGTCATCACATTGCTCCCCCATCTTAATTAACCAGATGTGATAGGATTCTAATAATCCTTCTCCACTTATTGGAGACAGTCCATCAGCATGTCTTTAAGCACAGACACTAATGTAAGAGGTCTCACCTTCATGAGAACAAAATATTGTATCATCTAGTTTCCTCAGAGCATATTCTATGTCTTCCTTGTGAGTAAAGTCCACAAGTAATTGACTAGAACCGACTCGTATCCATTGCGTTTACACATGGCATCCTACACATCCCGTGGTTCATGGATTAAATCCGATGAAGTGTCGGTGGCCTGCTCTTCAATTCGTTGAAGTTGGCACAGCTCCTGTAGTTTAAGTTTCATGTTGCGGTTATACATCCACCGTGGTCCTCTTTTCAAGGCAGATATGGTGGGGTTGGACATGGTAGCGTCCGAAACCTTCTGTGTATGGCTCACCTATGGTCTGCTGGGTCTGTCTATATGCCTCCCTGGTTGTGAAGCCCTTGGACGATGTCTGCAAACACCAGTCCCCTGCAGCTCCCCTGGATTCGCTGAGCTGAGTAGAATACCATCACTACCACCGAAATGTGAAGACATGGGGGTCTCTCATTGGCATAATACTACTCAGACAACACAGAGTGAGGGTAAAACAGTGTGGCAATACTTTATTGAACCAACAGACAATAAACATATAGAACAGTCCCAGAAAATACCGAAGATGGTGCAAAATTACACAGTCTCACCCTTCTGCAGCGACTTTGAGGGATTAGAGCAACTGCGACATTGGGGCTTCCAGGGCCAACTACCCCCACCACTGGCAATCTGATTTTGGCACGGCACCCACAGAGAGGAGGTAATGACAAGCTTAGGAAGCTGACAGTCCATTGTGGTGCATGGCCAGGAGACCCGAGGGTTCCAACCTGGCTTCTCTGAACATATCCATGGAACTAGGTGACCGGATGGTCCCAACCTGGCTTTTTCCAAGCATATCCATGGGACCAGGTGACCGGAGGGTCGCAATCCTGCCTTCCCCAAACGTCTTCATAGGGTCAGTGATGGTCAATGGAGCACATCTGTATTCCTCCAGCCAGGATGTGGTTCATTAAGCTGGCATCCTGTAGAATCCAAATTCCGGGTCGATGGCAAGTTTCCCAACATGAACTTACAGCCTGATAGACACTTGTAAGGCTGTATAATATCTATCAGAAGCTAAAAAAGGCTACTTCGGACAAACTTGGTGCTAGTCACTCCGTTTGGCAGTTTCCAGAGTAACCTTGGCCTTCACCCTTTAACCCTGGTACAAGGATCTGGTCTTACAGCAAAGTCCACTGGATTGCTTCCATTGGTCGGAAGAGCGAACAAGAGGCAAGAGAAGTCAAAGTAGCCAAGTCAGAATTAGAAGGGCAGAAAGGGTTCAAAATCAACAGGCAAAGAGTGGTCAAGAAACAGACCACGGTCATACAACAAGCTGGGAACCCATCTGAAAGACTGGGCTTTACGGTCCATTTATGCTCATCTGTATATGTCTGTATATGGTCCCAGATCAAAATAAATTTTGTTAGTAATCAATGCTAGGTAAACCAAAGGGGTTCACTTACTTTTTCTTGCAACTCAACGTGAAACACTGGAGTACAACACATTGCAGGAATTGATCATTCATTGCCTAAATAACATTATGTGAATTGCTCTTTTAGCTTTGTAAAAATACAAGTTTAAAATAAATTGTCACTTACAACATATCTATTTGGGAATATTTTTGGTGGAACACATGACACAATGAAGCAGTATTGATAAATCGAAACAGCTTACTATAGTATCATAATATTGGATATGTTGTCTTTTTATAAAACTTGTAAAAAGACCCCAGTATCGTAAAGACTCTTGAATTGTACTCAAGTATTTCCCATCCTGAGTTTTCTGCCATTTACAGTTGCAAAAAAGAGTAAGCAAACCCTTTGGCATTACATATATTTCTGCACTCTATTGTATTGCATTGTACTGAGTTGTAAGAAGAAAACATACCCTATATTATATGTTAATAGCACAGGTGTAGACGACCGTATATTCTCTCATCTGAGAGAATCCGTCTGATTATGTAAATCCCACTCCTATAAAATGCTAATCAAAGTTTGATTCGAGTGTCAGCAAAATGTGATCCAATTCTGTCGAATGAGGAGAAGATGGAGAAAAAAAATTCTCCATCTTCTCTATTTTGTCAGTCCGTGAAAATCGGACTGCACTCAGATATCATCCAAGTGCAGTCTGATGCTTTCTACGCATTCATTGACTTGCATGGCTGAGTGAGATCTGAATATCTGATCAAACTCAGGCATGCAGTGATTTTTGAAAAATCTGACTTGTGCACGGGAGAATTTTATATTCTGTCTCAGTTTCATTCCCACATTAAGTTATGAATAAGAAGTATCACTTCGAAACGCGTCAACCAGGACTTAGAGTATTTCTCTTGGGACTTTCTCTTCGGATGATACATTTATCCACTTGATGATGTGTATATACCCTTGAGCTATGATTTTACTGATGGAATACTAATGGAATACAATTTTTCATTTTATCTGAAGTGCTGGCTCAATTCCCCTCTTTTACTGGACTTTATTCTATCATGTGTTCCTCCAGATATATACCCAAAGTGGTATAAATAAGACACAATTTATTTTGAACCAGGATTTTTACAAGGTTAAAAAAGCAATTTATATAATGATATTTAGGCCCTGATTCATCAATACTGGCATGTTGTATACGACTTGTCTTGATGAATCGTGCACTGGAGTCAGATGTGCCAAATTCATTAAGAGGCGGTCACCTCTTATGGTAGTTGATCATAGATTGGAATACATGTCTATAGGAATTTATGCCACTTATTTTAAGTCTATATGATGATTTTGTTGGCCGTGCTCACACATGCCCCATCCCGAAAAAGTTTCACTCACTTATCAAAAAGCTGACAGAGCTGACCTGGACTGACAAAAAATAACAAAAGCAGCAACATTTTTGTGCAACTATGAGTTTTGCAAAAATTTTGTGAAGGCTCATGTACAGTGGTGGCCAAAAGTATTGGCACCCCTGCAATTCTGTCAGATAATACTCAGTTTCTTCCTGAAAATGATTGCAATCACAAATTCTTTGGTATTATTATCTTCATTTAATTTGTCTTCAATGAAAAAACACAAAAAGAATTGTCCTAAAGCCAAATTGGATACAATTCCACACCAAACCTAAAAAAGTGGGTGGACAAAAGTATTGGCACTGTTTGAAAAATCATGTGATGCTTCTCTAATTCGTGTAATTAACAGCACCTGTAACTTACCTGTGGCACCTAACAGGTGTTGGCAATAACTAAATCACACTTGCAGCCAGTTAACATGGATTAAAGTTGACTCAACCTCTGTCCTGTGTCCTTGTGTGTACCACATTGAGCATGGAGAAAAGAAAGAAGACCAAAGAACTGTCTGAGGACTTGAGAAACCAAATTGTGAGGAAGCATGAGCAATTTCAAGGCTACAAGTCCATCTCCAAAGACCTGAATGTTCCTGTGTCTTCCGTGCGCAGTGTCATCAAGAAGTTTAAAGCCCATGGCACTGTGGCTAACCTCCCTAGATGTGGACGGAAAAGAAAAATTGACGAGAGATTTCAACGCAAGATTGTGCGGATGGTGGATAAAGAACCTCGTCTAACATCCAAACAAATTCAAGCTGCCCTGCAGTCCGAGGGTACAACAGTGTCAACCCGTACTATCTGTCGGCGTCTGAATGAAATGGGACTGTATGGTAGGATACCCAGGAAGACCCCACTTCTTATCCCGAGACATAAAAAAGCCAGGCTGGAGTTTGCCAAAACTTACCTGAGAAAGCCTAAAACGTTTTGGAACAATGTTCTCTGGTCAGATGAGACAAAAGTAGAGCTTTTTGGCAAAAAGCATCAACATAGAGTGTACAGGAAAAAAAAAGAGGCATTCAAAGAAAAGAACACGGTCCCTACAGTCAAACATGGCGGAGGTTCCCTGATGTTTTGGGGTTGCTTTGCTGCCTCTGGCACTGGACTGCTTGACCGTGTGCATGGCATTATGAAGTCTGAAGACTACCAACAAATTTTGCAGCATAATGTAGGGCCCAGTGTGAGAAAGCTGGGTCTCCCTCAGAGGTCATGGGTCTTCCAGCAGGACAATGGCCCAAAACACACTTCCAAAAGCACTATAAAATGGTTTGAGAGAAAGCACTGGAGACTTCTAAGGTGGCCAGCAATGAGTCCAGACCTGAATCCCATAGAACACCTGTGGAGAGATCTCAAAATGGCAGTTTGGAGAAGGCACCCTTCAAATATCAGGGACCTGGAGCAGTTTGCCAAAGAAGAATGGTCTACAATTCCAGCAGAGCATTGTAAGAAACTCATTGATGGTTACCGGAAGCGGTTGTTCGCAGTTATTTTGGCTAAAGGTTGTGCAACCAAGTATTAGGCTGAGGGTGCCAATACTTTTGTCTGGCCCATTTTTGGAGTTTTGTGCGAAATGATTAATGATTTGATTTTTGCTTCATTCTCTTTTGTGTTTTTTCCTTGCAAGCAAATTAAATGAAGATAATAATACCAAAGAATTTGTGATTGCAATCATTTTCAGGAAGAAACTGAGTATTATCTGACAGAATTGCAGGGGTGCCAATACTTTTGGCCACCACTGTAGTTTTATTCCAGAACACTGCCAAAAACTGCTTGATGAATCGGGGAATTAGAGTACATTCTGACGTTTGAGTAGAAGAGTACAAGTTAGAGGCCTTAGGGTCCAAGTTGTAGAGTTACTAAGAACTGGAAACATTCAGCTCTTAAAGCAATAAAAAAGAAATCACGAGCTAAAACTGATTATGACTTTGTGCACATTTTTGTTTTATGGCTATGTCACGAGTTAAAGTCAGGAGTTTTTCCCAAAGAATATCTCAAATGAAAGCCTCTGACTTAAACGAAACCATCTAGAGACTTTTGTAAGTGGTTTCACTATGGGAGAAAAAGAGACTCCTGACAATACATA
The DNA here is from genome assembly GCF_046119375.1 of Phyllobates terribilis. Lineage (NCBI taxonomy): Eukaryota > Metazoa > Chordata > Amphibia > Anura > Dendrobatidae > Phyllobates > Phyllobates terribilis. The sequence continues at coordinate 491,893,517 of NW_027362771.1, read as the reverse complement.
TAGTTATAACAACTTGATAAAGGGACACCAGGATCAGACTTCCCCAACTACTTACTCCTCTAGTTGTCCAGTTTTGATACAATTAACTCCAAATCTCCAGCAGAAGACAACCCTGTTTGAAGATGTAACTAGAGTCTATTTTATATTCACGAATAACTTTTTTCTTATGGTTGATATATTGTTCCTGTGTCTGCCAACAATCAAGATGGAGGGTTGTGGATTGCGCACTACAAAGTCTGGATGGAGATCATTTCGGAGCTACACAGACTCAAGTCAGTGGAGCCCTCCAATATTGATGTCATCAGCCTCAGCTCAATGTGTATGACGGCCTCTGGACTGTCCTCTAACAGATGATGTTGGAGTGATATCGATCTGGACATTGGAATTCCAGCAGCAGATCATTTTATTCTCTTGGAGATATGCCACTGTCCTAGGAGCCTGGCAGTGACTTTTTCATACAGCATGGAAGTGCTCTGGCAAGCCTAGTCCGAGGAGATTATGGGTTTATGCACTTAGTTGAGTTGATTGCACGGCTGTCTAGAATGCAGAGATTGTATGGAAATGCAATTTGGCCATGTGCATCGGCCTAATCTGAGGTTAAAACATTAACATTTATTTCCATTCTAGGGGGAAACAAGTAACATTAATCTGTTGGGTTCTTTTCAGCAGCATAAAAATTTTGTACAAAATCCCTGACTCAGCCGTTCCTTGCAGGACAGTAGCTCTCTTTTATATAATCTTCTTAATTCAATAATGCTGGCACGGTAGGGCAAAATGGAGCTGTTATAAATTAATAACACCTTGCTTTAATGTCAGTCCAGAATCAGTGTAATTACAATTTAGAAACCCACAGAATTCACTCCAAGCAAAATTTGTTTCTGACTGTGTCGACTTGTCGCATTGAAAGGACATTACTCAAGAAGGATGGGGGCCACTATCACCGTCATTATACTGAGCATGAGTCCCCTGTGAGAAAAGCAATTTACAAATTTCTGTTGTTCATTCTTCTCGCCCATTGAATGTGGATGCTGTGGTTGAATATGATTACATTTATCCAAAGCTGGCCATAGTGCTTTGTGTTGAAAGCACCCGATGAATGATTATATTTTCCAGTAGCATAAAATGGCTTCTAGGAAACAATCAGACTTCATAATTTTAGTTACCAGGCTACTAAAAGCTCTATGACATGACACAAGGCAAGTGGAAATATGTAGCTCTCGTCCCTGACACTCTCTCATCACTAAAACATGCACAGCGACATGAAAGACCCGTCCTCGCGTTCAGTATGATCAGATAGAGATACTATGTCTGCTGTCTCATTGTACAGATATTTGTAATAAGAAGCAGAATAAACATCACCATCAGACAAGGGCAAAAACAAGGACGTATTCATGTGATCCTCACTTAGTTGTATCATCATCTAAGACTAGGTGCAGGCGACCGTGTATTCTCTCATCTTAGAGAATCGGGACGATTATGCACAGTGTGATCCGATTCTACCGGATGAGGAGAAGATGGAAAAAAGTTTTTCCATCTTTTCCATTCTATCAGTCAAATCGGACTGCATTCAGATGTCATCGGAGTGCAGTCCGATGGTTTCCACGGAACTCATTGACTTACATGGCAGAGTGCGATCCAAATATCAGATCAAACTTGGGCATGCTGCGATTTTTTTTCCTTGGACAGACTCTGTCCGAGGAAAAAATCAGACGTACACGGCCCCATAGAATAACATTGGTCCGAGTGCGATCCGACAAAACATAAGATCGCACTGATAATACGGTCATGTGCACGAGGCCTAAGGCTGGAATCAGACGAATGAATGCAAGATCGTCTGTTTTACGTCCAGAAAAAAATGACGATTCTTCATCTGCATTGTTATTCGTGTGTCCATTTTTCACATCCATATGCAATTTGCATGTCCATTTTTTTGTCCACCCCTATGGCATCCATTCTTTACATCAACAATTTAATAAACAATAAGGAACAAATACAGTTTTCCATCTTTAGAATTGAAAATGTATCTGTAAAAAAAACATGACGTACGGTTGGTAGCCTGTATGTGATACGTTTTTTTCTGAACTCACTGACCTATAATGGGCGACTCTGATCCAGAATCTGGATCAAAGTAGTGCACACTGAACTTCTTTACATGCAGCCCATCGGTCCTTGGGTAAAAACGTTTGTCCATGTGAACTACCATATTGACTTGCACAGGTCTGCGTGGTGTCCGTATGCTATCAGTTTTGCATAAGGACCATAAATGGATATTTAATACATCTGTGTGAACTGTGAACCAACACTTAGGTCTGGGTGAGATGAGTGTATGAAAAATCTTCTGATTTTCATCCTGAAAACCTGGACTATTTTCATTCGTATTGTCATCCGTGTGCCACTAGTGTGTCTGCATTTTACATCTGTGTGACATCCGTGTGGCATCTGTATTTATACTGTTAGGTCCATATATATTTGGACAGAGACAACATTTTTCTAATTTTGGTTCTAGACATTACCACAATGAATTTTAAACAAAACAATTCAGATGCAGTTGAAGTTCAGACTTTCAGCTTTCATTTGAGGGTATTCACATTAAAATTGGATGAAGGGTTTAGGAGTTTCACCTCCTTAACATGTGCCACCATGTTTTTAAAGGGACCAAAAGTAATTGGACAGATTAAATAATTGTAAATAAAATGTTCATTTCTAGTACTTGGTTGAAAACCCTTTGTTGGCAATGACTGCCTGAAGTCTTGAACTCATGGACACCACCAGACGCTGTGTTTCCTCCTTTTTGATGCTCTGCCAGGCCTTCACTGTGGTGGTTTTCAGTTGCTGTTTGTTTGTGGGCCTTTCTGTCTGAAGTTTAGTCTTTAACAAGTGAAATGCATGCTCAATTGGGTTGAGATCAGGTGACTGACTTGGCCATTCAAGAATATTCCACTTCTTTGCTTTAATAAACTCCTGGGTTGCTTTGGCTTTATGTTTTGGGTCATTGTCCACCTGTAGTATGAAACGACGACCAATCAGTTTGGCTGCATTTGGCTGGATCTGAGCACACAGTATGGCTCTGAAGACATCAGAATTCATTCGGCTGCTTCTGTCCTGTGTCACATCATCAATAAACACTAGTGATCCAGTGCCACTGGCAGCCATGCATGCCCAAGCCATCACACTGCCTCTGCCGTGTTTTACAGATGATGTGGTATGCTTTGGATCATGAGCTGTACCACGCCTTTGCCATACTTTTCTCTTTCCATCATTCTGGTAGAGGTTGATCTTGGTTTCATCTGTCCAAAGAATGTTCTTCCAGAACTGTGCTGGCTTTTTTAGATGTTTTTTAGCAAAGTCCAGTCTAGCCTTTTTATTCTTGATGCTTATGACCGTGCAGTGAACCCTCTGTATTTACTTTCATGCAGTCTTCTCTTTATGGTAGATTTGGATATTGATACGCCTACCTCCTGGAGAGTGTTGTTCACTTGGTTGGCTGTTGTGAAGCGGTTTCTCTTCACCATGGAGATTATTCTGCGATCATCCACCACTGGACGCCCAGGTCTTTTTGCATTGATGAGTTCACCAGTGCTTTCCTTCTTTCTCAGGATGTACCAAACTGTAGATTTTGCCACTCCTAATATTGTAGCAATTCCTCGGATGGGTTTTTTCTGTTTTTGCAGCTTAAGGATGGCTTGTTTCACCTGCATGAAGAGCTCCTTTGACCGCATGTTTACTTCAAACTAAAACCTTCCAAATGCAAGCACCAACCTCAAATCAACTCCAGGCCTTTTATCTGCTTAATTGAGAATGGCATAACGAAGGGATTGCCCACGCCTGTCCATGAAATAGCCTTGGAGTCAATTGTCCAATTACTTTTGGTCCCTTTAAAAACAGGGTGGCACATGTTAAGGAGCTGAAACTCCTAAACCCTTCATCCAATTTTAATGTGGATACCCTTAAATGAAAGCTGAAAGTCTGAACTTCAATTGCATCTGAATTGTTTTGTTTAAAATTCATTGTGGTAATGTCTAGAACCAAAATTAGAAAAATGTTGTCTCTGTCCAAATATATATGGACCTAACTGTATATCGAGATTTTAAAATGTTCATAATCAAATAAAGTTTCCTATATTAATAATGGCAATATATGCATAAAAATGAGATGTTACATGGATGATCTGTATGGGATCTGATTTTTTTGCGCACCCATAGACTTGAATCTCTCATCTAAATGAGCCCTAAAATAAAGTTAATAATTCAATAACCATAAAATATCTTGTCCTACACCCTTATCTCTCTTTCTTCATACGGAGGATCAGCTGTTAATGACTTCTGACAGAAATAGTGAGTTATCATATTGACAACTGTAGCATTTCCTATGTGGATATTGACTGGCAGCAAAACTCCTTGAGGGCAGCTAGAAGTTTTACTAATAGCTAGATTTCCATTTTTCATGTAGAGTAACACTTTAAAGAGTAACTACTTTCAGAAAACTTTTTACATATGTTCAGTTGATGGATGGTTCAGGTGCAGAGACCTACAGTATGGTGATGGCCAAGCACAACTGTATCCCGAGTCAACAGATAAACTTAATGGAAAGTCTATAAGTCTGTTTCCAGTATCAGAGAAGAGCAGAAATCGCCCAAGTGCTCCTTTCCTTTTTTTATATCGATCATTGGTGGTCTCAGCACTTGGATCGCCAATGATCAGAACTTTTGACTTATTCCTTTGATACATCAAAACTTTTCTGAAAGTGAAGTTCCATCTCAATTGCTCCTCCATATGGTCATATTACAGTTCCATTTTGTACTAACACATTAATAACGTCCAATGAAACCTTTTATTTCAGCCAAAAAAGCATCAATAGTAATGTTCTCTGGCATGTTCCTGGCACATCAAGTGATCAAGTGATCCACAGTGGTATTTACTGTATCCAGCAATTCTAATCCTTGCAAATGTGCGTGCTTCATTAATTAGTGAATGTCATATGTGATGTGAAGAAACGTAGGGGACGTATGATAATTGCCTTGCAATTGATTTCCTTTTTGTAGTTGTCATCTAAGGCTGGTTCAAACTTCTCTGGAGACTCTTGCTGACCTTTTAGCTAAATGTCTTGACCAGCTTCAACAGCACAATGACTGCAAGCAATCGATTTCTATGACTCTCAATGAGACTTCTGCACCTATCCACCGGTATTTTGGCTCACTCCTCGTGAAGAGTAGAGCAACCTATATGACCTGTAATAGATGCATACATTTTTTAAGGTGAGAGTATGCACGGTTTTACTTGGGACACACAAACAAGAACTGGGAGGTCAATACACAATAAGCAAACTCGAACACTTCACACAACTCCATCTGCTTTCTGCTCAACATGGTCCTTCCAGGAGAAGTCTGCTATTACTCCAACACAGTCAATGAAATGGAGACCCATGTGTGTAATAAAAGGTTACCCGGCTTCATCTAGGGCTTAAGCTACAATTTGCAAAAAAATTGGTCTTACCACACCCAGGTAAAAGTGGATTGTGCCTCATGTCCATTAGTCCAGACGCATGACTAATAGTTTTTGACGTGGCGCAGAGCCCCATACAACAGCATACAGTGGTGGGCAAAAGTATTGGCACCCCTGCAATTTTTTTTTTTTTTTTTTTTTTTTTTTAGTTTTTAAGGTTGAAGGAAGACTAAGTCCATCTAGTTCAACCCATAGCCTAACATGTTGATCCAGAGGAAGGCAAAAAAAAACCATGTGGCAAACACTAAGCTCCACATTGGGGAAAAAAATCCTTCCCGACTCCATACGACAATCAGACTAGTTCCTTGGATCAACGCCCTATCAAGGAATCTAGTATATATAACCTGTAATATTATACTTTTCAAGAAAGGCATCCATGCCCTTCTTAAATTTTAACAGTGAATCACTCATTACAGCATCATGCGGCAGAGAGTTCCATAGTCTCACTGCTCTTACAGTAAAGAATCCGCGTCTGTGATTATGATTAAACCTTCTTTCCTCCTGACGTAGAAGATGCCCCCTTGTCCCCGTCTCAGGCCTCAGAGTAAAAAGATCAGTAGACAGGTCTTTGTACTGTCCCCTCATATACTTGTACATAGTAATAAGATCGCCCCTAAGCCTTCTTTTTTCCACACTAAATAACCCCAAGTGTAATAAACTGACTTGGTATTGCAGACCCCCCAGTCCTCTAATAACCTTGGTCGCTCTTCTCTGCATCCGCTCTAGTTTAGCTATGTCTTTCTTATACACCAGAGACCAGAACTGTACACAGTATTCTAAGTGTGGTCGCACTAGTGACTTGTATAGAGGTAAAATTATGTTCTCCTCATGAGCATCTATGCCTCTTTTAATGCATCCCATTATTTTATTTGCCTTTGCAGCAGCTGCCTGACACTGGCCACTAAACGTGAGCTTGTCGTCCACCAATACACCCAGGTCTTTTTCAGTTACTGTTTTGCCCAGTGTTTTACAATTAAGCATATAATTAAACATTTTATTTCCTCCGCCCAAGTGCATTACCTTACATTTATCCCCATTAAAGCTCATTTGCCATTTATCAGCCCAAGCTTCTAGTTTACATAGATCCTCCTGTAATATAAAATGGTCCTCCTCTGTATTCATTACCCTGCAGAGTTTAGTGTCATCTGCAAATATTGAAATATTACACTGTATGCCCTCTACAAGGTCATTAATAAATATGTTAAAAAGAAGGGGGCCCAATACTGACCCCTGTGGTACCCCATTGTTAACTGAGACCCAGTCTGAGTGCATTCCATTAATAACCACCCTTTGTTTCCTATCACTGAGCCAATTCTTAACCCACATACATATATTTTCCCCTATCCCCATTGTTCTCATTTTATGTATTAACCTTTTGTGTGGAACCGTATCAAAAGCTTTTGAAAAGTCCATATACACAACATCCGCTGCATTTCCTTGGTCCAGTCCCGAACTTACCTCTTCATAAAAGCTGATCAGATTAGTTTGACAGGAACGGTCCCTCGTAAACCCATGTTGATATTGGGTCATGAGGTTATTCTTCTTCAGATACTCTAGTATAGCATCTCTTAGGAAACCCTCCAGGATTTTACCCACAGTAGAGGCTAAGCTTACTGGCCTATAATTTCCAAGTTCGGTTTTTGTCCCCTTTTTGAATATTGGCACCACATTTGCTATACGCCAGTCCTGTGGTACAGACCCTGTTATTATGGAATCTTTAAAGATTAAAAACAATGGTCTATCTATGATGTTACTTAATTCCTGCAGTACTCGCGGGTGTATCCCATCCGGGCCCAGGGATTTGTCAACTTTAGTGATTTTTAGACGCCGCCGTACTTCCTGCTGGGTTAAGCAAGTGACATTTAATGGAGAATTTTTGTTATCACTAATCATGTTTTCTGTCATGCAATTTTCTTGTGTAAATACGGTTGAAAAAAAATCATTTAGCATATTAGCTTTTTCCTCATCCTCATCCTCCATTTCACCCAGACTATTTTTAAGGGGGCCAACACTATCATTTTTTAGTTTTTTACTATTTATGTAGTTAAAGAATATTTTGGGGTTATTTTTACTTTCTCTGGCAATGATTCTCTCTGCCTCAATCTTTGCTGCCTTGATTTGTTTTTTACATAATTTATTTAATTTTCTATATTTATTTAATGCCTCATCACTACCTACTTGCCTTAGTTCTCTAAATGCTTTCTTTTTGTCACTTATTGCGCCCCTTACAGCTCTATTTAGCCATAGTGGTTTCCTCCTATTTCTAGCATGTTTTTTCCCATAGGGTATATATTGTGCACAGGTACTATTCAGGATGTTAATAAATGTCTCCAATTTGCTTTGTGTAGCTTTATGTCTCAGGATATCGTCCCAGTTTATTGCACTAAGATCATCTCTCAACCGTTGGAAATTAGCCTTCCTGAAGTTTAGTGTCCTTGTAACCCCTCTACTACACATCTTATGAAAGGTTACATGAAAACGTATTATTTTGTGATCACTATTACCCAAGTGACCCTCAACTCGCATATTTGATATGCGGTCTGGCCTATTGGTTAATATTAAGTCTAGCAGTGCCCCCCTTCTTGTTGGGTCCTGAACCAGTTGTGAAAGGTAATTGTCTCTCATAGTTGTCAAAAACCTATTACCTTTGCTTGAACTACATGTTTCTGTCCCCCAATGTATTTCAGGGTAGTTGAAGTCTCCCATAATAATGACTTCTCCTTGAGTCGCTGCTTCATCTATTTGCTTTACGAGGATATTCTCCGCTACTTCCATTATTTTTGGAGACTTATAACAAACCCCTATCTGTAATTTATTATTTTTTCCCCCTCCCCTTATGTCCACCCACAGGGACTCTACATTTTCATTAGATTCACATACATCCTCCCGCAAGACAGGTTTTAAGGATGATTTTACATATAAACACACCCCCCCCCCCTCGCTTGTTTGTATGGTCATTTCTGAACAGACTATAGCCCTGTAAATTAACTGCCCAGTCATGGCTCTCGTCCAGCCACGTCTCAGATATCCCTACCATGTCATAATTATTTTCCAACAAAATTAATTCTAATTGCTCCATTTTGTTGGTGAGGCTTCTGGCATTAGTGTACATGCATTTTATGTATCTCTCTGTACCTCTATTCCTTCTTACTTTATTGACTGTTCTAACCCCACCCCCAATTTCTTTATTTGTGCCCAGGTCACTATCTGCACTATCTTCCCCACCTATAAAATGAATACCTTCCCCCCAAATCCCTAGTTTAAACACTCCTCCAACCTTCTAGCCATTTTCTCCCCCAGCACAGCTGCACCCTCCCCATTAAGGTGCAGCCGGTCCCTAGCGTAGAGTCTGTAGCCAACTGAGAAGTTGGCCCAGTTCTCCAGGAACCCAAATCCCTCCTTCCTACACCAGTTCTTGAGACACTTATTTATCTCCCTAATCTCCCGTTGCCTCTCTGGCGTGGCACGTGGTACCGGTAGCATTTCAGAGAATACCACCTTGGAGGTCCTTGCTTTCAGCTTGCAGCCTAATTCCCTGAAATCATCTTTAACCCCTTAACAACATTTGCCGTACTAATACGCGTCTGTGTCCTGGGACTTAAGAGCCAGACTCGTATTAGTACGTCATGGCGATCGCGCGCGCACACAGGCTGTGCGGGCGCGATCGCCGCCGGGTGTCAGCTGATTGTCACAGCTGACACCCGGTACTATGTGCAGGGAGCGGTCCTGCACCGCTCCCAGCACATTAACCCCCGCGATGCTGCGATCAAAGTCGATCGAAGTCGATCGCGGCATTGCGGGGGCAAGGGGAGGTGATCGCCGATACTCACCTCCTCTTCCGGCTTCCAATGCAGTCTGCAAAGGCTTCCCGGGTGTTGCCATGACGACCCGATGTCGTCATGACAACATCTGGGTCACCAGACAGCAGGAAGATTGCTTGGACATGCGCAGTGCATCTCCAAGCAATCTTCACACTGTGCATTTCTGACAACTTGCATGGCATAGGGATGGTGCTGCATTCCTGTGCCATGCAGGCGATCAGAGACAAAAAAGTGAAAGTCCCAGAGTGGGACAAAGTAATAAAGTGTATAAACTGTGTGAAAGTGGAAAAAAAAAAAAAAAAAAATTTGCAAAAATATAAAAAAAAAATAAAAAAAATAATCCACCAAAAATAAAAATATAATGTACCCATCAATAAATATTATTATAAAAAAAAAACAAAAAAAAACAATAAAAGTACACATATTTGGTATCGCCGCGTCCGGAACAACCTGACCTATAAAACTGTCCCACTAGTTAACCCCTTCAGTGAACACGGTAAAAAAAAAAGCAAAAAAACGAAGCAAAAAACAATGCTTTATCACCATACCGCCAAACAAAAAGTGGAATAACACGCGATCAAAAAGACGCATATAAATGAAAATGATACCGCTGAAAACTTCATCTCGTCCCGCAATTAACAAGCCGCGATACAGCTCCATCAGCCGAAAAATAAAAAAGTTATAGCTCTCAGAATAAAGCGATGCTAAAAAATATTTTTTTCTATAAAATAGCTTTTATTGTATATAAGCGCCAAAACATAGAAAAATGATACAAATGTGGTACCACTGTAAACGTACTGACCCGAAGAATAAAGCTACCTCATCAATTTTACCACACGCGGAACAGAATTAAAAAAAAAAAACAATTCCTGAATTGTTGGTTTTTGTTTATTCTGCCTCCCAAAAATCGGAATAGAAAGCGATCAAAAAATGTCACGTGCCTGAAAATGGCACCAATAACAACGTCAAGTCATCCCGCAAAAAACGAGCCATCACATGACTGTCTGCCAAAATCTGGAAAAATTATAGCTCTCAAAATATGGCGATGCAAAAAATAGATTTTACAAAAAATGCGTCTTTTAGTGTATGACAGCTGTCAGTCATAAAAACCCCATATGATTCTGGCATTGCTGTAATCACACCGACCCGAAGAATAAAGTCGTCTAATCACTTATACCGCACAAGGAACAGCGTCAAAAATAAACTCTTGGGTTAGGATTGGGCTAGGGTTAGGGCTGGGTTTGGGGCTAGGGCTGTGCTGGGGCTAGGGTTGTGCTGGGGCTAGGGTTGTGCTGGGGCTAGGGTTGTGCTGGGGCTAGAGTTGTGCTGGGGCTAGAGTTGTGCTAGGGCTAGGGTTGTGCTAGGGTTAGGGCTGGGGTTGGGATTTTTTTCAAAAGTAAGAAAAAAAGATGACGATATGGCGACTAGTGTTGAGAGCAAGTGCTCGCTACTTGAGTTTGCATCGGGTGCTCTGGTATGCATTGAGTATCGTGGGTATTTGAGTGACATGCTCGAGTCTCTGCCCCATATGCTTCGTGGCCAAAAAACTTTACGGGGATTGCCTGCCATGCACGAGCGATCCCCGCATGTTTTTTTGGGTGTCTAATAACCGTGAAACATGCGGAGCAGGGACTCGAGCATGTCACTCGAGCACACGCTGTACATGGTGCATACCTGAGTATCCGATGCAAACTCAAGTAACGAGCACTTGCGCTCAAGAATAATGACAACTTATTCAATATGATGACCTAATGTAAACAAATTCTGTGCCGTACCTCTGGGTTCAAAATATTAATAAAATCCTTGAGGGGTATAGTTTCCAAAATGGGGACACTTGTGGGGGAGCTCCACTGTTTAGGCACATCACTGGCTCTCCAAACGCGACATGGTGTCCGCTAACAAATTGAATGGAAAATCGGCTCAAATTGTTAGCGGACGCCATGTTGCGTTTGGAGAGCCCCTGTGTGCCCAAACATTGGAGCTCCCCCACAAGTGACCACATTTTGGAAACTAGACCCCCCAAGGCACCTATCTAGATGCATAGTGAGCACTTGGAACCCCCAGGTGCTTCACAAATTGATTCGTAAAAATGAAAAAGTGAAAAAAAAAACATTTTTTAATTTTTATGAATCAATTTGTGAAGCACTTGGGGTTCCAAGTGCTCACTATGCATCTAGATAGGTGCCTTGGGGGGTCTAGTTTCCAAAATGGGGTCACTTGTGGGGGAGCTCCAATGTTTGGGCACACAGGAACTCTCCAAATGCAACATGATATCCGCTAACAAATTGAATGGAAAATCAGCTCAAATTGTTAGCGGACACCACATTGGGTTTGGAGAGCCCCTCTGTGCCCAAACTTTGGAGCTCCCCCACAAGTGACCCCATTTTGGAAACTAGACCCCCCAAGGCACCTTTCTAGATGCATAGTGAGCACTTGGAACCCCCAGGTGCTTCACAAATTGATTCGTAAAAATGAAAAAGTGTTTTTTTTTTCACTTTTTCATTTTTACAAATCAATTTGTGAAGCACCTGGGGGTTCCAAGTGCTCACTATGCATCTAGAAAGGTGCCTTGGGGGGTCTAGTTTCCAAAATGGGGTCACTTGTGGGGGAGCTCCAAAGTTTGGGCACAGAGGGGCTCTCCAAACGCAACGTGGTGTCCGCTAACAATTTGAGCCGATTTTCCATTCAATTTGTTAGCGGATATCATGTTGCATTTGGAGAGTCCCTGTGTGCCCAAAAATTGGAGCTCCCCCACAAGTGACCCCATTTTGGAAACTAGACCCCCCAAGGCACCTATCTAGATGCATAGTGAGCACTTGGAACCCCTAGGTGCTTCACAAATTGATTCGTAAAAATGAAAAAGTGTTTTTTTTTTCACTTTTTCATTTTTACGAATCAATTTGTGAAGCACCTTGGGGTTCCAAGTGCTCACTATGCATCTAGAAAGGTGCCTTGGGGGGTCTAGTTTCCAAAATGGGGTCACTTGTGGGGGAGCTCCAAAGTTTGGGCACACAGGGGCTCTCCAAACACAACATGGCGTCCGCTAATTATTCAAGCAAATTTTACAATCAAAAAGTCAAATGGCGCTCCTTCCCTTCCGAGCCCTGCCGTGCGCCCAAACAGTGTTTTTTCCCCAAATATTGGGTATCTGCGTGCCCAGGGGAAATTGCACAACAAATTTTGGGGTCCATTTTTTCTTGTTACCCCTGTGAAAATAAAAAAAATTGGGTCTAAAGTAACATTTTTGTGAAAAAAGTTAAATGTTCATTTTTTTCTTCCACATTCAAAAAATTCCTGTGAAGCACCTGAAGGGTTAATAAAGTTCTTGAATGTGGTTTTGAGCACCTTGAGGGGTGCAGTTTTTAGAATGGTGTCACTTTTGGGTATTTTCTGTCATAAAGACCTCTCCAAGTGACTTCAAATGTGATGTGGTCCCTAAAAAAATGGTTTTGTAAATTTTGTTGGAAAAATGAGAAATCGCTGGTCAACTTTTAACCCTTATAGCTCCCTAACAAAAAAAAATTTTGGTTCCAAAATTGTGCTGATGTAAAGTAGACATGTGGGAAATGTTATTTATTAACTCTTTTGTGTGACATATCGCTCTGATTTCAGGGCTTAAAAATTCAAATTTTGAAAATTGCAAAATTTCCAAAATTTTCGCCAAATTTCCGTTTTTTTCACAAATAAATGCAAGTGATATCGAAGAAATGTTTCCACAATCATGAAGTACAATATGTCACGAAAAAAATATCTCAGAATCAGGGGGATCCGTTGAAGCGTTCCAGAGTAATTACCTCATAAAGTGACAGTGGTCAGAATTGTAAAAATTGGCCCGGTCATTAACGTGCAAACCACCCGCGGGGCTTAAGGGGTTAAGGACCTTCCACCTACCTTTAACTTTGTCATTTGTGCCAATGTGCACCATGATCGCTGGATCCTCATTAGCCCCTCCCAGTAATCAGTCAACCCGATCAGCGATGTGCCGGACTCGAGCACCAGGTAGGCAGCACACTGTTCGACGATCCCTGTCTTTGTGACAGATTGCCCTATCTGTTCCCCTAATAATTGAGTTCCCCACTACCAGCACCTGCCTAGCCTGCCCTACTCTCCTATTTCCCTCTTTACTGCAGCTGACACTCCTCCGGCTTTCAGGGGACATGCCTTGCTGTAGCAGTGCTACCCCTGTACCGTCACTCCCCTCATCTGCCAACTTTGCAAACTTATTGGGGTGTGCCAGATCAGGACTAGCCTCCCTGGCACTCTTCCCTCTACCCCCCCTTCTAACTGTCACCCAACTAACGGCCTCACTGTCCTGCAGCTCCCGACTACCACCCTCCCCCACATCTACTCCAGTGAGCTGCTGCTCAGTGAGCAGCAGACTCCTTTCCATGTTGTCAATGGATCTCAGTGTTACCAGCTGCTCATTTAGATCCAGTATCTGGGCTTCCAAACGCACAACGTGCACAAATCTCGCGCAGCAGTAAGCAATCTCGACCGGCTGTTCCAGGATTGCATACATGCGGCAAGATGTACACTGGATAGCATTGTCAATAATGGAGCTCATTTCCTAATGGGGATTGCAATAGACAGAATGTTAAGTAAAAAGAAAAGTAAAGAATTAATGAAATACACACAGCAATTCAGTCCAAAGTCCTCCCTTCCAAACTCCCTGAATCCAAAGTCACTGAAAAACAAGTCACACACTTACTTTCGTTCGCACTTACTCTCTGGTCACACTCAAATCGTTCACACTCGCAAACTAAGAGATTTAAAGAGTTTTTTTTTTTTTCTTCCCCTTTTCCAGCAATGCACCCTTCACCTAAATGCACTTCCAAAGGACTGGATGCCCAACCAGCTGCCCCTTATAAATCCTTAATTATGACCCCTTCCCCTTAATTAACCCCTTGTGAGTAAAGCTACACCTCAGGATTTTAGTGCAATGTAGTTAACCCTTAAATACACAGGTAGTAAACTAAGAAACTAAAACTGTAGTGAGAAAATTAGTTTTATTGGGCTTTTTAAAACCTAACAGGTAGAAAAGCACTCAGCAGGTCACAATGCAGCCACTCACCGCAATTCACACAGGTATTTTCTGCAGGATTCCCAAATACCTCTTCACTGAAAAACAAGTCACACACTTACTTTCGTTCACACTTACGCTCCGGTCACACTCAGCTCGTTCACACTCACAAACTAAGAGATTTAAAGAGATTTTTTTTTTTTCTTCCCCTTTTCCAGCAATGCACCCTTCACCTCCATGCACTTCCATTATCAATTCCATTGTCAGATAATACTCAGTTTCTTCCTGAAAATGATTGCAATCACAAATTCTTTGGTCTTATTATCTTCATTTAATTTGCTTGCAAGGAAAAACACAAAGGAGAATGAAGCAAAAATCAAATCATTGATCAGTTCACACAAAACTCCAAAAATGGGCCAGACAAAAGTATTGCCACCCTCAGCCTAATACTTGGTTGCACAACCTTTAGCCAAAATAACTGCGAACAACCGCTTCCGGTAACCATCAATGAGTTTCTTACAATGCTCTGCTGGAATTGTAGACCATTCTTCTTTGGCAAACTGCTGCAGGTCCCTGATATTTGAAGGGTGCCTTCTCCAAACTGCCATTTTGAGATCTCTCCACAGGTGTTCTATGGGATTCAGGTCTGGACTCATTGCTGGCCACCTTAGAAGTCTCCAGTGCTTTCTCTCAAACTATTTTATAGTGCTTTTGGAAGTGTGTTTTGGGTCATTGTCCTGCTGGAAGACCCATGACCTCTGAGGGAGACCCAGCTTTCTCACACTGGGCCCTACATTATGCTGAAAAATTTGTTGGTAGTGTTCAGACTTCATAATGCCATGCACACGGTCAAGCAGTCCAGTGCCAGAGGCAGCAAAGCAACCCGAAAACATCAGGGAACCTCCGCCATGTTTGACTGTAGGGACCGTGTTCTTTTCTTTGAATGCCTCTTTTTTTTCCTGTACACTCTATGCTGATGCTTTTTCCCAAAAAGCTCTACTTTTGTCTCATCTGACCAGAGAACATTCTTCCAAAATGTTTTAGGCTTTCTCAGGTAAGTTTTGGCAAACTCCAGCCTGGCTTTTTTATGTCTCGGGATAAGAAGTGGGGTCTTCCTGGGTATCCTACCATACAGTCCCTTTTCATTCAGACGCCGACGGATGGTACGGGTTGACACTGTTGTACCCTCGGACTGCAGGGCAGCTTGGACTTGTTTGGATGTTAGTCGAGGTTCTTTATCCACCATCCGCACAATCTTGCGTTGAAATCTCTCGTCAATTTTTCTTTTCCGTCCACATCTAGGGAGGTTAGCCACAGTGCCATGGGCTTTAAACTTCTTGATGACACTGCGCACGGAAGACACAGGAACATTCAGGTCTTTGGAGATGGACTTGTAGCCTTGAGATTGCTCATGCTTCCTCACAATTTGGTTTCTCAAGTCCTCAGACAGTTCTTTGGTCTTTCTTTTCTCCATGCTCAATGCGGTACACACAAGGACACAGGACAGAGGTTGAGTCAACTTTAATCCATGTTAACTGGCTGCAAGTGTGATTTAGTTATTGCCAACACCTGTTGGTGCCACAGGTAATTTACAGGTGCTGTTAATTACACGAATTAGAGAAGCATCACATGATTTTTCAAACAGTGCCAATACTTTTGTCCACCCCCTTTTTTAGGTTTGGTGTGGAATTATATCCAATTTGGCTTTAGGACAATTCTATTTGTGTTTTTTCATTGAAGACAAATTAAATGAAGATGATAATACCAAAGAATTTGTGATTGCAATCATTTTCAGGAAGAAACTGAGTATTATCTGACAGAATTGCAGGGGTGCCAATACTTTTGGCCACCACTGTATACCGTGTTTCTCCAAAAAAAGACAAGGTCTTATATTATTTGTTGCTCTGAAATATCGAAATATCTTTTTTTTTCCATGAACATCAATCCAAATTCATTCTTGAACCAAGAAAAAAATCAACAATTATTCAAATATCATGTCATCACACACACACTGCACACACATGTATATACACACACTGCACATATGGTACATACCAGCCTGTCTCCTCTTTAGTTTCCGTGATGTCACCAAAGGTCCGATCGCAGTTTTAATCTCAAAATAGAAGTGCTGAGGGCCCCTAAGAGAATGTGGGTCCTGAGAAATTACTCAGTTCCCCTCCTCTTCACCCTAATGCCAGCCCTGCATACCAGCCTGTCTCATCTTTAGTTCCTCTAGACTCCTGCAGTTAAAAGATTTTACAGGGTTTGTATATACAGTATAAATATATATTCAGACCGGTATGGCTTTAACTGTGAAGAAGAAAAGCTTTCTCAAACCAGAGCTTTAACGACTAGGTATCATTTCACTTACGGCTCATTCACATGTCATTTTTTTCATGTCTGGGAAAAACTGACATCATTTCATCAGTGATTTTGGTCAGACTTTCATCAGAGTTTATTAGAGTTAAGTCCGAGTTTCATCAGTTTTTCTCTTGTGTGAAAAAAAAGTTTCTCTATCTTTTCCTATTTATCAGTTTGTGAAAAACGGTCAGCACACGGAAGGCATCTGAGTATTGGCTAATTTCTTCACGGACACATAGACTTTCATTGCCGAGTGTGATCTGACACTCGGATCAATCTTGGACATGTATGATTTTGCACTGACCATTCGGTTCACAAAAAATCATGAACATGTGAATAGTCCCATAGACTGTCATAGGTACAAGTGCTATCTGTGAAAAATACGGATAGCACTAATACACAAAAAATGAATGTGTGAATGAGCCCTTATCACTTTATCTAAATCCACTGGTCAAGGCCAAGAAGCTTGTGGGCACCACATGGACCCTTCCACCCAGGACTCATGACCTACATTCTTATTTTTGGCACAGAATATGGACCCCAGTTGCACATTGATAAACAAAGATAAGATTATAAATATCTTTATTTATTGTATATTTCTGATGTAAATTAGATTTTTATATGGGTCCCTGTCTGCATCTCTGATTATAAAGTTGCAGAACTTTTCATTATAAAGTGACTAATGTCATAGTCCTGGATCAGTTTTATTATTTATGTCAGGTTAGTGCCGAGTTTGCTGGCACCATATAAAAGCCTGCTCATAAAATCAGTAATACAGATTTGTTTACCGGTTATTAATAATTCTGGAATAATAACTTTATTAATTAGCATGGTTGAGGCCACGAAGGCTACATAATATCCACTAATGAATGATGGATGGCACAGTGAGCTGTGGCTTTCTGGATAGCGGCAGGCGGCATAGATTGACAGCTGGAGAAGTAATACTTATAGACATGTAACACTATTTAAAAGCAAAATCATGAGTAAATATTACATTGGAGTCCAGAAATATTTTGGCCGCTAACTTAATTTTCATCATTTCTTCTATGCAAACAAGTAAAATGTGATTCTAACAAAGCAATAAAAAAGCTTTCAGCTTCAGTTCAAGTGTGTTAAGACAAATATTAAAGTATCCCCTTCCTGATATGGCCAATTTCCATTTTTTGCATTTTCGCTTTTTCCCTCCCCTTCTTCCCAACGACATAACTTTTTTTTATTTTGTTATCCACTGTAAGGCGGCGGTGTTCACACCGTGCAGTAACTGAGGCAGTGACCCAAGCAAGTCCAACATAAACAGCTTTTATTTCAGCAACTCACGGGTTAACAGAAAGTCCTCCGGTTTGCAGCCGGGTTACCAGAAAGTCCATACACAATGGTTGCCGGGGACAACGGCCACACCGGGCCGCTCAGAGCCTGACAGGTGCAGAGCCTTCCCAGGCAGTGGTTCAGCCTTCCTCAATACTGCTGAGGTTTCCTGTGCAATCAGTTTTGCCGAGGTGTGGCCTAGTGCTATAGCTTCCGGGTACCGAGTGGCATAGTCGACGACTACCAGTATATGTTGGTGTCCACGGGCGGATTTTACAATGAGTCCAACCAAGTCCATTGCAATCCGTTCAAAAGGTACCTCTATCGCCGGCAGGGGTACCAATGGGCTACGGAAACTTGCAGTGGGTGTGGTCAACTGACATTCAGGGCAGGATTTGCAGTACCTTTTGACCTCTGCGTAAACCCCAGGCCAAAAGAACCGCTGCAAGATACGTTCTAGCGTCTTTTTTACCCCTAAGTGTCCACCCAGCAGGTGTGAGTGTGCCATCTCGAGAATCGCCCGACGGTATGACTGAGGTGCCACTAACTGATCCACAACCTCGTCCCTGATCTTATTTATCCTATAGAGCAACTCACTGTTGATTACCATGCGTGGAAATACAGTATCGGCACCGGTCTGTTGAGCTACGCCATTTACCTCTAACACCCTTTCCCGCGCCTGAGCCAGGGTGGGATCCTGTAGCTGAGCCGTCCCAAACGTGGCCCGGGACACTTCCAGCTCGGGGATCGATGGGATCTCCTCGACCTCTCCTGCCAGCACCTCTAAGGGAAACCTATCGGGGTCACACTCTGTCCCTAAGTTGGACACCCCTACGGCAGGTTCCCCTGACTCCGGTTCATCGGGTACAACGCCTGTAATACATTTTACCGGGGGGAGAGTGGATTTTGTTTTTCCACAGAGTCCAGAACAGGGGCAAGTCTCTTCCCAACACAGTCCCATAGAGAAGAGTTTTTACTACCCCTACCACATGTTTTATTTCTCCACACGGCATGGACAGGACTACCTCCTCAGTTGGGTACTCTCGGAGGTCCCCATGGATACACACAACCCCAACGGGCCGTTCACCGGGGTTGTCTCCTGCCACCAACGACCCATGTACCAAAGTCACAAGGCTCCCTGAGTCCAGGAGGGCCTCCGTGGGGTACCCATTAACCAGTACCTGGCATAATTGGAGTTCACTGTCCCGGGAGTCGGCGCTCGCCGTGCAGACGGTCTGGGCATTCATTGAGACCCGGCGACTATATCCACAGTCCATGGGTTCCGTAGTCAGGGTCAATTAGCAATCACATGTCCCGGCCGCTGACACCGCCAGCACCTAAGGGTGAAGGTACTGTTAGGTCTTATGGCAGTTTGGGAGGGAATCAGTCTCCTGCCGCTCTCACTCCGGCGTTCCCCTTCAGCACGGGCACGGTGCTGACTGTCCCCAGCAGAGGGACGCGACCCCTTTCCCGACTCCTGGGTTGGCAGGGATCGGCGTGACAGCCGAGAGGGGGCGGAGTCTCGAATGAAGTCCTGAGTAGCCGAGTAGCGCTCGACCAAACTGACCACCTGGTCGAGGGTGCCGGGGTCCCCTTGCCCCACCCAACGTTGGATAGCGACTGGCAGAGTCCTCACCAGCCGATCAACCACCACTCTCTCCACTATCTGGGCTGGGGACAAAGTCTCAGGTTGGAGCCACCTCTTTACCAGCTGCAGGAGGTCATAAGCCTGAGACCGGGCAGGTCAGGTCTCCACATAGGCCCATGAAAACACACGCTGAGCCCTCACGTATGTATTGACCCCCAGCCGGGCAGGGATCTCACCTTTGAGCCTCTGGTAGTCCCGGGCGTCCTCCTGACTGAGGTCGAAACAGGCCTTATGGGCATCGCCAATCAAAAACGGAGCCACAACTTCCGCCCACTGGTCAGCTGGTAGGTTTTCCTGCTCTGCTGTGCGTTCGTAGATGGTAAGGAAGGCTTCCACGTCGTCCTCCGGTCCCATCTTCCTCAACGCTGATCGAACCTTGTCCCGGGCGTCTCGACGTTCCAGGGCTGATGCCGTCGGTGTCTCCCGCAGGGCAGCAATTTGTTGCATCATCAGTTCATTTGTTTTTTGCTGCTGCCGTTGGAGATCCTGGTACTTCTCCTGCTGTTGCCGCTGAGACTGCATCTGTTGCTGCTGGGTGAGTACCAGCTGCTTAAACAGCTCCTCCATTTTGTCCATGGGGTGGAACTGGAAGGTGGCAGGCCGAATTGTGGTCATGCAGCTGCCGGTGGGGTATGCCTCAGTCACACTGCCCGCATTCTCCACCAAACTGTAAGGCGGCGGTGTTCACACCGTGCAGTAACTGAGGCAGTGACCCAAGCAAGTCCAACATAAACAGCTTTTATTTCAGCAACTCACGGGTTAACAGAAAGTCCTCCGGTTCGCAGCAGGGTTACCCGAAAGTCCATACACAATGGTTGCCGGGGACAACGGCCACACCGGGCCGCTCAGAGCCTGACAGGTGCAGAGCCTTCCCAGGCGTGGGTTCAGCCTTCCTCAATACTGCTGAGGTTTCCTGCTGTGCTCCCAGCAGGTTGCAACATAGAACAACACTAATCCTTAATGCAGGGTTTTAAAGGACCTGTGGCAAGAGCCACTGGAAAACCCGGGTTGGAGGGAGGAGGCCGCCCCACTGCCTCCTGTGACCTCCTACAAGAAATGAAGGCCCTGCAGGGTTTTACTAATCTGCCTTAGCCAGGTAGTCTGACCAGGTCAATGCTCACCTTCGTTCCTGCATTGCAGCCGCAGCTGTGTGTGTGACTGCAATGCACTCCAATGGATTTAATAGGTCTCTGTACACATTCTGGGGGATATATAACGTCCCTCGTATACGATCCCGGTCACTGCCTCACACCACATAGACATATAAGGGCTGTTTTTTGCGGAATGAGTTGTGCTTGTGAATGACCACATAGTGAACTAGAAAATGGAAAAAAATTCCAAGCGCGGTGAAATTGCAAAACAAAAAAAGTTAATTCTGACATTGTTTTCTAGGGATTTCTGTTACAGTGTACATTGTTTAGAAAAAAAAATTACCTGACAATATGATTCTCCTTGTTGATTATATATGTACTATGATTATGGTGATACCAAACTTATCCAGTTTTTTTCTTAATTTATTGGTGATATAAAATAATTTTGTGAAAAAAAAAAAAAATTGGGGGCATTATGTTGCCATTTTCCAAGATCTGTAATATTTACATTTATTGGTTGATGGAACTTTGTGAAGGCATAGTTTTTGCAGGACGAGACAATGGTTTTATTGATACAACTTTGCGATATATATGTGACATTTTGATCGGTTCTCACAGAATTATTGCAACGACTAAAAAACCCATAATTTTGGCCTTTTGAATTTTTTTCTGTTTATGACGTTTACCAATTGGGTTCATTAACTTATATTTTGATAGATTAGACTGTTCCCACATATGTGTGTTTTTAATTTTTTTTAATATCTTTATATTTTATTTTTCATTTTCTTTAATTTTTTTAAAATTAATTTTTAATAGCAGCTTATGCATGATGCCATTTGAGGCCATAGGTGCCCAGGATGCCAGGCCAAGGTTACCAACCTTTGCAGAAGCAAAGGTACTTTTTTACCAAAGGATCGCAACATCTAACCAAGACTGGAACAGTTTAGACATGGTATTGGTATCAATTCCATAGTCTACAATCAAGGGACGTCTTAAAGGGAATCAGATGTCACTAGATTTGTGCTACTTTATCTGAGGGCAGCATGATGTAGGGGCAAATACCCTGATTCCAGCAATGATTTTTTTTTTTTACCAAGTTCACTAAATACTAAAACTGTCCAGCCATTATGATTCCCCAGGTCATTACGAGTTCGTAGATACCAAACACGTATAAGTTCTATTTTATTTCAAGCGCACCTGTCAGCGGGATTGTGCTCAGTAAACTACATACACTGTCAGGTGGGCGACATTACACTGATTAAAATGATACCTTGGTTGATGAAATCTTTCCTGTGGTTCTTGTGTAATCTTCACTTTCAGTTTGGAGATAATGATATGCTCGTGCTCCGGGGGCGGCCTGTGGGGGGCGCTCTATCTGGTGCTCTGCTTACATATTTATCTGTATGCTCTTATGACAGCTCACTGATCGTTCACTGACCTGCCTTCTATTTTACCTAGCCCCACACTGCTAGATGCATTATGTAAAATAGGAGGCAGGTCAGTGAAGATACAGTGAGCTGTCATAAGAGCATACAGATAAATATGTAAGCAGAGCACCAGATAGAGCGCCCCCACAGGCTGCCCCGAAGCAAGAGCATATCATTACCTCAAAACTGAAAGTGAAGAGTACACAAGAATCACAGGATGGATTTCATCTACCAAGGTATCATTTTAATCTGTGTAATGTAGCCCACCAGACAGTGTATGTAGTTTACTGAGCACAATCCTGCTGACAGGTGTGCTTTAAGTGGTGAAAAAAAAATCCAAAGTTTGTTAAAAAAATTGCGCCATTTTCCAAGACCCGTAGTGTCTCCATTTTTCGGGATCTGGGGCCGGGTGAGTGCTTATTTTATGCTCGCCGAGCTGACGTTTTATTGACACCATTTTGGTATATATCCGATGTTTTGATCGCCCATTATTGCATTTTATTGCAATGTTGCGGTGATCAAAAAAACGTAATTCTGTCGTTTTGAATTTTTTTCTTGTTACGCCATTTACCGATCGGATTAATTATTTTTATATATTGATAGATTGGGCGATTCTTAATGTGGCGATATCAAATATGTGTATATTTGATTTTTTTAAATTTTTTATTTTGAATAGGGCTAAAGAGGGGCTAAATATTTTTAAAAACTTTTTTTTACACTTTTTTCATGCTTCAACAGTCTCTATGGGAGACTACAAGCTGCAATTACCTGATCGCCTCTGCTACACACAGGCGATGGGTTTTCTTTTATGGTCTTCATTTTGCAGTTACAGTTATCTTGCAACATTATTCTTCAGGTTAGTATGATTACAGAGATATCAAACTTCTACATTTATTTTATTATTTAAGTGGGGGAAAAAAAACAAGAAGTTTGAATAAAATTTTGGTTTGTGTTGCCATTTTCCTAAACACTTAACTATTTTATTCTGTCAATGATAGAGCTGACTGATGGCTTTTCTTTTGTGTCACAAGATGACATTTTTGGTAACATTCTGCGGTACATATGTGATTTTGATCACTTTTCATTGCATTTTTCGTGCTTTGACCAGAAAATGGAAATTTTGGATTTTGTTTTTTTTTTTCTTTATGGCATATACTCATATACTTATTTATATGTTAAATAATGTTATATTTTATAGTTATGGCTTTTACATATGCAACAACAATGAATATGCTTATCTTTATTTCTTCATTTTTAAATGGGGGAAAAAAGAGTTGATTAGAATTTTTATGTTTTTTTTTTCAATAATTTAAAGACTGTTTTTATTGTATTTTTTAGTGAAAAGCAAATTCTCCTATACATTCCAACCTGAAGCCAAATGTGTCAGGGAAGTGTACAAGTAGGAGTCCCAGTAGTAGGGTGTCTTATTTCAATATGACCCCCACCGCTTTAGTCTATCACTGTACAGTCGTACAGTCCCCTGATGAGTAGTGTTGAGCGATACCTTCCGATATCAGGAAATATCGTATCGGATTGGATCGGACGGATACTCAAAAAGTATCGGATATCGCCAATTCCGATACCGGAAACCAATGCAAGTCAATGGGACACTAATATCGGAATGAAAATAAACCCTTTCTTTCCTTGTAGGTTAATTCTACATGAAGTAAAACAACTAAGAATAATGTAGAATGTATTATGCGAAAAGCCGGCAATTCATCAGCGCATACACCGGTACCCGACAATTTATAACAGAAAGAATAGAGCTTCACACATAGATTAGATAGATAGAAACATGACAGTCACATATATATGAAGTACAGTGACAGTGTTGCTTACTGTACTTGTCATTTAGTGTAAAGGATTTATTAAAAAAAATAATAGTGTTTTCATGCACCGTCTCTTTAAAAAAGCCGTCCGGGAATTCAGCAGCGGTACCCGACAATTTATAACAGACAGAATAGAGCTTCACACATAGATTAGATAGATAGAAACATGTCAGTCACATATATATGAAGTACAGTGACAGTGTTGCTTACTGTACTTGTCATTTAGTGTTAAAATAAAGGATTTATTTAAAAAAAAATTGGCGTGGGGTTCCCCTTAATTTTAGTCTCTAGCGGAGGTTAAGCAGACGGCTGGGGCAGATGTTTGAAGCCTGGGAAGGGGGTAATACCCACGGAGCTTCCCAGGCTACTAATATGAGCCCCCAGCTGAATACCTAGCCTTTACTAGCTATTAAAATGGGGGACCCCCCCAAAAAAATGACGTGGGGTCCCCCCTAATTTAATAGCTAGCAAAGGCTAGGCAGACAGCTGGGGGCTGATATTAATAGCCCAGGAAGGGAGCCATGAATATTGGCCCCCTCCCAGGCTAGAAACACCAGCCGTCAGCCGCCTCAGAAATGGCGCATCCATAGGATGCGCCAATTCTGGCACTTAGCCTCGCTCTTCCCACTGCCCTGTAGCGGTGGCAGTGGGGTAATAGGGCTGGGGTTGATGTCAGCTTATAATGCCAGCTGACATCAAGCCCAGGTTAGTAATGGAGAGGCGTCTATAAGACACCCCCATTACTAACCCCATAGTCAAAGTTAAAAAAAAACACAAACACCCAGAATAAACTCCTTTAATTGAAATAAAGACACAATTCTTTATTGTTCTAAATTAAACCATACTTACCATCACACCCATTCCAGCTGAAGCCAACGATCTCCTGCAATAAAAGTAAAATAATAAAACAACCTCATCCTTACCTTTCCATGGTTCCCACGATGGCTCCAGCTCTGCTACATCGAGATGACAGGCTGGACCGCAGCAGAACGCTGCCATCCAGCCTGTCATCCCGCAGACACTGAGAAGCGCAGGCATGCTTGCGCTCCTCAGTGTCTCTCTGTGACGGCATCCAGATGAGCCGACAATGAACTCGGCTCCCCTCATGCACGTCACTGACAGCGTGGGAGAATTCTCCTGCACTCAGCGATTCAGCGTGAGAATTTTCCCACGCTGTCAGTGACGTGCATGAGGTGAGGTCATGTCCAATGAACTCATCTCACCTCATGCACGTCACTGACAGCGTGGGAGAATTCTCACGCTGAAGCGCTGAGTGCAGGAGAATTTTCCCACGCTGTCAGTGACGTGCATGATGTGAGCTGAGTTCATTGGACATGACCTCGGCTCATCTTTATGCCGTCACAGAGAGACACTGAGGAGCGCAAGCATGCCTGCGCTTCTCAGTGTCTGCGGGATGACAGGCTGGATGGCAGCGTTCTGCTGCGGTCCAACCTGTCATCTCGATGTAGCAGAGCTGAAGCTGTCGTGGGAACCATGGGAAGGTAAGGATGAGGTTGGTTTATTATTTTTCTTTTATTGCAGGAGATCGTTGGCTTCAGCTGGAATGGACGTGATGGTAAGTATAGTTTAATTTAGAACAATAAAGAATTGTGTCTTTATTTCAATTAAAGGACTTTATTCTGGGTGTTGTGTTTTTTTTAAATACTTTACTAGAAATTCATGGTGGTCATGTCTAATATTGGCGTGACCCCATGAATTTCGGGCTTAGGGCCAGCTGATAATGCCAAGCTGGCCCTAACCCCTTTATTACCCAGTGAGCCACCGCACCAGGGCCCTGGATGAGTTGGGTACAGCGCCAGAAGATGGCGCTTCTATGAACGCTCCATTTTCCGGGGCGGCTGCGGACTGCAATTTGCAGCGGGTGGGGCCCAGAAAGCTTGGGTCTCCCTGCGCTGCAGATTCCAGCCCCCAGCTGCCTAGTTGTACTTGGCTGGACACAAAAATAGGGAGAAGCCCCACGTATTTTTTTTTTTAATTATTTCATGAAATTCATGAAATAATTAAGAAAAAAGGGCTTCCCTATATTGTTGTGTCCGGCCAGGTACAAATAGTCAGCTGGTGGTTGGGGGCAGCCCGTTCCTGCCTGCTGTACCTGGCTGGACACAAATATAGTGCGAAGCCCCACGTCAATTTTTTTTTAATTATTTCAGGAAATTCATGAAATAATTAAAAAAAAATTGATGTGGGGCTTCGCCCTATATTTGTGTCCAGTCAGGTACAGCAGGCAGGAACGGGCTGCCCCCAACCACCAGCTGCCTATTTGTACCTGGCCGGACACAACAATATAGAGAAGGCCTTTTTTTCTTAATTATTTCATGAATTTCCTGAAATAATTTAAAAAAAATTGACGTGGGGCTTCGCACTATATTTGTGTCCAGCCAGGTACAGCAGGCAGGAACGGGCTGCCCCCAACCACCAGCTGACTATTTGTACCTGGCCGGACACAACAATATAGGGAAGCCCTTTTTTCTTAATTATTTCATGAATTTCATGAAATAATTTAAAAAAAAAGTACGTGGGGCTTCTCCCTATTTTTGTGTCCAGCCAGGTACAACTAGGCAGCTGGGGGATGGAATCTGCAGCGCAGGGAGACCCAAGCTTTCTGGGCCCCCCCCCGCTGCAAATTGCAGTCCGCAGCCACCCCGGAAAATGGCGCGTTCATAGAAGCTGGATGCTGTACCTGGCTGGCATACAAAAATATGGCAAAGCCCACGTCAAAATTTTTGGGAAAAATTAATTAAAAAATAAATAATAATTTAGGGACTGCATCTTTATTAACTCCTCAAATGTCATTTAGTGTTAAAATAAAGGATTTATTTAAAAAAAAAATTGGCGTGGGATCCCCCATAATTTTAGTCTCTAGCGGAGGTTAAGCAGACGGCTGGGGCAGATGTTTGAAGCCTTGGAAGGGGGTAATACCCACGGAGCTTCCCAGACTACTAATATCAGCCCCCAGCTGAATACCTAGCCTTTACTAGCTATTAAAATGGGGGACCCCCCAAAAAAATGACGTGGGGTCCCCCCTATTTTAATAGCTAGCAAAGGCTAGGCAGACAGCTGGGGGCTGATATTAATAGCCCAGGAAGGGTGCCATGAATATTGGCCCCCTCCCAGGCTAGAAACACCAGCCGTCAGCCGCCCCAGAAATGGCGCATCCATAGGATGCGCCAACTCTGGCACTTAGCCTCGCTCTTCCACGCTGCCCTGGTGCGGTGGCAGGGGGTAATAGGGCTGGGGTTCATGTCAGCGCCAGCTGCCATGAAGCCCAGATTAGTAATGATGGGCGTCTATAAGACACCCCCATTACTAACCTACAAAGTGTTAAAAAGAAAAAACACACACTACACCCAGAAAAAAATAATTTATTTGAAATAAAACACACCATTTTATTTAATTCTTAGTTTACTAAAAAAAAATAGTTACCTGTCCACGTTCCTGCGCTGATCTCCCATGCACAGCTGTCACATCTGGAGATGGTGACAGCTGTGCATGGCTGCTGTAAGCTCACACTGCCGGGAACACGTCCGCTCCCGGCAGCGGGAGCCACTGACTGAGGTCACCGGAGTGCATTCAGTCAGCGCAGCTCCAGAGACCTCCTTTACGGCACTGCTGTACCGTGGGAATTTCTCACGATACAGCAGGGCCGTAAAGGAGCTGACCGGAGCAGCGCTGCCTGAACTCCAGCGAACCCGCTTATGCAATGACGGGGCTGCTTTACGGCCCCGTCATTCTAGCGGCGGCAGCGGTTCAGAGCGGTCACATTCTATGTGGCTGCTCTAAACTGGAGATCTTCGTGGGACACTCGTGGACTACTACGGAGGGGTAAGGATAAGGTTGTGGTTTATTATTTTACATTTTATTACAGGAGATCGATGGCTTCGGGGAATTAGGTGTCTAGGTGAGTATAGGTGTCGTTTTTTATTTTTTACTTTATTTTAGGTGGCGATCGGCGGGGACAGGTAATGTATAAACTAATTTATTGTAGGCAACCACTGGCCACCAATGACATATATTTAAAATTTATTGGGGACACAGTAGGGCAATTTAAATAGCAGGATCAGGCTGATGGGAACTACTGCTCCCATCGAGCTGATCCTGCTGGCACGAGTGGACGGGGGACAGACATAGGCCGATGGGAGTAGTAGTGTCACATCGGCCTATGTCTGCCTGCACGCACACACCCGCAGACATCGCACAGACACCGCACACACCCGCAGACATCGCACAGACACCGCGCACACCCGCAGACATCGCACAGACACCCCGCACACACCAATCATGACGGGCTGATGGTCTGGGGGGTGTGGCTGACCTGTGCGACCGTGGGAAAGTTCATGTGAGTTCATGCAATGCAGTCAAGCATGAACTCACATGAACCCTCCGAGGGCACCGTGGCGACTTCAAATGAACAGCTGATCGGCATCACCTGATACCTCAGCTGTTCATTTGAAATAACCGGCGGGAAAGCGCAGCACAGAACGGGAAAGCTGGCGGTGAAGTCTTTTCACCGCCGGCTTCCCCGCCCGGGTCCTTCGCTCCCCGCTCCTTGGTGCTGCGCTCCCCGCCCGGTCCTAACTTACGATCAGGATGGGAGGTGGCGGGGGGAGCGGAGGATTGGGGTGGGAGGCTGCGGGGAAGCAGTATGGGGCTGTGTGATTGTTTAAAAGCCGGCGGCTTTTTACCGCCCGCCGGCTTTTAAACGATCAGGAGAATTCTCCCACGCTGGGATGGCATTCTGATGACAGGCTGGATCTCAGCTGAGCGCTGCCACCCAGCTTGTCATCGTTCAGAGACACTGCAGAGCGCAGGCATTATGGGAACTTCCGATTCCGGTATTCGATATTGTAAAAGTATCGGAATTAAGTATCGGAATTCCGATACCGCGAATATCGGCCGATACCCGATATTTCAGTATCGGAATGCTCAACACTACTGATGAGTCTTCATAATAAAAGACAAAACACAGAGGGAGAATTTATAAAATGGCAGTGACACACTTGGGTACTACCCTTGTTAGGGTGGGAGCTACTACGCAAGGCATGACAAGGCTAGTAGAGTAAAACTAAGGACCACTTAACTATTTAATCTTTGCCCCAAAGAAGCTATCCTGACCATCTTCGTCCTTAATGATCAGAGGACGTGGTGACATCTAACCTTGTTATATAAGCACTGGCAACTTTGGGCACTTTCCATGTTATAGTGGGATTTGATACTGGACTATGACTGACACATTCTGATCTTCTAAGTTTTCACAACTGGAATGTAACTTCAGGTCCCCAAAGAGCTTCTCACTGGATTACGTCACAAACTTTTTATCATGTTGAGGTTTTTTTTTTATAAGACATGTCATCTTTTAAAATCTTCAATTAAAATCCATGTTTTTAATACAAATCTCTTCTTGCTTTAGTGATAATTTGTCAATTTGAGAATTCTGACACCTCTTTGATACTAGAGAGATGTAATTTATCTTGTTCATTAACCTAGCTGTAAAATATAGCCAGAACCTGCCCTGTATGGAGCAGGCTCAGGCCCTGAACCTGCTACATACACTCGTACCATGACATAATAATACATTGTGCGGGATAGTCTCCCAGGACTTACCTGCATACAACCTCCGATCCTTACATGATCTCCTTCTCTACTTCCCTCTTATCTCCTCTTCCCACAATCGCATACAAGATTTGTCCCTCCCCTACTCTGGAACTCTCTACCCCAACATATCAGACTCTCGCCTACCATTGAAACCTTCAAAAGGCACCTGAAGACCCACCTCTTCCGACAAACCTACAACCTGCAGTAACCACCGCTCCACCATACCGCTGCACGACCAGCTCTACCCTCACCTACTGTATCCTCACCCGTCCCTTGTAGACTGTGAGCCCTCGCGGGCAGGGTCCTCTCTCCTCCTGGACCAGTCGCTGACTCATTTTTGTTCAAATTACTGTACTTGTTGTTTGCTATGTATACTGCCTTTTCACATTTAAAGCGCCATGGAATTAATGGCGCTATAATAATAAATAATAATAATAAGAAATAGAGTTAATGAGCTTGCTCTCATCAGTGTAAAGGCCATTTATAAGGGAGGGGGAGGAGGTGATTTGTGGCATCACCTATTGTGAATAGTGGATCCTTTGTTATCTTCTGTATATTAAGGTGCTACCATTCATTGGAATCCTGTCTGTGACGATAATAAAACTGCAGAAACGTTTTCTGTAGAGTGGAAGAATTGTGAGTCTGAGGTCTAAGGACCAGTGTGAAAATTGCAAGATGCCCGATTTTTTTATTTTAAATATAAATAGTAATATAAAAAATTAAGAAAAACATTATCAAAAATATTTTAGAATATACTGAGCATAAAATCCTGATTTAAATAACAGGATATTTTCTGATGAAGCGTTCCCTTAAAGCAAAAGACTTTGCCAAGGGCAGAAAGAAGTGGAGTGGCCAAATGTAATCAGTGCTACTGGTTGGAGATAGGGGATATACATCCTTAGTTTCAGTTTTATAGAACTTACAGTATTAGGAATCCAATATTCCATTTTCTGTCATTTATCAGGATTCTGTTATTTTGAAAGGCTGAAAATAGTGCAGACATCTAATCTCACAGCTAGAAGCAAATCATCAGAACTGTTACCTCTCAATAAATCATCCTTGAAATGGATAAAATTAGATCTGATCAAATACTTGGGTGAAGTTTGCCAATAATTACTAGTCCAGAAACACTCTTCAATATAGTGGAATAACATTCTCCTGTTCGAGCCTGTTTTTTTTTAAAGTGTTCATGTAAGATGTTTCTTACCAGTGGTGAGTCCAGATATAGCTTGAGACAACTCATTAGTCAAGCGCATTCCATCTCCGCCCAACCAGTCTGATTGACAGCTGCAGCATGTACTGAGCAGCTTGCACTGTGCTTGGGTACTGTTCTTGAATTGGTCAAATGAGCAGGACTGGCCAATCCAAAAGCTCAAGAATTGTCTCAAACTGCCCATACACAGTATGCATCAGGTAGTCCGAGAAGTGCTATGGCCATTATAAGAGGGGACCCGAAAATGACAGGTCTATGGCTGAAGAACATGTATTAAAGGGAATCTGTCACCCCCTGGGCGATATCAGACCTCTACTATGGCCATGCAGGGTATAGAAGAGTAAATCTATACTTACCTGTATGGCCCATAGCAGAGGTCTGATTGCAGAGAAAAGCGCTTTAATCAATTATTTTTTCCACAGGCTTGGCGTCTGGGGGACGCCAAGTAATCCTTGGCTATGTGCTTATTATTCCCCCAAATTCCCACCTCTCTGCTTAATTACAATATCCCCCCTCCTCTGCACATCACAGGGCCCTATGGCGTGCACTGTGGTCCCTGACTTCCCGGGCCTGCGCAAAGCACCGCTCACATAGAGCGCACTTTGCTTCATCCCCGCCCTGTCTCTCCCTGCTCCGCGCCGCAGGTTTCTATTGCGCAGGCGCTGGGGGGTCACTGTCACTTTTCGGCGCCTGCGCAATAGAAACCTGTGGCGCAGGGCATAGGTAGACGGGGCCGGGATGAAGCAAAGCGCGCTCTATGTGCTTATTATTCCCCTAAATTCCCGCCTCTCTGCTTAATTATCATATCTCCCTCTCCCCTGCACGTCACACGGCCCTGTGACGTGCACTGTGCTCCCTGACCTCCGGGCATGCGCAAAGCACGTGAGGTGCAGGTGAGGAGGGGATATGATAATTAAGCAGAGAGGCGGGGATTTAGGGGAATAATAAGCACAAAGGCGGGGATTGCTTGGCGTCCCCCAGACGCCAAGCCTGTAGATAAAAGAATTGATTAAAGTGCTTTTCTCTGCAATCACACCTCTACTATGGGTCATACAGGTATGTATAGATTTACTTTTCTATATGCTGTATGGCCATAGTAGAGGTGTGATATCGCCCAGGGGGTGACAGATTCCCTTTAAAGGGGTTATCCACTACTAGGACAACCCCTTCTCGATATGAACGTTTTCCCCTGTGAAAATAAAAACACCTACATTCACCTCCTGTGCCGGCGCCGTTGCGGTGGTGTCGGCACTAGCATCCCGACGCTCATATGCGGTTGTTATGACACGTGAGCCCTGTGCCCAATGATTGCTGGTGTCCCCGTCTACGGATGTATAAGTAATCAAATGGGTGTGAGCATCCAGCCGCTGCTCTCACTTCCTTCGAAGGCGGGGACAATGACCCCAGCGCTGACAGGGTGCAGGGCTCACATGTCATAACAATCGCACATGAGACCCGGGAACGTGAGTGCTGAAACAGCTGGAAGGGCGCTTGCACGGGAAGGGAGTATAAGTGTTTTTATTTTCACGGGGCAAACATTTAAAGTGAGAAGGGGTTGTCCTAGTAGACGACAACCCCTTTAATTTTCGCTTCTGAACTGAGGGGTTGATTTAAGGCCTCAGTTTCTAATTGGGTACACCTTGTCGCAGTGGGATGGCGTTTATGCTTTTTTTGAACAAACTAATGATAATTATGTTCCCTATGTTATTTGCAAGCACTGTTGCTCTTTACTTATTTACTTACTGCAGGTTATTTGCTCATTTTGTTCTTATCTTAGGTTTTGTCTGTTAAATTGCCACATATACCAATATATATTCAGGCTCATTTCTTTGGTTTTGCTTTAGATTTTTGTACTTTGTGTAAACAGGAGTCTAGCTCCCCCTTTTTGGTATGGGCATTTTATTTATATAGCTTTCTACTGGCAGGTGTCTGAACAGTCACTTCTGGGTCCTACTCTGCCTCTGGTTAATTTGATGTCTGTTGACACATAGTGATGTGGAATACAAGAGTTAGTGAGTTAGGGACTGTCCTGATTGGGTACATCTTGTCGCACTGGTATGGCTTTTACGCTTTTTTGATCAAACTAGGTACCCTATGTTATTTACATTTACTATTACTATTTACTTATATACTTAATTCAGGGCATTTTCTCATTTTGTTTTTATCTTAGTTTTTGTCTGTTAAATGGCCACAGTGTGAATGAGTACCTACATTGCATTTATTCCTAAGAAATTTTCAGGCTCATTTCTATGGTTTCATCTTAATATATTATTGTAAACATATACAGTGGCATGTAATAGTTTGGGCACCTCTGGTCAAAATTACTGTTATTATGAACAGTTAAGTAAGTTGAAGATGAAATGATCTCTAAAAGGCCTAAAGTTAAAGACACATTTCCTTTGTATTTTAGGCAAAATATATATATTTTCACCTTTTACATTTTAAAAATTACAAAAAGGAAACTGGGCCAATGCAAAAGTTTGGGCACCTTTGGAGATTTGTGTGCTCAGATAACTTTGAACAAGGTTTTATATCTAAAAACCTGTTAAGATTATGGCTTGTTCACTATCATTGTCGGGAAAGGCCAGGTGATGCAAATTTCCCAGCTTTATAAATACCCAGCCTCTTTGTGCTGAAAAACAGCAGCCATGGGTTCTTCTAAGATGCTGTCTAGCACTCTGAAAATGAAAATGGTGGATGCTCACAAAGCAGGAGAAGACTATAAGAAGATAGCAAAGCATTTTCAAGTTGCCCTTTCCTCAGTTCGAAATGTAGTTAAGAAATGGCAGTTAACAGGAACAGTAGAGGTCAAAATAAGATCTGGAAGACCAAGCAGCAAACCCTTCAGTGAGAGTTGCTCTTAGGATTGCTAGAGAGGCGAATTAGAACCCCCACTTGACTGAAAAAGCCTTCAGAAAGATTTAGCAGACTCTGGAGTTGTGGTACATTGTTGTACTGTTCAGAGACACCTGCACAGATATGGTCTTCTTGGAAGAGTCTTCAGAAGAAAACCTCTTCTGCATACTCACAATAAAATTCAGTGTCAGAAGTATGCAAAAGAACATCTAAAAAAGCCTGATGCATTTTGAAAACAAGTCCTGTGGTTAAAATAGAACTCTTTGGCCATAATGATCAAAGATATGTGTGGATAAAAAAGGGCACAGAATTTTGGGAAAAGAACATCTCGCCAACCATTACGCATGGGGGTGGATAAATCATGCTTTGGGGTTATGTTGCAGCCAATGGCATGTGAAACATTTTATGGATAGAGGGAAGAATGTATTCAATGAAATCTCAACAAATTTTTGATGCAAACAAAACATCATCTGTAAAAAAGCTGAAGTTGAAAAGAGGATGGCTTCTACAAATGGATAATGACCCTAAACACACGTCAAAATCCACAATAGACTACCTCAAAAAGCACAAGCTGAAGGTTTTACAATGGCCCTCACAGTCCTCTGATCTGAACATTTTTGAAAATCTGTGGCTAGACCTCAAAAGAGCAGTGCATGCAAGAAGACCCAGGAATGTCACAGAACGGGAAGAATTTTCCAAGATTGAATGGATGAAAATCCCTCAAACAAGATTTGAAAGACTCTTGGCTGGCTACAAAAAGCGTTTACAAGCTGTGATACTTTCAAAAGGGGGTGCTACTAGGTACTAAACATGCAGGGTGCCAAAACTTTTGCATCTGCCCATTTTCCTTTTTGTAATTTTTAAATTATATAAGATGAAAATATATATATATTTTTTTCCTAAAATACAAAGGAAATGTGTCATCTTTAACTTTAGGCCTTTAAGAGATCATTTCATCTTCAACTTGCTTAACTGTTCACAATAACAGTAATTTTGACCAGGGGTGCTCAAACTTTTACATGCCACTGTATGTATATTTTTTCACAAGTTGTTTCAGCCTTTTATTAATAATACATTCTTTCAACACTAAAATGTAAATTTATCTAAAAGACTAAGCTGATAATGAAGGTTTTAATTGCCTGGCATGTGAAAATGAAATCCAACTCACTGTGAAACCTCCATGTGATCCCAAGAGTACATATCAAATGAGGGAGTAAAATTCCTGAGTGTGAAAGGATGAGATGTAAAAGAGGTTAATGAGGAGATTCAAGCTGGTTGACCTCTTTTTTTCAGAAAAACTTGTATGACTCCTCATTCATTAACTTAAAGATCTGGTCTAAAATGAAAAGTCTGCAGTCACTCTGTAAGACAGCAGACTTTTGAATCCCCCCAGTGCAGGCATTGAGCGCTTCGAGGATTCACCACTTTCTCAGCCAGGAACAGAGGTGATGTATGTGATATGCATAATCCCGGGCAGAAGCCGTCTAGTAGGTGAGGCCTCACTCCATGCAAGTGTATTGAGCGAGGCCACGCCCACTAGGCAGCCGTGCCCACTAGACGACCGCGCCATCGCTCCATACACTTGTATGGAGCGAGGCCTCACCTACTAGACGGCTTCTGCCCGGGATTATGCATATCACATACATCACCTCTGTTCCTGGCTGAGAAAGTGGTGAATCCTCGAAGCGCTCAATGCCTGCACTGGGGGGATTCAAAAGTCTGCTGTCTTACAGAGTGAGTGCAGATTTTTCATTTTAGACCGGACAATTCCTTTAAGCAAATAAATATTGGACCATGTACGGTATTGGGAAATGTCTTGTCAGATAATTTTTAGGTTGTTTTTGATATTTGAAGCCTATTGAAGAGAGCAGATTGATTTCATGACGTGAGCAGAAAATTCATTGGAGTCCTCAAACTAAACACTTCTGCGCTTACTTGGAAGCTGCTATGAGTTCAGCTATCCTTTATCATCCAGTCAAGTAACACCTATTACATTCTTATATAAATGACTCACAGCAATTGAGGGTCTATTTCCAGTACCTAGTATTGAATAGCAGATGAATATGACGCGCCCCCTGGGCCGTGGGGTACTCGGCAGCAGAACCTCTGGTTGCTGGGGGATATCACGGTGGCGGGCCCGGTCCGTGACCCTGGGCGGTCAGTAAAAAGGGCAATAGTTTATAGGGGATTTGGGAAAGTGTTTGTGACGCCACCTGTGGAATGCGGCTAAGGGGTGCCGCCGCTGCGGAGCAGTCCTCTGGAGCTGGTGTTACAGCAGCAGGGATGGTGTGGCTCTCCACAGGTAGAGCTAGCTCCAGGGCAGCGTGGGGTGTAATGGATGGTGGTGCAGGGGAGAGATGGCAGGACCGTCCCGTAGGAAAGACGGACACTCACACAGGGGTAAGCTTCAGTACCTTTTCTGGTGATGTTGCAGGCACGGTCCAGGGTACTCCAGGTGAAGGGCACACTTTTGGACTCTCCCCAGTAAGCGGGTATAGAGCCTCCTGATCCGTGGCTTTCCTCGCTAAGCTTCTGACCTGCCTGGAGCTAGGCCTAGCTTGGTTACTGTCTCTCTTTGCACCTGCTGACCTGGTGGTAGGGCCTTCTCTTTGGAGATCACTCTCCTTGGATGCTGGGACCTCCGTGACTCCTAGCCCTGGAACTGTAATCAGAGTTTGGTGAACCTGGGACCAGTAGTACTCCAGGGGTTCCGGTGGTTCCTACTGGGTATAAGGAGTCCCTGTAGGCGCGGACCCGGTGTCCGGTATATATATCGGGGTGAGCCTGGTATGCTCCTCTGCCCCCTCGCTACTTCTTCCTTCTCCTCTCGCTTTCGACCCACTCAAGGCCCTCACTAGGCTTTCACACGTGCTTTAGGCCTTGGCTCGCCTAAGCACAGCCGCCAGCGTGCTGCTCTCTGAGCGTCAGCACGCTCTCTGCTCACTCTCAGCTCTGTCCCTCTCTGTCCCTAAGCAGGAACTAATCTGATCTAAACTGAGCTGCCTGCCTCCACCCTCCCTTTATATATTCCTATCAGGGCTCCCTCTGGTGGTCTGAGGTGGTAGGGTGGAGGTGTGTGAATGTGTGAGGGCCTCTTGTGGAAAAGTCCATCCATGCACCCTTCTGGGTTCTGTGGCACCAATGTGCAGCAGGGCGCCACAAATACATATTGCACCTTGCATACAGATGTGAATGCCAGGTTTACCATGACCCTATTAGAGGTCTGATGATAATACAATGAACGCAGTTGACAGTATAGCTAATATTAGTCTGCTATATCTATAGTGATGTAGAACCAACATCTTTTTGACTATTCCAGGATGCTAACTCAGTACCACTACACATTGACTCTAAGATTAATAAGATGTCCTATTATATTAGGCTTTGTTCACACTAGCAGCATGGCTTCTAGTTATAGTTGCTATTCCTGCTCCTTCACTCATGTGCGCTGGCTGTATTACCCAGTTGCTACCCTGCTGTTACCCTGCTGTAATGTTAGCAACTCTGATCAAGAATATTTAAATTCATAGAAGCTGCAGTCATTCGTGACCACAGCATTTAAGTGGTCAGACAGTGGGAGGCATGTCCATTTGTCATCCCATTGGCGCCACCATGATCCGATATAGGGTGTACCGCTGGGCTACAATAGCAATGGGGCCTAACAATGATCTCTAGGTTTTCCATAGAGGAAAGCCTATCATGGCCTGCTAAAGACTTCTATAATGTTGATGCAATATTAGGCGGTTCACATATCTTTCATGGCTTCATTCTGGAGGCCTGTGAAGGTTTTTGTCCCTTTGAACAAAACATATAACACAGCTTCCATCGCTAGTCTTGACAATGACCAAACAGTCAGCATTAAAGATCCACGGATCCTAGTGTGATGCTTGTATCCATCATCATGATAGATCCATCACACTTGCCTCCCATTCATTAATTAGACTGCATGACAATATTAAGATTCAGATTGGTAAATATTTGGACAATATTAATAAATTCAATCTGTAAAATAATAGTTTAAGATGCTCTGTAGAAGTTCATAGTTCAGGTAAACAAGAGGCCAGATTGGAACTTCAGCATTGTTTGGCTGGGTGAGAGGCGTCAGACCGGTATCCAAGGGGTAACATTTCTCCTTGCACAGAGTGACTTCCTCTCTGAAGAGATAATTTGCATATTTCCCAGAGAAGCATTGCGGCTTTAAAAGTCTTCTCACCGTGACATGCTTAACATGTCACTCTGGATACCGATCTGACGCCTCTCACTCAGCCAAACCAGAACTCACACTTTGCACTGACAAGATCCAGTACCCTGAAACACAGTGTCTGCAAATTGAGTTTCTGGTTCTCGCTTATATCCTAAGTCATGTGATAAGGCTCGTTAAAGGGTCACTATTGACTTTCAGGATTGCTACTTCCTGTAGGTGGCACTAGAGTTCTGCACCTGTGAATTGAGAATTTTGAGAATGAAAGATCAGTCCTGGGAGAGAAAGAAGCAGATTTCTCTAATAAAATATATTACAAAGTTGCTTATTATCATCTGTATAAATGATTTATGAAATAAAAATGAAAACAAAGGTTACTCTTTAAGGTGTTAATGGCAGAATTCTGCTGTAAAACACTTTAAAAAGTCATAACATTTTTTGCGAAACACAGAAGTTGCCCCCCAAAATTGCAACTTTTGATGTTTTATCGTCAGTTCTATTAAGCTTTGCCAAAATTGGTTTAGCATGGGCAGGACGGGGCATAGCTATGTCCACCAGTCTAATTCATGAAAAGTTACTCCATTCTAATGGCGCAACTTACACCAGAATTGTACTTCAGTCAGTGAGGCGCACGACACTTGTAAGATTCAACTAGTTCATTAAGTGGCACGCGCTTCTTAATAAATTATTGCATCTTACTCCACTATGTCCTTTCATTAAGACAGATGTGTACAACGCCAGTCTTAAAGAATTGCCCCCATAGATTTATGGGATTAGATTCAATAGATTCAATATAACTTCTTTTTCATTTATCTAAATCTCTACTATTTTGGGCTGAGTAGTCCAGTATATGGTGCTATCACTAATTAATAGTTATCTCTACATACTGCATTTACTAATACACACAGAAAAGTATAACCACAAAACGGCAGAGGCAAAAATTCAATTAAAATATCAATCTTTATTAAAGGATAGACAATAAAATGAATACACACTAGGAGGCGACAAACCACAGGAGGAGGTAGAAATATACATAAATTTGAAATTATTTTATCAATAGAGAGTAATAAATTCATATGGGGCTAATTGCTGTAATAAAGCGCAAAGTGCGATAAAAAAAGAAGGAATTCATTCAATAATCATATAATAGGAATGTCCCTATATAACATGAACTATGCACTAAAAAGTGTAGATCAATATCACACAGGCTAGCCATACAATTTGGAGTGTCACCTCTCAATCACCCATATGCTCAGGCCATATATAGTATTACAGCATGTAAACCGGCAACATATACATTGAACTGAAGGCAGACGCTGAAACGCGCAGGGACGTTTGGTGATGCCGGTTTATATACTATTTAATGATTTCCTTTTTTTTTTCTAGTTATCGCACTTTGCACTTTATTACAGCAATTAGCCCCATGTGAATTTATTACTCTCTATTTATATAATAATCTCAAATTTATGTATATTTCTACCTCCTCCTGCGGTTTGTTGCCTCCTGATGTGTATTCATTTTATTGTCCATCCTTTAATAAAGATTGATGTTTTAATTGAATTATAGCCTCTACCATTTTGTGGTTATATTTTTCTGTGTGTTTTGTGATATATTGTCTACAAGTATGGCCACACTCAGTTATTGCCAATATGGGGAGCTAAATAGATATAGGTATCACTTGATGAAACATATGATAGTAAATTTTTGAATTGACTTATGCGAACCAATAGTAGCTGATTCTTGGTATTATACTACATTTACAGTATACAGGAAAGGCTATCAATTACAGATAAGACGCCCAGTGGATTCTTAGCCCAAAAATGAGCAAAGATTTTGATTAATGAAATAATAGTTCTATTAAATCCTTCCGACAAAAATACTGTTAATGTAAATTTTCTTAGCCACTGCTGATTGGAATGTGTTTTTTTACTTTTACATATCCCCTTTAACATTTTATACTGTTTTATATATGTAATATTTGAGAACTTCTCCAGAAAGAGTATAAAAAAACTTTTTCTCCAACTGCATGAAGATTAGTGACAGCCACAAGCCATTTATAAGCTGCTGACAGCTGACGCTGGTGTTTAAATTACCTTTGTACAGGGCAATCAATATATTTATGTCATTGCTGAGAAAACATCTACTAGTGGTGGCAGAGCTGGCTGACTGAAGCAGATCAATAGACAGAACTCTGTGAGCCCAATGTTCCAGACATGAGAACAAGACAAATAGCATCCTGCTAATTTAAAAAGTACAGTAACCTATGGAAACTAATCAACTTTTATTGACCAAGTGCAGGCAGGGCCGGCCTTTGGGGCGTGCCAGCTGTGCAACTGCACAGGGCGCCTCAAACTTGAGAGTGAAGGGGGGCGCTGCGCTGGCTCCCTCCCCGTCGGTATTTTTCTTATGGAAGAGCAGAGAGGGAGCGCCCAGCGTTTCTTCTGTGCTCAGGCGCCGGCGCCCCCTCTCTGCTCTGAAATGTCCGGCCGGGACCCGGGCGCGCTGCACTCTCTCCTCCTCACACACAGGGGCGGAACTACCGCCCGTGCAGCCGGTTCATTGAACGGGGGCCCCGAGGGAGAGGGGGCCCCTTCAGCCTCCAGCAGGGCCGCCATCAGGGCATGACTGCCCTGACTCCAGTATGGGGCCCGGCCGGTAGGGGCCCCCTTGGGGGCCCCCCTCTTGTGTGTCTCTCTCCTCATGGGGCCCCCGGCCCCATGCTAAGCGCCGGGGCCGGAACATCTCTGTCATGATTTCTCTGACTTCCGGTCATGTGACGGCACCGTCACATGACCGGAAGTCAGGAGAACCTGGTGTCATCGATTTGGACGAGGATTCTGCAGGGATCGCATGGGGGTAAGTATAACAAGTTTTTTTTTTTTTTTAAATACAATTTACTAGGAGTGGGGGGAATGGGAGGTGCACATGTGGGGGAGGGGAATGAGAGAGGTGCACATGTGGGGGAGGGGGATGAGAGAGGTGCACATGTGGGGGAGGGGGATGAGAGGTGTGCACATGTGGGGGAGGGGGATGAGAGAGGTGCACATGTGGGGGAGGGGGATGAGAGAGGTGCACATGTGGGGGAGGGGGATGAGAGATGTGCACATGGGGGGGATGAGAGAGGTGCACATGTGGGGGAGGGGGATGAGAGAGGTGCACATGTGGGGGAGGGGGATGAGAGAGGTGCACATGTGGGGGAGTGGGATGAGAGAGGTGCACATGTGGGGGAGGGGGATGAGAGAGGGGCACATGTGGGGGAGGGGGATGAGAGATGTGCACATGGGGGGGTGAGAGCTGCACATGGGGGAATTGGGAGAAAATGAGCTGCACATGGGGGAATTGGGAGTAGGGGGATAATGAGCTGCACATAATGAATGTGGGGTGGGGGACAGTAAATGATGATGGGGTGGGGAGAGCAGGACATGATATAATGAATTGGGGCAGGGGGTGCATGTAAATAATGAATGCGGGGAGCAGGAAGTATAGAGTAGGGGGCGTTGCGGATGCAGGAGTGTAACTGGTAACAAATTGGCGGAAAGAGTAGAGGTTCTAATTAAATTATATATTAAGTGCCTATTTACAGTTAATGGGGGCACCGTGGTGGATTACAATTTATATTTGGAATGGTAGGTTGTATAATAACTAACCATATATTGATGGTGGATACACGTCTGTATTCAGCTGCGTAATGTAGAAGTTGGGGAATGTGCTCTAGATAACTGTGTTATTTTATGCAGAGACGAGTCCTGGCTGGAAGACGTAATGGCGGTCTGTGCTGGATGAAGGAGAAAAGCGTAGCTGAAGGACTTCACCTAGAGACGTCACCAGTGAGTCAGTGTATTACATGTACACTTACACTATATACTATGTACCGGGCTCCTGTGTATAATGTCACTGGTGATCACTGTATTACCTGTACACTGACACTATATACAGAGCTCCTGTGTATAATGTCACTGATGATCACTGTATTACCTGTACACTGACACTATATACAGAGCTCCTGTGTATAATGTCACTGGTGATCACTAGATTACCTGGACACTTACATTATACATACCATGTATAGAGCTCCCGTGCATAATGACACTTATGGTAATATTAGTAATGTGGTGGTAATATTAGTAATGTGGTGGTAATATGTGGTCTGGTCATGGTGTGGCAGTTTTTCCCCCTTCTGTGTGGTATTATTCGGTCACTATGTTGTGGTAATATGTGGTCTGGTCATGGTGTGGCAGTATTCCCTGTATGTGGTATTATTGGTCATTTTTAAAAAAAAATGTATATGACACATTCCCTTAAAGAAAACTAAATAAAAATATATCTAAAAAGAGTATTGGATATTTTAAGAAAATTTTAATAGGTTAGAGTAGGGCCCTGCCAGAAGAGTCTACCTTATCGTGGTGGCGGCTTTAAAACTTTTCAACTTTTGTTGCTTGTTATTACTTGATCATTTGATTAATAAAAAATGCACTTGTTGTTTTCACCTACATGAGTTTAATTTTTTTTCTTTGGGGGGGGGCGCCAAGAGGGATTTCGCACAGGGCGCCATATACCCTAAGGCCGGCCCTGAGTGCAGGTTGCGTTGGCCATACACGCGACTATCCTGCTGCTCAACCCAAGAAGCAAAGAAATGGATCACTCTTCAATTTTTTCATGCACATGGATAGACTTATACGCTTATACCAGCACAATGATTGACCAGGTGTT
The DNA here is from genome assembly GCF_046119375.1 of Phyllobates terribilis. NCBI lineage: Eukaryota > Metazoa > Chordata > Amphibia > Anura > Dendrobatidae > Phyllobates > Phyllobates terribilis. Next base: position 491,850,921 of record NW_027362771.1, on the reverse strand, counting down.
TAACTCTCCATATAAAACAATGCATGTGCCATTGACCTTGGGATTTTGAAAGATGATACATAAAACATATTCCGACCCTATGTATCAACATATTCTATTCATGGGGCATTTATTCTTGAGCTTACACAATTTTGCTGCAAAGACGTCCTGTTGGAAATGTCAATTGGATTGTAAGAGGATTGAAAATGGATTTGCCACCCTCTTACAAATGTAATCGACTGTTACATTGTGAACCCTCATTGCTACCTCTTGACTTAGTTACAACTGTGTAAATTCCATGTTGATGTTATGATATATCATATATAATGCAATGCTTATGCTATGAAATATAAACAGTATATACTGTATATGCGACAACTGTGTGACAGGTCCAGTAGAGCATCACATGAGTGATGCAAGAGATTGATGTTATGTGCTACTATTTTTTTTGCAGGAGAAATATGTCAAACGTGCCCAGACATTAAGAATTTGAGCTGTAAGAGTAAAGTCTGAAAAGATGAATACAGGGCATAAAGAGTTAAAACACAGATTTGCCTGTGTGAAGTGTTTGGGAGTGTGGGGTTAGCATGAGGATGTCTGCCCATGCCCCCTTGATGTTTGTACAGTGTATTGCCTGAGCTCAGAGAAGGATTGCAGACAGAAGCAGGCAGATGCAAGAAGCCCAAATTGCAATCCAGCAAATAAAAGGGTGAGCAACATACACCTATTGGTGTACTACCCAGGGGGACTAATTTGGGCTGCATAGGGAGAACGTATAGGGAGTGCCATCCTGCACTGCAGAGGTTGTAGTTCTCTCCGGGAGGAAGAGATAGGCCCTCCTAAAACAGAGCCACCATTTTAGAGAAAGTGAGAAGATGACTACCATGAAAAGGTACAAAGAAGCTTATTCCCTTAAGTGAGCAATGTATTCACTGACAGGGTGAAGTTAGCCACCATAAGAGTGAAAATTAGACACAGCAGAGGGGAGCATAGAGGTTTATTTCAGACTGTGGGGATTGCCACACAAGGAGTGTCTGAAGTCTGATTGTGAAAAGAATTACCACTTCAGAGAGGACCAGAAAAGTATCTGCGTTTGAGGAACTGTGCTGTGGTAAGTGAGTAGGCTGCAATTATTCAAGTTGACAAACAAGTTACTGTAGGGTACTGCTGTCAAGCGAGATAGCTGAGAAGGGGCTGTCATTAGCACTGTGAATCTGTGGCTGCGCTGCAGGAAGGAAACAAAGAAATTGTGTCTATGTCAAGGAAGTTCTGCTGAAGTGTTTGCCAGCAGATTGTCACAACTACAGGCAAAGTGTTGCCAGTGTAAGCTCATTGCTGTAAACAAACTTTCCACCTTCGATCAAGCCATTTTTTGTAGAGAAGTTATAATTAGTGTTGAGCATTCCGATACTGAAATATCGGGTATCGGCCGATATTCGCGGTATCGGAATTCCGATACTTAATTCCGATACTTTTACAATATCGAATACCGGAATTGGAAGTTCCCATAATGCCTGCACTCTGCAGTGTCTCTGAAGTATGACAAGCTGGATGGCAGCGCTCAGCTGAGATCCAGCCTGTCATCAGAATGCCATCCCAGCGTGGGAGAATTCTCCTGATCGTTTAAAAGCCGGCGGGCGGTAAAAAGCCGCCGGCTTTTAAACAATCACACAGCCCCATACTGCTTCCCCGCAGCCTCCCACCCCGATCCTCCGCTCCCCTCGCCACCTCCCATCCCGATCGTAAGTTAGGACCGGGCGGGGAGCGCAGCACCAAGGAGCGGGGAGCGAAGGACCCGGGTGGGGAAGCCGGCAGTGAAAAGACTTCACCGCCGGCTTTCCCGTTCTGTGCTGCACTTTCCCGCCGGTTATTTCAAATGAACAGCTGAGGTATCAGGTGATGCTGATCAGCTGTTCATTTGAAGTTGCCACGGTGCCCTCAGAGGGTTCACGTGAGTTCATGCTTGACTGCATTGCATGAACTCACATGAACTTTCCCACGGCCGCACAGGTCAGCCTCACCTCCCAGACGATCAGCCCGTCATGATTAGTGTGTGTGGGTGTCTGTGCGTGTGTCTGCGGGTGTGTGCGATGTCTGCGGGTGTGTGCGGTGTCTGTGCGATGTGTGCGAGTGTGTGCGTGCAGGCAGACATAGGCCGATGTGACACTACTACTCCCATCGGCCTATGTCTGTCCCCCGTCCACTCGTGCCAGCAGGATCAGCTCGATGGGAGCAGTAGTTCCCATCAGCCTGATCCTGCTACTTAAATTGCCCTACTGTGTCCCCAATAAATTTTAAATACATGTCATTGGTGGCCAGTGGTTGCCTACAATAAATTAGTTCATACATTACCTGTCCCCGCCGATCGCCACCTAAAATAAAAAACTACACCTATACTCACCTAGACACCTAATTCCCCGAAGCCATCGATCTCCTGTAATAAAATATAAAATAATAAACCACAACCTTATCCTTACCCCTCCGTAGTAGTCCACGAGTGTCCCACGAAGATCTCCAGTTTAGAGCAGCCACATAGAATGTGACCGCTCTGAACCGCTGCCGCCGCTAGAATGATGGGGCCGTAAAGCAGCCCCGTCATTGCATAAGCGGGTTCGCCGGAGTTCAGGCAGCGCTGCACCGGTTAGCTCCTTTACAGCCCTGCTGTATCGTGAGAAATTCCCACGGTACAGCAGTGCCGTAAAGGAGGTCTCCGGAGCTGCGCTGCCTGAATGCACTCCGGTGACCTCAGTCAGTAGCTCCCGCTGCCGGGAGCGGACGTGTTCCCGGCAGCGTGAGCTTACAGCAGCCATGCACAGCTGTCACCATCTCCAGATGTGACAGCTGTGCATGGGAGATCAGCGCAGGAACGTGGACAGGTAACTATTTTTTTTTAGTAAACTAAGAATTAAATAAAATTGTGTGTTTTATTTCAAATAAATTATTTTTTTCTGGGTGTAGTGTGTTTTTTCTTTTTAACACTTTGTAGGTTAGTAATGGGGGTGTCTTATAGACGCCCATCATTACTAATCTGGGCTTCATGGCAGCTGGCGCTGACATGAACCCCAACCCTATTACCCCCTGCCACCGCACCAGGGCAGCGTGGAAGAGCGAGGCTAAGTGCCAGAGTGGGCGCATCCTATGGATGCGCCATTTCTGGGGTGGCTGACGGCTGGTGTTTCTAGCCTGGGAGGGGGCCAATATTCATGGCACCTTTCCTGGGCTATTAATATCAGCCCCCAGCTGTCTGCCTAGCCTTTGCTAGCTATTAAATTAGGGGGGACCCCACGTCATTTTTTTGAGGGGGTCCCCCATTTTAATAGCTAGTAAAGGCTAGGTATTCAGCTGGGGGCTCATATTAGTAGCCCGGGAAGCTCCGTGGGTATTACCCCCTTCCCAGGCTTCAAACATCTGCCCCAGCCGTCGGCTTAACCTCCGCTAGAGACTAAAATTAAGGGGAACCCCACGCCAATTTTTTTTAAAATAAATCCTTTATTTTAGCACTAAATGACAAGTACAGTAATCAACACTGTCACTGTACTTCATATATATGTGACTGACATGTTTCTATCTATCTAATCTATGTATGATTCTCTATTCCTTCTATTCTAAATTGTCGGGTACAGATGCTGAATTGCCGGCCGGCTTTTTTAAAGAGACGGTGCATGAAAACACTATTATATTTTTAAATAAATCCTTTACACTAAATGACAAGTACAGTAAGCAACACTGTCACTGTACTTCATATATATGTGACTGACATGTTTCTATCTATCTAATCTATGTGTGAAGCTCTATTCTGTCTGTTATAAATTGTCGGGTACCGCTGCTGAATTGCCGGCCGGCTTTTTTAAAGAGACGGTGCATGAAAACACAATTATTTTTTTAAATAAATCCTTTACACTAAATGACAAGTACAGTAAGCAACACTGTCACTGTACTTCATATATATGTGACTGACATGTTTCTATCTATCTAATCTATGTGTGAAGCTCTATTATTTCTGTTGTAAATTGTCGGGTACCGGTGTATGCCGCTGATGAATTGCCGGCTTTTCGCGTAATACATTCTACATTATACTTAGTTGTTTTACTTCATGTAGAATTAACCTACAAGGAAAGAAAAGGTTTATTTTCATTCCGATATTTGTGTCCCATTGACTTGCATTGGTTTCCGGTATCGGAATCGGCGATATCCGATACTTTTTGGGTATCGGTCCGATCCAATCCGATACGATATTTCCTGATATCGGAAGGTATCGCTCAACACTAGTTATAATTATCAAGTTCATTGCCTCCTAGTGATTGACATTTACTTGGACTGTTGCTGGTGTCCATCTATATTATCTTCATCATCCCCGAACGGAGGAACTCAATGAATGCCAACCAGAGCCAGTATATCCATGCTATTCAAAGGGGCCTCCAGACACAGTCGGTAGCACATCTTACAAAATCTTTGCTCGTTAATTTTGTTACTATTTTATGTGGTCTGTTGGAGTGTATAGGAGCCATTTGGTAAAGAGCAGATGGAAGTGTTCTTATAGGAAGACATTTAGGTGTAGACAGTTACATCTAAAACAGTATCTGTCATGTTTATTTTTTTCAAACATCAATAGCACATGTGAAAATAAGAAACTTTGTAAGGTATTAGTGATGAGCGAGCACTAAAATGCTCGGGTACTCGTTGTTCGAGTTGAGCAAATTGGAATGCTCGAGTGCTCGGTCTGAGTAATGAGCCCAATGTAAGTCTATGGGAAACTCGAGCATTTTTCCTCCGGCTCCCCCTGGCAGTCTGTATAGGGCCTAAAAATTGCCCAAATTGATGGGAACAGTGCTCAAATGACATGGGAACAGCATGGGGAAGACCCCTGGAAGCATTTCTGACTCCCAGGTCACTGCTGTCAACAACGTTGTCAGAGGTATTATGCCACTTTTATGGACTCAGAATAAAACATGCAAAAACAAAACCAAAATGGATTTTCCTGGGAAATATGTTAAAGAACATCTTTTCCAGGGTAATGACTTGTATATAAGGCACAATAAATAACCAAAAGCAAAAATGCTCCTCCTTACCTTGGGCTATGTTCACATTTAGCGTTTTTGGACTTTTGCATTGCTTTCAACCAAGACAAATGCATTCACTGGGAAATGTCATTTTAACATTTTACAACCTTATCTGTCCATGTGTTGTGTGAGACATCATCAGACACATCCTGCTTAATTTATGATGGAGGGACTCTGAAAGGCACAAAGCTTATTTTTATATGGCCAAGAGGCGGCCCATACTATTCTTAAAAGGCCAGCAGTCAGCCCTCGCTATTGGTAGAGAGCCATCAGCCGGATATGCTTTATTGTTCCCATTATTAACGAGTGGGTCCCCTATACTGTTATTGTGCATGCAGTGACTGCAGGGGCTGCCAAAAATTTAGAGGAACTCCAATGCCCCTTGCAAGAGACGTAGTGGTCAGAGAGCCTCCTAAAAACAATGCTCCCATTATTAGGAAGTGGGTCTCCCATAGTGTTTGCCTATGCAGTGAAGCAACGCCTGCCAAAAATTTAAAGGAACTCCAATGCCTCTTCCAAAAGATGTAAAGGTCAGAGAGCCTCCTAAAAACAATGTTCCCATTATTAGGAAGTGGGTCTCCCATAGTGTTTGCCTATGCAGTGAAGCAACGGCTGCCAAAAATTTGGAGGAACTCCAATGCCCCTTGCAAGAGACATAGATATGTTGATATGGTACATATGGTGGTGATATGGTGTTGGAGGATGCGGAGAAGGAGGAGGACAAGAGCAAATAGACAAAATCAGGAAGCGTATACCCATGTCTGGGTGTGAAGACAGAGGTTCATGGGAATAGAGTTAGACACTGTATTTGAGGTTATGTTACGCTGCTATCATTCGGTGGTGTTGAGAAGCCTGGCCCAATCCAGCCCTTGTTCATTTTTATAAGAGTAAGCCTGTCAGCATTTTCAGTTGACAGATGGATGCGCCTATCAGTTATAATTCCACCGGCGGCACTAAAAACCCGCTCTGACAAAATGCAAGCGGCAGGGCAGGCCAGGACCTCCAAGGCATAGAGAGCCAGTTCATGCCACGTGTCCAGCTTGGATACACAATAATTATAAGGCACAGAGGAATCACAGAGGATATTGGTACGGTCGGCAAGGTACTCCCTCACCATCTTCCGAAACTTTGCAGTCCTTGTGAGAGTGTGATGGAAGGGTCTGAGAAAACTGTCCCAGAATTTTGACAGTGTTCCCCTGCCTCTGCAGGATTGCATTTGTGGCCCTCTCACCTGTACTCTTTGGTTGTCCAACGAACTGTGACCTTTGCCGCCAGCATTTTCAGATGGGATTTTTTTTAAAATTCCGCAATAAGGGCCTTCTCGTACTGCACTATTTTATTAGGCATGTCTTGCAAGGGAATAAGAGACAGAAAGTTCTCCCTGTAGCATGAGTCTACAAGCGTCATCAACCAGTAATGACTGTCACCCAAAATTTGGACGACGCGAGGGTCACGGGAAAGGCAGTGTAACATAAACTCAGCCATGTGTGCCAGACTGCAAAGAGGCAAGACTTCCGTGTCCTCACCAAGAGGACGACTGACCATGCTCTCCTCCTCATCCTCCTCCTCTTCCTCCTCCTCCCTGTCCTCAGGCCATCCACGCTGAACAGACGGTATGACAGTTGTGCAGGTAGTACCGTATATAATTCAGGAAACTAGCTCCTGTTCTTCCTCCTCCTCTTCCTCATTCTCACCCAATCCATGTTGGGATGAGATGAGACTGGTCTGTGTGTAATCACCCTGTATGGTTCCTTGCTCCATCTCATCGTGTTCCGCCTGCAATGCATCCTCTTTAATTGAGAGCAGAGAACATTTCAGAAGACAGAGAAGTGGGATGGTGATGCTAATTATGGCATCATCGCTGCTCACCATCTTGGTGGAGTTCTCAAAGTTTTGGAGGATGGTACAGATGTCTGACATCCATGTCCACTCCTGAGGTTTTATGTGTGGAGTCTGACCTGAATACCGACGGCCTTGTTGATGCAGGTAGTCAACAACTGCCCTCTTCTGCTCACAAATCCTTCCCAACATCTGCAATGTAGAGTTCCAATGCATAACCTCAGAACCGCCACCAGATTCCGGCCATTGTCACACACAACCATACCTGGCTGTAGGGTCAGCGGTGTGAGCCACAGATCTGCCTGCTCTTTCAGAGCTGTCCACAACTCTTCAGCATTGTGTGGTTTGTCACCTAAGCATATTAGCTTCAGCACATCCTATTACTGCTTGGCCGAGGCTCTGTAGAATGTCCCTGATTGACCCAGTGTAACGGGTCTGGGAGTTGGAACCTCTGAGCTACTATACAAAGGGGCAGTCCTTGTAAGGAAGCGGGTGGCTCCCTGGGAAGGCGGGCAGGTAGACACGGCAAGTGACAGGAACAGTCTCTGGGTAGAAGGGCAGGTGGACGCGGCAAGTGACGGGGAAAGTCTCTTGAAAGGCGGGTGGTCACGGCAAGTGACAGCAGGGTAAGAGTCTCTAGACAGGTAGATGGTCACGGCAAGTGACCGCAAAGCCTCCAGGTAGGTTAGCAGGCGGGTAGCAGGTGAGCGCTCCCAGGTGAGCGGGTAAGAGTCTCTTGGCTGGCTGGCAGGTGGTCATGGCAAGTGACGGCAGAGCCTCCAGGTAGGCTAGCTGGCGGGTAGCAGGTGAGCGCTCCCAGGTGAGCGGGTAAGAGTCTCTCGGCTGGCTGGCAGGTGGTCTCAGGCAGGTATCAGGCAGGTATCAGGGAGGTGCTTCCTGACCCGCAGGCGGACTGGTCCATAGACAGACTGGTGGATGCTGGTAGACAGACTGTCGGACCGCAGGGAATGCAAGCAGGTAGACAGAGCTGGAAAACAGACTGGCAACGGGACATGAGGGCTGAAGCAGAGGTGAAAGGCTTTGCAGCAACTTTGCTCGGGCACCTCCATTTTGGGGGAGGTGCCTTATATATGGGAGCTCCACCGGCAATTGGCCGGGGACTCCTTAGGACAGCGCGCGCGGCCCCTTTAAAAGAGAGGGAGCGCGCGCGCCCTAAGCACAGTGCCCGGGAAGCAGGGAGCGCTGCCAGCAGCGCGGGAAGAGGACGCCAAGGACGGAGCAGGGAGGTGAGGGGAACGGCGTCTCTGCCTAGCAGGAGGCAGGGACGCCGACGCTACAGTACCCCCCCCTTTAGGCCCCCCCTTTTTTAGGACGGAGAGAAATTTATCAAGGATGAGCCGGGCATGGATGTTCTCCCGGGGTTCCCACGTTCTCTTCTCAGGACCAAACCCCTTCCAATCCAATAGAAAAAAGGTCTTTCCTCTTACCCTTTTGGTGGCCAGAATGCTCTCTACCTCAAACTCGTCTTCAGCGCAAACCGGAGCAGGAGGCGTGCCTGTAGACTTGGAAAAAGAGTTAAGTACCACAGGTTTGAGGAGAGATACATGGAAGGAGTTAGGGATCCGCAAGTTGGCCGGGAGTTTCAATTTATAGGCCACCGGGTTGATTTGTTTGATAACTTCCAGTAGGCCGATGAACCGAGGCCCTAACTTGTAGGAAGGAATCTTGAGCCTGACATATTTGGACGAGAGCCAGACTTTATCTCCAGGACGGAATTGGGGCGGATCCAGACGTCTTTTGTCAGCCTGTTTCTTCATCCGCTCGGAGGACAGAAGAAGTGCGGATCTGGTACTTTCCCAAATAGAGAAGAATTTGCTAACAAGAGATTCCATGGCCGGATTATCCACCGAGGCGGAGACGGGAAACGGGATCCGAGGATGTTGACCGAGGAAGACTCGCTCTCGTGATTATTATAGGAAAATTCGGCCCACGGTAAAAGATCCACCCAGTCAGAATGGTGGGCATTAATAAAGTGCCGGAGGTAACTGGTTAAAATTTGGTTGATTCGCTCTACTTGACCATTGGACTGTGGGTGATAAGCAGAGGAGAAGTCCAAGGTGACCCCCAGCAGTTTACACATGGCTCTCCAGAAGCGAGAGGTGAACTGAACTCCTCGGTCGGATACGATGTGGAGAGGGAGACCATGAAGACGGAAAATATGATGGATAAAGTCTTTAGCCAATTCAGATGCAGACGGAAGACCCGGCAGGGGAATGAAGTGAGCCATCTTAGAGAAGCGGTCAGCGACCACCCAAATGACAACCAGCAGAGACAGGGAGATCCGTTATAAAGTCCATGGCTATATGCTGCCACGGGGCAGCAGGTATGGGAAGAGGCAGAAGGCGGCCGGCTGGCAGATGTCTAGGAACCTTGTTGCGGGCACAGGACCCACAGGCTGAGACAAAGTCTATTACATCCTTGTGCAGGGTAGGCCACCAGTAATGCTGGGTAATAAGCAGGAGGGTCTTTTTCTGGCCAGCATGGCCAGCCAGCTTAGACGAATGTCCCCAGTGTAGGACTTTCTCACGATCAGGTACTGTTACGAACGTCTTACCGGGTGGAAGACGATTTAGATCCACGGGAGCCACCAGCATTACCTTGGCGGGGTCAATGATGTGCTTTGGCTCCTCCTCTAGATCGGAGAACAAAAAGGATTGGGACAAGGCATCAGCTTTGATATTTTTGTCTGCCGGGCGAAAATGAAGAATGAAATCAAAGCGGGCGAAGAACAAGGACCACCGGGCTTGGCGCGGGTTAAGTCTTTGGGCACTCTGGAGATAAGCCAAGTTTTTGTGATCCGTGTAGATAATTACCGGGTGAAGAGCCCCCTCGAGCAGGTAACGCCACTCCTCCAGTGCCAACTTAATGGCTAACAATTCTCGGTCTCCTATAGAATAATTGCGCTCAGATGAGGAGAAGAGTTTGGAGAAGAAGCCGCAGGTTACCATTCTTCCGGATGACGACTTTTGGGTGAGCACCGCTCCGGCTCTGGAGGAGGAAGCGTCTACTTCTAAGAAGAATTGTTTGTTGCTGTCCGGACGGTGCAGCACAGGAGCGGAGGAGAAAGCTCGTTTCAAAGACAGGAAGGCCTCCTCTGCCTCGGGCGTCCATTCTTTTGGATTAGCGCCCTTAAGGGTGAGCGCAGAGATAGGGGCATTCCGGGAAGAGAAGTGCGGAATGAAGAGGCGGTAGTAGTTGGCGAAGCCCAGGAACCGCTGGATAGCCTTCAACCCCTCCGGTCGGGGCCACTTCTGGATGGCAGAAAGTTTCTCAGGATCCATTCGTAGACAGGTCTGAGAGATGATGTAGCCCAGAAATGGAAGCGAGGTCTGCTCAAAGAGGCACTTCTCAAATTTTGCGTAGAGGTGGTTTTGCCTGAACCTGAGCAGGACCTGACAAACGTCCCTCCGGTGTGTAGGGAGATCCGGAGAGAAGACCAAGATGTCGTCCAGGTATACCACCACGCAGGAGTAGAGAAGGTCACGGAAGATATCATTGACCAACTCTTGAAAGACGGCGGGAGCAATACAGAGACCGAAGGGCATTACGAGGTATTCATAGTGGCCGTCCCGGGTGTTGAATGCCGTCGTCCATTCAGCCACCTGACGGATACGAACCAGGTTATAGGCCCCACGGAGATCCAGCTTGGTGAAGATTCGAGCACCCCTCAGACGGTCAAATAATTCAGGAATGAGCGGAAGGGGGTATTTATTCTTCACCGTGATCTGGTTAAGGCCTCTATAGTCTATGCAGGGACGGAGTGAGCCGTCCTTCTTTTTAACGAAGAAGTAGCCTGCTCCCGCCGGGGAGGTAGATTTCCGGATAAATCCCCGGGCCAGGTTCTCCTCGATATATTCAGACATGGACCGGGTCTCAGCAGCGGACAAACGGTAGATTTGCCCTCGGGGCGGAGTAGCGCCAGGTACCAAGTCGATAGGGCAATCGTATGGTCTATGAGGAGGTAATGTCTCTGCTTCCTTTTTATTAAAGACATCAGCATAAGACCAATAGGGTACTGGCAGGCCGGGTAGATTGGCTGGGGGAGGAGAAGGACGGGCAGGACGAACGGGAACTAAACAAGTCTTATGGCAGTCCTGTCCCCAGCGAAGGACTTCTCCGGTCTGCCAATCAAGCACGGGTGCATGTCTCTGGAGCCAAGGTAGGCCAAGCAAAAGAGCATGAGAGAGTCCAGGTAGAACATGGAAGAAGATGCTCTCAGAGTGCAGCATTCCCACCTGCAGAGTTATGGGTTCGGTGATAAGTTGAATGGGATGCGGTAAGAGACCCCCGTCCACGGAGGCGACAGATAAGAATTCGGCCAGAGGTTTGGTGGGAATGCGGTATTTCTCTACCAAGAACTGGGAAATGAGATTTCCGGCAGCTCCAGAATCAAGTTGAGCTAGTTCAAAGTAACGGTTCTCCCCGCAGATGATAGAGACTGACAGCATCAGAGATGGAGAGGGTTTATTCTTGTCTAGGACAACCTCTCTGAGCGATCCTAGACACAGGCGTTTCCCGACCTCTCTGGGCAGGAACGGATCCGGTACTCCTTACTGCCACAGTAGAAGCAGCTCCCCTCGGCACGGCGTGACTCTTGACGGGTTTTGACCATCTTGGTCTGGTCGACCTGCATTGGCTCAGGTGAGTGCGCCTGGGGAGTAACAGAGGAAGTGACGGGATTCTGGAAGGTAGGAGCAAGGCGAGGAAACCTCCTCTCACGGGTGACCTCTTTGGTATGCTCCTGGAACCGCATGTCAATCCGGTTGGCAAGTGTTATTAAGTCGTCGAGAGTGGTAGGAATGTCCCGACCGGCAAGTTCATCTTTATCCGGCCGGATAGACCCTCCCAGAAGACAGACACCAGGGCGTGGTTATCCCAGGCAAGCTCCGAAGCAAGGGTATGAAACCGTATGGCATATTGGCCCACGGTGAGACTCCCTTGACGGAGGCGTAGCAGAGATGAGGCGGAAGAGGTCTTTCGTCCTGGTTTGTTGAAGACTTTCCGGAAGGCCGCGAGAAAGGCTGGCAGGTTGGACACCAGGGGGTCTCCTCTCTCCCATAGAGGATTTAGCCAAGCCAGCGCCTCCCCAGTGAGATGGGACATGATGAAGGCCACTTTGGCTTGGTCGGTGGAAAACTGGTGTGACAAAAGTTCGAAGTGCAGGGTGCACTGGTTAATGAAGCCCCGTGCCTGACCGGGATCTCCACCAAAACGAGGCGGGGCGGAAAGGCGGGGACCGGGAAGGGATGCCATGGTATTGATGGGGTAGTAGTTGTGCGAGTAGAAGCAGCTCCCGACGAGGCAGTCAGTGTGTCCAGGCGGGAGTGAACACTACGCAGGTGGCCCAAGATGGAGTCCTGTTGGGACCTCTGACGGGAAAGTTCATGACATAGGTCCGAGAGCGAGGGAGCTTGGGTGCCACCGGGTTCCATGGCCCGAGCAAACTGTAACGGGTCTGGGAGGTGGAACCTCTGAGCTACTATACAAAGGGGCAGTCCTTGTAAGGAAGCGGGTTTCTCCCAGGGAAGGCGGGTAGGTAGACACGGCAAGTGACAGGAACAGTCTCTGGGTAGAAGGGCAGGTGGACGCGGCAAGTGACGGGGAAAGTCTCTTGACAGGCGGGTGGTCACGACAAGTGACAGCAGGGTAAGAGTCTCTAGACAGGCAGGTGGTCACGGCAAGTGGAGGCAGAGCCTCCAGGTAGGCTAGCTGGCGGGTAGCAGGTGAGCGCTCCTAGGTGAGCGGGTAAGAGTCTCTCGGCTGGCTGGCAGGTGGTCTCAGGCAGGTATCAGGCAGGTGCTTCCTGATCCGCAGGCGGACTGGTCCATAGACAGACTGGCGGATGCTGGTAGACAGACTGTCGGACCGCAGGGAATGCAAGCAGGTAGACAGAGCTGGAAAACAGACTGGCAACAGGACCTGAGGGCTGAAGCAGAGGTGAAAGGCTTTGCAACAAGTTTGCTCGGGCACCTCCATTTTGGGGGAGGTGCCTTATATATGGGAGCTCCACCGGCAATTGGCCGGGGACTCCTTAGGACGGCGCGCGCGGCCCCTTTAAGAGAGAGGGAGCGTGCGCGCGCCCTAAGCACAGTGCCCAGGAAGCAGCGAGCGCTGCCAGCAGCGCGGGAAGAGGACGCCGAGGACGGAGCAGGGAGGTGAGGGGAACAGCGTCTCTGCCTAGCAGGAGGCAGGGACGCCGACGCTACACCCAGGGCACGCAATCCTCAGCATCGGGAGAACGTGTTCCATCTTAAGGTCCGACTGGGTCCCAGCTTCCAATATGTTAACCCAGTGTGTCGTCAGCGAGATGTACCGTCCCTGCCCACAAGCACTTGTCCACGTATCCTTGGTTAGGTGAACTTTCCAAGTAACTGCATTGTTAAGAGGACATGGCTAATGTTATGGGACACGTGCTTGTGTAATGCGGGGATGGCACACCGGGAGAAATAGAGGCGACTGGGGACTGAGTACCAAGGGACGGCCGCCGCCATCAGGTTGCAGAAAGTGTGAATTTAGTAGTGTGGCCTGTGGGGCTTTAGCTGCGTATTTACGCTTGCATTTCAAGGACTGGGGTAGTGACAACTGAACACTGTGCTGGGACAAGGACGTGCTTGCTGATGGTGCTAGTTGAGAGTGTTCAACGACAGGTGCAGGGTGGGAGGCATCTTGACATGCGCCATGGACAGGGGATTGGTGTGCATGCACAACAGCGGAATAAGCAGTGGTGTCACCCGCAGACACTGTTGCTGAACCGTGGGGTTCGGCCCATTTAGTCGGGTGCTTTGATGCCATGTGCCTGATCATGCTGGTGGTGGTCAGGCTGGTCGTTTTGCCACCCCTGCTGATGCTGGCCTGGCAGGTGTTGCAAATAGCCTTTGTGGGGTTATCGGCAGAGTCTTTAAAAAATAACCAGACTCGGGAAGACCTAACAGTTGTAGTGGCAACTTCCATCGTGTTGATGTTACGGGGAGTGGTTGCCCGCCTTCTATCTGTGGCCACCACACAGCTTGTTCTTGCCTGTTGTGGTGCTATGCCTCGCTTTCCCTGGCATAGCACCTTCGTGTGACCGTGGCTGCTCAAATATTTGGATATCGCTACATGCAATCTCCTCTTGCCCAGCTTCAAGTGGACTGTGCGAGAGGCCCGAATCTATAAATGGAAAAGTGAACCATCTCTTCGGAGTGTCCAAGTGTGGGATCAGTTGTCTCCGGGTACTTGGCATGGTGGGAGGAAGGAGGATCAGGGTGAGGAATATGCAGTCCAGACTCACAACTACTGAGACTTGACCGTGTGGAAGACAGGGTGGTGGTGGTGGTGGCTAAGTGACTGGAAGCATTATCTGCTGTCCAAACAATAACCTTTTCACACTGTTCTGTGTTCAATAGTGGTGTTTTGCCCCTACTAATTGGGACAGGAAGGTTGAGCGACAAGATGTGGGTGTTCGTTGTGGCACAATTTCAGCTTGCCCACGGTCTTGGCCTCATCCTCTGAATACACCATCACCATTACGTCCACATCCCCATCCTTTGCCACGTGCCTTGCCCATTTTAATTGGAGGACAATATTTTCCACATTCACTACAAATGGCTGGATTTGAACCGCAGTTATATGTGATATGTGTAACGGAAAACCACAGTTTTAAATAGCTGGCCTGTAGGTTACTATTTTTCACAGCGACCTGGTGTCAATAAATTCACTAACACACTGCAACAAAATTTAAATGGAGGCCAGAAATGGCTGAATTTGGAGCGAACTTGTGTGTGATACATGTGACGGAAAACCACAGTTTTAAATAGCTGGCCTGTAGGTTCCTTTTTTTTTACAGCGACCTGGTGTCAATAACTTCACTAACACACTGCAACAAAATTGAAATGGAGGCCAGAAATGCCTGAATTTGGAGCAAACTTGTATGTGATACGTGTGACGGAAAACCACAGTTTTAAAGAGCTGGCCTGTAGTTTACTATTTTTCACAGCGATCTGGTGTCAATAACTTCACTAACACACTGCAACAAAATTTAAATGGAGGCCAATATTTTCCACATTCACTACAAATTTCTGGATTTTTATCGCTGTAATATGGAAAGGACTTGGCTGTATTCTGCAGTGGCAACAAGCAAATGGAGCAGAAAAATGGCGTTCTCTGGATTGCTTTTTAATCAAATAATCAGGATTAAGATAAAAAAAAAATTATCCCTGGCCCCTGATACCCGGGGCTATTTCTAGAAATATCTAACAGCAACAGCAGACAGAACTGGAATGGAGGCTCTTGTGCTGTATGAACTGCAGTCTGCCACATACACTGTCTACCTGCCTAGCTCTGATATATATATATATATATATATATATATATATATATATTATATATACACTGCTCAAAAAAATAAAGGGAACACTTACTTAAACAAAAAGGAGTGGTTCTGCAGGTGGGGACCACAGACCACATCTCAGTACCATTGCTTTCTGGCTGATGTTTTGGTCACTTTTGAATGTTGGTTGAGCTTTCACACTCGTGGTAGCATGAGACGGACTTTCACAGAAGTTGCTCAGGTAGTGCAGATCATCCAGAATGGCACATCAATGCGAGCTGTGGCAAGAAGGTTTGCTGTGTCTGTCAGCGTAGTGTCCAGAGGCTGGAGGCGCTACAAGAGACAGGCCAGTACACGAGGAGACTTGGAGGGGGCCATAGGAGGGAAACAACTGGGCAGCAGGACCGCTACCTCCTCCTTTGTGCTAGGAGGAACAAGAGGAGCACTGCCAGAGTCCTGCAAAATGACCTCCAGCAGGCCACAAATGTGCATGTGTCTGCACAAACGGTTAGAAACTGACTCCATGACGGTGGTATGAGGGCTCAACGTCCACAGATGGGGGTTGCACTCACAGCCCAACACCGTGCAGGACGCTTGGCATTTGCCACAGAACACCAGGATTGGCAAAGTCGCCACTGGCGCCCTGTGCTCTTCACAGATGAAAGCAGGTTTACAGTGAGCACATGTGACAGACGTGACAGAGTCTGGAGACACCATGGAGAGCGATCTGCTACCTGCAACATCCTTTAGCATGGCCGCACAGCCCTCCATGTGCTCGCCACAGGTAGCCTGAATGCCATTAGGTACCAAGATGAGATGCTCAGACCCCTTGTGAGACCATATGCTGGTGCGGTTGGCCCTGGGTTCCTCCTAATGCAGGACCTCATGTGGCTGGAGTGTGTCAGCAGTTCCTGCAAGATGAAGGCATTGAAGCTATGGACTGGCCCATCCGTTCCCCAGACCTGAATCCGATTGAGCACATCTGGGACATCATGTCTCGCTCCATCCACCAACGTCACTTTGCACCACAGACTGTCCAGGAGTTGGTGGATGCTTTAGTCCAGATCTGGGAGGAGATCCCACTGGAGACTATCCGCAACCTCATCAGGAGCATGCCCAGGCGTTGTAGGGAGGTCAAACAGGCACGTGGAGGCCACACACAGTACTGAGCCTCATTTTGACTTGTTTTAAGGACATTACAACAAAGTTGGATCAACCTGTAGTGTGTTTTTCCACTTTAATTTTGGGGGTGACTCCAAATCCAGGCCTCCATTGGTTAATAAATTTGATTTCCATTGATGATTTTTGTGTGATTTTGTTGTCAGCACATTCAACTTTGTACAGAACAAAGTATTCAATGAGAATATTTCATTCATTCAGATCTAGGATGTGTTATTTGAGTGTTCCTTTTATTTTTTTGAGCAGTGTATATAGTTGAATACCTAGATTAACAGGACGTTCAATGGACCCTCTTGCTATATGCACTGCAGTCTGCCACATACACTGCCTGCCTGCCTAACTCCTGCTGTCACCACTGAATAGATGCAGTTGGATTAGTCCTCAGAAGGACTGTTAGTTCAGATGGATATATATAGATGTTGTGGTATACCTACTCTAACTAATAAAGAAGCAAGTCTCTCCCTGACTGAGCAGCAGCTCTCCCTACACTACCTGATTCTGAGGTAGACTGTGACGAGCATGGCAGCGCCAGGTCTTATATAGACCTGATGACGCTGTGCAGCCAGCCAATCACTGTAATGCCACAACCAACATGGCTACAGCATTACAGTGTGTGGCAGGCAATCCCTGCATGTTCTTTTGCTCTCTAAAGAGCGCCAAACATGTAAGGAGGGGACCTGAGCTCCCACCCGAGCATCCAGGAAATACTCGCAGAGCGCCGAGCAGCTTGAGCAGTGAGATGCTTGGACAAGCACCGAGCAGTAGCGAGCACGTTTTCTCATCACTATAAGGTATCTTATTAGAGAAATTCACTTCTTTCTCGTCCTGAACTGATCTTTCATTCTCAATATTTTCAATTCATGGGTAAAATCTGTTTTCAGTAAACAAACTTTCCCGTTACCAAGATAAGAGATGGCAGGTATTGCTCATTAGAAATTAGAGAATTTAAGTCATATTGAATTCTTCTCAAATTCTGCTCAAAAGAATCGTCAAAATGCTAATTTTTGTAATTTGGTTCCAAGTGTTTTCAGCAAAATGGTGGCCGACTGGATTCTATGCTGCAGAACAGTATAAGACCATCAAAAGTTGAAATATAAAAAAAACTTATACTCACCTTAGTGCTCACCTCTCCAGCTCCCACCGCTTCTCACAGTTTCCCGTCTAGTCCTTTTGCGACAAGAAGCGGACTGGAGGCAGTAAGGAGCAGAGCTGCTGGAGAGTTGAGCTGTTAAAGTGAGTATAATGATTTTTGTTATTAATTAAATATTACATGTATTATGCTCTGAGGTCTGGAGAGACCCCAAAGCATAATAAGGGACATTTAATTTGTGGAGAATAATTTCTTTGCAATTCTAATTTCCCAGGTAAATCTGTGCGATTTGGTGAATTTGAATATTGCAGATCTGCTCATTTCTAGTGCTCATTCTTTGGGGATCTTGCAGTAGACCTTGCAGTCACAGACCGCTCCTCCCGGCGATTCTGCTCCTTTATTTGAGCTTATATCAGCACAGCAGCTCTTCCTCTTCTGGGCTGCTCTGTTGACAGGGCGTGACTTCCAACATCATGCTCATTGACAGCTGCTATCCCAAAGGAGCTGGCTGTAAATCAGCATGACATTTTCAGTAACACTCCATCGACAGAGCAAAGCAGAAAAGAAGCTGCTGATCTGTTGATTGTAGCATCAGCGTCTCTGCCTCCTGATAGGCAGAGACACCGTCCCCCTTACCGCCACGCTCCTGGCCCGGCGTCTTCCGGCTCTCCTGCTGCTGCCGATGCGCGCAGCTTCCCGGGCATTGTGCTTAGGACACGCTCGCGCTCCCTCCCTCTTAAAGGGGCCGTGCGCGCCATCCTAAGGAGTCCCCGGCCAATGGCCAGAGGACTTCTCATATAAAAGGCACCTCCTCCAAAATGGAGGTGCCCGTGCAAGGTTGTAGCTCTGTGTACTTACTCTGCTTCAGCCCTCAGGTCCCGCTGCCAGCCTGACTACCAGTCCAGCCCGCCAGCCTCACTACCAGTCCAGCCCACCAGCCTGACTACCAGTGCAGCTCGCCAGCCTGACTACCAGTCCAGACCTCCACCCTGACTACCAGTGTAGCCCGCCAGCCTGACTACCAGTCCAGACCACCACCCTGACTACCAGTCCAGCCCGCCAGCCTGACTACCTGTCCAGCCCACCAGCCTGACTACCAGTCTGCCTGCCTGACTACCAGTCCGCCAGCCTGACTACCAGTCCAGTCCGCCAGCCTGACTACCAGTTCAGCCCGTCAGTCCGAGTTGATACCTAGTTATGCCCCTCTGGTCCCTCCCTGCACCGCAGCACAGAAGTTCCACCACCTGGATCCATAACATTGATGTAACGTCACTGGAAATCGTAGAATCGCAGGAGCGGTCTGTGACTGCTCGGAGTCAGCAGAGATTGGTGCCAGGCACAATAGGCACGAAGTTAGCAACTACCTGCCTTTAAGTTCTTAGGTCCATTAGGAAAAATAAAATAGTCCCATATAACCCTTTAAAGGGAACCGGTCAGCAGATTTTTGCTTCCGATGTAGACATAAACCCTGAATCCATTGATGTATCTCTTAATTTACTGAGTGCAGCCATTCTGAAACAATTTTCGATTAAGCAATGCAGCAGAGCTGAGAAAGCTAACCCCGCCCACACCAGGCTCTATATATACAATGTCTATAGATAGTGAGCTGCTTATAATAGAAGGGGCGGAGTTGGACTTGGGCTAACACCTGTTGTTGTGTCCAGCAATGATAAGCCCCAGGTGCTAAAACAGTAATTGCAAGCAAACAACAGGACAGAGCTTGATAAGAGAGGCATCACTGAAATCTGTGTTTTAACCTCTACACCATGCTGTCTTCAGCTAACATAGCAAAAACCTGCTGACCGATTCCCTTTAAACCCTTTAAAGGATAGGCCATCAGTAACATAATACTAGATGAGAGGGAACATGCCTATAACATTATATCTGTAGTGTGATGCCTTCACAAAAATCAATGTACACATTGCATTCATATATACTGTCGCATGGATGTTGATGATACATAAAGCACATCCTCTATGCAGCCACAGTGATCCAAGAAGCCAATCCCAAGGGCCTATTTTGAATGCATATAATTTAGTAAAGTTATAACAAACTGGTCTTGTATGTAGGCTTAACTCATTTCTTATTTTTCTGTGAATGTACTATCTCCTCTCTACTATAACATAATCATTCTCTTGCTGCATACTATTGAGAGATTAATGACAAAAGTTATACAACAAATTGTAAAGATAAAAAAGAAATAAAAATTCATGTTAACAATCATGGCACAATATGCCCGGTACTGCACATTTTATTTTTGGAATTTCTTTACAGCATTCAAAGAAAGACATGGTCGTTATAGCTACAAATCTGATTTGTTGTTATGGAAACTTATATTGTGGGAATAAAACACATGGCTGCGGAAGCTGAAATTAATGTCTGAAGCTGGCACTGCCTTCAGTAAGTTCCAAGAGCCGACGCTTCAGTTCCCGTGATATCTTGTGTTTCTCACTGTAAATTGAAATCAATACTTTATCCTTTCATATCACAGATGATGATTACATAATATCCCCATATAATTTCCATCTTATATCAGAGCACCATTCTGTATCCTCAGCCAACAGCCAGGGGGCTACATAGATTGAATTTTGTTATGGAGGATCCAGTACATTCATACATTAGAAAGTCAATTCCTTTCAATAAGAACTGTTTAATGCTTCTATTTCTCTCTGTGGAGGCGCTGTACATGCTCGATGTTCACATAGCTTTCTCTCCAACGTGCAGTGGCTGCAACGCGGCTTATGTCTGAACCGCGGCAAATTGGAATTTTGGCATATGTGCTGACTGGGCCATTGACAGTAATGATGCAGATGGAGTCATTATGTGCTCTGTCATACAGCATTTTTGTCTCTATACACCTAGTTGAGGCTGGCAGCAAGATGTAATTGTTTTGCCAAGTATTTAAAGGGCTTGGATATGGCTTTAAAGGAGATTAATTTTTATTATAATTAAATGATTGCAGAAAATAGGAAATGGTGTGATATTGTGTACACTTCTGCATAATATAAATCACAAAGGTAAAGTACTTACAGCGCACACTATACAGGAAAATCTTCTCCAGGAGCAACATACATCATCTGTCTGAGAAACATCAGCCGTGAGAAGCAAAACAGCGAAGGCAGAGAAAAGTCCTGGGGTGAATCCACACTGCGACGTCAGGGCATCCCCTTTTAGTCCACAGGTCAACAGGGTCCTGTCTTAGCTGAAAACTTCACTAGCTTATATCTTGTTTGAAAACACATGCTTGCGTAACCAAATGTTACACAAATTCTGACAGGTTCTATTTGTTCGATATAGTATCTTTCTTCTGAGTGGCCAGCTCTTCAGATGTCAATTAACACCAAACAAATATATCAAATATATGGCCGGAGATGAAACATGCCAAAGGCTCCTGGTACCAGATGTTTTACCTTTCTATAAACACAGCATATTCTCACCAAATATTGCTAACGAATATAAACATGCATCGTTCTCACTAAACATTGATAAAAGAGCTATGTGGTACTGGGTGATGCTATAAACTAAACATTGATAATAGAGCTATGCGGTCCAGGTGTTGGGAAAATTACAGAAAGTACAAGGCTAACAAGCTGAACTGTTACTGTGAAATATCTTAAAGGGTTCTTTAAAAACTGGCTACCAATATGGATCCCTGATGGCCATTAATATCTTAGCACTACAGTAGTCTACTACATGTTGGAACCGCCTCCAACAGGCATACATGAATGAAAATGATGTATTTCAGTGCACTTTCTTACTCTGTCGGCATTATTATAGTTAATGCTGCTGTCAGTACATACACCTGAATGCCGTTCTTTAGGGGTACAGACTTAAAGAGGTTGTCTGGTCTTAAGCTACAAGTCTGAAGTCACTCTGGTGCCGGCATGACAGCAAATATGCGATTTGCATACATGTCGACTAGACTGTATCTAATGTTACTCAATGCAAGTGTATTGAGCGAGGCCGGATACAGTCTGGTTGGAATGCGGCTGAAAGTAAGCAAATCGCATAACCACCCTGTCCTGGATTTACAAGTTTGCAATCACATAGAGTGACTGCAGACTTGTAGCTTAAGGCCACGGCCCCACTATCAGCATTCGGTCAGTGTTCGGTCAGTATTTTTCTCAGGAGTGGGAGCCAAAACCAGGTGAGGAACAATCAGAGAAAAGGTACAATAGAAACAAGTCACCAATTCTGCATTTATCATCCACTCCTGGTTTTGGCTCCCACTCCTGAGAAAAAATACTGACCAAATACTGACCGAATACTGATCAAATAATGATAGTGGGGCCGTGTCCTAAGACCGGACAACCCCTTTAAGCCTTGATGGAGCCACCGAACATAAGGTAAAACATGATGTAAAAATTGCTTAACACTTGCTTTTGAGTTCCTCCAATGACCATTTTGCAGAAGCTTTTTAACTATATTTTTATTTTATCCTCAAAAGTGTAATATTACAATTTTCACTTTACTTGTAGGGTAATATTATATGATAGTTAAATCTGTTTTCGGTGCTACATTGGTTATATCTTACATAAACTTTTTATAAAAATATTTTTATAATATAAATTAATATTTATAACAATATAATTTAGGATCAGTTCATCTTCAACCCAAGGGGTGATTGCTCATTTGTGCATTATGACTGTGATCAAAGACTGACCAAAAGAAGTCTGTAGACCTGGAGATGTTTTTACATCTTGAACACACAGCCAATTTTCATTTTTTTTCTTTTTGTCATTCCTACTTTCTTAGATCCTTGATCTGATTACTTTTCTTTCAACATATCCATATGAATGCTTGTTTTTGTTTTTTTGCGGGACATGTTTTATTTTTCAATTGAACCATTTAATTTGCCATATGTATATTAAAAATGTAAAAATAAAACAATTGTTTGTGGAATGAAAAAATATCAAATTTTCCATTATTTTTATAATTATTCTTTTTGTTAGGTTCATCAAGTGGAAGAAATGGCAAGTTAAAGGAGTTGTCTCGTGTTCAAGAATGGCTAAATTATAAAGTGTTTGTAAAAACAGGCAACTTTACAATTTATTTCTTACATATCCTCTCCATGCTCAAGAATAGTGGAATTCTATGTTATAATTTACAGCTTATTGCTTAGGTTACAGGCCACCTCTCGTGCACTTACAAGCTCTATTCTATAGGGCTTGCAAGCGCTGCTCTGAATATTGAGCAGGATTTCTGCATCTGCCCAGCTTCAGTGTCCCTGATTTGCAGAGGCAAAGCTGACTTTGCCAACAGCATTGACAAGTTAAGGCCGGCAGGCTTTTGCCAGACTGGAGTGTCAATATTTAAGAGTGCACCTCCCTAGGCAAGCAGGAAGCCAGGAGGAAGAGGAGCCGTATACTCCTCAAGAACAAACATTAAAAAAACCTAACACTTACTAAATGTACTTATTTTGACTACACAAAAATATATATTTTTTAATGTTTGCTAATATACAAAATGAAAAAAATATTAAAAAAATAAATTGCTTTTTTGTCACCTTATTGTGAATTCCATAACTTATTTTTATGATGACTTTTTTGTATATTTTTAGCATTTATACAACTTTTGGATCAAGGTGACTGCAAAGCAGCAAATCTGGCAATTTTATTTGTTATATTTTTTATATAAATCATGTGATATTTTATAGTTCAGATTGTTATTGTTACACACCTGTCCAGGATCCAGGCTTTGCTCCCCTCACTCCGCTGATCTCATGTTGTGATCCACGTCGGGCTTTGCAGGTGGACCAGCTTGCTCCCATGTGATTGTCTGCCTGGGCCTATATAAAGCCTACCAAGACAAACACCTGTGTTTTGGTATTACGATTTTTAGTGTTCTTTAGTCTTGTCTGCCTGAGACCTCCAATCCCTCTGCTACCTGCTTCCCAGTCTCCTGTTTGCCTGCAGCCTCCAGTACCTCTGCTACCTGCTTCCCGGTCTCCTGTCTGCCTTCAGCCTCCTGTACCTCTGCTACCTGTTTCCTGGTCTCCTGTCTGCCTGCAGCCTCCTGTACCTCTGCTACCTGCTTCCCGGTCTCCTGTCTGCCTGCAGCTCCCGTACCTCTGCTACCTGCTTCCCGGTCTCCTTTCTGCCTGCAGCCTCCAGTACCTCTGCTACCTTCTTCCCTGTCTCCTGTCTGCCTGCAGCCTCCTGTACCTCTGCTACTTGCTTCTCGGTCTCCTGTTTGCCTGCAGCCTCCAGTACCTCTGCTACCTGCTTCCCGGTCTCCTGTCTGCCTTCAGCCTCCCACACCTCTGCTACCTGCTTACCGGTCTCCTGTCTGCCTGCAGCCTCCAGTACCTCTGCTACCTTCTTCCCTGTCTCCTATCTGCCTGCAACCTCCTGTACTTCTGCTACCTGCTTCCCAGTCTCCTGTTTACCTGCAGCCTCCAGTACCTCTGCAATCTGCTTCCTGGTCTCCTGTTTGCCTGCTGCCTCCAGTACCTCTGCTACCTGCTTCCCGGTCTCCTGTCTGCCTGCAGCCTCCAGTACCTCTGCTACCTGCTTCATGGTCTCCTTTCTGCCTGCAGCCTCCTATACCTCTACTACCTGCTTCCCAGTCTCCTGTCTGCCTGCAGCCTCCAGTACCTCTGCTACCTGTTTCCCAATCTCCTGTCTGCCTGTGGCCTCCAGTGCTTCTACAACCTATTTCCCATGTGCCTAATTTACCTGCTGCACCAATGCCCATGGCCCATGTGCCCACCTGGACCTTGGGCTTGGATGATCCACCTCACCTGGTGAGCCAGAACAGTTAAGGATGCGTAGTAGTGGTGGAGGTGATAGTCTGCCCCTGATATTAGAAAGGGTTAAAATCACGTTCCCGAAGTTAGAACCCACTGCGGCTGCAGTTTGGCCTAAGTAGGGTTAACTGTGACAGCCAGCCCAGTAGAGGGAGGAGGAACTCAATTCTAGTGTCTAGTGCAGGAAGTGAGCACAGTCAGTAGTGTGCAGTACTGCAGAAAGTTAGCAGGCTCTGCAAGGGCTGCTAGCGCAGACGTGGGCCTAGTGTCCCGGACAGTGTCTCACCAGAGAATCCCTCCACAAGAGTAACCTTAGCCGGCCTGTAAACTTCGAGGAAGTCATTGGGGGCCTGGGGGCTTATTCTGTCTGCGAGGATGCAGAAGAAGTCAGGACTCAAGCTCAGGGAGGTGAAGTGAATTGGGATCCTGATATACTGTCATTGGTGAGGAAGAGTCTCTAGGGCTAGAGAATACAGCTACAGAGATGCTTCACCTAGATCGGGAACCAGGGCTGAAGTTGTATCCGGTACCTGTGGGAAAGATGACAACCCGTTGGGCCTTATCCTTTATACCTGTCTGTAAATACTATAAATACTGCTAGTTACCAAGTAAAGTTCTGTTTTTTTTATGAACTCTGTGTCCTCTGAATTGATTGCTACCCTGGTTCCAGTAGAGGAATTCCTGGAGTCAGAAGAGGCTGGCTGGCCAGAAGTAACAGGGGAACACCACATACACAGCAGCACACCAGAGCGACAACACACTTTGTAGGGTGCCAAAGAGAGCAGGGGCTACAGCTCGCCCACGACTACCTCATTTCGGCACCTTACAGATGTGATCATATTAAATATGTTTATTTTTTATTGTTTCGATTATATTTAACAAACAGAAAAAGATGAGTAGTTAAAGGGTAAGCTATCACGAACTTTAGCATCACTAAACTGATTACATTGCTTGGTAGGCTTAAAAAGACAGACTTAAAAATACCTTCTTGGCAGCAAATAGATTTTCTATCCTTTAAGTATAGGAAGCATATCATCTTCTACATACCACAGACTACTCATCATTTCATAAAGATAAAATATTGGTTTATCATAGTTTATCAGTAGATTTGATAATTATTCAGTACACATACATACAGAAGATTGTTCTATGTTTGTAACTTTCAGGAAATATGAAGTTTGAATAAAGCAATGACTAGGCACCGATGGCTCAGATCCCCTGCTGCATGTGTGAATTGGATCATCATATTACAGGATATACTTTTTACTGTCTGCAGCTGTTTCTGTTCATTAGAAGCATTTTATAGTAACACAATATATTAACTTTCTTCTCGGGAGGTCTTTGATTGATGTTGTGGTTCATTTGTGTCGTAAATTATTACCTGGTCTGCCGTATCTGAAATAAATGGTTTCACACTTGTAATTTTTCCTACAGAAGACATTTTATTTAATACTTTAATGCAGGTACTATTATGCTTCTAGTCAAGTGGCTAGAACTTTTTTCATTTTATAT
Organism: Phyllobates terribilis; assembly: GCF_046119375.1. Lineage (NCBI taxonomy): Eukaryota > Metazoa > Chordata > Amphibia > Anura > Dendrobatidae > Phyllobates > Phyllobates terribilis. The sequence continues at coordinate 491,825,185 of NW_027362771.1, read as the reverse complement.
TAATAAAACGAGCTTTGGGTTTTTACAATTTATGTTGTGCCACCTTTTCATACATAATTTGTAAACTCATTAATTTTTTTTCAATATTAGCATTTTGAAAATCAAAATATTTCTATTCTTTTTATAATGAATTGAATATTTAATAAAAATGGAATTAATTTCATGTGATTGCAGAGACCAATAAATGCAAGTATGACAAAGTTAGACGTTCATGAATGACAATTTTACCCATAATAACTCAATCCTCAATTTTTACTCTAAAGCTTTGAAAAAAAAATCAACTAATTTTTGTGCAAAACTTTAAAAAAAGTGCACAAGGGGGTGGAGTTTGTTGAGTGTTTTCGTACACCTTTAAATGTATAGTTTACAGTGTGTCTTAGTGGTAAAGTAGTTCCTAACTGAGGGGTGGCAAAAGGAATAAAAGAGGCAAAAGAGGTACATACTAGAGAAGATTAAGATCAGCTTTACTCATGAACAGGCAATTAGCTTAGTGGTTACAGAGTTTTACAAGAATCAACAAGCTTGATGGTTTGATCAATATCACAAAAGTCAATGGTTTGGTATCAACAAAGGTAGACAGTTGGTAATGGTGGACTGGCACTTGCAAGACTTTACAGGCTGCAACAATTTACGCATCTTGCACTTTTAATACAGCACAACATGCTCTCTTCGTTTGTATCTCAAGCCCTCTCTTTATAACCTCTCACTGAAAGCAATGCACTGCTATAACTTGTGCACTCCGGCGGCTTTCTTACACAGTTACAGCAGATCAGTCCCTCCCCTTTTTGGCGGATACACTCTAGCCTTCACTAAAATGAATAATCCTTATTTGCTCCCTTCTGTGGTGGCAATCTACATCCTCTCTTTCAGCAGAATTACACTGACAGCAGTGCGGGATGGAGCTTTTCTGTTGCTCTTCTGTTGCTCTCTCTAAGCCCTTGGGCTAGCGCACCGGATATAGCAAGTAATACTCACCCCTACTTGTTAGCTAACTAAAATGTAGACACTTTCTGCTGAGAATCACAAGTTTTCCTCCTTCTGCCAGGCAGGGCCTTTTAATGGACTTTGTATCACAATCAGGAATGTGCTTATGGCACTGACCCCACGCCAACCTCTGACACAACTTTGTTATCAATAACACATCTGTTGTAACTCAATTGCAGCACCCACATATAAATGACAGCAATAAGCAGAAACATATACATGGCTGTGAGTACCTAACTGGAATAGCAAAATACTACCTGGAAATAGCCTGCTGCTGGTTGTATGCTGCAGGCATAATAATAAAACTCAATATAGCACATGGCTTGGGTTTATGGTAACTCATAATAGTTACCTGCAAAGGGCAAAAGATATATTAGTCCTTGGAATTTCAATTCACTGGGGTTTAGGTGGCAGCAGTCCTTAAATGGTTGTTCTTGACTTGTCCTTAGGGGTGTACTGCTCCCATGCCTTCCAGCTTCCAGTTGATGGGCGTGGGAGTGACCTCAACTGTGTACTCTGCGAAACTACAAGCAGAGGCAGTTTTGCAAGTGATCTGCCTTGCAACAGAGCAGAGCTTGTAAGCTCTAAAGCAAATATCTAGTAAGTGCTGTGCTTCTCACCTAGGAAACTGGGCAGCACTCACAGACTGCTTACAATAGGTGGTTGGTAACCTAATCACCGAGCCGTAAACAATAAAAGGGAAACTGTTCTGTTGACTAAAGCTATTGACCTACAGACATAAGGTTAATCTGCAGGCAAATAGCATTAGAAAAGTGCCTAGTCGAGGGTTCAAGGAGAAAATGACCTTTATTTCTATCAGGAGCTGACAGTTTCCATTCATACAGGGGTGTCGGCGCGGCTCACGGCATTAGTGCAGAGGCGGCTGTCAATCCAAATGCAGTGGCTTGCTTACAGCTGTCATTCACAGTGTTGTGAATGGCAACTGGAGCTGCATTGGCCTGTATGACTGAAAGTCGGCGGTTCCCGGGAGGAATGAAGTTCGTCTTCTCCTGACGTGACATATTCCCATTAAACTCTTAAAATTACATGAAAAGTCTTTAAGGTTTTTAGAACAGAGAGGATTTTTAATGTCAAGTAAATTATAAAATTGCTTGTTTTTATAAGCAAATTTTCTCTTCAGAGAGGAAGAGAACTAGAACTCTTGTGCCACCTATTAAGTTACTCCTTGTTTTTATAAGCACTTTGTAACTTTACCCATTTATGAAGATGAGACTAGTACTACCTCCTTAACTTTGTAATATGTGGTGGTCCCATTTTCCACCCTCTTACAGGTGTATTGGTGGTCAAATTACATTAGCCGATAAACAGAAGGCAAAAGGTTTTCTATTAGACACTGCTATTCATCACAAGAACATGTTGAATTTTTGACAGTCTGTTATTTGTACCTGCTTCTAACTCAAATTCATCTATTAATTGACCTAAGAGTTCCTGTTTATCTACTGCTGTGTGTCAATGAATGTTCATTTTGTAGGTAGAAGCATCCATAGATTTATACAATACCAAGGCTAGCCAACAGGAAAAGTGCACTGCCGTGATTTCGGGGACAGGCTGTATTATATTTTGTAAATTATTGCGTCTATTCTTCTAAACACTTAATACATTTTTAAGGAGCATAATCATAATTATAAGCCCCTTTGACTAATCAAACAAAATTGCTGACATTATTTTTGCTTTATTATGAATAGACAGTACTTGCACAGCTTTGCATTTACCAGGATATCTTAATTGAATTACACATCTTATCTATTCAATCCACAATAAATAGGAGCCGGTGACCAAGATCAGCCCAAAAAAAATGACCTATTTATAATACAAAGAACATAGACATATACGGTAATAGGCCTATAATTATACTTCATTTGGTTGTTTATAGAGGGATCTAAGCCTATTAATGTGACACTGTAGAAGACCATGAATTTTGGTTCATTTTAATGGGTGAAGTGAAGGAATAAGTGATGGCTAATTTGCTGATTGACTATATTTGAAATGTAATGTGCAACTATCTCCCATGTGTGACAGTAATGGTGCATTATGACCTGCTTATTTCAGCAGATCAATGCACCTTAACGAGCGTTGATTGGCTATACACAAGTCGATCAGAGCTTGTTTACTGAACTGTTTACACAAGCCAACAAACAATGATGGGGGTGGAACGATAGGTAATGTTAATAATAATAATATAATAATAATCTTTTTATTTATATAGCGCCAACATATTCTGCAGCACTTTACAATTCAGACAATTTACAGACATTATCGGCACTGTCCCCAATGCGGCTCACAATCTAGATTCCCTATCTATGTATGTTTTAGGAGTGTGGGAAGAAACCGGAGAACCCAGAGGAAACCCACGCAAACACGGGGACAACTTACAAACTCGTTCACTTCACTTGCTATTGGAGGAGTTGTTATAAGAAAGCACAGTCCAAGTAATGCTTCACTGATGGAGGGACCTTCACGAGTTGGCTCCCTGTGGTGCTACACTAGTAGTATGGAGTTACTCACGGTTTGGGATGCTACAGTTCCCTATGGCAGAGGGTAGGGTGGACAAAGTATGTGGCGTGGATGTCACGTAGCACTGGTTCTGTCAGGAAGCGCATAGAAAAACCAGTATGTAGGAGAGCACTTGTTCAGTATTATCTCTCCCGACTGTATGAAGTTTCACCCCTTCGTGGAGGCAACTATGTGAACAAAGATCCCTCTCTTTTCTTTGAGCTGGACATTACAATCATGTATTTCTCCATGGCTGGGTGTCCATTACCTGCGTCTCAGTCCTTCTTAACCCTTATCCTTACATCACTTGGCAAATGGTAAGGTTTTAATACTAGAGGTTAGGACCATCCCGAATAAGGTCACTGTAACCTGGTGGGATGGCTTTAACATTTTTTTTATCAAAATTAACTAAGCACCCTATATTATTTTCATGCACTATTGATATTTATTTATATACTGCTGTGTATTTGCTTATTATGTTTTTATCTTGGGTTTTGTTTTTTTATGTGAACAAAGATGTCCTCCCAGCATGGACTGGAATAGAGATCCTATGAGCAGTGGTGCTTCCTTCCTCTCCCAGGTAAAGACTAGACAGGAGTTGACAGGTTTGTACCAGCTTACATGAAGTGTGTCAGCACTGAGGTAGGAGGCTCCTCCCAAGTGTATCTATGGTAGCTTCTAGTAAGAAGATTGAAAACCTAACTTTCGAGCAGATACATCAGCCAGCTGATGTCACCAAAATACACACGATGCCCATTTATCAGTTCTCAGTGTACGCAAATTTCAACACTCAATGTATTATATATCTCCTAACTCACAGTGCCCAAAGTAATTCTGGCACACTGGAACAGATCTACTACCACATGACAACTGTTTCACACTAGAGCAGTAGAATGGGTACCGAGATACCACACAATCACCTGATGAATGAGCGATTTTCTTGTTCATCAGGTGATTGTTGGCATGTTTACATGGACAGTAAGTTGGAATAAGCGTTCTTATAAATGCTCGCTCACCAATTATAAGTACGACTAAATGTGCCATAGACAAAACCATGTTATTATTGAGAAGGTATAGCACTAAAGTAGTAGATGGGTGAATGTTGTACTTTTTCGGTACATACACATTATCTGCTTTGGATTTTGATGTGGACCTGCCACAAATTTTAATTTGCATTTGCTGGTGATTAGAGATTAGTGAACATATTCGGTAAACGTTCGTTTTTTTTCAAATTCGGCACTAACATTGCTCATTCGAATTCGTGTTCGGGTTACAGAGCCTTTTGCTAAAAAAAGCAACATCCCTGGTTTCGCACGCAGGGGCTGTGATCGGCGGTAACATCGTTCTGGATCAGGTGTCAGCATGATCCCGCAGCTGTGACAGTGACCTGCGGTAAAAAGCTTACCGCAGGTCATAGGCGCCGGCTGATGGGACTACTACCCTCAACAGACCGTGCCTGCTGTCATTGTAAATAGCGAGCGCAGGCGCCAAAGAGATTAGCGCAGAGGGAAGGCCTACAACTTCACCTGGCGAGGTGGATTTCCAACTTGCTTCCTAGCCACCCGGACCTCTACTACCAGCTAGTACCCGTGCTCCGGTCTGCTTAACAAACCGCAAGTAAAGATAAGAGGAAACCACCATTAAGCTGTGGACTGGTCATTATCTGCACCATCACCTGCACTACACCGCACCAACAACATCTACCTCATAGCATCACTATATCCTGCCCTGGAGCTAAGCTCTGCCTGTGGAGAGCTGAACCAACTCTGCTGCATCACCATCAGCTCCAGAGGATCTGCACCTCAGCGGCGGCCCCATATAGCCGCATACCACAGGTGGCTTCATGAACATTATCTCTATAAAAACTTTATTCCCCTTTTAGTTTTTCCCTTCTATTGACTGCTCCAGGTCACGTACCGGGTCACTGCCACTGTGACATCCCCCAGCATCGACCGGCCCGGCTACCGAGTACCCCACGGCCCAGGGGGAGCGTCAAACTTGGCGTCACGAACAGGATTCACGAAGCCCGGTATAACCGGGTACTGTGTGCCATAGACTTTGCTGAACTATGTCATCACGTCATTTGCCGTCAGCCAAGGGGAAGCAGGAGGCCCCGATCCGGAACCACCGGGTAAGAGATCCCTCTCGCCTGCAGGGCAGCATACTGGTACGTCAGCAGAAACCGAGGACCTGGTTGAGGTTCACTAGGGGGGAGGAAGATGCCCAACCTGGGAGAGGATTCAGCCGCTTGCGCGGCCGCAGCCACTGTAATGCCGTTATCAATGCCATATATACCAGGGGCGGCGTGGTTGCCTCAGTACTCAGGGGAGTCGCACACCCTCAGCGACTTTGGGGAGAGACTGCACAGTTTGTTCCAAGTGTACCCCCGTCTGAGGAGCAGAAAGTCAGCATTTTTATAGGCCAGCCAATCGGTGCAGCCCAGAGGGAGGTGAAGTCCTGGCCGGGCAGGGACAAAAGCACTGTTAAGGAAATACTGGCCCAGTTGAAGGATACCTTTGACACCCGCACAGCAGCAGAAATTAAAATGAAGTTCTAAGGGTGCAAACAAAGGGTGCAGGACAGTGTGCGGGACTATGCTCTAAACCTGCAAGAGGCTCTGCGGGCCATTAAACAGGTAGACCCCGACAGTGTGCGAGACGAAGACAGATTGCTAACTGAGCAGTTTATTGAGGGGCTCCTGTCTAATGCTCACCGGACACAGCTGCGCATTATGGCTCTGCAAAACCCTGATCTGGACTTTGTGCACTTTAAAGACCAGGCCATCCGGGTGCTGCGAGAATCAACCCCAAGTGGCACTGCATCCCTCCAACGCCCAGCTATCACATACCACAAGGAGGTGGCGTCCTTTTCCCCGGCACCTGTGGAGGCTGACGTGCAGACCCTAGATAATGACCCCTCTGCAGACCTACGCCTTCAGGTCCAGGAGCTGATCAAAAGTGTGGCTACGCTGACCAAAACCGTGCAGGCCATGCAAGTGTCTCCAAAGGAAAAAATCCAGCTGGCTTCCAGTCCAGATGACGTCCCGTGGCGACGGCAAAGAAGAATTCCACCGACCAGAGGGAGGAACAGTGATCGCTACGACCAGGACAGACAACCCATCTGCCGCCGCTGTCAAAAGGCGGGGCACTTCGCAAGATTCTGTAATTTAAACGAGCAACCCCTGGGGCAGAGAGCCAACCCCCAGGAGTAAGACGACCAAGCCCACAAAGCTGGCGAGACAAGTACGTGGGAGGACGACCAGTCCTACAGGTCGTGCTTGATGGCATCCCGATGAACGCATTGCTGGACACTGGTTCCCAGGTGACAACGATGCCATATATCTTTTTCAAATGATACTGGACTGATTCAGACATTACCCGCAGTCCAGATGAACATCTTAACATCTATGCCAGCAATGGTCAGCCCTTGCCTCAGGTGGGGTATAAAGAGGTGACCATAAAAGTTGGCCAAGTAGAATTTCCATCACAAGGAATGATTATTGTTGATATTGATCGCCGAGAAAGTCATCCTATGATAACTATAGGCACCAATGTGATAGAGAATTGTCTTGGGGAAATTATTGTTTTGTTGCAACAGGTCGCAGAGACTGCCAGTTCCAGTCAGCAGCGAGTTCTGCAGAAGGAGATCAGAGCCCTGATGCAAAGTCAACAGGTAGAGCTGTCTGGAGGAGAAGTCAGCAGTGTTAGAATCAGTGATCCATTCCCCATTGCAATGCCCCCTAGGAGTGAAATGTTAATATGGTGTCGGGCAGCAATAGGTCTCAGGGGTCAAGATTATCAGGCCCTGGTAGTACCCGTGTACTCTGATAGTAGGCCCACCATCTTGACGGTCAGGGGTGTAGTCGATGTCCGTAAGTGGAGAGTACCGATACGCATCCTGAATTGTGGGGAGAAAGAGGTCCATTTACCCCAGCATGCCACCCTTGGTAAGCTGTTCACTGTCAGTAACAATGCAATAAAGGCAGTTTAACCCTTGCCTCCGTCCAAACCGGCGGAAGATAATGGCTCCAAGGGGCAGATGGAGGATTGGTGTCATAAGCTACAAGTAGGCACTGACTCCACCCATTTGCACCAAAAGCATGGGGTGTACCTGTGTCACCCTGGCCTGGATGCCACAAGTGTAATTAAAGCTGTGTCTGAGAGCAAGGGGGAGGTTCTCTAGTCAGGGGAACATTAGCATGCAATGCCTCCTGTCTCAGGCCAGTAGGGGGAGCAGGCTGCCCCTATAAAAGCTGGTGCTGGGGGCAGGGTTAGGGAGAAACCAGATGACCTGTCTCAGGACTGAGACGTGTCTCAGCAGAGCAGGGACAAAGAGTTGCACTGCACCTAAGAGGAAGTGTGGCAGGAGGAGAGCCACAAGCCAGAGACAAGAGGCGGAGAGAGCCTGTCTTGGCAGATAAGAAACTGACTTTACCAGACTTTGGTGTCTGAGGCTGGGAGGATTCTACATCCTCCAGCAGATAACCAGTTCGCAAGGGACTGTATATTCCTTGGCCTAAGAAGCCTGGAGGCCCTGCCACAACCGAAGGGACCAGTAAAGCCATACAAGGCTGGGAGCAGAAAGGAACCCACGTCGCAGGCCATACAGGTGAGAATACACGGAAAGCTCGGAAACGTGGGCTGTTACCCTATAACGAGGAGATAGCCAGAAGGAGCGCAGAAAGCACGGTAGGCCTACACCCTCACCCTGACCAGGGCCAATTTCCCCGTTGCTCTCAGACATCCAGGTCCCCTCCTAGCTGGGACCGTTTGTGGGTCAATTTACCTGTTCTAGTAAAGACCCTGGACTGCAACCTGTTGTCTGCGTGCTCCTTGCTCCTCCAGCACTATCAGCACTGTGACTCTCACTACCATCACTCCCACCATCCATTATACTGCCCTGGGGCCGCACTCTTCCCGTGGGGAGTCATACTACCCTAGCTGCACACCTCATCAGCCCCAGCGGTCTGCATGCAGCGGCGGTTACTAATAACCGCAATCCACGGGTGGCGTAGTCGGACATAATCATCAGCACATAACGGACTACCACTGGCCTGACCACCCTGAGCCACGGAACCGGGTTGCCACTACTACTCCCATCGTTCCCCTACTGCCCGGATCCGAGTGCCCCACGGCCCAGGGGGCGAGACAGCTTTGGCGTAGTCGGCAGGATTTCGTGCCCGCAACCACCGGGTACTGTGTGCCTGAAAAAGACTTTCGTAACTTACCTGTGGCAAAGTTTCCCGCCGTCCGGAGTCGTTTCCCGCCATCCGGAGCCGATTCCCGCCATCAGACGCCATCTTGGACCGTTTCCCGCCGTCTTCTGCCGTCTTCCCGCCATCTGCAGCTGTTTCCCGCCATCGGACGCCATCTCCAGGACGCCGCGCGGGAAGAAGAGGGGCGTGGACGTCAAAACCGCGCGAGATCCGAAGCTCCGCCCCACGCACCGACGCTGCGCAAGGTCCTGGAAGGGAGAGAGAGCGACGCTGACGTCATCAGGACGCGACGCCAGGTCCTCGTCCATAGCAGCAGCAGCGGAGCCGCGGCCTACAGAAGAGGATCGTCGGAAGGTAGGCCATGCTTAACTAGGGGGGAGGAAGTTGTCGGATACAGAGGCGCCCACTACCACCAACGCAGCTGCAGCAGCGGTGATGCCCTTTTCCCTGCCCTACATCCCTGGAGCGGCCTGGCTGCCCAAGTACTCAGGGGAGCCCCATGCCCTAACAGACTTTAAGGAAAGGCTGTACAGTTTGTTCCAGGTTTACCCCCTGACAGAGGAACAGAAGGTCAGCATACTAACAGGGCAGTTAACTGGCGCAGCCCAAAGGGAGGTAAAATCATGGCCCACTGAGGAGAAAAGGACTGTGAAGGGTATTCTGGCCCGGCTGCGGGGTACCTTTGACACACGTACCTCCGCTGAGATTAAAATGAGGTTCTATGGATGTAAGCAGCGGGCACAGGACAGCATTAGAGACTATGCCCTAAATCTGCAGGAAGCCTTGAGGGCTATTCAACAAACTGACCCTGGCAGCGTGCAGGAAACGGATAAGCTGCTAACAGAACAATTCATAGAAGGTCTGCTGTCCAGCGCCCACAGGGCCCAGCTGCGCCTCATGTTCTTTCAGAACCCCGACCTGACCTTTGCCCAATTTAAGGACAGGGCCATAAGGGTGCTCCGTGAATCTGCAACCAGTGGCGCTATAAACCCCCGGCGCCCTGCTCTCACCTACCACCAGGAGGCGGCGCCCTCCTCTATGGACCCCGTGGGGGCTGATGCACAGGCCCTGAACCAAGCCCCGTCGAAAGACCTGCACCACCAAGTCCAGGAGCTGACCAGGAGCGTCGCGGCGTTGACCAGGACCGTCCAGGCGTTGCAAGTGGACCCGTCAAGACCCATCGAGCGTCGACAGAGGAGGATCCCGTCGTTCCGAGGGAGGCCCACAGACCGCTACGCAGAGGATGGACAGCCCATTTGCCGTCGATGCAACCAGCCCGGACACATTTCCAGGTACTGTAATTTAAACGGGTCCAACCTGGGGCAGAGGGCCAACCCCCAGGCATAAGATCACCAGGCCCTTATAATTGGCATGATAAATACGTTGGGGGGCGCCCGGTTTTACCCGTGGGGCTGGACGGTATCCCCATGAGCGCCTTGCTGGATACTGGGTCACAAGTAACCACTATCCCTTATGTACTTTTTAAGCAGTATTGGACTGATGCTGATATCACACGGTATCCAGACAGTAACTTGAGCATCATCGCCAGTAATGGCTTACCCGTGCCGCAGATGGGGTTCAAGGAGATGACCATTAAAATTGGTAAAGTTGAACTGCCGGCACAGGGAGTGATTATTGTGGACATTGACCGTCGTGAAAGTCACCCTAAAATAACTGTGGGTACTAACGTAATTGAAAATTGTCTTTCAGAGGTAATTGTAATCTTACAACAGATGGCGGTGAATGCTAGTTCCAGCCAACAGAGAGTCCTCAACAAGGAGATAAAAGCCCTGATGAGACGGCAGCAGGTAGAACTGTCTGGTGGTGAGATCGGTAGCGTAAGACTGAGTGACCCATTCCCCATTTCCATGCCTCCCAAAAGTGAAATGATGATCTGGTGTCGGACTGCAATCGGGTTGAGAGGTAGAGACTACCAAGCCATGGTAGAACCCGTGTACTCAGACAGCAGGCCCACCATTTTGACAGCCCGGGGGGTGGTTGATGTCTGTCATGGGAGGGTGCCTGTCCGCATCCTCAACATTGGGGAGAGGGAAGTACACTTACCCAGGTACGCTACACTTGCCAAACTGTTTGTTGTCGAACACAAAGCTATCAGGGCCGTGGAACCCTTGCCTCCATCTCCACAGGCGGAGGGTAATGGCTTCCAGAAACAAAAGGAGGACTGATGCCAGAAACTCCATGTGGGTGCTGACTCCACTCCCCTGCACCAAAAACAAGGAGTCTACCGGGTGGTACAGGAGTACGAGAGAGTCTTTAGTAAGCACCCGCTAGACTTTGGCAGAGTAAAAAGGATAGAACACCACATCCCCACAGGGAGCCACCCACCGATAAAAGAAAGACACCGACCTGTACCCCCTGCACATTATCAGAACGCAAAGGGCATGCTAAGAGAGATGAAGGAAGCTGGGGTCATTAGAGACAGCTTTAGCCCCTGGGCAGCCCCCTTGGTTCTGGTCAAAAAGAAAGACGGCACCATGAGAATGTGTGTAGACTATAGACAAATCAACCGTATCACCCACAAAGACGCATATCCGCTGCCTAGAATAGAGGAGTCTTTAGCTGCACTAAAATCTGCTAACTTCTTTTCTACTTTGGACCTTACTAGCGGGTACTGGCAGGTTCCTGTGGCAGAGGCTGACAAGGAGAAGACCGCCTTCACCACCCCGATGGGACTGAGCGAATTCAACTGTATGCCTTTCGGGCTCTGCAACGCACCAAGGACCTTCCAGCGGCTGATGGAATGCTGTCTAGGGCACCGAAACTCCGAGACGGTCCTCCTTTACCTGGACGACGTGATCGTCTATTCGAAGACCAACGAGGACCATCTCAAGCACCTGGCCGAGGTGTTCGAAGCCCTGGCAGGCTATGGCCTGAAGGTGAAACCATCGAAGTGTCACCTGCTGAAACCAAAGGTCCAGTACCTAGGACACGTGGTAAGCGCGGAAGGAGTGGCCCCCGACCCTGACAAGGTCACGGCAATCAAGAGCTGGCCAAGCCCCTCGAACATTAAAGAGGTGAGACAGTTTCTCGGGTTGGTAGGCTACTACTGTAGGTTCATCCCCGGGTTCACTAAGATGGCAGCTCCTATGCAGGACCTCCTGATCGGACAGTCCAAGTCCCGAAGTCAAAAGCCACCTTTCAAGTGGGATAAACCGGAAGAGGAGTCCTTCCGCCAGATAAAGATGGCCCTCACAGGGGACGAGATCCTGGCCTACCCTGATTATGGCCAGCCTTTCATTCTCCACACAGATGCCAGTAATGTGGGACTGGGAGCCGTACTGTCCCAAAACCAACAGGGCAGAGAACGGGTGATCGCATACGCCAGCCGGAAGCTGAGGCCCACCGAGAGGAACCCGGAGAATTACAGCTCCTTCAAGCTTGAATTCTTGGCGGTGGTATGGGCTGTGACGGAACGCTTCAAGCATTACCTGGCCTCCGCGAAGTTCACCGTGTACACGGACAACAACCCGTTGACACACCTGGACAATGCAAGACTGGGTGCCCTAGAACAGCGGTGGATGGCCCGTCTCTCCAACTATGACTTCGTGATCAAGTACCGGGCAGGCAAAACCAATGCCAACGCGGACGCCCTATCGAGAATGCCTCATTTACCTGAAGGTGACGAAGACCCAGAAGAGCTGGAGGAGGTAGAACTCCCCGCGTTTCACCGGTATGGAGCCGCTCAATACTCCCACCACGTGAAGGAGGAGGATTTAACAACCGTGATGATCAATCCCCTACCTCACCACAGCTGGGCCGAGACCCAAGATAGTGACCCTGCCATCCGCCTGGTGAAAGATCTGCTGACCCAGGAAGATGCCCGCATAGATCCAGATGCTCCAGAGGAAGCCAAGCAGCTATGGAAAGAGAAGAGCAAGCTGTTCCTCTACGAAGGCAAGTTGTGCAGAAGGATTGTCAACCACCGGACGCACGAGCTGACCTGGCAAGTCGTGGTCCCAAGACGGGATGCAGCCATGGTCCTGGGGGCTTACCATGACAGAGCGGGACACTTCGGTTGGAAGAAACTGGAGTTCCTGCTAAGAGGAAGGTTCTTTTGGGTCGGCATGAGAGGAGCTGTAGAAAAGTGGTGCAGAGATTGTGGCCCTTGTCACCTGAGGAGGAAGGACCGCACCAGCCAGAAGACACCCTTGAGGCCCATCGTCACCACGCAGCCTCTTGAGCTGGTAGCTCTAGACCACGTCAAGTTGGCTCCAAGCCAGTCAGGGTACATCTACGCCCTGACAATCGTGGACCACTATTCCCGTTTTCTCGTGGTGGTCCCGGTAAAAGACTTGACAGCCCAAACAGCGGCCAGAGCCTTCCAGCAATATTTCTGCCGTTCACACGGGTATCCGGAACAGGTCCTGACAGACCAGGGTCCAGCGTTTGAGGCTGAAATCTTCCAGGAGTTCTGCAACCTCTATGACTGTAAGAAGATTCGTACAACGCCTTACCACCCCCAAACCAACGGGATGTGTGAGAAGATGAACAATATAGTCATTGATCTCCTGAAGACGTTGCCCCTGGAGGAACGCAGCCTGTGGCCAGAAAAACTGCCGGACCTGATAGACCTATACAACAATATCCCGGTGAATGCTACAAATTGCACCCCGGCTTACCTGATGCGAGCTAGACCAGGTAAGCTGCCCGTAGACCTGGAGATGGGAGTCCTAATACCTGAGGACACCTCCCCGGATGCGGACTGGGATACGGAAAGGCAACTGCAGTACAAGAAGGTACAGGAGAGTGTGGAGAAGAGCCTGGCCCAGGTGAGAGAGAAGCAAGAAAGACTCTTCAATCAACACGCCCCTGCTGGTCCCCTAGAACCTGGTGAGCAAGTCCTAAAGCGAAAAAGAAGGCTACATAAGTTGGACGACCAGTGGGAAAGGGAACCCTACACCGTACTGCAGTCTGACCATGACAACCCAAAGGTGTGCGTAATCACCAAGGACGGAGGAGAAACCACTAGTGTCGTCTCCAGAGACCACCTCAAAAGGTGCCCCGAGCAACTCCGTAGTGCAGAAGAGGATCAGAGTGACCTTGAACCCGCAGAGGACAAGGAAGAAATGATCAGCACCGTTCTCGGAGAGTTCCCTCAGTCCTGGACTCGCATAAATGATGCCATAGTGGTACCTGTCCTGCATTTCCTGCAACCGGCACAGCAACAACCAACACCAGAGCCGGAAGGTGAAGAGGAGCAAGCGGTTCCAGAGGCAGAAGAGCCTGTACCAGCAGCCCAGGAGAGTCAACCCTCTGCTGACAGTGAGTCTGCCATGCCTGCGGTAAGCCAAAGAACCCGCAGACAGCTGCCTGCCCTACCTGTACACCCAGCTGGTAGCTGTACCCCTAACGTTAGTGGGGAAAGCCAAGTTGGTCCACCACCAGACAGTGGGCTACGTAGGTCAACCAGGAGCACAAAGGGACAGATACCCGCTCGCTGGAGAATATAGAGTGTACTAAAATTGTAAATAACCCTGTTGCAAAATGTTGACATGTTTGCCAAGTTACCTGCATGTCTATTAATAGTGTGTTTCAGTTTCTTGCAGCTACCGTAAGGACTCACAGGTTATGGACTTTTTATAACCGGGACCTTGTATGGACTGCGTTCGGAGCTTAACCCAGGAATGAACTAAGACTGTGAAGGACTTGGGGTAGGACAGTTAAGGCTCCCCGTTGTGTTGGTGATATGGACACCCGGTCACAGGCCACACTGTGACCTTAAGAACTCAATTTGTGCGTCGTCTGTCTATTAATGTTTTATTGTTATGCATATTGTCTTTGTTTACTGTTTAGTCCCGGAGTACTAAATTTCACTAGGGGGGAATGTGTCACCCTGGCCTGGATGCCACAAGTGTAATTAAAGCTGTGTCTGAGAGCAAGGGGGAGGTTCTCTAGTCAGGGGAACATTAGCATGCAGTGCCTCCTGTCTCAGGCCAGTAGGGGGAGCAGGCTGCCCCTATAAAAGCTTGTGCTGGGAGCAGGGTTAGGGAGAAACCAGATGACCTGTCTCAGGACTGAGACGTGTCTCAGCAGAGCAGGGACAGAGAGTTGCACTGCACCTAAGAGGAAGTGTGGCAGGAGGAGAGCCACAAGCCAGAGACAAGAGGCGAAGAGCGCCTGTCTTGGCAGATAAGAGACTGACTTTACCAGACTTTGGTGTCTGAGGCTGGGAGGATTCTACATCCTCCAGCAGATAACCAGTTCGCAAGGGACTGTATATTCCTTGGCCTATGAGGCCTGGAGGCCCTGCCACAACCGAAGGGACCAGTAAAGCCGTACAAGGCTGGGAGCAGAAAGGAACCCACGCCGCAGGCCATACAGGCGAGAATACACGGAAAGCTCGGAAACGTGGGCTGTTACCCTATAACGAGGAGATAGCAGAAGGAGCGCAGAAAGCACGGTAGGCCTACACCCTCACCCTGACCAGGGCCAATTTCCCCGTTGCTCTCAGACATCCAGGTCCCCTCCTAGCTGGGACCGTTTTTGGCTCAATTTACCTGTTCTAGTAAAGACCCTGGACTGCAACCTGTTGTCTGCGTGCTCCTTGCTCCTCCAGCACTATCAGCACTGTGACTCTCACTACCATCACTCCCACCATCCATTATACTGCCCTGGGGCCGCACTCTTCCCGTGGGGAGTCATACTACCCTAGCTGCACACCTCATCAGCCCCAGCGGTCTGCATGCAGCGGCGGTTCCTAATAACCGCAATCCACGGGTGGCGTAGTCGAACATAATCATCAGCACATAACGGACTACCACTGGCCTGACCACCCTGAGCCACGGAACTGGGTTGCCACTACTACTCCCATCGTTCCCCTACTGCCCGGATCCGAGTGCCCCACGGCCCAGGGGGCGAGACATACCGGGTGGTCCAAGAATATGAGCGAGTTTTTTGCAAATACCCACTAGACATTGGGTAGGTAAAAGGGGTCCAACATCATATCCCCACAGGAGATCATCCGCCCTTTAAAGAGAGGTACCGGCCTGTACCCCCAGCTCACTATCAATGTGCCAAAGGAATGTTACGGGAGATGAAGGAGGCTGGGGTGATCAGAGATAGTTGT
Source organism: Phyllobates terribilis (assembly GCF_046119375.1). Lineage (NCBI taxonomy): Eukaryota > Metazoa > Chordata > Amphibia > Anura > Dendrobatidae > Phyllobates > Phyllobates terribilis. The sequence continues at coordinate 491,809,385 of NW_027362771.1, read as the reverse complement.
AGCCCCTCCATTAGTCCTCGTTAGAAAGAAAGATTGTGCAAAGAGGATGTGTGTTGATTATAGGCAGATTAACCGCATTACACATAAGGACGCCTACCCATTACTCAGAATTGAGGAATCATTAGCTGCACTATGATCCGCTAACTATTTCTCCACTTTGGATCTCACCAGTGGGCATTGGCAGTTTCCTGTGGCAGAGGCGGACAGAGAGAAAACCGCATTTACAACACCAATGGGCCTCAGCGAGTTTAACTGCTTGCCATTCGGGCTCTGCAACGCCCCAGGAACTTTCCAGCGGTTAATGAAGTGTTGCCTAGGACACAAAAACTTTGAAACCATTCTGCTGTACCTAGATGATGTAATTGTCTACTCAAAGACATACGAAGACCACCTGGAGCACCTGGCCGAGGTGTTCGAAGCCCTATCTGGTTATGGCCTGAAAGTAAAGCAGTCCAAGTGCCACCTGTTGAAGCTCAAGACCCTCCACTATCAAGGAAGTGCGGCTACTACAGGAGATTCATCAAGGGTTTCACCAAGATAGCGGCACCCATGCAGGACCTCCTAGTGGGCCAGTCCAAGAAGGCCAAGAACCCGAATCCTCCGTTCAAGTGGAGTAAAACAGAAGAAGAATCTTTCACTTGACTGAGACTGAAAGTGGCTCTTACGGGAAATGAAGTCCTGGCCTACCCCAACTATGGCCAACCCTTTGTACTCTATACGCATGCCAGCAACGTGGGATTGGGAGTGTTGCTGTCCCAGGTACAGCAGGGCAGAGAGAGAGTGCTTGCCTACGCCAGCAGGAAGCTCTGTCTTACGGAAAGGAACCCCGACAACTATAGTTCCTTTAAGTTGGAGTTTTTACCCATAGTCTGGGCTGTAACAGAGCTCTTCAAACACTACCTCGCCTCCTCCAGATTTACAGTCTTCATTGATAATAACCCGCAGACGCACCTGGAGACTGCAAAGCTTGGTGCCCTAGAACAACGATGGATGGCTCGACTGTCCAACTACGAGTTTACCATCAAGTATCGGGCGGGGCATAAAAACACTAATGCTGATGCGCTGTCCAGGATGCCCAAGTTGCCAGATGGGGGAGAAGACCCGGAAGAGCTGGAGGAGATAGAGATACCCGCTTTCCATCATCACAGGGTGACCCAGTGCTCCCACTGTGTGAGGAACAAGCGCACTGCCAACAGGGAGGCCATGTTTAACCCATTGCCCCACCATGGATGGGCAGAGATGCAGGATAGCGACCCAGCTGTCCACCAAGTAAAGGAGTTGCTGACACAAGCTGACTCGCACCCTGGTCCCGATGCTCCACAGGAGACCCAACAATTGTGGAAGGAGAAGGGTAAGCTGTTCATCTATGAGGGAAAGCTATGTCGAAGAAGCATCAACTCCCGGACACACAAACTGGTCTGGCAAGTGGTAGTCCCAAGGCGGGATGCGCCAATGGTCTTAGAAGCGTACCACGATGGAGCAGGACACTTCGGGAGGAAGAAGTTGGAAGCCCTGCTACGTGAGCGATTCTACTGGGCTGGCATGAGGAAAGCGATCGAGAGATGGTGTCGAGAATGTGGTCCATGCAACCTGAGACGGAAAGACTGTGATAGCCAGAGGGCTCCCCTGCAGCCCATAATCACCAAACAACCACTTGAACTGGTAGCCTTGGACCACGTGAAGCTAGCCCCAAGTCGGTCAGGCTATGTATATGCTCTCAACATAGTAGACCACTACTCCGGAGATGTGACTGTGCTATCTGGCAGCTGGTGATAAAATGACATGGGCGTGATCGCTCCCGTAGAGTATCGCAATGAGCTGCCATGAGAAAGTTCATCAACTGAGAGTTCGTGTGACCTCACTTACTGCACTGTCATGTGAGAAAATTCCCACACAGCAATGCTGCTGTAAGTGAAGTCAAGGGAGCTCTCAGCTAATGAACTCCAGTGACCTCTCTCCCGGAAGCTCAGCTCTGTACGCTGACAGCAGTGATTACACTCCTGTGTCAGTGTATAGCAGGCTGTCTTGTAGAGCAGTCACATCAGTGACTGTTGATGTGACTGTCCTACAAATGTTCGCCGTGGGACACTCGGGATTATGTCATCACAGCAGACAGGTGAGGGATATGGTTGTTTCTTATTTTTGGTTTCTTACAGGAGACGAGGGCATCGGGAATTAGGAGTTAGGTGAGTATACATTGTTTTTTATTTTTAAATAAATTATTAATACCATGTGGACTTTTATTTCAAAAAGGGATTTTTACATGCCATGTGTTTATTTCAAACCTTGACTATAGGGTTAGTAATGGGGACATCTTATAGATGCCTCTCCATTGCTAACCTGGGCTTCATGTCAGCGACCAATACAATGCTGACATGAACCCCACTTGCCATCGCACCAGGGCAAGTGGGAAGATCGGAGGCTAAGTGCCAGAATTGGCGCATCATATGGGGCCGCTGAGGGCTGATATTATTTGCCTCGGAGGGGGCGAGGATCCAAGGATCCACATTAACATCAGCTCACAGATGTCTGTTTAGCCTTTGCTAGTTAGATTTTATAGGGGGACTCTACGTCAATTTTTTCTGGGGTCCCCCTGTAATCTAGCCAGTAAAGGCTAAGGAAACAGCTGTGGGCTGTTATTAATAGCCAGGGAAAATCTTTGGCTACTGGCTCCTTCCCAGGCTAGTAATATCAGCAAACAGTGGTCATATTTCCCTCTGCTGGTTATGAAAATGAAGCAGGAGCAAGTCTCCGCTGCAGATTTTGACTGATTGAAAAGTCATTACATGCGGTGGATCCGCATGTACTGACAAAACAAGTGCGGCATTGGAACGTAGTTCTTTGGACGCAGTGAAAATACTCACCCCGGGTCCGACGATAATCCAAGGGTTAAAGCGATGTCCCACGTTTCTTTTTTTAAATATATTTATTTAGCTCCAAAAACCATTCATTGCTGTACAAAAACGCATGCAAAAAATGCACGTAAAAGCACACCAAAAATGCATTTTTTCTGCAGCAAAGTGAATGAGAAACGTGAAGTGTCATGCGCACTTTGAGTATTTTTTGACTTGCAGATTTGGTGCAGAGTATAATCATCAGCATGTCAATTCTCTGTGCGTTTTTTGCCGCATGTAATGACATTTCAATAGGTCAAAATCTGCAGTGGAGACTGACGTCTTTGCTACAGAAATTGACATGCTGCGGGTGAGTTTATGAAGTTTCAAAAACAAGCACAATGCGCATGAGATTTCTTATAAATGAAATAAAATGAAGAATTAAATTAAAAAAATGGCATGGACTCCAGCGTCATTTTCATAATCAGCAGAGGGAATGCCAACTGCTGGGGCTAATATTACTAGCCAGGGAAGCGGCCATTAGCCAAAGATATTCACTGGCTATTAATACCAGCCCACAGCTGTTTGCTTAGTCTTTACTGGCTAGAATACAGGGGGACCCCAGAAAAAAAATTATGTAGGGTCACCCTATAAAATCTAACCAGGAAAGGCTAAACAGACATCTGTGAGCTGATATTAATAGCCAGGGAAGGGGCCATGGATCCTGGCCTCCTCCGAGGCTAATAATCTCAGCCCTCAGTGGCCCCAGACATGGCACATCCATAAGGTGCGCCAAATCTGGCACTTAGCCTCACTCTTCCCACTTGCCCTAGTGCAGTGGCAAGTGGGGTAATATGGTTGGGGCTCATGTCAGCCTTGTATTGATGGCTGACATGAAGTCCAGGTTAGTAATGGAGAGGAGTCAATAAGACGCCCCCATTACTAACCCCATAGTAAAATTTGAGAAATAAAGACACTGCCAGAAAAAATCCTTTATTTGAAATAACGAAACTTTTTTTATTATTACTTCTTAATTTACAAAAAAAATACTTACCTAACACTTAATCTGCTGAAGCTCTCGTCGCCTGTAACAAACCAAAAATAAAAAACCCATATCCCTCATCTGTCCGACACGATGACAATCCAGAGTTTCCCACGACGATCTGGGTCACCGCTAGAGCAGTCACATCAGCAGTCACTGATGTGACTGTACTAGAGGACAGCAGGCTATACACTGACACAGGAGTGTAATCACTTCTGTGTCAGTGTATAGGCTGAGCTGCTGGCAGAGAAGTCATCGGAGTACAATCAGCTGATGCGCTCCGGTGACCTCACTTACGGCAGCACTGCTGCGTGAGAATTTTGTCACGCAGCAGTGCTGCCTTCAGTGAGGTCACACAAGCTCTCAGCTGAAGAATTTGTGTAACCTCTATGCTGGCAGCTCCTTGCGATACACTGTGGGAGCGATGACGCTCCTGTCAGTGTATCGCGGCTGCTAAATAGAGCGGTCACATTTCACAATGTGGCCTTTCTATTCATGAGATCGACGTGGGAAACTCGATGTTAATGGACTCCTGTAACTTTATTACAGGAGACGAGGGCATCGGGGATTAGGTATTAAGGTGAGTATATGTTTTTTTTAATTTTTTTCAGGGGACGAGGGCATTGGGGACAATGTGTAGGTGAGTATAATGTGTTTATTATTTTTATTTAAATAATTATTTATTAATTTTAACTTTTTTTTACTTTCATTTTCACTGCACTAGCACAGCTGATGAGAGACTACTGCTCCCATCCAGCAGCACCTGCGCTCGCTATTTACAATAACAGCAGGCACTGGCTGACGGGGGTAGTAGTCCCATCAGCCGGCACCTATGACCCACGGTAAACTTTTACTGTCACAGCTGCGGGATCATGCTGACACCTGATCCCGCAGTGGTGTGACCCGCGGTAACGATGTTACCACCGATCACAGCCATTGTTTCCCACGCTGTCACGCAGATGACAGCGTGGGAAACTACTGATGTTCGGGGCCCCGTTTGGGTTTGTGTTCGGGCTCGGGTGCCTGAACATGAACATTTTTTTGATGTTCGGGTTTAGCGGCCGAACCCGAACATCAAAAGGTTCGCTCATCTCTACTGATGATTTCACCCTATGTACTGAAAAGGGTGAAATTCGCAGTTAAAATCTACTGTATAAATTGAGATGCTGAGAATATGAAATCTGCACCCATTTAATTTCTATTTTCCATTTGGAAAATATCTCATCCACTTTGCTGTTATATGATAGCTGATTTTCTGATTTGCAAATTTGGACAGAAAATACACAAGGTGTGAACATGCCTTTATAATTTTGAAAAGTGAACCTGTTCAAATCTTTTTTCAGTATCTCCCCAATGAGATGTATTACTGTTGCATGTCTTATATGAAATGTGATGGTAGAACTGGGCTTAGCTTTCTGGTGTGTACTTTGTGAATGCAATATTCAGGTTTCAGTGTGATAACCATCTAGTACAGCACTCCAAAATCCATATTTGGGACCCAATAATATATGCCACAAGGAAGAGCCACTATTCAAGACAAGCAGTCGAAATCTTGGGGCCCCTCCTGCAAATTATTTCCTAATACCTTTGAAATGAACTACCAACAATTGTAATACACCAATTAAATTGTATTAAACAGTACAAAATCATATTAATCAAACTTGCTACTACTTACCTCTCCTCAACTCCCACTCCTCATCCTGGCCAATCACTCAGTTGTCATGCCTAATCACTTAGATGTCCCTCATATTCTCAAATATACCTGACAACAGCCGAAACATCATTTCATTACCGCTTGCAGTAATGTTCACATCTGAGCTCTGTTGCTCCTGCTGCCTTCCAATGTCAATCGGCGGGGCCAGCATACTGATTGTAATTTTCTTTCATTATTATTTTTAATCAGTTGTGCGGGTCACCCAAAAGATGCAGGGACCATTGGCCGGTCCCTACTATGCCTGATTGGTACTCCAGCACTGAAGCTCCTGCTCTAGTGGATCTAACATGGCTATATATTATATGGGTGACTATTTCTTTGCGTTACCACTGCACAGGAAACACAGTATGTGCTTGGCCACGCCATTACAACTGATCAATGGGGTGGGAAAAGCTGGACCCACGGCAATCAGTTGATCATCACATCAGCTTTTTGAAAAGCAATTGTCTTCCTGAGACAACCCTATTAAGCTAAAAGTTTGGGTTGGTGTTAGATTTCATAAAGCAAGAATTTAACCCTTTAACCTCCAAGCCTGTTTTCACCTTTATGACCAGGCTAAATTTTACAATTCTGTCCAGTGTCATTTTATGTGGTAATAACTCTGGAACTCTTCAACGGATCACACTGATTCTGAGATTGTTTTTTCATGATGGTGTTAAAATTTTCTTGATATGACTTGTGTTTATTTGTGAAAAAAATGGGAAATTTGGTGAAAATTTTGAAAATTTCACAATTTTTATACTTTTAATATTTATGTCCTTAAACCAAAGAGTTATGTCACACAAAATAGTTAATAAATAACATTTCCCACATGCCTACTTTACATCAGCACAATTTTTGAAACATAATTTTTTTGTTAGGAAGTTAGAAGAGTTAAAAGTTGATCAGCAATTTCTCATTTTTTTAACAACATTTCCAAAACATTTTTTAGGGACCACATCACATTTCCGTGACATTGAGGGGCCCATATGACAGAAAATACCCAAAAGTGGCACCATTCAACACCCCTCAAAGTACTCAAAATCACATTCAAGAAGTTTATTAACCCTTCAAGTGTTTCACAGGAATTAATGAAATGTAGAAGGAAAAAATTAACATTTAACTTTTTTTCACAAACATTTTAATTTAGACCCAAATTTTTTCATTTTCACAAGGGTAACAGGAGAAAATGGACCCCACAATACGTTGTGCAATTTATCCTTAGTACGTTGATACCTCATATGTGGGGGAGACTATTATTTGGGTGCACGGCAGGGCTCGGAAGGGAAGGAGCGCCATTAGACTTTTAGAGCTGGAATAATGAGCAGACACCATATCGTGTTTGGAGATCCCCGATAACCCTAATCAGTTGAAACTCCCCACAAGTGGCTCCATTTTGGAAACTAGACCCCTAAATGAATGTATCTAGATGTGTAGTGAGCACCTTAAACCCCCGGATGCTTCACAGAAGTTTATAACATAGAGCCATGAAAATCAAAAAATCAAAATTTTCCCACAAAAATGTTTTTAGCCCCAATTTTTTTACTTTCACAAGGGTAACAGGAGAAAATGGACCCCAAAATACATTTTTAAATTTTTGGAATGGTCTGCGGATGTCATGTTGCGTTTGGAGAGCCCCAGATGTGCCTAAACAGTGGAAACGCCCCACAAGTGACCCCATTTTGGAAACTAGTCCTCCAAAGGAACTTATATAGATATGTGGTGAGCACCGTGAATCCACAGGTACTTCACAGAATTTTTATGTTGATCTGTGAAAATGAAAAAAATATATTTTTCCTGCAAAAATGTTGTTTTAACCCCAAATTTTCTCTTTTTCACAAGGATAGCAGGAGAAAATAGAGCCCAAAATTTGTTGTGCAATTTCTCCTGAGTATACCAATACCCCATATGTGGTCTAAAACTACTTTTGAGGCACAGTGCAAAGCTCAGAAGGGAAGAAGTGCCATATGGCAATTCAGATTTTGCTGGATTGGTTTGAGGTTGCCATGTCACATTGGCAGAGCCCCTGAGGTGCAAGAACAGCAGAAACGCCCATATCTGACCTCATTTTACAAAGTACACCACCCAATTAATTAATATAGGTGTGCAGTAATCATATTGACACCACGTGTGCCTCACAGAATTTTATACCATTGGGTGATGAAGAAAGAATAATTACATTTTTACCACTAAAATGTTGTTTTAGCCCCAAGTTTTTAATTTTTTGAAGGGATAATAGGAAAAAATGGACCTCAGTTTGTTGGAAAAATTACTCTTGAGTGCGCGAATTCCCTCCATGTAATCAGGAAATACTTCTGAGGCACAGTGCAAAGCTCAGAAGGCAAGGAGCACCATATTGTAATGCAAAGTTTACTGTTATGGTTTGCTGGTGCCATGACTAACTGGGAGAGCCCCTGAGGTGCCAGAACAGCAGAACCCCCATTTTACAAACTACACCACTCAATGAATTCATCTATGGGTGCAGCGATCATATTGACACCACAGGTGTGTCACAGCATTTTATGCCATTGGGCAGTGAAGAAAAAATAATTACATTTTTACCACCAAAATTTTATTTTAGCCCCAAATTTTACATTTTCACACTGGGAAATGGGTAAAAATGGAACCACACTTTGTCCCTCAATTTCTGCAGAATGTAGAAATACCCTATATGTGGCTGTACAGTACTGCTTAGCTATACGGCGAGACTCGGGAGGGACGGAGCGCTATTTGCCTCCTGGAGCCCAGATTTTCCTAGAACAGTTTGCGGACTCCATATACAGAGCCCTTAAGTGCTAGAAGAGCAGAATCCCCCTTTAAATGAGCCCATTTTGGAAATTATGCCCCTTTGTGAATTTAACTACAGGTGTAGTGAAGATTTTGACTCCATGGGTGTTTTCCAGAAACAAGCAGCAGTGGATGTTGTGGAGTGAAAATTGCAAACTGCCATTGTAGTGCCCAGTACATTATAGTCATCAGTACGTTGTAGTGCCCAGATCATGCTTCTGGAGACATGCACCCGTAAATTAGGCGAGCTCTCATCGCTACAGAAATGCCAAATATGTGGATGCTTAATGTGGTTTAGGCACACTGGGGCTCAGAAGGGGGGGGGATTTGAATTTGGGAGCACAAAATTTACTGAACTTCTTTTGGGGGGAGAGGAGCCATTTCGCCTTTCCAGAGGCTTTGTACTACCAGTAACGTAGAAGCCCCCTGTATTTCCATTAACTGATGACAGACCTGAGTGGGAACTTTTTTTGTGGATTGATTTGAAGCTTTTGTTGGGAACACTTTACATAACATTTGGGGTCACATTTATCTGGAGCTCTATGCTGAGCACTTACTTTGAGGTTTCCATCTAAATCTTCAGAGGGACGTGATTCAGATGAAATCCCTGAGGGATCCATTCACTATAATGAGGCACCAGAGTTACTCTGGTCTCCGTCTCGCCTCTGTTCAGCGGTGTACTTCTTTTCGGAAGTGCACAAAACTGTGGCAGACCGCGCTTTTATGCACGCCTAAAAAGACAGACACCGCTGGATCACACATCAGACAGAGTCCACAGTGTCTCCATCTGCCTCATTACAGGGAAACTTCCACCCAGGGTTCCGTCTGAATCATGTATTTCAGAGATTTACACGGAGACCCCGGTGTAAGCACTCAGTATAGAGGGTAGGATAAATGTGTGCAGAGCCATGCTGCGATCTCTGGGAGGCAGAATGGACAAATCAACAGCAGGTGAAGAATCGGTTTTATTTATTTTTACGCCATTCCTTGTGAGGTATAAGTGATTAGACAACTTAATTCTTCTGGTCGGTGCAATTACAGTGATACTAGATTTATATCATTTGTTTCTGTTTGGCTGCTGTTACACACTAAAAGACACTTTTTATTGTAAAAACAAGTTTATGCATTGCCATATTTTGTGAGCTAGAATTTTCCTATATTTCTGCTGACATAGTCATGTTAGGGCTTCTTTTTTGCGGGATGAGTTGACGTTTGTACTGGTACCATTTTTGGGCACATGACATTTTTTGATCGCTTTCTATTCTGATTTTTGTGAAGCAGAATGAACAAAAAACAGCAATTCAGGAATTGTTCTTTCACTTTTTTTTTAATGTCGCGCCACGTGTTGTAAAATTGATGAGACAACTTTATTCTTTGGGTCAATATGATTACAGCGATACCACATTTATATCATTTTTTTAGGTTTTGATGCGTTTACACAAAAAAAAATACTTTATAGAAAAAATAATTATTTTTTCATCGCTTTATTCTGAGAGCTATAGCTTTTTTTAATTTTTTGCTTATGGAGCTGTATGGCGGCTTTTCAGATATATCATTTTTATTTATATTTGTATTTTTGATCGCATTTTATTTTACTTTTTGTTTGGCGGTATGATGATGAAGCATTGTTATTTGCTTAGTTTTTTTCTTTTTTATGGTGCTCACTGAACGGGTTCACTGGTGGGACAGCTTTATAGGTCAGGTTGTTCCGGACGCGGTGATACCAAATAGGTGTACTTTTTTTGTTTGTTTGTTTTTTTAACATATTTTTACAACTTTTGTTTTAGTTTTACTTTTTTATTTAGTCCCTATATGGCACTTTCACTTTTTTCACGCTGATCACTTATAAAGCATAGCAATGCACGAGCATTGCTATGCTTTATAAACTGGCAGTGCTGCACTGACATACAAGCTTGATACACCATGCTCTGAGCATGATGTAACAAGCTTGCTAGCTCTTGTGACCCAGATGTCATGACGACACCAGGTCACCATGGCAACAATTGCAAAATTGCCTGGACGTATTCATATGGCCAAGGTCGGTAAGTACCTACCAACTTGGATGTATGGCTATGTCCAAGGTCAAGAACGAGTTAATATCTTTTTTTTACAAGACTTAATGTTTACCAAATGAAGAGAGGCTCATCTATATTCTTTTATGGAAAGTTACATTAATTAGTCTTTAATTTAATTTTATGCATGAATAATTTTAAACTCTTTTCTTGCATTTATTTTAAGCAATCCCCAAAGTCATTCTTATTCAAGAGCTTTTTTTAGCATGCACAATGAACAGTTGGACCTTGGCCCTCTTAATATGCTTGTCTCCTGTGCCAGGTACCTGTACATTACGAGAAATATAAATTTGCAATAAATATTCTTTGTCCTTAGCTAAGCAGGAAATGTTTTATTTTTACTTTTTATTTTTCCTTAAGCTTTTTAGAGGACAAAATATGATTGAACAACGGAAAATGATGTGCCTTTTATAGTCGAGATTCCATTCACATTAGAGGACATCTATTAAAATACAGTACAATGCAAATACCACTTTATACTCTCAGCATTTATAATAAAAATATATATATCAATCTCAAAATGGATTTGCTCTTGGACAATGAGATTTTATTAGTTACCGATTTGGAACATTCAGATATCAACGTTATGACAAAGTTATTAAAGATCAAAGTATAATACTTTGCAAAAGTTTTATAAAAGCATTCTGATTTTGCAGCATTTTTCCTCACCTGCCTAAAACTTTTTCACAGGATTGTATATAGATAATTATATTGTTTCTAACTAACTGTAAAAGTAATTTGATTTGTGGTTTGCAAAAACACTTTCCCAGCACTATTTCCCATACTTCTGAAGCATCAGAGAGTGAGCTAATATCATTTTTTTCAGTGTCCATGTCCTGCAGTTATGACATCTTGCGAATACCTTTCACCTAGGTGGTCAGTACCTGGGCTATCACAAATCAGAGGTTCTCAGCGGAGCACAGTTTGCACGGCAGCATCGTTTTCCTTCTCAAGAGTCATTGGGGAAGCACTGTAGAAGACCTCTCTTTCTCCTGTACTATGTAAGCCCTTATGGTCAGCGGGGTCCACTCTCTCTTCTGTAGAGTGTAAGTGCTTATGATCAGTGGGGTCCTCTCTCTATCTTGTAGCGTGTGAGCTCTTATGGTCAGCATGGTCCTGTCTCTCCTTTAGAGAGTAAGCTCCTATGGTCAGCGTGGTCCTCTCACTCCTGTAGAGTGTGAGCTCTTATGGTCAGCGGGGCCCTCTCTCTCCTGTAGAGTATAAGCTCTTATAGTCAGCAGGGTCCTCTCTCTCTCCTGTAGAGTGTAAGCTCTTCTGGTCAGTGGGGTCCTCTCTCTCCAGTAGAGTGTACGCTCTTATGGTCAGCGGGGTCCTCTCTCTCCTGTATAGTGTAAGCTCTTATGATCAGCTGGGTCCTCTCTCTTCTGTATAGTGTAAGCTCTTATGGTCAGCGGGGTCCTCTTTCTATTGTATAGTGTAAGCTCTTATGATCAGCGGGGTCCTCTCTCTCCTGTAGAGTGTTAGCTCTTATGATCAGCGAGTTTGTCGCTCTCCTGTAGAGTGTAAGCTCTTATGATAAGCGAGGTCCTCTCTCTCCTGTAGAGTGTAAGCTCTTATGGTCAGCGAGGTCCTCTCTCTCCTGTAGAGTGTCAGCTCTTATGGTCAACGGGGTCCTCTCTTTCTCCTTTATAATGTAAGCTCTTATGATCAGCAGGGTCCCCTCTTTCCTGTATAGTGTAAGCTCTTATGGTCAGCGGGGTCCTCTCTCTCCTGTAGAGTGTTAGCTCTTATGATCAGCGAGGTCCTCTCTCTCCTGTAGAGTGTAAGTTCTTATGGTCAGTGGGGTCCTCTCTCTATCCTGTAGAGTGTAAGCCCTTATGGTCAGCGGGGTCCTCTTGCTCCTGTACAGTGTAAGCACTTATGGTCAGCGGGGCCCTCTCCAGTAGAGTGTACGCTCTTATGGTCAGTGGGGTCCTCTCTCTCCTGTACAGTATAAGCTCTTATAGTCAGCGGAGTCCTCTCTCTCCTGTAGAGTGTAAGCTCTTATGGTCAGCGGGGTCCTCTCTCTCCTGTAGAGTGTAAGCTCTTATGGTCAGTGGGGTCTTCTCTCTCCTGTATAGTGTAAGTTCTTATGGTCAGCTGGGTCCTCTTTCTCCTGTAGAGTGTAAGTTCTTATGGTCAGTGGGGTCCTCTCTCTCTCCTGTAGAGTGTAAGCTCTTATGGTCAGCGGGGCCCTCTCTCTCCTGTAGAGTGTAAGTTCTTATGGTCAGTGGGATCCTCTCTCTCTCCTGTATAGTGTAAGTTCTTATGGTCAGCTGGGTCCTCTTTCTCCTGTATAGTGTAAGTTCTTATGGTCAGCTGGGTCCTCTTTCTCCTGTAGAGTGTAAGTTCTTATGGTCAGCAAGGTCCTCTCTTTCCTGTAGAGTTTAAGCTCTTGTGGTCAGTGGGGTCCTCTTTCTCTCTTTCTTCTGTAGTGTGTAAGCTCTTATAGTCAGTGAGGCATCACTAACAAGCTTTTTTCATTAAAATCGATGGCAGTATAATGATTTTATAACTTTATATACACTTTGGCCTACCTGCTCGTATTCAGTCATAGGGGTGTGATTCTTTCATTCAGTCATGGGCAGCCCCGGATTCAGTCACTGCTGCGCCGCCCATGTATTTAAATATTGCTCCCGGCAAGGTTGTGTCTAGATCGGAGGTGATTTTTGTGCTCCTCACTTTAGCCTCCGATCTACACGCTTCACTGCTAAGGAGACTAGATCGGCATTGCTGGAGTGAGGGTCTTAGTAATCCCCTCCGATGTAGACAGTTCAGCACTGACACCACTAGATCGGAGTTGATTCCAGGATCCTCATATTCACTGCTGTCTAGTCGCCTCTTCTGGCATTTTAATGTTTTTCTTATGCTTTTTTATGCAATGGCTCATGTTTTTGTGGCACCCCAGGGGTCTGGTTACCACAGTAATAGAAATATTGCGTCTGAGAGCAGGTGGGAGGTTTCTCTGGTCAGAAGCCCTAAGCATGCAACACCGCCCGCCCAGACCTGGGAGGGGAGGAATCTGCCCTTATAAACTGGGTCTGGGGCGGGATTAGGGAAGAGAGTCCCAGACAGAGAGGACTCTGGATGACAGCAGACACAGGGAAAGGAAGAACCAGGAGCTCTGTAGGAGCAGGAGTGAGTGCCAGGGGCTGGAAGCCAGATAGCTCGCCCTGGCTGGAGACACTAATACCGGACACGGAGTCCGAAGCTGTGGGGACATCCAGGTCCAGCAGCAGAATCCAACCGGCAGGGGATTCCAGGTCCTCTGGCCATAGAAGCCCGGTGGCACGGTCACAAGCAAGGGACCAGCACCGCCGTCGTGGAGCGGAGGCAAACAGAAGGCCCCTGTTGCGTCGGCGTCCCTGCCTCCTGCTAGGCAGGGACGCTGTTCCCCTCACCTCTCCGCTCCGTGCCCGGCGTCTTCCTCCCGCTCTGCTAGCAGCGCGCGCTCCTTCCCGGCCATAGTGCTTAGGGCGCGCGCGCGCTCCCCCTCTCTTAAAGGGGCCGCGCGCGCCGTCCTAAGGAGTCCCCGGCCAATGGCCGGAGGACTTCACCATATATAAGGCACCTCCTCCAAGATGGAGGTGCCCGAGCAATGTTGTAGCACAGTTCATCACTCTGCTTCAGCCCTCAGGTCCCGTTTCCAGTTACCTGCCAGTTACCTGCCAGTTTCCTGCCAGTTTCCTGTCTGATACCTGCCTGTCTCGTGTCAACCTGCTTCTATTCCTGCGGTCCGACAGTCTGCCTACCAGCCCTGCCAGTCTGTCTATGGATCCGTCTGCCCGCTCACCTGGGAGCGCACATCTGCTGCCTGCCTGCTAGCCTACCTGGAGGCTCCGCTGTCACGTGCTGTGACCACCAGCCTGTCCAGTGACTCTTGCCCGCTCACCTGGGAGCGCTCATCTGCTACCTGCCTGTTAGCCTACCTGGAGGCCCTGCCGTCACGTGCTGTGACCACCTGCCTGTCCAGAGACTCTTGCCCGCTCACCTGGGAGCGTCCACCTGCTACCAGCCTGCTTGCCTACCTGGAGGCTCTGCCGTCACTTGCCGTGATCACCCGCCTGTCAAGAGACTGTCCCGGTCATTTGTCGTGACCACCTGCCCGTTTACCCAGAGACTGTCCCGGTCACTTGCCGTGACCACCTACCCGTTTACCCAGAGACTGTCCCGGTCACTTGCCGTGACCACCTGCCCGTTTACCCAGAGACTGTCCCTGTCACCTGCTGTGACTACCTGCCCGTCTTCCCTGGGCACCACCCGCTTCCTTACAAGGGCCGCCCCCTTGTATAGTTGCTCAGAGGTTCCGCCTCCCAGACCCGTTACAGCCCCAAGTCACCGGCCATACGGGTGAGCACCACACGGTATACTCAGGGACGTGGGCTACTTCTACCCGCATACAGCAAGGTAGCCAGGAAAGAGTGCAGATAGTCGGGGAGGCCTACAACTCCACCTGGCCAGGGGAGATCCTACTTGCTCACAAACTGACCAGGCACCTACTGCTAGCCAGTACTCCCGGGAGGGTCTGCCTTATAACACCAGTAAAGACCCTGAACTGCACTGCACGGACTCTGAGTTATTCCTGCTGCGTTCGTGCACCATCACTCCCATCATTCACACTAACTGCCCTGAGGCTGTACTCCTCCCGTGGGGAGTCATCCCATTCTTAGCTGCACACATAACACCGGCCTCAGCGGTCTGCCTTGCAGCGGCGGTCCCCACTGACCGCAATCCACGGGTGGCGTAGTCGGACTATTATCTCACTAATAAGACTGCCTCTGATTTGACCACCCTGGGCACGGACCGGGTCAGTGCCACGGAGACTACAACCCCCAGCGATCCGGCTCCGGGTATTCCCTGCACAACACAGGCCCAGTCGGCAGGATTCAGACCAACCCGCCACCAACAGGTATTGCGTGCCTGAAAAAAGACTTTTGCACTTACCTGGGAGAAGTTTCCCGCCGTCCTGAGTTGTTTCCCGCCATCGGACGCCATCTTGGGTCGTTTCCCGCCATCTTCTGCCGTCTTCCCGCCATCCGCAGCCGCTTCCCGCCATCGGACGCCATCTTCAGGACGCCGCGCAGGAAGAAGAGGGGCGTGGACGCCTAAAGCGCGCGAGATCCGAAGCTCCGCCCCACGCTCCGACGCTGCGTAAGGTCCTGGAAGGGAGGAAGAGCGACGCTGACGTCACAGGAGCGCGACGCAAGGTCCTCAACCCCGACGATCGACTGCGAAGCCGCGGCCTATGGAAGAAGAGCATCGCAAGGTAGGCCACGGTCCACTAGGGGGGAAGGAGGATGTCGGACACCGAGGGGAGCTCCACCGCCACACCGGCCGCCAGCGCAACCGCTACTGCGGTCATGCCATTCACCATGCCCTATATCCCGGGGGCAACCTGGCTACCTCAGTACTCAGGGGAGGCACATACCCTAAGTGACTTTAGGGAAAGACTGGATAGCCTCTTCCAGGTATACCCCCTCACGGAAGAGCAAAAAGTGAGCATCCTGGTGGCCCAGTTAATCGGGGCAGCCCAAAGGGAGGTAAAGTCCTGGCCACCTAGGAAGAAGAGGACTGTCAGAGAAATACTAGCCCGGCTGAAAGACACATTTGATACCCGAACCTCAGCCGAAATAAAGCTCAGATTTTACGGGTGCAAACAACGGGCACATGAAAGTATAAGAGACTATGCTCTAAACCTACAAGAGGCCCTGAGAGCCATTAAGCAGGCAGACCCTGACAGCGTGGGGAATGAAGACAAGCTGTTGACCGAACAATTTATTGAGGGTCTACTGTGCAATGCCCACCGAACCCAGTTGCGGGCAATGGCCTTACAGGACCCTGACCTGGACTTTGCACAGTTCAAGGACAGAGCCATCCCGGTGCTCCGAGAACCGGCACCAGGTGGCACTGTGACCCACAGGCGCCCTGCTATCACTTATCACCAGGACGCGGCGCCCTTGTCTGCAGGGCCTGTGGGAGCTGATGCACAGGCTTTGAACAACAACCCAGCTACAGACCTGCACCATCAGGTCCAAGAGCTGACTAAGAGCGTTGCCGCGCTAACCAGAACTGTGCAGTCTTTACAGGTCTCTTCTCCAGGAAAGATCCAGCTGGCATCTGGACCGGAGGACGTCCCGTGGCGCCGACTGAGGAGGACCCCACCGGCCAGAGGAAGACCCAGCGACAGATACAACGAGGACGGACGACCCATCTGCCGTCGCTGCAATCAACCCGGACATATGGCAAGGTACTGTCATTTAAACGGGCACAACCTGGGGTAGAGGGCCAACCCCCAGGCATAAGATCATCAGGCCCATCGAACTGGCGTGATAAATACGTAGGGGGATGTCCGGTCTTGCCTGTGGTACTGGATGGCATTCCTATGAGTGCCCTACTAGACACTGGGTCACAGGTGACTACCATCCCGTACGTGCTCTTCAAGCGGTACTGGAATGACTCGGACATAACCCGCTACCCAGATGATGACCTGAGTATTATCGCCAGCAATGGTCAGCCCGTGCCACAGATAGGATTTAAAGAGGCAACCTTCATGGTCGGTAAGGTTGAACTGCCGGCACAAGGACTGATCATTGTGGACATTGACCGTCGCGAGAGTCACCCAAAAATAACCCTAGGTACTAACGTAATCGAAAACTGTCTTGCAGAGGTGATTCTTATTTTGCAACAGGTTGCCAAGAACTCCAGTTCCAGCCAGCAGCGTGTCCTCCAAAAAGAGATCCGGGCACTGATGAAAGGCAACAGGTGGAGCTATCTGGTGGTGAGATTGGTAGCGTAAGAATGTGTGACCCGTTCCCTATTGCCATGCCCCCGAAAAGTGAGATGATGATTTGGTGCCAGGCAGCTATTGGTCTAAGAGGTAGAGACTACCAAGCAATGGTAGAACCCGTCTACTCAGACAGTAGGCCCACCATTTTGACAGCACGGGGGGTGGTCGATGTACGCCATGGGAGGGTGCCCGTCCGCATCATAAATATCGGGGAGAGAGAAGTATACCTGCCTCGTATGCCACGCTAGCCAGATTGTTCACCATCAACCAGAACTCTGTACAGGCCGTGGAACCCTTGCCTCCATCTCAACCAGAGGAAGGTAACGGCTCTAAGAAACCAATGGAGGACAGGTGTCAGCAGCTGCATTTGGGTACTGACTCCACTCCCTCACACCAAAAACAGGGAGTCTATCGGGTGGTTCAAGAGTACGAGAGAGTGTTTAGTAAACACCCGCTGGACTTCGGGCGAGTAAAGGGGGTAGAACATCACATCCCCATGGGAGACCATCCTCCCATAAAGGAGAGATACCGACTCGTACCCCCTGCACACTATCAACACGCCAAGGGGATGCTAAAAGACATGAAGGAGGCTGGGGTAATTAGGGACAGCTGTAGCCCCTGGGCAGCTCCACTAGTCCTAGTGAAAAAGAAAGACAACACCATGAGAATATGTGTAGACTACAGGAAGGACAACCGTATCACACACAAAGATGCGTACCCGTTACCAAGGATAGAAGAGTCCTTAGCTGCATTAAAATCTGCTAACTTCTTCTCTACTTTGGATCTCACTAGCGGGTACTGGCAGGTTCCTGTAGCAGAGGCGGACCGGGAGAAGACCGCATTCACCACCCCGATGGGACTCAGCGAATTTAACTGTATGCCGTTCGGGCTCTGCAACGCACCAGGAACCTTCCAACGGTTGATGTACTGCTGTCTGGGACACCGGAACTTCGAGACTGTCCTATTATACCTGGACGATGTCATCGTCTATTCCAAGACCTATGAGGACCATCTGGAACACCTGGCAGAAGTGTTTGAAGCCCTGGCAAACTATGGCCTAAAGGTAAAACCCTCAAAGTGTCATCTACTGAAGCCAAAGGTACAGTACCTGGGACACGTGGTGAGTGCTGACTGAGTAGCCCCCGACCCTGACAAGATCACCGTGATTAAGGACTGGCCAAGAACTTCCAGCATAAAGGAAGTGCGGCAGTTCCTCGGGTTGGTAGGCTACTACCGAAGATTCATTCTCGGTTTTACCAAGAAGGCAGCTCCTATGCAGGACCTCCTGATAGGCCAGTCCAGGAAGGCCAAAAACCAGAAGCCACCCTTCAGATGGGAAAAGCTGGAAGAGGAGTCATTCCGCCAGCTGAAGTCAGCCCTCACGGGGGATGAAATCCTGGCGTACCCTGATTACAGCCAGCCCTTTATCCTCCACATGGACGCAAGCAACATCGGGCTAGGAGCCATACTGTCCCAGATCCAGCAGGGGAGAGAACGGGTAATTGCTTACGCCAGCCGAAAACTGCGACGCACAGAAAGAAACCCTGAGAATTGCAGCTCGTTCAGGCTGGAGTTCCTGGCAGTGGTGTGGGCGGTGGCCGAACGTTTTAAGCATTACCTTGCCTCTTCCAGGTTCACCGTGTACACGGACAACAACCCGTTGACACACCTGGACACTGCAAGACTGGGTGCCCTGGAGCAGAGATGGATGGCCCGCCTGTCCAATTATGAGTTCACGATCAAATACCGGGCAGGACGCTCCAATACCAACGCGGACGCCCTGTCCAGGATGCCAAACCTACCGGACGGAGGGGAAGATCCAGAAGAACTGGAAGAGGTCGAGCTCCCTGCGTTCCACCGTTATGGGATTACCCAGTATTCCCACCGTGTGAGGGGCCAGTGATCCGCTACGTTCAACCCTTTACCCCACTACAACTGGGCGGAGACGCAAGACAGTGACCCCGCAGTCCGTCTGGTGAAGGAGATGCTGACCCAGGCTGACGCCCGCCTGGATCCAGAGGCTCTGGAAGAGACCAAGCAACTGTGGACGGAGAAAAGCAGACTGTTTCTCTACAAGGAGAAGTTGTGCCGCAGAATGGTCAATTCCCGGACACATGAACTGATCTGGCAGGTTGTGGTACCGAGACGGGACGCAGCTATGGTGCTGGAGGCTTACCACAATGGGGCAGGGCACTTCGGATGGAAGAAGCTGGAGTTCCTGCTGCGTGAACGGTTCTACTGAATAGGCATGAGAGGAGCCATTGAGAGATGGTGTAGAGACTGTGGCCCGTGCAATCTAAGAAGAAGGGACCGTGCCAGCCAGAGGACTCCCCTGCAGCCCATCCTCACCAGGCAGCCGCTGGAACTGGTCGCTCTGGACCATGTTAAACTGGCTCCAAGCAGAAGCGGGTATGTCTACGCCCTAACCATCGTGGATCACTACTCCCGGTTCCTGGTGGTGGTCCCTGTCAAAGACTTGACGGCTCAGACAGCAGCCAGAGCCTTCCAGCTGCACTTCTGCCGCCAACACGGGTACCCGGACCAAGTGCTGACGGACCAAGGACCAGCCTTCGAAGCAGAGGTCTTCCAGGAGTTCTGCAACCTGTATGGCTGCAAGAAGATAAGAACAACGCCCTATCACCCCCAAACCAATGGACTCTGCGAGAAGATGAACCAGGTGGTGATAGATCTGCTAAAAACATTGCCCCTGGAAGAACACAGTCTGTGGCCTGAGAAACTGCCCGATCTGGTGGACCTGTATAACCACATCCCGGTAGGTTCCACCAACTGTACCCCGGCTTACCTAATGTGAGCAAGACCTGGTAAGCTGCCTGTTGACCTGGATATGGGAGTCCTGACACCCGAGGACACCTCGCCAGAGGCAGACTGGGATACAGAATGGCAGCAGCAGTACCGGAAAGTACAGGAGAGTGTCGAGCGAAGTCTCTGTCAATCAAGAGAAAGGCAGGAGAGGACTTATAACCAACATGCTCCCGCTGTTCCCCTGGTACCTGGAGAGCAAGTCTTGAAAAGAAAAAGGCATCTCCATAACTTGGATGACCAGTGGGAAAAGGACCCGTACACCGTACTGCCCTCAAGCCACAATAATCCAAAGGTGTACGTCATCAGCAAGGATGGAGGAGAGACCACAGCCACTGTCTCCAGAGACCACCTGAAAAAGTGCCCCGAGAAGTTGCAAAGCACGGATGAAGATCAGGAAGACCCTCAACCCATAGAGGAAAAGGAGGAAATGATCAGCACCGTACTCGGAGACTTTCCCCGGTCCTGGACACAAGTAAACAATGCTATCGTGGTGCCCGTCCTCACCTTTCTCCAGCCAGCCCCTCAAGTGCCTACAGAAGACCAGTAGAGCTGGAAGAGCAGCCGGCCCAGGAGGCAGAAGAGTCCACACCAGCAGCGCAGGAGGATCAACCCTCTGCTAGTAGTGAGCCTGCCGTGCCCCTAGTGAGCCAAAGAGTACGCAGACAGCTGCCCAGCTTACCCATAACACCTCCTACACCCTGTAGTGCAGGACCAGTTAGTGAGCTCCGTAGGTCCACTAGAGTCACTAGAGGTCAGATGCCCGCTCGCTGGAGAATATAAAGTGATGCACTGTAAATGTACCTGTTTCTTGAAAATGTTGATGGTTTTTGTTGTTCCCTGTTATTAATTATGTTTCTCAGTTACCCTGCAGGGTTCTTTGGACTAACAGGTTATGGACGCTGGATAACCGGAACAATTTTGTAGATAGTTGCACATTGTGCCTCTTGCGAAGACGGCCGCGGAAGAGAAAACCTGTCTGGCGTGGCCTCCTTGCGGTCCAAAGTAACTAGCTTCAGCCTTGCAGCCACGCCCAAGGCCAACGCAAGGGGTTTTCTTTGGACAGGTCCCCTACCTCGCTTAAGACTTCACCTTGGGTGACATGGACGCCCTCTTATTTCACAAACTTCACCTTGGGTGATATGGACACCCGGTTACGGAAACTCCGTGACCACAAAATGTACTTTTTCATGTTGACTTGTTATTGTTATACCCTGCATTTATGTTTCTTTAAAAATGTGTTTAGTCCCGGAGTACTAAAATTTTACTAGGGGGGGAATGTGGCACCCCAGGGGTCTGGTTACCACAGTAATAGAAATATTACGTCTGAGAGCAGGTGGGAGGTTTCTCTGGTCAGGAGCCCTAAGCATGCAACACCGCCCGCCCAGACCTGGGAGGGGAGGAATCTGCCCTTATAAACTGGGTCTGGGGCGGGATTAGGGAAGAGAGTCCCAGACAGAGACGCAGTCTGGTCTGGAGGACAGCAGACACAGGGAAAGGAAGAACCAGGAGCTCTGTAGGAGCAGGAGTGAGTGCCAGGGGCTGGAAGCCAGATAGCTCGCCCTGGCTGGAGACACTAATACCGGACACGGAGTCCGAAGCTGTGGGGACATCCAGGTCCAGCAGCAGAATCCAACCGGCAGGGGATTCCAGATCCTCTGGCCATAGAAGCCCGGAGGCACGGTCACAAGCAAGGGACCAGCACCGCCGTCGTGGAGCGGAGGCAAACAGAAGGCCCCAAGTCACCGGCCATACGGGTGAGCACCACACGGTATACTCAGGGACGTGGGCTACTTCTACCCGCATACAGCAAGGTAGCCAGGAAAGAGTGCAGATAGTCGGGGAGGCCTACAACTCCACCTGGCCAGGGGAGATCCTACTTGCACACAGACTGACCAGGCACCTACTGCTAGCCAGTACTCCTGGGAGGGTCTGCCTTATAACACCAGTAAAGACCCTGAACTGCACTGCACGGACTCTGAGTTATTCCTGCTGCGTTCGTGCACCATCACTCCCATCATTCACACTAACTGCCCTGAGGCTGTACTCCTCCCGTGGGGAGTCATCCCATTCTTAGCTGCACACGTAACACCGGCCTCAGCGGTCTGCCTTGCAGCGGCGGTCCCCACTGACCGCAATCCACAGGTGGCGTAGTCGGACTATTATCTCACTAATAAGACTGCCTCTGATTTGACCACCCTGGGCACGGACCGGGTCAGCGCCACGGAGACTACAACCCCCAGAAATCCGGCTCCGGGTATTCCCTGCACAACACAGGCCCAGGGGGTGCGTCATTTTTAATGGAGCAAACATCACAAGTCAAAAATGATTTTTTACACTGTTATATAATTTATGTATTTTTACACTGTTATATATTTTATGGATTTGGGCAAAATTCTTTTTTTCTTGATTAATGGGACTTACATTTTTATTGTCGCTTTATGTAATATAAAATCTTCCTCTTATCGCTGATTGTTCAGTTTTGCAGAATGTGACTCTTCCTATTTGTCCACAGTAATGTCCGCAGCACCGACATTGTGAAGAGTGGGTGGATCTCCGCCAGGAGAGGTGTAAAAGAGCGACCCCGACAGTCACCATAGCGTACAACACAGAAGTGACAAATTATTACAGGAATGTCTAAGGTCACTGGAGAATACTGCTGTTATCATTTACGCCACTTTTGTGCTATACATTCTGATGATTCTGTCGGCTGCTCCGTTACTGTCACCACCCTCCCCGCAAGTCTCCACTGTGAAGCAGTGTCCGGGATCGTATACGAGGGACGATATATCTCCCCCAGAATGTGTACACAGACCTATTAAATCCATTGGAGTGCATTGCAGTCACAAACTCACCTGTGCCTGCAATGCAGGAATGAAGGTGAGCATTGACCTGGTCAGGCTATCCGGCTAAGGCAGATTAAGTAAAACCCGGCAGGGTCTTCATTTCTTGGAGGAGATTACAGGAAGGCAGTGGGGCGGCCTCCTCCCTCCAACCCGGGTTTTCCAGTGGCTCTTGCCACAGGTCCTTTAACCGGTTCCCGACCGCCCACTGTACATAAACGTTGGCGCTGCCTGGGCTCTGTGCAGCGCCGACGTTTAAAAACGGTGGGTGGTCCCGCAGCGCTCAGGACCCCCAGGGTCCTGCAAGCGCTGCGGTTCCGGTGCAGAGCGATAGCTCTGTCATGTGGCATCATGGGGACCCCATGATGTTAACCTGTTCCTATCTTCTAGATGCCGCGATCCATAGCGATCGCGGCATTTAAAAGATAGTGACAGCCGGTGGCCGGTGTTCGGGACCCCCACATACCTTAGCAGCGAGGGGAGCCCGGTGCTGTGACCTCTGACATCATCAAGACCTGATTGGCTCAGGTTTCGATTATGTCAGCGTCACACCAGCCAATCAGAGAGATCACTAGGGAAGTTTGTTTTAGCAACAAACTTTCCCGGGCGATCTGCCTGATAAATACACTGTTTCTCCTCGGATCTCAGTGAGAGAGCAGAGGAGAAACAGTGTGACAAGAGCTGTCAGCCTTGCCACTGTGAAAGTGAAAAAAAAAAAAGAAAGAAAATAAGAGTTAGGTTAGGGTTAGTCAGTCCTGTCAGGTCAGTCAGTCCTGTCAGGTCAGTCAGTCCTGTCAGATCAGCCAATCCTGTCAGTCAGTCCTGTCAGATCATTCAGTCCTGTCAGTCAGTCAGTCCTGTCAGATCAGTCAGTCCTGTCAGTCAGTCAGTCCTGTCAGATCAGTCAGTCCTGTCAGTCAGTCAGTCCTGTCAGATTAGTCAGTCCTGTCAGTCAGTCAGTCCTGTCAGATAAGTCAGTCCTGTCAGTCAGTCCTGTCAGATCAGTCAGTCCTGTCAGGTCAGTCAGTCCTGTCAGATCAGTCAGTCCTGTCAGTCAGTCAGTCCTGTCAGGTCAGTCAGTCCTGTAAGTCCAGTCAGTCCGGTCAGTCCAGTCCAGTCAGTCCGGTCAGTCCAGTCCGGTCAGTCCAGTCTGGTCAGTCCAGTCCGGTCCGTTCAGTCCAGTCAAAAAATATAAAAACAAATAAAATAGCCCGTCAGACTTATACCGCAGAGGAGGTGTATGCCCTGCTATGTTCTGACAGTGATGACAGTGCAATGTCAGATGGAGATGTGGATTTTGAGGGCTTTAGCAGCGGCGACACTGAGAGCTCAGAAATGAGCAGTGATTCTGGTCCATCCTCAAGCCCAAGGACCAGTACAACAATAGGGGCAAATAGCGCTACTGGAGAAACGTCTCCAAATCAGGGAACATTGCCCAGTACAAGCGCTGTCCCTGCTACTAGTGAATTGGTGCACGCCAGTGTACAAGGGGCTTTGCCACATGATCTAGCATTTCCCAGATGGGGGGCTTCGGATTCGGCTGCTCCATTCAGCCCTGATTTCAACGCCATTCCTGGTATAAATGTGGAGGTGGAAGATTTTGGACCAATTCATTTTTTAAATTTGTTTTTTACAGACAGCTTGCTAGAGCATATTGTCGTGCAAACAAATTTATACGCATCCCAGTTCATAAGCCAGAATCCCCGATGTTACTATGCTAGGGCAAATTTATGGACACCAACTAATGTCCCGGAAATAAAAAAAATTTTGGGACTTACATTTGCCATGGGGCTTGTTAAAAAACCGAGCATTCGATCCTACTGGTCCAACCACCCTGTTCAAGCCATCCCTATGTTTTCAGTCATTCTTACTAGGACCCGTTATGAAATGCTCATGCGGTTTTGGCATTTTAACGACAATAGTCAATGCCTGCCCAGAAATGCCCCAGAACATGACAGGTTATATAAAATTAGACCCATCATTGAAAATTTGTCAGAAAAATTCTTAAGGCTCTACACCCCAACACAAAATATTTCTATAGATGAGTCCCTTGTAAAATTCAAAGGAAGACTGCACCTCAAGCAATTTATCCCATCTAAAAGGGCAAGGTTTGGAATAAAGATCTATAAAATGTGCGAAAGTTCAACCGGATACACATCCGCTTTTCGCATATATGAGGGGAGAGATAGCCAACTAAACCCACCAGGATGCCCTACTTATCTGGGGACATCTGGAAAAATTGTTTGGGAGCTGATAAGTCCATTTTTTCAAAAAGGCTACAATCTATATGTGGACAATTATTACACCAGCATACCCCTATTTAAAAGTCTGGTTGAACACAACATCGGGGCTTGTGGGACCATCCGTAAAAACCGTCAGGGGTTTCCACAACCATTGGTCAACCAAAAGTTTCAAAAGGGGCAGTTAGGAGCTGTACGCAACGGAGAGCTGCTTGCCCTGAAATATAGGGATAAGAGGGATATTTTTGTCCTCAGCTCGATCCACACAGATGCTACAAGGGCCACTGTGGAACTAGGATCCACCACTCCGAAGCAAAAACCTGTGTCAGTCATTAACTACAACAAACACATGGGGGGTGTGGACCTTGCAGACCAGGTTCTACAGCCATAACAGGTATCAAGAAAGTCCTATACCTGGTATAAAAAGTTGGTTATTTATTTGTTTCAGGTGTCCACATACAATTCTTTTGTGATGTACAAAAAAGCAGGAAATTCAGATCCTTTTCTTGATTATCAAGAAAAGGTAATTGAAAATCTTGTTTTTCAAAGTGTTAGCCCCGCTCATCCATTGGAATCTGAGGATGTGAAAAGACTCACTGAGCGACATTTTATTGCACTTATTCCAGCAACGGAAACGAGAAGGAACCCCCAGAAAAGATGTCGTGTATGTACTAAGAGAGGAATGAGGCGTGATACCCGCTGCTATTGCCCACAATTCCCATCATTGCCAGCCTTATGCGTCACTGACTGCTTTAAAATCTTCCACACAGAACCACGTTTTTAAACTGTAAAAATATTTCTCATTTTGTCATTCAAACATTTGGTTCATTTAGTGAATGACACATTCGAGTAGAGCTCATTTAATTTCCAGGGGTGGGGGGGTTCTCCAGAATCGAAACCTTCCATTGCATGCTTGTTTCTGGAAATCATCCATTGAGTTAAAATGGTCACTAAACCCATAGATGAATTCCCAGAGGGGTGTCATTTCCAAAATGGGGTCACTTCAGGGGGGATTCTTTAGTTCTGGTACTTAGCGCCTCTGAAAAGTGCCAGAACAGCAGAATCCCCCCTGAAGTGACCCCATTTTGGAAATGACACCTCTCTGGGAATTCATCTATGGGTTTAGTGACCATTTACCGATCTACTTATTTTCCCACCACTAGATTAATTTATACAGAGGAGTAGATTGTAAAATTCGGTCACTTGTTGGGGGTTTCCTCTGTTTAGGCACCTCAGGGGCTCTCCAAATGCAACAAGGCGTCCGCTATCGATTCCAGCCAAATTTCCATTCCAAAAGTCAAATGGCGCTCCTTACCTTCCAAGCCATGCCGTGCACCCAAACAGTGGCATTGCACCACATATGGGGTATCAGCGTGCTCAGGAGAAATTGCACAACACATTTTGGGGTCCATTTTTTCTGGCTGCCCTTGTAAAAATTAAAACTTTGAGGCTAAAGTAGCAGTTTTGTGAAAAAAAGTTAAATGTTCATTGTTTTCTTCCACATTCCAAAAATTCCCGTGAAGCACCTGAAGGGTTAATAAACTTCTTGAATGTGGTTTTGAGCACCTTGAGGGGTGCAGTTTTTAGAATGGTATCACTTTAAGGTATTTTCTGTCATAAAGGCCCGTCAAAGTCACTTCAAATAAGATGTGGTCCCTAAAAAAATGTTTTTGTAAATTTTGTTGTAAAAATGAGAAATCGCTGGTCAATTTTTAACCCTTATAGCTTCCTAACAATAAAAAATGTTGGTTCCAAAATTGTGCTGATGTAAAGTAGACATGTGGGAAATGTTATTTAATAACTATTTTGTGTGACATATCTCTATGATTTAATGGCATGAAAATTAAAAGTTTGAAAATTGCAAAATTTTCAAAATTTTCACCAAATTTAAGATTTTTTCACAAATAAACGCAAGTGATATCGAAGAAATTTTACCACTATCATGAAGTACAATATGTCACGAAAAAACAATCTCAGAATCAGGGGAATCCGTTGAAGCGTTCCAGGGTAATTACTTCATAAAGTGACAGTGGTCAGAATTGAAAAAATTGGCCCTGTCACGAAGGCAAAAACAGGCTCTGGTGCGAAGTGGTTAAAAACCTTGCATTAAGGATTAGCGTTGTTCAGTGTTGGGACCTGCTAGTAGTATAGCAGGAAAGCTCGGCGGGCCTGTGTGTAGCTGAACCCACGCCTGGGAAGGCTCTGCACCTGTCAGGCTCTGAGCGGCCCGACGCGCCCGTTGCCCACGGACTTATTTTAACCCGGCTGCGAACCGGAGGACTTTCTGTTTACCCATAAGTTGCTGAATAAAAGCTGCTTATGTTGGACTTGCTTGGGTCACTGCCTCAGTTACTGCACGGTGTGAACACGGCCGCCTTATACCACCCAATCTTAATTTTAAGCTGATTTTTTGAGGACCTCACTCCAGCATCTCCATTCTAGTCACCTTGGTACTAGAGTGGAGGCTACGGCCAGGTCCTCAAAAAATCACCTCCGCTCTACTCACCTCACTAGTGAGCCACCTACA
Organism: Phyllobates terribilis; assembly: GCF_046119375.1. Classification (NCBI taxonomy): domain Eukaryota; kingdom Metazoa; phylum Chordata; class Amphibia; order Anura; family Dendrobatidae; genus Phyllobates; species Phyllobates terribilis. The sequence goes on along the minus strand of NW_027362771.1, from coordinate 491,781,740 downwards.
GTAGAGGCTGAAATGAGGTCCTCAAATAATCATCTCCAGTCTAGACGGCTCCTTATAGAAGTGGCTAGAATGCAGTTACTGCAGTGCGGGGGATACGAGGCCCCGGAATAAATGAGATTACAGGTGGTTTGTTTTATTGAATAGTAATAACGTCATTATATATATATATATATATATATATATATGCAGTATATAGATATTATAAATTATCGATGGAGAACTGTAATAATTTATGCCTCTTTTGTGCTGAACATGCTGAGGATTCTGTCGGCTGCTCTGTCACTGGCTGAGACTTGTGGACATACAGGAAAATTTGAATTCTATCAAAACTGAACAATCAGAGCTATGTGTAATTTTTAATATTACAGAAAGCGATAATAAAAAAACTCACTTTATTAAGTAAAAAAAAAATTCACAAGTGGCCGAGCTTTCTCCCTCTCACCCTTCATTAAAGGGGATATCCGTTCATGTCATTCAGCTGCCTCTGCTGACGTCACGTCGACAGAGCGGAGGCCTCTTTTCCGCTCCACTGTGTTGACAGGGCGAGATTGACGACGTCATTCTGATTGACAGCTGGATTCCCACTGTCTAACTGGGGGAGAAGGCTGTCAATCAGAATGAGTCGGACATCACGCTCTGACCCGTCAGCAGAGGCAGCTGAATCCCCGACAAGAACAGTCTGTGACTGCCCTGTGCCGGGGAAGAACGCCGCCGGGCACAACAGGCAGGTAAGTAGCAATTACCTGCCTGTTAGTGCTTAGGCACATTTTTTGTTTTTCATAAAGTCCCGGATATCCCCTTTAACCCCTTCATGACCTGAGCATCTTCAGTTTTTGCGTTTTCGTTTTTTGCTCCCCTTCTTCCCAGAGCCATAGCCTTTTTATTTTTCTGTCAATATGTCCATGTGAGGGCTTATTTTTTGTGGGACGAGTTGTACTTTTAAATGCCATCACTGGTTTTACATATCGTGTACTAGAAAATGGGAAAAAAATCCAAGTGCGGTGAAATTGCAAAAAAAATGCAATTAAACAGTTGTTTTTTTTTACCACGTTCACTGAATGCTAAAACTGACCTGCCATTATTATTCTCCAGGTTATTATGAGTTTGTAGACACCAAACATGTATAGGTTCTTTTTTATTTAAGTGGTGAAAAAAAATTCAATATGCAAATTGCCTCTTCAGAGAAAAAGAGGACTTGTACTCTATAGCGCCACCTATTGGAAGTAGCAATCCTACAAGTCACAATCAACCCTTGAACGAGTCGTGCAATATGACTTAGGATAAAAGCCAAATCAGAATCTCAATTTGCAGACACGGTGTTTTGGGCTGTTGGCCCTCATCAGTGCAAAGTATGAGAACTGATTTGTGTAGGTGAGAGGATCTGGACTGAGGTCTAAGGGGTAGCGTTTCTCCTTATGGAGAGTGACACACCAGCTCTGGCACATCAAGGTAAGGAGGCTTATTCACCATGCAATGCTCCTCTGGGAAATGTAATATGTCACTCTCCATAAGGAGAAACGCTACCCCTTAGAAAAAAAATTCCAAAGTTTACTAAAAAAAAAAAGACGTCATTTTCAGAGACCTGTAGCGACTCCATTTTTCGGGATCTGGGGCCGGGTGAGGGCTTATTTTTTGCGCGCCGGACTGAAGTTTTTATTGATACCATTTTGGGGTAGATCCGATGTTTTGATCGCCTGTTATTGCATTTTATTGCAATGTTATGGCGACCAAAAAAACGTAATTCTGGCTTTTGGAATTTTTTTTTCGTTACGCAATTTACCGATCAGATTAATTATTTTTTATTTTGATAGATCGGGCGATTCTGAACGCGGCAATACCAAATATGTGTATGTGGGGTTTATTTTTTATTATTTTATTTTGAATGGGGCAAAAGGGGGGTGATTTAAACTTTTATATTTTTTTGATTTTTTAAATATTTTTAAAAACATTTATTTTAAAGTTTTTGCTTGCTTCTATAGTCTCCATAGGAGACTAGAAGCAGCAACTGTCTGATCGCCTCTGCTACATAGAGACGATGAGCAGATCTCCTCTATGTAGCAGAAATGCTCCTGTGCTATGGGCGCCGACCACTAGGTGGCGCTCATAGCAATCTTTACATGACACCCACAGGGGTCTGCTGCAGACCCCGGGTTGTCATGCCCATGCAACGGTTACCTGCGATCACGTGACGGGGTCACTGATGGGCGGGGTAAGTGACGCTCTTCCGGCGCAGCGCTGTTAAATGCCGCTGTCAGAGATTGACAGCGGCATTTAACTAGTTTACAGCCATGGATGGCTCGCGATTCCACCCGCATCTGTTACGGGCACATGCCAGCTGTATAAATCAGCTGAATTGTGCCCGGTTAAGTGCGGGCTCAGGGCCAGAGCCGACTTGAACAGGGGGTGCCGACGTGGTGCATACTATTATGTACCACGTCGGAAAGGGGTTAATGAAGGGTGAGAGGGAGAAAGCTCGGCCACCTTGTGAATTTTTTTTTAATTAATAAAGTGAGTTTTTTTTATTATCGCTTTCTGTAATATAAAAAATTACACATAGCTCTGATTGTTCAGTTTTGATAGAATTCAAATTTTCCTGTATGTCCACAAGTCTCAGCCAGTGACAGAGCAGCCGACAGAATCCTCAGCATGTTCAGCACAAAAGTGACATAAATTATAACAGTTCTTCAGTGACCTTAGACATTCCTGTAATAATTTGTCACTTCTGTGTTGTACACTATGGTGACTGTCGGGGGCGCTCTTTTACGCCTCTCCCCGCGGAGCACCGCCCACTCTTCACAATGTCCGTGCTGCTGAAAGGACTGTGGACAAATGGGAAGAGTCACATTCTGGCAAAACTGAACAATCAGCGATAAGGGGAATTTTTTATATTACATAAAGCAACAATAAAAATGTAAGTTTCATTAATCGGGAAAAAAAATAATTTTGCCCAAATCCATAAATTATATAACAGTGTAAAAAAAATCCTTTTTGACTTGTGATGTTTGCGCCATTAAAAACATGAGCAATTGCATAAAATAACATTAAGGCTATGTGCCCACGATGCAGAAATGCTCCGGATTTTTCCTGAGCGTCTCTGCATCTCCCTGGCAAAAAAAACGCATGCGGATTGTACATGCGGATTGTACATGCGTTTTTTCAGCCAGGAACAAGCGTTTGTCATGTCACGCGTTTTGCACATGTGATTTCGCATGCGGGTTGTCAAGCACTTTCCAAACGATTTTAGCATCACTTGGAAAGTGCTTGACAGCTTGGTCACACTATATAGATCCATGCAACCGTCATGGATTTTATATAATGTGACCAAGTTAGTTCAAAAAAAGAATAAAAATGGTAAATCAAAAAAAACATTATACTCACCTTCCGATGGCCCCCGGTCCCCTTCTCCGGTCTCCCTGGTAGCTTGCGATGGTGTAAAAGGATCTTTCATGACGTCATTTAGTCATTTGACAGGTCACGCTACCGCCGATGTCAGCGGTTGTGTGACTTGTCACATGACTAAATGACGTCATGGAAGGTCCTTTTAGACCATCTAGAGCTGCCGGGAAGCCAGGACGCATCACTAAGGAGACTGGGGACCATCAGAAGGTAAGTATAATGTTATTTTTTTATTTAAATTCTTTTTCTTTTTACAGGTTCTATGGTACCCGGGTCTGGATGAGAGTCTCCTCTTCTCCAGACCCGGGTACCATCCGCACATTGAATCGCTTAATATCCGCATGTGCACATGTAGTCATTCGGATATTATGCGATTCAATGCAAATCAATGGCGGCAAAAACGACGCGCTTACACAAAATAATTGGTAGTGCTGCGGATTTTTTCCGCAATGATAATCCGCAGCGGAAATTTCTGGGGAACATAGCAGACCTTCTTCCAAGTGTTTTTAAGCGCTTCTGCGGCGGAATTGCAGCTGCGGAAACTCTTAAAAAACGCATAGTTGGCACACAGCCTAAAAAGCCAGAAGAGGTGACTAGACAGCAGCGAATATCGGGATCCTGGAATCTACTCTGATCTAGTGGTGTCAGTGCTGAACTGTCTACATTGTAGCCAATTACTGAGACCCTCACTCCAGCAACTCCGATCTAGTCTCCTCAGCAGTGAAGCGTGTAGATCGGAGTGGCTAAAGTGAGGAGCACAAAAATCACCTCCGATCTAGACGCAACCTTGCCGGGAGCAGTATTCAAATACATGGGCAGCAGTGACTGAATCCGGGGCTGCCCATCACTGAATAGCAGGATCACACCCCTATGACTGAATACAGGAGGTAGGACAAAGTGTATATAAATATATAAAATCATTATTCCACCACCGATTTTAATGAAAAAAGCTTGCACATTGCATCACTAACAACGCTATGGGGGCAGTGTACATAGCAACTAGAACCTGACTGGTTCCCTTTAAAGAAATCTATTTTAGCATGTAGTATTTCGAAATCTGGTGACAAATTCTCTTTAAAGGAGTTGACTGGCCTTATGATGTTGATGATTTATCCTTAGGTCACCTGTTTCCAAAGATTTTATTTATTTCTTGGCTTTCCTCTGGGCTGAAAATGAGATATACCAGGTAGGATTTTTTAAACTTCCTATGTAACTTTGGAGAAATGCTGTTAGAAATATAGTTTAATATACAATAAAATGTATCTAAAAGTTATAGTTTAATGTTGGAGTTTAAAAATAAAATGGAGTTTTTATCACATTATGTCATAGACTTAACGGAAAAGAGAAGAATTACCTGAGACAAAATGAGCAATTGTAAGTACACCGTGCTATATAATATGATGACTGCAATTTGTTAAGAGGATAACAATTTGGATGGGAGTGATTCTTTGATGCAAAGTTAAGAAACTTTCTAGACAGTCATTATTTGTTTTTAAGTCTCCTGCTGTAGAGTTTCTAATAGGCTAGGTTCACATGCTGCTTCTTTTTTTCCATTAAAATGATGGCCTCCTAAATGGAAAGCATATGGATCCCATTGTAGTGAATGTAGTAGATGGAACTGTAGTGGGTCTGTCTGGCACCATTAGTATCCATGATATGAAGATTGCAATTTTTGCAAAAGTTCCTATAATAAAACCATAATGCCAAACTCTAGTGTGAACCTAGTGTAAAGCTATGTTCACACATCATGGTTTTTGATTTTGATTTTCAGCTGTGTTTTGCAGTACCAGCAAAGTCTATGAGATTCCAGAATTCTTAGTTCACACATCATGTTTTTTTTTTTTTTTCTTCAGGATTTTGTGCTTTGCATAGTTTGTTGAAAGATAGATCATGTCACTTCTTTCTGAGTTTTTTCAGTGTTTTCTCACCCTTTGGAAGTAATGGGTGATGAAAAAAATGCTAAAAAAATCACACCAAAAATGCAGGTGTCAAGTTTTCAGCGTTTTTTTGTGCAGGAACCAGAATGAGATTTTTTTTCTCACTGAACTTTATGTACACGCATATAAGAGACAAAAGGACAGTGAAAAAAACGCACCTAAAAAAAAGCAAAAATGTAAGAAAACAGCAGCAAAAATCCTGAACAACCTCCTGGCAAGAGATCAGGTTTTGCTGCAGAAAATCAACGGACAAAAAACCAAGATGTGTGGACATAGCCTAACTCATTTATCAACTGAGTGACCTGCAAAAATGTTACCATTCCACAAGAACGCGAGGTACTGGTTCTGATGGTTCTCTTTGCTCTCCTCATCCTTTTACTCAGATATAACAGCAGGTAGGGGAAGGGACTTGTACATAGATCTCCACAGAGTAGAGATTAGAAAGCGGCAATAGTCTAATGGAGGGAAAGGAAACAGGCTATAGACAAGGAAAGCAAATGAATAAAAAATAAGTGCAGGATAGAGGCTGTGCTGATACATAAGCTAATTAATAGAGCATCATTATGGAAACATAAAGACCTCACATCTAAAGTTCATTACAAAGTGAAACGAACAAGAGAAAAATCTGAAACTCAGATCAGTCTGCAAATGAAGGATTGCAGACTCAAAGTTAGTACAATGTTATTTACTAAAGGTAATTTTTCCATGCCAAAGGTGTTCATAGTCTCTAAAGGAGATCTGTCACCAGGTTTTTGCTACCCCATCTGAGAGCAGCATGATGTAGTGACAGAGCTCATAATTCCAGTAATATTCCACTTACTGGGCTGCTGGCTGCAGTTTTGCTAAAGTTATAATTTTATCTACTGAAAATCTACCAGTTCTCTGAATGCTGAGCTCTGTGTAGCCCCGCCCACACCACTGATTGGCAGCTTTCTGTGTACACTGTGCAGAGGCAGAAAGCTGCCAATCAGTAGTGGGGGCGGAGTTATACAGAGCTCATAAATATGGAGGGCTACATGGCAGCAGGTTTACTAATCCTATAGTGATGATCTCCTGATAAAACATTGAGTTTTTCACAACTACAGCAAGCAGCTCAGTAAGTGACACATCTCAAGAATCAGGGTCTCTGTATCTAGAATATGCTGCTTTCAGAATAGATTGCAAAAACCTGATAACAGATTCCCTTTAAGACTCCATTGGGTTGCATTCTAGTGCCCCTGTCTCCTTAATCATAGAATCATAGAATCATAGAATGGTAGAGTTGGAAGGGACCTCCTGGGTCATCTGGTCCAACCCCCTGCTCAAAGCAGGATTCACTAGATCATCTCAGACAGATGTCTGTCCAGCCTCTGTTTGAAGACGTCCATTGAAGGGGAGCTCACCACCTCTCGTGGCAGCCTGTTCCACTCATTAATCACCCTAACTGTCAAAAAGTTTTTTCTAATATCTAATCTGTGTCTCCTCCCATTTAGTTTCATCCCATTGCTTCTAGTCTTTCCTTGTGCAAATGAGAATAAAGATGATCCTTCTACAATGTGACAGCCCTTGACATATTTGTAGACAGCTATTAAGTCTCCTCTCAGTCTTCTTTTTTGCAAGCTAAACATTCCCAAATCCTGCAACCGTTCCTCATAGGACATGGTTTGCAGACCAGTCACCATTCTGGTCGCTCTTCTCTGAACTTGCTCCAGTTTGTCTATGTCTTTTTTAAAATGTGGTGCCCAAAACTGTACACAGTATTCCAGATGAGGTCTGACCAAAGAGGAGTAAAGACCGATAATGACTTCACGTGATCTAGACTGTATGCTTCTGTTAATACATCCCAGAATTGTATTTGCCTTTTTTGCTGCTGCATCACACTGTTGACTCATGTTCAGTCTATGATCTATTAGTATACCTAAGTCTTTTTCACATGTACTGTTGCTTAGCTCTATTCCTCCCATTCTGTATATGCTTTTTTCATTTTTATTGCCCAGATGTAGTACTTTGCATTTTTCCCTGTTAAAAACCATTCTGTTGGTTGCTGCCCACTGCTCCAGTTTATTTAGGTCTTTTTGAATCCTCTCTCTCTCTTCTCTAGTATTAGCTATCCCTCCTAGCTTTGTGTCATCAGCAAATTTAATCAGTTTACCCTCAATTCCTTCATCTAAATCATTGATAAAGATGTTGAACAATACAGGTCCCAGGACGGAGCCCTGTGGTACCCCACTTGAGACATTCATCCAGCTGGATGTGAAGCCATTTACAACCACCCTTTGAGTCCGATCACTAAGCCAGTTATGAATCCACCTAACAGTTGCCTGGTCCATTGCATACTTGGTCATTTTTTCAATAAGGATGGTGTGAGATACTTTGTCAAATGCTTTGCTGAAGTCAAGATATACTATATCTACAGCATTTCCCTGATCCACCCAGTCAGTGATTCTGTCATAGAAGGAAATTAAGTTAGTCTGACATGACTTGTTAGTTACAAACCCATGCTGACTCTGGTTAATCACTTCATTCTTATCCATGTACTTACATACATGTTGTTTAATAATTTGTTCAAAGATCTTTCCTGGTATAGAAGTCAGACTCACCGGCCTATAGTTCCCTGGGTCCACCTTCTTCCCCTTTTTGAAGATAGGAACAACATTTGCTCTTCTCCAGTCTTCTGGGACTTCTCCTGTTCTCCAAGAATTTTCAAAGATTATGGAGAGTGGTTCTACAATTTCTTCTACGATCTCCTTCAGTACTCTGGGGTGTAATTCATCTGGACCTGGAGACTTGAACTCATTTATGTTAGCTAAATATTCCCTCACAATCTTTCTGTTTACAGATAACTTGGATTCCTCTATTCCTTTAAAAGGACAGTGAAGATCAGTTGATGTTACATTTTCTTTCTGAGAGAAAACAGATGCAAAATAGGAATTAAAAAGTTCGGCCTTCTCAACATCCTCTCTTACCATTTCTCCATTTTCATCCTGTAAAAATCCTATAGCATCTTTGACTTTTCTTTTACTTTTGACATACCCCCAAAATCCTTTTTTATTGCTTTTGACATCTCTTGCAAGCCTTAATTCATTGTCAGCTTTAGCTAACCTGATACGTGCCCTACAGGATCTGCAGACTGCATTATAATCTTCTTTAGATATGCCTCCCTCTTTCCATTTAATAAACATTTCTTTCTTTCTTTTTAGCATGTGTTTAAGTTCTGTGTTCATCCATCCTGGTTTCCTTAAATGCTTCCCATTCTTCCTACTTTTCGGGATTGTTAACGATTGTGCTTTGAGAATCTCATTTTTAAAAATTTCCCATCCTTTCTGGACATTTTTGTCCTTAAGGACATTCAGCCATTGGATCCCTCCTATTCTCTTTCTGAGTCTCTTAAAATCTGCCTTTCTAAAATCTAACCTTGAAGTTTGAGTCTTCACATGTCTTCCTCCTCTAGTTATCCAAAATTCTATAATAGCATGATCACTGCCTCCTAGGGTCCCAGCCACCTTTACCTCCTCAACCATTTCCTCCCTGTTTATAAGGATTAGATCCAAAGTAGCAGATCCCCTTGTTTTCTCCCCTACCTTTTGGAAGATAAAGTTGTCAGCAAGAGAGGATAAGAATTTGCTTGACCTGTTAGTTTTACTTGAGAGAGATTCCCAACAAATGTCTGGATAGTTGAAATCTCCCATGACTAGTGTTGAGCATTCCGATACTGAAATATCGGGTATCGGCCGATATTCGCGGTATCGGAATTCCGATACTTAATTCCGATACTATTGCAATATCGTATACCGGAATCGGAAGTTCCCATAATGCAATGAGACATTTTCATTTTATTCAGCCAATGAGGATCCTAAGAAGTGTGGGCACATCCTGTTAGGCATGTAGGCATCTTAACTAATGGCATGGCTGTGATTGGCTGCTGAAATGATGTCATGATGCACTATAAAAGCCACCGCCGCCATTTTGAGCTCACTCTGCTGTGAATTCAGTTAGGGATAGGACGCTGTTGTTCTGAGGGACAGTTTTAGCTACCTATTTGCTCTATACTGCTTTACCCAAGCTACTTTCTAAATCACTGTGCCTTGCAGTGCTAGTGCACAGTTCCCTGTGCTGTTCACCGCTATCTGCAAGGTCTGTGTGTGTGAGTGCAGCTCACCCTGTAGTGTGTGCTTCAGCCAAGTCTGGTTGTAGTGCACTCAGTGTGTGTCACTGCCTCATACATTGTCCTTTTTTGCCAATTCATAATTTTTCCTGATATCTCCTATTAGTGTGGTGGTTCCATCTGTATTCAGCTAAATTGGTTCCAAACACACTATATAGGAGTAGATAGAGAAATTTTTTTCCGTCTTGCAGCACTAGTGCACAGTGCTCTGCATCTGTACTGTTCACCGCTGTCTGCAAGGTCTGGTGTGTGAGTGCAGCTCACCCTGTAGTGTGTGCTTCAACCCCGTCTGGTTGTAGTGCACTCAGTGTGTGTCACTGCCTCATACATTGTCCTTTATTGCCAATTCATAATTTTTCCTGATATCTCCTATTAGTGTGGTGGTTCCATCTGTATTCAGCTAAATTGGTTCCAAACACACTATATAGGAGTAGATAGAGAAATTTTTTTCCGTCTTGCAGCACTAGTGCACAGTGCTCTGCATCTGTACTGTTCACCGCTGTCTGCAAGGTCTGGTGTGTGAGTGCAGCTCACCCTGTAGTGTGTGCTTCAACCCCGTCTGGTTGTAGTGCACTCAGTGTGTGTCACTGCCTCATACATTGTCCTTTATTGCCAATTCATAATTTTTCCTGATATCTCCTATTAGTGTGGTGGTTCCATCTGTATTCAGCTAAATTGGTTCCAAACACACTATATAGGAGTAGATAGAGAATTTTTTTTCCGTCTTGCAGCACTAGTGCACAGTGCTCTGCATCTGTACTGTTCACCGCTGTCTGCAAGGTCTGGTGTGTGAGTGCAGCTCACCCTGTAGTGTGTGCTTCAACCCCGTCTGGTTGTAGTGCACTCAGTGTGTGTCACTGCCTCATACATTGTCCTTTATTGCCAATTCATAATTTTTCCTGATATCTCCTATTAGTGTGGTGGTTCCATCCATATTCAGCTAAATTGATTCCAAACACACTATATAGGAGTAGATAGAGGAGCCTTTCTGCAGCATTGGGCCCTGCAGCCCCAGCCAGATTAGTATTAGCCTATTTTTTGCAGCCTCATCTATTGCATTGTAGGTTACCTTCCTACATTGTAATAGCTACAAAAAGTTTGTGATACTATCGTTATTACATCTTTAGGCACATCCAGTGTCTTTTTGTGACAAAAAAAACCTAAATAAAGTTCACCAAACACTCCACTTTACAGTTGTGTAGGCCACATTAGCTCATATTAAAGTCTAGTCCACACTTTATAAAATTAGTGTTTCTTATACCTGTTAGCAGCTGTTCAGGAATAAGCACACTAAGCCCTTAGTACTTTTCTGCCTATCTTTATCAGTCTACCAAGATGAAGAAGGCAGGGAGTAAGGCATGTGGTCGTGGTCGTGGGCGTGGGCGTGGAGTTTCTGCAGGGAGAGGACGTGAGGATTCTGTGCCTGCAGGGAGAGGACGTGGGGATTCTGTGCCTGCTGCGGGCACCAGTGACTCAGCATCCCCCAGTTTTACCAGGGAACAGTCCTTTATGCGCAGCTTTGTAGGAGCTAGCCGTACCCCACTGCTGCGCGAGGACCAAATTGAAGCCGTTGTCGGATGGATGGCAGCTAACGCATCGACTTCAATTAGTTCCAGATCCTCTCAGGTCCTGAGCACTGAAGAGCACCCATCTGTCTCTTCACCACCTGCCAAATTGCCCAGGCAGTCAGAGAGCCCTGGACAGGAGCCATCTCTACTTCTGTTCTCTGAATCTCTTGGCTTGGAAAGAGGGGGCCAGCCAAGCAGAATTCGAGAATTTGAAGAAGAGGTAGTATGCAGTGATGCGCAACCGTTTTGTCTCTCTGAATCTGAAGAGGCGGGTGGGCCAGTGCCTATGGTCAGCAGCACACCTCAGTACGCATCTGATGATGAGACTCAGGTGCCACTTTCTGGTGCGTACTGTGCTGTCGAGACTACCCAGGAGAAGCAGTTGTTTGAAGAGGGTGGTGTAGATGATGAGGTCCTTGACCCATCATGGCGTGAGGGACAGGAAGGTGGTGGGAGCAGCTCTGAGGAAGAGATTCCCCGAACGGCCCAAAAAGGAGGGAGAGGGAGGGGGCAGACTTGGTTGCCTGTAGCCTCCACTTCGGCACCCATTAGGAGCATGGCTCTTCCAAAATCCAAAGCGGGCGCTCCCAAGACTTGCAGTGCCTGGTCCTTTTTTGACACAGTTGCAGATGACATTTGCTTTGTCAAATGCAAGCTGTGTAATCAGAAGGTGAAAAGAGGGAAAAGTGTCAGCAACCTCAATACCACAAATATGTGGAAACATGTGCGGACCAAGCACGTGGTGGAGTTACACAAACACACTGAAGACCTAGGCCAACCTACAGCGCCACCTACCACCTCTTCAGCTCGTGTTGTAGCCTCTTCCTCCAGCTCACACACAGCTGGTTCGGCTTCCTCACAGGATCGCCATGGAAGAATCTCTGGCACTGTTGTACAGAGACACAGTGTAATTCCACCCACAGCACCACTTTCCCAGTCATCCTCACACTCCCAGGCCAGTCTACAGCCATCGTTAGCACAGGCATGGGAGAAAAGGCGCCCATACTCGGCAAACCACCCCCGAGCACAGGCTCTGAATGCTGGCATTGCTAAACTACTGGCCCTTGAAATGCTATCATTCAGGCTGGTGGAGACTGACACATTCCGTAACTTTATGGCATTGGCAGTCCCACAATACAACGTGCCCAGCCGCTTTTATTTCAGCAGGCAAGCCGTCCCTGCCCTGCAACATCATGTGGAGGGAAAAATTAAACATGCGCTACAAAACGCCGTCAGTAGCAAGGTCCACCTGACCACTGATGCGTGGACCAGTAAGCATGGACAGGGACGATACCTTTCCCTCACTGCCCATTGGGTAAATGTTGTGGAGCCGGGTACAGATCTTGAGAGTGGCGCTGTACGTGTTCTGCCAACTCCAAGGATTGCAGGAATCCAGTCTGTACACATTGACTCCTCCTCATACTCCAGTTCCTCTGAATCAGCGCTGCAGGAGCCGTCACGGTCTACCTCCACATCGACCCGTGAACGGTTACCTGTTATGATGACCGATATGAGCACAGCCGTGGCCAAACGTCAACAGGCCGTATTAAAATTAATTTCTTTGGGGAATCGAAGCCACACAGCGCAGGAGCTCTGGAATGCCATCAAGCAGCAGAGTGACGTGTGGTTTGTGCCAGCGAATCTCCAGCCAGGCATGGTAGTGTGTGACAATGGCCGAAATCTGGTGGCAGCTCTGGGCCTAGGCAACCTCACTCACATCCCATGTCTGGCACATGTGCTCAACTTGGTCGTGCAGAGTTTTTTGAGGGACTATCCGGATCTTGATGCACTGCTTCACAAGGTCCGCATAGAGTGCGCTCACTTGCGGCGTTCCAGCAATGCAAGATCACGCATTGCAGCTCTGCAGCGCCGATTATGTCTTCCGGAACATCGCATCATATGTGACCTACCCACCAGGTGGAATTCAACGTTACATATGTTGGAGAGGTTGTGTGAGCAGCAGGCAGCAGTAATGGAGTACCAGCTGCAGCAGGCGCAAACAAGTCGCAGTGCGCGCCGTTCACACTTCACCACCACTGAGTGGGCCTCTATGAAGGACATTTGCCACGTTTTGCGTGCCTTCGATTATTCCACGCGGATGGCGAGTGCAGATGATGCACTAGTCAGCATGACTATCCCCCTTATCTGCCTGCTTGAAAAAACACTGCAAGCACTAAGGGACGAGGTTTTGGAAGAGGTGGAGGATGAGGAGTCACAAATGCCATCTGCTTCTCTACAGTCTGCGCAACGTGGTTCCTCACAAAGGCCTAGGCAGGGGACACTTTGTGAGGAGGATGAGGAGGAGTCAATGGATGAGGAAGACATCTGTCCAGAGGAGGGAGGTACACAATGCTCTAGTAGTCAGTATCTAGAGCGAGGGTGGGGTGATGCAGAGCAGGCAGAGATCACGCCTCAAGCAGGGGACAGCGTTTCTTGGCCAGTTGGCAGTCTGCAGCACATGGTTGATTTCATGCTGCAGTGCCTCAGAAACGACCGCCGCATCGCCCACATTCTCAACACGGCTGATTATTGGGTGTCCACCCTCCTAGATCCTCGCTACCGGGACAACTTACAAAGCCTCATAACACCATTGAACCGGGAGCGTAAAATGCGGGAGTACCAAGACGCACTGGTGCATTCCATCATGTTCTCCATTCCAACCGAGAGCAGTGCTGCTAGTGCTTTACAAAGCAGCTCAGTGCGTCGAGGCAGTGGAGGAAGCTCTGCACAAAGAGGGAGCAGAAGCAGCGCCTCAGCACAAGGCAAGACCAGTATGGCCGAAATGTGGCAAAGTTTTGTGTCCCCGCCGCCACAAATGTCTACACCATCACAGACAGCTCCAGTCAGCAGGAGGCAACGTTTCCGTCAGATGGTGACAGACTACATGTCTTGCCCTCTTAGTGTACTCCCAGACGGCTCTTCTCCCTTCAAGTTTTGGGTCTGTAAGCTGGATACATGGCCAGAGCTCAGTCAGTATGCACTGGAGGTGCTAGCTTGCCCTGCTGCTAGTGTATTATCGGAACGCGTCTTTAGTGCCGCAGGTGGTGTACTAACAGACCGTCGCATGCGACTATCCTCCGATAACGTTGACCGGCTTACTTTTCTCAAAATGAACAAGGCCTGGATCTCTCATGAATTTGCCAGTCCTCTTCCAGAATAAATAATTGGTTGGCAACAGTATCCAGGTCTCCTGTTCTGTTCATGTTTCTACCACCTGAACTGTAATCCCTGAGCTCCAACACCGCCAGTTGGCGCTCGGAAGTGCCGTCTGCACAGTCAACACTTGCTGCCGTGTTATTGGGGTTCAGTAACGTCAGCTGTTCTCCTGCTGTGCGGACGGTAATTTCTCCTGATTTGTCCACATCCACTGTACTACACATTTTAAAGTTGCTCCAATTACTCCTCTGGCTCCTCTGTTTTCATTCTTATCCCTGGGCTCCAGCACCGCCAGTTGGCGCTCGGAAGTGCTGTCTGCACAGTCAACACTTGCTACCATGTTATTGGGGTTCAGTAACGTCAGCTGTTCCCCTGCTGTGCGGACGGCAATTTCTCCTGCTCTGTCCACATTCTCACTACTACAGATTTTAAAGTTGCTCCAATTACACCTCTGGCTCCTCTGTTTTCAGTATTATCCCTGAGCTCCAACACCGCCAGTTGGCGCACGGAAGTGCCGTCTGCACAGTCAACACTTGCTGCCGTGTTATTGGGGTTCAGTAACGTCAGCTGTTCTCCTGCTGTGCGGACGGCAATTTCTCCTGCTTTGTCCAAATCCACTGTACTACACATTTTAAAGTTGCTCGAATTACACCTCTGGCTCCTCTGTTTTCATTCTTATCCCTGGGCTCCAGCACCGCCAGTTGGCGCTCGGAAGTGCCGTCTGCACAGTCAACACTTGCTGCCGTGTTATTGGGGTTCAGTAACGTCAGCTGTTCTCCTGCTGTGCGGACGGCAATTTCTCCTGATTTGTCCACATCCACTGTACTACACATTTTAAAGTTGCTCCAATTACTCCTCTGGCTCCTCTGTTTTCATTCTTATCCCTGGGCTCCAGCACCGCCAGTTGGCGCTCGGAAGTGCTGTCTGCACAGTCAACACTTGCTACCATGTTATTGGGGTTCAGTAACGTCAGCTGTTCCCCTGCTGTGCGGACGGCAATTTCTCCTGCTCTGTCCACATTCTCACTACTACAGATTTTAAAGTTGCTCCAATTACACCTCTGGCTCCTCTGTTTTCAGTATTATCCCTGAGCTCCAACACCGCCAGTTGGCGCACGGAAGTGCCGTCTGCACAGTCAACACTTGCTGCCGTGTTATTGGGGTTCAGTAACGTCAGCTGTTCTCCTGCTGTGCGGACGGCAATTTCTCCTGATTTGTCCACATCCACTGTACTACACATTTTAAAGTTGCTCCAATTACTCCTCTGGCTCCTCTGTTTTCATTCTTATCCCTGGGCTCCAGCACCGCCAGTTGGCGCTCGGAAGTGCTGTCTGCACAGTCAACACTTGCTACCATGTTATTGGGGTTCAGTAACGTCAGCTGTTCCCCTGCTGTGCGGACGGCAATTTCTCCTGCTCTGTCCACATTCTCACTACTACAGATTTTAAAGTTGCTCCAATTACACCTCTGGCTCCTCTGTTTTCAGTATTATCCCTGAGCTCCAACACCGCCAGTTGGCGCACGGAAGTGCCGTCTGCACAGTCAACACTTGCTGCCGTGTTATTGGGGTTCAGTAACGTCAGCTGTTCTCCTGCTGTGCGGACGGCAATTTCTCCTGCTTTGTCCAAATCCACTGTACTACACATTTTAAAGTTGCTCGAATTACACCTCTGGCTCCTCTGTTTTCATTCTTATCCCTGGGCTCCAGCACCGCCAGTTGGCGCTCGGAAGTGCCGTCTGCACAGTCAACACTTGCTGCCGTGTTATTGGGGTTCAGTAACGTCAGCTGTTCTCCTGCTGTGCGGACGGCAATTTCTCCTGATTTGTCCACATCCACTGTACTACACATTTTAAAGTTGCTCCAATTACTCCTCTGGCTCCTCTGTTTTCATTCTTATCCCTGGGCTCCAGCACCGCCAGTTGGCGCTCGGAAGTGCTGTCTGCACAGTCAACACTTGCTACCATGTTATTGGGGTTCAGTAACGTCAGCTGTTCCCCTGCTGTGCGGACGGCAATTTCTCCTGCTCTGTCCACATTCTCACTACTACAGATTTTAAAGTTGCTCCAATTACACCTCTGGCTCCTCTGTTTTCAGTATTATCCCTGAGCTCCAACACCGCCAGTTGGCGCACGGAAGTGCCGTCTGCACAGTCAACACTTGCTGCCGTGTTATTGGGGTTCAGTAACGTCAGCTGTTCTCCTGCTGTGCGGACGGCAATTTCTCCTGCTTTGTCCAAATCCACTGTACTACACATTTTAAAGTTGCTCGAATTACACCTCTGGCTCCTCTGTTTTCATTCTTATCCCTGGGCTCCAGCACCGCCAGTTGGCGCTCGGAAGTGCCGTCTGCACAGTCAACACTTGCTGCCGTGTTATTGGGGTTCAGTAACGTCAGCTGTTCTCCTGCTGTGCGGACGGCAATTTCTCCTGCTTTGTCCACATCCACTGTACTACACATTTTAAAGTTGCTCGAATTACACCTCTGGCTCCTCTGTTTTCATTCTTATCCCTGGGCTCCAGCACCGCCAGTTGGCGCTCGGAAGTGCCGTCTGCACAGTCAACACTTGCTACCATGTTATTGGGGTTCAGTAACGTCAGCTGTTCCCCTGCTGTGTTCACGGCAATTTCTCCTGCTCTGTCCATATTCACTGTGCTACTTATTTAAAACTTGCTCCAATTACACCTCTGGCTCCTCCGTTTTTAGTATTTACCCTGGGCTCCAACACCGCCAGTTGGCGCTCGGAAGTGCTGTCTGCACAGTCAACACTTGCTGCCGTGTTATTGGGGTTCAGTAACGTCAGCTGTTCCCCTGCTGTGCGGACGGCAATTTCTCCTGCTCTGTCCACATTCTCACTACTACAGATTTTAAAGTTGCTCGAATTACACCTCTGGCTCCTCTGTTTTCATTCTTATCCCTGGGCTCCAGCACCGCCAGTTGGCGCTCGGAAGTGCTGTCTGCACAGTCAACACTTGCTACCATGTTATTGGGGTTCAGTAACGTCAGCTGTTCCCCTGCTGTGCGGACGGCAATTTCTCCTGCTCTGTCCACATTCTCACTACTACAGATTTTAAAGTTGCTCCAATTACACCTCTGGCTCCTCTGTTTTCATTCTTATCCCTGGGCTCCAGCACCGCCAGTTGGCGCTCGGAAGTGCCGTCTGCACAGTCAACACTTGCTGCGGTGTTATTGGGGTTCGGTAACGTCAGCTGTTCCCCTGCTGTGTTCACGGCAATTTCTCCTGCTCTGTCCATATTCACTGTGCTACTTATTTAAAACTTGCTCCAATTACACCTCTGGCTCCTCCGTTTTTAGTATTTACCCTGGGCTCCAACACCGCCAGTTGGCGCTCGGAAGTGCTGTCTGCACAGTCAACACTTGCTGCCGTGTTATTGGGGTTCAGTAACGTCAGCTGTTCCCCTGCTGTGCGGACGGCAATTTCTCCTGCTCTGTCCACATTCTCACTACTACAGATTTTAAAGTTGCTCGAATTACACCTATGGCTCCTCTGTTTTCATTCTTATCCCTGGGCTCCAGCACCGCCAGTTGGCGCTCGGAAGTGCTGTCTGCACAGTCAACACTTGCTACCATGTTATTGGGGTTCAGTAACGTCAGCTGTTCCCCTGCTGTGCGGACGGCAATTTCTCCTGCTCTGTCCACATTCTCACTACTACAGATTTTAAAGTTGCTCCAATTACACCTCTGGCTCCTCTGTTTTCATTCTTATCCCTGGGCTCCAGCACCGCCAGTTGGCGCTCGGAAGTGCCGTCTGCACAGTCAACACTTGCTGCGGTGTTATTGGGGTTCGGTAACGTCAGCTGTTCCCCTGCTGTGTTCACGGCAATTTCTCCTGCTCTGTCCATATTCACTGTGCTACTTATTTAAAACTTGCTCCAATTACACCTCTGGCTCCTCCGTTTTTAGTATTTACCCTGGGCTCCAATACCGCTAGTTGCTGCTCAGAAGTGCCGTCTGCACAGTCAACGCTTGCTCCAGTGTTATTGGGATTCAGTAACGTCAGCTGATCCCCAGCTGTGTGTCCGGCAAATTCTCCTGCTTTGTCCACATCCACTGTAGTACGGATTTAAAACCTCCTCCAAATACACCTCTGGCTCTTCTGTTTTTAGTATTTACCCTGGGCTCCAGCACCGCCAGCTGGTTCTCGGCAGTTCCATTGGCTCTTGTACCTTCTGCTACCCATCCGGGTTCCAGTACCGTCAGCTGGTTCTCGGCAGTGTCTTTGGCACGGGTACTCCCTCCTGCCCAGCCTGGTTCCAGCACGCCAGCTGTTTCCGGGTAGTGTCAACGTCACTTTGCCTCCAATGCGTTGTCCTGTCGTGTTGCGGTCGGGTTAGCCGACTCTATGGTGCCTGCAGTTTAGGTGACTCCTATGTGGGCTGCGGGATCTGGCAATGAAGGCTGGTTCCATAGTGCCAATAGGACAAGCACCCTCTGTAGGACTGTGGGTTTTGGTAACTGCGGCCGGCTCGCGGCCTTGAACTTTTTTTTTACATGGGTACCTTCTGCTACCCATCCGGGTTCCAGTACCGTCAGCTGGTTCTCGGCAGTGCCTTTGGATTAGGTGCCTCCTTCTCGGTATCCAAGTTCCACCAACGTCTGCTGGTCCTTGGTAGTGCTTTCTGGCACAGGTACCTCCTGCTTAGTAACCGAGTTCCAGTAACATCAGCTGGTCCTCGGTAGTTCCATTGGCTCTTGTACCTTCTGCTACCCATCCGGGTTCCAGTACCGTCAGCTGGTCCTCGGTAGTTCCATTTGCTCTTGTATCTTCTGCTACCCATCCGGGTTCCAGTACCGTCAGCTGGTCCTCGGCAGTGTCTTTGGCACGGGTACTCCCTCCTGCCCAGCCTGGTTCCAGCACGCCAGCTGTTTCCGGGTAGTGTCAACGTCACTTTGCCTCCAATGCGTTGTCCTGTCGTGTTGCGGTCGGGTTAGCCGACTCTATGGTGCCTGCAGTTTAGGTGACTCCTATGTGGGCTGCGGGATCTGGCAATGAAGGCTGGTTCCATAGTGCCAATAGGACAAGCACCCTCTGTAGGACTGTGGGTTTTGGTAACTGCGGCCGGCTCGCGGCCTTGAACTTTTTTTTTACATGGGTACCTTCTGCTACCCATCCGGGTTCCAGTACCGTCAGCTGGTTCTCGGCAGTGCCTTTGGATTAGGTGCCTCCTTCTCGGTATCCAAGTTCCACCAACGTCTGCTGGTCCTTGGTAGTGCTTTCTGGCACAGGTACCTCCTGCTTAGTAACCGAGTTCCAGTAACATCAGCTGGTCCTCGGTAGTTCCATTGGCTCTTGTACCTTCTGCTACCCATCCGGGTTCCAGTACCGTCAGCTGGTCCTCGGTAGTTCCATTTGCTCTTGTATCTTCTGCTACCCATCCGGGTTCCAGTACCGTCAGCTGGTCCTCGGCAGTGTCTTTGGCACGGGTACTCCCTCCTGCCCAGCCTGGTTCCAGCACGCCAGCTGTTTCCGGGTAGTGTCAACGTCACTTTGCCTCCAATGCGTTGTCCTGTCGTGTTGCGGTCGGGTTAGCCGACTCTATGGTGCCTGCAGTTTAGGTGACTCCTATGTGGGCTGCGGGATCTGGCAATGAAGGCTGGTTCCATAGTGCCAATAGGACAAGCACCCTCTGTAGGACTGTGGGTTTTGGTAACTGCGGCCGGCTCGCGGCCTTGAACTTTTTTTTTACATGGGTACCTTCTGCTACCCATCCGGGTTCCAGTACCGTCAGCTGGTTCTCGGCAGTGCCTTTGGATTAGGTGCCTCCTTCTCGGTATCCAAGTTCCACCAACGTCTGCTGGTCCTTGGTAGTGCTTTCTGGCACAGGTACCTCCTGCTTAGTAACCGAGTTCCAGTAACATCAGCTGGTCCTCGGTAGTTCCATTGGCTCTTGTACCTTCTGCTACCCATCCGGGTTCCAGTAACATCAGCTGGTCCTCGGTAGTTCCATTGGCTCTTGTACCTTCTGCTACCCATCCGGGTTCCAGTACCGTCAGCTGGTTCTCGGCAGTGCCTTTGGATTAGGTGCCTCCTTCTCGGTATCCAAGTTCCACCAACGTCTGCTGGTCCTTGGTAGTGCTTTCTGGC
Source organism: Phyllobates terribilis (assembly GCF_046119375.1). Lineage (NCBI taxonomy): Eukaryota > Metazoa > Chordata > Amphibia > Anura > Dendrobatidae > Phyllobates > Phyllobates terribilis. The sequence goes on along the minus strand of NW_027362771.1, from coordinate 491,761,436 downwards.
ACAGGTACCTCCTGCTTAGTAACCGAGTTCCAGTAACATCAGCTGGTCCTCGGTAGTTCCATTGGCTCTTGTACCTTCTGCTATCCATCCGGGTTCCAGTACCGTCAGCTGGTCCTCGGTAGTTCCTCAGCTTTCTTGTACCTTCTGCTACATTTCCAAGTTCAAGCTTTTTGAAATGGTTCTTGGTAATCACTCTGGATCTCCCTGACGAGGACCCTGAAGACGAGGACCCTGAAGACCAACCCTAAGAAGACGAGGACCCCGAAGACAATGACCCTGAAGACGAGGACCCTGAAGACCACCCCGAAGAAGACGAGGACCCTGAAGACCACCCCGAAGAAGACGAGGACCCTGAAGACCACCCCGAAGAAGACGAGGACCCCGAAGACGAGGACCCAGAAGACCAACCCGAAGAAGACGAGGACCCCGAAGACGAGGACCCCCGAAGACGACGACCCTGAAGACCACCCCGAAGAAGACCAAGAAGATGACCCTGAAGAAGTTGACCAAGAAGACAAAGAAGAGAAGACAAGCACCAAGATACAGAAAAACAAGAGACAGAAAACCAAGAAGCAGAAATACAAGAAGCTGCAGAACAAAAAGCGGAAGAACATTAAGCATAAGACTAAAAATCAGAGCAAAAGATAATATCTAAATTATAAGCAGAAGATGACTAAGCAGTGTATGGGGGTGAGTCCGTTCCTCCTCGTGGTGCCCCTGGAAAAGACCTGCTGCTGCAGGCCAAACTGAACGCGGACAAATCCTGTTGTAAATCTTTTGTGACGGGCAGAACGAAAGGTGTAATGTCCAACCTTTTATAGATAACAACTACAGGAATGCCTGTCACAAATAAGAATATGATGAAGAAGAAGAATATGAAGAAGATGAAGAAGTAGAATATGAAGAATGTAAAAAAAAGAATAATACGAAGAAGGTGAAGAAGAAGAAGGTGAAGAAGAAGTGGATGAAAAAGATGCTGAGGATGATGAAGGAGAAAGTGTGGGAGAAGTAAAAAAGAAGGTGAAGAGCATGGAAGTAGTGAAACATAAATATCTGACAAAATATAAAAATACTTAACATAGTTAATATTTCCGTAACTCAGAACATAATAAAAAAATATTAATTCCTGCTATTCCATTTGACTGGGCTAAACCTCTATGCCTTTATTGTCTCCCCCACCTCCCCCAATACATTCTACATTATTCTTAGTTGTTTTCCTTCATGTAGAAATAACCTACAAGGAAAGAAAGGGTTTATTTTAATTCCGATATTTATGTCCCATTGACTTGCATTGGTTTCCGGTATCGGAATCGGCGATATCCGATACTTTTTCGGTATCGGTCCGATCCAATCCGATCCGATATTTCCCGATATCGGAAGGTATCGCTCAACACTACCCATGACCACTACGTCATATTTTTTGGAGAACTTGGTCATTTGATACATAAAGAGTTCATCCATATCTTCAGCTTGCCCAGGTGGCCTGTAGTAAATGCCTACAATGGTGTCCTTTCCGTTGTTCTCTCCTTGTATTCTTACCCAAACAGTTTCCACAGAACTCCCAGTCTCTGAAGCTTCAATCTCTGTGCAATCTCTTCTAACATACAATGCAACACCTCCTCCTCGTTTATCAAGTCTGTTTCTTGCAAATAAGTTGTATCTTTTAGCCTTTTATTCCAATCATGTGTATCGTCCCACCAAGTTTCAGTGATTCTTCTCAGATTATAACCCAGCTATCCCTCCTCTTTCTCTTTTGCTTGTCAGTCAGTGTGTGTAACCACACTTTGCAAGAAATTTTCACAACTACACACCAAAAAGGGCAAAAAATAGCTCAGTGGTGATGCACTGAGCAGTAAGGTTCATTAATTTTACTCATTCATATAGCGCTATTAATTCCACAGCGCTTTACTTAGCTATCAACTATTATTATTATTTTTTTTTAGAAATTAATAGAGGTAATTAAAGATAACCCCCATACACTTTTAACAAAAAGTGTCAACTCGGGTGGATAGAGGACAAAAACTTGTGACATCCATACTCTGAATGATACTGGCAAATTTGCAGCCAAATTTACATTTGAAATCTTTCCATTTCCATGGTATTATTCTGTAATTTTCTATTTATTTTATGATTTACGTCGCTTGGAACGTATTACACAGCTGGAGGTTTAGAGCAGTAGTGAGTGATAATTATTGTGATCTTACAATGCAATGCGTAAGAGGCCACTACTTACAATTGCCGCAATTTCGTCAAGTGTCTATGATTCGCAACTCAGCAGAGGGCATATTTTTGACTTTTATTTTCGATAGTTTGTGATAAAGGCAAAAAACTAAATGTATGTGATTTACAGTGTTGAGTCCCCTGACTCACAGCGAAACATCTTCTCTCTGGCTCATTTTTCATTTTATAGTTAATGTTTCTCTCCTTCTCACCTTAGAATAGCCCTTGTATAATGACTGTAATTTTCAAGAAAAACCTTCAACAGGAAATAAGGATTACGAAGACAACTTTGCCCTCTATCATAAAAAAGTAGCTCCTAGATCAAAAAGTCACTCATGATCTGGTAAACCTTGATGTTAAGCCACTATGCTCCTGCTGGCTTCAGCAAAAAACTTATAAAACTGCCTCCTTGTAGGTTCAGGCTTCATTGTGGGTATCATTAATATTTTTCTAAAATCTTCAATCATACAGTATGTAAAAACTGTGCAAAAATATAGGACTATTATGTGGACACCAAACATCTAAAAAAAGGAATAAAAAAAGAAAAGATACAGTAAAGGCAACCTTCATGCTTATGAAAGAAATAGCACACTAAAAGATGTCATCACTGAAAGGGAATAGGTGTAAATGCAACAGTATAGTGTCCAAGAATCCTTTATGGGCCTTTAACTTACACAGAGCTCAGAAGGTATCAAGAATCATCCATACACAAGTGCGAGAAAATCCAAATAATCTTTATTAATACTTTTTATTAATAATTTCTCCACATGTTCCTTCCCCTATTGCTCGATAGTTCACACAATTCAAGCTTAACACAACGTAGATTTCATACTGAAACAGTATGATTCCTGCCCTAGATTCTCTGTTTCATTATCTTTTGTAAGATTGGCTGTATTTATTAGACTTTACATTGTGTTCTGGCATCTGATACCTGAATACAGGACCTATTTCATTATATGTTCCAAGTCTGATGTCTGTAGCCTACAGCGGTGACTATTTGATCTGTGTTTTGCAGATCTTACATACACCACTTGCATCATTACAATGGAGTCTCAATTCACCTCAATTTAATATTTAAATATATTTAAAAATTATACCTATGCCTAATTTCCCATCATCACATTATATTTATAGGGTTGGTGATTCATAAAGCCAGGAGTCAATAAGCAAAACAAGACTGTAAAAAAAAACCCAATAAACAACTTGATCATTTAGGCCCCGTGCACATGTTGTGTGACGCTCGCAAGCCCTGCCCTGGGAAAAGATGGGGGATACTCGGAGCCGGGTCAGATGTTGAGGGGGATGCAGCCGTGGCCTAGACCCGTTCCGTGCCCAGGGCCGTCACATTAAAAATGATGTTAGGGCTTTCCGGGTTGAGTGGTAATTTGTCGACTATGCCACCTGTGGTGTCTGGTGATGCGCCACCAGCGCCGCTACAGTCCGCTGAGGCCCGGTGTCATGGCGGCTAGAGTTCTCGCTGCTCCCCACAGGCGGAACGCGGCCTCAGGGCAGGCAAGACAGGATAGAGGGGGGTTAGTAGTGCCGGGAGTACGGGCACCGCGTCGCGTGGTATGGCGCATAATGAACAGTCCGGAGGCCATAGGGATGAACTTCCAAGGCTTTACTTACAGTTCTCTCAAGCAGCGCAAGGCTTCTCCCTGCTCCTCGCGGAGTCCTGCGGCCACCAGGGACGGGGGTCCGACTATCTCCGAGGAAGTCCAGTGTGAGGTAGCATCCCTACACCAGAGTGTTCCTGCACTACAGACTTTACCCTTTCCTGTTTGTGGGTGTGTAGATAGGCCGGGTCTCCCTCTGAACTCCTCTCAGGTGTAGGGCTCGGGTGGCAATTCCTCTCCATCCGAAGCCCGGCGGGATCCTCAGGGCCTAACCGGGCTTTCCCGTCCTGGACGTAGAGTATGAGGTCGGGTGTCGGGGGCCGGTACCCCTCTTGCAGCCGGAATCCCTCTGAATAGATCAGGTAGGCGAGGACAGGTGGCGTGCTCCGCTCCGTCTGCATCCTCCCCGGGACCCATTTGCTAGGGAGCCACACTTTAAAGCTCCCGAGCCTTCTTGATCCTGGTCCTTGGCCGGGTTGATACATTCCTTGTCTGCAACCTTCCTCTCGTCCCATAGATCGGGGTACGAGGGCTGTGTCCCATACCGGTGCAGGCCCACACAGGATCTGCGCTCCCGGAGGGAAGTCACATTACACACAGTAGTTTAGACCGCTTGACAGCCCAAGAACCAGAGGACTGGACTCTGCTCTAGGCAGACAGGAACCACCAGAAGACCAAGATCAAAGATGGCATACTACTAAATATGAAATTAGAAGTGTCACTAACTAACTGTTCCTCCACCCACACCCACTAACTGGTTCCTACCACTTTGTGTTCCCCAGTCTCCCTGTAACCAGGGGAGCAGCACTAGTGCATACTAGCTCCCTCTGGTGGAATGTGGTGTTGGATGCAAAAGGCTAGGTCACTACCATCACACCGGCCTTACCTCTGAGGAGGAACACCACAGTCCATTAAAGAAGTGCAGCATTCTTGTGGCGGTCGAACCCTCAGGGGCGCCACATTCCCCCCTGGTAAAACACAGCACGTCTGCGGGCTGCAAAGGAAGTAACACCCAGGAAAATTTCTTTTTATATAACAAGTAAAACTATCATCCCTTTATGGGAGGCACATTTCTTGTAACGTTGCATAACAGTTATAAGAGTACAAAAGTGCAAAGTATAAAATTATAAAAGTATAAAGATATAAAAGTGAAAAATTAAAATTAAGACAAGAAACTTTTTGATCAAGGCAGCGGACTGGTTAAAGGTGACGAGGGTCAGTTCAGTAGCAAGAGGGACCTGCCCTAAACCGTCTATGTGGGCCCTGGGGTGGCTGCAGGGCATGAAGATCCGGAGCTGGACCCCCACACAAGCCACTCCAGACAGGTTTTGCTTCTGAGGTCTGAGGTAGAAAGAAGACACGGTTTTGTATAAAACCAATAGCGAGCACCTAAATAGATGCATAACTATTTACAATGCAGTCCACCGCCTGCCATAGTCCACAGGGACCAAAGTCTCTATATAAAGGAAAAGCACAAAAATAGCAGCAATTGTTTGAACCTGAAACAACAACAACAGCAGCCGGGGGCTGCTCTAGACTTAGGGGCTCACGTGGAGGGAAAGGCTCATTCCTCCCGACAGAGGCTAGCCGGTCACCTGAGGCTGAGGGAGGGGTGGCGTCACTCCCAGACACTTTGCGGACGTCCAGGGCGTACCACCCACGCTCCCCCTGGTGGCGAGTGAAAGTCACAGTATCGCCCGGGAAGAGGTTCCGGCCGGGGTGTCCCTTCTTAAGGCGCGGCTCGACGTCCCATCTGCTGACGAACACATAGTCCTGGAGCATGGGACTCCGGATAAACCCCCACCCCGCCTCATGGTGAAAACGCACAACCTGGCCTTCATACCGGGGACTGGGATGGGTGGCCTCCTCCTGTCGCGCCCGAGTCTTTGCAGCCTTGGTCCTGACTTCGAGGCGCTTGCAGCGTTGCTCCCGCCGACGTTGTTCCCGTGCTAGCTGGAAGATTTGATTGCTGCACCAATGGCTCCTCCTTCGCGCTTCCACTCGGGTCTCCCGCGGGAAGCCCATTAGGTCGCCCCCCTGGTTTTCCCAGGCCCACTCCTCGGCCTCGGGCCAGGTCACCGCTGGTGCAGGTAGCGGGGCGAGGACGGGTTGCTGCAAGTCCTCGGAAGATGCGGACCAGTCCGGGTTGGAGCCGGTAGCCTCCTCCGCAGCTCCAGGCACCTCCGTTTCCGAGCTTGGGCGGCACCGCAGGTCCCCACCGACGGCAGCCGATTGCAGCTCAGGAGCTAGCGCTTGCTCCCAGGTGACCGCGTGGGGGGCTATGTACTCCGCCATGAGGTCCAGGATAGTCTCTGTTGGCTGTGCAGCCGGGGCAGGGGTTGCAGACTCACCCGCCGCTAGGTCACTCTCGACTTCGACCTCCGGGTCGACTGGTCCTGGAACCTCCACTCTTTGGCGGCAGTCTCGGATACGTTGCAGCATCTCCGCTTTCCACGCTGCCATTGCCGCCTCCTGGGCCTCCTTCTGCCTCCTAGCACGTCCCGGAGCCTCCATGTGGAGAAACTCAATATCTCCCGGAGTCAATACGCTGCCGCCTTGCTCTCTTCCGGGTGAAGGGCCTGAACCGGGTTCAGTGGTCGCGTGGTCTTGCTCCCCGGAGACATCCATGTCTGCCTCCGTTGACTGCCAAGCTCCGACTGACATGGCCGCACCTTGTTGCTTTTCTTCTTCTTCCTCCTCTTTCGGGGCGGTTCCTGGGCGGGATGCTGACAAGCCCGCCTTCTTTCAGCCCATCCAGTTTGACGGGCATTATCCCGTGGACAGTCTCTGATGGAAGGGGCAGTCCACATTTTTGGTGCCAAGGGGGAGCCCAGCCCACGATGGGAGGTGTACAAAGACAGTCTTTTCACAGCATCATGACGCCTGTTCTTCTTGAGCGGGTGCCATTTTAAGTGTAAAACAACAGTCCAAGGTGTAAGGCACACAGTACCCGATAGCAATGGGCACTTTTCCCCGCGCAGGTTCGAATCCTGCCGACTACGCCAGTGATGTGACGCTCGCAAGCCCTGCCCTGGGAAAAGATGGGGGATACTCGGAGCCGGGTCAGATGTTGAGGGGGATGCAGCCGTGGCCTAGACCCGTTCCGTGGCCAGGGCCGTCACATTAAAAATGATGTTAGGGCTTTCCGGGTTGAGTGGTAATTTGTCGACTACGCCACCTGTGGTGTCTGGTGATGCGCCACCAGCGCCGCTACAGTCCGCTGAGGCCCGGTGTCATGGCTGCTAGAGTTCTCGCTGCTCCCCACAGGCGGAGCGCGGCCTCAGGGCAGGCAAGACAGGATAGAGGGGGGTTAGTAGTGCCGGGAGTACGGGCACCGCGTCGCGTGGTATGGCGCATAATGAACAGTCCGGAGGCCATAGGGATGAACTTCCAAAGCTTTACTCACAGTTCTCTCAAGAAGCGCAAGGCTTCTCCCTGCTCCTCGCGGAGTCCTGCGGCCACCAGGGACGGGGGTCCGACTACCTCCGAGGAAGTCCAGTGTGAGGTAGCATCCCTACACCAGAGTGTTCCTGCACTACAGACTTTACCCTTTCCCGTCTGTGCGTGTGTAGATAGGCCGGGTCTCCCTCTGAGCTCCTCTCAGGTGTAGGTCTCGGGTGGCAATTCCTCTCCATCCGAAGCCCGGCGGGATCCTCAGAGCCTAACCGGGCTTTCCCGTCCTGGACGTAGAGTGCGAGGTCGGGTGTCGGGGGCTGGTACCCCTCTTGCAGCCGGAATCCCTCTGAATAGATCAGGTAGGCGAGGACAGGTGGCGTGCTCCGCTCCGTCTGCATCCTCCCCGGGACCCATTTGCTAGGGAGCCACACTCTAAAGCTCCCGGGCCTTCTTGATCCTGGTCCTTGGCCGGGTTGAGACATTCCTTGTCTGCAACCTTCCTCTCGTCCCATAGATCGGGGTACGAGGGCTGTGTCCCATACCGGTGCAGGCCCACACAGGATCTGCGCTCCCGGAGGGAAGTCACATTACACACAGTAGTTTAGACCGCTTGACAGCCCAAGAACCAGAGGCCTGGACTCTGCTCTAGGCAGACAGGAACCACCAGAAGACCAAGATCAAAGATGGCATACTACTAAATATGAAATTAGAAGTGTCACTAACTAACTGTTCCTCCACCCACACCCACTAACTGGTTCCTACCACTTTGTGTTCCCCAGTCTCCCTGTAACCAGGGGAGCAGCACTAGTGCATACTAGCTCCCTCTGGTGGAATGTGGTGTTGGATGCAAAAGGCTAGGTCACTACCATTACACCGGCCTTACCTCAGAGGAGGAACACCACAGTCCATTAAAGAAGTGCAGCATTCTTGTGGCGGTCGAACCCTCAGGGGCGCCACATTCCCCCCTGGTAAAACACAGCACGTCTGCGGGCTGCAAAGGAAGTAACACCCAGGAAAATTTCTTTTTAAATAACAAGTAAAACTATCATCCCTTTATGGGAGGCACATTTCTTGTAACGTTGCATAACAGTTATAAGAGTACAAAAGTGCAAAGTATAAAATTATAAAAGTATAAAGATATAAAAGTGCAAAATTAAAATTAAGACAAGAGACTTTTTGATCAAGGCAGCGGACTGGTTAAAGGTGACGAGGGTCAGTTCAGTAGCAAGAGGGACCTGCCCTAAACCGTCTACATGGGCCCTGGGGTGGCTGCAGGGCATGAAGATCCGGAGCTGGACCCCCACACAAGCCACTCCAGACAGGTTTTGCTTCTGAGGTCTGAGGTAGAAAGAAGACACGGTTTTGTATAAAACCAATAGCGAGCACCTAAATAGATGCATAACTATTTACAATGCAGTCCACCGCCTGCCATAGTCCACAGGGACCAAAGTCTCTATATAAAGGAAAAACACAAAAATAGCAGCAATTGTTTGAACCTGAAACAACAACAACAGCAGCCGGGGGCTGCTCTAGACTTGGGGCTCACGTGGAGGGAAAGGCTCATTCCTCCCGACAGAGGCTAGCCGGTCACCTGAGGCTGAGGGCGGGGTGGCGTCACTCCCAGACACTTTGCGGACGTCCAGGGCGTACCACCCACGCTGCCCCTGGTGGCGAGTGAAAGTCACAGTATCGCCCGGGAAGAGGCTCCGGCCGGGGTGTCCCTTCTTAAGGCGCGGCTCGACGTCCCGTCTGCTGACGAACACATAGTCCTGGAGCATGGGACTCCGGATAAACCCCACCCCGCCTCATGGTGAAAACGCACAACCTGGCCTTCATACCGGGGACTGGGATGGGTGGCCTCCTCCTGTCGCGCCCGAGTCTTTGCAGCCTTGGTCCTGACTTCGAGGCGCTCGCAGCGTTGCTCCCGCCGACGTTGTTCCCGTGCTAGCTGGAAGATTTGATTGCTGCACCAATGGCTCCTCCTTCGCGCTTCCACTCGGGTCTCCCGCGGGAAGCCCATTAGGTCGCCCCCCTGGTTTTCCCAGGCTCACTCCTCGGCCTCGGGCCAGGTCACCGCTGGTGCAGGTAGTGGGGCGAGGACGGGTTGCTGCAAGTCCTCGGAAGATGCGGACCAGTCCGGGTTGGAGCCGGTAGCCTCCTCCGCAGCTCCAGGCACCTCCGTTTCCGAGCTTGGGCGGCACCGCAGGTCCCCACCGACGGCAGCCGATGGCAGCTCAGGAGCTAGCGCTTGCTCCCAGGTGACTGCGTGGGGGGCCATGTACTCCGCCATGAGGTCCAGGGTAGTCTCTGTTGGCTGTGCAGCCGGGGCAGGGGTTGCAGACTCACCCGCCGCTAGGTCACTCTCGACTTCGACCTCCGGGTCGACAGGTCCTGGAACCTCCACTCCTTGGCGGCAGTCTCGGATACGTTGCAGCATCTCCGCTTTCCACGCTGCCATTGCCGCCTCCTGGGCCTCCTTCTGCCTCCTAGCACGTCCCGGAGCCTCCATGTGGAGAAACTCAATATCTCCCGGAGTCAATACGCTGCTGCCTTGCTCTCTTCTGGGTGAAGGGCCTGAACCGGGTTCAGTGGTCGCGTGGTCTTGCTCCCCGGAGACATCCATGTCTGCCTCCATTGACTGCTAAGCTCCGACTGACATGGCCGCACCTTGTTGCTTTTCTTCTTCTTCCTCCTCTTTCGGGGCGGTTCCTGGGCGGGATGCTGACAAGCCCGCCTTCTTTCAGCCCATCCAGTTTGACGGGCATTATCCCGCGGACAGTCTCTGATGGAAGGGGCAGTCCACATTTTTGGTGCCAATGGGGAGCCCAGCCCACGATGGGAGGTGTACAAAGACAGTCTTTTCACAGCATCATGACGCCTGTTCTTCTTGGGCGGGTGCCATTTTAAGTGTAAAACAACAGTCCAAGGTGTAAGGCACACAGTACCCGATAGCAATGGGCACTTTTCCCCGCGCAGGTTCGAATCCTGCCGACTACGCCAGTGATGTGACGCTCGCAAGCCCTGCCCTGGGAAAAGATGGGGGATACTCGGAGCCGGGTCAGATGTTGAGGGGGATGCAGCCGTGGCCTAGACCCGTTCCGTGGGCAGGGCCGTCACATTAAAAATGATGTTAGGGTTTTCCGGGTTGAGTGGTAATTTGTCGACTACGCCACCTGTGGTGTCTGGTGATGCGCCACCGGCGCCGCTACAGTCCGCTGAGGCCCGGTGTCATGGCTGCTAGAGTTCTCGCTGCTCCCCACAGGCGGAGCGCGGCCTCAGGGCAGGCAAGACTGGATAGAGGGGGGTTAGTAGTGCCGGGAGTACGGGCACTGCTTCGCGTGGTATGGCGCATAATGAACAGTCCGGAGGCCATAGGGATGAACTTCCAAGGCTTTACTCACAGTTCTCTCAAGCAGCGCAAGGCTTCTCCCTGCTCCTCGCGGAGTCCTGTGGCCACCAGGGACGGGGGTCCGACTACCTCCGAGGAAGTCCAGTGTGAGGTAGCATCCCTACACCAGAGTGTTCCTGCACTACAGACTTTACCCTTTCCCGTCTGTGCGTGTGTAGATAGGCCGGGTCTCCCTCTGAGCTCCTCTCAGGTGTAGGGCTCGGGTGGCAATTCCTCTCCATCCGAAGCCCGGCGGGATCCTCAGGGCCTAACCGGGCTTTCCCGTCCTGGACGTAGAGTGCGAGGTCGGGTGTCGGGGGCCGGTACCCCTCTTCCAGCCGGAATCCCTCTGAATAGATCAGGTAGGCGAGGACAGGTGGCGTGCTCCGCTCCGTCTGCATCCTCCCCGGGACCCATTTGCTAGGGAGCCACACTCTAAAGCTCCCGGGCCTTCTTGATCCTGGTCCTTGGCCGGGTTGAGACATTCCTTGTCTGCAACCTTCCTCTCGTCCCATAGATCGGGGTACGAGGGCTGTGTCCCATACCGGTGCAGGCCCACACAGGATCTGCGCTCCCGGAGGGAAGTCACATTACACACAGTAGTTTAGACCGCTTGACAGCCCAAGAACCAGAGGACTGGACTCTGCTCTAGGCAGACAGGAACCACCAGAAGACCAAGATCAAAGATGGCATACTACTAAATATGAAATTAGAAGTGTCACTAACTAACTGTTCCTCCACCCACACCCACTAACTGGTTCCTACCACTTTGTGTTCCCCAGTCTCCCTGTAACCAGGGGAGCAGCACTAGTGCATACTAGCTCCCTCTGGTGGAATGTGGTGTTGGATGCAAAAGGCTAGGTCACTACCATCACACCGGCCTTACCTCAGAGGAGGAACACCACAGTCCATTAAAGAAGTGCAGCATTCTTGTGGCGGTCGAACCCTCAGGGGCGCCACATTCCCCGCTGGTAAAACACAGCACGTCTGCGGGCTGCAAAGGAAGTAACACCCAGGAAAATTTCTTTTTATATAACAAGTAAAACTATCATCCCTTTATGGGAGGCACATTTCTTGTAACGTTGCATAACAGTTATAAGAGTACAAAAGTGCAAAGTATAAAATTATAAAAGTATAAAGATATAAAAGTGCAAAATTAAAATTAAGACAAGAGACTTTTTGATCAAGGCAGCGGACTGGTTAAAGGTGACGAGGGTCAGTTCAGTAGCAAGAGGGACCTGCCCTAAACCGTCTACATGGGCCCTGGGGTGGCTGCAGGGCATGAAGATCCGGAGCTGGACCCCCACACAAGCCACTCCAGACAGGTTTTGCTTCTGAGGTCTGAGGTAGAAAGAAGACACGGTTTTGTATAAAACCAATAGCGAGCACCTAAATAGATGCATAACTATTTACAATGCAGTCCACCGCCTGCCATAGTCCACAGGGATCAAAGTCTCTATATAAAGGAAAAACACAAAAATAGCAGCAATTGTTTGAACCTGAAACAACAACAACAGCAGCCGGGGGCTGCTCTAGACTTGGGGCTCATGTAGAGGGAAAGGCTCATTCCTCCCGACAGAGGCTAGCCGGTCACCTGAGGCTGAGGGCGGGGTGGCGTCACTCCCAGACACTTTGCGGACGTCCAGGGCGTACCACCCACGCTCCCCCTGGTGGCAAGTGAAAGTCACAGTATCGCCCGGGAAGAGGTTCCGGCCGGGGTGTCCCTTCTTAAGGCGCGGCTCGACGTCCCGTCTGCTGATGAACACATAGTCCTGGAGCATGGGACTCCGGATAAACCCCACCCCGCCTCATGGTGAAAACGCACAACCTGGCCTTCATACCGGGGACTGGGATGGGTGGCCTCCTCCTGTCGCGCCCGAGTCTTTACAGCCTTGGTCCTGACTTCGAGGCGCTCGCAGCGTTGCTCCCGCCGATGTTGTTCCCGTGCTAGCTGGAAGATTTGATTGCTGCACCAATGGCTCCTCCTTCGCGCTTCCACTCGGGTCTCCCGCGGGAAGCCCATTAGGTCGCCCCCCTGGTTTTCCCAGGCCCAGTCCTCGGCCTCGGGCCAGGTCACCGCTGGTGCAGGTAGCGGGGCGAGGACGGGTTGCTGCAAGTCCTCGGAAGATGCGGACCAGTCCGGGTTGGATCCGGTAGCCTCCTCCGCAGCTCCAGGCACCTCCGTTTCCGAGCTTGGGCGGCACCGCAGGTCCCCACCGACGGCAGCCGATTGCAGCTCAGGAGCTAGCGCTTGCTCCCAGGTGACCGCGTGGGGGGCTATGTACTCTGCCATGAGGTCCAGGATAGTCTCTGTTGGCTGTGCAGCCGGGGCAGGGGTTGCAGACTCACCCGCCGCTAGGTCACTCTCGACTTCGACCTCCGGGTCGACTGGTCCTGGAACCTCTACTCCTTGGTGGCAGTCTCGGATACGTTGCAGCATCTCCGCTTTCCACGCTGCCATTGCCGCCTCCTGGGCCTCCTTCTGCCTCCTAGCACGTCCCGGAGCCTCCATGTGGAGAAACTCAATATCTCCCGGAGTCAATACGCTGCCGCCTTGCTCTCTTCCGGGTGAAGGGCCTGAACCGGGTTCAGTGGTCGCGTGGTCTTGCTCCCCGGAGACATCCATGTCTGCCTCCGTTGACTGCCAAGCTCCGACTGACATGGCCGCACCTTGTTGCTTTTCTTCTTCTTCCTCCTCTTTCGGGGCGGTTCCTGGGCGGGATGCTGACAAGCCCGCCTTCTTTCAGCCCATCCAGTTTGACGGGCATTACCCCACGGACAGTCTCTGATGGAAGGGGCAGTCCACATTTTTGGTGCCAAGGGGGAGCCCAGCCCACGATGGGAGGTGTACAAAGACAGTCTTTTCACAGCATCATGACGCCTGTTCTTCTTGGGCGGGTGCCATTTTAAGTGTAAAACAACAGTCCAAGGTGTAAGGCACACAGTACCCGATAGCAATGGGCACTTTTCCCCGCGCAGGTTCGAATCCTGCCGACTACGCCAGTGATGTGACGCTCGCAAGCCCTGCCCTGGGAAAAGATGGGGGATACTCGGAGCCGGGTCAGATGTTGAGGGGGATGCAGCCGTGGCCTAGACCCGTTTCGTGGGCAGGGCCGTCACATTAAAAATGATGTTAGGGCTTTCCGGGTTGAGTGGTAATCTGTCGACTACGCCACCTGTGGTGTCTGGTGATGCGCCATCAGCGCCGCTACAGTCCGCTGAGGCCCGGTGTCATGGCTGCTAGAGTTCTCGCTGCTCCCCACAGGCGGAGCGCGGCCTCAGGGCAGGCAAGACAGGATAGAGGGGGGTTAGTAGTGCCGGGAGTACGGGCACCGCGTCGTGTGGTATGGCGCATAATGAACAGTCCGGAGGCCATAGGGATGAACTTCCAAGGCTTTACTCACAGTTCTCTCAAGCAGCGCAAGGCTTCTCCCTGCTCCTCGCGGAGTCCTGCGGCCACCAGGGACGGGGGTCCGACTACCTCCGAGGAAGTCCAGTGTGAGGTAGCATCCCTACACCAGAGTGTTCCTGCACTACAGACTTTACCCTTTCCCGTCTGTGCGTGTGTAGATAGGCCGGGTCTCCCTCTGAGCTCCTCTCAGGTGTAGGGCTCGGGTGGCAATTCCTCTCCATCCGAAGCCCGGCGGGATCCTCAGGGCCTAACCGGGCTTTCCCGTCCTGGACGTAGAGTGCGAGGTCGGGTGTCGGGGGCCGGTACCCCTCTTGCAGCCGGAATCCCTCTGAATAGATCAGGTAGGCGAGGACAGGTGGCGTGCTCCGCTCCGTCTGCATCCTCCCCGGGACCCATTTGCTAGGGAGCCACACTCTAAAGCTCCCGGGCCTTCTTGATCCTGGTCCTTGGCCGGGTTGAGACATTCCTTGTCTGCAACCTTCCTCTCGTCCCATAGATCGGGGTACGAGGGCTGTGTCCCATACCGGTGCAGGCCCACACAGGATCTGCGCTCCCGGAGGGAAGTCACATTACACACAGTAGTTTAGACCGCTTGACAGCCCAAGAACCAGAGGACTGGACTCTGCTCTAGGCAGACAGGAACCACCAGAAGACCAAGATCAAAGATGGCATACTACTAAATATGAAATTAGAAGTGTCACTAACTAACTGTTCCTCCACCCACACCCACTAACTGGTTCCTACCACTTTGTGTTCCCCAGTCTCCCTGTAACCAGGGGAGCAGCACTAGTGCATACTAGCTCCCTCTGGTGGAATGTGGTGTTGGATGCAAAAGGCTAGGTCACTACCATCACACCGGCCTTACCTCAGAGGAGGAACACCACACTCCATTAAAGAAGTGCAGCATTCCTGTGGCGGTCGAACCCTCAGGGGCGCCACATTTGCGTATTTGGTCAGTATTTTACATCAGGATTTGTAAGCCAAAACCAGGAGTGGAACAGTAAGAGGAAAAGTAAACGCATCACCACTTCTGTAGTTATCACCCACTCCTGATTTTATCTACAAATGTGTAAAATACTGACCAAATACTGAACGTGTGAATGTAGCCTTAGGCCACGGCCTCACTATCAGGATTTGGTCAGTATTCGGTCAGTATTTTTTCTCAGGAGTGGGAGCCAAAACCAGGAGTGGGTGATAAAGGCAGAATTGGTGACTTGTTTCTATTATACCTTTTCTCTGATTGTTCCTCACTTGGTTTTGGCTCCCACTCCTGAGAAAAAATACTGACCGAATACTGACCAAATACTGATAGTGGGGCGGCCGTGGCTTTCGGGTGAGGATGTCAATACATTTACTTACAATGTACTGATATAAAGACTCACCTTGAGAACTTGTGCTGTGGACACAACACCAATGAAGGCGTTTTGGGGCTGCAAAGACAAAGGAAGTCACTGCCAGTGTCCTAGAACCGTACTTGGGTGTACCAAACCTCACTGGGGAATGAGTGGTGCTTCTGTGTGATGGGAGGACTCTCGATTTGGTGCTCATGACCAGTTGATGATCTTACCTGTGATGTTACGCACAAGTCGCGGTCCATTTGATTTTCTGGTGCTCAACATTGGGCTTTGCAAGTAGCCCGGCGTGATCCATGTGCTGTATTTCCAAGGCCTATATAAAGGCTCCCCAGAGACAGACACACCTGTGTCTTGGTATTTCTCTAAGACTTGTAGTAACTCTCTTAGTTTGCTGTGCAATTTCAGTCCTCATTGAGCAGGACGTCTCCTGCTTGTCTGCGGTTTCCAGTAACCTTGCTACCTACCCGCCTGCGGTTTCCAGTATTGCTGCCTACCTGCCTGCGGTTTCCAGTGTTGTTACCTACTTGTCTATGGTTTACAGTAACCTTGCTACCTGTCTGTGGAGAACTTCACCTACTTCCCTGAGGTTTCCATTATTGCTATTCACCTGCTTGCGGTTTCCAGTATCGCTACATACTTGCCTGCGGTTTCCAGTATCGCTACCTATTTTTCTACAGTTTTCAGGATGTCTTCCTGGCAATCTATGGCTTCCAGTTCCAGTTACCTATCTGCCTGCGGTTTCCAGTATCAATACCTTCTGCCTGCGGCTTACAGGATGTCCTGGCTGTCTGAGACTTCCAAGGTCTTAGACTTTATCACTCCGGAGTTTTGTTTGCTACCTGTCCCTGGTCTTCCAGGACATCTTCTATGTGCCCACCTGCGGTTTTCAGGACGTCTTCCTGGCTGTGTGCAGCTGCCATAGTATTAGACTTTCTTGTCACTCCGGAGTTTTGTCTTCTACCTGTCTGCGTCCCCATGATGCCTCCTGTTTGCCTACATTCTTCAAAAACTCTATCTGCCCGAAGATTTCAGTATCACTGCAATCTGTCTGTGGTATCCAGGACTTTATTAAACTTTTAGTTTTCATTCTACGTGTCCGTGTTCTTCGTGCTCCATCAGCTGCACCTATGCCCGTGGCCCGTGTGTCCACCCGGACCTTGGGCTTAAAGGATCTACCTCACCGTGTGAGCTGCTGTACGTAACTGTTGATATCTCAATGAAGAACTTGCATGGTCTTCTGAGCCAAATTGAGTGTCTTCCCATGACACAGAAGCTCCACTCATTCCCCAGTGAGGTTGGCACACCAGACTGATGTTCTAGGTCACTGGCTGAGATTTCCTTTGGCTTTGCACCCCCAACATGCCTTCATTTTTTTCTTAATTATATCAGATTTCTGGCTCCTTTTCTACAGATCATTACTTTTTATATGACTTTTTTTTTACAGATGCACTGTGCAATGTATTCTAACAGAGTCTATGAAAGAAATGCTGAGTGATGGTACAATTTATTCCATCTTTGCGAAGTATTATTGCGATCTCGTTTAAAAAAGCAGAACATCTAATCTGATGAGAGGGCCTGGAAAATCCAAGTTATCTAGAAAAGAAACGTATTCATCAGAACAGTTACCCATGGAAGGATAGGGGCCATTTCTACAAATATGTAAATGGCCTATGCAAAAATTACTGTCAGCTACTGGATTGTTATCTATAAGGACATGATGACCTCTCAGGCTTGAGCATAAAAGGTTTAATCTCCAGTTTCTTTTAAGAACTATGAATCTGTAGAAAAACCTGCCGAAGAAACTGGTTCCGGTAGATGCACTTAATCACTTTGGGTGAGGTTAAGATGCTTTCTTGAGGCAAAGTAACATAAATGCTTATATGAAAATGACTTGAATGTTTATCCATTCTCCTCATTACATGAGGCTAGGAAGGAGTTTCTGTACAAAATATTGAGAAGACTTTGCTGGCAGAATAAACTTGTGATTACAAATGATTATGCTCTGTAACATCCACCTATATTGTACATGTGCTGATTACCTATTATATGTCAGTAAGTTCACCGTAGAAAAACGGACTATTACTCAGTGTAACTGGACTAGCATGATCTCTATGAGATTTTCAACATTCAACTCAAAATGACGGGCAGATATTTTCTATTTTTGCCTCTCCACTTTAAGCATCCATAACTTTTATTTTTTCACTGGTGTGGCTGTAGAATACTTTATGCTTTTTGTAAAAATTTTTTATATATAAATATATTTTATATAATTTGTCCCCAAGAGATAATAAAATATATCTGGGGAACATATTTTGTTTAATTTATTATTAAATTTTTCCACTGTGACTGGGGCATCCCTAGTTATAGGGAAAACAGCTCCCTGTTAGGCTAAGTGCCCACGATGCAGAAATGCTGCGGATTTTTCCTGGGCGTTTCTGCATCTCCCTGGCAGAAAAAACGCATGCGGATTGTACATGCGTATTTTCTGCCAGGTAGAAGCATTTTGAACATGCGATTTCGCATGCGGGTTGTCAAGCGCTTTTCCAAGCGAGTTTAGCATCACTTGGAAAAGTGCTTGACAACTTGGTCACACTATATAAATCCATGCAACCGGCTGGATTTATAGTGTGACCAAGTCAATAGTAAAAAAAAGAATAAAAATGGTGAAAAATAAAAAAACCCATTATACTCACCTTCCGATGGCCCCCGGTCTCCTTCTCCGGTGCGTCCGGTGTCTTCAGCGGCTCACGGTGGTGTAAAAGGACCTTCCATGACGTCATTTAGTCATATGACATGTCACGCAACCGCCGACGTCAATAGTCGCGTGACCTGTCACATGACTAAATGACATCATGGAATGTCCTTTTACCAGCGCGAGCAGCTGAAGAGCCAGCAGCACCACCGAGAGCAGACAGGGGGCCATCAGAAGGTAAGTATATGTTTATTTTTTATTTTCATTCTTTTTTAACTACAGGTACTATGGTACCCGGGTCTGGAGGAGAGTCTCCTCTTCTCCAGACCCGGGTACCATCCGTGCATTGAATCGCATAATATCCGCATGGGTACGAGTAGTCATGAGGATGTTATGCTGTCAGTGCAAGTGAATGGCGGCTAAAACGCCACGATTTCGCAAAATTAATGGACGTGCTGCGGATTTTTCCGCAATGATAATCCGCAGCAGAAATTTCCGCAGCATGTGCACAGCAAATGCGGATTATCATTGGGGACCATTGCAGACCTATTACCAAGCGTTTTTTAAGCATTTCCGCGGTGGAAATTACACTGCGGAAACGCTTAAAAAACGCATACTGTGCACGCAGCTTTATAGCTAACCTAATTTTTCTATTCCAGTAGATGCCTGCAAATCATAAGATTGCCAGGTCCAGTGTGGTGCTGATGCTTTTTGCCCTACATAGCACTCATTAAGTACTAGATAGTCAGAAAAATAGAATATATGAGTGGAGGTAAATCGCTTATGTCTTCTTCTCAGGGTCCCCAGTTATATCTTAATAGGATGCCTACAGGCTAAAGCTTGTAGGCCATTACTAAATTACATTAAAGAAGAAAGAAAATAAAAGTGTAATGCATCATAGTCAAGAATTCACGGGTTTGAAGGGACTAGGGGTAAACGTTAGTGAAAACAATATAACAGCAAAGGGCTTTTGAAGATTTCATAACGCTAAGAAATGACACTAAACTGTGGATGCAGAAGTCAACAAGAGCAAATCCAAGACAGAAAAGAACATGGCTCGGTTCTCATTTGTATTGAGACCTTCCATTAAAAGCTTCTATCAGCTATCCTGATATTGTTATTAGCAATATCTTAACTCTTAAAAGATAGTGATGAGCGAGTATGCCTCATTAACCCTTTCGGCAAGCATGCTCAGGTGCTCGCCGAGTATTTTGGCGTGCTCGGCATTTCATTCATTGTCGCCGCACCTGCAAGTGTCATGTCTGTTAGACAGCTGTGACACATGCAGAGATAGCCTGCTCACCAAAATACTCAGCAAGCACCTGAGCATGCTCGCTGAATGGATTAATGAGGCATACTCGCTCATCACTAATAAAAGGTTCTTTTTTAAATGCTATGAACACTTTTGACATGCAAAACAAAATAATTTTACATATTAGTGTTTTCTGTTTATTAAAAAGACTTCAGTCTGCATTCTTTGTGATTACATTTATCCGTAGCCCCTCATTACCCTAATATACAGTTTGCAGCCTGCTTCTAATTTAAGACTTTTCTCTCGTAGACATGTTCCTCTCATTAATCTTCAATTCCATTGAAGTCGTCTTCATGTCATCCATTTGGTATTCATGCTTCCCTAGGCACTTTAAGTGGTCTTGCCCCCACAGTGTCTCTTTCACGCAAATCCCCTCTGTAACCTACCTGAAAAAGTGCTAAATATATGCTAAAAACAGTGAACTGATACAATGCAATGTAAAGTTGACTTGGTGTTCCTATGTTCAGTCGTTTGAGTTTTTTTAACCGCTGCAGGTTTCCTAAGACATGAAGAGGCTAAAAGAAGTGACTGCTCCATTACACCAGCGGCTTCCATTCCATACTAGTTTATAAAAAAAAAAAAAAGAAAAAAAATCAACAAAAACTGAAGACTAAAAGATGTCAGAAAAGATGACCAAAAAGAAAATGCTTCAGGACAAAATGACAACTGTAATAAGAAGCAGCGGCTGACAGCAATGACGACTGTGTCCTGAATAGTGTTCTCTCTGAAAAACTCCAGGGATTCGCAGACATCTAAAAGAAGTTGTATGCACATACCCTGACAGTGCCCATAACCTTCAGATAGTAGTTAAAACTCCCATACACATTAGACTAAATTTGGCCAAACTTGCTGATATGAACAGGTTCAGCTGACAGTCCAATGTGTGTGGGTGGCTCTGATTTTGGACTGTAGAGTGTTTTGTTCTCTAAGTGATCAGCTGTTGCCAGTGATGTCTAACAGCTGCTCTCATAGAGGACACAGGAATGCTTGGCGATCCTGTGTATGGGAGAGCCAGGCGAGATACATTAGCTACCGGTGAAACAATCGGACAGCTGTCTATAGTGTATAGGGGGCTTTAGTCAATGTCTTGTTCAGCTGACAGACATTCAGACAGCTATATTTTTAGTCCAGCACACTCATCTTATAATATTTTAGTATCAAGTCTGATAAATTAAAGATTACATAATCTACATATCTACATCACCAGAACCACCGCCAGTACAGTAAATCACCAGAACCATCGGGAATAGAGTAAAATATCACCAGAACCACCTTCAGTGCAGTAAAATATCACCACAACCACCATCAGAACAGTAATACATCACTAAAACCACAGTCAATACAGTAATACATTACCAGAACCACCATCTGTACATTAATACACTGTCAAGCTTAGTACAACAATAAATTGCAGTGTCAGGTCTGCTCCATATACAATTGTATCGCATTAACCTACAACTCCCGATATGTCTTTAAGAATGGTAAGGAGATGCTTAAAGTTGTTGTTACCAGCCATCATCAGACTGCAGACCATACATGAACCACAGTACTGCTTAGTCCTAGGCAGGAGCTTTATTAAACATTTAAAGAGTAACTTAACTTTTGGAAGATATCTTATATGTTTTAGGTCCATTAATTCTCAGCAGACTGGTGTGAGTCTCAAGTTGCCTCGGTATGGAGAAGAGGCATCATGGGCTGGGACCTGAGACCCCCACCTATTGTTCAAAAGAACTCTTAGAAGTGCACAGCTCAGGAGGCAGGACTAGGGTTTTTTACTCAGTTGATCCACTCTGCATGTGACGCACCCAGGGGGATACGGGGGTTACTCGGTACCCGGGCCTTGACCTTCTGTGGGATGTCACGGCAGTCGTCTCCTGGGCCCGTACCCTGGGGTCACTCTTTAAAAGGGGTTTTGTTAACAGTTTTGTTTCGTGACGCCACCTGTGGCTCCTGGTAATGGGTACCGGCGCTGCTGCAGACCTCCGGGGGTGATGGGATGGCAGCTGGGATGTTTCTGCTCCCCACAGGTGGAGCGGGCCCCCAGGGCAGGGTTGATGAAAGGAATGCAGGTGAGAGGTGGCCCAGCCAGGCCAGGGAAGAATAACAGACACGCACACAGGGGGTTCGCTTCAGTACCTTTACTGGTGCAGACAGCAGGTACAGTCCAGGGTACTTGATAGGAAGGGTGCACTTCTGAACTCTCCCCAGTGAGCGGGTATAAGACCACCTGATCTGTTTCTTCCTCTCTCTCTGAAGCTTCTGACCAGCCTGAAACTAGGCCTAGCTTCTGTACTCTTTCACTCTCCTCACCTGCATGCTTGGTGGTAAGAACTTTCTTCTGGCTACCACTATCCCTGGATGCTGGGGCCTTCGTGGTTCTTAGTTCTTTAAATGATTGTAGCTACAGGTTGACCGGGGGATTAGAATCCTCCTGGTATACCGGTTATTCCTATTGGGCGAAGAGGACCCCGGTGTCTGGCTTGTGTTCTGTGGTGAGCCTAAGATGCTCCTCTGGCCCCATAACTCCTCTCACTCTTCTCCTTGCCTCCGGCCCCACTCTAGGCCCCCAGGGCTTCAGCACGTGCTTTAGGCCCTGGCTGGCCCTCAGCACAGCAGCTCACATGCTGCTTCTTCACTGATCTCAGTCCAGCACACCTACCCTACCTAACTCCACCCTCCAGTATATATATCCCTAACAGGGCTCCCTCTGCTGGTATGAGGTGGAAGGGTGGAGGTGTCTGTTATGTAGTGAGGGCCTCTTGTGGAGAAGTCCGTCCATGCACCCTTTTGGGTCCTGTGGTACCTGTGGTACCAGGGTGCCACACATGCTCTCCTCTCTCATGAGCTGCAGTCATCTAGGAGGTCTTTGTTTAGAGACTGGTAGGGGACTCAGAACTGGGTGACCCATTGATATGCTCAGAATGGTCTTAAAACATATCCCAAAAGTTTAGATACTCTTTAAAGCTGATATCTCAAATTTGAAAGTTTTTCCTTATCCACGGGATCAGGAATAACTTTCCGATCACTGGGGATCCAACCACTGTGGCTCCCAATGATCCTGAGAACCAGGGATCTGAAGAACCCAGGTTGAATGGAGCAGAGGTATACACAATACTGCTCCATTCATTCTAATGGAAACGCCAAACATTAGCCGAGCGCTGCGCTCAGTAATCTCCAGCACTCCCTTTAAGAATGAATGGAGTGGCAGTGTGGATGATTGACCTTTGCTCCAGTTCTCGGAAACGCTGGGGGTCCGACCACCTGCAGATAGGGGATAACTTTCCAACCTGAAAAAAACCCTTTAAGGAGCATTAAAGGGGTTGTCCTGTCTAAAACTACAAATCTGTAGTCACTCTATGTGACTGCAGAGTTGTGAATCCTCCCAGCGCACGCACTGCTCACTGTGAGGATTTTCCGCTGTCAGTGCAGGAAACGGTGGTCATATAACTGCAAGTGTGCAATATGCATGCTCCTGGCCACAATTAGACTAGATGGATGCGGCCTTGCTCGATTGTGGCTGGAAATATGCAAATCCCACATCAGTGTCAGGAAACAAGCACAAAAATTCAAAGTTGTTTTACACAGCACTTTCTCTTACCAAAGGACCTCTATCGATTATATTATAGGAATGGCTTTAATATGAAAATAGGAGGGTGTAACAGTACACCAAGGCAAAGGCCACGCCAAGGGTACACAGAAGCACCCTCATTTGCATATGAAAAATAAAATATTACGGTAAGTGAAAACTGTATATGCCGGGGCTATGTCCCCTTTATAAATGTGTATGTACTGTAGATTAATTGGTATTTTGAGGGTGAAAGATTCTTTTTATATATCAACGTTCTCAGCAACACACTGTCCTGTATACACATGTGCTGCTCAGAACAATGCTTTTCTATGTGCACAAGACGATCATGTTAACGATCGTTCTGTGCACATGAAAGTAAGGCCACATCCTGTCTACACAGGCTATTAAGCGACTGCTGATCGTCTTCTTATAGCCGATCAGCGGTCGTTTAAAGGCTGCAACTGGCCAATGTAAATGCATCTGAGATGCATTTACATAAGGCTAATAACATGGCCTTAGATCTAAGTACCAAACTCAATGATGACTTTTCACATCCACAGTTTGTCTTTGTAGACTTCCCTTTCTTCTGGTTTTCTGCAGCTCATTCCAACCCGGTGCCTTTAAAAATAACAGTATCATTATAATGTTCCTGAATAAAAATAAACACCCTCACAGTGCCCTAAATAAGCCCTACGCTGTGCCCCTAAATAAATTATTGACCCTCACTGTGCTCCTTGTACAAAAATTGACCCCACACTGTCTAATATATCCACCACACATCCTCACTTATGAACTATGATCTCCACAATATCCCCACTCTATGCAGCCCCCTCTTCACTGTCCCCTTTATGTTGTCCCCACTTCACACTGAGTCCCCCATGCTACCCATTCTCATTACTGAGCCCCCGATTGTCCATACTGAGCTCCCCCATGCAACCCATTCTCCATTTCAAACCCCCTATTCTCCATACCGAGCTCCTCCATGCTATGCCTATAGTTCATACCGAGCCCCTATGCTAGCCTAGTTTCCATACCAAACCCCATATGCCTCCCCTTCTCAATACCGAGTCCCCCCATGCTACCCCATACTCTATACCGAGCCACTCCCATGCGACTCCATTTTCCTTACCTAGCCCCTCATGACACCCCTTATCCATACCGAATTCCTCTCATGCTTTCCCATTCTCCATACCGAGCCCCTCCCATGCTTCCCCATTCTCCATACTGAGTCTCTCCCATGATACCCCATTCTCTTTACTGAGCCCCACCATGTTCTCCATACCAAGATCACCATGTTAACCATACAGAGCACCTCATATTCTCCATACCGAGTCCCCCCATGTTCTCCATAGAGAGCCTACCCCCAGGTTCTTCATATCGAGCCCCACCATATTTTCTTTACCAGGTGCCCCCCAATGTTCTCAATACCGAGCTCCCCCATGTTTTTCATACAAAGACCCCTCATGTTCTCCATACTGGGTTCCCCCCATATTCTTCATACAGAATACCAATGTTCTCTATCCTGAGTTCTCCCCCATGTTCTCCATATCGAGCTCCTCTCATACTCTTAATACAGAGTCCTCATGTTCTCCATACAAAGCCCCCTAGGTTCTCCCCGTGTCCCCCCATGTTCTCCATACCAAGCCCCCCCAATTTCTCTATATAGAACCCCCCTCATGTTCTCCATACCAGGTCCTCCCATGTTCTCCATACTGGGTCCCCCCATGTTCTCCATACAGTGCCACCCCATGTTCTCCATACCGAGCTCCCACCATATTCTCCACACTGAGCCCCCCTCATGTGCTCAATACCGAGCTTCCCCCCAGGCTGAACCCTCCTCCCTCCTGTATCTTGTGAGTTCTTACCTGCTCCAGGCTCCGGTTTGTCCTTCTCCTCGGTGCTCTGCATTGATGTCAGCATCATGTGCACACTGCCGCACGTCGGGTCAGGGAGCTGATTGGAGCTCCACTGATCCTGGAAGTGCGGCACACAGAGGTTCATTTGTATTTGCATCTTAAAGACGCAAATACAAATGAATACAGCGCTCCCCCTCCCTGGTCCAGAAAGACGTCAGTTTTCTTATAGAATCTGGAGGAGGGAAATTAAAAAAAAATAAAAGAGAAATTTTAAATCTTGACTGAGGCGTCGCCCCATGCAACCACCCGCTCTAGGCACTGGACCTCCGATGCCTTAGTGGCAAATACGGGTCAGTCTATTGGCAAGACCATAGTAAAAGCATTCTGTGCTCTTCAGCATTACTACTTGAGGTAAACTTGTCGCCAAGCTCATCCTAGTTTCGCCGTGCTAAAAGTCAACAGCTAGTTCGTATGATGCGTGTGTGAGAATGGACTCTCCCGTGTTGCTCTGGGGCTGAAAAGTGCTTGTTTGGCTGAGATGGCTTACTGGGAGAAGACACTTGAAGATGTTTTGTGCCCACTAGTTGGTGGTCCATGCTGGAGAGGCCACAGGTCAGCATGTCAGTGCTCTACAGATGAAGGTATTGGTGCCCAAGAACCCTTAGACCCTACAAGAGGATGTGACATCTATGGATTGTGTTCCATAAGATGCTGCTTGTGCTTGGAATGAAGTGTGGTGTGGGAATTCTAAATATCGACCATAGTGGCAGGCACAAAGTTAAGAATGGTGGTTTGTTAAGTGGCATACCTCGTGATGACAAATAGGCTTAGTGGCACAGGAAGTTTTACATTTTATGCTATTCAAGTACTGCACAAATAAAGGTTTATCTTTACACTGTGGGTCAGTATGATCATGGTGATACTAAATTTATAGTTTTATTTATTTAGTATTTTTGTACAGAAAATGCCGTGCTTAAAGAGAGTTCTGAGAGTCATATCAATGGAGCTGTATGAGGGCTCATATTCTACATAAGAAGATGTAGTTTTTAGTGGTACTATTCTCTGTGATATACCACAGTTTGATCACCTTTTATTACACTTTTTGTCAGGTAGAATATACAAAAGAAACAGCAATTCTAGCTTAGCTTATTTTCTTCATTTTGTTAACACTGTTCACTATACAATTTAATTAACGTGTTAACTATATTCTGCAGATTGATACAATGACAATACCCAATGTCTAGAGTTTTGTATGTTTTTCTACTTTTACACAAAAAAATAATTAAAAACATTTTTTTTGAGGGGTTAGGGTTATTCTACAATATTCTGAGACCTATAGCTTTTTAATTTTCTGTAGACATAGTTTTGCGAGGGCTTATTTTTTGAGGGACAAGCTTTAGTCTTCAGTGGTTCCATTTTTGGTTACCAAAGATTTTTTGATCACTTTTATTTAACTTTTTGTAAGGCTGGATGAGCAAATCAAATATTTGTATCATATTGTTTTTCTTACAGCATTGATGATACAAAGAAAATTATATAATTTTACATAGTATGGGTCAATATGACTACAGTGAAACTAAGGATATATCTTTTTTCTTACATTTTACTTCTTTTTAAAAAAACAAAACTTTTTTTAATAAAAACATTTCTTTTCTGAGTCGTAACTTTTTATTTTGTTACAGAGATCTATCAGGGATTTTGTTCCCGTAGTAAGTTGTAGTATTTATTAGTGCCACTTTGCGCGATGTACAACATTTTGGTCACTTTTTATTTCATTTTTTTGTGAGGCGGGATTCTGACATTGTTTTTCCCTCTAATTTTTTTACTGTGTTTAAATAATGATATAATGTTATAGTACACGTTGATACAGATGCAGCAGTGCCAAATATATGACATATTTAAGGTACATTCATTTTTTTCTTGTATTAAACATTTTTGTTTTACTGGGAAAACTGAGATTTTGGAAAAGGTGTTTTTACTTTTTTTATTTAGAGTTAAAAACATTTTTTAAAAATGTTTTATTAGTTCCCCAGGGAACATGAATATACAGTATGTACAGGAAATGTACCTTGTGATCAGCATGATGTAAATATCTGACATGGAGCACAAAATGACATGTGTTCATGAAGGATGTATATTATCAAAAATCATTAAGGGGTTAGAAGAGAGTAATAATGGGCATAGTGGGGTGGGAGAAAAACTATACTTACCTACCAGACCCAAGCTTCTCCTATGAAATATGTATTGTGTGCTCTGATGGTCACCTGGCTTCCTTTTCTGGATCAGTCGAAATATAACTGCCACTGATTGGTAGCAGTGGACACTTGACGCTTCTGCCAGAAGAGAAAGCCAGGAGACTGGCAGGGGACATATTGCAGAATACTTACGTGCGCCTGGGGACGAGTAGGTAAATATATATTTTTCTTTTGAATGTTAGACCGCCCAGGGTCCATTAATAATCTCTTTTAAAGCACCATTCCAGCGTTTTTTTTAATTGCAGCACTGGAGTGGTGCTACTAATTTAAGTTCCCGGTCCCAATTCTCTACGTCTTTGTCTTTTATCAGCGCCACTCCCAATCTCCGCAAGTTTGTGCTGGATTGCTCCTGTGTTTACTGGATGATTGGGAGGTCACTTTTCAATGAAAGTCTATGAGAGCCTTTTTCTGGCTCTCATAGACTTGCATTAAGAGCTTGTGACCGTTATCTCTGACTTCCGGTCAGTCAGAAGTTCCAGTTACAAGACGGCAGCGCAGGATCGGAGCAGTGCCGGGAAGAGCTGAAGACTGTGGGTGGTAAGTATAATATAAGGTGAAGGGATCTTACAGTACATTAGAAGCATAAAAAAACTTGCTGGAGTGGTGCTTTAAAGTAGTGGACCACCCCTTTCAATTTCACCAATTAATACATTAACCAGAATATGAGTTGAACATTTTCCTTTGGGGCCTCAAAGGGGTCTCATAAAGACATCTACTGTGTTTATAGAGTATATGGAAGTCATAGAATTTCTGGCTAAGGAGTGGCTTATGTTCTTGTCTACCCAACTCATCTATAAATCACATGGACGGCTCTCTATTTAAATGGTCACGTTGTAATGCTACATGAGTGACAAGTTTTCCCCAACTAATTGCCCGAGTGAGAGAAGCCGGACCATTGGCTTCATATTGAAGATGGGTTGTATTAGTGAATCTATCCATTTGATTCAAGTTCTCTTCTACATTATTACACTTCTATTATTATGATATATTATTACATCTTTGTATTGATTTCCCATTTATACAGAACTGTGTATCTAAATATCAAGCAAAGAAATCAAAATGGTGCCTATCCTAGTTAGGTTATTGGGTCACTACCAGCTCAGCATTAAGTGAAAACTTCAAACAGCCAAGCTTCTCATCATGTAACGTTTGTCTGTGGTTGAAGTCATCAAGAATTCAAGATGATCGTCAATCATAAATTGAGCAAAATGTCTCTTTGACTGCAGCTTGTCTGTCTAATGGTTCTTTACCCAAAGGCTGACATCAGGTTATAGACAATATTGAGACTGAATATAAATGTTGGGACATGACATCTGCATGACAAATGGAAATAATCAACTGCTTCTCTACTTAATTATATACAGTCACTTTTCATTCAGCCATATTCATAAAGTACTGACTATACTTGAAGCCATAACATTGCATAAAAAGAGTCAATTAAGATAATTCAACACAATTGATTTTCTAAATATTCTCCATTTTAGTTTGCATGACCATTGCATTGCCATAAAAGTCAGTATAAATCTCAGTTGACTCCAGAGGTTACGTAAGATTGAATTTGTATTCAATATAAATATGAATGAGAAAAAAAGGCACAAGGTAAAAAAAACAAGAGTAGATTATAAAAAGGGCAATTTTTTTCACCGTCCTGTTTCCTCAACCAGATCCCAGACAAGGCACCATGGTTTGAAAAGTGGTTGAGTTCCCCCAACAATTTTAAAGATTTCATACATGCCAGGCATGCAGCCTTTACTATTTTCTCCCTGTAGCTCTGATGCCCCATTTGCCTTTACTGGAAGAAATCTGATGGTGAGCATTCCATGCATTGTTCTAAGGCCTCTTCACATTGCGTTCCTGTCCACGTTCAGTGGTGCCATCTTGGCTTGAGTCTGAAGACCCGCAAAATGGGATTCGGGGTGTATGCGCCTATGGGGTCGCAGACTATAATGGTGCTGACAGAGTCAATGTGTGCTCTGTCGTGCATCTTTTTTGAGTGTATACGCCTACTGGAGGTGGACACTCAGATGTAGGGGGTTTGGACGTA
The DNA here is from genome assembly GCF_046119375.1 of Phyllobates terribilis. Lineage (NCBI taxonomy): Eukaryota > Metazoa > Chordata > Amphibia > Anura > Dendrobatidae > Phyllobates > Phyllobates terribilis. Next base: position 491,732,322 of record NW_027362771.1, on the reverse strand, counting down.
AGCACTGATGGCATCAGTAAACGTAGGCAAGAACGCAATGTGAAAGCACCCTAAGGAGAAGTGGTGGACAGAAGATACTGGTGGCCAGGGAAACATTGGAAGCATATGGCTTGGCTTTCATGTTGTGGACCCAGTGTGGATTTTATGCACGTAAAATACGCAGCACTTTACAATACGAGCAAAAGTCGAAGCACCACTCCAGCGTTTTTTTTATTGCATCGCTGGAGTGGTGCTTTAAATGTAAGTCCCCTACCACCTGTCACTCACTTTCCAGTGTTTTCGCCGCTGCTGCCATCGGTCTCCGGCGAAAAGTGACCTGTCTGCATCTCCAGTGTTTCATAGAGCATCATGGAGGTCACGTGTCAATAAAAGTTTATGTAAGCCTTATTCTGGCTCTCATAGACTTGTATTGAGAGTTTGTGATGTAGCTTCTGACTTACGGCCAGTCAGAATCTACCATCACAGGATGGCGCCGCGGGACCGGAGTGGCGGCAAAAAACTGTGAAGATGCCGGAGGGTGAGCATATGACCAGGGGTAGACAGCTTACATTTAAGGCACCACTCCAGCACTGAAAAAAAGAAACCGTTGGAGTGGTGCTTTAACTTAAATCTCACCTCATGTTGCATATTTTGCAGAGCAGAATCCATGTGAAAATTGACTTTTGTTTTTTAAATCCGCCTGCCTCTGGTCTAAGACTAACAGGTCATTGCTGAAATTTAAAACAGAGGAGGCAGGTCATATATAGAGACTGGAGGCAGGCGGTGGGGCTGAGGGATCACAGACAGGGAGGAGAAGCCCCAGTGCACAGTCCGGCCTCTGTGCATCGAAATCTAATTAGCATAAAACTTCAAATCGAAATTAATGAAGAACCACAAAAGTGGATGTCTTCACCAAAGGTATCAATGTAATCAGTATTACAGCGCCATTACAATCATGTCTTTACTTTAATTTACAAAATTGTGCAGACAGGTTCTCTTTAAGATCTGCAAAATATTTGTATATATAGTAAAATGTCTTGTTAAAATATCTTGCGATGCAGATTTCTATTTTCTTTTTGTTTCTCAGTAAAATATATTTGAACTAAGCAGTCAGGAAAATATAAGAACCAGATACAATAAATTGAGCGCACATAGGTCATTTATGTTGCTAAAGAAATCATCATTGTGAAACTTTCTGAGGTAGTAATTACATGACATTAAATTTATCTGACATTTCAAACTAATGCTTAAAACAGATTAGGAAGAGACGGAAGGGTTTGTTACCTGTCCACAGCAATGGCTGTCAAGGTGAAGACGGAGACGTACACTGTTACTGGCTGTATCAGGAACACAAAGTAACACATAAACTTGCCAAAAACCCAGCCTTGGGAGTTGAAGGCATAAGCAAGAGTGAAGGGCACACATGTGGCACACATAAGCATGTCTGAAAAAGCAAGATTTCCAATGAAGAAATTGGTGACATTGTGCATTTTCTTTGTTCTCCAGATAACATACAGAAGCAGGTAATTCCCAAATATTCCAATCAGTACTACTAAAGTGTAGCATGGTATGATGAGTGGCTTGTAGGACTGTATGAGTTGGACACCAGTAAACTCTGAGCTGGAGTTGGAGCTGTTGAGTTTTCCCCAATAAATTGTAAGATTGGCAGGTCCATAACTCCTGCTACTGGTGCTTTCCATATCTGCAGACAGTTTCTATAGTAAATCCATATCACCGTTTCACAGCATATTTAGATAGATCAATTATTTAGGGTAATTCCACATTTGATCATGTTGACTCTTTAGTATTGACTATACTGGTCTCAATCACAGTATTCTTCAGATTCCACAATGCCTTTATAAGTCAGTCAAGTGACAGCTAAATATGCCCTAAATCCTTGGCACTTGCATGGTAAGACACCAATATTATTTCACTTAACTATAGTATGGAGGGTTTCTTCCAAACATTATAGATTTAAAAAAGGAAGTTTACAGAATACGTTTTTAGAACATGCAAAGATTTGTGAAGAATGTTAGCCCTACGAGATAGTAAAAGACCACTTCAGTTGTTCCTTGATAGGTTTCCTTCACAGAATATTCATTGTATTCCTTCACAGAACTGAATTCAGTCCTTATGTTTGTCTTGACATCATTTCCAAATCTAAAAAGGACATAAAGAAAATGAAATATTTTAGGAATTAGCAACAGTAACAAGATTTGCATTTAAACATTATGCAGCATCCAGATGTATGTTCAAGGCAAAACATCTACTGAGATAGTATGCAAAAAACTTAAATTTTCTTATAAGATGAACCAATTTACATGCTGTTTATTGCTTGAAAGAGAACAATGACCCCTTCAGTGTTAGGTCTACCTGTCGCGAGGCTGTTATCTGGCAACCCGGTAGCAGGGGCTCCTACCCTTTCCCTAACACTAGGGGCATCCTATCTATCCCTGTTCCCCAGGTTACTTCTGATGGTGAAGATGCTGGGGCCACATTCCTTGCTGTTCTCCTGAATCAGACTTTATCTGTCCCCTTCCCCACCCAGGGAAATTGGGAGGAATAGTGTTTGTAAATACTTCCTTAAATTTTTTAAGACAGATTGTGATCTGAACAAAAAGCCAGATTTATTTTTGAAAAACACATATAACACAAAAACCTCATTAAACAATAGGTCATATTCTGATAATATATTCCCTCTAACAGGATTGTGCTGTCTATCACACAGGTCCTCATCACTTGCAAGAAAATGTTTAGGGATTTCTTGACCTTTTCCAAGGGTTAAAATGCAGAAGAAAAATCACTTGTCTTTGATTTACTGACCAATAATTGACATTTCTATCTCTGTGTTTACATGTCGTATTGATTTGATGTAAGATTTCATTAGATATATATAACACAGATGAACATGGGCTGGATCAATTCTGGATGATTAGATATTGTGTGATTCTTTCAATACAAAAATCTTTTGTATTCCTCAATCTGGGGTCACGTCCAGTTCTTGAAGAAAATACTCATTAATTCAGGGAAGTATAGATTTTTAAAACCTGCAAATTCACTTTTAACTAATTCTCCCATCACTGCTATTGGTAAACTAAGCACAGTCTATTCTCCCACAAGGACAAGGATTGCTGTCTGATTTCCCTGTAGGCTTGTGTAGAAGAGTAATGAGCAGCAAAAAAGATCTAAGAAAAGTTAATGACATTTCAGAGAAAATGCTTTAATGTTGTGCATCCATGTAAGATCAGAGCAGCTCCAACATTGTACCTAATTGGATGAATAGGTAGATTAAAAGATAAAATTAGATGAGTCTTGAGTAAATGGGAAGATATGGAAGGGGGTCAACAAATTTTATACTTCATAACCATAACAATTTTTAATTTTTTTTTCTTAAAATAAAATTCTTTACAATATGTTAATCAGATCTAGCCATATACTTTAGATAATAGCTATCACTCGCTCAGTCAACAGCTTTTGCTCCAACCCCATTCATGCTATACACATGCATGTGCTCTGTATGGAGAGAGGAGAGTAAGACTCTGCCATGCACCCCTGGTGAAAGAATAATTCCACCCAAAAACAGAAAAACCGAGCATGTTTAAACCATAATTACCAACTTTTATGAATTGTTGTCGGGGAGAATCACGCCTTTTAGTTAAGACATACTTTCTTTTTGTAAACTACATCCCCTTTAAAGGCCATATCCATTCTCACCCTCTTCCTGCCCTATGAATGTATGTCTTTTTGCTTGGTGCTATGGTGAATGAAACATCTTTGAAAAGTTAACTTCTTGGAAGTTTGTGTGAGAAGGAGACTTGCAAACTCTATTGCGTTTGGGAGGTCTTCCCTTTTTCTGGGAGCCTCTTCGATGTTCCCAGGAGAGTTGGTAAGTATGGTTCAACTCCACTATGCCTAAACCTTCTTTTCCCCGCAACTAAGCTCAGACACATTAGATAGTCATCTGGTCCTTGTGAACTCAGCAGGTTCGGCTCACTCAAGATCAAGATTTAGCACAGAATGGCTACTGCATTCCCTGCTTTTGCTTTTATACAGGCAATGATTGTCCCTCCTGTTTGGCTGTGCTATGCCATGTGATGCGATAGCTGCAAGGTATTAAGAAGATGCCTGGCCGAGGTCATATGGCTAATGCAATCTTCTGCAATGTGTAAAATGGAGCTTACCATTTTAGCAATTCGCGCAAAGCAAATCGCAAACTGTTAAAATTCGCCTGGTTTAGCGAATTCCTAAAAATTATACTCATGAATTTGCTCATATCTATTATTTACCCTTTCTTTTTTTCCCACTTACTATTTAATAAGATTGTTCTTTCTCACAGTACAGAGTTTAGAACATTTTTTACAGGAAAAAAACATAGAAGTTTAAGGTCGGGAAAACACATTGTCTCTTTTCGTACACTGTTGGTGAAAATGTTAATTATGTTGTTGACAAGCTTTATCTGAGGTTTTATATCTCTCTGTTGCCATGTTTACAAGATAATATTATTGTCACTGTCATTTTTTAATGTGTGCAGAGGTGATGATTTCCCTTTCAATGCTGGTACAGATACTTGTCTATTAGATGGGTAAAAATGTGCCTGGGAAAAACACCAAAGACACCTTGTTGCTTTAGACTACTATCAAGAGTCTTTTGCTAAGAAGGGGCCTGGTGTGAGTTCCAGAAAGTAGGGCTTGTTGATAAATGTCTATTCAAGGAGGAGGATTTTGGCAAACTTTAGGAGTTTGAGTAAGAGCTGGACATATAAGTAAATCTGACCCTTGTATCAATTGAGAGGCAGAGATTGCACTTGAAAGTTTTGAAGAACAGCTTTGGAGTGAGATGCTCCTTGCATTAGAAGTTTAGGGTAGGTGAGGAAAGGATTTTCCTCAATGCTGATGTGAGGCTGGTAGGTGAAAAACAGAGTCTCCCAACATCACGTTGAGTGGAGTCAAGAGAGATATGATTAAAAAATTGTTCTGAAGATCAGAATAGAAATGCAGAAAACCCACAACATACGTAAAGGAAAAAGGCACCACTGCACAGCTCACCCATGTTATACTCTTCCAGCCAAATATTGTGCCTCTCTATGACCAAAAAATAAAATACCAGTGATTCTGTCCACTGTCTTTAAGATCAACTCCTCCTTGTATCTGAAACTGAATCTGTCAACAACTAAACTTCTTGCATTTACTCCCTCTGACCCATCTAAAGTTGAATTTGCCATTATCATGTGTGGTTCTACATACTGTAACTCCCAAGCAGCATGCTTGCTGTCTTAGGGTTATATTTCATTCAGGTCTTACTCACTCGCTCATGTCGCATGTGCATCTAAAACACGTCTAGAATTTGACCTTTCCTTCTCTTTGACAGCAAAAACTCTTACTGTTGCTCTTATTAATATTCATCTGGACTATTGCAAATCTCTATTAATCGGTCTTTTTATTAAACTCTCCCATCTCCAATTTATCCTGAATACAGCAGCCAGGATCATATATTTCTGTCCAACCGCTACACTGATGCTAACACTCTGTGCCAGTCTTTGCACTGGTTGCCCATCTGCTACACAGTCCAATATAAGCTTAGAGTTGAGAGTCCTCAGTGGTTGAAAGTACTCAGGTTTCTTCATCAGGCATAGTATAACACAAAATCTGAAGAGTCACATATTTATACACAGCAAGACACAGAAATAATGCAATAGATGAGACAAGTGACGTAAAGCAGAAATATTACTATAGGAGAGGGATAAACAGTTGCGGCCGTAAATATTGGAATAGTTCGTAGATAAGGAGTGTGAAAGTTTTATTATCCTGTGATTGAGGTCTGGTCCAGGGTTGTGATGACCCCACAAGTCTGAGGAGCACATTCCTTAGTTGATGTAGAATGACATAAATCCATGCGACACATTCATTCCTGCCCTGAAGGTGTCAAAGGTCATCATGAGTTTGAGTTTATATTCCCAAACTTTTCTATCTCTCTGAGATTTGAAATTACCTTTTAATACCAGTAATTTCATATCCATAATCCTGTGATCAGGGAAACAAAATTGTTTGGCCACAGGTAGAACTATTATTTTTTATTGTGTGGCGATGAGAATTAATCCTTGTTCTAAGTTTTTGCCCTGTCTCCCCTACATACAGACCCCCAGCTGGACATTTGGTACATATAATTAAGTACACCACATTAGATGTGATGCAGCTGAAAGTACCTGGGATCTTGTAGACCTGATGTAAGTTGGGTATCTTCATCTTGTCTGTGGTTATTATAAATTGACAGGTTTTAAATTTTTTTCTGGTTGCAGGGAAAGGTTCCTGTAGCTGGTGGAGATGACAGGGAGCTTCTGACAATGTTGCCTCTTAGATTTGGGGGTTGCCTGAAACACAGAAGTGAGGGGTCTGGAAATATGGATTGTAATCGGGCATCTTTTTGCAGTAAAGGTTGTAGTTTCCATGCAGCTCCACTTAGCACCTCCAGATTTAGATTGTAGGTGGCTACTAGAGACACCCGGTTTCTTTCTTGTTTGGTTTTGTAATGTAGGTGGTGATTCCTTGATATTGTGGTGGCTCTTATAATCTGGTTCTCAATTGTTCTTGGATGGTAACCCTGATTCAAAAAGGTCTTTCTGAGGCCACCAAGGTGTTTGTCTCTATAGAGTTGGAACATATTCGATTATATCTGATGACTTGGCTGTAGACAATAGAGTTTTTTGTGTGTTTTTGATGGAAACTGTCCCATTTAAGGTATGTTGGACAGTCGATTGGCTTCCATTACAGGGATGTCTATTTCATTGACATTCATTTATTTATGAACTGTTTATCCCTCTCCTATAGTAATACTTCTGCTTAACGTCACTTGTCTCATCTATTGTATTATTTCTGTGTCTTTTGTGTATAAATATGTGACTCTTCAGATTTTGTGGTATACTATGCCTGATGAAGAAACCTGAGTAGTTTTGAAAACTTGCAATTTGTTACCATCTTTTCACTTAGCTATTAAAAGGTATCAACCTTTGAGGACTCTCAAATCTAAATATTTTTCTATCTACTGGCTAGCACGGTACAAAGATATATATTTTCCCTGTATTAATATAAAATTATCACTCTTACTCACAAAGCTCTCCACAGTTCTGCACTGCCCTGTAACTCCTCCCTCATCTTTGTCTACCAGCCTATCCATTCTCTCCGTTCCACTAACGACCTAAGATCAATCTTATATACCTAGAATCTGAACCTCCCACTTCTGTCTTCTCTTGTTCTGCACCAGTTTTCTGGAATGCACTACCAGAGACAATCTGGTTAATTCCCAGTATCCACTGTTATGTTCTGCTACCAAAGCTAAGGAAAGAGAGGAGATCTGTCCCTACTATAGGACTCAGCTGAATCCCTACGATGTAACAGGGAACCTGATCCTGCGATCAGACCTGCTAAAGTCCTAATCTAGTCTGTACGGAGACCTATAGATGTGGGGAGGGAATCCCTACAAGTACTAAGGACTGGGAGGAATATGGGACACCTCCTAACAGAAATAGTAGCAGACAGACGAACAAACAAAATAGATAGAACATAGAGGTCCGTAGACCAAGCAAACTAACAGAGCTAGATACAGAGCACAGGCTAGCTAGAAAGTAGATATACAATGAAGTCCAGCAAAGCCAGAAGGGCGGAGCAGGATTAAATAGGCCAACAAGGTCATGTGACCAGCAAAGGAAAAAAAACCTAACAGCAAGGTTCTAACATCCACAGTATCCACATATTTAGACTATGAGCTCACCTCACTAATCTAACTAACTATTCCCTGTTCTCCCTTCAATTTATTCAATAGCACTTTGTATCTGTACTTATACAGAATGCCCTTATTTATTATATTGATGGCAGGACCCTACACAACAAGTACTGCAGACCAATGTTATTCAGTGAGGCCATGCAGATGTCCGATTTTTTTCCTTGGACCTAGTGGTTAGAGGAAAAAAAATTCAACATGCACAATTTGCCTCTGAATCAGATTGCATTGACTATTCAAGTCTTATGGATCCATGAAAAAAATGGGACAACAGTCGGATGATATCCAAGAGCGGTGCGATTTTCATGAACTGCCAGAATGGAGAAGATGGAGAATTTTTTTTTTATTCTCATTATCTGAGAAAAACGGATCCTACTCTGATCATAATCGTGTCAAACTCTGATCAGTGTCTGATTAGCATAATCGGACCATTTTTCTAGGATGGAGAACATACAGTCATGTGACCCTAGCCTAATAGAAAGTTCAATATGACTGAATACACCATGATTCACTCCTTTTCCACTTCTGATGAACAGCAGCACTATCTGCTCAGGGAAAGCTTTTCCTACACAATCTTTTGCCATCCAAATCATGTGATTTGATTCTGCACCAAGAAATGCTGACTGCCTCCGGCCTACAGAGAAACAGTCACAAAGGAGTTGAAAACTCAAGACATTGAAATTCAAGCATTTGAAACATCTAAACAGCACTATCAGACATGTCCATGGTGGCATCATAGTCCCAGAAGGAGAATAATAAATATTGTTATATATGAAAGAATTATTCAGGTATAGAATAGAAAAATAAGCCAAGGGGAAATATCTTCTATTCTATATATTCTAAAAGAAAGGTGGAGGAGAGGTAATTCTTCAATAAGATCCACCAGAAACAAAGAATAAAGAATGTGTGCATTATAGATAGCATTATCACAGTTTTAGGGTTAATTCACATATCATTTTTTTTCTTGTACGAGGAAAACTCAGTCAGAGTTTCATTAGAGTTTTTTTTTATCAGAGTTTAGTTCAAGTTTGATCTGAGTTTTATCAGGGGCATTACCAGTGTGAGACCAGGAGAGCAGCCTGTCAGTCATTACATGTCTCACTCTAGTAACGCCCCCTTTTATTTAACGTAGGTTATAGAGGCAGATTCTCAGGGAGATCAGTGTCCGGTCCATAGATCTTAACAGCTCATTGACATTAATAAGAAAAACAGGGATTTCTCAGGAGCAAGACATCGGATCACAGATATCAAGGAATCATTTTATTGCAGCTTCCTATGATTTACTTGCCCATCTAGTCGGCTTAGGAGGCTGATCCTACTGACAAATTACATTTAAAAATCATTCCAGTGAGGGACTTGAATACATTTGCACTGAATTTTTTGCAACTTTTTCAAAAATCACAGTTGATTAATTAGATGAAAACATCGGGAAATCCCAACCTCCACCATAGTGGGGAATGTAAGAAAAAATAGGAGAGCACATTTAAAATAGACTTTAAAAAAGGCAGGAACTACAAGAACACTTAGACACAAAATACCAAAAACTAGACAAAAGCAATAATGAATCAGGGCCTTAAACTATTTCAACTTAGAAAATGATATCTATGTCAGCTATGAGCAGGTTTAGATTTCTAAAATAACTTTGTGAACAATCTATTATCAAATACACCTTGCATCAAATTGTATAATTTATTTTTACATTTTAGAAGCCAATGTGTGAAGTGGATGGGAAAAAAGAGCTGAATTATATAGGAAAGTTTGTTCTTATTTCAATTTTTTTAAATTCATTCCTTTTTTTACCTTCGAAAACTGCATAAAAAAATCTCCATCAAAGCGGCACATGTCAAGCATAATGGATCACAACTTCCTACCAAAATATATTTAATTGACCTAGCTAAATTTAATTAGCTGTAATTAGCAGTATTAACTAATATTAATGAACCTAATAAAATCCCTATAAGATCACACTCAACAATACCAGAACAAAATGTTTACCAAAATATGTACATGACAGTATATCTTAACAGCTTATGTTAACGGCTCTACTTAGCCTTATTAGATATAATTAGATAAAATTACCAGCTTTCATTATTGCTAATTTAATTAAATCCCTTCCTACCTTTCAATAATGACTCATTCAGAGATCATTGATTTTTCTCATACACAATAATCAGTCCGAGATTCATCAGTGTTATTGATCAGAGAGTCATCGGCATTTGGTCAGTGTCAGTTTTTACCATTAGATTGTGCAGAGTATCATCAGTTTTTCGCGGATAAAAAAAAAAAACCTATGGAGGTTTCTCAAGTTCCTCCTACAAACAGTCCATAAAAATGGACAGCACATGCAGTGCTGTCCAATTTTTTGACGGACCCATAGATATGCATTAGCAAATTTGATCCCACACTAGGATCAAAATCCGACAAGACTCCGTTCTCTTGTGTGGACTTGTGGCACCCCAGGGGTCTGGTTTCCACAGTAACAGCAATGTTATGTCTGAGAGCAGGTGGGAGGTCTCTTGGTCAGGAATCCCATGCATGCCACACCTCCTGCCCAGTCCTGGGAGGGGAAGGACTTCCCCTATATAAACCTGGGGCTGAGGCAGGGTTAGTGAGTAGAGAAGAAGTAGAGACAGAGAAAAGAAGCAAATATAGGAACAGAACATCAGGAGCTCTGTGGGAGCAGTGTTACAAGGAGTCAGGGGCTGGCAGCTGCAAAGCTCGCCCTGACTGAGAAGATTTCTTACCGGACCCGGAGTCCGAGGCTGTGGGGACTAACACCTACCCAGCAGCAGAATCCGTCAGGCAGGGGATTCCAGGTCCTCTGGCCAAGAAACCCGAAGGCACGGTCACACGCATGGGACCAGCACCGCCGTCGTGGAGCGGAAGCTACTAGAAGGCCCCGAGTCACCGGCCATACGGGTGAGCACCACACGGCACACTCAGGGACGTGGGCTACTTTTACCCGCCTCTAGCAAGGTAGCCAGAAGAGTACAGTTAGGTTGGGAGGCCTACAACTCCGCCTGGCCAGGGGAGATCCCATCTGCTCAAGGACTGACCAGGCCCCAATCGCTAGCCAGTACTCCGGGAGGGTCTATCTTTGTCACCAGTAAAGACCCTGAACTACACCGCATCGTCTCTGAGTGATTCCTGCTACCCCCATCGTCCACGTCGGCTGCCCTGAGGCCATACCCCTCCCGTTGGGGGTTATACTATCACGCTGCACAATCCTACCACCGGCCTCAGCGGTCTGCCCTGCAGCGGCAGCTCCATAGCTGCATTCAACGGGTGGCGTAGTCGTCCAACATCTACCGCTAATACAGCGCCACTTAGTCTGACTCCCTGGGCACGGACCGGGTCACCGCCACGAGACTACTACCCTCAACAGATCCGGCTCCGGGTAAGCTCCCGCGTGCGCAACGCTGCGCGACACAGGCCCAGGGGTGCGTCAACTTTTGGCGTAGTCGGCAGGATCTCGAGGATCTCGTGCCCGCAACCACCAGGTACTGCGTGCCTGAAAAAGACTGTTCAAACTTACCAGTGGTGAAGATTCCCGCCATCCGGCGCCATCTTCTACATTCTTCCCGCCATCCGCGAAGTTTTCCCGCCATCCGGCGCCATCTTCGGCCTTCTTCCCGCCATCCGTGGAGGTTTCCCGCCATTGGACGCCATCTTGAGGACGCCGCGTGGGAAGAAGAGGGGCGTGGACTCCGAAAGCGCGCGAGAACTGAAGCCCCGCCTCACGTCCGGACGTTGCGTAAGGTCCTGGAAGGAGCCCAGCAGACGCCGACGTCACAGGAGCGCGACGGAAGGTCCTCAACCCTGACGATCCACTGCGGAGCCGTGGCCTACGGAAGAGGATCATCGCAAGGTAGGCCACGGTCCACTAGGGGGGAGAAGGATGTCTGATACAGAGGAGAGCTTCACCGCTTCAACCCCCGCCAGCGCCACCGCTGTTGCAGTCATGCCTTTCACCATGCCCTATATCCCGGGAGCGGCCTGGCTACCCCAGTACTCAGGGGAGTCACATACCCTGCATGACTTTAGAGAAAAGCTGGATAGCCTCTTCCAGGTGTACCCCCTTACAGAAGAGCAAAAAGTGAGCATCCTGGTGGCCCAATTAACCGGGGCAGCCCAAAGGGAGGTAAAGTCCTGGCCACCTGGGGGGAGGACTGTCGCAGGGATACTGGCCCGGCTGAGGGACACCTTTGATACCCGCACCTCAGCCGAGATCAAGCTCAGATTCTACGGGTGCAAACAGCGGGCACATGGGACTATGCATTAAACCTGCAAGAAGCCCTGGAAGCCATTAAGCAGACCGACCCTGACGGCGTGGGAGACGAGGACAGGCTGTTGACTGAACAATTTATAGAGGGTTTATATTGCAATGCCCACCGAACCCAGTTGCGGGCAATGGCCTTACAGGACCCTCATCTGGGATTTGCACAGTTCAAGGACAGAGCCATCCGGGTGCTCCGAGAACCGGCACCAGGTGGCGTTGTGACCCACAGACGCCCCACTACTACTTACCACCAGGAGGCAGCGCCCTTGTCGGCAGGGCCTGTGGGAGCTGATGCGCAGGCTTTGAGCAATGACCCGGCTCCAGACCTGCACCATCAGGTCCAAGAGCTAGCTAAAAGCGTTGCTGCGCTAACCCGAACTGTGCAGTCTTTACAGGTTTCTACTCCAGGGAAGATCCAGCTGGCATCCGGACCGGAGGACATCCCGTGGCGTCGACCAAGGAGGACCCCACCGGCCAGAGGAAGACCCAGCGACCGATACAACGAGGACGGACGACCCATCTGCCGCCGCTGTAATCAACCCGGACATATGGCAAGGTACTGTCCTTTAAACTGGCACAACCTAGGGTAGAGGGCCAACCCCTAGGAAAAAGATCATCAGGCCCATCGAACTGGCACGACAAATATGTGGGAGGACGTCCAGTCTTGCCTGTGGTACTGGATGGCATTCCTATGAGTGCCCTACTGGACACCGGGTCACAGGTCACCACCATCCCGTACGTGCTCTTCAAGCAGTACTGGAATGACTCGGATATTACCCGCTACCCTGACGACGACTTGAGTATCATCGCCAGCAATGGTCAGCCCGTGCCACAGATCGGATTTAAAGAGGTGACCATTAAAATTGGTAGAGTTGAACTGGCAGCACAGGGACTGATCATTGTAGACATTGACAAACACGAGAGTCACCCAAAGATAACTCTAGGAACTAATGTAATTGAAAATTGTCTTGCAGAGGTGATTTTCCTTTTACAGCAGGTTGCCAAGAACGCCAGCTCCGGCGAGCAGCGACTGCTCCAAAAAGAGATCCGGGCACTGATGCGACGGCAACAGGTGGAACTCTCCGGCGGTGAGATTGGTAGCGTGAGAATGTGTGACCCTTTCCCTATTGCCATGCCCCCAAAAAGTGAAATGATGATTTGGTGCCGGGCAGCTATTGGTCTGAGAGGTAGAGATTACCAGGCAATGGTAGAACCAGTTTACTCAGACAGTAGGCCCACCATCTTGACAGCACGGGGGGTGGTTAATGTACGCCATGGGAGGGTGCCCGTTCGCATAATCAATATCGGGAAGAGGGAAGTGTACCTGCCCCGGTATGCCACGCTAGCCAAATTATATACCATTAACCAAAATGCTATACAATCTGTGGAACCCTTGCCTCCATCTCACCCGGAGGAAGGTAACGGCTCTAAGAAAACAATGGAGGACTGGTGTCAGCAACTACATTTGGGTACTGACTCCACTCCCTCACACCAGAAACAGGGAGTCTATCGGGTGGTTCAAGAGTACGAGAGAGTGTTTAGTAAACACCCGTTAGACTTCGGGCGAGTCAAGGGGGTAGAACACCACATCCCCACGGGAGACCATCCTCCCATAAAAGAGAGGTATCGACCCGTACCCCCTGCACACTACCAACACGCCAAGGGGATGCTTAGAGACATGAAGGAGGCTGGGGTGATCAGGGATAGCTGTAGCCCCTGGGCAGCTCCACTAGTCTTAGTCAAAAAGAAAGACAACACCATGAGGATGTGTTTAGATTACCGGAAAATCAACCGTATCACACACAAGGATGCGTACCCCTTACCAAGGATAGAGGAGTCTTTGGCTGCTTTAAGATCTGCTAACTTCTTCTCTACCTTGGATCTCACTAGTGGGTACTGGCAGGTTCCTGTAGCAGAGGCGGACCGGGAGAAGACCACATTCACCACCCCGATGGGACTTAGCGAGTTTACCTGTATGCCGTTCGGACTCTGCAACGCACCAGGAACCTTCCAACGATTAATGGAGTGCTGTCTGGGCCACAGAAACTTCGAGACGGTCCTGTTGTACCTGGACGATGTCATCGTATATTCTAAGACTTATGAGGACCACCTGAAACACCTGGCGGAAGTGTTCGAAGCTCTGGCAAGCTACGGCCTAAAGGTGAAACCCTCCAAGTGTCACCTCCTGAAACCAAAGGTGCAGTACCTGGGACACGTGGTGAGCGCTGACGGAGTGGCTCCCGACCCTGATAAGATCACCGCAATTAAGGAATGGCCAAGTCCCTCCAGTGTAAAGGAAGTGCGGCAGTTCCTCGGGTTGGTAGGCTACTACCGCAGGTTCATCCCCGGTTTCACCAAAAAGGCAGCTCCTATGCAGGACCTCCTGATAGGCCAGTCCCGGAAGGCCAAGAACCAGAAGCCGCCCTTCAGATGGGAGAAGTTGGAAGAAGAGTCCTTCCGCCAGCTGAAGATGGCCCTCACGGGGGATGAAATCCTGGCGTACCCGGATTACAGCCAGCCCTTTATCCTCTACACCGACGCAAGTAACATCGGGCTAGGAGCCGTGCTGTCCCAGATCCAGCAGGGGAAAGAGCGAGTAATCGCTTACGCCAGCCGAAAACTGCGACCCACCGAAAGAAACCCTGAGAATTACAGCTCATTTAAGCTAGAGTTCCTGGCAGTGGTGTGGGCAGTCACCGAACGCTTTAAGCACTACCTCGCTTCTTCCCGGTTCGTCGTGTACACGGATAACAACCCGTTGACACACCTGGACACGGCAAGACTCGGTGCCCTAGAGCAGAGATGGATGGCCCGCCTGTCCAACTACGAGTTCACCATCAAATACCGGGCAGGACGCTCCAATACCAACGCGGACGCCCTGTCCAGGATGCCAAACCTACCGGACGTAGGAGAAGATCCAGAGGGACTGGAAGAAGTCAAACTCCCCGCGTTCCACCGTCATGGGACTATCCAGTATTCCCATCGGGTAAGGAGTAAGCAAGGCGCTACGCTTAACCCCTTACCTCACTACAACTGGGCGGAAACGCAAGACAGTGACCCTGCCGTCCGGCTGGTGAAGGAGATGCTGACTCGGCCAGAGGCTCGCCTTGACCCAGACGCTCCGGAGGAAGCCAAGCAACTGTGGGCAGAAAAGAGTAGACTGTTCCTTTACAAGGGGAAGTTGTGCCGCAGGATGGTTAACTCCCGGACGCATGAACTAATCTGGCAAGTAGTGGTGCCACGACGAGACGCAGCCATGGTGATGGAGGCATACCACGATGGAGCTGGGCATTTCGGATGGAAGAAGCTGGAGTTTCTGCTGCGCGGGCGGTTCCATTGGGTAGGCATGAGGGGAACCATCGAGAGGTGGTGCAGAGACTGTGGCCCGTGCAACCTGAGGAGGAAGGACCGTGCCAGCCAGAAGACTCCCCTGCAGTCCATCGTCACCCGGCAGCCGTTGGAACTGGTAGCCTTGGATCATGTAAAACTGACCCCAAGCAGAAGTGGCTACGTCTACGCGTTAACCATCGTGGATCATTACTCCCGCTTCTTGGTTGTCGTCCCCGTCAAGGACTTAACGGCTCAAACAGCAGCTAGAGCCTTCCAGCAGCACTTCTGCCGTCCACACGGGTACCCGGACCAAGTGCTGACGGACCAGGGACCTGCCTTTGAAGCGGAGGTCTTCCAGGAATTCTGCAATCTGTATGGCTGCCGGAAGATAAGGACGACACCCTATCATCCGCAAACTAATGGACTTTGTGAGAAAATGAACCAGGTGGTAATGGATCTTCTGAAAACGTTGCCCCTGGAAGAACGCAGTCTGTGGCCTGAGAAGCTGCCCGATCTGGTGGACCTATACAACCACATCCCGGTAGGTTCCACCAACTGTACCCCGGCTTACCTAATGAGGGCGAGACCTGGTAAGTTACCTGTTGACCTGGAAATGGGAGTCCTGACACCCGAGGACACTTCACCAGAAGCAGACTGGGACACAGAGAGGCAGCAGCAGTACCGGAAAGTACAGGAGAGCGTGGAGCGAAGTCTCTGTCAGGCTAGGGAGAGACAAGAGAAAACTTACAACCAGTATGCTCCCGCTGTTCCCCTGGTGCCCGGAGAGCAGGTCTTGAAGAGGAAAAGACGGCTCCACAAGTTGGACGACCAGTGGGAGAAGGACCCGTACACCGTACTGCGCTCAAGCCACGAGAACCCGAAGGTCGGTACCATCAGTAAAGACGAAGGGGAGACCCCAGCCATTGTATCCCGGGATCACCTGAAGAAGTGTCCTGAACAGCTACGGAACCCTGAAGAGGAACAAGAAGACCATTGACCCGTAGAGGAAAGGGAAGATATGGTTAGTACTGTGCTCGGAGACTTCCCTCGGTCTTGGACTCAAGTCAATGGTGCAGTTGTGGTACCCGTACTCACCTTCCTCCAACCAGCATCCCAAGCACCTACGGAGCAACAGGTAGAGCTGGAAGAACAGCCGGTCCAGGAGGCAGAAGACCCCACACCAGCAGATCAGGAGGATCAACCCTCTGCTTGCAGTGAGCCTGCCATATCCCTAGTGAGCCAAAGGGCCCATAGACAGCTGCCCAGTTTACCCTTGACAGCTCCTACACCCTGTAGTTCAGGGCCAGACAGTCAGCTCCGTAGGTCCACTAGGGCCACTAGAGGCCAGTTACCCGCACGTTGGAGGATTTGAAGTGTATAAATTGTTTTATTTGTGGTTACCTGTTTTTCTTGTTGCTTGTGTATAATTATGTGTTTCTAGTTGTTTATAGGAGTCTTTGGTGGATTTACCGGGAATCCTGTGTACATAGTTGGAGCGTAACCCAGGACGGACTAAAGACTGTTAAGGACTCGGGGCAGGACAGACCCCTACCTGGTTACGTCTCCCTGTTTTGGTGAAATGGACACCTTGCTTTCTTCAAAGACTGCACCCGGTTACGGACATGCCGTGACCACCTTTATGTGTTTCTTTATTGTATTGTTATTGTTATATCTTGTTATGTTTTTCTAAAATATGTTTAGTCCCGAAGTACTAAATTTCACTAGGGGGGAATGTGGCACCCCAGGGGTCTGGTTTCCACAGTAACAGCAATGTTATGTCTGAGAGCAGGTGGGAGGTCTCTTGGTCAGGAATCCTATGCATGCCACACCTCCTGCCCAGTCCTGGGAGGGGAAGGACTTCCCCTATATAAACCTGGGGCTGAGGCAGGGTTAGTGAGTAGAGAAGAAGTAGAGACAGAGAAAAGAAGCAAATATAGGAACAGAACATCAGGAGCTCTGTGGGAGCAGTGTTACAAGGAGTCAGGGGCTGGCAGCTGCAAAGCTCGCCCTGACTGAGAAGATTTCTTACCGGACCCGGAGTCCGAGGCTGTGGGGACTAACTCCTACCCAGCAGCAGAATCCGTCAGGCAGGGGATTCCAGGTCCTCTGGCCAAGAAACCCGAAGGCACGGTCACACGCATGGGACCAGCACCGCCGTCGTGGAGCGGAAGCTACGAGAAGGCCCCGAGTCACCGGCCATACGGGTGAGCACCACACGGCACACTCAGGGACGTGGGCTACTTTTACCCGCCTCTAGCAAGGTAGCCAGAAGAGTACAGTTAGGTTGGGAGGCCTACAACTCCGCCTGGCCAGGGGAGATCCCATCTGCTCAAGGACTGACCAGGCCCCAATCGCTAGCCAGTACTCCGGTAGGGTCTATCTTTGTCACCAGTAAAGACCCTGAACTACACCGCATCGTCTCTGAGTGATTCCTGCTACCCCCATCGTCCACGTCGGCTTCCCTGAGGCCATACCCCTCCCGTTGGGGGTTATACTATCACGCTGCAGAATCCTACCACCGGCCTCAGCGGTCTGCCCTGCAGCGGCAGCTCCATAGCTGCATTCAACGGGTGGCGTAGTCGTCCAACATCTACCGCTAATACAGCGCCACTTAGTCTGACTCCCTGGGCACGGACCGGGTCACCGCCACGAGACTACTACCCTCAACAGATCCGGCTCCGGGTAAGCTCCCGCGTGCGCAACGCTGCGCGACACAGGCCCAGGGGTGCGTCAGACTCATCAGTCTGCAAAAAAAACCCACGAACATGTGAACAATTCAATAGACAATAATAGGCACAAGATCTATAACACTGATATACGGTGATTTTGGTGCCAACAATGTTTGAACAGTTTTATATTAAGATTATGGTGCTGATTAAGAAAATGACTTCTGTTTTGCCAGATTGGCTCTAGTTTCTGAGATAATTAATTATAAAAATAAAATAATTAATAAAATAAATAATTAATAATTTATTAATAAATTATTTTAAATTAATAAAATAAAATAATTATCTCAGAATTAATTAATTAATTACAGTAGAATTCTGGCTTCAAAAAGTCGTCTTTATAGCATTGTAGGCCTACAAATTGAATACAAAATAATTATATGGGATATTTCATTACCTAAGACACTGTTAAAGAGTCAAAAGACCGACCAAAAGACCATTTGTTATCACATACAAGCAGTGTCGGACTGGGGTGTCTCGGGATCACAGGAGGAATTGATCCTCAGGGCCCACCCTACAGTTATATGCAAATACCTGTTAGCTGTTATCCTTGTTAGGCTGTGTGCCCACGATGCCTTTTTATTGCGTTTCTGCAACGTTTTTGCAGCTGCGGAAACGCATTAAAAACGCATTAAAAACGCATGGTAGAAGGTCTGCCATGTTCCCCAATGATAATCCGCATGTGCTGTGCACATGCTGCGGAAATTTCCGCTGCGGATTATCATTGCGGAAAAAAACGCAGCACTACCAATTATTTTGCGGAAGTGCAGCGTCTTCGCCGCCATTGACTTGCATTAGATCGCATGGATTACGTATCACTGTATATGTAGATGCGTAATCCAAGCGTTCTAATGTGCGGATGGTACCCGGGTGTAGATGAGAGGAGAGCCTCATCCACACCCAGGTACCATTAAAAGAATAATTAAAATAAAAAATAAATGTATATTTACCTTCTGGCGGCCCGCGCAGCGCTCCTCCTTGCTTCCCGGCACTTTGCAGTGGATTGAAGGACCTGCGCTGACGTCAGAGTCATGTGACGGGTCACGGGACGCTGACGTCGGCAGGTCTTTTCAATTCACTGCTGCCGGCAGCCGGGACCGAGTGAAACAAGCCAGCGCGGGCAATCGGAGGGTAAGTATATATTTATTTTTTTATTTTTACCACTCTCTCGGGTCACACTCGATGCTGTTTGCATGGATTTATATAGTGTGACCTAGTTGTCACAAGCACTTTCCAAGTGATGCTAATCGCTTGGAAAGCGCTTGTAAATCCACATGCGGAAATGGCAGTGAATAACGCTCCATTTCTGCATGTCCCTGGCAGGAAAACGCATGTACAATCCGCATGCATTTTTTCTGCCAGGGAGATGCAGAAACAAACGCTCAGGAAAAAATCCTGAGCATTTTTGCATCGTGGGCACATAGCCTTATAGTGGAGCGTCGACTGTAAATCACAGGCGGCTCCTGCACATCTTCTGTGCACATGCTATAACTGGGATGTAGAATTATGGTAGATTACATTAAAGGGTTCTTTGGTTAAAACAAGTTATCACGGATCCATGCGCTCCACATGATAGGTGATCACTTATTGATCGTTTGGGTCCAAACATTTGAAAACGCACCTATTGGAAGAATGGGGAAGTTTTATCCCTGTCAGGACACTTATCCTCATTTTAAAATGCAGCAGCAGGTGGGACGTCTGACCGCAGCTCCACTCATTCTCTTTGGGGCTTCCAGAAAAAATCAAGAACAGCCACTGAGGGAATGAATGGATCAGTGGTCAAGTCGCACATGCGCTCCAGTCTAATGGGGATAAAAGCTCCATATTCTACCAATCGGTGCGGGTCCCAAAAGTCAGACCCCCACTAATCAATAATTTATAATCTCCCTCCACCTTCTCCATCACCATTGCTCTCCCTCATCTTCCCCACCTCCTCCATCACCATTGCTCTCCCTCATCTCCCCCCACCTCCTCCATCACCATTGCTCTCCCTCATCTCCCCCTTTGCTCAAACACTCATATTTAAGTCACATACTGTCCATTTCCTTGTGATCCTCCTTGAGATGGTTCTGCTCCTTCATTGGAGTCCAGCTGTGTTTAATTAAACTGATAGGACTTAACTTGGAAAGGCACACACCTGTCTGTATAAGACCTCACAGCTCACAGTGCATGTCAGACCAAATGAGAATCATGAGCTCAAAGGAACTGCCCAAAGAGCTCAGAGACAGAATTGTAGCAAGGCACAGATCTGGTCAAGGTTACAAAATAATTTTTGCATTACTCAAGGTTCCTAAGAGCACAGTGGCCTCCATAATCCTTAAATGGAAGAAGTTTGGGACCACCAGAAGTCTTCCTAGACCTGGCCGTCCAGCCAAACTGAGCAATCGTGGGAGAAGAGCCTTGGTGAGAGAGGTAAAGAAGAACCCCAAGATCACTGTGGCTGAGCTCCAGAGATGCAGTAGGGAGATGAGAGAAAGTTCCACAAAGTCAATTATCACTGCAGCCCTCCACCAGTCAGGCCTTTATGGCAGAGTGGCGCAATGGAAGCCTCTCCTCAGTGCAAGATATATGAAAGCCAGCATAGAGTTTGCTGAAAAACACATGAAGGACTCCCAGACTATGAGAAATAAGATTCTCTGGTGATAATTCTAAGCGGTATGTGTGGAGAAAACCAGGCACTGCTGATGCCAAATACAATCCCAACAGTGAAACATGGTGGTGGCAGCATCATGCTATGGGGGTGTTTTTCAGCTGCAGGGACAGGACGACTGGTTGAAATTGAAGGAAACATGAATGCGGCCAAGTACAGAGATATCCTGGATGAAAACCTCTTCCAGAGTGCTCTGGACCTCAGACTTGGCCGAGGGTTCACCTTCCAACAAGACAATGACCCTAAGCACACAGCTAAAATAACAAAGGAGTGGCTTCAGAATAACTCTGTGACCATTCTTGACTGGCCCAGCCAGAGCCCTGACCTAAACCCAATTGAGCATCTCTGGAGAGACCTGAAAATGGCTATCCACCAACGTTCACCATCCAACCTGATGGAACTGGAGAGGATCTGCAAGGAAGAATGGCAGAGGATCCCCAAATTCAGGTGTGAAAAACTTGTTGCATCATTCCCAAGAAAACTCATGGCTGTACTAGCTCAAAAGGGTGCTTCTACTCAATACTGAGCAAAGGGTCTGAATACTTATGACCATGTGATATTTCAGTTTTTCTTTTTTAATAAATTTGCAAAACTTTCTACATTTCTGTTTTTTTTCAGTCAAGATGGGGTGCAGAGTGCACTTTATTGAGAAAAAAAATGAACTTTTTAGAATTTACCAAATGGCAGCAATGAAACAAAGAGTGAAAAATTTAAAGGGGTCTGAATACTTTCCGTACCCACTGCACAAGATCTATCCGTGAAAACCACAGATCACAATTGTATGAGAAAAACTGATGTCTGAATGTATCCTTAGGCTGCATTCACACGTTGCAGCCGTGATGTGTCTTTTTTTGCATTGCAAAACTATAACAAAGATTCTGACAAAACATGATGCGGTTGATCCCAAAAAAAAATTCACCGCTGCCATAACATGTGAACTCAGCGTAACGGTCTATTTTTTTTATTTTTATTGATTAAAGATTTTCAGTACAAGCAAATGAAATCATGTAAAAAAAACATCAACTGGAGTGCAATATGTGCAATAACATAACAGAGATGGCAAATTATACAGCAACTTATAGTCTTGTTCTTATACATATACTGAACATTTTGTAAATGCACATATACAAAGGATAGATGATAACTTATGGATTGCTGGTGGACTGACCACTGAGACCCACAGCAATCCTGAGAATGGTGGTGCTTTGGATCCCGGTTCTGCAGAGCTCCATCTTGAATGTAGCAAAGGTGCGAATGCTCGACTTTCGCTTCACTCATTGTCTATGGTACTGCAGTAGTGGGGACCACCAGATAGATGGGGCAAGGAGTAAGTAATTCTTATTTCTTTATTTTACAACATTTCCTACTCAGTCGTGATGTGACCAAGCACTATAGTCATTTCACATTGGAACAGACATCCAAATCCAATGCCACTACCACTCCGCCACCTTGCTTTACAATGTTGAGTGTCATTTATTAGGAGATCCCTAATGTGGTGATGGGAGCCTAATGACCCTCATGACTTTTGAGCCTTGATGCAACTGTGAGCCCTGCAACCCCTATAGTTATGACTAGTGATAAGCGAACGCGCTCGCCACTACTCGGTACTCGCCTGAGCATCATGGTGCTTGACAAGCTCGGCGAGTATTTCCGGGTTGCTCGGGCGGGAACTCAGGTCCCCTCCCTGCATGTTTGGCGCTCTTTAGAGAGCCAATGAACATGCAGGGATTGCCTGCCATGCACTGTAATGCCGTAGCCATGTTGGTTGTGGGCATTACAGTGATTGGCTGGCCGCGTAGCGTCATCAGGTCTATATCAGACCTGGCGCCATGCTCGACACAGTCACTCTGGATCAGACAGTGTAGGGAGAGCTGCTGCTGTGTCAGGGAGAGATTTGCTTGTGTATTAGGTAGCGCAGGGAGAAAAACCGTACATTACACATATCCATCTTAACAAACAGTCCTTTTGAGCACTAACTAATCCATCTGCAGAGATATCAGGCAGGCAGTGTATATAGGCAGGCAGGCAGGGTATATAGCAGACTGCAGTGCACATAGCACAAGAGGCTCCATTCCAGTCCTGCCTTCTGCTGCTGTTAGATATTTCTATACAAAGGCCCAGGTCTCGGGCCAGGAATAATTTTTTTTGCATCTTAATCCTCATTATTTGCTTAAAAAGCAATCCAGAGAACACGTTTTTTCTGCGCCATTTACTTGTTGGCACTGCAGAATACAGCCAGGTCCTTTCCATATTACAGCGCTAAAAATCCATCTATTTAAAACTGTGTTTTCTCTGTCACAAAGATCACATATACGTTGTCAGAAAATGTTGCCATTTCTGGCCTCCATTAAAAAAATTTTTCAGTGTGTCAGCAAAGTTTTTGACACTGGTTTGCTGTTCAAAACAGTTACCTACAGGCCAGGTATTTAAAACTGTGTTTTCTCCGTCATACGGATTACATATACGTTTTTAAAAAATACTGCCATTTCTGGCCTCCATTAACAATTTCTTTCAGTGTGTCAGTGAAGCAATTCACAGCAGTTTGCTGGTCAAACTACTTACCTACAAGCCAGGTATTTAAAACTCTGTTTTCTCCGTCACACGGATCACATATAAATTCACTCAGTAATAAACTCAGTCATTTGTAATGAGCATGGAAGATACTGTCCTCCATTTAAAATGGGCAAGGCACGTGGCAAGGGACGGGGAACTAGACATGATGGTAATGGTGCATGCAGAGGCCGAGGACAAGGCCATGAGCAAGCCGAAATTGTGCCACAACGAACACCCACATCTTCTCCCCCGACCTTCCTGTCCCAATTTCTAGGGGACCGCAGCATACCACTATTGAACCCAGAGCAGTGTCAAAAGGTTGTTGGTTGGATAGCAGATAATTCTTTCAGTCACTTAGCCACCACCACCACCCTGTCTTCAACACGGTCAAGTCTCAGTAGCCGTGAGTCTGGACCGCATATTCCTCACCCTGATACTCCTTCCTCCCACCATGCCGAGTATCCAGAGACAACTGATCCCACACTTGGACACTCTGAAGAGCTGTTCACTTTCCATTTATAGATTCGGGCCTCTCACCCGGTCCACTTGAAGCGGGGCAAGAGGAGATCGCATGTAGCGATGCCCAAATATTTGAGCAGCAACGGTCACACGAAGGCGACGGTGGGAAGGTGTCACAAGAGGTGGACGATGATGAGACACAATTGCCAGAATGTCAGGAGGAGGACCAGAGTGCGGAAGTGGAAGACAAGGTGGTGGATGATATAGTAACTGACCCAACCTGGCAGGAGGACATGCAGAGCGAGGACAGCAGCACACAGGGGGAGGAAGGCAGAGCACCCCAACAGGCAGGAAGAAGCAGTGTGGTGGCCGCAGACAGAAGGCAGGCAACCGTTCCCCGTAACACCAACACGAAGGAAGTTGCCAGTACAACGGTTAGGTCTTCCCGAGTCTGGTTGTTTTTTAAAGACTCTGCCGATAACCCCAAAAAGGCCATTTGCAACACCTGCCAGGCCAGCATCAGCAGGGGTGGCAAAACGACCAGCCTGACCACCACCAGCATGATCAGGAACATGGCAGCAAAGCACCCGACTTTGTGGGCCGAACCCCAAGGTCCAGGAACAGTGTCTGCGGGTGGCACCATTGCTTCTTCCGCTGTTGTGCATGCAAGCCAATCTCATGTCCATGGTGCATGCGAAGATGCCTCCTGCCCTGCACCTGTCATTGCACACTCTCAAGTAGCAGCATTAGGAAGCATGTCCATGTCCTAGTCCCAGCGCAGAGTTCAGTTGTCCATACCCCAGTCCTTGGAACGCAAGCGCAAATATGCAGCCAACGCCCCACAGGCCACACTACTAAATTCTCACATTTCACGACTGCTTGAGCTCGAAATGTTGCCTTTTAGGCTCGTGGAGATGGAAGCTTTCCCCAACCTGATGGCGGCGGCCGTCCCTCGGCACTCGGTCCCCAGCCACCACTATTTCTCCCGGTGTTCCATCCCCGCATTACACAAGCACATGTCCCAAAACATTAGCCGTGCTCTCAACAAAGCAGTTACCGGTAAAGTCCACCTAACCACGGACACGTGGACAAGTGCTTGTGGGCAGGGACGGTACATCTCGCTGACGGCACACTGGGTTATCATAGTGGAAGCTGGGACCCAGTCGGACCTTGGGACGGAACACGTCCTCCCGACGCCAAGGATTGCGTGCCCTAGGTCAATCAGGGTTGCCCCCACGGTCTACAGCTTCTGCACCTCATCCTCCTCAGCCTCCTCCTCCTCTTCAGCCTCCATCTCCGAAATGACCACATCAGTCACAAGCTGGAAGCACTGCAGCACTGCCTCGACTAAGCGGCAACAGGCTTTGCTGAAGCTAATATGCTTAGGTGAAAAACTGCACAATGATGAAGAGTTGTGGACAGCTCTGAAAGAGCAGGCAGATCTGTGGCTCACACCGTTGAACCTACAGCCAGGCATGGTTGTGTGTGACAATGGCCGGAACCTGGTGGTGGCTCTGAGGCAAGTCGAGCTCACACACGTACCATGCCTGGCCCATGTGCTTAACCTCATTTTTCAGCGGTTTCTCAAATCCTACCCGGAGCTGCCGGATCTGCTTGTCAAAGTACGCTTCCTGTGTGCTCATTTTAGAAAGTTAGCTACGACTTCCGCCATCCTTGCAGTGTTTCATCAGTGTTTGCAGCTTCCGGCTCACAGACTGGTGTGTGATGTCCCCACGCGTTGGAACTCTACACTACAGATGTTGGGAAGGATTTGTGGGCAGAAGAGGGCAGTTGTTGAGTACCAGCATCAACAAGGCCGTCGGTATTCAGTTCAGATTCCACACATAAGACCTCAGGAGTGGACATGGATGTCAGACATATGTACCATCCTCCAAAACTTTGAGGACTCCACCAAGATGGTGAGCGGTGATGACACCATAATTAGCATCACTATCCCTCTTCTCTGTCTTCTGAAAAGCTCTCTGCTCACAATCAAAGGGGATGCATTGCAGGCGGAGCACGATGAGATGGAGAAAGGAACCATACAGGGTGATTACACACAGCCAAGCCTCATCTCATCCCAACATGGATTGGGTGACAATGAGGAAGAGGCGGAGGAGGAGGAAGGACAGGAGCTAGTTTCATGCACTATAGACGGTACTACCTGCACAGCTGTCATACCGTCTGTTCAGCGTGGATGGCCAGAGGACAGAGAGGAGAAGGAGAAGGAGGAAGAGAAGAGCATAGTCAGTCATCCTCTTGGTGAGGACACGGAAGTCTTGCCTGTTAGTAGTCTGGTACGCATGGCCGAGTTTATGTTACACTGCCTTTCCCATGACCTTCGCGTTCTCAAAATTTTGGGTGACAGTCATTACTGGTTGGAGACACTTCTAGACCCATGCTACAAGGAGAACTTTATATCTCTTATTCCTGAGGCGGACAGGTCTACAAAAATGGGGCTGTACCAGAAGGCCCTTGTTGCGGAACTATTAAAAAAATTCCCATCTGAAAACGCTGGCGGCAGAGGGCACACTTCATTGGACAACCAAGGAGTACAGGCGAGAGAGACACAACTTCAATCCAGCAGAGGCAGGGGAACACTGTCAAAGTTCTGGGAGAGTTTTCTCAGACCCTCCCATCGGACAGGCCCTGAGGGGCGGGGTACTCTCACAAAGAGTGCAAAGTTTGGGAAGATGCTGAGAGAGTACCTTGCCGACCGTACCAACGTCCTCCGTGATTCCGCTGTGCCTTATAATTATTGGGTATCCAAGCTGGATACGTGGAATGAACTGGCTCTCTATGCCTTAGAGGTCCTGGCCTGCCCTGCCGCCAGCGTTTTATCACAGCGGGTTTTTAGTGTCGCTGGTGGAATTATAACTGATAACCGCATCCGCCTGTCAACTGAAAATGCTGACAGCATGACTCTTATAGAAATGAACAAGGGCTGGATTGGGCCAGACTTCTCAACACCACCGAATTATATCAGCGTAACATAAACTCCAATCCAGTGTCTCTTCTTTGGAGGTGTATTCCCATGCACCTTTTCACACCCACACATGGGTATACGCCTCCTTATTTTGGCTATTTGCTCTTGTCCTCCTCCTTCTCTTCATCCTCCAACACCATATCACCAGCGTGACCGTGGTCCGTGATGCAACACCCACCTAATTTTTTTATACAGTATGTTCATGTATACCCCCCAGGGGTAAATGTTTGTCAGCCCATACACTTAGTTAATGGGCATTACAAGTATAGGAGGCCCTCTCCTTTCTAATGGGAACATTTTTTTATGAGTCCCTCCTCCACGTCTCTTCCAAGGGGCATTGAAGTGCCACCAAATTTTTGGCAGCCCTTGCATTCACTGCATAGGTTAACACTATGGGAGACTCTCTCCTTTCTAATGGGAATTTGTCGTTACTGTGGTCCTGCTCTGTGTGTCTTTAAATTCTTAGTGGTGTTTTTACTAGAATTGGTCAGCCATTGGACTCACTGCATACCCTATAACTGTATAGCAGACCCTCTCCTTTCTAATGGGAACATGTCGTACCTTGTTACTGTGGCCCTGCTCCATGTGTCTTTAAATTCTTAGTGGGGTTTTTCCAAATTTTGGCAGCCCTTGCAGTCACAACATGGGCATTACCACTATAGGAGACCCGCTCCTTTATAATGGGAACAATTTTTTTACTGAGTCCCTCCTCTATGTCTCTTCAAAGGGGTATTGGGTTGTGTCCAAATTTTTGGCAGCCCTTGCTGTCACTTGATACGCAATAACAGTATAGGAGACCCACTTGTTAATAATGGGAACAACAAAGCATAGCCAGCTGATGGCTCTCTAGCAATAGCTAGGGCCGACTGCTGGCCTTTTAAGAATAGTAAGGGCCGTCTGATGTCCCTATAAAAATAGGCTTTATGACTTTCAGAGTCACTCCATCATAAATAAAACATGATGTGTCTGATGATGTGTCACACACCACATTGCCAGATAAGGTTGTAAAATGTTAAAATGACATTTCCCAGTGAATGCAGCTGTCTTAAAAAAAAACGTAAAAAAAACAAAACAATAGGATCTTTCTTTAGTATAAAAAACAGCGTCACCAATTTAACAACAATGTAATCACATTGTTCAGCTCATGCACCTCCTCCTCCATCTCCGAAATGACCACATCAGTCACAAGCTGACAGCACTGCAGCACTGCCTTGGTCAAGCGGCAACAGGCTGTGCTGAAGATAACATGCTTAATGCTTAATTGACAAACCGCCCAGCGCTGCAGAGTTGTTGAAAGCTATAACACAGCAGCCTGATCTGTGCCTCTCACTGCTGAACATACATGGTCGTGTGTGACAATGGGCGGAACCTGGTGACGGAGGAATGACAGCCAGGGTAGATACGGTTTCCCTCTATGCCAGTCCTTTCACTGAGCTAAAGAATATGGCTGTGGTGAAATACAACTCCCACTGAGAAGCTGTTTCAGATTGAAAAACATTGTGCCCACCTGAGGATTTGATTCTGATGGCTAAACTTTCTTCCCTGCTCAAGTGCCCCATAGCAGCTGCAAAGTTAGCGCTATCATGAACTTTCCTGAGGAAGAAGCCAAGGCACACCAGAGGATTCTCTGGTGGGACCGTGCAACCCTGCCAAGAAGCAGTCCTGGCTAAGAAAAGTGTGTGGAAAGGTTCCCGGACACTCTCTGGCTGCTTTTTTACTGAGGAGGAAACACATGCAAACACGGGGAGAACATACAAAGTTTTTGCAGATGTTGTCCTTGCTGGGATTTGAACCCAGGATCCCAGCGCTGCAAGTCTTCAGTGCTAACCACTGATCCAATGTGCTGCCGTTCACCCTCTAATATCTAACAGGCTGGAGAAACTTGCACCTACTGCCACTCTATCTTCAGCTCCTTTGTGAGAAAATGTATTTGGGCAGCCACTCAGTCTACCAAATAAAATTCCTGAGAAGGAAATTGGGGATAGATTTGCTTCTGGTACTGGGGGCAGTGCTAATACCATGGCGTCATACCAGCAGTAATGTTCAGGGACCCGCGCTTGTAGAAGACGGAGACAACACCGGGAGAAATAGTTAGGGCTGAGGACCGAGTATGGACACGAGGCATGAGGCATGGGGTTGTGAAAAGCTTCTGCCTCCACGAGCCTAAAAGGCCACATTTTAAGTGAACTCAATATGTAAAGAGAGGAGAGAACAAGGCGCAATGAGTGACTCAGTATTGCAATTGTTAGAGGGGTGTGGGATGGCTACTAACCTTATGAAGTTGTGCACCTCTGCACAACCCCAGTGTAAAGCTCCACAAGCTCCGCTCGCTGTCATCTATTTCCAGCGGCGTTCACAGATCCTGATCTCTCGGTGGTGGATCACGTGGTCAGGTAAGTAGCATGTAACGCCGAGATGGACGCCCAGCTTCACCAACACCCCCGGCAGCGTTCCGGAGGGGTTAGGGCAGCGCAGCTTGGAAAACCAGGGTAGTAATTCTAATTAAATTCCTCCCACAGGTGAAAGAACAATAGATTAAATGCAGCTCTACCGCACCCCAACAGGGGGAAAGGGACAATCAGTGAATATGAATAGCGGTACCAGAGCGCCAATAACAGGGTAAAAATATTAAAAGGACTGGTTTATTAATACACACAATGCGTTTCGGTGGACACAGCCACCTTCATCAGGTGTAACAAGCAGCAAACAATTGATCCTTATATACATTTGACTAGGTATGCAATTACTTAAAAGGGGCGGGGCCAGATACAGAGTAATACCTCTATATTAACCCCTTTCAAGTGATAGCAGCTTTACAGGACTTCCTGTGAGAAATGACACGCAGGGTAGATAGGGTTTCCCTCTATGCCTTTCCTTTCACCGAGCTAAATACAACTGTCAGCACCTTTAACCGAGCTAAATACAACTGTCAGCAAAAAAAGTTGTGGACTGGCTCCGTACCGTCCCTGGCCACATTCACCTGTCCACGTGTTTGTGGTTAGGCGGTCCATCCCAGTAAGTGCACTGGGGAGGGCATGGGTAATGTTGTGGGACCCCTGTTTGTGGAAGGTGGAGGCGATACCGGGAAATATAGTGGCGGCTGGAGACACCCGGCTGCCGCCGGCATGAGGTTATGAAAAGCTTTCACCTCCACGAGCCTAAAAGGCCATATTTCACGTGCAAGCAGCTGTCAAAAATTTGGCAGTATAGTATTGCAGCCTGTGGGTGGGTGGGTGGCTGCCTGCCTGCATACTTGCGCTTGCATTCCAAGGAATGGGGTAGGGACAACTGAACGCTGCAGTGGGACAAGGATGTGGATGGTGATTGTTGCAAGTCTGCAACGACAGGTTCATGGCGGGAGGCATCTTCGCATGCGCCAAGGATCACTTATGATGGGCACACTTTTAGGCAGTGACCTAGGAGTCAGAGAGCTTCCAGAGGTTTTCCCCATGCTGTTCCCATGACTTTTCAGCACTGTATGCATGTGTCTGATGATGTGTCACACACCACATGGCCAGATAAGGTTGTAAAATGTTAAAATGAAATTTCCTGGTGAATGCATTTGTCTTGGTTGAAAACAATGCAAAAGTGCAAAAACGCATCAAAAACGCTACGTGTGAACATAGCCCAAGGTGTGGAGGAGTATTTTTGTTTTTGGTTATTTATTTTGTTTTATATACATTGTACAAGTCATGGAAAGGATGTTCCTTAGCATATTTCCCTGGAAAATCCATTTTGGTTTAGTTTTGGTATGCTTTATTGTGAGTCCATAAAAGTGGCGTAATACCTCTGACAACGTTGTTAACAGCAGTGACCTGGGAGTCAGAAATGCTTCCAAGGGTCTTCCCCATGCTGTCCCCATGTCATTTGAGCACTGTTCCCATCGATTTGGGCAATTTTTAGGTCTTCTGCAGACCGCCGGGGGGAGCCGCCTGAAAAATGCTCGAGTTTCCCATAGACTTACATTGGGCTCGTTGATCGGGTCGAGCATCCGAGTATTCCAATTTGCTCGACCCAAGCAACTATTACCCGAGCATTTTAGTGCTCGCTCATCACTAGTTATGACCACATGCCTGATAACCTAGGCAGTCAAATGACCATGTGAGGAATCAGTATATACTGTATAGTTAAAATATATGCTATAATATGCCTTAATAATGCTACAAGGGAGAGTGCCACATTCTGTTAGTATGTGAAAAAATGTACAAGAATCTCCAAAGACGCAAAAATGTACAACGCTTCCCTATAGATTACTACAGGCGACGACATGATATACTCATATTATTATTATTTATTTAAATAGCACCATTAATTCCATGGTGTTGTACATGAGAAGGGGTTACATACCAAATACAGATATCATTTACATTAAAAGAACTAACAATGATAGACTGGTACAGAGGGAAGAGGGCCCTGCCCTTTACGCTTACATTCTACTGGATGATAGGGAAGGAGACAGTGGGTTGGGGGGTTGCAGCAGCTCTGATGTTTCTGAGGCGGCAGCGTGGTCATTACAGGTTCTAAGCTTTCTTGAAGAGATGGGTTTTCAGGTTCCGTCTGAAGGATTTGAATGTGGCGGATAATCGGACGTGTTGAGGCACAGAATTCCAGGGGATGGGGGATATTCAGGAGAAGTGTTGGAGGCGATTGGGTGAGGAACGAATAAGTGTGGAGGAGAGGAGGTGCTCTTGGGAGGACCGGAGATTACGTGAGGAAATATATCGGGAGATTAGTTCAGAGATGTACAGAGGAAAAAGGTTATGGATGGCTTTGTAGGTCAGTGTTAGTAGTTTGAACTGGATACGCTGGGCAATTGGGAGCCAGTGAAGGGATTTGCAAATGGGGGTAGCAGAGGAATAGCGAAGAGAGAGATGAACTAGTCAGGCAGCAGAGTTAAGGATAGACTGGAGAAATGCAAGAGTGTTAGCAGGTAGGCCACACAGGAGGAAGTTGCAGTAGTCGAGGTGGGAGATGATGAGGGCATGCATAAACAGTTTAGTAGATTGAACGTTAGGGAAAGGACAGATTCTGGAAATACTTTTGAGCTGGGGGCGACAGAAGGTGGCGAGAGCTTTGATGTGTGATTTGAAGGACAGAGCATAGTCGAGGGTTACACCGAGGCAGCGGATTTCTGGTACAGGGGAAAGAGTGATCTTATTTATTGTGATAGACAGATCAGATGGGGAAGATACGTGAGATGGAGGAAAGATGATGAGTTCAGGCCAGAGAGGTGACGTCTGGGACAGAGAGGTAGATCTGAGTGTCATCAGCGTACAGATGGTACTGGAAGCCATGGGACTTTATGAGTTGTCCCAGGCCAAGGGTATAGATGGATAAGAGTAGGGGTCCTATGACAGAGCCTTGAGGGACTCCAACAGACAGAGGATGGGATGAGGAGGTAGTGTGGGAGTGGGAGAGGCTAAATGTGCAGTTGGAAACGTATGAGAAGATCCAGGACAGGGCAAGCTCTTTGACACCAAAGGAGGAGAGAATCTGTAGTAGGAGGCAGTTGTCAACTGTGTCGAAGGCAGAGGACAGGTCTAGAAGGAGGAGTGTAGAGAATTGTCTATTAGCTTTGGCTGTAAGCAAGTCATTAGTAATATTGGTCAGGGCAGTTTCGGTGGAATGGTAGGGACGGAAGCCAGATTGTTGGTTGTCAAAGAGAGAGTTAGATGAGAGGTGAGAGGAAAGTTCAGCGTGAACATGTTGCTCAAGGAGTTTGGAGGCAAATGGCACCAGCGATATAGGGCGATAGCTGGACAAAGCGGTTGGGTCGAGGGATGGCTTTTTGAGGATGGGCGTGATTGTGGCATGTTTGAAAGCAGAGGGGAAGGTACCAGAAGTTAGTGATAGGTTGAAGAGATGGGTTAGGGATGGGATGAGTGTGTGGGTGAGTTTGGCGAGGAGGTGGGATGGGGTCGAGTGCACAAGTGGTGAAGTGTGATTTGGAGAGGAGGCGAGTAGCTCTCCTTCAGTGATGTTGGAGAGGGAGGTTATGGGGGAAGGGCAATGGTCTGGAAAACAAAGGGGTTGTGGTGGTCGAACAATAAAGGTTTGCCTTGTTTGGTCAATCTTGTTTTTGTAGTGTGTGGCAAAGTCCTGAGCAGCGATGAGGGAGGTCGGAGGGGGAAGTGGAGGGCAGAGGAGGGAGTTAAAAGTGTTGAATAATTGTTTGGGGTTGTAGGATAAGGAAGATATGAGGGTTGTGAAGTAGGCCTGTTTAACAGAGGTGAGGGCTGATTTGAATGCGACCGTTGCTTGTTTGAATGCAATGAAGTCATCCTGCGAATGTGTTTTCTTCCAACGCTGCTCCGCTACTCATAATTCAATAATAATAGCCATTCTGCGTTATGGAGGTGTTCTACCTTAAAATAGAAAAATAAATAAAACAGTTCCATACAGAAGCTACATACAATGACACAGAAGTGTCCACAGGTCTGTGATACAGAGCTTTAGGTACTAGGTGTACCTTGTGCTGGGCATGAGGCCTTATTGATCGTGCTAATGGATCCAATATCTCCTTTTACATTTACAAACTTGGTTACTGAATGTCAAAAGAAATACCTATAATAAAGGATTATATATATATCCGTTGATATGTTTTTATCAGGATTTTAGCATACCAAAGCATGCAGAGGTAAAATGTACACCTTGACCATGGTGTTAGGGGGATTGGAGATGGGTAAGGATTAAAGACACCGGTGGGTCCCCTGTGTCAAATAAAATGTAGTAAACATGGCACATAATATTTGGAGGCCTCGATTATTAGATTTTAGAACCAGCTGTTTATAAACTTTTTTTCATAGCACAATGCAGGATTTTAAAGTGTAAAACTTTACTTTATATGGAATATTCTGTGATTTCCCATATTAAAAAAAAATATTTATTGGTTGACTATACAGAAGTTTATTTGGAACTCAAAAATGAAGATATGAACATTTGTTCTTACGAAAATGTAGGAGTTCTGTTGCGAATGGTTCAAATACAATACAATGCATGATTGACATGACATTAGTTTGTACATCTAGTTCTGTTTCTGCGGGTAGTACAATACATCAAAATATAGAAACATAATTTGCTCTTCATGTTCCTGAGGAGATCCGGAAATAACAGAATAAAGAGCACAAGGGAATTCAATAGGATTGTTAGATCACCCACCATCTGCCATATAACTGCAAGCACAATGAATCTCGCTTGCCCATTAACTTTTAAAGTTTAGTAATAATGAAAGGTCGACTTGTCATGGCTGGAAGGCACTCATGAACTGGCAAAATTTGGCATTATGTGCCTTAATTTTATTAGTATATTCTATACAGCAGTAATGCAGTTTACATTTCACATATTCAATGTTTGCATATATCTTGGCACATTGTGTGCTGCTGCACCTTTTGGTTTGTGTATAATGCAATCACAGTAATTTACACCTGTTCACATGTGCATCATTCTGTTAGGAGTGGCATCTACAGATGAACGAGGCACCTTCAGGTATATTGAAATTGCACCCAAGGATGAGCCAGACTTGAGCATGTCCACAATTCTCTTCCTGATATCTTGGCTGATTTCTTTAGACTTTCCCATGATGCTACACAAAGAAGCAGTGTGTTTCAGGTGTGCATTAAAATATATATAATGTGTCTCTAATTAACTCAATGTTGCCAAAAAACCTATCAGAAGCTTCCAAACACATGACACCATCTTAGTGTATGCAAACTTTTGACTTTGCAGTAAGTAATAAAAATGCCTTAAAACATTCTCTCTCTCTCATTATTCTGGCATTTGGCAAATATTAAAAATTATGGTAATCCTAATTGACCTAAAACGGGAAAGGTTTATTCTGATTTCATGTCAGATATTGAGAAAAACATGCATATGTGTCTTTTTATATAATATATGTAAACTTCTGGTTTCAACTGTACTAGTCACTAGATGGATGCACTGATAGAGAAAGATCCTGAAACCACCAAATAATGTCAAAAAAGAACTATGAAAGTATATTTCACATGACTAAATTCTAACAAAATTGATCTGTGAAAAATAAGGACCAAAAGACAGTAAATCATAAATAGAATGGAAATATGTGCAAATACTCAACCTATATGTGCAAGAGCAAAATAAGAATAGGATGTACAGAACTGTAAAGTAAGAATGCTTTCAAAAATAGAAGTGTTAATAGTTTAATTTTTATCAATTAACAAAATGGAAAGTGAATGAACAAAAGAAAAATCTAACTCAACTCAATATTTGGTGTGACCATCCCTTGCCTTTACAACAGCAACAAAGCATCAATTCTTCTAGGTATACTTCCACACATTTTTTTGAAGGTACTTAGCAAGGAGGTTGCTCCAAACATCTCAGAGAAATAACCATAGACTTTCTGTGGGTGTCGCTAGTGAAAAAACATCTATCTTTTAATTTAATCCCAGACAGACTCAATGATGTTGAGATCAGGGCTTTGAGGGAGCCATATCATCACTTCAAGAATTCCTTAATTTTCTTTATGCTGAAGACCTTTCTTAATGACATTGACTGTACGTTTGAAATGTTGCCCTGTTGCAGAATATAATTGGAGCCAATTAGACGCCTCTTTTATGATATTACATGATGGATAAGTATCTGCCTATATTTCTCAGCATTGAGAATAGCAAGAAATGGGCAACGTTGAAGATCGTAAATTAGGCGATTGGCCATGGAAACTTAGTGACACAGATAAAAAACAGATCATGTTTACTTCCCTTTGAAATCAAAAGATCTCCAGCAATGCCATCCTTCCAGAGCTGACAGCGTCCAGTTATATCCAGCTACACCCAACTATTGTTTGAAAACGTCTGTCCAGTGGTCTTCATGCTGTCTAACCCATGCCAAGTGTGAACATTTCTTATCCTTATTGCAATATTTCATTTTTGGTATATAGTAATTTTTCTGGAGTCTGTTTCTAAATGTTCAAAGTTATCTCAATCACTTGATCGCTTGGTCTTTTCTGTCCAGCATGGGTGTTTGTTTATCATTGCATAGTATTGCCTGCACTGGTCTCTAGTAAGTAGATTAATTGTTTAACATGTTAAAATGGGCCTAGATCTTATGAGATACTTCCTCTATCACCCTACCCATTCTCTCTGTTCTGCAACTGATCTAAGACTAACATCCTCCATAATCTGAACCTCCCACTTCCGTCTCCAAGATTTCTCTTGTGCTGCAAGAGTTTTCTGGAATGCATTACCTCTGAGAATCAGAATATTACCTATCACCTCACTTCACTAATCTAACTCTTCCCTATTCTCCTTTCTCAATTTTCCTCAGAATCTGGTCCCTCCTATTCATCTGTCTCCACATCCTCCATGCATCCAATAGCACCCAATAGCACTTGGTAACTATACTTAGACAGATACTGGCTGATGACCGTATCATGCAGCTTATTTGAAATGCCCTATTAAAATGATGGCTGGACCATACATGACAGGCACTTTCTACCTACTGTGTCCCCCCCCCATTTCCTTATAGATTGTAAGCTTGCGAGCAGGACCCTCACTCCTCCTGTAACTGTTGAATTATGTGTTACTTTATGATGTCTTTATTGTTTGCACATGTCCCCATTTAATTGTAAAGTGCTGCGGAATATGTTGGTGCTATAGATATAAAATTATTTGTAATTATGGAAGAATTGCAGCCAAAACCCATACCATTAACATGGAAACAAGGCCACATGACTCAACAATGAATGAAATCATATGAACTGAGGTATAGAAAAATGTCAGCGGGTGCTCTAGACTGCTGAGTCAAAATGTGAAACTTGGCTGCAACAGAAGGCAATTTGCTTGCCACGGGGCTGGAGAGAGGTACAATAATGAGTGTCTGCTGGCTACAGTGAAGCATGGTGGAAATTCCCTGCAAATTTGTGGCTGCATTTCAGCAAGTGGAGTTGAGAATGTGATAAAGATTAATGGTGTCCTTAATTCTGAGAAATACAGTCAGATACTCATCCATTATGTAATGCCATCAGGGAGGAGTCTGACTACAAATTTATTCTGCAACCGGATAACTGTGGTTAGTTCTCTAAGATATTTGTAACAACCTTCCTGCAGAGTTCCTCAAAAAACTGAGGTGAGGGCTCGCTCACACTGGCGTAGATTCTCTCTTACTAGAGAATCGGCCTGAATGTGCTAATGACACTTGGATCAAACCCTGCGTTTATCGGACTGCACTCGGATGACATCCGACTGCTGACCGATGTTTCAAACGCACTCATAGATTTGTCTGTGTGGAAGTGATCCAAATATTGGAGCCACTTGCAGCATGCTGACATGTTTTTCTCATGCCAAATCAGCATGCAATAATAATCGCTGATCTGCACTGCCCCGTAGTATAACATTAGGCCGAGTGCTATCTGATAAAACATTGCATAGCACTCGTCCGAATTATACACTCATGTGAGTGAGCCCTGAGGGTACCTAGAAGATTTGATGCTGTTTTGAAGACAAAGGAGGATCACACCAAATATTGATTTGATTTAGATTTCTCTTTTGTTTATTCATTTTGAATTCTTTTAATTGATAAAAAATAACCAATTAAATTATGTATTGTTAACACTTCTATTTTACTTTACAGCATTTTTTCCATATCTGCCTAGTACTATATTGTGTAAAAGAGATTTCGATAAATAGGGGAGGTTGAGAGAAAGTAGATAGGGGAGATAGAAGAGATGAAAGAGAGAGATTTGGCTTGGGGGGCAAGCACAAAGCAGGGACCAATGTGAAGTGGCCTTATTCTGTTCACCTCTAGCTGCTCCACAATTTGTGGACAAAAGCTAACTAGGTTCTCATCCACTTCTCCCAGTGTACTGAGTGAGGCGGTTGAGACTCTAGTCAGCACGTGACTGCAACTATGCAAATGACATACTTTCGGTTACTGCAATTGTAATACAGAGGAATAGTGACAGTGTGCAAATAGAATACTATCATTATTCAGCAAGCGTTTTTTAAGCGTTTCTGCAGTGGAGTTGCCGCTGCGGAAACGCTTAAAAAATGCATCGTGGGCACATAGCCTAAGGCCTAAGGCCCTGTGCACATGCTGCGGAAATTTCCGCTGCAGGTTATCATTGCGGAAAAAAATGCAGCACTAGCAATTATTTTGCGGAAGCGCTGCGTTTTCGCCGCCATTGACTTGCATTGGAACGCATGTAATCCGCATCACTGCATCTGTAGATGCAAAATCCATGCGTTTAAATGTGCGGATGGTACTCGGGTCTAGAGGACAGGAGACTCTCCTCCGGACCCGGGTACCATAGAACCTGTAAAAAAAAGAATAAAATAAAAAATAAATATTATACTTACCTTCTGATGGCCCGCGGTGTGCTTGTCTTGGCTTGCCGGCAGATCGCGGTGGACTGAAAGACCTGCGCTGATGTCATTTAGTCATGTGACGGGTCACACGACCGCTGACGTCGGCAGGTCCATTCAGTGTACCGCGAGCTGCCGGTAAGCCGAGACGCATCCGATAAAGACTCCTGAGGCCATCAGAAGGTAAGTATAATATTTATTTTTTATTTTTTAACATTCTTTCGGACACACTATATAAATCCATGCAGGTTGCATGCTGTTTGCATGGATTTATATAGCGTGACCAAGTTGTCAAGCACTTTCCAAGTGATGCTAAAATCGTTTGGAAAGCGCTTGTCAACCCGCATGCGGAAATGCAAGTGAAGACCGCTTCACATCCGCATGTCCCTGGCAAGAAAACGCATGTACAATCCACATGTACAATCCGCATGTACAATCCGCATGTACAATCCGCATGTACAATCCGCATGCGTTTTTTCTGCCAGGGGAGATGCAGAAACGCTCAGGAAAAAATCCGGAGCATTTCTGCATCGTGGGCACATTGCCTCTAAGACTTGAAATAATTGGTGGCCCCATTGGACCTTCTGAATTGGGGCCCACAAGCGTGAAGTTACACCACTAAAGGGGGCCCTTGTTCTCTTGTGTGATATGCCATACATTTCTATGGTGGAAAAACCGGTACTTGTAAAAGACAGAAGAATTAACAGCCCTAGGTAACAAGACACAAGACATTCTGGTGCCACTATCAGCTAACAATATATCAGTAAATGGCTGACTTAATCACATTTATCTTCCAGGCACTTAACAGCGTTAATGATCATTTAAGTCCTTCTGCATCATCCTGTCAATTTTAAGCACATTTGCAGCCTGCTTGAATTAATCACATTGCGCTCTCTATTACTCATTGACCTATGTGCTAATATGCTATTGAGATCAATGTGCGATCTAGCAGAGTTATTCTAGCTGAAAATGTTTTCCCAAATGTATACAATAATGCAATTAAACAACCCACTGGTAAACAGATGAATCATGAAACTGGCAACTATATACTGACAACATGTTCTCCAATGTATAGAGCTATACAATTACACAGCCCACAGATAAACAGGAGAGGGAGAATACATCGCCCTCCTATTGATTATACTTTGTCACATTTTCTAAAGAACCATTATATTTAGGCTCTGTTCATATCTATGACATCAGTTTATATGGAAAACCCTGTTGCCTAATGGATCCCATCATCTTATAATAGACTCTGTTAGGGTTCAGGACAATGCACGCTGCACTATTAATGCAGTCAAAAGTGAATGAAACTTTCAAGGAAAGGCAACTGTGCTTTCAAATTGGCTCTGCTGAGAAAAATACAGATACAAGAGAGACGGGACAGGTGTCAGCAGCAGCGCCAGACTGAGTGTGATTGATCGGTCATATGGTGTCGCTGGCATCTGTCCGGCTGCACATTTTTAATTCTTTATTCTTAATGCAATCAAAAGAAGAAGCAAGACAACACACTAGTTTTATACAAAAGTGTCAGATGGTGTACTTTCTTGTTGCAGTTTTTGCATTTCTTGTACAATCGTTTTTGTGAAGGGAGGAAAAATTAGTTTTTTAAAAATACAAATGAAAATTCTCAAACATCCAGACATTTAACTGTAACTGTCTACCAGGGCCGGCTCCAGTTTTTTTTGGGCCCTGGGCGAAAGAGTCTCAGTGGGCCCCTTTAACACATACCACCATTCATGATGCAAAGATACCGCAGAGAAATATATATATAGTACAATACCGAAGATTTCACTTCTTACATTACATGAGTGATATCTATTGTAAATTCCACAGTAGCTCAAAAACCAGCGAATCACTCCACTCAGTATACTGGCCCCCATAAAATGCTCCATACAGGATACTGGCCCCCATATAACGCTCCATACGGAATACTGGCCACCATATAATGCTCCATATGGAATACTGGACCCCATAAAACGCTCCGTACAGGATACTGGCCCCCATATAACGCTCCGTATAGGATACTAGTCCCCTTATAATGCTCCATACAGGATACTGGCCCCCATATAATGCTCCATGCAGGCTGTTCCCCCCCACATAATGCCCTATGCAGGCTGTCCCCCCCCTTATAATGCCCCATGCAGGCTGTTCCCCCCTTATAATGCCCCATGCAGAATGTCACCCCCCATAAAATGCCGCATTCAGGATGTCACTCCCCCCCTTATAATGCCCCATTCAGGATATCACTTCTCTCCCCCATATAATGCCCCATGGCGGATGTCACCCCCATATAATGCCCCATGCAGGATGTCACTTCTCCCCCCCATATAATGCCCTATGCAGGATGTTCCTTCCCTCCCCATATAATGCCCCATGCAGGATGTCCCTTCCCCACCATATAACGCCCCATGCAGGATGTCACCCCTCATATAATGCCCCATGCAAGATGTCACCTCTCTCCCCATATAATGCCCCATGCAGGATGTCACTCCCCCCCATATAATGCGCCATACAGGATGTCCCGCCCCATATAATGCCCCATGCAGGATGTCACCCCCCCATATAATGCCCTATGCAGGATGTCCCTTTCTCCCAACATATAATGCCCCATGCAAGATATCACCCCCCTCTCTTTAAAATGGCCCCATGCAGGATGTCACCCCATCTTTATAATGCCCCATGCAGGATATCACCCCCCCATCTTTATAATGCCCCATGCAGGATGTCACCCCCCCTCTTTATAATGCACCATGCAGGATGTCACCCCCCATATAATGCCCTATGCAGGATGTCACCCCCCCATATAATGCCCCATGCAGGATGTCACCCCCCCATTTTATGCCATATGCAGAATGTCACCCCCTCCATATTATGCCCCATGCTGGATGTCACCCCCCATATAATGCCCCATGCAGGATGTCACCCCAGAATATAATGCCCCATGCCTCCATACATTTAAAAAAAAAAATCAAATACTCACCTCACTCCTCCTCACCTGCTGCTGCTGCTGCTCAGGTTCGGACTCCAGCATCGCCGATGTCTTCCCGCTCTGCGCTGCCTGTGATGGCTCAGGGGAGGGCGCGGTGGAAAGACGTCACCGCGCCCTCTGACCTGAGACATCACAGGGAGCGCACAGCAGGAAGACAGCGGATCTGCGAAGGCACGGGGAGAGGTAAGTATCCGGCTGCCGGGGCCGTGAGCGAGCGGGGGGAAGGGTGGGCGCTGGCACAGCCCGGTTGGGTGCCCGACCGCTAGTGGGCCCCTTGCCTGTTCAGGGCCCCGGCACTTGCCCGGGTGCGCAGGATGCTGACGCCGGCCCTGCTGTCTACCTCACCATGAAAAGTTCCCTGTTCAAGGTGCTGATATTTTGCACATGAACCTACCTAGAACATCTTTTTATGGTATTTCTGAGAAGAGGGTTGAATTTTGTTGAAATTTTTTTTTTTTAATGTAGGCAATTAACTGTTTCTGTATGTTTTTACAAATTGTCTCTTCAGAGAAGAAGAGAACTAGAAATCTAGTGCCACATATAGGAAGTAGCAATCCTAATAATAGCCAAAACCAAAATCTCAAGTTGCAGAAACTGTGTTTCAGGGTAAAGCCCCTTGTCAGTGCAAAGTGTGAGATATGGTTTGGCTGGGTGAGAGGCATCTGAGCGGTATCCAAGGGGGTAACGTTTCTCCTTGTGGAGAGTAACATGTTCAGCATGTCAAGGTGAGGAGACTTTTAAACTGCAATGCTCGTCTTGTAAATATGCAAGTAATGATTTGAGCTGATATCGTTGCTAAGACATATATTGTATGCAATAATCATGTACCCTTGATATCTTTATGCACTTTAATTACGTTGGATTATAATTTGAACAACAAGAGAGTCAGCAGTGTCCTCTTTATGCAGCACCATGATGTTTCTTAACTATGTAATAACGTTTAAATAAAGTAGTAATTTTCCTTAAAAAAAACTCTGGTCGTATAAAGCTCTCCACTCCCCCTTTCCCTAGTGTCTGGGCTCCCTTCCCCTCATGTTGCCCTCTGCCTTTCCTACACTGTGCGTGGTAATGGCTTAGGATTATAGCCAAAACCAAAATCTCAATTTGCAGACACTGTGCTTCAGGGTAAAGCCCCCTGTCAGTGCAAAGTGTGAGATCTGGTTTTGCTGTGTGAGAGGCATCTGACCGGTATCCAAGGGATTACATTTCTCCTTGTGGAGAATGACATGTTCAGCATATCAAGGTGAGGAGACTTTTAAACTGCAATGCTCCTCTTGTAAATATGCAAATTGTCTCTTCAAAGAGGAAGAGAACTAGAACTCTAGTGCCACCTATAAGAAGTAGCAATCATAATAGTCAATATCGACCCTTTAACGAGCCTTGCCACATGACTTAGGATAATAGCCAAAACCAAAATCTCAATTTGCAGACACTGTATTTCGGGGTATTGCCCCTCGTCAGGGCAAAGTGTGAGGTATGGTTTGGCTTTGTATGTTTTTGCACACCTATTTGACACCTGTACATACTCCACCTATATGGCTGCCTGCTGCCACATTTTGCTTTCTAAACATGTACCTATTGGAGATGAGCGGATCGATTCACGGGACTTCAGTCCAGCATTAAGGTCAGTGGTACCACAGATGACCACGACATGGTCAGAGGCACCTGACACGCCTCTCAACACAAGGTTTTACCTATTACCTCACCCCAGCAGGGGCTACAAGTGCTTCACAACTTCTTAAAAGACAAGCTTCATATACCCAGAGTAACTGTGTGAATAAGACCCGGGACTGGGTCGAAACGTTGCTTATGTCGCTTTGATATCCAGCACCTTAGGTTTTTCTGAACATATGTCTGTTTACCTGCACGTGTTTTGAAATAAAAGAAATTGCATTTGAAATAAGAGTGTGCAGTGAATATTCCTGATTAGTTGCGCCAGCCCTGACAAATCAAATTCCACGCAGGAGACACTGTAAGGTAAGAAATTCACGGGCCTCTCATCTAGCTGCCAGTTATCACTGACCTGGACGCTGGACTGGATCCGAAAATCGATCCTTTCAACTCTAGTACCTACCTTCCCTCCCACCATTTCTTATTATGTCCTTTTTGGCAAGGGTCCAATCAATTCACTCATCTATAGTAACTACCTTACCACCATTTCTTAATATGTCCATTTTAGCAAGAGTTGAATAACTGGGGTTGAAAATATTGTCAAAAGTTAACTGTAAAATGTTGTAAAAAAACTATGGTAAAATAAAAAGTGGCAATGGCAATGCACAGGGTACTGTTAAAAGAAAACAAAAACTTATACCATGGCTAAGAGTGTGTGAGCCACTAGCAGCAGCATAAGCACTATCATCAACACTGACAACGGCTGTCCAGGCAGTAGTACTACCAAGTGCACATCTCCTTTGCCTCTGCCAAGCCTATTAGTGTAGAGGAAATGGAGGGCATTATGGAATATATTGCATATCACTCAACTCAGTCGCAGCAGGGTGATGTTACCTCTGACAACGACACTGTCAGGTTGAATCAGTTTTCTGCACAGAACAGTCTTCCTGACCATAAATTACTATGAGGGATAATTTTTGAATGTTTTTTTATGTTTTCACATCTAGTGCCACCTATTGGATATATCAATCTTAAAAGTCAATATTTACCCTATTAGTGTAGTTTTTATAAAATTACTGTTTTATCAGCTAGATATTATTAGAGGACTAGTAGACCTGCTGCCAAGTATTAAGCTTTTTCATAAGCTCTGTATAACCCCTGTATAACCCCACCTCCACTACTGATTATCAATTTTCTGTGTACACTGTGCATAGGCAGAAATCTGCCAATCAGTGTTATGGGCAGGGTTACACAGAACTCTATACTCAGACAACTGCTAGACCTGCAGAATATAAAACAGTGATTTTATCAAAATGACAGTAAGAAGATCAGTTAGTGATACATCGCTATTTGCATATTTACATTCAAAGAGTAACACTCCATGGGCTATAAGTCTCCTTATGTCATATTGGCAAACTCCACAAGGAGAAACATTCCCTCTTAGACCCTCTATCACTGTCCAAATAAGACCTCCATCTTTGCACTGATGAGGGACAAATGTCCTAATACACATGTCTGCAAATCAAGTATCTGGTTTGGTTTTTTATCCTCATATGGTAAGGTTTGTTAAAGAGTCAATACTGACTTGTAGAATTGCTACATCCAATAGGTGACACTAGAGTTTCTGTCATCTTTCTCTCTGAAGGTGCTAT
Source organism: Phyllobates terribilis (assembly GCF_046119375.1). Taxonomy (NCBI): domain Eukaryota; kingdom Metazoa; phylum Chordata; class Amphibia; order Anura; family Dendrobatidae; genus Phyllobates; species Phyllobates terribilis. The sequence continues at coordinate 491,687,999 of NW_027362771.1, read as the reverse complement.
TTGCATATTTAAATTCCCAGAGGAGCATTGCATGACTTGTAAGTCTCCTTATGCCATCTTTATACTCTCCATAAAGAGAAACATTATCATTCAGACCACTTAATTTTAAAAAATATTAAAAAATCTGTCAGCGCACCGTGTTATTAAATGGGCTATCAGGTACTACTACCATGTTAACATCTGTTTCTATCATGAGGTCAGTTTCTCATTACTAAGGTTGTGTTTGTGTTAAAGAGATTGAAAGGGGTTGGATACTGTTCTAGGAGACCTCAGAGTGTTATAGACATCTTTTCAGGGCAATTGGAGTACCTGGTGAATTCAAATTTTAAAAGATTCAATCACCTCTACAACTAACTATAGGGTAGCCGAGTGTCGGACCACCACAGATCTGATATTAATGAAGCATCCTATTCTGTAGGTCATTCGTATTATACTACCATGCAACCCTTAAAGTTTTAATAATTATTGTTTTTAAGCTGGTGGTCAGAGGAAAAAGAAAAAAATAATAACTTGACTAGATACTAAATATACTAGTTACAAAATATGTCTCATTTTCTTCATGTTTTACTACTTTTCACACATTAAAAATATGTTTTATGAAAAAAAATATATTGTTTGCCATTACATAAGCTAACAGAATGTGGCTCAGTAAGTAGACGCAACAAAAGAACCAATCTCAGTACTATGAAATGCACAGAATTATTAACAAAACCAATCTTAGTACTAAGAATCAACAACAAACCAGGTTCAGTACTAGAATTTTGTAATACAAATAAGCTCAGTACTAACATTCATCAACAGAACCAAGCTCAGTACTAAGATATACTAACAGATGGTAGTAGAATTAAGCCATCTACATAGATACAGTAGCAGAACAAATCTCATTTAGGTCGGTTTCACACATCCTGATTTTTCCAGTACTGGAAAAACCCGTAACGGAGATGTCCATGTGTGGCACATATGTGGCAACTGACTGTGTGCCACTGACGCCAAGGAGCCGGGGAGAATGAGCTGCTCCAGCGAGCAGGGCCCTGCACTGAGCTCAGGAGCGGCGTCCTGTTACTCAGTGAGCACTGCTCACTGATAAATAAAATATTTATTTTATTGTAAAGAAGGGTGATTTGAACTTTTATATATACAGTACAGACCAAAAGTTTGGACACACCTTCTCATTTAAAGATTTTTCTATATTTTCATAACTATGAAAATTGTACATTCACACTGAAGGCATCAAAACTATGAATTAACACATGTGGAATTATATACTTAACAAAAAAGTGTGAAACAACTGAAAATACGTCTTATATTCTAGGTTCTTCAAAGTAGCCACCTTCTGCTTTTGATGACTGCTTTGCACACTCTTAGCATTCTCTTGATGAGCTTCAAGCGGTAGCCACCGGAAATGGTTTTCCAACAATCTTGAAGGAGTTTCCAGAGATGCTTAGCACTTGTTGGCCCTTTTGCCTTCACTCTGTGGTCCAGGTCACCCCAAACCATCTCGATTGGTTCACGTCTCGTGACTGTGGAGGCCAGGTCATCTGGCGTAGCACCCCATCACTCTCCCTCTTGGTCAAATAGCCCTTACACAGCCTGGAGGTGTGTTTGGGGTCATTGTCCTGTTGAAACATAAATGATGGTCCAACTAAGCGCAAACCTGATGGTATAGCTTGCCGCTGCAAGATGCTGTGGTAGCCATGCTGGTTCAGTATGCCTTTAATTTTGAATAAATCCCCAACCGTGTCACCAGCAAAGAACCCCCACACCATCACACCTCCTCCTCCATGCTTGACGGTGGGAACCAGGCATGTAGAGTCCATCCGTTCACCTTTTCTGCGTTGCACAAAGACACGGTGGTTGGAAACAAAGATCTCAAATTTGGACTCCTCAGACCAAAGCACAGATTTCCACGGGTCTAATGTCCATTCCTTGTGTTCTTTAGCCCAAATAAGTGTCTTTTGCTTGTTGTCTGTCCTTAGCAGTGGTTTCCTAGCAGCTATTTTACCATGAAGGCCTGCTGCACAAAGTCTCCTCTTAACAGTTGTTGAAGAGATGTGTCTGCTGCTAGAACTCTGTGTGGCATTGACCTGGTCTCTAATCTGCGCTGCTGTTAACCTGCGATTTCTGAGGCTGGTGACTCGGATAAACTTATCCTCAGAAGCAGAGGTGACTCTTGGTCTTCTTTTCCTGGGGCGGTCCTCATGTGAGCCAGTTTCTTTGTAGCGCTTGATGGTTTTTGCAACTGCATTTGGGGACACTTTCAAAGTTTTCCCATTTTTTTGGACTGACTGACCTTTATTTCTTAAAGTAATGATGGCCACTCGTTTTTCTTTACTTAGCTGCTTTTTTCTTGCCATAATACAAATTCTAACAGTCTATTCAGTAGGACTATCAGCTGTGTATCCACCAGACTTCTGCACAACACAACTGATGGTCCCAACGCCATTTATAAGGCAAGAAATCCCACTTATTAAACCTGACAGGGCACACCTGTGAAGTGAAAACCATTTCCGGTGACTACCTCTTGAAGCTCATCAAGAGAATGCCAAGAGTGTGTAAAGCAGTCATCAAAGCAAAAGGTGGCTACTTTGAAGAACCTAGAATATAAGACATATTTTCAGTTGTTTCACACTTTTTTGTTAAGTATATAATTCCACATGTGTTAATTCATAGTTTTGATGCCTTCAGTGTGAATGTACAATTTTCATAGTCAAGAAAATAAAGAGAAATATTTAAATGAGAAGGTGTGTCCAAACTTTTGGTCTGTACTGTATATATATTTTTTATATTTTTAAAAACATTTCTTTATACTGTCCACTGGCTTCAATAGTCTCCATGGGAGACTAGAAGCTGCGTCATGGGTTTTCCCATGAATAAAGTTAATTTTAATCAACATTTTAATAAATAAATCTTTGAATAATAATAACTTCCACAATTGGATGTGTTTAAATAAAATGTTCCTGAGCTGAGATAATCTTATAAATGTGCCCCTGCTGTGTACTGTGTAATGGCTGTGTCTGACCGTACAGGAACATGGTCTGATCATATCACAGCTACTGGGCAGGGGGGGAAGGAAAAGAGTATACAGACAGGACAGCAGGGGATCACAGCTGATTCTTTCTTTCTGAGGTAAAACATTGATTAAAACTGGCAGTAAAACGTTTTGCCTCACAGAAAGAATCAACTGTGATCCCGTGCTGTCCTAAATACTGGTCTAAAAGATCATTGGGGAGTCAGTGTTGTGATCATAATACAGGCACTAAGATCTGTTTACAGCCATGTAAAAGTGGCTTTATGATGTTTTGTCTTGTGATCTAAAAAGAGGGAATCCATAACGCAAAAACTCCAGTTAGAAACTCAGAGATAATGCTGTAATCTGACAGTTTTTAGTTTTGTATGAACTTAGTGGATGGTCAAACTTGAAATTCCAGATTTAGCTTTTTATTATACAATTCCTATATATATATTTTTTCTTATTTATGTATTTTTTCTAATTCATCTATTTCTTTTACAATGATTGGGCTGCAGTAATATTATTATGATACTAGAAAATCTATCTTCTACTTTTTATATAGTGTAATATTATCTTACCAGTTATTACTCGTCACTGGATATGTGCATTTTACCAGCCAATAAACAATATGACTTATGTAATAAAACCTCATGCTTCATAGTGTAATCTCATCAGGTACTGCGCAGCAGTCATTAAACATGATAAATGTAAATTACATGCAGACATCATCTTGAATTCTTGACACATTTATGTGTCTTTTTTTTCTTTTTCATATATTAAAAGCCTTGCGATCCTCCGGCATATAACTGCAAACCTACAGCTGTACAGACAAGAACAAGTCTAGCATCCACACTCTTCACTAATTAGACCAGACTTCTGGCTGATGATCTGTCTGGAAACACTTCTCAATTAGAATACAAACTGCGCGATGGACTTTTTATTAGACTACTTCTCATTTACAAATTATGTCATGCGGGATATTTCTTTTTTTCATAGGGAAAAGCATATATGTTTTTTTTTAAATACCCTACAAAACAGAAGTTTCAACTAAGGGGACACGGTTAGCAGCAGGATCGTAGCCATGGAAGAGGTCTGTGGAGTATGTGAAGGAAGGGGGCACCGACAAGCCACTTTACACGTATTTATTTTACTTATATAATGACGTCATATTTACAGACATTCTGTAGGAAGGGATTCACCGCACACTCTTGGTCGTTGATTTTCAATGCAGCAAAGTTTATTTATACAAGTAGTGATTGCACTACTTGTATAAATATTAGAAGGTGCGCAAATATAAGAAGGTGCAGAAATTGCGACTGTAACAAATTAACGTTTCTTATTCATATAGAGACGCTTGTATGGCTATAGTGGTGCCGTGGCCTCTAAATTGTGCAAATTCAGGGCTGGATACAATTTTCATAGATCGTGGCCTGGAAAAGTTTTGCTGGAGGGGCGCTACCACGCCTGTATGGAAAGCATCAGTGTACAGGCGCGGGAGCGCCCCTCCAGCACACGTATTCCAGGCCACGCTCTATGAAAATTGTATCCAGCCCTGAATTTGCACAATTTAGAGGCCACGGCACCACTATAGCTATACACGCGACTCTATATGAATAAGACCCTGGTGGGTTGAAACGTTAATTTGTTACAGTAGCAATTTCTGCACCTTCTTATATTTATGCTAATGTGCAATCACTACTTGTATAAATAAACTTTGTTGCATTGAAAAACAGCGACCAAGAGTGTGCGGTGAATCCCTTCATACAGATCGTGTGGCTATACCCCACCTCAGTAGCACCTCGCTCACTCTGCAGAGTGCACGCCAGTTTTCTCTATATTTACAGACATTATCATTGCTGTCCCTACTGGGGCTCACAGTCTAGATTCCCTATCAGTATGTCTTTGGAGTGTGGGAGGATACCGGACAACCTGGAGAAAACCCACACAAACACGGAGAGAGCATACAAACTTCTTGTAGATTTTGTCCTTGGTGGGATTTGAACCCAGGACCGTAGTGCTGCAAAGTAAGGCTGGTTTCACATGTCCTGATTTTTCCGGTACTGGAAAAACAAGTACCGGAGATATCTGTGTCTGTGTGTCTGTCTGCACCTGTGTGGCACACGTGTGCCGCCCGTGTGTCACATCATGATCACACGGACCGACGCCTGGGAATCAGTGTACGGTTAGCGCTGTTCCCAAGCTCTGGGTGCTGAATGTTGCTCTCATCATTGTTACTTGCTCGCGCTGTGATCAGCACGGGCAAGGGACAATGTTGGGAGTAGTAGTCTGCTCCCACAGTGTCCATGTATAAAAATAAGAATTAATAATAAAATCCTTATACTCACCTGTCCAGAGATGTCCCTCACTGTAATCCTCTGACCGCTGATGCCGAAGAGCAGGGCCGAATGAGCCGCTCCAGTGAGTGGGCCCCGGAGCTGCGCTAAGCTCAGGAGCGGTGTCCTGTCACTCAGTGAGCTCCGCTCAGTGCACGGCCCTGCTCGCTGGAGCAGCTCATTCTCCCTGACTCCTGGGCATCAGCGGTAAGAGGATTACAGCGGGGGACATCTCCAGACAGGTGAGTATAAGGATTTTATTATTTTTACACATGGACACTGCGGGAGCAGAATACTACTCCCAACATTGTCCCTTGCTCGTGCTGATCACAGCGCAAGCAAGGGACAATGATGAGGGCAGCATTCAGCACTTGGCACTTGGGAGCAGCGCTAACTGTACTGCTGATTCCCAGGTATTGGTACGTGTCACACTGATGACACACGAATGTCATCTATGTTTGTTCAGCTTGCGACATTTTGCGAGCCATACACCGTGTAAAAAATGGACATGTCTACATGTGGAGCACACGAACACATGGTCCGTGGAAACACACTGACATGTACACAGACCCATATATTTGAATGGGTCTGTGGGAGTCAGTGTCTCCAGTACATGTGGAAACTGTCACCACACGTACCGGACACACTGACGTGTGAAAGAGCCCTAACAGTGCTAACCACTGAGCTGCTTTGTTTAAGTGCTCTTTCACACGTCAGTGTGTCCAGTACATGTGGTGACAGTTTCCACATCTACCGGAGACACTGACACACGTAGACCCATTCAAATTTACTGGTCTGCGCACATGTCCGTGTGTTTCCACGGACCGTGTGGTCCACAAGTAAACATGTTCATTTTTGGGTGGCAGCACGGATCACACAGACCCATTCAAGTCAATGGGTCCGTATAAACACGTACTGCACACGGATGCCATCCGCATGATACATACTGGCGCCTGGGAATCAGCGGTACAGTTTGTGCTGTTCCCAATCACCAGGTGCTGGATGCTGACCTCATCATAGTCCCCTGCTGGTGCTGATCGCAGCGCCAGTAGAGGACTATGATGAGGGCAGCGTTCAGCAATGATGAGAGTAGTAGTCTGCTACCGCTGTGTCCACCTGTAACAATAAGAATAAAATAAAAAAATCCTTATACTCACCTGTCCTAAGTGTTCCCCATTGTACTCCATGTGACTGCTCACGCCGAGGAGCCGGGGAGAATGACTCGCTGCAGTGAGCAGGCACCGAGCTGTGCTCAGTGAGTTGATACAAAGGGCTGTGAGAAGTCATCAGTGCAATCGTGACACCGACTTCTGCTCTTTACAAACATAGTAACGAGCTCTTCCTAGTGCTCTAGCAATGTTGTGAAGTGCCCATGGCATAGAGTATTTTCAGCTCCCAGTACGTCCCCCTGCATAGCAGATACGGTTTGACACCATGCTTATTCTCCCATGCTCTTTTGTGTATCATACGGCATCTGTACACGAGTAGTACAGCCACACAGTAGATATATAGTACATATATATATTGCAGCCCCAGGCGTACACAGGTATAAATGTGACACATTTTCTTTAAGAAGCCATTAATCAATGGAAGTTGCTTCTGGACATATTATATTTTATGACTATTTGTCCAGTTGATAGGAACTTTGTAGGATTTTCATGTCTGCCATCTGAGAGCAGAGCACTTATACTTCTATATCAAAGCTTGTCTGTAGGAGGAAGATTCTTATTATCTTTGGATGACCTCTGGGAATCTTTCAGACAAAGCACCTTTATATTGAAAGTCATCTTTGTGAAAATGAAGTTGTTTTATGGTGCAGACTTTACTAGTAGCTTAGATGTTGGCATCACATATAGAGTGAGGGGTGTTACTCCTATAGGGACCTAGCAGCTTCAGTTTTGGAAACTGTCACAAATGTTATGTGTAAGGTCTCATGCAGACGTCTATTTTTCTCGTACGTGATTGATTTTTTTGATCAGAGTTTGATCAGACTGTGGTTCGAGTGTCATCCGTTTTTTCGTTGTTCTCCACCTTCTCCTTTGTTACAGTCTGTGAAAATGAGACCAAGGATAGCACTCATACATGAAAAACGGACGACCAAAAGAGCCTTAATGGAGGAGTGGGTGTAACACAGAAGATTGAGGTTTAAGGGAATCTGTCACCAGGTTATGTAATCCGAGAGCAGTATGATATAGTGGCAAAGATCCTGATTCTAGCAATGTATTAAGCTGCTTGCTGTAGTGTTTATAAAATCACAATTTTCTCTAATGTGGATCTAGCAGTTCTCTGAATGGTGAGCTCTGTATAACTCAGCCCACATCACTCATTTGCAGCTTTCTGTGTACGCTGTGCATAGCCAGAAAGCTACTAATAAGTGCCGGAGGCAGGTTTATACAGAGCAAGAGGACTACGTGTTACAAGACATCTAGTCCTCTAATGATAATCTCCTGCTGATAAAACACTGATTTTATTAAAACTACAACAAGCAGACCAGTAAGTGACACCTGACTGGAATCAGGGTCTTTGCCCCTACATCATGCTGTTCTCAGATGAAGTAGCAAAAACCTGCTGACAGATTCCCCTTTAAACTAAGTACTTTATTTTTTTGTATAACAATAGCTCAGCTGCCTTATAAACAGTCTTTGAATGGGGCTAGAAACCATGGAATAATCCAATGAGTCCAGCAAAGTCAGTGAATGATGGCTTTCTCCCACTCTACAGTGCAGCTCTAAGTCTCTGGAAAGATTCTTGCTGCCACAGTCTTCCCTATCTAATTGTCACTCTTGGGCTTGCACCAGGCACTTGCTATTGATGCTGCTATGTGCCTCAGTATTTTTTTGTGATCACTACTAGGGATGAGCAGAACCGTGGAGGTTCGGGTTTATTCCAAAGTTCGGTTTGGGTACCAAAATTATTCGCAAACTTGAACCAGAATCCGAACCTCATTGAAAACAATGGACACTTTGGGTCTGAGTAAGAAAAATCTCTCACGGACTTTCCATATAATATACGGTTTGTGTCCTGAGGAAGAAGTCTGGAATGACTTTGAAACGCGTTGACTAAAGAACATGAAATAAAAAATCCTTTATTGTACTTCAATTTGGATCTTCATTGCCTATCAGCAGCGCGGATAAACCACATTTGGCTCCTTTTTCTTTCTCTCTCCTGGTCGGAAGACCCGTGGATCTGCAGCAGCTGTTTTCATGCGTATTCATGGTTGTGTCTCACACAACCTTATCAGGTTATCATATCCTTTATTTGCATAATTGTTGTTTTCAGATAAGACCCTATTTGGGTATTTTTTTTGCTCCTAGTTTCTACTACAAAACTAAAAGTCACTGAAGTCTTAATACCAAGACACTGATGCGCTGTATAGGCTGAGCAGGTGGGCACATGGGATCATGACGGGCCATCTGCAAAGACCGACGTGGTGCACGAGATTAGCGGACCGGGGTGAAGGAAGCAAAGCATGGATCTGGGACAGGTGCGTAACAATTTCCTCCATAGAGTAAGAAACTAGATTAGAAATCTTTTGAAAGTCTCATGTTTAAGGTTTGGAATGGTTTAAAGAAAAAAAGTCTTACTACTACCGCAAGTCTAGATGTATCCCTAACCTGAAAATAATCCTAAAAATAATAATCAGTCTGTCATAATAAATAGTTACATCCAATGTGAAGAATAAAAAAAACATATGGGTGTTTCAGAACACACGGAATATATAGCTGTCACTTTCATTACATGAACTTGACGTAACTCCCAATTATGTTATTTTTGCCATTTTAGAATGATTTCTGGCCTCTCATCATTATGATTGCAGCAATTTTTGTGAAGCTCTACATTTTCTTTCCTTTAACAATAACAAAAGTACAGAAGCATCTAACAACGTATGAAGAGGACAATCACGAGGATTGTAATTCCACGAACTTTAAAGAAAGAGAGCTAATTACCGACACTTTGCAATAAAAGGTATTTACTTGAAACTACATAACATATCATGGGACAACGTCAAGAAATCTCGTTTTACGTAAACCATTAAATTCCTTGTAACGTATGTTGGAGAATGTATCTTTCATCTTCTACAGAACATTAAGAATAAGAAATTGTCAATGAAAGTATGTCAGATGATATTATAAAGGCAATCACTGGTCAGTCATATCACAATGAACAGAATTTAGAGAGTTATTGTAAGGGTCGTGCAAGACGGTGGCTGGAGAGAAAGCAAGCTTCTTGGCAAAATACTGACAGGCACTGGAGGCAATAAAACTTGGAACGTGGCAGAACTGGAAAGGGAACAACAACGACACCTGACATAAATTCCTTTGCTCAGTTGTGAAATGTGTTGCTCCTAGGCCTGAACCACAGTTTGCATCCTGAAACCTTCTATATCTGTATCATTGAGGTCCAATTTTGCTACGCATGATATCCTCAGCAGTCACTGTTACTCTTCATCATGAAACATGGCCACTACACCACTGGTGTTCCACGGAAGTCCTGAGATGCGCCCAACTTACTTGGTCTAAGGATGGCCCTACCGTGTTTACTGTCTTGCCAGATCTTGGCCTGACTTCAATGGGTGTCCTCTCTCTGCTGGCTATTCAATGCTGACCTCTGGGTCCGTGCAGTAGTCACTGGGCTGTGACTAATATCCCGCTCTTCGGGACTTAGGGTCACTGGCCTGCTTCACTTACGAACTGGCTCTTATCATGAGCATTTCTCTGTCTCTCATACCTGGTGTGTAATTCTGCATTTCAAATTTAAGTAGAAATTGGTGATGTCAGCTCTTCCTGACTCTACAGCACACACACTTCCACACTTCTTGTTCACAACTTGTCCACTCTCCCACTTGGCTGTGGGTGGACTCCCACTTTGTGAGTCAGATGACCTCTCAATTTTCCGCCGCACACAATGTCATACACACTCCCACCTCAATGAATCCCCTGCATACCCAAGTGTGAATGTGGTTACATAGTTACGTAGGTTGAATAAAGACCTAGGTCCATCAAGTTCAACTTTCCTCCCCCAATTGTACATTTTGTCTAATTTAACTGTAACCGGTTGTGATGCCAAACATTCTCTTATCACATTTATTATAATGCAATTACATTTCACAGCACAATAAAGGACAACATGATTAATTTAACTTTAGCCAACATGGCCAACTTGGCATTTACGTGGCATGAACCAAGCCCCAAGCACATAAAACAGTAACAGGAGATTTTGAACCAGCCCCACATACAGGATGTAACACAAATAGTTTGTGGAACCACTGTGCTACAGGACGGGGTTTTCACTAGTGCACCTGATAGTGTGGTTAGACATGTGCCACAGGTGGACACCAGGTGCTACTCCAGGACAGACCCCGATACCGCAGCAGCTGACCCCAAGGGTCAGGACAGAAGACACAAACTTGGAGACCAATGTCGTACTGGATACTGGTGTACTGCGCATGTACTGTTTAACGTACCACCGGAGCGGTTTTGCGTTCGGGTACCGTCGGAGCGGTTTCAGATTCAGGTACCGTTGGAGCGGTTTCGGGTTCATGCACCGCTGGAGCGGTCTCAGATTCAGGTACTGCCGGAGCGGTTTCGAGATTGTCTCAGACAAGGCGGATACTGGAAAGCAGAACTGGTACTGGTACAGGTTTAACAGGATTGGTACAGGTACCTGATAACAAGCTAGCAGCTTACAGACAGACAAACTAAAATTTTTGCTCAGGCACCTCCCAACAGATGGCAGTGCCTTAAGTATTAAGTGTCTCCCAGCTATAGGCTCAGGACACAATAGGAGTGCGCACAATGTCTCTTTAAAATGCAGGAAGTGCACATGCACGCGCCCTAAGCATGTTGCTAGAGGACCTGTAAGGCGTGCGCCGACCCTGTTGCCTAGGAGCCGCAGCAGAAACAGGAGAGCAGCCGGGGCAGTGAGCATCTTGACGTTTCTACAGAGACGTCGACACAGGTGTTACACAGGGTTGCCAACTTGTATTTTTATTTTTTCTGGACAGTCTATCAAAAAATCACAGACAGACAATTTTTTTTATGGACATATTGGAAAACCATAATAACTCACTATGATTAGTAGTGATCTAGGTATACAGCTCATAATCCTGATATTAAGACATCAGCTGCAGAAACTGAAATGATGATAATTACAGACAAAATGATCTGTATAAGTTTCTTCAGCTTCAAAAAAATCATGGACGCCTTACATCTTTTTTTACAGACAGGTAAAAAAACTTATATGTAGCAGTTCTACACAATGCCTTAGTAAATTTGATCACCATATGATGGCATAATAGCAATGCATAATAATACAGTGACTAAATTCCAGCTTCATACTCAAAGTCATCTAATGATAGTACTATTCAATGTCTAAAGATGCTGATATCAATAATATAACTCCAACAGGGCACCTATCTATCACAAGTTTTTAATAGTATTTGTCGGCTCATAAGGGCCAAAGGGTCCTCTAATTTTCCGGGCCTAGTCAGCAGCTGCTCACTATATACTGAGTGGTGAATGAAACCGCCATGGCTAAAAGTCTGAGGCTGCCGGGAGGAATAAAGTTAATTTCCTCCTGATAGCTGGTCTTCCAGTGTGGTGGCTGCACAGCTTCAGAACACTATTAAAGAGGTGGTCTGGAATCAAAATTCATTTTCATCCTAAATCCCCATCTATTTAATGCCATAATCTAAACTATTTTCGAATATATTTGAATTACAAATTCCCTATACTTTCCTAACAACACTATCTAACTGCTAACTTCTCTAACTTGCTGCCCCCACCCCCCCAAAATCATGTCACTGGTCTCTGCATGCCAGGTATTTTGACACCACACCCTGACAGTGCACTCTCCTGTCGGCTCATTACTGCTGATCTGAACCAGCAACAGAGTGTGCACTGTTATCGTGCACATTGCGGAGTGCACATCACACAGGGAATTGACCAGCCACTGACACATCGTAACGTTTTAATACTAGAGGTTACGACCATCTCGAATTTGCATGCACCCTGACGCTAGTGGGATGGCTTTTATGCTTTTTTTGATCGAAAACTGTGTTTACTAAGCACCCAATGTTATTTATATGCACTACTGCTTTTACTTATTTACTTACAGCAGGGTATACAGTACAGACCAAAAGTTTGGACACACCTTCTCATTTAAAGATTTTTCTGTATTTTCATGACTATGAAAATTGTACATTCACACTGAAGGCATCAAAACTATGAATTAACACATGTGGAATTATATACTTAACAAAAAAGTGTGAAACAACTGAAAATATGTCTTATATTCTAGGTTCTTCGAAGTAGCCACCTTTTGCTTTGATGACTGCTTTGCACACTCTTGGCATTCTCTTGATGAGCTTCAAGAGGGAGTCACCGGAAATGGTCTTCCAACAATCTTGAAGGAGTTCCCAGAGATGCTTAGCACTTGTTGGCCCTTTTGCCTTCACTCTGCGGTCCAGCTCACCCCAAACCATCTCGATTGAGTTCAGGTCTGGTGACTGTGGAGGCAAGGTCATCTGGCGTAGCACCCCATCACTCTCCTTCTTGGTCAAATAGCCCTTACACAGCCTGGAGGTGTGTTTGGGGTCATTGTACTGTTGAAAAATAAATGATGGTCCAACTAAACGCAAACCGGATGGAATAGCATGCCGCTGCAAGATGCTGTGGTAGCAATGCTGGTTCAGTATGCCTTCAATTTTGAATAAATCCCCAACAGTGTCACCAGCAAAGCACCCCCACACCATCACACCTCCTCCTCCATGCTTCACGGTGGGAACCAGGCATGTAGAGTCCATCCATTCACCTTTTCCGCATCGCACAAAGACACGGTGGTTGGAACCAAAGATCTCAAATTTGGACTCATCAGACCAAAGCACAGATTTCCACTGGTCTGATGTCCATTCCTTGTGTTCTTTAGCCCAAACAAGTCTCTTCTGCTTGTTGCCTGTCCTTAGCAGTGGTTTCCTAGCAGCTATTTTACCATGAAGGCCTGCTGCACAAAGTCTCTTCTTAACAGCTGCTGAAGAGATGTGTCTGCTGCTAGAACTCTGTGTGGCATTGACCTACTCTCTAATCTGAGCTGCTGTTAACCTGCGATTTCTGAGGCTGGTGACTCGGATAAACTTATCCGTAGAAGCAGAAGTGACTCTTGGTCTTCCTTTCCTGGGGCGGTCCTCATGTGAGCCAGTTTCTTTGTAGCGCTTGATGGTTTTTGCAACTGCACTTGGGGACACTTTCAAAGTTTTCCCAATTTTTCGGAGTGACTGACCTTCATTTCTTAAAGTAATGATGGCCACTCGGTTTTCTTTACTTAGCTGCTTTTTTCTTGCAAAATACAAATTCTAACAGTCTATTCAGTAGGACTATCAGCTGTGTATCCACCAGACTTCTGCACAACACAACTGATGGTCCCAACCCCATTTATAAGGCAAGAAATCCCACTTATTAAACCTGACAGGGCACACCTGTGAAGTGAAAACCATTTCCGGTGACTACCTCTTGAAGCTCATCAAAAGAATGCCAAGAGTGTGCAAAGCAGTCATCAAAGCAAAAGGTGGCTACTTTGAAGAACCTAGAATATAAGACATATTTTCAGTTGTTTCACACTTTTTTCTTAAGTATATAATTCCACATGTGTTAATTCATAGTTTTTATGCCTTCAGTGTGAATGTACAATTTTCATAGTCATGAAAATACAGAAAAATCTTTAAATGAGAAGGTGTGTCCAAACTTTTGGTCTGTACTGTATGTTCATTTTCTTTCTGTCTTAGGTTATGTCTGTCTAATGGCCTGTGTGAACATGCTGCTATTTTGCATGTGACTTGCCCCCTGGGCCGTGTGTGGGGGAATACCCGGAGCCGGGTCTCTGTGTAATGCTGGGAGTTTGTAGTCTCCGTGGCGGCGACCCGTTCCCGTGACTCAGGGTGGTCAAACCAGTGGCGGATCTGTTTATGTGGTTTTTATGATTAAATGTCCGACTACGCCACCCGTGGATTGCGGTCACTGAGAACCGCCGCTGCGGGCAGACCGCTGAGGCTGATGTTGTGTGCGCAGCAGGGGGTAGTATAACTCCCCACGGGAGGAGTATAGCCTCAGGGCAGTGCGTGCAGATGGTGGGGGTGATGGTGCGCGGGAGCAACAGTAATGACTCAGAGTCCAGTGATGCAGTCCAGGGTCTTTACTCACAGTTTTACACTCCAAGCCACTTCTGCAGGTAATGGCTGCCCACGTCGTGCTGTGCTCACCAGGTGAGGGGCTCGGCCAACTCCCAGGTATCTTTGGAATGCTTTTCAGCACCCCCTTCGTGTGTCCTTTCTCTGGCCTGTCATACCCCACAATTGACCACGTTTCTGTCCGGCTGCCTCGGGCCTTGGCGGGCAAACGTATGTTCCGTTTCCCTGGGTCCTATGTGGTGCCTTCCTAACGGGTGTAGTGAGGTGCTGTGCACGAACAATGCCACGGCCTCCGGTTACTAGCTGAGGGTAGTTGCCCTCCTCCACTAGATGAGGAATCCGGTTCCCTTTTCTTGGCCTGACCCCCCTACTCTGGTAGCGGCGGGCGTGCGGTGGCGGCTGGCCGGTCCGCACCCCTGGGGTCCCTTCAGTCTTCTCCTAGAGCTTCCTCCATTCTTCTCCCTTCCTTCCTTCTCCTCCAGGCCCAGGCCTTAAGGCTTGGCCTGCCTGCGGAGCAGAGCCCATGCAGAGCCCCAGCTCCCAGCCTCCTTCTCTCTCTGCTCTCTCTGACTGAACTGAACTGACTGAACTCTAAGATGGTGCCCACTATATATACTCCTCTATACAGTGCACCTGGGATCTACTCTCCCCACCCACACACTACCGGGTTCCCCCTTTCTAGGTGTTCCCTCCCCCCACTCCAGCCAGGGACAGGGACAGTTGTGCTCACACCCGGGAGCATTGTCGCCCTGTCCCCCGGAAATGTGGTGTAGTGCATGTGGGTGTTAGGGTCCTGAGCCATACTCCATCCTTACCTGGAAGTGAGATATCACACCTCTGGGTGAGATGCAACACCTCTGTAGCGACAGAACCCTCGGGGAGCTACACATGCATACCAACTTATACTCCAGTTTATTTTTTCAGTTTATAATGGTAAATAGTTTTGATTATGGCTCTAAATACATTGGGATTTAGGATGAAAATTAATTTGGATTTCGGATCACCCCTTTAATCAGCTGATTAACCCCCCACTTGAAGTTTAATGGTGTTTTTTGACATGACAGGTTCCCTTTCAAATTTTTAGCCACTGTGGTCTTACTGGCCCCATAGGATGTGGAACCTTTGTAAAAAAATCTAGTATTGCTAAAAATATTTCAATACCTTGGTAGATTGAAACATGGTTAAAGGAAACTATACCCATTTGTTCGGCTAACAGCTATTACTTCTGACATTGCCATACACATGCATGCTCAGTTCAAGTGTGCATGTCTTTTCATAAGGAGAGTGGGGTAAGCCGGCAGACATGTTTGGAGGAAGCTTATGTTCTCTGAACGTAAAAGGATTGGCGTATTGTAATTTATCATGCCTTCTTTCCACTAACATCATGTTCGGGGCTCCCCATAAACATAAGATATTTGGCCCATCCTGTCAAATTCTGAGGGTTATGATGACACGGTGGTCTTAAGGTAGACAGTGATTGGAGTTCCCATATGGTTTTTATAGTCTCTGATTCGCATTTGTTTGTTTACTTGTATCAATGAAAGCAGCAGCTGGTTTATCCAATATTATTGGTGTCATTCCAAAAATGCCTTGTCAGTGACACATGCAGCATGCACAGACTTAATATCTGCCGAATGGCTACAGATTGTTTCTCTCTAAATAACACTCTAGGGTACCACATTAACATCCTCTTGTAATATTACTTTTGTGTATTCTGACGTCCGGAGGTAATAATAGCAGAGGAGCTAAAATGTACCAACTTATAAACACAATGGAGACCTTTCTGGCAAGCAAGAAATGGAGAATTTATTTAGCAAATTGTTCATATATTGGTTCATTCATAACAGTATATTAAAGAAAATTGCAGAAAGTAATGCTAACGTAATATGCATCCTTACCAGAGCCATAAACATAATGGATCATTAAGCTATTTCTCCGCAGAAGACTCACAAGAACACAATTAGAGTAAATCAAAGGATAAATATAGTAAATGTGCTTAACATTTAAGCTACAAGAATAATGTTTATGCCCTCGCCAGCCAAAATGCTGTTTAGGAGATGAATAGGAGATGTAGAAAGTGACATACTATCTACAAGTGCCAATCGACCATACACAAATCATTCGGGGCTCGTTTCCCGGACTGTTTGCACGGGCCGACAAACAATGATGGAGACAAAACAATCGGTAATACGATCTTTCTCTCCTGTTTGCATGGGGCGCTGTGCTGACAATAATAATGATTTGTTGCTGGTATAAATGATCGGATCGGGATCATGATCCGACAAACTAGCGTTTTGCCCGTTCATTGGGTGATCATCACCAGCATTTGTACACCGGTAAGTAATTGGTAAAGAGCGTAACTAGGAATGCTCGTTTGCGGATTATCTACTGGTGTAAATGCATTATTGAGAAATCTAGTATTCTGCTGCATATTCAGAAGAATGATACATCTGGAGGAAAGAAGGTTTAATCATAATCACAGATGCGGATTCTTTACTGTAAGAGCAGTGAGACTATGGAGCTCTCTGCCGCATGATGTTGTAATGATGGATTCACTACAAAAGTACAAGGAGGCTTTTCTTGAAAAATAGAATATTACAGGTTATGGGTGCTAGATTGTGTGATGGGGCGATGATCCAGGTAACTTGTCTGATTGCTGTATGTGGAGTTGGAAAGGGATTTTTCCCCATAATATGGCACAATTAGCATCTGCCTCATGGGGTTTTTGCCTTCCTCTGGATCAACATCTTAAGCCCCCATCTCACATAGCGAGATTGCTAGCGAGATCGCTGCTGAGTCACGGTTTTGGTGACGCAACAGCGACCTCACCAGCGATGTCGCTATGTGTGACACTTTGCAGCGATCAGGCCCCTGCTGTGAGGTCGCTGATCGCTGCAGAATGTCCTGGACCATTTTTTGGTCGTTGCTCTCCCGCTGGTCAGCACACATCGCTGTGTGTGACCAGCGGGAGCAGCGATCAGGCTGGTAACCATGATAAACATCGGGTTACTAGGGCCACACGCGCACCTAGTAACCCGTTGTTTATCATGGTTACGAGCCTGCTAAAGTGAGCGGTAACCTCCCGCTCACTGTAGCAGAGTGGTAACCATGATAAACAACGGGTTACTAGGTGCGCGTGTGCCCCTAGTAACCCGATGTTTATCATAGTTACCAGCCTGCACCTGCTTCAGCAGGCTCGTAACCAGGAGCAGGACATCGTGGAAAGATTCTTTCCACGATGTCGCTGCTCCCCTGATCGTTGGTGAGCCTGCCTGTTTGACAGCTCACCAGCGACCACATAGCGACGCAGCAACGATCCCTGACAGGTCGTATCGTTGTCGGGATCACTGCAGCGTCGCTAAGTGTGACGGGGCCTTTAGGCTATGGAGTCAACCAAGAACCCAATGTTATTTACATGTTCTATTACTGTTTACTTATCTACTTACTTACTGCAGGGTATTTGCTCATTGTTTTTATCCTAAGTTTTGTCCATTAATGGCCAAGGTGTGAATGTACAGCTACACATTGCACTTATACCAATAGGTGTGCTGGTCCATTTCTTCAGTTTTGCTTTAGTTCCTTGTACCCTGCACATATATGGGCGTGCCCCCCCCTTTTTTGGACTGTCAATCTTGTCTATACAGCTTTCCATGGGCAGGTGCAAAACAGTCAGACCTGGGTCCTGCTCTGCCCTGTTTATTCAGGCCTTCTGGTGCATAGAAATGTGAAATACTAGAGATAGAACAAATCTGATTGGGTACACCTAGTCACGGTGGGGTGGATTTTTTGATCAAAATTATGCTTAATAAGTACCCTATGTCATTTACATGTGCTATTACTATTTACAGCACTTACTTACCTACTTACTTACTGCAGGGTATTTGCTCATTGTTTCTGTCCTAGGTTTTATCTTAGGCTATAGGTAGAACTCGATGGACTTATGTCTACCTTCAACCTTAAAAACGATGAAACTACTTTGGTGATAAAGCAGGCTGCTTGATATTGCTTGGGTTATGTTCTACAATCAAGACCTACTCACTATCCCTTAAAAGAATAAGGGACAACTTACTGATCACTTGGCATCTAACCATTGGCATCCCCAACAATCAAAAGAATGGGGCTCTGGAACCCAAGACCCGAGCTCTATAGATCCTCATCTTCAAGGAGCAGAACTGCCCACTCTCAACCTCAGCCCCATTTATTGTCTATGGGACTTCCAGAAATAGCCAAACACTGTGCTCAGCTTTCTCTGAGAGTACCGTAAACAATAAATGGAGTGGACGTTGATCATGTGCACTTCAGCTCCATTAACTATGGTGCTTGAGCGTTTTGGAGCCCAATTTTGGGATTGCTGGGGTTCCAGTGATTGGCGCTCCATAAATCATTAAGTTATCCCCTATTTGTGAATAGGTGACAACTTACTACTTTGGGAATAACCTTTTAACATTAGTGTTAATGTCACCAACTTCTTCCAGTGGTGGAAACACAGCATCTGCTGAGCAGATGGCATAGCAGATGGATCCCTCCTTATAATAAGCAGTACATGCTGATTTTAGACCTTCTTTAAATTGTTGTTTTTACTAACCCAGACAAATATGTTAATGACATGGAAAAATGTGTATTGGGCACTAAGAGTACACAACTTATATTGGAACAACTCCCAGAAAAGTTTATTCTTCTCCTGTACAGATCTAGTGGTGCTCAATTTGTCAATGCAGCATAGCAGGATATGTTATTTGGTACAATTCGTCATTATTGAGTTGTGTGCACTAGCGGAAAATATAAATATCTTATGTCTTCTGGGCATGAAGAAGGTAAAACCAATACAAATGTAGAATGCTATTATGGTGATCCCAAGTAATATGAACAAATTCACAATTATTCTTTTCCACTTTGAGTTCCTCTAATTGCAGTCTTGTCCTCAGTCAATTCTTTAATTATAGCTTTGACTATGTTCATTTCTGAGTCATGGCTTCAGTTCATAATGAAAGCCATGATGCTTTACCAGGTCCAACATAAGATGTATGCCACAGATGCCTGACATACTCATTGACTTACAATGGCCCCATCAGAACTGTTTTGTGGTGTTCTTCATTTTGAGGGACTTTGAATGGAGTCTCTCATGGAAATGTGAATAGTCACAATTGTGTAAAATGATCAAGTATTAGATGATTACCTTTTAAATCCCTTTGGTTGATGTATGAGAGATATGCTGATTCTCAAGCAATGCTCTTATAAGAATAATTTATAGAAATATTGGAGTAAGTAGGCACATCACTTTGATTATTCGGCACTAGATATCCGAACATCTGGCTTTTTTCCTTCCGGGGTAGCATCATTATGTTTTTTTAAACCAGGTAGCCAGTTGTGCTGTAGAACAGGTGAAAAAGGTTGGTGTCAACATTTCTGGCATCAGTTGTCCTCAATTGAGGTACAAAAAAAATTGATACTGATGGTCAAATATATGAAAACTCAGCCTAAGTTTTAGTCTTCGACTAAAAATGGGTCTTCAATAAGAAGAATTTCAAGTGGAAAAGAACCATTGCCAATTTACTGATATTACAATGTTCATCATAAAATACTTTTACAGATTCTATATACTGGGAAGATACAATGCAGTACCGAATTGACTTTAAAGAGGTTGGCCACAAACTGTGGAAGTTTCTAAAATACCAGAAAAAGGAGTGTACTGGCATAAAAACCATATTCCCCTTCTTTTCTTGTCACAACCCCACTGTTTTATGAAGCATGATAACATGCTCATTCAGTGGTTGAAATGATCTTTTGCACAGTGTAGAAGATCATCATCCTGTGTAAAAAGGACTTGTGCTGCCGAGAAACAAGGCAGCCTATGTGAACTGAGTGATCTAATTTAGATCGCTCAGTGCGCATTGTTTGCTTTGGTCTGCCTGTATAAATAGGCAAATGACCACTGATCGGTAAAATTTTACCATTCGGTGGTTGTATAATGCCAACAGTCGATCCATGTAAAGTGATCTGTGCAGACTTTCTTTGGGTCCCCTGAACAATTTGAGGGATGTCCAAAGTGGTTCTGAGTCTGTTGAATCCTTGCAGTCTACAAAGCCTTGGGGCAGATTTCTGGACTGATGCATGATCCCTCAAGGTAGTTAGACTTGGCCAATCCAGTTAAGTATATTATTTGCAAACTTCTGAACATACAGTGGATACGGAAAGTATTCAGACCCCTTTAAATTTTTCACTCTTTGTTTCATTGCAGCCATTTGGTAAATTCTAAAAAGTTAATTTTTTTTCTCATTAAAGTACACTCTGCACCCAATCTTGACTGAAAAAAAAACAGAAATGTAGAATTTTTTGCAAATTTATTAAAAAAGGAAAACTGAAATATCACATGGTTATAAGTATTCAGACCCTTTTCTCAGTATTGAGTAGAAGCACCCTTTTGAGCTAGTACAGCTATGAGTCTTCTTGGGAATGATGCAACAAGTTTTTCACATCTGGATTTGGGGATCCTCTGCCATTCTTCCTTGCAGATCCTCTCCAGTTCCATCAGGTTGGATGGTGAACATTGGTGGACAGCCTTTTTCAGGTCTCTCCAGAGATGCTCAGAATGGTCACAGAGTTGTTCTGAAACCACTCCTTTGTTATTTTAGCTGTGTGCTTAGGGTCATTGTCTTGTTGGAAGGTGAACCTTCGGCCAAGTCTGAGGTCCAGAGCACTCTGGAAGAGGTTTTCATCCAGGATATCTCTGTACTTGGCCGCATTCATGTTTCCTTCAACTGCAACCAGTCGTCCTGTCCCTGCAGCTGAAAAACACCCCCATAGCATGATGCTGCCACCACCATGTTTCACTGTTGGGATTGTATTGGGCAGGTGATGAGCAGTGCCTGGTTTTCTCCACACATACCGCTTAGAATTATCACTAAAAAGTTCTATCTTCATCTCATCAGACCAGAGAATCTTATTTCTCATAGTCTGGGAGTCCTTCATTTGTTTTTGAGCAAACTCTATGTGGGCTTTCATATGTCTTGCACTGAGGAGAGGCTTCTGTCAGGCCAATCTGCCATAAAGGCCCGACTGGTAGAGGGCTGCAGTGATAGTTGACTTTGTGGAACTTTCTTCCATCTCCCTACTGCATCTCTGGAGCTCAGCCACAGTGATCTTGGGGTTCTTCTTTACCTCTCTCACCAAGGCTCTTCTCCCACGATTGCTCAGTTTGGCTGGATGGCCAGATCTAGGAAGACTTCTGGTAGTCTTAAACATCTTCCATTTAAGGATTATGAAGGCCACTGTGCTCTTAGGAGCCTTGAGTAATGCAGAAGTTCTTTTGTAACCTTGGCCAGATCTGTGCCTTGCCACAATTCTGTTTCTGAGCTCCTTGGGCAGTTCCTTGAGCTCATGATTCTCATTTGGTCTGACATGCACTGTGAGCTGTGAGGTCTTATATAGACAGGTGTGTGCCTTTCCAAATCATGTCCTATCAGTTTAATTAAACACAGCTGGACTCCAATGAAGGAGCAGAATCATCTCAAGGAGGATTACAAGGAAATGGACAGCATGTGACTTAAATATGAGTGTCTGAGCAAAGGGTCTGAATACTTATGACCATGTGATATTTCAGTTTTTCTTTTTTAATAAATTTGCAAAAATTTCTACATTTCTGTTTTTTTCAGTCAAGATGGGGTGCAGAGTGTACTTTACTGAGAAAAAAAAAGAACTTTTTAGAATTTACCAAATGGCTGCAATGAAACAAAGAGTGAAAAATTTAAAGGAGTCTGAATACTTTCTGTACCCACTGTATATATATACAATTGCGTTCCCGTATGCCTTTTTTAATGTAACATCCAGGGGATTATATTCAAATTAGCAAGTGAAGCTTCTGTGTAATACTGATAGGTAAGTCACCGTTACTTGGAAGAAGATCTATTAAAGATGTGCCAGACTGTGTCTGAAGGATGAGTGAGATGATCTGTCATGCATACTGCTATTTATGTATTTTTTCTCAGCTTCGTACTGTGATCTGCTTTCATGTTCATGTTTCTCCATTTCTTTTATTCCCTCATGTTTATAGACTAAAGTGGATTGTATCAAGGCTACGTATAACAGACACACAATTGGATTCTGATAAATCATGTACAATATTTATCTTTTCTATTACTCGGTCGTGAATTATATGAACAGCATGTAGCATTTGTTCTATGGTTGCCTTCATTTTTCTTGCAATACACTAGCCGCACTTTCATTCCTAATCTTCATGCCGTCTGCCAGTTACAAATGATGTGATATTGCTAATCTTGTATTTTAGTCCCAATATAGTGATTACCTCATAGAATATCTGATTACTTACAGACAGGCTGCTATATTCAGGTTGGAAATGACTTTTTATTGTAGATTTCAATTAATAAGGCCCTAATGTAAATTAAACTTACCAAAAATTATAAGTAAAGTAGACCATTCAATAGACTGAGATTTTTGGCCACGGGAAAGTGGGATACACAGAAGAAAGGGGCCCAATGTCATTGAATCAAAAATAAAACCTCCTATTCATGGAACTTGGTAATGTGAATTAGTAATGATGACTTTGGTGGTTGTTTTCCCTCTTCATTCCTTTTCCATGACTGTTGAACCGATCGCCCTCCCTTAAAGGGAATCTGTCACCCCCTGGGAGATATCAGACTGCTAATATGGGCATGCAGGTTATAGAAATGTAAATCTATACTTACCTGTATGGCCCATATTAGCGGTCTGATTTCAGAGAAATGTGTTTTTATAAAATCTGTTTTCACGTGCTTGGTGCCCGAGGGACGCCAATAAATGCCTGCCTATCTACTTAGGAAGACCAGAAATCCCCGCCTATCATCTTATTTTGCATATTCCCCCCCTCCTCTGCATGTCACAGGGCCCTGTGACGTGCACTCGTCTCACTTCCCGCGCATGCGCAAAGAGCAGCTGACATCAGGAGCGCTTTTTTTCCTTCCGGCCCAGGTATTCTCTGCAGTGTTCTAGTGCGCAGGCGCCGGGGAGTCACTGGAGCAGAAGTCACAGTGACTCCCCGGCGCCTGCGCACTAGAACACTGCAGAGAAAAATGGGTCCGGAAGGAAAAAAAAGCGCTCTTGATGTTAGCGGCGCTTTGCGCATGCGCGGGACGTGAGTGAGGCGAGTGCACGTCACAGGGTCCTGTGACGTGCAGGGGAGGGGGAGAGTATGCAAAATAAGTTGATAGTCGGGGATTTCTGGGCTTCCTAAGTAGATAGACGGGCATTTATTGGCATCCCCCGGGCACCAAGCATGTAAAAACCGATTTTATAAAAGCACATTTCTCTGCAAGCAGACCTCTACTATGCACCATACAGGTATGTATAGATTTACATTTCTATAACCTGTATGCCCATATTAGCGGTCTGATATCTACCAGGGGGGTGACAGATTCCCTTTAATTACTAACGCTGTAGAAAAGCAAATTATAAACCAATGATCACCAAATATCAACCAATGGCAAAAAGAATAAAATCAGTTAGGCCCTCTCTCTTTAGGGGCCACAAGGCAACTACATGAGGTGTTTCTATGTCACCTACATCTTTGCCTGGGAGACCAACAATTTACTGGAATCTGCTATCCTTGGTGACCCACAGGTCATCAGCTCACAAGTGTTACTAAGAAGAACAAAGGCAGCACAGGTCGAATTTCAATCTACCCAATTCTTTGTTTTCTCGTTGATAATCGAAGGAGAGAACAACTGCTTTAAAGTTGTTTTCTGGTTTTGGAAAACCCCTGTCCCGCTGCTGCAGTTTGTTTTAAAAAAAACACTGCTTGACTCTCCTGGGTCCAACACTGAGTCTCCACCGCTGCTCCCAGTGTCTGTTATTGACCGCAACGCTGATGTCAAATCGATAAGGCTGCAGCCATTAACTGAGCTCAACGGTTCTGCCTAGCTGACAGCGCTAGCCACTGAGCTTACTGATTGGCTGCAGAGCTGTTGAAATAACATCAGTTCTTCAGACAGTAACAGAGACCAGGAGCAGCGGTGGAGACTCAATGCCGGACCTCAGAAGAGTGAGTGAAACATAGTTTTTTGTTTTTAAACAAACTGCAGCAATGGAAGGGAGCAGCTCTGTGTCTTCCTTCACAGAAAAAGACTGGTTGAGGCTGATTGAATAATCTTCTAAGTAGAAGGAGAGGTGTTGCTTTGTATATTGCTGAGTGCTTTGGTTGATTAGCGAATTGTTGATTTTGGGGCCACATTTTATCTCCTCTTGAGCACAAGGTCTTTTTGCTTTCAAATAAGAGAGACCATGTAACGGACGTTCCATTCGGTAAAAACAACTGTTTCTGCAAGATTTGAATATTATGTCGTGAGACTCGTGACGCTTCTACTACACTAAACTGAAGAAGCAACTTCTGTTTGGAGCTGTACCTTTTAGTGAACTTGTTATCTGATTCATGCTGCCCGAATAACAGCCAGCATGAATCAGACACTGTCTGAGGAAATTGCACTGTATATTTTACTCTGAAAATGCAATATAGCAGTATATAGTATTAGTAATTTCACTGCACTTAGAATTTTCCCTCATTTTTCTGTACAGTTAATGGTAAAATGAATACTTAAAAACTATAAATCGTCCCACAAAAAACAAGCCTTAAAGGGAATTTATCAGTTGGATCCACCCTTATAAGCTGTCTATATGGGCATGTAGGTCATAGGAAGCTGAATAAAATGAAACCTTGATATCTGTGTTACTGTGATTTATTCTAGAGAAATCTAAATTTTTATTATACAGTATGCAAATGAGCTATTAAGATCTTTGGGCCGAACACTGATCTGTATGAGTTCCCAGTCCAGACTGTACACTGGGTCTTCTCCTGCCTGTCTGTGATTCCTCAACCCCTCTGCCTGCCTCCAGATGCTAGTTAAGGATCTTGCTAACCACAGCCCATGCAGAAGATCAGCAGCAGGTAATTTACACTTAGGGCAGGCTATTAATCTCCTGGTCGTTAGATCATTGTTGGGTAAGTCAATTATTAATGGCCCTATGTATAATCTTAGACTGGATTTGCCTCCAGGTTTTATTTAAAATCATCCACCGCATTTTAGCTTAGCCCTCCCTTATTTTTCCTCAGGTCTCATAATCACCTAGTTGTTAGCTCCACTTTTTAAAAAAGGTATATGGATGGTGTGCAGAAAGGGGATCCTATTATAAAGTTGAGCTTATTTTGGATGATCTCCTGTGAAACATCCTTTAACTGGCTCATGAGGCACTGTTGTTCCTGTTCAAATTGAAGGAAGTGTGAAGAATGTAGCTTGTATTGTTTCAATAGTTTCTCCATAGTTAGCCACTTAGGATGGATCAACTGAGAGATCATTCACTCCCCTTTTGTCCTCGAAAAGCATCTAATTAAACCACTGGCTGCACTCTGTTTTAACCCATATGGACAAATATTTTGATTCTCTAAATGAGTTTGTATTTCTTTCTTAATGACTTCCAAGTGGAAACGGTGTCCCTTAAAATCACTGTGTATGATTAATGGAGGAAGGATTATTATTTGGTATGTAGAAGAGCCACTGGATCCAAAGAAGAAGAAAAATCAGGTTCAAGCTATGTGCGAATGATCTGTATTTGAAGCAGAAATTTCCTGAACATTTCTGCATCTCCTTGGCAGAATAAATACATGTGGATTTTACATGCGTTTTTGATGCGTTTTTGGACATCAATGAATGCTTTTTAGAGCTAAATAAAGTTATTTGGTGGGACATTGCTTAAACCTTAGATTGCCATCCGAACCGGGGTGATTATATTGGTTAATTTGAATGATTAAAGAATGTGTCTGTTGTATTTCAAATAAAGTGTTTACTCTGTGTCTGTGTGTTTATTTAACTCTTTACTTTACTTTAATTAAGTTTGGTTATAAAAAGGTCTGATTGACACCTTGTCATAACCAAACAAAAGAGCTAGGTGTCAGCTAGTCCAATTCGCCCAATCTTCATTAGCATTTCTATTCATGTAATTTATGCTGCTGCTGTGAGCTGGTATTTTTAGCCTGGGAAGGTGCAATTTGCAAACATGGTCCCTGGCCATAATTAACATCTCACAGATGGTTTGTTAGCCATTAAGTCCCCACGATCAGCACTCAGCGCTGCTTTGGACACAGCATATTTTTGTTGCTTCCAAAATGCGGTGTTCTAATGCCGTACTTTTGTTGTCGGTACATGTGAATCCACCGCATATAATGACACTTCAATTGGTCAAAATCTGCAGCAGAAACTAGCGTATCCGCTATAGAAATTGACATGCTGTGGGTGAGTTTGGATACGTGGCTATGATCAGGAGCTGCTGCAGGTTTCACGCTGCATGTTTATACAGCGTCAAACTCGCAGCGTCCAGTTGTTACGGTATATGGTATGGTGGATGGGATCTCTAGAAATCCCATGTCCACTATGCGTGCATCAGAGGCTGCGAATCATCCGTGGACACTGACATGCGGTGCGTCTTTCAGGACCACACCTTGTCAAATTATCTTGTCTGCGCAACAGAAATTTGATCACTAGAATGTATTGAATGCGGTAAATATGCATGGTTCAGTGAACACATGTGGATTACCTACATTCAATAGAATGCAACATTTTGGATGCAGCAAAAAATATGCGTCCAAAGCACTGCTACGTCCGGATCATGGGCACAGAGCTTAAAATTAAAAAAAAAATGGCGTGGGCTCCCGCGTCATTTTTATAACCAGCATAGGGAAAGCCGACCGCTGGGGGCTGATATTAGTAGCTGGGAAAGGGGCCATTAGCCAACAATGTTCCCTGGCAATTAATATCAGGTCACAGCTGTTTGTTTAGCTTTTACTGGCTAGATTACAGGGGGGCCCCAGAAACAACTTGACGTGGGGTCCCCCTATAAAATCTAACGAGAAAAGGCTAAACTAGACACCTACAGGCTGATATTAATAGCCAGGGAAGGGGCCATGGATACTAGCCTCCTCCACGGCTATTAATATCACCCCTCAACAGTCCCAGAAATGGCACATCCATAAGATGCGCCAAATCTGGCGCTTAGCCTCCACTCTTCCCACTACCCTGTAGCAGTGGAAAGTGGGGTAATGGGGTTGGGGTTCACGTCAGCCTTGTACTGGCAGCTGATGTGAAGCCCAGGTTAGTAATGGAGGGCATTTATAAGACGCCCCCATTACTAACTGTGTAGTAAAATGGTCGCCGGCTTTTCAATAAAAACATGGCCAGAATGAAGTATTTTTATGAAATAAAAAACACTTTTTTTTTAAATAAAAACTTATTGTACGCCTTGTCCCTGAACCCAAACAACCATATCTCTCATCTGTCTGACGTCAACGACGTAGTCCACGATCACCGCCAACGAATGTCCCACGACGATCCTTGTCACTTCTACAGCAGTGACATCAGCAATCACTGATGTCACTGCTGTAGAACATAGTAACATAGTTTTTAAGGTTGAAGGAAGACTAAGTCCAACTAGTTCAACCCATAGCCTAACATGTTGATCCAGAAGAAGGCAAAAAAAAACCATGTGGCAAACACTAAGCTCCACATTGGGGAAAAAAATTCCTTCCTGACTCCATACTACAATCAGACTAGTTCCCTGGATCAACGCCCTATCAAGGAATCTAGTATATATAACATGTAATATTATCACCCCTGTCAGTATACATGCTGCTGCAGGAGGTTACTGGGGTTCATCAGATGAAATCAGCTGATGAGCTCCGGTGAGCTTTCACCGCCATCACCCTGGGAACTTTCTTCTGAAGGTTCGCACGGTGAAGTCACGTGAGCAATCAGCTGATCGCTGACGTCACCGCAGGTCATGGTAGCTCAGTACACTGCAGGGAGCGAGCCCGCTCCCCGCAGTGTACCGCTGGCCTTCAGGAGCATTGGATCGCCGCCTGGGACCAGTAGGACACCGGGGAGCATAAAGTTTTTTTTTTATTTTTACTTTTTTTTTAATTTTTTTTATACCGCGTTGTAGCCGGCTTAGCTGGGAAGACAACTGCTCCTCCCAGCCACGCCGCTCCCGCTGTTAACAGCGGTCGAATGAGAGGAGTTGTAGTCCTCCTCTCCAACCTGGGTACCACCCGCACTGCGTTTCTGCCGTGAATTCGCGGCCATTGGCTTTAATTGAAATGGAGCAAATCCGCAAGTATAGATATTATACCTGCGGGTTTGCTACGATTCAATGCAAGTCAATGGGCGCGAATTTGCGGTTTTTACCACAATGCGAATCCGGAGTGGAAATTTCCGCATCATGTGCACAGCACATCCGGAATAGCATTGCTATACCTAGCAGACCTATTAACAAGTGTTTTCACAGTGTTTCCGCGGTGGGAAAACCGAGGCGAAACGCATCAAAAGCACTTCGTGAGCACATAGCCTCGAGCAAATAGTCTGAATATGAAGTTCTTTTGTGTACCCAATGTATTCGATGTCGTGTCCTATTTGGAAAGTTAATACCTCTGTCTAATTTAGCTGCAATTAAAAAGGTTTTCCCATGAACAAAGTACATGTTAATCGCTAGATCTGTTACCAGGTACACGGATGCAACAGCACAGACAATGAGGAGAAAGTGGTACTTAAACAAGCAACTATTTAATTAGCTAACAAGAATATCTATATATATAGTGGGGAAAATAAGTATTTGATACACTGAATATTTTGCAAGTTTTCCCACCAACAAATAATGGAGAGGTCTGTAACTTTTATCGTAGGTAGTGGTACACTTCAACTGTGAGAGACAGAATCTAAAAAAAAAATTCTGAAAATTACATTGCATGATTCTTACATAATTAATTTCCATTTTATCGCATGAAATAATTATTTGATACAATAGAAAAACAGAACTTAATATTTGGTACAGAAACATTTGTTTGCAATTACAGAGATCAGACGTTTCCTGTAGTTCTTGACCAAGTTTGCACACACTGCAGCAGGGATTTTGGTTCACTCCTCCACACAGATCTTCTCCAGATCTTTCAGGTTTCAGGGCTGTCGCTGGGCAACATGGAATTTCAGCACCCTCTAAAGATTTTCTATTGGGTTCAGGTCTGGAGACTGGCTAGGTCACTCTAGGACCTTGAAATGGTTCTTACAGAGCCACTGCTTAGTTGCCCTGGATGTGTGTTTTAGGTCATTGTCATGCTGGGAGACCCAGCCACGACCCATCTTTAATGCTCTTACTGAAGTAAGGAGGTTGTTGGCCAAAATATCGCAATACATGACCCCATCTATCCTTCCTTCAATATGGTTAAGTTGTCCTGTCCCCTTTTCAGAAAAGCACCACAAAGTAAAATGTTTCCCCCACCATGCTTCACGGTTGGGATGGTGTTCTTAGGGTTGTACTCATCGTTCTTCTTCCTCCAAATATGGAGAGTGGAGTTGATACCAAAAAGTTCTATTTTGGTCTTATCTGACCACATTACCTTCCATCATGCTTCCTCTGGATCATCCAGATGGTTATTGGTGAACTTTAAATGGACTTGGACATGTGCTGGTGTGAGCAGGGGGACCTTCCATGATCTGCAGGACTTTAATCCATGACGGCATAGTGTGTTACTAAGGGTAATGTTTGAGACTGTGGTCGCAGCTTTCTTTAGGTCATTGACCAGGTCCTCCCGTGTAGTTCTGGGTTGATTCTTGACCTTTCTCAGAATCATCCTTACCCCACGAGGCGAGATCTTGCACGGAGCCCCAGACCGAAGAAGATTGACAGTCATCTTGTGTTTCTTCTATTTACTAATAATTGCACCAACAGTTGTTGCCTTTTCAACAAACTGCTTGTCTATTGTCATGTAGCCCATCCCAACCTTGTGCAGGTCTACAATTTTGTCCCTGGTGTCCTTAGACAGCTCTTTGGTTTTGGTCATGGTGGAGAGATTGGAGGGTGATTGATAGAGTGTGTGGACAGGTGTCTTTTATACAGGTAACGAGTTCAAACAGGTGCAATTAATACAGGTAAATAATGCAGAGAAGGAGGGCTTTTAAAAGAAAAACTAACAGGTCTGTGAGAGCCAGAGTTCTTGTTGGTTGGTAAGTGACCAAATACTTATTTCATGCAATAAAATGCAATTAAATTATTTAAAAATCATACAATGTGATTTTTTAGGTTTTTATTGTTAGATTCTGCCATTCACCGTTGAAGTGTACCTACGATAAAAATGATAGACTTCTCCATTTTTTGTAGGTGGGAAAACTTGCAAAATCGGCAGTTTATCAAATACTTATTTTCCCCACTTTGTATAAGTAGGCACGGTGTTATGGGTAACAGTAAACAACAACAGTATAATGAATTATGACACACGGCAATGCAACAAAGCAGACTATACAACATTTTATATATATATATGGTGGGTACGGAAAGTATTGAGACCCCTTTAAATTTTTCACTCTTTGTTTCATTGCAGCCATTTGGTAAATTCTAAAAAGTTCATTTTTTTCTCATTAAAGTACACTCTGCACCCAATCTTGACTGAAAAAAACAGAAATGTAGAAATTTTTGCAAATTTATTAAAAAAGAAAAACTGAAATATCACATGGTCATAAGTATTCAGTATATATATATATATATATATATATATATATATATATAAATATATATATATATATATATATATATATATATATATATATATATATATATATATATATATATATATATATACGTGGTCAAAATTGTTGGTACCCCTCGTTTAATGAACGAAAAACCCACAATGGTCACAGAAGTAACTTGAATCTGACAAAAGTAAAAATAAATTAAAAATCTATGAAAATGAACAAATGAAAGTCAGACATTGCTTTTCAACCCTACTTCACATAATTTTAAAAGAAATTAAACTCATGAAATAGGCCTGGACAGAAATGATGGTACCCCTGAAAATAATGTGACAAAAGGGACATGTTTAATCAAGTTGTGTCCACTAATTAGCATCACAGGTGTCTATAATCTTGTAATCAGTCAGTGGACCTATACTGTATATAGGGCTACAGATACTCACTGTGCTGTTTGGTGACATGGTGTGTACCACACTCAACATGGACCAGAGGAAGCAAAGGAAAGAGTTGTCTCAGGAAATTAGAAAGAAAATTATAGACAAGCATGTTAAAGGTAAAGGTTATAAGACCATCTCAAAGCAGCTTGATGTTCCCGTTTTGTTGAGTCTTCTTGGGAATGGTGCATGAGATTTTTGGTACACAGAATACATGTCACACTGCTCTCATCGTTCCCTGAAGCACGGCCCCCAATCACCACTCTGTACCATATGCCTACGCTGGAAGTAACGGCTCACACAAATTTCCTTCATCCACTGCCAAATCTCTCTCTCAGCCCTGGATTGGCTCACTCGTCTCGGATCTCCCAGATCTGGTCTCTCGTCTCTGGCCTCGGATCACCTGGATTTAGTTCCTCATTTCTCCACTTGCATCTGACAACTTGGGTCGGCTCTTTACTCACATATGCTCTCTCATAATGGAAGCTATAAGCCAGCTATCTGTACTGCATATCAGTCCTGCTACAGGTTTGGGCACCAACTCCTCCCCTTCACTGCCCTCCTGGGCCTTTTCTAATTCCTAACTGTGCCACAGGTGCCACCTGACCTGGTGTCTTCTTCAATCTCTTCACCAAGGGCACATGCACTTCACTCTTAGGTTCATACTAATGCAATTCTCTCTGCTTACACTTCCTCTATCGTCTTTGACCAGCAGATGGCGGTGTTCACTTGCAACCACAGTGTTAGGCATTAACTGTATGTGTGTCTCTTCACTCCTTCATCTCCTTACAGATTTTGTAATAAAAATAAGTTCCTCAATTGGATGTGTTAAAAAATGTTCCTGTGCTGAGATAATCTTGTAAATGTGCCCCTGCCATATACTGTAGTGGCTGTGACTGACCATGCAGGAACATGTTCGGCACATACCACATCTCCTGGGCAGGGTAGGACACAAAAAAGGGTATATAGACAGGGGTGTAACGACAGAGGTCGCAGCGGACAGGGGCCCGCCAATGCTAGCAGAAACTTTAGCTGGATGTGCATCCGAGGACGCATATCCAGTTGAAGTATATTGTTGCACACTGACACATTGGGCCCGTGCATGATAATACACGCTGTCGGCTAATCAGAGGCCAGCAGCTGATGTTGGCATGCAAGTGACTGGATGCATGGAATTGTTGTAGTACGCTCCTGTCGCATGCTGATGTGAGCTGCCGGCTTCACAAGACAATGCCGCGCGACAGAAAATGAAGGGAAGGTGAGTATTTATTTATTTATTTTCTAAATCAGTGGCCATACTAGTACATGGATGACTATGGGGTGCAGTGCATTATACTTTATGGATGACTATGGTAGTGCATTGTACTTCATGGATAACTATGGGGTGCATTATAATTTATGGATGACTATGGGGTGCATTATACTCTATGGATGACTATGGGGGTGCATTATAGTAGATGGATGACTATGGGCTGTGCATTATAATTTATGGATGACTGTCACGGGTGTGTCAGATGTGACAGTCTCCCTGCAGTTGGTTGCAGAAGATCTTTGTTTGGCTTTACAGACACCTTCTTAGCTGTTTCACTCTAGGACCCAGCGGCTACCTCCTTCCTGCTAATTGACACCCTGGCCTGGGTGTTTAAATAGTTTCACTTTGCAGCAGGAAGGAGCCGGTCATACTCACATGTTTCTTTGTGAATGCTTGGAGCTCTCAGACTGAAATCTTCCTCTGTGATGCTAGGAGGACGCTTGGAGTTATCTCTCTGAAGTCGGCTAAAGCTAAGTTACTTTCCCTGGTGTTTGTTTCCCTTGTTGTCTTTAGTCGTTAGTGGGAATCGACTAGTGCTCACTCCCCTTTCCCTATCCAGGGCCAAGCTCTAGGGAAATACAGGGTTTAGATTCGCGTGCGGCGACTAGTGAGGAACCAATATAGTGACGTCCGTGGAGGCAGGGTGATATCAGATCAGCTTAGAAGGTCTCCACCCCCCACTTTCCCAAGAGTCTAGGCTCCCTTTCCCCCTTCCCTTTGTGTTGCATTTAGTCTTTCACACACCTTGCGTGACATTGACTATGGACTGTGCATTATACTTCATAGTGGACTATGAGCGGTGCATTATACTACATGGATGACTACTGGGTGTGCATTATACTATATGGAGGACTATGGGCTATGCATTATATTATATGAAGGATATAGGCTGTCTATTATACTGTATGGAGAGCTATGACATTCAATATAATACATGGATGACTATGGGCTGTTTAGTATATTACATTATATGGAGGACTATGGGATGCATTATACTATATGGAGGACTATGGGGGGATGCATTATACTTCTCCTATGAAACTCCATGACTTCAATGTACGTCCCTGATGAGTAAAGTGCTTTCTTTTTTTCTATACGTTAAAGATCTGCGACAGAAGGGGGGACATATACCAGGATGGGGTATATATGTACCAGGATGGGGCCCAGGATAAGGTACATATACTAAAATGGGCGATATATATACAAGGATGGGGGCCAGGATGAGGGACATATATACCAGGATGGAGGATGGATACATACCAGGATGAAGGGCACATATACTGTATATACTTTATATGTATATAATAAAAAAAGAAAAGATCCACTTGGCAAAGTTATAAAAGTGCAAAAGCAAAGATGTACTTCACAGATTAGAACAATATATAGTACTAAAAATCTATTTTTATAGTTTACAAGTATATAGCAGCAGAGAGCGAAAATTAAAATATAACCTTTACTTCAATGATTAAAATACAATTAACAACCTTTTTAAATCGCCCGCCTGTTCTTCAAAGGCCTTCTCGGTAGAACAGTTGCTGCGAGCCCGCAGATGCTGGCCAGTTGGAATGCCCCTTTTTAGGGGAGCACGATGTCCACTCTCCCATCGGAGCAACGACTTAGTTGCAGTGGGCTTCCTATATGTTCGTGTCTCCAAGAGACCATCATCCATCCTGCTGATAAGAACATCTAGAAAGGGTAGAAATGTGGGATCGGCCTCACAAGTGAATCTAAGGCTGATGGGATTGATGTTAAGCGCTTCCACGAATGATCTGAACTCATCCGTGGTACCCCTCCAGATGACAAACAGGTTCCAACTGAGACTGTTCCAATTTTTTCTTTTTGTCAAAAGGATTTATACTGCCTTGCACTTTATTGTTCAGTTATGAGGGGTGAATACTAACTCGATTTAATAACTGTTGTGCAATACTGAAATTATTATATAACTTAGCCCAGTAGCTCTAATCAATTGACTACGATTTTTGCGTATCCTATACTGGGGCAAGGGCACTTTTTGTATGGTTTTGTATTTTATAATGCGTCTAGGTTGTTAATCAAAGTTATAATAGGTATAATCTTTATTCCATGTGATTTAAGCAGTAGGATATCCAAGACAGTTAAAAAATCGTGCCTATTCTCTAAGACTAAGAACTTCGGCCAGAAACATGTCATAGAATGGGTACAGTTTTATACTCTCTTTTACCTATTCCCCTGCCCAGGAGATGTGGCATGATCAGACCATGTTCCTGCACAGTCAGACACAGCCATTACACAGTACATAGCAGGGGCACATTTATCAGATTATTTCAGCACAGGAACATTTTTTCTAGCACATCCAATTGTGGAACTAATTTTTATTCCAAGATCTATTAATTAAAATGTACTTTGTTCATGGGAAACACACCTTTAAAGAAACTCTAAGCTATATCCTGGTGCTCTTCCTTATTAAGAATGTTAGTACCTGAGTGACTGAGCAATAAATGAAGAGTTTGTAACTGATACATCAATTTACACATGCTCATCATTTTAATTAGATGACCTCTCCCCAACAGCGACAGAGGAAATTAGCTTTCGGAATAATGGAGGATAATTAAGAGCGTATAATGAGGGAGAAGTTCGCCCTATTCTTATAA
The DNA here is from genome assembly GCF_046119375.1 of Phyllobates terribilis. NCBI lineage: Eukaryota > Metazoa > Chordata > Amphibia > Anura > Dendrobatidae > Phyllobates > Phyllobates terribilis. The sequence goes on along the minus strand of NW_027362771.1, from coordinate 491,652,546 downwards.
CCAATTGTGTGATACGTGATGACAGTGTAGAAATGCCACCCAGGGTCTCGCTTCCAAGAAGACTCCCTCCAGCTTCCTTCATGGCCAACAACTCACATTTAGTAGTGTTTATCTTAAACTTGGAGTACACTCTAAAGGATATCAAGAAAGATATGACCCCAGAAAAATTGTTCTTTGTGTTTGTACATAAAAAAAATAAAGTTGTTTGCAAATTTTGCAGCATTTTTTTATTCATTAACACCCCTGGAAATGTCTCAAGATAGGACAGGTGCTGAGGACTCAATGACCAAATTGAGTAGTTATGAGGACAGGGGGCATCCCTTACAGTTTCCCTTCTCCAGTGGGAATTATTTATCTAAAAAACAGGGCTGTACACTTGGTCCTTGGGAGCTGTATATAGGATTTCCAGATAAGTATAAAAGAGCCTGACAAGGCTATCTGAATCTGCTCCTTGTACAACCAGTCCAACATGATGTCACCTTTTTGGAGTCAATGGTTATAAATGCAGGTGTATCATTCTCCCGGGGACTCAGATGCACCCTATCCAGCACAATCAAGCTTTTTTTTATATGTAAGGTGGCTGAATAACCTCTTGCATACTTTGCCTGCGCCGGGAAAATCATGTCCAATCAATCAGCCATTAATTTGTACATCATTTTGACATCCAAGTTATTAAGAGTAGTGTTGAGCGAGCATGCTCGAGACTGCTCGGTACTCGCCCGAGCATCTCACTACTCGGGATGTTTGGCGAGCACCGAGCATTTCCGGGTTACTCAGGCGGGAGCTCGGGTCTCCGCCCTGCACGTTTGGCGCTCTTTACAGAGCCAATGAACATGCAGGGATTACCAGCCAGTCACTGTAATGCCACAGACATGTTGGTTGTGGGCATTACAGTGATTGGCTGGCCGCACAGCGTCACCTCGAGTATTTATGGCGCCACCATCTTGGACACAGTCGCTCCGGATCAGACAGTTTAGGGAGAGTGCTGCTGAGCAAGGGAGAGATTTATACTGCGAAATAGGTAGTGTAGGGTCTCTAAAGCCTGGAAAATCAAACAAACAGTCCTTCTGAGGACTAATATCCATCCCAGATATCAGGCAGGCAGGCTGTATAGGAGATGCAGTGGTTATACCAACACACTGCATTACAGTCCTGTGTGCTGCTGCTGCTCAAATAGCTACACTTAGCCCCAGGTCTCAGGGGCCAGGAAAAATCCTTTTTTTTTCATCTAAATCCTCTTTTTTTTCCCTCAGTCAGACTGTACAAATACCCGTCTTATTAATCTTTTGGTATTCCCCCCCCCCAAAAAAAAAATAAAAAATTGAGTGTGTCTGTGAGTGTTCAAACACAAATATATCTGTTTAAAAGAGTCTGGTTTTGGCCAGATAACTAGAACTGTGGTTTTGCAGTTTCACGGTTCAAATCTCTGTATTATCCACTTTTTTGCCTTTTTTCCATAAAAAAAAAACAGTTTGAGTGTCTCGCTGACTGTTCAGACACAACAGGCAGAGTACCCCAACAGGCAGGAAGAAGCAGTGTGGTGGCCGCCCACAGAAGGCGAGCAACAGTTCCCCTAACACCATCACGAGGGACGTTGCCAGTACAACCGGTAGGGTTTTTTTTAAAGACTCTGCTGATAACCCCAAAAAGGCCATTTGTACCACCTGCCAGGCCAGCATCAGCAGGGGTGACAAAACTACCAGCCTGAACACCACCAGCATGATCAGGCACATGTCAGCAAAGCACCAGACTTTGTGGGGCGAACCCCAGGGTCCACGACTAGTGTCAGCGGGTGTCACCACTGCTTCTTCCGCTGTTGTGTGTGTAAGAGAACCCCCTGTTGTGCGTGCAAGGCAATCCCCTGTCCATACTGCATGCAAAGATGCCCCTCCTCTAAATCTTCACTTGTCATGGCAGTTTCTCAAGAAACAGCATCAACGTCCACGTCCACATCCCACTGCAGCGTTCAATTGTCCATATCCCAGATCTTTGAACAAAAGCGCAAATTCGCAGCCAACGCCCCACAGGCCACAGTCCTAAATTCGCACATTTCACGACAGCTTGCGTTGGAAATGCTGCCTTTTAGGCTGGTGGAGACGGAATCCTTCCGCAACCTTATGGCGGTGGCCGTCCCTTGGTATTCGGTCCCCAGCAGACACTATTTTGCCCGGTGTGCCATCCCCGCACTACACAAGCACGTGTCCCAAAACATCTGCCGTGCCCTCAACAACGCAGTTACTGGGAGAGTCCACCTGACAACGGACACGTGGGCAAGTGCTTGTGGCCAGGGATGGTACATCTCCCTGACCGCACACTGGGTAAACATAGTGGAAGCCGGGACCCTGTCGGACCTTGGGACGGAACACATCCTCGCCACACCGAGGATTGCGGGCCCTATGTCAGTCAGAGTTGCCCCCACAGTGTACAGCTCCTGCGCATCATCCTCCTCCTCCTCCTCATGTTCAGCCTCCATCTCAGATATCACCACATCAGTTACAAGCTGGAAGCACTGCAGTACTGCCTCAGCCAAGCAGCAATAGACTGTGCTGAAACTCATAAGCTTAGGTGATAAACCTCACACTGCTTGTGAGTTGTGGACATCTGTGAAAGAGCAGGCAGATCTGTGGCTGAGACCGCTGAACCTACATCCAGGCATGGTTGTGTGTGACAATGGCCGTAACCTGGTGGCGGCTCTGAGGCGAGGCGAGATCACACACATACCATGCCTGGCTCATGTGCTTAACCTCGTGGTTCAGCGGTTTCTTAAATCGTACCCCGAGTTGCCATATCTGCTCGTCAAAGTACGCCACCTGTCAGCTCATTTTCGGAAGTTGGCTACAGCTTCCGCCGCCCTTGCTGTGTTGCAGCAGCGTTTGGAGCTTCTGGCACACCGACTGGTGTGTGATGTCCCCACACGTTGGAACTCTACCCTCTACATGTTGCAAAGGATTTGTGAGCAGAAGAGAGCAGTTGTGGAGTACCAGCTGCAACAAGGCCGTCGATATTCAGGTCAGACTCCACACATAAGACCTCAGGAGTGGACTTGGATGTCTGACATATGTACTATCTTGACAAACTTTGAGGAGTCCACCAAGATGGTGAGTGGCGATGACGCCATCATTGGCATCAGCATCCCACTTGTCTGTGGTCAATCCTTCTCACTGTTTTTTGGCTTTCATCCCCGCTATTCATGTCATCACCTCTGGCCAGCATCAGTATGCATACGCTGGGTCCGCATCCTCCCTGATTTCCGGAAGTGCTCAATCACGTGACCGCTGTGCGTTCCACATGCGGTTCACGGAGCGTGATTCCGGAAGTCCCCTTAGTCTGGAGGAGGGACCCGGCCGCATTGACGTCACTGATGACGCTTGCCAACGCGATCGCATTCCTGCCCCTCACATGACCCCATAGGCTGTTTAGCTGGGCTTTCCCGGGTCTCTATTGGCCAGACTCGGTATTTATACCCCCTGTAGACCCTCCCCTAGAATGACACGCCCCGGAAGAAGCGACTGAGCGAAAGGAGCGTCCGTCGGGTGTGGGGAGGACATCTCTGGTCTCCTGCGCTCCAGGATCCACCTCCAATACCAGGAAGTAGCGTTCCCATCCCATCGGCCTTGCCCACATTAGCGCACAATGTATCAGAGCTTTGATCCATAGCCTTTACAGCTGCCTTGGCCTTTGATATTTTGGGTTACTTTGATTGTGTATATACGGAGAATATGCTCTTTGTCGCACTGGCGCTATACTGGAGTACAGTATTCCTCTGATTAGTATACTTATCATCTGTTGTGGGTGCTACCCTTTACTATATTGAGGTACATTATCATACAAGCACCATCAGTCATATTATATGTATGCAGTGGACCAGCATTGTGTTTCCATTCCCCGGATTTTTGGAGGTTTTCCCTTGCGTAATTTTAATGTATTGTTTTAAAATTTCCTATTGAATAAAATTGTCTTATTTTATATATAGTGTTAGAATCTCTTCTTGTCTGGTGGTTACAGGCCGTGGCGGACCTTTTTTGTGTTACTAGATCTGTGGCTGTGACCGCTGAACCTACATCCAGGCATGGTCGTGTGTGACAATGGCCGTAACCTGGTGGCGGCTTTGAGGCGAGGCGAGATCACACACGTACCATGCCTGGCTCATGTGCTTAACCTCGTGGTTCAGCGGTTTCTTAAATCGTACCCCGAGTTGCCAGATCTGCTCATCAAAGTACGCCGCCTGTCAGCTCATTTTTGGAAGTCGGCTACAGCTTCTGCCGCCCTTGCTGTGTTGCAGCAGCATTTGCAGCTTCTGGCACACCGACTGGTGTGTGATGTTCCCACACGTTGGAACTCTACCCTCCACATGTTGCAAAGGATTTGTGAGCAGAAGAGAGCAATTGTGGAGTACCAGCTGCAACAAGGCCGTCGATATTCAGGTCAGACTCCACACATAAGACCTCAGGAGTGGACCTGGATGTCTGACATATGTACAATCCTGACAGACTTTGAGGAGTCCACCAAGCTGGTGAGTGGCGATGACGCCATCATTAGCATCAGCATCCCACTTGTCTGTCTTTTGCAATGCTCTCTGCAGAGAATTAAAGAGGAGGCATTGCAGCCAGAGTATGATGAGATGGATCAAGAAGCCGTAGCGGGCGATTACACACAGTCCAGCCTCATTTCATCCCAACGTGCATTGGGGGACAATGAGGGAGAGGAGGAGGAGGAAGAACAGGAGCTGGTATCATGCGCTGTAGATGGTAGTACCTGTACAACTGTCCTACCATTGGTTCAGCGTGGGTGGCCTGAGGACAGGGGGGAGGAGGAGGAGGAGGAGAGCATGGTCAGTCATCATCTTGGTGAGGACACGGAAGTCTTGCTCGTTACCAGTCTGGCACGCATGGCTTACTTTATGTTACGTTGCCTTAACCGTGACCCTCGCGTTGTCAAAATGTTGGGTGACAGTCATTACTGGTTGGTGACACTTTTAGACCCCCGCTACAAGGAGAACATACACTCTCTTATTCCTGATGTGGAGAGGTCTAAAAAAATGGGGCAGTACCATAAGGCCCTTGCTGCAGAACTGTTAAAAAAAATTCCCATCTGAACACTCTAGCGGCAGAGGTCACAGTTCGTTGCCCAACCAAGGCGTACAGGCGAGAGAGACGCAACTCCAATCCAGCAGAAGCAGGGGAACACTGTCAAAGCTCTGGGACAGTTTTCTGAGACCCGCCCAGCTTACAGGCACTAAGGCGCAGGGTACTCTCACAAGGAGTGGAAAGTTTCAAAAGAGGGTGAGGGAGTACCTTGCCGACCGTACCAGCGTCCTCCGTGATTCCTCTGTGCCTTTTAATTATTGGGTATCCAAGCTGGACACTTGGAATGAACTCGCTCTGTACGCCTTGGAGGTCCTGGCCTGCCCTGCCGCTAAAGTGTTATCGGAGCGAGTTTTTAGTGCCGCTGGGGGAATTATAACTGATAAGCGCACTCGCCTGTCAACTGACAATGCTGACGAGCTGACCCTTATCAAAATGAACAAGGGCTGGATTGGGCCAGACTTCTCATCACCACCAAATGACAGCTGAGTAACATAAAGTCAAATCCACTGTGTTATTTCGGGAGGTGTATTCCCATGCACCGCTTCACACCCACACATGGGTATACGCTTCCTCATTTCGGCTGTTTTTTGCTCTTCTCCTTATCCTCAGCCTCCACTATACCACCAGGGTGACCGTGGTCCGTGTTGCCAGCATTGCAAGTTCCTCCGTCCTAATTTTTGGCAGCTTTTGCTTGGAAGGCATAGGCAAAGACTATGGGAGATCCATTACCCAATAATGGGAATAATGTTTTTAATATGCTGTACTGCATGGCTCTTGTAAGGGGCATTAAAATCATATTGTTAAGCTACTGTGACCTCCACGTCTCTTCCAAGGGTCATTGATATTGTCTTTTTATTCCACTGGGACCTCCACGTCTCTTCCAAGGGGCATTAAAATCATCTTGTTAAGCTACTGTGACCTTCACGTCTCTTCCAAGGGTCATTGATATTGTCATTTTATTCCACTGGGACCTCCACCACTCTTCCAAGGGGCATTGATATTGTCTTTTTATTCCACTGCGACCTCCACCACTCTTCCAAGGGGCATTGATATTGTCTTTTTATTCCACTGCAACGTCCACCACTCTTCCAAGGGGCATTGATATTGTCTTTTTATTCCACTGGGACCTCCACCACTTTTCCAAGGGGCATTGATATTGTCTTTTTATTCCACTGGGACCTCCACGTCTCTTCCAAGGGACATTAAAACCGTCTTGTTAAGCTACTGTGATCTCCACGTCTCTTCCAAGGGGCATTAAAATCGTCTTGTTAAACCACTCTGAACTCCACAGCTCTTCCAAGGGGCATTGAAATGTTGCTTTTAATTACCTCTAACCTCCATGACTCTTCCAACGGGCATTGTATTTCCACCTAATTTTTAGTCAGCTTTTGCTTTTCAATGCATAGGCGAACACTAAGGGAGACCCACTCCCCAATAATGGGTAGAAGGTTTTTAGTACACTGTAATCCACGTCTGTTTCAAGGGGCATTGCAGTTCCTCATAATTTTTGGAAAGCCTTCCATTCGCTGCTTAGGCCAACAGTGCACAGGAGACCCAGTTGCTATAAATGGAAAAAACGGTTTAGTTAAGGCCCTCTGACCTCCATGTCACTTGCAAGGGGCATTGGAGTGCCTTGAAATTTTTGGTAGGCATTGCACTCACTGTATGCCCTATAACTGTGTAGCCAAACCGCTCCTTTTGGTACAGAAACATATCCTACAAGACATGAGTGGTTGACTGGCCTGATATTGATGTGAATGGTCCCTGTTCCTCCTGCTCTTTCTCCTTTTCCATCACCTCATCCATCATTCATCACCTGAAGCTTTGTTTTAACGGGAGTCATAGAACTGGGATAGTAGCAGGAAAACATCCAGCAATCCTCGGAGGAGGTAGGATATGCGCCAAAACGCTGACCACATCAGGCCTAGCCGCTACTACATACATGCGCTTGCATTCCAATTTAACAGAAAGCTAAGGAGATGGATGGCCTCATGATCATGAATAATTTACTCGTTGTGTAGGAGGCCGACTGCTGCTGCTGTCTACCTTCTGATCTTTGTGTTGAAGCCTGATTGACCCAGGATCCGCAATCCTCTATGTCTGGAGGACGTGTTGCATCCCAGTGTCCAACTGTGTCCCGGCTTCCACAATACTAACCCAGTGTGAAGGCATCAGTGAGATGGACCATCCCTGGCCACATTCACTTGTCCACGTGTTTGTGGTTAGGCTGTCCTTCCCACTAAATGCACTGGGGAGGGCACAGGTAATGTTTTGGTATGTGCGCTTGTGTATAAGGTGCACTGGGACAAATAGGGGCGGCTGGTAATCGTTTATGGACACCCTGGAGACCGAGTATGGATACCAGGTCGCCGACGCAGCCATGACGTGGTGGCCAGATTCCGCCTCCACATGCCTAAGAGGCCCAATTTCAAGTGCAAGCAAGCAAGCAGTATGGTATAGCAGCCTGGGGGTGGGTGGGTGGCAGGCTGCATACTTGCGCTTGCATTGCAATGAATGGGGGAGGTACAATTGAACACTGCCCTGGGACAAGGACTTGAATGGGGATAGTTGCAAGTCTTCCACGACAGGTGCAGGGTGGGAGGCATCTTCGCATATGCCATGAACAGGGGGTTGGCGTGCACACACTACAGCGGAATAGGCTGTCCTTCCCACTAAATGCACTGGGGAGGGCACAGGTAATGTTTTGGTATGCGCGCTTGTGTATAAGGCGCACCGGGACAACAAGGGGTGGCTGGGGACCGAGTGTGGACACCCAGCCGCCGGGCGGCTGGGGACTGAGTATGGATACCAGGCCGCCGACACAACCATGACATGGTGGCCGGCGTCTAGCTCCACAAGCCTAAAAGGCCTCATTTCAAGTGCAAGCAAGCTAGCTGTATGGTATTGCAGCCTGGGGGTGGGTGTGTGGTAGGCTGCACACTTACGCTTGCATTCCAAGAAAACAAAGCAGATGCTAACTTCTATCATCATCATCATGCTCCTCACCTTGGCACTCTCAACTCCCCTGATGGAGAAGCCAGGGCCCACCGGAGAAGTCTCTGGTTGTCTGGTGGGCTCGTCCAATGCTGCCCTAAAGCAGACCAGGCAAAGAAAAGTGTGGGGAAGGTTCCCGGGACAAATAGTGGCGGCTGGGGACTGAGTATGGAGACCTCGCCGCCGACGCAGCCATGAGGTAGTGACCAGCTTCAGCCTCCTCCAAACTAAAAGGCCCCATTTCAATTGCAACCTAGCAGTATAGTATTGCAGCCAGCGGGTGGGTGGGTGGTTGGCTGCATATTTGCGCTTGCATTGAAAGGAATGGGGGAGGTACAATTGAACACTGCCCTGGGACAAGGACTTGCACGGGGATAGTTGCACTCTGCATCTTCTGATGCGGCAAGGATCACTTCTGATGGGCACACTTTTAGGCAGTGACCTGGGTGTCAGAGATGCTTCCAGGGGTCTTCCCCATGCTGTTCCCATGTCTTTTCAGCACTGTATGCATTTGTCACACAGCACATGGCCAGATAAGGTTGTAAAATGTTAAAATGACATTTCCCGGTGAATGCATTTGTCACGGTTGAAAGCAATACAAAAGTGCAAAAACGCATAAAAAATGCTACTTGTGAACATAGTCCAAGGTGTGGAGGAGTATTTTTGTTTTTGGTTATTTATTTTACCTAATACACAAGTCTTTACCCTGGAAAGGATGTTCCTTAACATATTTCACAGGAAAACAGTTTCAGCTTCGTTTTTGAACGTTTTATTGTGAGACCGTAAAAGTGGCTTAATACCTCTGACCACGTTGTTGACAGCAGTGACCTGGGGGTCATAAATGCTTCCAGGGGCGATCCCCATGCTGTCCCCATGTCATTTGAGCACTGTCACTATCGTTTTGGGCAGTTTTTAGGCTTTCTACAGACTGCCGAGGGTGCCGTCGCAAAAATGCTCGGGTCTCCCATAGACGAACAATGGGCTCGTTACTCGGGTCGAGCACCCGAGTATAACGGTGAGCTCGGCCCGAGCTTCGAGCACCCGAGCATTTTAGTGCTCGCTCAACACTAATTAAGAGATATATGTCTATACAAGCTAGAGGAGAAGGCTGATTGACAGGTGTGGTCACGTGTTCCTCCACCAGCTGCCATTGTATGGATAGAAGAGCTGTGCAGTTTGTGGGGAAAGCTGCACTAACAATACCTTTGGGTAAATTATCCATCACCCTCCCTGTCTTTTGTATTATATGACTCGCCCAGGGGGATATGGGGGACTCGGTACCCGGGCCTTTACCTTCTTTGTAGGATGTCACGGCAGTCGGCTCCCGGGCCCGTCCTCTGGGGTCACTCTTTAAAAGGGAGATTTTGTTAACTGTTTATCTCGTGACGCCACCTGTGGTTCCCGGTAATGAATACTGGCGCTGCTGCAGACCTCCGGGGTGATGGGATGCCAGCTGGGATGTTTCTGCTCTCCACAGGCGGAAGGGGCCCCCAGGGCAGGGTTGATGAAAGGGATGCAGGGCGTTGTAGTGTAGGAGGGAGGATGGCGCAGCGGCAATAACCGACAGAGACAGTGAAGTGCAGTCCTCTGATTTTACTCACAGTTGACAAGTTCCTCAGGTTACACTGCACAGGTTACCGCTTCCCACGTCGCGCTGCGTTCACCAAGCAGGGGTTCAGAAGTCCCTCTGGCAATTCTAGAGTACTTATCGGGACCCTCCTTCTAAATGTTCCTTTCCTCAGCAGACTTCTCGCGCTGGGTCTCTCCCTCCTGCCCTGTGCCTCACAAACTGAGTCCCAAGATGGCGTCCTCAGATCCTTCAGGGTAACCTGGAATTCCTTGATCCTACATGGCTACCTTTCTTGGCTACTCGAATGCAAGTATGGCAACTGCACCATAGAGGTCAGTAGCCTCCGGTTTCCTAGCCGAGACTTGAAGTAACACGACTAGCCCAGGGACCGGTTCCCTTCTTGCGGCCTCGTCCCTCTGACACTTGGCAGATTAGGGTGTACGAGTGGCTTCCTGCTCCTTCCGTACCTCTGGGACCCCTTCCGTTTCCGGAGCCTTCCTCCTCTGCTCCCCTCCTCTTCTCTCCTCTGCTGGGCCTCATTCACTAGGCCCTCTCTGGAGCGGAGCTCCTGCAGAGCCCCTGACCCTCTCACTAGACTCCAAACTCCGAACTCTCCACAACAACTACTCCCCTTCTTCCAAAAATGGCTTCCCTTTTTATACTCCTAAAAAAATGCTCCCCTAAATTCCTTCCTCCACCCACACCCACTACTTGGTTCTCCCTCACTCTGGTTCCCCCCACTCCAGCCAGGGACAGGGCTCAGCAGAACACAGTGCATCTTGCCCTTCCAGCCAGCCTGGAGCAGTGTAGTGTTGGATGCAGGTGTTGGCATCCCGGGCTGTACCCTTTCCTTACCAGAGAGTGAGGCACCACCAGATGTAGTACCTCTGTGGCGACTGAACCCTCAGGGGTGCCACACTCCCCCTTGGCAAAACACAGTACGTCCGCGGGCTGGAACAAAGTAAAAACAGGGTGTTTTAGACATGCAAAAAATTTTTGAATGCATTCTCATAGAAGATTATAAACAAACTTGTCCCTTTATGGCAGGCACATTTTCTTAAACGTTACTGGTTACTTTTATCAAACACTATAAAACTTTTCCTTCAAGTACATAAAACATTTCTTGTATAAAACATTTCCAGCCGGCTACAGCGCTATCTGCAACCTGGTGTCCATTCTTTTACAACAAGATGCAATATCAGCAGCATGAGGGACCTGTCCGAAAACCCTCAACGTAGGCCCTGGGCGTGGCTGCAGGGCATAGATGATCCAGGTCCTGGACCACGTCTTCGGCCACGCTAAACGGGTTTTTATTCTGAGGTCTATGGTTGTATATATAAAACCAGTAAGGAGCACTTTAAGAAACGCAAACTATTTACAGGTGTAAGTCTTTGGCTGCTCACAGTCCTCAGCCTGTCAGTCTTTATACCCTGACGGGTAACTGGGTAAACGCATAAAACTTGTCCACACATGTACCCTCCCGGGTAACTATTTACAATTCAAGTTCAGTTCCATCTACTGCGCTCAACAGTGGTGCTCCCTCCGGGGAAGTTCCTGTCCATCATAGACTGGCCCAGCCGGGTCGTCAGCACTATAGAGTGAGGGATTGCTTTGCTTCCCCACCCTGTGGACACCTAGGGCATACCAGCCCCTCTCTCCTCGATGCCTGGTGTAGGATACGTAGTCACCAGGGTATAGGTCCCGATCCGGGTGTCCTTCTTTTAGGTGAGACTCCACGTCTCTCCTATTGACGAACAGGTCCGTCTCGGCCTGGGAATCCCGGATGAACCCCCATCCTGCATCCAAGTTGAACTTTACCACGGTACCTTCAACTCTGGGACCGTGGGTCTGTCTGTCCTTGCGGGCCCGGGCCTTTTCCTCCATGTTCCGAGCCTCTAGCCGCTCCCAGCACACCCGCCGGATGTGCCGCTCCTTCTCTAGCTGCGCCAGCTCTCTCCTGCAGTATTCCACTCTACGTGCAGCTTCTACTCTCGTCTCCTGGGAGAACCCCATGAGGTCTCCCCCAAGGTTTTCCCACACATTCTGGTCTTCATCGCTTCGTGAGATGGCGGAGAGTTCAGGAGCGGGTAATAGTGGGGGCCTTTGGTCCTCCACCTCTGCAGATCAATCCCATGGTCGGCGACCGTACAGCCACTCGGGGAAGGCGGCTCCTTTAAGGTGCTACTGGCGCCCGGAGCTGATGGTTCCGGACTCTGGAGTGCATCTAGGGAGTACGCGCACGGGGATGGGTAACTGGGAAGGAGGGCCCGGAATGGGTCCAGGTCTTCCACGTCCAGGGGCGGAGGGCCTTGCAGGGATGTCAGGAGCGGGCCTGCGTCAGTAGCGCCCTTGGTTGACGGTTCTGCCAGGGGGTCCAGGAGTAGGTCAGCGCCTTCAGCGCCCAGGACAGGGAGACTGCTCCTACCTGCTCCCGCGGCCACTCCTGTGCTGCTTCCTACCTCCTGGCGCTGGTCCAGCTCCGCAAAGGCTGGGGCACTGCCTGAACCTTGCAGCGCGGGCTGCCACCTGACCGCCAGCCTCTCCATCATCTCCTTCTTCCAGCCGGCAATGGCGTCTTGCTGGGCCCTCTCCATTCTCCGGTCCTCCATCCCGGTATAGAGGAACTCTGAATCCTCCCGGGACAGCTAGGAGACCATCTCCTCTAGGGTGAGGGATGCCTCATGTCGCAGCAGGCCGCTGGCAGGGACTCCTGGTGCACTTCCCTCCATGTTGCCTGCCGGGTGTGGTCTGTCTAGACTGGTTAAGACCACACCTTGACTCCACTGTTTTTCTCCTCCTCCTCTCCCCTTTCTGGGGCGGTCCCATGTCGGCTTGCTGTCGGTCACACCTAGGGGCGTCTTCCCCACCTTGATTGACACATCTATGTGTATGGCCACAGTTGCAGGGGGCAGGTTGCGCTTTTGGCTCCACTCTGGGACCCGGCCCACGATGGGAGGCTCTGTATTGTTGTCCTTAATCACGCCCATAATGGCGCCCGTTCTTCTGGGGCGGGCGCCACATTCAGTATTAAACACAGTTCAATTACGGCACACAGTACCCGGTGGCAACGGGCACGAAATCCTGTTCGTGACGCCAGGAAGAGCTGACTCACCCAGGGGGATATGGGGGACTCTGTACCCGGGCCTTTACCTTCTTTGTAGGATGTCACGGCAGTCGGCTCCCGGGCCCGTCCTCTGGGGTCAATCTTTAAAAGGGGGTTCTTGTTAAAAGTTTGTCTCATGACGCCACCTGTGGTTCCCGGTAATGAATACAGGCGTTGCTGCAGACCTCCGAGGGTGATGAGATGGCAGCTGGGATGTTTCTGCACCCCTCAGGTGGAGCGGGCCCCCAGGGCAGGGTTGATGGAAGGGATGCAGGGCGTTGCAGTGTAGGAGGGAGGATGGCGCAGCGGCAATAACCGACAGAGACAGTGAAGTGCAGTCCTCTGATTTTACTCACAGTTGACAAGTTCCTCAGGTTACACTGCACAGGTTACCGCTTCCCACATTGCGCAGTGTTCACCAAGCAGGGGTTCAGAAGTCCCTCTGGCAATTCGAGAGTACTTATCGGGACCCTCCTTCTAAATGTTCCTTTCCTCAGCAGACTTCTCGCGCTGGGTCTCCCCCTCCTGCCCTGGGCCTCACAAACTGAGTCCCAAGATGGCGCCCTCAGATCCTTCAGGGCAACCTGGAATTCCTTGATCCTACACGGCTACCTTTCTTGGCTACTCAAATGCAAGTATGACAACTGCACCATAGAGGTCAGTAGCCTCCGGTTTCCTAGCCGAGACTTGAAGTAACACGACTAGCCCAGGGACCAGTTCCCTTCTTGCGGCCTGGTCGCTCTGACACTTGGCAGATTAGGGTGTACGGGTGGCTTCCTGCTCCTTCCATACCTCTGGGACCCCTTCAGTTTCCGGAGCCTTCCTCCTCTGCTCCCCTCCTCTTCTCTCCTCTGCTGGGCCTCATTCACTAGGCCCACTCTGGAGCGGAGCTCCTGCAGAGCCCCTGCCCCTCTCACTAGACTCCAAACTCCGAACTCTCCACAACAACTACTCCCCTTCTTCCAAAAATGGCTTCCCTTTTTATACTCCTAACAAATGCTCCCCTAAACTCCTTCCTCCACCCACACCCACTACTTGGTTCCCCCTCACTCTGGTTCCCCACACTCCAGCCAGGGACAGGGCTCAGCAGAACACAGTGCATCTTGCCCTTCCAGCCAGCCTGGAGCAGTGTAGTGTTGGATGCAGGTGTTGGGGTCCCGGGCTGTACCCTTTCCTTACCAGAGAGTGAGGTACCACCAGATGTAGTACCTCTGTGGCGACTGAACCCTCAGGGGCGCCACATATACTTGTATAGATTTACTTCCAAAATAGTGTGATAAAAATGTCACATCCGCCAAAAGGTTAAACTCAAATTGTTCTCAAGCCCACGCCTCTTAGTTGACGGATTATTTAAGTACTTGGTACAGGCCTTTCTTAGTTTATGAGTGGATTCATTACAGTGCTTAAAGAGAACCTGTCATGTAAAATAACACTATTAACCTGCAGATATTGGGTTAATCGGCACATTCATAGCATTCTGACATTGTGCGGCACCGGCACTGACAGCCCCGCTGCCAGGAGGAAATTAACTTTATTCTCCCCGGCAGCGTTCTACTTCCAGTCATAGGGGTGATACTGGCATGGTTTCTGTCACTGTTCTGTGTTTAGAGAGCGGCGGCTGTAACTATGTCCCCGGCACTGACTGACAGCCAGCTCTAATTCTGATTCTGCTGTCTGTCAGTGCCGGATCACGGTTACAGCCACTGCTCTCTATACATTGAGTAGTGACTGAAATCGTGCTAGTACAACTCCTATGACTGGAAGCCCAATGCAACCGGGGGGTATAAAGTTAATTTCCTCCCGGCAGTGGAGCTCTCAATGCCGGCCTAGCAGGGCGTCAGCACAAAATTAATCTGCAGATTATCTCCATATCTGCAGGTTAATGGCATTATTTTACATGACAGGTACCCTTTAAAAGTAGCTTTTTTTTAAGAGAAAAGAAATGGGACATCAGTCTTCTGGGTAACACTGCCTTTGCAGTCTCCGAGAACTAACCACCAGCTCTTGAGCAAGGTTACAAAACACTCATCTTTACGTTGATAGGTACTATATTTCCAAAGGAAATTTGTCCCTTTAGGATGGGAATATGTTAAATCTAGCACTATTGGGGCATAATACGAGAAAAAATTCTGAGCATTTCTGCATCGTGGCACATAGCCTAAATGTTGCAATACTTTCATGCGTTTTGTGGGTAATGCAGACTCCTTATATTCAATGATATAATACACATACTCAGCTACCATAGGGCGCCCTCTGACCTGGCTTCATTTCTCAATACAGATCTCTGCTAATGGAGGCAAGTAAAGAAAAAAAAAGATTGTACAGGAAGCTTAGTAGTTCCAAAAACAGAGAACAAAGTGATAAGAGCTGGACATCTTATGAGTCCAACAGGGACTTGAAAACTATGTAAACCGAACGTATAGTAACATAAGCACAAGAAGAACTTATTGGCAAACAGATGGTTTTGCGGACCTGTAATACCTAAGTACATTACAGTCAGGGATTTAAATTTTATGTGACCACATCTCAGGGTCCCCTCCCACTTCTCCAACCTTCTAACACAGATACATGTACATTAACCCCTTAATAACATTTGACGTTCTAATACGCGTCTGTGCCCTGGGACTTAAGAGCCAGACCCGTATTAGTACGTTATGGCGATCGCGCGCGCACACAGGCTGTGCGGACGCGATCGCCGCCAGGTGTCAGCTGATTGTCACAGCTGACACCCGATACTATGTGCAGGGAGCGGTCCTGCACCGCTCCCAGCACATTAACCCCCGCGATGCTGCGATCGAAGTCGATCGAAGTCGATCGCAGCATTGCGGGGGCAAGGGGAGGTGATCGCAGATACTCACCTCCTCTTCCGGCTTCCAGCGCTGTCTGCAAAGGCTTCCCGGGTGTTGCCATGACGACCCGATGTCGTCATGACAACATCCGGGTCACCAGACAGCAGGAAGATTGTTTGGACATGCGCAGTGCATCTCCAAACAATCTTCTCCCTGTCCAGCGCTGACAGCCTGCATAGCACAGGGATGGTGCTGCATTCCTGTGCCATGTAGGCGATCAGATAAAAAAAAGTGAAATTCCCAGAGTGGGACAAAGTAATAAAGTATATAAACTTTCAGAAAGTGAAAAAAAAAAAAAAAAAATTGCAAAAATAAAAAAAATAAATAAAAAAAATAATCCGCCAAAAATAAAAATATAATGTACCCATCAATAAATATTATTATAAAAAAAAAACAAAAAACAATAAAAGTACACATATTTGGTATCGCCGCGTCCGGAACAACCTGACCTATAAAACTGTCCCACTAGTTAACCCCTTCAGTGAACACGGTAAAAAAAAAAAAAAAAAAAACGAAGCAAAAAACAATGCTTTATCATCATACCGCCAAACAAAAAATGGAATAACACGCGATCAAAAAGACAAATATAAATAAAAATGGTACCGCTGAAAATGTCATCTCGTCCCGCAAAAAACAAGCCTCCATACAGCTCCATCAGCCGAAAAATAAAAAAGTTATAGCTCTCAGAATAAAGCTATGCTAAAAAATTATTTTTTCTATAAAATTGCTTTTATTATGTAAAAGTGTAAAACATAGAAAAACGATATAAATGTGGTACCGCTGTAAATGTACTGACCCGAAGAATAAAGCTACCTTATCAATTTTACCACACGTGGAACAGAATTAAAAAAAAAACAAAAAAAAACAATTCCTGAATTGTTGGTTTTTGTTTATTTTGCCTCCAAAAAATCGGAATAGAAAGCGATCAAAAAATGTCACGTGCCTGAAAATGGCACCAATAAAAACGTCAGCTCATCCCGCAAAAAACAAACCGTCACATGACTGTCTGCCAAAATCTGGAAAAATTATAGCTCTCAAAATATGGCGATGCAAAAACTAGATTTTACAAAAAATGTGTCTTTTAGTGTGTGACAGCTGTCAGTCATAAAAACCCCATATGATTCTGGTATTGCTGTAATCACACCGACCCGAAGAATAAAGTCGTCTAATCACTTATACCGCACGAGGAACGGCATCAAAAATAAACTCTTGGGTTAGGATTGGGCTAGGGTTAGGGCTGGGTTTGGGGTTAGGGTTGTGCTAGGGTTAGGGTTGTGCTAGGGTTAGGGTTGTGCTACAGTTAGGGTTGGGGTTAGGGTTGTGATGGGGTTGGGATTTTTTTCAAAGGTAAGAAAAAAAGATGACGATATGGCGACTAGTGTTGAGCGCAAGTGCTCGCTACTTGAGTTTGCATCGGGTGCTCTGGTATGCATTGAGTATCGTGGGTATTTGAGTGACATGCTCGAGTCTCTGCCCCATATGCTTCGCGGCCAAAAAAACTTTACAGGGATTGCCTGCCATGCACGAGCGATCCCCGCATGTTTTTTTTTGGGTGTCTAATTACCGTGAAACATGCGGAGCAGGGACTCGAGCATGTCACTCGAGCACACGCTGTACATGGTGCATACCTGAGTACCCAATGCAAACTCAAGTAGTGAGCACTTGCGCTCAAGACTAATGATAACTTATTCAATATGATGACCTAATGTAAACAAATTCTGTGTCGTACCTCTGGGTTCAAAATGTTCACTATACACCTTAATAAAATCCTTGAGGGGTATAGTTTCCAAAATGGGGTCACTTGTGGGGGAGCTCCACTGTTTAGGCACATCACGGGCTCTCCAAACGCGACATGGTGTCCGCTAACAAATTGAATGGAAAATCGGCTCAAATTGTTAGCGGACGCCATGTTGCGTTTGGAGAGCCCCTGCATGCCCAAACATTGGAGCTCCCCCACAAGTGACCCCATTTTGGAAACTAGACCCCCCAAGGCACATATCTAGATGCATAGTGAGCACTTGGAACCCCCAGGTGCTTCACAAATTGATTCATAAAAATGAAAAAGTGTTTTTTTTTTCACTTTTTCATTTTTACTAATCAATTTGTGAAGCACCTGGGGGTTCCAAGTGCTCACTATGCATCTAGATAGGTGCCTTGGGGGGTCTAGTTTCCAAAATGGGGTCACTTGTGGGGGAGCTCCAATGTTTGGGCACACAGGGGCTCTCCAAACGCAACATGGTGTCCGCTAACAATTTGAGCCGATTTTCCATTCAATTTGTTAGCGGATACCATGTTGCATTTGGAGAATCCCTGTGTGCCCAAACATTGGAGCTCCCCCACAAGTGATGCCATTTTGGAAACTAGACCCCTCAAGGCACCTATCTAGATGCATAGTGAGCACTTGGAACCCCTAGGTGCTTCACAAATTGATTCGTAAAAATTAAAAAGTGAAAAAAAAAACACTTTTTCATTTTTACGAATCAATTTGTGAAGCACCTGGGGGTTCCAAGTGCTCACTATGCATCTATATAGGTGCCTTGGGGGGTTTAGTTTCCAAAATGGGGTCACTTGTGGGGGAGCTCCAATGTTTGGGCACACAAGGGTTCTCCAAACACAACATGGCGTCCGCTAATTATTCAAGCAAATTTTACAATCAAAAAGTCAAATGGCGCTCCTTCCCTTCCGAGCCCTGTCGTGCGCCCAAACAGTGTTTTTTCCCCAAATATTGGGTATCTGCGTGCCAAGGGGAAATTGCACAACAAATTTTGGGGTCCATTTTTTCTTGTTACCCCTGTGAAAATAAAAAAAATTGGGTCTAAAGTAACATTTTTGTGAAAAAAGTTAAATGTTCATTTTTTTCTTCCACATTCCAAAAATTCCTGTGAAGCACCTGAAGGGTTAATAAAGTTCTTGAATGTGGTTTTGAGCACCTCGAGGGGTGCAGTTTTTAGAATGGTGTCACTTTTGGGTATTTTCTGTCATAAAGACCTCTCAAAGTGACTTCAAATGTGATGTGGTCCCTAAAAAAATGGCTTTGTAAATTTTGCTGGAAAAATGAGAAATCGCTGGTCAACTTTTAACCCTTATAGCTCCCTAACAAAAAAAAATTTGGGTTCCAAAATTGTGCTGATGTAAAGTAGACATGTGGGAAATGTTATTTATTAACTCTTTTGTGTGACATATCTCTCTGATTTAAGGGCATAAAAATTCAAATTTTGAAAATTGAAAAATTTTCACAATTTTCGCCAAATTTCCATTTTTTTCACAAATAAACGCAAGTGATATCGAAGAAATTTTACCACAATCATGAAGTACAATATGTCACGAAAAAACAGTCTCAGAATCAGGGAGATCCATTGAAGCGTTCCAGAGTAATTACCTCATAAAGTGACAGTGGTCAGAATTGTAAAAATTGGCCTGGTCATTAACGTGCAAACCACCCTCGGGGCTTAAGGGGTTAATCTACCCCTTAGAGAGACACATAGTTGTGTCTACAGGGATAGCCTTAAATCACATCTCAAAAGGTCCTTAGAAAATTCCCTTTTAGCTAATAACACTGCACAATGTTAGCCAACCCAAACAACATGTGAGTTGATTGTGAAGAAAAAAATATCAAGTCAGTACACAGAATAAAAAAAATTGAATAAAAAAAAAAAAATTCACATAAGCCATTTGCTCACACAACTCCTAAAACACTTCAGCTAGCGAGATATCTTTGATTCCCAAACCAACAACCTCTGATGTTCTATGGAATTGCACCAACAACTGGGTATTCTCATTTGTGAAGTGACCATTCAGGTGTCACGCAAGGTGTGGGAAAGACTTAGTGCAAGACAAAGGGAAGAGGGAAAGGGAGCCCAGACTCTAGGGAAAGGGAGGAAGTGGAGACCTCCTAGGTTGATCTAGCGTCACCCTGTCTCCCCTAACGTCCCTGTATTGGCTCTTCACCAATCGCCGCACGCGTGCCTCGCCCTGCCTTTCCCTGGCATATGACTATGGCTAGGGAAGGGATGAGATGAGCACTAGTCGATCTCCACTAAACACTACAGACAACAAGGGTACACAAACAGGGGGAAATGGCTTAGCTTTAGACGACTCCAGACAAATGCGCACAAGTCCTCAAGCTCCGGAGAGGACGAAGTACTGCTCTTGCTAAAGCCTTCACCAGTAGTAATGAATATCGCTGGCACCTCCCTCTGAAACACAGCAGGTATTTATACACCCAGGCAGGGTGTTAATTAGCTAGAGGAAGGTAGCCGCTGGGTCCTAGAGACAGCCTCTAAGAAGATGTTTGTAATGCCAAACGTAGAGATCTCCTGCAACCAACTTCAGGGCGACTGTCTGTAACTTCTGACACACTTGTGACAGCAGGATCCTCACTCGTAACATGGCTTGGGGTTGGAGAAGCAACTTTGCTTCAGGAAGATATTGGCCTCGTCCAGTGAAGTAAAAGCATGGTAAGGGCTATCTGCATTCCTGACTCATACAATAACAGAAAACCATAGATGGAAATGTATGTTTCTTCTGAGTCGCATTGAACATATTGAGCCCTGTGGTTCTTTGGAGTAGAGATGAGTGGCTCTTTTGAAATCCAAATTCACAGACTTCACCTAATTATTCCCAAACCTTTGATTTGCGGTGAAAAAAATTATCTCAAATGGCAATACTGGAAAGCTTGCAATTGCTTGGAAAATTACCATGGTGGGAGAGAAGAGAGAGCGAGATCCCTTCTGATCATAAGAGATTACACTCTTATAGAAGAGATAGACTTACCCAGTGACCCTGGAGATGGAAAACGAATCTACCGTATAAACAGTGCTCCACTGGAAACTGCTGATTTGTGATGGTCCAGGTACTGAACACCACTGTACAAGGTATGATAATCCGTAAGATGTCATAGCTGCAGAGTATTATGGGGAGGCCTGTACGGTAATGGAAAATTACATAAACCTGCTCGTTGATGCTTCAGAAGTGTAGGAAATGGTGCTGGGAAAGTATTTTTTGCGAACTGCGAATTGATTCTCAAAATGTTCAAATTTGTATGAACCGAAAAATTTCAGGAAATTTGATCCCTCACGGATTATTCCACTCCTCTTTACTTGGCACTTCTCTACGTGGCACTTTAGAGGAGTAGTCTTCAAAGAGAAGGAGCTTATGACTACATATTGAGGCTGCCGCAGTCGGTGATAAGTCAAAATATTGCTTTGTCATTGAAATTCAGATAATTAATTATAATTTGCGGGGGGTGAGTAACTCCTGTATTGTTTGGCTAACGGTCCACTCTGTCAACCCACCATGAGAGTTATTTTTTAAGATAGACATGCGAGTCTCCAGCTTGGTGAAATGTTTTGCCTGTTTATCCTGCCTGTCTTGTAGGCTTTGCAAAGGCCAACATGTTGTAAATAACTGCAATAATTTGGGGTATAATCTTTGTTGCCACCTCAGTAGCCAGGGAGCTATAGTCTATCCCAGTCCCACAATCTCATCACTTTATCTTGAGTGGCTCTGTTGCTTGTTGTCTCTTCCACAGCCTACAGGAGCAGCAGGACCTGAGATTCGGTAGAAGTAGTCATCATAAGGCAGTACTGAGTGTGCTTTTAGGGGAATAGTGTGCAAATCTTAACAACCTAACTGTAGGCTGACATGAAGATACCTACGTCATTCCTGAATTGTGCTAATGGATGTAGTGGGGTGTGTAAACTTTGTCAGCTGCAATAAATGGGAATCTAATCTCATTTTTTAAATGTACAGTGCAAAATGTGGTTATCATGTCTCATCTTGGCCTTCAGAAGTACAATAGAGCTGTCATCAGTCATTAATTTCCCTCCTCTGCTTACCATGACCCAGTCTATACAGCAAAGTGGAATATTTTCTGATGCTATTTTCCCTGTGACTAATGTCCTCATGGCATAGGGTATTTAAATTGTGGATGCAAATAATTTTCTTGGTACTTAACTGTGGTCAATTATGATCATTACATTTGAAATGCCAGTAATCTGTGGAAAGTAAAATACAAAGAAAACATCAAGTACTGCCATCACTCCCCATCTCTGTGTGACGCGCCCCTGGGCCTGTGTCGCGCAGTGTTGCGCACGCGGGAGCTTACCCGGAGCCGGATCTGTTGAGGGTTGTAGTCTCGTGGCGGTGATCCGGTCCGTGCCCAGGGAGTCAGACTAAGTGGCGCTTTATCAGCGGTAGATGTTGGACGACTACGCCACCCGTTGAGTACAGCTAAGGAGCTGCTGCTGCAGGGCAGACCGCTGAGGCCGGTGGTAGGATTGTGCAGCGTGATAGTATAACCCCCAACGGGAGGGGTATGGCCTCAGGGCAGCCGACGTGGATGATGGAGGTAGCAGGAACCACTCGGAGACGGTACGGTGTAGTTCAGGGTCTTTACTGGTGACAAAGATAGACCCTCCCGGAGTACTGGCTAGTGATTGGGGCCTGGTCAGTCCTTGAGCAGATGGGATCTCCCCTGGCCAGGCGGAGTTGTAGGCCTCCCAAACTAACGATACTCTTCTGGCTACCTTGCTAGAGGCGGGTATAAGTAGCCCACGTCCCTGAGTGTACCGTGTGGTGCTCACCCGTATGGCCGGTGACTCGGGGCCTTCTAGTAGCTTTCGCTTCACGATGGCGGTGCTGGTCCCACGCGTGTGACCGTGCCTTCGGGTTTCTGGGCCAGAGGACCTGCAATCCCCTGCCGGTCGGTTTCTGCTGCTGGATAGGAGTTAGTCCCCACAGCCTCGGACTCCGGGTCCGGTGATAACTTCTTAGTCAGGGCGAGCTCTGCAGCTGCCAGCCCCTGACTCCTTGTAGCACTGCTCCCACAGAGCTCCTGTTGTTTCTTCCTATGCTGCTTCTCTTCTCTACTTCTTCTCTACTCACTAACCCTGCCTCAGCCCTAGGTTTATATAGGGGAAGTTCTTCCCCTCCCAGGACTGGGCAGGAGGTGTGGCATGCATAGGATCCCTGACCAAGAGACCTCCCACCTGCTCTCAGACGTAATATCTCTATCACTGTGGCAACCAGACCCCTGGGGTGTCACATTCCCCCCTAGTGAAATTTAGTACTCCGGGACTAAACATATTTTTAGAAAAACATAACAAGGTATAAACAATAATAATACAATAAGAAAAACACATAAAGATGGTTACGGCGTGTCCGCAACCGGGTGCAGTTTTGAAGAAAACAAAGGTGTCCATTTCACCAAAACAGGGAGACGTAACCAGGTAGGGGTCTGTCCTGCCCCGAGTCCTTATCAGTCTTTTAGTCCATCCTGGGTTACGCTCCAACTAATTGTACAAGGATTCCCGGTAAATCCACCAAGGACTCCTAAAAATAACTAGAAACACATAATTATTTACAAGCAACAAGAAAAACAGGTAACCACAAATAAAACAATTTATACATTTCAAATCCTCCAACGTGCGGGTAACTGGCCTCTAGTGGCCCTAGTGGACCTACGGAGCTGACTGTCTAGCCCTGAACTACAGGGTGTAGGAGCTGTCAAAGGTAAACTGGGCAGCTGTCTACCGGCTCTTTGGCTCACTAGGGGTACGGCAGGCTCACTATAAGCAGAGGGTTGATCCTCCTGTTCTGCTTGTGTGGAGTCTTCTGCCTCCTGGACCGGCTGTTCTTCCAGCTCTACCTGTCGCTCCGTAGGTGCTTGGGATGCTGGTTGGAGGAAGGTGAGTACGGGTACCACAACTGCGCCATTGATTTGAGTCCAAGACCGAGGGAAGTCTCCGAGCACAGTACTAACCATGTCTTCCCTTTCCTCTACGGGTCGAGGGTCTTCTTGTTCCTCTTCAGGGTTCCGTAGCTGTTCGGGACACTTCTTCAGGTGATCCCGGGATACAATGGTTGTGGTTTCCCCTCCGTCTTTACTGATGGTACAGACCTTTGGGTTGTCGTGGCTTGAGGGCAGTACGATGTACGGGTCCTTCTCCCACTGGTCGTCCAACTTGTGGAGCCGCCTTTTCCTCTTCAAGACCTGCTCTCCGGGTATCAGGGGAACAGCGGGAGCATACTGGTTGTAAGTTTTCTCTTGTCTTTCCCTAGCTTGACAGAGACTTCGCTCCACGCTCTCCTGTACTTTCCGGTACTGCTGCTGCCTCTCTGTATCCCAGTCTGCTTCTGGTGAAGTGTCCTCGGGTGTCAGGACTCCCATCTCCAGGTCAACAGGTAGCTTACCAGGCCTTGCCCTCATCAGGTAAGCCGGGGTACAGTTGGTGGAACCTACCGGGATGTGGTTGTATAGGTCCACCAGATCGGGCAGCTTCTCAGGCCACAGACTGCGTTCTTCCAGGGGCAACGTTTTCAGAAGATCCATTACCACCTGGTTCATTTTCTCACAAAGTCCATTAGTTTGCGGATGATAGGGTGTCGTCCTTATCTTCCGGCAGCCATACAGATTGCAGAATTCCTGGAAGACCTCCGCTTCAAAGGCAGGTCCCTGGTCCGTCAGCACTTGGTCCGGGTACCCGTGTGGACGGCAGAAGTGCTGCTGGAAGGCTCTAGCTGCTGTTCGAGCTGTTAAGTCCTTGACGGGGACGACAACCAAGAACCGGGAGTAGTGATCCACGATGGTTAGTGCGTAAACGTAGCCACTTCTGCTTGGGGTCAGTTTTACATGATCCAAGGCTACCAGTTCCAACGGCTGCCGGGTGACGATGGACTGCAGGGGAGTCTTCTGGCTGGCACGGTCCTTCCTTCTTAGGTTGCACGGGCCACAGTCTCTGCACCACCTCTCGATGGTTCCCCTCATGCCTACCCAGTGGAACCGCCCGCGCAGCAGGAACTCCAGCTTCTTCCATCCGAAGTGTCCAGCCCCGTCGTGGTATGCCTCCATCACCATGGCTGCGTCTCTCCGTGGCACCACTACTTGCCAGATTAGTTCATGCGTCCGGGAGTTAACCATTCTGCGGCACAACTTCCCCTTGTAACAGTCGACTCTTCTCAGCCCACAGTTGCTTGGCTTCCTCCGGAGCGTCTGGGTCAAGGCGAGCCTCTGGCCGAGTCAGCATCTCCTTCACCAGTCGGACGGCAGGGTCACTGTCTTGCGTTTCCTCCCAGTTGTAGTGAGGCAAGGGGTTAAACGTAGCGGCTTGCTTACTCCTTACCCGATGGGAATACTGGATAGTCCCATGACGGTGGAACGCGGGGAGTTCAACTTCTTCCAGTCCCTCTGGATCTTCTCCTACGTCCGGTAGGTTTGGCATCCTGGACAGGGCGTCCGCGTTGGTATTGGAGCGTCCTGCCCGGTATTTGATTGTGAACTCGTAGTTGGACAGACGGGCCATCCATCTCTGCTCTAGGGCACCGAGTCTTGCCGTGTCCAGGTTTGTCAACGGGTTGTTATCCGTGTACACGGTGAACCGGGAAGAAGCGAGGTAGTGCTTAAAGCGTTCGGTGACTGCCCACACCACTGCCAGGAACTCTAGCTTAAATGAGCTGTAATTCTCAGGGTTTCTCTCGGTGGGTCGCAGTTTTCGGCTGGCGTAAGCGATTACTCGTTCTTTCCCCTGCTGGATCTGGGACAGCACGGCTCCTAGCCTGATGTTACTTGCGTCGGTGTAGAGGATAAAGGGCTGGCTGTAATCAGGGTACGCCAGGATTTCATCCCCCATGAGGGCCATCTTCAGCTGGCGGAAGGACTCTTCTTCTAACTTCTCCCATCTGAAGGGTGGCTTCTGGTTCTTGGCCTTCCGGGACTGGCCTATCAGGAGGTCCTGCATAGGAGCTGCTTTTTTGGTGAAACCGGGGATGAATCTGCGGTATTAGCCTACCAACCCGAGGAACTGCCGCACTTCCTTTACACTGGAGGGACTTGGCCATTCCTTAATTGCGGTGATCTTATCAGGGTCGGGAGCCACTCCATCAGCGCTCACCACGTGTCCCAGGTACTGCACCTTTGGTTTCAGGAGGTGACACTTGGAGGGTTTCACCTTTAGGCCGTAGCTTGCCAGAGCTTCGAACACTTCCGCCAGGTGTTTCAGGTGGTCCTCATACGTCTTGGAATATACGATGACATCGTCCAGGTACAACAAGACCGTCTCGAAGTTTCTGTGGCCCAGACAGCACTCCATTAATCGTTGGAAGGTTCCTGGTGCGTTGCAGAGTCCGAACGGCATGCAGGTAAACTCGCTAAGTCCCATCGGGGTGGTGAATGCGGTCTTCTCCCGGTCCGCCTCTGCTACAGGAACCTGCCAGTACCCACTAGTGAGATCCAAGGTAGAGAAGAAGTTAGCAGATCTTAAAGCAGCCAAAGACTCCTCTATCCTTGGTAAGGGGTACGCATCCTTGTGTGTGATACGGTTGATTTTCCGGTAATCTACACACATCCTCATGGTGTTGTCTTTCTTTTTGACTAAGACTAGTGGAGCTGCCCAGGGGCTACAGCTATCCCTGATCACCCCAGCCTCCTTCATGTCTCTAAGCATCCCCTTGGCGTGTTGGTAGTGTGCAGGGGGTACGGGTCGATACCTCTCTTTTATGGGAGGATGGTCTCCCGTGGGGATGTGGTGTTCTACCCCCTTGACTCGCCCGAAGTCTAACGGGTGTTTACTAAACACTCTCTCGTACTCTTGAACCACCCGATAGACTCCCTGTTTCTGGTGTGAGGGAGTGGAGTCAGTACCCAAATGTAGTTGCTGACACCAGTCCTCCATTGTTTTCTTAGAGCCGTTACCTTCCTCCGGGGAAGATGGAGGCAAGGGTTCTACGGACTGTATGGAATCTTGATTGATGGTATACAATTTGGCTAGCGTGGTATACCGGGGCAGGTACACTTCCCTCTTCCCGATATTTATTATGCGAACGGGCACCCTCCCATGGCGTACATTGACCACCCCCCGTGCTGTCAAAATGGTGGGCCTACTGTCTGAGTAAACTGGTTCTACCATTGCCTGGTAATCTCTACCTCTCAGACCAATAGCTGCCCGGCACCAAATCATCATTTCACTTTTCGGGGGCATGGCAATAGGGAAAGGGTCACACATTCGCACGCTACCAATCTCACCACCGGAGAGTTCTAGCTGTTGCCGTCGCATCAGTGCCCGGATCTCTTTCTGGAGCACTTGCTGCTGGCTGGAGCTGGCGTTCTTGGCAACCTGCTGTAAAAGGAAAATCACCTCTGCAAGACAATTTTCAATTACATTAGTTCCTAGAGTTATCTTTGGGTGACTCTCGTGTTTGTCAATGTCTACAATGATCAGTCCCTGTGCTGCCAATTTGACTCTACCGATTTTAATGGTCACCTCTTTAAATCCAATCTGTGGCACGGGCTGACCATTGCTGGCGATGATACTCAAGTCGTCGTCAGGGTAGCGGGTGATATCCGAGTCATTCCAGTACTGCTTGAAGAGCACGTACGGGATGGTGGTGACCTGTGACCCGGTGTCCAGTAGGGCACTCATAGGAATGCCATCCAGTACCACGGGTAAGACTGGACGTCCTCCCACATATTTGTCGCGCCAGTTCGATGGGCCTGGTGATCTTTTTCCTGGGGGTTGGCCCTCTACCCCAGGTTTTGCCAGTTTAAAGGACAGTACCTTGCCATATGTCCGGGTTGATTGCAGCGGCGGCAGATGGGTCGTCCGTCCTCGTTGTATCGGTCGCTGGGTCTTCCTCTGGCCGGTGGGGTCCTCCTTGGTCGACGCCACGGGATGTCCTCCGGTCCGGATGCCAGCTGGATCTTCCCTGGAGTGGAAACCTGTAAAGACTGCACAGTTCGGGTTAGCGCAGCAACGCTTTTAGCTAGCTCTTGGACCTGATGGTGCAGGTCTGGAGCCGGGTCATTGTTCAAAGCCTGCGCATCAGCTCCCACAGGCCCTGCCGACAAGGGCGCCGCCTCCTGGTGGTAAGTGGTAGTGGGGCGTCTGTGGGTCACAACGCCACCTGGTGCCGGTTCTCGAAGCACCCGGATGGCTCTGTCCTTGAACTGTGCAAATCCCAGATGAGGGTCCTGTAAGGCCATTGCCCGCAACTGGGTTCGGTGGGCATTGCAATATAAACCCTCTATAAATTGTTCAGTCAACAGCCTGTCCTCGTCTCCCACGCCGTCAGGGTCGGTCTGCTTAATGGCTCTCAGGGCCTCTTGTAGGTTCAGGGCATAGTCCCTTATACTCTCATGTGCCCGCTGTTTGCACCCGTAGAATCTAAGCTTGATCTCGGCTGAGGTGCGGGTATCAAAGGTGTCCCTCAGCCGGGTTAGTATCCCTGCGACAGTCCTCCCCCCAGGTGGCCAGGACTTTACCTCCCTTTGGGCTGCCCCGGTTAATTGGGCCACCAGGATGCTCACTTTTTGCTCCTCTGTGAGGGGGTACACCTGGAAGAGGCTATCCAGCTTTTCTCTAAAGTCATGCAGGGTATGTGACTCCCCTGAGTACTGGGGTAGCCAGGCTGCCCCCGGGATATAGGGCATGGTGAAAGGCATGACCACAACAGCGGTGGCGCTGGCGGGGGTTGAAGCGGTGAAGCTCTCCTCCGTATCCGACATCCTTCTCCCCCCTAGTGGACCGTGGCCTACCTTGCGATGATCCTCTTCCATAGGCCGCGGCTCCGCAGTGGATCGTCAGGGTTGAGGACCTTCCGTCGCGCTCCTGTGACGTCGGCGTCTGCTGGGCTCCTTCCAGGACCTTACGCAACGTCCGGACGTGAGGCGGGGCTTCAGTTCTCGCGCGCTTTCGGAGTCCACGCCCCTCTTCTTCCCGCGCGGCGTCCTCAAGATGGCGTCCAATGGCGGGAAAACTCCACGTGTGGCGGGAAGAAGGCTGAAGATGGCGCCGGATGGCGGGAAAACTCCACCGATGGCGGGAAGGAAGCGGAAGATGGCGCCGGATGGCGGGAATCTTCACCACAGGTAAGTTTGAACAGTCTTTTTCAGGCACGCAGTACCTGGTGGTTGCGGGCACGAGATCCTGCCGACTACGCCAAAAGTTGACGCGCCCCTGGGCCTGTGTCGCGCAGCGTTGCGCACGCGGGAGCTTACCCGGAGCCGGATCTGTTGAGGGTTGTAGTCTCGTGGCGGTGATCCGGTCCGTGCCCAGGGAGTCAGACTAAGTGGCGCTTTATCAGCGGTAGATGTTGGACGACTACGCCACCCGTTGAGTACAGCTAAGGAGCTGCTGCTGCAGGGCAGACCGCTGAGGCCGGTGGTAGGATTGTGCAGCGTGATAGTATAACCCCCAACGAGAGGGGTATGGCCTCAGGGCAGCCGACGTGGATGATGGAGGTAGCAGGAACCACTCGGAGACGGTACGGTGTAGTTCAGGGTCTTTACTGGTGACAAAGATAGACCCTCCCCGAGTACTGGCTAGTGATTGGGGCCTGGTCAGTCCTTGAGCAGATGGGATCTCCCCTGGCCAGGCGGAGTTGTAGGCCTCCCAAACTAACGATACTCTTCTGGCTACCTTGCTAGAGGCGGGTATAAGTAGCCCACGTCCCTGAGTGTACCGTGTGGTGCTCACCCGTATGGCCGGTGACTCGGGGCCTTCTAGTAGCTTTCGCTCCACGACGGCGGTGCTGGTCCCACGCGTGTGACCGTGCCTTCGGGTTTCTGGGCCAGAGGACCTGCAATCCCCTGCCGGTCGGTTTCTGCTGCTGGATAGGAGTTAGTCCCCACAGCCTCGGACTCCGGGTCCGGTGATAACTTCTTAGTCAGGGCGAGCTCTGCAGCTGCCAGCCCCTGACTCCTTGTAGCACTGCTCCCACAGAGCTCCTGTTGTTTCTTCCTATGCTGCTTCTCTTCTCTACTTCTTCTCTACTCACTAACCCTGCCTCAGCCCTAGGTTTATATAGGGGAAGTTCTTCCCCTCCCAGGACTGGGCAGGAGGTGTGGCATGCATAGGATCCCTGACCAAGAGACCTTCCACCTGCTCTCAGACGTAATATCTCTATCACTGTGGCAACCAGACCCCTGGGGTGTCACATGTGCATAATGTCTTTCTGGCTGGGTCTATGAGATTATGTTTTCTCCAGAAAATAACACTGATTACAATCAGAGGTTGAAAACCCATCTAGACCTAATACTTCTCTCAACAACTGAACTGTAACAGCCCAATTGCATTCTTCAGGAGTATAAATCTTTCTTTCGCGATCTTCAGTGTATCAGGTAAAGTACATCTGGACTTTAATTTAGAAGAAATTGCTTAGACTATGTTCAGTTGTGCAGGACCAGGTATGTAAAGTTTATCAGCCTCTGGATGTAAACCACATGTATGGGGGTCAGCTCTGCGAGTGGGCCTATAACCCTTGACTCAGTTCCCTATTCATGGACGGCAAAGTGACTCACATGGACTCAGAAAGGTTCAGATGTCTACTCAACAAGAGCACAATATTGGTGGAAAAATGTAGAAATCCAGCGAGGGGTCCTTAAAATAACAACTTTAATGAAGATCCATTAAAAATCCAATGTGGAATAGCATACGCGTTCTGACTCAGTGTCCTTAATCATTGCATACCCTCGGCGCTATCTTGTGCCCCGTAACTTCTGACTGGCTGGCAGTCAGAAATTTCATCACAGGCTCTCAAGATAAGTGTATGAGAGCCAGAACAAGGCTCTCATAGACTTGTATTGAACAGTGACCTCTGACACACTCCAGCAGGCACTGGAGTGCACCACGCGGCAGGTCACTTTTCACTGGAGAGGAACTGGAGCAGAGCTAGAAAAGAATGAATGGGATGACAGGTGAGTATGATACAGGGGGAAGGGGACTTACATTTAAAGCACTACTCCAGCGGTGCAATAAAGAAAATGCTGGAGTGGTGCTTTAATAAAGAAGTTTACCTGTTTCTGTCAATTCCTGGTGAATTTTTGCCACTTTTGGATTCATTTGTGTCAAACAAATAGATGTCCATACCAGCATTGTCGTCAACACAGTTTTGCTGTCCACCCACTTCACACAGTATTGAGACACAGAGCCTTTCAGGTACCAACAGCAACAGAACAGCCCCTTAGCGCATTTCACAATTTAATGGAGTTGCAGAACCTAACAGGCTGTGTAAGTCACTGTCTCAGGACACACCTTTAAACCAGGGTGACTGATGCAGTGCAGTATTGCAGTTTACACTTAAGTGACCAGCGACAAAGCTGACTTGCATGCCTAACACTAGACATGTATTTCAGCTTTAAAAGACACTATGCATGCATTGAAGGGGAGTGACTTAGCATAACATAAGATTACAATGGAATGGTGACTAATTCCTTTACTGGCGATACACACTTGAAGGAAACACTAAAGGGAACCTGTTTGCAGGTTTTTAGCTCCAAAGCTAACATAATTTATGTGAAGTCCTTGCAATATTGATAACGTCCATGCCTTTGTTTTATAAATCTGAGCATCTGTTTTATAGAAAGCCATCAGTAAATTTTCATGCAAATGAACTGCAAGTGCTTGACTTGCAACCTGGGAATGATGGACATTGGGCAAGATGTTGGGCAGAGGAGCAGGTCACAGAAAGGAGTGACCTATCAGTCACTGACAAGAGGCCGGCGGTGGGTGGGGAAAGAGGGAGAGAGCCAGTAGAGCTGAAAATGCAAGGTCATGCCCCCTGCACTTGTGGCTCATCAAAATTTGCCCATTTATTTCTATAAAACAGAGGCACGGACTTAAAAAACAAAGGTATGGCTGCAATCAATATTACAGGGACTTTACATAAATGATGTTAGTTTGGGGTCTAAAAACCTGCTGACATGCTCTCTTTAAAGAAGTGCTCTTAAGTTTAAAAGTTATCCCCTATCCATGGGATAGAGGATCATTTTCTGATCACTGGAAGTCTAACCACTACTGTCCCCTCCAATCCTCTGAAAAGCCCTGGCTGAATGAAGCAGAGGTTGATTATGCACACTACCACTCCATTCATTCTTATTAGCAGTGCCAGAGATTGTCAAGCGCACTACTCGGCTGACCTGGAGAGGAAGTGCGCAAGATTGACCTCCACTCTGAAGAGCTCCGAATTTCGGGATCATGGGGGCCATGGCAGTCGGACCCAATGCAATCTAAAAATTAATCCTCTATCCAATGGATGGGGGATAACTTTTAAACTTGAGAACACCTCTTTAAGTCAGAAGAGAGTGGTCCATTACTCCCACAATCCACTTGGAGTACCCTCTAAAAACTGGGTAATGCTGACCATAGATTTCTAATAGATATTGATTGCCCAGAGTTAGAAGCAAATCTGCCCTTGTCCATAGTCAGTGTCTTGTATCGCACCTCAGTCCACTACTTGAATGAACCTAAACTGCAATACAACATATTGCTGACCAATATTATAATATATTTATACCCTTCTTCATGAATACCAAAGAAGGGAATACAGAGTTCCCAGGATATGTTTGTAAGCCCTGACATGCACCATTCGAGCAGCAGCATAAAATATTTAATGCTATTGAGCAACTTTGAATTGTACTTCTAGTTATACAGATAAAAGTGCGCAATCATTTTCATTTCCCCTTGCAATTTTTCAGTTATTGGCAGCATGGACGAAAGTCGTGCCGATAGTAACACCCACAGGCTGCCACTCTCAATAAAGGATGGACATCTTTGCCCCCCGATCGATGCGATGTGTACTAAAAAAATACTTAATATTAAAATAATAATGATAATAAAAATATTCAGGATTAGTTCTGTATGTAGCTCACGAATACAATCTTTTTAATTTGGTGTCTTCGTTTAAACAGGATTTACATCCAGGTGACACGGGAAAGATGAAAAGTGAAGAGGAAAAGTAAACCTATCCATTAATTGCCTTGCTATTATCAATGTCTCTCAGCCTTTTTCACACTCCTCATAACTGTAATTGGGTTTCCTCTTTACTTTGCACTTACTATTGGATCAGGATGCCACTGGGCATACAGGACACAACCTGGGCACATACTTGTGGCAAACACCGGTACATGTACGCCATGTAGAAATCTCCATACAATAATACATATAGTGTATACAGAGTCATACATATGCTTTTCTTCACTTGGCGCAATAATTCAATGAAATACCCCATAGCCGAATCCCCCTGGCACCCAATGCCCAGTGCACAAGTCCTGCCAGTCTACTCTGATCCTGTCTCTCTGTTCATTTCACATGTGGACATTATCATTACATACTAATGAATTTACTAAATTACCTTGAATAGCTTCGAGTTATGAATAACTAATAAGAAGGGACAGAAGATAGTGAATAGCTATGAATGAATCACTGGGATAAAACACAAGTTACATCTGACGGGTATCATACAATCACTGCCATCTTCATAGGATACAATGGAATATTTGTGACCGTCAATGAGAGACATTCAGGAAGCAATTAACTTCTCTGTATATAATAATGACAGGCTGACACATGCTGGCAATTACGGATCAGCACAGAACACATAAACTGCATCTCCGCACTATGTAGCTGGTAAAGCTGCTGCATAAGAAAATGTGCCAAGAAAATGAAGACAGATGAATACTTACATGTCTATGAAATTCTCATGTTCTGCAGAAGGAAAGCAACAGATTTGTGTTTGCTGAATTCTTGGAAATCCACACAACAGGTCAATAGACCTCCCTAACCTCTAAGTTGGTTCTATGACCTGTGAATCCTAATATTGGATATGTGATAATAACCCCTATGTAACATCCAGGCAGAGTAAGCTGATGGTATAGGGGGCTGCCAGTAACTGACAATGCTGGCTTCTGTGCTCAGTAAAGGGCTTGCACTAGCCCCTCTATTGGTCCTGTGCTGGTTGCTACATTCAACAGTTTCCCCATACAGAAGCGGTCTGAATATTCCCACTTTCTGTCCGACACTCTGCTTTATTCTCCCTGTAAATCCCTCCCAGAGATCTGATGGGAGAACCTAACAGAAGAAGAGTTAATGCTTTTACCTTGAGAGGAGAACGCACTGATCCCATTATTCCTCCTGCTTCTTGGTCCATTAATGCTGGTGAGATGGAGAAGAGGTGTTACATATATGTAGCAGTGCTGGATTTATCAGATAACCATTTGCAGCTCCATTCTTGAAACATTGTGATGCAGTATATATCCAATATATAATATACACACTGCCCTAAGATTGCAAATTGTGACAACATAATAAGAAAGGACAAATTCATAATATCTCACTTTATTTTGGCAGTTGAAGAAGCATACTTTTATTTGATTTTATCCTTAAAGTATTGCGGAGGGAAGAGAGAGAGAGGTGTTTTGCATCTTTTCTTGAAAGCAGGCAATTACATCCATTTGGTAAGTGGTTAGAAGGCTGCACTTATATACAGTTTATGAGAAGATGAGTTAATGCTGTGCTTGTCAGATGAAGCAGAGCTGATTTTGTCATTAACGCTACGGCCACGAGTGTATATTCTCTCCTCCGAGAGAATCGGATCGATGGTAGTTACACTCCGATCAAACTCTGATCCGAGTGTCAGCTTCGTGTGATCCGATTCTCTCGGATGAGAGAACAATTGCACACTGTGAGGAAAAGATGGAGAACAAACTTTCTCCATTCTGCGAGTCCACGGAAATCAGACTGCACTCAACTGTCATCCAAGAGCAGCGCATGATTTCCTTGCACCCATAGACTTGAATGGGCTTCTGATTTCAGAGTGAAATCGTGGCATGCTGCGATTTTTTTCACAGATTCGGTCAGTTAAAAAAAATCACTGATCGGCACTGCCCAATAGAATAACATTCGTCCGACTGCTATGCGATAAAACATTGCATAGCAGTTGTCCGATAATACGGTAGTGTGAGCGAGCCCCAGAGCAACGTATGTTTCCCTTGTTTTATAACTAAGAGAGGAAAGATTTTTAAATCCACATTAATTGATGGGGGTAGAGAAGGAATATTTTTGCATTTATCATTCATGACATATTAGCCCCCTAATTTCTTTGCTTCGGTCATTTTTACTCCCCCTGCAATTTTACACATATCTATACCCCACAAGTGAAAATGCAAAATGAGCCATGAGACTGTCACATTATAGTCTTGTAGTCAAGCTGCATTCACACAGTGTTTTTACATTTTTAGTTGCATTTTCAATGTTGTTTTTGACAGATATTTTTTTTTTCTTTTGCATGTGATGCAGATTTCCAGTATAAATCTTCATACAGATCGTGCTGCAGATATTTGAAAATCTCCAGGACGAGATGATCAGGTAAGAGTTGGCAGATAAGTAGTGGATTCATTTTGAGCTCCTGGGCCAAAATACAAAAGCTCTAACAGGTTCTCCATATATCACAATTTCTAAATAGTATTTATCCTCTTATACGGGCCAAAAAAACCTTTTGGGCTCCCATAGGCTTTAGGGTCCTGGTGCGACTGAAACCGCTACATCATACCCCTATAGTAACTGCCCTGAATATATATGGTACTGTACAACATAGGAGCGCAAATCTGACTTCAACATCTCAACCTTCAAAGGGTCTGTCCGATCTTCATTTTTCAGGAGCACACAGCTCCCCTTCCTGCTTACCGGGAGGCAGTGAACTCTAGATGATTGACTGTTCATGGCTGAGCAGCTGGTGAAAAACTGTGCACTTTCCAGTGCTGCAAGTAGAGGAAGCTTTTCTTCTGCAGCTTCAGAGGAGAGCGGGGACACTGAAGCTGACCAGGTGCAGTGTTCCTGCCAGCTTCAGAGCAGCTCTTGCAAGCTCTATAGTACACATGTCAAACTCTGGCACGCGAGCCAAATCTGGCCCTCAGGGTGACAACATGGTGTCCGCTAACAATTTGAGCCAATTTTCCATTCAATTTGTTAGCAGACACCATGTCGCGTTTGGAGAGCCCCTGTGTGCCTAAACATTGGAGCTCCCCCACAAGTGACCCCATTTTGGAAACTAGACCCCCCAAGGCACCTATCTAGATGCATAGTGAGCACTTGGAACCCCCAGGTGCTTCACAAATTGATTCGTAAAAATGAAAAAGTGGAAAAAAAAACACTTTTTTATTTTTACGGATTAATTTGTGGTAGCTGTGTAGTGTTCGTCAGGTTGTCATACGTCAGAAATTAATTCAATAGTCCAAGGAAGTATGGTATCTTTTGAAGCAGTCTTTCATGCAGAGGCCAGGTTTGTCGGGGCAGGTGTCACAATGGTAAATGGTGTCCTTGCGTATTCCCCTTCGGTAACACACTCGGCACTTCTTTTGTGACTTACCTTTTTATCCGCTGTGAGGGATCTGCCCCGGGAAATGCTGGTCCGGTACAATTCGAGGTCCTTCAGTTCCAGAAGTAGTGGGGCCCGCTCCGCCACCACTGCCAAATATCAGGGCCTTGATAACTGTCTCCTGAAAGTGAAGATACGATGCAGAAGTCTGGCCTGCACATTTTGACAGAAGGAAAGCGTTGTGCATTGCCATCTGAACAATGTGCACGGCCAGCTTCTTATACCATACCTTGGCCTTTTTCAAAGCACTGTACGGCTGGAGGACTTGATCGGAGAGATCAACTCCCCCCATGTACTTGTTGTACCCCACTACACAGTCTGGTTTGGCGACCTGTGTAGTGGAACCTCTTACAGTGCTGAGGGTGCTGCCATCACCATGTATGGTGGTCAAGAGAAGGACATCCCTCTTGTCCTTGTACTTTACCACCAACAGGTGGTCGCTACATTGGGCTCTGCTCTCACCCCTTCGGAGCAGCTGCCCAATTAGCGTCTTTGGGAGGCCTTTCTGATTTTTGCGGACAGTACCGCAAGCTGCGGTATGTCGCGCAGAGAGGGACTTGAAGAGCGGGATACTTGTATAAAAGTTATCCACGTACAGGTGATAACCTTTATCCAGCAGTGGGTGCACCAAGTCCCACACAATTTTCCCACTCACTCCCAGAACAGGGGGGCATTCAGGGGGTTCAATCCGGGAGTCCTTCCCTTCATAAACTCTAAACTTGTGAGTGTACCCTGAGGTACTCTCACAAAGTTTATACAGCTTGATCCCATACCTGGACCTTTTACTGTGCAGGTACTGCCGGAATCCAAGCCGCCCCTTAAAAGAAATGAAGGACTCATCCACGCAGATGTCCCTTTGGGGCACGTACACTTCACCAAACTTGTTGTTGAAGTGCTCGATGACCGGCCGAACTTTGAAAAGATGATCAAAGTTCGGGTCATCGTGTGCAGGACACCTTGCATTATCTTGGTAATGCAAGAACTTTCGGATGGCCTCAAAACGTGTCCGGGTCATGACCATTCGGAACACTGGAGTGTTATACAAAACGTCAACACTCCAGTATTGCCGAATCTCAGTTTTTTTCAGGATCCCCATATGAAGGACCAGGCCCCAAAACTTCATCATTTCTTCTGCGTCTACAGGAGACCAGTTAGAAAATGATGAAGAGAGGTTTTGTTCCAAAAATTGATGAGCATACAAATTAGTTTGGCCCACCATGAGGTTTATAAAATCCTCAGAGAAAAAGACTTTGAAAAAGTCTATTTCTGTGAGGCCGGTGGTGTCAAACTTGATTCCTGATTCCGCCACGAAATCAGGAATCAGTGGCTCAAAATTTTCGGGGGGCAAGGTCCATACGGGATCAGTAGTGGGGGGCGCTGGTACATCTTCTCTCCTGTGACAAATGCGGGGCAGTCCACCTGAGGAGGAAGAGGAGGAAGAAGAGGAGGAAGAGGAGGACTATGAGGCGTCGGAAAAGTAAAGAAATGTGGGATCCTCACCCTCGCTGTCAGTCTCAGTGTCGGAGGCAACAATAGCGTATGCCTCCTCCACTGAATAGCGAGTTTGGGATGAGCCGGACATTTTTTTTTTCTCACGCATGTGGTGCGTGTGTGTCAGTACTTTATTTAGAGTGTGTGTGTGTCAGTGTGCTTGGTGTGAACTTTTTTTTCTGAAAAAAAAAGAGAAAAAAAAAATGGGGGGGGGGGGAGGATTGGGGGTAAAAGGAGGGGGGGAGAGGGGTTGATGAGGGGAGAACAGAGATGGACTTACCAAAGTCTTCTCTGTTCTTCTTTCAGCAGGATCAGCAGCAGGTTCTGGAAGAGGCTCTGGAGCAGGATCCGCAGCAGCAGGATAAGGAGCTGGAGACCCAGGACCCTGGAGACAGCAGCAGGACGCCGAAGCTGGAGACCCAGCAACCTGGAGACAGCAGCAGGACGCCGGAGCAGGAGATCCAGGACCCTGGAGAACGCAGCAGGATGCCGGAGCAGCAGCAGCGACTGGAGCAGGTAGGAGAAAGGTCTTGTAGTGTAACAGAAGATTCTGTGGCACTACAAGGCCCAGCACAGCGCAGATCAGACGTGACTGCTCTGTAGAAATCCTCACCAAGTGTGAGGATCTGCCGGGCGGTCACAGGGGGCTGACAGGGTGGTGACAGGCAGGTCACAGGCCGGTAACCACCCGGTCACCTCCCGGTCAGGTACTCTGATTGGTGCGATCGATGATGACATCGATCGCACCAATTAGAGATGGCTGGGGCCTGGGTACGCACCACAGGGGGTCAC
This sequence comes from Phyllobates terribilis, assembly GCF_046119375.1. Lineage (NCBI taxonomy): Eukaryota > Metazoa > Chordata > Amphibia > Anura > Dendrobatidae > Phyllobates > Phyllobates terribilis. Next base: position 491,614,515 of record NW_027362771.1, on the reverse strand, counting down.
AGGGAGGTGACAGGCAGGTCACAAGCCGGTCACCGCCCTGTGACCGCCCTGTCACCTGTGTTCAGGTACTCTGATTGGAGCGATCGCTGTCATCATGGCTGGCTGGGGGCTGGCTGGGGGATCTATGACATCACAGGGGTCATGGGGAGGTGACAGGCAGGTCTCAAGCCAGTCACCGCCCTGTGACCGCCCTGTTACTGCGCGGTCCCGCTGTGATCGGTGCGATCGATTTGATCGGCGATCGCACCGATCCTAGCAGTTTGGGGAGAGGGCTGGGGTTACTAGGCAACAGCCTAGGATCGGTGCTCTTAGGAGCACCGATCCTAGGCTGCACATCACTGTTTCCGGCAATCTGATTTCCGGAAACAGTGAGAAATGCTGCGATTGGCTGTTCAGAATTGAACAGCCAATCACAGCGATCGTTGGCGTGAAGGGGCGGCGACACCCCCGATATGCCGGCGCCATCTACCCTAAGGTAAGATGGCACCGGAATTTTAATGCTATCACCGCGACTTCGGTCGCGGTGCCGCATTAAAGATAGGGCGTATAAATACGTATCTGGTCCATATGGCCCAGGGCACAGATACGTATTAATACGCTCTATGTCGTAAAGGGGTTAAACAATTGGATGTGTTTAAAAAAAATGTTCCTGTGCTGAGATAATCTTATAAATGTGCCCCTGCTGTGTACTGTGTAATGGCTGTGTCTGACCGTGCAAGAACATGGTCTGATTATACCACAGCTCCTGGGCAGGGGAGGGAGCAAAAGACAGTATACAGACAGGACAGCATGGGATCGGAGCTGCTGCTTTTTGTGAGGCAAAACATTTCCCTGCCTGTTTTTAATCAATGTTTTACCTCAAAAGAGAGAACCAGTTGTGATCCCCTGCTGTAATGTCTGTATACTCTTTTGTGTCCTCTCCTCCCCAGGAGCTGTGGTATGATCAGACATGTTCCTGCAGGAAAAATTTTTTTAAACACATTGTAGTAAACCACATACACTGTCAGGTGGGCGTCGTTATGCTGAGTAAAATGATACCTTTGTTGATTAAAGTGGAGGTTCCTTAAATAATAAGTGTCTCCCAGCCATTGGCTGGGGACACTTTAGGATGGTGCGCGCTGTCCCTTTAAGGGGGCGGGACCACATGCTTGCGCCATAAACACAGTGCCCAGCTGTGCGCAGACCCCGGGCAGCAACAGCAGGAGAAGGAGGAGGGAAGGCGGGATCACGGTGGTGAGTGAGTCGGTGTCCCTGCCGGGGGAGAGAGGCAGCGTGCAAGGACGCCGGCGCTGCAATAAGACAATGCTTGTAAATATAAAATGGGTTGATTTGTAGAGAAGGTAATTGTTTTCCAAAAATATTTTAATTAAAAATTTTTATTTGAATTAAAGGTACAGGTAAATATACATATGTGCACTTACTGGACCTAATAACTAATTTGCAACACATTCAGAGAAGAAGTTTTATACCAGGGTTTAGCTCAAAGTAAATGACTCGCCCCCTGGGCCGAGGGGCACCCGGAACCGGGCTTCTGGGGGTTGTAGTATCCGTGGCGGTGACCCGGTCCCGTGGCTCAGGGTGGCCAGGCCAATGGCAGCATTTTTGGGGTTTTAGGTTAATTGTCCGACTACGCCACCCGTGGATTGCGGTCAGTGTGGACCGCCGCTGCAAAGCAGACCGCTGGGGCTGATGGGGTATGCAGCTGAGGTAGTGTGACTCCCCACGGGAAGAGTGCAGCCCCAGGGCAGAGAATGTGGATGATGGGAGTGATGGTGCGCTGGCGTCCCAGCACTAGTAGTGCTGGTGCGGCAATGAAGCACAGAGACGTGGGGTTGCAGTTCAAGTTCTTTACTCACAGTTCTTTATGTCCCAAGTCATTCCGCGGGCAATGACTGCCCGAGCCGTGCTGTGTCCACCAGGCAGGGGACTCGGTCAACTCCCAGGCAATTCCGGAGTGTGGCCCAGGACTCCCTTCTACTCCTTTCTCTGGCTGTGCCCCACCAGTGACACTTCGTCTGTCCAGCTCCCGCGGGCCTTCTCTTGGGAGGGCTTCGTGCTCACCTCCCTGACCCTATGTGGTATGCCTTTCTAGTAGGTGTAGTGAGGGGGTCGCACCAAGATATGATCGCGACCGCCGGTCCTTGGCTGAGGATTAGTCGCCTCCGCCAACTTGGGATCCGGTACCCTGTTCTGCCAACCCATCACCCGCAATCTCCTGGGCCTTTGGGGTTCCTTCTGCCTTCGTGTCTCTGGGCCTCTCTTGGTGTTCTGTTCCTTTCTTCCTTTCCTTTCTGTTCCTGTCTTTTCTGCTGGCTCAGGCCTCACAGGCTAGGCCCACCTCCGGAGCAGAGCTCCACAGAGGCCCTGCTCTGTCACTTCCTCTCTCAGACTGAACTGACTACTGATCTAAGATGGTGCCCACTTTATATACCTCCCTCTCTGTGTATGAGCCCAGGTGACTTGCAACCAATGTGTTCCTACCTATGCCCAGAGACCCAACCCCTATCTGCTTCTACATCACTGGGTTTTCCTCCCCCCTCCCCACTCCAGCCAGGGACAGATTCTGTCGTGCCTGCATTTCTGTCTAATGGGAGCACCGTTGAACTGTCCCTCGGAAATGGGGTGTGTGTGATGCATGCAGCTAAACGAGCCCTGGTCCACACTCTATCCTTACCCGGGAGTGGGATATCACACCTCTGGTTTGAGGTGCAATACCCCTGTAGCGGCCTAACCCTCGGGGCGCTACATAAACATAGGATATTAGAGGTTGACATAGTGTAAGAGTGATGGACTGTTCTGCTGTGTTCTTACCCCTGAAGACAACAATCGCGCTATGTGTACTGTGTTATGTGGTTTTATATGAAATGTGAATAGTGATGAATGTGTTTTATATTGTATGATGGTAATACACAGCATAAAAGAATATAAAGTATTAATGTATAATGTGAGTAGTGCATAGTGCAGGGTAAGCACAGGTTAGACTTGGGATAGTATGAGTACTGTTCATATAGTTAAGTGGCTTAGCACCAGCATAGCACATAAGATAAGGACAATAGGTTTAGTTTATAGGATAGAATGTGGTTAATAGAGAGAACTAGTCCAGTGGGTGGGGACTAGTGTTAGTGAAGAGTGGGCACTTCCTGTTAGTGGGTCAGATAGGGAAGTACCGTGACAAGGTCAAGTTCAGATGCCGTAGACTGCTAGGGCCTGCATGTGCCAGTCGTTCAAAGCAGTGGGAAGCCCTACTGGAATCTCGATCGGATGTCCAGAGCCCAAGGTCTGGTATAGGGGCTGCCGGGCACATTATGTCCTCTGGAGTACAGTGGAAGATGGATAGGGACCCATGTAGACAGAAGGTGGAGGATCCTGGGTGCGCTGCTGAAGTGCACAGGAAATCCCTGAGGCTGGCAGAGTCAGTGGGCTTAGGGAAAGTCCAGGAAGAACAAGTGGTAGGGCTGAAGATGCATTGTGGTAAGAAAGTAACAAATATCAAGTGCTGTGCCCTATCCCACATGTTACACCCTGATGAACTTGAACTGACCAGTAAACATTTGCTTGTTGCAATAAACTTGGTGTCCCCTGAATTGTGTGCGGTGGCTCCTGAGGATGGGGGCCTGGAGACAGCAGAGGCAGGTAGCCTTCAAGTGAGTGTAATGCACCCCATACCTGACAGCACACCAGGGCTGGGACACTGTTTTCCTGAAAAGTGCCAGAGCATAACTGTACAGTAGCTCGGTCATGACTGCAGCTCTCGGTCACTTTACAATAGTACACAGTGAAGGCACTGCCCAGGAGACTGTTCTGGCTCCAAATGATGGGTGGGAAAAACAAAGAAGAAAGAAAAAGCAAGGGGGAGCACAGCAGCTGCTGGGTGAGGAGTTGAAAAGGAGTTTGAGCTTGGCTGGCCAGGGACTTTGCAGTGATGTAGAATTGTAGTTCTAAGGCTATGTGCCCACGTTGCGGAACTGAAGCATATTTTTTACGCTTCTCCCTGGCGGGAAAATCGCATGCGGATTTTACATGCGGTTTTCCCGCCAGGTAGAAGCGTTTGTGAGGCGTCTTTGCAGCGTCTTCACATGCATTTCCGCATGCGGGTTATCAAGCACTTCTCCAAGTGATTGTTAAGCATCACTTGGAAAAGTGCTTGACAACTTGTTCACACTATATAAATCCATGCAACCGGCATGGATTTATATAGTGTGACCAAGTAATAGTTAAAAAAAAAGAATCAGAATGGTAAAAAATAAAAAAAAAAGTTTATACTCACCTTCCGATGCATTCTCTGCCCCATCCGGAGTCTTGAGTGGCTCACGCTGTTGTGTGCAGGACCTTCGGTGACATCATTGAGTCATGTGATGGGTCACATGACTCAATGACGTGGCAGGTCCTTCACACAACAGCGCGACGGAGGGAAAACATCAGAAGATAAGTATAAACTTTATTTTATTCTTTTTTTTACAGGTTCTTTGGTACCCAGGTCTGGATGAGAGTCTCCTCTCATCCAGACTTGGGTACCATCCGCACATTGATTCCGCATGCGGAAACGCAAAATTAATGAACATGCTGCGGATTTTTGACCGCAGTATATACGCTGCGGAAAAATCCACAGCATGGGCATTGACGTTGCGGAATGCCATTGGGGACCATGGGGTGCGGACATACATGCGTTTTACAAGCGTTTACGCTGCGGAAATTCCGCAGCATATATGCTTGTAATACGCAACGTGGGCACGCAGCCTTAGACTTGATATGTAATTATTCTCCAGGTGGAATGCGCTCCCAGAACACAGTACGATCCTGGGCACTTGTGAAAGCACTCAAGGTGTTTCAATAGGATTGCGCTGCAAACCGTGAACAGGAGGAACCTACAATTAACCCACCCAGTGGAATTATTTACAAGTTTATTATGACATCAAAAAGGTCAGTGCAACCAGCACTAATTTACTATATATTCGAATATTGATAATGCACTTAGATTCTGCGCTCTCTCCCCTCTCTCCACTTTTCTTATTTTAAGTTCTAAGACTTGGTCACACCACCATACTTTTTCTCATCCAATAGAATCAGGCCTTTTGATCAGAGTTTGATCATAGTGTGATCTGATTTTCTAGGATGTGGAGAATATAGGCAAACAAAATTTCTCCATTTTCTTCATTGTGTCAGTCCATGAAAATCGTACCTCACTCAGATGTCATCAAAGTGCAGTCTGATGTTTTCCACGGACCCATTAACTTGCTTGGCTATGTGCGATCCGATAATCGGATGCAAATCAAGCATTCTGTGATTTTTATCCTTGGACAGACTGCCCATTAGAATAATATTAGTTGGAGTGCTACCTGATGTTTTGTCGGATCGCACTTGGATCGAAAATACGGCTGTCTGCAGGAGACATAATGTTGAGGCACGCAGGGAGAAAAGACTTCCGGTTTCTACATAGAGCTTAAGGATTCAGCTAGTCAGTATTTAATCATGTGATGCCATAGACCTAATGGAAAAGAGAAGGATTAACTGGGAAAAACGCAAAATGAGCAATTGTAAATACACAGTGCTATATAATATGATGACTGCAATATATTAAGAGGATAAAACCTTTGATGGGAGGAGGAGTGCTTCTTTAATGAGCAGGGTACTGTATCTGTATACTGTATATAATAGCATTACATTATTATGTACATGCACTGATTGGTGATACAACGCTTGTGCTTCATCAATGCTTCACTGAACTGACTTCAAGGATATTGGTTGAGAAATGTCTGAAAATCCAATCAGAGGCCATTGTTCATGGTCTCTTCCTGAACAACACCTTATTCTATATATTTTCAGCAAAAGTGTTCCTGTGACTTGCATTGATGATTTGCTTTGTACTCAGGTTTTCTTTTTACCTCTTTGTTGGTGGCACAAGTATTGTGTACATCTGAGCCATTATAGAAAGCACTGAAATAAGTACTTGATCCTAGGTTCAAGGTTAGGTATGCAGTACTTAAGGTATATGTAGGGAAGAGGTGAGATCAACACCCTACTGAATATTATTAAGGTATTTCAAAATCACATAATAAATATGAATGTGGCAAATGAAAAGCATTTATTGTATAGTGATAATAATAAAGAGTTTGACTTTTGAACAATACAATTCACATTACCATATAATGTATTAAAAAACTGGAAACAAACAAATGGGTGAAATGCTATAAAAAGTCCATCACTGTTTCTTTGGGGTTTTGTTTTTATGGTATTTATTGTCCTGTAAATATGGCAGAATGACTGAGCAGGTATGTATGATTGCGGCAATACGAAACTTGTATATTTTTAGTGACAATTAGTGGATAATTCTTTTTGTTTATGTCGCCATTTTCTGGTAGGGGTAACTTTTTAATTTTATTTTATATTTATGTTGATGCACCTGTGTTCAGGCTTGTTTTCTGTATGTTAAGCTGACTTTTTTACTAGTATCATTTTGGGGCACATCTAATATTTTCATTTCTTTATATTACCTCTTTTGGAAAAGTGAGGCGACTAAAAAGAAACAATTCAAATTTTTTCCCTTTAACGTGTATGCCACACAAGTAAATCATTCTACATTCTGATAGATCAAAATCTTATGAATACCAAAAATGTTTATTTTTTAATAATTTTTATTTCTTTATTTTTGAACTGGGAAACAATATTTTTTTAAGCACTTTTTTACTTTATTTTCTTTAGTCCCTTAGTAGACTTGTGAATGGTATTGCAGTTTATGCTACTCGATCGAGGCCTGAAATAGGCTCCAGCTGCCATGGTAATCCATCGCAACCTGTGTCACTTATATGACACTGTCAGATATTGACAGCAGCATTTAAGTGAAGTAGGTTAATAGCAGCGATTACAGCTACAGTTAGGTCCATATATATTTGGACAGAGACAACATTTTTCTAATTTTGGTTCTAGACATTACCACAATGAATTTTAAACAAAACAATTCAGATGCAGTTGAAGTTCAGACTTTCAGCTTTCATTTGAGGGTATCCACATTAAAATTGGATGAAGGGTTTAGGAGTTTCAGCTCCTTAACATGTGCCATCATGTTTTTAAAGGGACCAAAAGTAATTGGACAATTGACTCCAAGGCTATTTCATGGACAGGTGTGGGCAATCCCTTCGTTATATCATTCTCAATTAAGCAGATAAAAGGCCTGGAGTTGATTTGAGGTTTGGTGCTTGCATTTGGAAGGTTTTGCTTCGAAGTAAACATGCGGTCAAACGAGCTCTCCATGCCGGTGAAACAAGCCATCCTTAAGCTGCAAAAACAGAAAAAACCCATCTGAGAAATTGCTACAATATTAGGAGTGGCAAAATCTACAGTTTGGTACATCCTGAGAAAGAAAGCAAGCACTGGTGAACTCATCAATGCAAAAAGACCTGGGCGCCCACGGAAGACAACAGTGGTGGATGATCGCAGAATAATCTTCATGGTGAAGAGAAACCCCTTCACAACAGCCAACCAAGTGAACAACACTCTCCAGGAGGTAGGTGTATCAATATCCAAATCTACCATAAAGAGAAGACTGCATAAAAGTACATACAGAGGGTTCACTGTACGGTGCGAGCCACTCATAAGCATCAAGAATAAAAAGGCTAGACTGGACTTTGCTCAAAAACATCTAAAAAAGCCAGCACAGTTCTGGAAGAACATTATTTGGACAGATGAAACCAAGATCAACCTCTACCAGAATGATGGAAAGAGAAAAGTATCGCGAAGGCGTGGTACAGCTCATGATCCAAAGCATACCACATCATCTGTAAAACACGGCGGAGGCAGTGTGATGGCTTGGGCATGCATGGCTGCCAGTGGCACTGGGTCACTAGTGTTTATTGATGATGTGACACAGGACAGAAGCAGCCAAATGAATTCTGATGTATTCAGAGCCATACTGTGTGCTCAGATCCAGCCAAATGCAACCAAACTGATTGGTCGTCGTTTAATACTACAGATGGACAGTGACCCAAAACATAAAGCCAAAGCAACCCAGGAGTTTATTAAAGCAAAGAAGTGGTATATTCTTGAATGGTCAAGGCAGTCACCTGATGTCAACCCAATTGAGCATGCATTTCACTTGTTAAAGACTAAACTTCAGACAGAAAGGCCCACAAACAAACAGCAACTGAAACGCCCACAGTGAAGGCCTGGCAGAGCATCAAAAAGGAGGAAACACAGTGTCTGGTGATGTCCATGAGTTCAAGACTTCAGGCAGTCATTGCCAACAAAGGGTTTCCAACCAAGTACTAGAAATGAACATTTTATTTACAATTATTTAATCTGTCCAATTACTTTTGGTCCCTTTAAAAACAGGGTGGCACATGTTAAGGAGCTGAAACTCCTAAACCCTTCATCCAATTTTAATGTGGATACCCTCAAATGAAAGCTGAAAGTCTGAACTTCAACTGCATCTGAATTGTTTTGTTTAAAATTCATTGTGGTAATGTCTAGAACCAAAATTAGAAAAATGTTGTCTCTGTCCAAATATATATGGACCTAACTGTAGCTCCGATTGCTGCTGTTAGAGGCAGACACTGACTTCAATTTTATAAAAAAAACACATTCACCAAAATGCGGACTTTTTGTAATTTGCTTCCGCACAGATTCAGCAGAACGGTGGCCACTGGCTGCCATTTTTCTGGACCGTAAACGGCCATCAAAAGGATTAAAAATCCTTATACTCACCACTTGCCTCTCCAGCCCTTCTGGTACTTACCATCACCCGTCTGGTCTTCGACCATCTACTGATTCCCGCCGCTCACATTGAAATCCTCAGTACTCTTACAGTTAGAAGCTGTGGTGGCGGAGATAGGCTCAGAGCGTTGGTAGTGCACTCACCTACCCCGCAGAGTCTATCACCTTGGATCCAGGACATCTTCAGAGAGGATGGCGATGTAAGAAACTGTAGTAAGTAACTGCAGCGCTGCCCCCTGATGACATCCTGTTCCAGGAGGGATGATGGATGCTGCAGGGAAGTGAGTGCAGCCCCAGCTTTCTGAGATGTCCTGTTTGATACTCCTCTCAAACATAATGTCACAGGAAGTGAAGTAAAAAAACACATTTAAGGATTTGCAGGATAGGGAGAAGTGTAGAGTGTTGTATAATAAATCTAATTACAAAAGTGATTATTTTGAAAAAATAATTATTTATAAAGGGCATATTAAATACTGGGCCAACCCTTTAACTTGTAAATTAAATGTTTTAACGCAAAAAAATGCTAGAATTGCCATTTTTACATCTCCACACCTCCCCCAAAAATGAAATGAAAAATTATCAAATCATTACACGTAGCCTACATTAGCACTAATAAAAATGCCACACAAGTATCAAACCCTCACACAGCTTCATCAATGGAAAAAGGAAGCTGTTATGTTACACAAACCAATATTAGATTTTTTTCACAAAATTGAGTTTTTTTTCACCATTTAAAAATCTGTAGTCAGTATTTTATGCCCCAACCTAATGGCAAAAATAGAGGCGGTTTAATGCCGAGTAAATCCTTACCGTTCTTGTAGAAAGCTGTTGAGAAATCCGTAATTGAAATAATATTCTAAGGAGTTGCAGGTGCAATGGGTGGACACTGCACTTACACCTCTCCTGCCTCTCTCCCTGTTCCCCACCCACTGGCTGCCTCCTGTCACTAACCGTCAGGTTGCTGGAACATGAATGACCTGTCAGTCCGAGACAGGAGGCATGCAGCAGGTGGGGAACAGGGAGAGAGGCAGGAGAGCTGTAAGTGCAGCGCCCGCCCAATGCCCTTGCAACTCATTAGCATAAAATGTAAACTATATATTTCTTTAAAACACGAAAACAAATTTCTACAAGAATGGTAAGGATTTAATTGACATTAAAGGGCCTTTACATACAGTACATTAGTTTGGGGTATAAAATACTGATGAAAGGCTCTCCTTATAAAACAAGTTTCGAATCACTGTAATCATAGTCACCTGGAGAATCATGTTGCCAGCTCATTTTTCATGCACAATGATCGCTGTAAAAGCAAAACTCAAAAAACAATAATCGTACAAAAACAAGCCTATATAGGGCTCTGTTGATGGAAAATAAAAAGCTACAGCCCTTAACACAGGGAGGAAAAGGAGAATGCAAAAGTGGAAAACGGCTGTGGCAGGAAAGGGGTTGAAATCGTAACATAAAAGGTTCAGTTGCACTGACCAGTTATACAGTATATTAGTAGTTATGTGCTATACTATTCCAGACATGTAATTCACAGTGCATCGATTCGCAGCTAAAATGTATATTTATGTCACAGTGAGTTGCGGCAAACAGCAAACTCAGCTCTGTTTTGCTTGATCAGTTTCTTTATGAAATGCGTGTTTTCTTCTAGCGCTGTCAGTTTTCCAGGCACCCACACAAAATGACTTTCCTGCTGCCTTGTATGAAGGCAGATAGAGCTTTTTATTTCCTGACTTAAGCACATTACCTGCTCACTATCATATATAGTTATGTATTGCAATAATGTCTAACGATCCTTCCTCAGTAAACATTTCACAATTTCTCATGAAATAAAAATTAAAGGCATGTTTATAATGAGGAATAAAGTAATTTGAGGATTTTATTGTCGACTGTAAAACTTATGTAAGAGTCAGTACCTCTAGGCAGAGGTCCCCAACCTTTTTTGCACCAGGGACCGGCTTTAAGCAAGACCAGTTTTCCATGGCCCGGTAGGGGTGGGGGCGGGGCTTTGGTCATATGGGGGTGGGGTTATGGAGGGGTGGAGCTGTATGGGGAGGATGCTGGCGGGACCTCGGTGTACAGCGCTGCTAAGTAGCAGCATTGTACATTGAGCGTCAGTGTATACAGCGCTGCTGCTTAGCAGCGCTACACACTGAACACCGGTACCGGGAGCCGCGTCACTGAAGCCAGTCTGCTGCCCCAGCACGCCCCACATAACATGTTCTGCCGGGGGCGTGTCAGTGAGGAGAGCCTGCCGCCCCACCCCGTCAGGAACACACCATGCTGTGCAGGAGGGCCGCGTCACTAAGACCCGCCCCGTGACGTACAACAGGTACCATGCTGTGCTGTGGAGGGCTGCGTCACTAAGACCCGCCCGACGCCCCACCCCGTCCTGCATAATGTTCTCTGCCGGGAGCTGCGAGCTGTCACGGCTATGGCAGAAAACATTATAAATCCACACAGAGCGAGCTCTGACCAGGAGCAGGGCCGCGGAGCTAGCTGTCAGCGGCGCCGCGGACCGGCTGAAAAACCCCAACGGCCCGGTCCTGGTCCGCGGACCGGCGGTTGGGGACCTCTGCTCTAGGCGATACTCCCCCACGCTTTCTTGTGTTTGTTCCTTGGCTGCTTTTCTTCTCTACTTCGTTACAGGACAGCAAGGATCAGTGACTACAGTTTAATAGCAATGTCCAATAGGAGGGTTAAAAGGTCATTCCCCCAAAAAACTACTTATTCCCTATCCCAAATTCCTGGGACTTCCAGGGATCCTAAGATCAGGGCTTTGAAACCTGAGAACAGGGATCTGCAGGCTTATCCTGTATGAAGAAGTGGAGGTGTGCATGATCGGGCGCTGCTCCATTAATTGTCAATGGGGCTGCTGAGCATAGTTCTCGGATTTCTCCTGTAGTTCCATAGATAATGAATGGAGCGGCCATTAAGTATGCGCACCCCCATCCCATTCAAAGCAGGGCTGCGGAGTCCCATTCTCGGGGTTCCAAAGCCTTGAACTTTGGATAACTGGGAGATTCAGTGGTTGGACCCCTGGCAATAAGCATTTACGCCAAACCCTAAGGATATCGCTAACGATAGGGGATAGCTTGTGTTTTTGGGGAATAACTTTTTAATCTGTTTTTGCCCCAGGATTTACACTGCAGCCAAGTATAAAGTGGAAATTGGCTGTGGTGTACAAACATAAGCCTGAAACAAGTTAACCAGATCAGGTAATCAGAACTGATGCATAAAAAGACATAAATAGTGGGAAACAGCATTGTAGAAAAATCCAGTTTGGATGGGTGCAGGCATCCTGATGATTAACTGAAATCCATAAGAGAAGTAGGAAAAAATTAGGAACAGAGCAGCACTCCAAAAATTCCACTAATTAAGAGATTTATTTTTTCTAAAACATGTGAGACACGGATAGCAAATACAGTAGAAGACAATCAGAACTGACACACATATGTACAAGTGTCAGTAGGAGAAAGCCTGGGTATCCAATTATTTTGCTGTGTATGGCAAGTAAAAATATATTTTTTTCCAATACTTTTTAGAATATCTGCTTGCTGACAGAAAATTGAATAATTCAATGTTTGCATTCCAGATCTGAAAACTATTGACCAGGTCCAGCTTACACCGGTTGTGAACTTTTTACAGTGTCAGTTTCTATCATCGAAGGTAAGATGGCTCACAGTCCTGAAAGTCAATATTGCATTGATTTGTTTTACTATAATGCAATTACAGAACCCTCTGCAATCCATTTGGTGGTCTCATTTTTGAGAAGCTAAATTGTAGGCAGTCATGAGCTTCCATCTTTGCATGTACTGTAATCTCGTTTGGAATAAGGGGCAAAACAAAACAGAGCCTCTTCATCAGTAGAGGTATGCTGTAGCATTGTGGCGCTTTCACTGTCGTACCCAAAATAGCTCTCTGAATGGATACATATAACCCATGTACAGTAGGTAGCAAGAATTGGATTTGCCATTCACGTCTTCTGCACAGTACGAAGATTAAGCTTTATGATTTCAAGTGGCTGCATATAGCTTGTGAGCAAAGTTACAGTGATGCAACAGACATCAATAGGTCCCTCCATCTTTAGCTCTCCACTCTCTCAGCTTACTCCCCTGCAATACCCGTGCTCCAGCCTGGCAGGCTCAGTATTCATTTACTAAAGCTCCCAGGTCTGGCCTACATGCCAGCTTCAGTTTCTCTATTCCACTGTGCCATCTCAGGGTACTCACTACTGATGAGCGAGTATATTCTGTTAACCCTTTCGGCGAGCATGCTCGTCGGGTGCTCGCCGAGTATCTTCAGCGTGCTCGGGTGTTATGTTTTAGACACTCCGTGTGCATGATTTGCGAGTGTTTGACAGCTTTAATACATGTGAGGAATGCCTAAGAAACAAGCATTCCTCACATGTATTAAAGCTGTCAAACAGTCGCAAATCATGAGCACCGAGTGACTAAAACATAACACCCGAGCACGCCGAAGATACACGGAAAACACCCGAGCATGCTCGTAAATGTTGAGTAACGAGCATGCTCACTCATCACTAGTTCTCACTAAACCACGGCTTCCTCCTTAAGACTTCCTACTCTGTATTCCAGAATCTGAATTCGCCAGTCTATCTTCCACACTAACAGACAAGGTTGCCTTCTGTTCTCTGGTCTCTCTTTCTGCCACCTCTTGCTACAGGTAGTTTTGGGACTTGCCAGTTCTCCTTCCCAAACACACATCGGTATGATAATCTGCTGGAATGTCACCTTCTACTTTCCTAATTACAACTTTAACTGGCTAGAACCAGGAACTAACTTCCTCCTAGCTCCCTTGTAACGCCTCACATCTGGTCCTGCTCCACAGTCTTGTGTTCGCTAATTCTGACTGCCCAGAAGTCAGAGGTAAAGGTCTCAAGCTCTCAATGTAAGTCTATGCGGGGCTCTTTATGGCACTTACAATAAGTTGTGACTTCCGGATCATTCAGCAAACATTGGAGCACTCCAGGAGGTCACAAACTGCTGAAGACCATAAGGAGTGGCGCTGATAAAAGCTGAAAATGGCAGCTGGTTAGTATAAACCTAGGGGCAGGGAACTTACCACCACTCCAGCAATGCAATAGAAAAAAAATGTTGGAGTGGTTCTTTACCCCTGGCATCCCCAACTATCTTCCTGCTACAGCCCACATGGGAGATAAACACACACAATTCCAACATTTTGAAAATTGCATCACACAAAGGACCTGATGCATCGAGACCAGCGTTGTTCATGCTGGTCTTGTTGAGGAGGGGTGCTGGAGTCAGATGCTCCTGATTTATGAAGAGGTGTATGCATTGGGCCCAAAGTATTCAGAGAGGGTGTTAGACAGCTTTTCTTTTACAGAAGCATAAATTAGTGACAGAAACCCAGATTCCAATGCTGGATCACTTACTGGACTTCTTGCTATTGTTTTGATAAAATGCTGCTTTATCTGCTGTAGGTCCACAAGTTGTTTGCATTAATGAGCAGCCTCAGAGGCAGTAAATGTGTTAAAAAAAACAAGACGTATTTTAATTAATTTCTCTGCATAAGTTTTGAAATTGCCATATTATTAATAACAGATCAATACAAGTCTCCATAGGCAGAGGCACATCTAGAGGGGAGCAGGTGGGGCATTTGCCCTGAGCGCAGCTGGCAGGGGGTCTCCATCGGAGTGCCTGATTTGGCAGTCCGTGGTGTCTCCCCTGTGGCTGCATTTTGCCGCTCCCCGGACTGGAAACCGGCCGCTCCCTGAGCCAGGCCACATGTCAATATGACAGCTGACTCAGAGAAGGTGCAGCTCGCCGCCTTCCAGTGATCAATTGTACTCGCGTCTGAAAGATGTCTCTGACATCCTTGACAATCAAGGGCCACCAAAAGTGGCGAGCAATCAGCTTTTTTGCACGTACATTTTTGGTGTATATAATACACATATACCTTTATTTTTACCAGCTGGAGCCTGATTTTATCCTCACCTCTGAATCCTAAGATCTTATGTCTAGTTTTTGGTTGTTTTTTTCTTATGTATTTTGTATTCTCTCCACTGTTTTGTGCAACAGCTTTTCACAACTAACCCTTCCCCCCTTTTTTCCTGGAAATTGCTTGAATGTGCATGTGACTCGCCCCCTGGGCCGTGAGGTACTCGGAACCGGGCCTTCCAGTGTACGGTGCTGATGGGGGTAGTAGTGGCAACCTGGTCCCGTGGCTCAGGGTGGTCAGACCAGTGGCAGTCTTCTATATGTTTTGCAATGTCCGACTACGCCACCCGTGGATTGCGGTCAGAGTGAACCGCCGCTGCAGGGCAGACCGCTGAGGCTGGTGTTGTGGGTGCAGCAGTGAATAGTATAACTCCCCATGGGAGGAGTGTAGCCTCAGGGTAGTGAGCGTAGATGGTGGGGGTTGTGGTGCAGGGCGTCCCAGTACCGTTAGTGCTGACGAGGTAAGAAACACAAAGACAACGTGTTGCAGTCCAGGTTCTTTTACTCACAGTTCGTATACTCCAAGCCACTTCTGTACAGGTAGTGACTGCCCAAGCCGTGCTGCGTTCACCAGGTGAGGGGCTCGGTCAACCCCCAGGCAATTCAGGAGCAAGGCACAGAACTCCCTTCTATCCTTCCTCTGGCCGTGCCCCACCAGTGACCAAACTTCTGTCCGGCTGCCTCGGGCCTTCTCTGGGAGAACTTGGCGCCAGCCTCCCTGGCCCTATGTGGTGCCTTCCTAGTAGGTTTAGCGAGGGGTCACACCAATAAATGATCACAACCTCCGGTTCTTGGCTGAGGATTATTTACCTCCACCAACTTGGGATTCGGTACCCTTTTCTTGCCTGACCCGTCACCCGTATTCTCCTGGGTCCTTAGGATACCTTCTACCTTCGTGTTCCTGAGCATTTCTATTCTTTGGTTCCTTCACTTTCTGTTCTGTTCCTTTCTCTTTCTGGTCTGTTCCTTTTTCTTCTCTCCCTCTCGCCCTGCCCGTGTCCCTGGGCCTGGCCCTGGAGCAGAACTCCAGCGGAGCCTCTGCTCCCTTTCTCCTCCACTCTCACTTTCTCCTCACAGACTGAACACTATTCTAAGATGGTGCCCACCTTTTATACCTCCTCCTCCGTGTCTGAGCCCAGGTGACCTGCATCCAATGAGCTCCTTCCTATGCTCAGAACCCAACCCCTATCTGCTCCTACACCACTGGGTTTTCCTCCCCCCTCCCCACTCCAGCCAGGGACATAGTCAGTTGTGCCTGCATATATATATACTAGATGGTGGCCCGATTCTAACGCATCGGGTATTCTAGCATATGTCTCCCGACCCTCCTTTATAATGCCCCATGCAGGAAGTCACATCCCCCGCATATAATGCCCCATGCAGGAAGTCACATCCCCCGTATATAATACCCCATGCAGGAAGTCACATCCCTCGTATATAATACCCCATGCAGGAAGTCACATCCCCCGCATATAATGCCCCATGCAAGAAGTCATATCCCCCGTATATAATACCCCATGCAGGAAGTCACATCCCCCGCATATAATGCCCCATGCAGGAAGTCACATCCCCCGTATATAATACCCCATGCAGGAAGTCACATCCCCCGTATATAATGCCCCATGCAGGATGTCACCTCTCCCCCATATAATGCCCCATGTAGGATGTCACCTCTCCCCCATATAATGCCCCATGTAGGATGTCACCTCTCCCCCCCATATAATGCCCCATGTAGGATGTCACCTCTCCCCCCCATATAATGCCCCATGCAGGAAGTCATATCCCCTGTATATCCATCCCCCCATAGTGCCCCATGCAGGTCCCCTATGGCCCCATACAAAAAAAAAAAATCCAATACTCACCTCCCTTCTCAGCTGCTTCTCTGGACTCCAGCGTAGCCGGCATGTTGACGCTGTGCGCTGTGACCGGTCAGGAGAGAGCGCGGTGTAAAGACGTCACCGCACCCTCTGACCTGAGACGTCACAGAGCATCAGCGGAAGACACAGGAGCTGCTGCGGAGGCATGGGGAGGAGTAAGTATGACGCCGGTGCCAGGGTCCTGATCGAGCGGAGGGAGGGACGGGAGGAGAGGGGAGGGACGGGAAGAGAGGAGAGGGGAGGGGAGAGGAGGGGAGGGGTAAGTATGACACCCGGTGCCGGGGTCCGGATCGAGCGGAGGGAGGGACGGGAGGAGAGGGGAGGGACGGGAAGAGAGGAGAGGGGAGGGGAGAGGAGGGGAGGGGTAAGTATGACACCGGGTGCCGGGGTCCTGATCGAGCGGGGGGAGGGACGGGAGGAGAGGGGAGGGGAGAGGAGAGGAGAGGAGAGGAGAGGAGAGGAGGGGAGAGGAGGGGAGGGGAGGGGTAAGTATGACGCCGGGTGCCGGGGTCCTGATCGAGCGGGGGGAGGGACGGGAGGAGAGGGGAGGGGAGAGGAGAGGAGAGGAGGGGAGAGGAGGGGAGAGGAGGGGAGGGGAGAGGAGGGGAGGGGAGGGGCGTCACACTTGTCCTCGGGAGATAAGCGGTCGTAGCCGCTGATCTCCCGACGATAGCCGCATGTAGGTCAGCAGCGCCTGCAGTCGGGGGACTTATGCTGCGAGTAGCCGGCTGCATCTCCCGGTTGCATCTCCCTGCTGCCGCTGACCTCCGTGCCGCACATGAGCCGCTAACGGCCGCCATGTTTTTCAGAAATACCGCATCGCTGATTGGCCGCAGCCGGACCAATCAGCGACCCGGGATTTCCAGGACAGACAGACAGACAGACAGATGGGATAAGACAATTATATAGTAGATAAATGGGAGCACCGTAGAGCTGTCCACCGGAAATGGGGTGTGTGTGGTGTATGCAGCTAACTGAGCCCTGGTCCACACTCCAACCTTACCCGGGAGTGGAATACCACACCTCTGGATGAGGTGCAATACCCCTGTAGCGGCCGAACCCTCGGGGCGCTACACATGCTGTGCTCAAATAGTCCCTTGGATGTTTTATTTGTGGGTCTCCCTTAGTGCATAGGTATACTATATAGTTTATCCTTGTCCCAGAAGAGTGCAGGGTTTTGATATTTTTTTTCTTTTTTCATGCTGACCGCTGTTTACACCAATGAACATGCCAATAAATAAAAAAAACAAACAACAACTATAAACTACTAAAATGGCACATATCTGTGGAAGTTATAGTGAGATCTGTGACTACAGTGTTCTTTTTTTTTCTCAACCATGTATTATTAATACACATTACTGATGAGTGATGACTTATTTTTTTCTTCAACACTTTCCCATATCTCTTTTCCTTTTAATTGTTCTAACCCCTCACCTGGTCACTATCTACACCATCTTCCCCTCCTCTACAGTAATTGTACTACCCACCAGTTCTTAGTTTAAACACTTCTTCCAGCTTCTAGCAATTCTTTTTCCCCAACACAGCTGCTCTCTACTAGTGTGGAGCATTCCGATACTGAAATATTGGGTATCGACCGATATTCGCTGTATCGGAGCTCCGATACTGAGTTCCAATACTTTTAGAATATCGAATACCGGAATTGGAAGTTCCCATAATGCTATGAACCAGTTTGATTTTATTCAGCCAATGAGGATCCTAAGAAGTGTGGGCACATCCTGTTAGGCATGTTAGGCATGTTAACTAATGGCATGGCTGTGATTGGCTGCTGAAATGATGTCATCATGCACTATAAAAGCCGCCGCCGCCATTTTGGGTTCACTCTGCTGTGAATTCAGTTAGGGACAGGATGCTGCTGTTCTGAGGGACAGTTTGAGCTAGCGATTTGCTTTATTGTGCTTTACCCAGGCTACTTTATAAACCGCTGTGCGAGAAGCTTTCTTTTGCCTTGCAGCGCTAGTGCACAGTTCTCTGCACTGTTCACGGCTGTCTGCGAGGTCTCTGTGTGTGAGTGCAGCTCATGCTGTAGTGTGTTCTGCAGCCATGTCCGGTTGTAGTCCGCTCAGCGTGCGTCACTGCCTCATACATTGTCCTTTTTTGCATTAGTGCTGCTCATTTTTCCTGATTTCTCCTATTAGTGTGGTTCCACCCGTATCCAGCTAGATTGCTTCCAAACACACTATATAGGAGTGTAATGCACATGCCCGGGCTGAGTGGCGTGTGCGTGTATATGTAGTGATTCCACTGGACCGTGCCGGAGAGTGAATGCCTGGAGGGGCGTAACTAAGTATCCACCCAATCCGACCAGGGTCGCACGACGGCATACGACGCCAGTGCACCAAGGAGGAACCGAGCAGAGGGACCAGGTGCTACTCCAGGAAAGACCCCGGACACGGCTGTTGACCCACACAGGGGAATACAGGAACAGGCAGGTTAGGCTGGCACACAGACTGCTGGGTATAGGCAGACACGGCTGGTATGCAGACTGGCGGATGCTGGTAAGCACGACTGGTATGCAGGCAGGGAGGTACTGGCAGGTACGACAGGTTGGAGCACCGAGTGGATAGGACCCAGTACAGACTGAGACTCAGGAACAGAACCGCAGATGCGGTGGACAAACACAGCAGAGTGAGGCCGCCCAGAGCGGCGAGCAAGAGCAGAACAAGACGAGACCGCCTGGAGCGGTGAGCGAGAGAAGAGCAGGACAAGGCCGCCTGGAGCAGTGAGGGAGAGAAGCAGGACGAGACTGCCGGAGCAGCGAGCAAAGGGTCAGAGCAGAGCGAGACTGCCGGAGCAGCGAGCAAAGGGTCAGAGCAGAGCGAGACTGCCGGAGCAGCGAGCAAAGGGTCAGAGCAGAGCGAGACTGCCGGAGCAGTGAGCAAAGGGTCAGAGCAGAGCGAGACTGCCGGAGCAGCGAGCAAAGGGTCAGAGCAGAGCGAGACTGCCGGAGCAGCGAGCAAAGGGTCAGAGCAGAACGAGACTGCCGGAGCAGCGAGCAAAGGGTCAGAGCAGAGCGAGACTGCCGGAGCAGCGAGCAAAGGGTCAGAGCAGAGCGAGACTGCCGGAGCAGCGAGCAAAGGGTCAGAGCAGAGCGAGACTGCCGGAGCAGCGAGCAAAGGGTCAGAGCAGAGCGAGACTGCCGGAGCAGCGAGCAAAGGGTCAGAGCAGAGCGAGACTGCCGGAGCAGCGAGCAAAGGGTCAGAGCAGAGTGAGACTGCCGGAGCAGCGAGAAAAGGGTCAGAGCAGAGCGGAAACTGCAGGAGCGGTGAGCAAGGCAGAGCAGAGCGGAAACCGCAGGAGCGGTGAGCAAGGCAGAGCAGAGCGGAAACCGCAGGAACGGTGAGCAAGGCAGAGCAGAGCGGAAACCGCAGGAGCGGTGAGCAAGGCAGAGCAGAGCGGAAACCGCAGGAGCAGTGAGCAAGGCAGGGCAGGCAAGAACCGCCGTAGCGGTGAGCAAGGCAGAGCAGAGGGGACAGGGCTCTGTTCACACGGAACAGACTGGAAGGGAGAGGCAGAACCAGGTACACACAAGATACTTGCAATGAAGTAGCGAGTGGACTCTAAACTCACAAACGGGAGTACAGGGACAACGAGTAGGAGTTAGGTACGGGATCAGATTCTGCAGGAAAAGGGAAGGTACGGACATAGAGAAAAACAGGTAACAGGCTAGGAGAGTATTCAGACAAGAACAGACACAGCAGCAAGATATAGGAGCGGTTCTAGGTATGCGGCCCCTAGAAGGCGGAAAAAACAGGCTAGGAGCGTGTTCAGACAGGAACAGGCAAGATACAGAAACGGGTCTAGGTATGCGGCCCCTAGAAGGCGGAAAGAACAGGCTAGGAGTGTGTTCACACTGGCCTGGAAATACAGCCTCCAGGATACGCAGAAGACAGCAGGCTAGAAGATAGTTCAGACAGGACACAGTTCAGACACGGGAACTGATACCGCAAGGCAGGAAACATAGACAGGACCTGGCACATCAGTGACTAGAAGCCAACTGACAACACAATGCTCAGGCAAGGATTCCAGGAAAGAGCTGGGTTATATACCAGGTGACAGACAGCAATAGGCTGAGGAAGCACAAGGGGTGTGCCCGCAGCAGCTACAAGAAGCAGGAAGTGATCGGGCGCCGCCCTTAAGCAGAGAAACAGAGGCAAGCAGACAGCATGGAGGAAAGCCAGAGTGATAGTCTGGACTGGAAATCAAGTGCACGCTCTTGCACAGTGGGAGATGGACCACTATGCAAGGACGCGGCCAGGTATGTTACAATGAGTAGATAGAGAAGCTTTCTTTTGCCTTGCAGCGCTAGTGCACAGTTCTCTGCACTGTTCACGGCTGTCTGCGAGGTCTCTGTGTGTGAGTGCAGCTCACGCTGTAGTGTGTTCTGCAGTCATGTCCGGTTGTAGTCCGCTCAGCGTGCGTCACTGCCTCATACATTGTTCTTTTTTGCATTAGTGCTGCTCATTTTTCCTGATTTCTCCTATTAGTGTGGCTCCACCCGTATCCAGCTAGATTGCTTCCAGACACACTATATAGGAGTAGATAGAGAAGCTTTCTTTTGCCTTGCAGCGCTAGTGCACAGTTCTCTGCACTGTTCATGGCTGTCTGCGAGGTCTCTGTGTGTGAGTGCAGCTCATGCTGTAGTGTGTTCTGCAGCCACGTTGGGTTGTAGTCCGCTCAGCGTGCGTCACAGCCTCATACATTGTCCTTTTTTGCATTAGTGCTGCTCATTTTTCCTGATTTCTCCTATTAGTATTGTTCCATCCGTATCCAGCTAGATTGCTTCCAAACACACTATATAGGAGTAGATAGAGAAGCTTTCTTTTGCCTTGCAGCGCTAGTGCACAGTTCTCTGCACTGTTCATGGCTGTCTGCGAGGTCTCTGTGTGTGAGTGCAGCTCATGCTGTAGTGTGTTCTGCAGCCACGTCCGGTTGTAGTCTGCTCAGCTGCGTCACTGCCTCATACATTGTCCTTTTTTGCATTAGTGCTGCTCATTTTTCCTGATTTCTCCTATTAGTGTGGTTCCATCCGTATCCAGCTAGATTGCTTACAAACACACTATATAGGAGTAGATAGAGAAGCTTTCTTTTGCCTTGCAGCGCTAGTGCAGAGTTCTCTGCACTGTTCATGGCTGTCTGCGAGGTCTCTGTGTGTGAGTGCAGCTCATGCTGTAGTGTGTTCTGCAGCCACGTCCGGTTGTAGTCTGCTCAGCGTGCGTCACTGCATCATACATTGTCCTTTTTTGCATTAGTGCTGCTCATTTTTCCTGATTTCTCCTATTAGTGTGGTTTCATCCGTATCCAGCTAGATTGCTTGCAAACTATATAGGAGTAGATAGAGGAGCCTTTCTGCAGCCTTGTGCCCTGCAGCCCCAGCCAGATTAGTATTAGCCTATTTTTTGCAGCCTCATCTATTGCATTGTAGGTTACCTTCCTGCATTGTAATGGCTACAAAAAGTTTGTGATACTATCGGTTTTACATCTTTGTGCACATCCAGTGTCTTTTTGTGAAAAAAAAAACGTAAATAAAGTTCACCAAACACTCCACTTTACAGTTGTGTAGGCCACATTAGCTCATATTAAAGTCTAGTCCACACTTTATAAAATTAGTGTTTCTTATACCTGTTAGCAGCTGTTCAGGAATAAGCACACTAAGCCCTTAGTACTTTTCTGCCTATCTTTATCAGTCTACCAAGATGAAGAAGGCAGGGAGTAAGGCATGTGGTCGTGGGCCTGGAGTTTCTGCAGGGAGAGGACATGGGGATTCTGTGCCTGCTGCGGGCACCAGTGACTCAGCATCCCCCAGTTTTACCAAGGAACAGTCCTTTATGCGCAGCTTTGTAGGAGCTCGCCGTACCCCACTGCTGCGGGTGGACCAAATTGAAGCCGTTGTCGGATGGATGGCAGCTATCGCATCGACTTCAATTAGTTCCAGATCCTCTCAGGTCCTGTGCACTGAAGAGCACCCATCTGTCTCTTCACCACCTGCCAAATTGCCCAGGCAGTCAGAGAGCCCTGGACAGGAGCCATCTCTACTTCTGTTCTCTGAATCTCTTGGCTTGGAAAGAGGGGGCCAGC
This sequence comes from Phyllobates terribilis, assembly GCF_046119375.1. NCBI lineage: Eukaryota > Metazoa > Chordata > Amphibia > Anura > Dendrobatidae > Phyllobates > Phyllobates terribilis. Next base: position 491,591,855 of record NW_027362771.1, on the reverse strand, counting down.
CAAGCAGAATTCTAGAATTTGAAGAAGAGGTAGTATGCAGTGATGTGCAACCGCTTTGTCTCTCTGAATCTGAAGAGGCGGGTGGGCCAGTGCCTATGGTCAGCACACCTCAGTACGCATCTGATGATGAGACTCAGGTGCCACTTTCTGGTGCGTACTGTGCTCTCGAGACTACCCTGGAGAAGCAGTTGTTTGAAGAGGGTAGTGTAGATGATGAGGTCCTTGACCCATCATGGCGTGAGGTACAGGAAGGTGGTGGGAGCAGCTCTGAGGAAGAGATTCCCCGAACGGCCCAAAAAGGAGGGAGAGGGAGGGGGCAGACTTGGTTGCCTGTAGCCTCCACTTCGGCACCCATTAGGAGCATGCATCTTCCAAAACCCAAAACAGGTGCTCCCAAGACTTGCAGTGCCTGGTCCTTTTTTGACACAGTTGCAGATGACATTTGCTTTGTCAAATGCAAGCTGTGTAATCAGAAAGTGAAAAGAGTGAAAAGTGTCAGCAACCTCAATACCACAAATATGTGGAAACATGTGCGGACCAAGCACGTGGTGGAGTTACAAAAACACACTGAAGACCTAGGCCAACCTACAGCGCCACCTACCACCTCTTCAGCTCGTGTTGTAGCCTCTTCCTCCAGCTCAAACACAGCTGGTTCGGCTTCCTCACAGGATCGCCATGGAAGAACCTCTGGCACTGTTGTACAGAGACACAGTGTCATTCCACCCACAGCACCACGTTCCCTGTCATCCTCACACTCTCAGGCCAGTCTACAGCCATCGCTAGCACAGGCATGGGAGAAAAGGCGCCCATACTCGGCAAACCACCCCCGAGCACAGGCTCTGAATGCTGGCATTGCAAAACTACTGTCCCTTGAAATGCTATCATTCAGGCTGGTGGAGACTGACACCTTCCGTAACTTGATGGCATTGGCAGTCCAACAATACAACGTGCCCAGCCGCTTTTATTTCAGCAGGCAAGCCGTCCCTGCCCTGCAACAGCATGTGGAGGGAAAAATTAAACATGCGCTACAAAACGCCGTCAGTAGCAAGGTCCACCTGACCACCAATGCGTGGACCAGTAAGCATGGACAGGGACGATACCTTTCCCTCACTGCCCATTGGGTAAATGTTGTGGAGCCGGGTACAGATCTTGAGAGTGGCGTTGTACGTGTTCTGCCAACTCCAAGGATTGCAGGAATCCAGTCTGTACACATTGACTCCTCCTCATACTCCAGTTCCTCTGAATCAGTGCTGCAGGAGCCGTCACGGTCTACCTCCACATCGACCCGTGAACGTTACCTGTTACTACCGATATGAGCACATCCATGGCCAAACGTCAACAGGCCGTATTGAAATTAATTTCATTGGGGAATCGAAGCCACACAGCGCAGGAGCTCTGGAAAGCCATGAAGCAGCAGAGCGACGTGTGGTTTGTGCCAGCGAATCTCCAGCCTGGCATGGTAGTGTGTGACAATGGCCGAAATCTGGTGGCAGCTCTGGGCCTAGGCAACCTCACTCACATCCCATGTCTGGCACATGTGCTCAACTTGGTCGTGCAGAGTTTTTTGAGGGACTATCCGGATCTTGATGCACTGCTGCACAAGGTCTGCATAGAGTGCGCTCACTTTCGGCGTTCCAGCATCGCAAGCTCTGCTGCGCCGATTACGCCTTCCGGAACATCGCATCATATGTGACCTACCCACCAGGAATTCAACGTTACATTTGTTGGTGAGGTTGTGTGAGCAGCAGGCAGCAGTAATCGAGTACCAGCTGCAGCAGACGCAAAGAAGTCGCACTGCGCGCCGTTCACACTTCACCACCACTGAGTGGGCCTCTATGAAGGACATCTGCCACGTTTTGCGTGCCTTCGATTATTCCACACGGATGGCGAGTGCAGATGATGCACTAGTCAGCATGACTATCCCCCTTATCTGTCTGCTTGAAAAAACACTGCAAGCACTAAGGGAGGAGGTTTTGGAAGAGGTGGAGGATGAGGAGTCACAAATGCCATCTGCTTCTGTACAGTCTGGCAACGTGGTTCCTCATAAAGGCCTAGGCAGGGGACACTTTGTGAGGAGGATGAGGAGGAGTCAATGGAGGAGCAAGACATCTGTCCAGAGGAGGGAGGTACACAATGCTCTAGTAGTCAGTATCTAGAGCGAGGGTGGGGTGATGCAGAGCTGGCAGAGTTCACGCCTCAAGCAGGGGACAGCGCTTCTTGGCCAGTTGGCAGTCTGCAGCACATGGTTGATTTCATGCTGCAGTGCCTGAGAAACGACCACCGCATCGCCCACATTCTCAACATGGCTGATTATTGGGTGTCCACCCTCCTAGATCCTCGCTACCGGGACAACTTACCAAGCCTCATAACACCGTTGAACCGGGAGCGTAAAATGCGGGAGTACCAAGACACACTGGTGCATTCCATCATGTTCTCCATTCCAACCGAGAGCAGTGCTGCTAGTGCTTTACAAAGCAGCTCAGTACATCGAGGCAGTGGAGGAAGCTCTGCACAAAGAGGGAGCAGAAGCTGCGCCTCAGCACAAGGCAAGACTAGTATGGCCCAAATGTGGCAAAGTTTTGTGTCCCCGCCACAAATGTCTACACCATCACAGACGGCTCCAGTCAGCAGGAGGCAACGTTTCCGTCAGATGGTGACAGACTACATGTCTTGCCCTCTCAGTGTACTCCCAGACGGCTCTTTCCCCTTCAAGTTTTGGGTCTCTAAGCTGGATACATGGCCAGAGCTTAGCCAGTATGCATTGGAGGTGCTGGCTTGCCCTGCTGCTAGTGTATTATCGGAACGCGTCTTTAGTGCCGCAGGTGGTGTACTAACAGACCGTCGCATGCGACTATCCTCCGATAACGTTGACCGGCTTACTTTTCTCAAAATGAACAAGGCCTGAATCTCTCATGAATTTGCCAGTCCTCTTCCAGAATAAATAATTGGTTGGCAACAGTATCCAGGTCTCCTGTTGTGTTCATGTTTCTACCACCTGAACTGTAATCCCTGGGCTCCAACACCGCCAGTTGCTGCTCAGAAGTGCCGTCTGCACAGTCAACACTTGCTCCAGTGTTATTGGGGTTCAGTAACGTCAGCTGATCCCCTCCTGTGTGTCCGGCAATTTCTCCTGCTCTGTCCACATTGACACTACTACTGATTTTAAACTTGCTCCAATTAGGCCTCTGGCTCCTCTCTGTTTTTAGTATTTACCCTGGGTTCCAGCACAGCCAGCTGTTTCCCAGCAGTGTCTTTGGCACGGGTACGCCCTCCTGCCCAGCCTGGTTCCAGCACGCCAGCTGTTTCCGGGTAGTATCAACGTCACTTTGCCTTCAATACGTTGTCCTGTCGTGTTGCGGTCGGGTTAGCCGACTCTATGGTGGCTGCAGTTTAGGTGACTCCTATGTGGGCTGTGGGATCTGGCAATGAAGGCTGGTTCCATAGTGCCAATAGGACAAGCACCCCTTGTAGGACTGTGGGTTTCGGTAACTCCGGCCAGCTCGCGGCCTTGCAACTTTTTTTTTCATGTGTACCTTCTGCTGCCTATCTGAGTTCCAGTACCATTAGCTGGTTCTTTGGAAGTCAATCTTGAATATGTCCCCCTGGGTTCTAGTAACATCAGCTGGTTCCAGGCAGTGCCTTTGGCTTAGGTGCCTCCTTCTCGGTATCCGAGTTCCACCAACGTCTGCTGGTCCTTGGTAGTGCTTTCTGGCACAGGTACCTCCTGCTTAGTAACCGGGTTCCAGTACCATCAGCTGGTCCTTGGTAGTTCCATTGGTTCTTGTACCTTCTGCTACCCATCCGGGTTCCAGTACCGTCAGCTTGTTCTCGACAGTTCCTCAGCCTTCTTGTACCTTCTGCTACATTTCCAAGTTCAAGCTTTTTGAAATGGTTTTTGGTAATCACTCTGGATCTCCCTGACGACGACCCTGAAGACCACCCCAAAGAAGACCAAGAAGATGACCACCAGAAAACCAAGAAGCAGAAGAACATTATCTTAGGCGTCAGTCTGGTGCAGGATTCGAAATGGGTCCAGGAACTTCTGTTGTCTCCCATTTCAGTCCAGCCATGGCTGATGCTGCTCAGCATCATCATCAGCCTCAACGCCTAGCTGGTCCACGAGCACTGTTTATCTCCCAGGTAGTTGTGCCTAGCAATCTAAAGCCTGGGTTGCAGAGGGAGACAGGGCTTGTGGAATCTAAGTCCAGGATTTGCCGCACTGAGCATGTCCGTGACCTGGCGGATCATGATTGGAGGGTTGGCACCCACCTGACCCGGTGACCTGGCACCGCCTGATTGGTCCACGGGTAACGTCACCAATGGTGCGTCGGTGGGTGGGGCTTAGTCTTTAAAAGGCCCACCCACAAACATGGCGACGCGCTCAGATCATTTGAGCATGATGCTGTTGTGTGGATGTCCTTGGTCCACGTGTAGTTTCCTCAGGCAGGTCTATTGAAAGTAGGCAGGTAGCTTCGCCTTGCAGTCTGGCTCTGTCAGTAGGGGTTGCCTTACACCCCGAGCAGCCTGCAGACGTCCTACTCCCTGTAGACACCTGTGGACCACGTGGAGAAATACTCCTCTGTCCGGTAGCACGCCGGCAGAGGGCACGTACCCGTCGGCGTGAGTCACACACGCATCTTAGTGCCAACTCCTACTGCGTAGCGCCTGTATCGCAGACAGGGCTACTGCTTTTCCCTCCCTCGCACGTCTCCTTGCGGTTCTTGGAGATTGTGTGAACCGCTGTAACACGCTCCGTGTGCTTTAACACGGAGTGGTTTATCAGTTAAGTAGGTGCATTCTCGGATGCTCTTCTCCCGTGCAGTTAACGGAGATAGAGCGTACCGCTATACCCGTTCCTGTGTGCAGAAACACGGAAGGGTTTAATATTTAAGTTTGTCGCTTTCCTTTCCACCCGGAAAGTGTTCGGCAGCAGTCCACCAGGCTGCATTGCGGACCCCGGGGTCGGTTGCGTTCCATTAAATTAAAGTTGTTTGCAAACGCCCTCCTAACACATTAAGCATAAGACTAAAAATCAGAGCAAAAGATATGATCTAAATTATAAGCAGAAGAAGACTAAGCAGTGTATGGGGGTGAGTCCGTTCCTCCTCGTGGTGCCCCTGGAAAATACCTGCTGCTGCAGGCCAAACTGAACGTGGACAAATCTTGTTGTAAATCTTTTGTGACAGGTAGAACGGAAGGTGTAATCTTCAAACTTTTATAGATAACAACTTCAGGAATGCCTGTCACAAATAAGAATATGATGAAGAAGAAGAATATGAAGAAGATGAAGAAGTAGAATATGAAGAATAATAATAGTTGAATAAGAAGAATATGAAGAATGCAAAAAAAAGAATAATAGGAAGAAGGTGAAGAAGAAGAAGATGAATAAGGTGAAGAAGAAGTTGATGAAAAAGATGCTGCTGCTGAGGATGATGAAGGAGAAAGTGTGGGAGAAGTAAAAAAGAAGGTGAAGAGCATGTAAGTAGTGAAACATAAATATCTGACAAAATATAAAAAAGCTTAACATAGTCAATATTTCCGTAACTCCGAACATCTTAAAAAAAATATTAATTCCTGCTATTCCATTTGATTGGGCTAAACCTCTATGCCTTTATTGTCTCCTCCATCTCCCCCAATACATTCTACATTATTCTTACTTGTTTTCCTTCATGTAGAATTAACCTACAAGGAAAGAAAGGGTTTATTTTCATTCCGATATTTGTGTCCCGTTGACTTGCATTGGTTTCTGGTATCGGAATCGGCGATATCCGTTACTTTTTGGGTATCGGTCCGATCCAATCCGATCCGATATTTCCCGATATCGGAAGGTATCGCTCAACACTACTCGCTACCCATTGAGGTGCAACCTTTCCCTAGCATAGAGCCTATAGCCAACAACAAAGTCAGCCCAGTCCCCTAGGAATCCAAAACCCTTACTCCTTCATCAATTGATGAGCCACTTATTTACCTCCCTAATTTTCTGCTGCCTTCCTTGTATGGCACATGATACAGTTAGTATTTTCAGAAAATACTAAATTTGAGGTCATTGTTAGTAAAATAATTTTAAGGCTTCTATATTAGTGAAAGAAAGAAAAAAAATGATCCAAGATCCAGCTAAGGAGTCTTAGGGTATGTGCCCACGATGCAGAAATGAAGCAGAAAATTTCTGCAGCGTTTCTGCATGTTCTTGGCAGGCAAAAACGCTTGCGGATTTTACACACGTTTTTGACGCGTTTTTACATGCGAATTTGACTTGCGTTTTACAAATGCATTGGGACCTCAAATCCGCATGCAGAAACTCACAAATAATGGACATGCTGCGGATTTTTCTGCAAGGAATATACGCTGTGGAAAATTCCGCATGTGCACAGAACATGCGGATTTTCATTGGGGATCATGGGGCACGGATTACCAAGCATTTTGCAAGCGTTTACGCTACGGAAAAGCCGCATCAAAAACGCTTGAAAAACGCATAGTGGGCACACAGCCTTAAGATAAACATGCAAATCTTTATTTCATTAATGAAGTTCCAGTATAATTACAAGATGGATCTAATCTGCAGAAAAACAAACATGGAAGCCCTATGCATATTGGTGGAATGCCTTAGTGTCATGCCTTCAGCATTGAATTTCATGCTTTCATTGCTGAGTTTTGTTCACAGCATATACGCTCCCTCTAGTGGCTGAATTTGCTTATTGGCACTAGCTTTTTGTCCCTCTGCTCTTCCCATCTCCTTGCTCTGAAGTGGTGCTTTGTGGGAAGAAGGAGCTCATTCCCTCACAGACTGAAGTACACAGGACATCCACCATTTTATCCCCTTTGTGATTGCATCACTGGTAAAATAGATTATGTGGCATTTGTTTGTAGCCACCAGCTACACAAGACTCTCACTCCTGCATTAGTCAGCTGCGTTTATAAGACTGGTTAGCAAGCTGGTTTGACACATGTTGTTTATATACTATTTAGCCATTTTGTTTCATGTGTTTCTGTGTTGCCTTTATGCATATACTAATTCCTTGTTATTTTGCTGCTTCTAGTTTCACCGAATATATTTACTAACATTCAATAAACTGCATAGACTTCTGGAAACAGTCTTCTTATTGGACTATAGTAGATTGGTGTAATGGCATGTCAAACTACGCGGACACCTCAGGGTAGCGTGTAGCTGTAAAGGCATCCTGAGTAAGGACTGCTGGGTGCCATCTAGTGGTGTGTTCTGGTTGCCATCTAGTGGTGTGTTCTATAATTGCTCGGCGACCCACACCATCCACCTTTCAATTTGGTCATTATGCTTATTACATCCCTCACCCCCTACTTGTTCGTGCTAGTTGGTTCAGCCGGCCTATATAAAAAAACCCTGACAGACCTTCCCCTTCCTCTTTGTACTGGAGATGTGTGGTCGTGTGTCACTCACTGTGAGGTGTACCCTATGTCATCATACTCAGAGACCATGGCTGGAGTCTATGAGACCTTAATTTCCTTCCTCAGGGAGTTGAAGAAGTTGAAAAACGAGGGTGAAGGTTGGCTGAGCCAGGTTTTGCTTAACCTTGGCTCCCCTTCAGCTCTTACTACTGTATCAGTCCTATCTGTGGAGGTTCCTGTTGTCGGAGGCCAGAGGACTGCTCAGCGTACATGCCCCCCGGCTAGACTGAGACACAGCCCTTCTCCTCCCTCCTTTTCATGCAGCTAATAGACTTAGTTCATGTCTCTTGCCTCAAGCACTGCTCCCAGATTTAGCCCCGCCCCTTCCTCATCTGTCCTAGCATCCCTGCCGCTGCCATTATGGGAGCACATGCTAGCAGCTCATCTTCCTCAGAGCAGTCTGTAGCCCCTTCTTCCCCCTCCTGTCCTGCTCCCACTGTGGCCACAGTTATTGTGGAATCAAATAATTACAGGCAACATCCTGTCCTCGAACTATGATGCCCAATTATTTGATGGTGCTGGTCCTCCTGTACAGGCAGCTGCTGCAGCAGCTTTATTACTTTGCATCCAGTCAAATAGTGCCTTAAACTCCTCCCTACCTGCTGCAGCTACCAGCGAGGTGAGGCATCGGTCCCGCTCCTCTTCATCTTCCCATGACGATGGTCACAGACGCTGCCACCGTTTCAGGAATCATTGCAGGCACCACTTCCAATGACACTCCAGGGACACAGGGCAAATTTGGCGCTCCAGATCTTCAAGATGGAATAAAGGTAGAATGTCCTCCAGCGATTGCAAACAGTAAAATATTCGTCTTTATTATAGAAAAATTAAAACATAGATACACAAGTCACCATAGGACATCCAAGAACACAGACCAACGTGTTTCAGCTAGAAGCCTTAATTATAGTAACATGTTACCACTTACCTCCAGGTTTTCAAGACATGGAGGTTCTCTGGCGCGGTATACATGGTCTAAAGTGGTCAATAGAAAGGGTCAAAAGAATTGATAACTTTCCTAAAATATCTAACAAAGACCTTCAGAAGCTTAGAAAACTAAGTGACCTGCTAATGGAAGTCCAGGTTGCTAAATGTGAAGAGGACTTGCAGGGACTTGCATTCATTGACACAGCCAGAGGTGTTAACTTTATCATCAAATTATTGCTGTACAATCTGCAGTTGAGGTGGCTTACACATGGTTTCACCCACAAATATAAGAGCAGTGTTCCATTCCCTCCCTTCTCTGTTTTCGTAGAATTTATGCACCAACAAGCAAGGAATAGGAATGATCTTAGCTTTGACTTTATACTGTAGTATGCCACGCCGGCACCAACTCTTTATGTGTAGGACATAGGTATAGTATAGGGTTCGTAGTTTAGGTTAGTAATGGGAAAGGGCACTATAGTCCAGGAAGTTAGTTAAGTTCAGTATAGAAGTAGTTAAGCATTACACCACAGCACAAGGAAAATTCCCAGTTGGAAGGAGTTACAGCATTAGAGCAGTTTTATAGAAAAGCATTTCCTGATTACAGACAGTCTAGTCTAGGAGGGGAGAGTGAGTAGTGAGGATCATTAGGCAGTGTACGCCTACCATTAGGGGAGGCCTGTGTCAGGCCACCTCATTCCTGGGTACAAGACCCGACCATAGTAGGTTCTGTTCCCATACACTGAGAGAGATGGAGTGTGGAGGACGACTGAGCAGATAGGAAAGCAGACTCCATCAGCAGTGTCAGCAGTGAAGAAGTGTTTTACTAGTGCAAGTTATCAGAGCAGCATGAGGACACATTAGAGACAGAATCTGGGCGCTGGCACAGTCATAGGCTCATGGCCTGTTAGAGGTGTTCAAGGCAAGGCCTCTGTTTCCCTATAGGGCGGAGTTTCTCTCCTGGTTCCCAGAAGATGTGGAAGATGTTGAGTCTCAGGAAGGGACGCTAGCAAATACTGGAAACGCACATTACCAAGGGTACTTCACTAACTAAAGAACTTGTCTTGATCTGTATACTGCAGCCATGTATGGAACAATCACACAGTAAAAATGAGTCTGTTAACCCGGATCTACGATCTGCTGTCTTGCTTGAAGTTGGTGTCGGTTCCATGAACGGTATTACAGTGAGTACAGCAAATCCTCCATTGCAGCATACACTCCGCTCTCAGTCCTTAATAGTAGAGGAGGCATTGGGCGAAGAAAAGATAGTTCCGGCACACAGTGTGATGGTAGCGGCCCCGTGTGCTCCTATCTACAAGTGGCGCTGCAAGCAGGGTACGAGGCCCTGGAAAGTAAAGAAACAGAAGAAAATAAAGAAAGTGGGGAAACCAAGAAAGAAGAAAGAAACAAGTACCGTGCAGGTGAAGAAAACGATGAAAAATGACAGAATGGTGGATGGCGATGCCAAAATGGTGGATGGCGGGAAGTTAAGCAACAGAAACGTCAGTGTTCACTTTTAAGGTACTGAATTCTTCTTAAGTGCCAGAATGGTGTATGGCGGTGTGTTTCCCAAAATGGCGGACAGCAACATGGTTTCCAAGATGGCGATGACTGCATGTTCGAGGAGAAGAAGTTCGGTCCATAGTGGGCGTGGTAAAAGACCAAAGGCGCGAAAATGGCGAGTACGGCCCACCAGACGACCATCCTTCACGGGGTGATCCAGAACCAAGTCCTAGCTCAAGAGAAGTGAGGCCGTACAGCAGAACGGGCATACCAGGAGGAGAGAGGCCTCACCTGGTAAGAGACGACGAGATCAGTGGGCGCGGCAAGAGGCGGAGTCGAATACGTTTGCAAAGGGACAATAGAGAGTAGGTTCAATTAGAACACCGACAACAGTGCATACCATGTATTTCCCTGAGACCGGGTGCTAAACTTCTATATAAAAGTTCAAGTGTCCATGTAATGAAAAAAAGGTAGAAGGCACTCACCGGTCTGAGTAAAAGTTGCTTCTTTATTTTTTCATGAATAAAAACACAAGCTGGAAAGTGTACGTGCTACACCTGCTTTGACGACGGCCGTTTCGCGTGAATGCGCTTTGACGTGTCAGACAAGTCATATTTCAAACAATTCATAGAGAAGGACTTTTATGTCGATGATTGTTTGAAAGCCATGCCTTCAAATGAGATTGCCATTAGTCTTCTCAGGAGAGCCCAGGAGATGCTTGCCTGCTCAAACCTCAGGTTTCACAAAATGGCCTCAAACAGCCAAGAACTGATGGAAGCATTTCCTTTTCAGGACTTATGCGAAAGTCTGAGAGACTTGGACTTAGGGTCAGACCCTGTACTGATGCAATACAGCCTTGGACTTCTCTCAAATTTAAAGTCATATGCTTTCACCTTTCAAGCCAGCCAGGAAGAAAAACCTTTCACATGTAGAGACGTTCTATCCACCATCAACAGCTTGCACGATCCTTTAGGATTTGCAGCTCCCAATATAACACAAGGCAAGGCCCTGTTAAGAGATTTAACTTGGGAAACATCTGACTGGGATGCACCTCTACCACCTGATAAGAGGATCATCTGAGAGGGCTGGAGGAACTCTCAAGCAGCCTTATCGAAACTGAGTGTGTCAAGACCATACACCTCCGTGCCTTCTACAGACATATAAAGCAAAAAACTCTACATGTTCTCAGATGCTTCTGTCAAGGCAATTGCTGCAATTGCCTACATTAAGACTGTGGATTCTAAAGGTCAGAGTCACATCGGGTTCATCATGGGGAGAGCAAAACTTGCACCGCACCCAGAGCACACTATACTCAGGTGCTTTGTGCTGCAGTATTAGCTATCTGAGATGGACATTGATCTGAAAGAGACTAGGTTCTATACTGACAGCAAAGTGGTCCTAAGTAGAGATGAGCGAACCTTTTTCGGTTCAGTTTGGGATCAGCGAACATTCCGATATTTGTCGAACAGTTGGTCGAACATGTCCGAACCCCATTGAATACAATGTGAGGCAAAACCAAACGCATAGACGACACCTTCAAGGGGGCCCAGAAGCTGCCAAAACAGCTTGAATTAGGGGCAGCCACCAGGAAATGTGGCATCAATTGGCCCACAGTACAAATTTTATAATGGCACTGCAGCAGTCAGACATTGGCTGTGCATGAGGTATCGGGGTCTGGGCCAGTATTTACAGCTTTGAATTTGATTTCAAATTAAGATGAGGTGAGGGACCAGTGAAGCCCTGCTGTGCTGAGAGCCCTGATACCTCATGCAATAGCTCAAACTGCTTTTCTGCTCAGCCACACTCAGTTCTATAGACTACTATTGCTAGAAAAAATGAAGGACGGTAACATAGGTAGTTGCCTAAAAGTAAGTGCAGGCCTGCCGATCTGGGAGCCCTACTGCTACAGGCAACCCACCACATGGAGACCCAACCTCAACTTGGAGTCTCCACATTTAAAAAAATGATTGCCACACACCACTAAAGTCGAATCAATTTCACCAAAGTACAAATAGGATAATGGGGCTCTGACAACCCTCCCTCTACAGGCAACCCACCAGATGGAGACACAACTTGGAGTCTCCACATTTCAAAAAGTTATTGCCACACACCGCTAAAGTCGCATCAATTTCACCAGAGTAGAAATAGGATAATGGGGCTCTGACAACCCTCCCTCTACAGGCAACCCACCAGATGGAGACATAACTTGGAGTCTCCACATTTCAAAAAATTATTGCCACACACCACTAAAGTCGCATTAATTTCACCAGAGTAGAAATAGGATAATGGGGCTCTGACAACCCGTCCCTCTACAGGCATCACACTAGATGGGGACCCAACCAGGAGTCTCCATATTTCAAAATATTATTGCCACACACCACAAAAGTGGCATCAATTTCCCCAGAGTAGAAATAGGATAATGGGCCACTGACACCCCTTGCACTACAGGTAACACACCAGATGGAGACCGAACAGGAGTCTCCACATTTCAAAAAATTGATAACATCAGCAGCAGTAGCAACAGCAGGCACAGAAGCCATGACAAAGGTGTCACAGACTGCAATAACACAAGATAAATGCAGCACACTAAAAACTACACCATTGCCTAGTCTGCACAGTCTGCGCTTGGGGTGCAAAAGTCCTTGGAGATCCATAACTTGTTTATCTTGATAAAAGTTAGGTGGTCTACACTTTCAGGGGACAGCCAGATGCGCTTATCCGTCAGGACACCACCAGCAGCGCTGAAGACACATTCTGAGAGAACGCTGGCTGTGATGCATACTGTGTGCCTCACGGCTGTCTTGGGGAGAATCACTCTTAAGATTATCTACAAGCGTGTTTCAATACTCCAGCATGCGTGCATCCTTTTCAGGGCATGAAGCATCTGCCAAAATTTGCTTTTGTACCATGGATCAAACAGAGTGGCAACCCAGTAGTAAGCACTATTTTGAATTCTAACAATACGGACATCATGTTGCAGATAGTGCAGCAAGAAGGCGCTCATGTGTTGAGCTCTTCCATGAGATCCAAGTCTATAGTGTGTTGGTGGCGGGGTAACTGAAGTTTGCTTCCTCCATCCCCTCCAGCCAACCACGGACAACAGAGAGGGGATCATTATCCTTTTTGTCTCCCGACTGTTGCGTGCACATGACCTCTTCCTCCTTGTCCTTCTCCATTTGTTGCTCAGCTCCTGCACCTTCACTAACAGTTTGTCTGGTACCATGAACCCCCCTCCATCATTGTAATCCACCCTCGGCACCCGCCTGTGCGACGACATCCCTTCCGCATCCTCCTCTACTTCCCCCTCTTCCCCTGGGACCACCACCTCCTCCCGCAGACTATTCAAAGTCTGCTCCAGCATGTAGATGACCGAAATAGTGATGCTGATGATGGCATCGTCAGAGCTAACCATCTTACTAGCCATTTTGAAACTGTGCAGAAGGTTGCAGAGGTCCTTAATCTGTGCCCACTCTGCAAACTTGATTTGCACCACATCCGTACTGCATTGGTCCAGGCTATGCATAATGAGATAACTGCACCAAAGCTCGTTGCTGCTGCCACAGTCACTTCAACATGTGCAGAGTGGAATTCTACCATGTTGGCACATCACATATCAACCGGTAGGGCCAAAGACCTCTGTAGCGCTGCAAGTCGATGAACCACTGGCTGCGAACGGCAGAATTGACCCAGCAACTGTGCTTTCTGCAGCAGCACATGCAGGGTGGGATAGAGGCGGAGAAATTGCTGTACCACCAGGTTGAGGATGTGAGCCATGTAAGGCACATGTGTGAGGTTGCCCTGGCGTAGGGCCTCCGCCAGGTTCACACCGTTATCGCACACGGCCTTCCCTGGCTCAAGGTTCAGTGGAGACAGCCATTGCTCAAACTCGGCCTGGGTAGTTGTCCACAACTCTTGAGCTGTGTGAATGCAATCTCCAATGCATATTAATTTTAACACTGCCTTATTGTGATCCCTGGCTGCGCAGTATGGAGTTGGGGGGATTCTCTCTGCACTGTCCGAACTCGTGTCTCATTAAGGTTGAGAGTGGAGGTGAAGGCCCTAGAGGAGGTGGAGGAGGCAGAAGCAGTGGAATAAGTGTTAGATACAGAGGTTTGTCCTGCAAGCCTTGGAGATTCCAAGACTTGTGGAGCAGCCCCTTCCCCACCTGCCCCCACAGCCACCAGAGTCACCCAGTGCCCAGTCAGCAAGATGTAACGCCCCTGGCCATGCTTGCTCGTCCAGGTGTCTGAGGTGAAATGCACCCTGGCAAATATAGATTTTTTTCAAGGAACGGGTGATGTTGTCTGTGACATGCTGGTGTAGCGCAGGCACAGCTTTCTTAGAGAAGTAATGGCAACTGGGCAACTGGTATTGGGGGACTGCGACGGCCATCTGCTTTTGGAAACCGTCTGTATCCACCAGGCGGAAAGGCAGCATTTCGGTGGCCAACCGATTGCAGATGCTGGAGTTCAAGCTCTTAGCTTTGGCATCTGTAGGAGGAAACAATCTTTTATGTGACAACAACTGCAGGACCGAGGGCTCGCTGCTGTGCTAAGAAATAGTCCAGCAGTTTGTCGTGTTCATCCTACTCCACTGTGAATGAGGTGCAGGCGGACATATTATTGGATTGAGAAAGATGTGGTGTACTAGGTTAAGCAAAAACAGCAGGCATGTCCACTTCCGTAACAGCTGACAGGCTCTCACTCACCCCGACTGTAGCGGGTAAACAAGTGGAGGTTCTGCGAGCGGAGACCTGTGTGAGAGCACTTGCCACGCTTACAGAGGAGGAAGAAGCAGCAGATGCTGTTGATGGGGTGGCCGGTGGTTGGCAAGGCCCACTAGTCCGTAGTTGGAGAGTTGTGACGCGGGGGGAAATGAGAGTAATTGGGGTGTCACCTCTGAGGAATGTACTGTGTGTGATGTTGAGGTGGAGGAAGAGGAGGAGAGGCCACTTGATGCAGCGCTTGCCATCCACTGGAGCACATGCTCTTTCTGGACCTCCTCTACAAGGTGTATCACTGTGCAGCTGCCAAAGAAAGGGAGTGAAGTAGCCTGTACAGTAAAAGAAGTTGTCAGTTGTATTTGGATAGGATGAGAAGGTGTTTGTTCAGCAGAACTTTCACTAACATTACCACCCCTTCCACCACTACCTCGCTTTTTCCCACTCATGTTAGATGTACCCTTCCCCTCTTTTAACAAGCTGTTTCACAACCCTAGGCCCAGACCTGTCAGTCACCTGTCACTAAATTACCAATCAGTATTTATTTGCTGAGATAGTGTGGCTGGAGCATGCTATTTAGCACCAAAAACTTTGATTCAGAAATGTGGACTCCAGGCTAAAGCAAAACTAGTAGCACAAAATATTTATATGCAAGAATGTGGCCTGCTTTCTGTAGCACGCTATTTAGCACCAAAAATTTAGATTTTGAAATCTGGACTCCTGGCTGAAGCAAAACTAGTAGCACAAAATATTTATATGCAGGAATGTGGCCTGCTTTCTATAGTACGCTATTTAGCACCAAAAGATTAGATTCAGAAATGTGGACTCCTGCCTGGCCAAAAATATTAGCAGCACAAAATATTTCTATGCACAAATGTGCCTTGTTTCAGGACTTCAGAGTTAGCAGAAAGAATTTAGAGTTTCAAATGTGGACTACTGCGTGGAGCACAATATTAGCAGCACAAAAGAGTTTTATGCTGAAATGTGGCCTGGTGTCTCTGGGCCACATTATTAGCAAAAAAGATTGATCTACTGGAAGGTCGATTTCCTAGCCACACAGGATCCTATCTTTCCAAACTAGCTGACTGACAATCAACCACCTATCTAACTATCTCACTATACAGTAGCAGCAGCAGGAGCAGCCTCTCTGCGCTGTTACACTGACAAAATGGTGCCAAAACAACATGTCCGCTCTTTATATGGAGAGGGACAAGTGACTTCAGCATCCAATGACACAAGCCCTTGTGTATGGACATTGTGGATGGTTTCTGCGCCCTGGCTGGCTGCAGGAATCTCCATCCATTAAGTTAAGAAAAAAAAAAAACAACAGTCTGCCACTCCTCTGCCCTCTCCCCACCCCCTCCCCTCATGAAAAACAACCCCCTGCTAATAATACAGCACCACTATTCTAGCCAAAGTCCTAACAAAAGCATTATTGAAAATGCGATCATTTACCGAACTTTGGCTGAATTTTGCAGATTTTGAGGAAAATGCTCGAGGATCCGAACATGAATCCGAATGTGCAATGTTTGTGCCAACTTTGAGATTGACAAATGTTTTCCAAATGAGTTTGCTCATCTCTAGTCCTAAGTTACATCCACAACGAAAGTAGGTGGTTCTATGACTATGTTAACAACATGGTGATAGGAATTTGACGATCTGTTTTTCCAAAGCAGTGGCATGCCCCCCCAAGATACAGCAGGAGGCCGCACGGCACCCCCCAGATACAGCGGGAGGCCGCACGGCACCCCCCAGATACAGTGGGAGGCCGCACGCAATCATGCACGCACAAAAACATACAGAGACATATACAAAGACATATACATACACACATAAACACATTTGAAACACAAAAATACATATAAACAGACATCACACAATGATATCTGCACACACAGACACGCACTGTGCCACACACACACACACACGTCACTCATCATCCCCCGGCTCGGCTCCAGTCGTCCAGTTCATCTCTGGTGGTAAGTAGCAGTGCATGGCACAACTGCCTGACGTCACGTTAGCAGACACGGCTGCGCACAGGGTCGTCTCTCCTAGCTGTGAAGCGACCGGGCCAGCACACAAGCAAGTTTATAGATGCAGTGCTGGCCCGGCCGAAGAAGAAGCAGGGGCCCTGCGCAGCTGCTGGGGGAGCGGTTCGGGGCCCCCCCGCCTCTGCCTGCTGGGATATGTGCTCCGCATTGGCGCCGCACACATTATAATGAGGGCAATCTGGCCATGGGCCCCCACGGAGCCTCAGGCCCCGGGCGGTGGCCCAGATTGCCCTCATTATAATCCGCCTATGGCTACAACCACAGACAAAGTGGCAATGCACTAGGTCCGATCCGAGCAGTGGTGACCTTGTTCTTGTCAAAGACTGTCAAATTCACACAATTAAATGGCCACTTGGTCTAGCCACTGCTTGGTCTAATCACAGTAACATCTGCAAAGGAGATAAACCCAATACATTCCTCTGACCAGTATCCAAGCTAATTCTATGCCTACCCTTTGAGCACTGGGATGGTGCCTTCCGTTGATGTCAGGCGTGAGTGTCATGCCTTCAGCATTGAACTTGATATTTCCCTGAGTTTTTGTTCACAGCATATAGGCTCCCTCTAGTGGTTGAATTTGCTTATTGGCACTAGCTTTTTGTCCCTCTGCTCTTCCCATCTCCTTGTTCTGAATGGTGCATTGTGGGAAAAATGAGCACATTCCCTCACAGACTGAAGTACAGAGGACATCCACCATTTTATCCCCTTTGTGATTACATCACTGGTAAGATAGATTATGTGGCATTTGTTTGTAACCACCAGAAAGACTCTCACTCCTGCATTAGTCAGCTGCATTTATAAGACTGTGTAACGGGTCTGGGAGGCGGAACCTCTGAGCTACTATACAAGGGGGCGGTCCTTGTAAGGGAGCGGGTGGCGACCAGGGTAGACGGGCAGGCAGTCACAGCAGGTGACTGGGACAGTCTCTGAATGAACGGACAGGAGGTCACGGCAAGTGACCGGGGCAGTTTCTGGATGAACGGGCAGGAGGTCACGGCAAGTGACCGGGGCAGTCTCTGGATGAACGGGCAGGAGGTCACGGCAAGTGACCGGGGCAGTCTCTGGATGAACGGGCAGGAGTTCACGGCAAGTGACCGGGGCAGTCTCTGGATGAACGGGCAGGAGGTCACGGCAAGTGACCGGGGCAGTCTCTGGATGAACGGGCAGGAGGTCACGGCAAATGACCGGGGCAGTCTCTGGGTAAAGGGTTGGTACGACCTGTGGCGGCAGATGGTAGACGTGAGCTCCCAGGTGAGCAGGCGAGAGTCTCTGGATAAACGGGTGGTCACAGCATGTGACGGCGGAGCCTCCAGGAAGACCAACAGACAGGCGGCAGATGAGCGCTCCCAGGTGAGCGGGCAGAAGTCTCTGGACAGGCGGGTGGTCACAGCACGTGACGGCAGAGCCTCCAGGTAGGCTAGCAGACAGGCAGCAGATGAGCGCTCCCAGGTGAGCGGGCAGGAGTCACTGGACGGCAGGTGGTCACAGCATGTGACGGCAGAGCCTCCAGGTAGGCTAGCAGGCAGGTAGCAGATGTGCGCTCCCAGGTGAGCGGGCAAGCTGGTCAATAGACAGACTGACAAGAGTTGGAAGGCAGACCGTCGGACCTCAGGCAAGCAGGCAGGTAGTTGATGTGCGCTCCCAGGTGAGCGGGCAAGCTGGTACTTAGACAGACTGACAGGAGTAGTAAGGCAGACCGTCGGACCTCAGGCTAGCAGGCAGGTAGCAGGAATATCAGGCAGGAAACAGACAGCGAACTGGCAGGACTCTGGCAGTAATCAGGCAGGTAACTGGCAACGGGACCTGAGGGCTGAAGCAGAGTAGTGAACAGTGCAACAACATTGCTCGGGCACCTCCATTTTGGAGGAGGTGCCTTATATATGGTGAAGTCCTCCGGCCATTGGCCGGGGACTCCTTAGGACGGCGCGCGCGGCCCCTTTAAGAGGGAGGAAGCGCGCGCGCCCTAAGCACAGTGGCCGGGGAGGAGCGCGTGCTGCCAGCAGAGCGGGAGGAGGACGCCAGGCTCGGAGCAGAGAGGTGAGGGGAACAGCGTCCCTGCCTAGCAGAGGGCAGGGACGCCGACGCTACAGTACCCCCCCCCTTAGGCCCCCCCTTTTTTAGGCCAGACAGAAATTTAGCTAGAATGAGAGGGGCATGGATGTTCTCCCGGGGCTCCCACGTTCTCTCCTCAGGACCAAACCCCTTCCAATCTACTAGAAAAAAGGTCTTTCCTCTTACCCTTTTGGTGGCAAGAATGTTCTCTACCTCAAACTCGTCCTCAGCAGAAACCGGAGCAGGAGGCGTACCTGTAGACTTGGAAAAAGAGTTAAGTACCACAGGTTTGAGGAGAGATACATGGAAGGAGTTAGGGATCCGTAAGTTGGCCGGGAGTTTCAATTTATAGGCCACCGGGTTGATCTGACTGATGACCTCCAGAGGACCGATGAACCGAGGCCCTAACTTATAGGAAGGAATCTTGAGCCGGACATACTTGGACGAGAGCCAGACCTTATCCCCTGGACGGAATTGAGGAGGATCCAGACGTTTTTTGTCGGCATGTCTTTTCATACGCTCGGATGACAGAAGGAGTGCGGACCGGGTACTTTCCCATGTGGAGGAAAATTTGTTAACAAGAGATTCCGCAGCCGGATTGTCCACCGAGGTGGAGACGGGAAACGGGATCCGAGGATGCTGACAGAAGACTACAAAAAACGGGGATTTGGAGGAAGATTCGCTCTCGTGATTGTTGTACGAGAATTTGGCCCATGGCAGGAGATCCACCCAGTCAGAATGGTGGGCATTAACGAAGTGCCGGAGGTAACAGGTCAGGATCTGATTGATCCGCTCCACTTGACCATTAGACTGTGGATGGTAAGCGGAGGAGAAGTCCAGGGTGACGTCTAGCAATTTACAAGTGGCTCTCCAGAAACGAGAAGTGAACTGTACCCCACGATCCGACACGATGTGACGGGGCAGGCCATGAAGACGGAAGATGTGGCAGATAAAGTCTTTAGCCAGCTCGGGTGCAGACGGGAGGCCTGGCAGGGGAATGAAGTGAGCCATCTTGGAAAAGCGGTCAGCGACCACCCAAATGACCGTACAACCGGCAGAGACGGGAAGATCAGTTATGAAGTCCATCGCTATATGCTGCCAGGGGGCAGCAGGTACTGGCAGAGGAAGAAGGCGACCGGCTGGCAGGTGTCTCGGAACTTTGTTGCGGGCACAGGACACACAGGCAGAAACAAAGTCTATTACATCCTTGCGCAGGTTAGGCCACCAGTAGTGCCGGGAAATAAGCTGTAGGGTCTTTTTCTGACCGGCGTGGCCAGCTAGTTTAGACGAATGACCCCAGTGTAGGATCTTCTCCCGATCAGGTACCGATACGAACGTCTTACCGGGAGGGAGACGATTTAGACTCACGGGAGCCACCTGCATTACTCTGGCGGGATCGATGATATGTTTAGGTTCTTCCTCGAGATCAGATACCAGAAAGGATCGGGACAAGGCGTCTGCTTTGATGTTCTTGTCAGCCGGGCGAAAATGTAGAACAAAATCAAAGCGAGCAAAAAACAAGGACCACCGGGCTTGGCGCGGATTAAGTCTCTGGGCATGCTGGAGATAAGCCAAGTTCTTGTGGTCAGTGTAAATTATTACCGGATGAAGAGCCCCCTCGAGTAGGTAACGCCACTCCTCCAATGCCAGCTTGATGGCCAATAACTCTCGGTCTCCTATGGAATAATTGCGCTCAGAAGAGGAGAAGAGTTTGGAGAAGAAGCCGCAAGTTACCATCCTCCCGGAAGAAGATTTTTGAGTAAGTACAGCTCCGGCTCCAGAGGAGGAGGCGTCAACCTCCAGAAAGAACTGCTTGTTGCCGTCCGAACGATGCAGCACCGGGGCGGAAGAGAAGGCCTGTTTTAAGGAAAGAAAGGCCTCCTCTGCTTCGGGCGGCCACTCTTTGGGATTAGTACCCTTACGAGTGAGCGCGGAAATTGGGGCAGTCCGGGAAGAGAAGTGCGGTATGAAGAGGCGGTAGTAGTTGGCGAAGCCCAGGAACCGCTGAATGGCCTTCAACCCCTCCGGTCGGGGCCATTTCTCGATGGCAGACAGTTTCTCTGGATCCATTCGTAGGCCGGTCTGAGAAATAATGTAGCCCAAAAACGGAAGCGAGGTCTGCTCAAAGAGGCACTTCTCATATTTAGCGAAGAGGTGGTTCTGCCTGAGCCTGAGCAGGACCTGACGAACGTCCCTCCGGTGAGTCTGGAGATCCGGAGAGAAGACCAAGATGTCGTCCAGGTACACCACAACGCAGGAGTAGAGAAGGTCCCGGAAGATGTCATTGACCAACTCTTGAAAGACGGCAGGAGCGTTACAGAGACCAAAGGGCATAACCAGATATTCATAGTGGCCGTCCCGGGTGTTGAATGCAGTCTTCCATTCATCCCCTTGACGGATACGGACCAGGTTGTACGCCCCACGGAGGTCCAGTTTGGTGAAGATTCTAGCCCCCCTCAGGCGATCAAATAATTCTGGAATGAGCGGAAGGGGATACTTATTCTTCACCGTGATCTGGTTAAGGCCTCTATAGTCTATACAGGGACGGAGAGAGCCGTCCTTCTTTTTTACGAAGAAGAAGCCTGCTCCCGCCGGGGAGGTAGATTTCCGGATGAATCCCCTGGCCAAATTCTCCTCAATATATTCGGACATCGACCGGGTCTCAGCAGCGGACAATGGGTAAATACGCCCACGGGGAGGAGTTGTACCGGGTAACAGGTTGATAGGACAGTCGTATGGTCTATGAGGGGGTAATGTCTCTGCCTCTTTTTTATTAAAGACATCAGCAAATGACCAATAGGGAATCGGAAGTCCAGGTAGATTAGTTGGGGTAGGAGAAGGACGGACGGGATGAACAGGAACCAAACAAGTCTTATGACAGTCCTGTCCCCAGCGAAGGACTTCTCCAGTCTGCCAGTCAAGCACGGGTGCATGTCTCTGGAGCCAAGGTAGACCTAGTAAGAGGGCGTGAGAGAGTCCAGGCAGAACATGAAAAGAGATGCTCTCAGAATGCAGCATTCCCACCTGCAGAGTTACGGATTCGGTGATGAGTTGGATGGGATGTGGTAAGAGGCCCTCATCCACAGCAGCGACAGATAATGGTACAGCCAGAGGTTTGGTGGGAATGCGGTATTTTTCTACCAGGGACTGTGAGATAAGATTCCCGGCCGCTCCAGAGTCAAGTTGGGCTAGTTCGAAATAACGATTCTCCCCGCAGATAATAGAGACTGACAGTAGCAGAGATGGAGAGGATTTATTCTTGTCTAGGTTGACCTCTCTGAGCGAACCTAGACACAGGCGTTTCCCGACCTCTCCGGACAGGTACGGATCCGGTGCTCCTTACTGCCACAGTAGAAGCAGCTCCCTTCGGCACGGCGTAAGTCCTGACGGGTTTTGACCATCTTGGTCTGGTCAACCTGCATAGGCTCAGAAGAGTGTATCTGGGAAGAGACGGATTTCTGAAAAGTAGGAGCTAGACGTGGAAACCTCCTCTCACGGGTGACCTCTTTGGCACGCTCCTGGAACCGTAGATCAATCTGGGTGGCAAGAGTTATTAGGTCATCGAGAGTGGTAGGAATGTCCCGACTGGCAAGTTCATCCTTAATACGGCCGGACAGACCCTCCCAGAAGACGGATACCAGAGCGTTGTTATCCCAAGCCAGCTCCGAGGCAAGGGTACGGAACCATATGGCATATTGGCTCACGGTGAGACTTCCCTGACGGAGGCGTAGCAGAGATGATGCGGATGAGGTCTTCCGTCCGGGTTTGTCGAAGATTTTCCGGAAAGCCATGAGAAAGGCAGGCAAGTCGGACACCAGGGGGTCTCCTCTCTCCCATAGAGGATTTAGCTAGGCCAGGGCCTCCCCGGTGAGATGGGACATGATGAAGGCAATTTTGGCCCGGTCGGAGTTAAACTGGTAGGACAGGAGTTCAAAGTGCAGGGTGCACTGATTTATGAAGCCCCGAGCCTGGGCGGAGTCGCCTCCGAAGCGAGGAGGTGCAGAAAGCCGGGGTCCGGGGTAGGATACCATGGTATTGGTGGGCAGCGGAGCTGCCGGGTTGCGAGTCAGGGCACTGGCGGTGGTTGCTGGTGGAGCAGTTAGAGTGTCCAGGCGAGAATTGACATTCCGCAGGTGACCCAGGATGGACTCCAGTTGGGACCTCTGACGGGACAGTTCATGACAGAGGTCCGAGAGTGAGGGAGCTTGGGTGCCACCGGGTTCCATGGCCCGAGCAAACTGTAACGGGTCTGGGAGGCGGAACCTCTGAGCTACTATACAAGGGGGCGGTCCTTGTAAGGGAGCGGGTGGCGACCAGGGTAGACGGGCAGGCAGTCACAGCAGGTGACTGGGACAGTCTCTGAATGAACGGACAGGAGGTCACGGCAAGTGACCGGGGCAGTCTCTGGATGAACGGGCAGGAGGTCACGGCAAGTGACCGGGGCAGTCTCTGGATGAACGGGCAGGAGGTCACGGCAAGTGACCGGGGCAGTCTCTGGATGAACGGGCAGGAGGTCACGGCAAGTGACCGGGGCAGTCTCTGGATGAACGGGCAGGAGGTCACGGCAAGTGACCGGGGCAGTCTCTGGGTAAAGGGTTGGTACGACCTGTGGCGGCAGATGGTAGACGTGAGCTCCCAGGTGAGCAGGCGAGAGTCTCTGGATAAACGGGTGGTCACAGCATGTGACGGCGGAGCCTCCAGGAAGACCAACAGACAGGCGGCAGATGAGCGCTCCCAGGTGAGCGGGCAGAAGTCTCTGGACAGGCGGGTGGTCACAGCACGTGACGGCAGAGCCTCCAGGTAGGCTAGCAGACAGGCAGCAGATGAGCGCTCCCAGGTGAGCGGGCAGGAGTCACTGGACGGCAGGTGGTCACAGCACGTGACGGCAGAGCCTCCAGGTAGGCTAGCAGGCAGGTAGCAGATGTGCGCTCCCAGGTGAGCGGGCAAGCTGGTCCATAGACAGACTGACAAGAGTTGGAAGGCAGACCGTCGGACCTCAGGCAAGCAGGCAGGTAGTTGATGTGCACTCCCAGGTGAGCGGGCAAGCTGGTCCTTAGACAGACTGACAGGAGTAGTAAGGCAGACCGTCGGACCTCAGGCTAGCAGGCAGGTAGCAGGAATATCAGGCAGGAAACAGACAGCGAACTGGCAGGACTCTGGCAGGAATCAGGCAGGTAACTGGCAACGGGACCTGAGGGCTGAAGCAGAGTAGTGAACAGTGCAACAACATTGCTCGGGCACCTCCATTTTGGAGGAGATGCCTTATATATGGTGAAGTCCTCCGGCCATTGGCCGGGGACTCCTTAGGACGGCGCGCGTGGCCCCTTTAAGAGGGAGGAAGCGCGCGCCCTAAGCACAGTGGCCGGGGAGGAGCGCGCGCTGCCAGCAGAGCGGGAGGAGGACGCCAGGCTCGGAGCAGAGAGGTGAGGGGAACAGCGTCCCTGCCTAGCAGAGGGCAGGGATGCCGACGCTACAGACTGGTTAGCAAGCTGGTTTGACACATGTTGTTTATACACTATTTAACCATTTTGTCTCATGTGTTTCTGTGTTGCCTTTATGCATATACTAATTCCTTGTTATTTTACTGCTACTAGTTTCACCGAAAATATTTACTAACGTTCAATAAACTGCATAGACTTCTGGAAACAGTCGTCTTATTGGATTATAGTAGGACGTTGTAACGGCATGTCAGACCACTCACACATCAGGGTAGCATGCAGCAAGGACAGAACTTTTAGTCATGACTTACCACGCATAGGTGTGTTGGTCAGCTGTGCTTTTTTTCTGCTCTGCAGGTTAGATCCATTTTGGAATTAAACTGGATTTTAAATAATTAAATATTCATATTTTTATCCTCTGGACTTCATAGCTGGTGCTTCAGTCTTGTGTCCATTCCTTCAATAATTTCCTGAGGTGTTGCTCTGATAATTCTTTCTGGAGATATATGTGCAACAGCAAACACTACTTACCAGTAAACTGACTCTCTCTATTTTTCATTAGTGCTAATGATCACATTGATCAGATTCCACACCATGCCTTTCAAATAATCTGTCAACCTAATCTGCATTATGTCAAATACAAGCACCTGGAAGACAAAAAAAACTATTCATTATTTATAGTATGTGTGACAGATTGCCCTAAATAAAGTCCCTGACTACTAAGGTCTGTCAGGTCATTGCTATGCACCACTTTTCTTTCCTACAGTGGGAGTCATTACTCTGGTTGTCAGAAGGAAGTGACCTGCTGCACCAGTTCTAGCCAACCCTACCGCCTTTTTCCCCAGTCAGTCCCTGTTCAATGAACAAACTCTTCCTCATGTTGTTTATGATTCGCAGTGTGGACAGTTGCTCAATTAGGTCCAAGTTATAGGCTTTCAGATGAGCAATTCACAGAGGTGCACATGGACGGACACTGACAGCTTAGGGTTCCTGTGCAACAAGTGTGTCTTTCTCCCTTTATGGTGACAAAGACAGAGATTATATATATATGTATATACTGTATATATATATATATTGCAAGATGGCCGCCAGACATGTCCTTGAGAGGAGATATGTATCACTGAGGTTGGTAGCTTCAGTGATGTAAAACCGGGAAAGCATGCTCCAGCACACATAGTGCTGAGAGGGTTAATAGGGCGTATCAGGGCCGGTTTTTAAGAGCAGTCATAAGAGACGGGAGGGATTGGTTGCTCACATATCCCCACCCCGGGCCATGTGCATAAAATGGAAACCGAGTGTCTCATTCAGTGTCTGTGGCTGGAGGTGTGGAGACCTACAGTGTGTCTGGGCTACAGGACACTGACTGTGAGCGGGCAAACCCGCAGTATTGTATGGACTAGTTATTTTCCTGTTTTGTTACTTTGTGCTGGACAAGGCTGTCTCTTGTTTACCTTGCAAGTGCGGTTTATGAGGCCTGAATAAACCTGCCTTGGACATTCTTTAAGAAACTGACTCCTGTGCCTACCTCAAAAGCAGCTGAGTGAGTACCAAACCCTACAATATATATATATATATATGAGATTTATCTAACTATGCTTTTCCATCAGCAGTCATTTTATTTTATTATTTTATATGTTGTGGTAAAACGACTTGCTCAGCTCTCTGGAGGCAGACACAGGACACACTGGTTGGGTAAACTTCCTGCGGGGTTTATTGTGCGACATAAACTCCAGCTTCCCATTAAAATAAACAGTCCCTCTCGGGGTTAACGGGAAAACAAAAGATGAAATACAGTGCATTGTGAAAGTATTTGGCCCCCTCAAACTTTTCTACCTTTTGCCACATTTCTGGCTTCAAACATAAAGATCTAAAATTCTAATTTTTGGTTAAGAATCAACAAGTGGGACACAATCGTGAAGTGGAACGAAATTTATTGAATATTTTAAACTTTTTTAACAAATTAAAAACTGCAATATTATTCAGCCCCATTGAGTTAATACTTTGTAGCGCCACCTTTTGCTGCGATTACAGCTGCAAGTCGCTTGGGGTATGTCTCTATCAGTTTTGCACATTGAAAGGCTGAAATTCTTGCCCATTCTTCCTTGCAAAACAGCTCGAGCTCATTGAGGTTGAATGGAGGGCGTTTGTGAACAGCAGTTTTCAGCTCTTTCCACAGATTCTCGATTGGATTCAGGTCTGGACTTTGACTTGGCCATTGTAACACCTGGATATGTTTATTTTTGAACCATTCCATTGTAGATTTTGCTTTATGTTTGGGATCATTGTCTTGTTGGAAGATAAATATCCGTCCCAGTCTCAGGTCTTTTGCAGACTCTGACAGGTTTTCTTCCAGAATGGTCCTGTATTTGGCTCCGTCCATATTCCCATCAATTTTAACCATCTTCCCTGTCCCTGCTGAAGAAAAGCAGGCCCAAACCATGATTCTGCCACCACCATGTTTGACAGTGGGGATGGTGTTTTGAGGATGATGAGCTGTGTTGCTTTTACGCCAAACATATCGTTTTGCATTGTGGCCAAAAAGTTCGATTTTGGTTTCATCTGACCAGAGCACCTTATTCCACATGTTTGGTGTGTCTCCCAGGTGGCTTGTGGCAAACTTCAAATGAGACGTTTTATGGATATCTTTGAGAAATGGCTTTCTTCTTGTCACTCTTCCATAAAGGCCAGATTTGTGCAGTGTACGACTGATTGTTGTCCTATGGACAGACTCTCCCACCTCAGCTGTAGATCTCTGCAGTTCATCCAGAGTGATCATGGGCCTTTTGGCTGCATCTCTGATCAGTCTTCTCCTTGTTCGAGATGAAAGTTTAGAGGGACGGCCGGGTCTTGCTAGATTTACAGTGGTCTGATACTCCTTCCATTTCAATATGATCGCTTGCACAGAGCTCATTGAGATGTTTAACACTTGGGAAATCTTTTTGTATCCAAATCCGGCTTTAAACTTCGCCACAACAGTATCTCGGACCTGCCTGGTGTGTTCCTTGGTCTTCATGATGCTCTCTGCACTTGAAACAGAACCCTGAGACTATCACAGAGCAGGTGCATTTATACGGAGACTTGATTACACACAGGTGGATTCTATTTATCATTACTAGTCATTTAAGACAACATTGGATCATTCAGAGATCCTCACTGAACTTCTGGAGTGAGTTTGCTGCACTGAAAGTAAAGGGGCCGAATAATATTGCACGCCCCACTTTTCAGTTTTTAATTTGCTAAAAAGTTTAAAATATCCAATAAATTTCGTTCCACTTCACGATTGTGTCCCACTTGTTGTTGATTCTTCCCAAAACAATTTGAATTTTATATCTTTATGTTTGAAGCCAGAAATGTGGCAAAAGGTAGAAAAGTTCAAGGGGGCCAAATACTTTCACAATGCACTGTATAACAGAGTCCTCTAGCCAGCAAGGCCTTTGCCGGCTGCAGATAGTCCTGTGAAGTTTCAGCAACACCAGTCCTCCGGTGTTGCTCTCTGGGGTCAGCCACACACAGCCTGGAGACTTCAATCTCCAGACCACACACTCCACCCAGGAAAACCCTGTTCAGTCACACCCTGAGGTGGAGGTATGGGGAATGACTTCCCTCCCATCTCTACGTCATTCCCATAAAACCACACCTAAAAAAAGTTAACCTCCAGCATATAACATGCTGGCAAAAATTCAGTAGGTCTTAGTTCACACAGGAGAGCATCCTGAGTGACATATACCTCCCCTCGCATATAATACCAGTGACTCTGTCACAATATATAACAATAGACGACATTATGAATAAATGACAGCACTATACATAACAAGAGTGGCCACAATATAATATAAGGACAGCAATATAAATAATATGGGAGGACACTATGTATAAAAGGACTGCACTATGTATAAAATGACAGGGCGCTATGTAATGCAGAACAGCACTATACAAAATAAGAGAGGATGTTATTTAAAAAGGGACAGCACTATACATCACAAGAGAGGACACTATATAATAAGAGACAGCAATATACGTAATAAGGGGCGGCACTATAAATAATAAGGGAAAAGTCTATCTAATAAAGGATGACACTGTACATAATAAGAATGGATGCTATGCAATAAGGGATGGTGATCTAGATCTACATAATAAGAGATTACAGAATTTACTAAGGAATGGCACTATAAATAGCAAGAGAGTATACTGCATATTAAAGGATGGAACTATACATAATAAGGGAGGTTGTTTTTCAAACAAGAGCATTACTCCATCATCTATTTGCAAGTCATAAAGTATAGATACAGAATAAATATTTACACCAAGTGACTGATGTCTCATGTGATTACAGCTTTTTTCTGTTGTTTCTTCTCCATCTGGTCAGACCTTCATGTCAACATCTCCCAGACACTGCTCATCTTACCAGACTTATCACTGTGGCCCTGAAAATATCATATATTGTACATATACAATTCCCTCCTTAATAAAAAAAAATCCCCCACACTGTGCCCCTGGATAGAAATATGTACAACACTATTAATATGCAATTATACAATTACCCAGGGACCATTCAAAATATAAATTGATAAGCCAGCACTATGCCCCCCATTAATTATAATTAGCCACTTTTCAATATAAATTAGTCTCTGTGACTCTCCTCCAAAATCATTTCCAGTCCCTGTTCTGTGTCCTCTATCCCACACCCCCAATTCATTACAATTTCCTGTATTAAACTTTCCCCCTTTCCCCTATTGTGATCTCCCCCACTGTGTAAAGTGTAAATCACTCTACAGATGATCCCTTGTGGCGCTGCTGCCATACTTTTCTGGCTGTACACCTGCCAGAGGACGCAGATAGTGCAATGATATAATTGCATCACTGGCAGTGCCTGACAGGAAGGACAGGAAGCTGAGGACAACTTGCTGCAGCTCCGAAGCTACCTCTTATTGCAGACAGCAGAGCTACAGGAATAGCTCCTAGCCCGGAGCACTGCAGATGCCGATATAGATTATAATAAGGGCAATCTTGTTATGGGCCACCCAGAGCCTCTAGCCCAGATTTTAGGCCAGAATTCCCTTATTATAATCTTCTCCTGTGCAGGCCCCCCTCTACCTCTGGGCTCCTGTGCAGTGGAGCTAGCTGCATCGGCAGTATGTCCAACCTTAGAGGTACACTTCATCAAAAGTTATTCAAGCATTTTTAAAGCCTAAACATATTTTAGGCCTTAATGCTAAACCTGCTTGTGAACACAGACAAAACAGCAAAGAATGACCATTGCCAGAAAATATCCATTAGCCATAACTACATTACAAGCCGTCTTGCAAAACTATCCATGTAAAAATGGAACAGTTTTGGGCTGTGGTTCCCGGAAAACAAACATGGTGCAGGATGTACACCTAAAAGCTGTTCATGATCTTAAATTTATGGCATCAATTCAAAAGTATAAATAAAGTAAAAACGTGTTATTTCTTATCTAACATTATCCTGAATGCAACAACTAGTCCTGGAGTATATGCTGGGACCTGCTTTCTAAGAGACCCAGCTGAGAGCCCAGTGCTAATATACTGCCTAAATTGGTTCCACCAAGCACCTACTGGGCAATGTGCAAATAGGCTCAGCAGTGCTTACAGTGACTTCAAGTAAAATCTTGTTTGGTGTCTAAAGATAGGAGGTGATTCCTGAAAGTAAAAAAAAAAAATCTATACGATTTTAGGTGTAAGCTTTGAGCTAGATATCAAAAGAGAGTGTTACCGCCAGTACTGGGGAAAAACATGAGGCTACAGGATGTAGATGCAAAAAGATGAGAGAATATCTGTGTACATGCACCATTTTCACCTAGTTCAAGCATCCTGTGACACTATTGATAAATTTATAGTTGCCTGGAAATAATTAATAATGTCTAATATTCACTAGGTTTTCCATCTAATTGAATTTATAGTAAAAGACTGGTTAAACATAAAATCTCACCCTCAGCGATCCCTGCAGGTCCTGTCATTACTTGCAATCGGTTTGCCTGACTATGTTAACAATACATTTTATTGGCCGCAAAAACAGTTTAAAGAGTACCTGCCGTTTTAATTTTATTTCAGTCAATAGTTTGCATGAAATTAAGCAACTTTGTAATATATTTTAACACAGAAATCTGCTTCTTTCTCCTCCTGATCTTTCATTCTCAACTCATGGGTAACATCTGTATTGAGTGAAGACAGATTTTCCCATTAATAAGATAGGAGATGACAGTGGGTGAGTATTATATTCTATGTGTACTATTGATTTATGGAAAAAAATAAAGATGACAATTATTCTTGAAGCAATTGAACAAATTGATTAATGCATTTTTCTCCAACACATATAAGGATATTGAGATACATAAATAAACATATTTATGTCAATGACGCACTAGTCCAATGTGACAACATACTCAACTCCTTTTATATGATTTCAAGTGCAATTTTAAATCCCTTTTTTTCTCCGTAATGCAGGTTTTTCATGGGTACAACATTAAATGCTGTTCTTCAGCAATTAACGTTCTTAAATATCCATTAATCTGTCAATTATATGTGCAGGCAAAGTAAATCTTCAAAGAAAGTTTTTAGAAAAAAAAGGTTTTGTAAAGTTATAATATAAATGGATTAAGAGTTTTTGTAAATGATCATGTTTTTCTCAATTCAGGAATAACATAGCAAGGATAACTGCAAACTCTTGATATATGGAAATTGATTTATTGTATTGCTATCTTGAAATTAAGAAATTGAGACAAGTAATAGCATATTACAGTGGGTACGAAAAGTATTCAGACCCCCTCAAATTCTCCACTCTTTGTTTCATTGCAGCCATTTGGTAAATTCTAAAAAGGTCATTTTTTTTCTTATTAAAGTACACTCTGCACCCCATCTTGATTGAAAAAAACAGAAATGTAGACATTTTTGCAAATTTATTACAAAAGAAAAACTGAAATATCACATGGTCATAAGTATTCAGACCCTTTGATCAGACACTCATATTTAAGTTACATGCTGTCCATTTCCTTGTGATACTCCTTGAGATGGTTCTACTCCTTCCTTGGAGTCCAGCTGTATTTAATTAAACTGATAGGACTTGATTTGGAAAGGCACACACCTGTCTATATAAGACCTCACAGCTCACAGTGCATGCCAGAACAAATGAGAATCATGAGCTCAAAGGAACTGCCCAAGGAGCTCAGAGACAGAATTGTGGCAAGGCACAGATCTGGCCGAAGTTACAAAAGAATTTCTGCATTACTCAAGGTTCCTAAGAGCACAGTGGCCTCCATAATCCTTAAATGGAAAAAGTTTGGGACCACCAGAAGTCTTCCTAGACCTGGCCGTCCAGCCAAACTGAGCAATCGTGGAAGAAGAGTCTTGGTGAGAGAGGTAAAGAAGAACCCCAAGATCACCTTGGCTGAGCTCCAGAGATGCAGTAGAGAGATGGGAGAAAGTTCCGCAAAGTTAACTATCACTGCAGCCCTCCACCAGTCGGGCCTTTATGGCAGATTGGCCTGACAGAAGCGTCTCCTCAGTGCAAGACATATGAAAGCCCGCATAGTGTTTGCTCAAAAACAGATGAAGGACTCCCAGACTATG
Organism: Phyllobates terribilis; assembly: GCF_046119375.1. Classification (NCBI taxonomy): domain Eukaryota; kingdom Metazoa; phylum Chordata; class Amphibia; order Anura; family Dendrobatidae; genus Phyllobates; species Phyllobates terribilis. Next base: position 491,560,165 of record NW_027362771.1, on the reverse strand, counting down.
AGAAATAAGATTCCCTGGTCTCATGAGATGAAGACAGAACTTTTTGGCAATAATTCAAAGCGGTATGTGTGGAGAAAACCAGGCACTGCTCATCACCTGCCCAATACAATCCCAACCGTGAAACATGGTGGTGGTAGCATCATGCTATGGGGTGTTTTTCAGCTGCAGGGAAAGGACGAATGGTTGCAATTGAAGGAAACATGAATGTTGCCAAGTACAGAAATATCCTGGATGAAAACCTCTTCCAGAGTGCTCTGGATCTCAGACTTGGCCGAAGGTTCACATTCCAATAAGTCAATGACCCTAAGCACATAGCTAAAATAACATAGGAGTGGCTTCAGAACAACTCTGTGACCATTCTTGACTGGCCCAGCCAGAGCCCTGACCTAAACCAAATTGAGCATCTCTGGAGAGACCTGAAAATGACTGTCCACCAACATTCACCATCAAACCTGACGGAACTGGAGAGGATCTGCAAGTAAGAATGGCAGAGGATCCCAAAATCCAGGTGTGAAAAACTTGCTACATCATTCCCAAGAAGACGCATGGCTGTACTAGCTCTAAAAGATGCTTCTACTCAATACTGACACAGGGTCTGAATACTTATGACCATGTGATATTTCAGTTTTTCTTTTTTAATAAATTTGCAAAAAGGTCTACATATCTGTTTTTTTTCAGTCAAGATGGGGTGCAGAGTGTACGTTATTGAGAAAAAAAATGAACTTTTTAGAATTTACCAAATGGCTGCAATCAAACAAAGAGTGAAAAATTTAAAGGGGTCTGAATACTTTCCGTACCCACTGTATATTGTAGGTTCATTCTGGCGAGTTCAGCTGCTATGATTACTTTTACACATATGTAAACGTTTGCAAATTCTCAACATTTGGGATAAAGTATTAATGGGAAGAAGTAGTTTTCAAATGGGACTTTGTTAGTCATCACATGGACAGTATTCAAATTTTACAAATGTTAAAATGTTTTTGGCACTTTAACATTGTCGTCCAATTACTTAAACCTTTTATTTATCATTTAATATTTAGGATCAACCAGTAGCAGAATGGGAAGTTGGCATTCCAGTCAGTGCAATGGCAGTGGACCAGTCAGTCAACAGAAGTAACCTTAATGAGTTTTCTACTAACCACAGCTCTCTCTTCACTGTTGGGATGCAGCAACACTACAGGAATGGAATATCTATTTATCTTCCTATCTATCTATCTATCTATCTATCTATCTATCTATCTATCTATCTGTTGTTGCAGTTGCAGTAGCCCCTTCCAAAGAGAGCTTATTTGGCTTGAGATACAAATGATCTCCAAATCTGCCATTGTTGGTCCAATTAAATAAAAACGATGCATAAGAGACAAGAAAACACACACAGCCAGTGTCTGTCAATGTACAATTCTTGTCTGCCCTCAAATCCCAAGCAACAAATATTTTATTACACTCACAAAAGAAAGGGGAATGTCTAAGTACATTACCTAAGGAAAAAGATATGTAAGTTGAGAAAAAGAATCTCATCAATATGGATTCTGCTAAATTCTTTCAAATTAGTTTACTCAGTTTAGTATGCATTCTGTAATAAAGAAAATTTTACACAAAGACACCTCTATATCAGAGACAAAGCCCTGTGTTATTGCTTTTATGAATAACACTTATAAATCTGATAAACACACAAAAATATCAAAGATATATAGATACAGGTGCTTCTCACAAAATTAGAATATCATCAAAAAGTTAATTTATTTCAGTTCTTCAATACAAAAAGTGAAACTCATATATTATATAGAGTCATTACACACAGAGTGATCTATTTCAAGTGTTTATTTCTGTTAATGTTGATGATTTTGGCTTACAGCCAATGAAAACACAAAAGTCGTTATCTCAGTAAATTAGAATACTTTATAACAACAGCTTGAAAAGTGATTTTAAAATCCGAAATGTTGGCCTACTGAAATGTATGTTTAGTAAATGCACTCAATACTTGGTCGGGGCTCCTTTTTTCATCAATTACTGCATCAATGCGGCATGGCATGAAGGCGATCAGCCTGTGGCACTGCTGCGGTGTTATGGAAGCCCAGGTTGCTTTGATAGCAGCCTTCAGCTCGTCTGCATTGTTGGGTCTGGTGTCTCTCATCTTCCTCTAGAAAATACCTACGGGGTTAAGGTCAGGCGAGTTTGCTGGCCAATCAAGCACAGTGATACTGTTGTTTTTAAACCAGGTATTGGTACTTTTGGTAGTGTGGACAGGTGTCAAGTCCTGCTGGAGAATGAAATTTACATCTCCAAAAAGCTAGTCGGCAGAGTAAAGCATGAAGTGCTCTAAAATTTCCTGGTAGACGGCTGCGCTGACTTTGGTCTTGATAAAACACAGTGGACCTACACCAGGAGATTACATGGCTCCCCAAACCATCACTGATTGTGGAAACTTCACACTAGACCTCAAGCAGTTTGGATTGTGTGCCTCACCACTCTTCCTCCAGACTCTGGGACCTTGATTTCCAAATGAAATGCAAAATTTACTTTTATCTGAAAACAACACCTTGGACCTCTGAGCCTCCGTCCAGGTCTTTTTCTCCTTGGCCCAGTCAAGATGCTGTTACGGGTCCGGGTGGTGGAACCTCTGTGCTGTGGTGCAAGGAGGGACCCAGAGGGGCGTGACTAAGTATCAACCCGGACCGACCCTGGTCGTACGGCGGCTAACGACTCCGTGACCAGGGAGGGACCGAGCAGAGGGACCAGGTGCTACTCTGGGGACGACCTTGTAAGAGAGCAGGTGACTCCCACGGGTCAGAAGGCAGGGACTGACCGGTATAGCAGGTGACACAGCAGGCAGGCTGACGAGTGGTACTGGAGGATGGACTGGTAGGCACGGCATGTGACAGGCGGGAGCCTCCGGGTAGGCTGTCAGGTGGTCACGGTAAGTGACAGGCAGAAGTCTCTAGATGGACGGTCTGGTAACAGGCAGGTAACAGGCGAGCGCTCCCAGGTGAGCGGGCTGACAGACACGGCAGGTAACAGGTGAGCGCTCCCAGGTGAGCGGGTTGATGGACACGGCAGGTAACAGGCGGGTGCTCCCAGGTGAGCGGGCTGACAGACAAGGCAGGTAGCAGGCAGGTAACAGGTGAGCGCTCCCAGGTGAGCGGGCTGACGGACACGGCAGGTAACAGGCGTGTGCTCTCAGGTGAGTGGGCTGACAGACTAGGCAGGTAGCAGGCAGGTAACAGGTGAGCGCTCCAGGTGAGCTGGCTGGCAGACTCGGCAGGTAACGGGCAGATAACAGGCTGGCAGGCAGGACGAGGAGTCAGGCTAGCAGCGGAACCTGAGGGCTGAAGCAGAGTTAAGTAACTGTGCAACAACTTTGCTCGGGCACCTCCATTTTGGAGGAGGTGCCCTATATATGGGAGGAGCCTCGGCTATTGGCCGGGGACTCCTTAGGACGTCGCGCGCGGCCCCTTTAAGAGGGAGGGAGCGCGCGCACGCCCTAAGCACAGTGCCCGGGGGACTGCACGCGCCGACAGCAGGAAGAGAAGGAGAGCGGGGAGCGCGGGGAGAAAGGAGGTGAGAGGGACAGCGTCTCTGCCTGGGAGGAGGCAGAGACGCCAATGCTACAGATGCTTCTTGCGCTGTCTATTGGTCATGAGTGGCTTGACACAAGGAATGTGACACTTGTAGGCCATGTCCTGGATACGTCTGTGTGTGGTGGCTCTTGAAGCAATGACTCCAGCAGCAGTTCACTCCTTGTGATTCTCCCCCAAATTTTTGAATGGCCTTTTCTTAACAATCCTTTGAAGACTTTTTCCTTCCACTCAACTTTCCATTAATATGCTTGGATACTGCACTCTGTGAGCAGCCAACTTCTCTAGCAATGACCTTTTGTGGCTTAACCTCCTTGTGGAGTGTGTCAATGACTGCCTTCTGGACATCTGTCAAGTCAGCAGCCTTCCCCATGGTTGTGGAGCCTACTGAAACTGACTACGGGACCTTTTTAAACACTTAGGAAGCCTTTGCAGGTGATTTTTGTTAATTATTCTAATTTACTAAGATAATGAGTTTTGTGTTTTCATTGGCTGTAAGCCATAATCATCAACATTAACAGAACTAAACATTTGAAATAGATCACTCTGTTTGTAATGACTCTATATAATATATGAGTTTCACTGTTCGGATTGAAGAACTAAAATAAATTTATTTCTTGATGATACTCTAATTTTGTGAGAAGCACTTGTATATACAATGTATAAGTGATAAAGCAAAGTAGATTTTTTTTCAATAACACTATATAAGTTGGCAACATATTGCCACATCTATCTTTTCCATTTTTCAACAAAGACCTCTTTTAGGGCCTGGATGCTGGATGGAGACTGATGCTCAACTTGTCTCTTCAGAATTCCTCATAGGTGTTTGATTGGGGTCAGATTAGGAGACACTTGGCCACTGAATAACTTTCACCCTGGTCTTCTTCTGAAATGCAACAGTGGCCTTATCCGCGTGTTTTGGACCATTGTCATGTTGTAAAAGTGCACGTCTACCAAGAGCACACAGTGATGGGAGCATCTTCTCTTTCAATATAGAGCAGTACATCTGTGAATTCATGTTACCATTAATTAATTGTTGCTCCTCGAAACCAACAGCACTCATGCAGCCCCACATAAGAAAACTGCCACCACCATTATATATATTATAATTAGTGTTGAGCGAGCATGCTCGACACTGCTCGGTACTCGCCCGCTACTCGGGATGTTCGGCGAGCACCGAGCATTTCCGGGTTACTCGGGCGGGAGATCGGGTCTCTGCCCTGCATGTTTGGCGCTCTTTACAGAGCCAATGAACATGCAGGGATTGCCAGCCAGTCACTGTAATTCCGCAGCCATGTTGTTTGTGGGCATTACAGTGATTGGCTGGCCGCACAGCGTCACCTCGAGTATTTAAAACCGGGCGCCGCCATCTTGGACACAGTCGCTCCGGATCAGACAGTGTAGGGACAGCGCTGCTGATTTAGGGAGAGATATATCCTGCGAAATAGGTAGTGTAGGGTCTCTAAAGCCTGCCAAATCAAACAAACAGTCCTTCTCAGGACTAATATCCATCCCAGATATCAGGCAGGCAGGCAGGCAGGCTGTATAGGAGACACTGTGGTTATACCAGCAAACGCTGCATTACAGTCCTGTGTGCTCCTGTTGCTGAAATTGCTGGACTTAGCTCCAGGTCTCGGTGGCCAGGAAAAATCCTTTTTTTTTCATCTAAATTCTCTTTTTTTCCCTCCTCCTTCACACTGTACAAATACCTGTCTTATTAACCTTTTGGTGTCCCCCCCCCCCAAAAAAAAAAGTGTCTCTGATTTTTCAGACACAAATATATCTGTTGAAAATAGTCTGGTGTAGGCTAGAGAAATACAAGTGTGGTTTTGCAGTTCCACGGTTCAAACCTCTGTATTATCCAGTTTTGGGCCATTTGTATCTAAAAAAAACAGTTTTAGTGTGTCGCTCACTGTTCAGCCGCAAATATATATATTTAAAAAGGTCTGGTATACACCAGTAAATTATTACTGTGGTTTTGCTGTTCCACGGTAAAAATCTATATTATCCTGCTTTTGGCATTTTTTGCCGTAAAAAAAACTAATAGTGTCTCCCTGATTTTTCAGACACAAATATATCTGTTGAAAATAGTCTGGTGTAGGCCAGAGAAATACAAGTGTGGTTTTGCAGTTCCACGGGTCAAATCTCTGTATTATCCTGCTTTTTTGCATTTTTTGCCGTAAAGAAAAACAGTAGTGTCTCCTAATTGTTCAGACACAAATATATCTGTTGAAAATAGTCTGGTGTAGGCCCGAGAAATACAAGTGTGGTTTTGCAGTTCCACGGGTCAAATCTCTGTATTATCCTGCTTTTTTGCATTTTTTGCCGTAAAGAAAAACAGTAGTGTCTCCTGATTGTTCAGACACAAATATATCTGTTGAAAATAGTCTGGTATAGGCCCGAGAAATACAAGTGTGGTTTTGCAGTTCCACGGTTCAAATCTCTGTATTATCCTGCTTTTTTGCATTTTTTGCTGTAAAGAAAAACAGCAGTGTCTACTGATTTTTCAGACACAAATATATCTGTTGAAAATAGTCAGGTGTAGGCCTGAGAAATACAAGTGTGGTTTTGCAGTTCCATGGTTCAAACCTCTGTGTTATCCACTTTTGGGCATTTTTACCTAAAAAAAACAGTTTGAGTGTGTCGCTCACTGTTCAGCCGCAAACATATCTATTTAAAATTTTCTGTTATACCCCAGTAAACAATAACTGTGATTTTGCCATTCCACGGTAAAAAATCTCTATTATTCAGCTTTTGGTATTTTTTCCGTAAAGAAAAACAGTAATGGTTTCTCCCTGATTGTTCAGATTGTTTAAAAGAGTCGGGTGTAGGCCAGAGAAATAGAACTGTGGTTTTCTTCTTCCACGGTTCTAATCTACTTTTTATTACCCTTTTTCCATTGATAGTGCGAGTGTAAGCTATTTTACTTCCTTTACAATGGGCAAGGCGCGTGGCAAGGGACGTGGAAGTGGACGTTCTGGTAATGGTGCGTGCAGAGGACGGGGCTGTGGCCAAGGTGAAAATGTGCCACTACCAACAGCCACATCTTCTCGCTCCCACTTCTTGACCGCATTACTAGGGAGGCACAGTACAACACCAGTATTGCGAACTGATCAGTGTGAACAGGTTATTAATTGGATAGCAGATAATACTTCCAGTTACCTGGCCACCACCACCTCCGGTCTGTCTTCCACACGGTCAACTCTTAGTAGCCGTGAGTCTTGACCTCATACTCCTCCTCACCCTGATGCTCCTTCCTCCCACCATGCCCAGTGTCGTCAGACAGCAACTGATCCCACACTTGGACACTGTGAAGAGCTGTTCACCGGTCCATTTCCAGATTTGTGCCCCTCACCTTCTCCGCTTGAAGTGGTGGAAGAGGAGATCCCATATAGCGATGGCCAAATATTTGAACAGCCACGGTCACAGGAAGTCGACGCTGGCAATTTGTCACAAGAGGTGGACGATGACGAGACACAATTGCCAGGAAGTGAGGAGGAGGATCGTGGTGCGCAAGTGGAAGAGGAGGAGGTGGTGGATGATCTAGAAACTGATCCAACGTGGCAGGAGGACATGCAGAGTGAGGCCAGCAGCACACAGGGTGAGGGAGGCAGAGTACCCCAACAGGCAGGAAGAAGCAGTGTGGTGGCCGCACACAGAAGGCGGGCAACAGTTCCCTGTAACACCAACATGAGGGACGTTGCCAGTACAACCTGTAGGTCTTCCAGAGTCTGGAATTTTTTTAAAGACTCTGCTGATAACCCCAAAAAGGCCATTTGTACCACCTGCCATGCCAGCATCAGCAGGGGTGACAAAACTACCAGCCTGACCACCACCAGCATGATCAGGCACATGGCAGCAAAGCACCCGACTTTGTAGGGCGAACCCCAGGGTCCACGACCAGTGTCAGCGAGTGTCACCACTGCTTCTTCCGCTGTTGTGCGTGCAATAGAACCCCCTGTTATGTGTACAAGGCAATCCCCTGTCCATACTACATGCAAAGATGCCGCCTCCTCTCAGTCTTCACTTGTTATGGCAGTTTCTCAAGAAACAGCATCAACGTCCACGTCCCACCGCAGCGTTCAATTGTCCATATCCTTTGAACGAAAGCGGAAATTCGCAGCTAGCGCCCTACAGGTCACAGTCATAAATTCGCACAATTCACGACTGCTTGCGTTGGAAATGCTGCCTTTTAGGCTGGTGGAGACGGAATCCTTCCGCAAATTATTGCGGTGGCCGTCTCTCGGTACTCGGTCCCCAGCCGACACTATTTTGCCGGGTGTGCCATCCCCGCGCTACACAAGCACGTGTCCCAAAACATCTGCCATGCCCTCAACAATGCAGTTACTGGGAGAGTCCACCTGACAACGGACACGTGGACAAGTGCTTGTGGCCAGGGACGGTACATCTCCCTGACGTCACTCTGGGTAAACATAGTAGAAGTCGGGACCCAGTCGGAACTTGGAACGGAACACATCCTCCCCACACCGAGGATTGCGGGCCCTATGTCAGTCAGAGTTGCCCCACAGTGTACAGCTCCTGCGCATCATCCTCCTCCTCCTCCTCCTCATGTTCAGCTTCCATCTCAGATATCACCACATCAGTTACAAGCTGGAAGCACTGCAGTACCGCCTCCGCCAAGCGGCAACAGGCTGTGCTGAAACTCATAAACTTAGGTGAGAAACCTCACACTACTTGTGAGTTGTAGACTGCTGTGAAAGAGCAGGCAGATCTGTGGCTGAGACCGCTGAGCCTACATCCAGGCATGGTCGTGTGTGACAATGGCCGTAACCTGGTGGCGGCTCTGAGGTGAGCCGAGATCACACACGTACCATGCCTGGCTCATGTGCTCAACCTCGTGGTTCAGAGGTTTCTTAAATCTTACCCCGAGTTGCCAGATCTGCTCGTCAAAGTACGCCAACTGTCAGCTCATTTTCGCAAGTCGGCTACAGCTTCCGCCGCCCTTGCTGTGTTGCAGCAGCGTTTGCAGCTTCCGTCACACCGACTGGTGTGTGATGTCAAATCCACTGTGTTATTTCGGGAGGTGTATTCACATGCACTGCTTCACACCCACACATGGGTATACGCTTCTTCATTTCAGCTGTTTTATGTTCTTCTCCTTATCCTCAGCCTCCACCACCACTATACCACCAGGGTGACCGTGGTCCGTGTTGCCATTATTGAAAGTTCCTCCGTCCTTATTTTTGTCAGCTTTTGATTGGAAGGCATAAGCAAATACTGTGGGAGACCCACTCCCCAATAATGGGAATAATATATTTAAGATGCTGTACTGTATGGCTCTTGTAAGGGGCATTAAATCGTCTTGTTAAGCTACTGCGACCGCCACAACTCTTCCGAGGGGCATTAAAAGCATCTTGTTAAGCTACTGTGACCTCCACCACTTTTCCGAGGGGCATTAAAAGCGTTTTGTTAAGCTACTGGGACCTCCATCACTTTTCCGAGGGGCATTAAAACCGTCTTGTTAAGCTACTGAGACCTCCATGTCTCTTCTGAGGGGCATTAAAAGCATCTCGTTAAGCTACTGGGACCTCCACCACTTTTCCGAGGGGCATTAAAACCGTCTTGTTAAGCTACTGGGACCTCCACGTCTCTTCTGAGGGGCATTAAAAGCATCTTGTTAAACCACTCTGAACTCCACAGCTGTTCCAAGGGGCATTGAAATGTTGTTTTTAATTAACTCTAACCTTCACTACTCTTCGAACGGGCATTGCATTTCCTCCTAATTTTTGTCAGCTTTTGCTTAAAAGGCATAAGCAAAGACTATGGGAGACACACTCCCCAATAATGGGAATAATGTTTGTAATATGCTGTACTGCATGGCTCTTGTAAGGGGCATTGCAAGTTCCTCCATCCTAATTTTTGGCAGCTTTTGCTTGGAAGGCATAAGCAAAGACTATGGGAGACACACTCCCCAATAATGGGAATAATGTTTGTAATATGCTGTACTGCATGGCTCTTGTAAGGGACATTGCAAGTTCCTCCGTCCTAATTTGTGGCAGCTTTTGCTTGGAAGGCATAAGCAAAGACTATGGGAGACACACTCCCCAATAATGGAAATAATGTTTTTAAGATGCTGTACTGTATGGCTCTTGTAAGGGGCATTAAAACCGTCTTGTTAAGCTACTGCGACCTCCACCACTTTTCCGAGGGGCATTAAAACCATCTTGTTAAGCTACTGTGACCTCCACGTCTCTTCCAAGGGGCATTCAAACCGTCTTGTTAAGCTACTGGGATCTCCACATCTTTTCCGAGGGGCATTAAAGCCGTCTTGTTAAGCTACTGTGACCTCCACGTCTCTTCAAAGGGGCATTAAAAGCGTCTTCTTAAGCCACTCTGAACTCCACAGCTCTTCAAAGGGGCATTGAAATGTTGTTTTTAATTACCTCTAACCTCCACGACTCTTCCAACAGGCATTGTATTTCCTCCTAATTTTAGTCAGCTTTTGCTTTTCAATGCAAAGGATGAAAACTAAGGGAGACCCACTCCTCAATAATGGGTAGAAGGTTTTTAGTACGCTGTAATCCACGTCTGTTTCAAGGGGCATTGCAGTTCCTCATAATTTTTGGAAAGCCTTCCATTGACTGCTTAGGCCAACAGTGTACAGGAGACCCAGTTGCTATAAATGGAAAAAACGGTTTAGTTAAGGCCCTCTGACCTCCATGTCATTTCCAAGGGGCATTGGAGTGCCTCAAAATTTTTGGAAGGCATTGCACTCACTGTATGCCCTATAACTGTGTAGCCGAACCGCTCCTTTTGTTACAGAAACATATCCTACAAGACATATGTGGTTGACTGGCCTGATATTGATGTGAATGGTCCCTGTTCCTCCTGCTCTTTCTCCTTTGCCACTACCTCATCCATAATTTATCACCTGAAGCTTTGTTTTAACGGGAGTCATAGAACTGGGATAGTAGCAGGAAAACATCCAGCAATCCTCGGAGGAGGTAGTATATGCGCCAAAATGCTGACCACCTCAGGCCTAGCCGCTACTACATACATGCGCTTGCATTCCATGAAAACAAAGCAGATGCTAACTTCTATCATCATCATCATGCTCCTCACCTTGGCACTCTCAACTCCCCTGATGGAGAAGCCACGGCCCACCGGAGGAGTCTGATTCTCTGATGGGCTCGTTCAATGCTGCCCTAAAGCAGGCCGGGCTAAGAAAAGTGTGAGGGGGGAAGTTGACAGGAGAAATAGGGGCGGCTGGGGACCGTTTATGGACACCCGGCCGCCCCCAGGCGGCTGGGGACCGAGTGTGGACACCCGGCCACCGAGCGTCTGGGGACTGAGTATGGATACCAGGCTGCCAATGCAGCCATGACGTGGTGGTCAGATTCCGCCTCCACATGCCTAAAAGGCCCAATTTCAAGTGCAAGCAAGCAAGCAGTATGGTATTGCAGCCTGGAAGTGGGTGGGTGGCAGGCTGCACACTTACGCTTGCATTCCAAGAAAACAAAGCAGATGCTAACTTCTATCATCATCATCATGGTCCTCACCTTGGCACTCTCAACTCCCCTGATGGAGAAGCCAGGGCCCACCAGAGGAGTCTGGTTCTCTAGTGGGCTCGTCCAATGCTGCCCTAAAGCAGGCCGGGCTAAGAAAAGTGTGTGTGGGGAAGTTGACAGGAGAAACAGGGGCGGCTGAGGACTGTTTATGGACACCCGGCTGCCCCCAGGCGGCTGGAGACCATGTGTGGACAACCGGCCGCGTGGCGGCTGGGGACTGAGTATGGACACCCGGCCGCCCCCTGGCGGCTGGGGACAGAGTGTGGACACCCGGCCGCCGGGCGGCTGGGGACTGAGTATGGATTCCAGGCCACCAACGCAGTCATGACGTGGTGGCCAGATTCCTCCTCCACATGCCTAAAAGGCACAATTTCAAGTGCAAGCAAGCAGTATGGTATTGCAGCCTGGGGGTGGGTGGGTGGCAGGCTGCACACTTACGCTTGCATTCCAAGAAAACAAAGCAGATGCTAACTTCTATCATCATCATCATGGTCCTCACCTTGGCACTCTCAACTCCCCTGATGGAGAAGCCAGGGCCCACCAGAGGAGTCTGGTTCTCTAGTGGGCTCGTCCAATGCTGCCCTAAAGCAGGCCGGGCTAAGAAAAGTGTGTGTGGGGAAGTTGACAGGAGAAACAGGGGCGGCTGAGGACTGTTTATGGACACCCGGCTGCCCCCAGGCGGCTGGAGACCATGTGTGGACAACCGGCCGCGTGGCGGCTGGGGACTGAGTATGGACACCCGGCCGCCCCCTGGCGGCTGGGGACAGAGTGTGGACACCCGGCCGCCGGGCGGCTGGGGACTGAGTATGGATTCCAGGCCACCAACGCAGTCATGACGTGGTGGCCAGATTCCTCCTCCACATGCCTAAAAGGCACAATTTCAAGTGCAAGCAAGCAGTATGGTATTGCAGCCTGGGGGTGGGTGGGTGGCAGGCTGCACACTTACGCTTGCATTCCAAGAAAACAAAGCAGATGCTAACTTCTATCATCATCATCATGGTCCTCACCTTGGCACTCTCAACTCCCCTGATGGAGAAACCAGGGCCCACCGGAGGAGTCTGGTTCTCTGGTGGGCTCGTCCAATGCTGCCCTAAAGCAGGCCGGGCTAAGAAAAGTGTGTGGGGGGAAGTTGACAGGAGAAATAGGGGCGGCTGGGGACCGTTTATGGACACCCGGCTGCCCCCAGGCGGCTGGGGACCGTGTGTGGACACCGGGCCGCCGGGCTGCTGGGGACTGAGTATGGATTCCAGGCCGCCAACGCAGCCATGACGTGGTGGCCAGATTCCGCCTCCACATGCCTAAAAGGCCCAATTTCAAGTGCAAACAAGCAGTATGGTATTGCAGCCTGGGGTGGTTGGCTGCATATTTGCGCTTGCATTGCAAGGAATGGGGGAGGTACCATTGAACAGTGCCCTGGGACAAGAACTTGCACGGGAATAGTTGCAAGTCTGCATCTTCTGATGCGGCAAGGATGACTTCTGAAGGGCACACTTTTAGGCAGTGATCTGGGTGTCAGAGATGCTTCCAGGGGTCTTCCCCATGTTGTTCCCATGTCTTTTCAGCACTGTATGCATGTGTCACATAGCACATGGCCAGATAAGGTTGTAAAATGGAAAAATGACATTTCCCGGTGAATGCATTTGTCATGGTTGAAAGCAATACAAAAGTGCAAAAACGCATAAAAAATGCTACTTGTGAACATAGCCCAAGGTGTGGAGGAGTATTTTTTTTTTGGGTTATTTATTTTACCTTATACACAAGTTTTTACCCCGGAAAGGAACTTCCTTAACATATTTTTCACAGGAAACCAGTTTCAGTTTCGTTTTTGAACATTTTATTGTGAGCCCTTAAAAGTGGCTTAATACCTCTGACCACGTTGTTGACAGCAGTGACCTGGGGGTCAGAAATGCTTCCTGGGGCGATCCCCATGCTGTCCCCATGTCATTTGAGCACTGTCACTATCGTTTTGGGCACTTGTTAGGCTTTTAAAAGACTGCCGGGGGTGCCGCCGCAAAAATGCTCGGGTCTCCCATAGACTAACATTGGGCTCGTTGCTCAGGTTGAGCACCCGAGTATCACGGCGAGCTCGGCCCGAGCTTCGAGCACCCTTGCATTTTAGTGCTCGCTCAACACTAATTATAATATATACACTACCGTTCAAAAGTTTGGGGTCACCCAGACAATTTTGTGTTTTTCATGAAAACTCATACTTTTATTTATCAAATGAGTTGCAAAATGATTAGCAAATATAGTCCAGACATTGACAAGGTTAGAAATAATGATTTTTATTAGAAAGAATAATTTTCTCCTTCAAACTTTTCTTTCGTCAAAGAATGCTCCCTTTGCAGCAATTACAGCATTGCAGACCTTTGGCATTCTAGCTGTTAATTTGCTGAGGTAATCTTGAGAAATTTCACCCCATGCTTCCTGAAGCCCTTCCCACAAGTTGGATTCACTTGATTGGCACTTTTTGAGTACCATACGGTCAAGCTGCTCCCACATCAGCTCAATGGGGTTGAGATCTGGTGACTGCGCTGGCCACTCCATTACAGATAGAATACCTGCTGCCTGCTTCTTCCCTAAATAGTTCATGCATAATTTGGAGGTGTGCTTTGGGTCACTGTCCTGTTGTAGGATGAAATTAGCTCCAATCAAGCGCTGTCCACAGGGTATGGCATGGCATTGCAAAATGGAGTGATAGCCTTCCTTATTCAAAATCCCATTTACCTTGTACAAATCTCCCACTTTACCAGCACCAAAGCAACCCCAGACCATCACATTACCTCCACCATGCTTGACAGATGGCATCAGGCACTCTTCCAGCATCTTTTCAGTTGTTCTGCATCTCACAAATGTTCTTCTGTGTGATCCAAACACCTCAAACTTTGATTCGTCTGTCCATAAAACTTTTTTCCAATCTTCCTCTGTCCAATGTCTGTGATCTTTTGCCCATATAAGTCTTTTCTTTTTATTAGTCAGTCTCAGATATGGCTTTTTGTTTGCCACTTTGCCCTGAAGGCCAGCATCCCGGAGTCGCCTCTTCACTGTAGACGTTGACACTGGCGTTTTGCGTGTACTATTTAATGAACCTGGCAGTTGAGGAGCTGTGAGGCGTTCATTTCTCAAACTAGAGACTCTAATGTACTTGTCTTGTTGCTCAGTTGTGCAGCGGGGCCTCCCACTTCTCTTTCTACTCTGGTTAGAGCCTGTTTGTGCTCTCCTCTGAAGGGAGTAGCACACACCGTTGTAGGAAATCTTCAGTTTCTTGGCAATTTCTCGCATGGAATAGCCTTCATTTCTAAGAACAACAATTAGCCTGTTAGGGATATGGCTAGTTCACTATCATCGTTAGGAAAGGCCAGGGGATGCAAATTTCCCAGCTTTATAGAAACCCAACCTCCTTTAACGTTGCCCCAAAAAACAGCAGCCATGGGTTCTTCTAAGCAGCTGCCTAGCACTCTGAAAGTGAAAATGGTGGTGGCCAACAAAGCAGGAGAAGGCTATAAGAAGATAGCAAAACGTTTTCAAGTTGCCCTTTCCTCAGTTTGAAATGTAATTAACAAATAGTAGATAAAACACAGAAATAGTGGAGGTCAAAACGTCTGGAAGACCAAGCAAAATTTCAGTGAGAGCAGTTCATAAGATTTCTACAGAGGCAAATCAGAACCCCCGCTTGACTGCAAAAGACCTTCAGAAAGATTTAGCAGACTCTGGAGTTGTGGTACATTGTTCTACTGTTCAGAGACAGCTGCACACATATGGCCTTCATGGAAGAGTCATCAGAAGAAAAACTCTCCTGCATCCTCACCATAAAATTCAGTGTCAGAAGTATGCAAAAGAACATCTAAACAAGCCTGATGCATTTTGGAAACAAGTCCTGTGGACCAATGAAGATAAAATAGAATTCTTTGGCCACAATGATCAAAGGTATGTCTGGAGAAAAAAGAGCAGAGAATTTCAGGAAAAGAACATCTCGCCAACCATTAAGCATGGGGGTAAATCAATCATGCTTTAGGGTTGTGTTGCAGCCAATGGCACAGGGAACATTTCACGGGTAGAGGGAAAAATGGATTCAATGAAATTAAAAAAATTCTTCATGCAAATATAATACCATCTGTAAAAAAGCTGAAGTTGAAAAGAGGATGGCTTCTACAAATGGATAATGATTAGTACTCGTCCGAGCATCACCCTGCTCGACATGCTCGGCACTCGGCGAGTATTTCCGGGTTGCTCGTGCGGGAGTTCGGGTCTCCGCCTGCATGTTTGGCACTCTTTAGAGAGCCAATGAACTTGCAGGGATTGTCTCCCACTCACTAATGCCGTAGCCATGTTGGTTGTGGTATTACAGTGATTGGCTGGCCGCATAGTGTCATCGGATTTATATATAACCTGGTGACACTAGGCTCGTCACAGTCTATCCCGGAAACAGGCAGAGTAGGGAGAGGTGCGGCTGTATGAGGAACTGAATTGGCGGTGTAATAGTTAGTGTTAAATATAGGTAGTGGTATTCCAGGAGTATATAGATATCCAATCTGAACTAACAGTCCTTCTGTTTATTTGCATAAAAAGCAATCCAGTGTACACCATTTTACTGCTGCATTTGCTTGTTAGCACTGCAGAATACAGCTAGATCTTTTCCATCATCAGACGTGATCCCATATTACAGCGATAAAAATCCAGAAACTTGTAGTGAACGTGCAAAATATTATCCTTCATTTACAGTTTGTAGCAGTGTGTCAGTGAAGCTATTCACACGTGGTCACTGGCAATAATAGGAAACTACAATCCCACTAATTAAAACCGTGGGCGTCCCTCAGACATATGACATATAACTGCCGTACAAATCCAGCCATTTGTAGCGACTGTGGAAAATATTGTCTTTCATTTACAGTTTGTAGCAGTGTGTCATTGATGCTATTCACATGTGTTCGTTGTCAATAATAGGGAACTACAAGCCCACTATTTAAAACCGTGGGCGTCTCTCAGACATATCACATATAACTGTGGTACAAATCCGGCCATTTGTAGTGACCGTGGAAAATATTGTCCTCCATTTACAGTTTGTAGCAGTGTGTCAGTGAAGCTATGCACACGTGGTCACTGGCAATAATAGGAAACTACAAGCCTGCTATTTAAAAGCATGGGCGTCCCTTAGACGTATCACATATAACTGCGGTACAAATCCAGCCATTTGTAGCGACCGTGCAAAATATTGTCCTCCATTTAAAATGGGCAAGGCGCATGCCAAGGGACAGAGAAGTGGACGTGATGGTGATCGTGCAAGCCGAGGCCGAGGCCGTGGGCAAGATGAAATTGTGCCACAACAAACACCCACATCTTGTCACCCGACCTTACTGTCCCAATTACTAGGGGTGCTGCACACCACTATTGAACCCATAGCAGTGTCAAAAGGTTGTTGGTTGGATAGCAGATAATGCTACAAGTCACTTTGCCACCACCACCACCACCACCCTGTCTTCCACACAGTCAAGTCTCAGTAGCCCTGAGTATGTACCGCATATTCCTCACCCTGATCCTCCTTCCTCCCACCATGCCGAGTGCCCGGAGACAACTGGTCCCACACTTGGACACTCCGAAGAGCTGTTCACTTTTTCATTTATAGATTCGGGTCTCTCGCCTGGCCAGCTTCAAGCGGGGAAGAGGAGATCGCATGTAGCGATGCCCAAATATTTGTTCAGGCACGGTCACACGAAGTCGATGGTGGGAAAGTGCAATTACTGTTACCAGAGGTGGATGATGATGAGACAATTGCCAGAAAATCAGGAGGAGGACCAGGGTGCGGAAGTGGAAGACTAAGCGGTGGACGATGAAGTCACTGACCCAACCTGGCAAGATGACAACGACATGCAGAGCGAGTACAGCAGCACACAGGGGGAGGGAGGCCTAGCACCACAACAGGCAGGGACAAGCAGTGTGGTGGCCACAGACAGAAGGCGGGCAACTGTTCTCCGGAACGCTAAACGACCAAAGTTGCCAGTACAACTGTTAGGTCTTTACGAGTCTGGTTCTTTTTTAAAGACTCTGCAGATAACGCAAAAAGGCCATTTGCACCACCTGCCAGGCCAGCATCAGCAGGGGTAGCAAAACTAGCAATCTGACCAACACCAGCATGATCAGGCACATAACAGCAAAGCACCAGACTAAGTGGGCCAAATGCCAGGGTCCAGAAGCAGTGTCTGCGGGTGACACCACTGCTTGTTCCGCTGTTGAACATGCACGCCAATCCCCTGTCCATGGCGCATGTGAAGACGCCTCCTGCCCTTCACCTGTCATTGCACACTCTCAATTTGCACCACGTCCACGTTGTTATCCCAGTGAAGTGTTCAGTTGTCCCTACTAGGGTTGAGCGAGTATGTTCTGTCCAAGTATGCTCGGGCCGAGCTCCGAGTATTTATAGCTGCTCGGTGATAAGGTTAAATCGCTCCCGTGTGTATGATTTGCAACTGTTTGACAGCTTTATTACATGGGAGGAATGTGTAAGAAATCGACATTCCTCACATGTAATAAAACTGTCAGTCGCAAATCATGCACACGGGAGCGATTTAACCTTATCACCGAGCAGCTATAAATACTCGGAGCTCGGCCTGAGCATACTCGGCGAAAGGGTTAAGAGAACATACTGGCTCAACACTAGTCCCTACCCCAGTCCTTGGAAAACTCAAGAGCAAATATGCACCCAATGCCTCACAGGCCACACTACTAAATTCACACATGCTTATGCTGGAAATGTTGCCTTTTAGGCTCATGGAGACGGAAGCTTTCTGCAACCTGATGGCGACGGCCATCCCTCGGTACTCAGTCCCCAGACGCTACAATTTCTCTTGATGTGCCATCCCCGCATTACACAAGCACGTGTCCCAGAACATTAGCCGTGGCCTCTACAACGCAGTTAATATAATGGAAGCTGGTACACAGTCGGACCTTGCGACGGAACATGTCCTCCCGATGCCGAGGATTGCGGTCCCTGGGACAATCAGGGTTGCCCCCACTTTCTACAGCTCCTGTACCTCCTCCTCCTCCTCTTCAGCCTTCATTTCTGAAATTCCCACATCAGTCAGAAGCTGGAAGCACTGCAGTACTGCCTCGGTCAAGCGGCAACAGGCTGTGCTGAAGCTAATATGCTTAAGTGACAAACCGCACACCGATGAAGAGTTGTGGGTAGCACTGAAAGAGCAGACATATCTGTGACTGTCACCGCTGTATAAGCAATAACAGTATGGGAGACCCACTTCCTAATAATGGGAAACATTTTTTCATAAGGCCCTCCTCTACGTCTCTTCCAAGGGGCATTGGAGTGCGTCCAAATTTTTGGCAGTCGTTTCAGTCACTGCATACGCAAGAACAGTATGGGAGACCCGCTCCTATATAATGAGAACATTTTGTTACGGAGGCCCTCCTCTATGTGTCTTTAAATTCGTATTGGGGTATTTCCCACATTTAAGCAGCTGTTGTACTCACTGCATATGCAATAACTGTATAGCAGAACCGCTCCTTTCTAATGAGAACATGTCGTTACTAAGGCCCACCTCTATGTGTCTTCAGATTGGCATTGGGTTATTTCCCAAATTTAGAAAGCCATTGTACTCCCTGCATACGCAATAACTGTATAGCAGAACCACTCCTTTTTAATGGGAACATGTTGTTACTGAGGCCCACCTCTATGTGTCTTTAAATTGGTATTGGGGTTTTTCCTAAATTTAGGCAGCCGTAGTACTCACTGCATACGCAATAACTGTATAGCAAAACTTCTCCTTTCTAATGGGAACATGTCGTTACTGATGCCCAACCTCTATGTGTCTTCAAGTTGGTATTGGGGTATTTCCCAAATTTAGGTAGCCCTTGTACTTACTGCATACGCAATAACTGCAGAACCGCTCCTTTCTAATGGGAACATGTCATTACTGAGGCCCACAGTCATGGGTGTGTCAGAGGTGACAGACAGTCACCCTGCAATTGGTTGAGGAGATCTCTACGTTTGGCATTACAGACTTCTTCTTAGAGGCTGGCTGTCTCTAGGACCCAGCGGCTACCTCCCTCTGGCTAATTAGCTCCTTGGCCTGGGTGTATAAATACCTAGTGTGTCTGAGAGGGATGTGGCGGCGATATTCATTACTACTTGTGAGGCTTTAGCAAGAGCCATACTTCATTCTCTCTGGAGCTTGAGCCTGTGTGCGCATTTGTCTGGAGTAATCTAAAGCTCAGCAATCCCCCCCTGTTTGTCTACCATTGTTGTCTATAGAGTTTAGTGGAGCTCGACAAGTGCTCATCTCCTCCCTTCCCTAGCTTTAGCCATATGCCAGGGAAAGTCAGGCAAGGCATGTGTGCGTCGATTTGTGAAGAGCCATTATAGGGACGGTAGTTGAGGCAGGGTGACACTAGACCAGTCTAGGAGGTCTCGACTCCCCCTTTTGCCTAGTGTCTGGGCTCCCTTTCCCTCTTCCCTCTGTGTTGCACTAAGTCTTTCCTACACCTTGCGTGACAACTACCTCTATGTTTCTTCAAATTGGTATTGGGGTATTTCCAAAATTTACGCAGCCGTTGTACTCATTGCATATGCAATAACTGTATAGCAGAACCGCTCCTTTCTAATTGCAATATGTCATTAGTGAGGCTCACCTCTATGTGTCTTTAAATTTGTATTGTGTTTTTCCCAAATTTAGGCTGTCCTTGTACTCACTGCATACACAATAACTGTATAGCAGAACCGCTCCTTTCTAATGGGAACATGTCCTCACTGAGGTTCACGTCTAAGTGTCTTTAAATTTGCATTGGGGTTTTTCCCAAATTTAGGCAGCCATTGTACTCATTACATACGCAATAACTATATGGCAGAACCGCTCCTTTCTAATGGGAACATTTTGTTACTGAGGCCCACTTCTATGTGTCTTTAAATTGGTATTGGGGTTTTTCCCAAATTTAGGCAGCCCTTGTGCTCACTGCATACGCAATTACTATATAACAGAACTGCTCCTTTCTAATGGGAACATTTTGTTACTGAGGCCCACCTCCATGTGTCTTCAAATTGGTATTGGGGTATTTCCAAAATTTAGGCAGTCGTTGTACTCACTGCTTATGCAATAACTGTATAGCAGAACCACTCCTTTCTAATTGCAATATGTCATTACTGAGGCTCACCTCTATGTGTCTTTAAATTGGTATTGGGGTATTTCCCAAATTTAGACAGCCGTTGTACTCACTGCATACGCAATGGCTGTATAGCAGAACCGCTCCTTTCTAATGGGAATATGTCGTTTCTGAGGCCCAGCTCTATGTGTCTTTAAATTGGTATTGGGGTTTTTCCCAAATTTAGGCAGCCGTTGTACTCACTGCATACGTAATAACTGTATAGCAGAACTGCTCCTTTCTAATGGGAACATGTTGTTACTGAGGCCCACCTCTATGTGTTTTTAAATTGGTATTGGGGTTTTCCCAAGTTTAAGCAGCCCTTGTAGTAATGGCAGTCAGGCAACCTCTGGCGAGCACATGGGAGGGCTGTGCGGCCCTCCAAAGAAATGCCACCCCACACCATTACTGACCCACTGCCAAACCGGTCATGCTGAAGGATGTTACAGGCAGCAGATCGCTCTCCACGGTGTCTCCAGACTCTGTCACATCTTTCACATGTGCTCAGTGTGAACCTGCTTTCATCTGTGAAGAGCACAGGGCGCCAGTAGCGACTTTGCCAATCCTGGTGTTCTGTGGCAAATGCCAAGCGTCCTGCATGGTGTTGGGCTGTGAGCTCAACCCCCATCTGTGGACATAGGGCCCTCATACCACCCTCATGGAGTCAGTTTCTAACCGTTTGTGCAGACACATGCACATTTGTGGCCTGCTGGAGGTAATTTTGCAGGGCTCTGGCAGTGCTCCTCCTGTTCCTCCTTGCACAAATGCGGAGGTAGCGGTCCTGCTGCTGGGTTGTTGCAATCCTATGGCCCCCTCCAAGTCTCCTAGTGTACTGGCCTGACTCCTGGTAGCACCTCCAGCCCCTGGACACTACGCTGACAGACACAGCAAACCTTCTTGCCACAGCTTGCATTGATGTGCCATCCTGGATGAGCTGCACTACCTGAGCAACTTCTGTGGGTTGTAGAGTTTGTCCCATGCTACCACGAGTGTGAAAGCACAACCAACATTCAAAAGTGACCAAAACATCAGCCAGAAAGCATTGGTACTGAGATGAGGTCTGTGGTCCCCACCTGCAGAACCACTCCTTTATTGAGTGTGTCTTTCAGTGTCTACGCATACCGTGATCTTCAGCGCCATATACTCCTCTTACCTGTAATGGCTGGATGTGTTCTTCTGTCAGGAGCCAGACTGCACAGGAGCTTCCCGTATGCTCAGTCTATAGAGGCTTCGGACAAAAGGACACATCCCTGATTATCTTATAGATGTCCCCCAATTCTGTTAATATCCTCCATCCTGGTATATATGCCCCCCTTCTTATTATAGGTGGCCCCCATCACATCCTGGTATGCATGGCATCCCTGATCCCCATCCCGGTATGCATGGCACCCCTCCATCGTGGTATGCATGGCCCCCGCATCGCCAATCCTGGTATGCATGGCACCCCTGATCCCCATCCTGGGACGCATTGCACCCCTGATCCCTATTATTGTATGCATGGCATCCCTCATCTCAATCCTGGTATGCATGGCTCCCCTCATCCCAATCCTGGTATGCATGGCACCCCTCATTCCAATCCTGGTATGTATGGCGCGCCTCATCTTTATCCTGGTATGCATGGCACCCCTCATCCTTATACTGGTATGTATGGTACCCCTCATCCCTATCCTGGTATGCATGGTACCCCTCATCCCTACCTGGTATGCATGGTACCCCCTCATCCCTATTCTGGAATGCATGGTACCCCTCATCCCTATTCTAGTATGCATGGTACCCCCTCATCCCTATCCTGGTATGCATTATACCCCTCATGCCTATGCTGGTATGCATGGTACCAACTCAACCCTATCCTGGTATGCATGGCACCCCATTCCTCATCCCTGATATGCATGGTACCCCCTCATCCCTATCCTGGTATTCATGGTACCCTCTCATCGCTATCCTGGTATGCATGGCACTCCTTTTCCTGGTATGCATGGCACCCCTCATTCCTATCCGGGTATGCATGGTACACCCTCATCCCTATCATGCTATGCATAGTACCCCATCACTCATCCCTTGTATGCATGGCACCCCTCATCCCTATCCTGGTATGAATGGCACCCCTCATCCCTATCCTGCTATGCATGGTACCCCATCACTCGTCTCTTGTATGCATGGCACCCCTCATCCCTATCCTGGTATGCATGGCACTCCTCATCCCTATCATGGTATGCATGGTACCCCTCATGCCTATCCTGTTATGCATGGTACCCCCTCATCCCTATCCTGGTATGCATGTTACCCCCTCATCTCTATCCTGGTATTAATGGTACCCCCTCATCCCTATCTTGCTATGCATGGTACCCCATCCCTCATCCCTTGTATGCATGGCACCCCTCATCCCTATCCTGGTATGCATGGTACCCCCTCATCCCTATCCTGCTATGCATGGTATCCCATCCCTCATCCCTTGTATGCATGGCACCCCCTCATCCCTATCCTGGTATACATTATACCCCTCATGCCTATGCTGGTATGCATGGCACTCCATTCTTCATCCCTGGTATGCATGGTACCCCCTCATCCCTATCCTGGTATTCATGGTACCCTCTCATCCCTATCCTGGTATGCATGGCACCCCTTTTCCTGGTATGCATGGAACCCTTCATCCCTATCCCGGTATACATGGTACCCCCTTATCCCTATCCTGCTATGCATGGTATCCCATCCCTCACCCCTTGTATGCATGGCACCCCCTCATCCCTATCCTGGTATGCATTATACCCCTCATGCCTATGCTGGTATGCATGGCACCCGATTTCCTATCTATGGTATGCATGGTACCCCCTCATCCCTATCCTGGTATTCATGGTACCCTCTCATCCCTATCTTGATATGCATGGCACCCCTTTTCCTGGTATGCATGGCACCCCTCATCCCTATCCTGGTATGCATGGTACCCCCTCATCCCTATCCTGCTATGCATGGTACCCCATCCCTCATCCCTTGTGTGCATGACACCCCTCATCCCTATCCTGGTATGCATGGTACCCCCTCATCCCTATCATGGTATGCATGGTACCCCTCATGCCTATCCTGGCATGCATGGTACCTCTTCATCCCTATCCTGGTATGCATGGTACCCCTCATCTCTATCCTGGTATGCATGGCACCCTATCTCTCATCCCTGGAATGCATGGTACCCCCTTATCCCTATCCTGGTATGTATGGCACCCCATCCCTCATCCCTGGAATGCATGGTACCCCCTCATTCCTATCCTGGTATGCATGGTACCCCTCATCCCTATTCTGGTATGCATGGTACCCTCTCATCCCTATCCTGGTATGCATGGCACCCCCTCATCCCTATCCTTGTATGCATAGTACCCCTCATCGCTATCACGCTGCACATACAAAAAAAATAAACACTTATACTCACGTTTCTTCCTTGTGCTCCAGCGCTACATCCTGTTCTGCCAGAGGCAGGGGAAGGAGTGTGGGGCCTGAGTACACTCCGCAAATGTGTCTTCAGTAAAATGGCGTCGGACAGCGCGCCATGTGCATGCACCGATTCTGACGCCGCACTCCTGCCCCGGGCTCTGGCCAGAAGAGAGGCACCACTGCAACGCTCCTCCCAGTCAGGTAAGTGTGTCCTTATGGCGCCGTAGATCGCGGTATGCGTTCAGTGTTTACGCATACCGCGATCTCCGGCGCCATACACTCCTCTTACCTGTAACGGCTGGATGCGTTCTTCTGTCTGGAAGCAGACTGCGCAGGCGTGTCACGCGTGCGCAGTCTATAGAGGCTTCGGACAGAGGGACACATTTAGTGTTATATTATAAATATATGTGTATATATATATATATATATATATATATATATATATATATATTTGCCTAAAATAAAAAGGAAATGTGTCTTTAACTTTAGTTCTTTAAGAAATCATTTCATCTTCAACTTGCTTAACTGTTCACAATAACAATAATTTTGACCAAGGGTGCCCAAGCTTCTACATGCCACTGTATTTCAGAATAAATGCTAAACTTATGATTGCTGCGGGGTTCTCCATTGGGACCGCACACTACTGGGTTCCTGAGCCCCAAATTCCAGAATACAGAGTAGTTTGAGCTGGATCTGTAGAAATGCCAGCGCGCAATGCTCCACTCCCCATGGATACAGCATCTGGCCAGCCCCCCTGACATTGTTTGGAGTCATGCACATGTTTTACATATTTGCTGCAATATAAACAATGGATGGAAATAACCTCTATAAAATACTGCCTCGTTTTCCTCAAGTCTGTATAGCCTTGTCTTCTCCCTTCCTCCTATCTCTGTTGCTGCACTTACTGTATTATATTTGCTAATTACAGAAGTCAGACAGCACTGAAGAAGACAAATAACCATTACATACACTTTTCAGGTCTGATAAGGCTGATTAATTCACTTCAAGCCTGGAGCACAAGTGAAAGTTCATAATGAAATCTTTCCAACAGGATGAAGCAAATCACAATACGCACCGATATCTGTAGAATTTGTGGTTACATCATAAAAGAAGAGTCAGCAGCTACTGTATATACACAGGTTACATTTACACTGCATGAGTATTGTGAACAATCACCACTTAGAATAAATGATATTCTATGTGCACAGAACGATCTATTACTGATTGTTCTGTGCGCAAAGCAAATGTGCTCGGCCTGTATAAATGGGCTATTATATGATTTCTGCTGTCATTTAAGACTGGATTTACATCAGTCATTCTGTTGTGTTAAACGACCAGAAATCAGTAACACATTTGTCATGACGTGTTTGGGACTCTTAGTTCATATTAATCGGGCAGATTAAATGCACTTTGACCCTGTAAATTGGGTGTTATAAACCCTCCCTATCAAGTCTACTGTTGCCCGCTTGGTTTTGTGCACAGTGTAAATGTCAAGAACCTTTACAGACATATAATGTTACAGTGTAGACATGATGATACCTTAGCCTTGTACTTATTATTATTCTTGTTTCACTGACGATAGAAGTATTCTATTGAGGTCCAAATCATGTGAATGATGACCTTTTTTGTTGGACTGACCTCAAGATCAATGGCTCCATAAAGGAGTTTGATAGACCTGTCTTCCATTATGAAGATTCTTTTTCAGCTTTTACCTGTAGTATTTTGGCTGTAGCTGTCACTTTGTGACAAATGGCCACTGAACATATTGCAAGCACTGATAAAAATAGAATTGTTTTAAAGTACTTTGCAAGAATAAATATTTTCTACAATGCAAATTATATGATTCAATGATGTTGAGATGCATGTATTTATATACTCAACTTTGGTTATCTAATTCTCTAAAAAAACCTTAGGTAGCACTGGCACTTTTTGGCTTCTGAAAGATAGATGGAGAAGTAGTCCAGTTTTCTCTCCAGACCATAAGTCATTCCAAAAAATAGTAAAATCCACCAGAATCCATGTGAGTTTTTTATGGTCAAATTGTGATGGCGCGATGACTGGGTAATAACATCAGTTGTTTTAGGGTGTTCCTGGTCAGCAATAGTTAGTATGTAAGGTGGGTGAACACATCTGAGCTTCTCTCCTGATATGCTAGACATTAGTACTGAAGGTTGGAAGATTAGTTAGGCCAGGATCTTGGTCATCTGGAGATGGAGGTTTGTCCCTTTGAAATGTGGCAGGGGAGATTGAAAGGCTTTGACAGTGAAAATCATGGACTGGTGAATGGGAGATGTGATGGGGAGACCTGTAAGGAGCTGAGATGAAGGGTTACCTACCTGGAGTGGAGGGAAATATCCCAATTAGGGACCCAGTGGTGGGTAAGGGTATAAACCTGGCAGATATTGTAGTTGGGTCTTGTAGAATGGTAAGGGGGATGACCCTGTGGGCCACTAGAAACAACAATGGGTCTGGTTTTCCTGTAGTTCTGATATGTTGTCTGAGTCCTGAATTAGGCTGCAAATAATAGAATAGAAATAAACAGATACTGGAAGATTGGCGTGCACTTGGACGTTCGGCAAGGTGCTGGTGGAATGGGGTATGTGACCCCTCGACTAAGGCCAGGGAAATTCACCATACACTCTTAGATCGGATGATGCAAGGTTTTTATTATTCATGAAAGCAGACATATAAACAAGTTGCTGTGAATTGTAAGACAAAGTTACGATGTTTCGACTCCTTCAGGGTCTTTATCAAAATGTCATTGATTGCTGACATTTAAGGTAACCCTTTCAGATAATGTCGCAAAATCAGTGGGATTTATAGTACACCAGAAGCAGCACACATAGGCGCGGGAGCACCACGTGGAGCCCAAACAACACAGTACCCACTGCAAATCTCACTGATTTTGCAACTTTATCTGACAGGGTTACCTTAAATCTCAGCAATCAACCACATTGTGATAAAGACCCTGGAAGGGTCGAAATGTCGCAACCTCATCACACAATTCACAGCAAATGGTTTATTATATGTCTGCTTTCACGAATAATAAAAGCCTAGCATAACCCGAACTAAGAGTGTGCGGTGAATCTCTTGCCTTAGAAATAAACAGAGACAGTGTCAGATTTCCAGGGACCCTTTAGTGACATTGTCTCTGGGGGCCCACTCTTCAGCTACATGCAGGGGCGGACTGGCCCACTGGAGGATCGGGAAAACCCCGGTGGGCCCCGGGTCCCGAGGGCCATGCCCCCAAGCCCCGCCCCCTACCACCCGTGGGCCTGTACAGAGAACAGAGGGCCCCCCGGTTCGCTAATTATATAGTCAGCACTGCCGATATGATTAGTGATGGGCCCTCTGCAGCGGCAAAGCTGGGAGAGCGATCTCCCTGCTCTGCCTGCTGCCGCAGTGCCCCTCTGCCTCCTCTGCGCAGTGCTACACTGCCGGCGCAAGGTCCTGGAAGAAGACCGTCGCCCGCGGAGCTGCGGCCTACCTGTTAAAGAAAGTGAAGAAGGTAGGCTCCGGTTCACCAGGGGGCGCAACCACGGCCAATGACCAGCAAGCCGCCGGAGCACCGGGTAGTGCTCCTGATGCCCAACTTGCGCCCGGCGCTGCACTGGCCGGAGCGGCCGGTCCACCAGCAGGGTTTGTGACCCCGTTATTACCTATGGCCCTGCCATATATCCCGGGAGTGAAGTGGCTCCCCCAGTATAACGGCAAACCGGACACTCTGTCCGGATTCAAGACAAGAATATGCGGTGTGCTAGATATGTATTCTTTGACTGGCAAACAGAGCTGCTGTCGTGTTGGGACAATTTACTGGTGCCGCAGAGCGGGAAGTTGAAACCTGGCCAGCCGCAGACCAGGAATCGGTATCCATCATCTTTAAGAGACTGCAAACTGTGTTTGAAAACCGCACTGAGACAGATCTCTGGATGAGGTTCTACCACTGTGTCCAGCAAACTGAGGACAGTGTCTGGGACTACGCCTGACGCTTACAGGAAGCCCTGCGGGCTCTAAAACAGGTTAGTCCAGCCAGCATACAGAATGAAAATAAAATGCTGAACGAACAGTTCATCCCGGGGTTGAGGTCCCAGGAAGAGAGCAGAACTGTACGGTGGTGGGCCCTAGATCATCCAGATGCCACCTTTGACCCTTAAGGACATGGCTATAAAGGGTCTGCAACCCCTGGAAACATCAGATACTGCTATCCAGCGTTACCAGGGTGGGGCCACCCCAGTGCCTGCAGCACCCACTGCTCCTTCAATAATGGCCGAAACAAAGATGCAAACAGTGTCTCCTAGCGAGCTGGACAGCCTACGCTCTGAAGTGCGCCAGTTAAGTAAAACCCTGTCCACTGTCCTGAGCACCCTGCAACTACAGGAGGAGCCCGAGCCGGAAGGAAGGATACTACTTGCCGACAGCCCTGAGGATGTCCCCTGGATGAGAAGAAGAAGGAGAACAACTCCACCCCGTAGGAGAACAACGCTGCCCCGGAGGAGGACAACGCCCCCCGTGGGAGGACCAACGACCACCGTCACCCTCCAGGAGAATTCATCTGCTACCACTGCCAGAAGGCAGGCCACACAGTGCGGAACTGTCCTTTAAACGAGCAAACTCTGGGGCCGAGTACCGACACCTAGGAGTAAATCAAGCAGGCCCATCAAACTGGTACCATCGGTTCGTGGGAGGAAGACCTTTCCTGTCCTTTGTGCTGGACGGCATCACGGCACCTGCCCTGCTGGACACTAGATCTCAGGTAACCATCATGCCAGATGTCCTCTACAAAAGGTTCTGGTCCATAGACGAACTTCGCCCGCCAGCTCCAAACCTTTCCGTGTATGCCTCGAATGGCTTTCCCATTAACCTAGTCGGGGTTAAGGATGTGGCAGTAAAGGTGGGAAGAGTGGAACTGAAGGACCAGGGACTAATTGTAGTAGAGACTAATCCTGATGATACAGACTTGTATATGGTACTTAGCACAAATATTGTCGGTAACTGTTTGGGAGAAGTGTTGTTTTTGCTTCAACAGATGGCTGACACTGCCAGACCAGGGCAGAGGAGGGTGCTCCAGAAAGAGATCCGAGCCCTTATGTACCAGCAACAGGTAAAGTTATCAGGTGGTGAAATTGGTAATGTACGGGTGACAGACCCGATACCCATTGTGATCCCCCCGATGAATGAGATGCTGATTTGGTGTAGAGCAGCAATAGGTCTCAAAGGATGGAGCTACCAGGCGGTAGTAGAGCCCCTTAGCTCGGAGCATAGACCTACACTCTTGACAGCCAGAGGGGTAGTGGATGTACGCAATGGGAGGGTGCCCGTACGCCTCCTAAACTATGGGGAGGACGAGGTTAGATTACCACGCTACGCCACTGTTGCCAAACTGTACACAGTAGATAACAACTCCATACTCACGGCGGAGTCCTTAGCCTCACCAGACGAAGTGGAGGATAATGACCCGGGAACCCAGGTGGAGGATTGGTGTCAATAGCTCCATGTTGGGACAGACACCACTTCTGCCCATCAGAAACAGGGTGTACACTGGGTGGTTCAGGAATACGAGCAGGTATTCAGTAAACACCCACTTGACTTTGGGAGGATTAAAGGGGTACAACACCATATACCCACAGGTGACCATCCACCCATCAAAGAACGTTACAGGCCCATACCACCAGCACACTACCAGAAGGCGGAGATGTTGCACGACATGAAGAAGGCAGGGGTAGTAAGGGATAGCTGTAGTCCCTGGGCCGCTCCCCTGGTCCTAGTCAGGAAAAAGGATGGAAGCATGAGAATGTGTGTAGATTACAGACAGGTAAATCGCATAACACACAAAGATGCATACCCTTTGCCCCATATAGAGGAATCCCTGGCTGCATTAAAGTCTGCAAATTACTTCTCCACCCTTGACCTCACTAGTGGGTACTGGCAAGTAGCTGTTGCTGAGGAGGATCGGGAGAAGACGGCCTTTACTTCCCCAATGGGACTCTGCGAGTTCAACAGTATGCCGTTCGGACTCTGCAACTGTCCCCGGAACGTTCCAGAGATTGATGGAGTGCTGCCTGGGACACTGCAACTTCGAGACTGTACTGCTATACCTGGATGACGTGATAGTGTACTCAAAAACGTACGAGGACCATTTGAAGCACCTGGCAGAGGTATTTGAGTCGCTGTCCCGGTATGGGATGAAACTGAAGCCCTCCAAGTGCCACCTGCTCAAGCAAAAGGTACAGTACCTGGGGCACATCGTCAGTCCAGAAGGAGTAGCAGCGGACCCAGAGAAGGTCACTGCCATCCAGAAATGGCCGGAGCCGAAGAGCCTCAAAGAGGTACGTCAGTTCCTGGGGCTAGTCGGGTATTACCTGAGGTTTGTGAAGGACTATACAAAGAAAGCCGCGCCTTTCCAAGATCTCCTGGTAGGACAGTCCGGGAGAGGCAGAAACCCCCCGTTCCATTGGGGTAAGGAGCAAGCTGAATCCTTTGAGGTGATGAAGGAGATCCTGTCCGGCAAAGAGATCTTAGCCTACCCTGACTACAGCCAACCATTCCTGCTGTACACTGATGCCAGCAACGAGGGATTAGGAGCTGTGTTAAGTCAGAAGCAGAATGGCCGAGAGAAGGTGATCGCCTATGCAAGCAGGAAGCTCCACCCGACCGAGAGGAACCCAGAGAACTATAGCAGCTTCAAGTTGGAGTTCCTGGCCCTGGTCTGGGCCATCACCGAGCGGTTCAAGCACTACCTAGCCTCCAGTAAGTTCACTGCCTACACTGATAATAACCCCTTGACTCATCTGGAAACAGCCAAGTTAGGAGCCACGGAACAACGGTGGATGGCTTGGCTGTCAAACTACCAGTTCACCATCAAGTACCGGGCAGGCCACAAGAACGCCAACACCGATGCCCTATCCAGAATGCCTCACCAGTCGGACACTGAAGAAGAAGTGGATGACCTGGGAGCTACCTGCCTTCCATAGAAATGGGATGGTCCATGAGCAACGCACCTCCAGGAGGTATCATGGTAAGACACTAAACCCTTTACCACACCACAGTTGGAAGGAGACCCAGGACAGCGACCCGGTTGTCAGCCGTATCAAAGAACTGATAACCCAGGAAGGTTCCTCCCTGGAGAAGGACGCGTCTCCACAAGCCAAGCAACTATGGAATGAGAGAAGCCGGCTGTTCATCTATAGAGAGAAGCTGTGCCGAAGGTACGTCAACCCGAGGACCCATGAAAGGGTATGGCAGATCGTAGTGCCTAGGACTGACATCCAGATGGTGTTGGAGGCCTACCACGATCAAGCAGGGCAATTTGGCTAGAAGAAGCTGGAAACTCTCCTGAAGAGTCGGTTTTATTGGGTTGGAATGCCGAGTTCCATAGTAACATAGTTTGTAAAGCCGAATAAAGACTTGCGTCCATCAAGTTCGACCTGTTAGTTCTGTAATTGCTAAAGTTGATCCAGAGGAGGGCAAAAACCCCAAATGATTTAGCCAATCTTCACCTGAGGAAAAATTCCCTCCCGACTCTGAAACCAGCAGTCAGAATAAATCCCTGTATCAACCTACTATTTTATTTTATTTTTAAGTATATGCTGAAATCTGCCTGGTATCTAGAAATGCATCCAGTCCCCGCTTGAACTGGTGTAGTGAATCCGACATTACCGTCTCCTCACTCAGTGAATTCCATATTCTCACTGCTCTTACCGTAAAGAACCCCTTCCTATGCTGGTGCTGAAACCTTTTCTCTTCCAGTCTTAGTGAGTGCCCTCTTGTTACCGTAATATCCCTCCTTTTGAACAAATCCCGGGCAAGATTTCTATACTGTCCCCTAACATATTTGTACACATTTATTATGTCCCCCCTCAACCTTCTCTTTTCCAGGCTGAATAGTCCTAGTTTTGCCAACCTCTCTGGGTATTGCAGTCCCTTCATTCCCTTTATTAATTTTGTTGCCCTCCTTTGTACCTTTTCAAGCTCATTTATATCCTTTCTATATATTGGGGCCCATAACTGAGCACAGTATTCCAAGTGTGGTCTGACCAGTGCTTTGTACAGTGGAAGAACAATGTTCTCATCTTTTGCAGCTATACCTCTTCTGATACATCCCATTACCCTGTTTGCCCTTACAGCAGCGGCCTGACTTTGGGCACTCCAATTTAGTTTGCTATCAATCAAGATGCCCAAGTCCTTCTCCATCTCTGAATTCCCCAATGATTTCCCATTCAGTGAGTACTGGTGACTTCCATTTTTCCTTCCCATATGTATGACCTTACATTTCTCCTCGTTAAACCTCATTTGCCATTTAATGCTCCACCTACCCAGCTTATCCAAATCCCTCTGTAGGTCTGCACTGTCCTCTTTTGTATTAATTGTTTTACATAACTTTGTGTCATCTGCAAATATTGATATTTTACTATTTATCCCGTTGACTATGTCGTTAATAAAGATATTAAATAACATTGGGCCTAGTACAGACCCCTGTGGTACCCCACTAGTGACGCTTACCCAATCTGAGTATATTCCATTTATAACCACCCTCTGCCTTCTATCCTTTAGCCAGTTAGCTACCCACTTGCAGACATTTTCCCCCAGCCCCATCATTCTCATTTTGTATACCAACCTATTATGTGGCACGCTATCGAACGCTTTTGAGAAGTCGAGATACACGACATCCACTGGTTCCCCCTGATCTACTCGAGAGCTAACCTCCTCGTAGAAGTCAATCAGGTTTGTTTGGCAGGAGCGATTCCTCATGAATCCATGTTGGTTCGGGATTAAAAGATTATTAGCATCAAGATGCTCCGTAATTGCCTCTTTAATGAAGCTTTCAAAAATTTTGCCCACAACGGACGTCAGACTCACCGGCCGATAGTTTCCGGCGTCACTTTTCGCTCCCTTTTTGAATATTGGCACTACATTCGCCTGTCGCCAATCAAGTGGTACAGACCCAGTCTCAACAGAGTCCTTAAATATAAGATATAACGGTCTGTCTATCACATTACTTAGTTCCCTTAGTACCCGTGGGTGTATGCCATCAGGTCCTGGTGATTTGTTTATTTTAATGTTACTGAGGCGTTTCTGTACCCCAGCTTGGGTTAGATTTGTCATACTTAGTGGAGGATTAAGTTTGTCACTTCTCATTTCTCCTGTTAGTTCGATTTCCTTTGTGAAAGTTGTCGAAAAAAAATTATTTAATAGATTAGCTTTATCCTCATCTTTCTCTATGATTTTGCCTTCCTAGAGAGGTGGTGCCGGGACTGTGGACCCTGTAGCCTCAGTAGAAAAGACTACAGCAGCCAGAAGGCACCCCTGCAACCCATCAAGACAACTCGACCCTTGGAAATCGTGGCCCTGGATCATGTCAAGCTGTCACCCAGCAGGTCAGGATATTCCTATGCCCTGACCATGGTGAATCACTACTCCCGGTTCCTGGTGGTCACCCCCGTCAAGGATCTGACGGCAGAAGCTGCGACAAAGACGTTTCAGGCGTATTTCTGCAGGCCCCATGGATACCCGGAGCAGGTGCTGACAGATCAAGGCACTGTCTGCGAAGCCGAATTGTTCAAGAGTTCTGCCATCCGTACGAGTGTAAGAAGATCCGGACTACACCGTACCACCCCCAAACCAATGGGTTATGTGAAAAGATGAATAACATCGTCATCGACCTGTTGAAGACCTTACTGCTAGAAGAAAGAAACCAGTGGTCAGACAAACTACCTGACCTGGTAGATCTGTACAATCACATACCTGTGAGTTCCACCAATTGTACTCCAGAGTACCTCATGAGAGCAAGACCCAGAAAGTTGCCCATGGACCTGGAGCTTGGTGTAGTATAACCCGAAGCAGATATGTCCACTGAAGACTGGGACACGACGCGACAGGAACAGTACAGGAGAGTACAAACCTGTGTCGAAGACAGTCTGAATAGGGTAAGAGACAAGCAGGAAGCACAGTACAACAAGAGTGCACCAGCAGAACCCTTTACACCTGGAGAAGTTGTGCTAAAGAGAAAAAGAAGAAGCCACAAACTTGATGACCAGTGGGAGAGGGAACCCTACACTGTGTTAAATTCAAGATTTGATAAGAGGAAGACCTGTTTAATTACCAAGGACGGAGGAAGAACGACTGCAACAGTATCTAGAGACCATCTGAAGTTGTTTCCAGGTCTGCTAAAGCCCCAGGAAGAAGTACCTCTCATCATACCGGAGGAGCCTAAAGAAGCAGTAATACATACTGAATTAGGAAATTTCCCGGCAGATTGGCCCCAACTAGGAGGAGCATTGATAATACCTGTGATCCACTTCTACCAACAGCCAGAAGACCATCCACAGCAAGTAGAACCTGTAGGTGCCCCAGAAGAGCCTGCTCGGGAAGAATCCCAGGAAGAAGGATCCCCGGTTGGAGCAGAGCAAGAAGGCCCAGCCAATGGTACACTTGCTAGTCCCATAGAGTGGTTAAGGCAGTCTTGCAGTCCCTCCACACCTAGAACTGACAGAATGGGAGGTAGTACAAACACCAGTACCACACGCATCCCAGTCCTATGTAGGTCAACACGTAACACGCAAGGTCAGACCCCTTTCAGATACAGAGAGTAGGAAGAGAAACTCTGACAGTATAAATAGTTGCCCCTTGGGGTATGTTATTCTTGTGTAATTTTCATGTATGTATTGACATATTTTTGCCTTACAATGGACAATTTAGGTAACATGGACACTTTTCTTGTTGCATTTAGTCACCCGTAAGGGTATATATAAAGGACTCGGTGGCTGAGGACTGTGAGCAGCCCAAAAAATGTTTACTTGTACATAATTGCACTCCCCGGAGTGCCCCTTTTAGGTAATCACTGAACAAAAACCTGTTTGGCATTGCGGAAGATGTGGTCCAACTCTGGATCACCTATGCCCTGCAGCCACGCACAGGGCCTACGTGGAGGGTTTACGGACAGGTCCCTCAAGCTACCATGTACTTTGCAGTGAAATGGACACCCTGTTAGGGGACTCACTGACTATTGCTCAAATACTTTAACTATTGCACATATATTTATTCTGTTTTTGTTATCTGTAACGTTCAAGCAAAGTGCCTTCCGTAAGGGGAAGAAAAGTTGTTATTGTTAACCTGTTTTTGAAAAATGCTTCAGTCCAGGAGTACTGATTTTTACTAGGGGGGAATGTGGCACCCTGCTGTGCATTGGTGCCACAGAACCCAGAAGGGTGCATGGATGGACTTCTCCACAAGAGGCCCTCACACATTCACACACCTCCACCCTACCACCTCAGACCAGCAGAGGGAGCACGTTAGGGATATATATAGGGAGGGTGGAGGCAGGCAGCTCAGTGAAGTCAGTGTTCAGAGACAGAGAGGAACACAGCTCAGAGTTGAGCAGAGAGCATGCTGACGCTCAGAGAGCAGTGAAGAGGCAGCGAGCTGGCTGCTGTGCTTAGGCAAGCCAAGGCCTACAGCACGTGTGAAGGCCTAGTGAGGGCCTTGAGTGGGCCGAAGGCGAGAGGAGAAGTAAGAAGTAGTAAGGGGGCAGAGGAGCATACCAGGCTCACCCCGACATATATACTGGACACTGGGTCCGCGCCTACAGGGACATTTATACCCAGTAGGAACCATCGGAACCCCTGGAGGACTACAGGTCCCAGGTTCATCAAACGCTGATTACAGTACCAGGGCTAGGAGTCACAGAGTTCCCAGCGTCCAGGGAGAGTGATCTCCAAGAGAAGGCCCTACCACCAGGTCAGCAGGTGCCAAGAGAGACAGTAACCAAGCTAGGCCTAGCTCCAGGCAGGTCAGAAGCTTAGAGAAGAAAGCAACAGATCAGGAGGACCTATACCCGCTCACTGGGGAGAGTCCAAAAGTGCGCCCTTCAACTGGAGTACCCTGGACCGTGCCTGCAACACCACCAGTAAAGGTACTAAAGCTTACCCCCGTGTGAGTGACCGTCCTGCCATCTCTCCCCTGCACCACCATCCATTACACCCCATGCTGCCCTGGAGCTAGCTCTACCTGTGGAGAGCCACACCATCCCTGCTGCCGTAACACCAGCTCCAGAGGACTGCTCCACAGCGGCGGCACCCCTTAGCCGCATTCCACAGGTGGCGTCACAAACTGTCCATATCCCCCATATCTATCCCCCTTTTACTGACCGCCCTGGGTCACGGACCGGGCCAGCTACCGTGATATCCCCCAGCAACCAGAGGCCCGGCTGCCGAGTACCACATGGCCCAGGGGGTGCATCATTCACAAGGAACAGACAGCCCGCTACATAGTAGGGATTCAGCTTAGTCTTACTGTAGGGACAGCTTTCCCCTATCTTTCCTTAGTACTTGTTGCAGATCATAACAGTAAGTCCAGCCCAAAAAAACTAATAGGAAAGAAATCCGGGGTTTCCATCCAGGATCTGGCTCAACGCCTGCAGGGATTGTCTCTGGAGGTGACCGAGCTTCAGCAACACGTGAGTAGCTGTCCTGGAGCGCATTTTGTCGAACCCAAGGTAGGACTGCCTGATGTTTTTTATGGTAAACAGCAAGTTTTTTTTTCCTTTAAAAATGCTTGTTTGTTATATTTTCGTTTAAGACCAAGGTCCTCTGGGAATGAATCACAGCGCATTGGTTTTATTATGTCACTTTTGCGCAATGAACCACAGGGGTGGGCCTTTTCTCTCCAGCCTAATGATCCGTGGTTAAGGTCTGTTGAAGAATTTTTTTCCGCTATGGGGCTATTATATGACGATCCTGATCGAATCTCATCTGCTGAATCAGATGAAATTTATTGCACACACTTTAGAAGGTAGACTTCAGAAGTTAAGTGGAATGATCCGGCGCTGAGATGTTTATTTTTTGCTGGTCTGAGTGAAAGGGTTAAGGATTTGCTAATTGCATTCCCTGCACCTGAGACTCTGCAGGATGCTATGCAGTTAGCTGTTCGTATTGACAGGAGACTGAGGTGCAGGCTCAATGAAGTAAAAACTCCTGTAATATCAGGTCCTAGTCCCCAGAAAATCTGCTCTGACGGCGGAGAACCGATGGAGGTTGGGGCAATGTCAGTCCACTCTCAGGAAAGAGACCGAAGGTTTATCGAGGGTTTGTGTCTTTATTGTGGTAAAGCTGACCATTTGATTAAGTACTGTGAGCGTCGTTTAAAGAAAAAAAAATGGTCAGTTACACCCGTATAGCTTGTTTACTCTCTGCAGGAGTATTTCTTTCTGGGAGTACTACTCTGCAGGGAAATTTGATTGAATTTCAGGTATTTGTGGATTGTGGTTCAACACTTAATGTGATTGATAAAAGGTTTTTGCAAAACCTTAAATTGAAAGCCAAACCTTTATCATCACCTATTTCTGTGATTGCAATCGATAACACTCCTTTGAAATGTATTACTCACAAGACTGCTGCATTTCCCCTCACTATCAATGGAGTACATCAAGAAATTCTGGATTTGGTTGTTTTGGACAATTTGCCCTCTCCAGTTGTTTTAGGTTTGCCTTGGTTAAAACTGCACAATCCTTTACTGGACTGGTCTACTGATGTGATTAAGTCTTGGAGCCCGAAGTGCTATGATAAATGTTGTAATGGTCGCATTGCGGCTGTGGAAAAAGGGGAATTACCGGAACCTATTCAAGATTTTTGGAGGGTTTTTTCGGAGGAGTTGCAAGTTTTACCTCCTCATAGGGATTATGATTGCGCCATTGAGTTTGTTCCTGGAGCTACTCTTCCCAAGAGTCTCTTGTTTAATCTGACTATCCCTGAAAGAAAGGCCTTGGAGGAGTACATACAGACAAGCTTGGCTGCTGGTCACATTAGACCTTCTAAGTCGCCTGTGGCAGTTGGATTTTTCTTTGTTAAAAAAAAGGACGGCGGTTTACGTCCATGTCTGGATTTTCGTGAAATTAATAAGATTACCGTACATAATTCCTACCCATTGCCGTTAATTCCTGACTTGTTTAACCAGTTAGTGGGGGCCAAGTGGTTCTCCAAAATTGATCTCCGGGGGGCATACAATTTGTTACGAGTGAAGGAGGGTGATGAATGGAAAACTGCTTTTAACACTCCGGTAGATCATTTTGAGAATCTGGTGATGCCTTTTGGTCTTACCAATGCACCTGCATTTTTTCAGAACCTGATTAATGACATCCTGAGACCTTTGACTGGTAAGAATATGGTTGTGTATTTGGATGACATTTTGATTTACTCACCAGATCTAGAGTCCCATTGGCAGAGTGTACGTGAAGTTTTGCAGTTATTGAGTGATAATTCACTCTTTGCTAAGCTGGAGAAATGTGAGTTCGCTGTGCAGAAAATTATTTTTTTGGGCTACATTGTCTCCAGCGAGGGCTTTGAGATGGACCCTGTGAAGGTTCAGGCTGTGCAGGAATGGCCTAGGCCTGTTGGTTTGAAATCTATACAGAGATTTTTGGGTTTTGCCAATTATTACAGGGAATTCATTAAGAATTTTTCTCTAATTGTTAAACCTCTAACCGATCTCACCAGGAAAGGTGCGAATATGGCCCAGTGGACTACTGAGGCCATTGAAGCGTTTGAGTATCTCAAAGAGAGGTTCAGTTCTGCCCCTATCCTTATGCAGCCTAATGAGACCAAGCCTTTTTTGGTCAAGGTCGATGCTTCATCGGTGGGGGTCAGAGCAGTTTTGTCTCAGGAGAACAAGGGTGGAGTACATCCTTGTGCCTTCTTTTCGAAAAAATTTTCGGAAACCAAACTGAATTATGATGTTGGAAATCGTGAGTTGCTGGCTATTAAACTTGCGTTTGAACATTGGCGTCATTTTTTGGAAGGCGCTAGATTTCCTATGCAGGTTTTCACAGATCATAAGAATTTGATCTATATGGATGCTGCCAAGCGCTTGAATGCCCGTCAAGCTAGGTGGGCACTTTTTTTTTCTCGGTTTCATTTTTCTGTTACCTATATCCCTGGTACTAAGAATGTTAAAGCCGATGCTTTATCTCGCAGCTTCTCTCCTACTTTCGGTGCCGAGGAGGGGGAGAGCATTTTACAGAAAGGAGTTGTGGTGGCGGCATTGGACTCCGTTTTGGAGAATGGGATTCTGAAAGCTCAAGATGATGCTCCATCTAACACTCCCAATGGGAGGTTGTTCGTGCCTAGAGCCTTTAGGAGAGATTTGTTTGTGGAGTGTCATGAGTCTCGATTGGCAGGTCATCCAGGAATTTCAGAGACTAAGAGACTTATCAGTCACAGTTTTTGGTGGCCTGGATGGCAGAAGGAAGTCATCAAGTGGGTGCATCAGTGTACTGTGTGTGCTAGGTCAAAGGCTTCACATACTCCTGCTGCGGGGTTGCTTTGCCCTCTGGAGGTTCCTAATGCGCCTTGGACGCATCTCACAATGGATTTTATTACTGATCTTCCTGTGTCCGAGGGTTTTACTGTCATCTGGGTGGTCGTGGACCATTTTAGTAAGATGTGTCATTTGGTTCCATTCATTAAGTTGCCCTGCGCCAAAACACTCGCTAAGGCGTTTGTTAAGGAGATTGTCAAGCTCCATGGCTTTCCCACGGATATTGTTTCTGATAGAGGACCTCAGTTTGTGGCTCGCTTTTGGCATGCTTTTTGTGACAGGTTGGGAGTCCATTTGTCATTTTCATCTGTTTATCATCCTGAGTCTAATGGACAGACTGAAAGAAAGAACCAGGATGTTGAACAGTTTTTGCGTTGTTGTGTGGCTGACAATCAAGAGGTGTGGTCTGAGTTTCTGCCTCTCGCAGAATTTGCTCTTAACAATCATACATCCTCCTCTGCTGGGTGTTCTCCTTTTTTTGTTGTACTGGGAGACATCCATCTTTTGGTTCGTTCTCCAAATTGGGGTCGGCGGTGCCGGAGGAGGAGAATTTTTCTGGTGATTTGGAGAGTTTGGACTAATGTACGTTGCAACCTTCAAGAGGCTAAGAAGAAGTCCAAGAAGTATTTTGACAGGAAACGTAAAGAGGTTTTGTTTACTGTGGGTGACATGGTTTGGTTGTCCTCGAAGAACCTGCGGTTGATGATTCCCTCTTAAAAACTGTGTCCTAAGTTTGTGGGTCCATTTAAAGTGCTTCAGGTTGTTAACCCGTCTGCTGTTAAGTTGGATGTCCCTACTTCCTGGAAGATTAATCCTGTGTTTCATGTTTCCTTGTTGAAAAAGGCTGACGTATCTCATAGGGACGCCACTGTCACAGTTCCTCCTGTGGTGGAAGACGACGAATTTGAAATTTCGCGTATCTTGAATTCTAGATGGCATAGAGGGAGATTACAGTATCTTGTCTCCTGGAAGGGTTTCGGTCCCGAAGACAACTCCTGGGTAAGGACGGATGATGTCTCTGCTCTTAGGCTTGTTAAAGCTTTCCACAGGAGGTTTCCGGATAGGCCCGGGCCTGGAGGATCCGGAGGATCCTCATAAAAGAGGGGGTACTGTTAGAACCCTCCTGTTAGTTTTTTCTATCTTGTGTTTTGCGGTCATGTGACCATCTGCCTTTATATTCCAGCTCTGCCCTTCTGGCTGTGCTGGACTTCAGTGTTGTTTGACTGTTTTTCTAGCCTGGTGCTTCGGTGCCTATCTCTGTCAGTTCGCTTGGTCCTCTTGGACCTCTAGTACTTTTTGTCAATTTGTCTCTTGTGTTCTGCAACAACTTCTGTTTAGGAGGTGTCCCATTTTTGTCCCAGTCCTTAGTAATTTTAGGGATCCCTCCCTTATTTCTATAGGTCTTCGTTCAGAGTAGCCGAGGACTAAGGCGGGTCTGTTCACAAGGAACAGGCAGCCCGCTACATCGTAGGGATTCAGCTTAGTCTTACTGCAGGGACAGCTTTCCCCTATCTTTCCTTAGTACTTGTTGCAGATCATAACACTATAGGCTTCTACCAGGTATATATTAATGGAGGCAGGAGAATGTATGGGATCCTGTCACGTATATATTATTGGAGCCAGCAGAATATATGGGCTCCTGTCAGGTATATATTATTGGAGGCAGCAGAATATATGGACTCCTGTCAGTTATATATTATTGGAGGCAGCAAAATCTATGGGCTTCTGTCACGTATATATTATTGTAGGCAGCAGAATCTATGGACTCCTGTCAGGTATATATTATTGGAGGCAGCAGAATCTATGGGCTCCTGTCTGGTATTTATTATTGGAGGCAGCAGAATCTATGGGCTCCTGTCAGGTATATATTATTGGAGGCACCAGAATGTATGGGCTCCTGTCAGGTATATATCATTGGAGCTAGCAGAACGTATGGGCTCCTGTCAGGTATATATTATTGGAGCCAGCAGAATGTATGGGCTCCTGTCAGGTATATATTATTGAAGCCAGCAGAATGTATGGGCTCCTGTCACGTATATATTATTGGAGCCAGCAGAATGTATGGGCTCCTGTCAGGTTTATATTATTAGAGCCAGCAGAATGTATGAGCTCCTGTCAGGTATATATTATTGGAGCCAGCAGAATCTATGAACTCCTGTCAGGTATGTATTATTGGAGCCAGCAGAATGTATGGGCTCCTGTCAGGTATATATTATTGGAGCCAGCAGAATCTATGGACTCCTGTCAGGTATATATTATTGGAGCCAGCAGAATATATGGGCTCCTGTCAGGTATATGTTATTGGAGGCACCAGAATATATAGGGACTCCTGTCAGTTATATATTATTGGAGGCAGCAGAATCTATGGGCTCCTGTCAGGTATATATTATTGGAGGCAGGAGAATCTATAGGCTCCTGTCAGGTATATATTATTGGAGGCAGCAGAATCTATGGGCTCCTGTCAGGTATATATTATTGGAGCCAGCAGAATGTATGGGCTCCTGTCAGGTATATATTATTGGAGGCAGCAGAATGTATGGGCTCCTGTCAGGTATATATTATTGGAGGCAGCAGAATCTATGGACTCCTGTCAGGTATATATTATTGGAGGCAGCAGAATCTATGGGCTCCTGTCAGGTATTTATTATTGGAGGCAGCAGAATCTATGGGCTCCTGTCAGGTATATATTATTGGAGGCACCAGAATGTATGGGCTCCTGTCAGGTATATATTATTGGAGCTAGCAGAATGTATAGGCTCCTGTCAGGTATATGTTATTGGAGCCAGGAGAATGCATGGGCTCATGTCAGGTATATATTATTGGAGCTAGCAGAATGTATGGGCTCCTGTCAGGTATATATTATTGGAGCCAGCAGAATGTATGGGCTCCTGTCAGGTATATATTATTGGAGGCAGCAGAATGTATGGGCTCCTGTCAGGTATATATTATTGGAGGCAGCAGAATCTATGGACTCCTGTCAGGTATATATTATTGGAGGCAGCAGAATCTATGGGCTCCTGTCTGGTATTTATTATTGGAGGCAGCAGAATCTATGGGCTCCTGTCAGGTATATATTATTGGAGGCACCAGAATGTATGGGCTCCTGTCAGGTATGTATTATTGGAGCTAGCAGAATGTATAGGCTCCTGTCAGGTATATATTATTGGAGCCAGGAGAATGTATGGGCTCCTGTCAGGTATATATTATTGGAGCTAGCAGAATGTATGGGCTCCTGTCAGGTATATATTATTGGAGCCAGCAGAATGTATGGGCTCATGTCAGGTATATATTATTGGAGGCAGCAGAATGTATGGGCTCCTGTCAGGTATATATTATTGGAGGCAGCAGAATGTATGGGCTCCTGTCAGGTATATATTATTGGAGGCAGCAGAATCTATGGACTCCTGTCAGGTATATATTATTGGAGGCAGCAGAATCTATGGGTTCCTGTCAGGTGTTTATTATTGGAGGCAGCAGAATCTATGGGCTCCTGTCAGGTATATATTATTGGAGGCACCAGAATGTATGGGCTCCTGTCAGGTATATATTATTGGAGCTAGCAGAATGTATAGGCTCCTGTCAGGTATATATTATTGGAGCCAGGAGAATGTATGGGCTCCTGTCAGGTATATATTATTGGAGCTAGCAGAATGTATGGGCTCCTGTCAGGTATATATTATTGGAGCCAGCAGAATGTATGGGCTCATGTCAGGTATATATTATTGGAGCCAGCAGAATGTATGGGCTCATGTCAGGTATATATTATTGAAGCCAGCAGAATGTATGGGCTCCTGTCAGGTATATATTATTGGAGGCAGCAGAATCTATGGGCTCCTGTCAGGTATATATTATTGGAGGCAGCAGAATCTATGGACTCCTGTCAGGTATATATTATTGGAGGCAGCAGAATCTATGGGCTCCTGTCAGGTATTTATTATTGGAGGCAGCAGAATCTGTGGGCTCCTGTCAGGTATATATTATTGGAGGCACCAGAATGTATGGGCTCCTGTCAGGTATATATTATTGGAGCCAGCAGAATGTATGAGCTCCTGTCAGGTATATATTATTGGAGCCAGCAGAATCTATGGACTCCTGTCAGGTATATATTATTGGAGCCAGCAGAATCTATGGGCTCCTGTCAGGTATATATTATTGGAGGCAGGAGAATGTATTCGCTCCTACCAGGTATATATTATTGGAGGCAGCAGAATATATAGGGACTCCTGTCAGTTATATATTAT
The DNA here is from genome assembly GCF_046119375.1 of Phyllobates terribilis. Taxonomy (NCBI): domain Eukaryota; kingdom Metazoa; phylum Chordata; class Amphibia; order Anura; family Dendrobatidae; genus Phyllobates; species Phyllobates terribilis. The sequence continues at coordinate 491,516,947 of NW_027362771.1, read as the reverse complement.
TGGAGGCAGCAGAATCTATGGGCTCCTGTCAGGTATATATTATTGGAGGCAGCAGAATCTATGGACTCCTGTCAGGTATATATTATTGGAGGCAGCAGAATCTATAGGCTCCTGTCAGGTATATATTACTGGAGGCAGGAGAATGTATGGGATCCTGTCACGTATATATTATTGGAGCCAGCAGAAGATATGGGCTCCTACCAGGAATATATTATTGGAGGCAGCAGAATATATGGACTCCTGTCAGTTATAAATTATTGGAGGCAGCAGAATCTATGGGCTTCTGTCAGGTATATATTATTGGAGGCAGCAGAATCTATGGACTCCTGTCAGGTATATATTATTGGAGGCAGCAGAATCTATGGGCTCCTGTCTGGTATATATTATTGGAGGCAGCAGAATCTATGGGCTCCTGTCTGGTATTTATTATTGGAGGCAGCAGAATCTATGGGCCCCTGTCAGGTATATATTATTGGAGGCACCACAATGTATGGGCTCCTGTCAGGTATATATCATTGGAGCTAGCAGAATGTATGGGCTCCTGTCAGGTATATATTATTGGAGCCAGCAGAATATATGGGCTCCTGTCAGGTATATATTATTGATGCCAGCAGAATGTATGGGCTCCTGTCACGTATATATTATTGGAGCCAGCAGAATGTATGGGCACCTGTCTGGTTTAAATTATTAGAGCCAGCAGAATGTATGGGCTCCTGTCAGGTATATATTATTGGAGCCAGCAGAATGTATGGGCTCCTGTCAGGTATATATTATTGGAGGCAGCAGAATCTATGGGCTTCTGTCAGGTATATATTATTGGAGCCAGTAGAATCTATGAACTCCTGTCAGGTATATATTATTGGAGCCAGCGGAATTTATTGGCTCCTGTCAGGTATATATTATTGGAGCCAGCAGAATCTATGGACTCCTGTCAGGTATATATTATTGGAGGAAGTAGAATCTATGGTCTCCTTTCAGGTATATATTATTGGAGCCAGCAGAATATATGGGCTCCTGTCAGGTATATATTATTGGAGGCAGGAGAATGTATTCGCTCCTACCAGGTATATATTATTGGAGGCAGCAGAATATATAGGGACTCCTGTCAGGTATATATTATTGGAGGCAGCAGAATCTATGGGCTCCTGTCAGGTATATATTATTGGAGGCAGCAGAGTTTATGGACTCCTGTCAGGTTTATATTATTGGAGGCAGCAGAATCTATGGGCTCCTGTCAGGTATTTATTATTGGAGGCAGCAGAATCTATGGGCTCCTGTCAGGTATATATTATTGGAGGCACCAGAATGTATGGGCTCCTGTCAGGTATATATTATTGGAGCTAGCAGAATGTATGGGCTCCTGTCAGGTATATATTATTGGAGCCAGCAGAATGTATGGGCTCATGTCAGGTATATATTATTGAAGCCAGCAGAATGTATGGGCTCCTGTCAGGTTTATATTATTAGAGCCAGCAGAACGTATGAGCTCCAGTCAGGTATATATTATTGGAGGCAGCAGAATCTATGGGCTCCTGTCAGGTATATATTATTGGAGGCAGCAGAATGTATGGGCTCCTGTCAGGTATTTATTATTGGAGGCAGCAGAATCTATGGGCTCCTGTCAGGTATATATTACTGGAGGTAGCAGAATGTATGGGCTCCTGTCAGGTATATATTATTGGAGGCAGGAGAATGTATGGGCTCCTACCAGGAATATATTATTGGAGGCAGCAGAATATATGGACTCCTATCAGTTATATATTATTGGAGGCATGAGAATGTATGGGCTTCTACCAGGAATATATTATTGGAGGCAGCAGAATATATGGACTCCTATCAGTTATATATTATTGGAGGCAGCAGAATCTATGGGCTTCTGTCAGGTATATATTATTGGAGGCAGCAGAATCTATGGACTCCTTTCAGGTATATATTATTGGAGGCAGCAGAATCTATGGGCTCCTGTCTGGTATTTATTATTAGAGATGAGCGTTGTTCTACTCGAACTGTTCGCCAATCTCAAATTCGAGCTGTTTTGGGCGGTGTTCGAGCCGTTCGGCGAACACGAACAATTTGAGAAAAATTCGGCTGTTCGAGGTTATGTTCGATAACTGTTCGTGCACCAAAATCATAACTGGATTTTTTCTCAGTAATGATGAAAGTTAATGTTAATACGCAGTTTGAGTGTACAGCGGGGTGGGGGGAGGGGCAGGGGATGGATCTCTGCAGGAACAATGAAGATCTCCATTTTTTTTTTCTCTTTCCCGCATTTACAGTGGGGAGGTGCAATCTGTCAGCCTATCAGCAGCGCACACACGGAGCGAAGTGCTTTTTTTCACACAAGCAAGGGCATGTGTCATTGGCAGTGTATGTCACATGTCCTTGCCCTATAAGACCAAGCCATTTTCCCCGTCGCCACCATTTTCTCACTGCTGCAGCTGCGTGTTAGACGGCACCGCTGTTGCTGTGTGCGCTATACCTTGTTAATTTCAAGCCAATTTTCGCACAAATCTACAGATAGCTTGGGAGTAGGGAATAGTTGTGATTGCAGTCCTTTTAAGGACTAGGTTACAGCATTTCCTACGACTTTTATCAGGCAGGTCTGTGCTCTTAAATAGATAGGTTGTGGGAGTAAAGACTAATTGTAATTGGAGTCCTTTTCAGGACTAGGTTACATCAGTTCCTATCAGTTTTTGCCAGGCAGGTCTGTGCCAGTGCTGTGCAAGTTTTTTTCACAGCATTTGGCTGAATCTAGCAAAGCTAATCCTTTTTGGCCTATTGCAGAGTGTGTTAGTCAGTGGAGTAGCCTATCTGTGTTGCAAGATATACCACCTGTGTATAGAATACCAATTTTTTTACTGCACCTAGTGAAGTAAAATCTTTTAGGCATAGCATCATTCTATTAGTCCATCTATACTGACCTCCATCAGGTTGCAAATTAAAAAAAATTTTTATCTGCATCTACAGTACCTCTGAAAAAATATTTGGGCTTCTAGCTGTGTGTGGGACTTGTTGTATTAGTCCATCTATACTGACCTCCATCAGGTTGCAAACTGAATATATTTTTTTCTGCATCTACCTCTGAAAAAATATTGGGCTTCTAGCTGTGTGTGGGACTTGTTGTATTAGTCCATCTATACTGACCTCCATCAGGTTGCAAATTAAAAATAATTTTTATCTGCATCTACAGTACCTCTGAAAAAATATTTGGGCTTCTAGCTGTGTGTGGGACTTGTTGTATTAGTCCATCTATACTGACCTCCATCAGGTTGCAAACTGAATATATTTTTTTCTGCATCTACCTCTGAAAAAATATTGGGCTTCTAGCTGTGTGTGGGACTTGTTGTATTAGTCCATCTATACAGACCTCCATCAGGTTGCAAACTGAATAAATTTTTTTCTGCATTTACCTCTGAAAAAATATTGGGCTTCTAGCTGTGTGTGGGACTTGTTCTATTAATCTATCTATACAGACCTCCATCAGGTTGCAAACTGAATATAATTTTTTTCTGCATCTAGCTCTGAAAAAATATTGGGCTTCTAGCTGTGTGTGGGACTTGTTGTATTAGTCCATCTATACTGACCTCCTTCAGGTTGCAAACTGCATATATTTTTTTCTTCATCTACCTCTGAAAAAATATTGGGCTTCTAGCTGTGTGTGGGACTTGTTCTATTAATCCATCTATACAGACCTTCATCAGGTTGCAAACTGAATATATTGTTTTCTGCATCTACCTCTGAAAAAATATTGGGCTTCTAGCTGTGTGTGGGACTTGTTCTATTAATCCATCTATACAGACCTCCATCAGGTTGCAAACTGAATATATTTTTTCTGCATCTACCTCTGAAAAAATATTGGGCTTCTAGCTGTGTGTGGGACTTGTTCTATTAATCCATCTATACAGACCTCCATCAGGTTGCAAACTGAATATATTTTTTTCTGCATCTACCTCTGAAAAAATATTGGGCTTCTAGCTGTGTGTGGGACTTGTTGTATTAGTCCATCTATACTGACCTCCATCAGGTTGCAAACTGAATATATTTTTTTCTGCATCTACCTCTGAAAAAATATTGGGCTTCTAGCTGTGTGTGGGACTTGTTGTATTAGTCCATCTATACTGACCTCCATCAGGTTGCAAACTGAATATATTTTTTTCTGCATCTACCTCTGAAAAAATATTGGGCTTCTAGCTGTGTGTGGGACTTGTTCTATTAATCCATCTATACAGACCTCCATCAGGTTGCAAACTGAATATATTTTTTTCTGCATCTACCTCTGAAAAAATATTGGGCTTCTAGCTGTGTGTGGGACTTGTTGTATTAGTCCATCTATACTGACCTCCATCAGGTTGCAAACTGAATATATTTTTTTCTGCATCTAGCTCTGAAAAAATATTTGGCCTTCTAGCAGTGTGTGGGACTTTCTCTATTAGTCCATCTATACTGACCTCCATCAGGTTGCAAATTGAATATAATTTTTTTCTGCATCTAACCCAGCCAATAGTTTTGGCCTAATACCACAGTTTGGCCACTCAGCTCTGCTCGGTTCCCATCCATTGTTTTTTTGTGCAAACAACTCCAGAGTTGTTAATTAGTTAACCACCAAAATGAGTGGAAAAAGGCCTGCTGCTGGTGGAAAGGGGAATAGGCGTGTTGGGAAGGGGAAAAAAGGTTGTGTCCGTGGGGTAGGTGTTAAAGCAACAGTAACATCTGCAGAAGAAAGACCATCTTCCAGCCAAACTAAAATGTCTACTTCTTTTAGCGGAGAATGTGATAAGATCCCTTTCTTACGGCCACGCCAATCGCTACAAATTCCAGATGAGGCACAAAAACAGCAGGTGCTTCAACGGATATCAAGTGCTCCTTTAAGTGGGCTCTCCTCCACATCAACTTCAACATCACAAATACTCCAGTCCTCAAAGGTGTCACCCCAATCGCACTTGCTTCCTCACAGCTCCCAAATCTCCAGCTGCCCGTCTGAGTATGAGGTAGAACAGATGGTTGAGTCTGCAGAGCTGTTTACTCATACTATAGCCTGGGAATCAGAGGTCGACTCCAGCGCTTCTGTGAATCCAGACGAGGAAATGATCTGCACTGATGCCCAGAATCTTTATGAGTCGGATCCAGGACCAGACGCAGAAGGTTCTGACCATAATGTAGACCCTCATTCCCAAACTGTAACTCCTGTTGGTGGAGACAATGAGGAAGACGATGATAAGACTCAAATACCTGATTGGAGCGACAACTTTAGTTTTTTGTCAGGGCAGGAACAGGTTGGCTCTGAGGACGACGGGTGTGATAACGCACAGGGTGATGATGATGAGGTTGGAGATCCCAATTACTGTCAACCCAGAGTCAGCCAAGAGATGAGGTCAGCAGAGGAGGTGGAGGAAGATGCTAGTGACGACGAGGTCAGGTTGCGCCTTCCTGGACAGAGACGTAGTACTGGAAGCACGTCAACAACTGCATCCTCAAACACAACTCTGCCTCTCACCACAAGTCGTGGTGGCTCTTCAGGTCGCATGGGTGCTAAGCCTTGCATAGCCTGGGCATTTTTTCAGATCGATAAAGATGACCCAACTCGTGTTATCTGTAACATTTGTCAGCAAAAGCTAAGTAGAGGCCAAAAAATACATAGTTTGAGTACTTCATGCATGAACCGGCACATGGACATGAAGCATAAGTTGCAGTGGGAAGCTCAGTGTGCTACAATGCGGCCTAGCCGGCCGGGCCAACCACCGTCTGCCATATCTTGTGCATCCGCGGCCTCTTCATCCTCTGTGACTGGGGGGACAGCAGTCACACCTGTTTTGGGGCGCAGACCTGCCACCTCTTTACCCGCAACAGCCAGCGTGATTGGCAGGTCATCATTTTCTTTGGAGGTGGTAACACCAGCTGGTGTTGAGCGCTGTCCGACATCGATAGCACCACCTTTGGATCAAGGCAACCTAACATGTCCGCCTGCATCTTCCTCACAGACCGGCAGTTTGCCGGGGACACCCTTATCAACCCCGTCTAAGCACAATAGCCAGCCCTCGGTCCCTCAGATGTGGACAAGTAAAAGACCATTTCCTCCTAGCCATGAGAAAGCTAAGAGGTTGAATTTCACCATCTGTAAGTTCTTGGCTACAGAAATGCTGCCTTTCCGCCTGGTGGACACAGAGGATTTTCGAGACCTTATGTCCGTCGCAGTGCCCCAGTACCAGATGCCCAGTCGGCACTACTTCTCAAAGAAAGGTGTGCCTGCGCTCCACCAGCATGTCGCACACAACATCACCGCTTCTTTGAGAAACTCTGTGTGTGACAGGGTGCATTTCACCACAGACACTTGGACGAGTAGGCATGGACAGGTGCGTTACATGTCGCTGACTGGGCACTGGGTAACTATGGTGACAGCAGGACAAGGGGCTGCTGTCCAAGTCTTGCCGTCCCCACGAGTTGTGCGTCAATCCTCTTTATGTCAAAGTTCCTCCACTGCTTCTGCCTCCTCAACCTCCTCTCGGTCTTCCACCTGCACCCAAAGCCTGTCTGGTCATGCCACAAGCTTTCTAACTGCGCAGAAGGGATCCTGCACACCTCCTTACTATGCTGGCAGTAGGGCTCAACGTCATCAGGCGGTTTTTACATTGAAATGTCTGGGAAATGTGAGTCACACAGCTGAGGAGTTGTGGTCAGCTCTGGAGAACCAATTTCATGAATGGTTGTCTCCACTGGACCTGAAACCAGGGAAGGCCGTGTGCGACAATGCTGCAAACCTGGGTGCAGCCCTTCGCCGGGGCAATGTCACACACGTGCCTTGTATGGCTCACGTGTTGAACCTGGTTGTCCAGCAATTTTTAGCCCACTATCCCAGACTAGATGGCCTTCTGCAGAGGGCACGGTCGCTGTGTGCTCACTTTCGCCGTTCGCATCCCGCAGCTCAGCGACTTACATCTCTACAGAAGTCGTTGGGCCTGCCACTTCACCGGCTAAAATGCGATGTGCCTACCCGGTGGAATTCAACTCTGCACATGTTGCAGCGACTGTGGCAGCACCGACAAGCCCTGGTGCAATACGTTCTGACGTATAGCCTGGGCCAACGAGATCCAGAGGTGGGGCAAATCACGCTGGAGGAGTGGTCTCAGATCAGGGACCTATGCACCCTTCTGCACAGTTTTGAAATGGCGACGAAGATGTTTAGTGCTGACGATGCCATTATCAGCATGACTATTCCGGTGATTTACATGCTGGAGCACATGTTAAACAGAATTCGGAGTCAGGTGGTGGCACAAGAGGAGGTGGAGGAAGTAGAGGAGGAGGAGTTGTATGCGGAAGGGCTAACATCTGCAAGGTCCAGACGGTCGGCAGCACCAAGGCGGCAGGCATTTGAGGGTGGGGGAGATGGTTTTACCAGGGCGCATGGTAGCAGCCAAACTAGTGAGGAAGGTGCAGGAGCCCAGGAAGAAGTGGAGGACGAACTGATGGAAGACTCATCAGATGAGGGAGACCTTGATCACATTTCTGTTGTGCGAGGTTGGGGGGAGAGGACAGAGGAAGGAAGCATGATTGTTACCTCGCCACCAACACAACAGGGACTTAGTGCTCCTGGATGCGCAACACACATGAGTGCCTTCTTGCTGCACTACCTGCAACATGACCCTCGAATTGTGAGAATTAGAAATAATCCTGACTACTAGGTTGCCACACTGTTAGATCCCCGGTACAAAAGTAAATTTGCAGAAATTATTCCTGCCATAGAAAGGGATGCACGCATGCAGGAGTATCAGCAGAGACTGTTGCAGAATCTTACATGTGCTTCCACAAAATACCAGTGGTGCACGTAGCGAATCTCACAGTTCCAACTTGCCAACCGTGGGACCGTCAAGTGTTCAGCACTCAAACCGTAACAGAACCACAGTATCTGCTGGTAACATCAATTTTGCGGAATCATTTCACCTCTTTTTTAGCCCATAATTTGCAAGGCCACAGGAGACAAGAAGTCTGACACATAGTCAACACCTAGAGACGATGGTACAGGAGTATCTCCAAGTAAACATTGAAGCCATGACTGTGTCACTGGACCCTTGCTCTTTTTGGGCTTCCAATCTGGATAAATGGCCGGAGCTAGCCACTTACGCCTTGGAGATCTTGTCATGCCCCGCAGCCAGCGTTCTGTCTGAACGTGTGTTCAGCGCTGCTGGTGGTGTGCTGACAGATAAGCGCACGCGGCTCTCCACTGATAATGTAGACAGACTCACGTTCATAAAGATGAACAAATCATGGATCCGAAACGACTTTTCTACCCCTGTGTCATCCTGGGGAGAGTAAAAGCTTGATGATTGGTTAAAATCACCCTACCAACCGTTTTAAGCTTTCAAATTACTAATCATGTTTATCTGTATCTTGGCTGGAAAATAATTTGGGCTTTCTAGCAGTGTGCAGCACTGATTCTATTAGGCCATCTATAATAAGCTCCACCAGATTTAAAATTACTAATCATGTTTATCTGTATCTTGACTGGAAAATAATTTGGGCTTTGTAGCAGTGTGCAGCACTAATTCTATTAGGCCATCTATAATAAGCTCCACCAGATTTAAAATTACTAATCATGTTTATCTGTATCTTGACTGGAAAATAATTTGGGCTTTGTAGCAGTGTGCAGCACTGATTCTATTAGGCCATCTATAATAAGCTCCACCAGATTTAAAATTACTAATCATGTTTATCTGTATCTTGACTGGAAAATAATTTGGGCTTTGTAGCAGTGTGCAGCACTGATCCTATTAGGCCATCTATACTAAAGCTTCACCAGATTTAAAATTAATAATAATTTTTAGCTGCATCTAGCCCGGAAAATAATTTTGGGGCTCCGAGATGCGCAAGACACATAAGTGCCTTCTTGCTGCACTACCTGCAGCATGACCCTCATATTGTCAGAATTCGAAGTAATCATGACTACTGGGTTGCCACACTCTTAGATCCCCCAAACTTTTCGATCAACCTTTTCATTTTAATAAAGACCAAAAAAATGGTCATTTTTGAAATTATAAGCATTAGCAGGTTGTTAGAAACTGAAATCAAACAGTTTTCAACTCAAAACTTTATTCTAGGTGATGTTACATTTTCACATAGGACCCCTTGTTCGAAAGGAGCTTCTGAACTCTCTCGTCCATTGAATTTGTCAGGTTTTGGATGGTTTCTGCTTCAATTGTTTTGCATGAGGACAGAATACCCTCCCAGAGCTGTTGCTTAGATGTGAACTGCCTCCCGCCATCATAGACACTCCTTTTAATGATGCTCCAAAGGTTCTGAATGGGGTAGAGGTCAGGGGAGCATGGGGGTCACACCATAAGTTTGTCCCCTTTTATGCCCATATCAGCCAGAGATGCAGATGTTTTATGTGCAGCATGAGATGGTGCATTATCATGCAGAAAAATGATCTTGCTGTGAAATACACGGTTCTTCTTCTTGAACCATGGCAGGAAGTGCTGTTTGAGAAAATCCACATACATTATGGAGTTCATCTTTAGCGCCTTCAGGGATCCTAAAGGGGCCGACAATCTCTCTCCCCATGATTCCAGCCCAAAACATTACTCCACCTCCTCCTTGTTGGCGCTGTAGCCGTGTTTGCGTGGGGTGTCCATCAACCAGCCATCCTCCACTCCATCCATCTGGACCATCGAGCGCTGCACGGCACTCATCCGTGAACAAAACAGTTTTGAAATCAGTCTTCATGTAATGTTTGGCCCACTGGAGCCGTTTCTGCTTGTGTGAAGTGGATAGAGGAGGTCGACAGGATGGCGTATGCACAGCTGCAAACCTCTGAAGGACCCTGCATCTTGTTGTTCGGGGGACGTTGGAGGCACAAGCAGCTTCAAAAACTTGTCTGCTGCTATGACAAGGCTTTTTTGCCGCTGCTCTTTCAACCTGACGTAATTACCTGTAGGAAAGAGTCCTTAATTTGCCCTTATCAGCACGCACACGTGTGTACTGTGAATCAGCTACATACTTCTTGATTGCCAAGACACTTCATCCTGATCATCGCACAATGTTGATTGTAGTCATGCCTTGACCTAAACACTCCACAATTTGTTGCTTCTCAGCAGCCGACACATCCTTTTTCTTTCCCATTTTGGCAGAAAATGTAGGCTGCTTAATAATGTGAGACAGCCTTCTTAAGTAGTCTTGCCTTTCATTGGACACACCTGCCAAACTAATTAGCACAGGTGTCTGCAATTGCTTACAGTGATATAAAGAGCCCTGACACACATCACCATCAATGAGTTTAACTGACAAACAAACAAATTCTTCCCTTATCACTCCTAAACACTATTTGCATAATAATTTGGAACACAGTGTACATGTGATTTTCCACAAAACACCAGTGGTTCACGTAGTGAATCTTACAGTTCTAACTTGCCAACCGTGGTCTGTATGGAGTTGTTCAAAAAAGGGCCCAAAATTAAGATAACATAGATGGGAGAGGTCTCTATGAATAGGAATTCCTAAGTATTTGATACCCTGTGAGGGCCAGGCAAAGGCAAAGTTGGACTGGATGGAATCCTATATGGATTTGGGGAGGGAGACATCGAGGGCCTCAGACTTCGCTGCATTGATTTTAAAATTTGACCATGTAACAAAGTGATCTATTTCAGCCATAACAGCATGGATGGATATATGTGATTGAGTGATATATACTAGGACATCATCAGCAAATAGAGAGCACTTGTACTCGGTGCCTCCCACCTCAATCCACCTAATATTGGGGTTATGGCGAATTGATGAGAGCAGGTGCTCCGTCACTAGGATGTATAAGAGAGGGGACAGAGAACATCCCTGCCTTGTCCCATTGGTGATTGTGAAAGGTGATGAAAATGTTCTGACGCGCCCCCTGGGCCTTGGGGCACCCGGAGCCGGACCCTTTTTGGTGGATGCTGGTGGTTGTAGTCTCCGTGGCGGCAACCCGGTTCCGTGGCTCAGGGCGGTCAAACCAGTGGCGGAACTATTTATGTGGTTTTGATGTTTAAATGTCCGACTACGCCACCCGTGGATTGCGGTCAGAGTGAACCGCCGCTCCAGGGCAGACCGCTGAGGCTGGTGTTGTGGGTGCAGCAGAGCGTAGCATAACTCCCCACGGGAGGAGTATAGCCTCAGGGCAGTGTATGCGGAGGATGGGGGTGATGGTGCAGGGCAGCAGCAGTAATGACACGGAGTCAATGATGCAGTCCAGGGCCTTTACTCACAGTTCTTATTATCCAGACCACGTCTGCAGGTAACGGCTGCCCACGTCGTACTGTGCTCACCAGGTGAGGGGCTCAGACAACTCCCAGATAACTTTGGAGTGCTTCACAGGACCCCCTTTGTGTGTCCTTTGTCTGGCCTTTCTTACCAACCCTTCTGTCCGGCTGCCTCGGGCCTCCTCTTGGTAAACTTGGCGCCAGTTTCCCTGACCCTATGTGGTGCCTTCCTAGCGGGTGTAGCGAGGGGCTGTGCCACATAAAATGTCACAGCCTCCTGTTTCTAGCTGAGGGTCGTTTCCTGCCTCCACTAGTTTCGGGGACCGGTCTCCCCCTTTGGCCTGACCCCTCCACGCAGGTGGATTCGGGCGTGCGGTGGCGACTCGCCCGTCCGCACCCCTGAGATCCCTTCGTTCCTCGTTCCTGGAGCCTTCTCCGCTCCTCTTCCTTCCTTCTCCCTCTTCCAGGCCTGGGCCTCTGTTAGTAGGCCCGCCTCCGGAGCAGAGCTCATGCAGAGCCCCTGCTCCCTGCCACTTCTGCTCAGACTTCTCTGCACTGAACTAAGATGGTGCCCACCTTTTATACTCCCTTCTCAATGCACCCAGGAACTGCTTCCTCCCTGCTCCTGCACTACAGGGTTCCCCTTCCTCAGTGTTCCCTCCCCCCACTCCAGCCAGGGACAGGGACTGTCGTGCCCATCTCAGGGGCATATTGGTCGCCCTGCCCCACGGCAATGTGGTGTAATGCATGCAGGTGTCAGGTCCTGATCCACACTACATCCTTACCTGAGAGTGAGATATCACACCTCTGGGTGAGGTGCAATACCTCTGTAGCAACCGAGCCCTCAGGGTGCTACAGTTCCATTTATCTTCAGCCTAGGTGATGTATTGCGATACAGGGCCGTGATTTTGGCTATAAAAGGGTCCCCTAGACCCCTACCCCAAGCTTTTTAAGAGAATCATATATGGCGTGCCAGGAGACTCTATGGAATGCTTTCTCAGCATCCAACGAGAGTATCTAATTACAAATTTTTAACTGCATCTAGCCCAGGAAATACTTTGTGCCTAGTAGCAGTGTCTGCTAGTCAGCGGATTATCCCGGCTGTTAAGCAAGCTACACCACCTGTAGTTTGGACACTTCATTTTTTCAAAGGAAATGCTTCGGGACCACGGGATACTCAGTGAAGAGCATCAGGAGGCACCCCAAGGCATAGGGGCTCGGACTGGCAGTAGGATGCCTTGCGGTGGACAGCCGAGCTCGATCCTTATAAAAGCTTTTTAACTGCAGCAGCTTTAGTGGACGCTACTGGAGCTGGAATTACGCGGCTGCTGGCATGAGACTTGCCCTCCAATAGATCCTTGTAAATGGATTTAAAGTGTATTTATTCAAATTAGAGAGACAATTTAAATTAAAAAGCTTAGAGCTGCCTCCACCACAGGGGGGCTCGCTCGACCCACCAGCGGACAGGCACCAGTATTGGGAGAGGGGGGCTGGCCGTCAGGGTTCACCGCGGCTCTGGCACAAACCCGGCGACACGGAGGTGGCACGGGCAGGAGCGGACTGAACGTGTCGGCTTCTCACTTTTTGGATTTTAGAAGGGCATGACATGCCTATATCTGTGTCTCCCCCTCCTTTTACTTCTCCACCTCTTTTCTTTTCGCATGACTATATGTACTTGCCACTTTTCCATGTGTTAGTTGTGTCTTCTGAGCAGTTTGTCAGCTTTTGGACACCTTTGAAGGTGTTTTCTATGTGTTTCTATGTGTTTTTGTTTGCCTGCCATTGGTTTTAACGGTGTTCGAAGGTGTTCGACGAACAGTTCGACGAACAGTTCGGCGAACACACGGGTGTTCGACGAACCGAACCGAACTCGAACACTACGGGGGTGGCTCAACACTATTTATTTTTGGAGGCAGCAGAATCTATGGGCTCCTGTCAGGTATATATTATTGGAGGCACCAGAATGTATGGGCTCCTGTCAGGTATATATCATTGGAGCTAGCAGAATGTATGGGCTCCTGTCAGGTATATATTATTGGAGCTAGCAGAATGTATGGGCTCCTGTCAGGTATATATTATTGGAGCCAGCAGAATGTATGGGCTCCTGTCAGGTATATATTATTGAAGCCAGCAGAATGTATGGGCTCCTGTCACGTATATATTATTGGAGCCAGCAGAATGTATGGGCTCCTGTCAGGTTTATATTATTAGAGCCAGCAGAATGTATGAGCTCCTGTCAGGTATATATTATTGGAGCCAGCAGAATCTATGAACTCCTGTCAGGTATATATTATTGGAGCCAGCAGAATGTATGGGCTCCTGTCAGTTATATATTATTGGAGCCAGCAGAATCTGTGGACTCCTGTCAGGTATATATTATTGGAGCCAGCAGAATATATGGGCTCCTGTCAGGTATATATTATTGGAGGCAGGAGAATGTATTCACTCCTACCAGGTATATATTATTGGAGGCAGCAGAATATATAGGGACTCCTGTCAGTTATATATTATTGGAAGCAGCAGAATCTATGGGCTCCTGTCAGGCATATATTATTGGAGGCAGCAGAATCTATGGGCTCCTGTCAGGTATATATTATTGGAGGCAGCAGAATCTATGGACTCCTGTCAGGTATATATTATTGGAGGCAGTAGAATCTATGGGCTCCTGTCAGGTATGTATTATTGGAGGCAGCAGAATCTATTGGCTCCTGTCAGGTATATATTATTGGAGTACAACAAAATAACAATGACCAATAGGACCTTGAATGTAATAAGGGGCATACCACTAAACATTATATGAAGCAGAGAGACCATAGGTATTTTCAAAACCTCAAAGTAACATAATCAAAACACCATATGTTAGACTAAAAAAGATCAATGCTTTATTTATATATTTTTTTTATTTAATTTAAATTATAATTTGGGATAGATCGGGCCCTGAGCTGGAGGGGTTTATCTCCTCCCTTAATGTGAATGATTTTAAAATCAGCCTCACCTTTAAACATCATCCGAAGGTTATTGATTTCCTGGACATTAGGATTTCGATTCATGAGGATGGTGGGGTGGGCACGACCATATTCAGGAAGGAGACCTCGGTCAACTCTCTCCTGCATGCTTCATCTGCGCACACAATATCCACAATTAATGCAGTACCGACAGTACAGTTTTTACATCTTAGACGTATCTGTTCTGATGATATGGATTTTAATGAGTGTGGACATGCGGGAGAGGTTTGTCTCAAGAGGCTACTGTAATCGTAGCATTAAGAGGGTTATCAGAGAACGAAGCGAGCCTCCAGACAAGAGCGGCTTGCACCTAAGCTGCCTTTGGGGTCCACCGGCCAACCCGTGGTGAGGTTCATATCTACATTTAATAATCAGTGGACATCCTTGATAGACACTGGCGGATCCTAAAAACTGACCCAAGTCTCCGGGAGTTTTTGCCGGATAGTCCTCTTATGACAGCAAGGAGGGGCAGGAGTCTCAGGGATACTCTGGTGCATAGTCACTATGTATGCCAGAGTGTCTTGCCTTTCAATGTTGGCAACCCTAAATGGGGCTGCTATCCCTGTGGCTCTTGCCTCTCCTGCAGAAACATAGTCAGGACTAAAACATTTTCTAATGCAGATGGCACGAGAGTTTTTGACATCAGGCAATATATTTCTTGTAGCAGCGTTGGCGTCATTTATCATGCCACCTGTGGATGTGGGCTCATCTACGTGGGGCTCACGTCTGGGGAATTGAGGAGATGCGTGAGGGAGCACTTTTTGGATATTTTGGGGGCTGGGGAGGTGGAGGATATATCATCACTTCGGACCCTGCCAAGACATTTTAACAATAACATCATTGCGACCCTAAGAGTCTGCAGATCTGCGGCATTGACCAGGTCCATTTGGGCCTAAGAGATGGTGATGTAAAGAAGGCATTGGCCAAATTAGAATGCCACTGTATCTATAGACTGGGAACTATGTCACCAGCAGGCCTAAACAAATGATTGAGTTTTTCCCCCTTCCTGTAGCCATTGGTGTTTTTTTGCCCCCCTCCGTGTCTCCTCTTCCTTGGACGTGAGCGTCCTCGTGGTATGATCCATGCTCTCTTGGCTACTTTATTATCTATGGGTTCTACCTATTAGATTTAGCATGTTTTTTGACTCCTCTTGTGATTGCCCTCGACATGATTTTTATAAGTCCTCCTACCTGGATGCCTCCCCCTGGTGTACTTTGAGGGGGGCAATTAAAAAATCCCCCCCCCCCCCTATATTTCTCTATTTTCAGTCTGTCTTTTAGTAAGTGTGTGCTTTTATCTTATTTTTTTAGCTCACTTATTTCTCCCGGCCTCTCTCTATATCTGGAGCCCCATATGACCATTGGAAGAGAACATGATGGTTTCTGATGACAAATTGGTTGGATCTAAATAGAACTCTTTCCCTTTCAGGATAAGGAGCGGACATGGACAGATGTTTAGTATGGACATTTACTGTAATATCATCTGTTATGTATTACATGGATGACCTGTTGTTGCAGGGTGAATGGGGCGACACTTGTCACTCCACCGATATGATGTATCTCTTCCTTTGTTGTTAAGTAGTCTGTTCTGCTCCATATTTATTCCTTATATGCTCACAATCGATTCCTGTGGTTCGACCTTGTGCGCATACGGATGCTGCGGTCATGTGGCCGCGACGCGGTCTCGGGTGGGTGGCGCCCCAGAATATGTGACATCAGTGGGGAAGTTCCCCTCTTCCTGGGCGCCGCCTGAGACCGCGCCGCTGTGTTAAATATTAATTATGGATATTCATTTTATTCTTAATTCTGAGTTCTGTACATAAGATTGCATCAGCCATCGTTTCTAGCTGACATGCGCTGTTTGTGTATTTTTGGTTCAGCACCATAATTAGAAGAACAGGTGCCATATGACCGGGCTATAAAAGGCCATGCTGCAGAAAGGCGGGGCTCTTGCCATTCCACAGGACACAGGATGAGGGTCCATGTGCAAACCAACAGCTGAGGTAGGCCCAGGAAACACGTTCTTTTTCCGGACACACATGCAGGATCCAAGGGAAAGATGGGTGAATCTCAACAATTGAGCTAATTATGGACAAATGGACAATCACTCTGTAACTATCTAATTATCTAATTATTTTATGTACCTGCTGCAATCTGATTCTTTTTAATGGACAATCCAAGAATAAATCAATGTATTTTTTTATAAGAAAATCTTGATATTGATACTTTGCGAAGTCCTCGATAGAGAAATATAATGCAGAAAGAAGTATTTATTTAACATTGGCGAGCCTTAGCCAGTCCTGATTTTTCATGTTTTTAAGTGAATTTCCTTCTTGAACAAAGGGGGGAGAGAAGAGAAGAGACGAGCTGAACAGCTGTTATTCACGTGTCAGGAAATCCACTAACTTGTCACAAGAATCAGAAAGAGCCTACAGATTGAGGACTAATCTATTTTACAGACAGACTGACAGGAACCAGTGGTACTACAAGGATCAGATCAGACGAACTGAGAATAAGACGTGCTGATCATCAGAAGCTAAGAAATCTGAAGGTAAGAAAAATATGGATATAATTTCTTCTTTTGCTAAACAAAGTAATATTAATTTCAAAGTTAATGAAGGAAATGACTTAGATGTTTTGTGGCTTAGTCTATATAGAGAATGTGAATTGCAGAATTTACAGTTAACTTCTAAATTGGTAAATAGAGAGAAACACAAATTGCGGAATATTCTACATCTTGTACATGTATTTCATCATCTGGTACTTGACAGGACTAAGCAGGACAATTGTGTAGAAATAGTGTCAAATGGTGATACTGATTTTGACTGTAATGTTTAAATTGAGCAAGATTTGAGACACGTGTCTGTAACTGAAGGTGACCTTTTGTCTGACCAAGAGACGGACATACAAAAAACTGACATGGGAGGAGACATGATTGACATACGAGAAACTGACATATTAGGTGATGTGGGTGGAGACATGAGTGACGTAGGAGGGACGGACGTACAAGGGCCACTAAAAATAGCAGAAAATTCAGAAACTACTGAGGCCCAATTTCAAAGTAAAATGAGGAAAAATTTGCTAAAATTATACAAAATCATGCCAAAATATGATGTCAAAATCCATGTCTGTAGAAATTCAGAGACATTTGAGAGCTTCTCTGATAAGTTTGATTTATCCAATGAGGAGAGGAATCAATTATTTAAAATGTGGATTCCTGTGACATTTTCCAGACTTTAAATTTTAATGCCCTGTGAAAATGACTCTCCTAATGAATGGGAAAATGATTCAGACAGATTAAGGTATTTGATTTACTGTGCCACAAAGAATTTTCCCAACATTAATGACCTCATCAAGAGAATGCCAAGAGTGTGCAAAGCAGTCATCAAAGCAAAAGGTGACTACTTTGAAGAACCTAGAATATAAAACATATTTTCAGTTGTTTCACACTTTTTTGTTAAGTATACAATTCCACATGTGTTAATTCATAGTTTTGATGCCTTCAGTGTGAATGTACAATTTTCATAGTCATGAAAATACAGAAAAATCTTTAAATAAGAAGGTGTGTCCAAACTTTTGGTCTGTGCTGTATATATTTCTATATTTCTTTAGTAATTATTATTTCTTGACTTAGCTAATAGTGGATAAGGGCAACCTCACATCAATATGGTTTATAAAACAAATTTACATTTAGAATAATTTTTCCATATGATAATTTTATAGTATTCAAAGTTATTATTTTTTAATGGTTACCTAAATAGGTACACACCTCTTTAGACAAATATATGCTACACGTTGATATGAAATTTATGCAAAATATTTATAGAAGAATAATTATTTTTAATTTGGTTCTGATATATACATAAATTATTTTATAAAATAATATTTTTTGATATTAAAGGGGGAAAGTGTGTTTTTGATCCTGATTACATTATCACTTTTGATCAATACTTATTTTTCACACATTTTAATAAAGAAGAAATATTAATAAGGTACAATGGTATAATTAAGAAGGGTATTACATGCAAAGTTGAATCATTTAATAATTTTTGGTAATACAAGGTTATGACAAATATGAAATCATCCAGATAATAGAAAATAAGGGTATTTTTATGAAGAATATAATTACTCTACATTTGCCATCAACATATAAAGGCCTTATTTTTATTTTTATTCTTATTTTTACTTTTAATTTTATTTTTCATTTTTTAAATTTTATTCTTATTTATTTTCTTATTTTTCCATTTTTCATTTTTAATTCTCAATTTTTGATTTTGGTTCAGTTCAATATCTCAATTGAGGAAACACATTCATATTTAATGGGGTAATGTCAAGTACAAGAATATTGCTTAATTAAATATAATGATATGAATTAATATAAGAAAAAAAATGTTTACATTTTCTGAGTAAACACAACAATTCATTCATTCATTCATTCATATATTTATTCATTTTGGTTCATGAGTATACATTCTTTGGTATTATTGGTTTAATAAAGATATAAACACTTGTTGTTTCAAAACACACTGACACCTATGGGTTTGAAAAGGTAATTACACCTATGACATAAAAATATATCTATCACATGGAGAACTTGATTAATAATGAATTACTATCTATTATTGTTTATTATTCCAAACATAATTTATTTAAATATTTTGATAATAATTATGTGGATATTATTGAATGCTATGGTACGCTGTGATATTACAGGATAGGAAAATTGCCAGATTTGGTATCAGATTAGGGAATGAAGACTTCAATCAAGACATCGCAATTATGGATTCTATCTTAATAAAGACTTTTAATATTTCTAAATCAAAGAGATTCTCAAAAGTTACAAGAAGAAGCAACCGATATCCGGAAGTCGCAGAAGGTAAAGATGTTGTGAATGCTGAGTGTTATAATAGACTGTGTCAAATACAATACAATACATTCACACCACTGATAACCAGGACTACAGAGGACGATGATCCTATATGAACTGTGTTGTGTTCAAGTTTCATCACGTTCCAGTGGTTTCCTATCACTGCAACGCTTCAATGAAAGCTGGTGAACAGGTAATACCTGACATATGTGTCCTGTACATTAAGGACTGAGTACTGGTTATGGTGCTATATAAAGCAGGGAAGTGTCAAGTTAATCCTTGCTTTGCTGACCAAAGACGTCACATCTGTTTCAAAAGTGACACGAGACCAGTGCGGATGACACAGAGGATTCCAGAATTATCCAATGACAATCCAACGTAAGTCCAGGTGACACTGCACAGATATTAAAGCTATATTTCATCCATGGACTTTGTTTTCTTATCAATTGACACACATGATCTTTCTAATAAAGAGTACAGTTTATGGACTGAACAATAATGAATGCAATTATGGACTGTACAATATCTACACGCTGTAATTTATTTCAAAGGAGTTTTCATCTAAAGACTGTGTTATAAAAGAACCAAGAAGAAGATGAGATGAAGACCCGATGACATCAGATGATGACGATTGGACCCACGATTACTTCGATTTAGATTTAGGGAAGTATAATTATACATGTTAAATGAATATTAGTCACGGCTTACCATAACATGAATTCACATCATTATATAACAATAATCCGATATTATTATTATTTTTATTTTTATTATGGAGATTAAATGATATTACCAAGGAAGAAGAAGAAAAAAATGATTGTTATCCTAATGATGAACCTATCTTCTTTTGTGGATTTTCAGTTGAAGTCTGTCATTCTCAAAAAAGGGGGAATTGTTAAATATTAATTATGGATATTTATATTATTCTAAATTCTGAGTTCTGTACATAAAATTGCATCAGCCATCGTTTCTAGCTGACATGCGCTGTTTGTGTATTTTTGGTTCAGCACCATAATTAGAAGAACAGGTGCCATATGACCGGCCTATAAAAGCCCATGCTGCAGAAAGGGGGGGCTCTTGCCATTCCACAGGACACAGGATGAGGGTCCATGTGCAAACCAGCAGCTGATGTAGGCCCAGGAAACACGTTCTTTATCCGGACACACGTGCAGGATCCAAGGGAAAGATGGGTGAATCTCAACAATTAAGCTAATTATGGACAAATGGACAATCACTCTGTAACTATCTAATTATCTAATTATTTTATGTACCTGCTGCAATCTGATTCTTTTTAATGGACAATCCAAAAATAAATCAATACATTTTTTATAAGAAAATCTTGATATTGATACTTTGCAAAGTCCTCGATAGAGAAAAATAATACAGAAAGAAGTATTTATTTAACACGCTGCCACCAATGTCTGCTGCTATGCGGCGACATGCGCCTTTATTGGTCAGTAACTGATTGCTTCACATGGGACCCATCTACTATATAATCGTCTTATCCCGTCTGTCTGTTTGTCTGTGTGTCTGTCTGTCTGTCCAGGAAATACCGCGTCGCTCTTTGGTCCGGCAGCGGCCAATCAGCGCCGCGGGATTTCTGAAAAAAGATGGCGGCCGTTAGCGGCTCATCTGCGGGACGGAGCTCAGCGGCGATGCAGCCGGGAGATGACCGGCGCGAGGCGCTCATCTCCCGGCCGGCAACAGCAGAAGGAACCCGACCGCCGGACCCATCTGCGGGACGGAGATGCAGCCGGGAGATGAGTGGCGTGAGGCGCTCATCTCCCTGCCGGTAGCAGCGGATGGACCGCCGGCGCCGCTGACCTCCATGCGGAACGGAGGACCGGGGAGCGGCGCTGCGGGTCGGGATACTTCTGCTGCGAGCGCCCGCTATGTCCCGGGTTCTCGCAGCGGAAGTAGCCGCACAGGCAGCGCCGCTCCCCGGTCCTCACCAAGACGATTCGATGATTGGTCGCGGTCTTCGGACCCGACCAATCACTGATCTTAGCGCAAAACTTAAGCACCGCTGTGCTGATTGGTCGCGGGCGCTGACCGCGACCAATCACCGATTTGGGCGCCAAATTTAAATATCGGCCGCGATCAATCAGCACAGCGGTGTTTAAATCTGAAGCCAAGATTGGTGATTGGTCGCGGCCGATATTTAAATTTGGCGGCAAAATCGGTGATTGGTCGCGGGCAGCGTCCGCGACCAATCAGCACAATAGTGTTTAACTTTGGCGCCAAGATCAGTGATTGGTCGCGGGCCAAGACAGCGACCAATCACCGATTTGTGCGGCAGATTTAAATAGCGGCCGCGACCAATTGGATGTCAGCGCCGCTCCCCGGTCCTCCCTTCACACCCTAGCCGCATGGATGTCAGCGGCGCTGCCTGTGCGGGTACTTCCACTCCGAGAACCCGGGACATGAGCGGGCGCTCGGAGCAGAAGTATCCCTACCCGCAGCGCCGCTCCCCGGTCCTCCCTTGACACCCTAGCCGCTGATGTCCCCACAGTATCCGCATGGTGTTACAAAGGTCCGGACATTTGTGTTAAAAATCGCTGATTGGTCGCTGGCGCTGCCCGCGACCAATCACCGATTTGGGCGCCACATTCAAATATCAGCCACGAACAATCACCGATCTTGGTTCCACATTTAAACACCGCTGTGCGGATTGGTCGCGGACGCTATTAAAATGTGGCGCCAAATTAGGTGATTGGTCGCGCCCAGCGTCGGCGACCAATCAGCACAGCGGTGTTTAAATGTGGAGCCAAGATCGGTGATTGGTCGCGGCCGATATTTAAATTTGGCGCCCAAATCGGTGATTGGTCGCGGGCAGCGTCAGCGACCAATCAGCGATTTTTAACACAAATGTCCGGACCTTTGTAACACCATGCGGATACTGTGGGGACATCAGCGGCTAGGGTGTCAAGGGAGGACCGGGGAGCGGCGCTGCGGGTTGGGATACTTCTGCTCCGAGCGCCCGCTCATGTCCCGGGTTCTCGGAGCGGAAGTACCCGCACAGGCAGCGGCGCTCCCCGGTCCTCACTAATACGATTCCGCTCCCTGCTCCTCACCAATACGATTCGCTGATTGGTGGCGTGCGGAGAGTGCGACCAATCAGTGATCTTGGCGCTAAAGTTAAACACCGCTCTGCTGATTGGTCGCGGCCGTTGCCCGAGACCAATCACCGATTTGGGCGCCACATTTAAATAGCGGCCGCGACCAATCACCGATCTTGCCGCCACATTTAAACACTGCTGTGCTAATTGGTCGTGGACGCCAGCCGCGACCAATCAGCGAGCTTGGCGCCAAATTTAACCAATGCTCTGCTCATTGGTCGCGGACGCCAGACGCATCCAATCAGCGAGATTGGCGCCAAATTTAAACAACGCTCTGCTGATTGGTCGCGGACTCCAGCCGCGTCCAATCAGCGAGATTGGCGCCAAATTTAAACACCGCTCTGCTGATTGGTCGAGGCCGCCAGCCGCTACCAATCAGCGAGATTGGCATCAAATTTAAACAGCGCTCTGCTGATTGGTCGCGGTTGTCGGCCGTGACCAATCAGCAGTATTGGTGCCAAATTTAAACCCCGCTCTGCTGATTGGTCACAGCCGCCAGCCGCGACCAATCAGCGAGATTGGCGCCAAATTTAAGCAACGCTCTGCTGATTGGTCGAGGCCGCCGGCTGCGACCAATCAGCGATTTTGGCGCCAAATTTAAACACCGCTCTGCTGATTGATCGCGGTCGCTGGCCGAGATCAATCAGCAGTATTGGCGCAAAATTTCAACACCGCTCTGCTGATTGGTCGCGGTTGTCGGCCGTGACCAATCAGCAGTATTGGCGCCAAATTTAAACCTCACTCTGCTGATTGGTCGCAACCACTGGCCGCGACCAATCTGCGTTTTTAGTGTCAAATTTAAACAACGCTCTGCTGATTGGTCGCGGTCGCCGGCCGCGACAAATCAGCAGTTTTGGGGCCAAATTTAAACCCCGCTCTGCTAATTGTTCGCACCCGCGGACGCGCCAATCAGCAATTTTGGCGCCAAATGTAAACCCCGCTCTGCTGATTGGTTGCGGTCGCCGGCCACGACCAATCAGCAGTATTGGCACAAAATTTAAACCCCGCTCTGCTGATTGGTGGCGGTCGACGGCCGCGACCAATCAGCAATATTGGCGCCAAATTTAAACACCGCTCTGCTGATTCGTCGCGGTCGCCGGCCGCGACCAATCAGCAGTATTGGCGCCAAATTTAAATCTCGCTCTGCTAATTAGTCGCAACCACCGGCCGTGACCAATCAGCCATATTGGCGCCAAATTTAAACACCGCTTCGCTGATTGGTCGCAGTGGCCGGCCGCGACCAAGCCGAGAAATTGGCGCCAAATTTAAACACCGCTCTGCTGATTGGTCGCGGTTACCGGTCGCGAATAATCAGCATTACTAGTGCCAAATTTAAACACCGCTCTGCTGATTGGTCGCTGCCGCGACCAATCAGCATTATTGGCGCCAAATTTAAACCCCGCTCTGCTGATTAGTCGCGACCGCCGGCCGTGACCAATCTGCGATTTAGGCGCCAAATTTTAACACCGCTTTGTTGATTGGTCACGGTTGCCGGCCTCGACCAATCAGCGATTTTGGCGCAAAATTTAAACACAGCTCTGCTGATTGCGCCCGGTCGGCCGCATACCTATTCTAGAATACCCGATGCATTAGAATCGGGCCACCATCTAGTGTATATATAAGAGGCCCTGTATCCACACACATCCCACCACGCCCCCTGAGGAAGTACGGAAACACGTGTGGGGGCCTCCCCTGACACTGCTGGTTATCTGTTTACTCTCACTAAGTATGCCTTACTTAACCCTTTCCATGTGATGCTTGTACTTTTTATGTGTTGCTGAATAAACTTCTGATGGTTGTCTATATTGTGACTTGTTACAGGTTACTTGATCTACAGTACAGACCAAAAGTTTGGACACACCTTCTAATTTAAAGATTTTTCTGTTTGTTCATGACTTTGAAAATTGTACATTCACACTGAAGGCATCAAAAAACTATGAATTAACACATGTGGAATTATATACTTAACAAAAAAGTGTGAAACAACTGAAAATATGTCTTACATTCTAGGTTCTTCAAAGTAGCCACCTTTTGCTTTGATGACTGCTTTGCACACTGTTGGCATTCTCTTGATGAGCATCAAGAGGTAGTCACCGGAAATGGTTTTCACTTCACAGGTGTGCCCTGTCAGGTTTAATAAGTGGGATTTCTTGCCTTATAAATGGGGTTGGGACCATCAGTTGTGTTGTGCAGAAGTCCGGTGGATACACAGCTGATAGTCCTACTGAATAGACTGTTAGAATTTGTATTATGGCAAGAAAAAAGCAGCTAAGTAAAGAAAAACGAGTGGCCATCATTACTTTAAGAAATGAAGATCAGTCAGTCCAAAAAATTGGGCAAACTTTGAATGTTTCCCCAAGTGCAGTTGCAAAAACCATCAAGCGCTACAAAGAAACTGGCTCACATGAGGACCGCCCCAGGAAAGGAAGACCAAGAGTCACCTCAGCTTCTGAGGATAAGTTTATCCGAGTCACCAGTCTCAGAAATCGCAGGTTAACAGCAGCTTAGATTACAAACCAGGTCAATGCCACACAGAGTTCTAGCAGCAGACACATCTCTTCAACAACTGTTAAGAGGAGACTTTGTGCAGCAGGCCTTCATGGTAAAATAGCTGCTAGGAAACCCCTGCTAAGGACAGGCAACAAGCAGAAGAGACTTGTTTGGGCTAAAGAACACAAGGAATGTACATTAGACAAGTGGAAATCTGTGCTTTGGTTTGATGAGTCCAAATTTGAGATCTTTGGTTCCAACCACCGTGTATTTGTGCGACGCAGAAAAGGTGAACGGATGGATTCTACATGCCTGGTTCCCACCGTAAAGCATGGAGGAGGAGGTGTGATGGTGTGGGGGTGCTTTGCTGGTGCCACTGTTGGGGATTTATTCAAAATTGAAGGCATACTGAACCAGCATAGCTACCACAGCATCTTGCAGCGGCATGCTATTCTATCCGGTTTGCGTTTAGTTGGACCATCATTTATTTTTCAACAGGACAATGACCACAAACACATCTCCTGGCTGTGTAAGGGCTATTTGACCAAGAAGGAGAGTGATGGGGTGCTACGCCAGATGACCTGGCCTCCACAGTCACCAGACCTGAACCCAATCAAGATGGTTTGGGTGAGCTGGAGCGCAGAGTGAAGGAAAAAGGGCCAACAAGTGCTAAGCATCTCTGGGAACTCCTCTTCAAGATTGTTCAAGACCATTTCCGGTGACTACCACTTGAAGCTCATCAAGAGAATGCCAAGAGTGTGCAAAGCAGTCATCAAAGCAAAAGGTGGCTACTTTGAAGAACCTAGATTATAAGACATATTTTCAGTTGTTTCACACTTTTTTGTTAAGTATATAATTCTACATGTGTTAATTCATAGTTTTGATGCCTTCAGTGTGAATGTACAATTTTCATAGTCATGAAAATACAGAAAAATCTTTAAATGAGAAGGTATGTCATTATAACTTTTTCTATAACTTTCTCTGCACACATTGTTTGTGACTTGTGGATTGTATGGGTTGGACTATGAGACCTATTATAGGTCCAATGTGAATTTGATACCAGCTGTGTCTTTATCTACCCCCTGCTGCCTCACATGCCCATGCTATGTCTAGTGTTGAGCCACCCCCGTAGTGTTCGAGTTCGGTTCGGTTCGTCGAACACCCGTGTGTTCGCCGAACTGTTCGTCGAACTGTTCGTCGAACACCTTCGAACACCGTTAAAACCAATGGCAGGCAAACAAAAACACATAGAAACACATAGAAAACACCTTCAAAGGTGTCCAAAAGCTGACAAACTGCTCTGAAGACACAACTAACACATGGAAAAGTGACAAGTACATATAGTCATGCGAAAAGAAAAGAGGTGGAGGAGTAAAAGGAGGGGGAGACACAGATATAGGCATGTCATGCCCTTCTAAAATCCAAAAAGTGAGAAGCCGACACGTTCAGTCCGCTCCTGCCCGTGCCATATCCGTGTCGCCGGGTTTGTGCCAGAGCCGCGGTGAACCCTGACGGCCAGCCCCCCTCTCCCAATACTGGTGCCTGTCCGCTGGTGGGTCGAGCGAGCCCCCCTGTGGTGGAGGCAGCTCTAAGCTTTTTAATTTAAATTGTCTCTCTAATTTGAATGAATACAATTTAAATCCATTTACAAGGATCTATTGGAGGGCAAGTCTCATGCCAGCAGCCGCGTAATTCCAGCTCCAGTAGCGTCCACTAAAGCTGCTGCAGTTAAAAAGCTTTTATAAGGATCGAGCTCGGCTGTCCACCGCAAGGCATCCTACTGCCAGTCCCAGCCCCTATGCCTTGGGGTGCCTCCTGATGCTCTTCACTGAGTATCCCGTGGTCCCGAAGCATTTCCTTTGAAAAAATTAAGTGTCAAAACTACAGGTGGTGTAGCTTGCTTAACAGCCGGGATAATCCGCTGACTAGCAGACACTGCTACTAGGCACAAAGTATTTCCTGGGCTAGATGCAGTTAAAAATTTGTAATTAGATACTCTCGTTGGATGCTGAGAAAGCATTCCATAGAGTCTCCTGGCACGCCATATATGATTCTCTTAAAAAGCTTGGGGTAGGGGTCTAGGGGACCCTTTTATAGCCAAAATCACGGCCCTGTATCGCAATACGTCACCTAGGCTGAAGATAAATGGAACTGTATTACCCCGAGGGCTCGGTTGCTACAGAGGTATTGCACCTCACCCAGAGGTGTGATATCTCACTCTCAGGTAAGGATGGAGTGTGGATCAGGACCCGACACCTGCATGCATTACACCACATTGCCGTGGGGCAGGGCGACCAATATGCCCCTGAGATGGGCACGACAGTCCCTGTCCCTGGCTGGAGTGGGGGGAGGGAACACTGAGGAAGGGGAACCCTGTAGTGCAGGAGCAGGGAGGAAGCAGTTCCTGGGTGCATTGAGAAGGGAGTATAAAAGGTGGGCACCATCTTAGTTCAGTGCAGAGAAGTCTGAGCAGAAGTGGCAGGGAGCAGGGGCTCTGCTCCGGAGGCGGGCCTAGTAACAGAGGCCCAGGCCTGGAAGAGGGAGAAGGAAGGAAGAGGAGTGGAGAAGGCAGGGATCCCAGGGGTGCGGACGGGCGAGTCGCCACCGCACGCCCGAATCCACCTGCGTGGAGGGGTCAGGCCAAAGGGGGAGACCGGTCCCCGAAACTAGTGGAGGCAGGAAACGACCCTCAGCTAGAAACCGGAGGCTGTGACATTTTATGTGGCGCAGCCCCTCGCTACACCCGCTAGGAAGGCACCACATAGGGTCAGGGAAACTGGCGCCAATTTACCAAGAGGAGGCCCGAGGCAGCCGGACAGAAGGGTTGGTAAGAAAGGCCAGACAAAGGACACACAAAGGGGGTCCTGTGAAGCGCTCCAAAGTTATCTGGGAGTTGTCTGAGCCCCTCACCTGGTGAGCACAGTACGACGTGGGCAGCCGTTACCTGCAGACATGGTCTGGATAATAAGAACTGTGAGTAAAGGCCCTGGACTGCATCACTGACTCCGTGTCGTTACTGCTGCTGCCCTGCACCATCACCCCCATCCTCCGCATACACTGCCCTGAGGCTATACTCCTCCCGTGGGGAGTTATGCTACGCTCTGCAGCACCCACAACACCAGCCTCAGCGGTCTGCCCTGGAGCGGCGGTTCACTCTGACCGCAATCCACGGGTGGCGTAGTCGGACATTTAAACATCAAAACCACATAAATAGTTCCGCCACTGGTTTGACCGCCCTGAGCCACGGAACCGGGTCGCCGCCACGGAGACTACAACCACCAGCATCCACCAAAAAGGGTCCGGCTCCGGGTGTCCCAAGGCCCAGGGGGCGCGTCAGAACATTTTCATCACCTTTCACAATCACCAATGGGACAAGGCAGGGATGTTCTCTGTCCCCTCTCTTATACATCCTAGTGATGGAGCACCTGCTCTCATCAATTCGCCATAACCCCAATATTAGGTGGATTGAGGTGGGAGGCACCGAGTACAAGTGCTCTCTATTTGCTGATGATGTCCTAGTATATATCACTCAATCACATATATCCATCCATGCTGTTATGGCTGAAATAGATCACTTTGTTACATGGTCAAATTTTAAAATCAATGCAGCGAAGTCTGAGGCCCTCGATGTCTCCCTCCCCAAATCCATATAGGATTCCATCCAGTCCAACTTTCCCTTTGCCTGGCCCTCACAGGGTATCAAATACTTAGGAATTCCTATTCATAGAGACCTCTCCCATCTATGTTATCTTAATTTTGGGCCCTTTATTGAACAACTCCATACAGACCACGGTTGGCAAGTTAGAACTGTAAGATTCACTACGTGAACCACTGGTGTTTTGTGTAAAAGCACATGTACACTGTGTTCCAAATTATTATGCAAAAAGTGTTTAGGAGTGATAAGGGAAGAATTTGTTTGTTTGTCAGTTAAACTCATTGATGGTGATGTGTGTCAGGGCTCTTTATATCACTGTAAGCAATTGTAGACACCTGTGCTAATTAGTTTGGCAGGTGTGTACAATGAAAGGCAAGACTACTTAAGAAGGCTGTCTCACATTATTAAGCAGCCTACATTTTCTGCCAAAATGTGAAAGAAAAAGGATGTGTCGGCTGCTGAGAAGCAACAAATTGTGGAGTGTTTAGGTCAAGGCATGACTACAATCAACATTGTGCGATGATCAGGATGAAGTGTCTTGGCAATCAAGAAGTATGTAGCTGATTCACAGTATACACGTGTGCGTGCTGATAAGGGCAAATTGAGGACTCTTTCCTACAAGCAATTACGTCAGGTTAAAAGAGCAGCGGCAAAAAAGCCTTGTCATAGCAGCAGACAAGTTTTTGAAGCTGCTGGTGCCTCCAACGTCCCCCGAACAACAAGATGCAGGGTCCTTCAGAGGTTTGCAGCTGTGCATACGCCATCCTGTCGACCTCCTCTATCCACTTCACACAAGCAGAAACAGCTCCACTGGGCCAAACATTACATGAAGACTGATTTCAAAACTGTTTTGTTCACGGATGAGTGCCGTGCAGCGCTCGATGGTCCAGATGGATGGAGTGGAGGATGGCTGGTTGATGGACACCCCACGCAAACACGGCTACAGCGCCAACAAGGAGGAGGTGGAGTAATGTTTTGGGCTGGAATCATGGGGAGAGAGATTGTCGGCTCCTTTAGGATCCCTGAAGGCGCTAAAGATGAACTCCATAATGTATGTGGATTTTCTCAAACAGCACTTCCTGCCATGGTTCAAGAAGAAGAACCGTGTATTTCACAGCAAGATCATTTTTTTGCATGATAATGCACCATCTCATGCTGTACATAAAACATCTGCATCTCTGGCTGATATGGGCATAAAAGGGGACAAACTTATGGTGTGACCCCCATGCTCCCCTGACCTCTACCCCATTCAGAACCTCTGGAGCATCATCAAAAGGAATGTCTATGATGGCGGGAGGCAGTTCACATCTAAGCAACAGCTCTGGGAGGGTATTCTGTCCTCATGCAAAACAATTGAAGCAGAAACCATCCAAAACCTGACAAATTCAATGGACGAGAGAGTTCAGAAGCTCCTTTCGAACAAGGGGTCCTATGTGAAAATGTAACATCACCTAGAATAAAGTTTTGAGTTGAAAACTGTTTGATTTCAGTTTCTAATAACCTGCTAATGCTTATAATTTCAAAAATGACCATTTTTTTGGTCTTTATTAAAATGAAAAGGTTGATCGAAAAGTTTGGCGGATCTAAGAGTGTGGCAACCCAGTAGTCATGATTACTTCGAATTCTGACAATATGAGGGTCATGTTGCAGGTAGTGCAGCAAGAAGGCACTTATGTGTCTTGCGCATCTCGGAGCCCCAAAATTATTTTCCGGGCTAGATGCAGCTAAAAATTATTATTAATTTTAAATCTGGTGGAGCTTAGTATAGATGGCCTAATAGGATCAGTGCTGCACACTGCTACAAAGCCCAAATTATTTTCCAGCCAAGATACAGATAAACATGATTAGTAATTTTAAATCTGGTGGAGCTTATTATAGATGGCCTAATAGAATCAGTGCTGCACACTGCTACAAAGCCCAAATTATTTTCCAGCCAAGATACAGATAAACATGATTAGTAATTTGAAAGCTTAAAACGGTTGGTAGGGTGATTTTAACCAATCATCCATCTTTTACTCTCCCCAGGATGACACAGGGGTAGAAAAGTCGTTTCGGATCCGTGATTTGTTCATCTTTATGAACGTGAGTCTGTCTACATTATCAGTGGAGAGCCGCGTGCGCTTATCTGTCAGCACACCACCAGCAGCGCTGAACACACGTTCAGACAGAACGCTGGCTGCGGGGCATGACAAGATCTCCAAGGTGTAAGTGGCTAGCTCCGGCCATTTATCCAGATTGGAAGCCCAAAAAGAGCAAGGGTCCAGTGACACAGTCATGGCTTCAATGTTTACTTGGAGATACTCCTGTACCATCGTCTCTAGGCGTTGACTATGTGTCAGACTTCTTGTCTCCTGTGGCCTTGCAAAGGATGGGCTAAAAAAGTGGTGAAATGATTGCGCAAAATTGATGTTACCAGCAGATACTGTGGTTCTGTTATGGTTTGAGTGCTGAACACTTGACGGTCCCACGGTTGGCAAGTTGGAACTGTGAGATTCACTACGTGCACCACTGGTGTTTTGTGGAAAAGCACATGTAAGATTCTGCAACAGTCTCTGCTGATACTCCTGCATGCGTGCATCCCTTTCTATGGCAGGAATAATTTCTGCAAATTTACTTTTGTACCAGGGATCTAACAGTGTGGCAACCCAGTAGTCAGGATTATTTCTAATTCTCCCAATTCGAGGGTCATGTTGCTGGTAGTGCAGCAAGAAGGCACTCATGTGTGTTGCGCATCCAGGAGCACCAAGTCCCTGTTGTGTTGGTGGCGAGGTAACAATCATGCTTCCTTCCTCTGTCCTCTCCCCCCAACCTCGCACAACAGAAATGTGATCAAGGTCTCCCTCATCTGATGAGTCTTCCATCAGTTCGTCCTCCACTTCTTCCTGGGCTCCTGCACCTTCCTCACTAGTTTGGCTGCTACCATGCGCCCTGGTAAAACCATCTCCCCCACCCTCACATGCCTGCCGCCTTGGTGCTGCCGACCGTCTGGACCTTGCAGATGTTAGCCCTTCCGCATACAACTCCTCCTCCTCTACTTCCTCCACCTCCTCTTGTGCCACCACCTGACTCCGAATTCTGTTTAACATGTGCTCCAGCATGTAAATCACCGGAATAGTCATGCTGATAATGGCATCGTCAGCACTAAACATCTTCGTCGCCATTTCAAAACTGTGCAGAAGGGTGCATAGGTCTCTGATCTGAGACCACTCCTCCAGCGTGATTTGCCCCACGTCTGGATCTCGTTGGCCCAGGCTATACGTCAGAACGTATTGCACCAGGGCTTGTCGGTGCTGCCACAGTCGCTGCAACATGTGCAGAGTTGAATTCCACCGGATAGGCACATCGCATTTTAGCCGGTGAAGTGGCAGGCCCAACGACTTCTGTAGAGATGTAAGTCGCTAAGCTGCGGGATGCGACCGGCGGAAGTGAGCACACAGCGACCGTGCCCTCTGCAGAAGGCCATCTAGTCTGGGATAGTGGGCTAAAAATTGCTGGACAACCAGGTTCAACACGTGAGCCATACAAGGCACGTGTGTGACATTGCCCCGGCGAAGGGCCGCACCCAGGTTTGCAGCATTGTCGCACACAGCCTTCCCTGGTTTCAGGTCCAGTGGAGACAACCATTCATGAAATTGGTTCTCCAGAGCTGACCACAACTCCTCAGCTGTGTGACTCACATTTCCCAGACATTTCAAAGTAAAAACCGCCTGATGACGTTGAGCCCTACTGCCAGCATAGTAAGGAGGTGTGCAGGATCCCTTCTGCGCAGTTAGAAAGCTTGTGGCATGACCAGACAGGCTTTGGGTGCAGGTGGAAGACCGAGAGGAGGTTGAGGAGGCAGAAGCAGTGGAGGAACTTTGACATAAAGAGGATTGACGCACAACTCGTGGGGACGGCAAGACTTGGACAGCAACCCCTTGTCCTGCTGTCACCATAGTTACCCAGTAGAGATGAGCGTTGTTCTACTCGAACTGTTCGCCAATCTCAAATTCGAGCTGTTTTGGGCGGTGTTCGAGCCTTTCGGCGAACACGAACGATTTGAGAATAATTCGGCTGTTCGAGGTTATGTTCGATAACTGTTCGTGCACCAAAATCATAACTGGATTTTTTCTCAGTAATGATGAAAATTAATGTTAATACGCAGTTTGAGTGTACAGCGGGGTCGGGGGAGGGGCAGGGGATGGATCTCTGCAGGAATAATGAAGATCTCCATTTTTTTTTCTCTTTCCCGCATTTACAGTGGGGAGGTGCAATCTGTCAGCCTATCAGCAGCGCACACACGGAGCGAAGTGCTTTTTTTCACACAAGCAAGGGCATGTGTCATTGGCAGTGTATGTCACATGTCCTTGCCCTATAAGACCAAGCCATTTTACCCGTCGCCACCATTTTCTCACTGTTGCAGCTGCGTGTTAGACGGCACCGCTGTTGCTGTGTGCGCTATACCTTGTTAATTTCAAGCCAATTTTCGCACAAATCTACAGATAGCTTGGGAGTAGGGAATAGTTGTGATTGCAGTCCTTTTAAGGACTAGGTTACAGCATTTCCTACGACTTTTATCAGGCAGGTCTGTGCTCTTAAATAGATAGGTTGTGGGAGTAAAGACTAATTGTAATTGGAGTCCTTTTCAGGACTAGGTTACATCAGTTCCTATCAGTTTTTGCCAGGCAGGTCTGTGCCAGTGCTGTGCAAGTTTTTTTCACAGCATTTGGCTGAATCTAGCAAAGCTAATCCTTTTTGGCCTATTGCAGAGTGTGTTAGTCAGTGGAGTAGCCTATCTGTGTTGCAAGATATACCACATGTGTATAGAATACCAATTTTTTTACTGCACCTAGTGAAGTAAAATCTTTTGGGCATAGCATCATTCTATTAGTCCATCTATACTGACCTCCATCAGGTTGCAAATTGAATATAATTTTTTTCTGCATCTAGCTCTGAAAAAATATTTGGCCTTCTAGCAGTGTGTGGGACTTTCTCTATTAGTCCATCTATACTGACCTCCATCAGGTTGCAAACTGAATATATTTTTTTCTGCATCTACCTCTGAAAAAATATTGGGCTTGTAGCTGTGTGTGGGACTTGTTCTATTAATCCATCTATACAGACCTCCATCAGGTTGCAAACTGAATATAATTTTTTTCTGCATCTACCTCTGAAAAAATATTTGGGCTTCTAGCTGTGTGTGGGACTTGTTCTATTACTCCATCTATACTGACCTCCATCAGGTTGCAAATTGAATATAATTTTTTTCTGCATCTAGCTCTGAAAAAATATTGGGCTTCTAGCTGTGTGTGGGACTTGTTGTATTAGTCCATCTATACTGACCTCCATCAGGTTGCAAACTGAATATATTTTTTTCTGCATCTACCTCTGAAAAAATATTGGGCTTCTAGCTGTGTGTGGGACTTGTTCTATTAATCCATCTATACAGACCTCCATCAGGTTGCAAACTGAATATAATTTTTTTCTGCATCTAGCTCTGAAAAAATATTTGGCCTTCTAGCAGTGTGTGGGACTTTCTCTATTAGTCCATCTATACTGACCTCCATCAGGTTGCAAATTAAAAATAATTTTTATCTGCATCTAGGTCTGAAAAAATATTTGGGTTTCTAGCAGTGTGTGGGACTTGTTCTATTACTCCATCTATACTGACCTCCATCAGGTTGCAAATTGAATATAATTTTTTTCTGCATCTAGCTCTGAAAAAATATTGGGCTTCTAGCTGTGTGTGGGACTTGTTGTATTAGTCCATCTATACTGACCTCCATCAGGTTGCAAACTGAATATACTTTTTTCTGCATCTACCTCTGAAAAAATATTGGGCTTCTAGCTGTGTGTGGGACTTGTTCTATTAATCCATCTATACAGACCTCCATCAGGTTGCAAACTGAATATAATTTTTTTCTGCATCTAGCTCTGGAAAAATATTTGGCCTTCTAGCAGTGTGTGGGACTTTCTCTATTAGTCCATCTATACTGACCTCCATCAGGTTGCAAACTGAATATAATTTTTTTCTGCATCTAGCTCTGAAAAAATATTTGGCCTTCTAGCAGTGTGTGGGACTTTCTCTATTCGTCCATCTATACTGACCTCCATCAGGTTGCAAACTGAATATAATTATTTTCTGCATCTAGCTCTGAAAAAATATTTGGCCTTCTAGCAGTGTGTGGGACTTGTTCTATTACTCCATCTATACTGACCTCCATCAGGTTGCAAATTGAATATAATTTTTTTCTGCATCTAGCTCTGAAAAAATATTGGGCTTCTAGCTGTGTGTGGGACTTGTTGTATTAGTCCATCTATACTGACCTCCATCAGGTTGCAAACTGAATATATTTTTTTCTGCATCTACCTCTGAAAAAATATTGGGCTTTTAGCTGTGTGTGGGACTTGTTCTATTAATCCATCTATACAGACCTCCATCAGGTTGCAAACTGAATATAATTTTTTTCTGCATCTAGCTCTGAAAAAATATTTGGCCTTCTAGCAGTGTGTGGGACTTTCTCTATTAGTCCATCTATACTGACCTCCATCAGGTTGCAAATTAAAAATAATTTTTATCTGCATCTAGGTCTGAAAAAATATTTGGGTTTCTAGCTGTGTGTGGGACTTGTTCTATTACTCCATCTATACTGACCTCCATCAGGTTGCAAATTGAATATAATTTTTTTCTGCATCTAGCTCTGAAAAAATATTGGGCTTCTAGCTGTGTGTGGGACTTGTTGTATTAGTCCATCTATACTGACCTCCATCAGGTTGCAAACTGAATATACTTTTTTCTGCATCTACCTCTGAAAAAATATTGGGCTTCTAGCTGTGTGTGGGACTTGTTCTATTAATCCATCTATACAGACCTCCATCAGGTTGCAAACTGAATATAATTTTTTTCTGCATCTAGCTCTGAAAAAATATTTGGCCTTCTAGCAGTGTGTGGGACTTTCTCTATTAGTCCATCTATACTGACCTCCATCAGGTTGCAAACTGAATATAATTTTTTTCTGCATCTAGCTCTGAAAAAATATTTGGCCTTCTAGCAGTGTGTGGGACTTTCTCTATTCGTCCATCTATACTGACCTCCATCAGGTTGCAAACTGAATATAATTATTTTCTGCATCTAGCTCTGAAAAAATATTTGGCCTTCTAGCAGTGTGTGGGACTTGTTCTATTACTCCATCTATACTGACCTCAATCAGGTTGCAAATTGAATATAATTTTTTTCTGTATCTAGCTCTGAAAAAATATTGGGTTTCTAGCTGTGTGTGGGACTTGTTGTATTAGTCCATCTATACTGACCTAAATCAGGTTGCAAACTGAATATATTTTTTTCTGCATCTACCTCTGAAAACATATTGGGCTTCTAGCTGTGTGTGGGACTTGTTGTATTAGTCCATCTATACTGACCTCCATCAGATTGCAAACTGAATATATTTTTTTCTGCATCTACCTCTGAAAAAATATTGGGCTTCTAGCTGTGTGTGGGACTTGTTCTATTAATCCATCTATACAGACCTCCATCAGGTTGCAAACTGAATATAATTTTTTTCTGCATCTAGCTCTGAAAAAATATTTGGCCTTCTAGCAGTGTGTGGGACTTTCTCTATTAGTCCATCTATACTGACCTCCATCAGGTTGCAAACTGAATATTTTTTTTTCTGCATCTACCTCTGAAAAAATATTTGGGCTTCTAGCTGTGTGTGGGACTTGTTCTATTAGTCCATCTATACTGACCTCCATCAGGTTGCAAATTGAATATAATTTTTTTCTGCATCTAACCCAGCCAATAGTTTTGGCCTAATACCACAGTTTGGCCACTCAGCTCTGCTCTTTTCCTATCCATTGTTTTTTTGTGCAAACAACTCCAGAGTTGTGAATTAGTTAACCACCAAAATGAGTGGAAAAAGGCCTGCTGCTGGTGGAAAGGGGAATAGGCGTGTTGGGAAGGGGAAAAAAGGTTGTGTCCGTGGGGTAGGTGTTAAAGCAACAGTAACATCTGCAGAGGAAAGACCATCTTCCAGCCAAACTAAAATGTCTACTTCTTTTAGCGGACAATGTGATAAGATCCCTTTCTTACAGCCACGCCAATCGCTACAAATTCCAGATGAGGCACAAAAACAGCAGGTGCTTCAACGGATATCAAGTGCTCCTTTAAGTGGGCTCTCCTCCACATCAACTTCAACATCACAAATACTCCAGTCCTCAAAGGTGTCACCCCAATCGCACTTGCTTCCTCACAGCTCCCAAATCTCCAGCTGCCCGTCTGAGTATGAGGTAGAACAGATGGTTGAGTCTGCAGAGCTGTTTACTCATACTATAGCCTGGGAATCAGAGGTCGACTCCAGCGCTTCTGTGAATCCAGACGAGGAAATGATCTGCACTGATGCCCAGAATCTTTATGAGTCGGATCCAGGACCAGACGCAGAAGGTTCTGACCATAATGTAGACCCTCATTCCCAAACTGTAACTCCTGTTGGTGGAGACAATGAGGAAGACGATGATGAGACTCAAATACCTGATTGGAGCGACAACTTTAGTTTTTTGTCAGGGCAGGAACAGGTTGGCTCTGAGGACGACGGGTGTGATAACGCACAGGGTGATGATGATGAGGTTGGAGATAGCACTTACTGTCAACCCACAGTCAGCCAAGAGATGAGGTCAGCAGAGGAGGTGGAGGAAGATGCTAGTGACGACAAGGTGAGGTTGCGCCTTCCTGGACAGAGACGTAGTACTGGAAGCACGTCAACAACTGCATCCTCAAACACAACTCTGCCTCTCACCACAAGTCGTGGTGGCTCTTCAGGTCGCATGGGTGCTAAGCCTTGCATAGCCTGGGCATTTTTTCAGATCGATAAAGATGACCCAACTCGTGTTATCTGTAACATTTGTCAGCAAAAGCTAAGTAGAGGCCAAAAAATACATAGTTTGAGTACTTCATGCATGAACCGGCACATGGACATGAAGCATAAGTTGCAGTGGGAAGCTCAGTGTGCTACAATGCGGCCTAGCCGGCCGGGCCAACCACCGTCTGCCATATCTTGTGCATCCGCGGCCTCTTCATCCTCTGTGACTGGGGGGACAGCAGTCACACCTGTTTTGGGGCGCAGACCTGCCACCTCTTTACCCGCAACAGCCAGCGTGATTGGCAGGTCATCATTTTCTTTGGAGGTGGTAACACCAGCTGGTGTTGAGCGCTGTCCGACATCGATAGCACCACCTTTGGATCAAGGCAACCTAACATGTCCGCCTGCATCTTCCTCACAGACCGGCAGTTTGCCGGGGACACCCTTATCAACCCCGTCTAAGCACAATAGCCAGCCCTCGGTCCCTCAGATGTGGACAAGTAAAAGACCATTTCCTCCTAGCCATGAGAAAGCTAAGAGGTTGAATTTCACCATCTGCAAGCTCTTGGCTACAGAAATGCTGCCTTTCCGCCTGGTGGACACAGAGGATTTTCGAGACCTTATGTCCGTCGCAGTGCCCCAGTACCAGATGCCCAGTTGGCACTACTTCTCAAAGAAAGGTGTGCCTGCGCTCCACCAGCATGTCGCACACAACATCACCGCTTCTTTGAGAAACTCTGTGTGTGACAGGGTGCATTTCACCACAGACACTTGGACGAGTAGGCATGGACAGGGGCGTTACATGTCGCTGACTGGGCACTGGGTAACTATGGTGACAGCAGTACAAGGGGCTGCTGTCCAAGTCTTGCCGTCCCCACGAGTTGTGCGTCAATCCTCTTTATGTCAAAGTTCCTCCACTGCTTCTGCCTCCTCAACCTCCTCTCGGTCTTCCACCTGCACCCAAAGCCTGTCTGGTCATGCCACAAGCTTTCTAACT
Organism: Phyllobates terribilis; assembly: GCF_046119375.1. Taxonomy (NCBI): domain Eukaryota; kingdom Metazoa; phylum Chordata; class Amphibia; order Anura; family Dendrobatidae; genus Phyllobates; species Phyllobates terribilis. The sequence goes on along the minus strand of NW_027362771.1, from coordinate 491,478,765 downwards.
GCGCAGAAGGGATCCTGCACACCTCCTTACTATGCTGGCAGTAGGGCTCAACGTCATCAGGCGGTTTTTACTTTGAAATGTCTGGGAAATGTGAGTCACACAGCTGAGGAGTTGTGGTCAGCTCTGGAGAACCAATTTCATGAATGGTTGTCTCCACTGGACCTGAAACCAGGGAAGGCCGTGTGCGACAATGCTGCAAACCTGGGTGCGGCCCTTCGCCGGGGCAATGTCACACACGTGCCTTGTATGGCTCACGTGTTGAACCTAGTTGTCCAGCAATTTTTAGCCCACTATCCCAGACTAGATGGCCTTCTGCAGAGGGCACGGTCGCTGTGTGCTCACTTCCGCCGTTCGCAACCCACAGCTCAGCGACTTACATCTCTACAGAAGTCGTTGGGCCTGCCACTTCACCGGCTAAAATGCGATGTGCCTACCCGGTGGAATTCAACTCTGCACATGTTGCAGCGACTGTGGCAGCACCGACAAGCCCTGGTGCAATACGTTCTGACGTATAGCCTGGGCCAACGAGATACAGACGTGGGGAAAATCACGCTGGAGGAGTGGTCTCAGATCAGGGACCTATGCACCCTTCTGCACAGTTTTGAAATGGCGACGAAGATGTTTAGTGCTGACGATGCCATTATCAGCATGACTATTCCGGTGATTTACATGCTGGAGCACATGTTAAACAGAATTCGGAGTCAGGTGGTGGCACAAGAGGAGGTGGAGGAAGTAGAGGAGGAGGAGTTGTATGCGGAAGGGCTAACATCTGCAAGGTCCAGACGGTCGGCAGCACCAAGGCGGCAGGCATGTGAGGGTGGGGGAGATGGTTTTACCAGGGCGCATGGTAGCAGCCAAACTAGTGAGGAAGGTGCAGGAGCCCAGGAAGAAGTGGAGGACGAACTGATGGAAGACTCATCAGATGAGGGAGACCTTGATCACATTTCTGTTGTGCGAGGTTGGGGGGAGAGGACAGAGGAAGGAAGCATGATTGTTACCTCGCCACCAACACAACAGGGACTTGGTGCTCCTGGATGCGCAACACACATGAGTGCCTTCTTGCTGCACTACCTGCAACATGACCCTCGAATTGGGAGAATTAGAAATAATCCTGACTACTGGGTTGCCACACTGTTAGTTCCCCGGTACAAAAGTAAATTTGCAGAAATTATTCCTGCCATAGAAAGGGATGCACGCATGCAGGAGTATCAGCAGAGACTGTTGCAGAATCTTATATGTGCTTTTCCACAAAACACCAGTGGTGCACGTAGTGAATCTCACAGTTCCAACTTGCCAACCGTGGGACCGTCAAGTGTTCAGCACTCAAACCATAACAGAACCACAGTATCTGCTGGTAACATCAATTTTGCGCAATCATTTCACCACTTTTTTAGCCCATCCTTTGCAAGACCACAGGAGACAAGAAGTCTGACACATAGTCAACGCCTAGAGACGATGGTACAGGAGTATCTCCAAGTAAACATTGAAGCCATGACTGTGTCACTGGACCCTTGCTCTTTTTGGGCTTCCAATCTGGATAAATGGCCGGAGCTAGCCACTTACACCTTGGAGATCTTGTCATGCCCCGCAGCCAGCGTTCTGTCTGAACGTGTGTTCAGCGCTGCTGGTGGTGTGCTGACAGATAAGCGCACGCGGATCTCCACTGATAATGTAGACAGACTCACGTTCATAAAGATGAACAAATCATGGATCCGAAACGACTTTTCTACCTCTGTGTCATCCTGGGGAGAGTAAAAGATGGATGATTGGTTAAAATCACCCTACCAACCGTTTTAAGCTTTCAAATTACTAATCATGTTTATCTGTATCTTGGCTGGAAAATAATTTGGGCTTTGTAGCAGTGTGCAGCACTGATTCTATTAGGCCATCTATAATAAGCTCCACCAGATTTAAAATTACTAATCATGTTTATCTGTATCTTGGCTGGAAAATAATTTGGGCTTTGTAGCAGTGTGCAGCACTGATCCTATTAGGCCATCTATACTAAGCTCCACCAGATTTAAAATTAATAATAATTTTTAGCTGCATCTAGCCCGGAAAATAATTTTGGGGCTCCGAGATGCGCAAGACACATAAGTGCCTTCTTGCTGCACTACCTGCAACATGACCCTCATATTGTCAGAATTCGAAGTAATCATGACTACTGGGTTGCCACACTCTTAGATCCGCCAAACTTTTCGATCAACCTTTTCATTTTAATAAAGACCAAAAAAATGGTCATTTTTGAAATTATAAGCATTAGCAGGTTATTAGAAACTGAAATCAAACAGTTTTCAACTCAAAACTTTATTCTAGGTGATGTTACATTTTCACATAGGACCCCTTGTTCGAAAGGAGCTTCTGAACTCTCTCGTCCATTGAATTTGTCAGGTTTTGGATGGTTTCTGCTTCAATTGTTTTGCATGAGGACAGAATACCCTCCCAGAGCTGTTGCTTAGATGTGAACTGCCTCCCGCCATCATAGACATTCCTTTTGATGATGCTCCAGAGGTTCTGAATGGGGTAGAGGTCAGGGGAGCATGGGGGTCACACCATAAGTTTGTCCCCTTTTATGCCCATATCAGCCAGAGATGCAGATGTTTTATGTGCAGCATGAGATGGTGCATTATCATGCAAAAAAATGATCTTGCTGTGAAATACACGGTTCTTCTTCTTGAACCATGGCAGGAAGTGCTGTTTGAGAAAATCCACATACATTATGGAGTTCATCTTTAGCGCCTTCAGGGATCCTAAAGGGGCCGACAATCTCTCTCCCCATGATTCCAGCCCAAAACATTACTCCACCTCCTCCTTGTTGGCGCTGTAGCCGTGTTTGCGTGGGGTGTCCATCAACCAGCCATCCTCCACTCCATCCATCTGGACCATCGAGCGCTGCACGGCACTCATCCGTGAACAAAACAGTTTTGAAATCAGTCTTCATGTAATGTTTGGCCCACTGGAGCCGTTTCTGCTTGTGTGAAGTGGATAGAGGAGGTCGACAGGATGGCGTATGCACAGCTGCAAACCTCTGAAGGACCCTGCATCTTGTTGTTCGGGGGACGTTGGAGGCACCAGCAGCTTCAAAAACTTGTCTGCTGCTATGACAAGGCTTTTTTGCCGCTGCTCTTTTAACCTGACGTAATTGCTTGTAGGAAAGAGTCCTCAATTTGCCCTTATCAGCACGCACACGTGTGTACTGTGAATCAGCTACATACTTCTTGATTGCCAAGACACTTCATCCTGATCATCGCACAATGTTGATTGTAGTCATGCCTTGACCTAAACACTCCACAATTTGTTGCTTCTCAGCAGCCGACACATCCTTTTTCTTTCCCATTTTGGCAGAAAATGTAGGCTGCTTAATAATGTGAGACAGCCTTCTTAAGTAGTCTTGCCTTTCATTGGACACACCTGCCAAACTAATTAGCACAGGTGTCTACAATTGCTTACAGTGATATAAAGAGCCCTGACACACATCACCATCAATGAGTTTAACTGACAAACAAACAAATTCTTCCCTTATCACTCCTAAACACTTTTTGCATAATAATTTGGAACACAGTGTACATGTGCTTTTCCACAAAACACCAGTGGTTCACGTAGTGAATCTTACAGTTCTAACTTGCCAACCGTGGTCTGTATGGAGTTGTTCAATAAAGGGCCCAAAATTAAGATAACATAGATGGGAGAGGTCTCTATGAATAGGAATTCCTAAGTATTTGATACCCTGTGAGGGCCAGGCAAAGGGAAAGTTGGACTGGATGGAATCCTATATGGATTTGGGGAGGGAGACATCGAGGGCCTCAGACTTCGCTGCATTGATTTTAAAATTTGACCATGTAACAAAGTGATCTATTTCAGCCATAACAGCATGGATGGATATATGTGATTGAGTGATATATACTAGGACATCATCAGCAAATAGAGAGCACTTGTACTCGGTGCCTCCCACCTCAATCCACCTAATATTGGGGTTATGGCGAATTGATGAGAGCAGGTGCTCCGTCACTAGGATGTATAAGAGAGGGGACAGAGAACATCCCTGCCTTGTCCCATTGGTGATTGTGAAAGGTGATGAAAATGTTCTGACGCGCCCCCTGGGCCTTGGGACACCCAGAGCCGGACCCTTTTTGGTGGATGCTGGTGGTTGTAGTCTCGGTGGCGGCGACCCGGTTCCGTGGCTCAGGGCGGTCAAACCAGTGGCGGAACTATTTATGTGGTTTTGATGTTTAAATGTCCGACTACGCCACCCGTGGATTGCGGTCAGAGTGAACCGCCGCTCCAGGGCAGACCGCTGAGGCTGGTGTTGTGGGTGCAGCAGAGCGTAGCATAACTCCCCACGGGAGGAGTATAGCCTCAGGGCAGTGTATGCGGAGGATGGGGGTGATGGTGCAGGGCAGCAGCAGTAACGACACGGAGTCAGTGATGCAGTCCAGGGCCTTTACTCACAGTTCTTATTATCCAGACCACGTCTGCAGGTAACGGCTGCCCACGTCGTACTGTGCTCACCAGGTGAGGGGCTCAGACAACTCCCAGATAACTTTGGAGCGCTTCACAGGACCCCCTTTGTGTGTCCTTTGTCTGGCCTTTCTTACCAACCCTTCTGTCCGGCTGCCTCGGGCCTCCTCTTGGTAAACTTGGCGCCAGTTTCCCTGACCCTATGTGGTGCCTTCCTAGCGGGTGTAGCGAGGGGCTGCGCCACATAAAATGTCACAGCCTCCGGTTTCTAGCTGAGGGTCGTTTCCTGCCTCCACTAGTTTCGGGGACCGGTCTCCCCCTTTGGCCTGACCCCTCCACGCAGGTGGATTCGGGCGTGCGGTGGCGACTCGCCCGTCCGCACCCCTGGGATCCCTTCATTCCTCTTTCCTGGAGCCTTCTCCGCTCCTCTTCCTTCCTTCTCCCTCTTCCAGGCCTGGGCCTCTGTTACTAGGCCCGCCTCCGGAGCAGAGCTCATGCAGAGCCCCTGCTCCCTGCCACTTCTGCTCAGACTTCTCTGCACTGAACTAAGATGGTGCCCACCTTTTATACTCCCTTCTCAATGCACCCAGGAACTGCTTCCTCCCTGCTCCTGCACTACAGGGTTCCCCTTCCTCAGTGTTCCCTCCCCCCACTCCAGCCATGGACAGGGACTGTCGTGCCCATCTCAGGGGCATATTGGTCGCCCTGCCCCACGGCAATGTGGTGTAATGCATGCAGGTGTCGGGTCCTGATCCACACTCCATCCTTACCTGAGAGTGAGATATCACACCTCTGGGTGAGGTGCAATACCTCTGTAGCAACCGAGCCCTCAGGGTAATACAGTTCCATTTATCTTCAGCCTAGGTGACGTATTGCGATACAGGGCCATGATTTTGGCTATAAAAGGGTCCCCTAGACCCCTACCCCAAGGTTTTTAAGAGAATCATATATGGCGTGCCAGGAGACTCTATGGAATGCTTTCTCAGCATCCAACGAGAGTATCTAATTACAAATTTTTAACTGCATCTAGCCCAGGAAATACTTTGTGCCTAGTAGCAGTGTCTGCTAGTCAGCGGATTATCCCGTCTGTTAAGCAAGCTACACCACCTGTAGTTTTGACACTTAATTTTTTCAAAGGAAATGCTTCGGGACCACGGGATACTCAGTGAAGAGCATCAGGAGGCACCCCAAGGCATAGGGGCTGGGACTGGCAGTAGGATGCCTTGCGGTGGACAGCCGAGCTCGATCCTTATAAAAGCTTTTTAACTGCAGCAGCTTTAGTGGACGCTACTGGAGCTGGAATTACGCGGCTGCTGGCATGAGACTTGCCCTCCAATAGATCCTTGTAAATGGATTTAAAGTGTATTCATTCAAATTAGAGAGACAATTTAAATTAAAAAGCTTAGAGCTGCCTCCACCACAGGGGGGCTCGCTCGACCCAACAGCGGACAGGCACCAGTATTGGGAGAGGGGGGCTGGCCGTCAGGGTTCACCGCGGCTCTGGCACAAACCCGGCGACACGGAGGTGGCACGGGCAGGAGCGGACTGAACGTGTCGGCTTCTCACTTTTTGGATTTTAGAAGGGCATGACATGCCTATATCTGTGTCTCCCCCTCCTTTTACTCCTCCACCTCTTTTCTTTTCGCATGACTATATGTACTTGTCACTTTTCCATTTGTTAGTTGTGTCTTCAGAGCAGTTTGTCAGCTTTTGGACACCTTTGAAGGTGTTTTCTATGTGTTTCTATGTGTTTTTGTTTGCCTGCCATTGGTTTTAACGGTGTTCGAAGGTGTTCGACGAACAGTTCGGCGAACACACGGGTGTTCGACGAACCGAACCGAACTCGAACACTACGGGGGTGGCTCAACACTATTACCCAGTGCCCAGTCAGCGACATGTAACGCCCCTGTCCATGCCTACTCGTCCAAGTGTCTGTGGTGAAATGCACCCTGTCACACACAGAGTTTCTCAAAGAAGCGGTGATGTTGTGTGCGACATGCTGGTGGAGCGCAGGCACACCTTTCTTTGAGAAGTAGTGCCGACTGGGCATCTGGTACTGGGGCACTGCGACGGACATAAGGTCTCGAAAATCCTCTGTGTCCACCAGGCGGAAAGGCAGCATTTCTGTAGCCAAGAGCTTGCAGATGGTGAAATTCAACCTCTTAGCTTTCTCATGGCTAGGAGGAAATGGTCTTTTACTTGTCCACATCTGAGGGACCGAGGGCTGGCTATTGTGCTTAGACGGGGTTGATAAGGGTGTCCCCGGCAAACTGCCGGTCTGTGAGGAAGATGCAGGCGGACATGTTAGGTTGCCTTGATCCAAAGGTGGTGCTATCGATGTCGGACAGCGCTCAACACCAGCTGGTGTTACCACCTCCAAAGAAAATGATGACCTGCCAATCACGCTGGCTGTTGCGGGTAAAGAGGTGGCAGGTCTGCGCCCCAAAACAGGTGTGACTGCTGTCCCCCCAGTCACAGAGGATGAAGAGGCCGCGGATGCACAAGATATGGCAGACGGTGGTTGGCCCGGCCGGCTAGGCCGCATTGTAGCACACTGAGCTTCCCACTGCAACTTATGCTTCATGTCCATGTGCCGGTTCATGCATGAAGTACTCAAACTATGTATTTTTTGGCCTCTACTTAGCTTTTGCTGACAAATGTTACAGATAACACGAGTTGGGTCATCTTTATCGATCTGAAAAAATGCCCAGGCTATGCAAGGCTTAGCACCCATGCGACCTGAAGAGCCACCACGACTTGTGGTGAGAGGCAGAGTTGTGTTTGAGGATGCAGTTGTTGACGTGCTTCCAGTACTACGTCTCTGTCCAGGAAGGCGCAACCTGACCTCGTCGTCACTAGCATCTTCCTCCACCTCCTCTGCTGACTGTTAGAACCTTGCTCTTAGGTTTTTTCCTTTGCTGGTCACATGACCTTGTTGGCCTATTTAATCCTGCTCCGCCCTTCTGGCTTTGCTGGACTTCATTGTATAACTACTTTCTAGCTAGCCTGTGCTCTGTATCTAACTCTGTTAGTTTGCTTGGTCTACGGACCTCAGTGTTCTATATATTTTGTTTGTTTGTCTGTCTGCTACTATTTCTGTTAGGAGGTGTCCCATTTTCCTCCCAGTCCTTAGTACTTGTAGGGATTCCTTCCCCACATCTATAGGTCTCCGTACAGACTAGCTTAGGACTTTAGCAGGTCTGATCGCAGGATCAGGTTCCCTGTTACATCGTAGGGATTCAGCGGAGTTCTATCGTAGGGACAGATTTCCTCTCTTTCCTTAGCTCTGGTAGCAGAACATAACACTGACCTCATCTCTTGGCTGACTGTGGGTTGACAGTAAGTGGGATCTCCAACCTCATCATCATCACCCTGTGCGTTATCACACCCGTCGTCCTCAGAGCCAACCTGTTCCTGCCCTGACAAAAAAGTAAAGTTGTCGCTCCAATCAGGTATTTGAGTCTCATCATCGTCTTCCTCATTGTCTCCACCAACAGGAGTTACAGTTTGGGAATGAGGGTCTACATTATGGTCAGAACTTTCTGCGTCTGGTCCTGAATCCGACTCATAAAGATTCTGGGCATCAGTGCAGATCATTTCCTCGTCTGGATTCACAGAAGCGCTGGAGTCGACCTCTGATTCCCAGGCTATAGTATGAGTAAACAGCTCTGCAGACTCAACCATCTGTTCTACCTCATACTCAGACGGACAGCTGGAGATTTGGGAGCTGTGAGGAAGCAAGTGCGATTGGGGTGACACCTTTGAGGACTGGAGTATTTGTGATGTTGAAGTTGATGTGGAGGAGAGCCCACTTAAAGGAGCACTTGATATCCGTTGAAGCACCTGCTGTTTTTGTGCCTCATCTGGAATTTGTAGCGATTGGCGTGGCTGTAAGAAAGGGATCTTATCACATTGTCCGCTAAAAGAAGTAGACATTTTAGTTTGGCTGGAAGATGGTCTTTCTTCTGCAGATGTTACTGTTGCTTTAACAACTACCCCACGGACACAACCTTTTTTCCCCTTCCCAACACGCCTATTCCCCTTTCCACCAGCAGCAGGCCTTTTTCCACTCATTTTGGTGGTTAACTAATTCACAACTCTGGAGTTGTTTGCACAAAAAAACAATGGATGGGAACCGAGCAGAGCTGAGTGGCCAAACTGTGGTATTAGGCCAAAACTATTGGCTGGGTTAGATGCAGAAAAAAATTATATTCAATTTGCAACCTGATGGAGGTCAGTATAGATGGACTAATAGAACAAGTCCCACACACAGCTAGAAGCCCAAATATTTTTTCAGAGGTAGATGCAGAAAAAAAAATATTCAGTTTGCAACCTGATGGAGGTCAGTATAGATGGACTAATAGAGAAAGTCCCACACACTGCTAGAAGGCCAAATATTTTTACAGAGCTAGATGCAGAAAAAAATTATATTCAGTTTGCAACCTGATGGAGGTCTGTATAGATGGATTAATAGAACAAGTCCCACACACAGCTAGAAGCCCAATATTTTTTCAGAGGTAGATGCAGAAAAAAATATATTCAGTTTGCAACCTGATGGAGGTCAGTATAGATGGACTAATTCAACAAGTCCCACACACAGCTAGAAGCCCAATATTTTTTCAGAGCTAGATGCAGAAAAAAATTATATTCAATTTGCAACCTGATGGAGGTCAGTATAGATGGAGTAATAGAACAAGTCCCACACACAGCTAGAAGCCCAAATATTTTTCAGAGATAGATGCAGATAAAAATTATTTTTAATTTGCAACCTGATGGAGGTCAGTATAGCTGGACTAATAGAGAAAGTCCCACACACTGCTAGAAGGCCAAATATTTTTTCAGAGCTAGATGCAGAAAAAAATTATATTCAGTTTGCAACCTGATGGGGGCCTGTACAGATGGATTAATAGAACAAGTCCCACACACAGCTAGAAGCCCAATATTTTTTCAGAGGTAGATGCAGAAAAAAATATATTCAGTTTGCAACCTGATGGAGGTCAGTATAGATGGACTAATACAACAAGTCCCACACACAGCTAGAAGCCCAATATTTTTTCAGAGCTAGATGCAGAAAAAAATTATATTCAGTTTGCAACCTGATGGAGGTCAGTATAGATGGACTAATAGAGAAAGTCCCACACACTGCTAGAAGGCCAGATATTTTTTCAGAGCTAGATGCAGAAAAAAATTATATTCAGTTTGCAACCTGATGGAGGTCAGTATAGATGGACTAATAGAGAAAGTCCCACACACTGCTAGAAGGCCAAATATTTTTTCAGAGCTAGATGCAGAAAAAAATTATATTCAGTTTGCAACCTGATGGAGGTCTGTATAGATGGATTAATAGAACAAGTCCCACACACAGCTAGAAGCCCAATATTTTTTCAGAGGTAGATGCAGAAAAAAATATATTAAGTTTGCAACCTGATGGAGGTCAGTATAGATGGACTAATACAACAAGTCCCACACACAGCTAGAAGCCCAATATTTTTTCAGAGCTAGATGCAGAAAAAAATTATATTCAATTTGCAACCTGATGGAGGTCAGTATAGATGGAGTAATAGAACAAGTCCCACACACAGTTAGAAGCCCAAATATTTTTTCAGAGCTAGATGCAGATAAAAATTATTTTTAATTTGCAACCTGATGGAGGTCAGTATAGATGGACTAATAGAGAAAGTCCCACACACTGCTAGAAGGCCAAATATTTTTTCAGAGCTAGATGCAGAAAAAAATTATATTCAGTTTGCAACCTGATGGAGGTCAGTATAGATGGACTAATAGAGAAAGTCCCACACACTGCTAGAAGGCCAAATATTTTTTCAGAGCAAGATGCAGAAAAAAATTATATTCAGTTTGCAACCTGATGGAGGTCAGTATAGATGGACTAATAGAGAAAGTCCCACACACTGCTAGAAGGCCAAATATTTTTTAAGAGCTAGATGCAGATAAAAATTATTTTTAATTTGCAACCTGATGGAGGTCAATATAGATGGACTAATAGAGAAAGTCCCACACACTGCTAGAAGGCCAAATATTTTTTCAGAGCTAGATGCAGAAAAAAATTATATTCAGTTTGCAACCTGATGGAGGTCTGTATAGATGGATTAATAGAACAAGTCCCACACACAGCTAGAAGCCCAATATTTTTTCAGAGGTAGATGCAGAAAAAAATATATTCAGTTTGCAACCTGATGGAGGTCAGTATAGATGGACTAATACAACAAGTCCCACACACAGCTAGAAGCCCAATATTTTTTCAGAGCTAGATGCAGAAAAAAATTATATTCAATTTGCAACCTGATGGAGGTCAGTATAGATGGAGTAATAGAACAAGTCCCACACACAGCTAGAAGCCCAAATATTTTTTCAGAGGTAGATGCAGATAAAAATTATTTTTAATTTGCAACCTGATGGAGGTCAGTATAGATGGACTAATAGAGAAAGTCCCACACACTGCTAGAAGGCCAAATATTTTTTCAGAGCTAGATGCAGAAAAAAATTATATTCAGTTTGCAACCTGATGGAGGTCTGTATAGATGGATTAATAGAACAAGTCCCACACACAGCTAGAAGCCCAATATTTTTTCAGAGGTAGATGCAGAAAAAAATATATTAAGTTTGCAACCTGATGGAGGTCAGTATAGATGGACTAATACAACAAGTCCCACACACAGATAGAAGCCCAATATTTTTTCAGAGCTAGATGCAGAAAAAAATTATATTCAATTTGCAACCTGATGGAGGTCAGTATAGATGGAGTAATAGAACAAGTCCCACACACAGCTAGAAGCCCAAATATTTTTTCAGAGGTAGATGCAGATAAAAATTATTTTTACCTTGCAACCTGATGGAGGTCAGTATAGATGGACTAATAGAGAAAGTCCCACACACTGCTAGAAGGCCAAATATTTTTTCAGAGCTAGATGCAGAAAAAAATTATATTCAGTTTGCAACCTGATGGAGGTCTGTATAGATGGATTAATAGAACAAGTCCCACACACAGCTAGAAGCCCAATATTTTTTCAGAGGTAGATGCAGAAAAAAATATATTCAGTTTGCAACCTGATGGAGGTCAGTATAGATGGACTAATACAACAAGTCCCACACACAGCTAGAAGCCCAATATTTTTTCAGAGCTAGATGCAGAAAAAAATTATATTCAATTTGCAACCTGATGGAGGTCAGTATAGATGGAGTAATAGAACAAGTCCCACACACAGCTAGAAGCCCAAATATTTTTTCAGAGCTAGATGCAGATAAAAATTATTTTTAATTTGCAACCTGATGGAGGTCAGTATAGATGGACTAATAGAGAAAGTCCCACACACTGCTAGAAGGCCAAATATTTTTTCAGAGCTAGATGCAGAAAAAAATTATATTCAGTTTGCAACCTGATGGAGGTCAGTATAGATGGACTAATAGAGAAAGTCCCACACACTGCTAGAAGGCCAAATATTTTTTCAGAGCTAGATGCAGAAAAAAATTATATTCAGTTTGCAACCTGATGGAGGTCAGTATAGATGGACTAATAGAGAAAGTCCCACACACTGCTAGAAGGCCAAATATTTTTTCAGAGCAAGATGCAGAAAAAAATTATATTCAGTTTGCAACCTGATGGAGGTCAGTATAGATGGACTAATAGAGAAAGTCCCACACACTGCTAGAAGGCCAAATATTTTTTAAGAGCTAGATGCAGAAAAAAATTATATTCAGTTTGCAAACTGATGGAGGTCTGTATAGATGGATTAATAGAACAAGTCCCACACACAGCTAGAAGCCCAATATTTTTTCAGAGGTAGATGCAGAAAAAAATATATTCAGTTTGCAACCTGATGGAGGTCAGTATAGATGGACTAATACAACAAGTCCCACACACAGCTAGAAGCCCAATATTTTTTCAGAGCTAGATGCAGAAAAAAATTATATTCAGTTTGCAACCTGATGGAGGTCAGTATAGATGGACTAATAGAGAAAGTCCCACACACTGCTAGAAGGCCAAATATTTTTTCAGAGCTAGATGCAGAAAAAAATTATATTCAGTTTGCAACCTGATGGAGGTCAGTATAGATGGACTAATAGAGAAAGTTCCACACACTGCGAGAAGGCCAAATATTTTTTCAGAGCTAGATGCAGAAAAAAATTATATTCAGTTTGCAACCTGATGGAGGTCTGTATAGATGGATTAATAGAACAAGTCCCACACACAGCTAGAAGCCCAATATTTTTTCAGAGGTAGATGCAGAAAAAAATATATTCAGTTTGCAACCTGATGGAGGTCAGTATAGATGGACTAATACAACAAGTCCCACACACAGCTAGAAGCCCAATATTTTTTCCAGAGCTAGATGCAGAAAAAAATTATATTCAATTTGCAACCTGATGGAGGTCAGTATAGATGGAGTAATAGAACAAGTCCCACACACAGCTAGAAGCCCAAATATTTTTTCAGAGCTAGATGCAGATAAAAATTATTTTTAATTTGCAACCTGATGGAGGTCAATATAGATGGACTAATAGAGAAAGTCCCACACACTGCTAGAAGGCCAAATATTTTTTCAGAGCTAGATGCAGAAAAAAATTATATTCAGTTTGCAACCTGATGGAGGTCTGTATAGATGGATTAATAGAACAAGTCCCACACACAGCTAGAAGCCCAATATTTTTTCAGAGGTAGATGCAGAAAAAAATATATTCAGTTTGCAACCTGATGGAGGTCAGTATAGATGGACTAATACAACAAGTCCCACACACAGCTAGAAGCCCAATATTTTTTCAGAGCTAGATGCAGAAAAAAATTATATTCAATTTGCAACCTGATGGAGGTCAGTATAGATGGAGTAATAGAACAAGTCCCACACACAGCTAGAAGCCCAAATATTTTTTCAGAGGTAGATGCAGATAAAAATTATTTTTAATTTGCAACCTGATGGAGGTCAGTATAGATGGACTAATAGAGAAAGTCCCACACACTGCTAGAAGGCCAAATATTTTTTCAGAGCTAGATGCAGAAAAAAATTATATTCAGTTTGCAACCTGATGGAGGTCTGTATAGATGGATTAATAGAACAAGTCCCACACACAGCTAGAAGCCCAATATTTTTTCAGAGGTAGATGCAGAAAAAAATATATTAAGTTTGCAACCTGATGGAGGTCAGTATAGATGGACTAATACAACAAGTCCCACACACAGCTAGAAGCCCAATATTTTTTCAGAGCTAGATGCAGAAAAAAATTATATTCAATTTGCAACCCGATGGAGGTCAGTATAGATGGAGTAATAGAACAAGTCCCACACACAGCTAGAAGCCCAAATATTTTTTCAGAGGTAGATGCAGATAAAAATTATTTTTAACTTGCAACCTGATGGAGGTCAGTATAGATGGACTAATAGAGAAAGTCCCACACACTGCTAGAAGGCCAAATATTTTTTCAGAGCTAGATGCAGAAAAAAATTATATTCAGTTTGCAACCTGATGGAGGTCTGTATAGATGGATTAATAGAACAAGTCCCACACACAGCTAGAAGCCCAATATTTTTTCAGAGGTAGATGCAGAAAAAAATATATTCAGTTTGCAACCTGATGGAGGTCAGTATAGATGGACTAATACAACAAGTCCCACACACAGCTAGAAGCCCAATATTTTTTCAGAGCTAGATGCAGAAAAAAATTATATTCAATTTGCAACCTGATGGAGGTCAGTATAGATGGAGTAATAGAACAAGTCCCACACACAGCTAGAAGCCCAAATATTTTTTCAGAGCTAGATGCAGATAAAAATTATTTTTAATTTGCAACCTGATGGAGGTCAGTATAGATGGACTAATAGAGAAAGTCCCACACACTGCTAGAAGGCCAAATATTTTTTCAGAGCTAGATGCAGAAAAAAATTATATTCAGTTTGCAACCTGATGGAGGTCAGTATAGATGGACTAATAGAGAAAGTCCCACACACTGCTAGAAGGCCAAATATTTTTTCAGAGCTAGATGCAGAAAAAAATTATATTCAGTTTGCAACCTGATGGAGGTCAGTATAGATGGACTAATAGAGAAAGTCCCACACACTGCTAGAAGGCCAAATATTTTTTCAGAGCAAGATGCAGAAAAAAATTATATTCAGTTTGCAACCTGATGGAGGTCAGTATAGATGGACTAATAGAGAAAGTCCCACACACTGCTAGAAGGCCAAATATTTTTTAAGAGCTAGATGCAGAAAAAAATTATATTCAGTTTGCAAACTGATGGAGGTCTGTATAGATGGATTAATAGAACAAGTCCCACACACAGCTAGAAGCCCAATATTTTTTCAGAGGTAGAGGAAGAAAAAAATATATTCAGTTTGCAACCTGATGGAGGTCAGTATAGATGGACTAATACAACAAGTCCCACACACAGCTAGAAGCCCAATATTTTTTCAGAGCTAGATGCAGAAAAAAATTATATTCAGTTTGCAACCTGATGGAGGTCAGTATAGATGGACTAATAGAGAAAGTCCCACACACTGCTAGAAGGCCAAATATTTTTTCAGAGCTAGATGCAGAAAAAAATTATATTCAGTTTGCAACCTGATGGAGGTCAGTATAGATGGACTAATAGAGAAAGTTCCACACACTGCTAGAAGGCCAAATATTTTTTCAGAGCTAGATGCAGAAAAAAATTATATTCAGTTTGCAACCTGATGGAGGTCTGTATAGATGGATTAATAGAACAAGTCCCACACACAGCTAGAAGCCCAATATTTTTTCAGAGGTAGATGCAGAAAAAAATATATTCAGTTTGCAACCTGATGGAGGTCAGTATAGATGGACTAATACAACAAGTCCCACACACAGCTAGAAGCCCAATATTTTTTTCAGAGCTAGATGCAGAAAAAAATTATATTCAATTTGCAACCTGATGGAGGTCAGTATAGATGGAGTAATAGAACAAGTCCCACACACAGCTAGAAGCCCAAATATTTTTTCAGAGCTAGATGCAGATAAAAATTATTTTTAATTTGCAACCTGATTTAGGTCAATATAGATGGACTAATAGAGAAAGTCCCACACACTGCTAGAAGGCCAAATATTTTTTCAGAGCTAGATGCAGAAAAAAATTATATTCAGTTTGCAACCTGATGGAGGTCTGTATAGATGGATTAATAGAACAAGTCCCACACACAGCTAGAAGCCCAATATTTTTTCAGAGGTAGATGCAGAAAAAAATATATTCAGTTTGCAACCTGATGGAGGTCAGTATAGATGGACTAATACAACAAGTCCCACACACAGCTAGAAGCCCAATATTTTTTCAGAGCTAGATGCAGAAAAAAATTATATTCAATTTGCAACCTGATGGAGGTCAGTATAGATGGAGTAATAGAACAAGTCCCACACACAGCTAGAAGCCCAAATATTTTTTCAGAGCTAGATGCAGATAAAAATTATTTTTAATTTGCAACCTGATGGAGGTCAATATAGATGGACTAATAGAGAAAGTCCCACACACTGCTAGAAGGCCAAATATTTTTTCAGAGCTAGATGCAGAAAAAAATTATATTCAGTTTGCAACCTGATGGAGGTCTGTATAGATGGATTAATAGAACAAGTCCCACACACAGCTAGAAGCCCAATATTTTTTCAGAGGTAGATGCAGAAAAAAATATATTCAGTTTGCAACCTGATGGAGGTCAGTATAGATGGACTAATACAACAAGTCCCACACACAGCTAGAAGCCCAATATTTTTTCAGAGCTAGATGCAGAAAAAAATTATATTCAATTTGCAACCCGATGGAGGTCAGTATAGATGGAGTAATAGAACAAGTCCCACACACAGCTAGAAGCCCAAATATTTTTTCAGAGGTAGATGCAGATAAAAATTATTTTTAACTTGCAACCTGATGGAGGTCAGTATAGATGGACTAATAGAGAAAGTCCCACACACTGCTAGAAGGCCAAATATTTTTTCAGAGCTAGATGCAGAAAAAAATTATATTCAGTTTGCAACCTGATGGAGGTCTGTATAGATGGATTAATAGAACAAGTCCCACACACAGCTAGAAGCCCAATATTTTTTCAGAGGTAGATGCAGAAAAAAATATATTCAGTTTGCAACCTGATGGAGGTCAGTATAGATGGACTAATACAACAAGTCCCACACACAGCTAGAAGCCCAATATTTTTTCAGAGCTAGATGCAGAAAAAAATTATATTCAATTTGCAACCTGATGGAGGTCAGTATAGATGGAGTAATAGAACAAGTCCCACACACAGCTAGAAGCCCAAATATTTTTTCAGAGCTAGATGCAGATAAAAATTATTTTTAATTTGCAACCTGATGGAGGTCAGTATAGATGGACTAATAGAGAAAGTCCCACACACTGCTAGAAGGCCAAATATTTTTTCAGAGCTAGATGCAGAAAAAAATTATATTCAGTTTGCAACCTGATGGAGGTCAGTATAGATGGACTAATAGAGAAAGTCCCACACACTGCTAGAAGGCCAAATATTTTTTCAGAGCTAGATGCAGAAAAAAATTATATTCAGTTTGCAACCTGATGGAGGTCAGTATAGATGGACTAATAGAGAAAGTCCCACACACTGCTAGAAGGCCAAATATTTTTTAAGAGCTAGATGCAGAAAAAAATTATATTCAGTTTGCAAACTGATGGAGGTCTGTATAGATGGATTAATAGAACAAGTCCCACACACAGCTAGAAGCCCAATATTTTTTCAGAGGTAGATGCAGAAAAAAATATATTCAGTTTGCAACCTGATGGAGGTCAGTATAGATGGACTAATACAACAAGTCCCACACACAGCTAGAAGCCCAATATTTTTTCAGAGCTAGATGCAGAAAAAAATTATATTCAGTTTGCAACCTGATGGAGGTCAGTATAGATGGACTAATAGAGAAAGTCCCACACACTGCTAGAAGGCCAAATATTTTTTCAGAGCTAGATGCAGAAAAAAATTATATTCAGTTTGCAACCTGATGGAGGTCAGTATAGATGGACTAATAGAGAAAGTTCCACACACTGCTAGAAGGCCAAATATTTTTTCAGAGCTAGATGCAGAAAAAAATTATATTCAGTTTGCAACCTGATGGAGGTCTGTATAGATGGATTAATAGAACAAGTCCCACACACAGCTAGAAGCCCAATATTTTTTCAGAGGTAGATGCAGAAAAAAATATATTCAGTTTGCAACCTGATGGAGGTCAGTATAGATGGACTAATACAACAAGTCCCACACACAGCTAGAAGCCCAATATTTTTTTCAGAGCTAGATGCAGAAAAAAATTATATTCAATTTGCAACCTGATGGAGGTCAGTATAGATGGAGTAATAGAACAAGTCCCACACACAGCTAGAAGCCCAAATATTTTTTCAGAGCTAGATGCAGATAAAAATTATTTTTAATTTGCAACCTGATTTAGGTCAATATAGATGGACTAATAGAGAAAGTCCCACACACTGCTAGAAGGCCAAATATTTTTTCAGAGCTAGATGCAGAAAAAAATTATATTCAGTTTGCAACCTGATGGAGGTCTGTATAGATGGATTAATAGAACAAGTCCCACACACAGCTAGAAGCCCAATATTTTTTCAGAGGTAGATGCAGAAAAAAATATATTCAGTTTGCAACCTGATGGAGGTCAGTATAGATGGACTAATACAACAAGTCCCACACACAGCTAGAAGCCCAATATTTTTTCAGAGCTAGATGCAGAAAAAAATTATATTCAATTTGCAACCTGATGGAGGTCAGTATAGATGGAGTAATAGAACAAGTCCCACACACAGCTAGAAGCCCAAATATTTTTTCAGAGGTAGATGCAGATAAAAATTATTTTTAATTTGCAACCTGATGGAGGTCAGTATAGATGGACTAATAGAGAAAGTCCCACACACTGCTAGAAGGCCAAATATTTTTTCAGAGCTAGATGCAGAAAAAAATTATATTCAGTTTGCAACCTGATGGAGGTCTGTATAGATGGATTAATAGAACAAGTCCCACACACAGCTAGAAGCCCAATATTTTTTCAGAGGTAGATGCAGAAAAAAATATATTAAGTTTGCAACCTGATGGAGGTCAGTATAGATGGACTAATACAACAAGTCCCACACACAGCTAGAAGCCCAATATTTTTTCAGAGCTAGATGCAGAAAAAAATTATATTCAATTTGCAACCTGATGGAGGTCAGTATAGATGGAGTAATAGAACAAGTCCCACACACAGCTAGAAGCCCAAATATTTTTTCAGAGGTAGATGCAGATAAAAATTATTTTTAACTTGCAACCTGATGGAGGTCAGTATAGATGGACTAATAGAGAAAGTCCCACACACTGCTAGAAGGCCAAATATTTTTTCAGAGCTAGATGCAGAAAAAAATTATATTCAGTTTGCAACCTGATGGAGGTCTGTATAGATGGATTAATAGAACAAGTCCCACACACAGCTAGAAGCCCAATATTTTTTCAGAGGTAGATGCAGAAAAAAATATATTCAGTTTGCAACCTGATGGAGGTCAGTATAGATGGACTAATACAACAAGTCCCACACACAGCTAGAAGCCCAATATTTTTTCAGAGCTAGATGCAGAAAAAAATTATATTCAATTTGCAACCTGATGGAGGTCAGTATAGATGGAGTAATAGAACAAGTCCCACACACAGCTAGAAGCCCAAATATTTTTTCAGCGCTAGATGCAGATAAAAATTATTTTTAATTTACAACATGATGGAGGTCAGTATAGATGGACTAATAGAGAAAGTCCCACACACTGCTAGAAGGCCAAATATTTTTTCAGAGCTAGATGCAGAAAAAAATTATATTCAGTTTGCAACCTGATGGAGGTCAGTATAGATGGACTAATAGAGAAAGTCCCACACACTGCTAGAAGGCCAAATATTTTTTCAGAGCTAGATGCAGAAAAAAATTATATTCAGTTTGCAACCTGATGGAGGTCAGTATAGATGGACTAATAGAGAAAGTCCCACACACTGCTAGAAGGCCAAGTATTTTTTCAGAGCTAGATGCAGAAAAAAATTATATTCAGTTTGCAACCTGATGGAGGTCTGTATAGATGGATTAATAGAACAAGTCCCACACACAGCTAGAAGCCTAATATTTTTTCAGAGGTAGATGCAGAAAAAAATATATTCAGTTTGCAACCTGATGGAGGTCAGTATAGATGGACTAATACAACAAGTCCCACACACAGCTAGAAGCCCAATATTTTTTCAGAGCTAGATGCAGAAAAAAATTATATTCAATTTGCAACCTGATGGAGGTCAGTATAGATGGAGTAATAGAACAAGTCCCACACACAGCTAGAAGCCCAAATATTTTTTCAGAGCTAGATGCAGATAAAAATTATTTTTAATTTGCAACCTGATGGAGGTCAGTATAGATGGACTAATAGAGAAAGTCCCACACACTGCTAGAAGGCCAAATATTTTTTCAGAGCTAGATGCAGAAAAAAATTATATTCAGTTTGCAACCTGATGGAGGTCTGTATAGATGGATTAATAGAACAAGTCCCACACACAGCTAGAAGCCCAATATTTTTTCAGAGGTAGATGCAGAAAAAAATATATTCAGTTTGCAACCTGATGGAGGTCAGTATAGATGGACTAATACAACAAGTCCCACACACAGCTAGAAGCCCAATATTTTTTCAGAGCTAGATGCAGAAAAAAATATATTCAATTTGCAACCTGATGGAGGTCAGTATAGATGGAGTAATAGAACAAGTCCCACACACAGCTAGAAGTCCAAATATTTTTTCAGAGGTAGATGCAGAAAAAAATTATATTCAGTTTGCAACCTGATGGAGGTCTGTATAGATGGATTAATAGAACAAGTCCCACACACAGCTACAAGCCCATTATTTTTTCAGAGGTAGATGCAGAAAAAAATATATTCAGTTTGCAACCTGATGGAGGTCAGTATAGATGGACTAATAGAGAAAGTCCCACACACTGCTAGAAGGCCAAATATTTTTTCAGAGCTAGATGCAGAAAAAAATTATATTCAATTTGCAACCTGATGGAGGTCAGTATAGATGGACTAATAGAATGATGCTATGCCCAAAAGATTTTACTTCACTAGGTGCAGTAAAAAAATTGGTATTCTATACACAGGTGGTATATCTTGCAACACAGATAGGCTACTCCACTGACTAACACACTCTGCCATAGGCCAAAAAGGATTAGCTTTGCTAGATTCAGCCAAATGCTGTGAAAAAAACTTGCACAGCACTGGCACAGACCTGCCTGGCAAAAACTGATAGGAACTGATGTAACCTAGTCCTGAAAAGGACTCCAATTACAATTAGTCTTTACTCCCACAACCTATCTATTTAAGAGCACAGACCTGCCTGATAAAAGTCGTAGGAAATGCTGTAACCTAGTCCTTAAAAGGACTGCAATCACAACTATTCCCTACTCCCAAGCTATCTGTAGATTTGTGCGAAAATTGGCTTGAAATTAACAAGGTATAGCGCCCACAGCAACAGCGGTGCCGTCTAACACGCAGCTGCAGCAGTGAGAAAATGGTGGCGACGGGGAAAATGGCTTGGTCTTATAGGGCAAGGACATGTGACATACACTGCCAATGACACATGCCCTTGCTTGTGTGAAAAAAAGCACTTCGCTCCGTGTGTGCGCTGCTGATAGGCTGACAGATTGCACCTCCCCACTGTAAATGCGGGAAAGAGAAAAAAAAAATGGAGATCTTCATTATTCCTGCAGAGATCCATCCCCTGCCCCTCCCCCCGCCCCGCTGTACACTCAAACTGCGTATTAACATTCATTTTCATCATTACTGAGAAAAAATCCAGTTATGATTTTGGTGCACGAACAGTTATCGAACATAACCTCGAACAGCCGAATTTTTCTCAAATCGTTCGTGTTCGCCGAACGGCTCGAACACCGCCCAAAACAGCTCGAATTTGAGATTGGCGAACAGTTCGAGTAGAACAACGCTCATCTCTAGTTATGTCCTTTCACACATATTATTTATACCTCTGTGTTATCTTTTTAAAAAAAAAATATATATAAAGAAAGCATTGATCTTTTTTAGTCTAACATATGGTGTTTTGATTATATATTATTGGAGGCAGCAGAATGTATGGACTCCTGTCAGGTATATATTATTGGAGGCAGCAGAATCTATGGGATCCTGTCAGGTATATATTATTTGATAATCATGCCCATTGCCCAGCTCCCGGCATATGTTGATCGCCAGACAGATAAAACTAGGCAGCTGGGGGCTGGGATTCGCAGCACGGTAAGGCCCAAGCGTTCTTGGCCCCACACGCTGAAAATCGCAGCCACCCCTGAAAATGGCGCATTCATTATAGCACCTTTTCCAGGTGCTTTACCCGGCTTTTCCAGGGGCCCTGGTAGTGAGTGGCACCCTGGGTAATAATAGGGTTAGTATCAGGCCAGCTTTTTATTATCAGCTGGTATTAAGCCCGAAATTCATGGTGTCACGCCAAATTAGACATAGCCACCATGAATTTCTAGTAAACAGAAAAAAAAAGACAGAACATTTTTTTTTTATTAAAAATAAAACACATTTAGGGACTCCATCTTTAATAAAGAAAAATCCTCACTGCAACGTAATCCATAGGTCTTCTGTCTTCAGCTCTGCTACATCTTTGCCATCAGACAAATATGTCTGCTGACAGAGATGAGCAGGCACAGAATGACACTGGAGCACTGTTACTGTGTAGTGCAGTGCTATGTTTCTTTTTTTGTCATTTCATGCAGTGTAGAAATCTTGGGAAAAGTGTGGATTGTGCTCTGGAAGTGATCAGTTATAGCTAACTATGTTATTTTCTGCAGAGATAAGTCCTGCATAGAAGATGTGATATATTGGTCTGCGGCAGATAAAGAACTTCACCTAGAGACATCATTGGTGAGTATGTGTATTACCTATACACACACACTGGCACTATATACAGAGCTCCTGTGTGTAATGTCACTGGTGATCACTGTATTACCTGTACACTGACACTATATACAGAGCTCCTGTGCATAATGTCACTGGTGATCGCTGTATTACCTCTACACTGACACTATACACAGAGCTCCTGTATATAATGTCACTGATAATCTCTACATTATCTGTACACTGACTCTATATACAGAGCTTTTTTACATTTTCATTATCAGTCACTATCTAGTGCCATTATGTGCCATGGTCATGGCGTGGCGGTATTTGCCCTTTGTATGTGGTATTATTCGGACAGTCACTATGTGGTGGTAATATGTGGTCTTCTCATGGTGTGGCAGTATATATACCTTGTACTTGGTAGTATTTGAATTTGATCACCATGTGGTGGTATGTGTTCTGGTCATGGTGTGGCGGTACTTCTCAGTCATTTGTTTTTTTGGATATTAAGAATGGGAACATTCTTTATTTGAAATACATATTAAATACTTGAATGTTTAACCTCTCCCTCTGTTGTGACTACTACACTGCAGCAGAGATGCACGTCAGCTCAAGACGCAAAAAATAAGCCATCACACAGCCCCAGATCCCAAAAAATGAGAACACTACGGTGCGCATAACATGGCGCGAAAAGTGTGATTTTTTTTTTCAAACTTGTGAATTTGTTTTCACCACTTAATACCAGTAAAGGTATACATGTTTGGTATCTACAAACTCATACTGACCGAAGGCATCACACTGTCACGTCGGTTTTACCATATAGTGAACATGATGACTAAAAAACCCAATAAACAAACGTGTAATTGCACTTTTTTTTGCAATTTTACTGCACTTGGAATTTTTGTTGCCATTTCCCTGTACACTATATGGTAAAATAAATGATTGCATCTGAAAGTACAACTCGTCCCACAAAAAAACTGTCTTTCCTGCTGCTACAGACTTTTATATGACTACAATTTACATTCTGCTGCTTATACAAACATTTTTGCAGTTTACAAGACACTTCTTACACTTGCTTGCACCCAGGTTTCATGTGGAAGAGTGTTCTCAAAGATGAAAATTGTAAAAAATCGTCTGAGGTCTTTGATTGGACAGGAGCTTTTAGAGTCACTCCTTCTGCTGAACATTGAGTATGACATTTCAAGGAACTTAGACTATGATGACATTATTAATATGTATGCAATGTCATCTTCTGTTCTGAAAAAAAACTTTTGTAATTTTGCTGCTGAATGACTGTTAGTGTGTGTTTATTTGTTGGTTTAGGACTTTCACTTACAATTGAATGGTACTGTATTATAGAGGAGAGGAAAACATGCAATACAAACTTCCAAAATGCTTACAGAATTCTTTAAGTTTTCTCAGTGGGTCAAGTTTGTTGCTGCTACAATGATGCTGGCTGCTGGGATGCTAGATAGATGCAGGTTCAATTTGTGGCACTTATACTTTAAGAGAATGTACCTTGAAAGTATTTATTGTTATTGTTCTGTTATGGCACTTTATCACACACTGGTGTGAATAAGATAACAGTGTTCCTCTTTTGGCAGGAGTGTTTCTTTAGTTTGTTATTTATTCATTATATTGGTTATTTATTAGTTAATAAAGTTGATTCATTTTGAAAGAGTTTGTGGACTTATGTTATTCCTATATACGGTAACTGCATGGTGCTGGTGGGCCCCAATATTGATTTATTCCTGGTGGGCCCCAGGTACTCCAGTCTGGAGCTGGCTACATGCAATATTACCTGACCCTTGTTCATAACTTTGTCTATGCTTCTATATAATAATTAACTGGGTAGTTTGTTAAATGAACAATGAGATGCTTCTCTTGCCTCTACAAAACAAATGTTAAGGTTTTTATATTAGAGGTTAGGACCATCCCAAATAGGGTCACCGTGACATGGTGGGATGGCTTTTACATTTTTTTGACCAAAATTATGTTAACTAAGCACCCTATATTATTTTCATGCACTATTGCTGTTTATTTACTTACTGCAGGGTATTTGCTTATTATATCTTTCATCTTGGGTTTTTTAAGATGTGGAAGATGCATTAGGTGTACTGTGCCAAGCACTACTTATTTAGATGATGATGGTGGGGCACTCCTGAATGTGGGCCCTTTGGTAGATTTGCCTGTTCCTCTGTGGGACAGTCTGAGCCTGGACAGTGGGAATGTATATAGGAAATCCTTCAGATTCATGAAAGAGGGCATAGGCTGCCCTACTGATGGTGTGAGTGTGGAGAGGGCAGAACCTTGGAGTGAATGAATGTGTGCATGGGCCCTTGAATGAAGGGTCTAGGTTCAAGAAAAAAAGCCATTCACCGCAAGGTCTGTATCAAATAACCAGAACTCTTAGGAAAATGAGTCCTCGGTTACAGAGAGAGTGAGAGAGCCCTAGAAAGTATGGTCTGTATGAGAGATTGTTAACTGTCATATGGTTTTGACTGAGAGATTACACTTTGGAGCACAGGCTAGCTCATGATCTCACAAAAAGACTATAGCAGCAATAAATATTAGAAAGGTTTTAAAACAGAAAATACATGGCAGATTACTGCTTATAGAAGTGTATAGCCACATACAAATACTGGATGTGGGCCACATACTAATGCCGCATACTATTCGGAGTGCCAAAACTGAGACTGTACAACGTCAAAAGCAATTACAATGGAAGTGTAAGCATTAGAACTAGACCATGGAGCAATGGTCTAAAAAGAGCCTTGGTCTTATAAATTATGCTTTCTCCTTATGAAGACGATGAAGTATAGTGTACTTGCGGTATGTATTATGGTGTATCCACATTATTCATGTATTTTCCAGATCTTGGAGACCAGCCATTCTATTACAAGATGTCAAAAACATGATGTGTCCCTCAAAGTCATGGCTGACTGACAGCATATTAAATCCCACTTCAAATATGTCTTCACAGACAGATAACCACAGTTTTCTATGATGTGTGTCCGAATAATACTGAAAATCTTTATATTAGTCATAGAGATTGAATGGAGTTCAACTTCTACCTTGACTGATTTCCTTTATTATTGAATATCTTCTGCTCATAACCAGAGCCACTTGGGAATTAGGAATATTGTACGAAGGAAAACTGTTGCAGTTGTTAAAGGAATTTCCGAATATTAGAAAATATACCATGTTGCTGACATATACCATCCCTTACTTATCATTAGTGCAGGTGCAGACAAGTGCATTTTTGGCCCGAGTGTGATCCAGCAAAACGTCGGATCGCACTCAGACCAATGTTATGCAATGGGGCCGTGCACATGTCCTATATTTTCCTTGGACAGAGCCGGTCCAAGGAAAAAAATCACTGTATGTCTATGTCTGAGTTTGGTCCAATTCGTATCACACTTGATCATGCAAGTCAATGAGTGCGTGACAGAATGGAGAAGATGAAGAATTTTTTTTCTCCATCCTCTCCTCATCCGAAAGAATCGGAGGACACTATCCTGACACTCTGATCAGAGTTTGATCAAAGTGTCATTTGCATAATTGGAACAATTCTGTCGGAAGAAAGAATCTATGGTTGTTTGCTCTGCAATTAGGGATATGAACTCCCAATCATCAGAATGCACAATGATGCTGTCCAGGAAAATACAGCATAGCTTTATTCACTTCAGTAGAGCTCTCTTAGTTTCCTAAACAGCACATGGATTGGACCTATCTGTGGACCTAAGCAGTGAACCCTTATTCTAGTGGAATGTCATCACTTCTTATGATGTTGCACATGCAACTTCCTAAGTCCAACTCTATAGTCTATGTGCCATTTGCATGCCATTATGAAGCATAGCAAACTATTAAGGAACCTGTCACCAGAAATAATGCTATTAACTTGCAGATATGCGATTAATCCACAGGTTAATAGCGGTATTATGCTTGCTGCCACCTGCACGCAGCCAAATGCAGTGGGGAGAAAATTAACTTTATTCTTCCCAGCAGTATTACGGTTTCAGTCATAGGGGTGGGTCTGGCTGTCAGTCAGGGCTGGGGGCGCTTTTACAGTGGATGCTCTGTATTCTCAGAGTGGTGACTGAACCAGCGGCGCCACCCCGCCGCCATGACTGGAGACAAAAGCTGCCGGGGTGAATAAAGTTCATTTTCTGCCCACCGCATTCGTCTGCGTGCAGGGGCCGGGCAGGATAATAACATTATTAACCTGCAGATTAACCCTATATCTGCAGGATAATAGTGTTATTTCTGGTGACAGGTTCCCTTTAACATGATTCCATAACTAATAAAAAAAGAACACATGACTGAGTGACAGACATTAATTGCAGTTCAAAGTTAAAGGCACTGACATAATCCACATAGTAAGTGACTCTATCCAAACGTCTAACAAAGTGTCTATTATGGGAGGGGAGAGAGACCCCTTAAAGGGGTTTCCAGGATTAAAGAAATATGTCAGATTTATTTTAAAAACAGTGCCATTCTTACCCTTAGGTTGTGTGTGGTATTACAGCTCACTCTATTGAAGAGAATGGGGATGACCTGCAATATCACACACAACCTGTTGACATGTCTGGCTTTGTCTTTGTAAGATAGCAGCCATGTTTTTGTAGTTATATTTAACTCTTTAAAGGGCTAGATGAGCTGCCAAACGGTAAAAATTGAACATATAGTCCTGGTAGAGCCCAAGGAATTGTTGTTGCTGGAAAAAGAGAATATTCTTTCACTGGAACCGGGAAAAGAAAGGTCCAGGGTTCTAATCTTACTGTCTTTCCAAAAGGAAACTGTGCAAAAACATAGACACATTTCAGAGCGTTTCCATTGTCAAGAGATGTTGATAATCCCAATTGGATGCTTTATACAGTATCTGTCTGGGATCCTCATAAGCTGTGAATGTAAAGTATTTCTAAAGGTGGAAGAATTATCATAGCACTGTATTAATGCATTTTCTAGTTTACCCATTGTAGTTTTATGATGAGATCAAGCCTACAAGAAGCTGCCTACATAAAGTTCTGTTCCAGCACTCTCTCTTTTCATGCTTCAAAAATAAAGTTTTTACTTAAGGGCAGCCATGCAAACAGTGGCTATCAAACTATAAAAAGAATAAAATAAGAGCTTGAGTGGAAGTGTGCACAAAACAGCATATAAAACCTAGTGCTAGAGAAGCATTGATTTTACTAGTTCCAGTACAATGCCACAAAAAACTGAAATACGTGCCATTTGTTACTGCATCAAGCTTAATAAAATGAACATATCTCTGTAGCATTTTGCTTTGATTTAAAGTAGTAGGTGTAGGTTCATATCCAGACATGACTGTGTGACAAATGCTCAGCTCTGTATCCCTAGTGTTACTGACACAAGTGATTTATTTTACTATTATACAGAGCACATTAGATTACATTGATGGAGAACTTCAATATTCCAGCTAGAGAAGTCGAGAACTGGTGTCATCATTTATGTGTCACCAGAAAATGTATATGTGCTAGTTTAGGTTTTCTCCACACCACGTTCAGGCTAGACATTTGGCACATACATTTGTAAACTGCAAACATGCCCCAAATATATGGTAATGCAATCGCATACATCTGCATTGACGAGATGTATGCAGTCTGCATATGCTGTGTCACCCAGAGGTATAGTCAGCCACGGTCTTCAATACATTTAAATCAAGATTCATGCATGTGACTCGTCCCCTGGGCCGTGGGGCACTCGGATCCGGGCAATAGGGGGAAACGATGGGAGTAGTAGTGGCAACCCGGTTCCGTGGCTCAGGGTGGTCAGGCCAGTGGTAGTCCGTTATGTGTTATTAATTATGTCCGACTACGCCACCCGTGGATTTGCGGTTATTAGGAACCGCCGCTGCATGCAGGCCGCTGGGGCTGATGAGGTGTGCAGCTAGGGTAGTGTGACTCCCCACGGGAAGAGTGCGGCCCCAGGGCAGTATAGTGGATGGTGGGGGTGATGGTAGTGAGAGTCCCAGTGATGATAGTGCTGGAGGAGCAAGGAGCACACAGACAATAGGTTGTAGTCCAGGGTCTTTACTGAAACAGGTAAACTGACCCATAAACAGTCCCGGCTAGGAGGGGACCTGGATGTCTGAGAGCAACGGGGAAATTGGCCCTGGTCAGGGTGAGGGTGTAGGCCTACCGTGCTTTCTGCGCTCCTTCTGGCTATCTCCTCCTCATAGGATAACAGCCCACGTTTCCGAGCTTTCCGTGCTTTCTCGCCTGTATGGCTTGCGACGTGGGTTCCTTTCTGCTCCCAGCCTTGTACGGCTTTACTGGTCCCTTCGGTTGTGGCAGGGCCTCCAGGCTTCTTAGGCCAAGGAATGTACAGTCCCTTGCGGACTGGTTCTCTGCTGGGGGATGTGGAATCCTTCCAGCCTCAGACACCAAAGTCTGGTAAAGTTAAGTCTTTTCTCTGCCAAGACAGGCTCTCTTCGCCTCTTGTCTCTGGCTTGTGGCTCTCCTACTGCCACACTTCCTCTTAGGTTACAATGCAACTTTCTGTCCCTGCTCCACTCTGGGACACGTCTCAGTGCTGAGACAGGCTTTCCAGTTCTCTCTAACCCTGCCCTCAGTACCAGCTTTTATAGGGGCAGCCAGCTCCCCCTACTGGCCTGAGACAGGAGGCATTGCATGCTAATGTTCCCCTGACCAGAGAACCTCCCCCTTGCTCTCAGACACAGCTTTAATTACACTTGTGGCATCCAGGTCAGGGTGACACATTCCCCCCTAGTGAAATTTAGTACTCCGGGACTAAACAATAAAGACAATATGCATAACTATAAAACATTAATAGACAGACGACGCACAAATTGAGTTCTTAAGGTCACAGTGTGGCCTGTGACCGGGTGTCCATATCACCAACACAACGGGGAGCCTTAACCAGGTGGGGGTCTGTCCTACCCCAAGTCCTTTACAGTCTTAGTTCATTCCTGGGTTAGGCTCAGAATGCAGTCCACACAAGGTCCCGGTTATAAAAAGTCCATAACCTGTGAGTCCTTACGGTAGCTGCAAGAAACTGAAACACACTATTAATAAACATGCAGGTAACTTTGGCAAACATTTTAACATTTGGCAACAAGGTTATTTACAATTTTAGTACACTCTATATTTTCCAGCGAGCGGGTATCTGCCCCTTTGTGCTCCTGGTTGACCTACGTAGCCTACTCTCTGGTGGTGGACCAACCTGGCTTTCCCCACTAGCGTTAGGGGTACAGCTACCAGCTGGGTGTACAGGTAGGGCAGGCAGCTGTCTGCGGGTCCTTTGGCTTACCGCAGGCATGGCAGGCTCACTGTCAGCAGAGGGTTGACTCTCCTGGGCTGCTGGAACAGGCTCTTCTGCCTCTGGAACCGCTTGCTCCTCTTCACCTTCCGGCTCTGGTGTTGGTTGTTGCTGTGCCGGTTGCAGGAAATGCAGGACGGGTACCACTATGGCATCATTTATGCGAGTCCAGGACTGAGGGAACTCTCCGAGAACGGTGCTGATCATTTCTTCCTTGTCCTCTGCGGGTTCAAGGTCACTCTGATCCTCTTCTGCACTACGGAGTTGCTCGGGGCATCTTTTGAGGTGGTCTCTGGAGACGACACTAGTGGTTTCTCCTCCGTCCTTGGTGATTATGCACACCTTTGGGTTGTCGTGGTCAGACTGCAGTACGGTGTAGGGTTCCCTTTCCCACTGGTCATCCAACTTATGTAGCCTTCTTTTTCGCTTTAGGACTTGCTCACCAGGTTCTAGGGGACCAGCAGGGGCGTGTTGATTGAAGAGTCTTTCTTGCTTCTCTCTCACCTGGGCCAGGCTCTTCTCCACACTCTCCTGTACCTTCTTGTACTGCAGTTGCCTTTCCGTATCCCAGTTCGCATCCGGGGAGGTGTCCTCAGGTATTAGGACTCCCATCTCCAGGTCTACGGGCAGCTTACCTGGTCTAGCTCGCATCAGGTAAGCCGGGGTGCAGTTTGTAGCTTTCACCGGGATGTTGTTGTACATGTCTACCAGGTCCGGCAATTTTTCTGGCCATAGGCTGCGTTCCTCCAGGGGCAACGTCTTCAGGAGATCAATGACTATATTGTTCATCTTCTCACACATCCCGTTGGTTTGGGGGTGGTAAGGCGTCGTCCGAATCTTCTTACAGCCATAGAGGTTGCAGAACTCCTGGAAGATTTCAGCCTCGAACGCTGGACCCTGGTCTGTCAGGACCTGTTCCGGATACCCGTGTGGACGGCAGAAATATTGCTGGAAGGCTCTGGCCGCTGTTTGGGCTGTCAAGTCCTTTACCGGGACCACCACTAGAAAACGGGAATAGTGGTCCATGATTGTCAGGGCATAGATGTATCCTGACCGGCTGGGAGCCAATTTGACATGGTCCAGAGCTACCAGCTCAAGAGGCTGCGTGGTGACGATGGGCCTCAAGGGTGTCTTCTGGCTGGTACGGTCCTTCCTCCTTAGGTGACAAGGGCCACAGTCTCTGCACCATTTTTCCACAGCTCCTCTCATGCCGACCCAAAAGAACCATCCTCTTAGTAGGAACTCCAGTTTCTTCCAACCAAAGTGTCCCGCTCTGTCATGGTAAGCCCCCAGGACCATAGCTGCATCTCGCCTTGGGACCACGACTTGCCAGGTCAGCTCATGCGTCCAGTGGTTAGCAATCCTTCTGCACAACTTGCCTTCGTAGAGGAACAGCTTGCTCTTCTCCTTCCATAGCTGCTTGGCTTCCTCTGGGGCATCTGGATCTAGGCGGGCGTCTTCCCGGGTCAGCAGATCTTTCACCAGGCGGACTGCAGGGTCACTATCTTGGGTCTCGGCCCAGCTGTGGTGAGGTAGGGGATTCATCATCGCAGTTGTTAGATCCTCCTCCTTCACGCGGTGAGAGTGTTGAGCGGCTCCATACCGGTGAAACGCGGGGAGTTCTACCTCCTCCAGCTCTTCTGGGTCTTCGTCGCCTTCAGGTAAGTGAGGCATCCTTGATAGGGCGTCCGCGTTGGCGTTGGTTTTGCCTGCCCGGTACTTGATCACGAAGTCATAGTTGGAGAGACGGGCCATCCACCGCTGTTCCAGGGCACCCAGTCTTGCATTGTCCAGGTGTGTCAACGGGTTGTTGTCCGTGTACACGGTGAACTTTGCGGAGGCCAGGTAATGCTTGAAGCGTTCCGTCACGGCCCACACCACCGCCAAGAATTCTAGCTTGAAGGAGCTGTAATTCTCCGGGTTCCTCTCGGTGGGCCTCAGCTTCCGGCTGGCGTATGCGATCACCCGTTCTCTGCCCTGTTGGTTTTGGGACAGTACGGCTCCCAGTCCCACATTACTGGCATCTGTGTGGAGAATGAAAGGCTGGCCGTAATCAGGGTAGGCCAGGATCTCATCCCCCGTGAGGGCCATCTTTAGCTGGCGGAAGGACTCCTCTTCCGGTTTATCCCACTTGAAAGGTGGCTTTTTACTCCTGGACTTAGACTGTCCGATCAGAAGGTCCTGCATAGGAGCTGCCATTTTAGTGAACCCGGGGATGAACCTTCGGTAGTAGCCTACCAACCCGAGAAACTGTCTCACCTCTTTGATGTTCGAGGGGCTTGGCCAGCTCTTGATTGCCGTGACCTTGTCAGGGTCGGGGGCCACTCCTTCCGCGCTTACCACGTGCCCTAGGTACTGGACCTTTGGTTTCAGCAGGTGGCACTTCGATGGTTTCACCTTCAGGCCATAGCCTGCCAGGGCTTCGAACACCTCGGCCAGGTGCTTTAGATGGTCCTCGTAGGTCTTCGAATAGACGATCACGTCGTCCAGGTAAAGGAGAACCGTCTCGAAGTTTCGGTGCCCTAGACAGCATTCCATCAGCCGCTGGAAGGTCCCTGGTGCGTTGCAGAGTCCGAAAGGCATGCAGTTGAATTCACACAGTCCCATCGGGGTGGTGAAGGCGGTCTTCTCCTTGTCAGCCTCTGCCACAGGAACCTGCCAGTACCTGCTAGTAAGGTCCAAAGTAGAAAAGAAGTTAGCTGATTTTAGTGCGGCTAAAGACTCTTCTATTCTAGGCAGCGGATATGCGTCTTTGTGAGTGATACGGTTGATTTGTCTATAGTCCACGCACATTCTCATGGTGCCGTCTTTCTTTTTGACCAGAACCAAAGGGGCTGCCCAGGGGCTACAGCTGTCTCTAATAACCCCAGCTTCTTTCATCTCTCTTAGCATGCCCTTTGCGTTCTGATAATGTGCAGGGGGTACAGGTCTGTGCCTCTCTTTTATTGGTGGGTGGCTCCCGGTGGGGATGTGGTGTTCTATCCCCCTTACTCTGCCGACGTCTAGCGGGTGCTTACTAAAGACTCTCTCGTACTCCTGTACCACCCGGTAGACTCCTTGTTTTTGGTGCAGGGGAGTGGAGTCAGCACCCACATGGAGTTTCTGGCACCAGTCCTCCTTTTGTTTCTGGGAGCCATTACCCTCCGCCTGAGAAGATGAAGGCAAGGGTTCCACGGCCCTGATAGCTTTGTGTTCGACGACAAACAGTTTGGCGAGTGTAGCGTACCTGGGTAAGTGTACTTCCCTCTCCCCAATGTTGAGGATGCGGACGGGCACCCTCCCATGACGGACATCAACCACCCCCCGGGCTGTCAAAATGGTGGGCCTGCTGTCTGAGTACACGGGTTCTACCATGGCTTGGTAGTCTCTACCTCTCAACCCGATTGCAGTCCGACACCAGATCATCATTTCACTTTTGGGAGGCATGGAAATGGGGAATTGATCACTGAGTCTTACGCTACCGATCTCACCACCAGACAGTTCTACCTGCTGCCGTCTCATCAGGGCTTTTATCTCCTTGTTGAGGACCCTCTGTTGGCTGGAACTAGCATTCACCGCCACCTGTTGTAGAATTACAATTACCTCTGAAAGACAATTTTCAATTATGTTAGTACCCACAGTTATTTTAGGGTGACTTTCATGACGGTCAATGTCCACAATAATCACTCCCTGTGCCGGCAGTTCAACTTTACCAATTTTAATGGTCATCTCCTTGAATCCCATCTGCGGCACGGGTAAGCCATTACTGGCGATGATGCTCAAGTTACTGTCTGTATACCGTGTGATATCAGCATCAGTCCAATACTGCTTAAAAAGTACATAAGGGATAGTGGTTACTTGCGACCCAGTATCCAGCAAGGCGCTCATGGGGATACCGTCCAGCACCACGGGTAAAACCGGGCGCCCCCCAACGTACTTATTACGCCAATTGTAAGGGCCTGGTGATCTTATGCCTGGGGGTTGGGCCTCTGCCCCAGGTTGGACCCGTTTAAATTACAGTACCTGGAAATGTGTCCGGGCTGGTTGCATCGACGGCAAATGGGCTGTCCATCCTCTGCGTAGCGGTCTGTGGGCCTCCCTCGGAACGACGGGATCCTCCTCTGTCGACGCCACGGGACATCCTCCGGACTTGAAGCCAGCTCGATGGGTCTTGACGGGTCCACTTGCAACGCCTGGACGGTCCTGGTCAACGCCGCGACGCTCCTGGTTAGCTCCTGGACTTGGTGGTGCAGGCCTTTCGACGGGGCTTGGTTCAGGGCCTGTGCATCAGCCTCCACGGAGTCCATAGAGGAGGGCGCCGCCTCCTGGTGGTAGGTGATAGCAGGGCGCCGGGGGTTTATAGCGCCACTGGTTGCAGATTCACGGAGCACCCTTATGGCCCTGTCCTTAAATTGGGCAAAGGTCAGGTCGGGGTTCTGAAAGAACATGAGGCGCAGCTGAGCCCTGTGGGCACTGGACAGCAGACCTTCTATGAATTGTTCTGTTAGCAGCTTATCGGTTTCCTGCACACTGCCAGGGTCAGTTTGTTGAATAGCCCTCAAGGCTTCCTGCAGATTTAGGGCATAGTCTCTGATGCTGTCCTGTGCCCGCTGCTTACATCCATAGAACCTCATTCTAATTTCAGCGGAGGTACATGTGTCAAAGGTACCCCGCAGCCGGGCCAGAATACCCTTCACAGTCCTTTTCTCCTCAGTGGGCCATGATTTTACCTCCCTTTGGGCAGCGCCAGTTAACTGCCCTGTTAGTATGCTGACCTTCTGTTCCTCTGTCAGGGGGTAAACGTGGAACAAACTGTATAGCCTTTCCTTGAAGTCAGTTAGGGCATGGGGCTCCCCTGAGTATTTGGGCAGCCAGGCCGCTCCAGGGATGTAGGGCAGGGAAAAGGGCATCACCGCTGCTGCAGCTGCGTTGGTGGTAGTGGGCGCCTCTGTGTCCGACATCTTCCTCCCCCCTAGTTAAGCGTGGCCTACCTTCCGACGATCCTCTTCTGTAGGCCGCGGCTCCGCTGCTGCTGCTATGGACGAGGACCTGGCGTCGCGTCCTGATGACGTCAGCGTCGCTCTCTCTCCCTTCCAGGACCTTGCGCAGCGTCGGTGCGTGGGGCGGAGCTTCGGATCTCGCGCGGTTTTGACGTCCACGCCCCTCTTCTTCCTGCGCGGCGTCCTGAAGATGGCGTCCGATGGCGGGAAACAGCTGCGGATGGCGGGAAGACAGCAGAAGACGGCGGGAAACGGTCCAAGATGGCGTCTGATGGCGGGAATCGGCTCCGGATGGCGGGAAACGACTCCGGACGGCGGGAAACTTTGCCACAGGTAAGTTACAAAAGTCTTTTTCAGGCACGCAGTACCCGGTGGTTGCGGGCACGAAATCCTGCCGACTACGCCAAAGCTGACTCGCCCCCTGGGCCGTGGGGCACTCGGATCCGGGCAATAGGGGGAAACGATGGGAGTAGTAGTGGCAACCCGGTTCCGTGGCTCAGGGTGGTCAGGCCAGTGGTAGTCCGTTATGTGTTATTAATTATGTCCGACTACGCCACCCGTGGATTTGCGGTTATTAGGAACCGCCGCTGCATGCAGGCCGCTGGGGCTGATGAGGTGTGCAGCTAGGGTAGTGTGACTCCCCACGGGAAGAGTGCGGCCCCAGGGCAGTATAGTGGATGGTGGGGGTGATGGTAGTGAGAGTCCCAGTGATGATAGTGCTGGAGGAGCAAGGAGCACACAGACAATAGGTTGTAGTCCAGGGTCTTTACTGAAACAGGTAAACTGACCCATAAACAGTCCCGGCTAGGAGGGGACCTGGATGTCTGAGAGCAACGGGGAAATTGGCCCTGGTCAGGGTGAGGGTGTAGGCCTACCGTGCTTTCTGCGCTCCTTCTGGCTATCTCCTCCTCATAGGATAACAGCCCACGTTTCCAAGCTTTCCGTGCTTTCTCGCCTGTATGGCCTGCGACGTGGGTTCCTTTCTGCTCCCAGCCTTGTACGGCTTTACTGGTCCCTTCGGTTGTGGCAGGGCCTCCAGGCTTCTTAGGCCAAGGAATGTACAGTCCCTTGCGGACTGGTTCTCTGCTGGGGGATGTGGAATCCTTCCAGCCTCAGACACCAAAGTCTGGTAAAGTTAAGTCTTTTCTCTGCCAAGACAGGCTCTCTTCGCCTCTTGTCTCTGGCTTGTGGCTCTCCTACTGCCACACTTCCTCTTAGGTTACAATGCAACTTTCTGTCCCTGCTCCACTCTGGGACACGTCTCAGTGCTGAGACAGGCTTTCCAGTTCTCTCTAACCCTGCCCTCAGTACCAGCTTTTATAGGGGCAGCCAGCTCCCCCTACTGGCCTGAGACAGGAGGCATTGCATGCTAATGTTCCCCTGACCAGAGAACCTCCCCCTTGCTCTCAGACAGGGCCGGCGTCAGCACCCGGCGCACCCGGGCAAATGCCGGGGCCCTGAGCAGGCAGAGGGGCCCACTGGCGGTCGCGCACCCCGCTGGGCTATGGGCGGAGGAGAGCGGTGTCAGCGCCCCCTCCCCTCTCCCCTCCGCTTGCTCAGGGCCCCGGCAGCTGGATACTTACCTCTCCCCGTGCCTCCGCAGATCAGCTGTCTTCCTGCTCTGCGCTCCCTGTGACGTGTGAGGTCAGAGGGCGCGGTGACGTCTTTACACCGCGCCCTCCCCTGAGCCGTCACAGGGAGCGCTGAGCGGGAAGATGCCGACAACGCTGGAGTTCGGACCCGGGTAGCGGGCAGCAGGCAGCAGGCAGCGGGCAGCAGGCAGCAGGTGAGGAGAAGGGAGGTGAGTATTTGATTTTTTTTTTTAATGTATGGAGGCATGGGGCATTATAAGGAGAGGGGGGGGACATCCTGCATGGGGCATTATAAAGAGAGGGGGGGGGGACATCCTGCATGGGGCATTATAAAGAGGGGGGGTGACATCCTGCATGGGGCATTATAAGGTGGGGAACAGCCTGCATGGGGCATTATAAAGGGGGGGGCAGACTGCATAGTGCATTATGTGGGGGGGAACAGCCTGCATGGAGCATTATAAGGGGGGGGCTGTATGGGGCATTATGTGGGGGGGTAACAGCCTGCATGGAGCATTATAAGGGGGGGACAGCCTGTATGGGGCATTATGTGGGGGGTAACAGCCTGCATGGAGCATTATAAGGGGGGGACAGCCTGTATGGGGCATTATGTGGGGGGTAACAGCCTGCATGCAGCATTATATGGGGACCAGTATCCTGTATGGAGCGTTATAAGGGGACCAGTATCCTGTATGGAGCGTTATATGGGGGCCAGTATCCTGTATGGAGCTTTATATGGGGGCCAGTATTCCGTATGGAGCCTTATATGGGGGCCAGTATTCCGTATGGAGCCTTATATGGGGGCCAGTATTCCGTATGGAGCCTTATATGGGGGCCAGTATTCCGTATGGAGCCTTATATGGGGGCCAGTATTCCGTATGGAGCCTTATATGGGGGCCAGTATTCCGTATGGAGCCTTATATGGGGGCCAGTATTCCGTATGGAGCCTTATATGGGGGCCAGTATTCCGTATGGAGCCTTATATGGGGGCCAGTATTCCGTATGGAGCCTTATATGGGGGCCAGTATTCCGTATGGAGCCTTATATGGGGGCCAGTATTCCGTATGGAGCCTTATATGGGGGCCAGTATTCCGTATGGAGCCTTATATGGGGGCCAGTATTCCGTATGGAGCCTTATATGGGGGCCAGTATTCCGTATGGAGCCTTATATGGGGGTCAGTATTCCGTATGGAGCCTTATATGGGGGCCAGTATTCCGTATGGAGCCTTATATGGGGGCCAGTATTCTGTATGGAGCCTTATATGGGGGCCAGTATTCTGTATGGAGCCTTATATGGGGGCCAGTATTCCGTATGGGGCCTTATATGGGGGCCAGTATTCCGTATGGGGCCTTATATGGGGGCCAGTATTCCGTATGGAGCCTTATATGGGGGCCAGTATTCTGTATGGAGCCTTATATGGGGGCCAGTATTCTGTATGGAGCCTTATATGGGGGCCAGTATTCTGTATGGAGCCTTATATGGGGGCCAGTATTCCGTATGGGGCCTTATATGGGGGCCAGTATTCCTTATATGGGGGCCAGTATTCCGTATGGGGCCTTATATGGGGGCCAGTATTCCGTATGGAGCCTTATATGGGGGCCAGTATTCCTTATATGGGGGCCAGTATTCCGTATGGGGCCTTATATGGGGGCCAGTATTCCGTATGGAGCCTTATATGGGGGCCAGTATTCTGTGTGGAGTGATTCACCGGTTTCTGAGCTATTGTGGAATTTACAATAGATATCACTCATGTAATGTAAGAAGTGAAATCTTTGCATTGTACTATATATATATATATATATATATATATATATATTTATTTCTCCGCCGTATCTCTGCATCATGAATCGTGGTATGTGTTAAAGGGGCCACTGAGACTCTTTCACCCGGGGCCCAGAAAAACCTGGAGCCGGCCCTGCTCTCAGACACAGCTTTAATTACACTTGTGGCATCCAGGTCAGGGTGACACAAATGGTCCACTGGTGTCACTAACGTCAAAGATCTTCGATGCCCCTAAACGCTAACATATTGCACCATCACACTCAAACATTTAGGTTGCATTTACATGGGCTGATTTCAGACCGTTAATTGAGTGCGATTGACAATATTGAAGTCGTCCCCATACATATCATGTTATCAGCAGCACATCTGCAGTTTGCACCAGGCCGATATGCTGTCGAGAAAAATGATTTTTATTCTGCCATAAACAATCTAATCACCCACTGAATTTTGCTAATTAGTCGGGCCATTGCTTACATTTTTACACCTACAAACGCTTGTTTGCACTTCCAGGATATATAAATGTAGATACTACATACACACTCCATATATGACACACACACTGTATGTTACACACATACACATGTATACACTGACCACATAAACATGTTACACACATAAACATGTATACAGAGCACATAAATACACATGTATGTCTTCATATATACCACCAAGAATCTATACAGTCTAAGCTCAACGTCACACACAGAGACACACAAAGACACATCCATTCACATCATTGGGCTGTCTGTGTGCTGTATCCACTTATACTCTGACCTAGAAATGAGGATTCTGAACAAATTACCACTTATTTAATTAAGAGTTACCTAAAAATGTTAAATTAAATAGGTTTCACAAACTGGAGAGGAGAGTCAGTCAGAAGAACATTGTTGCTGTTGCTTCCAAAGCATCCATCAACTGTTACAAATAACACAAGCACAGGAGACAGGAAGTGTTGTCCTTCAGAAGCATGCAGCAACTAGAGGGGTTAACACAGTCACAAGGATCAGGGAGTGTTTTTAGCAGAGCCCCAGGGGGATTGTGGGGAACTTGTTATTGTAGTCTGGCTGAAGCTGAAGAGAAAGGTGGTGTGTTATCTGGATCTGACAGAAGGCAACTGAACATGGTTCAGATCAGGAGAGAAACTAAACACAGGTCAGATAAACTCCCTGAACTAACAGTGCAGAGTATTATCGGGTAGGAAGATATGGACTGGAGGATGTCGAATCGAGAAGGGAGGAGGCCCGTGATGCTGACGTATGAGACGCTTGTAGAACTGAGTCTAGTGCCAAGGACTGTCGACTGGAAACAGGTATCTCTGTCTACGGACCAGGTAAGCCCACTTGAGTGGTATTCACCACCAAGAGACAGTATGGACAATGTTACCTGGTGGAAAGACTTGTTTTGGCCTAGTGAGAGAGAGCTGGTTGAAGACGAATGAAAAGCTCCAGCAGAAGAGATGCTGATTGTTTTAATTGTATTAACTGTTTATTTCTTACAGGAGTCCTACAAGTAAAAGGTCATAAGAATAGGTTGTTATCAATGTTTGTAAATGTTATACCAATTTGACAATGACAAATTTATATATATAATTAGTAAGGTTTCACCACTGTCTCAGAATTTGTCAGATTGACTAATTAAGACGAATGTCATGGACGACATTCAAAAAGGAGGAAAGAGTGTGGCATGCAGAAGTAGTGCTGTTGCTTCCAAAGCATCCATCAACTGTTACAAATAACACAAGCACAGGAGACAGGAAGTGTTGTCCTTCAGAAGCATGCAGCAACTTGAGGGGTTAACACAGTCACAAGAATCAGGGAGTGTTTTTAGCAGAGCCCCAGGGAGATTGTGGGGAACTTGTTATTGTAGTCTGGCTGAAGCCGAAGAGAAAGGTGGTGTGTTATCTGAATCTGACAGAAGGCAACTGAACAGGATTCAGATCAGGAGAGAAACTAATCACAGGTCAGATAAACTCCATGAACTAACAGTGCAGAGTATTATTGGTCAGGAAGATAAGGACTGGAAGGAATTGTGTTACAGGGATCATCTCCCTCATGAAACCCTCCCTCCCTCCATCTCCATGCAGGATAAAGCATGCTGTGCACTATTGAGTCCTTGTGAAGGAAAAGCCTGTGGTTGTGTATGCATAGAAGTGTGCTGCTAAGAAATCTAATATATGCAGAATTATGCTACTGAAGAGACTGTAATACTGGGCCTTGTGAAGAAACTATTTGTTACTGGAGCCGGTTGCTCAAGAAACTCGGACTGTACTGTAAAGAAGATTGTTGCTGTAATATCCCTGAATTGCACTGACCGTGCTTCAGATTAAATTCCACTGTTAAACTGTTGAAAAAGACTCTTGTCAGATGTGTCTGGTTAGCAATTGAATCTATCGTGTGTGTAACAATAAGCTTTTTTATTTTATTGGGCCCAAACATTTAGATAAAGAAGAGGTTGTCCTAGTAATGGACAACCCCTTTAACAGTCATTTTTAACAAAGAGCTCCTATATACTTCATACTAAAGTCTATTTTACACACAAAAAAGTTAATTTTGAATTCTATTAAATATTAACACTTCCTGTCTTATGTTTTTATGGGGTCACTAGGGTGGTTACTAGTGGAAATGTTGAACCTAATGCTTTGTAATTTCTGCCTGATAACTATCTACACATTTGGGAATTAAGGAGTTACCTAATTACATTTTATAGATATGATTATTTTTTCAGTCTGTTAGTAAACTCATCATGAACATCCAAAGAATGAAGCCAGCATGGTGTGCTCATGCTGCTATTATATGGCTATTAGAAGGATTTTAACCCCTTCATCACCGGGCAATTTTCCATTTTTTTTTTTTTCTCTGATTTAAGGGCATAAAAATTCAAAGTTTGAAAATTGCGAAATTTTCTAAAGTTTCGCCAAATTTCCGATTTTTTCACAAAGTAACGCTAGTCATACCGAAGAAATTTTACCACTATCATGAAGTACAATATGTCATGAAGAAACATTCTCAGAATCACTGGGATCCGTTGAAGCATTCCAGAGTTTGAGTTATTACCTGATAAAGTGACACTGGTCATGTGACGCCTCTCAAGCCCTGCCCTGGGAAGATGGGGGTACTCGGAGCCGGGTCAGATGTTGAGGAGGGGGATGCAGTCGTGGCCTTGACCCGTTCCGTGCCCAGGGCCGTCACATTGAAAATGATGTTAGGGCTATCCGGGTTGAGTGGTAGTTTATCGACTACACCACCTGTGGTGTCTGGTGATGCGCCACCAGCGCCGCTACAGTCCGCTGAGGCCCGGTGTCATGGTGGCTAAAGTTCTCGCTGCTCCCCAGAGGCAGAGCGCGGCCTCAGGGCAGGCAAGGCAGGATGAAGGGGGGTAGTACGGGCACCGTGTCGCGTGGTATGGCGCGTAATGAACAGTCCGGAGGCCATAGGGGTGAATTTCCAAGGCTTTACTCACAGTTCTCATAAGCAGCGCAAGGCTTCTCCCTGCTCCTCGCGGAGTCCTGCGGCCACCAGGGACGGGGTCCGACTACCTCCGAGGAAGTCCAGTGTTTGGTAGCATCTCTACACCAGAGTGTTCCTGCACTACAGACTTTACCCCTTCCCATCTGTGCGTGTGTAGATAGGCCGGGTCTCCCTCTGAGCTCCTCTCAGGCGTATGGCTCGGGTGGCAATTTCTCTCCATCCCAAGCCCGGCGCGATCCTCAGGGCCTAACCGGGCTTTCCCGTCCTGGACATAGAGTACGAGGTCGGGTGTCGGGGGGCCGGTACCCCTCTCGCAGCCGGAATCCCTCTGAATAGATCAGGTAGGAGATGACAGGTGGCGAACACTGCTCCGTCTGCATCCTCCCCGGGACCCATTTGCTAGGGAGCCACACTCTAAAGCTCCCGGGCCTTCTTGATCCTGGTCCTTGGCCGGATTGAGACATTCCTTGTCTGCAACCTCCCTCTCGTCCCATGGATCTGGGTACGAGGGCTGTGTCCCATGCCGGTGCAGGCCCACACAGGATCTGCGCTCCCGGAGGGAAGTCACTTTACACACAGTATTTTGACAGCACAGTACGACCACTTGACAGACACACTGTCAGAGACCACACAGGTCTGAAGGGCTGGACAGGTCCACACAGGACCAGAGCAGAACCAGCAGAAAGACCAAAAAGAACCAAGATCAAAGATGGCATTCTATTAAATATGAAATTAGAAGTGTCACTAACTAACTGTTCCTCCACCCACACCCACTAACTGGTTCCTACCACTTTGTGTTCCCCAGTCTCCCTGTAACTACGGGAGCAGCACCTAGTGCATAATAGCTCCCTCTGGTGGAAATGTGGTGTTGGATGCAAAACAAGGTAACTACCATCGCACCGGACTTACCTCAGAGGAGGAACACCACACTCCAATAAAGAAGTGCAGCATTCCTGTGGCGGCCGAACCCTCAGGGGCGCCACAGTCAGAATTGTAAAAATTGGCCTGGTCATTAACGTACAATCAGTATTCGGGGGTAAAGGGGTTAAAATACTTACCAAATGTCATCTTCTCTAGTTTTCAACACTGCTCCAAACCTCTTCTGACTCGCTGGGTCACACTGGGGTGTATGACCGACCCAAAAGTCACTTTTACAATGTAAGTCTCCGAAGCCTCCATAGGTTTACTCTGCAAAAGCAAATTCTTGTTCACAGATAAACCACAATGTGATCGGTGAATCTGCATTGGAGTCACGTGAAGCAGAAGAGTACCAGAAACACCAGTTTTTGGCCTCTTTACTGTGAATCTTAGCCCATTTCTCATCAGCAATGGCCACCAGTTTGTTTATATTATTGGGTTTTCAAAAGAATTGTCCAAAAAGTTAACACATTATTGCAATGCACAAACAAGGAACGGATGTAAAAAGATAACAAAGGCACTGCGAACTCCAACTACATAGAAAATCTTAGGTGGAATGTGAAGAAGACGGATGGAGCATGCAGCGGTATATTTTTTTTTTATCTTCATCTTGTGGTAAGATTTGGAAGCAAAATTGACAGAATCTGTCAAACATCTG
Organism: Phyllobates terribilis; assembly: GCF_046119375.1. NCBI lineage: Eukaryota > Metazoa > Chordata > Amphibia > Anura > Dendrobatidae > Phyllobates > Phyllobates terribilis. The sequence continues at coordinate 491,435,724 of NW_027362771.1, read as the reverse complement.
TACCAAAATGATTTGGCCCTGTATTTTACTAGTGAGATCCAAACAGAGAGGATCACTTTCTTTGACATCTCTCTACCTGTAAAACCTTGACAGGTGGTTGTTCAAACAACTTTGCACCATAAACTCACTGCGATGAACGGTCTCTGCTTGAGAGTCAGTTAGGGGGATGGTTCCTAAAGGTCAATATATGAGGCTCAGGAAAACTGTTTGAACATTGGCAAATATAAGTAGAAATCAATAGAGTTGCAGGCTATATACTGGGTATATATAATATATTACCTATAGATGGCCTACTGTAAAACAGGGTACTTCTAGTACGTATAAAAATCCGAAAACAAAAGAGAACATGGAATAGGTACTAATGATGAAGGAGGAGTTGGGACAGCTTGGCTAGGTGAGATACAAACACCAACACGCGTTTCGCATTAGCTTCTTCTGGGGGTGTCAATATTTCAATAAAGAGTATTATTATGATTTTGGGTTTTTTCGCTTCCATTGTTTGTGGATATGTATATTATATTTATATACGCTCCAAGAAGACTTCAGGAAGGTTCTATGGCCACATTTGGACATTGAATATTTGGTCAGTATTTTGCATCAGTATTTGTAAGCCAAAATCAGTAGTAGAAGAATCAGAGGAAAAGTATAATAGAAACACGTCACCACTTCTGTATTTATCACCCACTTCTGGTTTTGGCTTACAAATACTGAGGAAAAATACTGACCAAATACTGAACATGTGAATGTGGCCTAACACAAAAGATCAAGAAGGACTATCAGGCTGACAGGAATAACAAGGGGACTTGTTTTTTTTTTTATATAAAAATGTGGCCAGCAACCTTACCATCATTTTCATACACCAGTGCACAAACATTTTGTCAGTTTGACATTTCTGTACCACACTGCCAGCCCCTGATGAATCAAGGCAATTTCATATTGATGAAACTCGTAGGGCTGTGTGTGTAGTCAGCTGATCAAATGAGATACATTTTTCTATCCTTTTTCTACTAGTCCTTTCTTCTTTTCCAGCCCTAAGGTGAGCAAATAATGTATATCATTTGTTTGAGCAGCTAATTAGCGTGTGTTGAATTAGAGGGATAGGAAAAAGTAAAATACAATACATGACCTAGGCAGAGCACACCAATCACCGCAGTGCTGATATCTCTCCTACTTCTATTTATTAACTTGACCTTGTGCTACTCATTTATTTTAAATAAACAACATAAAAGTTATATTTTACTCAGTCATACCCTAACCATTATGTTCTGTGAAATGTAGTTTTCATCTGGTTGGGAAAATTCATGTTTATTGTAAATTAGTGAAGCAGAAGCTGATTATATCATATAATGATTTATTGTGCTGACAATATATGTATAATATATGTATTCATGAAATTGCAACCCATCAATTATGTTATTGGATTCCAGCAATAGCTCTGCAGTCCTAGAGTCTGAGTTTCAGATCACTTACTAATCATTAGTGATGGGCGAGCACTAAAATGCTTGGGTACTCGTTGCTCGGGTCGAGCGCATTGGAATACTCGGGTGCTCAACCCGAGCAACGAGCCCAATGTAAGTCTATGGGAAACTCAAGCATTTTTCAGGCGGCTCCCCCCGGCGGTCTGCAGAAGGTCAAAAATTGCCCAAATCGATGGGAACAGTGCTCAAATGACATGGGAACAGCATGCGGCCCCCTGGAAGCATCTCTGACTCCCAGGTCACTGCTGTCAGCAACGTGGTCAGAGTATTACACCACTTTTACGGACTCACAATAAAACATCCTTTCCAGGGTAATGACTTGTATATAAAGCAAAATAAATAACCAAAACCAAAAATACTCCTCCACACCTTGGGCTATGTTCACATGTAACGTTTTTGATGCGTTTTTGCACTTTTGCATTGCTTTCAACCAAGACAAATGCATTCACCAGGAAATGTCATTTTAACATTTTACAACCTTACCTGGCCATGTGGTGTGTGACACTTCATCAGACACATGCATACAGTGCTGAAAAGACATGGAAAAAGCATGGGAAAGACCCCTGCAAGCATCTCTGACTCCCAGGTCACTGCCTAAAAGTGTGCCCATCATAAGTGATCCTTGGCGCATGCGAAGATGCCTCCCGCCATGCACCTGTCATTGCAGACTTGCAACAATCACCGTCCATGTCCTTGTCCCAGTGCAGCATTCAGTTGTCCCTACCCCATTCCTTGGAATGCAAGAGCAAGTATGCAGCCAGCCACCCACCCACAGGCTGCAATACTATACTGCCAAATTTTTGACAGCTGCTGGCACTTGAAATGTGGCCTTTTAGGCTCGTGGAGGCGGAATCTGTTCACAGTCTTATGGCGGCGGTGACCAGGTATCCATACTCGGCCCCCAGCCGCCACTATTTGTCCCGGTGTCGTCTCCGCCTTCCACACGCATGGGTCCCACAACATTACCCGTGCCCTCGCCAGTGAACTTTCTGGGAAGGACCGCCTACCCACAAACACGTGGTCAAGTGAATGTGGCCAGGTAGGGTCCGGAGCCAGTCCACATCTTTTTTTGCTGAGTTGTATTTCACCACAGCCATATTGTTTAGCTTGGTGAAAGGATTTGGGAAACCATATCTACTCCAGCTGTCATTTCTCCCAGGAAGTCCTCTAAAGCTGCTTTCACTTGAAATGTGGCCTTTTAGACTCGTGGAGGCGGAAGCTTTTCATAACCTCATGCCGGCGGCGACCGGGTGTCCATACTTGGTCCCCAGCTACCACTATTTCTCCCGGTATCGTCTCCGCCTTCCTCAAGCACGGGTCCCACAACATTACCCGTGCCCTCCCCAGTGCACTTACTGGGAAGGACTCCCTACCCACAAACACGTGGATAGGTGAATGTGGCCAAGGACGGTATGGAGCCAGTCCACAGCTTTTTTTGCTGAGAGTTGTATTTCACCACAGCCATATTCTTTAGCTCGGTGAAAGGACTGGCATAGAGGGAAACCATATCTACTCTGGGTGTCATTTCTCCCAGGAAGTCCTCTAATGCAGCTTGTTGCAGAAGCAATGGCAGCTCGTCCAACATCAATTCTCACTTGTCGGTGGTGCTTTGACACACAAACATCTTTCTTTGCGCATTTAATGACTACAGAGTTGGGCAATGGCCTGATCTGCAATGCAGTTTGAGAAATAACATGCATAAACATGTCTGATCCACATTAAAAAAGCAGCCATAGAGTGTCCAGGAACCTTCCCCCACACTTTTCTTAGCCAGGGCTGCTTCTCAGCAGGGTTGGACGGGCCCACCAGAAAACCGGAGACTCCTCTAGTGGGCCCTGGCTTCTCCTTCAGGAGAGTTCATAGTGCCAAGGTGAGGCCATGATGATGATAGAGGCCACCATCTGCTTAGATTTCTGTTACTTGGAATGCAAGCGCAAGTATGCTGCCAGCCACCCACTTACCCACAGGCAGCAATACTAAACTGCCAGATTTCTGAGCAGCTGCTTGCACTTAAAATGTGGCCATTTAGGCTCATGGAGGCAGAAGCTTTTCACAACCTCATGCCTCATGCCTTGTGTCCATACTTAGTCCCCAGCCGCCACTATTTTGCCTGGTGTTGTCTCCGCCTTCTACAAGCGCGGGTCCCTGAACATTACTGCTGGTACTTTTCTGTGGGAATCTGCTTGTCTCTTACCAGCCTGGAATATTTCCAGTAAACTATGGTACGACGCCATGGTATTAGCACTGCCCCCAGTACCAGTAGCGAAGCCATCCCCAATTTCCTTCTCAGGAATTCTATTCGGCAGACTGAGTGGCTGCCCAAATACATTAGTTTCTCACAAAGGAGCTGAAGATAGAGTGGCAGTAGGTGCAAGTTTCTCCAGCCTGTTAGATATCAGAGGGTGAACAGCAGCACATTGGATCAGTAGTTAGCACTGAAGCCTTGCAGCGCTGGGATCCTTGGTTCAAATACCAGCAAGGACAACATTTGCAAGGATTTTGTATGTTCTCCCCGTGTTTGCGTGGGTTTCCACCTCAGTAAAAAAGCAGCCAGGGTTGGACGGTCCCACCAGAGAATCCTCTGGGGTGCCTTGGCTTCTTCCTCAGGAAAGTTCATGATAGCGCTAACTTTGCAGCTGCTATGGGGCACTTGAGCAGGGAAGAAAGTTTAGCCATCAGAATCAAATCCTCAGGTGGGCACAATGTTTTTCAATCTGAAACAGCTTCTCAGTGGGAGTTGTATTTCACCACAGCCATATTCTTTAGCTCGGTGAAAGGACTGGCATAGAGGGAAACCGTATCTACCCCGTCTGTCATTTCTCCGTCACCAGGTTCCACCCATTGCACACACCACCATGCATGGCTGTATGTTCAGCGGTGAGAGCCACAGATCAGTCTGCTGTGTTACAGCTTTCAACAACTCTGCAGCGCTGGGCGGTTTGTCACCTAAACATTAAGCATGTTATCTTCAGCACAGCCTGTTGCCGCTTAGCCAAGGCAGTGCTGCAGTGCTTTCAGCTTGTGACTGATGTGGTCATTTTGGAGATGGAGGAGGAGGAGGTGCAGGAGCTGAACAATGTGATTTCATTGAGGTTACATTGGCGACTCTGTTTTTCATACTAAAGAAAGATCCTACTGTTTGTTTTCTTTTTACGTTATTTTTTAAGACAAATGCATTCCCGGGAAAAGTCATTTTAATTTTAACATTTTACAACCTTATCTGGCCATGTGGTGTGTGACACATCATCACACACATCATGTTTCATTTATGATGGAGGGACTCTGAAAGTCACAAAGCCTATTTTTATAGGGCCATCAGGCGGCCTTTACTATTCTTAAAAGGCCAGCAGTCGGCCCTCACTATTAGAGAGCCATCAGCCGGCTATGCTTTGTTGTTCCATTATTAACAAGTGGGTCTCCTATACTGTTATTGTGTATGCAGTGACTGCAAGGGCTGGCAAAAATTTGGACGCAACCCAATATCCCTTTGAAGAGACATAGAGGAGGGTCTCAGTAAAAAAAATGTTCCCATTATAAAGGAGCGGGTCTCCTATAGTGGTAATGCCCATGCTATGACTGCAAGGTCTCACCAAAATTTGGGAAAAAACCCACTAAGAAATTAAAGACACATAGAGCAGGGCCACAGTAATGACATGTTTCCATTACAAAGGAGCAGGTGTGCTATGTTATAGGGTATGCAGTGAGAGTGAGTCCAATGGCTGACCAATTTTAAAGACACATAGAGCAGGGCCACAGTAACGAGTACGACATGTTCCCATTAGAAAGGAGAGGGTCTGCTATACAGTTATAGGGTATGCAGTGAGTCCAACGGCTGACCAAATTTAGGAAAAATCCCACTAAGAATTTAAAGGCACATAGAGCAGGGCCACAGTAGCGACAAATTCCCATTAGAAAGGAGAGGGTCTCCTATAGTGTTGGCCTATGCAGTGAATGCAAGGGTTGCCAAAAATTGGGAGGCACTCCAATGCCCCTTGGAAGAGACTTAAAGGGCCTCATAAAACTTTTTTCCCATTAGAAAGGAGCGGGTCTCCTATACTTGTAATGCCCATGCACTAAGTGTATGGCATGACAAACATTTACCCCTGGGGGGTATACATAAACATACTGTAGGGAGGCGTGGCCTGCAGCCTAATGTAAGAGACACAAGATTTGTGTGCTCCTGTGCTGTATACCAAGCAACTGGGGAAATTGTCTTTTTGAAGGCAAAAGTACCCTATCAAAGCTACTTGACCAATCTAGGAAACCTCAGGGATCATTTTGATCCACTTCTGAACTATCTTGGAGAGATATTCATAACAAAACAGCTCCTCTGAAGCTCAAGCCTGCTGCGGGACAAGACCCACAGATGCCATTATAGGCTGCAACATCTCCCTGTCTCCCTCTCTTCTCCTAACAAGAGAGGCAGAAAAGAACTTCTTACAAGCACAGGACTCCCAAGCATATCCAGCTCCAGAAACACTTAACAAGAAGTGCTGGCGGAGGGATCTACAGCGACAAAGAAGTCCTGCAGCTAGCTGACGTCTGCACTGGTGATGTCAGCAGAGGTCTCTATGGAACAGCTCCTACAGCAACTTCCATAGAAAATAGACCTGGGAGTCTGCACCATACACAAGCCACACAGACCGGGATCTGAGCTCTCTGTACATATATCATCAGTGTAGCACTTCAGCACACAAGCAGGAGAGCACAGTAATTTTAACTAAGTGCAGGGTGAGCTCAAACAGCTTCCCAGGGAGCAGACTCTGCAATTAATTCCCTCAGTGCTGGCCAAAAGCACGGGTAACATTGAAGACCACAAGTGCTGGATCCTGCAGACAGGCTTAGTTTCTGTTGGGTCATGCAGCTGATCCGTCGTCCAGATTAGATCGACTCTACTAGCAAGTGAGGCTGACGGGCCTCCTTCGTGCCCAAGCTACGCAGACAGAAGAGACCATCGGACACCCCAACATTTCCTTTATTATATTAATGATGGTAACTTTGCCTCTTACAGGTCTGCTTCACTAGCGGTTTATAGCTACTGTCAAATCTCTGGACAACAATACTAACTATTGATCCAGCTACTAAGTTTGACTTGCACTTTTATGTTTATGTGTATTATTTGCTGATTGTATATCCTACTTCTACTACTACTACTTGTATAAGTGCCATTCCTCTTCTTTACATTGTTACTGAAATAACTATTATTGTAAAGTAAACTGTACTGTTAAATACCTATTACTGCTACTGAGAGCTCTGCCACCTCTACAGAGCCAAGACACCCAGCGCAAACCCAAAACCTCACATATATAAACTACGACAATTACAAACCCTCCCTACTACTGTCCACCTTCACCTCTCCTTCCTCCCATCCTCCCCACACAAAAAACCTTACATATTACAACCTAGCCATCATCTAACGCTACTTCCTTGTAATAAGCTACTCAATATTACACACATATTTCTATAACTAGACATAACGTACTCTTGATCTCCTTCTCATTCAACTGTTTCTCACTGCTTCCGGTCCAAGATCTGAAACTCCAAATATCGAGCCCGATTAAAGAGATCTCCCTAACACTAACACTAATCCAAATAAATGCCTCCAAAACCAAAATCCAATCTTAATGATAAACCAGCTAATAACGACCAAACAACCGATTCAGGTAAAGATCAACAAAAACTCAAATCAACCTCTTCAGTTCAAACTACCACTGACCTAAAACCTGAAGGCAACTCAGAAATAATTGAAACTCATCCAGAAAATCAAAGATCATCCCCTGAAGACTTGATGGCATACGAAAATTCACAACTCATCACTAAACATAAAGAAAGAGAAACACAGACCAAACCTCACCGAAATTACAATCTTCCAGACGATACTGACTCTGAAGATGACGCTAAATTCAAAAGCCCAGTTCGAAGAAGATCAAGACAGGATAACTCTGAAGACGACCCTTTACTGAACTTCAATGTGGGTCAACCTATGGATAGAGACTTTTTTCACAAACTCTTCTCTGCTTTCAAGCAGTCTCTAAAGGAAGACCTCACAGAACAGTTTGATGACGTGCGATACTCACTAGCGACAGTTGTCTCCAGAACAGAAAACAATGAGAGAGCAGTACTTGACCTGAAGAAGGAAAGTAAAAAATTCAAAAAAGGACAAGACTAGATGAGAGAAGAAATAAAGTTTCTGAAAGATAAACTAGCGGATAGAGAGGATCGAGACCGCCGCAACAACCCGGAAATTCCAGAAATGGTCAAAAACCCCGAACTCATGTCCTTCATGAAAAACCTGATTAAAACAACAATTCCCACCTTATCGGATATCCAATATTCATTGGAAAGAGCACATAGACTACCCAAGCCATCCCATCTACCCAATGATATCCCTAGAGATGTCATAGTAAAATTTTCATTTATCAGACGAGGGACTAGATCACCAACTTCTTAAGGATCAATAAAACATTGCCCTCTCCATTCGAGAAAATTAAAGTCTTCACAGACATATCAAAAGAGACTATGACTGAAACCAATCACTGATATCCTCCAAGAGAAAAAAATTCCGTACAGATGGGGACGACCAACCATTAATGTCATCTTCTCCTTTAAACAAAAGATGATTACAATTGACGAGACAGCAGCGGGATTAAAACTCTTAAGGATCTCCATATATCCAATACATGAAGCTTCATATCATACCTAAGCACTTAACCCATTTCTCTCTAACTAAGGTCCAGCCTAGGCACAAAGGCTAAAACTTTAGTCTCCTCGGAAGTTTTACATTTGCTTTGACCCTTCCGCTCTACCAGCTCTTTAGTGACCTACGAGTCTCTTAAAATTTACGGGTGCCTCTGAACCCAGTTGTTCATTCACCGTTCATTTACGGTTAACCCCTCTTGAAAATGGAAGTCACAGAATTACTTTCTCAAAATGTTACCCCTATGCCCCTATGCACTCTATCTTACCAAAAATTCGACATTGCTACCCAAGCACCTGACTCAGACTATGGCTAACAAATTCTTATCCTACAACGTTAAAGGTCTAAATTCACCCCAGAAACGATTCCTAATATGGAAAGAACTTACAAAATTAAATATTGACATTGCAGGCATACGGGAAACTACGTTTTCAATTGATAATCCACCTAAATTCATGAACAAAAACTACCCAAATATTTTTTTATCTTCTAATAAAAAGAAAAGGGCAGGGGTAGCTATCATTGTCAAAGACACTGTTAATTTTGAAAAAATCAACTTAATTAAAGATGAAGATGGCCGCTTTCTAATTCTCATCTGCAAAATAACTGATACATGCTACACCCTAGTCAACGTGTATGCCCCTAACAAGGGACAAATTACTTTCCTAAAAAGACTAATTAAAATTATGCATGAATCACAAAAAGGACAATTACTCATATTCGGAGACTTTAATGCAGTACCCAGGGTCGGATTGGGGTGCCTAGGGCCCACCAGGGGAACTGACTCTAGGGGCCCACACTACAGCCCACCTAAACGGTTTTATTACTTGTTATGTTTTTCTATAATGTACTATAATTACATGTTTGGCCGCGCTGTGGAGCACCAAGCGGCAGGACTTTCTTCGAACAGTCATTCCGTACTGCCAGAGTCCCTTTAATGGTAACTTGTCACCTTGAAAAATGCTATTTATCTGCAGATATAGGGGTAATCTGCAGGTAAATAGGGTGTAAAGCCTGGTTAGATGGCTTATTGGAAAAGCATTGGCTACACGGAGAAAATTACATTTTATTCTCCCTGCCGCCACTCGCTTCCTGTCATAGGGTCGGTGAGGGTGCTGCAATAACGTCCGGCACCTTGATTGTGACATCTTCCATGGAGGCCAACCTCAGGCTGAGCTTCATTGAATGACTAACATGGCAGCAGCACCTGGCAACTAGTGCTGAGCGAACGTGGTTGGATAAGGTGTGATCCCAGCATGCTCAGGTGTTATCCAAGTATCTTGTAGTGCTCTGCTACTATGCTCGAGTCCTCGGGGTAGCATGTTTTACGGAGGTAGACAGACGCAACACATACAGGAATTGCCGGTTTCTTAGGTAATCCCTGCATGTGTTGCTTCTGTCTATCACCGCAAAACATGCTACCCCGGGGACTCGAGCATATTAGCAGAGCACTACAAGATACTCGGATAACACCCGAGCATGCTGGGATCACACCTTATCCGACCAAACTCACTCACCACTAGTTGCCAGGTGCAGCTACCATGTTAGTCATTCAATGAAGCTCAGCCTGAGGTTGGGCTCCATGGAAGTGTCACAATCAAGGTGCCGGAAGTTATTGCAGCATGCTCACTTTGTAGTTCGCGGTGACTGTAATGTCTCTTATCCGACCACGCTCACTCAGCACTACTGGCAACCGAACAGCAACCTGCAACTGCGTCACAGGGGGCTGCATGCACCGGCCATTGTGCTATCTAAATGCCGCTGTCAGTGATTAAAAAGGGCACTTAAATACTCAAAACAGCAGCAATCAAGGCAAGCTCTGATCACTGCTGTTACAGGCAGATGCTGGCTATGTAACACAGCCGACATCTGCCTGGTATGGAGCAGGCTCAGCTCCTGAACCCGCTCCATACAAGCACATCCCAATGGTGACAGTTATGACAAGGTTAGCAAATTTCACTTGTCTGTTCCTAAATGTGGAAAGACAAATGGAATTCCCTAACACATGTGAAAGAGACCTAATAGATGTAGTAAAGGTGCCTCAAGCATATGAATGTTATTACACACCACAATGCACAGTTACATACACGCATCTTACAAAAATACATATTATTCCAGATACGCAGACACATACAAACACGCAGACACGCACAAACACGCAGACGTGCACAAACACATGAGTACATGAATACATCATCTGAACCACCATCATTTGTAATGTCAGGTCAGACCCATATATCTTTGTATCGCATAAACCTACAACTCCCAGTATGTAATTAACAATAGAGATACTGGGAGTTATCAGTCATCATCAGACTGCGGACCATACAGGAACCACAGTACTGATGAGACACAGGCAGGATCACAAATGAACATTTACATCCAGGTACCTTACCTGAGAAGTCTTCTCTGATTAGAGTCGTTCTCCTTCTTTTCGTCTCCATCTTGTCCAGACCCCTTGAGGACTTTTCTCAACCACAGCTCGTCTCTGCAGACTTCCATCTTCTCCGGTCTTCTGCAGCACATCCCCACACGATGCCCTTAAAGATAGCAGTGTCATTATAATGCTCCTGAATAAAAATATCTACACTGAGCCCCTGAATAAACCTAACTCTTACAATGCTCCCTGCACAAAATATGACATACACTCTACCCCTCTTATGGTACCTGCTCTCCACACTGTCCTCTCCTTACCATACTGGGCCCCCTCTTCACACTGTCCTCTCACACTGTGTCCCCCCTATACTGCCCAGTCTCTATACTGTGCCCCTTCATCACACTCCCCCTCCTCAGCATACGGTTCCCCCCTTTCTGTGCCCTCACACTGTTTCCCCCATACTGCCGCATCTCCATACCTTCCCCCACACTACCTAGTCTCTGTGCTGTGTCACCTCACACTTTTCTCCCTTCATACTGTCTCCTCACACTATTCCCCCACTCTCCGTACTGTTTCCTCATACATCCCCCTTCTGTTCCCGCACCCATTCCCACACCTCCCCTAGTTATTTCACACATCTCCCCATTCTGTCTCCTAAAATTTCTCTCCCATCTCTCCGCAAATATAATAAATCTTCGGAAGAGCACACAGACATGCAGAAGCGCGCTTACACACACACATACTAAGGGCTCTTTCACACGTCAGTACATGCGATGACAGTTTCCACAAGTACCAGAGACATTGGTACACGCAGACCCATTCAAATGAATGTTTTTACCAGCTGCACCTCCTGCAAAACGTCCCACACACTGATGACACCGCTCTTCCCAAGCACCGGGTGCTGAACGCTGCTCTCATCATAGATCCCTGCCGGCGCTGCGATCACCAGCAGCAGGGTCAATGATGAGTGTAGTAGTCTACTCCCGCCGTGTCCAACTGTAAAAATAGGAATAAAATAAAAAAATCCTTATACTCACCTCTCCTAAGTGTCACCCGCTGTAATCCGTGCGAGCGCTCACGCCGAGGAGAATGACTCATGCAGCGAGCGGGTCCCGGAGCTGCGCTCAACAAGGGATGCCCTGTCAATCACTGAGCACAGCTCTGGGGCCCGCTCGCTGCAGGAGTTGTTCTCCTCGGCGTGAGTGCTCGCACGGATTACAGCGGGTGACACTTAGGAGAGGTGAGTATAAGGATTTTTTTAATTTTATTCCTATTTTTACAGTTGGACACGGCGGGAGTAGACTACTACTCTCATCATTGACCCTGCTGCTGCTGATCGCAGCAGGCAGGGATCTATGATGAGGGCAGCACCCAGCTCTTGGGTACATTGATTCCCAAGCGCTGGTATGTGTCACACGGATGACACACAGGTGTACACGGATATCTCCAGTCCCGTAAATATCAGGACATGTGAAAGAGCCCTAATATACACAAGCAGATACACATACTCACAGAAATGGGGACACGTACACACGCAGGCAAGCACTCACAGAAATGCACACACAGTCATGCACAGACACAATCAACCAATCACATACAAAAATGCAGACACGCAGGGAAGCATGCACACATGTGTGAAGACACATATACACATGTAGACATGCAGGTACTCAAATACACACACACACACACACGCATGCAGGCATATACACACACATGCAGGCAGGCATATACACACACACTGTACACACAGCCATATACACAAACTGTACACACATGCATATACACACAGGCAGGCATATACACACACACATGCAAGCATATATACACACGCATCGCAGGTATATACACACACACACACACACTGTACACACACAGGCATTTTCACACACACTGTACACACACACGCAGGCATATACACACATGAACTGCAGGCATATACACGCACCAGCAGGCATATACAAAGTAACACACACACAGGCATATACACGCACCAGCAGGCATATACAAAGTAACACACACACAGGCATATGACTCACCCATAAAAACGTTATTGAATATTTGGCACGGTGCTCTTGATATGAAATTGAAGCAGTGAGAGCTGTAGGCCTGCAGCCTTGTTTCCAATTCCAGGCCAGGCCAGGTTGGAGAGTTGAACTGTAGAGTGCTGCAGGTCACCGTCCACATATCCAGCCCCGGAACCGGTATAAAAAAAACCAGAGTCAGAGCAGGAGAGAAGGGGGCGGTGCCACCACCCGGGAGCCAGTATTACTACAGGGGAGCAGGCCAGGGCAGATATGGAGCCGGGATAGGACGTATCAGAAGCCCGGGAGCAGGGAGAGCAGAGCGAGACGTCGGCTTCGGTGGCGCCGGCGTCTCAGAGGCCGGCCCTGGAGCAGAGAGAAAGCACTGCAGAGCGCGGGCGCGCGTATCAGAGGCCAGAAGAGAGCGGCGTCAGCGTCAGTGTCACCTGACACCACAGTCTGCCAGCCAGCGGGAAAGCAGAGCGCGGTGCGTGTCACCGCCCAGAAAGAATCCGTCCTCTCAGTGTCAGAGACTCACGTGGTAAGTATGCTGCATGCACGTCACTGCAGGCCCGCTGTCACCAATGAATGTGCCGTGCGCGCGACACTACATTTGATTCAGCCGCACTTTTAAATGGCCCCCGCCACCAATTTTCTCACTCTCATATCGGGGCCCACCGGGAAATTTCCCGATTTCCCGCCAGGCCAGACCGACCCTGGCAGTACCTAACCTTTCCTTGGAAAGGGAAGGGTTTATTGGAATCATCTTCCAATAAATCTAGGAATTTAAACACTTCACTCGATCCCTGGTTAAATAGAGAGGAACTTTTTGACGCCTTTCGCTGCATTAATTCTTCCTCAATTGAGTACACCCACTACTCTGATAGCCATAAATCATTTTCCCGAATTGACCTACTCTTAACTGATATCTGTACACTTCAAAACATTAAATCTGGTAATATCCTTTCCAGGTCGTGGTCTGACCACTCGCCGATCATTTTCGAAGTCACCCATGGCCCCACCCACTCTGTAAAAAAGCTCTGGCGAGCAAACTCTTACCTATTCCAACACCTACAATATAAAGAAAAGCAATACAAAATTCTATAAATCTTTATTTTCAGGAGAATGATTTAGAAAACATCGCAATTTCAACCCTCTAGGCCGCTCATAAAGCGGTAATAAGAGGCCACCTAATTCAACTCAACTCTAGACTAAAATGCGACAACATTAAAAATTCTGAAAACATTATTAAAAAAATCAAAAACTTAGAGATCCAACTAGAAATGTCCCCTAATGATAAAACTCACACAGAAATCCTTCAACTGCGAGTTCAACTAAAGAATCTGCTAACATCTGAATATGACAAATATATCCGTACTACCAAAAGCAATTTCCACAACTGCATGCACAAACCATCTAAACTCTTTGCCAACAAAATTAAGATTCATAGACACATAAGTAGAATCCTCAAAATCAAAAATAAGCAAAACTCAATACATAAAAACCCGAAAGACATCTCGAATGTTTTTGCCAGTTTCTATAGAAAGCTCTATAATCTGAAAGAAGACCCAACAGAAATCTCTCCCTCAAAGTCTGACATAGACAAATTCCTAGACTCTATCCAACTCCCCTCTCTTTCAAATGAAGACTTGAACTTACTCAATTCCCCCTTTACTGATGCAGAAATTTTGGCGACAATCAATTCATTAGCAAAATGCAAATCTCCCAGCCCAGACGGCCTACAGAACAAATATTACCTAAACTTTAAAAACTCTCTTGCTCCCTTCCTTACTAAACTTATCAACTCCTCCACTACATGCCAAGACGCCCAGCAGAAATGCAGGAGGCAATAATCACGGTGATATCCAAAAACAATGGTGACACCGAGAATGTCAGCAACTACCGCCCAATCTCACTTCTAAATACAGACCTAAAAATCATCGTCAAAACTATTACCTCAAGACTTCAAAAAATCTCCCCTAGGCTTCTTCAAAAAGATCAAGTGGGATTTATCCCTGGAAGGGGAACGTCTGATGCTACTAGACGTGCCATTAATCTGCTATCCTATATTGAAAAAACTAGAACTCCCGCCCTGGTGGTCGCTGTCGACGCAGAAAAAATGTTCGACAGAGTCCACTGGGGCTTCCTCTTTCAAACTCTAAAAAAATTTGGATTTGAGGGAAACATCTTAAATGCTATCACATCTCTCTATTCTTGCCCCTCAGCAAAAATTCTGACCAACAATGTTCTGTCTGATGGAATTGAACTTACGAATGGCACGAGGCAAGGTTGTCCTCTTTCTCCCACCCTTTTCGATCTCTATATATAACCTCTTCCTGAGAAAATTCGAGCAAATCCCCTAATAAGTGGAATCCAGATACATCAGAGACAATACAAAATTTCATTGTTCGCAGATGATATTCTTAGGCTATGTGCCCACGATGCAGAAATGAAGCAGAAAATTTCTGCATCATTTCTGCATCTCCCTGGCAGAAAAAACGCATGCAGATTGTGCATGTGTTTTTCCTGCAGAATACATGCGGATCCACATGCGGATTCACATGCATTTCCGCATGCAGATTGACAAGCGCTTTCCAGGCGATAGCATCACTTGGAAAGTGCTTGACAACTAGGTCACACTGTATAAATCCATGCAAACAGCATGGATTTATATAGTGTGAACCGTAAAAATGAAAACAAATAAAGCTATACTCACCCCCGAGGCCCCGGCGTGGCTGCAGCGCTCGTTCCTGTCTGGTTCCCGGCTGCCGGCATATCGCGAGATAGAGCGGTGAAGGGCCTGCGGTCACATGACTGTGACGTCACCGCAGGTCCTCAAGCGCTGCCAGCATTCAGAGAGAAGCCGCCGGACAGGTGAATATAAACTTTATTTGTTATTTTATTCTTTTTTTACAGGTAGAATGGTACCCAGGTCTGGATGAGAGTCTCCTCTCCTCCAGAACTGGGTACCATCCGCACATAGAGACGCATAGAAGCCGCTTGTAAAAATGTACAGTCGCGGTTTCTATGCGTCTCAATGCAAGTCAATGGCGGGAGTTCCGCTGCGCTTCCGCAAAATTAAATGACATGCTGCATGTGCATAGAACATGCGGAATCCCCTTGGGGACCATGGGGTGCGGATTAACAAGCGTTTTACAAGCGTTTACGCTGCGGAAAATCCGCATCAATAACGCTTGTAATCCGCAACGTGGGCACGCAGCCTTATAACTCTTTCAAACCCACTTAACTCAATTAGAAATCTACTGGACACAATTAAACACTTCTCCAAAATTTCATGTTACAAAATAAATTTGACTAAAACCCAGTCCTC
This sequence comes from Phyllobates terribilis, assembly GCF_046119375.1. Taxonomy (NCBI): domain Eukaryota; kingdom Metazoa; phylum Chordata; class Amphibia; order Anura; family Dendrobatidae; genus Phyllobates; species Phyllobates terribilis. Next base: position 491,419,817 of record NW_027362771.1, on the reverse strand, counting down.
CACCTAAACCTTGATCCACAAATCTTGGAAACTCTTAAAATGGAGTTTGAACTGTCCTGGGAAAATAATAATATCAGCTGTCTTGGAATAAAACTCACCAAACCATTAACATCAATCATAGACACAAATTTAAATGATATTTACAAAACCATACAGATTGACATTATGCACATAGCTAAACTAGAAGTCTCCTGGCTTGGCAAAATTAATGCCTACAAAATGAGCCTTTTGCCAAAACTCCTATACATCTTTAGATCTATCCCATTATTAATCCCGAAGAAGTGGTTACAAAAATTTCATACACAGTTGGTCACCTTTACCTGGGCTAAAAAGAAACCTAGGGTAGCTAGGTCTGTCCTAGAAAAGAACAAAAAAAGAGGTGGACTCGCCTTGCCCAACTTAACTGCCTACTACCACGCCACCTTAGTCAAACTTAGCCAGAATTGGTGGGCAGAAAAAGAAAAGCCGACCTGGATAGCCCTAGAAGAACCTTTGAAACCCAGTGGCAGACTTAGCCTAATCACCCTCTCCTACTTATGCGACAAAACTAAGAGACTTCCAGAAGAAATCATAGTTAAATCTGCAATTCTCTCTTGGAGATTACTACTAAAACTATCTCACAAAAGCTACCCCACGGTTTCTCCAACCTGGATATTTGTAGATATTCTTGAACTGTTATCCTCAAGAATCAAACTAGATTCATGGAAGAAGTCAGGCATTATATTTATCTCAGATATAATGGATGACAAGAAACAACTCATACCTTTTCAATCTCTTAGAGATAAATTCAAACTCAACATTCTAGAAGAAAAGACATGGAAGAAGATTCAAAACATCCTCAACTCTCACAACCTAAACTTTTTTCTCCCTCAAAATCTAGCTCAGATGTTCAAATATCCACAAACTCCCCTTTTCTGGAAAACTGGTCACATATATCATAACTTCAACCAAGACACTCACTTTCCACATACAACAAATATAGAAGCATGGAAAAAAGAATTAAGTATAGAAATTATGACCGATCTTCTGCACAAATTCTTCGAATCTATCTATACTGACATTCCCTGCTCATCCCTTGTAGAAACCCACTACAAGATCTACACACGCTGGTATTTTACTCCGCTTAAACCTCATAAAATTCAGAACACTAACTCCCCCCTTTGCTGGAGGAATTGTAATGCTACTGGCAGTCTGACTCACATCTTTTGTAGCTGTAAAGCTCTCAAATCATACTGGTCTGGAATTGAATCCTTAATTAACAACATCACAGGTTTAAACATACATCTTTCACAGAACTGGTGCTTCTCCTTTTGGGCCTTGAAACCCTCCCATGCAGATACAGACCTATCATCACTCATATACTCCTTACAGCAAAAAGCAATATTGCCGCCCTTTGAAAAGACCCTCTTCCCCCACCTGTGGAAAAAACTATAGAAAAATCAGCATGCCACAACACGTATGAATATACATACGCCCTTAGAAACAATCTTTTAAAAAAATACTTCAGAAAATGGAAGGATTGGAACTCTATTATGATTCCAAAACATTCACCGTAGAGACCTTAGCGTTGTTTAAGACTATATTAGTCTTCTCAATCTAACTCGACTCATCATCCTCATTCATCTAATTGTATCTAACTTACAGGATAGTCATAGGGGGCATATCGTGTCTTAATATCACCATCCGATTTTCCCTTCCCCCTTGTTTTCCTGAAACATTTCTGTGTACTTCCAAATATGTAAATAGTTATCTTTGTTTACCTTGGCAACTTATGTTATGAACAATCAACCAAGTTACCCGTCTATAAAATGCACCTATAAGATATAGCTTACGTATCTAAAGCTATGAATCATATCACCAAGCAAATAATTTCAGGTTTACGACGGTATTCACCTTGTTTACTTGTGTAACTCTATTTCACTATATATGTACTGTTTGTATGAAATATATATATATATATATATATATATTTTTTTTTTTCATTCTACTTGAAACTTTAATAAAAAAATATTTGAATACATAAACATACTGTATAAACATTTTTTTTTACGGGCATCATAATCACCTTTTAAAAAAATGATGTGGGTGTTGCATTGTGGCGCCCCTGGGGGTTCGGCCGCCACAGGAATGCTGCACTTCTTTAATGGAGTGTGGTGTTCCTCCTCTGAGGTAAGTCCGGTGTGATGGTAGTTACCTAGCTTTGCATCCAACACCACATTTCCACCAGAGGGAGCTAGTATGCACTAGGTGCTGCTCCCCTGGTTACAGGGAGACTGGGGAACACAAAGTGGTAGGAACCAGTTAGTGGGTGTGGGTGGAGGAACAGTTAGTTGGTGACACTTCTAATTTCATATTTAATAGAATGTCATCTTTGATCTTGGTCCTTTTTGGTTCTTTTGTGGGTCCTGTCTGCTTAGTGCAGAGTCCAGGTCATCTGACCTGTGTGGTCTCTGACAGTGTGTCTGTCAAGTAGTCGTACTGTGCAGTCAAAATACTGTGTGTAAAATGACTTCCCTCCGGGAGCGCAGATCCTGTGTGGGCCTGCACTGGTATGGGACACAGCCCTCGTACCCCAATCCATGGGACGAGAGGGAGGTTGTAGACAAGGAATGTCTCAACCTGGCCAAGGACCAGGATCAAGAAGGCCCGGGAGCTTTAGAGTGTGGCTCCCTAGCAAATGGATCCCGGGGAGGATGCAGACGGAGCGGAGTTCACCACCTGTCATCTCCTACCTGATCTATTCAGAGGGATTCCGGCTGCAAGAGGGGTACCGGCCCCCGACACCCGACCTCGTACTCTACGTCCTGGACGGGAAAGCCCGGTTAGGCCCTGAGGATCCCGGCGGGCTTGGGATGGAGAGGAATTGCCACCCGAGCCATACACCTGAGAGGAGCTCAGAGGGAGACCCGGCCTATCCACACACGCACAGACGGGAAGGGGTAAAGTCTGTAGTGCAGGAACACTCTGGTGTAGGAACGCTGCCGGACACTGGACTTCCTCGGAGGTAGTCGGACCCCCGTCCCAGGTGGAAGCCTTGCGCTGCTTATGAGAACTGTGAGTAAAGCCTTGGAAATTCATCCCTATGGCCTCCGGACTGTTCATTACGCGCCATACCACGCGACACGGTGCCCTACTCCCGCACTACTACCCCCCTTTATCCCGCCTTGCCTGCCCTGAGGCCGCGCTCCGCCTGTGGGGAGCAGCAAGAACTTTAGCCGCCATGACACCGGGCCTCGGCGGACTGTAGCGGCGCTGGTGGCGCATCACCAGACACCACAGGTGGCGTAGTCGATAAATCACCACTCAACCCGGATAGCCCTAACATCATTTTCAATGTGACGGCCCTGGGCACGGAACGGGTCAAGGCCACGACTGCATCCCCCTTCTCAACATCTGACCCGGCTCCGAGTACCCCATCTTCCCAGGGCAGGGCTTGAGAGGCGTCACAGCATCACGGACCACGGTCACTCTGATGATGGGGTGGTGCAGGATGAGGATATAAAGAAGGAGGAGGACAAGAGCAAATAGCCAAAATCAATAAGCGTATACCCATATATGGGTGTGAAGAGGTGCATGGGAATACATCTCCCAAAAAAAGAGACTGGTTTTGAGTTTGTGTTACGCTGCTATCATTTGTTGGTGTTGAGAAGTCTGGCCCAATCCAGCCCTTGATCATTTTTATAAGAGTCAGCCTGTCAGCATTTTCAGTTGACAGGCGGATGCGCCAGCGGCACTAAAAACCCGCTCTGATAAAATGCTGGTGGCAGGGCAGGCCAGGACCTCCAAGGTGTAGAGAGCTAGTTCATACCCAATAATTATAGGGCACAGAGGACATTGGTACGGTCGGCGAGGTACTCCCTCACCATCTTCCCAAACTTTGCACTCCTTGTGAGAGTACCCCGCACCACAGGGCTTGTGCGATGGGAGGGGCTGAGAAAATTCTCCCAGAACTTTGACAGTGTTGCCCTGACTCTGCTGCATTGGAGTTGTGTCTCTCACGCCTGTAACTGAATACTGACAGCCTTGTTGATGCTGGTACTCAACAACTGCCCTCTTCTGCCCACAAATCCTTCCCAAAATCTGCAGTGTAGAGTTCAAACGCGTGCGAACATCACTTACCAGTCTGTGAGCTGGAAGCTGCAAATGCTGCTGAAACACGGCAAGGGCGGCGGAAGCTGTAGGTGACTTTCTAAAATGGGCTCACAGGCGGCGTACTTTAACAAGCAGATCCGGCAGCTCCGGGTAGGATTTGAGAAACCGCAGAACCACGAGGTTAAGCACATGGGCCAGGCATGATACGTGTGTGAGCTCGTCTCGCCTCAGAGCCGCCACCAGGTTCCGGCCATTGTCACACACGACCAAGCCTGGCTGTAGTTTCAGCAGTGTGAGCCACAGATCTGCCTGCTCTTTCAGAGCTGTCCACAACTCTTCAGCATTGTGCTGTTTGTCACCTAAGCATATTAGCTTCAGTACAGCCTGTTGCCGCTTGGCCGAGGCTGTGCTTCCAGCTTGTGACTGATGTGGTCATTTCGGAGATGGAGACTGAAAGGAGGAGGAGGCTGAGGAGGATGAGGTGCAAGAGCTGTAGACTGTGTGTTACGCACACGCCCAGACTGACTGGCATGAGTGTGGTTAGTGATCCCACAGGACCATGAACCAAGGAGTGCCTTGAGGGGCATGACTAAGTATCAACTCGTTCCGACCAAGGTCGCACTGTGGCTCAGTTGACTCCGTGAACCAGGGAGGAACCGAGCAGAGGGAACAGGTGCTACTCCAGGTCAGACCCCGGTCACAGCTGTTGACCCACACCGGGGAATGCAGGAACGGGCAGGCACAGCAGGTATGCGGACAGGTGGGTACTGGCAGGCATGGCTGGCATGCAGAAAGGCGGGCACTGGCAGGCACGGCCGGTATGCAGACTGGTAGATACTGGCAGGTAGGAACGCAGGCTGGATAGGAACCAGTACAGACTGGGACACAGGAACAGAGCCGCAGGTGCAGTGGACTAGCAGAGCAGAACCGCAGGTGCGGAGGATAAGCGGAGCAGAGCGAAACCGCAGGTGAGGTGGACAAGCAGAGCAGAGCGAAATCGCAGGTGCGGTGGACAAGCAGACCAGAGCGAAACGGCAGGTGCGGTGGACAAGCAGAGCAGAGCGAAACCGCAGGTGCGGTGGACAAGCGGAGCAGAGCGAAACCGCAGGTGCGGTGGACAAGCAGAGCAGAGCGATACCGCAGGTGTGGTGGACAAGCAGAGCGAAACCGCCGGTGCGGTGGACAAGCAGAGCAGAGCGGAACCTGCAAGTGCGGTGGACAAGCAGAGCAGAGCGAAACCGCAGGTGCAGTGGACAAGCAGAGCAGAGCAAAACCGCAGGTGCGGTGGATAAGCAGAGCAGAGCAAAACCGCAGGTGCGGTGGACAAGCAGAGCAGAGCGAAACCGCAGGTCCGGTGGGCAATCAGAGCAGAACAGAGCAGAAGGTGCAGGCAGACAGGACAGGGCTCTGTTCACATGGAACAGACTGGAAAATACAGGAAGATAGTTAGAACACAGGAGGTAGATACGGAGGCAGGGAAACGGGACAAGCAGAACCAGATACACACAAGGTACTTAAAATGAAGTAGCGAGTGGACGCAAAACTCACAAACAGAAGTACAGAGACAATGAGTTGGAGTTATGTGCATGTTCAGACACTGCAGGAAAAGGACAGGTACGGACATAGAGACAAACAGGTAATGGGCTAGGACACAGTTCAGACAGGAACTGAACAAGATACAGGAACGAGCCTGGGAACTCAGCCCCCAGGGTGGCAGAAACAGACTAGAAGTCACAGATACAGATAACGGGCCTGGGTGTACAGCCCCCAGGGTGGCGGAACAGACTAGAAGTCACAGATACAGATAACGGGCCTGAGTATACAGCCCCCAGGGTGGCGGAACAGACTAGATACAGGACAGGACCTGGCAACTCAGTTGCACAGAACACACTGAAAGAAAGTGTTGCTCAGGCACCTCCTACTGGGTGGAGGGGGTTTAAGTATCCAGTGACTCACAACAATAGGCTTTGGACGCATTAGGAGTGCGCACACAGAAACTATAAGAATCAGGCAGTAACCGTGCCGCCGCCCTAAGCAATCAGACAAGAGACATGCACACAGCAGGTACTGGAGCAAAGTGTGCAGCCTGGACTGATAGGTAAGATGGCGGCCTTGCATGGTGGGAGGTGGTAAGCCATGCCAGCATGCCGCCAGGGATGTTACACTGTGGGGGCAACCCTGATTGACCTAGTGCCTGCAATCCTTGGCATCGGGAGGACGTGTTCCGTCCCAAGTTCCAACTGGGTCCCGGCTTCCACTATGTTAACCCAGTGTGCTGTCAGCGAGATGTACCATCCCTGCCCACAAGCACTTGTCCACGTGTCCGTTGTTAGGTGGACTTTCCCGGTAACTGCGTTGTTGAGGGCACGGCTAATATTTTGGGACATGTGCTTGTGTAATGCGGGGATGGCACACCGGGAGAAATAGTGGTGGCTGGGGACCGAGTACCGAGGAACGCCCGCCGCCATCAGGTTGCGGAATGCTTCCGTCTCCACGAGCCTAAAAAGCAACATTTCTAGCGCAAGCAGTCGCAAAATGTGGGAATTTAGTAGTGCGGCCTGTGGGTCGTTGGCTGCGCATTTGCACTTGTGTTCCAAGGACTGAGGTATGGACAACACTGCGATGAGCTGGGACAAGGACGTGGACGTGCTTCCTGATGCTGCTACTTGAGAGTGTGCAATGACAGGTGCAAGGCAAGAGGCATCTTCACATGCACCATGGACTGGGGATTGGCTTGCATGCACAACAGTGGAAGAAGCAGTGGTGCCACCCGCAGACACTGTTCCTGGACCCTGGGGTTTGGCCCACAAAGTCGGGTACTTTGCTGCTACAGTATGTGCCTGATCATGCTGGTGGTGGTCAGGCTGGTCATTTTGCCACCCCTGCTGATGCTGGCCTGGCAGGTGGTGCAAAGGGCCTTTTTGGGGTTATCGGCAGAGTCTTTAAAAAACAACCAGACTCAGGAAGACCTAACAGTTGTACTGGCAACTTCCTTCATGTTGGTATTATGGAGAACGACTGCCTGCCTTCTTTCTGCGGCCACCACACTGCTTCTTCCTGCCTGTTGCGGTGCTCTGCCTCCCGCCCCCTGTGTATCCAACCAATAACCTTTTCACACTGCTGTGTGTTCAATAGTGGTGTTCTGCGGTCCCATATTAATTGGAACAGGAAGGTCGAGCAAAAAGATGTGGGTTTTTGTTGTGGCGCAATTTCAGCTTGCCCACGGCCTCAGCCTCTGCATGCACCATCATCACCATCACGTCCATGTCCCCGTCCCTTTCCACGTGCCTTGCCCATTTTAAATGGAGGACAGTATCTTCCACACTCACTACAAATGACTGAATTTGGAGCGAACTTATATGTGATCCGTGTGACGGAGAAAACGCAGTTTTAAATACCTGGCCTGTAGGTAACTATTTTGAACAGCAATCTGGTGTCAATTGCTTTACTGACACACTGAAACAAATTTTTAATCAAAGTCAGAAATGGCAGTATTTTCTGAAAACGTACAGTATATGTGATCCGTGTGACGGAGAAAACACAGTTTTAAATAGCTGGATTTTTAGCGCTGTAATATGGAAAGGACCTGGCTGTATTCTGCAGTGCCAACAAGCAAATAGAGCAGAAAAACTATGTTCTCTGGATTGCTTTTTAAGCAAATAATGAGGATTAAGATGCAAAAAAAAAATTATTCCTGGCCCCTGAGACCTGGGCCTATTTCTAGAAATATCTAACAGCAGCAGACAAAACGGGAATGGAGCCTCTTGTGTTATGTGCACTGCAGTCTGCTATATACCCTGCCTGCCTGCCTATATACACTGCCTGCCTGATATCTCTGCAGATGGTTTAGTCCTCAGAAGGACTGTTTGTTGAGATGGATATGTGTCTCTATTATAGTTTGGTATACCTACACTAACTAGAAACAACCAAATCTCTCCCTAGCTCAGCAGCAGCTCTCCCTACACTGTCTGATTCCGGAATGACTGTGACGAGCATGGTGGCGCCAGGTCTGATATAGACCTGATGACGCTACGCGGCCAGCCAATCACTGTAATGCCCACAACCAACATGGCTACGGCATTACAGTGAGTGGCAGGCAATCCCAGCATGTTCATTGGCACTCTAAAGAGCGCCAAACATGCAGGGAGGAGACCCAAGCTCCCGCTGAGCAACCCCGGAAAAACTCAGCGAGTGCCAAGCATCTCGAGCAGTGAGATGCTCGGACGAGCACCGAGCAGTAGCGAGCATGCTCGCTCATCACTACTAATCATTAGTGTTGAGCGAACATGCTCGACACTGCTCGGTACTCGCCCGAGCATCATGCTACTCGGGATGTTCGGCGAGCACCGAGCATTTCCGGGTTACTCGGGCGGGAGCTCGGGTCTCCGCCCTGCATGTTTGGCGCTCTTTACAGAGCCAATGAACATGCAGGGATTGCCAGCCAGTCACTGTAATGCCGCAGCCATGTTGTTTGTGGGCATTACAGTGATTGGCTGGCCGCACAGCGTCACCTCGAGCATTTAAAACCGGGCGCCGCCATCTTGGACACAGTCGCTCTGGATCAGACAGTGTAGGGACAGCGCTGCTGATTTAGGGAGAGATATATCCTACAAAATAGTTAGTGTAGGGTCTGTAAAGGCTGCCAGATCAAACAAACAGTCCTTCTCAGGACTAATATCCATCCCAGGTATGTCAGGCAGGCAGGCAGGCTGTATAGGAGACGCAGTGGTTATACCAGCAAACGCTGCATTACAGTCCTGTGTGCTGCTCCTGTTGCTGAAATTGCTGGACTTAGCTCCAGGTCCCGGGGGCCAGGAAAAATCCTTTTTTTTAATCTAAATCCTCTTTTTTTTTCCTCCTTCACAATGTACAAATACCCATCTTATTAACCTTTTGGTGTCCCCCCCCAAAAAAAAAAAGTGTGCCTCTGATTTTTCAGACACAAATATATCTGTTGAAAATAGTCTGGTGTAGGCCAGAGAAATAGAAGTGTGGTTTTGCAGTTCTATGCGCCATTTGTATCTAAAAAAAACAGTTTGAGTGTGTCGCTCACTGTTCAGCCGCAAATATATATATATTTTAAAAAGCCTGGTATACACCAGTAAATTATTACTGTGGTTTTGATGTTCCACGGTAAAACATCTCTATTATCCTGTTTTTGGCATTTTTTGCTGTATAAAAATAATAATAGTGTCTCCCTCATTTTTAAGACACAAATATATCTGTTGAAAATAGTCTGGTGTAGGCCAGAGAGACAGAAGTGTGCTTTTGCTGTTCCACGGTAAAAAATCTCTATTATCCTGCTTTTTGCATTTTTTGCTGTAAAAAAAAAAAAAAAATAGTGTCTCCCTGATTTTTCAGACACAAATATATCTGTTGAAAATAGTCTGGTGTAGGCCCGAGAAATACAAGTGTGGTTTTGCAGTTCCACGGTACAAACCTCTGTATTATCCACTTTTTGGCCATTTGTATCTAAAAACAACAGTTTGAGTGTGTCGCTCACTGTTCAGCCGCAAATATATATTTATTTTAAAAAGCCTGGCATACACCAGTAAATTATTACTGTGGTTTTGATGTTCCATGGTAAAACATCTCTATTATCCTGTTTTTGGCATTTTTGCTGTATAAAAATAATAATAGTGTCTCCCTGATTTTTCAGACACAAATATATCTGTTGAAAATAGTCTGGTGTAGGCCAGAGAGACAGAAGTGTGCTTTTGCTGTTCCACGGTAAAAAATCTCTATTATCCTGCTTTTTGTATTTTTTGCTGTAAAAAAAAAAAAAAATAGTGTCTCCCTGATTTTTCAGACACAAATATATCTGTTGAAAATAGTCTGGTGTAGGCCCGAGAAATACAAGTGTGGTTTTGCAGTTGCACGGTACAAACCTCTGTATTATCCACTTTTGGGCCATTTGTATCTAAAAAAAACAGTTTGAGTGTGTCGCTCACTGTTCAGCCGCAAATATATATATATTTTAAAAAGCCTGGTATACACCAGTAAATTATTACTGTGGTTTTGATGTTCCACGGTAAAACATCTCTATTATCCTGTTTTTGGCATTTTTTGCTGTATAAAAATAATAATAGTGTCTCCTTGATTTTTCAGACACAAATATATCTGTTGAAAATAGTCTGGTGTAGGCCAGAGAGAAAGAAGTGTGCTTTTGCTGTTCCACGGTAAAAAATCTCTATTATCCTGCTTTTTGCATTTTTTGCTGTAAAAAAAAAAAAAAAAATAGTGTCTCCCTGATTTTTCAGACACAAATATATCTGTTGAAAATAGTCTGGTGTAGGCCCGAGAAATACAAGTGTGGTTTTGCAGTTCCATGGTACAAACCTCTGTATTATCCACTTTTGGGCCATTTGTATCTAAAAAAAAACAGTTTGAGTGTGTCGCTCACTGTTCAGCCGCAAATATATATATATTTTAAAAAGCCTGGTATACACCAGTAAATTATAACTGTGGTTTTGCTGTTCCACGGTAAAAAATCTCTATTATTCAAGTTTTGGTAGTTTTTTCTGTAAAGAAAAACAGTAGTGTCTCCTGAGTGTTGTGACACAAAAATATATCTGTTGGAAATAGTCTTGTGTAGGCCCGACATCCCAGTGTGGTTTCGCAGTTCCACGGGTCAAATCGCTGTACTATCCAGTTTTGGGCCTTTGGTATCTAAAAAAAAGCAGTTTGAGTGTGTCGCTCACTGTTCAGCCGCAAATATCTCTATTTAAAAAAGTGTGGTATACCCCAGTAAACAATAACTGTGGTTTTCCTCTTCCACTGTTCTAATCTACTCTTTATTACCCTTTTTCCATTGATAGTGCAAGTGTAAGCTATTTTACTTCCTTTACAATGGGCAAGGCGCGTGGCAAGGGACGTGGAAGTGGACGTTCTGGTGATGGTTCGTGCAGAGGACGGGGCCGTGGCCAAGGGGAAAATGTGCCACAACCAACAGCCACATCTTCTCGCTCCCACTTCTTGACCGAATTACTAGGGAAGCACAGAACAACACCAGTATTGAGAACTGATCAGTGTGAACAGGTTATTAATTGGATAGCAGACAATACTTCCAGTTACCTGGGCACCACCACCTCCGGTCTGTCTTCCACACGGTCAACTCTTAGTAGCCGTGAGTCTCAACCGCATTCTCCTCCTCACCCTGATGCTCCTTCCTCCCACCATGCCGAGTGTCGTCAGACAGCAAGTGATCCCACACTTGGACACTCTGAAGAGCTGTTCACTGGTCCATTTCCATATTTGGGCCCCTCGCCTGATACGCTTGAAGTGGTGGAAGAGGAGATCCCATGTTGCGATGCCCAAATATTTGAACAGCTATGGCCACAGGAAGTCGACGTTGGCAATCTGTCACAAGAGGTGGACGATGACGAGACACAATTGCCAGGAAGTGAGGAGGAGGATCGTGGTGCGCAAGTGGAAGAGGAGGAGGTGGTGGATGATCTAGTAACTGACCCAACATGAAAGGAGGACATGCAGAGTGAGACCAGCAGCACACAGGGGGAGGGAGGCAGAGTACCCCAACAGGCAGGAAGAAGCAGTGTGGTGGCCGCAGATAGAAGGCAGGCAACCGTTCCCCGTAACACCAACACGAGGGACGTTGCCAGTACAAGCGGTAGGTCTTCCAGAGTCTGGAATTTTTTTAAAGACTCTGCTGATAACCCCAAAAAGGCCATATGTTCCACCTGCCATGCCAGCATCAGCAGGGGTGACAAAACTACCAGCCTGACCACCACCAGCATGATCAGGCACATGGCAGCAAAGCACCCGACTTTGTGGGGCGAAACTCAGGGTCCACGACCAGTGTCAGCGGGTGTCACCACTGCTTCTTCCACTGTTGTGCGTGCAATAGAACCCCCTGTTGTGTGTGCAAGGCAATCCCCTGTCCATACTGCATGTAAAGATGCCCCCTCCTCTCAGTCTTCACTTGTTATGGCAGTTTCTCAAGAAACAGCATCAACGTCCACGTCCACGTCCCACCGCAGCGTTCAATTGTCCATATCCCAGAACTTTGAACGAAAGCGGAAATTCGCAGCTAACGCCCCACAGGCCACAGTCCTAAATTCGCACATTTCACGACTGCTTGCATTGGAAATGCTGCCTTTTAGGCTGGTGGAGACTAGTGTTGAGCCACCCCCGTAGTGTTCGGGTTCGGTTCGGTTCGTCGAACACCGGGATGTTCGAGGAACTGTTCGTCGAACTGTTCGTCGAACACCTTAGAACACCGTCGAACACCGTTAAAACCAATGGCAGGCAAACAAAAACACATAGAAACACATAGAAAACACCTGCAAAGGTGTCCAAAAGCTGACAAACTGCTCAGAAGACACTCTCTTTAAAAAAGCCGGCCGGCAAATTCAGCAGCGGCATACACCGGTACCCGACAATTTAGACAAGAAGGAATAGAGCATCACACATAGATTAGATAGATAGAAACATGTCAGTCACACATATAAGAAGCACAGTGACAGTGTTGGTTACTGCACTTGTCATTTAGTGTAAAGGATTTATTAAAAAAAATATTAGTGTTTTCGTGCACCGTCTCTTTAAAAAAGCCGGCCGGCAATTCAGCATCTGTACCCGACAATTTAGAACAGAAAGAATAGAGCTTCACACATAGATTAGATAGATAGAAACATGTCAGTCACATATATAATAAGTACAGTGATAGTGTTGCTTACTGTACTTGTCATTTAGTGTAAAGGATTTATTTAAAAAAATAATAGTGTTTTCATGCACTGTCTCTTTAAAAAAGCCGGCCGGCAATTCAGCAGCGGTACCCGACAATTTAGAACAGAAAGATAGAGCATCACACATAGATTAGATAGATAGAAACATGTCAGTCACATATATATGAAGTACAGTGATAGTGTTGGTTACTGTACTTGTCATTTAGTATTAAAATAAAGGATTTATTATTAAAAAAATTGGCGTGGGGTTCCCCTTAATTTTAGGCTCTAGCGGAGGTTAAGCAGACGGCTGGGGCAGATGTTTGAAGCCTGGGAAGGGGGTAATACCCACGGAGCTTCCCAGGCTACTAATATCAGCCCCCAGCTGAATACATAGCCTTTACTAGCTATTAAAATGGGGGACCCCCCAAAAAAAATGACGTGGGGTCCCCCCTAATTTAATAGCTAGCAAAGGCTAGGCAGACAGCTGGGGGCTGATATTAATAGCCCAGGAAGGGAGCCATGAATATTGGCCCCCTCCCAGGCTAGAAACACCAGCCGTCAGCCGCCCCAGAAATGGCGCAATCATAGGATGCGCCAATTCTGGCACTTAGCCTCGCTCTTCCACGCTGCCCTGGTGCGGTGGCAGGGGGTAATAGGGTTGGGGTTGATGTCAGCTTATAATGCCAGCTGACATCAAGCCCAGGTTAGTAATGGAGAGGCGTCTATAAGACACCCCCATTACTAACCCCATAGTCAAAGTTAAAAAAAACACAAACACCCAGAATAAAGTCCTTTAATTGAAATAAAGACACAATCCTTTATTGTTCTAAATTAAACCATACTTACCATCACGCCCATTCCAGCTGAAGCCAACGATCTCCTGCAATAAAAGAAAAATAATAAAGCAACCTCATCCTTACCTTTCCATGGTTCCCACGACAGCTTCAGCTCTGCTACATCGAGATGACAGGCTGGACCGCAGCAGAACGCTGCCATCCAGCCTGTCATCCCGCAGACACTGAGAAGCGCAGGCTTGCTTGCGCTGCTCAGCGTCTCTCTGTGACGACATCCAGATGAGCCGAGTTCATGTCCAATGAACTCGGCTCACCTCATGCACGTCACTGACAGCGTGGGAAAATTCTCACGCTGAAGCGCTGATTGCAGGAGAATTTTCCCACGCTGTCAGTGACGTGCATGAGGTGAGCCGAGTTCATTGGACATGACCTCGGCTCATCTGGATGCTGTCACAGCGAGACAGTGAGGAGCGCAAGCATGCCTGCGCTTCTCAGTGTCTGCGGGATGACAGACTGGATGGCAGCGTTCTGCTGCGGTCCAGCCAGTCATCTCGATGTAGCAGAGCTGAAGCTGTCGTGGGAACCATGGAAAGGTAAGGATGAGGTTGGTCTATTATTTTTCTTTTATTGCAGGAGATCGTTGGCTTCAGCTGGAATGGGTGTGATGGTAAGTATGGTTTAATTTAGAACAATAAAGAATTGTGTCTTTATTTCAATTAAAGGACTTTATTCTGGGTGTTGTGTTTTTTTTAAATACTTTACTAGAAATTCATGGCGGTCATGTCTAATACTGGCGTGACCCCATGAATTTTGGGCTTGGGGCCAGCTGATAATACCAAGCTGGCCCTAACCCCTTTATTACCCAGTGAGCCACCGCACCAGGGCCCTGGATGAGTTGGGTACAGCGCCAGAAGATGGCGCTTCTATGAACGCGCCATTTTCCGGGGTGGCTGCGGACTGCAATTTGTAGCGGGGGGGGGGCCCAGAAAGCTTGGGCCTCCCTGCGCTGCAGATTCCAGCCCCCAGCTGCCTAGTTGTACCTGGCTGGACACAAAAATAGGGCGAAGCCCCACGTACTTTTTTTTTAATTATTTCATGAAATTCATGAAATAATTAAGAAAAAAAGGCCTTCCCTATATTGTTGTGTCCGGCCAGGTACAAATAGGCAGCTGGTGGTTGGGGGCAGCCCGTTGCTGCCTGCTGTACCTGGCTGGACACAAATATAGTGCGAAGCCCCACTTCAATTTTTTTTAATTATTTCATGAAATTCATGAAATAATTAAGAAAAAAAGGGCTTCCCTATATTGTTGTGTCCGGCCAGGTACAAATAGGCAGCTGGTGGATGGGGGCAGCCCGTTCCTGCCTGCTGTACCTGGCTGGACACAAATATAGTGCGAAGCCCCACTTCAATTTTTTTAAATTATTTCAGGAAATTCATGAAATAATTTAAAAAAAATTGACGTGGGGCTTCGCACTATATTTGTGTCCAGCCAGGTACAGCAGGCAGGAACGGGCTGCCCCCAACCACCAGCTGCCTATTTGTACCTGGCCGGACACAACAATATAGGGAAGCCCTTTTTTTCTTAATTATTTCATGAAATAATTTAAAGAAAATTGACGTGGGGCTTCGCCCTGTTTTTGTGTCCAGCCAGGTACAGCTAGGCAGCTGGGGGCTGGAATCCGCAGCGCAGGGAGGCCCAAGCTTTCTGGGCCACCCCCGCTGCAAATTGCAGTCCGCAGCCACCCCGGAAAATGGCGCGTTCATAGAAGCGCCATCTTCTGGCGCTGTACCCAACTCATCCAGGGCCCTGATGCGGTGGCTCACTGGGTAATAAAGGGGTTAGGGCCAGCTTGGCATTATCAGCTGGCCCTAAGCCCGAAATTCATGGGGTCACGCCAATATTAGACATGACCACCATGAATTTCTAGTAAAGTATTTAAAAAAAACACAACACCCAGAAAAAAGTCCTTTAATTGAAATAAACACACAATTCTTTATTGTTCTAAATTAAACCATACTTACCATCACGCCCATTCCAGCTGAAGCCAACGATCTCCTGAAATAAAAGAAAAATAATAAAGCAACATCATCCTTACCTTTCCATGGTTCCCATGACAGCTTCAGCTCTGCTACATCGAGATGACAGGCTGGACCGCAGCAGAACGCTGCCATCCAGCCTCTCATCCCGCAGACACTGAGAAGCGCAGGCTTGCTTGCGCTCCACAGTGTCTCTCTGTGAGGGCATCCAGATGAGCCGAGTTAATGTCCAATGAACTCGGCTCACCTCATGCACGTCACTGACAGCGTGGGAAAATTCTCCTGCACTCAGCGCTTCAGCGTGGGAGAATTCTCACACTGAAGCGCTGAGTGCAGGAGAATTCTCCCACGCTGTCAGTGACGTGCAGGAGGTGAGCTGAGTTCATTGGACATGAGCTCACCTTATGCACGTCACTGACAGCGTGGGAAAATTCTCCTGCACTCAGCGCTTCAGCGTGGGAGAATTCTCACGCTGAAGCGCTGAGTGCAGGAGAATTCTCCCACGCTGTCAGTGACGTGCAGGAGGTGAGCTGAGTTCATTGGACATGAGCTCACCTTATGCACGTCACTGACAGCGTGGGAAAATTCTCCTGCACTCAGCGCTTCAGCGTGGGAGAATTCTCACGCTGAAGCGCTGAGTGCAGGAGAATTCTCCCACGCTGTCAGTGACGTGCAGGAGGTGAGCTGAGTTCATTGGACATGAGCTCACCTTATGCACGTCACTGACAGCGTGGGAGAATTCTCCTGCACTCACCGCTTCAGCGTGAGAATTTTCCCACGTTGTCAGTGACGTGCATGAGGTGAGCCGAGTTCATTGGACATGAACTCGGCTCATCTGGATGTCGTCACAGAGAGACGCTGAGCAGCGCAAGCAAGCCTGCGCTTCTCAGTGTCTGCGGGATGAGAGGCTGGATGGCAGCGTTCTGCTGCGGTCCAGCCTGTCATCTCGATGTAGCAGAGCTGAAGCTGTCGTGGGAACCATGGAAAGGTAAGGATGAGGTTGCTTTATTATTTTTCTTTTATTGCAGGAGATCGTTGGCTTCAGCTGGAATGGGCGTGACGGTAAGTATGGTTTAATTTAGAACAATAAAGGATTGTGTCTTTATTTCAATTAAAGGACTTTATTCTGGGTGTTTGTGTTTTTTTTAACTTTGACTATGGGGTTAGTAATGGGGGTGTCTTATAGACGCCTCTCCATTACTAACCTGGGCTTGATGTCAGCTGGCATTATAAGCTGACATCAACCCCAACCCTATTACCCCCTGCCACCGCACCAGGGCAGCGTGGAAGAGCGAGGCTAAGTGCCAGAATTGGCGCATCCTATGAATGCGCCATTTCTGGGGCGGCTGACGGCTGGTGTTTCTAGCCTGGGAGGGGGCCAATATTCATGGCTCCCTTCCTGGGCTATTAATATCAGCCCCCAGCTGTCTGCCTAGCCTTTGCTAGCTATTAAATTAGGGGGGACCCCACGTCATTTTTTTTGGGGTGTCCCCCATTTTAATAGCTAGTAAAGGCTATGTATTCAGCTGGGGGCTGATATTAGTAGCCTGGGAAGCTCCGTGGGTATTACCCCCTTCCCAGGCTTCAAACATCTGCCCCAGCCGTCTGCTTAACCTCCGCTAGAGCCTAAAATTAAGGGGAACCCCACGCCAATTTTTTTAAAAATAAATCCTTTATTTTAATACTAAATGACAAGTACAGTAACCAACACTGTCACTGTACTTCGTATATATATGTGGTTGACATGTTTCTATCTATCTAATCTATGTGTGAAGCTCTATTCTGTCTGTTATAAATTGTCGGGTACCGCTGCTGAATTGCCGGCCGGCTTTTTTAAAGAGACGGTGCATGAAAACACTATTATTTTTTTTGATAAATCCTTTACGCTAAATGACAAGTACAGTAAGCAGCACTTTCACTGTACTTCGTATATATGTGGCTGACATGTTTATATCTATCTAATCTTTGTGTGAAGCTCTATTCTTTCGGTTCTAAATTGTCGGGTACAGGTGTATGCCGCTGCTGAATTGCCGGCTTTTCATGTTTCACTGTTGGCACTGTTCCCATCGATTTGGGCAATCACTGTAATGCCACAACCACCATGGCTGTGGCATTACAGTGAGTGGCAGACAATCCCTGCATGATTGGTGCTCTAAATAGCGCCAGACATGCAGGACACGCTTTTGGTGCACGAACAGTTATCGAACATAACCTCGAACAGCCGAATTTTTTGCAAATCGTTCGGGTTCGTCGAACAACTCGAACACCGCCCAAAACAGCTCGAATTTGAGATTGGCGAACAGTTCTAGTCGAACACCGCTCATCTCTAGTGGAGACAGAATCCTTCCGCAATCTTATGGCGGTGGCCGTCCCTCGGTACTCGGTCCCCAGCCGACACTATTTTGCCCGGTGTGCCATCCCCGCACTACACAAGCACGTGTCCCAAAGCATCTGCCGTGCCCTCAACAACGCAGTTACTGGGAGAGTCCACCTGACAACGGACACTTGGACAAGTGCTTGTGGCCAGGGACGGTACATCTCTCTGACGGCACACCCGGTAAACATAGTGGAAGCCGGGACCCAGTCGGACCTTGAGACGGAACACATCCTCCCCACACCGAGGATTGCGGGCCCTATGTCAGTCAGAGTTGCCCCCACAGTGTACAGCTCCTGCGAATCCTCCTCCTCCTCCTCATGTTCAGCCTCCATCTCAGATATCACCACATCAGTTACAAGCTGGAAGCATTGCAGTACTGCCTCCGCCAAGCGGCAACAGGCTGTGCTGAAACTCATAAGCTTAGGTGATAAACCTCACACTGCTTGTGAGTTGTGGACAGCTGTGAAAGAGCAGGCAGATCTGTGGCTGAGACCGCTGAACCTACATCCCGGCATGGTCGTATGTGACAATGGCCGTAACCTGGTGGCAGCTCTGAGGCGAGGTGAGATCACACACGTACCATGCCTGGCTCATGTGCTAAACCTCGTGGTTCAGCGGTTTCTTAAATCGTACCCCGAGTTGCCAGATCTGCTCGTGAAAGTACGCCGCCTGTCAGCTCATTTTCGCAAGTCGGCTACAGCTTCCGCCGCCCTTGCTGTGTTGCAGCAGCGTTTGCAGCTTCCGGCACACCGACTGGTGTGTGATGTCCCCACACGTTGGAACTCTACCCTCCACATGTTGCAAAGGATTTGTGAGCAGAAGAGAGCAGTTGTGGAGTACCAGCTGCAACAAGGCCGTCGATATTCAGGTCAGACTCCACACATAAGACCTCAGGAGTGGACCTGGATGTCTGACATATGTACCATCCTGACAAACTTTGAGGAGGCCACCAAGATGGTGAGTGGCAATGACGCCATCATTAGTGTCAGCATCCCACTTGTCTGTCTTTTGCAACGCTCTCTGCAGAGAATTAAAGAGGAGGCATTGCAGCCAGAGTATGATGAGATGGATCAAGAAGCCGTAGCGGGCGATTACACACAGCCCAGCCTCATCTCTTCTCAATGTGCATTGGGGGACAATGAGGGAGAGGAGGAGGAGGAAGAACAGTAGCTGCTATCATGCGTTGTAGACGGTAGTACCTGTACAAGTGTGTTCGGTTCAGCGTGGGTGGCCTGAGGACAGGGGGGAGGAGGAAGAGGAGGAGGAGAGCATGGTCAGTCGTCATCTTGGTGAGGACACGGAAATCTTACCCGTTACCAGTCTGGCACGCATGGCTGACTTTATGTTACGCTGCCTTAACCGTGACCCTCGCGTTGTCAAAATGTTGGGTGACAGTCATTACCGGTTGGTGACACTTGTAGACCCCCGCTACAAGGAGAACTTTCACTCTCTTATTCCTGAGGTCGAGAGGTCTACAAAAATGGGGCAATACCAGAAGGCCCTTGCTGCAGAACTCTTAAAAAAATTCCCATCTGAACACGCTAGAGGCAGAGGTCACAGTTCGTTGCCCAACCAAGGCGTACAGGCGAGAGAGATGCAACTCCAATCCAGCAGAGGCAGGGGAACACTGTCAACGTTCTGGGACAATTTTCTGACACCCGCCCAGCTTACAGGCCCTGAGGCGTGGGGTACTCTCACAAGGTGTGGAAAGTTTCAAAAGATGGTGAGGGAGTACCTTGCCGATCGCACCAGCGTCCTCCGTGATTCCTCTGTGCCTTTTAATTATTGGGTATCCAAGCTGGACACTTGGAATGATCTCGCTCTGTACGCCTTGGAGGTCCTGGCCTGCCCTGCCGCTAGCGTGTTATCGGAGCGTGTTTTTAGTGCCGCTGGGGGAATTATAACTGATAACCGTACTCGCCTGTCAACTGACAATGCTGACAAGCTGACCTTTATAAAAATGAACAAGGCCTGGATTGGGCCAGACTTCTCATCACCACCAAATGACAGCAGAGTAACATAAAGTCAAATCCACTGTGTTATTTCGGGAGGTGTATTCACATGCACCGCTTCACACCCACACATGGGTATACGCTTCCTCATTTCAGCTGTTTAATCTTCTTCTCCTTATCCTCAGCCTCCACCACCACTATACCACCAGGGTGCCAGCATTGCAAGTTCCTCCGTCCTTATTTTTGGCAGCTTTTGCTTGCAAGGCATAAGCAAATACTATGGGACACCCACTCCCCAATAATGGGACTTAAGTTTGTAATATGCTGTACTGCATGGCTCTTGTAAGGGGCATTGCAAGTTGCTCCGTCCTAATTTTTGCCAGCTTTTGCTGGGAAAGCATAAGCAAATACTATGGGAGACCCACTCCCCAATAATGGGACTTATGTTTGTAATATGCTGTACTGCATGGCTCTTGTAAGGGGCATTGCAAGTTGCTCCGTCCTAATTTTTGGCAGCTTTTGCTTGCAAGGCATAAGCAAATACTATGGGACACCCACTCCCCAATAATGGGACTTAAGTTTGTAATATGCTGTACTGCATGGCTCTTGTAAGGGGCATTGCAAGTTGCTCCATCCTAATTTTTGGCAGCTTTTGCTGGGAAAGCATAAGCAAATACTATGGGACACCCACTCCCCAATAATGGGACTTATGTTTGTAATATGCTGTACTGCATGTGACGCGCCCCCTGGGCCGTGTGTACACGTGTGTGGGATACCCGGTGCCGGGTCTCTGGGGTCTGTAGTCTCCGTGGCGGTGGCCCGGTCCCGTGGCTCAGGCTGGTCAAACCAGTGGCAGTCTTTCTTAGGTTTTGAGGTTAATTGTCCGACTGCGCCACCCGTGGATTGCGGTCAGGGAGTACCACCGCTGTGAGGCAGACCGCTGAGGCTGGTGTTGTATGCGCAGCATAGAATGGGATAACTCCCCTCGGGAGGCGTATAGCCTCAGGGCAGTGAGTGTGGATGATGGGGGTGATGGTGCACGAGCGCAGCGGGAACGACTCAGAGTCTTTGCAGTGCAGTTCAGGGTCTTTACTGATGATTATAAGGTAGACCCGGGAGTACTGGCTAGCATAAGAGGCCTGGTCAGTCTGTGAGCAAGCAGGAGTTCCCCTGGCCAGGTGGAGTTGTAGGCCTCCCCGTCTGTCTGCACTCTTCCTGGCTACCTTGCTGTAAGCGGGTAGAAGTAGCCCACGTCCCTGAGTGTACCGTGTAGTGCTCACCCGTATGGCTGGTGACTTGGGGCCTTCTGTTAGCCTCCGCTCCACGACGGCGGTGCTGGTCCCTTGATTGTGACTGAGCCTCTGGGCTTCTATGGCCAGAGGACCTGAAATCCCCTGCCGGCTGGTTTCTGCTGCTGGATATATAAGTCCTCACAGCTTCGGACTCCTGTGTCCGGTTCCTATTGTCTTCTGCCAGGGCGAGCTGTGCTCAGTTTCCAGCCCCTGGTCTTTAGCTCCTAGCTCCTACAGAGCTCCTTGCTGTTACTTTCCCTTGCTCTCACTCTGACTGTTCTCTGACTCACTCAACCCCGCCCCAGATCCAGTTTATAAGGGCAGAATTCTCCCCTCCCAGGACTGGGGCAGGAGGATGTTGCATGTTTAAGGGATCCTGACCAGGAAACCTCCCACTTGCTCTCCGACGTAATATCTCTATTACTGTGGTGACCAGACCCCTGGGGTGCCACACATGGCTCTTGTAAGGGGCATTGCAGTTCCTCATAATTTTTGGAAAGCCTTCCATTCACTGCTTAGGCCAACAGTGCACGGGAGACCCAGTTGCTATAAATCGAAAAAAAGGTTTAGTTAACGCCCTCTGACCTCCATGTCACTTCCAAGGGGCATTGGAGTGCCTCGAAATTTTTGGAAGGCATTGCATTCACTGTATGCCTTGTAACTGTGTAGCTGAACCGCTCCTTTTGGTACAGAAACATATCCTACAAGACATATCTGGTTGACTGGCCTGATATTGATGTGAATGGTCCCTGTTCCTCCTGCTCTTTCTCCTTTGCCACCACCTCATCCATCATTTATCACCTGAAGCTTTGTTTTAACGGGAGTCATAGAACTGGAATAGTAGCAGGAAAACATCCAGCAATCCTCGGAGGAGGTAGGATATGCGCCAAAACGCGGACCACCTCAGGCCTAGCCGCTACTACATACATGCGCTTGCATTCCAAGAAAACAAAGCAGATGCTAACTTATATCATCATCATCATGCTCCTCACCTAGGCACTCTCAACTCCCCTGATGGAGAAGCCAGGGCCCACCGGAGGAGTCTGGTTCTCTGGTGGGCTCGTCCAATGCTGCCCTAAAGCAGGCCAGGCTAAGAAAAGTGTGGGGGAAGGTGACAGGAGAAATCAGGGTGGCTGGGGACCGAGTATGGACACCTGGCTGCCACCTGGCGGCTGGGGACCGAGCGTGGACACCCTGCCGCCGGGCGGCTGGGAACTGAGTATGGATACCTCGCTGCCGAAGCGGCCATGAGGTAGTGGCCAGCTTCGGCCTCCTCCAAACTAAAAGGCCCCATTTCAAGTGAAAGCTAGCAGTATGGTATTGCAGCCTGCGGGTGGGTGGGTGGTTGGCTGCATATTTTCGCTTGCATTGCAAGGAATGGGGGAGGTACAATTGAACACTGCCCTGGGACAAGGACTTGCACGGGGATAGTTGCAAGTCTGCATCTTCTGATGCGGCAAGGATCACCTCTGATGGGCACACTTTTAGACATGCTTCCAGGGGTCTTCCCCATGCTGATCCCTTGTCTTTTCAGCACTGTATGCATGTGTCACACAGCACATGACCAGATAAGGTTGTAAAATGTTAAAATGACATTTCCCGGTGAACGCATTTGTCACGGTTGAAAGCAATACAAAAGTGCAAAAACGCACGAAAAATGCTACTTGTGAACATAGCCCAAGGTGTGGAGGAGTATTTTTGTTTTTGGTTATTTATTTTACCTTATACACAAGTTTTTACCCTGGAAAGGAAATTCCTTAACATATTTCGCAGGAAAACCGTTTCAGTTTCGTTTTTGAACGTTTTATTGTGAGCCCGTAAAAGTGGCTTAATACCTCTGACCACGTTGTTGACAGCAGTGACCTGGGGGTCAGAAATTCTTCCAGGGGCGATCCCCATGCTGCCCCCATGTCTTTTGAGCACTGTCACTATCGTTTTGGGCACTTTTTAGGCTTTCTACAGACTGCCGGGGGTGCTGCCGCAAAAATGCTCGGGTCTCTCATAGACTAACATTGGGCTCATTGCTCGGGTCGAGCACCCGAGAATCACGGTAAGCTCGGCCTGAGCTTCGAGCACCCGAGCATTTTAGTGATCGCTCAACACTATCAGTCGTCATCTTGGTGAGGACACGGAAGTCTTGCCCGTTACCAGTCTGACACCCATGGCTGACTTTATGTTACGCTGCCTTAACCGTGACCCTCGCATTGTCAAAATGTTGGGTGACAGTCATTACTGGTTGATGACACTTTTAGACCCCCTCTACAAGGAGAACTTTCACTCTTTTATTCCTGAGTTGGAGAGGTCTACAAAAATGGGGCAGTACCAGAAGGCCCTTGCTGCAGAACTATTAAAAAAATTCCCATCTGAACACGGTAGCGGCAGAGGTCACAGTTCGCTGCCCAACTAAGGCATACAGGCGAGAGAGACGCAACTCCAATCCAGCAGAGGCAGGGGAACACTGTCAATGTTCTAGGACAGTTTTCTGAGACCTGCCCAGCTTACAGGCCCTGAGGCGCAGGGTACTCTCACAAGGAGTGGAAAGTTTCAAAAGATGGTGAGGGAGTACCAGCGTCCTCTGTGATTCCTCTGTGCCTTTTAATTATTGGGTATCCAAGCTGGACACTTGGAATGAACTCACTCTGTATGCCTTGGAGGTCCTGGCCTGCCCTGCCGCTAGCGTGTTATCGGAGCGTGTTTTTAGTGCCGCTGGGAGAATTATAACTGATAAGCGCACTCGCCTGTCAACTGACAATGCTGACAAGCTGACACTTATCAAAATGAACAAGGGCTGGATTAGGCCAGACTTCTCATCACCACCAAATGACAGCAGAGTAACATAAAGTCAAATCCACTGTGTTATTTTGGGAGGTGTATTCCCATGCATCGCTTCACACCTACACATGGGTATACGCTTCCTCATTTTGGCTGTTTTTTGCTCTTCTCCTTATCCTCAGCCTCCACGACCACTATACCACCAGGGTGACCGTGGTCCATGTTGCCAGCATTGCAAGTTCCTCTGTCCTAATTTTTGGCAGCTTTTGCTTGGAAGGCATAGGCAAAGACTATGGGAGACCCACTCCCCAATAATGGGAATAATGTTTTTAATATGCTGTACTGCATGGCTCTTGTAAGGGACATTGCAAGTTCCCCCTTCCTAATTTTTGGCAGCTTTTGCTTGGAAGGCATAGGCAAAGACTATGGGAGACCCACTCCCCAATAATGGGAATAATGTTTTTAATATGCTGTACTGCATGGCTCTTGTAAGGGGCATTAAAATCGTCTTGTTAAGCTACTGTGACCTCCACGTCTCTTCCAAGTGTCGTCAATATTGTCTTTTTATTCCACTGCGACCTCCACCACTCTTCCAAGGGGCATTAAAAGCGTCTTGTTAAGCTACTGTGACCTCCACGTCTCTTCCACAGGGCGTTGATATTGTCTTTTTATTCCACTGTAACCTCCACCACTCTTCCAAGGGGCATTGATATTGTCTTTTTATTCCACTGTAACCTCCACCACTCTTCCAAGGGGCATTAAAACTGTCTTATTAAACCACTCTGAACTCCACGTCTCTTCCAAGGGGCATTAAAACCATCTTGTTAAGCTACTGTGACCTCCACATCTCTTCCAAGGGGCATTAAAACTGTCTTGTTAAACCACTCTGAACTCCACGTCTCTTCTAAGGGGCATTAAAACTGTCTTGTTAAACCACTCTGAACTCCACAGCTCTTCCAAGGGGCATTGACATGTTGTTTTTAATTACCTCTAACCTCCACGACTCTTGCAACGGGCATTGCATTTCCTCCTAATTTTTGTCAGCTTTTGCTTTTCAATGCATAGGCGAACACTAAGGGAGACCCACTCCCCAATAATGGGTAGAAGGTTTTTAATACGCTGTAATCCCCGTCTGTTTCAAGGGGCATTGCAGTGCCTAATAATTTTTGGAAAGCCTTCCATTCCCTGCTTAGGCCCACAGTGTACAGGAGACCCAGTTGCTATAAATGGAAAAAACGGTTTAGTTAAGGCCCTCTGACCTCCATGTCACTTCCAAGGGGCATTGGAGTGCCTCGAAATTTTTGGTAGGCTTTGCATTCACTGTATGCCTTATAACTGTGTAGCTGAACCGCTCCTTTTGGTACAGAAACATATCCTACAAGACATGTGTGGTTGGCTGGCCTGATATTGATGTGGTCCCTGTTCCTTCTGCTCTTTCTCCTTTGCCACCACCTCATCCATCATTCATCATTCATCACCTGAAGCTTTGTTTTAACGGGAGTCATAGAACTGGGATAGTAGCAGGAAAACATCCAGCAATCCTCGAAGGAGGTAGAATATGCGCCAAAACGCTGACCACCTCAGGCCTAGCTGCTACTACATATATGCGCTTGCATTCCAAGGAACAGAAAGCTAAGGAGGTGGATGGCCTCATGATCATGAATAATTTACTCGTTGTATAGGAGGCCGACCACTGCTGCTGTCTACCTTCTGAACTTTGTGTTGAAGCCTGATTGACCCAGGACCCGCAATCCTCTATGTCTGGAGGACGTGTTGCATTCCAGTGTCCAACTGTGTCCCGGCTTCCACAATATTAACCCAGTGTGACGGCGTCAGTGAGATGGACCATTCCTGGCCACATTCACTTGTCCACGTGTTTGTGGTTAGGCTGTCCTTCCCACTAAATGCACTGGGGAGGGCACAGGTAATGTTTTGGTATGCTCGCTTGTGTATAAGGCGCACCGGGACAAATAGGGGCGGCTGGGGACCGTTTATGGACACCCAGCCACCCCCACGCGGCTGGGGACTGTGTGTGGGCACCCGGCCGCGGGGCGGCTGGGGACTGAGTATGGACACCCGGCCGCCCCCTGGCGGCTGGGGACCAAGCGTGGACACCCGGCCGCCGGGCGGCTGAGGACTGAGTATGAATACCAGGCTACCGACGCAGCCATGACGTGGTGCCAGATTCCACCTCCACATGCCTAAAAGGCCCAATTTCAAGTGCAAGCAAGCTAGCAGTATGGTATTGGAGCCCGGGGGTGGGTGGGTGGCAGGCTGCATACTTGCGCTTGTATTGCAAGTTATGGGGGAGGTACAATTGAACACTGCCCTGGGACAAGGACTTGCACGGGGATAGTTGCAAGTCTGCATCTTCTGATGTGGCAAGGATGACTTCTGATGGGCACACTTTTAGGCAGTGACCTGGGTGTCAGAGATGCTTCCAGTGGTCTTCCCCATGCTGTTCCCATGTCTTTTTAGCACTGTATGCATGTGTCACACAGCACATGGCCAGATAAGGTTGTAAAATGTTAAAATGACATTTCCCGGTGAATGCATTTGTCACGGTTGAAAGCAATACAAACGTGCAAAAACGCATAAAACATGCTACTTGTGAACATAGCCCAAGGTGTAGAGGAGTATTTTTGTTTTTGGTTATTTATTTTACCTTATACACAAGTCTTTACCCTGGATAGGATGTTTCTTAACCCCTTTCCGACCTGGTCAGTAATAGTACGCACCAGGTCGGGAAGGCCGGTTCAGCGGGGGCTCCGGCGGTGAGCCCGCACTGAAGCGAGCACATGTCAGCTGATTATTGGAATCGCAATCCACCCGCGGCTGTTAACATGTTAAATCTCTGACAGTGGCATTTAACTCGCGCTTCTGGGAGTCCTAAGCCCCGCCCATCAGTGACCCCGTCACGTGATCGCGGGTCACCAATGGGTGGGCATGACAACTCAGGGTCTGCAGCAGACGCCTGTGGTTGTCATGTCTCAATTGCTATGAGCGCCACCTAGTGGTCAGCGCTCATAGCAAGTGAGCATTTCTCCTGCATACAAGCGATCTGCTCATCGCTTGTATGCAGTAGAAGCAATCAGACAACTGCTGCTTCTAGTCTCCTCTGGAGACTATAGAAGCAAGCAGAAAGTGTAAAAAAAAAGTTTTTAAAAATATTAAAAAAAATAAAAAATATATAAAAGTTTAAGTCACCCCCCTTTCGCCCCATTCAAAATAAAATATATATATATAAAAAAAAAAACCACATACACATATTTGGCATCGCCGCGTTCAGAATCGCCCGATCTATCAATATAAAAGAAGAATTAATACAATCAGTAAACAGCGTAACGAGAAAAAAAATTTAAACGCCAGAATTACGTTTTTTTGGTCGCTACAACTTTGCAATAAAATGCAATAACGGGCGATGAAAACATCGGATCTACCCCAAAATGGTATCAATAAAAACGTCAGCCCGTCACGCAAAAAATAAGCCCTCACCTGGCCCCAGATCCCGAAAAATGGAGAAGCTAAGGGTCTCGGAAAATGGCGTCATTTTTTTTTGTTTTTTTAGCAAGCTTTGGATTTTTTTTTCACCACTTAAATAAAAAAGAACTTATACATGTTTGGTGTCTATGAACTCGTAACGACCTGGAAAATAATGATGGCAGGTCAGTTTTAGCAATCTGTGAACATGGTAAAAAAGGACCCAAAAAACAACTGTGGAATTGCATTTTTTTGCAGTTTCACTGCACTTGGAATTTTTTTCCCATTTTCCAGCACACGATATGGTAAAACCAGTGATGGTGTTTAAAAGTACAACTCGTCCCACAAAAAATAAGCCCTCACATGGCCATATTGAACGAAAATTAAAAAAGTTCTGGCTCTGGGAAGAAGGGGAGCAAAAAAGGAAAACACAAAAACAGAAAGACCCATGGTCGTTAAGGGGTTAACATATTTCACAGGAAAGCACTTTCACTTTCGTTTTTGAACGTTTTATTGTGAGCCTGTAAAAGTGGCTTAATACCTCTGACCACGTTGTTGACAGCAGTGTCAGAAATGCTTCCAGGGGCGATGCCCATGCTGTCCCCATGTCATTTGAGCACTGTCTATCGTTTTGGGCACTTTTTAGGCTTTCTACAGACTGCCGGGGGAGCCGCCGCAAAAATGTTCGGGTCTCCCATAGACTAACATTGGGCTCCTTGCTCGGGTCGATCACCCGAGTATCACAGTGAGCTCGGCCCGAGCTTCGAGCACCCGAGCATTTTAGTGCTCGCTCAACACTACTAATCATCTATTGTGGAGACATAAAGTTGGTTTACAATCTTTTCTCTAACTCGACATATGGCCCCACTATGTTAAATATTAGAAATAGCATATACTCATCTTTCAATCTCTTGGCCTTTCCTCCATCACACAGTATGAATCCCCTGCTGGTCTCTTCTTCTTCTATTCCAATATGGTTGTCACTTGACAGTTTCATTGAATGGCTGCATTGGTCAAAAGCTGACCATGCGTGAAAAATAGGGTAGTAGACCAATGGAGGTATGTAGCCAGCAGGGGATCGGAAAGTGAGTATATGGTATTTCTTAATTTCTTAAACACACTTGGGCCATATGTGAAAGTAAAAGAAAGGGAGGAAAAGTACTTTGAAGCCCCAGTACATCTGCCACAGGGCCACCACCTAGCATTTGCCATTTATGATGCTGATAATTTTTTTTCATAGCAGTGGAGCTTTTATGGATCCTCAGGCACCTGGACATAATGTGACTGCTCCTTGTGTGAGGGGCTGGTTATATGTATGCTACTGTAATCATACAATGTGTTATTCTGAATATGGCCATTAGGTGGAAGTTAACATGTTAGTGCTGGTGGTATCCAGTTAGGACAGGACAGAGTTAACCAGAGTGGGCCGGCCTCAGTGACAGTTTGAGACTGAGGGATTTCTGGGAGTTAGATTGGCCATCTTGAGTAGTTAGTAAGAGTCAGTGAGTAGTGGCAGACATGTGAGCAGGAGAGGAGAGAAAAAACAGTAGAAGGGTGTGTGTGTGTCACATACTGGGAGATACCGGACAGCCTTATCATGAAGGTGGATCCGAGCAGTCCAAACAGTGGGGACAACAAGGCAGATGTACATGAATAGGTAGATTTGGGAGCTTCACCTTATGTGCCCTGACAGGATAGCCTCATCAGGGAGGTGGATCCAAGCAGGTCAGGCAGTGGGACAGAAAATTGAGTTACCCCTAGGGCTGGCGAATTCTGCATTAATCTTCATATCCAAATCTGTATATGTGTCTATCATCACTGGTAAAGTGCCACTGGAGTTGGCTGTTGCTGTAAGTAAAGAAGTTTTTAAGTTTTTAAGCTGGTCTGGTTTCCCCCTTCAGAAGACTAGAAGAGTCGGCACCTGGGACGGCAGATCAGAAGTGAGTATGGAGGTCTCCTCCACAGAAGCACCACAACACACACACAGGGATTCTCAGAGTCCCCTATTTCTGTAGCGGGCCGGGTGAAGAATTAGTAACAGATCTAGTAAACTTCGCCCATGATTACCACCCTGCCCCCCCGCACATTCTTTGTAGCTACACTCCTGAACATCCATAAAGAGAACCTGTCTGCATGATTTTGCATGGTGAAGTAAAGGCATAGCCAAAATGGTGCTGTTATATAGATTTAATTGATACCTGTAGTGAAAAAATCTGCATGATGGCTGTTCTTTAATCCACATTTGAAGTTTTGGTGTAATAAGCTTTGCCCCTTCGCCTGCCTCTGTTATCTGTATGACAGGTGACTGCTTGGTGAGTGACCTGCCTCCTGTTTCAAAGTTTGCACCAGTACCACCATTGGAGCAGGCGGTGCTTGCACAGATTATTCGCCCATCCGTCTTCAATAAAATAGTGCAGGTGGCTGCGCATGTGCAGCTTGAGCTCCTAGCTGTTTTAAGTAAAATGACGCCAGTGGCAGCGCATGCATAGATTGAGATCTTGGCATGATGACATCCATAAGAGATTTAATTGAGCTGAGGTCTTAATGTGCACATCACCATCGCCAGCACCATGTTACTGAAGATTGCCGGGAGATCAATCTGCGCAGATTCATTCACAAAGTAGTGACCTGTCATACAGACAATAGAGTAGGTGGAGGGGCTGGGGCCAGAGCTAAAGACCCTACCCACAATCCTGCCCCGATACACCTAAAGCTTATTACACCAACATTTCAAATACTGATTAAAGAACAGCCACCATGCAGATTTCTTCACAAAAGGTATCAATTTATTATGGCCATGCCTTTACTTTAAAATTTAACCGAAAAAAATGAACTGGAGTATAAGTTGGTATTCTTGCAAAATAAGAGCATATTCACACTTGGCCATCAAACAGACAAACCCCAAGCCAGAAACAAAATAAACAAATACCCTGCTGTAAGAAAAGAAGTAAAAGCAATAATGCATATAAATAACATAGAGTACTTAGTAAACACTTTTTGATTAAAAAAATAAGAGTAAAAGCCATCCCACGAGCGTCAAGGTGTACCACAATCAGGATGGTCCTAACCACTAGTATTAAAACCTAACCATTTGTCAAAGTGACATTTTACTTTAAAATGCAAAATTATGTTGACCAGTTCTCTTTAATGATGTCCCTGTTTTGTGCAGAGGGGTCAACTACATACATTAAAGAAAACCTGCGGCAATAAATGAAAGCAACCGAACCATGTGTCAATTGCTTATCTAGTACAATAGTCTCATATAGAAAAGTAATTATTGTACATAAGAATGTTATTTCAGAAATCACAAGTAGTCAGCAGAGAGCTGGTATTAATGACTGAGCCACAATATAAGAAGCGTTTTCCTTCCAGCCATAGAATACACAGAGCATTATAGTGATAATAACGTGCTGTTCAGAAGCTTCTCCACTTCCCCCTGAGAGTTACACAGACCTTCAGGCATTTATTAATGATTTATATGAACAGATAGGATTCCAGTGACTAACACATGTACTATGGAATGTCCATTAGTTAGCAATATATGACAATAAAAATATGAAAAAAGACACTAAGCATAAAAGACATGATTGTAATGTTGGAGAGAGTGCTAGAAATAATAAATAATAATAATATAATAATAATAATAGAAATCTATATAGAAAGTATAAATCACAAATGCAGGAAAAGTATTATTACAAGAACTACATGTGAATGGTGTGCTAGTCTTTCCTCCAGGATAGTTACACAGATTTGCCAATCAGGTGCAAAGATGTGTGGAACAAGATGGGAATTTTGAAATGCACCTCCTTACCCCACCTTCATCACTTGCTTTCTTCAGTCGACTCTCTTTATAAGGAAATGTTAGGTCTCTGTTCACACACACACTGTTGCATCAATGCAAAATAGAAGTAATACAATTGCATCACTAGTTTCATTATATTATGTATCCAGTTATATTTTAGCAGTCAGAGGACTATTTTTCTCATACAGGATTAAAAATCCCCAGCAGAGATATAAAGTTAAAGGTTTTTGCTACCTCATCTGAAAGCTGCATATGTAGGAAGTGAGACCCTGATTGCAGAGACGTATCACTTAGATTACTGGGTGCAGCAGTTGTGACTAGTGTTGAGCATTCCGATACTGAAATATCGGGTATCGGCCGATATTCGCGGTATCGGAATTCCGATACTTAATTCCGATACTTTTACAATATCGAATACCGGAATCGGAAGTTCCCATAATGCCTGCGCTCTACAGTGTCTCTGAAGGATGACAAGCTTGATGGCAGCGCTCAGCTGCGATCCAGTCTGTCATCAGAATGCCATCCCAGCGTGAGAGAATTCTCCTGTTTAAAAGCCGGCGGGTGGTAAAAAGCCGGCGGGCGGTAAAAAGCCGCCGGCTTTTAAACAATCACACAGCCCCATACTGCTTCCCCGCAGCCTCCCACCCCGATCGTAAGTTAGGACCGGGCGGGGAGCGAAGGACCCGGGTGGGGAAGCCGGCAGTGAAAAGACTTCACCGCCGGCTTTCCCGTTCTGTGCTGCGCTTTCCCGCCGGTTATTTCAAACGAACAGCTGAGGTATCAGGTGATGCCGATCAGCTGTTCATTTGAAGTAGCCGCGGTGCCCTCAGAGGGTTCATGTGAGTTCATGCTTGACTGCATTGCATGAACTCACATGAACTTTCCCACGGCCGCACAGGTCAGCCTCACCTCCCAGACGATCAGACCCATCATGATTGGTGTGTGTGGGTGTCTGTGCGATTTGTGCGGGTGTGCGTGGTGTCTGCGCGGTGTCTGTGCGATGTCTGCGGATGTGTGCGGGTGTGCGCGGTGTCTGTGCGATGTCTGTTAGTGTGCGCGGTGTCTGTGCGATGTCTGCGGGTGTGCGCGGTGTCTGTGCGATGTCTGCGGGTGTGTGCGTGCAGGCAAACATAGGCCGATGGGACACTACTACTCCCATCGGCCTATGTCTGTCCCCCGTCCACTCGTGCCAGCAGGATCAGCTCGATGGGAGCAGTAGTTCCCATCAGCCTGATCCTGCTATTTAAATTGCCCTACTGTGTCCCCAATAAATTTTAAATACATGTCATTGGTGGCCAGTGGTTACCTAAAATAAATTAGTTTATACATTACCTGTCCCCGCCGATCGCCACCTAAAATAAAGTAAAAAATAAAAAACGACACCTATACTCACCTAGACACCTAATTCCCCGAAGCCATCGATCTCCTGTAATAAAATATAAAATAATAAACCACAACCTTATCCTTACCCCTCCGTAGTAGTCCACGAGTGTCCCACGAAGATCTCCAGTTTAGAGCAGCCACATAGAATGTGACCGCTCTGAACCGCTGCCGCCGCTAGAATGATGGGGCCGTAAAGCAGCCCCGTCATTGCATAAGCGGGTTCGCCGGAGTTCAGGCAGCGCTGCTCCGGTTAGCTCCTTTACAGCCCTGCTGTACCGTGAGAAATTCCCACGGTACAGCAGTGCCGTAAAGGAGGTCTCCGGAGCTGCGCTGCCTGAATGCACTCCGGTGACCTCAGTCAGTGGCTCCCGCTGCCGGGAGCGGACGTGTTCCCGGCAGCGTGAGCTTACAGCAGCCATGCACAGCTGTCACCATCTCCAGATGTGACAGCTGTGCATGGGAGATCAGCGCAGGAACGTGGACAGGTAACTATTTTTTTTTAGCAAACTAAGAATTAAATAAAATTGTGTGTTTTATTTCAAATAAATTATTTTATTTTTTTCTGGGTGTAGTGTGTGTTTTTTCTTTTTAACACTTTGTAGGTTAGTAATGGGGGTGTCTTATAGACGCCCATCATTACTAACCTGGGCTTCATGGCAGCTGGCGCTGACATGAACCCCACCACTATTACCCCCTGCCGCCGCACCAGGGCAGCGTGGAAGAGCGAGGCTAAGTGCCAGAATTGGCGCATCCTATGGATGCGCCATTTCTGGGGCGGCTGACGGCTGGTGTTTCTAGCTTGGGAGGGGGCCAATATTCATGGCACCCTTCCTGGGCTATTAATATCAGCCCCCAGCTGTCTGCCTAGCCTTTGCTAGCTATTAAATTAGGGGGGGACCCCACGTCATTTTTTTGGG
This sequence comes from Phyllobates terribilis, assembly GCF_046119375.1. Classification (NCBI taxonomy): domain Eukaryota; kingdom Metazoa; phylum Chordata; class Amphibia; order Anura; family Dendrobatidae; genus Phyllobates; species Phyllobates terribilis. Next base: position 491,386,234 of record NW_027362771.1, on the reverse strand, counting down.
GGGTCCCCCATTTTAATAGCTAGTAAAGGCTAGGTATTCAGCTGGGGGCTGATATTAGTAGCCTGGGAAGCTCCGTGGGTATTACCCCCTTCCCAGGCTTCAAACATCTGCCCCAGCCGTCTGTTTAACCTCGGCTAGAGACTAAAATTATGGGGAACCCCACGCCAATTTTTTTTTAAATAAATCCTTTATTTTAACACTAAATGACAAGTACAGTAATCAACACTGTCACTGTACTTCATATATATGTGACTGACATGTTTCTATCTATCTAATCTATGTGTGATTCTCTATTCCTTCTATTCCAAATTGTCGGGTACCGCTGCTGAATTGCCGGCCGGCTTTTTTAAAGAGACAGTGCATGAAAACACTATTATTTTTTTTTATAAATCCTTTATACTAAATGACAAGTACAGTAATCAACACTGTCACTGTACTTCATATATATGTGACTGACATGTTTCTATCTATCTAATCTATGTGTGAAGCTCTATTCTTTCTGTTCTAAATTGTCGGGTACCGGTGTATGCCGCTGATGAATTGCCGGCTTTTTGCGTAATACATTCTACATTATTCTTAGTTGTTTTACTTCATGTAGAATTAACCTACAAGGAAAGAAAGGGTTTATTTTCATTCCGATATTTGTGTCCCATTGACTTGCATTGGTTTCCGGTATCGGAATCGGCGATATCCGATACTTTTTGGGTATCGGTCCGATCCAATCCGATACGATATTTCCTGATATCGGAAGGTATCGCTCAACACTAGTTGTGACGCAATCAGAGTTTATAAATGTAGCAAAGCTTAGAAAACTGCCCCTGCCCACACCAGGCTCTCTGTGTACATTGTATATTGGCAGTAAGCTGCTAATCAGTGTTAATCTTCTGCTGATAAAACATTTATTGTATTGAAACAACAGCACACACAGAGCATTGGAAGTGCATTGAGGTGAAGGGTACATTGCTGGAAAAGGAAAAAAAAAAAAAAAAACTCTTTAAATCTCTTAGTTTGCGAGTGTGAACGAGCTGCGTGTGTCCGGAGCGTAAGTGCGAACGAAAGTAAGTGTGTGACTTGTTTTTCAGTGAAGAGGCATTGGGAATCCTGCAGAAAATACCTGTGTGAATTGCGGTGAGTGCTGCATTGTGACCTGCTGAGTGCTTTTCTACCTGTTTAGATTTATTGGGCTTTTTAAAACCTATTTTCTCACTAGAGTTTTAGTTTCTTAGTTTACTACCTGTGTATTTAAGGTTTAACTACATTGTATTAAAATCCTGAGGTGTAGATTTATTCACAAGGGGTTAATTAAGGGGAAGGGGTCATAATTAAGGGTTTATAAGGGGCAGCTGGTTGGGCATCAAGTCCTTTGGAAGTGCATTGAGGTGAAGGGTACATTGCTGGAAAAGGAATAAGAAAAAAAAAAAAAAAAAAACCTCTTTAAATCTCTTAGTTTGCGAGTGTGAACGAGCTGCATGTGTCCGGAGCGTAAGTGCGAACGAAAGTAAGTGTGTGTCTTGTTTATGAGTGACTTTGGATTCAGGGAGTTTGGAAGGGAGGACTTAGGACTGAATTGCTGACTGTATTTCATTCTTTCTTTACTTTACTTTTTACTTAATTAATCCACCTGACCTACTTAGCTGATTCCCCCGTCCATACTTGATACTTAATTGATCCCCCGTCCATACTTAACTGATCCCCCGCCGATATCTAATTGATACACTTGCACATCCCTAATTGATCCCCGTCCATACACCTATATATAAATAATTGTGTTTTGTACTTATATATATATACTGACTGTATCCCCATATTTAGAATGACGTCCATGTTGGCCGGAGCCGTGCAGTGTACATCTTGCGCAATGTATGCATTCTGTGAGCAACCGCTCGAGGATCCATACTGCTGCGAGAGATGTGAGCATATCGTGCACTTGGAAGCCCAAATTCTGGATCTAAGTGCTCAGATAGCGATACTGAGGAGCATCGACAACATGGAACGGAGTTTGCTGCTCACCGAGCAGACACTCAATGAGTCAATACTGGGGGTGGAGCATAGAGGGGAAGTGCAGGCTCAACAGGCAGGGAGCTGGATAATAGTTAGGAGGGATAGAGGGAAGAAGTATAGGAAGGCTGGTTCAGAACCGGCATTATTGGAGCACGACAAATCCTCTGACCGCTGGGGGAGTGTATGCTCCAGTAATGAGGGGGAGGGGGGAAGTGTAGGGCAGGCAAGACATCTTCTGGTAGTGGGTGACTCTATTATTAGGGGGACAGACAGGGCAATCTGTCACAAAGACCGGGATCGCCGAACGGTGTGCTGCCTCCCTGGCGCTCGAGTCCGGCACATCGCGGATCGGGTTGACAGGTTACTGGGTGGGGCTGGCGAAGACCCAGCGGTCATGGTCCACATCGGCACCAATGACAAAGTGAGTGGTAGATGGAGGGTCCTTAAAAATGATTTCAGGGACCTAGGTAGGAAGCTTAGGGCAAGGACCTCCAAGGTAGTTTTCTCAGAAATACTACCAATCCCGCGAGCGCCAACGGGAAGTTAGGGAGGTGAATAAGTGGCTAAAGAGTTGGGGCAAGGAAGAAGGGTTTGGGTTCATGGAGAACTGGGCCGACTTCGCGGTCGGCTACAGGCTCTACCGTAGGGACGGGCTGCACCTAAATGGGGAGGGTGCAGCGGTGCTGGGGAAGAAGATGGCTAATAGGTTGGAGGAGTTTTTAAACTAGAGACGGGGGGGGAAACCAAGGAAATAGGTGGGATGTGAGGCAAGCAAGGGGGAAGGGGAGAAGTGAATATAATGAGGGTGGAGAGGGGGGTGGGGATAGTACAGTTAGATCGTTAGAGAAGAATAGGATGCTAAATAACCCCAAAGTTTTATCTTGCATGCTGACCAACGCAAGAAGCCTGACCAATAAGGCGGATGAGCTGCGGGCGCTTATATCGGAGGAGAGGTATAACATCGTAGGTATAACAGAGACTTGGCTAGACGATAGCTATGACTGGGCGGTAAATTTATTAGATTATAGTTTATTTAGAAGGGACCGGAAATAGGGGAAAGGCGGAGGAGTCTGCTTATATGTAAAGTCATGTCTAAAACCCAGACTAAGGGAAGATATAGGAGAGGGAGAAGAGGGGGTCGAGTCCATGTGGGTAGAGATAGAGGGGGCAAAAAATAATAATAAAATATTACTGGGGGTCTGCTATAAGCCACCAAATATAACAGAGGAGAATGAGAATCTGCTATTAGGACAAATAGACAAAGTAGCAAAACATAATGAAGTGATTGTAATGGGGGATTTCAACTACCCGGATATTGACTGGGAAACAGAAACCTGTAGATCTCAGAAAGGATAAAGGTTCTTGACAAATATTAAGGATAATTATCTCTCCCAACTAGTGCAGGAACCAACGAGAGGGAAGGCCGTGTTGGACTTAATATTGACTAATAGGCCTGATAGAATAACTGAGGTACAGATAGGGGGGCACCTAGGTAATAGCGATCATAATATTATCGACTTCAAAATGCCCTTCAGTAGGGTTATCAATAAGGGAACAACAAAAACGTTAAACTTTAGGAGGGCGAAGTTTGATCAGCTGATAGAAAACCTTCAACTTATTGACTGGGACAAAGTACTTAATCAATGGAATACGAATAGTAAATGGGAAACCTTCAAAAGAATTCTGAATACTCAGTGCGAGAGGTATATACCGTATGGGAATAAAAGGGCCAGAAATAAGAGGAAACCAATATGGTTGAACAAGAACGTAAAAGGGGCGTTAAATAGCAAAAAAGAGGCATTCAAGAGATTAAAACAGGAAAACAGTAAGGAGGCACTAAAGTGTTACAAGGAAAAAACGAGAACCTGTAAAAAACAAATAAAAATAGCGAAGGAGGAAACAGAGAGACGTATTGCTAGGGAAAGTAGATCAAATCCCAAACTGTTCTTTACGTATATAAATAGTAAAAGGATTAAATTGGATAATATTGGACCGATAAAAAGTGAGGAAGGCAAAATCATAGAGAAAGATGAGGATAAAGCTAATCTATTAAATAATTTTTTTTCGACAACTTTCACAAAGGAAATAGAACTAACAGGAGAAATGAGAAGTGACAAGCTTAATCCTCCACTAAGTATGACAAATCTAACCCAAGTTGAGGTACAGAAACACCTCAGTAACATTAAAATAAACAAATCACCAGGACCTGATGGCATACACCCACGGGTACTAAGGGAACTAAGTAATGTGATAGACAGACCGTTATATCTTATATTTAAGGACTCTGTTGAGACTGGGTCTGTACCACTTGATTGGCGACAGGCGAATGTAGTGCCAATATTCAAAAAGGGAGCGAAAAGTGACGCCGGAAACGATCGGCCGGTGAGTCTGACGTCCGTTGTGGGCAAAATTTTTGAAAGCTTCATTAAAGAGGCAATTACGGAGCATCTTGATGCTAATAATCTTTTAATCCCGAACCAACATGGATTCATGAGGAATCGCTCCTGCCAAACAAACCTGATTGACTGCTACGAGGAGGTTAGCTCTCGAGTAGATCAGGGGGAACCAGTGGATGTCGTGTATCTCGACTAGTGTTGAGCCACCCCCGTAGTGTTCGAGTTCGGTTCGGTTCGTTGAACACCCGTGTGTTCGCCGAACTGTTCGTCGAACTGTACGTCGAACACCTTCGAACACCGTTAAAACCAATGGCAGGCAAACAAAAACACATAGAAACACATAGAAAACACCTTCAAAGGTGTCCAAAAGCTGACAAACTGCTCAGAAGACACAACTAACACATGGAAAAGTGACAAGTACATATAGTCATGCGAAAAGAAAAGAGGTGGAGGAGTAAAAGGAGGGGGAGACACAGATATAGGCATGTCATGCCCTTCTAAAATCCAAAAAGTGAGAAGCCGAGACGGCCAGTCCGCTCCTGCCCGTGCCACCTCCGTGTCGCCGGGTTTGTGCCAGAGCCGCGGTGAACCCTGACGGCCAGCCCCCCTCTCCCAATACTGGTGCCTGTCCGCTGGTGGGTCGAGAGAGCCCCCCTGTGGTGGAGGCAGCTCTAAGCTTTTTAATTTAAATTGTCCCTCTAATTTGAATGAATACACTTTAAATCCATTTACAAGGATCTATTGGAGGGCAAGTCTCATGCCAGCAGCCGCGTAATTCCAGCTCCAGTAGCGTCCACTAAAGCTGCTGCAGTTAAAAAGCTTTTATAAGGATCGAGCTCGGCTGTCCACCGCAAGGCATCCTAGTGCCAGTCCCAGCCCCTATGCCTTGGGGTGCCTCCTGATGCTCTTCACTAAGTATCCCGTGGTCCCAAAGCATTTCCTTTGAAAAAATTAAGTGTCCAAACTACAGGTGGTGTAGCTTGCTTAACAGCCGGGATAATCCGCTGACTAGCAGACACTGCTACTAGGCACAAAGTATTTCCTGGGCTAGATGCAGTTAAAAATTTGTAAGTAGATACTCTCGTTGGATGCTGAGAAAGCATTCCATAGAGTCTCCTGGCACGCCATATATGATTCTCTTAAAAAGCTTGGGGTAGGGGTCTAGGGGACCCTTTTATAGCCAAAATCACGGCCCTGTATCAAAATACGTCACCTAGGCTGAAGATAAATGGAACTGTTGCTACAGAGGAATTGCACCTCACCCAGAGGTGTGATATCTCACTCTCAGATAAGGATGGAGTGTGGATCAGGACCCGACACCTGCATGCATTACACCACATTGCCGTGGGGCAGGGCGACCAATATGCCCCTGAGATGGGCACGACAGTCCCTGTCCCTGGCTGGAGTGGGGGGAGGGAACACTGAGGAAGGGGAACCCTGCAGTGCAGGAGCAGGGAGGAAGCAGTTCCTGGGTGCATTGAGAAGGGAGTATAAAAGGTGGGCACCATCTTAGTTCAGTGCAGAGAAGTCTGAGCAGAAGTGGCAGGGAGCAGGGGCTCTGCATGAGCTCTGCTCCGGAGGCGGGCCTAGTAACAGAGGCCCAGGCCTGCAAGAGGGAGAAGGAAGGAAGAGGAGCGGAGAAGGCTCCAGGAACGAGGAATGAAGGGATCCCAGGGGTGCGGACGGGCGAGTCGCCACCGCACGCCCGAATCCACCTGCGTGGAGGGGTCAGGCCAAAGGGGGAGACCGGTCCCCGAACTAGTGGAGGCAGGAAACGACCCTCAGCTAGAAACCGGAGGTTCTGACATTTTATGTGGCGCAGCCCCTTGCTCCACCCGCTAGGAAGGCACCACATAGGGTCAGGGAAACTGGCGCCAAGTTTACCAAGAGGAGGCCCGAGGCAGCCGGACAGAAGTGTTGATAAGAAAGGCCAGACAAAGGACACACAAAGGGGGTCCTGTGAAGCGCTCCAAAGTTATCTGGGAGTTGTCGGAGCCCCTCACCTGGTGAGCACAGTACGACGTGGGCAGCCGTTACCTGCAGACGTGGTCTGGATAATAAGAACTGTGAGTAAAGGCCCTGAACTGCATCACTGACTCCGTGTCGTTACTGCTGCTGCCCTGCACCATCACCCCCATCCTCCGCATACACTGCCCTGAGGCTATACTCCTCCCGTCGGGAGTTATGCTACGCTCTGCTGCACCCACAACACCAGCCTTAGCGGTCTGCCCTGTAGCGGCGGTTCACTCTGACCGCAATCCACGGGTGGCGTAGTCGGACATTTAAACATCAAAACCACATAAATAGTTCCGCCACTGGTTTGACCGCCCTGAGCCACGGAACCGGATCGCCGCCACGAAGACTACAACCACCAGCATCCACCAAAAAGGGTCCGGCTCCGGGTGTCCCAAGGCCCAGGGGGTGCGTCAGAACATTTTCATCACCTTTCACAATCACCAATGGGACAAGGCAGGGATGTCCTCTGTCCCCTCTCTTATACATCCTAGTGACGGAGCACCTGCTCTCATCAATTCGCCATAACCCCAATATTAGGTGGATTGAGGTGGGAGGCACCGAGTACAAGTGCTCTCTATTTGCTGATGATGTCCTAGTATATATCACTCAATCACATATATCCATCCCTGCTGTTATGGCTGAAATAGATCACTTTGTTACATGGTAAAATTTTAAAATCAATGCAGCGAAGTCTGAGGCCCTCGATGTCTCCCTCCCTAAATCCATATAGGATTCCATCCAGTCCAACTTTCCCTTTGCCTGGCCCTCACAGGGTATCAAATACTTAGGAATTCCTATTCATAGAGACCTCTCCCATCTATGTTATCTTAATTTTGGGCCCTTTATTGAACAATTCCATACAGACCACGGTTGGCAAGTTAGAACTGTAAGATTCACTACGTGAACCACTGGTGTTTTGTGGAAAAGCACATGTACACCGCGTTCCAAATTATTATGCAAAAAGTGTTTAGGAGTGATAAGGGAAGAATTTGTTTGTTTGTCAGTTAAACTCATTGATGGTGATGTGTGTCAGGGCTCTTTATATCACTGTAAGCAATTGCAGACACCTGTGCTAATTAGTTTGGCAGGTGTGTCCAATGAAAGGCAAGACTACTTAAGAAGGCTCTCTCACATTATTAAGCAGCCTACATTTTCTGCCAAAATGGGAAAGAAAAAGGATGTGTCGGCTGCTGAGAAGCAACAAATTGTGGAGTGTTTAGGTCAAGGCATGACTACAATCAACATTGTGCGATGATCAGGATGAAGTGTCTTGGCAATCAAGAAGTATGTAGCTGATTCACAGTACACACGTGTGCGTGCTGATAAGGGCAAATTGAGGACTCTTTCCTACAGGCAATTACGTCAGGTTGAAAGAGCAGCGGCAAAAAAGCCTTGTCATAGCAGCAGACAAGTTTTTGAAGCTGCTTGTGCCTCCAACGTCCCCCGAACAACAAGATGCAGGGTCCTTCAGAGGTTTGCAGCTGTGCATACGCCATCCTGTCGACCTCCTCTATCCACTTCACACAAGCAGAAACGGCTCCAGTGGGCCAAACATTACATGAAGACTGATTTCAAAACTGTTTTGTTCACGGATGAGTGCCGTGCAGCGCTCGATGGTCCAGATGAATGGAGTGGAGGATGGCTGGTTGATGGACACCCCACGCAAACACGGCTACAGCGCCAACAAGGAGGAGGTGGAGTAATGTTTTGGGCTGGAATCATGGGGAGAGAGATTGTCGGCCCCTTTAGGATCCCTAAAGGCGCTAAAGATGAACTCCATAATGTATGTGGATTTTCTCAAACAGCACTTCCTGCCATGGTTCAAGAAGAAGAACCGTGTATTTCACAGCAAGATCATTTTTCTGCATGATAATGCACCATCTCATGCTGCACATAAAACATCTGCATCTCTGGCTGATATGGGCATAAAAGGGGACAAACTTATGGTGTGACCCCCATGCTCCCCTGACCTCTACCCCATTCAGAACCTTTGGAGCATCATTAAAAGGAGTGTCTATGATGGCGGGAGGCAGTTCACATCTAAGCAACAGCTCTGGGAGGGTATTCTGTCCTCATGCAAAACAATTGAAGCAGAAACCATCCAAAACCTGACAAATTCAATGGACGAGAGAGTTCAGAAGCTCCTTTCGAACAAGGGGTCCTATGTGAAAATGTAACATCACCTAGAATAAAGTTTTGAGTTGAAAACTGTTTGATTTCAGTTTCTAACAACCTGCTAATGCTTATAATTTCAAAAATGACCATTTTTTTGGTCTTTATTAAAATGAAAAGGTTGATCGAAAAGTTTGGGGGATCTAAGAGTGTGGCAACCCAGTAGTCATGATTACTTCGAATTCTGACAATATGAGGGTCATGCTGCAGGTAGTGCAGCAAGAAGGCACTTATGTGTCTTGCGCATCTCGGAGCCCCAAAATTATTTTCCGGGCTAGATGCAGCTAAAAATTATTTTTAATTTTAAATCTGGTGAAGCTTATTATAGATGGCCTAATAGGATCAGTGCTGCACACTGCTACAAAGCCCAAATTATTTTCCAGTCAAGATACAGATAAACATGATTAGTAATTTGAAAGCTTAAAACGGTTGGTAGGGTGATTTTAACCAATCATCAAGCTTTTACTCTCCCCAGGATGACACAGGGGTAGAAAAGTCGTTTCGGATCCATGATTTGTTCATCTTTATGAACGTGAGTCTGTCTACATTATCAGTGGAGAGCCGCGTGCGCTTATCTGTCATCACACCACCAGCAGCGCTGAACACACGTTCAGACAGAACGCTGGCTGCGGGGCATGACAAGATCTCCAAGGCGTAAGTGGCTAGCTCCGGCCATTTATCCAGATTGGAAGCCCAAAAAGAGCAAGGGTCCAGTGACACAGTCGTGGCTTCAATGTTTACTTGGAGATACTCCTGTACCATCGTCTCTAGGCGTTGACTATGTGTCAGACTTCTTGTCTCCTGTGGCCTTGCAAAGGATGGGCTAAAAAAGTGGTGAAATGATTCCGCAAAATTGATGTTACCAGCAGATACTGTGGTTCTGTTACGGTTTGAGTGCTGAACACTTGACGGTCCCACGGTTGGCAAGTTGGAACTGTGAGATTCACTACGTGCACCACTGGTATTTTGTGGAAAAGCACATGTAAGATTCTGCAACAGTCTCTGCTGATACTCCTGCATGCGTGCATCCCTTTCTATGGCAGGAATAATTTCTGCAAATTTACTTTTGTACCGGGGATCTAACAGTGTGGCAACCCAGTAGTCAGGATTATTTCTAATTCTCACAATTCGAGGGTCATGTTGCAGGTAGTGCAGCATGAAGGCACTCATGTGTGTTGCGCATCCAGGAGCACCAAGTCCCTGTTGTGTTGGTGGCGAGGTAACAATCATGCTTCCTTCCTCTGTCCTCTCCCCCCAACCTCGCACAACAGAAATGTGATCAAGGTCTCCCTCATCTGATGAGTCTTCCATCAGTTCGTCCTCCACTTCTTCCTGGGCTCCTGCACCTTCCTCACTAGTTTGGCTGCTACCATGCGCCCTGGTAAAATCATCTCCCCCACCCTCACATGCCTGCCGCCCTGGTGCTGCCGACCGTCTGGACCTTGCAGATGTTAGCCCTTCCGCATACAACTCCTCCTCCTCTACTTCCTCCACCTCCTCTTGTGCCACCACCTGACTCCGAATTCTGTTTAACATGTGCTCCAGCATGTAAATCACCGGAATAGTCATGCTGATAATGGCATCGTCAGCACTAAACATCTTCGTCGCCATTTCAAAACTGTGCAGAAGGGTGCATAGGTCCCTGATCTGAGACCACTCCTCCAGCGTGATTTGCCCCACCTCTGAATCTCGTTGGCCCAGGCTATACGTCAGAACGTATTGCACCAGGGCTTGTCGGTGCTGCCACAGTCGCTGCAACATGTGCAGAGTTGAATTCCACCGGGTAGGCACATCGCATTTTAGCCGGTGAAGTGGCAGGCCCAACGACTTCTGTAGAGATGTAAGTCGCTGAGCTGCGGGATGCGAACGGCGGAAGTGAGCACACAGCGACCGTGCCCTCTGCAGAAGGCCATCTAGTCTGGGATAGTGGGCTAAAAATTGCTGGACAACCAGGTTCAACACGTGAGCCATACAAGGCACGTGTGTGACATTGCCCCGGCGAAGGGCCGCACCCAGGTTTGCAGCATTGTCGCACACGGCCTTCCCTGGTTTCAGGTCCAGTGGAGACAACCATTCATGAAATTGGTTCTCCAGAGCTGACCACAACTCCTCAGCTGTGTGACTCACATTTCCCAGACATTTCAATGTAAAAACCGCCTGATGACGTTGAGCCCTACTGCCAGCATAGTAAGGAGGTGTGCAGGATCCCTTCTGCGCAGTTAGAAAGCTTGTGGCATGACCAGACAGGCTTTGGGTGCAGGTGGAAGACCGAGAGGAGGTTGAGGAGGCAGAAGCAGTGGAGGAAAAATGACATAAAGAGGATTGACGCACAACTCGTGGGGACGGCAAGACTTGGACAGCAGCCCCTTGTCCTGCTGTCACCATAGTTACCCAGTGCCCAGTCAGCGACATGTAACGCCCCTGTCCATGCCTACTCGTCCAAGTGTCTGTGGTGAAATGCACCCTGTCACACACAGAGTTTCTCAAAGAAGCGGTGATGTTGTGTGCGACATGCTGGTGGAGCGCAGGCACACCTTTCTTTGAGAAGTAGTGCCGACTGGGCATGTGGTACTGGGGCACTGCGACGGACATAAGGTCTCGAAAATCCTCTGTGTCCACCAGGCGGAAAGGCAGCATTTCTGTAGCCAAGAGCTTGCAGATGGTGAAATTCGACCTCTTAGCTTTCTCATGGCTAGGAGGAAATGGTCTTTTACTTGTCCACATCTGAGGGACCGAGGGCTGGCTATTGTGCTTAGACGGGGTTGATAAGGGTGTCCCCGGCAAACTGCCGGTCTGTGAGGAAGATGCAGGCGGACATGTTAGGTTGCCTTGATCCAAAGGTGGTGCTATCGATGTCGGACAGCGCTCAAGACCAGCTGGTGTTACCACCTCCAAAGAAAATGATGACCTGCCAATCACGCTGGCTGTTGCGGGTAAAGAGGTGGCAGGTCTGCGCCCCAAAACAGGTGTGACTGCTGTCCCCCCAGTCACAGAGGATGAAGAGGCCGCGGATGCACAAGATATGGCAGATGGTGGTTGGCCCGGCCGGCTAGACCGCATTGTAGCACACTGAGCTTCCCACTGCAACTTATGCTTCATGTCCATGTGCCGGTTCATGCATGAAGTACTCAAACTATGTATTTTTTGGCCTCTACTTAGCTTTTGCTGACAAATGTTACAGATAACACGAGTTGGGTCATCTTTATCGATCTGAAAAAATGCCCAGGCTATGCAAGGCTTAGCACCCATGCGACCTGAAGAGCCACCACGACTTGTGGTGAGAGGCAGAGTTGTGTTTGAGGATGCAGTTGTTGACGTGCTTCCAGTACTACGTCTCTGTCCAGGAAGGCGCAACCTGACCTCGTCGTCACTAGCATCTTCCTCCACCTCCTCTGCTGACCTCATCTCTTGGCTGACTGTGGGTTGACAGTAAGTGGGATCTCCGACCTCATCATCATCACCCTGTGCGTTATCACACCCGTCGTCCTCAGAGCCAACCTGTTCCTGCCCTGACAAAAAACTAAAGTTGTCGCTCCAATCAGGTATTTGAGTCTTATCATCGTCTTCCTCATTGTCTCCACCAACAGGAGTTACAGTTTGGGAATGAGGGTCTAAATTATGGTCAGAACCTTCTGCGTCTGGTCCTGGATCCGACTCATAAAGATTCTGGGCATCAGTGCAGATCATTTCCTCGTCTGGATTCACAGAAGCGCTGGAGTCGACCTCTGATTCCCAGGCTATAGTATGAGTAAACAGCTCTGCAGACTCAACCATCTGTTCTACCTCATACTCAGACGGGCAGCTGGAGATTTGGGAGCTGTGAGGAAGCAAGTGCAATTTGGGTGACACCTTTGAGGACTGGAGTATTTGTGATGTTGAAGTTGATGTGGAGGAGAGCCCATTTAAAGGAGCACTTGATATCCGTTGAAGCACCTGCTGTTTTTGTGCCTCATCTGGAATTTGTAGCGATTGGCGTGGCCGTAAGAAAGGGATCTTATCACATTGTCCGCTAAAAGAAGTAGACATTTTAGTTTGGCTGGAAGATGGTCTTTCTTCTGCACCTACCCCACGGACACAACCTTTTTTCCCCTTCCCAACACGCCTATTTCCCTTTCCACCAGCAGCAGGCCTTTTTCCACTCATTTTGGTAGTTAACTAATTCACAACTCTGGAGTTGTTTGCACAAAAAAACAATGGATGGTAACCGAGCAGAGCTGAGTGGCCAAACTGTGGTATTAGGCCAAAACTATTGGCTGGGTTAGATGCAGAAAAAAATTATTTTTAATTTGCAACCTGATGGAGGTCAGTATAGATGGACTAATAGACCAAGTCCCACACACCGCTAGAAGCCCAAATATTTTTTCAGAGCTAGATGCAGAAAATTTTTTTATTCAATTTGCAACCTGATGGAGGTCAGTATAGATGGATTAATAGACGAAGTCCCACACACTGCTAGAAGCCCAAATATTTTTTCAGAGCTAGATGCAGAAAAAAATTATTTTTAATTTGCAACCTGATGGAGGTCAGTATAGATGGACTAATAGACCAAGTCCCACACACCGCTAGAAGCCCAAATATTTTTTCAGAGCTAGATGCAGAAAAAAATTATTTTTAATTTGCAACCTGATGGAGGTCAGTATAGATGGACTAATAGACCAAGTCCCACACACCGCTAGAAGCCCAAATATTTTTTCAGAGCTAGATGCAGAAAAAAATTATTTTTAATTTGCAACCTGATGGAGGTCAGTATAGATGGACTAATAGACCAAGTCCCACACACCGCTAGAAGCCCAAATATTTTTTCAGAGCTAGATGCAGAAAAAAATTATATTCAATTTGCAACCTGCTGGAGGTCAGTATAGAAGGACTAATAGAACAAGTCCCACACACTGCTAGAAGCCCAAATATTTTTTCAGAGCTAAATGAAGAAAAAAATTATTTTTAATTTGCAACCTGATGGAGGTCAGTATAGATGGACTAATAGACCAAGTCCCACACACTGCTAGAAGCCCAAATATTTTTTCAGAGCTAGATGCAGAAAAAAATTATATTCAATTTGCAACCTGCTGGAGGTCAGTATAGAAGGACTAATAGAACAAGTCCCACACACTGCTAGAAGCCCAAATATTTTTTCAGAGCTAGATGCAGAAAAAAATTATTTTTAATTTGCAACCTGATGGAGGTCAGTATAGATGGACTAATAGACCAAGTCCCACACACTGCTAGAAGCCCAAATATTTTTTCAGAGCTAGATGCAGAAAAAAATTATTTTTAATTTGCAACCTGATGGAGGTCAGTATAGATGGACTAATAGACCAAGTCCCACACACCGCTAGAAGCCCAAATATTTTTTCAGAGCTAGATGCAGAAAAAAATTATATTCAATTTGCAACCTGCTGGACGTCAGTATAGAAGGACTAATAGAACAAGTCCCACACACTGCTAGAAGCCCAAATATTTTTTCAGAGCTAAATGAAGAAAAAAATTATTTTTAATTTGCAACCTGATGGAGGTCAGTATAGATGGACTAATAGACCAAGTCCCACACACTGCTAGAAGCCCAAATATTTTTTCAGAGCTAGATGCAGAAAAAAATTATATTCAGTTTGCAACCTGATGGAGGTCAGTATAGATGGACTAATAGAATGATGCTATGCCCAAAAGATTTTACTTCACTAGGTGCAGTAAAAAAATTGGTATTCTATACACAGGTGGTATATCTTGCAACACAGATAGGCTACTCCACTGACTAACACACTCTGCAATAGGCCAAAAAGGATTAGCTTTGCTAGATTCAGCCAAATGCTGTGAAAAAAACTTGCACAGCACTGGCACAGACCTGCCTGGCAAAAACTGATAGGAACTGATGTAACCTAGTCCTGAAAAGGACTCCAATTACAATTAGTCTTTACTCCCACAATCTATCTATTTAAGAGCACAGACCTGCCTGATAAAAGTCGTAGGAAATGCTGTAACCTAGTCCTTAAAAGGACTGCAATCACAACTATTCCCTACTCCCAAGCTATCTGTATATTTGTGCGAAAATTGGCTTGAAATTAACAAGGTATAGCGCACACAGCAACAGCGGTGCCGTCTAACACGCAGCTGCAGCAGTGAGAAAATGGTGGCGACGGGGAAAATGGCTTGGTCTTATAGGGCAAGGACATGTGACATACACTGCCAATGACACATGCCCTTGCTTGTGTGAAAAAAAGCACTTCGCTCCGTGTGTGCGCTGCTGATAGGCTGACAGATTGCACCTCCCCACTGCAAATGCGGGAAAGAGAAAAAAAAATGGAGATCTTCATTGTTCCTGCAGAGATCCATCCCCTGCCCCTCCCCCCGCCCCGCTGTACACTCAAACTGCGTATTAACATTAATTTTCATCATTACTGAGAAAAAATCCAGTTATGATTTTGGTGCACGAACAGTTATCGAACATAACCTCGAACAGCCGAATTTTTCTCAAATTGTTCGTGTTCGCCGACCGGCTCGAACACCGCCCAAAACAGCTCGAATTTGAGATTGGCGAACAGTTCGAGTAGAACAACGCTCATCTCTAATCTCGACTTCTCAAAAGCGTTCGATAGCGTGCCACATAATAGGTTGGTATACAAAATGAGAATGATGGGGCTGGGGGAAAATGTCTGCAAGTGGGTAGCTAACTGGCTAAAGGATAGAAGGCAGAGGGTGGTTATAAATGGAATATACTCAGATTGGGTAAGCGTCACTAGTGGGGTACCACAGGGATCTGTACTAGGCCCAATGTTATTTAATATCTTTATTAACGACATAGTCAACGGGATAAATAGTAAAATGTCAATATTTGCAGATGACACAAAGTTATGTAAAACAATTAATACAAAAGAGGACAGTGCAGACCTACAGAGGGATTTGGATAAGCTGGGTAGGTGGAGCATTAAATGGCAAATGAGGTTTAATGAGGAGAAATGTAAGGTCATACATATGGGAAGGAAAAATGGAAGTCACCAGTACTCACTGAATGGGAAATCATTGGGGAATTCAGAGATGGAGAAGGACTTGGGCATCTTGATTGATAGCAAACTAAATTGGAGTGCCCAAAGTCAGGCCGCTGCTGTAAGGGCAAACAGGGTAATGGGATGTATCAGAAGAGGTATAGCGGCAAAGGATGAGAACATTGTTCTTCCACTGTACAAAGCACTGGTCAGACCACACTTGGAATACTGTGCTCAGTTATGGGCCCCAATATATAGAAAGGATATAAATGAGCTTGAAAAGGTACAAAGGAGGGCAACAAAATTAATAAGGGGAATGGAGGGACTGCAATACCCAGAGAGGTTGGCAAAACTAGGACTATTCAGCCTGGAAAAGAGAAGGTTGAGGGGGGACATAATAAATGTGTACAAATATGTTAGGGGACAGTATAGAGATCTTGCCCGGGATTTGTTCAAAAGGAGGGATATTACGGTAACAAGAGGGCATTCACTAAGACTGGAAGAGAAAAGGTTTCAGCACCAGCATAGGAAGGGGTTCTTTACGGTAAGAGCAGTGAGAATATGGAATTCACTGAGTGAGGAGACGGTAATGTCGGATTCACTACACCAGTTCAAGCGGGGACTGGATGCATTTCTAGATACCAGGCAGATTTCAGCATATACTTAAAAATAAAATAAAATAGTAGGTTGATACAGGGATTTATTCTGACTGCTGGTTTCAGAGTCAGGAGGGAATTTTTCCTCAGGTGAAGATTGGCTAAATCATTTGTGGTTTTTGCCCTCCTCTGGATCAACTTTAGCAATTACAGAACTAGCAGGTCGCACTTGATGGACACAAGTCTTTATTCGGCTTTACAAACTATGTTACTATGTTAATAAGTGACACTCAGTGTCTCATCCCCTACCTCATGCTGCCATCTGATTACATAGCAAAACCTGCTGACAGATTCCCTTTAATTTTTAAATTTATAGATGACTACAGCCACTACTCCAGAAGGCTTAGGAGCATGCTGCTTACTGTGCTAGTGATGAGTTCAATGTACATGTATGCAGTAGGCTCCTAGCACCCTCCTGTGGTGGCTGTAGACAATTGGAACTTATAGTTTTATTTCTATGCAGGAGATTTGGAGCTTTGTGTGAAAAAAATAAAACTTCAATTAATATAAATTTTGGGCCTTCCAACAGGACAATATTACTAAGCATACCTCAAAGTTCACTAAGCCATGGCTCTTGGAAGATTCTGGAGGGGTCTTCACAGTTTCCTTGATTTGAACCCCCATAGAAAATCAGTAATCATTTGAAGAAGGCGGTTGCATCATTTAAATCCTTAGTCCTAGAATAATAGTGAACTAGGGGTCATTGCTTATGAGGAATGGGCAAAGATTCCTCAGGAACGCTGAAAGAAGTCGGTATCTGGCTTTGCATCCCATTTGTAGCAGATCATAAAAGCCAAAGATGATCTAGTAAGTACTAAAGACACTTGTCATGAAGGGAGTGAATAATTCTGAGACTGAAGTAGTCAGTAAAAGTGGCATTTTGTGTAGAATTCACAAACCACTTGTTATATTAGTTGAGTCTTGCTATTTAAATTGTTCTTGTGTGATTAGCTTACTGTAAATACACAAAGTTGCTAAGTTTTGCTAATAAACCTGCACATATATATATATATATATATATATATATATATATATATATATATATATATACGTGGTCAAAATTGTAGGTACTCTTTGTTTAATGAAAGAAAAACCCACAATGGTCACTGAAATAACTTGAATCTGACAAAAGTAATAATAAATTAAAAAAACTATGAAAATGAACAAATGAAAGTCAGACATTGCTTTTCATCCCTGCTTCGACAGAATTAAAAAAAAAAAATTAAACTCCTGAAATAGTAGGCCTGGACAGAAATGATGGTTCTTCTTAACTTAATATTTTGTTGAACAACCTTTTGAGGCAATCACTGCAATCAAACGATTCCTGTAACTGTCAATGAGACTTCTGCACCTCTCGACAGGTATTTTGGCCCACTCCTCATGAGCAAACTTCTCCGGTTGTCTCGTGTTTGAAGGTTGCCTTTTCCAGACGGCAGGTTTCAGCTCTTTCCAAAGATGCTCAATAGGTTTTAGGTCAGGGCTTATAGAAGGCCACTTCAGAATAGTCCAATGTTTTCCTCGTAGCCATTCTTGGGTGTTTTTAGCTGTGTGTTTTGGGTCATTATCCTGTTGCTAGACCTGCGACTGAGACCAAGCTGTCTGACCCTGGGCACCACATTTCTCTCTAGAATCCCTTGATAGTCTTGAGATTTCATTGTACCCTGCACAGATTCAAGACAACTTGTGCCAGATGCAGTAAAGCAGCCCCAGAACATAACAGAGCCTCCTCCGTGTTTAACAGTAGGACAGTGTTCTTTTCTTGATATGCTTAATTTTTTCGTCTGTGAACATAGAGCTGATGTGCCTTGCCAAAAACTTCCATTTTTGTCTCATCTGTCCATACCACATTCTCTCAGAAGCTTTGTGGCTTGTTAATGACGCGCCCCCTGGGCCATATTCAGGGGATACCCGGAGCCGGATCTGGATAGGGGTAGTAGTCCTTGTGGCGGTGACCCGGTCCGTGCCCAGGGTGTCAAACTAAGTGGCAGTCTATGGCAGTAGATGTTAACTTGATCGACTACGCCACCCGTTGAGTGCGGCTTTGAAGCCGCCGCTGCAGAACAGTCCACTGAGGCCAGGTGTATAAGGATGTGCAGCGTGGTGGTATAACCCCCAACGGGAGGGGTATGGCCTCAGGGCAGCAGGGATAGATGATGGGGGTGATGGTGGTACACGAGCGCAACAAAGACAACTCGGAGTCTTGGTGGTGCAGTTCAGGGTCTTTACTCACGGTTACTTGGTTACTGCTCCAGGCCACCGCTGCAGAGGTGGCCGCCTGCGTCGCGCTGTGCTCACCAGGTGAGGGGCTCGGTTAACTCCCAGGTCTTTCTGGAGTGCTTTGCAGGACCCCCTTTATGTCCCCTGTTTCTGGTCTTCAACCCCACTAGTGACCACGCTTATGTCCAGCTGCCTCGGACCTTCTTGGTGGGCAAACGTTGGCCTGCGTTTCCCAGGTCCTATGTGGTGCCTTTCTAGCGGGTGTGGCGAGGGGCTGCTCCACATGTAATGTCGCAGCCTCCGGTTCTTAGTTGAGGGTAGTTTCTCTCCTCCACTAATTTGGGATCCGGTTCCCATCTTCTTGACCTGACCCCCCTACTCAGGTAGCGGCGGGCGTGTGGTGGCTACCAGCCAGTCCACACCCCTGGGGTCCCCTCTGTCCTTCCTGGAGCCCAGTCTGCTCCTCTTCCTCCTTCTTCCCTCCTCCAGGCTCAGGCCTCCTGACAGGGCCTGCCTGTGGAGCAGAGCCCATAAAGCAGCTCTGCTCCCTGTCTTCTCCTCTCTCAACTCCCTCCCTTTCCAAGATGGTGCCTCCCTTTATACTCCTGTACAGAGTGCACCCAGGATCTACTTCCCCCACGCACACACTACCGGGTTCCCTTCTCTAGGTGTTCCCTCCCCCCACTCCAGCCAGGGACATGCTCACTCGTGCCTGCATAACTAATGGGAGCACCGTCGAGCTGTCCCCCGGAAATGTGGTGTAGTGCATGTGGGTGTTAGGGTCCTGAGCCACACTCCATCCTTACCTGGAAGTGAGATATCGCACATCTGGGTGAGATGCAATACCTCTGTAGCAACCGAACCCTCGGGGTGCTACATTAACATGTAGGTTGGCAAATTCCAGTTTGGCTTTTTTATGATTTTTTTTCAACAATGGTGTTCTCCTTGGTCGTGTTATGATCTGCAACAAGAACTAAGGAAAGATAGGGGAAAAAAGTGTCCCTACAGTAAGACTAAGCAGAATCCCTATGATGTAGCGGGCTGCCTGTTCCTAGCGAACAGACCCGCCTAAGTCCTCGGCTAGTCTGAACGAAGACCTATACCATAAGGGGAGTCGTCCCTAAAAGAAATAAGGACTGGAACAAAAATGAGATGTGGTATCGGTGTCTCTGGCCCCTGAAAGGCAGAGACGCCGTCCCACTTACCTCTGCGCTCCCTGTCCGGCGTCGTCCGGCGCTCCTGCCTCTGTTGCTGCCGGCACGCGCAGCTTCCCGGGCACTGTGCTTAGGGCGCGAGCTCCCTCCCTCTTAAAGGGGCCGCGCACGCCGTCCTAAAGAGTCCGGAGGACCTCTCATTTAAAAGGCACCTCCTCCAAAATGGAGGTGCCCGTGCAAGGTTGTAGCTTTGTGTGTTATACTCTGCTTCAGCCCTTAGGTCCCACTGCTAGCCCGTCTACAAGTCCAGCCCGCCAGCCTGACTACCAGTCCAGCCCGCCAGCCTGACTACAAGTCCAGCCCGCCAGCCTGACTACAAGTCCAGCCAGCCTGACTACAAGTCCAGCCCACAAGCCTGACTACAAGTCCAGTCCGCCAGCTTGTTTACTCTCCAGCCCGACAGTCTGTCTACAGTCCAGTCTGCCAGTCTGTCTATGGGCTCTGCCCGCCTGCTTACCTGGAAGCTCCTGCCCGTTACCTGCCGTGCCTGCCAGCCCGCTTATCTGGAAGCACCTGCCTGTTGCTGCTGGCATGCGCAGCTTCCTGGGCACTGTACTTAGGGCGCACGCTCCCTCCCTCTTAAAGGGGCAGCGCACACCGTCCTAAGGAGTCCCCGGCCAATGGCCGGAGGACCTCTCATATAAAAGGCACCTCCTCCAAAATGGAGGTGCCCGTGCAAGGTTGTAGCTTTGTGTGTTATACTCTGTTTCAGCCCTCAGGTCCCGCTGCTAGCCTGTCTACCAGTCCAGTCCACCAGCCTGACTACCAGTCCAGCCCGCCGGCCTGACTACAAGTCCAGCCCGCCGGCCTGACTACAAGTCCAGTCCGCCGGCCTGACTACAAGTCCAGTCCGCCAGCCTGACTACAAGTCCAGTCCGCCAGCCTGACTACAAGTCCAGTCCACCAGCCTGACTACAAGTCCAGTCCGCCAGCTTGTCTACTCTCCAGCCCGACAGTCTGTCTACAGTCCAGTCCGACAGTCTGTCTATGGGCTCTGCCCGCCTGCTTACCTGGAAGCACCTGCCCGTTACCCGCCGTGCCTGCCAGCCCGCTTACCTGGAAGCACCTGCCTGTTACCTGCTGTGCCTGCCAGCCCGCTTACCTAGAAGCACCTGCCTGTTACCTGCCGTGCCTGCCAGCCTGCTTACGTAGAAGCACCTGCCTGTTACCTGCCATGCCTACCAGCCAGCCTACCTGGAGGCTCCTGCTTGTTACCTGCTGTGCCTGCCAGTCCGTCTGCCCGGATCACCCGTCAGCCTGCCTGCCGTGCTCATCTGCTGTACCGGTCAGTCCCTGCCTTCTGACCCGTGGGAGTCACCTGCTCTCATACAAGGTCAGTCCCAGAGTAGCACCTGGTCCCTCTGCTCGGTCCTTCCCTGGTCACGGAGTCGATTGAGCCGCCGTACGACCTTGGTCGGTCCTAGTTGATACCTAGTTAAGCCCCTCTGGTCCCTCCCTGCACCGCAGCACAGAGGTTCCACCACCCGGATCCGTAACATGGGACACCTCCTAAACAGAGAAGTTGTTGCAGAAGACAAAAAGACAAACTGACAAAAAGGTACCTAGAGGTCCCAAAAGAACCAAACGAACTGACAGAGAAAAGCACCGAAGCACCTGGCTAGCAAAACAGTCAAACAACACTGAAGTACAGCATAACCAAAAGGGCAGAGCTGGAATATAAAGGCAGGTGGTCACGTGACCACAAAACACAAGATAGAAAAAACAAACAGGAGGGTTCTAACAGTACCCCCTCTTTTATGAGGATCCTCCGGATCCTTCAGGCCCAGGCCTTTCCAGAAACCTCCTGTGGAAAGCTCTAACAAGCCTAGGAGCAGAGACATCATCCGCCCTAACCCAGGAGTTACCTTCGGGACCGAAACCCTTCCAGGAGACGAGATACTGTAATCTCCCTCTATGCCATCTAGAACTGAAGATACGAGAAATTTCATATTCGCCGTCTTCCACCACAGGAGGAACTGCGACAATGGAATCCCTATATGATACATCATCCTTTTTAAACAAGGAAACATGAAACACAGGATTAATCTTCCAGGAAGTAGGGATATCCAACCTAACCGCAGATGGGTTAACAACCTGAAGCACTTTAAATGGACCCACAAATTTAGGACCCAGTTTTTTAGAGGGAATCCTCAACCGCAGGTTTTTTGAGGACAACCGAACCATGTCACCCACAGTAAACAAAACCTCCTTACTTTTCCTGTCAAAATACCTCTTGGACTTCTTGTTAGCCTCTTGAAGGTTGCAACGTACATTAGTCCAAACTGTCTCCAAATCACTGGAAAAGTTCCCCTCCTCCGGCACCACCGACACCAATTTGGAGAACAAACCAAAAGACGGATGTCTCCCAGTGCAACAAAAAAAAGGAGAACACCCAGCAGAGGAGGATGTATGATTGTTAAGAGCAAATTCTGCGAGAGGCAGAAACTCAGACCACACCTCTTGATTGTCCGCCACAAAACAACACAAAAACTGTTCAACATCCTCGTTCTTTCTTTCAGTCTGTCCATTAAACTCAGGATGATACCCAGACGAAAATGACAAATGGACTCCCAACCTCTCATAAAAAGCACGCCAAAAGCGAGCCACAAACTGAGGTCCTCTATCAGAAACAATATCTGTGGGAATCCCATGAAGCTTGACAATCTCCTTAACAAACGCCTTAGCGAGTGTCTTGGCGCAGGGCAACTTAATGAATGGAACCAAATGACACATCTTACTAAAACGGTCCACGACCACCCAGATGACAGTAAAACACTCGGACACAGGCAGATCAGTAATAAAATCCATTGTGAGATGCGTCCAAGGCGCACTAGGAACCTCCAGAGAGCAAAGCAACCCCGCAGCAGGAGTATGTGAAGCCTTTGACCTAGCACACACCGTACATTGATGCACCCACTTGATGACTTCCTTCTGCCATCCAGGCAACCAAAAACTGCGACTGATAAGTCTCTTAGTCTCCGAAATTCCTGGATGACCTGCCAACCGAGACTCATGACACTCCACAAGCAAATCTCTCCTAAAGGTTCTAGGCACGAACAACCGCCCATGGGGAGTGTTAGATGGAGCATCATCTTGAGCTTTCAGAATCCAAATCTCCAAAACGGAGTCCAAAGCCGCCACCACAACTCCTTTCTGTAAAATGCTCTCCTCCTCCTCGGCACCGACCATAGGAGAGAAGCTATGAGATAAAGCATCGGCTTTAACATTCTTAGTACCAGGGATATAGGTAACAGAAAAATGAAACCGAGAAAAAAAAAGTGCCCACCTAGCTTGACGGGCATTCAAGCGCTTGGCAGCATCCAGATAGATCAAATTCTTATGATCTGTGAAAACCTGAATAGAAAATCTAGCGTCTTCCAAAAAATGACGCCAATGTTCAAACGCGAGTTTAATAGCCAGCAACTCCTGATTTCCAACATCATAATTCAGTTCGGTTTCCAAAAATTTTATCGAAAAGAAGGTACAAGGATGTACTCCGTCCCTGTTCTCCTGAGACAAAACTGCTCCGACCCCCACCGATGAAGCATCGACCTCGACCAAAAAAGGCTTGGTCTCATCAGGCTGCCTAAGATTAGGGGCAGAACTGAAGCTCTTTTTGAGATATTTAAATGCTTCATTGGCCTCAGTAGTCCACTGGACCGTATTCATACCTTTCCTGATGAGACCGGTTAGAGGCTTAACAATTACAGAAAAATTGTTAATGAATTTCCTGTAATAATTGGCAAAACCCCAAAATCTCTGTATAGATTTCAAACTAATAGGCCTAGGCCATTCCTGAACAGCCTGAACCTTCACCGGGTCCATCTCAAAGCCCTCGCTGGAGATAATGTAGCCCAAAAAACTAATTTTCTACACAGCGAACTCACTTTCTCCAGCTTAGCAAAGAGTGAATTATCACTCAAGAACTGCAAAACTTCACGTACACTCTGCCAATGAGACTCTAGATCTGGTGAATAAATCAAAATGTCATCCAAATACACAACCACATTCTTTCCAATCAAAGGTCTCAGGATGTCATTAATAAGGTTCTGAAAAAATGCAGGTGCATTGATAAGACCAAAAGGCATCATCAGATTCTCAAAATGACCTACCGGAGTGTTAAAAGCAGTTTTCCATTCATCACCCTCCTTCACTCATAACAATTTGTATGCCCCTTGGAGATCAATTTTAGAGAACCACTTGGCCCCCACCAACTGGTTAAACAAGTCAGGAATTAACAGCAATGGGTATGAATTGTGTACAGTAATCTTATTAATTTCACGAAAATCCAGACATGGACGTAAACCCCCGTCCTTTTTTTTAACAAAAAAAAATCCAACTGCCACAGGCAACTCAGAAGGTCTAATGTGACCAGCAGACAGGCTAGTCTGTATGTCCCCTCCAAGGTCTTTCTTTCAGGGATATTCAGATTAAACAAGCGACTCTTGGGCACAATCATAATCCCTATGAGGAGGTAAAACTTGGGACTCCTCCTCGGAAAAACCCTCCAAAAATCTTGAATAGGTATCGGTAATTCCCCTTTTTCCACAGCTACAATGCGACCATTACAACATTTATCATAGCACTTCAGACTCCAAGACTTAATCACATTAGTAGACCAGTCCAGTACAGGATTGTGCACTTTTAACCAAGGCAATCCTAGAACGACCGGAGAGGGTAAATTATCTAATACAACCAAGTCCAAAATTTCTTGGTGAACTCCATTGATAGTGAGGGGAAATGCAGCAAGCTTGTGAGTAATACATTTCAAGGGAGTGTTATCAATAGCAATCACAGAAATAGGTTATGACAAAGGTTTGGATTTCAATTTAAGTTTTTCCAAAAACCATTTATCAATCACATTAAGTGTTGAACCACAATCCACAAATACCTGAAATTCAATCAAATTTTCCTGCAAAGTAGTACACCCTGAAAGAAATACTCCTGCAGATCGTAAACAAGCTATACGGGTGTACCTGACCTTTTTTTTTTTCTTTATTTAAACAGAGCTCGCAATACTTGATCAAAAATGGTCAGCTTTACCAAAACAAAGACACAATCCCTCGGCGAACCTCCGGTCTCTTTCCTGAGAGAAGAGCGACTTCGCCCCAACCTCCATCGGTACTCCGCCTTCAGAGCAGATTTTCTGGGGACTAGGACATGGCATTACAGGAGTCTTTACCTCATTCTGCCTAAATCTCAGCCTCCTATCCACATGAACAGCTAATTGCATGGCATCCTGCAGAGTCTCAGGTGCGGGGAATGCAATTAGCAAGTCCTTAACCCCTTCACTCAGACCTGCAAGAAATAGACATTTCAGAGCAGGATCATTCCATTTGACTTCTGAAGCCCATCTTCTAAAGTGTGTGCAATAATTTTCAACATCACCTAACCCCTGATTCAAACGCCTGAGTTCTGCCTCAGCAGATAAGATTCGTTCAGGATCATCATATAGTAGACCCATAGCCGAAAAAAATTCTTCTACAGACCTTAAGCATGGATCATTAGGTTGGAGAGAAAAGGCCCACCCCTGTGGTTCTTTGCGCAAAAGTGACATAATAAAACTAATGCGCTGTGATTCATTCCCAGAGGACCTTGGTCTCAAATGAAAATATAACAAACAAGCATTTTTAAAGGAAAAAAAATCTTGCTGTTTACCATAAAAACATCAGGCAGTCCTACCTTGTGTTCCATAAAATGCGCTCCAGAACAGCTACTCACGTGTTGCTGGAGCTCGGCCACCTCCAGAGACAATCCCCGCAAGCGTTGAGCCAAAACTTGGACGGAAGCCATACTGATCCCTGAATTTCTTTCCTTTAGTTTTTTTTTGGGCTGGACTTACTGTTATGATCTGCCAGAAGAACTAAGGAAAGATAGGGGAAAACTGTCCCTACAGTAAGACTAAGCTGAATCCCTCTGATGTAGCGGGCTGCCTGTTCCTAGCGAACAGACCCACGTAAGTCCTCGGCTAGTCTGAACGAAGACCTATAGCATAAGGGGAGGGGTCCCTAAAAGAACTAATGACTGGAACAAAAATGGGACACCTCCTAAACAGAGAAGTTGTTGCAGAACACAAAAAGACAAACTGACAAAAAGGTACTAGAGGTCCCAGAAGAACCAAGCGAACTGACAGAGAAAGGCACAGAGCACTTGGCTAGCAAAACAGTCAAACAACACTAAAGTCCAGCGCAGCCAAAAGGGCGGAGCTGGAATATAAAGGCAGGTGGTCACGTGACCGCAAAACACAAGATGGAAAAAACAAACAGGAGGATTCTAACAGGTCATCTCCCATGAAGTTCGCTTTGGATCAAACAACGACGGATGGTACGATCTGACACTGATGTTCCTTGAACTTGAAGTTCGCCTTTAATCTCTTTAGAAGTTATCCTGGGCTCTTTTGTTACCATTCGTATTATCCGTCTCTTTGATTTATCATCAATTTTCCTCCTGCGGCCACGTCCAGGGAGGTTGGCTACAGTCCCATGGATCTTAAATTTCTGAAAAATATGTGCAACTGTAGTCACAGGAACATCAAGCTGCTTGTATAACCTTTACCTTTAACATGCTTGTCTATAATTTTCTTTCTAATCTCCTGAGACAACTCTTTCCGTTGCTTCCTCTGGTCCATGTTGAGTGTGGTACACACCATGTCACCAAACAGCACAGTGAGTATCTGTAGCCCACTATAGTGGCCCACTGACTGATTACAAGATTGTAGACACCTGTTATGCTAATTAGGGGACACAACTTGATTTAACATGTCCCTTTTGTCACATTATTTTCAGGGGTACCATCATTTCTGTTCAGACCTATTTCATAAGTTTATTTATTTATTTTTTTATTTAAATTCTGTGGAAGCAGGGTTGAAAAGCAATGTCTGACTTTCATTTGTTCATTTTTATAGATTTTTAATTTATTATTACTTTTGTCAGATTCAAGTTATTTCTGTGACCATTGTGGGTTTTACTTTCATTAAACGAGGGGCACCAACAATTTTGACCCCGTGTGTATATACATATATATATATGTATATATATATATATATATATATATATATATATATATATATATATATATATATATATATATATATATATATATATATGTATAAAGCAGGTGAAATAAATATTGAGCACATAACAAATTTTCTGTTGTGACATGAAATTCTCACCAGATGTTGGTAACAACCTATCCAATCCACACAGGCAATGAAATCAAATCATAGATGGCCGTATATTAAGTTATGTGTAATAATGAGAAGTGAGACAGGCAAAAATAATGAACATGCTTACTACTGAAATGTATTTAATACCTCATACAGAGGCCCTTGTTGATGATGATAGCTTCAAGATGCCTCCTGTATTGAGAAACTAGTTGCATGAAGTAGTGTTGAGCGAGTATGTCTCATTAACCCTTTTGGCGAGCACACTTGGGCGTTCGCTGAGTATTTTGGCGTGCTCTGCATTTCTTTTACTGTCGCCATGGCTGGAAGTGTCACGGCTGTTAGACAGCTGTGACGCATGCAGCTGCAGCGACAGTACACCAAAATACTTGGCGAGCACCCGAGCGTGCTTGTCGAATGGGTTAATGAGACATACTCGCTCAACAATAGTTAAAAGTCAACGCCTTTCAAAGTCACACAGGACTTCTTCCTCAGTACATAACTTCCCTGGCAAAAAAACAATTCATCCAGATAAAAAGTAATGAATGAAGGCAGCACACCAAGTAATATGGCAAAAAAAACAGTGGTTTATTAGCCCATAGTGTCAACGTCTCGTTCTGATGGTTCTGAGGTATAAACCTTTCTCAAGCTTGAGAAATGTTCATACCTTAGAACCGAAATGTTGCGACTATGGGCTAATAAATCACTGTTTTTTTTTGCCATATTGCTTGATGTGTTGCCTCAATTCGTCACTAGGTATACTGTATTTATATACATTTTTTTTTAACATTAAGGGTAGGAGCATATGTCAAGTATTTGCAACAGATATTTATGCAGAAAAAACGCCACATAAAATTCACACATTTTTGCAGCATTCACTCCACGTTTTTGATGCTTTTTTCCCCCCATTCATTAGAATGGGTAAAAAATATCGGAAAAAAACATTGAAAGAATTGAGATGCTGCAGATGTGAAATTGCTTCACATCTGCAAGAAATATATAATCAACATGTGCACGAGATTTCAGAAACCTCATTCACTTTGCTGGTACAGTAAAATGCTGCATTTTTTGCTGCAAAAACGAGGGACAAATGAGCCAAAACCACAATGTGTGAAAAGGTTGCCTTTAGTAATTCCATGGATGATCATTTTAACTCTAGTACAAGTGTTAAAATGAAGGTTTTTTTCAAATGTATAGTCATATACTGGGAATAATAGCTGAAAACAATTCTATTTTGGAATAAATTGTGAAGATTCAAGGACATTTAGTTTATTTCTATTTGCTATAAAACAAATATTTCAAGCAATGCAGTCTGTCGTCTTTCTTATATGCAAAGCTTTGTTTTGTCATCTTATTTTTACCTGTACTGAAAACATTGCCACTTTGCGAGGTATTATCCAAGTCAATTTTTCAGTAATTGCCTTGGCCTTCACTGGCTGTTCCACTGGATTCAGTGCATTCCCTTTCATAGCTCTGATGATGTACACAATATTTCCTTTATGACATTATTCTATAGGCAGAGTTCTATCACCATTCTGATTCATTTCTTATGTCCTGTGAAATAGCTACAGCATATACTGTGATTTGATACATTTCTCTCTAATGATACATAAAAATCTATATCATGTAGCAGAGAAAAGATACAATTTAATTTAGAAGAAGAAACCATCTCTGAAGCTACTTTTAAGGAACTGAATTCTTTTGCCTTTTATAATAACATCCAATAGTATACAATTGTGGTGCCCCTGAGGGTTCAGTCGCCACAGGGGTACTGCATCTCAGATAGAGGTGTGGTATCTCCTCTTCCAGGTAAGGATGGAGCATCTCACAGGACCCCACTTCACCACTCAACACTACACCACTCCTGTTCTGTAGGGGGCCTAAATGCACCAGGGTGCTGCCCCGGCCCGGGATAGAGGAGATGGGGGGAACCAAAAGATAGGGGGAACCATGTAGTGGGTGAGGGTTGAGGACACACTTTTAGGAAACACTTATAGATTCATATTTAATCTACGGCGATCTTAGGTTCAAGGTCTTTGATTGAGGGTCTTCTGTCAGGGTCCAGCAAGAGGCTGTAGCTGGCTGAAGGTTCGCGGTCCTCGTACTCTGGCCTTCAGACGAGGAGCGGGTCAGAATTAACCACTACCCGGTCAAGGTCCTGTCCTAAGAAGGCCTGGGAGGGGAGCAGAGGAGATAGGCTCCACAGGCAAAAGGATCCCAGGGGGATACGGACGGAGTGGAGTCGCCACCTGTATTCTTTATTCTGGCCTAGCCAGAGGGATTCCTGCTGCAAGAGGGGTAACCGGCCCCCGATATCTGACTTTGTGACTTCACGTCTCAGTCGGAAAAGCCCGGAGGCTTAGTGGATCCCAGGGGGATACGGACGGAGCGGAGTCGCCACCTGTATCCCTCACACTGCGTTTATCCAGTGGGACCCGGCCTTACACCACGTTCGTACCACACACAGTCAGGAGAAAACTCAGTGGGAGAACCTACCAAGGAGAGGAACACACACCAGCGGGGTCTCGACAGGTGCTCCTGATCTACCTGGGAAGTGCTGAACCCCCTTTCCCGCAGTACGCCGTGTGTAGCAGAGAGAAGCTTTGCGGCTGAAAGTTCATCTAAAGTGAGTAAAGACCCGGATGACTTCATAGACCGTCTCAGCTTGTTCATTCCTGCGCGGCACTGCACCCACCATACTTCCACATAGTCCTCCTTCTCTCTGCCCTGAGGCCTACTCCGCCTGTGGGGAGCAGTACCATCTGAGCTGCAAGAACACCGGCCTCAGAGGACTGACGCAGCGCTGGTGGCCGTCACCAGGAACCGCAGGTGGCGTAATCGAAATACCACTCATCCTTGAAAGCCCAATATTTTTATGTGACAGCCCTGGGCACGGAACGGGTCCAGGCCACGACTGCATCCCCGCGACACCTACACTGACCCAGCTCCGAGTAACCCCAAAGCTCAGGGAGGGCGTCGCACAATACATTCTCAATTGGTCTTCAACTTGAAATCCACCTTTGGCAAATAAAGACAAGGTTATGGAGCCTTCAGGATATTACATATTTAACTGTTACAGTTTTTGAACATCTTAGAGGGAATCTGTCACCAAGATTTTTCTACCTAACCTGAGAGTAGTGTAATGTAGAGGCAGAGATCCTGATTCCAGTGATGTGTCATTTACTGGGCTGCTTCCTGTAGTTTTTATAAAATTATTGTTTTATTAGCAGGAGATTATCATCACTAGAGGACTATTTGACTTACTGCCATGTAGTCCAACCACACCACCCACCACTGATTGGCAGCTTTCTGCCTATGCACAGTGTACACAGAAAGCTGCCAATCAGTGAACTGGTAAATCTGCTGCAGATAAAACTGTTTTTCATCAAAACCAAAGCACCCAGTAATGTAAGTGATACATTGCTAAAATCAGAGTCTTTGCCACTAAATCATGCTGCTCTCATCTGGGTTTGCAAAAATCAGCTGACAGATTCCCCTTAACCTATTCCCGACATATGACTTACATTAACGTCATAGATTGGGTCCCTGAGTTTGATGTGGGCTCGCAAGCCAAGCCCGCATTTTTCTCTGCAGATGATAACTAGATTATTTAGCCATCATCTGTCTCTAACAGCCGCAGGTGGCATGAAGCACCGCCTGCGGCTCTTAACTTGTTAGATGCCGCTGTCAATCTCTGACAGCCGTATTTACAGAGTGCCGGCAGGGGGTGCATCCATTAGCATGCCCGAGATATAATTGTGGGGTGCTGATAAATTATGATAACAGTGAGGGGTCTGTTGAAGACCCCCGTGCCTGTCATTACCGTATGCCTGTGAAAGTCTGCTGTAGTACTGCTGTGTATAGTACAAGTGATTACATGATCGCAGGTTCACGTCCCCTATGGGAACTAACAGATAAAGTGAAAAAAACAATATTTTGGAAAAAAATTAAAAAATCTATAAAAGTTCAAACCACCCCTTTTGCCCCATTAAAATGAAGTAATTAAAAAAAAATTAAAAATACACATATTTGGTATTGCTGAATTAAAAAAATATGATCTATCAAAATATAAAATAAATTAAACCGAACGGTAAATGATGTAAAGAAAAGAGATATTGAAACAACAGAGTTACATTTTTTTTCTGCCACAAAATTGCAATAAAATGCAATAAGAGGCAATAAAAACATCGTATCTAACCCAAAATGGTATCAGTAAAAACTTCAGCTCAAGGCACAAAAATAAGCCCTCACACAGACCCATATCCCGAAAACTGAAAAAGTTACAGGTCTCAGAAAATGACGACACAAGCAAAATTCTGTTTTTTTTTACGAATTTACAAATTTTTTTCACCTCTTAATTAAAAAAAAAACT
Source organism: Phyllobates terribilis (assembly GCF_046119375.1). Lineage (NCBI taxonomy): Eukaryota > Metazoa > Chordata > Amphibia > Anura > Dendrobatidae > Phyllobates > Phyllobates terribilis. The sequence goes on along the minus strand of NW_027362771.1, from coordinate 491,355,051 downwards.
ATACATGTTTGGTATCACCGTAATAGTTCTGACCTGGAGAATCATATTGCCTGTCAGTTTTACTGTATTTTGAACATGGTAAATAAAAAACCCAGAAAACAATTATGGAATAACACTTTTTTGCAATTTCAACGCCCTTGGAAATTTTTGTCCGCTTTTCAGTGCACCACATGATAAAATGAATGGTTTCATTGAACAGTACAATTCATCCCACAAAAAATAGCCCTCATACGGCTATGTGATAGAAATAAGTGCTGTTTTCCTGACTGGTGAGGTTATTTGTATACTAAAAAAATATAATTAGCTCATATTACCTGATACTCACAGGAATCCTAGGCTCACGGATTAGTGTCCAGCATACACTTGCAAGGATATATAAAGAAGGTAATATCCGGTGCCACATGCAATAAATCCTTTTATTCCAAAATTAAAAATCACAACATGTCCCTAGGAGGGTAACAACTGGACGTGTTTCGAGGACACAGCCCCTTATTCGTCAGTATCCCCTCCCTGCATGAAGAGCGCCAATCAACATGCAGGGATTGCCTGCCACTCACTGTAATGCTTCAGCCATCTTGGTTGTGGCATTACAGTGATTGGCTGGCCGCACAGTGTCATCAGGTCTATATCAGACCTGGCGCCGCGGTGCTCGTCAGTCTACTCCGCAATGAAACAGTGTAGGGAGAGGTGCTGCTGAGCTAGGGAGAGATTTGGTTGTGTATTAGGTAGTGTAGGGAGAAAAACCGTACATTACACATATCCATCTCAACAAACAGTCCTTCTGAGGACTAATCCATCTGCAGAGATATCAGGCAGGCAGTGTATATAGGCAGGCAGTGTATATAGCAGACTGCAGTGCATATAGCACAAGAGGCTCCATTCCAGTTCTGCCTTCTGCTGCTGTTAGATATTTCTAGACAAAGGCCCAGGTCTCAGGGGCCAGGAATAATTTTTTTGGATCTTAATCCTCATTATTTGCTTAAAAAGCAATCCAGAATACAGGCAGATCCTTTCCATATTACAGAGCTAAAAATCTACCTATTTAAAACTGTGGTTTGTCTGTCACACGGATCACATATAATTGCGCTGAAAATACTGCCATTTTTGGCCTCCATTCAAATTTATTTTCAGTGTATCAGCAAAGATTTTGACACCGGTTTGCTGATCAAAATAGTTATCTACAGGCCAGGTATTTAAAACTGGGGTTTCTCCATCACACGGATTACATATAACTTCACTCCAAATCCAGCTATTTGTAGTGAGCGTGGAAGATATTGTCCTCCATTTAAAATAGGGAAGGCGCGTGGCAAGGGACGGGGAACTGGACATGATGGTGATGGTGAATGCAGAGGCCGAAGCCCTAGGCAAGTTTATGTTACGCTGCCTTTCCCATGACCCTCGCGTTCCCAAAATTTTGGGTGACAGTCATTACTGGTTGATGACACTTCTAGACCCACGTTACAAGGAGTACTTTATATCTCCTATTCCTGAGGCGGACAGGTCTACAAAAATGGGGCAGTACCAGAAGGCCCTTTTTGCAGAACTATTAAAAAAAATTCCCATCTGAAAACGCTGGCAGCAGAGGTCACAGTTCGTTGGACAACCAAGGAGTACAGGCAAGAGAGACACAGCTTCAATCCAGCAGAGGCAGGAGAACACTGTCAAAGTTCTGGGAGAATTTTCTCAGCCCCTCCCTGAGGCGCAGGGTACTCTCACAAGGAGTGCAAAGTTTGGGAAGATGCTGAGGGAGTACCTTGCTGACCGTGTCAACGTCCTCAGTGATTCCTCTGTGCCTTATAATTATTGGGTATCCAAGCTGGATACTTGGAATGAACTGGCTCTCTACGCCTTGGATGTCCTGGCCTGCCCTACCGCCAGCGTTTTATCAGAGCGGGTTTTTAGTGCCGCTGGTGGAATTATAACTTATAAGCGCATCCGCCTGTCAACTGAAAATGCTAAAAATGAACAAGGGCTGGATTGGGCCAAACTTTTCAACACCACCGAATGATAGCAGCATAACATAAACTCAAATCCAGTGTCTTTTTTTGGGAGGTGTATTCCTATGCACCTCTTCACACCCACACATGGGTATACGATTCCTGATTTTGGCTATTTGCTCTTATCCTCCTCCTCCTCATCCTCCACCACCATATCACCAGGGTCACCGTGGTCCGTGGTCCGTGATGCAACACCTACATAATTTTTTTAAAGGGTGTTTATGATGGCCATAAAAAAAAAATTTCATACAGTATGTTCATGTATACCCCCCCAGGGGTAAATGTTTGTCAGCCCATACACCTAGTGCATGGGCATTACAAGTATAGGAGACCCGCTCCTTTGTAATAGAAACATTTTTTTATGAGGCCCTCCTCCACGTCTCTTCCAAGGGGCATTGGAGTGCCTCTCAATTTTTGGCAACCCTTGCAGTCACTGCATAGGCAAACACAATGGGAGACCCAATTCCTAATAATGGGAACATTGCTTTCAGGAGGCCCTCCTCTAAGTCTCTTCAAAGTGTATTGGGGTGCGTCCAAATTTTCAAAGGGCTATTGGGGTGCGTCCAAATTTTAGGCAGTCCTGCCACTCAGTGCATACGTAATAACAGTATAGGAGACCCACTCTTTAGTAATGGGAATAATAAAACTTAGCCAGCTGATGGCTCTCTAAGAATAGTGTGGGCCGACTGCTGGCCCTTTAAGAATAGTAAAGGCCGCCTGATGGCCTTATAACAATAGGCTTTGTGACTTTCAGAGTCCCTCCTTAATAAATTAAACACGATGTGTCTGATATCTCACACACCACATGTTAAAATGACACATTTCCCAGTGAATGCATTTGTCACTGTGGAAAGTGTAATGCACACGCCCGGGCTGAGCGGCGTGTGCGTGTGATTCCACTGGACCGTGCCGGAGAGTGAATGCCTGGAGGGGCGTAACTAGGTATTCACCCGATCCGACGAGGGTCGCACGATGGCATACGACGCCAGTGCACCAAGGAGGAACCGAGCAGAGGGACCAGACACGGCTGTTGACCCACACAGGGGAATACAGGAACAGACTGGTTAGGCTGGCACACAGACTGGTGGGAATAGGCAGGCACGACTGATATGCAGGCAGGTGGGTATGCAGGCAGGGGGGTACAGGCAAGCACGGCTAGAGTGCAGACAGGAAGGCACTAGCAGGTAGGAACACAGGCGGGATAGGACCCAGTACACACTGGGACTCTGGAACAGAACCACAGATGTGGCGGACAAACACATCAGAGTGAGGCCGCCCAGAGAGGTGAGCGAGAGCAGGGCAGGACGAGACCGCCAGGAGCGGTGAGCAAGAGCAGGGCAGGACGAGACCGCCTGGAGCGGTGAGCAAGAGCAGAGCAGGACGAGACCGCCTGGAGCGGTGAGCAAGAGCAGAGCAGACGAGACCGCCTGGAGTGGTGAGCAAGAGCAGAGCAGGACGAGACCGCCTGGAGCGGTGAGCAAGAACAGAGCAGGACGAGACCGCCTGGAGCGGTGAGCAAGAGCAGAGCAGGACGAGACCGCCAGGAGCGGTGAGCAAAGGGTCAGAGCTGAGAGAGACTGCTGGAGCAGTGAGCAAGGAGTCAGAGCAGGATGAGGCCGCCTGGAGCAGTGAGCAAGGAGTCAGAGCAAGACTGCCGGAGCAGTGAGCGAAAGGATAAGAGCGGAGCGAGACTGCTGGAGCAGTGAGCAAAAGGGTCAGAGCGGAGCAAGGCTGCCGGAGCAGTGAGCAAAAGGGTCAGAGCGGAGCAAGGCTGCCGGAGCAGTGAGCAAAAGGGTCAGAGCAGGACGGACAGGGCTCTGTTCACACGGAACAGACAGGAAGGGAAAGGCAGAGCCAGACACCCACAGAGCACCCGCAGTGAAGCAGCGAGTGGACCACAAACTCACAAACGGGAGTACAGAGACAACAAGCAGGAGTTAGGTACGAGTTCAGACTCTGCAGAAAAAGGAAAGGAACGGACATAGAGGCAAAACAGGTAAAGGATAGGAGAGAGTTCAGACTGGAACTGAGTGTACGGAAGAGACCGACACTGCAGCGGGATACAGGAGCGGGTCTGGGAATATGGCCCCCAGAGAGGCGGGACGAACAGGCAAGGAGCGTGTTCAGACAGGACAGACAAGATACAGGAGCGGGACTAGGTAATCGGCCCCTAGAAGGCGGGAGGAACAGGCTAGGAGCGTGTTCAGACAGGACAGGCAAGATACAGGAGCGGGTCTAGGTAATCGGCCCCTAGAAGGCGGGGGGAACAGGCTAGGAGCGTGTTCAGACAGGACAGACAAGATACAGGAGCGGGTCTAGGTAATCGGCCCCTAGAAGGCAGGAGGAACAGGCTAGGAGCATGTTCAGACAAGACAGACAAGATACAGGAGCGGGTCTAGGTAATCGGCCCCTAGAAGGCGGGGGGAACAGGCTAGGAGCGTGTTCAGACAGGACAGACAAGATACAGGAGCGGGTCTAGGTAATCGGCCCCTAGAAGGCGGGAGGAACAGGCTAGGAGCGTGTTCAGACAGGACAGACAAGATACAGGAGCGGGTCTAGGTAATCGGCCCCTAGAAGGCGGGGGGAACAGGCTAGGAGCGTGTTCAGACAGGACAGACAAGATACAGGAGCGGGTCTAGGTAATCGGCCCCTAGAAGGCGGGAGGAACAGGCTAGGAGCGTGTTCAGACAGGACAGACAAGATACAGGAGCGGGTCTAGGTAATCGGCCCCTAGAAGGCGGGAGGAACAGGCTAGGAGCGTGTTCAGACAGGACAGACAAGATACAGGAACGGGTCTAGGTAATCGGCCCCTAGAAGGCGGGGGGAACAGGCTAGGAGCGTGTTCAGACAGGACAGACAAGATACAGGAGCGGGTCTAGGTAATCGGCCCCTAGAAGGCGGGAGGAACAGGCTAGGAGCGTGTTCAGACAGGCCTGGAAATACAGCCTCCAGGATAGGCAGACAAGAGAAACACAGAACGGGACCTGGCACCTTCAGAGTGCAAGCACGCACTGAATGAAGCACAATGCTCAGGCAGGGATTGATTGGAGCAGCTGGGTTATATATCAGGTGACAGACAGCAATAGGCTGAGGACGCACAAGGGGTGTGACCCACAGCAGGTACAAAAAGCAGGAAGCGATCGGGCGCTGTCCTTAAGCAGCAGAAACAGACACAAACAGACAGCATGGAGGGAAGCCAGAGAGACACCCCGGACCGGAGATCAAGTGCGCGCTCCTGCACAGTGGGAGATGGACCACCATGCAAGGGCGCCGCCAGGTATGTTACAGAAAGCAATGCAAAAGTTCAAAATGCATCAAAAACGCTACATGTGAATATAGCCCAAGTTGTGGAAGAGCATTTTTGTTTTTGGTTATTTATTTTGCTTTATATACAAGTTATTACCCTGGAAAGGATGTTCCTTAACATATTTCCCAGGAAATTCGATTTTGGTTTCATTTTTGTATGTTTTATTGTGAGTCCGTAAAAGTGTCGTAATAACTCTGACAACGTTGTTGACAGCAGTGACCTGGGAGTCAGAAATGCTTCCAGGGGTCTTCCCCATGCTGTTCCCATGTCATTTGAGCACTGTTCCCATCGATTTGGGCAAATTCTAGGCCGCCGAGGGGAGCTGCCTGAAAACTGCTCGAGTTTCCCATAAGCTTACATTGGGCTCGTTCCTCAGGTCGAGCACCCGAGTATTCCAATGTGCTCGACCTGAGCATCGAGCACCCGAGCATTTTAGTGCTTGCCCATCACTACGTATTATTATTAATCTTTTTTTTTTGTTTTGTTTGTAACCCGATTGGTTACATCACCACTGGCCCCTATAAAGATCAGAAGTGACCTCCTGCTTAAATATTCCTGATGAAGGAGTTGGATCAACACCGAAATGCGTTGTTTCAATAAAACCTCGATTTCACTCTGTCTCTGGATACTTCACATCCACTGGCAGTGCCCGGTATATGCCGCATGTTTTTATTGCCACTCCATGATATACAGTATGTATGTGGCCTGGTTGAATGATTGTCACATAAGTACAGACAAAGGGGCTGATTCATCAAAGTTTTTACATCAGAAAACTGTCTTAAAATTCTTTGAAAAGGTGCAAATTTTTTGCACGAAAAATTTACGACTATGTCGTCTTTTTGCAGTTTTGAAGTAGCTCTTCCAGAATTGGTGGAGCTGGGAGGAGCCGGGGTGGGATGGAGCATGGCATCTCCCACCCATCAAAAGTGCCAGTGTTTGTTAAGCCAAAAATATTGCTCCAGTGAAAAGATGTCTGGCACTATGTGAGTGGACTAAAATCTTCACATTTATTTCAGTAACATAAATATGGACAGTACAATTCAGTCAGAAAAACCAACGAGTTTCAACCACAAGGTCTTAATCATGGCACCCTATTCTGTCACTGAGAAGATGTGCTGAATTCATTAGATGGTATGCACCTCTTCAATTTGGTGCATTGTACTCTAGAGAGCCAGTCTTAATGAATCGACCCCTTAGTTTATTAAAACTGTTTAAAACTGTTTTTGTTAAATCTGCCTCCAGTTTTATACAAAATATTGTGTATATATCAAGACTAGTGTTGAGCATTCCGATACTGAAATATCGGGTATCGGCCGATATTCGCGGTATCGGAATTCCGATACTTAATTCCGATACTTTTGCAATATCGAATACCGGAATCGGAAGTTTCCATAATGCCTGCGCTCTGCAGTGTCTCTGAAGTATGACAAGCTGGATGGGAGCGCTCAGCTGAGATCCAGCCTGTCATCAGAATGCCATCCCAGCGTGGGAGAATTCTCCTGATCGTTTAAAAGCCGGCAGGCGGTAAAAAGCCGCCGGCTTTTAAACAATCACACAGCCCCATACTGCTTCCCCGCAGCCTCCCACCCCGATCCTCCGCTCCCCTCGCCACCTCCCATCCCGATCGTAAGTTAGGACCGGGCGGGGAGCCCAGCAACAAGGAGCGGGGAGCGAAGGACCCGGGCGGGGAAGCCGGCAGTGAAAAGAATTCACCGCCGGCTTTCCCGTTCTGTGCTGCGCTTTCCCGCCGGTTATTTCAAATGAACAGCAGAGTTATCAGGTGATGCTGATCAGCTGTTCATTTGAAGTAGCCGCGGTGCCCTCGGAGGGTTCATGTGAGTTCATGCTTGACTGCATTGCATGAACTCACATGAACTTTCCCACGGCTGCACAGGTCAGCCTCACCTCCCAGACGATCAGCCCGTCATGATTGGTGTGTGTGGGTGTCTGTGCGAGTGTGTGCGGGGTGTCTGTGTGTGTGTCTGCGAGTGTGTGCGGGGTGTCTGTGCAATGTCTGTGGGTGTTTGCGATGTCTGCGGGTGTGTGCGGGTGTGCGTGGTGTCTGTGCGATGTCTGCGGTGTCTGTGCGATGTCTGCGAGTGTGTGCGGTGTCTGTGCGATGTCTGCGAGTGTGTGCGGTGTCTGTGCGATGTCTGCGAGTGTGTGCGGTGTCTGTGCGATGTCTGCGGGTGTGTGCGTGCAGGCAGACATAGGCCGATGTGACACTACTACTCCCATCGGCCTATGTCTGTCCCCCGTCCACTCGTGCCAGCAGGATCAGCTTGATGGGAGCAGTAGTTCCCATCAGCCTGATCCTGCTATTTAAACTGCCCATGGTCCCCAATAAATTTTAAATACATGTCATTGGTGGCCAGTGGTTACCTACAATAAATTAGTTTATACATTACCTGTCCCTGCCGATCGCCACCTAAAATAAAGTAAAAAATAAAAAACTACACCTATACTCACCTAGACACCTAATTCCCCGAAGCCATCGATCTCCTGTAATAAAATATAAAATAATAAACCACAACCTTATCCTTACCCCTCTGTAGTAGTCCACGAGTGTCCCACGATGATCTCCAGTTCAGAGCAGCCACATAGAATGTGACCGCTCTGAACCGCTGCCGCCGCTAGAATGACGGGGCCGTAAAGCAGCCCCGTCATTGCATAAGCGGGTTCGCCGGAGTTCAGGCAGCGCTGCTCCGGTTAGCTGCGTTACGGCCCCGCTGTACCGTGAGAAATTCCCACGGTACAGCAGTGCCGTAAAGGAGGTCTCCGGAGCTGCGCTGCCTGAATGCACTCCGGTGACCTCAGTCAGTGGCTCCCGCTGCCGGGAGCGGACGTGTTCCCGGCAGCGTGAGCTTACAGCAGCCATGCACAGCTGTCACCATCTCCAGATGTGACAGCTGTGCATGGGAGATCAGCGCAGGAATTTGGACAGGTAACTATTTTTTTTTAGTAAACTAAGAATTAAATAAAATTGTGTGTTTTATTTCAAATAAATTATTTTTTTCTGGGTGTAGTGTGTTTTTTCTTTTTAACACTTTGTAGGTTAGTAATGGGGGTGCCTTATAGATGCCCATCATTACTAACCTGGACTTCATGGCAGCTGGCGCTGACATGAACCCCAACCCTATTACCCCCTGCCACCGCACCAGGGCAGCGTGGAAGATCGAGGCTAAGTGCCAGAATTGGCGCATCCTATAGATGCGCCATTTCTGGGGCGGCTGACGGCTGGTGTTTCTAGCCTGGGAGGGGGCCAATATTCATGGCACCCTTCCTGGGCTATTAATATCAGCCCCAGCTGTCTGCCTAGCCTTTGCTAGCTATTAAATTAGGGGGGACCCCACGTCATTTGTTTGAGGGGGTCCCCCATTTTAATAGCTAGTAAAGGCTAGGTATTCAGCTGGGGGCTCATATTAGTAGCCTGGGAAGCTCCGTGGGTATTACCCACTTCCCAGGCTTCAAACATCTGCCCCAGCCGTCTGCTTAACCTCCGCTAAAGACTAAAATTAGGGGAACTCCACGCCAATTTTTTTTTAAATAAATCCTTTATTTTAACACTAAATGACAAGTACAGTAAGCAACACTGTCACTGTACTTCATATATATGTGACTGACATGTTTCTATCTATCTAATCTATGTGTGAAGCTCTATTCTATCTGTTATAAATTGTCGGGTACCGCTGCTGAATTGCCGGCCGGCTTTTTTTAAAGAGACAGTGCATGAAACCACAATTATTTTTTTAAATAAATCCTTTTCACTAAATGACAAGTACAGTAAGCAACACTGTCACTGTACTTCATATATATGTGACTGACATGTTTCTATCTATCTAATCTATGTGTGAAGCTCTATTCTTTCTGTTGTAAATTGTTGGGTACCGGTGTATGCCGCTGATGAATTGCCGGCTTTTCGCGTAATACATTCTACATTATTCTTAGTTGTTTTACTTCATGTAGAATTAACCTACAAGGAAAGAAAGGGTTTATTTTCATTCCGATATTTGTGTCCCATTGACTTGCATTGGTTTCCGGTATCGGAATCGGCGATATCCGATACTTTTTGGGTATCAGTCCGATCCAATCCGATCCGATATTTCCCGATATCGGAAGGTACCGCTCAACACTAATCACCACCTGTCTTTTCTTTATAGCAGTGTTTGTCTTTCCATTAGGTGCTCACATTGTATAGTCTTTAAAAATCTGATTTTATCCTGTAAAGGAAGGCTAGTCCCACTAAAATGAAAAACATTCAGAGTACAGTTTTACTAACAGAAACATGACTGGGTGGAAATGAATTACAGCATCAATCACAGTCATGCAATGGAGCAGTATATGAAAAGAAGAAAGCAGTACTGTCACCTTAGTTGTTCAAGCATAAAACCTACTTGAATAAAAATGAATAGCTCCAAGATAGGAAATAAAAGGGGATTTCTGTTACACAGGCTTATTTAATAGTAACGTAAGATGTAAAAATCATAACAATAGGAAAAAAATGTTGTCACCACAACTACATAAAAAAATAGTAGTAATATTGTTCAAGGGAATATAGTGGTGGAAAGAAGCAGAACATTGAATTCAAGGAATTGTATTGAAAACTGGCTCTAAGACCGCACCTAGAGTGTTGTGGTGAATGACTGCTACTCTTCATAGTTTTTAAAGTTGAAGGTAGACTTAAAGAAGTTGTCCACTATTAGGACAACACCTTCTCATACCCCAAGCTTGGCCCCGATAAAATAAAACCGCTTATACTCAACTACCGTGCTGACGCCATTACCGTGGTGTTGGCACTCGCTCTCCATGGGCCTCCGTGCTGTTGTTGTGACACATCAGCGCTGGCGTTACTGTCCTCACTCCTGTCGAATTGAACATGAAGAGGAAGTCAGAGATCAGCTGCAGCCCCGACTTCCTCTTCATGTTTGATTTGTCCGAAGGCGGGGATAGTGACACCAGCGCTGATTGGGCACCGGGGTGATGTGTCACAAGAACAGCACGGAAGCCCCGACACCACGAGTGCTGACACTACTGGAATGGTGCCAGCACGGAAGGTGAGTATAAGCTTTTTTATTTTACCAGGGTCAAATATTTAGATCAAAAAGTGGTTGTCCAAGTAGTGGACAGCCCCTTTAAGTTCATCAAATTCAACCTATAGCCTAACATGTTGATCATGAGGAAGGCAAAAACCCCATTGGGCAGACATCTATAGCTCCATATTAGGTGAAAAATTCCTTCTTGACTCCATATGGCAATCAGACTATTTCCCTGGATCAACACAGAATCTAGTGCCCATAACCTGTAATATTATATTATTTTAAGAAAGGCATCCAGGCCTCTCTTGAATTTTAGTAGTGAATGCACCATTACAACATCATGTGGCAGAGAGTTCTATAGTCTCAGAATGGTCCTCAATAGAGTTCACGTCAGACCAGAATGCTGTCAGGTATCGTCCTGTCAGGTTAACTGAACAGAGGAATGCACATTTACGATGCCTGACAGGACGCTGCTCTGACGTGACTGCTGTCTCCTGCTTCATGCAGCCCGTCTTGACATCTAGGAAGGGTTGTGATTGATGGTAGCTTCCATCTTTGAATCCTGGCAGAGTTCATTAAATAAACCATACATTTTTGCTAAATGTTTAATATTTAAATGTGTATTATTTATTCTATTTATTTCACATTTCTAAGCGATCCCATTTAATCTAGCAGAGAAAAAGTCTCTTAAATATCCCCAAACAGGGATCATTTTTATTCTACTTCATGTGAAAAAGCCACTGCTTCTTCCTTTTGCACTGCCTGCGTATAAACACCAGCAAGACAGGTATCTGCTCTCAAAAAGGGATTATTTTTTTACCTTTTCTACAATTTAAGGAGACAAACAAGTCTGATATTGCAGTTTGCTGTTAATCAGCCTGTTATTTCCCCATGATTACCATCCATTTTCACTTAGCCAGATAGGTTAAAGTCACTTGGTCATTAATAAGGTTGTGTTTGCATAAAGAGTTCAAAAGGGGTTCAATACAGTCCTAGGAGTTCTCAGGGTGTTATACTATTTTCAATTCAGCTAGAGGCTTTGGAGTATTGAAGTTCAATAAATTTGTGACAAATTTAATTTGTTTAGAAAATTTGGTGAAGCCATTGAATTCAAGTTTCAAAATATTTAATTATTTCTGACAGCAATTCATGCTCTATGTAGTTCTAGACCTTATGGGTAGACCAACCATTGAGCTTCTTTCAAATAATCACACCTTCATTGATTCAAGGAGAGATTTCATTAACTGAACATTCTTTTTATGGAGGAATCAGATTAGTAGAATGCTGAAAATATCTTCATCATTGATTTCTATGTATGTTAGGTTTTGCAAATGATGTATAGAGCCTTTAAAGACTCAATGCCAGCTGATTTATGTCCAAACCACTGTCCAAACCAGATCAGAGGACAACTGTGTTACTTCCAAGAAAAGCATTGTTGAAGTCATGGTGGTGACAAGGTGACTAGTCCAAGCTGCAGGTGCCCACTTTCTAGTCCCTGCCGACTCAGCCAGACTGATAGGGAGAGACCTGTCAGCTTAGCTGAGCAGGTAAAAGTCAAAGGGTTCATGCCACTTTGACTAGTCATCTTGCCTTTGGCCACACTTTTGTTTTTTCTGAAATACCATGATGTTTCAGAGGAAAACATAGATGTTTATACTGTATGAGATGGTCTCTGATTGGCACAAATAATTATAATGGCACATGCTACCTGTGATTTTACATAGTTTGTGCAGGGGCTATGGAGGTCTAGAAATTGGTGAATGGGAGGCCCAAAGTCCTATATGCCACCTAAGAATACACCAGTAAGATAAATGGCATGAGATAGGTGGAAGAGCTGTTACATTATTATTATTATTTATTATTATAGCGCCATTTATTCCATGGCACTTTACATGTGAAAAAGGGGTATACATACAAGAACAATTACAATAATCTTGAACACAATGTGACAGCGACTGGTACAGGAGGAGCGAGGACCCTGCCCGTGAGGGCTCACAATCTACAAGGGATGGGTGAGGATACAGTAGGTGAGGGTACAGCTGGTCGTGCAGTGGTATGGTGGAGCGGTGGTTACTGCAGTTTGTAGGCTTGTCGGAAGAGGTAGGTCTTCAGGCTCCTTTTGAAGGTTTCCACGGTCGACGAGAGTCTGATGTGTTGGGGTAGAGAATTCCAGAGTAGAGGGGAAGCACAGGAGAAATCCTGTATGCGATTATGGGAGGAGGAGATAAGAGGGGAGTAGAGAAAGAGATCTTGTGAGGATAGGAGGTTGCGTGTGGGTATGTAACGGGAGACATATTACATATTTTTAATTGGTACTCAGGAGTTACAAGTGTTGCCTCTAGATTTGTGGAGATATAATAGATTATAATTCAGCTGCAAACAAATAGAACCCTCATAAAAATATTCATCCCTTATAATTGATTTGTCAGCTAGAAGATTTTTATGTCAATAGGTTATTTTATGTAATATACTTTTTATCCTTTATTTCTGTGAGCCGCAATGATTGCTGTATTTCAATATGCAGCAGCACGTTCTAATACTTGGATTCTCAAGTGATTCTGCTGTCAAGCTTTGGAGATATGTTAGAGAAAAAGCTTGTGAAAATAAAAAATGTCACAATCAGATAAAATCAAGTGTACACAAAACATGAATTGGTGGAGCATCTGCTAATGAGGGATAAGTGGTAACGATTTCCAGAGTACATACTTATCCAAAAATTTATATTTATTTGTCTATAACTACTGCATGAGAAAAGTTTAAAAACATTAATGAAAATTTGGAAGTGAATTTATAGCAAAGCATACTCGTTAATTTACTCGAAATGTACACACTCCCCTATTAACCCTTAAAGAGAGTCTGTCATCACAGTTAGGCATGTTAAAGTAAAGGTATGGCCATAATAGTGCTGCTATACAGATTCAAGAGATGCCTTCAGTGAAGAAATCCGCTTTCTGGTTGCTGTTTAATCAGCAATTCAAGTTTGGGTTTGATAAGTTTTCAGTCTACTGGGGCGGGACTATGGGCAGGGTCTTAAGCTCTGCCCCGGACCCTCCGCCTGTCTTTGGTGTCTGTATCTTTTTCCTGTTTTCCTGCGTCCTTGCTTCATGCAGCACTTGCGCAGATTGATCTCTTGAAAGTCTTCAAGTAAATGGTACTGATGAGCCGAGATCTCCATCTGCACATGAGCCGCCACTGGCGCAATTTTATTGAAAAACGATATAAGGTCAATGTGCGCATGCGTCGCCATCTGTGCCATTTTACTGAAGCCCGCTGGGAGATCAATCTGCGCAAGCATCGCCAGCTGCAACTGACGCGCCCCTGGGCCTGTGTCGCGCTGCGTTGCGCACGCGGGAGCTTACCCGGAGCCGGATCTGTTGAGGGTTGTAGTCTCGTGGCGGTGACCCGGTCCGTGCCCAGGGAGTCAAACTGAGCGGCGATGTATCAGCGGTAGATGTTGGACGACTACGCCACCCGTTGAGTACAGCTAAGGAGCTGCTGCTGCAGGGCAGACCGCTGAGGCCGGTGGTAGGATTGTGCAGCGTGATAGTATAACCCCCAACGGGAGGGGTATGGCCTCAGGGCAGCCGACGTGGATGATGGGGGTAGCAGGAACCACTCGGAGACGGTACTGTGTAGTTCAGGGTCTTTACTGGTGACAAAGATAGACCCTCCCGGAGTACTGGCTAGCGATTGGGGCCTGGTCAGTCCTTGAGCAGATGGGATCTCCCCTGGCCAGGCGGAGTTGTAGGCCTCCCAAACTAACTGTACTCTTCTGGCTACCTTGCTAGAGGCGGGTATAAGTAGCCCACGTCCCTCAGTGTACCGTGTGGTGCTCACCCGTATGGCCGGTGACTCGGGGCCTTCTAGTAGCTTCCGCTCCACGACGGCGGTGCTGGTCCCACGCGTGTGACCGTGCCTTCAGGTTTCTTGGCCAGAGGACCTGGAATCCCCTGCCCGACGGATTCTGCTGCTGGGTAGGAGTTAGTCCCCACAGCCTCGGACTCCGGGTCCGGTAAGAAATCTTCTCAGTCAGGGCGAGCTCTGCAGCTGCCAGCCCCTGACTCCTTGTAACACTGCTCCACAGAGCTCCTGATGTTCTGTTCCTATATTTGCTTCTTTTCTCTGTCTCTACTTCTTCTCTACTCACTAACCCTGCCTCAGCCCTAGGTTTATATAGGGGAAGTTCTTCCCCTCCCAGGACTGGGCAGGAGGTGTGGCATGCATAGGATTCCTGACCAAGAGACCTCCCACCTGCTCTCAGACGTAATATCTCTATCACTGTGGCAACCAGACCCCTGGGGTGTCACATTCCCCCCTAGTGAAATTTAGTACTCCGGGACTAAACATATTTTTAGAAAAAACATAACAAGGTATAAACAATAATAATACAATAAGAAAAACACATAAAGATGGTTACGGCGTGTCCGCAACCGGGTGCAGTTTTGAAAAAAACAAAGGTGTCCATTTCACCAGAACAGGGAGACGTAACCAGGTAGGGGTCTGTCCTGCCCCGAGTCCTTATCAGTCTTTTAGTCCATCCTGGGTTACGCTCCAACTAATTGTACAAGGATTCCCGGTAAATCCACCAAGGACTCCTAAAAATAACTAGAAACACATAATTATTTACAAGCAACAAGAAAAACAGGTAACCATAAATAAAACATCTTATACACTTCAAATCCTCCATCGTGTGGGTAACTGGCCTCTAGTGGCCCTAGTGGACCTACGGAGCTGACTGTCTAGCCCCGAACTACAGGGTGTAGGAACTGTCAAGGGTAAACTGGGCAGCTGTCCACGGGCCCTTTGGCTCACTAGAGGCATGGCAGGTCCACTATAAGCAGAGGGTTGATCCTCCTGGTCTGCTGGTGTGTGGTCTTCTGCCTCCTGGACCGGCTGTTCTTCCAGCTCTAGCTGTTGCTCCGTAGGTGCTTGGGATGCTGGTTGGAGGAAGGTGAGTACGGGTACCACAACTGCGCCATTGACTTGAGTCCAAGACCGAGGGAAGTCTCCGAGCACAGTACTAACCATATCTTCCCTTTCCTCTACGGGTCGATGGTCTTCTTGTTCCTCTTCAGGGTTCCGTAGCTGTTCAGGACACTTCTTCAGGTGATCCCGGGATACAATGGCTTGGTCTCCCCTCCGTCTTTACTGATGGTACAGACCTTCGGGTTCTCGTGGCTTGAGGGCAGTACGGTGTACGGGTCCTTCTCCCACTGGTCGTCCAACTTGTGGAGCCGTCTTTTCCTCTTCAAGACCTGCTCTCCGGGCACCAGGGGAACAGCGGGAGCATACTGGTTGTAAGTTTTCTCTTGTCTCTCCCTAGCCTGACAGAGACTTCGCTCCACGCTCTCCTGTACTTTCCGGTACTGCTGCTGCCTCTCTGTGTCCCAGTCTGCTTCTGGTGAAGTGTCCTCGGGTGTCAGGACTCCCATTTCCAGGTCAACAGGTAACTTACCAGGTCTCGCCCTCATTAGGTAAGCCGGGGTACAGTTGGTGGAACCTACCGGGATGTGGTTGTATAGGTCCACCAGATCGGGCAGCTTCTCAGGCCACAGACTGCGTTCTTCCAGGGGCAACGTTTTCAGAAGATCCATTACCACCTGGTTCATTTTCTCACAAAGTCCATTAGTTTGCGGATGATAGGGTGTCGTCCTTATCTTCCGGCAGCCATACAGATTGCAGAATTCCTGGAAGACCTCCGCTTCAAAGGCAGGTCCCTGGTCCGTCAGCACTTGGTCCGGGTACCCGTGTGGACGGCAGAAGTGCTGCTGGAAGGCTCTAGCTGCTGTTTGAGCCGTTAAGTCCTTGACGGGGACGACAACCAAGAACCGGGAGTAATGATCCACGATGGTTAACGCGTAGACGTAGCCACTTCTGCTTGGGGTCAGTTTTACATGATCCAAGGCTACCAGTTCCAACGGCTGCCGGGTGATGATGGACTGCAGGGGAGTCTTCTGGCTGGCACGGTCCTTCCTTCTTAGGTTGCACGGGCCACAGTCTCTGCACCACCTCTCGATGGTTCCCCTCATGCCTACCCAGTGGAACCGCCCGCGCAGCAGGAACTCCAACTTCTTCCATCCGAAGTGTCCAGCCCCGTCGTGGTATGCCTCCATCACCATGGCTGCGTCTCTTCGTGGCACCACTACTTACCAGATTAGTTCATGCGTCCGGGAGTTAACCATTCTGAGGCACAACTTCCCCTTGTAATGGAACAGTCGACTCTTCTCAGCCCACAGTTGTTTGGCTTCCTCCGGAGCGTCTGGGTCAAGGCGAGCCTCTGGCCGAGTCAGCATCTCCTTCACCAGTCGGACGGCAGGGTCACTGTCTTGCGTTTCCTCCCAGTTGTAGTGAGGCAAGGGGTTAAACGTAGCGGCTTGCTTACTCTTTACCCGATGGGAATACTGGATAGTCCCATGATGGTGGAACGCGGGGAGTTCGACTTCTTCCAGTCCCTCTGGATCTTCTCCTACGTCCGGTAGGTTTGGCATCCTGGACAGGGCGTCCGCGTTGGTATTGGAGCGTCCTGCCCGGTATTTGATTGTGAACTCGTAGTTGGACAGACGGGCCATCCATCTCTGCTCTAGGGCACCGAGTCTTGCTGTGTCCAGGTGTGTCAACGGGTTGTTATCCGTGTACACGACGAACCGGGAAGAAGCGAGGTAGTGCTTAAAGCGTTCGGTGACTGCCCACACCACTGCCAGGAACTCAAGCTTAAATGAGCTGTAATTCTCAGGGTTTCTTTCGGTGGGTCGCAGTTTTCGGCTGGCGTAAGCGATTACTCGCTCTTTCCCCTGCTGGATTTGGGACAGCACGGCTCCTAGCCCGATGTTACTTGCGTCGGTGTAGAGGATAAAGGGCTGGCTGTAATCCGGGTACGCCAGGATTTCATCCCCCGTGAGGGCCATCTTCAGCTGGCGGAAGGACTCTTCTTCCAACTTCTCCCATCTGAAGGGCGGCTTCTGGTTCTTGGCCTTCCGGGACTGGCCTATCAGGAGGTCCTGCATAGGAGCTGCCTTTTTGGTGAAACCGGGGATGAACCTGCGGTAGTAGCCTACCAACCCGAGGAACTGCCGCACTTCCTTTACACTGGAGGGACTTGGCCATTCCTTAATTGCGGTGATCTTATCAGGGTCGGGAGCCACTCCGTCAGCGCTCACCACGTGTCCCAGGTACTGCACCTTTGGTTTCAGGAGGTGACACTTGGAGGGTTTCACCTTTAGGCCGTAGCTTGCCAGAGCTTCGAACACTTCCGCCAGGTGTTTCAGGTGGTCCTCATAAGTCTTAGAATATACGATGACATCGTCCAGGTACAACAGGACCGTCTCGAAGTTTCTGTGGCCCAGACAGCACTCCATTAATCGTTGGAAGGTTCCTGGTGCGTTGCAGAGTCCGAACGGCATACAGGTAAACTCGCTAAGTCCCATCGGGGTGGTGAATGCGGTCTTCTCCCGGTCCGCCTCTGCTACAGGAACCTGCCAGTACCCACTAGTGAGATCCAAGGTAGAGAAGAAGTTAGCAGATCTTAAAGCAGCCAAAGACTCCTTTATCCTTGGTAAGGGGTACGCATCCTTGTGTGTGATACGGTTGATTTTCCGGTAATCTACACACATCCTCATGGTGTTGTCTTTCTTTTTGACTAAGACTAGTGGAGCTGCCCAGGGGCTACAGCTATCCCTGATCACCCCAGCCTCCTTCATGTCTCTAAGCATCCCCTTGGCGTGTTGGTAGTGTGCAGGGGGTACGGGTCGATACCTCTCTTTTATGGGAGGATGGTCTCCCGTGGGGATGTGGTGTTCTACCCCCTTGACTCACCCGAAGTCTAACGGGTGTTTACTAAACACTCTCTCGTACTCTTGAACCACCCGATAGACTCCCTGTTTCTGGTGTGAGGGAGTGGAGTCAGTACCCAAATGTAGTTGCTGACACCAGTCCTCCATTGTTTTCTTAGAGCCGTTACCTTCCTCCGGGTGAGATGGAGGCAAGGGTTCCACAGATTGTATAGCATTTTGGTTAATGGTATATAATTTGGCTAGCGTGGCATACCGGGGCAGGTACACTTCCCTCTTCCCGATATTGATTATGCGAACGGGCACCCTCCCATGGCGTACATTAACCACCCCCCGTGCTGTCAAGATGGTGGGCCTACTGTCTGAGTAAACTGGTTCTACCATTGCCTGGTAATCTCTACCTCTCAGACCAATAGCTGCCCGGCACCAAATCATCATTTCACTTTTTGGGGGCATGGCAATAGGGAAAGGGTCACACATTCTCACGCTACCAATCTCACCGCCGGAGAGTTCCACCTGTTGCCGTCGCATCAGTGCCCGGATCTCTTTTTGGAGCACTCGCTGCTCGCCGGAGCTGGCGTTCTTGGCAACCTGCTGTAAAAGGAAAATCACCTCTGCAAGACAATTTTCAATTACATTAGTTCCTAGAGTTATCTTTGGGTGACTCTCGTGTTTGTCAATGTCTACAATGATCAGTCCCTGTGCTGCCAGTTCGACTCTACCGATTTTAATGGTCACCTCTTTAAATTCAATCTGTGGCACGGGCTGACCATTGCTGGCGATGATACTCAAGTCATCGTCAGGGTAGCGGGTGATATCCGAGTCATTCCAGTACTGCTTGAAGAGCACGTACGGGATGGTGGTGACCTGTGACCCGGTGTCCAGTAGGGCACTCATAGGAATGCCATCCAGTACCACGGGTAAGACTGGACGTCCTCCCACATATTTGTCGCACCAGTTCGATGGGCCTGGTGATCTTTTTCCTGGGGGTTGGCCCTCTACCCCAGGTTGTGCCAGTTTAAAGGACAGTACCTTGCCATATGTCCGGGTTGATTGCAGCGGCGGCAGATGGGTCGTCCGTCCTCGTTGTATCGGTCGCTGGGTCTCCCTCTGGCCGGTGGGGTCCTCCTTGGTCGACGCCACGGGATGTCCTCCGGTCCGGATGCCAGCTGGATCTTCCCTGGAGTGGAAACCTGTAAAGACTGCACAGTTCAGGTTAGCGCAGCAACGCTTTTAGCTAGCTCTTGGACCTGATGGTGCAGGTCTGGAGCCGGGTCATTGTTCAAAGCCTGCGCATCAGCTCCCACAGGCCCTGCCGACAAGGGTGCCGCCTCCTGGTGGTAAGTGGTAGTGGGGCGTCTGTGGGTCACAACGCCACCTGGTGCCGGTTCTCGGAGCACTCGGATGGCTCTGTCCTTGAACTGTGCAAATCCCAGATGAGGGTCCTGTAAGGCCATTGCCCGCAACTGGGTTCGGTGGGCATTGCAATATAAACCCTCTATAAATTGTTCAGTCAACAGCCTGTCCTCGTCTCCCACGCCGTCAGGGTCGGTCTGCTTAATGGCTCTCAGGGCCTCTTGTAGGTTCAGGGCATAGTCCCTTATACTCTCGTATGCTCGCTGCTTGCACCTGTAGAATCTAAGCTTGATCTCGGCTGAGGTGCGGGTATCAAAGGTGTCCCTCAGCCGGGTTAGTATCCCTGCGACAGTCCTCCCCCCAGGTGGCCAGGACTTTACCTCCCTTCGGGCTGCCCCAGTTAATTGGGCCACCAGGATGCTCACTTTTTGCTCTTCTGTGCGGGGGTACACCTGGAAGAGGCTATCCAGCTTTTCTCTAAAGTCATGCAGGGTATGTGACTCCCCTGAGTACTGGGGTAGCCAGGCCGCTCCCGGGATATAGGGCATGGTGAAAGGCATGACTGCAGCAGCGGTGGCGCTGGCGGGGGTTGAGGCAGTGAAGCTCTCCTCCGTATCCGACATCCTCCTCCCCCCTAGTGGACCGTGGCCTACCTTGCGATGATCCTCTTCCGTAGGCCGCGGCTCCACAGTAGATCGTCAGGGTTGAGGACCTTCCGTCGCGCTCCTGTGACGTCGGCGTCTGCTGGGCTCCTTCCAGGACCTTACGCGACGTCCGGACGTGAGGCGGGGCTTCAGTTCTCGCGCGCTTTCGGACTCCACGCCCCTCTTCTTCCCGCGCGACGTCTTCAAGATGGCGTCCAACGGCGGGAAAACTCCACGGAAGGCGGGAAGAAGGCTGGAAATGACGCCGGATGGCGGGAATCTTCACCGATGGCGGGAAGAAGGCTGAAGATGGCGCCGGATGGCGGGAATCTTCACCACAGGTAAGTTTGAACAGTCTTTTTCAGGCACGCAGTACCCGGTGGTTGCGGGCACGAAATCCTGCCGACTACGCCAAAAGTTGACGCGCCCCTGGGCCTGTGTCGCGCTGCGTTGCGCACGCGGGAGCTTACCCGGAGCCGGATCTGTTGAGGGTTGTAGTCTCGTGGCGGTGACCCGGTCCGTGCCCAGGGAGTCAAACTGAGCGGCGATGTATCAGCGGTAGATGTTGGACGACTACGCCACCCGTTGAGTACAGCTAAGGAGCTGCTGCTGCAGGGCAGACCGCTGAGGCCGGTGGTAGGATTGTGCAGCGTGATAGTATAACCCCCAACGGGAGGGGTATGGCCTCAGGGCAGCCGACGTGGATGATGGGGGTAGCAGGAACCACTCGGAGACGGTACGGTGTAGTTCAGGGTCTTTACTGGTGACAAAGATAGACCCTCCCGGAGTACTGGCTAGCGATTGGGGCCTGGTCAGTCCTTGAGCAGATGGGATCTCCCCTGGCCAGGCGGAGTTGTAGGCCTCCCAAACTAACTGTACTCTTCTGGCTACCTTGCTAGAGGCGGGTATAAGTAGCCCACGTCCCTCAGTGTACCGTGTGGTGCTCACCCGTATGGCCGGTGACTCGGGGCCTTCTAGTAGCTTCCGCTCCACGACGGCGGTGCTGGTCCCATGCGTGTGACCGTGCTTTCGGGTTTCTTGGCCAGAGGACCTGGAATCCCCTGCCCGACGGATTCTGCTGCTGGGTAGGAGTTAGTCCCCACAGCCTCGGACTCCGGGTCCGGTAAGAAATCTTCTCAGTCAGGGCGAGCTCTGCAGCTGCCAGCCCCTGACTCCTTGTAACACTGCTCCCACAGAGCTCCTGATGTTCTGTTCCTATATTTGCTTCTTTTCTCTGTCTCTACTTCTTCTCTACTCACTAACCCTGCCTCAGCCCTAGGTTTATATAGGGGAAGTTCTTCCCCTCCCAGGACTGGGCAGAAGGTGTGGCATGCATAGGATTCCTGACCAAGAGACCTCCCACCTGCTCTCAGACGTAATATCTCTATCACTGTGGCAACCAGACCCCTGGGGTGTCACACAATGGCGGTGCCAGTGTGAACTTAAAAAAAAGAAAAAGATATAGACACCAGAAGCAGGTGGAGGGGCTGGGGAAAAGTCAAAGACCCTGCCCACAGTACCGCCCCAATGCACCAAATGCTTATGGAACCCAAACATGAAATACTGATTAAACAACAACCAGGAAGCATATTTCTTCACTGAAGGCATTTATTGAATCTGTATAACCGCGCCATTATGGCCATACCTTTACTTTAACACGCAAAGGTTTGATGACAGGTACTCTTTAAATGCTAAATGGTCATTGTTATTTCAACAAATGTTGCACAAACCTATAGTACAAGTGAATATATAAAAGAAATCTTGGTAATAAATCTTATCAGAAAAATGTGATTCTTTTTCCATGTATGAGCCACTTCTTTCCCCATGCCGTATAAACTACTTCTTTCCCCATGCCATATGAACTACTTCTTTCCCCTGAACTCATCATTTACTCAGAAAACTTCTAAAATATATCTTCATTGATAAGATGGATTATTAGCTCATGGAGAAATGATCTTTAAAGCAAATCTGTCATCAGGATTTCACCACCATACTATTTATATGCACATGTAGCTCTTTCAAAGACAAGTCCAGCATTTATCCAGCATTTACCTAGACGGTCCTTTCCTCTATTACAGAGAATTCAGTCTTTGAATTAATATACAAATTTAGCTCTTGATCTGAAGCCTCTGTCACTACAGCTCTATTCCCTACCCAGCACAACTTCCTCCTACTTGACATGCATCTCCTTTGCCTGAAGTCATACAGCATAGAGTCTGTCAGTTAAGCAGAAGGTGACGGTGCTGCATGGGGTGTAAAGCTGGAGTGACAGAGGCTTCAGATCTACAAATCGCTCTTCAGCTTCATTTTCATATCAATTCAAACACTGATTTCTCAGTAACTGTCTAGGCAAAGGTATTGCTTGACTTGTGCTGGAAAGAGCTACTTGTGCATATAAATATGTTGCCCATATAAGTCTTTAGAGTGGGGAAGAAGAGGGAGAGGTGAAATCAGCCATATATAGAGAAAGAGAAACACACAGACATGTTGCTGCTTTCTAGTAAGTGTTTATGCCACCGTAGTACTGGAATTAAGTTGCACTGTTCAATGTTGCCATATAATGTTCTCTATGCTGCTTTTAAATATGTTCGAAAGAAAAAGGAGAGCAGAAATCCTTAGTGTCTATGAACGATGTATATGAGACAACATACAACCCCTGGCAAAAATTATGGAATTTGTTTAATGTTGTTGAAAAAAAGCAGATCACAGACATGGCACAAAACTAGTCATTTCAAATGGAAACTTTAGGGCTTTAAGAAACACTAAAATAAATCAAGCTAAAAAATGTGGTACTCAGTAAGGATAATTTTTTTCAGACCAAGCAGAGGGAAAAATTATGGAATCACTGAATTCTGAGGAAAAAATTATAGAATCACCCTGTAAATTTTAATTTCCAAAACTAAAACCTGCTTCAAATTAGATCTGCTCGTTAGTCTGCATCTAAAAAGGAGTGATCACACCTTGGAGAGCTGTTGCACCAGGTGGACTGACATGAATCATGGCTCCAACATGAGAGATGTCAATTGAAACAAAGGAGAGGATTATCAAACTCTTAAAAGAAGGTAAATCATCACACAATGTTGCTAAAGATGTTGGTTGTTCACAGTCAGCTGTGTCTAAAATCTGGACCAAATACATGGGAAGGTTGTTAAAGGCAAACATACTGGTAGACCAAGGAAGACATCAAAGCATCAAGACCGGAAACTTAAAGCAATATGTCTCCAAAACAGGAAATGCACAACAAAACAAATGAGGAACGAATGGGCGGAAACTGGAAGCAATGTCTGTGACCGAACTGTAAGAAACTGCCTAAAGGAAAAGGGATTCACATACAAAAAAGCTAAACAAAAGCCATCATTAACACCTAAACAGAAAAAAACAAGGTTACAATGGGCTAAGGAAAAGCAATCATGGACTGTGGATGACTGGATGAAAGTCATATTCAGTGATGTATCGTGAATCTGCATTGGGCAAGGTGATGATGCTGGAACTTTTGTTTGGTGCCATTCCAATGAGATTTATAAAGATGACTGCATGAAGAGAACATGCAAATTTCCACAGTCATTGATGATATGGGGCTGCATATCAGGTAAAGGCGCTGGGGAGATGGCTGTCATTACATCTTCAATAAATGCCCAAGTTTACATTGATATTTTGGACAGTTTTCTTATCCCATCAATTGAAAGGATGTTTGGGGATGATGACATCATTTTTCAAGATGATAATGCATCCTGCCATAGAGCAAAAACTGTGAAAACATTCCTTGAAAGAAGACACATAAGGTCAATGTCATGGCCTGCAAATAGTCCAGATCTCAATCCAATTGAAAATCTTTGGTGGAAGTTGAAGAAAATGGTCCATGACAAGGCTCCAACCTGCAAAGCTGATCTGGCAACAGCAATCAGAGAAAATTGGAGACAGATTGATGAAGAGTACTGTTTGTCACTCATTAAGACCATGCCTCAGAGACTGCAAGCTGTTATTAAACCAGAGGTGGTGCAACAAAATACTAGTGATGTATTGGAGTGTTCTTTTGTGCGTTTATTTTTCACGATTCCATAATTTTTTCCTCAGAATTGAGTGATTCCATAATTATTTCCCCCTGCCTGGTCTGAAAAAATTACCCTTACTGAGTACCACATTTTTTATCTTGATTTCTTTTAGTGTTTCTTAAAGCCCTAAAGTTGCCATTTGAAATGACTTTAGTTTTGTGCCATGTCTGATCTGCTTTATTTCAACAACATTAAACAACTGAATGAACATCCTCCGAGCCCGGTGATTCCATAATTTTTGCCAGGGGTTGTAGCAGCTTGTCCCCATCTGCTAGAACTGAGACATCTGAAAGTAACAGATAGAGACTGTTGAAGGGAAAAGTGGTGAAAAATCCAGGCTGCAAGTCATAAAATGACCAGAAATGGTGTTAGTACTTTATACACTTGTCAGCTTATTCTGAAAAGTCTTCTGAACCGCCAGGTACAATTTATTACCAATGTCAGTATGACACAAGTCCGAATATACAAGTGATTTCTTATCCAGTATATTCAGTGTAAAAAAAAGAACATTTCTCAGCTAAACCTACAGTCAGCTGTAAAGTGGAATAGAAAAGGTTCCCATTCTAAGCAATTGGCATACGTTCATGAACGTAGTTTTTCTCATTGTTTCTGGTACAAAGAATTGTGCCTGTCAATCAAATATAATGAATATGTAGGGGGCAGAGTTGAACGATGGACTACAAGTGAACAGATGATAGAGGAAAATATAAGGGCTATAATTAAGAAAACTGTAAAAACACAATTAAGTATGTTGGGGGTTGTCACTGGCGCCTGTAATCGTTATACAATCAAGTATAATGCAATATACACAGATTAATCTAGTGTTATACAGTTCACGTGATTCGCTTTACTGTTCAGCGTTAATCATTTAAAGCAAACTGGAAGTTCCCAATTTATTTAAAACAAAAGTAATCCCAAACCTTCATGGTTTCCTTTGAATTATTTTTTACACCAGGCTTAGCTATAATTTACTGCCAATTTTCTCAATGCAGCTTCTCAGAAAGTGGAATTGTTCTACCTGATATCTTCGCTAAATACACTTAGTCACAGTAACAGATTAGGCATAATCCTTCAAAATTAATGTCAGAAAAAAACACTATCTGAGATATTTGATCTCTGGTTAAGAAGGCACAAATGCTATATATATTCCTAAAATATTGATTCTTTATTATAAATTCATAAAAAATTGGAGAAGTTTAAAAACAAGCAGTGGTTACCCAATTGTAGCATACAGATATCATGCAGTGATTTAATTAGTAGTATATACACAGTAGATAACTGCAGATATGCACAGAAATAGACTTCAATATAAAGATATCAACTGGTGATGAGAATAAAGTACTCAATGCAGAGTTTTGTCTGGTAATAAAGTGCAAGTGTCCATGTACCCAAAATGTTCTGCTGTCTAGAGTTAGTTTTTATCAGTCAATCACATTGAGGTAGATACAAATATCTGAAGGGATGTCATACAGTAGATGGTTCAGCTTTATTCTCATTTACACAAAGAAAGACTAGAAGCAATGGAACGAATCTGAATGGAAGAAGATACAGAGTAGATATTAGAAAAAACTTTTTGACATTTAGGGTGATCAATGAGTGGAACAGGCGGCCACGAGAGGTGGTGAGTAGAGATGAGCGGTGTTCGACTAGAACTGTTCGCCAATCTCAAATTCGAGCTGTTTTGGGCGGTGTTCGAGTTGTTCGACGAACCCGAACGATTTGCAAAAAATTCGGCTGTTCGAGGTTATGTTCGATAACTGTTCGTGCACCAAAAGCGTGTCCTGCATGTCTGGCGGTATTTAGAGCACCAATCATGCAGGAATTGTCTGCCACTCACTGTAATGCCACAGCCATGGTGGTTGTGGCATTAGAGTGATTGCCCAAATCGATGGGAACTGTGCTCACAGTAAAACATGAAAAGCCGGCAATTCAGCAGCGGTACACCGGTACCCGACAATTTAGAACCGAAAGAATAGAGCATCACACATAGATTAGATAGATAGAAACATGTCAGTCACATATATAAGAAGTACAGTGACAGTGTTGATTACTGTACTTGTCATTTAGTGTAAAGGATTTATAAAAAAAAATATTAGTGTTTTCATGCACCGTCTCTTTAAAAAAGCCGGCCGGCAATTCAGCAGCGGTACCCGACAATTTAGAATAGAAGGAATAGAGAATCACACATAGATTAGATAGATAGAAACATGTCAGTCACATATATAAGAAGTACAGTGACAGTGTTGATTACTGTACTTGCCATTTAGTGTAAAGGATTTATTAAAAAAAATAATAGTGTTTTCATGCACCGTCTCTTTAAAAAAGCCGGCCGGCATTTCAGCATCTGTACCCGACAATTTAGAATGGAAGCAATAGAGCATCACACATAGATTAGATAGATAGAAACATGTCAGTCACATATATATGAAGTACAGTGACAGTGTTGATTACTGTACTTGTCATTTAGTGTTAAAATAAAGGATTTATTTAAAAAAAAATTGGCGTGGGATCCCCCATAATTTTAGTCTCTAGCGGAGGTTAAGCAGACGGCTGGGGCAGATGTTTGAAGCCTGGGAAGGGGTAATACCCACGGAGCTTCCCAGGCTACTAATATCAGCCCCCAGCTGAATGCCTAGCCTTTACTAGCTATTAAAATGGGGGACCCCCCAAAAAATTGACGTGGGGTCCCCCCTATTTTAATAGCTAGCAAAGGCTAGGCAGACAGCTGGGGGCTGATATTAATAGCCCAGGAAGGGTGCCATGAATATTGGCCCCCTCCCAGGCTAGAAACACCAGCCGTCAGCCGCCCCAGAAATGGCACATCCATAGGATGCGCCAATTCTGGCACTTAGCCTCGCTCTTCCCACTGCCCTGTAGCGGTGGCAGTGGGGTAATAGGGCTGGGGTTGATGTCAGCTTATAATGCCAGCTGACATCAAGCCCAGGTTAGTAATAGAGAGGCGTCTATAAGACACCCCCATTACTAACCCCATAGTCAAAGTTAAAAAAAAACACAAACACCCAGAATAAAGTCCTTTAATTGAAATAAAGACACAATTCTTTATTGTTCTAAATTAAACCATACTTACAATCACGCCCATTCCAGCTGAAGCCAACGATCCCCTGCAATAAAAGAAAAATAATAAAGCAACATAATCCTTACCTTCCCATGGTTCCCACGACAGCTTCAGCTCTGCTACATCGAGATGACAGGCTGGACCGCAGCAGAAATCTGCCATCCAGCCTGTCATCCCGCAGACACTGAGAAGCGCAGGCTTGCTTGCGCTGCTCAGCGTCTCTCTGTGACGGCATCCAGATGAGCCGAGTTCATGTCCAATGAACTCGGCTCACCTCATGCACGTCACTGACAGCGTGGGAAAATTCTCACGCTGAAGCGGTGAGTGCAGGAGAATTCTCCCACGCTGTCAGTGACGTGCATAAGGTGAGCTCATGTCCAATGAACTCAGCTCACCTCCTGCACGTCACTGACAGCGTGGGAGAATTCTCCTGCACTCAGCGCTTCAGCGTGAGAATTCTCCCACGCTGAAGCGCTGAGTGCAGGAGAATTTTCCCACGCTGTCAGTGACGTGCATAAGGTGAGCTCATGTCCAATGAACTCAGCTCACCTCCTGCACGTCACTGACAGCTTGGGAGAATTCTCCTGCACTCAGCGCTTCAGTGTGAGAATTCTCCCACGCTGAAGCGCTGAGTGCAGGAGAATTTTCCCACGCTGTCAGTGACGTGCATGAGGTGAGCCGAGTTCATTGGACATTAACTCGGCTCATCTGGATGCCCTCACAGAGAGACACTGTGGAGCGCAAGCAAGCCTGCGCTTCTCAGTGTCTGCGGGATGACAGGCTGGATGGCAGCGTTCTGCTGCGGTCCAGCCTGTCATCTCGATGTAGCAGAGCTGAAGCTGTCATGGGAACCATGGAAAGGTAAGGATGATGTTGCTTTATTATTTTTCTTTTATTTCAGGAGATCGTTGGCTTCAGCTGGAATGGGCGTGATGGTAAGTATGGTTTAATTTAGAACAATAAAGAATTGTGTGTTTATTTCAATTAAAGGACTTTTTTCTGGGTGTTGTGTTTTTTTTAAATACTTTATTAGAAATTCATGGTGGTCATGTCTAATATTGGCGTGACCCCATGAATTTCGGGCTTAGGGCCAGCTGATAATGCCAAGCTGGCCCTAACCCCTTTATTACCCAGTGAGCCACCGCATCAGGGCCCTGGATGAGTTGGGTACAGCGCCAGAAGATGGCGCTTCTATGAACGCGCCATTTTCCGGGGTGGCTGCGGACTGCAATTTGCAGCGGGGGTGGCCCAGAAAGCTTGGGCCTCCCTGCGCTGCGGATTCCAGCCCCCAGCTGCCTAGTTGTACCTGGCTGGACACAAAAACAGGGCGAAGCCCCACGTCAATTTTCTTTAAATTATTTCATGAAATAATTAAGAAAAAAAGGGCTTCCCTATATTGTTGTGTCCGGCCAGGTACAAATAGGCAGCTGGTGGTTGGGGGCAGCCCGTTCCTGCCTGCTGCACCTGACTGGACACAAATATAGTGCGAAGCCCCACGTCAATTTTTTTTAATTATTTCATGAAATTCATGAAATAATTAAGAAAAAAAGGCCTTCTCTATATTGTTGCGTCCGGCCAGGTACAAATAGGCAGCTGGTGGTTGGGGGCAGCCCGTTCCTGCCTGCTGTACCTGACTGGACACAAATATAGTGCGAAGCCCCACGTCAATTTTTTTTTAAATTATTTCATGAATTTCATGAAATAATTAAAAAAAATTGAAGTGGGGCTTCGCACTATATTTGTGTCCGGCCAGGTACAGCAGGCAGGAACGGGCTGCCCCCAACCACCAGCTGACTATTTGTACCTGGCCGGACACAACAATATAGGGAAGGCCTTTTTTTCTTAATTATTTCATGAATTTCATGAAATAATTAAAAAAAATTGAAGCGGGGCTTCGCACTATATTTGTGTCCAGCCAGGTACAGCAGGCAGGAACGGGCTGCCCCCAACCACCAGCTGACTATTTGTACCTGGCCGGACACAACAATATAGGGAAGGCCTTTTTTTCTTAATTATTTCATGAATTTCATGAAATAATTAAAAAAAAAATATGTGGGGCTTCGCCCTATTTTTGTGTCCAGCCAGGTACAACTAGGCAGCTGGGGGCTGGAATCTGCAGCACAGGGAGGCCCAAGCTTTCTGGGCCCCCCCCCCCGCTGCAAATTGCAGTCCGCAGCCACCCCGGAAAATGGCGCGTTCATAGAAGCGCCATCTTCTGGCGCTGTACCCAATTCATCCAGAGCCCTGGTGCGGTGGCTCACTGGGTAATAAAGGGGTTAGGGCCAGCTTGGTATTATCAGCTGGCCCCAAGCCCAAAATTCATGGGGTCACGCCAGTATTAGACATGACCGCCATGAATTTCTAGTAAAGTATTTAAAAAAAACACAACACCCAGAATAAAGTCCTTTAATTGAAATAAACACACAATTCTTTATTGTTCTAAATTAAACCATACTTACCATCACACCCATTCCAGCTGAAGCCAACGATCTCCTGCAATAAAAGAAAAATAATAAACCAACCTCATCCTTACCTTTCCATGGTTCCCACGACAGCTTCAGCTCTGCTACATCGAGATGACTGGCTGGACCGCAGCAGAACGCTGCCATCCAGCCTGTCATCCCGCGGACACTGAGAAGCGCAGGCATGCTTGCGCTCCTCACTGTCTCGCTGTGACGGCATCCAGATGAGCCGAGGTCATGTCCAATGAACTCGGCTCACCTCATGCACGTCACTGACAGCGTGGGAAAATTCTCACACTGAAGTGCTGAGTGCAGGAGAATTTTCCCACGCTGTCAGTGACGTGCATGAGGTGAGCCGAGTTCATTGGACATGACCTCGGCTCATCTGGATGCCGTCACAGCGAGACAGTGAGGAGCGCAAGCATGCCTGCGCTTCTCAGTGTCTGCGGGATGACAGGCTGGATGGCAGCGTTCTGCTGCGGTCCAGCCAGTCATCTCGATGTAGCAGAGCTGAAGCTGTCCTGGAAACCATGGAAAGGTAAGGATGATGTTGGTTTGTTATTTTATTTTTATTACAGGAGATCGTTGGCTTCAGCTGGAATGGGCGTGATTGTAAGTATGGTTTAATTTAGAACAATAAAGAATTGTGTGTTTATTTCAATTAAAGGACTTTATTCTGGGTGTTTGTGTTTTTTTTTAACTTTGACTATGGGGTTAGTAATGGGGGTGTCTTATAGACGCCTCTCCATTACTAACCTGGGCTTGATGTCAGCTGACATTATAAGCTGACATCAACCCCAACCCTATTACCCCCTGCCACCGCACCAGGGCAGTGGGAAGAGCGAGGCTAAGTGCCAGAATTGGCGCATCCTATGGATGCGCCATTTCTGGGGCGGCTGACGGCTGGTGTTTCTAGCCTGGGAGGGGGCCAATATTCATGGCACCCTTCCTGAGCTATTAATATCAGCCCCCAGCTGTCTGCCTAGCCTTTGCTAGCTATTAATATAGGGGGGACCCCACGTCATTTTTTTGGGGGGTCCCCCATTTTAATAGCTAGTAAAGGCTAAGTATTCAGCTGGGGGCTGATATTAGTAGCCTGGTAAGCTCCGTGGGTATTACCCCCTTCCGAGGCTTCAAACATCTGCCCCAGCCATCTGCTTAACCTCCGCTAGAGCCTAAAATTATGGGGGATCCCACGCCAATTTTTATTTTAATAAATCCTTTATTTTAACACTAAATGACAAGTACAGTAACCAACACTGTCACTGTACTTATTATAAATGTGACTGACATGTTTCTATCTATCTAATCTATGTGTGATGCTCTATCTTTCTGTTCTAAATTGTCGGGTACCGCTGCTGAATTGCCGGCCGGCTTTTTTAAAGAGACAGTGCATGAAAACACTATTATTTTTTTAAATAAATCCTTTACACTAAATGACAAGTACAGTAAGCAACACTGTCACTGTACTTATTATATATGTGACTGACATGTTTCTATCTATCTAATCTATGTGTGATGCTCTATCTTTCTGTTCTAAATTGTCGGGTACCGCTGCTGAATTGCCGGCCGGCTTTTTTAAAGAGACAGTGCGTTGAAAACACTATTATTTTTTTAAATAAATCCTTTACACTAAATGACAAGTACAGTAAGCAACACTGTCACTGTACTTATTATATATGTGACTGACATGTTTCTATCTATCTAATCTATGTGTGAAGCTCTATTCTTTCTGTTCTAAATTGTCGGGTACAGATGCTGAATTGCCGGCCGGCTTTTTTAAAGAGACGGTGCATGAAAACACTAATATTTTTTTTAATAAATCCTTTACACTAAATGACAAGTGCAGTAACCAACACTGTCACTGTGCTTCTTATATGTGTGACTGACATGTTTCTATCTATCTAATCTATGTGTGATGCTCTATTCCTTCTTGTCTAAATTGTCGGGTACCGGTGTATGCCGCTGCTGAATTTGCCGGCCGGCTTTTTTAAAGAGAGTGTCTTCTGAGCAGTTTGTCAGCTTTCGGACACCTTTGCAGGTGTTTTCTATGTGTTTCTATGTGTTTTTGTTTGCCTGCCATTGGTTTTAACGGTGTTCGATGGTGTTCTAAGGTGTTCGACGAACAGTTCGACGAACAGTTCCTCGAACATCCCGGTGTTCGACGAACCGAACCGAACCCGAACACTACGGGGGTGGCTCAACACTAGTGGTGAGTTCCCCTTCAATGGAAGTCTTCAAATAGAGGCTGGATGGACATCTGTCTGAGATGGTTTAGTGAATCCTGCATTGAGCAGGGGGTTGGACTCGTTGACTCTGGAGGTCCTTTCCAACTCTACCTTTCTATGTTTCTATGTCTGTTTAAAGTGCCATATGTTTCTACTTACAGTTGTATAATGTGAAGTCTGCATGTATCGAGACTACCACCACAATGATGCCGTTTCGCCACGCTTCTTCCTTTTAACCAAAAGGTGGATGGGTGCTCTTTAAATATCAGTCCTAACTACTGACCAATCAGAGGCAGTATATGCCCCAGTAACCTGGGGTGTGTCAGTGCATGTAACGTTTGCTGGCCTCTCGTTGGTGGTAAAGTGACTTCCGGTTTCAGCACGGTGGAACGCTTGACGCACCTAATGCGCAGGACCAGAAGTCAAGTCTGGATAGCGGTGTCTCACTGGGAGGGAGCGGTTTACAAAAGTGGCGGAACTGTGCATATGTTACACCAAGTGTATAGCAATGTATTAAGGGAGTACAACCGCTTTGTTATTTACTGCTGAATAGCTATAATTAAAGTAAAATAAAACTTTTTATACGTCTCCAATTTTTTAGGAGTTTATAATAAAGAATGAATATTTTAAAAATATATAGAACATTTGTACCTTCTTAACCAGAGATCAAATATCTTTGCTAGCTTGTCAATCAATCCATTGATGTTCAGACAGATTGAGCAATTTTCATATAAAAGGTGGGGCTTAAATGCAATATGTCACCGGGTTTTTGCCACCTTGTCTGAGAGCCACATATTGTAGGGGCAGAGAGGCTAATTCCAGCAATGTGCCACTTACTGGTCTACTTGCTGAATTACAGTTTCATCTATTGCAGATCTAGCAGTTCTCTGAATGCTGAGCTCTGTATAACCCACCCACACCACTGATTGGCAGTTTTCTGTGGATACTGTGCATAGGCAGAAAACTGCCAATCAGTGGTGGGGGTGGGGTTTTACAGAGCATATGAATATGGAGAACTCCATGGCAGCAGGTTTACTAGTTCTTTAGTGATAATCTCCTGCTGATAAAACATGCAGTTTATCAAAACTACAGCAAACAGCCCAGTAAGTGACATAACTGGAATCATGGTCTCTGTCTCTACATTATACTGCCCTTAGATTAGGTGACAAAATTCTGGTGGCAGATTAAATGCATCTCCCCTCATGCAGAAGGGAAACATGTTGTCAACCTCAGAAAACTATGAGGACTGCTGTTGTGTAATGCACTGATGTTGATTCTTCACCGCCCCTACTGTAGTGTCCTCTGTAGTCAGTGGACTAGCGACTGGTGGTCCATTATCTTCAAAGGGAGAAAGAAATATTTAATTTTACACACTTTGGGGTGCATGTAAGAAACACCCCAAGACACTCTTGTGTGCCGATAAGGAAGTCACAACTAGTTATATACAGCAATGAGACAGTGGGCAATTTTTTACAAAGTAAGTTAAAATGATTCACTTGTAATGAATGATTCATCTGACTGACTTATTATCTTCTTACTTTCTCGTGCTGTAGATTGGGTTATAAGAACCTAAGAAATTCACAATAATCCTTAATTATACCGGACGATGACAATTCTCTTATGAGTTGTGACATTTCATATATTTGCTGAGACAGTAAAGGGCATGAAAAAAAACAGAGGTGGGTTGGGAAGGCACGGCATTGAGAATGCTGTTTGTTTTTTCTACTATGGATAAAGGTGTCATTATTTCTCTGAGTATGACTCTATGAAAGCACAGACCCACTGAAATCTCTTAGTCTTACATGTTTACTTTTATTTAGAAATGGACTCCACTTTCTGATATGTTTCTCAGTTTCTTTTGGCCACAAGTTTACCAAGAAAACAAATGTTAAAGCATATATGACTGACTATGAATGCTGACTATAGACTATTTATCTCAGGTTTTCATCTCATCTTGTGTGGTCTACTAACTATTGGCAAAAAAACAGCTTGAATTACCTGTTTGTTGATTAATTCCATTTGAAGAGAAAT
The DNA here is from genome assembly GCF_046119375.1 of Phyllobates terribilis. Lineage (NCBI taxonomy): Eukaryota > Metazoa > Chordata > Amphibia > Anura > Dendrobatidae > Phyllobates > Phyllobates terribilis. Next base: position 491,321,075 of record NW_027362771.1, on the reverse strand, counting down.
GGCAGAAGACAGATTAGGATCCACGGTTCATAGTTTTATCAGGGTGTAAAATAGCTCTCACTAATATTCTGCATGAACGTACTCCACCACCGTGATTGTGCAGACATAAATTGGGCAATTAGTTTCCGACGTCAGCGTTAAATTGAAAATCATCTGTCGTAATTATGGAGTTTCCCTCTTGATACCCACAAAAATTGTTTTCTTAAATGTATTGAAAAGCTTTTATTAATCACTTTTTCCATACAAAATTCTTACTTAAATGGGACTGTACGGTCCAAATCAATAAGTCTGTGGTGACTCTGTGTGACAGCAGACTTATGAATCCCCCAGCACATGCAACATGCCTTGTGCGCTGTGGGGATTGGCCGGTTTCAGACCCGGGGCCGAAGCACATGTATGAGTTATACATACTCCCGGTCAGCGGGCATGGCCTCGCTCCATACTCTAGTATTGAGTGAGCCCATGTCCTCTAGTCGGATACGCCTACTGGTCAGCCGCATCACCTGACGTTGTGCGGCCTAACTGTATACAAGTGTATGGAGCAAGGTCATGACCACTGGCCGGGAGTATGTGACGCGCCCCCTAGGCCATATTCTTTAGGGGGAATATCCGGAGCCGGATCAGATGGGAGTTGTAGTCTTCCGAGTGGCTGTGACCCGGTCCGTGCCCAGGGTGTCAAACTCAGTTGTATGTGGCAGTCCTACAGATGTTAATAAGTTCTTAATGTCGACTACGCCACCCGTTGTATTGCGGTCACTATGGCCGCCGCTGCAGCAGGGTCCGCTGAGGCTGATGGTGTTGGTGCAGCTATTGATAGTATAACCCCCAACGGGTGGGGTATAGCCTCAGGGGGATCAGGTGCAGAGGATGGGGGTTGTGGTGATGCAGTGTAGACGGCAATCAGAGACAGAGTCGGGTTATGCAGTTTAGGATGTTTACTCACTGCTGATGTTCTGGTCACTCCAGCTTCGAGTGACCTCCCGAGCCGTGCTGCGTCCACCAGGTTCTGGATCCAGCCAACCCCCAAATAAGTCCGGAGCGTGACCCTGAGCTCTCCTTCTGTCCTTTCTCTGGCCGTCCCCACTATTGATCCACCTAGGTCCAGCTCCCTCGGGCCTTCTGTTGGGAAACCCTTGGCCTTGGGTTCCCTGACCCTCCACGTGGTATGCCTTCGTGGTGGATGTGGTGGGTGACCGTGACAAACGCTGCCCACGGTCTCCGGTCTCTGGCTGGGGAGTGTTTTTGCCCCCACCAGCTTGGGTTCCGGTACCCTGTGCCGACTCTTCACCCGGGGATTTAAGTTGGGTTCTTGGAGTCCTTTTCTTCTGTTTCCCCCCCCTGGGTCTCTCTCTCTTCTCCTCTCTCACTCTGGGTCTCTCTTCTCCTCTGCTCGCTGACTTTCTCTCTGCAACTGACCCTGTTCTTAGTTGGTGCCCACCTTATATACACCCTCTATGTGTGAGCTCAGGTGACCAGCACCCAATGAGCTCCTATCTTTACCCAGGCTGCTCCCCCTATCTGCCCCTACACTACTTGGGATGTACCACCCCCCTCCCACTCCAGCCAGGAACAGACTCGGTCGTACCTGCACATTTCTAAGTGGGAGTACCGTCGGTCTGCTCCTCGGAAATGGGATGTATGTAGTGCATGCAGCCTACCGAGCTCAGTTCCACACTCCATCCTTACCCGGGAGTGGAATATCACACCTCTGGGTTGAGGTGCAATACCCCTGTAGCAGCCGAATCCTCAGGGTGCTACATTCCCCCCTGGTAAATCACAGCACGTCCTCGGGCTGTAAGACATAACACCAAAACATACAAATTTTTGCATAAACATATAAAACATATAAAACAATATATATATATATCAACATAAAACATTCTCGTCGCCTCTGGCTCCTCCTCCGGTCACTGTGCAACGCGTGACCGGGTAAAATGCGACAGTCTCTCTGGAAAACTGGTTTTCCTATAAAACCGGTAGGGGGCGCTTTAGGACGCGCAACTATATACAGGGAATATGGCCGCTCTCAGTCCTCGGCCAGCTAAGGAGGGAAAGGGAATGGCTGCTCACAGTCCTCAGCCTGTGGGATTAAGGGTAAACGGGTAAACAGTTCACTCAGCTGGTCCCAACGGGGACTATATTTGCAGTAACAGTTTCTTTATACCCCGATCGGGTAACTATTTACAGCACCTGCTCCGCTGTACTCAACAACGTCTTCCTCCTGCTCTTTCTTTGGGGATCTCAGCTTCAGACCCGTCCGGATCCTCTTGCTCTTCCTCCTCACATCGCAGCTCCTCCTCCGTCAGGCGATGCACATGGAGGGCGTAAGGTCCTTTGGCACACTTGTGCCGGGTAAAGGTGACCTCGTCCCCGATATAAAGGTCACGACCTCTGTGCCCCTCCGGCAGATGGGACTCCACATCTCTGCGCGTGACAAAGACGTCGCCGGGGGTGTTGTGGTCTCTGATGAAGCCCCACCCGTGCTGCAGGTTAAACTTTATTACAGTCCCGGTGGTGCGGGGACTGTGCGCTGCACGGGGGTCCCTCCTGGTTCGGCTCTTCTGCTCGGCGCTCCTTATTTGGGCCTGTTGTTCCCGGACCCGCCTCTCTCTCCGCTCCCTCGCAAACTCCTCGAGCTGCTGTCGGCAGCACTCAGCACGCTCCGCTGCAGCTGCCCTGGTTTCTTGAGTGAACCCCATTAGGTCTTCTCCGGTGGGGTCCCACTCAAATTGGGTCTCTTCAAGCGGGGGCGAGATCCTTATCACGGGCTTCGGAGCCGGAATCAGGGGTGCACACATGGCCCCAACTCTCCTCTGGTGCTCCAGTCCATAATATTCCTGGGGCCAGATGAAAGGCTGCCCGTCCGGCCACGTGTGCTGGGCAAACAAGTCCTCTCCCAGACGCGGCACCCTTGGTTTTACGGGTGCGGGCGCGGTGGTGGTGGCGCCCGGGTTGCCCAGGCCTTGCGGCCAGGCCTGGGGCACCTGGAAGGTGAAGGGCACCGTTAGGACGGCGGCGCCCTGGGCTACCTGGCCTTGCGGCCAGGCCGGAGGCTCCGCGGAGGTAGGGGGCGCTGTTGGTGATGCGACGCCCGGGAATTCTAGGCCCTGCGACCAGGCTGGTGTTACTTCCTGTTTTGCCACGCTCGGGGTCGGTGCGCATGGCGTCACAGGGGTCGCGGCGGCGGCTTCCGGTTGGGGCCTAGTCTGCGTCGGTGACATGGCGTTTTCGGGCACAGCAGGGGGACTTTCGGGCTCTGCGACGGGGAGCTGGGGCAGGTAAGCGGTGTCCCGGTTTGGGGTATAGACGTCCCCTTTACCTGCCTCCATGCGTTCGGCTCCCTTCTCGGCGCCGTCTCCGGCCTTGGGTCCTCCCGCGCCATCCTCAGAGGCGGTCTGTCTCCTCATCTTGGCTGGCGTGCTCCGGGTCTTGGTTTGCTGGGCCATCTCTCGGCTCCACTCCGCCAATGTCTCTCGCTGTACCCGGGCCATCCTCCGTGCGAGGCCCTCCAGGGCCGTCTGTGCACACTCCCGGTCTCGGGGGAGCTGTGCAAGGACCTCCACTAGGCCTAGTGGGGTCGTGGTTTCCAGCAGGCTCCTGACCAACGGGTCGGTGCTGCTCTGCTCTTCTTCCAGCAGGCTCCTGGCCAGCGGGCCGGTGCTGCTCTGCTCTCTCGCCATCTCCGGGTGAGCTTCTCTGCTACTCTTCTCCAGGCTTCCTGCCTCCGGGTGCGCTCGCTCCAGACTGCTCCAAGCGACACCCATCTTCGCTCTTTCCTTTCGTCTCCTCCCACTCTGAGGGCGGTCCCGGGGCCACTTGGTGACTGTCAGCTCCAGGGGCAGTTCTTTTACGCTGACAGACACCTCTAGCATCACAGTCTCTGTTGGTGGGGGCGGTTTCCACTTTTGGCGCCATTTTCGGTCCTGGCCCACGATGGGAGGTGGCCTCTTGCCACCCTCTGGCACGCCCATAATGGCGTCCGCTCTTCCAAGGCGGGAAACCTTTGGAAATGGCGGGAATCGCTTCCCAGTGGCGGGAAACTCTGCAGATGGCGGGAAAACGCTGTTAATGGCGGACAACCGGCTGGAATCGACTGGTGATGGGGTCCGATGGCGGGGACCCTCCGGAACCGGCAGGAGACTTCTTTTTGAGGTAAACTCGTTCTTTTCTTCAGGCACGCAGTACCCGGGTGTTGCGGGCACGTAATCCTGCCGACTACGCCAAAGTTGACGCGCCCCCTGGGCCATATTCTTTAGGGGGAATATCCGGAGCCGGATCAGATGGGAGTTGTAGTCTTCCGAGTGGCTGTGACCCGGTCCGTGCCCAGGGTGTCAAACTCAGTTGTATGTGGCAGTCCTACAGATGTTAATAAGTTCTTAATGTCGACTACGCCACCCGTTGTATTGCGGTCACTATGGCCGCCGCTGCAGCAGGGTCCGCTGAGGCTGATGGTGTTGGTGCAGCTATTGATAGTATAACCCCCAACGGGTGGGGTATAGCCTCAGGGGGATCAGGTGCAGAGGATGGGGGTTGTGGTGATGCAGTGTAGACGGCAATCAGAGACAGAGTCGGGTTATGCAGTTTAGGATGTTTACTCACTGCTGATGTTCTGGTCACTCCAGCTTCGAGTGACCTCCCGAGCCGTGCTGCGTCCACCAGGTTCTGGATCCAGCCAACCCCCAAATAAGTCCGGAGCGTGACCCTGAGCTCTCCTTCTGTCCTTTCTCTGGCCGTCCCCACTATTGATCCACCTAGGTCCAGCTCCCTCGGGCCTTCTGTTGGGAAACCCTTGGCCTTGGGTTCCCTGACCCTCCACGTGGTATGCCTTCGTGGTGGATGTGGTGGGTGACCGTGACAAACGCTGCCCACGGTCTCCGGTCTCTGGCTGGGGAGTGTTTTTGCCCCCACCAGCTTGGGTTCCGGTACCCTGTGCCGACTCTTCACCCGGGGATTTAAGTTGGGTTCTTGGAGTCCTTTTCTTCTGTTTCCCCCCCCTGGGTCTCTCTCTCTTCTCCTCTCTCACTCTGGGTCTCTCTTCTCCTCTGCTCGCTGACTTTCTCTCTGCAACTGACCCTGTTCTTAGTTGGTGCCCACCTTATATACACCCTCTATGTGTGAGCTCAGGTGACCAGCACCCAATGAGCTCCTATCTTTACCCAGGCTGCTCCCCCTATCTGCCCCTACACTACTTGGGATGTACCACCCCCCTCCCACTCCAGCCAGGAACAGACTCGGTCGTACCTGCACATTTCTAAGTGGGAGTACCGTCGGTCTGCTCCTCTGAAATGGGATGTATGTAGTGCATGCAGCCTACCGAGCTCAGTTCCACACTCCATCCTTACCCGGGAGTGGAATATCACACCTCTGGGTTGAGGTGCAATACCCCTGTAGCAGCCGAATCCTCAGGGTGCTACATATGTATAACTCATACATACCCTCTGGTCCCACATCTGAAACTGGCGAATCCCCCCAGCGCACATACTGTAACACACCCCTTCTGAAGAAGATTGGCCAAAACGTGCATCAGGTGGTGATATGAAAGTGACTTGTGTCCTGGATAACTTCATGATATTTATTGTTAAAATGTGCTTAAGTGATTCATGTATTATCTTGTAGGTATTGCACTGGTGACCTACATGTGAAGGATTGATCGTTTTTCTCAATGGGATCATTCAGACCCTATATTTAATTCCTTCACTCTTCACATGCAGGTGTTGTCCATAAGGTACTCCAACACCTTCTAACACCTGACCTTGTACTGTTCACACTATATTTACCTCATTTTTTGCCTCTGTAACAAGTGGACTATAATAGTCCCACTTGCACTTCGCACTTTTGCAGCGTGCACTTTCTATACCTACCTCATTACATCTAGTTGTATATTGTTCACTCTATCAGAATTGGTTGTGGTTCACTTATTTGTTTATACCTCCTGTAATATATTTGTTTAGATTATCGGTACTACTTGAATATTACTTATAACAAATTAACCTATCGAGGTGTATTTATCAAATCATGTTGTATCATTTTGATTGTTCAATCATGAATGAGGCATGAAGGTACTAGCACTTTAAGATCTAGCTACACCAAAGAGGACTTTATCAATAATCATGATTGTTCCATTGCAATATACTTGCGTTCTGTAACAATTGCTGAATAATTATTTTTTGTACATGAATATTGTGGATCACATTTTGTTACTCTGGATACAAATCCATTCATTTTTTTCTTTTTTGTCTCAATATAGCTGTGGCGCCTGTTAAGGGAACGGTAGCAAACAACTTTATTAAATAATGGAAAGCAACCGAACCCGGGGTCCGCGATGCAGCCTGGTGGACTGCGGCCAAACACCTTCCGGGTGAGAAGGTTAAACAACCAACTTAAATAACAATCCCCTCCGTGTTACAGCACACCGGAGCGGGAACTATCTCCGTTAACTGCACGAGAGATGTGCGATAAATAATGTATCTGTAGTCCTGTTGCAGCACAGGGACTACACAGTTGACGCTAGGATGTGTGTGTGACTCACGCCGGCGAATACTTGCTCCCAGCCAGCGTGCTACCGGACTGAGGAGAATCTCTCCACGTGGCTTACAGGTGGTACCGGGAATAGGGTGTCTGCATACTGCTCGGGGTGTAAGGCAACCCCTTTGTCGGAGCCAGGCTGTCAGATGAAGCTACCTGCCTATTTCATCTAAGCCTGCCTATTTCCACTAACCCTGCCTGCCAGAAATTAAAGCACACGTGGAGCCCAAGAGACCAATCGTCCACACAAAACCATCACAGTTCAATGATCAGAGCGCGCTGCCATGTTTGTGGGCGGGCTTTTTAAAGATTAAGCCCTGCCCACCGTCGCACCATTGGTGACGTCACCCGCGACCAATCAGGCAGTGCCAGGTCACCGGATCAGCTGACTCCCAAACCACCAATCACGGTCCGCCATGTCACGGGCATGCTCAGTACAGAGAATCCTGGACTTAGGCTTTAACAGCCCTGTCTCCCTCCGCAACCTATCCTTCATGTTGCTTGGAACAAAGACCCGAGAGACAACCTGTACCTCTTCGGGACCAGCTAGGCGTTGGGACTGATGACGATGCTGAGCAGCATCAGCCCCAGCTAGACCAGAATGGGAGACCACAGAAGGTTGTGGACCCATTTTGAATCAAGCAAATGCCTGACGCCTAACAGCGCCCCTGAGGGTTCAATCACCACAGAAGTACTACACCTCACCCAGAGGTGTGATGTCTCCTTCTCTCAGGTAAGGAGGGAGTGCTGCCCGGAACCCCAACACCTACATCCAACTCTACACTGCTCCAGACCAGCTGGAGGGGCAACATGCATGTGCGCAGCTGCTGAGCCCTGTCCCTGGCATGGGCGTGGGCGTTGGCGTGGGTGTGGGAAGCAGTTAAGAGGAGCACCATAGTAGTAGGTATATAATGGGAAGCCATCTTAGGGTGGCAGGTCAGTAAGTGGAAGAAGTCAGTCTGGGAGCAGAGTCTCTTTAGGAGCTCTGCTCCACAAATAGGGCCTAGTCCTAGAGACCCAGGAGGGGAGCAGAGGAGTAGGCTCCAATGTAAAGAAGGGATCCCAGGGGGTACGGCGAGTGTGGGATGGCACCCTTACGCCCTGAATCTGTCAGAAGACAAAGGGATTGTAGGCTGCAAGAAGGGGACCGGCCCCTGGACCAGTCGTGTAACTCCAAATCTTGGCTGGAAAAACCGGTGGCTTCTGGCTTTCAGAGTCCAGTTGCTGAAGCCTTATTCTAATCTCTGTGAGGGTCAAGCAGGTCTGGGAACTCCAGTGAGAAAGGAGGGACCTCAGAGCACCTGAGCCGGATTGAGAGTGGGAAGTCCAGGGCAGGAGGGAGAAAGACTCAGCGTGAAGACGGTCTAGCTAGGAACACAAGAAAGTGGGGTTACATCAGGTACTACTGATCTGCCTGAGGAAGAGCTGAACCCCTGTTCTGGTGAATGCAGCGCGATGTGGGAGGCTGGCACCCGTACAGTGCACCAGTGGAACTGTCATAAGAACTGTGAGTAAAAACTTGGATGACTGCACTGCCTCTGTCCATTCTTTCATCTGCGCCTTCTTGCCTCCCGGCACTACAACACCCAGCGCAACTCACACTACCTACACTGCCCTGGAGCTAGGTCTACCTGTGGAGAGCCACACCATCCCTGCTGCTGTAAAACCAGCTCCAGAGGACCGCAGCGGCGGCTCCCTTTAGCCGCATTCCACAGGTGGCGTCACGAAAACTTTATAAATCCCCTATAAATAATACTATATACTATACTATACTATATAATATAATTATAAATAATAAATAACCTTTTGGGTGACCGCCCTGGGCCACGGACCGGGCCAGCCACCGTGATATCCTCCACCCGCATCCATAGGCCCGGCTGCCGAGTACCCCATGGGGGTCTGGGGGCGCGTCATAGCCATTCCCCAATTTTATACATTTTATCTTTTTTATCAATAAAGAAATTTCTCCTTTAAACTAAATGTATGAGTGAGGACTAGTGTTGAGCATTCCGATACTGAAATATCGGGTATCGGCCGATATTCGCGGTATCGGAATTCCGATACTTAATTCCGATACTTTTGCAATGTCGTATACCGGAATCGGAAGTTCCCATAATGCAATGAGCCAGTTTCATTTTATTCAGCCAATGAGGATCCTAAGAAGTGTGGGCATATCCTGTTAGGCATGTAGGCATCTTAACTAATGGCATGGCTGTGATTGGCTGCTGAAATGATGTCATGATGCACTATAAAAGCCGCCGCCGCAATTTTGAGCTCACTCTGCTGTGAATTCAGTTAGGGATAGGACGCTGTTGTTCTGAGGGACAGTTTTAGCTACCTATTTGGTCTATTCTGCTTTACCCAAGCTACTTTATAAATCGCTGTGCCTTGCAACGCTAATGCACAGTTCTCTGTGCTGTTCACCGCTGTCTGCAAGGTCTGGTGTGTGAGTGCAGCTCACCCTGTAGTGTGTGCTTCAGCCCCGTCTGGTTGTAGTGCACTCAGTGTGTGTCACTGCCTCATACATTGTCCTTTTTTGCCAATTCATAATTTTTCCTGATATCTCCTATTAGTGTGGTGGTTCCATCCGTATTCAGCTAAATTGGTTCCAAACACACTATATAGGAGTAGATAGAGAAATTTTTTTGGTCTTGCAGCGCTAGTGCACAGTACTCTGCATCTGTACTGTTCACCGCTGTCTGCAAGGTCTGTGAGTGTGAGTGCAGCTCACCCTGTAGTGTGTACTTCAGCCATGTCTTGTTGTAGCGCACTCAGTGTGTGTCACTGCCTCATACATTGTCCTTTTTTGCCAATTCATAATTTTTCCTGATATCTCCTATTAGTGTGGTGGTTCCATCCGTATTCAGCTAAATTGGTTCCAAACACACTATATAGGAGTAGATAGAGAATTTTTTTTTGTCTTCCAGCGCTAGTGCACAGTGCTCTGCATCTGCACTGTTCACCGCTGTCTGCAAGGTCTGTGTGTATGAGTGCAGCTCACCCTGTAGTGTGTGCTTCAACCACGTCTGGTTGTAGTGCACTCAGTGTGTGTCACTGCCTCATACATTGTCCTTTATTGCCAATTCATAATTTTTCCTGATTTCTCCTATTAGTGTGGTGGTTCCATCCATATTCAGCTAAATTGGTTCCAAACACACTATATAGGAGTAGTTAGAGGAGCCTTTCTGCAGCATTGTGCCCTGCAGCCCCAGCCAGATTAGTATTAGCCTATTTTTTGCAGCCTCATCTATTGCATTGTAGGTTACCTTCCTACATTGTAATAGCTACAAAAAGTTTGTGATACTATCGGTATTACATCTTTGGGCACATCCAGTGTCTTTTTGTGACAATAAAAACCTAAATAAAGTTCACCAAACACTCCACTTTACAGTTGTGTAGGCCACATTAGCTCATATTAAAGTCTAGTCCACACTTTATAAAATTTGTGTTTCTTATACCTGTTAGCAGCTGTTCAGGAATAAGCACACTAAGCCCTTATCAGTCTACCAAGATGAAGAAGGCAGGGAGTAAGGCATGTGGTCGTGGTCGTGGTCGTGGGCGTGGGCATGGAGTTTCTGCAGGGAGAGGACGTGAGGATTCTGTGTCTGCAGGGAGAGGACATGGGGATTCTGTGCCTGCTGCGGGCACCAGTGACTCAGCATCCCCCAGTTTTACCAGGGAACAGTCCTTTATGCGCAGCTTTGTTGGAGCTAGCCGTACCCCACTGCTGCGGGAGGACCAAATTGAAGCCGTTGTCGGATGGATGGCAGCTAACGCATCAACTTCAATTAGTTCCAGATCCTCTCAGGTCCTGAGCACTGAAGAGCACCCATCTGTCTCTTCACCACCTGCCAAATTGCCCAGGCAGTCAGAGAGCCCTGGACAGGAGCCATATCTACTTCTGTTCTCTGAATCTCTTGGCTTGAAAAGAGGGGGCCAGCCAAGCAGAATTCGAGAATTTGAAGAAGAAGTAGTATGCAGTGATGCGCAACCGTTTTGTCTCTCTGAATCTGAAGAGGCGCGTGGGCCAGTGCCTATGGTCAGCAGCACACCTCAGTACGCATCTGATGATGAGACTCAGGTGCCACTTTCTGGTGCGTACTGTGCTGTCGAGACTACTCAGGAGAAGCAGTTGTTTGAAGAGGGTGGTGTAGATGATGAGGTCCTTGACCCATCATGGCGTGAGGGACAGGAAGGTGGTGGGAGCAGCTCTGAGGAAGAGTTTCCCCGAACAGCCCAAAAAGGAGGGAGAGGGAGGGGGCAGACTTGGTTGCCTGTAGCCTCCATTTCGGCACCCATTAGGACCATGGCTCTTCCAAAATCCAAAGCGGGCACTCCCAAGACTTGCAGTGCCTGGTCCTTTTTTGACACAGTTGCAGATGACATTTGCCTTCTCAAAAGCAAGCTGTGTAATCAGAAGGTGAAAAGAGGGAAAAGTGTCAGCCACCTCAATACCACAAAAATGTGGAAACATGTGCGGACCAAGCACGTGGTGGAGTTACAAAAACACACTGAAGACCTAGGCCAACCTACAGCGCCACCTACCACCTCTTCAGCTCGTGTTGTAGTCTCTTCCTCCAGCTCACACACAGCTGGTTCGGCTTCCTCACAGGATCGCCATGGAAGAATCTCTGGCACTGTTGTACAGAGACACAGTGTAATTCCACCCACAGCACCACTTTCCCAGTCATCCTCACACTCCCAGGCCAGTCTACAGCCATCGTTAGCACAGGCATGGGAGAAAAGGCGCCCATACTCGGCAAACCACCCCCGAGCATAGGCTCTGAATGCTGGCATTGCTAAACTACTGGCCCTTGAAATGCTATCATTCAGGCTGGTGGAGACTGACACCTTCCGTAACTTTATGGCATTGGCAGTCCCACAATACAACGTGCCCAGCCGCTTTTATTTCAGCAGGCAAGCCGTCCCTGCCCTGCAACATCATGTGGAGGGAAAAATTAAACAAGCGCTACAAAACGCCGTCAGTAGCAAGGTCCACCTGACCACCGATGCGTGGACCTGTAAGCATGGACAGGGACGATACCTTTCCCTCACTGCCCATTGGGTAAATGTTGTGGAGCCGGGTACAGATCTTGAGAGTGGCGTTGTACGTGTTCTGCCAACTCCAAGGATTGGAGGAATCCAGTCTGTACACATTGACTCCTCCTCATACTCCAGTTCCTCTGAATCAGCGCTGCAGGAGCCGTCACGGTCTACCTCCACATCGACCCGTGAACGGTTACCTGTTATGATGACCGATATGAGCACAGCCATGGCCAAACGTCAACAGGCCGTATTAAAATTTATTTCTTTGGGGAATCGAAGCCACACAGTGCAGGAGCTCTGGAATGCCATCAAGCAGCAGAGCGACGTGTGGTTTGTGCCAGCGAATCTCCAGCCAGGCATGGTAGTGTGCAGAGATGAGCGTTGTTCTACTCGAACTGTTCGCCAATCTCAAATTCGAGCTGTTTTGGGCGGTGTTCGAGCCGTTCGGCGAACACGAACAATTTGAGAAAAATTCGGCTGTTCGAGGTTATGTTCGATAACTGTTCGTGCACCAAAATCATAACTGGATTTTTTCTCAGTAATGATGAAAATTAATGTTAATACGCAGTTTGAGTGTACAGCGGGGTGGGGGGAGGGGCAGGGGATGGATCTCTGCAGGAACAAAGAAGATCTCCATGTTTTTTTCTCTTTCCCGCATTTGCAGTGGGGAGGTGCAATCTGTCAGCCTATCAGCAGCGCACACACGGAGCGAAGTGCTTTTTTTCACACAAGCAAGGGCATGTGTCATTGGCAGTGTATGTCACATGTCCTTGCCCTATAAGACCAAACCATTTTCCCCGTCGCCACCATTTTCTCACTGCTGCAGCTGCGTGTTAGACGGCACCGCTGTTGCTGTGTGCGCTATACCTTGTTAATTTCAAGCCAATTTTCGCACAAATCTACAGATAGCTTGGGAGTAGGGAATAGTTGTGATTGCAGTCCTTTTAAGGACTAGGTTACAGCATTTCCTACGACTTTTATCAGGCAGGTCTGTGCTCTTAAATAGATAGGTTGTGGGAGTAAAGACTAATTGTAATTGGAGTCCTTTTCAGGACTAGGTTACATCAGTTCCTATCAGTTTTTGCCAGGCAGGTCTGTGCCAGTGCTGTGCAAGTTTTTTTCACAGCATTTGGCTGAATCTAGCAAAGCTAATCCTTTTTGGCCTATTGCAGAGTGTGTTAGTCAGTGGAGTAGCCTATCTGTGTTGCAAGATATACCACCTGTGTATAGAATACCAATTTTTTTACTGCACCTAGTGAAGTAAAATCTTTTGGGCATAGCATCATTCTATTAGTCCATCTATACTGACCTCCATCAGGTTGCAAACTGAATCTAATTTTTTTCTGCATCTAGCTCTGAAAAAATATTTGGCCTTCTAGCAGTGTGTGGGACTTTTTCTATTAGTCCATCTATACAGACCTCCATCAGGTTGCAAACTGAATATATTTTTTTCTGCATCTAGCTCTGAAAAAATATTGGGCTTCTAGCTGTGTGTGGGACTTGTTCTATTAATCCATCTATACAGACCTCCATCAGGTTGCAAACTGAATATATTTTTTTTCTGCATCTACCTCTGAAAAAATATTGGGCTTCTAGCTGTGTGTGGGACTTGTTGTATTAGTCCATCTATACTGACCTCCATCAGGTTGCAAACTGAATATATTTTTTTCTGCATCTACCTCTGAAAAAATATTGGGTTTCTAGCTGTGTGTGGGACTTGTTCTATTAATCCATCTATACAGACCTCCATCAGGTTGCAAATTGAATATAATTTTTTTCTGCATCTAACCCAGCCAATAGTTTTGGCCTAATACCACAGTTTGGCCACTCAGCTCTGCTCGGTTCCCATCCATTGTTTTTTTGTGCAAACAACTCCAGAGTTGTGAATTAGTTAACCACCAAAATGAGTGGAAAAAGGCCTGCTGCTGGTGGAAAGGGGAATAGGCGTGTTGGGAAGGGGAAAAAAGGTTGTGTCCGTGGGGTAGGTGCAGAAGAAAGACCATCTTCCAGCCAAACTAAAATGTCTACTTCTTTTAGCGGACAATGTGATAAGATCCCTTTCTTACGGCCACGCCAATCGCTACAAATTCCAGATGAGGCACAAAAACAGCAGGTGCTTCAACGGATATCAAGTGCTCCTTTAAGTGGGCTCTCCTCCACATCAACTTCAACATCACAAATACTCCAGTCCTCAAAGGTGTCACCCCAATCGCACTTGCTTCCTCACAGCTCCCAAATCTCCAGCTGCCCGTCTGAGTATGAGGTAGAACAGATGGTTGAGTCTGCAGAGCTGTTTACTCATACTATAGCCTGGGAATCAGAGGTCGACTCCAGCGCTTCTGTGAATCCAGACGAGGAAATGATCTGCACTGATGCCCAGAATCTTTATGAGTCGGATCCAGGACCAGACGCAGAAGGTTCTGACCATAATGTAGACCCTCATTCCCAAACTGTAACTCCTGTTGGTGGAGACAATGAGGAAGACGATGATAAGACTCAAATACCTGATTGGAGCGACAACTTTAGTTTTTTGTCAGGGCAGGAACAGGTTGGCTCTGAGGACGATGGGTGTGATAACGCACAGGGTGATGATGATGAGGTTGGAGATCCCACTTACTGTCAACCCACAGTCAGCCAAGAGATGAGGTCAGCAGAGGAGGTGGAGGAAGATGCTAGTGATGACGAGGTCAGGTTGCGCCTTCCTGGACAGAGACGTAGTACTGGAAGCACGTCAACAACTGCATCCTCAAACACAACTCTGCCTCTCACCACAAGTCGTGGTGGCTCTTCAGGTCGCATGGGTGCTAAGCCTTGCATAGCCTGGGCATTTTTTCAGATCGATAAAGATGACCCAACTCGTGTTATCTGTAACATTTGTCAGCAAAAGCTAAGTAGAGGCCAAAAAATACATAGTTTGAGTACTTCATGCATGAACCGGCACATGGACATGAAGCATAAGTTGCAGTGGGAAGCTCAGTGTGCTACAATGCGGCCTAGCCGGCCGGGCCAACCACCGTCTGCCATATCTTGTGCATCCGCTGCCTCTTCATCCTCTGTGACTGGGGGGACAGCAGTCACACCTGTTTTGGGGCACAGACCTGCCACCTCTTTACCCGCAACAGCCAGCGTGATTGGCAGGTCATCATTTTCTTTGGAGGTGGTAACACCAGCTGGTGTTGAGCGCTGTCCGACATCGATAGCACCACCTTTGGATCAAGGCAACCTAACATGTCCGCCTGCATCTTCCTCACAGACCGGCAGTTTGCCGGGGACACCCTTATCAACCCCATCTAAGCACAATAGCCAGCCCTCGGTCCCTCAGATGTGGACAAGTAAAAGACCATTTCCTCCTAGCCATGAGAAAGCTAAGAGGTTGAATTTCACCATCTGCAAGCTCTTGGTGTTAGAACCTTGCTCTTAGTTTTTTTTTCCTTTGCTGGTCACATGACCTTGTTGGCCTATTTAATCCTGCTCCGCCCTTCTGGCTTTGCTGGACTTCATTGTATATCTACTTTCTAGCTAGCCTGTGCTCTGTGTCTTGCTCGGTTAGTTTGCTTGGTCTACTGACCTCTATGTTCTATATATTTTGTTTGTTCGTCTGTCTGCTACTATTTCTGTTAGGAGGTGTCCCATATTCCTCCCAGTCCTTAGTACTTGTAGGGATTCCTTCCCCACATCTATAGGTCTCCGTACAGACTAGCTTAGGACTTTAGCAGGTCTGATCGCAGGATCAGGTTCCCTGTTACATCGTAGGGATTAAGCTGAGTTCTATCGTAGGGACAGATCTCCTCTCTTTCCTTAGCTCTGGTAGCAGAACATAACAGTAAGTCCAGCGAGCAAATTCTCTAAGGAAAGATTTTTCTGTTCCATCATGGTGTCGGTTCAGGATTTGGTTCATCGCCTGCAGGGACTCTCTCTGGAGGTGGCCGAGCTCCGTCAGCACGTGAGTAACTGTCCTGGAGCACATTTCTTGGAGCCTAAGGTATGTTTGCCGGATTTATTTTTTGGTGAACACCGAGAATTTTTTTCATTCAAAAATGCTTGCTTATTGTATTTTCGTTTGAGACCTAAGTCCTCTGGGGATGAATCCCAGCGCGTAGGGTTCATAATGTCACTTTTGCGCAAAGAGCCTCAGGAGTGGGCCTTTTCTTTGCAACCTAGTGATACATGCTTCAGATCAGTGGATAGTTTTTTTTCTGCTTTGGTACTATTATATGATGATCCTGACCGTGTCGCATCAGCTGAGACTGAGTTGAGACGTTTAAAACAAGGATCAGGTAATGTGGAAAAATATTGTACTCATTTCCGTCGTTGGTCTACTCAAACAGGGTGGAACGATTCTGCTCTGAAAAGTCTATTTCTTGCTGGGCTCAGTGAAAGGGTTAAAGACCTGCTAATTGCTTATCCTACACCTGAAGATTTGCAACAGGCTATGCAATTAGCTATACGGGTGGATAAAAGACTGCGTGCAAGGGTTAATGAGAGCAAATCCTCTGATATGTCAGTTTCTGGTTATGAGAATGTATGTACTAACAGTGGTGAACCGATGGAGATTGGATCGGTGGCACCTCGCTCTCAAGAAAAAGACCGTCGATTTTTTGAAGGCTTGTGTTTCTATTGCGGAAAATCTGGTCATTTGATTAAAGGCTGTGAGCTTCGTATGAAGAAAGAAAAAAAAATGGTCAGTCATGCCCGTATTGCCTGTTTAAATTCTAAGGGTGTATTTTTAGCTGCTTCCACGATTGCTCAGGAAAAATTAATGGAATTTCGGGTGTTTGTCGATTGTGGGTCTACTCTGAATGTTATTGATGGGGGATTCGTGGAAAGACTCAATTTAAAACCTGAACCTTTATCATCCCCCATTGCGGTGGTTTCTGTGGATGGTTCCCCTTTGAAGAATATTACTCTCAAGGTCTTTGAATTTCCTCTCACTATTAATGGTGTTCACCATGAGAAATTGGATTTGGTAGTGTTGAATAACTTGCCTTCTCCAGTAATATTGGGATTGCCCTGGTTAAAATTTCACAATCCTGTACTGGATTGGTCTACCAGTGAAATTAAATCCTGGAGCCATAAATGTTATGACAAGTGTTGTAATGGGCGTATTGCAGCTTTGGATAGGGGAGAATTGCCTGTTCCTATTCAGGATTTTTGGAGAGTTTTTTCTGAGAAGGAATCGCAGGTTTTGCCTCCCCATAGAGACTATGATTGTTCTATTGAATTTGTCCCTGGAGCGACTCTTCCTAAAAGTCGTTTATTTAACCTTACTATTCCTGAGAGGAAGGCTTTGGAGGAATACATACAGACAAGTTTGGCCGCCGGTCACATTAGGCCCTCTAAGTCTCCTGTGGCGGTTGGATTTTTTTTTGTAAAAAAAAAGGACGGCGGTTTACGTCCTTGTCTGGATTTTCGTGAGATTAACAAAAATACTGTACGCAATCCTTACCCACTGCCATTGATTCCTGATCTGTTTAACCAGTTAATGGGGGCCAAGTGGTTCTCTAAAATTGACCTTAAGGGGGCATACAATCTGTTGCGCATGAAGGAGGGTGACGAATGGAAGACTGCTTTTAACACTCCTGTGGGTCATTTTGAGAATCTGGTTATGCCTTTTGGTCTTACTAATGCTCCTGCATTTTTTCAGAATCTGATTAATGACATCCTTAGACCTTTGATCGGTAAAAATGTGGTTGTGTATTTGGATGACATTTTGATTTATTCGCCGGATCTGGAGTCTCATTGGCGGAGTGTGCGTGAGGTATTACAGTTATTAATGGACAATTCGCTTTTTGCTAAGCTGGAGACATGTGAGTTCGCTGTACAGAGAATTAGTTTTTTGGGCTACATTATCTCCAGCAAAGGTTTTGAGATGGATCCGGTTAAGGTTCAGGCTGTGCAGGAATGGCCTAGGCCTATTGGTTTGAAATCGATACAGAGGTTTTTGGGTTTCGCCAATTACTATAGAAAATTCATAAAAAATTTTTCTAGTATTGTCAGACCTCTGACTGATCTCACCAGGAAAGGTGCTGATGCGGTTCAGTGGTCTTCTGAGGCCATTGAAGCTTTTGTGTATCTCAAGGAGAAGTTCACCTCTGCTCCCATCCTTATGCAGCCTGATGTTACTAGGCCGTTTTTGGTTGAGGTTGATGCTTCCTCTGTGGGGGTTGGCGCAGTATTGTCTCAGGATAACGGGGATGGATTACATTCCTGTGCCTTTTTTTCAAAAAAATTTTCGGAGACTGAACTGAATTACGATATTGGTAATCGGGAATTATTGGCTGTTAAACTCGCATTTGAACACTGGCGCCACTTCTTGGAAGATGCGGAATTTCCCGTTCAGGTTCTTACGGATCATAAAAATCTGATATATCTTGATGCTGCCAAGCGCCTGAATGCCCGTCAGGCTAGGTGGGCACTGTTTTTCTCGCGGTTTAATTTCTCCGTTACTTACATCCCTGGTACTAAGAATGTTAAGGCGGATGCCTTGTCTCGCAGTTTTTCTCCCATAGTTGGTGCTGAGAAAGAGGAGAACATTTTACAAGAAGGTGTTGTGATAGCTGCTTTGGACTCCGTTTTGGAAAATGAGATTCTTAAAGCACAGGAGAATGCCCCTTCTAATACTCCTCATGGGAGGTTGTTTGTGCCTGGGACCTTTAGGAGAGATTTGTTTGTTGAGTGTCACGAATCTCGGTTGGCAGGTCATCCCGGAATCTCTGAGACCAAGAGACTGGTGGGTCGCAGTTTTTGGTGGCCTGGATGGCAGAAGGAAGTCATTAAGTGGGTGCGTCAATGTACTATATGTGCTAGATCTAAGTCCTCACATACTCCTGCTGCGGGGTTGCTTTGTCCTTTGGAGGTTCCCAGTGCTCCTTGGACACATTTGGCTATGGACTTTATAACTGACCTTCCCCCCTCTGAGGGTTTTACTGTCATCTGGGTGGTCGTGGACCGTTTTAGCAAGATGTGTCACTTGGTTCCTTTCGTCAAACTGCCCTGCGCTAAAACTCTCGCTAAGGCCTTTGTCAAGGAAATTGTCAGACTTCATGGCGTTCCTACTGACATTGTTTCTGATAGGGGTCCTCAGTTCATGGCTCGTTTTTGGCGTGCCTTTTGTGATAGGTTGGGAGTTCATTTGTCGTTCTCGTCCGGATATCATCCTGAATCTAATGGCCAGACAGAAAGGAAAAACCAGGATGTTGAGCAGTTCTTGCGTTGTTTTGTGGCAGACAATCAAGAGGGGTGGTCTGAGTTTCTGCCACTTGCTGAATTTGCTCTGAACAATCATACATCTTCTTCTGCTGGTTGTTCGCCTTTTTTTTGTTGTTCTGGGAGACATCCGTCGTTTGGGTCGTTCTCCAAGTTGGGATCTGCCGTGCCTGAGGAGGAGAATTTTTCCGGTGATTTGGAGAGAGTTTGGACGGATGTGCGTGGTAATCTTCAGGAGGCCAACAGAAAATCTAAAGACTACTTTGATAGGAAACGACAGGAGGTTTTGTTCGCTGTTGGTAACATGGTTTGGTTGTCCTCTAGGAATCTGCGGTTGAGGATTCCTTCAAAGAAATTGGGTCCCAAGTTTGTAGGGCCCTTTAAGGTGCTTCAGGTTGTCAACCAATCTGCTGTTAGGTTGGAGGTTCCTACCTCCTGGAGAATTAATCCGGTATTTCATGTCTCTCTGTTGAAAAAAGCTGTTGTATCGGATTGTGACGCCTCTGCCTCTGTTCCTCCGGTGGTGGAGGACGGGGAATATGAAATTTCTCGCTTCCTTAACTCTAGACGGTATAGAGGTAGTTTGCAGTATCTTGTGGCCTGGAAAGGTTTCGGTCCCGAGGATAACTCTTGGGTGAGGTCGGATGATGTTTCCACGTCCAGACTTATCAGAGCGTTTCACAGGAGATTTCCTGATAAGCCTGGTCCTAGGGGATCCGGAGGATCCTCTTAGAAGGGGGGGTACTGTTAGAACCTTGCTCTTAGTTTTTTTTTCCTTTGCTGGTCACATGACCTTGTTGGACTATTTAATCCTGCTCCGCCCTTCTGGCTTTGCTGGACTTCATTGTGTATCTACTTTCTAGCTAGCCTGTGCTCTGTGTCTTGCTCTGTTAGTTTGCTTGGTCTACTGACCTCTATGTTCTATATATTTTGTTTGTTCGTCTGTCTGCTACTATTTCTGTTAGGAGGTGTCCCATATTCCTCCCAGTCCTTAGTACTTGTAGGGATTCCTTCCCCACATCTATAGGTCTCCGTACAGACTAGCTTAGGACTTTAGCAGGTCTGATCGCAGGATCAGGTTCCCTGTTACATCGTAGGGATTAAGCTGAGTTCTATCGTAGGGACAGATCTCCTCTCTTTCCTTAGCTCTGGTAGCAGAACATAACACTTGGCTACAGAAATGCTGCCTTTCTGCCTGGTGGACACAGAGGATTTTCGAGACCTTATGTCCGTCGCAGTGCCCCAGTACCAGATGCCCAGTCGGCACTACTTCTCAAAGAAAGGTGTGCCTGCGCTCCACCAGCATGTCGCACACAACATCACCGCTTCTTTGAGAAACTCTGTGTGTGACAGGGTGCATTTCACCACAGACACTTGGACGAGTAGTCATGGACAGGGGCGTTACATGTCGCTGACTGGGCACTGGGTAACTATGGTGACAGCAGGACAAGGGGCTGCTGTCCAAGTCTTGTCGTCCCCATGAGTTGTGCGTCAATCCTCTTTATGTCAAAGTTCCTCCACTGCTTCTGCCTCCTCAACCTCCTCTCGGTCTTCCACCTGCACCCAAAGCCTGTCTGGTCATGCCACAAGCTTTCTAACTGCGCAGAAGGGATCGTGCACACCTCCTTACTATGCTGGCAGTAGGGCTCAACGTCATCAGGCGGTTTTTACATTGAAATGTCTGGGAAATGTGAGTTACACAGCTGAGGAGTTGTGGTCAGCTCTGGAGAACCAATTTCATGAATGGTTGTCTCCACTGGACCTGAAACCAGGGAAGGCCGTGTGCGACAATGCTGCAAACCTGGGTGCGGCCCTTCGCCGGGGCAATGTCACACACATGCCTTGTATGGCTCACGTGTTGAACCTGGTTGTCCAGCAATTTTTAGCCCACTATCCCAGACTAGATGGCCTTCTGCAGAGGGCACGGTCGCTGTGTGCTCACTTCCGCCGTTCGCATCCCGCAGCTCAGCGACTTACATCTCTACAGAAGTCGTTGGGCCTGCCACTTCACCGGCTAAAATGCGATGTGCCTACCCGGTGGAATTCAACTCTGCACATGTTGCAGCGACTGTGGCAGCACCGACAAGCCCTGGTGCAATACGTTCTGACGTATAGCCTGGGCCAACGAGATTCAGAGGTGGGGCAAATCACGCTGGAGGAGTGGTCTCAGATCAGGGACCTATGCACCCTTCTGCACAGTTTTGAAATGGCGACGAAGATGTTTAGTGCTGACGATGCCATTATCAGCATGACTATTCCGGTGATTTACATGCTGGAGCACATGTTAAACAGAATTCGGAGTCAGGTGGTGGCACAAGAGGAGGTGGAGGAAGTAGAGGAGGAGGAGTTGTATGCGGAAGGGCTAACATCTGCAAGGTCCAGACGGTCGGCAGCACCAAGGCGGCAGGCATGTGAGGGTGGGGGAGATGGTTTTACCAGGGCGCATGGTAGCAGCCAAACTAGTGAAGAAGGTGCAGGAGCCCAGGAAGAAGTGGAGGACGAACTGATGGAAGACTCATCAGATGAGGGAGACCTTGATCACATTTCTGTTGTGCGAGGTTGGGGGGAGAGGACAGAGGAAGGAAGCATGATTGTTACCTCGCCACCAACACAACAGGGACTTGGTGCTCCTGGATGCGCAACACACATGAGTGCCTTCTTGCTGCACTACCTGCAACATGACCCTCGAATTGTGAGAATTAGAAATAATCCTGACTACTGGGTTGCCACACTGTTAGATCCCCGGTACAAAAGTAAATTTGCAGAAATTATTCCTGCCATAGAAAGGGATGCACGCATGCAGGAGTATCAGCAGAGACTGTTGCAGAATCTTACATGTGCTTTTCCACAAAATACCAGTGGTGCACGTAGTGAATCTCACAGTTCCAACTTGCCAACCGTGGGACCGTCAAGTGTTCAGCACTCAAACCGTAACAGAACCACAGTATCTGCTGGTAACATCAATTTTGCGGAATCATTTCACCACTTTTTTAGCCCATCCTTTGCAAGGCCACAGGAGACAAGAAGTCTGACACATAGTCAACGCCTAGAGACGATGGTACAGGAGTATCTCCAAGTAAACATTGAAGCCACGACTGTGTCACTGGACCCTTGCTCTTTTTGGGCTTCCAATCTGGATAAATGGCCGGAGCTAGCCACTTACGCCTTGGAGATCTTGTCATGCCCCGCAGCCAGCGTTCTGTCTGAACGTGTGTTCAGCGCTGCTGGTGGTGTGCTGACAGATAAGCGCACGCGGCTCTCCACTGATAATTTAGACAGACTCACGTTCATAAAGATGAACAAATCATGGATCCGAAACGACTTTTCTACCCCTGTGTCATCCTGGGGAGAGTAAAAGCTTGATGATTGGTTAAAATCACCCTACCAACCGTTTTAAGCTTTCAAATTACTAATCATGTTTATCTGTATCTTGGCTGGAAAATAATTTGGGCTTTGTAGCAGTGTGCAGCACTGATTCTATTAGGCCATCTATAATAAGCTCCACCAGATTTAAAATTACTAATCATGTTTATCTGTATCTTGACTGGAAAATAATTTGGGCTTTGTAGCAGTGTGCAGCACTGATCCTATTAGGCCATCTATACTAAAGCTTCACCAGATTTAAAATTAATAATAATTTTTAGCTGCATCTAGCCCGGAAAATAATTTTGGGGCTCCGAGATGCGCAAGACACATAAGTGCCTTCTTGCTGCACTACCTGCAGCATGACCCTCATATTGTCAGAATTCGAAGTAATCATGACTACTGGGTTGCCACACTCTTAGATCCCCCAAACTTTTCGATCAACCTTTTCATTTTAATAAACACCAAAAAAATGGTCATTTTTGAAATTATAAGCATTAGCAGGTTGTTAGAAACTGAAATCAAACAGTTTTCAACTCAAAACTTTATTCTAGGTGATGTTACATTTTCACATAGGACCCCTTGTTCGAAAGGAGCTTCTGAACTCTCTCGTCCATTGAATTTGTCAGGTTTTGGATGGTTTCTGCTTCAATTGTTTTGCATGAGGACAGAATACCCTCCCAGAGCTGTTGCTTAGATGTGAACTGCCTCCCGCCATCATAGACACTCCTTTTAATGATGCTCCAAAGGTTCTGAATGGGGTACAGGTCAGGGGAGCATGGGGGTCACACCATAAGTTTGTCCCCTTTTATGCCCATATCAGCCAGAGATGCAGATGTTTTATGTGCAGCATGAGATGGTGCATTATCATGCAGAAAAATGATCTTGCTGTGAAATACACGGTTCTTCTTCTTGAACCATGGCAGGAAGTGCTGTTTGAGAAAATCCACATACATTATGGAGTTCATCTTTAGCGCCTTCAGGGATCCTAAAGGGGCCGACAATCTCTCTCCCCATGATTCCAGCCCAAAACATTACTCCACCTCCTCCTTGTTGGCTCTGTAGCCGTGTATGCGTGGGGTGTCCATCAACCAGCCATCCTCCACTCCATCCATCTGGACCATCGAGCGCTGCACGGCACTCATCCGTGAACAAAACAGTTTTGAAATCAGTCTTCATGCAATGTTTGGCCCACTGGAGCCGTTTCTGCTTGTGTGAAGTGGATAGAGGAGGTCGACAGGATGGCATATGCACAGCTGCAAACCTCTGAAGGACCCTGCATCTTGTTGTTCGGGGGACGTTGGAGGCACAAGCAGCTTCAAAAACTTGTCTGCTGCTATGACAAGGCTTTTTTGCCGCTGCTCTTTCAACCTGACGTAATTGCCTGTAGGAAAGAGTCCTCAATTTGCCCTTATCAGCACGCACACGTGTGTACTGTGAATCAGCTACATACTTCTTGATTGCCAAGACACTTCATCCTGATCATCGCACAATGTTGATTGTAGTCATGCCTTGACCTAAACACTCCACAATTTGTTGCTTCTCAGCAGCCGACACATCCTTTTTCTTTCCCATTTTGGCAGAAAATGTAGGCTGCTTAATAATGTGAGACAACCTTCTTAAGTAGTCTTGCCTTTCATTGGACACACCTGCCAAACTAATTAGCACAGGTGTCTGCAATTGCTTACAGTGATATAAAGAGCCCTGACACACATCACCATCAATGAGTTTAACTGACAAACAAACAAATTCTTCCCTTATTACTCCTAAACACTTTTTGCATAATAATTTGGAACGCAGTGTACATGTGCTTTTCCACAAAACACCAGTGGTTCACGTAGTGAATCTTACAGTTCTAACTTGCCAACCGTGGTCTGTATGGAGTTGTTCAATAAAGGGCCCAAAATTAAGATAACATAGATGGGAGAGGTCTCTATGAATAGGAATTCCTAAGTATTTGATACCCTGTGAGGGCCAGGCAAAGGGAAAGTTGGACTGGATGGAATCCTATATGGATTTGGGGAGGGAGACATCAAGGGCCTCAGACTTCGCTGCATTGATTTTAAAATTTGACCATGTAACAAAGTGATCTATTTCAGCCATAACAGCATGGATGGATATATGTGATTGAGTGATATATACTAGGACATCATCAGCAAATAGAGAGCACTTGTACTCGGTGCCTCCCACCTCAATCCACCTAATATTGGGGTTATGGCAAATTGATGAGAGCAGGTGCTCCGTCACTAGGATGTATAAGAGAGGGGACAAAGGACATCCCTGCCTTGTCCCATTGGTGATTGTGAAAGGTGATGAAAATGTTCTGATGCACCCCCTGGGCCTTGGGACACCCGGAGCCGGACCCTTTTTGGTGGATGCTGGTGGTTGTAGTCTACGTGGCGGCGACCCGGTTCCGTGGCTCAGGGTGGTCAAACCAGTGGCGGAACTATTTATGTGGTTTTGATGTTTAAATGTCCGACTACGCCACCCGTGGATTGCAGTCAGAGTGAACCGCCGCTGCAAGGCAGACCGCTGAGGCTGGTGTTGTGGGTGCAGCAGAGCGTAGCATAACTCCCCACGGGAGGAGTATAGCCTCAGGGCAGTGTATGCGGAGGATGGGGGTGATGGTGCAGGGCAGCAGCAGTAACGACACGGAGTCAGTGATGCAGTCCAGGGTCTTTACTCACAGTTCTTATTATCCAGACCACGTCTGCAGGTAACGGCTGCCCACGTCGTACTGTGCTCACCAGGTGAGGGGCTCAGACAACTCCCAGATAACTTTTGAGCGCTTCACAGGACCCTCTTTGTGTGTCCTTTGTCTGGCCTTTCTTACCAACCCTTCTGTCCGGCTGCCTCGGGCCTCCTCTTGGTAAACTTGGCGCCAGTTTCCCTGACCCTATGTGGTGCCTTCCTAGCGGGTGTAGCGAGGGGCTGCGCCACATAAAATGTCACAGCCTCCGGTTTCTAGCTGAGGGTCGTTTCCTGCCTCCACTAGTTTCGGGGACCGGTCTCCCCCTTTGGCCTGACCCCTCCACGTAGGTGGATTCGGGCGTGCGGTGGCGACTCGCCCGTCCGCACCCCTGGGATCCCTTCATTCCTCGTTCCTGGAGCCTTCTCCGCTCCTCTTCCTTCCTTCTCCCTCTTCCAGGCCTGGGCCTCTGTTACTAGGCCCGCCTCCGGAGCAGAGCTCATGCAGAGCCCCTGCTCCCTGCCACTTCTGCTCAGACTTCTCTGCACTGAACTAAGAATGTGCCCACCTTTTATACTCCCTTCTCAATGCACCCAGGAACTGCTTCCTCCCTGCTCCTGCACTACAGGGTTCCCCTTCCTCAGTGTTCCCTCCCCCCACTCCAGCCAGGGACAGGGACTGTCGTGCCCATCTCAGAGGCATATTGGTCGCCCTGCCCCACGGCAATGTGGTGTAATGCATGCAGGTGTCGGGTCCTGATCCACACTCCATCCTTACCTGAGAGTGAGATATCACACCTCTGGGTGAGGTGCAATACCTCTGTAGCAACCGAGCCCTCAGGGTGCTACAGTTCCATTTATCTTCAGCCTAGGTGACGTATTGTGATACAGGGCCGTGATTTTGGCTATAAAAGGGTCCCCTAGACCCCTACCCCAAGCTTTTTAAGAGAATCATATATGGCGTGCCAGGAGACTCTATGGAATGCTTTCTCAGCATCCAACGAGAGTATCTAATTACAAATTTTTAACTGCATCTAGCCCAGGAAATACTTTGTGCCTAGTAGCAGTGTCTGCTAGTCAGCGGATTATCCCGGCTGTTAAGCAAGCTACACCACCTGTAGTTTAGACACTTAATTTTTTCAAAGGAAATGCTTCGGGACCATGGGATACTCAGTGAAGAGCATCAGGAGGCACCCCAAGGCATAGGGGCTGGGACTGGCAGTAGGATGCCTTGCGGTGGACAGCCGAGCTCGATCCTTATAAAAGCTTTTTAACTGCAGCAGCTTTAGTGGACGCTACTGGAGCTGGAATTACGCGGCTGCTGGCATGAGACTTGCCCTCCAATAGATCCTTGTAAATGGATTTAAAGTGTATTCATTCAAATTAGAGAGACAATTTAAATTAAAAAGCTTAGAGCTGCCTCCACCACAGGGGGGCTCGCTCGACCCACCAGCGGACAGGCACCAGTATTGGGAGAGGGGGGCTGGCCATCAGGGTTCACCGCGGCTCTGGCACAAACCCATCGACACGGAGGTGGCACGGGCAGGAGCGGACTGGCCGTGTCGGCTTCTCACTTTTTGGATTTCAGAAGGGCATGACATGCCTATATCTGTGTCTCCCCCTCCTTTTACTCCTCCACCTCTTTTATTTTCGCATGACTATATGTACTTGTCACTTTTCCATGTGTTAGTTATGTCTTCTGAGCAGTTTGTCAGCTTTTGGACACCTTTGAAGGTGTTTTCTATGTGTTTCTATGTGTTTTTGTTTGCCTGCCATTGGTTTTAACGGTGTTCGAAGGTGTTCGACGAACAGTTCGACGAACAGTTCGACGAACAGTTCGGCGAACACACGGGTGTTCGACGAACCGAACCGAACTCGAACACTACGGGGGTGGCTCAACACTAGTAGTGTGTGACAATGACCGAAATCTGGTGGCAGCTCTGGGCCTAGGCAACCTCACTTACATCCCATGTCTGGTACATGTGCTCAACTTGGTTGTGCAGAGTTTTTTGAGGGACTATCCGGATCTTGATGCACTGCTTCACATGATCCGCATAGAGTGCGATCACTTGCGGCGTTCCAACAACGCAAGATCACGCATTGCAGCTCTGCAGCGCCGATTACGTCTTCCGGAACATCGCATCATATGTGACCTACCCACCAGGTGGAATTCAACGTTACATATGTTGGAGAGGTTGTGTGAGCAGCAGGCAGCAGTAATGGAGTACCAGCTGCAGCAGGCGCAAACAAGTCGCAGTGCGCGCCGTTCACACTTCACCACCACTGAGTGGGCCTCTATGAAGGACATTTGCCACGTTTTGCGTGCCTTCGATTATTCCACGCGGATGGCGAGTGCAGATGATGCACTAGTCAGCATGACTATCCCCCTTATCTGCCTGCTTGAAAAAACACTGCAAGCACTAAGGGACGAGGTTTTGGAAGAGGTGGAGGATGAGGAGTCACAAATGCCATCTGCTTCTCTACAGTCTGCGCAACATGGTTCCTCACAAAGGCCTAGGCAGGGGACACTTTGTGAGGAGGATGAGGAGGAGTCAGTGGATGAGGAAGACATCTGTCCAGAGGAGGGAGGTACACAATGCTCTAGTAGTCAGTATCTAGAGCGAGGGTGGGGTGATGCAGAGCAGGCAGAGATCACGCCTCAAGCAGGGGACAGCGTTTCTTGGCCAGCTGGCAGTCTGCAGCACATGGTTGATTTCATGCTGCAGTGCCTGAGAAACGACCGCCGCATCGCCCACATACTCAACACGGCTGATTATTGGGTGTCCACCCTCCTAGATCCTCGCTACCGGGACAACTTACAAAGCCTCATAACACCGTTGAACCGGGAGCATAAAATGTGGGAGTACCAAGACGCACTGGTGCATTCCATCATGTTCTCCATTCCAACCGAGAGCAGTGCTGCTAGTGCTTTACAAAGCAGCTCAGTGCGTCGAGGCAGTGGAGGAAGCTCTGCACAAAGAGGGAGGAGAAGCCGCGCCTCAGCACAAGGCAAGACCAGTATGGCCGAAATGTGGCAAAGTTTTGTGTCCCCGCGGCCACAAATGTCTACACCATCACAGACGGCTCCAGTCAGCAGGAGGCAACGTTTCCGTCAGATGGTGACAGACAACATGTCTTGCCCTCTTAGTGTACTCCCAGACGGCTCTTCTCCCTTCAAGTTTTGGGTCTGTAAGCTGGATACATGGCCAGAGCTTAGTCAGTATGCATTGGAGGTGCTAGCTTGCCCTGCTGCTAGTGTATTATCGGAACGCGTCTTTAGTGCCGCAGATGGTGTACTAACAGACCGTCGCATGCGACTATCCTCCGATAACGTTGACCGGCTTACTTTTCTCAAAATGAACAAGGCCTGGATCTCTCATGAATTTGCCAGTCCTCTTCCAGAATAAATAATTGGTTGGCAACAGTATCCAGGTCTCCTGTTGTGTTCATGTTTCTACCACCTGAACTGTAATCCCTGAGCTCCAACACCGCCAGTTGGCGCTCGGAAGTGCCGTCTGCACAGTCAACACTTGCTGCCATGTTATTGGGGTTCAGTAACGTCAGCTGTTCCCCTGCTGTGCGGACGACAATTTCTCCTGCTCTGTCCACATTCTCACTACTACAGATTTTAAAGTTGCTCCAATTACACCTCTGGCTCCTCTGTTTTCAGTATTATCCCTGAGCTCCAACACCACCAGTTGGCGCTCGGAAGTGCCGTCTGCACAGTCAACACTTGCTGCCGTGTTATTGGGGTTCAGTAACATCAGCTGTTCCCCTGCTGTGCGGATGGCAATTTCTCCTGCTCTGTTCACATTCTCACTACTACAGATTTTAAAGTTGCTCCAATTACACCTCTGGCTCCTCTGTTTTCAGTATTATCCCTGAGCTCCAACACCGCCAGTTGGCGCTCGGAAGTGCCGTCTGCACAGTCAACACTTGCTGCCGTGTTATTGGGGTTCAGTAACGTCAGCTGTTCCCCTGCTGTACGGATGGCAATTTCTCCTGCTCTGTCCACATTCTCACTACTACAGATTTTAAAGTTGCTCCAATTACACATCTGGCTCATCTGTTTTCAGTATTATCCCTGGGCTCCAATACCGCTAGTTGCTGCTCAGAAGTGCCGTCTGCACAGTCAACGCTTGCTCCAGTGTTATTGGGGTTCAGTAACGTCAGCTGTTCCCCAGCTGTGTGTCCGGCAAATTCTCCTGCTTTGTCCACATCCACTGTACTACTGATTTAAAACTTGCTCCAATTACACCTCTGGCTCCTCTGTTTTTAGTATTTACCCTGGGCTCCAATACCGCTAGTTGCTGCTCAGAAGTGCCGTCTGCACAGTCAACGCTTGCTCCAGTGTTATTGGGGTTCAGTAACGTCAGCTGTTCCCCTGCTGTGCGGACGACAATTTCTCCTGCTCTGTCCACATTCTCACTACTACAGATTTTAAAGTTGCTCCAATTACACCTCTGGCTCCTTTGTTTTCAGTATTATCCCTGAGCTCCAACACCACCAGTTGGCGCTCGGAAGTGCCGTCTGCACAGTCAACACTTGCTGCCGTGTTATTGGGGTTCAGTAACGTCAGCTGTTCCCCTGCTGTGCGGATGGCAATTTCTCCTGCTCTGTCCACATTCTCACTACTACAGATTTTAAAGTTGCTCCAATTACACCTCTGGCTCCTCTGTTTTCAGTATTATCCCTGAGCTCCAACACCGCCAGTTGGCGCTCGGAAGTGCCGTCTGCACAGTCAACACTTGCTGCCATGTTATTGGGGTTCAGTAACGTCAGCTGTTCCCCTGCTGTGCGGACGGCAATTTCTCCTGCTCTGTCCACATTCTCACTACTACAGATTTTAAAGTTGCTCCAATTGCACATCTAGCTCATCTGTTTTCAGTATTATCCCTGGGCTCCAATACCGCTAGTTGCTGCTCAGAAGTGCCGTCTGCACAGTCAACGCTTGCTCCAGTGTTATTGGGGTTCAGTAACGTCAGCTGTTCCCCAGCTGTGTGTCCGGCAAATTCTCCTGCTTTGTCCACATCCACTGTACTACTGATTTAAAACTTGCTCCAATTACACCTCCGGCTCCTCTGTTTTTAGTATTTACCCTGGGCTCCAATACCGCTAGTTGCTGCTCAGAAGTGCCGTCTGCACAGTCAACGCTTGCTCCAGTGTTATTGGGGTTCAGTAACGTCAGCTGTTCCCCAGCTGTGTGTCCGGCAAATTCTCCTGCTTTGTCCACATCCACTGTACTACTGATTTAAAACTTGCTCCAATTACACCTCTGGCTCCTCTGTTTTTAGTATTTACCCTGGGCTCCAATACCGCTAGTTGCTGCTCAGAAGTGCCGTCTGCACAGTCAACGCTTGCTCCAGTGTTATTGGGGTTCAGTAACGTCAGCTGTTCCCCAGCTGTGTGTCCGGCAAATTCTCCTGCTCTGTCCATATTCACACTACTACAGATTTTAAAGTTGCTCCAATTACGCCTCTGGCTCCACTCTGTTTTTAGTATTTACCCTGGGTTCCAGCACCGCCAGCTGTTCCCCAGCAGTGTCTTTGGCATGAGTACTCCCTCCTGCCCAGCCTGGTTCCAGCACGCCAGCTGTTTCCGGGTAGTGTCAACGTCACTTTGCCTCCAATGCGTTGTCCTGTCGTGTTGCGGTCGGGTTAGCCAACTCTATGGTGCCTGCAGTTTAGGTGACTCCTATGTGGGCTGCGGGATCTGGCAATGAAGGCTGGTTCCATAGTGCCAATAGGACAAGCACCCCCTGTAGGACTGTGGGTTTTGGTAACTGTGGCCGCCTCGTGGCCTTGAAACTTTTTTTTACATGGGTACCTTCTGCTACCCATCCGGGTTCCAGTACCGTCAGCTGGTTCTTGGCAGTGCCTTTGGATTAGGTGCCTCCTTCTCGGTATCCAAGTTCCACCAACGTCTGCTGGTCCTTGGTAGTGCTTTCTGGCACAGGTACCTCCTGCTTAGTAACCGAGTTCCAGTACCGTCAGCTGGTCTTCAGTAGTTCCATTGGCTCTTGTACCTTCTGCTACCCATCCAGGTTCCAGTACCGTCAGCTGGTTCTCGGCAGTGTCTTTGGCACGGGTACCCCCTCCTGCCCAGCCTGGTTCCAGCACGCCAGCCATTTCCAGGTAGTGTCAACGTCACTTTGCCTCCAATGCGTTGTCCTGTCGCGTTGCGGTCGGGTTAGCCGACTCTATGGTGCCTGCAGTTTAGGTGACTCCTATGTGGGCTGCGGGATCTGGCAATGAAGGCTGGTTCCATAGTGCCAATAGGACAAGCAACCCCTGTAGGACTGTGGGTTTTGGTAACTGCGGCCGGCTCGCGACCTTGAAACTTTTTTTTACATGGGTACCTTCTGATACCCATCTGGGTTCCAGTACCGTCAGCTGGTCCTCGGTAGTTCCTCGTCAGCCTTCTTGTACCTTCTGCTACATTTCTAAGTTCAAGCTTTTTGAAATGGTTCTTGGTAATCACTCTGGATCTCCCTGACGAGGACCCTGAAGACGAGGACCCTGAAGACCACCCCGAAGAAGACGAGGACCCCGAAGACGAGGACCCCGAAGACGACGACCCTGAAGACGACGACCCCGAAGACGACGACCCTGAAGACCACCCCGAAGAAGACCAAGAAGATGACCCTGAAGAATTTGACCAAGAGGACAAAGAAGAGAAGACAACCACTAAGATACAGAAGAACAAGAGACAGAAAACCAAGAAGCAGAAGTACAAGAAGCTGCAGAACAAAAAGCGGAAGAACATTAAGCATAAGACTAAAAATCAGAGCAAAAGATAATATCTAAATTATAAGCAGAATATGACTAAGCAGTGTATGGGGGTGAGTCCGTTCCTTCTCGTGGTGCCCCTGGAAAAGACCTGCTGCTGCAGGCCAAACTGAACGCGGACAAATCCTGTTGTAAATCTTTTGTGACGGGCAGAACGAAAGGTGTAATGTTTAAACTCTTATAGATAGCAACTACAGGAATGCCTGTCACAAATAAGAATATGAAGAAGAAGAATATGAAGATGATGAAGAAGTAGAATATGAAGAAGAATAGTTGAATAAGAAGAATATGAAGAATGTAAAAAAAAAGAATAATACGAAGAAGGTGAAGAAGAAGTTGATGAAAAAGATGCTGATGCTGAGGATGATGAAGGCGAAAGTATGGGAGAAGTCAAAAAGAAGGTGAAGAGCATGGAAGTAGTGAAACATAAATATCTGACAAAATATAAAAATACCTAACATAGTCAATATTTCCGTAACTCAGAACATCTTAAAAAAAATATTAATTCCTGCTATTCCATTTGATTGGGCAAAACCTCTATGCCTTTATTGTCTCCCCCACCTCCCCCAATACATTCTACATTATTCTTAGTTGTTTTCCTTCATGTGGAATTAACCTACAAGGAAAGAAAGGGTTTATTTTCATTCCGATATTTCTGTCCCATTGACTTGCATTGGTTTCCGGTATCGGAATCGGCGATATCCGATACTTTTTGGGTATCGGTCCGATCCAATCCGATCCGATATTTCCCGATATCGGAAGGTATCGCTCAACACTAGTGAGGACCCTTTTTGTTCTTTGTATGTTATTAGTTCATAGTGATGTTTCATCAATAGTACTATTATGTCACCAGTCCATTAATTGCTATTCTGGAATGGTTGTTAACATTAGATATTGGGGAAAAGTTATACATTTTGATGATAAGAATATAAAATCATTTTATTCATTTTTTTGCAGATTGCTAATTTGTATGCTTTCTTTAATATGTGATCAAAATTTCATTCCTTTCACATTGCCAAGCATTATATATTCAATTTTGGACCAGGTACAGACTATACTACCACCATTATGTATGGATTTATAAAGTTCTCATTGAACTCATTTATGGCATACAAGTTGAATAAAGGCACGTGACAGCAATGCATAACTTTATGACTGTGAAATCTTTAGAGAGTAC
This sequence comes from Phyllobates terribilis, assembly GCF_046119375.1. Lineage (NCBI taxonomy): Eukaryota > Metazoa > Chordata > Amphibia > Anura > Dendrobatidae > Phyllobates > Phyllobates terribilis. The sequence continues at coordinate 491,288,282 of NW_027362771.1, read as the reverse complement.
TTTTTGTTTGATTTTTCATTTACTGTACTACCTAGACTTTTCCTAACATGTGCAGCAGATTGAGGGAGATCTAAATCATGAGACCTCCACGATCATTCGTACAACTGCACGGCATCGTGCTGTGGTGCAGGCAGAAGCACTGAGCTCCTGCTGGAGTGTATGCACAGAACTTGGTATGGGTTTAATTGAAAGTCAATTGGAGCTGGATGTTTTGCTAAAGGAAACTGCAACCAGTCAGAAATTAAAGAGGTTGTCTGGGAATTAAAAGATCATGGTTATAATATAGGAATGCACCCCAACCAACCACCTGAAATCTGCTCCGTGGAACACAGCAGCTACATTTTGCTCAGTGGTCACTTCTAAGAATTCCACCTTATCTCGCATTCAAGTGGAAAAATGGAATATAAACTGCTGCTGGTTAATTTATGGCTGGTTGAAGTTTCCTACGGTAAAATGATCAGCTTCAAAATTTTAGTATGCCAAAGTCGGACCTGATTATACAGAGCAGCTACCAACTAAGTGGGTATTTTGCTTGAGATTGACTTGTTAGCGGCTTTATATTATATGTCATCTGTCTCAAAATGGTAAACAGAAATTGAGGCTTCTTACTAGTTTTCATTAGTGATGAGCGAGCACTAAAATGCTCGGGTGCTCGAAGCTCGGGTCGAGCACATTGGAATACTCGGGTGCTCGACCCGAGCAACGAGCCCAATGTAAGTCTATGGGAAACTCGAGCATTTTCCTGGCGGTCCCCCCCGGCGGTTTGCAGAAGGTCAAAAATTGCTCAAATCGATGGGAACAGTGCTCAATTAAACGTTAGGCAGGCGGAATATATAGGCAAACAGGCAGGCAGGGTATATAGGAGTGTGCATGAAAAACATAGCAGGGCACTCAGAACACATTAGTGCCCTCCGATTTTCACGCACCCGTCTCTTTAAAAAAGCCGGCCGGCAATTCATTAGCGGCATAAATCGGTACCCGACAATTTAGAACAGAAAGAATAGAGCATTACACATAGATTAGATAGATAGAAACATGTCAGTCACATATATAATAAGTACAGTGACAGTGTTGGTTACTGTACTTGTCATTTAGTGTTAAAATAAAAGATTTATTAAAAAAAAATTGGCGTGGGGTTCCCCGTAATTTTAGTCTCTAGCGGAGGTTAATCAGACGGCTGGGGCAGATGTTTGAAGCCTGGGAAGGGGGTAATACCCATGGAGCTTCCCAGGCTACTAATATCAGCCCCCAGCTGAATACCTAGCCATTACTAGCTATTAAAATGGGGTACCCCCCAAAAAAATGACGTGGGGTCCCCCCTTTTTTAATAGCCAGCAAAGGCTAGGCAGACAGCTGGGTGCTGATATTAATAGCCCAGGAAAGGTGACATGAATATTGGCCCCCTCCCAGGCTAGAAACACCAGCCGTCAGCCGCCCCAGAAATGGCGCATCCATAGGATGCGCCAATTCTGGCACTTAGCCTCGTTCTTCCCACTGCCCTGTAGCGGTGGCAGGGGGTAATAGGGTTGGGGTTGATGTCTGCTTATAATGCCAGCTGACATCAAGCCCAGGTTAGTAATGGAGAGGCGTCTATAAGACACCCCCATTACTAACCCCATAGTGAAAGTTAAAAAATACACCAACACCCAGAATAAAATCCTTTAATTGAAATAAAGACACAATACTTTAATGTTCTAAATTAAACTCTACTTACCGTATCGCCAATGTCAGCTGAAGCCAACGATCTCCTGCAATAAAAGTAAAATAATAAACCAACCTCATCCTTACCTTTCCATGGTTCCCAGGACGGCTTCAGCTCTGCTACATTGACATGACAGGATGGATCACAGTAGAACGCTGCCATCCAGCTTGCCATGCCGCAGACACTGAGAAGCTCCTCAGTGAAGCTCCTCAGTGTCTGGCTGTGACGGCATCCAGATGAGCCGAGTTCATGTCCAATGAACTCAGCTCACCTCATACACGTCACTGACAGCGTGGGAGAATTCTCCTGCTCAAGTGGTGCCGGAAAATGACGTCACCGCTTGAGCAGGAGAATTCTCCCACACTGGGATGGCATTGAGATGGCAGGCTGGATGATAGCAGAACGCTACCACCCGGCTTTTTTAAAGAGACGGGTGCATGAAAACACTATTATTTTTTTTTAATAAATCCTTTATTTTAACACTAAATGACAAGTACAGTAACCAACACTGTCACTGAACTTATTATATATATGACTGACATGTTTCTATCTAATCTATGTGTGATGCTCTATTCTTTCTGTTCTAAATTGTCGGGTACCGATGTATGCTGCTGATGAATTGCCGGCTTTTCAAGTTTCACTGTGAGCACTGTTCCCATCGATTTGGGCAATCACTATAATTCCACAACTACCATGGCTGTGACACTACAGTGAGTGGCAGACAATCCCTGCATGATTGGTGCTCTAAATAGCGCCAAACATGCAGGTCGGGGACCCAAGCTCCCGCCCGAGCATCGCGCTAGTACTTGGTACTTTTTTTGGACCAATACTAGACCTGTACATGCCACCCGAACACAGCTCTTGCTTACCACTGGCAGGGCTGGTTTTAGGTAAAGTGGGACCCTGGGCTAAAAATAAAAGTGAGGTTCCGAATTCTGCACTCAAATAATGATATTATTAGTACGGCCACTAACCCATAGCCTGTCTAATAAGACATGCGACTGATACCTGGCAATCATGTGTGCCACCAGGTATGTGTAGATGTGACGTCATCCGCTCAGGTCACCTCCTGATGCAACAGTGAATGATGCCGGACAAGCACTTTAACCCCTTCGCAACCTTGGGTTTTGTCGTTTTTGCTTTTTCGTTTTTTGCTCCCCTTGTTCCCAGAGCCATAGCGTTTTTATTTTTTGGACAATATGGCCATGTGAGGGCTTATTTTTTGCGGGACAAGTTGTACTTTTCAACGTCATTACTAGTTTTACAATATCATGTACGGGAAAACGGGAAAAAAATTCCAAGTGCGGTAAAATTGCAAAAAAAGTGCAATACCACAGTGGTTTTTTATTTTTTTTTTTTACCACGTTCACTGAATGCTAAAACTGACCTGCCATTCTTATTCTCCAGGTCATTACGAGTTCGTAGACACCAAACATGTATAGGTTATTTTATATTTAAGTGGTGAAACAAAATTCCAAAATTTGGTAAAAAAAACGAAAAAAAAATAGTGCAATTTTCCGAGACCTGTAGCGTCTCCATTTTTCGTGATCCGGGGCTGGATGAAAGCTTATTTTTTGCAAACCGGGCTGACGTTTTTAATGATAACATTTTGGGGTAGATCCGATGTTTTGATCGCCCGTTATTGCATTTTATTGCAATTTTGTGGCGACCAAAAAACGTAATTCTGGCGTTTAGAATTTTTTTCTCGTTACACCGTTTACCGATCGGATTAATTCTTTTTTTATATTGATAGATCGGGCGATTCTGAATGCGGCGATACCAAATATGTGTATGCAGGGTTTTTTTTTTTATATTTTATTTTGAATGGGGCGAAAGGGGGGTGATTTAAACTTTTATATTTTTATTTTTTTTATATTTTTAAAAACATTTTTTTTCACTTACTGCATGCTTCAACAGTCTCCATAGGATACTAAAAGCAGCAGTTGTCTGATCGTCTCTGCTACATAGAGGGGACGAGCAGATCCCCTGCATGCAGCAGAAATGGTCCTGTGCTATGAGCGCCGACCACTAGGTGGCGCTCATAGCGACCAGATCATGACAACCACAGGCGTCTGCTGCAGACCCTGGGTTGTCATGCACGCCCATCGGCGACCCGCGATAACGTGACGAGGTCGCCGATGGGCGGGGCTTATGACGCGCAACCCGGAAGCGGGCGTTAAATGCCGCTGTCGGAGATTGACAGCGGCATTTAACATGTTAACAGCCGCGGGTGGATCGCGATTCCATCCGCGGCTGTTGCGGGCACATGTCAGCTGTAAGAATCAGCTGACATGTGCTCGGTTCAGTGAGGGCTCAGCGTAGCAGCCCTCACTGAACCGGGGGTACGCAAATGTGCGTACTAATACGGCAAGGGTTGGAAAGGGGTTAAGTTTAAGTCAAAAGATTCACTTAAAGGAGTTGTCTGGTGAAAACAAATTGTCATCTATCCACAGGATAGGTGATAAGTTATTGATCAATGGAGGTCTGACCACTGGGACCCACATTGATCGGCAGGATAGGGAACTTTTATCCCCATTAGAATGAAGCGGCAGTGCGCATAAGCGAACTGCGCTCCATTAATTTCCTATGGGGCTGCCGACCTCTGCCCTCAGCTTCTTCAGGCAGCCTTAGAAAGGATGAAAGGATCATCAGTCAGGCCTTCTCTATTCTGATGATTGGTGAGGGTTCCAGAAGTCGAACACCCACCGATCCGTAACTTATCACCTATCCCGTGGATATTTATATCTTGTTTTCACTGGACTACCCCATTAACCTCCTAATACCGCATGTGTTTTAGACCTTACCTCCTTAAAGACACTGGTATCTTGGGCCTTAAGGACACAGTAATTGTTTTCATGTTTTTCTACTGTGTTTCAGCCAGTCGACAAAGCCATACGTGGGTTGTTTTTCCCAGGATGAGTTGTCATTTAATGGTAACATTTTGGATTACATATGGCTTGAAAAACTTTTAGTATCTTTTTTTTGGTCTTATTCACATGTTCGTGATTAAACACGTAAGTAAAAAAATGGTACCGATGTCATAAGTGTTGTGAATCAGTGTGTCATCTGTGTGTCCATTTTTACCATCAGTGTATCATCAGTGTTTTACTCGGATAGATAACTGGGTAGAAAGGCAAAATGAGCAATTGTAAGTACACGGTGCTATGTACTGTAATATGATGACTGCAATATATTAAGAGGATGAAAAAGTGTTGATGGGAGGAGAAGTGCTTCTTTAAATGTATCATTTAGAAACACAAACATTTAAACTTTAGATATATTAAAAAAACAAAGTTTCTATTCCACTCTAAAGTGATTATGAGCTAGGCTTCTAAAAAGCCCATTAGAATTTTACAGTAAAGTAACATTTTCAGTAAAAAGCTGCATTAAATCCCACAGGGATCGTTACTACACGGCACCGCCACAAATTGGAAACACTAATAAGTGCAGTGTAGGTATTTCATATGCACTTGAATGTAAAGTTATTCCCAAACCATCAGGTAACAGGCATCAAATATTATGATGTCCAGATGGAGAGGCTTGGCTATGGAACTTTGTAGTGGAAGAGAGCTGATTGACAGATTGGAGCTATCCATGGTCCTGAATTAACACCAGATTTTGGATAGCAGCAGAATACAATACACTATGAAAGTGCTTGTTTTCTGTAGTTATAAAATATAATACCGGCTGTGCTTCCAGGTTTTTGCCTTTTCTCTGCTTGTATAATATAGGCATTGTGGAGCTTGCATTGTTATGTTATGATTTCAGCCATGTTTTTTGTATTTTTGTTAAACTGGCAATAAGAGGGCACAATGCAAGCTCTGAACTACCCATGTCCTTGAGAGGTACATATGGGTGCATTATTGCTAAGAGGTTTTAATATATATCAATGACTTAACCATCTAATACCTGGTAGGGTCACCATCCATTGTAAATTCATATGCATTTATAAATGCAGGATCCCTGGTGTCTAGACGTTCAATATATTTCTCAAGTTTTTAAATTGATCATGGTATAATGTCTGTGATGGTCTTTGGAACTTTTATACAGTTGATATACAATAATGCCAGTGCTCACCTTCCTTATCTGATGTGTTACAGTAGATTTTTTAGTTAGGACACTGACCAAGCTGTGATCACAAGGTATCCTAATGCTGGAAACCCCAGCCATCAGCTATAATCTGTGATGTGACCTGGCTGCAAGTATTTAACTATCCTGCAGGACCTACAGATGAGCCAATTTAATCTTAACAACTGCAGAGAATTTCACCATTACCATACCGCGTCTTTGCTGTTTGCATAAATGGCCACTTATTCTATTTGAATCAGCCATAGCTGCTCTGCACACATAATGTAGGTACTCTGTCCCAAAATTTAAATGATGTTGCACTACATTTGTAATTAAAGCATTACACAATGTTATTGAATCGAAAGTTAAATGCATGGGCGAGCCAAGTCCTCAAGAATAAAGACCCTGTTAAATTACAGCTTTGCAGCTGTGGATACTAAATATGTAACCACTAATCACATTATGATCATGGAAACCTTACCTCTGGGTCCACCATCAATCATCACACTACATATTACATACCTGTCCAGCTGCTATTCAAAAAAGTATAGAACAGCTCAATTAAGGTACGGCAGTATTGCAGTCTCTTATATAGCTGATGTATGCAGCAGCCCCATGATAAAGGCGAAGGCAGCATAGGTGTAAAAAAAAAGGTGAAAAAAACACTCACATGTCTACCAATCATGAAGGCAGAAGTAGCCTAGTATTATAAATGCGCACAGATGAGGCTTGCATAGGGCGCCAGTCACACAGATACGTGTGATGCACAGTATTTAGCTTACAAACAATTAGAGATGCCCATAATATTTGATCAGGCAGGCCGCCCAGCACTATATAAGTACACCCACAAGAACAGACACTGCAATTTATCCAACCAACACTAAAGGGCCTGGCTGCATTCTGCAGAAAAAATGGAAAAACGTGCAATAAAAAGATCAAACATATGCAGAAAATACATGAGGTATGGTCAATATTTTGGCCAAATATGAAAGCTTGCAACTCGTGTCAGGGGTCCTCATTGCCTTTCGAGTCCCTACACTAAAATTAAAAATAACTCACTGAGAAAGGACATACCGTATCTTGCGGATTATAACACGCACTGGATTATAAGATGCTCCCCAAATTTTGGGGAGGAAAATAGGAAAACATTTTTTTTTAATAAAATGGTGTTGCCTATAATAATCAGCTTTTATGGTAGCTTACTTGGAGGATGGCGGTGGTGGAGCTGGGTCCCAGGTGGCAGGGTCGCTGCTGCAGGAAGCTGGCGGCGGCAGAGGCAGGAGATGCTGCAGGCCTCAGGCTGGTAGAAGGTGGTGGACGGTGGTGCAGGAGCTCCGTCGACATTTTGTGAAAGCCTGGAGCCCCCGCACTTTCCATGATTTTAAATGCGGTGGACTCTGGGAAAATGGACGGTGGTAAAATGGCTGGTGGAAATATCTCAATCTGCACATATACTGCCTCCGACACCCATTTTCCAACAGTCCACCGCATTGAAAAGCATGGAAAGTGTGGGGGCTCTGGGCTCTTACAATATGTTGGCAGAGTCCCCACATGGCTGAACACCCCCTCCTACCAGCCTGGGACCCGCAGCATCGCTCCAGTCCTGCTGCTGCTGCCACAGCCAGAAGCTTCCAGATGCACCCCCACTTCCCCCCCAAATTTTGGGGAAAAAAAGAGCGTCTTACAATCTGAAAAATACGGTATATAAAAAAACAACATTACAGAAAAATGCATTTTTTTTTGCAGGCTGCCCACTACTGTATAAGTGAACCACATTCCTTAGGACAAATATTCAGCTGAAAATGGCCCTGACATCAGCAGACCCATGAATCCAAGGGCCTGTTCATGGTTACACTTTGCCACCGCAATCGTTATGCCCCTTTTAATGGGTTTATTGACAGTTATACACCCACCAATAAAGAAGTGATGTAATACACTATTCCTCCCCACTTCCCTAGGTGGGCGAGGGAACAGATAAGGGCTGATTCAGGAGAACAGCAAGGTATGAGGCCCCAGCATTTTCACCATCAGAAGTAACCTGGGGAGCAGTGATAGCTAGGATGCCCCTAGCCTTAGCGAGTAGGAGCCCCCAGTCTTGGGTTATCAGACAACAGTATTGTGACAAAGGCCCTGTTCATGGTCGCACTCTCTGCCACCGCGATCGTAATTCTCCCGTTAATGGGTTTTTTGGCAGTTATACATCCACCAATCAAGAATAATAGCCTTACCATTCTAAGTCACAATTTCCTAACAATCTCTTTAAAATTACCTATTTTAAACCAAGCAAGAGTTCATTCTTCAGTAGTTTAAAAATGTTCAGCACATGAGAAAATCCTACTAATCGGGCACTACAACACCACTCCAAACAAGACTGTTATAACTACAGCATGACATCAATATGTGTTTTGGTTTCTGAACCTGTACCGATTTGGTGAAACACTGGCACTTCTTGTTTTTTGGTGACACATTGGTGATGTTATTGTGGTTGTACAGGACTAAGATAATAATGACCGATCCTCGGGTTAAGTTATTAATATCAGATTGGTCTGGATGTGACACTGGTCACCCCCAATGCTTAGGTGTTTCCTGGAGCCATGGTTGCAAGAAGTTCACAGTGTTTGGAACCAGAACTCCACAGCCCATTACATTGTACAGTTGTTAGGGCGTAGAGAATAAAAAAAGGAGCCAAATGTGGTTTATCCACACTACTGGAAGGCAATGAAAATCCAATTGGAAGTATATTAAAGGATTTTTTTATTTCAGGTTCTTTAGTCAACGCGTTTAAAAGTCATTCCAGACTTCTTCCTCAGGACACAAACCGGACACATGGATAAAAAAAATCCTTTATTAAACTTCCAATTGGATCTTCATTGCCTACCAGCAGCGTGAATAAACCACATTTGGCTTCTTTTTTTCTCCTTTCTGGTGGAAAGATCCCTGGATCTGCAGCAGCTGTTTTCATGCGTATTCATTGTTGTGGGTCACACAACCTTATTAAGTTAGCATATCATTTATTTGCATAATTGTTATTCTCAGATAAGACCCTATTTGCGCTTTTTTGCTCCTAGTTTCTATTATAGGGTGTAGAGGATGTCGTTCCACCTTTATGACAACTCCTGATGTATTATTTGTGTAAAATGTACTGTATTTTACTGTTATCCTCCTGTAGGCTGCAGTTCCTGTTAGGTATGACAGGGTTAATTGTAGGGCAGCCCATAGTGGAGAGAAGGATTGGGGATCTGTGGTTTAGTTGGACAAGGATTAATCCAGTTAAGGTTTAGAAAGAGAGAAGAAAAGACACCCTCAGATATAGGTGATCATCACCGGGTGTGTGTGGTGTGGCGAAGACAGTAAAAATCAGAGAGAAAGCTATCAAGGAAAATTTCCATTGGTGACAGCGAAATTCTGTTTAGCAGGCAAGTTGGGGGGAATGTACAGCCAGGAACTTCATCACAGTACCTAAGAGCCTCTAGGCAGGGCGGCTACAAGTTTTCAGGGGCCCCGGTCGAAAGAGTCTCAGTTTGCTGCTTTAACACGTACCACAATTCATGATGCAAAGATACAGCAGAGAAATATATATATATATAGTACAATGCCAAAGATTTCACTGACTTCTTACATTACATGAGTGATATCTATTGTAAATTCTACAATAGCTCAGAAACCGGCGAATCCTCGCAGTGCACAGAGCAGACCAGACAGTATAGTCCTCCATACAGTATTATGGGCACCACATACCCTCCATACAGTATTATGGGCACCACATACCCCTCCATACAGTATTATGGGCAGTACATAGTCCTCCTTCCTGTATTATGGGCACCACATAGTGCTCCATACAGTATTATGGGCACCACATAGTCCTCCATACAGAATAATGGACCCCATATAATGCTCCAAGCAGAATACTGGCCCCCAGCATGCAGAATACTGCTATATGCTGTATGGGCCCCATATAAATGTTCCATGCAGGAAGGGCCCCATATAAATATTCCATGTTGTATTGGCCCCATATAAATGTTCCATGTAGGATGGCCCCGTATAAATGTTCCATGCAGAATGGCCCCATATAAATGCTCCCTACTAGAGATGAGCGGTGTTCGACTCGAACTGTTCGCCAATCTCAAATTCGAGCTGTTTTGGGCGGTGTTCGAGCCGTTCGGCGAACACGAACAATTTGAAAAAAATTTGGCTGTTCGAGGTTATGTTCGATAACTGTTCGTGCACCTAAATCATAACTGGATTTTTTCTCAGTAAAGCTGAAAATTAATGTTAATACGCAGTTTGAGTGTACAGCGGGGCGGGGGGAGGGGCAGGGGATGGATCTCTGCAGAAATAATGAAGATCTCCATTTTTTTTTCTCTTTCCCGCATTTACAGTGGGGAGGTGCAATCTGTCAGCCTATCAGCAGCGCACACACGGAGCGAACTGATTTTTTTCACACAAGCAAGGGCATGTGTCATTGGCAGTGTATGTCACATGTCCTTGCCCTATAAGACCCAGCCATTTTCCCCGTCACCACCATTTTCTCACTGCTGCAGCTGCGTGTTAGACGGCACCGCTGTTGCTGTGTGCGCTATACTTTGTTAATTTCAAGCCATTTTTCGCACAAATCTACAGATAGCTTGGGAGTAGGGAAGAGTTGTGATTGCAGTCCTTTTAAGGACTAGGTTACATCATTTCCTACGACTTTTATCAGGCCGGTCTGTGCTCTTAAATAGATAGGTTGGGAGTAAAGACTAATTGTAATTGCAGTCCTTTTCAGGGCTAGGTTACATCAGTTCCTATCACTTTTTGCCAGGCAGGTCTGTGCCAGTGCTGTGCAAGTTTTTTTCACAGCATTTGGCTAAATCTAGCAAAGCAAATCCTTTTTGTCCTCTTGGAGTGTGTGTTAGTCAGTGGAGAAGCCTATCTGTGTTGCAAGCTACACACCTGTGTATAGAATACAATTTTTTTTACTGCACCTAGTGAAGTAAAACCTTTTGGGCATAGCATCATTCTATTAGTCCATCTATACTAACCTCCACCAGGTTGCAAATTCAATATAATTTTTTTCTGCATCTAGCTCTGAAAAAATATTTCGGCTTGTAGCAGTGTGTGGGACTTGTTCTATTAGTCCATCTATACTAAACTCCACCAGGTTGCAAATTCAATATAATTTTTTCTGCATCTAGCTCTGAAAAAATATTTCGGCTTGTAGCAGTGTGTGAGACTTGTTCTATTAGTCCATCTATACTAACCTACACCAGGTTGCAAATTCAATATAATTTTTATCTGCATCTAGCTCTGAAAAAATATTTGGGCTTCGGCTTGTAGCAGTGTGTGGGACTTGTTCTATTAGTCCATCTATACTAACCTTCACCAGGTTGCAAAGTCAATATAATTTTTTTCTGCATCTAGCTCTGAAAAAATATTTAGGCTTGTAGCTGCGTGTGAGCCTTGTTCTATTAGTCCATCTATACTAACCTCCACCAGGTTGCAAATTCAATATAATTTTTATCTGCATCTAGCTCTAAAAAAATATTTGGGCTTCGGCTTGTAGCAGTGTGTGGGACTTGTTCTATTAGTCCATCTATACTAACCTCCACCAGGTTGCAAATTCAATATAACTTTTTTCCGCATCTAGCTCTGAAAAAATATTTGGGCTTGTAGCAGTGTGTGAGACTTGTTATATTAGTCCATCTATACTAACCTCCACCAGGTTGCAAATTCAATATAATTTTTATCTGCATCTAGCTCTGAAAAAATATTTGGGCTTCGGCTGGTAGCAGTGTGTGGGACTTGTTCTATTAGTTTATCTATACTAACCTCCACCAGGTTGCAAATTAAATATAATTTTTATCTGCATCTAGCTCTGAAAAAATATTTCGGCTTGTAGCAGTGTGTGAGACTTGTTCTATTAGTCCATCTATACTAACCTCCACCAGGTTGCAAATTCAACATAATTTTTTTCTGCATCTAGCTCTGAAAAAATATTTCGGCTTGCAGCAGTGTGTGAGACTTGTTCTATTAGTCCATCTATACTAACCTCAACCAGGTTGCAAATTCAATATAATTTTTATCTGCATCTAGATCTGAAAAAATATTTGGGCTTCGGCTTGTAGCAGTGTGTGGGACTTGTTCTATTAGTCCATCTATACTAACCTCTACCAGGTCGCAAATTCAATATAATTTTTTTCTGCATCTAGGTCTGAAAAAAAATTTCGGCTTGTAGCAGTGTGTGAGACTTGTTCTATTAGTCCATCTATACTAACCTCCACCAGGTTGCAAATTCAATATAATTTTTATCTGCATCTTGCTCTGAAAAAATATTTGGACTTGTAGCAGTGTGTGGGACTTGTTCTATTAGTCCATCTATACTAACCTCCACCAGGTTGCAAATTCAATATAATTTTTATCTGCATCTAGCTCTGAAAAAATATTTTGGCTTCGGCTTGTAGCAGTGTGTGGGACTTGTTCTATTAGTCCATCTATAATAACCTCCACCAGGTTGCAAATTCAATATAATTTTTTTCTGCATCTAGCTCTGGAAAAATATTTCGGCTTGTAGCAGCGTGTGAGACTTGTTCTATTAGTCCATCTATACAAACCTCCACCAGGTTGCAAATTCAATATAATTTTTATCTGCATATAGCTCTAAAAAAATATTTGGGCTTCGGCTTGTAGCAGTGTGTGGGACTTGTTCTATTAGTCCATCTATACTAACCTCCACCAGGTTGCAAATTCAATAAAATTTTTATCTGCATCTAGCTCTGAAAAAATATTTGGGCTTCGGCTTGTAGCAGTGTGTGGGACTTGTTCTATTAGACCATCTATACTAACCTCCACCAGGTTACAAATTCAATATAATTTTTATCTGCATCTAGCTCTGAAAAAATATTTCGGCTTGTAGCAGTGTGTGAGACTTGTTCTATTAGTCCATCTATGCTAGCCTCCACCAGGTTGCAAATTCAATATAATTTTTATCTGCATCTAGCTCTGAAAAAATATTTGGGCTTCGGCTTGTAGCAGTTTGTGGGACTTGTTCTATTAGTCCATCTATACTAACCTCCACCAGGTTGCAAATTCAATATAATTTTTATCTGCAGCTGGCTCTGAAAAAATATTTCGGCTTGTAGCAATGTGTGTGACTTGTTCAATTAGTCCATCTATACTAACCTCCACCAGGTTGCAAATTCAATATAATTTTTATTTGCATCTAGCTCTGAAAAAATATTTGGGCTTTGGCTTGTAGCAGTGTGTGTGACTTGTTCTATTAGTCCATCTATACTAACCTCCACCAGGTTGCAAATTCAATATAATTTTTTTCTGCATCTAGCTCTGAAAAAATATTTCGGCTTGTAGCAGTGTGTGAGACTTGTTCTATTAGTCCATCTATACTAACCTCCACTAGGTTGCAAATTCAATATAATTTTTATATGCATCTAGCTCTGAAAAAATATTTTGGCTTCGGCTTGTAGCAGTGTGTGGGACTTGTTCTATTAGTCCATCTATACTAACCTCCACCAGGTTGCAAATTCAATATCATTTTTTTCTGCATCTACCTCTGAAAAAATATTTGGGCTTCGGCTTGTAGCAGTGTGTGGGACTTGTTCTATTAGTCCATCTATACAAACCTCCACCAGGTTGCAAATTCAATATAATTTTTTTCTGCATCTAGCTCTGAAAAAATATTTCGGCTTGTAGCAGTGTTTGAGACTTGTTCTATTAGTCCATCTATACTAACCTCCACCAGGTGGCAAATCCAATATAATTTTTATCTGCATCTAGCTCTGAAAAAATATTTGGGCTTGTAGCAGTGTGTGGTACTCATTGTATTAGGCCATCTATACCAAGCTCCACCAGCTTTGAAATTAATAATAATTTTTAGCTGCATCTAGCCCTGAAAATAATTTTTCTTCCCAATAGTGGTAGCAATAGAAATATGGGGCACGCGCCTGGCTGACAAAAATATACGCTTCATAACAAAAAACACCAGCCTAGCGCACTGCATTAATAAGATGGCATCATCGCCTCTCCCAGTGCTAGGCCTACTAAGCCGGCTAGCATTCCTGTGCCTAAAACACAATGTATGGATCCGCGCTAGCCACAATGCTGAGGGGTTTAAAGCTGTTGCTAACGCTTTATCACAATTCAATTGGCAGATTTTCACAGAGCTCTTCCCCAACGCCCACCCATTGGGCAACAGTTGCCCACCCTCCCTATGGGATCTAGTGGCGAATAGTTGATGCCATTAATCTGAGAGTCAGTTGCCCCGTCGACGTTACAAGCATACGGTAAGGCATGGGAAGAGTGGACTCGATTAGTAGCAGGCAGACGGGTTGACCAATGTGAACAAGCCAGATCACAAGTCACCATAGAATTTCTCCACCAGCTAATGATGAGGGGCATATCTGGGGTGTCAGCGCAGTGGTGTCTGACCGGAGTAGCATTTCACTTCCAACTACTGAATTGGGGAGATGTGACAAAGATTCAGCATCAGACAATCCATAAAAGGGTGGAAAAGGGGTCAGCCAAGTCAGGAGTGTAGATGTCCCGTCCCGTGTCACTAAAACTGATTTCTCACATCATATCCCTAACACCATTAACATGACACTCACAATTTGATGCAACACTACTGTCTACTGCATTTGCGATCGCCTTCTTCGGGGCGCTATGCATAAGCGAATTAGTCCCTCAATCCAAAATTACCACCAGTGGAGGCTTATTACACCAGGACGTAGTCATAGCCAATAATGCAATACGTCTACGCATACGCCAATCGAAAACGGCTCCAGCGGGCAGGGACACTTGGGTACTTCTACAACCCACAAACGGTACACTGAGTCGGGTAACAATAGTAAAAACATATATAACCATCAGATCACAAAGTAAATTCTTCCTATCACACATTGATGGAACGCCATTATCAAGATACCAGTTCCAAACTATGTTTAATAAATGCATAACATCGGCAGGGAACCACCCCAAAGATTACGGGACACACTCATTCCGCATAGGTGTGGCCATGGAAGCAGCAAGAGCAGGACTGTCAGAAACGGAAGTTCAGAGGATAGGGAGATGGCGATCCACGTGTTTGGTGAGATACATAAGACCGCACTTGTTATCCTAACGTGGTTTGTTTCTTTTACAGGTGACGCTAAGCCAACAGTGTGGGTGATAGGCCACTCGTATATATATTGGGCAGAAAAAAGGGCGAAAGTCCGCCCAGGCGGGAGGAAATTAGAGTTTCATAACTAGAGATGAGCGGTGTTCGACTAGAACTGTTCGCCAATCTCAAATTCGAGCTGTTTTGGGCGGTGTTCGAGTTGTTCGACGAACCCGAACGATTTGCAAAAAATTCGGCTGTTCGAGGTTATGTTCGATAACTGTTCGTGCACCAAAAGCGTGTCCTGCATGTCTGGCGCTATTTAGAGCACCAATCATGCAGGGATTGTCTGCCACTCACTGTAATGCCACAGCCATGGTGGTTGTGGCATTACAGTGATTGCCCAAATCGATGGGAACAGTGCCAACAGTGAAACATGAAAAGCCGGCAATTCAGCAGCGGCATACACCTGTACCCGACAATTTAGAACCGAAAGAATAGAGCTTCACACATAGATTAGATAGATATAAACATGTCAGCCACATATATACGAAGTACAGTGAAAGTGCTGCTTACTGTACTTGTCATTTAGCGTAAAGGATTTATCAAAAAAAATAATAGTGTTTTCATGCACCGTCTCTTTAAAAAAGCCGGCCGGCAATTCAGCAGCGGTACCCGACAATTTAGAATAGAAAGAATAGAGAATCACACATAGATTAGATAGATAGAAACATGTCAGTCACATATATATGAAGTACAGTGACAGTGCTGCTTACTGTACTTGTCATTTAGCGTAAAGGATTTATCAAAAAAAATAATAGTGTTTTCATGCACCGTCTCTTTAAAAAAGCCGGCCGGCAATTCAGCAGCGGTACCCGACAATTTAGAATAGAAAGAATAGAGAATCACACATAGATTAGATAGATAGAAACATGTCAGTCACATATATATGAAGTACAGTGACAGTGCTGCTTACTGTACTTGTCATTTAGCGTAAAGGATTTATCAAAAAAAATAATAGTGTTTTCATGCACCGTCTCTTTAAAAAAGCCGGCCGGCAATTCAGCAGCGGTACCCGACAATTTATAACAGACAGAATAGAGCTTCACACATAGATTAGATAGATAGAAACATGTCAGTCACATATATATGAAGTACAGTGATAGTGTTGGTTACTGTACTTGTCATTTAGTATTAAAACAAAGGATTTATTATTAAAAAAATTGGCGTGGGGTTCCCCTTAATTTTAGGCTCTAGCGGAGGTTAAGCAGACGGCTGGGGCAGATGTTTGAAGCCTGGGAAGGGGGTAATACCCACGGAGCTTCCCAGGCTACTAATATCAGCCTCCAGCTGAATACATAGCCTTTACTAGCTATTAAAATGGGGGACCCCCCCAAAAAAATGACGTAGGGTCCCCCCTAATTTAATAGCTAGCAAAGGCTAGGCAGACAGCTGGGGGCTGATATTAATAGCCCAGGAAGGGAGCCATGAATATTGGCCCCCTCCCAGGCTAGAAACACCAGCCGTCAGCCGCCCCAGAAATGGCGCATTCATAGGATGCGCCAATTCTGGCACTTAGCCTCGCTCTTCCACGCTGCCCTGGTGCGGTGGCAGGGGGTAATAGGGTTGGGGTTGATGTCAGCTTATAATGCCAGCTGACATCAAGCCCAGGTTAGTAATGGAGAGGCGTCTATAAGACACCCCCATTACTAACCCCATAGTCAAAGTTAAAAAAAACACAAACACCCAGAATAAAGTCCTTTAATTGAAATAAAGACACAATCCTTTATTGTTCTAAATTAAACCATACTTACCATCACGCCCATTCCAGCTGAAGCCAATGATCTCCTGCAATAAAAGAAAAATAATAAAGCAACCTCATCCTTACCTTTCCATGGTTCCCACGACAGCTTCAGCTCTGCTACATCGAGATGACAGGCTGGACCGCAGCAGAACGCTGCCATCCAGCCTCTCATCCCGCAGACACTGAGAAGCGCAGGCTTGCTTGCACTGCTCAGCGTCTCTCTGTGACGACATCCAGATGAGCCGAGTTCATGTCCAATGAAGTCGGCTCACCTCATGCACGTCACTGACAGCGTGGGAAAATTCTCACGCTGAAGCGGTGAGTGCAGGAGAATTCTCCCACGCTGTCAGTGACTTGCATAAGGTGAGCTCATGTCCAATGAACTCAGCTCACCTCCTGCACGTCACTGACAGCGTGGGAGAATTCTCCTGCACTCAGCGCTTCAGCGTGAGAATTCTCCCACGCTGAAGCGCTGAGTGCAGGAGAATTTTCCCACGCTGTCAGTGACGTGCATAAGGTGAGCTCATGTCCAATGAACTCAGCTCACCTCCTGCACGTCACTGACAGCGTGGGAGAATTCTCCTGCACTCAGCGCTTCAGTGTGAGAATTCTCCCACGCTGAAGCGCTGAGTGCAGGAGAATTTTCCCACGCTGTCAGTGACGTGCATGAGGTGAGCCGAGTTCATTGGACATTAACTCGGCTCATCTGGATGCCCTCACAGAGAGACACTGTGGAGCGCAAGCAAGCCTGCGCTTCTCAGTGTCTGCGGGATGACAGGCTGGATGGCAGCGTTCTGCTGCGGTCCAGCCTGTCATCTCGATGTAGCAGAGCTGAAGCTGTCATGGGAACCATGGAAAGGTAAGGATGATGTTGCTTTATTATTTTTCTTTTATTTCAGGAGATCGTTGGCTTCAGCTGGAATGGGCGTGACGGTAAGTATGGTTTAATTTAGAACAATAAAGAATTGTGTGTTTATTTCAATTAAAGGACTTTTTTCTGGGTGTTGTGTTTTTTTTAAATACTTTACTAGAAATTCATGGTGGTCATGTCTAATATTGGCGTGACCCCATGAATTTCGGGCTTAGGGCCAGCTGATAATGCCAAGCTGGCCCTAACCCCTTTATTACCCAGTGAGCCACCGCATCAGGGCCCTGGATGAGTTGGGTACAGCGCCAGAAGATGGCGCTTCTATGAACGCGCCATTTTCCGGGGTGGCTGCGGACTGCAATTTGCAGCGGGGGTGGCCCAGAAAGCTTGGGCCTCCCTGCGCTGCGGATTCCAGCCCCCAGCTGCCTAGTTGTACCTGGCTGGACACAAAAACAGGGCGAAGCCCCACGTCAATTTTCTTTAAATTATTTCATGAAATAATTAAGAAAAAAAGGGCTTCCCTATATTGTTGTGTCCGGCCAGGTACAAATAGGCAGCTGGTGGTTGGGGGCAGCCCGTTCCTGCCTGCTGTACCTGGCTGGACACAAATATAGTGCGAAGCCCCACGTCAATTTTTTTTAAATTATTTCATGAATTTCCTGAAATAATTTAAAAAAATTGAAGTGGGGCTTCGCACTATATTTGTGTCCAGCCAGGTACAGCAGGCAGGAACGGGCTGCCCCCATCCACCAGCTGCCTATTTGTACCTGGCCGGACACAACAATATAGGGAAGCCCTTTTTTTCTTAATTATTTCATGAATTTCATGAAATAATTAAAAAAAATTGAAGTGGGGCTTCGCACTATATTTGTGTCCAGCCAGGTACAGCAGGCAGGAACGGGCTGCCCCCAACCACCAGCTGCCTATTTGTACCTGGCCGGACACAACAATATAGGGAAGGCCTTTTTTTCTTAATTATTTCATGAATTTCATGAAATAATTAAAAAAAAAGTACGTGGGGCTTCGCCCTATTTTTGTGTCCAGCCAGGTACAACTAGGCAGCTGGGGGCTGGAATCTGCAGCGCAGGGAGGCCCAAGCTTTCTGGGCCCCCCCCCGCTACAAATTGCAGTCCGCTGCCACCCCGGAAAATGGCGCGTTCATAGAAGCGCCATCTTCTGGCGCTGTACCCAACTCATCCAGGGCCCTGGTGCGGTGGCTCACTGGGTAATAAAGGGGTTAGGGCCAGCTTGGTATTATCAGCTGGCCCCAAGCCCAAAATTCATGGGGTCACGCCAGTATTAGACATGACCGCCATGAATTTCTAGTAAAGTATTTAAAAAAAACACAACACCCAGAATAAAGTCCTTTAATTGAAATAAAGACACAATTCTTTATTGTTCTAAATTAAACCATACTTACCATCACACCCATTCCAGCTGAAGCCAACGATCTCCTGCAATAAAAGAAAAATAATAAACCAACCTCATCCTTACCTTTCCATGGTTCCCACGACAGCTTCAGCTCTGCTACATCGAGAGGACTGGCTGGACCGCAGCAGAACGCTGCCATCCAGTCTGTCATCCCGCAGACACTGAGAAGCGCAGGCATGCTTGCGCTCCTCACTGTCTCGCTGTGACGGCATCCAGATGAGCCGAGGTCATGTCCAATGAACTCGGCTCACCTCATGCACGTCACTGACAGCGTGGGAAAATTCTCACGCTGAAGTGCTGAGTGCAGGAGAATTCTCCCACGCTGTCAGTGATGTGCATGAGGTGAGCTCATGTCCAATGAACTCAGCTCACCTCCTGCACGTCACTGACAGCGTGGGAAAATTCTCCTGCAATCAGCGCTTCAGCGAGAATTTTCCCACGCTGTCAGTGACGTGCATGAGGTGAGCCGAGTTCATTGGACATGAACTCGGCTCATCTGGATGTCGTCACAGAGAGACGCTGAGCAGCGCAAGCAAGCCTGCGCTTCTCAGTGTCTGCGGGATGAGAGGCTGGATGGCGGCGTTCTGCTGCGGTCCAGCCTGTCATCTCGATGTAGCAGAGCTGAAGCTGTCGTGGGAACCATGGAAAGGTAAGGATGAGGTTGCTTTATTATTTTTCTTTTATTGCAGGAGATCGTTGGCTTCAGCTGGAATGGGCGTGATGGTAAGTATGGTTTAATTTAGAACAATAAAGGATTGTGTCTTTATTTCAATTAAAGGACTTTATTCTGGGTGTTTGTGTTTTTTTTAACTTTGACTATGGGGTTAGTAATGGGGGTGTCTTATAGACGCCTCTCCATTACTAACCTGGGCTTGATGTCAGCTGGCATTATAAGCTGACATCAACCCCAACCCTATTACCCCCTGCCACCGCACCAGGGCAGCGTGGAAGAGCGAGGCTAAGTGCCAGAATTGGCGCATCCTATGAATGCGCCATTTCTGGGGTGGCTGACGGCTGGTGTTTCTAGCCTGGGAGGGGGCCAATATTCATGGCTCCCTTCCTGGGCTATTAATATCAGCCCCCAGCTGTCTGCCTAGCCTTTGCTAGCTATTAAATTAGGGGGGACCCCACGTCATTTTTTTTTGGGGGTCCACCATTTTAATAGCTAGTAAAGGCTAGGTATTCAGCTGGGGGCTCATATTAGTAGCCTGGGAAGCTCCGTGGGTATTACCCCCTTCCCAGGCTTCAAACATCTGCCCCAGCCGTCTGCTTAACCTCCGCTAGAGCCTAAAATTAAGGGGAACCCCACGCCAATTTTTTTAATAATAAATCCTTTATTTTAATACTAAATGACAAGTACAGTAACCAACACTATCACTGTACTTCATATATATGTGACTGACATGTTTCTATCTATCTAATCTATGTGTGATGCTCTATCTTTCTGTTCTAAATTGTCGGGTACCGCTGCTGAATTGCCGGCCGGCTTTTTTAAAGAGACAGTGCATGAAAACACTATTATTTTTTTAAATAAATCCTTTACACTAAATGACAAGTACAGTAAGCAACACTATCACTGTACTTATTATATATGTGACTGACATGTTTCTATCTATCTAATCTATGTGTGAAGCTCTATTCTTTCTGTTCTAAATTGTCGGGTACAGATGCTGAATTGCCGGCCGGCTTTTTTAAAGAGACGGTGCATGAAAACACTAATATTTTTTTTAATAAATCCTTTACACTAAATGACAAGTGCAGTAACCAACACTGTCACTGTGCTTCTTATATGTGTGACTGACATGTTTCTATCTATCTAATCTATGTGTGATGCACTATTCCTTCTTGTCTAAATTGTCGGGTACCGGTGCATGCCGCTGCTGAATTTGCCGGCCGGCTTTTTTAAACAGAGTGTCTTCTGAGCAGTTTGTCAGCTTTTGGACACCTTTGCAGGTGTTTTCTATGTGTTTCTATGTGTTTTTGTTTGCCTGCCATTGGTTTTAACGGTGTTCGACGGTGTTCTAAGGTGTTCGACGAACAGTTCGACGGACAGTTCCTCGAACATCCCGGTGTTCGACGAACCGAACCGAACCCGAACACTACGGGGGTGGCTCAACACTATTCATAACACATATTTCAACTGGAGAGGTATTAGAGGCCTGCTATGGCCACAGGTACTAATGGAGGTAATCAAGGTAGGGAGAGAGGCAAGAGGTCTGGTCATCTTAGTTATACAGGCCGGGGGCAACAACCTAGGTCATCACAAGAGCGCATAACTAATGGCAATAATGAAACTAGACACTGAGCGCTTCAGAGAATTTTTCACAAAACTAACTATAGTATGGTCAGAGATTGTGCCGATAGCGGTATGGCAAGGTGCGCGAGACATCACGGCCATCGAACGGACAAGGCGGCTAAAAAATATTCGGATGGCAAAATTTAGAAGAGACAGAGGCACTGTAGTGATACGACACCGACAACTGGAAGGAGATAAAGCAGGCCTCATACGGCCCGACGGTGTTCACTTAATTGATATTGGACTGGACATATTCCTGTCAGGACTCCAGGATGGAGTGGAACAAGTGTTAAGAGTGATGGGTGGGGGTCAGAGTCCTGCATATGAGTACGCAGGATCCTCCGTGGCCTGAAAATAGAAAGGACATGTTGGAGAGTTACACTTGTTGGCAAACTTGCCAGAGTGGAGACCCGGGGCATGCTGCAACAAGCTGAATTTTTTTAGAAATAAAATGCCTTTCTAATGGAATGAGTATAAAGAGTTAATAAAGCTGTGACCGATCCTAACCCATCCAGTTGTAAGAGTTACATTATTGTATTGTCAAGGAAAGGGTGGCGGTAGGGGGGCTGAGCGTCTGTGTTTGGTTGGGGGTCCCCACAGTCTGCCTAGGCTAGATGCATTTAAAAATTCTTATTAGATACACAGGCGGTGCAGCTTGCTTCGCAGCTGGGCTACTACGCCCAAAGTTTTGCCTAGGCTAGATGCAGTTAAAAATTGTACGCTGACTAGCAGACACTGAAGCTTTGGGGCAGACCTCTGAGTAAACAGCTCTTCAGACTCAACCATCTGTGTTACCCCTTGCCATAGTGTATGTAGTTTCTTACAGTTAAAAGGGGGGGGGAGCGACCCAACCCACCTGAAATTGACGATGCCAACGTAACGTAAGACACAGCAAGGGGACTCCAAAAAGAGTCTCCATTTTTTCCCAATTATTGGGGCACAGACACCACTTAACCCTAGAACGCATACCTGGGGCCTCGCAGGCCTGCCCTGTTAATTGTTTTCTATTTTCTACAAGATTACTTTAGTTAGAATTTTGAAACTCTAGGTATTCTTCATGTATATAGTTGTTTGTCATTTGAGTTTGAGTTATTCCATGTTATTTGCACACGGGCCTAAAAGGCCCCAGGTATGTGAAAGTGTAGATTTTTATGGTCATGCGTTCTAGGGTTAAGTTGCATCAATTGCCCCACAGTTGCTTAAAACGGTTGGTGAGGTGATTTTACCAAATCCTCAAGCTTTTAGTCTCCCCAGGATGACACAGGGGTAGAAAAGTCCTTGCGAATCCATGATTTGTTCATCTTTATGAACGTGAGTCTGTCTATATTCTCAGTGGACAGCCGCGTGCGCTTATCTGTCAGCACACCACCAGCAGCGCTGAACACACGTTCACAGAGAACGCTGGCTGCAGGGCATGACAAGATCTCCAAGGCGTGAGTGGCGAGCTCTGGCCATTTTTCTAGATTGGAGTCCCAAAATGAGCAAGGGTCCAGTGACACAGTCATGGCTTCGATGTTCACTTGGAGATACTCCTGTACCATCCTCTCTAGGCGTTGACTATGTGTCAGACTTCTTGTCTCCTGTGGCCTTGCAAAGGATGGTCTAAAAAAGTGGTGAAACGATTCCACAAAATTGCTGTTACCAGCAGATACTGTGTTACTGTTACGGTTTGAGTGATGAAGACTCGACAGTCCCACGGTTGGCAAGCTAGAACTGTGAGATTCACTACGTGCACCACTGGTGTTTTGTGGAAAAGCACATGTAAGATTCTGCAACAGCGCCTGCAGATACTCCTGCATGCGTGAATCCCTTTCTATGGCAGGAATTATTTTGGCAAATTTACTTTTGTACTGGGGATCTAAGAGTGTGGCAACCCAGTAGTCGGGATTACTTCGAATTCTGACAATCCGAGGGTCATGTTGCTGGTAGTGCAGCAAGAAGGCACTCATGTGTCTTGCGCATCCAGGAGGACCAAGTCCTTGTTGTGTTGGTAGCGAGGTAAGAATCATGCTTCCTTCCTCTGCCCTCTCCCCCCAACCTTGCACAACAGAAATGTGATCAAGGTCTCCCTCATCTGATGAGTCTTACATGCCCATCGCCAGTTCGTCCTCCACTTCTTCCTGGGCTCCTGCACCTTCCTCAACAGTTTGGCTGCTACCATGCACCCTGGTTAATCCCTCTCCCCCACCCTCCCATGCCTGCCGCCTTGGTGCTGCCGACTGTCTGGACCTTGGAGATGTTATCCCTTCCACATACGACTCCTCCTCTACTTCCTCCTCCTCCTCTTGTCCCACCACCTGACTCTGAATTCTGTTTAATGTGTGCTCCAGCATGTAAATCACCGGAATAGTCATGCTGATAATGGCATCGTCGTCAGCACTAAACATCTTCGTCGCCATTTCAAAACTGTGCAAAAGGGTGTGTGGCGCCCCTGAGGGTTCAGTCGCCACAGAGTTACTGCATCTCACCCAGAGGTGTGGTATCTCACCCTCAGGTAAGGAAGGAGTATGGCTCGGGACCCTAACACCTGCATCCAACACATACCCGCAGTGGGGGTAGGGCGAGATTGCTCCTAAGGGAGAGCACAGCCCCAGGTCCCTAGCTGGCGGGAGGGTCCTATGTAGTGGGTGCTTAGGGGAGCAGCTTAGGGGAGCACATGACAGGGAGAGTATAAATAGGAAGCCATCTTATAAAGAGCAAGCCAGTCAGAGGAGGAGAAGTGACAGGAGCAGAGGCTCTGCATGAGCTCTGCTCCGGAGGCGGGCCTAGCCTGGGAGGCCCAGGACTGAAGGAGAGAAGAGAGGAGTGGGAGCAGGAAGGCTCCAGGAACCGAAGGGACCCTAGGGGTATGGGCCGTGCAGAAGGCCACCCGTACGCCCGCTGCTACCAGGAGGTAGAGGGATCAGGCCAGATAAGGGGAACCGGTCCCTCAACTAGCGGAGAAACAGCAAGGCTCAACTAGAAACTGGAGGCTGCAGCATTTCATGTACTGCAGGCCAAAGTCCACACCAGTCTCACTAAGAAGCTAGCCACATAGGACCCAGGGGACGGAACACACGTCGCCCGCCAAGGCCCGAGGATACCGGATAGAAGTGTCACTGGGTGTGAGGTGCAGGGAGAAGGCCAGAGAAAGGACACACAGAAAGGGGTCCTGCTAAGTACTATGGAGCTATCTGGGGGTGGACTGAGCCCCTCACTGAGTACGCACAGCACGACGGGGGAGATTGCTCTGGTACCTGTAATCTGGACTGCAACTACTGTGAGTAAAGATCTTGGGACTGCATCACACGGACTCTGTGTTCATTACTGACTCCCTGCACCACAACCACCATCATCCGCCCACACTGCCCTGAAGCTACACTGTTCCTGTGGGGAGTAATAATACCATTGCTGCTAAACAACCAGCTTCAGAGGACAGTTCCGCAGCGGCGGCCCCTTTGGCCGTAGTCCACAGGTGGCGTAGTCGGACATTATAAAACCCATATATACAAATTACCCTTGGATTGACTGCCCTGGGTCACGGACCGGGTCACCGCCACAGTGACTACAACCCCCAGCGTCTACCGGCCCGGCTCCGGGTACCCCACGGCCCAGGGGGCACGTCAACTTCATAGGTCCCTGATCTGAGACCACTCCTGCTGCGTGATTTGCCCCACCTCTGGATCTCATTGGCCCAGGCTATACGTCAGAACGTATTGCACCAGGGCTTGTCGGTGCTGCCACAGTCGCTGCAACATGTGCAGAGTTGAATTCCACCGTGTCGGCACATCGCATTTCAGACGGTGAACTGGCAGGCCCAACGACTTCTGTAGAGATGTAAGTCGTTGAGCTGCGGGATGCGAACGGCGGAAGTGAGCACACAGCGACCGTGCCCTCTACAGAAGGCCATGTAGTCCGGGATAGTGGGCTAAAAATTGCTGGACAACCAGGTTCAACACGTGAGCCATACAAGGCACGTGTGTGACATTGCCCCGGCAGGTTTGCAGCATTGTCGCACACAGCCTTCCCTGGTTGCAGGTCCAGTGGAGACAACAATTCATGAAACTGGGTCTCCAGAGCTGACCACAACTTCTCAGCTGTGTGACTCACATTTCCCAGACATTTCAAAGTAAACACCGCCTGATGCCGTTGAGCCCTGCTGCCAGCATAGTAAGGAGGTGTGCAGGATTCTTTCTGCGCAGTTAGAAAGCGGGTGGCATTACCAGACAGGCTTTGGGTGCAGGTGGAGGACCGAGAGGAGGTTGAGGAGGCAGAAGCAGTGGAGGAACTTCTAGATAAAGAGGATTGATGTACAACTCGTGGGGACAGCAAGACTTGAACAGCAGCCCCTTGTCCTGCTGTCACCATAGTTACCCAGTGCCCAGTCAGCGACATGTAACGCCCCTGTCCATGCCTACTCATCCAAGTGTCTGTGGTGAAATGCACCCTGTCACACACAGAGTTTCTCAAAGAAGCGGTGATGTTGTGTGTGACATGCTGGTGGAGCGCAGGCACACCTTTCTTTGAGAAGTATTGCCGACTGGGCATCTGGTACTGGGGCACTGCGACGGACATAAGGTCTCGAAAAACCTCTGTGTCCACCAGGCGGAAATGCAGCATTTCTGTAGCCAACAGCTTGCAGATGGTGAAATTCAACCTCTTAGCTTTGTCATGGCTAGGAGGAAATGGTCTTTTACTTGTCCACATCTGAGGGACCGAGGGCTGGCTGTTGTGCTTAGACGGGGTTGAGTAGGGTGTCCCCAGCAAACTGCCGGTCTGTGAGGAAGATGCAGGCGGACATGTTAGGTTGCCTGGATCCAAAGGTGGTGCTCTCGATGTCGAAGAGCGGTCAACACCAGCAGGTGTTTCCACTTCCAAATGAACTGACAATCTGCCAATCAAACTTGCTGTTGCGGGTAAAGAGGTGGCAGGTCTGCGTCCAAAAACAAGTGTGACTGCTGCCGATGCACAAGATGGGGCAGACGGTGGTTGGCCTGGCCCGCTAGGCCGCATTGTAGCACAGTGAGCTTCCCATATCCATGTGACGGTTCATGCATGAAGTACTCAAACTATGGATTTTTTGGCCTCTACTTAGCTTTTGGTGACAAATATTACAGATAACATGAGTTGGGTCATCCTTATCGATCTGAAAAAATGCCCAGGCTATGCAAGGCTTAGAGCCCATGCGACCTGAAGAGCCACTACGACTTGTGGTCAGAGGCAGAGTTGTGGTTGAGGATGCAGTTGTTGACGTGCTTCCAGTACTCCGTCTCTGTCCCGGAAGGCGCAACCTAACCTCGTCGTCAATAGCATCTGTGACGCCCCGCTGCACTTGGTATCACAGATCCTAGAAGAGTGCATTGATGTAATCCTCCACAAGAGGCCCCCATAAACATTCACACATCTCCACCTTCCACCTCAGACCAGCAGAGGGAGCCCGTTAGGGATATAAATAGGGAAGGTGGAGCTAGGCAGTTCAGTTCCTCTGAAGAGTTCCTGCAGTAGAGAAGCCTAAGAGAGGTCAGTCTGCAGTGGAGCTCAGTCTAGTCTAGAGTACTCAGTTAATAGTTCAGCAGTGGAGCACGAGGCTCCTGCTAGCTAGATTCAGGGAGCCCAGTTAGAGCTTAAGGTGTGCCGGCGCCATAAGATCGGTGAAGCGCTGCAAGCTGCCGTAAGTGTGTATAGCCTAGTGAGGGCCCGAGTAGGCCGAAGGCGAATGGCGAGTTAGTACATAAGGGGCAGAGGAGCTTAACCAGCTCACCCCGAAGCATTTACCGGACACCGGATCCGAGCTTACCGGGATCTCTATGACCCAGTAAGGCATAACCGGAATCCCTGGAGATACGTAACAGAGCCAGGAGACGCTTAGGCCCCGCATACTGGGAGCGTGAACTCCAATACAAGGCCCTACCATAAGGTCAGCCAGCTCAGGACAGAGACAAAGTTAGGCCTAGCTCCAGGCAGGTCAGAAACTTATGCAGAGGCAAGAAACAGGAGGCCCTATACCCGCTCATTGGGGAGGATCCTGATATGCACCCTTCACCCTACAGTGCTCCGGGATGTGCCTGAATTTCCACCAGTAAAAGGTACTGAAGTGACTGCCGAGTCCGTTCCCATTCTTGCTCTGACCCAGCTGGGTCTCGCCTGTCCTGCATTCCCCCTGCATACACTTTTCTGAGGCCTAGCTCCACCTGTGGGGAGCTATACCATCGAGCTGCCTTACCACTGGCCTCAGTGGACTGCTGCAGCGCTGGTGCTTCTCACCAGATACCACAGGTGGCGTCACGAACTCTTATAAAATTAACAATTATCCACCCTATTAAAGAGTGACCCCAGGGTACGGGCCCGGGTGCCGACCACCGCGACATACCCATGGCCAGGCAAAGGCCCGGGTACTGAGTCATCCCCGTCCCCTGGGCTAGTCACATCCTCCTCCACCTCCTCTGCTGACCTCATCGACTGGCTGACTGTGGGTTGACAGTAAGTGGGATCTCCAACCTCGTCATCATCACCCTGTGTGTTCTCACACCCGTCGTCCTCAGAGCCAACCTCTTCCTGCCCTGACCGAAAAGTCAAGTTGTCGCTCCAATCAGGTATTTGAGTCTCATCATCGTCTTCATCATTGTCTCCACCAACAGGAGTTACAGTTTGGGAACGAGGGTCTACATTATGCTCAGAACCTTCTTCATCTGGTCCTGAATCCGACTTATAAAGATTCTGGGCATCAGTGCAGATCATTTCCTCGTCTGGATTAACAGAAGCTCTGGAGCAGACCTCCATTTCCCAGGCTATTGTATGAGTAAACAGCTGTGCAGACTCAACCATCTGTGTTACCTCATACTCAGATGGGCAGCTGGAGACTTGGGAGCTGTGAGGAAGCAAGTGTGATTGGGGTGACACCTCTGAGGACTGGAGTATTTGTGATGTTGAAGTTGAGGTGGAGGAGAGCCCACTTGAAGGAGCACTTGATATCCGTTGAAGCACCTGCTGTTTTTGTGCCTCATCTGGAATTTGTATCGATGGGCGTGTCTGTAAGAAAGGGATCGTATCACATTGTCCACGAAAAGAAGTAGACATCTTAGTTTGGCTGGAAGATGGTCTTTCTTCTGTAGATGTTACTCCCCCCCCCACAGTGGGGGGCTCGACCCACCAGCGGACTGGCACCAGTATTGGGAGAGGGGAGCTGGCCGTCAGGGTCCACCGCGGCTCTGGCACAAACCCGGCGACATGGAGGTGGCACGGGCAGGAACGGACTGGCCGTGTCAGCTTCGCACTTTTTTGGTTTTAGAAGGGCATGACATGCCTATATCTGTGTCTCCCCCTCCTTTTACTCCTCCACCTCTTTTCTTTTCGCATGACTATATGTACTTGTCACTTTTCCATGTGTTAGTTGTGTCTTCTGAGCAGTTTGTCAGCTTTTGGACACCTTTGAAGGTGTTTTCTATGTGTTTCTATGTGTTTTGTTTGCCTGCCATTGGTTTTAACGGTGTTCGAAGGTGTTCGACGAACAGTTCGACGAACAGTTCAACGAACATACGGGTGTTAGACGAACCGAACCCAACTCGAACACTACAGGGGTGGCGCAACACTACTCCCTACATAATGTGTCCCATATAAATGCTCCCTACATAATGAGCTTATATAATGCCCCATGCCTCCATACATAAAAAAAAAAAAAAACGCTCTCTGCGCTATGATTGCTCAGCAGAGGGCGCACTGGAAAGACTTCATCTCGCCCTCTGACCTGAGATGACGTCACAGTCAGGAGACGCGGAAGAGACAGAAGTTGGGGAGGCACGTGGTGAGGTAAGTATTGTGACGGGGCCCTGAGCAAGCGGGGGTGGCCCAATCATGGGCGCTAGCACCGCACTCCTCCACTCTTGGGCCCCATAGCGCACCGGGGTGCCTGACGGTGAGTGGGATTCCCCGCCTGCTCAGGGCCCTGGCACTTTCCCGGGTGCTGATGTTGGCCCTGTGTGGCGCCCTTGAGGGTTTGACTGCCACAGATATGCTGCACCTCTTCAATGGGGTGTGGTATCCCTCCTCTTCAAGGTAAGATCGGTGCAATGGTCAGGACCCCACCTCTACATCCAACACCACACTTCTCCCACCATTAGGGGGGGCTAATAGGCACCAGTGTGCTGCCCCTCCCGGGATAATGGGAGACTGGGAAACAAAAGATAGGGGGAACCATGTAGTGGGTGAGGGTGGAGGACGCACATTTAGGTTACACTTAATAATTCATATTTAATAAACAGCCATCTTGGGCTCATGGTTCTTTGGTTGTGATCTCCATCACTGAACGTGGCTTTCTGTGTGAACCTGCAGATGATGGAGACACGGTACTCGTACTCTGGCCTTGAGTCGAGGGGCGGGTTTGAGTTTATGGCTGTCTCATCCCAGTCAAGGTCCCTGCCCAAGAAGGCCTGGAGCTTAGGAGTGTAGCTCCATCGCAAAAGGATCCCAGGGGGATGCAGACGGAGCGGTATACGCCACCTGTCCTCGCTGTTCTGATCTAGTCAGAGGGATTCCGGCTGCAAGAGGGGTACCGGCCCCCGACACCTGACATTGCCACTCTATGTCTTAGTCAGGGAAGCCCGGCAGGCACAGAGGATCCCACC
Source organism: Phyllobates terribilis (assembly GCF_046119375.1). Taxonomy (NCBI): domain Eukaryota; kingdom Metazoa; phylum Chordata; class Amphibia; order Anura; family Dendrobatidae; genus Phyllobates; species Phyllobates terribilis. The sequence continues at coordinate 491,258,425 of NW_027362771.1, read as the reverse complement.
GGGTAACGGAAGGATCGGAGCCACCACCCGTACCCTTTTTCTTAGCGCAGTCCAGAGGGAGACCCGGCCTATCTACACACATAGACAGGAGAGGACTCAGTCTGAAGTCTAGGAACACTCTGGTGCGGGGTCCTGATTAAGCACTTGAATTACTCGGAGGTTGTCGGACCCCCGTTTCTGGTGACCGCAGAACTCCGTGAGGAGCAGGGAGAAGCCTTGTAGCTGCATGCTCTACCGTGAGTAAAAACTCTGGAAGTCAACCCCTATGGCCTCTGGACTCTTTGTTTCTGCACCGCACAGCACCTGAAACCCCCTTCACTACGACTTCCTCCATCCTCGTCTCTGCCCTGAGGCCCTGCTCCGCCTGTGGGGAGTAGTGTCAACGTCGGCCGCCACAACATCCCGCCTCAGAGGTCTGCAGCAGTGCTGGTGGCCTTCACTAGGTACCACAGGTGGCGTAGTCGATAAGAACCACTCAACCTTGTAAGCCCATTACTTTTATGTGACGGCCCTGGGCAAGGAACCGGGTCCAGGCCACGACTGCTCCCCCAACATCTGACCCGGCTCCGAGTTCCCCATCACCCAGGGAGGGCTGCGAGCGTCACACCTGCCTCTAGTGAACAGACTAGTGTTGGCCAGGCCTTGGAAGCTACGGGTCCGAGAGAGACAGAGCCAGCAAGGCTGGGGACACACTCAGTAAGGTGACAGCCAGAGAAGTATCCTTACGTTGTTCCCAAGAAGTGGAAGGAAGGGTAGCAGTCACTGAAGAAAGCACATCTTAAAGTGGCACTATACACTGAAAGGATGAAGGTCACCGTCTCACTCTGCCATGTACCAACTGTGATACCGAACATGTCTATCAAAAGTGCGTCACTGTGCTGTACAAAGGAAAGTGACAATGCGTACAGGACGAATTGTTAGTAAAAAGGATTTTGTTTTTATGGACTGGTCTCCTTATCGTGGGGTCAATGGGAACCAGAGTTGTGCAACTCGTGGCAGACCAGGGCTGGGAGGTGTCCATTTCAGAAACATGGCCGCACACACACCGAATCAAGACCCTGTTTTTCTGTAGCGGGCCGGGGCGTGGAAGATGAATACCTCACCCACAGCTACAGCCCTGAGCTCTGTTACACAGTGACTATTCTTGGGTAATGCAGCTCAGCTTTTTTAAATGGACTCTGTTAGCACAGGATGACTGTTCAAACTAAGTACCGCCACGGCGGGCCAATCATTTAAATACACCTTCCCACCTCCTTGTTTACCCTTTATCTCCACCCTTCCCTCTTGTTTCATTGACAGCTTGTCTTCATAGGGCCAGAGAAGGGTGGAGATAGTTGCAAACCGAGCAGGTGTGAAGGTGTATTTAAATAATGTGCTAAGCCATGAAGCACCGAGAACCTGTACTTGGTTTTAACAGTCATTCTCTGCTGACAGAGTTGTCCCTTTAAAGCAAGATCTCAAACTCAAACCCACAAAGGGCCAAAATGAAAAACTTGGACAAAGTAATGGGCCAACCAGTATACAGAATAATGGGCCCCACATAACCCTCCATACAGAATAATGTCCCCATATAATCCTCCTTATCGTGGGGTCAATGGGAACCGGAGTTGTGCAACTCATGGCAGACCAGGGCTGGGAGGTGTCCATTTCAGAAACATGGCCGCACACACACCGAATCAAGACCCTGTTTTTCTGTAGCGGGCCAGGGCGTGGAAGATGAATACCTCACCCACAGCTACCGCCCTGAGCTCTGTTACACAGTGACTATTCTTGGGTAATGCAGCTCAGCTTTTTTAAATGGACTCTGTCAGCACAGGATGACTGTTCAAACAAAGTACCGCCACGGCGGGCCAATCATTTAAATACACCTTCCCACCTCCTTGTTTTCCCTTTATCTCCACCCTTCCCTCTTGTTTCATTGACAGCTCGGGCTTCATAGAGCCCCAGAAGGGTGGAGATAGATGCAAACCGAGCAGGTGTGAAGGTGTATTTAAATAATGTGCCAAGCCATGAAGCACCGAGAAGCTGTACTTGGTTTTAACAGTCATTCTCTGCTGACAGAGTTGTCCCTTTAAAGCAAGATCTCAAACTCAAACCCACAAAGGGCCAAAATGAAAAACTTGGACAAATTAACGGGCCAACCAGTATACAGAATAATGGGCCCCACATAACCCTCCATACAGAATAATGTCCCCATATAATCCTCCTTATCGTGGGGTCAATGGGAACCGGAGTTGTGCAACTCGTGGCAGACCAGGGCTGGGAGGTGTCCATTTCAGAAACATGGCCGCACACACACCGAATCAAGACCCTGTTTTTCTGTAGCGGGCCGGGGCGTGGAAGATGAATACCTCACCCACAGCTACCGCCCTGAGCTCTGTTACACAGTGACTATTCTTGGGTAATGCAGCTCAGCTTTTTTAAATGGACTCTGTCAGCACAGGATGACTGTTCAAACAAAGTACCGCCACGGCGGGCCAATCATTTAAATACACCTTCCCACCTCCTTGTTTTCCCTTTATCTCCACCCTTCCCTCTTGTTTCATTGACAGCTCGGGCTTCATAGGGCCACAGAAGGGTGGAGATAGTTGCAAACCGAGCAGGTGTGAAGGTGTATTTAAATAATGTGCCAAGCCATGAAGCACCGAGAACCTGTACTTGGTTTTAACAGTCATTCTCTGCTGACAGAGTTGTCCCTTTAAAGCAAGATCTCAAACTCAAACCCACAAAGGGCCAAAATGAAAAACTTGGACAAATTAACGGGCCAACCAGTATACAGAATAATGGGCCCCACATAATCCTCCATACAGAATAATGTCCCCATATAATCCTCCATACAGAATAATGGGCCCCACATAGTCCTCCATACAGTATTATGGGCCCCACATAGGGGTGGTGGTTCTGGTGTCGGGGGCCAAATATAACCACCCTGCGGGCCAGATTTGTCATGTATGCTTTAAAGTGAATGTGATCTGAGTATCCAAGAACAATCCCTACATAGTGTATGGAGCTGCGGTGATCCAGCTCTGTGTGCTGTAAATCTCCGTCTGTCGTGACTCCAGGTTTCAGCTTAGTAGTTGAGGTTCTGGCTGAGAGATCCTGATCTGATATTTATGAACTTTTATCATTTGGTAGGTGATAAACTCTTTAAGTGAATAGAAAAAAATCACAGAAATTGCAAAATACTGTTAGAAGTTACGAAACAGCTGAATCCGTTTTGGGCGATAAATGTTTATTGATTGAGATATGTGGCTATCATGAAGGCTTCCTCTGCATAGACTTCAGATTGTAGAAAAAGAAATCTGAGTCAAGCAGAATTGAACAAAGCCAAGTGTTAGCTCACTGCAGTCCCTGGCAAAGTTGTTGTTTGCTACACAATTGGTCCCAGCTGTTGTAACCTCTAATCGACCAGTTTATAATTACCGCATTATTAAACTTTAGAGCTGTAGTCAGGGTTTATTACTTACTACAGGGCAATGCACTTCTGTACAGGCGTCATTGCTTCCAGCATATAAGCACATTAGTTCTTTGACCGCTGCTACAATAATGATTACTGGAGGCCAAGGAGCATATAGTAAAACTAGGTTTCTCGAACAATCCTTAGGAAAAGACTAGTTTGGCACTACAGCTATTAATTGAGCGAGTCTTCTTTGTTTTTCATTTGCAGAGCAAAGTTAATTATTTAAATAGCGGCTGCGAAGAAATAAATGGATGTATTGAACACTTTTAATCAACTGCTGGCTGGACCTTTGATGTAAAAAGCAGCATTGGATGCAGGTGGGCCGTGCGCTGTTACAAGATAAATGTAGTGTATGTCAGAAAATTGCTGTAGAGAGAATTAAACTAGCGGCCAACTGTGACAAAAACGCAATAACTAAATATAAAATTGACAATGTGGACAAATAGAGTGATTTTCTTTTTATTATAAATCTATGTTTTCATGGTTTATCCTTTATCCCTTTGTACAACCTGAGGCACACGGAGATACAATACTGAAAATGGATTTCTTTAATTTGTTCTAAGGATCTGAAAAATATCTGTTGTCGCTATTCACTATTTGGGTATGTGTGTAGCAAAGGCGAGAGAGCTTGTAAGGGAACTCCTACATGATGTTTCAAAGATGGAGAGAGGCTGCCATCTGCTGGCCAGACACAGTCAAGCGGAACCAAGATATGCAAGGGAAGTTGAAGGGAGAGCAAATTTAGACGCTGGACCCGATCAGGTGACTTCCAGGAAGGAGTTCCGGGAGATAAGAGGCCAGCGCGCCAAACCTGAGGGGTGTTTGGCGCCAAGCAGTAGAAAGGAGCAGACGTATTCCCTGTGTGCTGAGAAGCCCAGCGTGACAGGCCTAAGCCAGAGGCCTGTGAGGTGCCACAGCCGGGTACCGGTAGAAGAGCTCCGGATCCCTCACAGATGTGACCCGAGTACTGTGCCTGCTGAGGAGACTCGGAACCTGCTTGCCGTGCTGAGTGAGTTCGCGGAACCCAACGTCGTCCGCCGACAGAAGAGGTCTGGACCCCCCTACCCAAGGCTCGAGAGATTGCCTCCAACGGCCAAGCAGAGAGGACTTGAGAGACGGCTGCCCCAGGAAAGTCACGCCAGCGGAAGCAGAGGAGCTGCATACGTGAACAGGGCCGTCACTTCTACTGTTCACTCACGGTATCGGGGCCAATTGGGTTTAGGTACTCAGGTTGGGAGGGGAACGGTTGGAGTTAAAGAACTTCAACGTGATCTAATTGAATTTGTCCGGAAAAGACTTTCGGCCTAGCGGGAATAACCGATGACCCCCACTAGGGCCATATTCACAGTTAAGGAACTCATGTGGTGTCTCCCATGATCGAGGGCACCACATTACCTTGAGAGACTTCGCATTTTGCTAATACTTCAAATTACTGTTTATTACCCTTGTTGCAATCCCTTGTTCAGCGTACCTGTTATATATATATAAACTGTTTATATTCAACTTTTACTGTTCTCGCCTTGTGTCTCTGTGCATTGCATTCCGGCACCTGCATTACATTTGGCGTAGTCGGCAGGATGCAACATTCATACGCAGAGATGGTGGAGCAGCCTGTGACTGGGTCCGGCCGGAGCCATATACCTTTGGGGGCTATGCTCAGCCATCTACCCAAGTTTACGGGGGATGGCATGTCACTGTGGGACTGGGTAGAAAGACTGAGAAGTATGCTACGTATGTATCCCCTCGATCCCCTAGCCCAGGCGGAGCTGGCCCTCCTAACCCTTGATGGAGAGGCCCGGCAGACTGTGATGTACCACCCACCTGGGGACCGTGACACCGTGGACAAAGTGATAAAAATTCTAGAGGACATGCATGGTGACACTACAGATTTGGGACACTTGCGCTTACTGTTGTTTCAGCGGGTCCAAAGGGAAAATGAGACAGTAAATCAGTATGTAATGCATTACAGGAAGTGACGGCCCATATCACTAAGAAAGCTCGAGATGGGAACCGAGGACCATTGGATGAGGTGTTGCATGACTAACTGATTGCTGGCTTGAAAGACCCTTCCCTGAGGCAGATCCTGAAGGAGCGGCTGCGATTGAGCCCTGATCTGGGCTTCCTGGAGGTAGGGGCTGAAGCTAGAGTCCTGGAGAGAGAAGTTCCTGTTCTCAAAGCCACAGTTAGAAGTCATGAGGCAATTGCCCCTGAATTCACCAACAAAGAGCCTGATTGGGTATGGTAAATACGTCAGGAAATTCGAGACATTCGGGGTGAGTTGAATTCTATTAGAAAGACCCCTACTGCCCCCTTGCCGACGGACCGTACTGCCCAACGCGGACGGAGACCAGAGCGAGAAAGACGTTCCTACCCGGCCCCAGCACGGCATGTACCCGACCTATCGGTAGAACGACGACCAGAGTGCTGGACCTGCGGAGGTAGGGGGCATATCTCCAAAGACTGTCCCAACCGAGAAAGGAGGAGGAGGAGACAGCCGTTAAACTAAAATGCCCCACGGTTGTGGAGCATACCGTGGGGTCTCGAGCTTCGGAGAGTGGAAGAGGGAGCTCTGAAGACATTGTCTCCGAGAGGCCCATTATCTGGGCTGAATTCAATGGGCAGCGGATCCGCTGTTTAATGGACACCGGGTCTCAAGTGACCACTATGCCTGAGACGTATTTCCACAGTCACTTTCCTGAAGTCGCTCGTTCCTGCCTGGAACCCATTGTCAAACAGGTGGTGGCTAATCAACTACCTATCCCAGTAGCGGGAGTAGTATGGATGTCCGTTCGGGCATGTGGAAAGGACCTCGGTCGGAAAGGGATCGTACTTACCACAGGGACCAGAGGCGATGGGCCCATTGTAACCCTGGGAATGAATGTGCTGAAAGAGGTCGGACAGTTCCTGGCTGAGGGCTGTAACAAAAACAACTGGACCCGTGCCACTCGAGACCCAGCTAACAAGAGAGTATTCCAGCATCTCGTGCGGGTCAGTCAGATTCAAAAATTGCCCACTACCTCTCAGTACCTTGGCAAGGTATCGATACCACCCGAAGCCACAATGACACTGCCAGTGAGACAGACTGTACTCACTCTACCAGTGCTGGCACATGTGTCATTAGAGGGCGTGGACATTCAAATTGAACCAATGGAGGGAGAGGAAGCACCCTCTGGACTCCTGGTTGCTCGGACCCTGGCCACCGTGCGGCATGGTCGAGTACCCATGCGTTGCATCAATTTAAGTGGCACAAGTTTACAGTTGTTGCCCCGACAAGAGGTGGCGCGAGTGTGTATAATGCCAGAAGCCCTTACTAGAGCTGACGCTATAGGGCTGGCACCTGTGGAAGGAAAGCGATGGACCCTGGAGGTGTCCCTCAATAGCCAAGAGAATGGAAGAGAACCGTTGGCTGGGCGCCACCTCTTGGAGAAAATGGAGGCTAATCTGACTGAGTTTTCTGCTGGACAAGTAAGGCAGATCGAACAACTTCTACAGCGATATCAGGAAGTGTTTGCACAACATGAAGATGATTTCGGGTGCACTCGGGACATTCAGCACGAAATACCCACCGGAAATACTGCTCCCATCAGAGAGAGATATCGGCAGATCCCGCCACAAATGTACCAGGAGGCGAAAGAGCTGTTGGCCCACATGTTGCGGAATGGTGTGATCCGTGAAAGTCAGAGTCCTTGGGCAGCGCCAATTGTGCTGGTCCGGAAGAAGGATGGTACCCTGAGATTCTGCGTAGACTATCGAAAGCTGAATGCCTGTACAGTACGGGACTCCTATCCACTCCCCCGAATTGAAGAGTCTCTATCTGCACTAGGGAGCGCCGAATTCTTCTCTTCCCTCGACCTGGCCTGTGGCTATTGGCAGGTCGCAGTAGCTGAGAAGGATCGTCCGGAGACAGCTTTTGTTCTCCCTATGGGCCTGTTTGAGTTCAATCGGATGCCGTTCGGGCGAGCAGATTTAGACGCTGGACCCGATCAGGTGACTTCCAGGAAGGAGTTCCGGGAGATAAGAGGCCAGCGTGCCAAACCTGAGGAGTCTTTGGCGCCAAGCAGCAGAAAGGAGCAGACGTATTCCCTGTGTGCTGAGAAGCCCCGCGTGACAGGCCTAAGCCAGAGGCCTGTGAGGTGCAACAGCCGGGCACCGGTAGAAGAGCTCCAGATCCCTCACAGATGTGACCCGAGTGCTGTGCCTGCTGAGGAGACTCGGAACCTGCTTGCGGTGCTGAGTGAGTTCGCGGAACCCAACGTCGCCCGCCGACAGACGAGATCTGGACCCCCCTACCCAAAGGCTCGAGAGATTGCCTCCAACGGCCAAGCAGAGAGGACTTGAGAGACGGCTGCCCCAGGAAAGTCACGCCAGCGGAAGCAGAGGAGCTGCATACGTGAACAGGGCCGTCACTTCTACTGTTCACTCACGGTACCGGGGCCAATTGGGTTTAGGTACTCAGGTTGGGAGGGGAACGGTTGGAGTTAAAGAACTTCAACGTGATCTAATTGAATTTGTCCGAAAAAGACTTTCGGCCGAGCGGGAATAACCGGTGACCCCCGCTAGGGCCATATTCACAGTTAAGGAACTCACGTGGTGTCTCCCATGATCGAGGGCACCACATTACCTTGAGAGTAGTGTTGAGCCACCCCTGTAGTGTTCGAGTTCGGTTCGGTTCGTCGAACACCCGTATGTTCGCCGAACTGTTCGTCGAACTGTTCGTCGAACACCGTCGAACACCGTTAAAACCAATAGCAGGCAAACACATAGAAAACACCTTCAAAGGTGTCCAAAAGCTGACAAACTGCTCAGAAGACACAACTAACACAGGGAAAAGTGACAAGTACATATAGTCATGCGAAAAGAAAAGCAGAAAAAATAAGGTACAAGAAAGTCCCTGCTAGGCAGAGAAAAAATGGCCACTCAAGTTTTAACAAAAAATATATATCTTTATTGAAATATAAATACCACATAAACAAATTCATATCTGTACACAAACGAATCACATCATGGGAACACGATGCTGGAGACCAAAAGACCATAAAATAAAAAATAAAAAAATAAATAAAAATAGCACCATAAAACCATGTGACGCAGCGGCCACAATTGGTAAGCCTATATCTAATGTAGATGAATGAAAGGAGGCAAATACTTCTATCACCAATCCATGTGTCCAATTATATGTAAATTTATAGCTATAGATATTTGATCCTCACAATCAATTAAAAGCTTACTGTGACATACAGAGTACTAACAAATGATAGCTGTTGAAGAACAAACACCATAGTAATATAATTGGCATTGCTCAACGATATATGTACCTGGATAGTCACTAGGCCACCAAATGAACCGCTGTTAGCGTCACCCCGACGCACATTTCTGTAAAGAACCTTTCAAGCACCCCTTGAAAAAGGTTCTTTACCGAAACGTGCGTCGGGGTGACGCTAACAGCGGTTCGTTTGGTGGCCTAATGACTATCCAGGTACATATATCTTTGAGCAATGGCAATTATATTACTATGGTGTATCTTCTTCAACAGCTATCAATTGCTAGTACTCTGTATGTCACAGTTAGCTTTTAATTGATTGTGAGGATCAAATATCTATAGCTATAAATTTACATATAATTGGACACATGGATTTGTGATAGAAGTATTTGCCTCCTTTCATTCATCTACATTAAATATAGGCTTACCAATTGTGGCCGCTGCGTCACATGGTTTTATGGTGCTATTTTTATTTATTTTTTATTTTTTTTATTTTATGGTCTTTTGGTCTCCAGCATCGTGTTCCCATGATGTGATTCGTTTGTGTACAGATATGAATTTGTTTATGTGGTATTTATATTTCAATAAAGATATATATTTTTTTGTTAGAACTTGAGTGACCATTTTTTCTCTGCCTAGCAGGGACTTTCTTGTATATTATATGATGGTCCTTTCTGATTTAAAGTCCTATATGCAATAACATGGGTCCACATGGATTGTATGCATTTCAACCCTGTTTATTGATTTGGTTCTTCAGTCTTTCAATTATAGAAAAAATAAGGTGCAATAGAGAACTGCAGTATTTCCGCACTTACTCCTAAAGGCCATATTGTCAGGTCTAATAATATAAGCAGATAAATTATACAGTGATATAAAGTTAATGCATAAAGTTACCTGCACAGACTTTTGATAGAAGATCAAATTAACCTTTTTCCATGTCTCATTTTAGTGGTGTGACTTTATACTGAGGGCTGTCAAGTATGCATATTGCGTGCAAGAGAATCCTCTTATCTCTAATAGCCTAGCTTCTAAAAGACCATTTCAATTACATTGAACATTGAAGTATGTAATGCTATTCTTTTCCTCATTTACCTGCTTGTTTTGTGGTGTTAATATAACGGTGAATTCATTGTTTTATCTTAAAGGGGTTGTCCCATAAATAACTTGTTTACAGAAAATCTGACAAATAGCTGCTTGATCCTGAGACCAGGGGACTCAATGTCTTCTATGTGAATGAAGAATTACTGTGCATGTGAGACCACTGGATGGAGCATTGGTTGCACATGCTCACTACTACGACTACATCCAAACAGTGAACTTTTGGACCATTGTCTTCATGATTTCTCTACTCCAGTTATCCTGCATTAGATCAGTGCTTAAAAGCTCTTGTGGTAGATCCCTCACTCGGCTGCACACGGAGGTAGACGCAGGCACGCCGTCTCTTTAAATCTTTGGTTGATTTATTATAATGCTGCATAAACCAACCTTTAGTCCATAAAAATAAACACAGCCCGCTGGGCAAAACAGGAAAACAAAGCAAAAATGGTAACACATAGAACAGAGTCCTTGGAGTAGCAGGGGTTCACCTGCTGAGAGTTCAGCACCTCCACATGGTTCAAACACAAGCTCCCTTCTGGAGCTTACTTCTCCAGGCCTTGAACTCTGAATGCCTCAGCTGGCCGAGTATTTAACTCCCCCAGACCACACCCTGAGGCTGAGAGATATGGTGAATGACCTCCCACACTTCACAATAGTCATTTACAAAAACCACTCCCTTTTACTATAGAGTTAACCCCTCTCAACAAATAACATGCTGGAGGAAACTTAATGGGTTTAGTTCACTGATGCCAACAGCCAACAGGGAAACATATCTCCCCTCCAGCACTTTACCAGTGACTTTGTCACACTCTATAGCAGAAAACTTGCAGCGCTGCACTTATTACCTAGGACACAGGCCACTGTTGATAGACTATAGAGGTTCCCATTAACCTTGGCCTTAAGACGTAAACTATATAATTTAAAAACTCTGTATTCTAGAGAACAAAGAGGATTTTTTTTGCAAAACTTTCTTTTTTTTCCATAAACTGTTTGCTATTTTCCTGCAATATGATGAGAAAAAAAATAATTATTTTTATACCTAAGAACTACTGTAGTTTTAATGTATTTAAAACAGCCTTGGACATGTAGAATTAGTGCACAACTAAGATCCCCACCCCATATGTACATGAACCTTGCTTCTTCTATCAGAGATATTGGCCCAATAATTAGAGCGAGCCATTAGGCATGACTGCAGGGCTGTGTCCCGTTAAGGGATCTTACCCTTAAGGTCTATGGGACTGGGAGTATCTACTCATTGACTGGGAACAGCTCAAAAGAGGAGGTATTGAGCACATAAAATCTGAGCTTGTCCTACCCTCCCTCCTCCTCTTTGGACCTCTCCCCAACTTCTTAATTGGTAAAGTGCTGTGGAATATGTTGACACTGTAGAAATAAAATTATTATTATCAGTATTATTAAGCTTCATAAACATAAATCCCATGCTGTTTAAGCATCCTCTGACGGTTGGGCTGTTTTCCCTTAACCTATTTAGGAACAGCAAGTTTTCATTTTTGCATTTTCTTTTTTTGTCTACTACTTCCAAGAGCTATAACTTTTTTTTGTGTGGCAAGTAGTTTTGAATGACATTATTCATTTTACTATATCATGCACCGAATAACAGGAAAACAATTCTACTGAGGTGAAAAATATGCAATTCTGCCATTGTTTTTTGGGTTTAATTTATACAGTGTTCATTATATGGTAAAAAATTACCTAGAAACAAGATTGTCCAGGTGAGCATAATTAGGACAATAACAAACTTGAAAACTTTTTTTAAGTGGTGACACAAAATTCAGAAGTTTGCAAAAAAAAAATCATGTTGGTCACCATTTTCTTAGACCTATAATGTACTTTTCCTGCTAAAGAGATGTTTGAAGGCTTTTTTTTTGCGTGATGAGCAGTCATTTTTATTTATATAATTTTTGGCTTTTTTTGTTTGATGAGCTGTCATTTTTGGGTCAATATGACATTTTTCTCTCTTTATTGTATTTATTTAGGCAGATGTGGTGGCTGAAAGAACAGAATTCTGGCTTTTTGATTTTTTTTCAGTAAAGGTAAAGGTACTAATCAGTTTAATCAATTTTACATTTTGATAGATCAGACTTTCTAGATGTGGCAATACCAGACATTTTTATTTTTTTTAATTTCTTTATTTTAATGGGGAAAAAGAGGAGCAGGTTCAATTTCTTTTATTGTTTATGTTTTTTTTTTACACATTTATATAAAGATTTCTTTTTACTTTATTTTAGTCCCTTAACAGTATTGCAGTATGTAATGAAGATCATGGTTTCATTTGAAGCTCAGCATATAGCTGAGCTTCAAATGAGTACCAATATGGCATTGACTGGGGCCTTTAGCAGACTCCCGACTGTCATAGTAACCCATCAGCACCCTGCGATCACGTCACGTGTGGGGCGATGGGAGTTGTAGTACCTGCACCAGCTGTGACATCATTTATATACCGCTGTCAGAGATTGACAATGGCATTTGAATATACTGTATAACAGCAGTGGCTGGAACTCAGCTCCAGCCGCGGCTGTTAGAGACAGATGCCGGCTATTTAATGTAGCCGGTATCTGACATGTATATGTGACACCCCAGGGGTCTGGTTGCCACAGTGATAGAGATATTACGTCTGAGAGCAGGTGGGAGGTCTCTTGGTCAGGGATCCTATGCATGCCACACCTCCTGCCCAGTCCTGGGAGGGGAAGAACTTCCCCTATATAAACCTAGGGCTGAGGCAGGGTTAGTGAGTAGAGAAGAAGTAGAGACAGAGAAAAGAAGCAAATATAGGAACAGAACATCAGGAGCTCTGTGGGAGCAGTGTTACAAGGAGTCAGGGGCTGGCAGCTGCAGAGCTCGCCCTGACTGAGAAGATTTCTTACCGGACCCGGAGTCCGAGGCTGTGGGGACTAACTCCTACCCAGCAGCAGAATCCGTCAGGCAGGGGATTCCAGGTCCTCTGGCCAAGAAACCCGAAGGCACGGTCACACGCGTGGGACCAGCACCGCCGTCGTGGAGCGGAAGCTACTAGAAGGCCCCGAGTCACCGGCCATACGGGTGAGCACCACACGGTACACTGAGGGACGTGGGCTACTTATACCCGCCTCTAGCAAGGTAGCCAGAAGAGTACAGTTAGTTTGGGAGGCCTACAACTCCGCCTGGCCAGGGGAGATCCCATCTGCTCAAGGACTGACCAGGCCCCAATCGCTAGCCAGTACTCCGGGAGGGTCTATCTTTGTCACCAGTAAAGACCCTGAACTACACCGTACCGTCTCCGAGTGGTTCCTGCTACCCCCATCATCCACGTCGGCTGCCCTGAGGCCATACCCCTCCCGTTGGGGGTTATACTATCACGCTGCACAATCCTACCACCGGCCTCAGCGGTCTGCCCTGCAGCAGCAGCTCCTTAGCTGTACTCAACGGGTGGCGTAGTCGTCCAACATCTACCGCTGATACATTGCCGCTCAGTTTGACTCCCTGGGCACGGACCGGGTCACCGCCCCGAGACTACAACCCTCAACAGATCCGGCTCCGGGTAAGCTCCCGCGTGCGCAACGCAGCGCGACACAGGCCCAGGGGCGCGTCATATAGAGAAAGCTCAGCTCCTGACCCCCTTCCACATATGGCACCCCAGCACAGGACATAGAATTACAACATGCATATGTGCTAAGGGGTTAAGAGACATAACCTGTATTGCCTATGGGGCCGGCAGAATGTTCTCATTAGCTGGGAACATCTGAGGAAGGGAGGGATTGAGCACATAATATAATCTGAGAACATCCTACCCTTCTCCTCTTTGGATCTCTCCCCAGACTCATAGTGAGTTGTCTCTCCCACCCACCCTAATTGGCTTTGTTGTTTGGAACTAAGTTAACACCATTGCTTGGTTACAATTATTGATATTGTAGAAATAATACAATACTGTAATAACATCCCCTGTCCAGGCCCCTTTCTGTAATAATGTCTCTATCCTGGCTCCTTCCTGTAATAATATCTCCTGTTCAGGCCTCTGTAATAATGTCCCCCGTGATGAACCCTTTCAGTAACAATGTCTCCCGTCCTGGACCCTTTCTGTATGTCTCCCTTCCAGTTCCTTTTCTGTAATAATATACCCATCCTGGGCACTTTTGTGTAATAATATCTCCATCCTGGCTCCTTCTTGAAATAATATTCCCTGTCCAGGCCTCCTGGGAAAATGTCCGTTATGCAGCTCTTTTCCAACATATAAAAAAAAAAATATTCAAATCTTCCTCCACTGCCCTGAGGCATGGCATCCTCTCCGGCATGCTAGCACACACAGCACATGACGTCACTGCCATGCGCTGCTCGTGATGTGCTGGTCAAAGTCAGCTGCTGGCCTCTGGCTGGCCAACGGAGTGCATTGCAGTGCAGGGAACCGGTGAGTCTCTGCGCTGTAATACATTTCAGCTGAATATGCATCTGAGGATGCACATCCAGGTGAAATAGGCGCTAAGGCCGGTGGGCACCACTCCTGCAGGGGCCCCATCTGGCTCTCAGCAACTGTGTTCATTACACCCCTGCCATCTGAGCTGCAATGGCAAAGGCATAGAAGATGCTTTATCTAGTCAAATTGATTAAGGTTCCACACCTGAAATGTTATTAAAGCTGTGGCCTTTACACATGTCTTTTTATCTGTGTATTTGGCCACATTCCTTGGTTTGGTTAGCTGTCACTGTAGTCAATAGACCTCACTGGTTGCAAAGAAGATGAGCAAACCGAAGAGCAAAGGATGCACCAAGGCTGGAAACTACTGACAAAATTACGAGAATACAAGCCAAACTACATTTCATTCTTCACTCTGATCATATGACTATGCTGACAAAATTAGGGCTTTGGGTGACCTGCATTCAGTGCCCAAATCATATTACTATAGAATGGTTCACGTGGCATCAAAATAATACTACAATAAAGTGCATATATATTATGCTGTTCAATGCCCACTGCCATCCATTGTGCAAATGATAATGCAATACAAGTAAATGCTATTGTGTTCGATAATAAAGTCCTTGGTGTTTAAAAGAAATCTGTAAGCACATTTTTGCTATGTAATTTGAGGACAGTCTGAGATAGGGTTTAATTCACATAACTCAGAGATGTGTCACATATCAGGCTGTGTGCTGTTGTTTACTTAGACTGAAGGTTTTATCACCTGGTGATTATCATTTCTGAGACTAGCTGGCACCAGTGCTCTTGTCCATCTCTGCCCCCTCCTGTGATAAGCACCTCACTGTCTATAGACTATGTACATACAGAGCTTGGTGTGGGCGGGGGCAAATTTCTCAGCTCTGCTACACTGCTAAATCTAAAAACTCTGATTGTGTCAAAATTGCTGCACCCAGTAAACAAAGTGACACATCACTGGAATCAGGGAGTCTTTTTCTACATCAGACTGCTCTCAGATGAGGTAGCAAAAACCTGCTCACATATTCCCTATAAGGGCACAGAAGGTTTGTATGCTTTATTTACATGTTGCTTTGGGTCCCAGTCCTTGGGCATACTACGACACAAAGGTCTTGGCCATTTGCCCAGTTTGCCACACTAAAAATCTAGAAAATTATCCTTAACAAGGGCTATCTGCTTTTTATGTCCATTCCAGTCTTTTGCTCTGATTTTGTGAGCTTTTCGAAAAATTTGTTTTTATGGAAAATATAGAGTTGTTTTGTTGACAAAAAAATCCTATTATCTTCATTGATGGGAACCTTATTCATAATGCTATTAATGGGGTATACTAAATATATGTTGCCTTAATATTAAAATATTTTTCTCCCTGGTGAATGGAATAATACAAGCTATGAATGCATAACATAAGGTATATTGTTCGCTATAGGATGCATGCTGAAAATTCCATATCAAAGAATTATCTGAAAGGCAAAACCATTTAAATATGTATGAAGAATAGAATAAGAATAGATTTAAAGGAAATTATATGTGAAGCTATTCTGAATTCTAGCAGCACCCCGGCATTTCTCAGCTCAGGTTCTTTTCTAATATAACAGTGAGAATTATTTACTAACGCTGCATTATCTGAGGAGAATATTTGCATGAACAATTACTTATTATTTTCCTGGAGCAGTTTGTAGAATAAGGGTCATTTACAAGCCACAAAATCTGCAGATTCGCATTGCTATTTTATACTTGTAAATTTGCCTGTCACGTTTTAATGCTCATTTTAGTGTGTGAGCAAGTAACTATTGTAATCTTAACAGCGGGAATTGGACATTTCATACGCTCCTTGCATTCTCTTTATGCACTGATACTTTAGTCTTATAAAATTTAACAACTTTCATACTGTCCCCAATAGCTGAGTCATCACCGCACACAAAGATCAACATAAAAAAAAACGTATCCAAAGTACCATGAGTGGATACAGACCAAATAGAGTCCCTGTGCAAGAACAATATATCGGCACTTTCCAATGTAATAGCTCATCATAATGCACAATTCCATCTGCTTTGGAGGTGGAAGTGGCCCCTTACCTTGTGGACACCTACAGGTTTCACCAATGTATGTGCTCACCTGCAAAGTACAAAGTGAAACAATGACCACAACTGAAACAATACACCAATTGTATCAAACAATATCGAATCACATCCCAAATACACATACTGATGGCTCAATGTATTAGACTTATTAAACTAAAAAAACAAAACAAAATGAGCATATACCCTGTAGTAAGTAAATAGTAACAGTACATGTAAATAACATAGGGTACTTAGTTAACACCACCACGACAAGGTGTACCCAATCGGGACAGTCATATTTTGTTTCTAGTATTAAAATCTTACCTTGTGTTAGTCAACCTCAATTTAGATAAGGGCAGAGCAGGACAGGAACCTGACTGTTCAGACACCCGTCCATGGGAAGTTATAGAGATGAAATAGTAAGTTACTGACTGTGGTGGACTGTCTATGTTAAAATTAAACTTTTACTAGGATATTTAAAAAATATATAATTTTTTTTATCCACCATACTCTTTGTGCAGTCTATCCTCCCTGACCTTTATTAGGGTCAGAGCTGTATACTAATAATAAACCAAATATGTTAAGACACCATGTGCAATATTTCATTTAATATTTCATTTATTTCAGTAGATAGCAGCACTATTGTTATGGAGACGGTTGCAAACAAATTTATTAATAAGCAACTGAACCCGGGGTCCGTGATGCAGCCTGGAAGACTGCGGCCGAACACCTTCCGGGTAAGAAGGTAAAAGAACCAACAGAAATAACAATCCCTTCCATGTTACTGCACACCGGAACGGGAATAGGGATTTGCACTATCTCCGTTAACTGCACGAGAGATGTGTGACAAATAATGTATCCGTAGCCCTGTTTACTGCACAGGGACTACGCAGCTGGCGCTAGGATGCGTGTGTGATTCACGCCGGCGTATACGTGCTCCCAGCCGGCGTGCTACCGGACTGAGGAATATCTCTCCACGTGGCTTACAGGCGGTGCCGGGAATACGGCGTCTGCAGACTGCTCGGGGTGTATGACGACCCCTTTGTTGGAGCCAGACTGTCAGACGAAGCTACCTGCCTCCCTCTATCTAAGGCTGCCTATCCCCCGCTAAACCTGCCTGACAAGAAGCTAAAGCACACGTGGAGCCCAAACGACCAAGCGTCCACACCATTACACCATCATAGCTCAATGATCAGAGTGCGCTGCCTTGTTTGTGGGCGGGCTATTTAAAGATTAAGCCCTGCCCACTGTCGCATTATTGGTGACGTCACCCGCGACCAATCAGGCGGTGCCAGGTCACCGGATCAGCTGACTCCCAAACCACCAATCATGGTCCGCCATGTAACGGGCATGCTCAGTGCAATGAATCCTGGACTTAGGCTGTAGCAGCCCTGTCTCCCTCCGCAACCTATCCTTCATGTTGCTAGGAACAAAGACCCAAGAGACAACCTGTACATCTCGTGCACCAGCTAGGCGTTGGGACCGATGACAATGCTGAGCAGCATCTGCCCTGGCTGGACTGGAATGGGAGACCACAGAATCCACTGATGATTCTGAACCCATTTCAGATCCAGCAAACACCCAACGCCTTACATTATCCCCCCTTCTAACATCTCCTTCAACTTGATGCTCATATTCCTCAATGAGCAGGGGAGCATGAATGTGGTCCACTGGTTCCAAGGAACAATCCTCAGATCCATGGCCCATCCAGTGTACCAGGTAATATTTTTTGCCACGCACCATCTTGGACCACATGATCGCCTGTATCTCAAGATCATCACCCCTGGAGTCTGAAGCGGATTGGGGTTCCAAGAATTTTGTCAGGCGAACCGGCTTAAGGAGCAACACATGAAAAGTGTTGTGAATCCTCATGTGTCGTGGTAATTGTAACCGGTACACTACGGGGTTGATTTGGGCCAAAATTTTGAAAGGACCAATAAAACGGGGGGCAAACTTAGCAGATTCCCGCGTACTCTGATATTGCGAGCCACACCCTGTCGCCCGGAGAGAATACGGGGGCTGGACGGCGTTGAGTGTCAGCCGACTCTCTCATCCGATTCTTGGAGGCCAATATAGCATCCTGGGTATGATCCCAAACCTCCCGCGCCTCCAGAGCCCAATCTCTGACCCCAGGATCCACTGAGGAAACTGGCATAGGAACCGGGACTCGCGGATGTTGGCCATTATTTAGAAGAAACGGAGTCTGACCTGTGGAATCCGCCACTGCGTTGTTTAGAGCAAATTCTGCCCAGGGAAGCAATATCGCCCAATCATTATGATTGGCTGAAACGAAATGGGGTAAGTATGTCACAAGCGTCTGGTTAGTGCGTTCCACCAGACCATTGGTTCGGGTGATAGGCAGTAGTGTTGAGCCACCCCCGTAGTGTTCGAGTTCGGTTCGGTTCGTCGAACACCCGTGTGTTCGTCGAACTGTTCGTCGAACACCTTCGAACACCGTTAAAACCAATGGCAGGCAAACAAAAACACATAGAAACACATAGAAAACACCTTCAAAGGTGTCCAGAAGCTGACAAACTGCTCAGAAGACATAACTAACACATGGAAAAGTGACAAGTACATATAGTCATGCGAAAAGAAAAGAGGTGGAGGAGGAAAAGGAGGGGGAGACACAGATATAGGCATGTCATGCCCTTCTAAAATCCAAAAAGTGAGAAGCCGACACGGCCAGTCCGTTCCTGCCCGTGCCACCTCCGTGTCGCCGGGTTTGTGCCAGAGCCGCGGTGGACCCTGACGGCCAGCCCCCCTCTCCCAATACTGGTGCCTGTCCGCTGGTGGGTCGAGCGAGCCCCCCTGTGGTGGAGGCAGCTCTAAGCTTTTTAATTTAAATTGTCTCTCTAATTTGAATGAATACACTTTAAATCCATTTACAAGGATCTATTGGAGGGCAAGTCTCATGCCAGCAGCCGCGTAATTCCAGCTCCAGTAGCGTCCACTAAAGCTGCTGCAGTTAAAAAGCTTTTATAAGGATCGAGCTCGGCTGTCCACCGCAAGGCATCCTACTGCCAGTCCCAGCCCCTATGCCTTGGGGTGCCTCCTGATGCTCTTCACTGAGTATCCCGTGGTCCCGAAGCATTTCCTTTGAAAAAATGAAGTGTCCAAACTACAGGTGGTGTAGCTTGCTTAACAGCCGGGATAATCCGCTGACTAGCAGACCCTGCTACTAGGCACAAAGTATTTCCTGGGCTAGATGCAGTTAAAAATTTGTAATTAGATACTCTCGTTGGATGCTGAGAAAGCATTCCATAGAGTCTCCTGGCACGCCATATATGATTCTCTTAAAAAGCTTGGGGTAGGGGTCTAGGGGACCCTTTTATAGCCAAAATCACGACCCTGTATCGCAATACGTCACCTAGGCTGAAGATAAATGGAACTGTAGCACCCTGAGGGCTCGGTTGCTACAGAGGTATTGCACCTCACCCAGAGGTGTGATATCTCACTCTCAGGTAAGGATGTAGTGTGGATCAGGACCCGACACCTGCATGCATTACACCACATTGCCGTGGGGCAGGGCGACCAATATGCCCCTGAGATGGGCACGACAGTCCCTGTCCCTGGCTGGAGTGGGGGGAGGGAACACTGAGGAAGGGGAACCCTGTAGTGCAGGAGCAGGGAGGAAGCAGTTCCTGGGTGCATTGAGAATGGAGTATAAAAGGTGGACACCATCTTAGTTCAGTGCAGAGAAGTCTGAGCAGAAGTGGCAGGGAGCAGGGGCTCTGCATGAGCTCTGCTCCGGAGGCGGGCCTAGTAACAGAGGCCCAGGCCTGGAAGAGGGAGAAGGAAGGAAGAGGAGCGGAGAAGGCTCCAGGAACGAGGAACAAAGGGATCTCAGGGGTGCGGACGGGCGAGTCGCCACCGCACGCCAGAATCCACCTGCATGGAGGGGTCAGGCCAAAGGGGGAGACCGGTCCCCGAAACTAGTGGAGGCAGGAAACGACCCTCAGCTAGAAACAGGAGGCTGTGACATTTTATGTGGCGCAGCCCCTCGCTACACCCGCTAGGAAGGCACCACATAGGGTCAGGGAAACTGGCGCCAAGTTTACCAAGAGGAGGCCCGAGGCAGCCGGACAGAAGGGTTGGTAAGAAAGGCCAGACAAAGAACACACAAAGGGGGTCCTGTGAAGCGCTCCAAAGTTATCTGGGAGTTGTCTGAGCCCCTCACCTGGTGAGCACAGTACGACGTGGGCAGCCGTTACCTGCAGACGTGGTCTGGATAATAAGAACTGTGAGTAAAGGCCCTGGACTGCATCACTGACTCCGTGTCATTACTGCTGCTGCCCTGCACCATCACCCCCATCCTCCGCATACACTGCCCTGAGGCTATACTCCTCCCGTGGGGAGTTATGCTACGCTCTGCTGCACCCACAACACCAGCCTCAGCGGTCTGCCCTGGAGCGGCGGTTCACTCTGACCGCAATCCACGGGTGGCGTAGTCGGACATTTAAACATCAAAACCACATAAATAGTTCCGCCACTGGTTTGACCGCCCTGAGCCACGGAACCGGGTTGCCGCCACGGAGACTACAACCACCAGCATCCACCACAAAAGGGTCCGGCTCCGGGTGTCCCAAGGCCCAGGGGGCGCGTCATAACATTTTCATCACCTTTCACAATCACCAATGGGACAAGGCAGGGATGTTCTCTGTCCCCTCTCTTATACATCCTAGTGACGGAGCACCTGCTCTCATCAATTCGCCATAACCCCAATATTAGGTGGATTGAGGTGGGAGGCACCGAGTACAAGTGCTCTCTATTTGCTGATGATGTCCTAGTATATATCACTCAATCACATATATCCATCCATGCTGTTATGGCTGAAATAGATCACTTTGTTACATGGTCAAATTTTAAAATCAATGCAGCGAAGTCTGAGGCCCTCGATGTCTCCCTCCCCAAATCCATATAGGATTCCATCCAGTCCAACTTTCCCTTTGCCTGGCCCTCACAGGGTATCAAATACTTAGGAATTCCTATTCATAGAGACCTCTCCCATCTATGTTATCTTAATTTTGGGCCCTTTATTGAACAACTCCATACAGACCACGGTTGGCAAGTTAGAACTGTAAGATTCACTACGTGAACCACTGGTGTTTTGTGGAAAAGCACATGTACACTGTGTTCCAAATTATTATGCAAAAAGTGTTTAGGAGTGATAAGGGAAGAATTTGTTTGTTTGTCAGTTAAACTCATTGATGGTGATGTGTGTCAGGGCTCTTTATATCACTGTAAGCAATTGCAGACACCAGTGCTAATTAGTTTGGCAGGTGTGTCCAATGAAAGGCAAGACTACTTAAGAAGGCTCTCTCACATTATTCAGCAGCCTACATTTTCTGCCAAAATGGGAAAGAAAAAGGATGTGTCGGCTGCTGAGAAGCAACAAATTGTGGAGTGTTTAGGTCAAGGCATGACTACAATCAACATTGTGCGATGATCAGGATGAAGTGTCTTGGCAATCAAGAAGTATGTAGCTGATTCACAGTACACACGTGTGCGTGCTGATAAGGGCAAATTGAGGACTCTTTCCTACAGGCAATTACGTCAGGTTGAAAGAGCAGCGGCAAAAAAGCCTTGTCATAGCAGCAGACAAGTTTTTGAAGCTGCTTGTGCCTCCAACGTCCCCCGAACAACAAGATGCAGGGTCCTTCAGAGGTTTGCAGCTGTGCATACGCCATCCTGTCGACCTCCTCTATCCACTTCACACAAGCAGAAACGGCTCCAGTGGGCCAAACATTACATGAAGACTGATTTCAAAACTGTTTTGTTCACGGATGAGTGCCGTGCAGCGCTCGATGGTCCAGATGGATGGAGTGGAGGATGGCTGGTTGATGGACACCCCACGCAAACACGGCTACAGCGCCAACAAGGAGGAGGTGGAGTAATGTTTTGGGCTGGAATCATGGGGAGAGAGATTGTCGGCCCCTTTAGGATCCCTGAAGGCGCTAAAGATGAACTCCATAATGTATGTGGATTTTCTCAAACAGCACTTCCTGCCATGGTTCAAGAAGAAGAACCGTGTATTTCACAGCAAGATCATTTTTCTGCATGATAATGCACCATCTCATGCTGCACATAAAACATCTGCATCTCTGGCTGATATGGGCATAAAAGGGGACAAACTTATGGAGTGACCCCCATGCTCCCCTGACCTCTACCCCATTCAGAACCTTTGGAGCATCATTAAAAGGAGTGTCTATGATGGCGGGAGGCAGTTCACATCTAAGCAACAGCTCTGGGAGGGTATTCTGTCCTCATGCAAAACAATTGAAGCAGAAACCATCCAAAACCTGACAAATTCAATGGATGAGAGAGTTCAGAAGCTCCTTTCGAACAAGGGGTCCTATGTGAAAATGTAACATCACCTAGAATAAAGTTTTGAGTTGAAAACTGTTTGATTTCAGTTTCTAACAACCTGCTAATGCTTATAATTTCAAAAATGACCATTTTTTTGGTGTTTATTAAAATGAAAAGGTTGATCGAAAAGTTTGGGGGATCTAAGAGTGTGGCAACCCAGTAGTCATGATTACTTCGAATTCTGACAATATGAGGGTCATGCTGCAGGTAGTGCAGCAAGAAGGCACTTATGTGTCTTGCGCATCTCGGAGCCCCAAAATTATTTTCCGGGCTAGATGCAGCTAAAAATTATTTTTAATTTTAAATCTGGTGGAGCTTATTATAGATGGCCTAATAGGATCAGTGCTGCACACTGCTACAAAGCCCAAATTATTTTCCAGTCAAGATACAGATAAACATGATTAGTAATTTGAAAGCTTAAAACGTTTGGTAGGGTGATTTTAACCAATCATCAAGCTTTTACTCTCCCCAGGATGACACAGGGGTAGAAAAGTCATTTCGGATCCATGATTTGTTCATCTTTATGAACGTGAGTCTGTCTACATTATCAGTGGAGAGCCGCGTGCGCTTATCTGTCAGCACACCACCAGCAGCGCTGAACACACGTTCAGACAGAACGCTGGCTGCGGGGCATGACAAGATCTCCAAGGCGTAAGTGGCTAGCTCCGGCCATTTATCCAGATTGGAAGCCCAAAAAGAGCAAGGGTCCAGTGACACAGTCGTGGCTTCAATGTTTACTTGGAGATACTCCTGTACCATCGTCTCTAGGCGTTGACTATGTGTCAGACTTCTTGTCTCCTGTGGCCTTGCAAAGGATGGGCTAAAAAAGTGGTGAAATGATTCCGCAAAATTGATGTTACCACCAGATACTGTGGTTCTGTTACGGTTTGAGTGCTGAACACTTGACGGTCCCATGGTTGGCAAGTTGGAACTGTGAGATTCACTACGTGCACCACTGGTATTTTGTGGAAAAGCACATGTAAGATTCTGCAACAGTCTCTGCTGATACTCCTGCATGCGTGCATCCCTTTCTATGGCAGGAATAATTTCTGCAAATTTACTTTTGTACCGGGGATCTAACAGTGTGGCAACCCAGTAGTCAGGATTATTTCTAATTCTCACAATTCGAGGGTCATGTTGCAGGTAGTGCAGCAAGAAGGCACTCATGTGTGTTGCGCATCCAGGAGCACCAAGTCCCTGTTGTGTTGGTGGCGAGGTAACAATCATGCTTCCTTCCTCTGTCCTCTCCCCCCAACCTCGCACAACAGAAATGTGATCAAGGTCTCCCTCATCTGATGAGTCTTCCATCAGTTCGTCCTCCACTTCTTCCTGGGCTCCTGCACCTTCTTCACTAGTTTGGCTGCTACCATGCGCCCTGGTAAAACCATCTCCCCCACCCTCACATGCCTGCCGCCTTGGTGCTGCCGACCGTCTGGACCTTGCAGATGTTAGCCCTTCCGCATACAACTCCTCCTCCTCTACTTCCTCCACCTCCTCTTGTGCCACCACCTGACTCCGAATTCTGTTTAACATGTGCTCCAGCATGTAAATCACCGGAATAGTCATGCTGATAATGGCATCGTCAGCACTAAACATCTTCGTCGCCATTTCAAAACTGTGCAGAAGGGTGCATAGGTCCCTGATCTGAGACCACTCCTCCAGCGTGATTTGCCCCACCTCTGAATCTCGTTGGCCCAGGCTATACGTCAGAACGTATTGCACCAGGGCTTGTCGGTGCTGCCACAGTCACTGCAACATGTGCAGAGTTGAATTCCACCGGGTAGGCACATCGCATTTTAGCCGGTGAAGTGGCAGGCCCAACGACTTCTGTAGAGATGTAAATCGCTGAGCTGCGGGATGCGAACGGCGGAAGTGAGCACACAGCGACCGTGCCCTCTGCAGAAGGCCATCTAGTCTGGGATAGTGGGCTAAAAATTGCTGGACAACCAGGTTCAACACGTGAGCCATACAAGGCACGTGTGTGACATTGCCCCGGCGAAGGGCCGCACCCAGGTTTCCAGCATTGTCGCACACGGCCTTCCCTGGTTTCAGGTCCAGTGGAGACAACCATTCATGAAATTGGTTCTCCAGAGCTGACCACAACTCCTCAGCTGTGTGACTCACATTTCCCAGACATTTCAATGTAAAAACCGCCTGATGACGTTGAGCCCTACTGCCAGCATAGTAAGGAGGTGTGCAGGATCCCTTCTGCGCAGTTAGAAAGCTTGTGGCATGACCAGACAGGCTTTGGGTGCAGGTGGAAAACCGAGAGGAGGTTGAGGAGGCAGAAGCAGTGGAGGAACTTTGACATAAAGAGGATTGACGCACAACTCGTGGGGACGGCAAGACTTGGACAGCAGCCCCTTGTCCTGCTGTCACCATAGTTACCCAGTGCCCAGTCAGCGACATGTAACGCCCCTGTCCATGCCTACTCGTCCAAGTGTCTGTGGTGAAATGCACCCTGTCACACACAGAGTTTCTCAAAGAAGCGGTGATGTTGTGTGCGACATGCTGGTGGAGCGCAGGCACACCTTTCTTTGAGAAGTAGTGCCGACTGGGCATCTGGTACTGGGGCACTGCGACGGACATAAGGTCTCGAAAATTCTCTGTGTCCACCAGGCGGAAAGGCAGCATTTCTGTAGCCAAGAGCTTGCAGATGGTGAAATTCAACCTCTTAGCTTTCTCATGGCTAGGAGGAAATGGTCTTTTACTTGTCCACATCTGAGGGACCGAGGGCTGGCTATTGTGCTTAGACGGGGTTGATAAGGGTGTACCCGGCAAACTGCCGGTCTGTGAGGAAGATGCAGACGGACATGTTAGGTTGCCTTGATCCAAAGGTGGTGCTATCGATGTCGGACAGCGCTCAACACCAGCTGGTGTTACCACCTCCAAAGAAAATGATGACCTGCCAATCACGCTGGCTGTTGCGGGTAAAGAGGTGGCAGGTCTGCGCCCCAAAACAGGTGTGACTGCTGTCCCCCCAGTCACAGAGGATGAAGAGGCCGCGGATGCACAAGATATGGCAGATGGTGGTTGGCCCGGCCGGCTAGGCCGCATTGTAGCACACTGAGCTTCCCACTGCAACTTATGCTTCATGTCCATGTGCCGGTTCATGCATGAAGTACTCAAACTATGTATTTTTTGGCCTCTACTTAGCTTTTGCTGACAAATGTTACAGATAACACGAGTTGGGTCATCTTTATCGATCTGAAAAAATGCCCAGGCTATGCAAGGCTTAGCACCCATGCGACCTGAAGAGCCACCACGACTTGTGGTGAGAGGCAGAGTTGTGTTTGAGGATGCAGTTGTTGACGTGCTTCCAGTACTACGTCTCTGTCCAGGAAGGCGCAACCTGACCTCGTCGTCACTAGCATCTTCCTCCACCTCGTCTGCTGACCTCATCTCTTGGCTGACTGTGGGTTGACAGTAAGTGGGATCTCCAACCTCATCATCATCACCCTGTGTGTTATCACACCCGTCGTCCTCAGAGCCAACCTGTTCCTGCCCTGACAAAAAACGAAAGTTGTCGCTCCAATCAGGTATTTGAGTCTTATCATCGTCTTCCTCATTGTCTCCACCAACAGGAGTTACAGTTTGGGAATGAGGGTCTACATTATGGTCAGAACCTTCTGCGTCTGGTCCTGGATCCGACTCATAAAGATTCTGGGCATCAGTGCAGATCATTTCCTCGTCTGGATTCACAGAAGCGCTGGAGTCGACCTCTGATTCCCAGGCTATAGTATGAGTGAACAGCTCTGCAGACTCAACCATCTGTTCTACCTCATACTCAGACGGGCAGCTGGAGATTTGGGAGCTGTGAGGAAGCAAGTGCGATTTGGGTGACACCTTTGAGGACTGGAGTATTTGTGATGTTGAAGTTGATGTGGAGGAGAGCCCACTTAAAGGAGCACTTGATATCCGTTGAAGCACCTGCTGTTTTTGTGCCTCATCTGGAATTTGTAGCGATTGGCGTGGCCGTAAGAAAGGGATCTTATCACATTGTCCGCTAAAAGAAGTAGACATTTTAGTTTGGCTGGAAGATGGTCTTTCTTCTGCAGATGTTACTGTTGCTTTAACACCTACCCCACGGACACAACCTTTTTTCCCCTTCCCAACACGCCTATTCCCCTTTCCACCAGCAGCAGGCCTTTTTACACTCATTTTGGTGGTTAACTAATTCACAACTCTGGAGTTGTTTGCACAAAAAAACAATGGATGGTAACCGAGCAGAGCTGAGTGGCCAAACTGTGGTATTAGGCCAAAACTATTGGCTGGGTTAGATGCAGAAAAAAATATATTCAGTTTGCAACCTGATGGAGGTCAGTATAGATGGACTAATAGAGAAAGTCCGACACACTGCTACAAGGCCAAATATTTTTTCAGAGGTAGATGCAGAAAAAAATTATATTCAGTTTGCAACCTGATGGAGGTCTGTATAGATGGATTAATAGAACAAGACCCACACACAGCTAGAAGCCCAATATTTTTTCAGAGGTAGATGCAGAAAAAAATATATTCAGTTTGCAACCTGATGGAGGTCAGTATAGATGGACTAATACAACAAGTCCCACACACAGCTAGAAGCCCAAATATTTTTTCAGAGGTACTGTAGATGCAGATAAAAATTATTTTTAATTTGCAACCTGATGGAGGTCAGTATAGATGGACTAATAGAGAAATTCCGACACACTGCTAGAAGGCCAAATATTTTTTCAGAGCTAGATGCAGAAAAAAATTATATTCAGTTTGCAACCTGATGGAGGTCAGTATAGATGGATTAATAGAACAAGACCCACACACAGCTAGAAGCCCAATATTTTTTCAGAGGTAGATGCAGAAAAAAATATATTCAGTTTGCAACCTAATGGAGGTCAGTATAGATGGACTAATACAACAAGTCCCACACACAGCTAGAAGCCCAAATATTTTTCAGAGGTACTGTAGATGCAGATACAAATTATTTTTAATTTGCAACCTGATGGAGGTCAGTATAGATGGACTAATACAACAAGTCC
Organism: Phyllobates terribilis; assembly: GCF_046119375.1. Lineage (NCBI taxonomy): Eukaryota > Metazoa > Chordata > Amphibia > Anura > Dendrobatidae > Phyllobates > Phyllobates terribilis. Next base: position 491,230,738 of record NW_027362771.1, on the reverse strand, counting down.
CACACACAGCTAGAAGCCCAAATATTTTTTCAGAGGTACTGTAGATGCAGATAAAAATTATTTTTAATTTGCAACCTGATGGAGGTCAGTATAGATGGACTAATACAACAAGTCCCACACACAGCTAGAAGCCCAAATATTTTTTCAGAGGTACTGTAGATGCAGATAAAAATTATTTTTAATTTGCAACCTGATGGAGGTCAGTATAGATGGACTAATACAACAAGTCCCACACACAGCTAGAAGCCCAAATATTTTTTCAGAGGTACTGTAGATGCAGATAAAAATTATTTTTAATTTGCAACCTGATGGAGGTCAGTATAGATGGACTAATAGAGAAAGTCCGACACACTGCTAGAAGCCCAAATATTTTTTCAGAGCTAGATGCAGAAAAAAATTATATTCAGTTTGCAACCTGATGGAGGTCAGTATAGATGGATTAATAGAACAAGACCCACACACAGCTAGAAGCCCAATATTTTTTCAGAGGTAGATGCAGAAAAAAATATATTCAGTTTGCAACCTGGAGGTCAGTATAGATGGACTAATACAACAAGTCCCACACACAGCTAGAAGCCCAAATATTTTTTCAGAGGTACTGTAGATGCAGATAAAAATTATTTTTAATTTGCAACCTGATGGAGGTCAGTATAGATGGACTAATACAACAAGTCCCACACACAGCTAGAAGCCCAAATATTTTTTCAGAGGTACTGTAGATGCAGATAAAAATTATTTTTAATTTGCAACCTGATGGAGGTCAGTATAGATGGACTAATAGAGAAAGTCCGACACACTGCTAGAAGGCCAAATATTTTTTTCAGAGCTAGATGCAGAAAAAAATTATATTCAGTTTGCAACCTGATGGAGGTCAGTATAGATGGATTAATAGAACAAGACCCACACACAGCTAGAAGCCCAATATTTTTTCAGAGGTAGATGCAGAAAAAATATATTCAGTTTGCAACCTGATGGAGGTCAGGATAGATGGACTAATACAACAAGTCCCACACACAGCTAGAAGCCCAAATATTTTTTGAGAGGTACTGTAGATGCAGATAAAAATTAGTTTTAATTTGCAACCTGATGGAGGTCAGTATAGATGGACTAATAGAATGATGCTATGCCCAAAAGATTTTACTTCACTAGGTGCAGTAAAAAAATTGGTATTCTATACACAGGTGGTATATCTTGCAGCACAGATAGGCTACTCCACTGACTAACACACTCTGCAATAGGCCAAAAAGGATTAGCTTTGCTAGATTCAGCCAAATGCTGTGAAAAAAACTTGCACAGCACTGGCACAGACCTGCCTGGCAAAAACTGATAGGAACTGATGTAACCTAGTCCTGAAAAGGACTCCAATTACAATTAGTCTTTACTCCCACAACCTATCTATTTAAGAGCACAGACCTCCCTGATAAAAGTCGTAGGAAATGCTGTAACCTAGTCCTTAAAAGGACTGCAATCACAACTATTCCCTACTCCCAAGCTATCTGTAGATTTGTGCGAAAATTGGCTTGAAATTAACAAGGTATAGCGCACACAGCAACAGCGGTGCCGTCTAACACGCAGCTGCAGCAGTGAGAAAATGGTGGCGACGGGGAAAATGGCTTGGTCTTATAGGGCAAAGACATGTGACATACACTGCCAATGACACATGCCCTTGCTTGTGTGAAAAAAAGCACTTCGCTCCGTGTGTGCGCTGCTGATAGGCTGACAGATTGCACCTCCCCACTGCAAATGCGGGAAAGAGAAAAAAAAATGGAGATCTTCATTGTTCCTGCAGAGATCCATCCCCTGCCCCTCCCCCCACCCCGCTGTACACTCAAACTGCGTATTAACATTAATTTTCATCATTACTGAGAAAAAATCCAGTTATGATTTTGGTGCACGAACAGTTATCGAACATAACCTCGAACAGCCGAATTTTTATCAAATTGTTCGTGTTCGCCGAACGGCTCGAACACCGCCCAAAACAGCTCGAATTTGAGATTGGCGAACAGTTCGAGTAGAACAACGCTCATCTCTAATAGGCAGTAGAAAGATTCAGTTCAATGCTAAGCAAATTGCACAATTCTTTCCAGAACCGGGAGGAAAACTGTGGACCCCGGTCACAGACAATCCTATCAGGCATTCCGTGGAGACGGAAAACGTGGCGAATGAACAGTGATGCCAGAACCCGGGAAGAAGGTACCCTAGGCAAAGGAACCGGGTGGACCATCTTAGAAAAATTGTCAGAAACCACCCATATTGTCGTGTTTCCCCGGGATTTAGGTAACTCGACAATGAAATCCATCCCAATCAGCTCCCAAGGTCTATCCGCCACGGGCAACGGATGAAGAAGACATACACTTGAACATATTCCTTAACGTCCTGGGGTAACCGAGGCCACCAATACGACCATTGGAGAAACTCCGTGGTACGTTTGACCCCAAAATGACCTCCGATCTTAGAGGCATGTGCCCAGGAGAGCACCTCATTTTGTAAATTAGGAGGAATGAGCGTACTCCCGGGGGGAACCTGGTTTAGGGACACTGGAGCCACCGTCCGCATACACTCCAGGGGGACAATAAGCCTTGGCTCGTCATCGTCCTCAGCCATATCCATGGACCGGGACAAAGCGTCCGCCCGAGGGTTCTTCTCCCCTTTTAAAAAGTGAATGGAAAAATTGAATCGGGAAAGGAAAAGAGACCACCTGGCCTGCCTCGGGTTAAGATGCTGCTCCATCTGTAGGTACGAAAGATTTTTATGATCGGAATATACCACGAAAGGATGTTTAGCTCCCTCCAAGAGGTACCTCCATGCCAAAAAAGCCATCTTAATGGCAAGTAATTCTTTGTCACCAATCGTATAATTCTTCTCTGCTGGAGAGAAGGTCTTGGAGAAGAAAAAACATGGTCTTGTCCAACCCTGTTCATTCTTTTGAGAGAGAACCGCTCCTGCTCCGACAGAGGAAGCGTCGACCTCCAGGAAGAATGGCTTGTCCACATCCGGGCGACGGAGAATGGGAGCTCTAGAAAAATAGGATTTAATCTCCTGGAACGCCTCGGATGGCTCCTTAGACCAATTCTTGGGATTTTCACCTTTCCTGGTTAAAGCGGCCAAAGGAGCCACCAGTGTGGAAAAATGTGGTATGAACTGCCGGTAGTAGTTGACAAAGCCCATGAAGCGATGTACCGCTTTAAGGGAATGGGGCTCCTGCCAGTTCTGTACCGCCACCAACTTTTGTGGGTCCATGGCCAATCCCTTACTGGATATGATGTAGCCCAGGAACAGTAGGGACTCTTGTTCGAACTGACATTTCTCCAGTTTACAATACAGAGAATTTGCACGCAATCGTTCAAAAACTCTGCGAACATCCTCTTTGCGTGTGGAGAGTTCCGGGGAAAAAATAAGGATATCATCAAGATAGACTACCACAGATGATAGCAGCAAATCCCGAAAGATATCATTGACAAAATCTTGAAAAACAGCAGGGGCATTGCATAACCCGAAATGCATGACGAGATACTCGTAATGACCATCACGAGTGTTAAAGGCTGTTTTCCACTCGTCACCTTCACGGATTCGCACAAGATTATATGCCCCTCGCAGGTCCAATGTAGTGAAGATGTTAGCCCCTCTCAATCTGTCAAATAGTTCAGAATTAAGGGGCAGAGGGTATTTATTTTTGATGGTAATGGCATTTAGTCCTCTGTAATCAATGCAGGGACGTAAATCACCCTCTTTCTTCTGGACGAAGAAAAACCCCGCTCCAGCAGGAGAGACCGATTTTCTGATAAACCCCCGGGCCAGGTTCTCTTTGATATAATCTGACATGGCCTGGGTCTCTGGGACAGACAGGGGGTAAACCCTACCGCGAGGAGGCTCCGTGCCAGGGACCAAATCAATAGGACAGTCATACGGTCGGTGGGGAGGTAAAGTTTCTGCAGCCTTTTCAGAAAAGATGTCCGCAAAACTCTGATATTGCACAGGCAGAGCGGACAAGTCGGTAGAAGGCTCTGAGACTACCCTCCGGGCGGCTGTAACCATACATTGAGAATCACAATTCTCACCCCAGGAAGAAATTCTCCCCGTATTCCAGTCAATGTGTGGAGAGTGACGACGTAGCCATGAAAGACCCAATAGCTCCTCATCTAATCCCGCGGGGATAATAAGGAAGAAGATAACCTCCCGGTGACCCTGAAGAAACGACATGGTGAGAGGGACTGACTGGTGAGTGATTTGCGTGTCCAGCAGTGAACTGTTGACCACCCTAATGTTCATTGGTTTTGGCAGTAACTCCATAGGAATGGCGTGCCTCTGGGAAAATGTTGATGACAAAAAATTGCCATCGGCACTAGAATCCACCCACACCCTGGCAGTAACCATGGTTGTTCCGAAGGATAACGTCACCTCATACAATAATTTGGAGGAAGAAGCCCCTGAATCTAACACACCCCCTCCAACGGTGGTTAGACACCTTCGTTTCCAGACCGCTTGGAATCCTTTATTAATGGGGTACTCCAAGAGATGTGCAGGTCGGAAACGAGGGGACTTCGACTTAGTCCGGGATATATCCATAGCCTCAGACTCCGGGTCGGGAGCCGCGGATTTGGAGATAGGTCTAGAGAATGAAGGTGCCAACCGAAACCGAGGTCTGGAAACCTCCAGCTCTAACTTGCGTTCTGCATGACGCAGATCTATTCGGTTAGCGAGAGTGATTAACTCTTCCAGAGAGGTTGGGATCTCTCTGGTAGCTAGAGCCCAGCCAGCCCCCCTCCAAAGCACCGGGATTAGCGGCCGCTCAGACCAATCCAGTTCAGCCGCTGAGGTTCTGAACTGGATGGCATAGTGGCTGGCGGTGGCCGAACCCTGGACCAACGCAAGAAGCTTAAGAGCCATATCATGCGTGACCTGAGGACCTAGGAAAACACTCTTTAGGGCACTAAGAAAGAGACCCGCATTAGCCACTACCGGGTCATTCCACTCCCACAGAGGGGTAGCCCACTCCAGAGCCCTGTGGGAGAGTAACGATATGACATAACCCACTTTGGCCCTTTCGGACTGGAACCGTGTCTCCATGATCTCTAACTGAATGGAGCACAGATTAATAAAACCTCTGCAGGATTTGCTGTCACCAGAAAATTTTTCCGGGAGAGCAAAACGGGGTAATGGGGCAATTGCAGCTGCCGCAGCATTCACTGCTGCCGTGTTGACTAGATTGGCCGCCTGAGAAGCTGCCTGGGTAGCTACTGCAGTGATATCAGTGACAGGGGCAGCTTGTTCCAGAGTCCTAAGTCTGGCCTCAAGTTGCTGTATATAGCGCTGCAGTTGCTGGTTGTCAGCCATGTTCGGCAAGACCCTGGCGCTCTGATACTGTTATGGGGACGGTTGCAAACAACTTTATTAATAATGGAAAGCAACCGAACCCGGGATCCGCGATGCATCCTGGAAGACTGCGGCTGAACACCTTCCCGGTAAGAAGGTAAAACAACCAACAGAAATAACAATCCCTTCCATGTTACTGCACACCGGAACGGGAATAGGGATTCTCCGTTAACTGCACGAGAGATGTGCGACAAATAATGTATCCGTAACCCTGTTTACTGGGACTATGCAGCAGGTGCTAGGATGCGTATGTGATTCACGCTGGTGTATACGTGCTCTCAGTCGGCGTGCTACCGGACTGAGGAATATCTCTCCACGTGGTTTACAGGCGGTGGCGGGAATACGGCGTCTGCAGACTGCTAGGGGAGTATGACGACCCCTTTGTCGGAGCCAGACTGTCAGACGAAGCTGATATTAGACACTATTAATTTAATTCAACTATACTTCATTCTATCCTATATATAGGCACTTATTGATATACTTTGCCTTCAATTTGATGGGCGCTTTAACTGTTTATATAGCCGCTTATTATTGCACTTTGCCCTCATCCTAGTGAACATTAGATGACCCTTGAGGCTGCTGATATCATCTTATATACGCATATTCTGATAATATCTCACCAATGAAATATTACTAATCCCTTTTTACTGGGAGGACGCACTCCCCCCCCTCCCCAAAAAGTATTAATTCTTATTTATTCAAGGAATATTTACGTACAATGTACCTTGTTTAGACACATGGTTGATGTGTTATACTGCTTGCACCATAGCTCCTGTAATAGACAACTTTTATTACACCATATATACACAGCTGATAATATGTATGGTCCCTTTAATCTTGGAATACTGGTCCCTTTAATTTTGGAATACTGGTCCAATAATGTGTGATACCCATGTCATTTAACCAGTTATCTCAGTATTATCTCATTGTCCCATATGAGATAATACTCATCATGCACTCTGCCCTGAACACAGTCTCAATTTTTGGTTTATTCAATCATTGTTTGTTGTTTTTTATATGTTTTTTGGTCTTGTGGACATATACGTGTATTTGGATTAGTATCTTGTTTGATATAATTTGTGCATTGTTTGAATCTTATGTGGCACCCCAGGGGTCTGGTTTTCCACAGTAATGTAATGTTCTGTCTGAGAGCAGGTGGGAGGTCCTTTGGTCAGGGATCCTGTGCATGCCACACCTCCTGCCCAGTCTTGGGAGGGGAAGAACTTCCCCTGTATAAACCCTGGGCTGAGGCAGGGTTAGTCAGTCAAGGAGAGTAGAGACAGAGAAGCAGCATAGGAGAAAACAGCAGAAGCTCAGTGGAGCAATACTACTACGAGTCAGGGGCTGGCAGCTGCAGAGCTCGCCCTGACTGAGAAGCTTTCTTACCGGACCCGGCGTCCGAGGCTGTGGGGACTAACTCTTACCCAGCAGCAGAAGCCGACCGGCAGGGGATTTCAGGTCCTCAGGCCCAGAAACCCGAAGGCACGGTCACACGCGTGGGACCAGCACCGCCATCGTGGAGCGGAAGCCATTAGAAGGCCCCGAGTCACCGGCCATACGGGTGAGCACCACACGGTACACTCAGGGACGTGGGCTACTTATATCCGCTTCTAGCAAGGTAGCCAGAAGAGTACAGTCAGTTTGGGAGGCCTACAACTCCGCCTGGCCAGGGGAGATCCCATCTGCTCAAGGACTGACCAGGCCCCGTTCACTAGCAAGTACTCCGGGAGGGTCTATCGTTGTTACCAGTAAAGACCCTGAATTACACCGCACCGTCTCTGAGTGGTTCCTGCTACCCCCATCATCCACATCTGCTGCCCTGAGGCCATACCCCTCCCGTTGGGGGTTATACCATCTACGCTGCACCATCCATCCACCGGCCTCAGCGGACTGTCCTGCAGCGGCAGCTCCATAGCTGCATTCAACGGGTGGCGTAGTCACCAACCATCTACTGCTAGCACATCGCCGCTCAGTTTGACTCCCTGGGCACGGACCGGGTCGCCGCCACGAGACTACAACCCACAAGAGATCCGGCTCCGGGTAAGCTCCCGCGTGCGCATCGCAGCGCGACACAGGCCCAGGGGCGCGTCACTTACATGTCAAGATATGTTGGGAACAAAATGTTCAAAGGTTATGCTTGTTTTCTCAAACTTTTGTTTTGACAAAGGAAGAAAATACATTTTAACCCCTTAGTGACCAAGCCAATTATGTCCTTAATGACCAAGCCAAATTTTACAATTCTGACCAGTGTCACTTTATGAGGTAATAACTCTGGAATGCTTCAACATATCCCAGTGAGTTTTTTCATGACATATTGTACTTCCTGATAGTGGTAAAATTTCTTCGATATCACTTGCGTTTATTTGTGAAAAAAATGTAAATTTGGGGAAAATTTTGAAAATTTAGCAATTTTCAATTGAATTGTTATGCCCTTAAATCAGAGAGATATGTCAAACAAAACAGTTAATAAATAACATTTCCCACATGTCTACTTTACATCAGCACAATTTTTGAAACTTTTTTTTTTTTTGCAAGGAAGTTATAAGAGGTAAAAATTGACCAGCGATTTCTCATTTTTCCAACAAAAATTACAAAACCATTTTTTAGGGACCACATGACATTTGAAGCGACTTTGAGGTGTCTATGTGACAGAAAATACCCAAAAGTGACACCACTCTAAAAACTGCACCCCTCAAGGTGCTCAAAACCGCATTTAAGATGTTTATTAACCCTTCATGTGCTTCACAGGAACTGAAGCAACGTAGAAAGAAAAAAAAACATGCCACTTTTTTTTCACAAAATTTTTTACTTTAGACCCACATTTTTTTATTTTCACAAGTGTAACAAGAGAAAATGGACTGCAAAATTTGTTGTGCAATTTATCCTGAGCATGCCGATACTCCATATGCTTGGAAGGGAAGGAGCACCGTTTCCCTTTTTGAACGCAAAATTTTCTGGAATCAAGAGCGGATGTCATGTCGGGTTTGGAGGGGCCCTGATGTGCCTATACAGAGGGAAACACCCACAAGTGACCCTATTTTGGAAACTACACCCCTCAGAGATTTTATCTATAGGCATAGTGAGCATTTTGAACCCATAGGTACAACACAGAACTTGATAACATTATGTCATCATATTGAAAAAGTTCATTTTTTTCACAAAAATCTTGCTTTAGCCACAAATTTCTCACTTTTTCCAGAGGTAACACCGAAAAGTGTTCCCCACAATTTGTTACTGACAGCGTGGTGATACCCCACATGTAATCAAAAAATTCTGTTTGGTCTACGCCTGCTCCCCACTGCATGTTCTGCGGGCCATTAGTATTTTCTATATGCCTGCCTAACAAAAAAGCCTAAACCTAATTTAACACTACTGGATCTAAACCTAAATTAACACTAGTATTTTTTTTTATACATTTTTTTAACTTTTGAAAAAAATGTAAGCCTAACCCTAACAAGACTAGCCGTAATAAGCCTAACCCTAACAGAAGGGGGGTGATTAATGAGGTTTAGGAGATTTAGTGAAACTGTTATTGGACTTTTTTTTTAATGTGATTACCGTTATTTGGTGAATAACAGCGATCATGTGACAGGGGACCGTAAAATCGGCCCTGGTCATGTTCTCCAGGGTCTCAGTTACTGGAGATTTTCCGACGGTAGGCGATGGTACACTGTTATTCCTCAGCGGCGCTGAGGAATACAGTGGGTATGGAAAGTATTCAGACCCCTTTAATTTTTCACTCTTTGTTTCATTGCAGCCATTTGGTAAATTCTAAAAAGTTCATTTTTTTTCTCATTAAAGTACATTCTGCACCCCATCTTGACTGAAAAAAAGCAGAAATGTAGAAATTTTTGCAAATTTATTAAAAAAGAAAAACTGAAATATCACATGGTCATAAGTATTCAGACCCTTTGCTCAGTATTGAGTAGAAGCACCCTTTTGAGCTTGTACAGCAATGAGTCTTCTTGGGAATGATGCAACAAGTTTTTCACACCTGGATTTGGGGATCCTCTGCCATTCTTCCTTGCAGATCCTCTCCAGTTCCGTCAGGTTGGATGGTGAACGTTGGTGGACAGACATTTTCAGGTCTCTCCAGAGATGCTCAATTGGGTTTGGGTCAGGGCTCTGTCTGGGCCAGTCAAGAATGGTCACAGAGTTGTTCTAAAGCTACTCCTTTGTTATCTTAGCTGTGTGCTTAGGGTCATTGTCTTGTTGGAAGGTGAACCTTCGGCCAAGTCTGAGGACCAGAGCACTCTGGAAGAGGTTTTCATCCAGGATATCTCTGTACTTGGCTGCATTCATGTTTCCTTCAATTGCAACCCGTCATCCTGTCCCTGCAGCTGAAAAACACCCCCATAGCATGATGCTGCCACCACCATGTTTCACTGTTGGGATTGTATTGGGCAGGTGATGAGCAGTGCCTGATTTTCTCCACACATACCGCTTAGAATTATCACCAAAAAGTTCTATCTTCATCTCATCAGACCAGAGAATCTTATTTCTTATAGTCTGGTAGTCCTTCATGTGTTTTTGAGCAAAATCTATGCGAGCTTTCATATGTCTTGCACTGAGGAGAGGCCACTCTGCCATAAAGGCCCAACTGGTTGAGGGCTGCTGTGATAGTTGACATTGTGGAACTTTCTCCCATCACCCTACTGCATCTCTGGAGCTCAGCCAGAGTGATCTTGGGGTTCTTCTTTACCTCTCTCACCAAGGCTCTTCTCCCACAATTGCTCAGTTTGGTTGGACGGCCAGGTCTAGGAAGTCTTCTGGTGGTCCCTAACTTCTTCCATTTAAGGATTATGGAGGCCACTGTGTTCTTAGGAACCTTGAGTAACGCAGAAATTATTTTATAACCTTGGCCAGATCTGTGCCTTGCCACAATTCTGTCTCTGAGCTCCTTGGGCAGTTCCTTTGAGCTCAAGATTCTCATTTGGTCTGACATGCACTGTGAGCTGTGAGGTCTTATATAGACAGGTGTGTGCCTTTCCAAATCAAGTCCTATCAGTTTAATTAAACACAGCTGGACACCAATAAAGGAGTAGAACCATCTCAAGGAGGATCACAAGGAAATGGACAGCATGTGACTTAAATATGAGTGTCTGAGCAAAGGGTCTGAATACTTATGATCATGTGATATTTCAGCTTTTCTTTTTTAATAAATTTGCAAAAATTTCTACATTTCTGCTTTTTTTCAATCAAGATGGGGTGCAGAGTTTACTTTAATGAGAAAAAAATGAACTTTTTAGAATTTAATAAATGGCTGCAATGAAACAAAGAGTAAAAAATTTAAAGGGGTCTGAATACTTTCCGTACCCATTGTAAGCACCCTTAACTGCCGCTGTGAAAAGGCATATTGGCTGTCATTAAGGGATTAAACTTAACTGTACCCATGGTTTGGACTGATCAGAATGGCCACAAACCAGAATAGGGAAACAGGGAAGCTAGATTGAAGAATTTATCTCAAAAAGTTATCATTGATATCCTCAGAATAGTTGATAACTTTCTGATCGCTGCAAGTTAATCCAACCCAAGTAATCCCATAAATAGTGCTTTGAAATAAAGCATTTCTTTGTTACAGTACTGCTGGAGAAGGATGAGCACTTTACTCGGCTATCTCTCGCTGTCCCATAAATAATAATAAATAGTCAAACAGCATCTCAGAGTCCCAGTCTAACAAAGCCATCCTTTGCCAGCAATAATGCAGGCTCAGCTCCTGCATCAACGAAAGGGAGCCGACATATGACATACCAGAATGTCATGGAAAGGGTTAAATGGGTTTTTCACCTATAGGAACTTTTTTTTTACTTTAATGCATTTCAGGCTAAAAATAATTTTTGCAATTGACTATCATTAAAAAAATTCAATGTTTGCCTTTCATAGTCTCTGTGTTGTACTGTCTATTGCTGGCTTCAAAATGAAAACTGAGAATCAGCCAGCCCGCCATAACGAACTGATAGGCATTTTGTAACTCTTTCATCTGACTTTTATGGAGCTATCAGCTGATTTATGTTCACAGACCACATCATAGTTGAATGTGCAGGGAAACAAAGACCTATGAAAGTAAATTGGTACAAAATATTTACTGAAAGTCAAATGGAGATTTTTTATTGCCCCAAATACACGATTTAAATTAAAAAGTAATTGTCCCCAAAAGCGGTTTCATTTTGATTGATATTATACATTCAGCATTGAGGGAGTTAACTAACAATTTTTCTAAAATGCAGCAAAACAGGTTCTTCCTAAAGTGGAATAAGATACATTTAACAGAGACATTTCATGAAAATGATAGATAAACAATAAGAGCTGAGTGATCTGACATTTTTAATCATAAGCATTAGGAGTCGGACCTGAAGCCAAATCCAACAATCCAATGCAAGGTCGGTGTCTCAAAATACTTCAATTTGGAAATGTAATACCTAGTTCTGTCATATAACACTACAATTACACCTGAAAGCTTACCTCTGCAAACCATTTATTTTCTTATGCAGCATAGTCTAACACTTCACATTAAGTTGACTGAAAGGTTACAAACCCACTGTGCAAAAGCTGTATGACTGAGCCAAATGAAAGGGCACATATAAAGAAACCACCTACCAGCTATTAATGGTAGACTGAGGCATTGCTAGAGGCTTAGCTGTGTGTGTGTGTGTTTGGGGGGGGGGGTGATACTTCTGAGTGGGCCCCTAATTAGGTAACCAGTAGTCACCACACTATATAATGGCCCCCTTAGTAGACCCTACACTGTAAGATGGCCCACTTAGTAATCCCTACACACTGTATGATGGCCTCATAGTAGCACTCACACTGTATGATGGCCCCTTTGTAGACCCCACAGAGTATGATGACTCCCACACTGTATGATGGCCCTCACAGTAGTTAACACACTATATGATGACCCCATAGTAGTCCCCACACTGATTGATAGCTCCTTTAGTAGCCACTCTCTTCTATGATAGCCAACTTTGTAGCCCCAAAACTGTATCATGCCCCTTTAGTACCTCCACTCTGTATGAGAGCCCCCTCAATAGCCCCAGCTGTAAATGATTACCCCTTTAGTAGCCTCCACTCTGTATAAGTCCCCCTTAGTAGCCCCCACTATACATGATGACCCCTTAGTAGGCCCCACTCTGTATGAAGTTCCCCTTAGTAGGCTCCAGTCTGTCTGAATGCCCACTTAGTAGCCACCACTATAAATGAGGAACACCATAGTATCCCCCATTCTGTATAAGGGCCACCTTAGTATCACCCACTCAGTATGAAGGTACCCTTAGTAGCACCTACCCTGTATCATGACCCCCTTAGTAGTCCCCGTGCTGTATGAAGACCCTCTTAGTAGTCCCCACACTGTATCATGGCCCTTATACAATATTAAAATAAAAAACAAACATATATTCACCTAACCAAGACTAGTCCACTGGCAGAAAGCAGTAAGGTGTGGTCTGACTGAAGCGGTGATATCATCACACTATGACAGGAACAGGACGTCAGAGTCTTGGTGCGATGATGTGATCACGTTGATCTGCTCGGGACTTGTTGTTCTGCAGGCCATAGACCTAAAGTGACCTACAGCCTACAGAATGGAGAGCAGTAGTGCAGGGAGACTGTATTCCTGCTCTACTGCAGAGCTTAACAGTATGGGTATGTAGGTGTATCTGCAGAAAACAGTGCTGAGTCGACGGCCTGAGGGCAGGGAGAAGCGCCAAGAAGACAGCTTGAGGGCAGAAATGAACGCGGAGAAAACAGTTGGTATGCATGCAATGTGTAGGCTCATGTTCACACTGGCCACTAAACAGACAAAGTCTAATATAAAAACAAAAAGGAGCAATTACCTTGCAGTTAATAAATAGCAATAGTACATGAAAATAACATAGGGTAATTGTTTAACATTATTTTGATAAAAAAATGTAAAAGCCATTCCACCACGTCAAGGTGCCCTATTCAGAATGGTCCTAACCTCTAGCATTAAAACCTTACCATACAGTCATAGCCAAAATTTTTGACACCCTTGAAATTGTTCCAGAAAATGAAGAATTTCTCCCAGAAAATTATTGCAATTACACATATTTTGTTATACACATGTTTATTTCCTTTGTTTGAATTGGAACAACACATAAAAACAGATAAAATATGGAAAATTGGACATAATTTCAGACAAAACCCCAAAAATGGGCCAGACAAAATTGTTGGTATCTTCAGCTTAATATTTGTTTCACACCCTTTGTAATAAATAACTGCAATCAATCGCTTCCTATAACGATCAACAAGCTTCTTACACCTCTCAACTGGAATTTTGGACCACTCTTCTTTTGCAAACTGCTCCATGTCTCTCACATTTGAAGGGTGCCTTTTAAGATCTCTCCACAGGTGTTCAATGGGATTCAGTGGGACTCATTGCCGGCCACTTCAGAACTCTTCAGTGCTTTGTTTCCATCCATTTCTGGGTGCTTCTTGACGTATGTTTGGAGTCATTGTCCTGCTGAAACATGTATGACCTAAGACGCAAACCCAGCTTTCTGACACTGGGCACTACATTGTGACCCCAAATCCTTTCAAATTTCATGATGCCTTGCACACAGTCAAGGCACCCAGTACCAGAGGCAGCAAACAACCCCAAAACATCTTTGAACTTCCACCATATTTAACTGTATGTACTGTGTTCTTTTCTTTTTAGGCCTCATTCCATTTTTGGCAAACTGTAGACTGATGTGTTTTACCATATGTCCAGGGACTTTAGCTACAGTGCCATGGGTTGTAAATTTCTTGATTATGTTGCGCACCGTTGACAAAAGAACATCAAGATCTCTGGAGATAGACTTGTAACCTTGAGAATGTTGAAATTTTTCAACAATTTTGGTTCTCAAGTCTTTTTACACTTCTCTTTTCCTCTTTCTATTCTTCATGCTTAGTGAGGCACACACAAGCACACAATTATTGAGTCAGCTTCTCCCCTTTTTATCTGGTTTCAGGTATGATTATCATATTGCCCACACCTGTTACTTGCCAAAGGTAAGTTTGAACAAGCATCACATACTTAAAATAAAGTTGTTTACCCACTTTTTTGGAAAGGTGCCAACAATTTTGTTTGGCCCATTTTGGCGGCTTTATGTAAAATTATGTCCAATTTGCCTTTTTTCCCTTTGTTTTTCTGTGTTGTTCCAATACACACAAAGGAAACAAGCATGTGTATAACAAAACATTGTTAATTGTAATAATTTTCTGTGAGAAATACTTCATTTTCTGGAGCAATTTCAAAGGTGCCAACACTTTTGGCCATGACTGTATGTGAAATGATGTAATTATGAATAAGGGCCGAGCAGGACTGAGGCCATCACTAATGGACACCCAGCCATGGAGATCTATATAATTGTAATGTCCAGCTCAAAGAAAAGGGAGGCCACGTGAGGCTGCATCAAAGACGGGGAGCCGACATTTGACATATCAGAACTTTATATGTCAGGAAAGGTTTAAGTAAGTTTTCCACCTAAGGGAAAAACATTTTTTACTTGAATTCATTTTGGTTTAAAAATAATTTTTGCAAATGAGTTACATTAAAAAATGTAATTGTTTGCTTTCTTTGGTATTTGTATTGTACTGTATTTTGCTCGCTGCAAAATGAAAACTGAGAACCAGTCTGTCAGCCCACCATGATGGACTGATGGGGAGTTTGTAACTATTGTAACTATTTTATCTGACTTTCATGGGCTACCAGCTGATTTATGTTTACAGACCACATCAAACTCGAATGTGCAGGGAAACAAAGAACTGTAAAAGCCAAATGGTACAAAATATATATTGGAAGTGATCTTTTGTGGCTCCAAATATATAATTTAAAGTAAACAAAATTGTCCCCAAAGGTAGTTTCATTTTGTTATTATAGATTCAGCATTAAAGAAGTTAACTGACAATTTTCCTAAAAGGCAGCAAAAACCTGTTCTTCCTAAAGTGGAATAATATACATTTAACAGAGTTATTTCATGAAAACTATAGAGAAACACTAAGACCTGAGTGATCTGTCAATTTAATCATAAGCATTAGGACCTGAAGCCAAATGTAACAATCCAATCAGAGGTCTAACCAGGTAGCCAGTAGTACTGAGGACAAAATGCTCCCCTGAACCTCTGCTGAAGAGGTCATCTTTAAACCAAAGGATGGTCTTGACTCCATAATGAACTGGGTGAGATGTTTCCATTTTATTAATACGGCATATAAATGTTGGATACCCTTATATACTGAATATCCATGTTATACAGTATGATCTGGGAAATGAATCCTTTCATATTTTTGGCAATACTTCACACCATAGAGGAGGGTATTTTTGGGTGCATTCCCTGTCTGTTTGTTCGTCTTGTCGACTATTTTATGTCATATATGTGGCTCAGTTTTAATGAACAATTAAAAGTTATATTTTAATAATTGTAAAAAATCCTTCAATTTGATGCTTATTGTACTATTAATAAGGTGTTGTAACCAGAGATTGGACAGATCTCTGTGATCAAATGCTTTATTTTGTTTCTAAGTCTGACTCCACCATGTACACATTCGAATAAGAACAAGGAAAAACTTTGTATGAACAAGTGTGTCCAAACTATTGATTGGTACTGTACTTTCTCCCTGTATATCCGGTTTCTTTTAGTATACTCTTATCTCATGCAACATATGGAGGGATGGTGAATAACGCGCTCCCAGGGCCGTGGGGTACTCTGGTTGCCGGTATAGGGGAATATCACGGTGGCTGGCCCGGTCCGTGGCACAGGGCGGTCACTCAAAAGGGGGCTTATTATATATATGGGGGATTTGGGAAAGTTCGTGACGCCACCTGTGGTGTCTGGTGAGGACCACCAGCACTGCAACAGTCCTCTGAGGCAGATGTTAGGCCAGCTTGAGATGGAACGGCTCCCCACAGGTGGAGCAGGCCTCAGGGCAGTGAAGTAATGGAGAGTGGGTCGCGCTGGGCGTTGTAGTGCAGGGGGGAACAATAGTGCTGATGAAGAATGGACAGAGGCAGTGCAGTGCAGTCATCCAAGATTTTACTCACAGTTCTTTAGACACTTCACAGGTGCACTTTACAGCTAAAGGCCTCCCTCGTCATGCTGCGTTCACCGGGCAGGTGTTCAGTCCTTCCTCAGACAGCTTGAGAGTACCTGGCAGAACCCCACTTTCTCGTGTTCCTATTTTGACTGTCTTTACTCTGGTCCTTCTCCCTCCTGGTCTGCGCTGCCCACTCTCAATCCCGCTCGGGTGCTCTGGAGTCCTTCCTGTACCTCGGATCCGGGATCCACTTGACCCTCCTGGGGGATTAGAATGCAGCAGCGATCCCTCTGTCTTCTAACAGATGCGGGGTGTAAGGGTGCCGTCCTGCATGCGCGTACCCCTGGGATCCTTCCTTAGAATGGAGCCTACTCCCTGCTCTCCTCCGGGGCCTTCTGACCTGGCCCTAACTGTGGAGCAGATCTCCTAATGAGACTCTGCTCCCGGACTGTTCCTCTGAACAGTCCCGAGCTGTTCTTCTGAACAGCTCCCTAGAACTGACACGACTACTCCACTACTGAACTTCACTGCCACCCTAAGATGGCTTCCCTATTTATACTCCTACTAAAGTGCTCCCTCTAACTACTTCCTCCACCCACTCCCACTACTGGTTCCCCCTACCTTTGGGTTCCCCCCACTCCAGCCAGGGTCAGGGCTCAGCAGAAGCATACATTGCGTCTTGCCCCTCCAGCCGGCCTGGAGTAGTGTAGTGTTGGATGCAGGTGTGTTGGGGTTCCATGCAGCACTCCCATCTTACCTGAGTAAAGGGAGACACCACACCTCTGGGTGAGGTGCAGTACCTCTGTGGCGACTGAACCCTCAGGGGCGCCACATGAAGATTTGGTAGACATGAATTTGAACGCCAGCATGTCAGTTGCTTTGTTTCTTAGCATTCCATTTCATGTCTTTATGCCCTTTATCATGGACTACATAGGACAGACTCGTTTCCATATTCTTCACCTCCTGAGAAAGCCTTCTAGGACCGGCGATACACATGGGGGTTATCTTTACTACCTGGAATTTCCTGCCATTCCCACTGGATTGGTATTTATAACATCATTTATCTTTTATCTCTCACTTTAAATGCCTGGTTATTGCATTACTTAGTCTCACATCTCTTTCTGCTTTTTTATCATGATCAATTTTTCCTGGCATCTATTAGAATTTGTCAGAATAATTTTTTAACTCTTTTATATATACTTTCCTTCCTCAGATAAATCGGCTCCTGGAGGGATGTGTTTTTGACTTTATTTCAGTTAGACACCACTGTGCATATTTTATTCCAATGTGGTATATTATATATCTTTTTAGCCTGTATACACTTATTTTAAAGATTTTTCTTATATTGTATATATTAGTTATGGCGAGTATCTAATAACCAATTGCATTCCAATCTGCATTTTTATTGTTTTTCTCATTTTGAGATAAGAACAAAGGTAAGGAAGGTCTTATTTTTAAGGAGACAAAGCAAGCACAATCTGCACGGCTAGAGCCATTCGCTATTTAAATATTGCACAGCGGTGCCCAAGCTATTTGTGTAGCATGGTCGCATTTAAAATTAATGAGCTGGCGCCTCTGCAAATAATGTACGAGGTCTTTGATAATGGCATAGAATACTTTGTGGATTGTTTGTAGTCACCTGTTAGGAGGCTGTGTGTGTGGCGGTGTATTCAGTCAGTATTCTTTCTCAGGAGTGGGAGACAAAACCAGGAGTGGATGATAAATGCAGAATCGGTGACTTGTTTCTATTGTACCTTTTCTCTGATTGTTCCTCACCTGGTTTTGGCTCCCACTCCTGAGAAAAAATACTGACGGAATACAGACCAAATACTGATAGTGGGGCCATGGCCTTATACTGTAGCTGGTTTAATAGAAATCAATATAGCTGACAATCTGGGACACAACCTCATAAATGTAATACAACATTAACAAATGTAAAAGTTTTCCCGAACACTCTGAAGCACATACCCTAAGCAGATTTTGTTCCGATCTCTGGGAATACATTATGTCTTTTACATTATATTCCACAGTTTAATCCAGCGAGCTCTGAGAAATAAAACCAATTATTTTCCTAGAAGCTTGTTCACTTTATTACAGCATTATACACACCTAAGGGGAAGGATAGATATAATTTTCCAAAGGAGGATTAAGCAGCACGGTGACTGCAAAAAAATGAAATGTAGCATGAAAACAAGCAGATATCATTAACAGCAACACTATTGCAATCAATTATATTTGCCACACTCTAGATGAGGTTACTCTGAAATCAATGACACAAGCGACATGAAATATCTTTCACACCGATTGCTGCCGCTGGAACTGTAGTTCCGGAAATAATTAAAATAGCGTAGTAAGTTTCCAAACCTGCTCTTTAAACATTACTCATTAGGCAGTATTTAACCAATTTTGTGAACCTGCACCAGATACTGTATGTACTGATTTGAGATCTCCACCTATATGATCATAGCATCATAAATCATTGCTGCTAACTTACGGTAACCTTAATTAAAAAAAATAATTACATTTTTTCCTAATTGAGCTCTGAGGGTTTGCTTTGAGATCTAAGTGCTATGTTAATGTAAAGGTAAAAGGTTTGTCTGGTCTAAAACTATTGTACAAGTCTGCAATCACTCTATGTAAAAGGGGCAGCCCGCGCGCATGGTAAATGCCCCCAGCTAGCTGGAAGGCATCTTGTATAAAAGGCATCCACCCCAATAGAGAGGTGCCTTAGCAACCTCTATAGTTGTGTTAGGTGGTTTGGTGTGTGCAACTGTATATCGCCAGGTCCCCCATCCCTAGGCTGTTAAAGATATTCCCGTATCCTGTGTCCCAGTAGTCCAGTATAGTTTGCCCTTTTTACTGTGACTGCTTCTGCTGTGTCCGAATCCTGAAACCGCATTGGTGGTACTTGTCTGCTATCCTGAGACCAGTGTGTCTGAACCACTGGAGGACACAAAAAGAAGAGGGCCCCTGTTCAGGAGCAATATATGGCCCTTTACAGTCCAGTAGCTAATCATAATGCTTAATTCCCCATGTTTTGGAGGTGGAAATGGGCCCCCTTACCTCGTGGGTCCCTGTGTGACTGCACAGGTTGCACCAATGGTATGTCCGCCCCTGGTCTGAACCTGTTCCAGTGGCCGTCCTGTCTGCACAGTCTGAACCAGTCCCAGTGGTCATCCTGTCTGTACAGTCTGAACCTGTCCCAGTGGCCATCCTGTCTGCCCAGTCTAAACCTGTCCCAGTGACTGTCCTGTCTGCACAGTCTGGATCTGTCCCAGTGTCCATCCTGTCTGCACAGTCTGTACTTGTTCCAGTTGCTGTCCTGTCTGCACAGTCTAAATCTGCCCAGGTGGCCATCCTGTTTGCACAGTCTGCACTTGTCTCAAATGGCCATCCTGCCCTGTCTAAGAATCTGAATAAACTTTGTTGTCCTTTGGGGTCAGCTGCTTCTGCCGGATGCTGCCCTGGAGTGGCACCTTGCAGCTACCTGCCGCGCAAGCCTGACCTCACCACTAGAGGCTCCAGTGAACATGGTAGCTGCTTAGTCACACTCCTCCAGGGTAAGTCCAATCTGCGGCACAGTGGGTCCATGGACTACGTGCGCCACCTAGGAGCGTAACAGTAATCAGAACAATTATCAAAATTAGGATTAGTTTACCAAAAAAAAGCTCAGGGGTAATCTCATAACTATGAGCATATCAAAGGTCAATGCAGAGATCTCTCTCATGATCTTTTTATACCCAGGGCAAACTATATGGCTGGAGTAATGTATGTTCGTGCAAAACTGTAAGATCAATAACACTGTGTAACCGTCAGCCGTGGTGATTTTATTAAAAGGGCTCTGGATGCCTTTCTAGAGTGTAGTAATATGTTGAATATTACTTGAGATTGGTTATTAGTCCATGAATGGAGACTCAATGAAATTCACTTAAGGGCTTTTGCTTTGCTGTGGATCAACCTTGCAGACAAAGAAGCTGAACAATGTGATTCTGAGTCACTTCTCACAGACAAGTCATGAGTTGGGAAAGTCAAGGAGTCTGAAGTGAAGAGCCAAGAGGGTATGTCATAAACTTAGGAAAAAGTCAGGTCACAGTCCAGGGTCAGAATTCCAAGGTCAGAATTCCAAGGTCAGAATGCGTCAAGGCAAAAGGGGTAATACAAAAGGGTAGTCAAAAGGCAAATCTAAGGTTCGGCAACAAAGATCAAAATAACAGAGCACAGAGAAAAAACACCACTGAGCTGAAAGCTATGACTGGCAGGGATCTGGGACTGACAGCTTAGCTAAGTAGCTGGTTATCACTCAGAACAGGGACCACCTGAAGGAAGCTCAGCACCTCCCAGTCTCAGATTGAACGGCTGAGCTGTCTATCAAAATTCTGACAGCTCAGCACGCCCCTGAACTAGATTGGACGACTGAGCTGTCATTCACCAAACTGACAGCTCAGCACGACCCTGATTCCATATGGCAACAAAACTGTGCAAGACACACTGAATGGAGGAATCGTGACAAATTTGATCAACAGATGTATTTTTTAGCCTTAGAAAGTATGTTACTATTTACATAAGCGATAATGAAATTCTTGGCACTTCAGTTGCAGGCATGATATTATATTTTTCTCAGCAGGTGACACACATAAATCGATAATACATTAATACACACAGTTCTGAAATGTTGTTTTGTGGAGATACTTCTTACAGATCTATAAAAAATATTGGACTCGGGTTACACTTTTCTTGTAGTTACAATAGATAAAGTTCACAGGTATTAATGAATATCAAATGTATTGGTCTGAAATGAGAACACATTTTGAAGTATAAAACCCCTTCATCATGTATAATGAGATACGTCAGATGTCACATTTTGTCTTATGTAGGAGTTTTATGCCTCATGTGTTTTCATTCAATTTGATATTCAGTAATACTTGTGAACTTTATCTACTGTCACTATAAGAAATAAATGCAGGACAGACATACAGTATCTTCATTGATTAGCTGCCATTCATCGACGATGTTCCTTTTTCATGGTCCGTGTATGGACCATACTATCTGAAACAACCATGTGTCTCCTCACCCTAAAAGTCTCATAGGCATTTGTTAGTAATTACTTTGGGTTAGAAAAACTCCGATCAGATCAGTGATTGGAGTCCAAGCACAGGCCCTATATTTCTGATTGGTGAATGTATCCTAAGGTGGCTGTACCGCGAAGAATCGCACTATATTCATGATTGGTTGTTGCATTCAGTATACAACCAACATAGACGAGTGAGATTCCAGCAAGTCTCCATCTCTTCCTCTGATTGTTGTTACATACTATCCTGTGAGAATCCCGGAAGCAGTGGTGTACTGACAATGGTGGCAGGCCAAGCGGCTGCTATGGTGCCCGTGAGTTGGGAGTCCTGGTGCCAGTGCCGGCATCAGGCCTCCCACCCGTCATCGAACGATCAACTGTATCAGCATCCTGGATGCCAATACAGTTGAAACCAATGCAAGAAAGGAGAGCATGGACCGCACCTCCAAAAAATCATACAATTCATCTAATGTCTCTCGGCAAAAATATATATAACTGAACATGAGGTTCTTAGTTTAACTTTCTGATCAGATTGTATGAAGCCTACTGCAACGTCAGGGCAAACCTCATAGTGGGTCCTAATGTTTTCTGCCTAAAAGGAGCAGTGCCGTGCGCCAACCACTATCGCAGCTACAATGCACCAGCAGGGTGGGCGGCCTGGTGCCTTACAGCACCCATGCTGCAAGACAGTCTTGCGCTGTGAGGCACCAGGCCACCCGCCCTGCTGGTGCATTGTTGCTGCGGAGGTGGTTGGAGCACGGCACCACTCCTTTAAGGCAAGAAACGTTAGGACCTACTTAAAGGTTTGCCATGACGTGGCAATGGGCTTCATACAGTCTGATCATAATGTTAAACTAAGAACTCATGTTCAGTTTTATATATTTTGCCTAGAGGTATTAGATCAATGTATGTTTTTGGAGGTGCTGTCCATTCTCTTTTTTTCAGCGTATTGCACAGTTGAAAGAATGATGGGAGAGGGAGAGTCAGCTGATGCTTCCTCCTCCATCATTTTCCCTCAGCATCTGACGTCTCAGCCCAACAGGTGAATGATGTGGAGATGTAAGTATTGTATTTTATTTTTAAATCAGTGAGTACATTGTGGTGGCCATAATGCTGTATGGAAAACTATGGGGTTGCATTATACTGTATGGAGGACTATGGGGAGCATTATACTGTATGGAGAACCATTGGGAGTGCATTATACTATATAGAGGTTTATATGGAGTGCATTATACCATATAGAGGACTATGGGGCGCATTATACTGTATGGAGGACTATGGGGCATGCATTATACTATATAGAGGACTATGAGGGTGCATTATACTGTATGGAGGACTATGGGGAGTGCATTATACTATATGGAGAGCTATGGATTGAATTATACTATATGGAGGACTATGGCGGTGCATTATACTGTATGGAGGACTATGGGGAGTGCATTATACTATATGGAGAACTATGGATTGCATTATACTATGTGAAGGACTATGGGGGTGCATTATACTGTATGGAGGATTATGGGGAGTGCATTATACTATATGGAGGACTATGGGGAGTGCATAGTACTATATGGAGGACTATGGGGAGTGAATTGTACTAGATAGAAGACTAGGGGAGTGCATTATACTATATGTAGGACTATGGGGAGTGCAGTATACTGTATGGATGACTATGAGGTGCATTATACTATATGGAGGACTATGGAGTGCATTATACTATATGTAGGACTAATGGGAGTGTATTATACTGTATGGAGGACTATAAGGAGTGCATTATACTGTATGGAGGAGTATGGGATGCATTGTACTGTATGGAGGACTATGGGGAGTGCATTATACTATTTGGAGGACTATGAGGAGTGCATTATACTATATGGAGGACCATGGGGGGCATTATACTATATGGAGGACTACTGGGAGTGCATTATACTATATGGAGGACTATGAAGCTGCATTATGCAGTATGGAGGACTATGGGGTGCATTATACTATATGGAGGACTATGGGTCCCTTTATACTTTATAGAGGGCTATGTGGTTGTCATTATACAGTATGCAAGCAATTATACAGTGTGAAGGCTTGTGTGGGGGCTATTATAAAGTGTAGTGAAGTGTGGGGCCATTATTCTGTATGTAGGCCCTTATACTACATGGATGGCTGTGTGGGAGTCATAGTTGGGATGATCATACTGTGTTGGGGTCACCCACTGTTGGGGGTATCATACAGTGTTTGTGTGGTACTTTTGTTGGCATCATACTTTATGGGTGCAATCAAAGGGGAATCTAGGGCTTCAGTAGGAGAAATATCACTTTTTAAGGAAGGCCGAATATTTTTTTTTTGCTGTTAGAACTTCTGCTATGGGGCTCCATGATTTCTATGTACGCCCCTGCCTCCATTTATACCTCTGGACATTGTTACTACATACTATCCTGTCAGGTGCTCTGCCTGTTTTCTATTTTTTCTAGTTTCTCTCTGGTATACCATATGTACTAGCAATTTAATCCTTCTAAGAGAAGAGATAAGGAAATCTGGTAAGATTCAAATTTGCCAAATTGAATTGCATTTTCCGTAAATTCTGATGGCATTGAAGTTATTCTCTGTTATCTCAGAGCATAATAAAGATAGCGTGAAAAAAAAATATATATATTACTTGCCTCACTACATGTTCTGTCTTCCTCGCTGCCTTCATTAACCCCTACCCTCCCATCCGGTCCTCAAGGCTCTTCGCACTTTGAGTCCATTGTGAGAAAGCGCAATACAAATGTTTGTTGTTATTTTGTTCTTTTTGTAGTGTCTTCACTCCAGAGCTGCGCTTCCGGCCTGGAACAGACTTTGATGAATATGGATTTTTATAATATTTCAGTAGAATTCTAGTTCACCCTAATAAATTTTCACATCTTTAACTGTGACGTATACTGGGTGGTATAATTTATTTTCTATACATTATATGACTATGTTTTCAATATGTTATCCCTATAAAAATGTGTCTTATTTAAATTGATAAAATATTATATTATCAGGCAAAATAAAGAAAGTATATTTACCCAAAGACCATAAGGAAATCCGCAACCCGACTCACATTTCGCCTACTCCTTTCTCGAGTAAATATACTTTCTTTATTATGCCTGTTATTATGCCTTTAGTCCAATTATATTTCTATATGTGGCACCCCAGGGGTCTGGTTTCCACAGTAATAGCAGTATTACGTCTGTGAGCAGGTGGGAGGTCTCCTGGGCAGGAATCCTAAGCATACCACACCTCCTGCCCAGTCCTGGGAGGGGAAGAACTTCCCCTACATAAACTGGGGCTGAGGCAGGGTTAGAGAGAGGAGTTCCAGACAGAGACGGAGTCTGGTCTGGACACGCAGAAACAGGGACAGATAGACATCAGGAGCTCTGTAGGAGCCAAGGAGAAGCGCCAGGGGCTGGAGCTGTGCAGAGCTCGCCCTGGGAGAAGGTACTAAAACCGGACACAGGAGTCCGAGGCTGTGGGGACTAAGATATACCCAGCAGCAGAATCCATCCGGCAGGGGATTCCAGGTCCTCTGGCCATAAAAGCCCGGAGGCTCAGTCACAACGAAGGGACCAGCACCGCCATCCCGGAGCGGAGGCTAACAGGAGGCCCCAGGTCACCAGCCATACGGGTGAGCACCACACGGTATACCCAGGGACGTGGGCTACTTGTAACCGCCGAAAGCAGGGTAGCCAGGAAGGGTACAGACTAACGGGAAGGCCTACAACTCCACCTGGCCAGGGGAACTCCGGCTTACTCGCAGACTAACCAGGCCCCAACTACTAGCCAGTACTCCCGGGGGGAATTTGCCTTGTACCATCAGTAAAGGCCCTGAACTGTACCCTCGCGTTTCCGTGCTTCCTTGTCGCACCATTAGTGCTGGGACATCCACACCATCACTCCCAACATCATCCACATCCGCTGCCCTGAGACCATACCTCTCCCGTTGGGGGTTATATCAACATTGCTGCACACCTATACCACCGGCCTCAGCGGTCTGCCCTGCAGCGGCGGTTTCATAACCGCATTCAACGGGTGGCGTAGTCGGACACTAATACCATCATACCAATAACCGCCACTTAGTTTGACCACCCTGGGCGCGGACCGGGTCACCGCCACACGAAGACTACTACCCCCATCGGATCCGGCTCCGGGTATCCCCCGCGCGCACGCGCGCCGCACTACAGCACTGGCCCAGGGGGCGAGTCAATTTTGGCGTAGTCGGCAGGATTTCGTGCCCGCAACCACGGGTACTGCGTGCCTGAAAAAGACTGTTAAACTTACCTGTGGTGAAGATTCCCGCCATCCGACGCCATCTTTTGCCTTCTTCCCGCCATCCGTGGAGTTTTCCCGCCATCCGACGCCATCTTTTGCCTTCTTCCCGCCATCCGTGGAGTCTTCCCGCCATTGGACGCCATCTTGAGGACGCCGCGCGGGAAGAAGAGGGGCGTGGACTCCGAAAGCGCGCGAGAACTGAAGCCCCGCCTCACGTCCGGACGTTGTGTAAGGTCCTGGAAGGAACCCAGCAGACGCCGACGTCACAGGAGCGCGACGGAAGGTCCTCAACCCTGACGATCCACTGCGGAGCCGCGGCCTACGGAAGAGGATCATCGCAAGGTAGGCCACGGTCCACTAGGGGGGAGGAGGATGTCGGATACGGAGGAGAGCTTCACTGCCACAGCCGCCGCCAGCACCACCGCTGCTGCGGTCATGCCTTTCACCATGCCCTACATCCCGGGGGCAGCCTGGCTACCCCGGTACTCAGGGGAGTCCCATACCCTAAATGACTTCAGAGAAAGGCTGGATAGCCTCTTCCAGGTGTACCCCCTCACAGAAGAGCAAAAAGTGAGCATCCTGGTGGCTCAATTAACAGGGGCAGCCAAAAGGGAGGTAAAGTCCTGGCCACTTGGGAGGAGGAGGACTGTCGCAGAGATACTAGCCCGGCTGAAGGACACCTTTGATACCCGTACCTCAGCCGAGATCAAGCTTAGATTCTACGGGTGCAAGCAGCGAGCACATGAGAATATAAGGGACTATGCGCTAAACCTACAAGAGGCCCTGAGAGCCATTAAGCAGGCCGACCCTGACGGCGTGGGAAACGAAGACAAGCTGTTGACTGAACAATTTATAGAGGGTCTACATTGCAATGCCCACCGAACCCAGTTGCGGGCAATGGCCTTACAGGACCCTCATCTGGACTTTGCACAGTTCAAGGACAGAGCCATCCGGGTGCTCCGAGAACTGGCACCAGGTGGCGCTGTGACCCACAAACGCCCTGCTACCACTTACCACCAGGAGGCGGTGCCCTTGTCGGCAGGGCCTGTGGGAGCTGATGCGCAGGCTTTAAACAATGACCCGGCTACAGACCTGCACCATCAGGTCCAAGAGCTAACTAAAAGCGTTGCCGCGCTAACCCGAACTGTGCAGTCTTTACAGGTTTCTACTCCAGTGAAGATCCAGCTGGCATCCGGACCGGAGGATATCCCGTGGCGCCGACCAAGGAGGACCCCACCGGCCAGAGGAAGACCCAGCGACCGATACAACGAGGACGGACAACCCATCTGCCGCCGCTGCAATCAACCCGGACATATGGCAAGGTACTGTCCTTTAAACGGTCACAACCTGGGGTAGAGGGCCAACCCCCAGGCATAAGACCATCAGGTCCATCAAACTGGCGTGATAAATACGTAGGGGGACGTCCAATCTTGCCTGTGGTACTGGATAGCATTCCTATGAGTGCCCTACTAGACACTGGGTCACAGGTCACCACCATCCCGTACGTGCTCTTCAAGCAGTACTGGAATGATTCGGACATAACCCGCTACCCAGACGACGACCTGAGTATCATCGCCAGCAATGGTCAGCCCGTGCCGCAGGTGGGATTCAAGGAGGTGACCATTAAAATCGGTAAAGTCGAACTGGCGGCACAAGGACTGATTATAGTGGACATAGACCGTCATGAGAGTCACCCTAGAATCACCCTGGGAACCAATGTAATTGAAAATTGTCTTGCAGAGGTGATTCTCATTTTACAGCAGGTTGCCAAGAACGCCAGTTCCGGCCAGCAGCGTGTGCTCCAAAAAGAGATCCGGGCACTGATGAAGCGGCAACAGGTGGAACTATCTGGTGGTGAGATAGGTAGCGTGAGAATGTGTGACCCGTTCCCTATTGCCATGCCCCCAAAAAGTGAGATGATGATTTGGTGCCAGGCAGCTATTGGTCTAAGAGGTAGAGACTACCAAGCAATGGTAGAACCCGTCTACTCAGACAGTAGGCCCACCATTTTGACAGCACGGGGGGTGGTCGATGTACGCCATGGGAGGGTGCCCGTTCGCATCATAAATATCGGTGAGAGAGAAGTACACCTGCCCCGGTATGCCACGCTAGCTAAATTGTTCACCATAAACCAGAATTCTGTACAGGCCGTGGAACCCTTGCCTCCATCTCAACCAGAGGAAGGTAACGGCTCTAAGAAACCAGTGGAGGACTGGTGTCAGCAACTACATCTGGGTACTGACTCCACTCCCTCACACCAGAAACAAGGAGTCTATCGGGTGGTCCAGGAGTACGAGAGAGTGTTTAGTAAACACCCGTTGGACTTCGGGCGAGTAAAGGGGGTAGAACACCACATCCCCACGGGAGACCATCCTCCCATAAAGGAGAGGTACCGACCCGTACCCCCTGCACACTACCAACACGCCAAGGGGATGCTTAGAGACATGAAGGAGGCTGGGGTAATCAGGGACAGCTGTAGCCCCTGGGCAGCTCCACTAGTCTTAGTGAAAAAGAAGGACAACACTATGAGAATGTGTGTAGACTACAGGAAGGTCAACCGTATCACACACAAAGATGCGTACCCGTTACCAAGGATAGAAGAGTACTTAGCTGCATTAAAATCAGCTAACTTCTTCTCTACTTTGGATCTCACTAGCGGGTACTGGCAGGTTCCTGTAGCAGAGGCAGACCGGGAGAAGACCGCATTCACCACCCCGATGGGTCTCAGCGAATTTAACTGCATGCCGTTCGGGCTCTGCAACGCACCAGGAACCTTCCAACGGTTGATGGAATGCTGTCTGGGACACCGGAACTTCGAGACGGTCCTGTTATACCTGGACGATGTCATCGTCTATTCCAAGACCTACGAGGACCACCTGAAACACCTGGCAGAAGTGTTCGAAGCTCTGGCAAACTACGGCCTAAAGGTGAAACCCTCCAAGTGTCACCTCCTGAAACCAAAGGTGCAATACCTGGGACACGTGGTGAGTGCTGACGGAGTGGCTCCTGACCCTGATAAGATCACCGTGATTAAGGACTGGCCAAGACCCTCCAGCATAAAGGAAGTGCGGCAGTTCCTCGGGTTGGTAGGCTACTACCGAAGATTCATTCCCGGTTTCACCAAAATGGCAGCCCCTATGCAGGACCTCCTGATAGGTCAATCTCGAAAAGCCAAAAACCAGAAGCCGCCCTTCAGGTGGGAAAAGCTGGAAGAGGAGTCCTTTTGCCAGCTAAAGATGGCCCTCACGGGGGAAGAAATCCTGGCATATCCAGACTACAGCCAGCCCTTTATCCTCCACACGGACGCAAGTAACATCGGGCTAGGAGCCGTGCTGTCCCAGATCCAGCAAGGAAAAGAACGGGTAATCGCTTACGCTAGCCGAAAGCTACGACCCACCGAGAGGAACCCTGAGAATTATAGCTCATTCAAGCTGGAGTTCCTGGCAGTAGTGTGGGCAGTGACCGAACGTTTCAAGCATTACCTTGCCTCCTCCAAATTCATCGTGTACACGGATAACAACCCGTTGACACACCTGGACACTGCAAGGCTTGGTGCTCTGGAACAGAGATGGATGGCTCGCCTGTCCAACTTTGAATTCACCATCAAATACCGGGCAGGACGCTCAAATGCCAACGCGGATGCCCTGTCTAGAATGCCGAACTTACCGGACGTAGGGGAAGACCCAGAAGATCTGGAAGAAGTTGAACTCCCTGCGTTCCACCGTCATGGGATTACCCTGTATTCCCACCGTGTGAAGGACAGGCGCTCCGCGACGTTCAATCCCTTGCCCCACTACAACTGGGCGGAGACGCAAGACAGTGATCCTGCAGTCCGTCTGGTGAAGGAAATGCTGACCCAAGCCGATGCCAGTCTGGACCCAGACGCCCCAGAGGAGACTAAGCAACTGTGGAAGGAGAAAAGTAGGCTGTTCCTCTACAGGGAGAAGTTGTGCCGGAGAATGGTTAACTCTCGAACACATGAGTTGACCTGGCAGGTAGTGGTCCCCAGACGAGACGCGGCTATGATTCTGGAGGCGTACCACAACGGAGCAGGACATTTCGGGTGGAAGAAGCTGGAGTTCTTATTGCGTGAGCGGTTCTACTGGGTAGGCATGAGAGGAGCCATCGAGAGGTGGTGCAGAGACTGTGGACCGTGCCACCTAAGAAGGAAGGACCGTGCCAGCCAGAAGACTCCCTTGCAGCCCATCATCACCCGACAGCCACTGGAACTGGTAGCCCTGGACCATGTGAAACTGGCTCCAAGCAGATCTGGGTATGTCTACGCCCTCACAATCGTAGATCATTACTCCCGGTTCCTGGTGGTGGTCCCGGTCAAGGACTTAGCGGCTCAAACAGCAGCTAGAGCCTTCCAGCAGCACTTCTGCCGTCCACACGGGTACCCGGACCAAGTGCTGACAGACCAAGGGCCAGCCTTCGAAGCGGAAGTCTTCCAGGAGTTCTGCAACCTGTATGGCTGCACGAAGATAAGAACAACGCCCTATCACCCACAAACTAATGGACTCTGCGAGAAGATGAACCAGGTGGTAATAGACCTCCTGAAAACATTGCCCCTGGAAGAACGCAGTATGTGGCCTGAGAAGCTGCCTGATCTGGTGGACCTATACAACCACATCCCTGTAGGTTCTACCAACTGTACCCCGGCTTACCTAATGAGAGCGAGACCTGGTAAGCTGCCTATCGACCTGGATATGGGAGTCCTGATGCCCGAGGACACCTCGCCAGAGGCAGACTGGGATACAGGATGGCAGCAGCAGTATCGGAAAGTGCAGGAGAGCGTGGAGCGAAGTCTGTCTCAAGCTAGAGAAAGGCAAGAGAGGGCTTATAATCAGTATGCTCCCGCTGTTCCCCTGGTACCTGGAGAGCAGGTCTTGAAGAGGAAAAGACGGCTCCACAAATTGGACGACCAGTGGGAGAGGGACCCGTACACCGTACTGCCATCAAGCCATGAGAACCCAAAGATTTGCGTGATCAGTAAGGATGGAGGAGAAACCACAGCCGTTGTCTCCAGAGACCACCTGAAGAAGTGTTCCGAGCAGCTGCAAAACCCTGAAGAAGAAGATCAAGAAAACCCTCGACCCGCAGAGGAAAGGGAAGAAATGATCAGGACTGTACTCGGAGACTTCCCCCGGTCTTGGACACAAGTAAACGGTGCTGTCGTGGTACCCGTCCTCACCTTTCTCCAGCCAGCCCCGCAAGTGCCTACAGAGGAACCAGTAGAGCTGGAAGAGCAGCCGGCCCAAGAGGCAGAAGAGTCCACACCAGCAGTACAGGAGGATCAACCCTCTGCTAGTAGTGAGCCTGCCGTGCCCCCAGTGAGCCAAAGAGTGCGCAGAAAGCTGCCCAGCCTGCCCATAACACCTCCTACACCCTGTAGTGCAGGACCAGTTAGTGAGCTCCGTAGGTCCACTAGGGTTACCAGAGGCCAGATGCCCGTACGTTGGAGAATCTAAGTTGGCTAGTTGCTTTAACTATTTTATGTTTACCTGTTTTTGTTGTAGCCGTTGCTAATTATGTTTTTCAGTTACAGATTTCTTTATATGGACTGACAGGTTATGGACAGTGAGTAACCGGAACTCTGTTGTAAATATGTTTGGAGAGTGACCCAGGAATGGACTAAAGACTGTTAAAGACTCGGGGCAGGACAGACCCCTACCTGGTTATGGCTCCCTGTTCTTTGGTGAAATGGACACCCTTATTGCTTCCCGGTTACGGACACGCCGTGACCATCTCATGTATTTAATTGTTATTGTTTATACCCTGTTATGTTTAGTCCGGGAGTACTAAATTTCACTAGGGGGGAATGTGGCACCCCAGGGGTCTGGTTTCCACAGTAATAGCAGTATTACGTCTGTGAGCAGGTGGGAGGTCTCCTGGGCAGGAATCCTAAGCATACCACACCTCCTGCCCAGTCCTGGGAGGGGAAGAACTTCCCCTACATAAACTGGGGCTGAGGCAGGGTTAGAGAGAGGAGTTCCAGACAGAGACGGAGTCTGGTCTGGACACGCAGAAACAGGGACAGATAGACATCAGGAGCTCTGTAGGAGCCAAGGAGAAGCGCCAGGGGCTGGAGCTGTGCAGAGCTCGCCCTGGGAGAAGGTACTAAAACCGGACACAGGAGTCTGAGGCTGTGGGGACTAAGATATACCCAGCAGCAGAATCCATCCGGCAGGGGATTCCAGGTCCTCTGGCCATAAAAGCCCGGAGGCTCAGTCACAACGAAGGGACCAGCACCGCCATCCCGGAGCGGAGGCTAACAGGAGGCCCCAGGTCACCAGCCATACGGGTGAGCACCACACGGTATACCCAGGGACGTGGGCTACTTGTAACCGCCGAAAGCAGGGTAGCCAGGAAGGGTACAGACTAACGGGAAGGCCTACAACTCCACCTGGCCAGGGGAACTCCGGCTTACTCGCAGACTAACCAGGCCCCAACTACTAGCCAGTACTCCCGGGGGGAATTTGCCTTGTACCATCAGTAAAGGCCCTGAACTGTACCCTCGCGTTTCCGTGCTTCCTTGTCGCACCGTTAGTGCTGGGACATCCACACCATCACTCCCAACATCATCCACATCCGCTGCCCTGAGGCCATACCTCTCCCGTTGGGGGTTATATCAACATTGCTGCACACCTATACCACCGGCCTCAGCGGTCTGCCCTGCAGCGGCGGTTTCATAACCGCATTCAACGGGTGGCGTAGTCGGACACTAATACCATCATACCAATAACCGCCACTTAGTTTGACCACCCTGGGCGCGGACCGGGTCACCGCCACACGAAGACTACTACCCCCATCGGATCCGGCTCCGGGTATCCCCCGCGCGCACGCGCGCCGCACTACAGCACTGGCCCAGGGGGCGAGTCATATACATAGGGTACACCTATGCAGCAGTTATAAAAATGATTTTTTACATGTATTTATGCATACTGAATACAATATTGACAACAATCTATGCTATTATTTTAATACCCTCATCTACGTACAGTGCGGAAAATAAGTATTTGATACACTTCCAATTTTGCAAGTTTTCCCTCCTACAAAGAATGGAGAGTTCTGTAAATTTTATCGTAGGTACACTTCACCTGTGAGAGATAGAATCTAACAATAAAATCCAGAAAATCACGTTGTATGATTTTTAAATAATTAATTTGCATTTTATTGCATTAAAGGCCGGATTGCCCTCATCGTGTGTGGCGGGCAGGGAGTGATGCCTCCCGCTCCGCTGCTGACAGGAGGAAAATGGCAGCGGAGCTGAGGGATCCATTCTCTGCTTCCTGCCCGAAACTTCCTCACTGACATCATCATGCAGCACGCGCCTGTGTCAGGGAGAAAGTTGCAGACAACGACGATGCTGCGGGGAGCAAGCTGAGAGGGAAGTGTTGTTGTTTTTTTGTTTTTTAACTAATACACTGGGGATGACGGAGAGCAATGATGATGGAGGAGGTGGGGGGAAATATGTTAATGACGGAGGAGGTGGGGGGAGATGTGGCAATGATGATGGAGGAGATGGGGGGAGATATGGCAATGATGATGATGGAGGAAGTGGGGGGGAGATATGGCAATTATGATGATGGAGGAGGTGGGGGGAGATATTGTAGACCGTGTACCGGGAGGTCTCTCTCAGAGTACAGTGGGCCGAGGACAAAGCATACTAGCAGACACTTTGGTAGGGAACCACTTTCACTAAGAACAAAAACTGGGTTGCCCCGGTAATGCAAGAAAAGAACACAAACTTCACACACACCCAGCTATGACAGCTGGGACTCCTGCGCTGCCCAACTGACAGGACCAGGATGTACTACAAGATGAACTATAATTTGCCTAACCAGTGGTTCCGCCTAGTGCGGTAACCGAGTGTTACCTAGAGAAATGATGTAATCAGATGGGTGCACTAGGCAGTCCCTGCAGTGGTTGCAGTGCAAAAGTTCACAAATTTAACAACACTCTACATTTACAATACTGTTAATCTATCTATACACAAGCTCACCACAGGGAGGAGTCTCTAGTTAAGGTTCACCCAGAACTGCTAGCAAACAATGTCTCTGAGAACCTGTGTTTGGCGTCAAACTCTTCCTGCTATTTGCGTGCACCACCCTGTGGTGGGGCCTGAGCTCAGGACTTACCGGCCTTTAAATGATCTTTGGAGAAGTTGTTTGATCGTCCGACCGGTCACTTAGCTGGGAGACCGAGGAGAGGATCCTGGAGATGTCACAGAAGCACACTTTCAGTCTGTCAGGCTGGCAGGTGGTCCTTCACGTCACACAGATACCTTGGGGAGAATCCAACTCTGCATCCAACCGTACTCATCCCCCCAACGCGATTCTTCCTCTCTATCAGGAGTCACAGGCATAATTTCACCTTTACTCAAAGCCCTGTTCAGCTCCCAGCACACTGCACACACAGAGCTCTCCACATAGCAGCACGATCTGCCTCCTCTCCTTCCTTATTCCTCTTTTCTCACACAAGCACCATAAAGTTCACCATAGAGTCCCTTTTCAGAGGCCACAGAGACCACTTGTGGCTGGAGGCGGTTACCGCAGCAATGTCCACATATCTCCTTCTTACATACCACACCACGAGAAGTTGGCGTCCTCGACACACCTTCCCCGATGAAGTCGTCCTGCATTGTGGGGGTATGCCTGCGGTAGTCCGAGTGGTCCTTCGTAGGACTGGAGCTGTCGACTCCATTAATGCTGGGGCAGATATTCCTTCCTGCATGTTGTCTCTGGGGGGAACCACAGGTTGTGAAACAGTCTCTCTGGGGGGCACAATCACAACAGAAGGGGCTCCCGTTTGCAAGGGAGCAGGTACAGCCCACCAATCTGCATCTATGGGCGGCTCCCCTTTCTTCAGCTCAGGTTCAGGAGTTGCATTTGCGATAGTTGGTTCTCTAAACTGACACCGTTGGAACATGTTGGAGATTTCTCGCAGACCCTCCCATTCCCACTGATTCCACCTCATACACAGGGATATTGGTACCTACTCTCCTTTTTATCACATACGGCACCGCCTCCAACCGATCATCTAACTTTCGGGACTGTTTTTTCACTGGGACAAGCACTCTTTCCCCTGGGGCAAACACTTCCTGCTGCACCGGTCTCAGATCACGATGGGTCGCCTATCTCAACCATTCACCCACTACACTGTCTACCGTTCTCAGGTGCCGCCAATGCTTCTGGGCCCAAGCGGTAGTGGACCGAGGAGGGTCCGTCATGGGATCAGGCATGTGTAGATCTTCAATCTTCCTTCCTGCCATCTCGAACATCAGCATATGGGCGCGGGTACCCTGTCGTGTTGTGGACCCGATTATTATAGACCCACATCAGTTCCGATAGGTACTCAGGCCAGCGCGCTTTTTGATCATTCTCCAGGGTCTGCAGCATTTGCAGGAGGGTGCGGTTGAAACGTTCACATGTTCAAAGGCGATAAAGTTCCGTTATTAAGGCGCCCTGGAAGCATGCTCCCTGATCAGAATGAATCTGCCTTGGACACCTGAACACTTGAATGAAGTGGCGACATAGTGCCTCTGCGGCTGATTCTGCGTTCTGGTCTCCGGTATGTACCGTCACTGCGTATTTAGTGAAATGATCCGTCATCACCAAACAATATGAGGGTCACGAACTAGAGTACCCTATTTGTACATAGTCTATCATGAGTATCTCCAGCGGAGCGGATGTACAGATGGTCTGAACGGGAGCTCACTCTTCCAGACTCTTGCTCAGCCCACACGCTCCGCATTTTCGACACGCTTCAACTACCATCTTCTCTAGGTCCGGGCAATATACGATTCTCTGTAGCCACTTTTAAGTCTTCTCGCTCTCAAAATGAGCACCTCTCTCATGGGCTTTTTGAGTGGCAACTGGACCCAACGACATGGGAATCACCACCTGTTGGCAATGCTGCAACTCTGAGGGTAGGTAAATCTGACGACATAAGAGACCTTGCACCACATTCAGCTTATCCCATTGACGCAGCAGTTTTTCACCTTCCGGGGACAATCTCTTCCGCTCCTCTGGCCGGGGCCATACATTAGCCTTGACCCAGCGTTTCACACATCTCACATCTCTGTTCTCATCCTGGGCCTGCTCCCAATCTGCACTAGTTTTTCCGAGCACTGTAGGCATTCCAGGGGCCACCCCACTTGAATATACCACACTCCAGGAGACAGGCAGTCAGCCCAGTTCAGGAGGCTCAGTGTCCTCCAGTTCATCATCGATACTCCCTGCTGGTGGCCCCATTGGAACTCAAGATAATGCGTCTGCATTTCCATTCTCCCTTCCTGATCGGAACTTGATATGGTAGTTGAACTTAGTCAGCCGTACCAACCACCTCTGCTCTAGCGCTCCCAGTTTGGCATTCTCCAGGTGGGTCAGTAGATTGTTATCCGTCATGACTACCACTTCAGCCACCCGTTAAGTACTCCGCAAATCATTCGGTCATCACCCAAACTAAGGCCAGCAGCTCTAGCCTGAAAGAACTATAATTCACGGAGTTACGTTCTTTCTCTCTTAGGGAATGGCTTACATATGCGATCACTCTCTCCCGGCCATCTTGTACCTGCAACAACACTGCTCCCAAACCATACAGGTTCCCATCAGTGTAGAGCAGGAACGGAGCATCAAATCGGGCATAAGCCAGGATCAGTGCGCTGGTTAGGGCGGGTTTCACCTCATCAAATGCCTTCTGCTGCTGAGATCTCCACTGAATGGGGCGATTCTTGGGTTCTCGAGTTGTGCCTCTCAGGAGTTCGTTCAAGAGACCAACCAGATGAGCGAACTTGGGGTCAAACCGTTGGTAATATCCCGCTAGTCGCAAAAAGCCTCTCACCTCTCGCAACATTCTCGGCTGAGTCCACTTCTGGACAGCCTCAACCTTACTGGCAGCTGGTTGTACTCCTTTGGGAGTCACCACATGACCTAGGTATTCTATACGGTCTTGAAACAATTGGCATTCTTGAGGCTTGATCTTCCACACATGGTCACGAAGTAGCTGTAGGACCAGCCGCAGCTTCTGAAGATGATCCTCAAACGATGTCCTGAACACCACCACATCGTCCAGATAGATAAACACGGACTCGAAGTTGAGGTTGCCCAAGCAATGTTCCATTAATCGCTGAAAGGTTCCAGGCGCATTGGAAAGACCAAATAGCATTCTGTTAAATTCATAGTGTCCCATGGGTAGGATGAATGCCGTCTTCTCCTCATCGCTGGCTAAATCGAGAGCAGAAACACATTTAGCCCAACCCAGGGCTGATAGCAATTCTTCAATCCGGGGGAGAGGGTAGGCGTCCCATACAGTGTGGGCATTCAGTTTTCGGTAATCGACGCAGAATCGAATTGACCCGTCTTTTTTTCGTACCAAGACCACTAGCGCTGCCCATGGACACTGGCTCTCTCATATGATCTGGTTGTCCAGCATGCTGGCTACCATATTCTTTACTTCTTGATACACCTTCGGAGGGATCTGTCGATAATGTTCCCGAATTGGGGGCGTGTCCCAGGTGGAATATCATGCTCGATGGTAGAGGAACACCCAAAATCTTCTCCATGACGGGAGAAAGCCTCCTGGAATTCCCATAGGGTATCCTCCAGGAGCCTCTGTTGGGCAAGGGTCAGGGCCCTCCGATCCACTCCCATCCAATTCATTATGATTTGGCCGTACCACTCAGCCGTCTGGTCTTCCTTCCTGGTCAGCTCAATGGCATAAGTCCAGGCTGACTTCCTATCGGACTGAAGGTTAAACCCTGTTGGTTGGAGTATCTCTCCATCAGACGCACAGAATTCGGCCAGCAACGTACCCCCGGGTATAGTAACTTCGCTATCCAGCACATTAATGAAACGGATAGGCACACAGCCATCTCTCACTGTCGCTAGTGCACGGGCCACCAAGGGTTTCGTCTGGGTCGATTCCTCGAACATTGGCTCAATCAGCACTTCCAGACCATTCAGCATCCGCGAGGCTCCCACAGGCTACATCAGAAGTTGTTCTCTATTCGGTGTAATCACAACTGGAATACGGGAGGAAACCTTGATTAGGCCTATGGGTCGACCAGACGTGGCACTTTTGTGAAAGCTACAACTTCTCACCATCCGCTGAAGGACCCTCTGAGTTGGCCGGTGGGTTGTAGTCTATTGCCAGTACCGCGGTCCTTCCTTAGCGATCAGTTGGTGATCCAAATCTCGTAATTCGTTAATCCCCAAGGTTACGTCCATTTCTCTCCTAGGGGGATAATCCACCAGAACCACTTCTTTCGTACCATTGTCTTGACCACATACCTTCACTCTCATCCACATGATTCCCTTCACTAGCAGCTGGCCATTGTTTTCTGCTGTAAGAGGAATAACACTCCCGTCTTCTGGTTCCATCATATGGACGAAATTAGCTCTCGAAGATCTCTAGGGGCATAATGGTGCATTCAGACCTGGTATCCACCAAACACTTCACCTTCTGTCCTTCAAAATCAGCCTTTAGCATCGGACAGCATGAATACAAATCGGGTTCTCTACGTTGTGGGCTTTGCAAATCGGGGACCGCTGCAGGGAGCCCAGCTACTGAAGCGATTGGTAGTTTAAAGCTGGTGCCGTCATCTTGAGGTCAGTACATCACCGCAATCCCTGGTAAGGTGGCCAAAACTATGACAATTTCTGCAGAAAGGCCTCCTGAGTCTCTGTGCACCAGACATGTTTCCTCCGTTTGGCCTCTGCACCCGAGTCGGGACAGACGGATTATCTCGGGGAGCTGGAGCTGTCTTCAGAGGTTGGACCGACCTCATTTGCATCTGGGACACTTTGAGTCATAGATCTTTTATTTCTGCCCGCAGAGCCTTGACCACATTCTTCAGAGTCTCCGCATCTTCAGACCTTGTCCGGATATCCATCACTTGAGCGCTACTCAATGCTTCCTCGACCGCACCCGTAGACTGCTCTTCCCTATCTATTGCAGCAAGGTAAACATTGTAAAATGTCAGATCAGCCGTCATCCGGGTCATCTCTTGTAATTTGTCCCGCAGGAATTTGTTGGCTACCCCAGCAATGAGCTGATCCCGCAACAGCCTATCCACCTCCTGGAAAGCTCCCATTGCCTTGGGATCCTGCCACTGTACTTCATTCAAAGTTTCTTGCAAGGCATTGGAGTATTGCATTAGAGTCTCGCCTTCCCGCTGTGGCCGGTTGAAAAAGAAACTTCGCAGTTGAGTCAATTTGGCATGCTCTCCATGGGTTCCTTCCAGCAGCGTGAGTATTTTGTTTAAGGTGTCCCTTTCGGACTCGGGCGGTACCATTACTGTCCACCTGGCATCACCCTCTAGTGCATTCAATGCTATCTCTGCTCGCAACACCGGTATCAGATTGAACATTTTAATCATACTCCGCACCCTTTCGATCCAATCTTGCAGCAACATGGTTTTACCGTCATATTTTGGCAAATGCTGTATAGCGCTCCAGCCGGAAGGTATCCGGCTGAAGCTGAGGCAGGGGGAGGCGGGTTCTGTACCTGGGCCGGGACCACTGCTAATGAGGGGTTGTCTCCCTCCATGTCCCCGTCCAAGGCAATCGTTGTATCCTGCTGACTACGCCAAGTTGTAGACCGTGTACCGGGAGGTCCCTCTCAGAATGCAGCAGGCCGAGGACAAAGGTTACTAGCAGACACTTTGTTAAAATACTGGGTTGCCCCCGCAACGCAAGGAAGAACACAAACTTCACACACACCCAGCTCTGACAGCTGGGACCCCTGCGCTGCACAATTGACAGGACCAGGATGTATTACAAGTTGAACTATAATTTGCCTAACCAGTGGTTCTGCCTAGTGCGGAAACCGAGTGTTAACCAGAGAAATGATGTAATCAGATGGGTGCACTAGGCGGTCCCTGCAGTGGTTGCAGCGCAAAAGTTCACAAACTTAAGAACACTCTACGTTTACAATACTGTTATTTTATGTATACACAAGCTCACCACAGGGGGGAGTCTCTAGCTAAGGTTCACCCAGAACTGCTAGCAAACAATGTCTCTGAGAACCTTTGTTTTTGGCGTCAAACTCGTCCTGCTATTTGCGTGCACCACCCTGTGATGGGGCCTGAGTTCAGATTTTACCGGCCTTTAAATGATCTCTGGAGAAGTTGTTTGATCGTCCGACTGGTCACTTAGCTGGGAGACCGAGGAGAGGATCCTGGAGATGTCACAGAAGCGCACTTTCAGCCTGTCAGGCTGGCAGGTGGTCCTTCATGTCACACAGATACCTTGGGGGGAATCCAACTCTGCATCTGACGCGCCTCCTGGGCCGTGTGTGCACATGTGTGGGTTACCCAGAGCCGGGTCTCTGGGGGTTGTAATCTCTGTGGAGGCGATCCGGTCCCGTGGCTCAGGGTTTTTGTGGTTTAATGTCCGACTACGCCACCCGTGGATTGCGGTCAGGGTGTACCGCCGCTGCGAGGCAGACCGCTGAGGCTGGTGTGGTGTGCGCAGCAAAGGATGGGATAACTCCCCACGGGAAGAGTATAGCCTCAGGGCAGGGAACGTGGATGATGGGAGTGATGGTGCACGGGCGCAGCAGGAATGACTCAGAGTCTTTGCAGTGCAGTTCAGGGTCTTTACTGATGATAATAAGGCAGACCCTCCCGGGAGTACTGGCTAGCATAAGAGGCCTGGTCAGTCTGTGAGCAAACAGGAGTTCCCCTGACCAGGTGGAGTTGTAGGCCTCCCCGTCTGTCTGCACTCTTCCTGGCTACCTTGCTGTAAGCGAGTGGAAGTAGCCCACATCCCTGAGTGTACCGTGTAGTGCTCACCCGTATGGCTGGTGACTTGGGGCCTTCTGATAGCCTCCGTTCCTCGATGGTGGTGCTGGTCCCTTGCTCGTGACTGAGCCTCCGGGCTTCTACGGCCAGAGGACCTGGAATCCCCTGCCGGCTGATTTCTGCTGCTGGACTTAAAGATCCTTGCAGCCTCGGACTCCGGTGTCCGGTTCTTAGATTTTTCTGCCAGTACGAACTCCGCTTAGCTCAAGTCCCTGGTCTTCAGCTCCTGCTCC
Source organism: Phyllobates terribilis (assembly GCF_046119375.1). Classification (NCBI taxonomy): domain Eukaryota; kingdom Metazoa; phylum Chordata; class Amphibia; order Anura; family Dendrobatidae; genus Phyllobates; species Phyllobates terribilis. The sequence continues at coordinate 491,189,940 of NW_027362771.1, read as the reverse complement.
TACAGAGCTCCTCGCTGTTACTTTCCCTGTGTCTGGAATAAACTCCAGGCTCTGACTGAACTAACCCCGCCCCAGATCCAGTTTATATAGGGCAGATTCCTCCCCCATCTGGTCTGGGACAGGAGGTGTTGCATGTTTAAGGGCTCCTGACCAGGAAACCTCCCACTTGCTCTCAGATGTAATATTTCTATTACTGTGGTAACCAGACCCCTGGGGTGCCACACATCCAACTGTACTTGTCCCCCAAAGTGATTCTTCCTCTCTATCAGGAGTCACAGGCATAATTTCACCTTTACTCAAAGCCCTGTTCAGCTCCCAGCATGCTGCACACACAGAGCTCTCCACATAGCAACACAATCTGCCTCCTCTCCTTCCTTCTTCCTCTTTTCTCACACAAACACCATCAAGTTTACCATAGAGTCCCTTTTCAGAGCAGAAGGCTCTTACCGCAGCAATGTTCACATATCTCCCTCTCACAATATGGCAATAATGATGATGGAGGAGGTGGGTGGAAATATGGCAATGATGATGATGGAGGAGTTGGGGCGAAGATATGGCAATGATGATGATGGAGGAGGCGGGGGGGAGATATGACAATGATAATGATGGAGGATGTGGGGGGGAAATATGGCAATGAGGATGGAGGAGGTGGGGGATATGGCAAAGATGATGATGGAGGAGGTGGGGGGGAGATATGGTAATGATGATGATGGAGGAGGTGGGGAAGATATGGCAATGATGATGGAGGAGGTGGGGAAGATATGACAATGATGATGGAGGAGGTTGTGGAGATATGTCAATGATGATAGTGGGGGAGATATGGCAATGATGATGGTGAGGTAGAGTAATTATGGAGAAGGTGGTAGAGAGCAATGATGGGGATGGTAGAGAGCAATGATGGAGGTGGGCAGAGAGCAATGATGGAGAATTATTTGGATGCTATATATTGTTAATATCTGGTCTGGTCGCGGTGTGTTGGTATTTCTTCCTTGTACAGTATGTGGTATTTGGTCACTATGTGGTGGTAATATGTGGTCTGGTCACGGTGTGGTGGTATTTCTCCCTTGTACAGTATGTTGTATTATTCGGTCACTACGTGGAGGTAATATGTGGTCTGGTCACGGTGTGGCGGTATTTGTCTATAGTATGTGGAATTATTTGGTCGCTTATGCTGGTAATATGTGATCTGGTCATGGTGTGGCGGTATTTGGTATTTCTCCCTTGTATGAGGTACTATTGGTGTTGGTATAGTGGATTGTGTTGTGTATGGCGGTCATTTGTTCTCTCTGATATTAATTAGGAGAAGATTCTTTATTTTCATTAGTGATTAAATATTTGGAACAAGATGCACTTACACAGGTTCTGTGGGGAAAACAAGTAATCACCTCTCCACAGGATAAGTGATAAATTATTGATTAGTGGGGGTCTTAATGCTGGGACCTGCACCGATGGGTAGAATGTGGAGTTTTTATCCCCATTAGACTGGAGCTCATGTGCGACTTGACCATTCATTCCTTCAGTGGCTGTGAGCGCTGTTCTTGTTTTTTTCTGGAAGCCCCAAAGAGAATGAATGAGGCTGAGGTCAGACATCTCACCTGTTGCTGCATTTAAAAATGGGGATAAGTGTCCTGACAGGGATAAAACATCCGCATTCTTCCGATAGGTGCGTTTTCCAATGTTCGGACCCAAACAATCAATAAGTTATCACCTATTTTGTGGAGCCCGTGGATCGGTGATAACTTGTTTTAACCAAAGAACCCCTTTAATGTAGAATACCATAATTGTACATCCCAGTTATAGTATGTGCACACAGTAGATGTGGAGGAGCTGCCTGTGATTTACAGTTGACGCTCCACAATAATAGGGATAACGACTAACAGGTATTTGCATATAGCTGTAGGGTGGGCCCCAAGGATCAATTCCTCCTATGGGCCCCAGACACCCCAGTCCGACACTGACTGTAGGTGAGTGGATCTTTTGAAATTCGAATTTGTCGACTTTGCCAAATTTTGTCAAACAATTAGATTAATGCCAAATAAATTTGTGCGAATCTCAATCCTGCAGTACTCAATACTTAATACTTGTAATTCCTCAGAAAATACACGTGGGGGAGATGAGAGAGAACTCAGCTGACCATAAACAGCTTTCTCACTACATGCAAGAGAGACAGAGGACCCCATTGATCATAACAGCTTACACTCTACTAGCGAATGAGAGAGAGGACCCCACTGGCCATAAGAGTTTATATTCTAAGGGCAAGAGAGAAAGAAGACCTCACTGACCAAAGGAGCTTACACTGTACTGGAGAGGGAGACTTATCCAGTGACTCTGGAGATGGAAAAAGACTCTGCCGTACAAACTGTTCTCCTCTGGAAACCGCTCCTCAGGTACTGACCACCACTATACAAAGTGTGATAATCCGTAAGATGTCATAGCTGTAGGGAATTGTGAGGACACAGTTTCTAATCTTAATTACCCAGACGTCTAGATTTGTTAAGCCAGGAGAAATACACTACTATTTTTGAGTTGACTTTTCAATTTATGTGTGTTTCTTTGGTGGGTCAAGAAGGACAGACTAGTTTTTGTATAAACCTGAATGTTGACTTCTCTTGGTCTGTGTACAATGAATGTTTGCTAAATATGCTGATTAACCATTGTGTGGATCCTGTGGCTTGTTGACTCAGTGAACAGAGAAGTATAAGTTATGCAAATTGATTGAATGCTCAAACAACGAGACATGAGCCCTGCACCTTTCCTCCTGACCTGGGAATGATGACCTTAGCCACAGATGTACATATATACAGGGATTTCTATCGTGCAGAAAAGAGAATCAAAGAGAATCAGAGAGAGACTCTTCAGGACAGTAGTTTGGTTGAATGACTCCATGCAGAGAGACACAAATTTGGATTCTACAGGATTCCAGCCTAAGGGTACACAGCCCTGGCTGGAAGGATACAGATCTGCTCCATTGACCATCAGAGAACCCATGGAAACATTTGGGAAAACCAGGTTGGGACGATGAGATCACCTGGCCCAATACATATGTTGTTTGGGGTTGCCAGGTTGGGACCATCTGGCCACCTGGAACCCATGGAGATACTCAGAGAAAGCCAGCTTGGGGCAATGAGGTCACCTGGAATCCATGGAGTTGTTCAGAGAGGCCAGGGTGGGACACTCGGGTCTCCTGGCTATGTACCTCGATGGACTGTCAGCTTCCTAAGCTTGCCACTACCTCGTCTCTGAGGGTGCCCTCCAAAAGCGGGGGGGCCACTGTTTGAGGTAGTTGGCCCTGGAGATCCCTAATTCACAGTTGATCTATTCCGGGCAGGCCAGCGGATGGGTGAGACTGTATAATTTTGCATCATCTTGGGTATTTGCTGGGACTGTTCTATATGTTTATTATATGTTTGGTGGTTCAATAAAATATTGCCACACTGAGTAGTGTTATGCCCACGGAAGATCCTAAGTCTTCACAGGCATTATGGGGAAGCCTTGCACGGCAATGCAAAATGACGTTACTCCACTCTCTGACGTTTCATTAGTGTAGGAAAATCCCAGAATAGTTGAATTCGTGTGGAAGCACACCTTACACTGATTAAAATGATACATTGGTTGATGAAATCTGTCCTGTGATTCTTGTTTAATCTTTACTTTCAGTTTGGAGATAATGATATGTTCGTGCTTCGGGCAGCCTGTGGGGTGGGCTCTATCTGGTGCTCTGCTTACATATTCATCTGTATGCTCTTATGACACCTCACTGTGCCTTCATTGACATGCCTTCTATTTTACCTAGCCCCGCACTACTAGATGCATTAGGTAAAATAAGAGGTAGGTCAATGAATGATCAGTGAGGTGTCATAAGAGTATACAGATGAATATGTAAGCAGAGCACGAGATTGAGCCCACCCCACAGGCCGCCCCGAAGCACGAGCATATCATTATCTCCAAACTGAAAGTAAAGATTACACAAGAACAACAGGACCGATTTTATCAACCAAGGTATCATTTTAATCAGTGTAACGGTGCCCACCTGACAGTGTATGTAGTTTACTAAGAACAATCCTGCTGACAGGTGCCCTTTAAGGAAATTGAAATGAAATTTGATCTTCCACGGATCGATCCAATCATCTCTCGTTAGCAGAGAAGGGGGTTAAAAAATTGGTCAAGATGTTTAAAAACCAGAACATAACGAAGGGAGCCTTTTGATCAGTGCTATGAAAATGCTTTATTTTATCTATTTCATAACAATCATAGCACAGTAATATTATTATATACATCCTGATTTTATACAGTGTATATAAAGAATAAAACTAGTGATGAAACTTAATGTGTTTTTATGTCTCTATTATTATAAAATAATACGGAAAATATTAATAATAACAAGACTGAAGTTGTTTACCTCAGCAGGGGAGGATTTACTGTACAATACACCGCTGATTACAGAAAGCCATGGTATTAAATGAGTGACACTCTAACAATGCCATGTAAACAGCATGACCTTTTTTATCCAGTAAGGTTTGATGTCAGTGGTAGATTTAACGTGCATACAAATTTGGCAGCTTGAAAATCAAAACAGAGCCTAGAATAATATTCAATATGACTGGGAAAGATTGCAAAATGTTACTGTAGTGTTTGAGCTAAAGAATGTCCTGGATCATAAGACACTCTGTTATTCTGTTTTTGAGATTTATGAACTTGGAACACGGTTGCCCTTAGCCCCTTCACCCTCAGCCTGTTTTCACCTTCCAGACCAGGACAAATGTTACAATTCTGACCAGTGTCACCTTATGAGGTAATAACTATTGAACACTTCAATGTATCTCAGTGATTTTGAGACTTTTTTTTGTGACACATGGTAATTTATGTTAGTGGTAAATTTATTTGTAAAAACATAATTGTTCCTAAAATGTAAAATAAATTGTAATTTTCAAAAATTTGATTTTTATGACCTTAAACCAGGCAGTTAAATCAGACAACATAGTTAATAAATAACATTTATCACATGTCTACTTTGAAACAGCATCATTTTTGAAACATAATTTATTTTTGTAAGGAAGTTGATTAATTTTCCAACAAAATTTGCAAAACCAATTTTTTTTTTATCAACCACATCACATTTAAAGTGACTTTGAGGGGCCTATATTACAGATAATACCCAAAAGTGACACCATTGCAAAAACTGCACCCCTCAAAGTGCTCAAAGCCACATTCAAGAAGTTTATTAAAACTTCAGGTGCTTCACAGGAATTAAAGTAATGTGGAAGGAAAAAAATAAAATTTTACTTTTTAAACACAAAAATGTTGATTTAGCCCCAAATTTTTCATTTTCACATGGGGGAATAGAAGAAAATGGACCATACAATTTGTTGTACAATTTCTCCTGAGTAGGCCGATAACACATATTTGGTGGAAAACTAATATTTAGGGGTAAGGCAGGGCTTGGAAGGGAAGGAACACTACTTGACTTTTGAAATGTAAAATTGGCTGGAATCAATAGCAGATGTCATGTTGTGTTTGCAGAGCCCCTGATGTGCCAAAACAGTGAAAGCCCCACACAAATGACCATATTTTAAAAACAACACCTCATTAGGAATTCATCTAGGGGTGTAATAACCTTCAGACGATTCACAGAATTGCATAATATTAGGCTGAGTAAATGGAAAATTTCTTCCACTAAAATGTTACTTTGGCCCCAAGTTTTTAATTTTCAAAAGGGATAATAGGAGAAAATGAATGGTATAATTTGTTATGCAATTTCTCATGAGTACACATATACCCCATATGTGGTCAAAAACAATTTTTAAGGCACAGTGCAAAGCTTAAAAGGCAAGTAACGCCAAATTAGAGTTCAGATTTTGCTAGAATGGTTTGAGGGTGACAAGTCACATTGGCAGAGTCCCTGATGTGCCAGAATAGCAGGAACACCCCATAAGTGATCCTATTTACAAATTACATCTCTTAATGAATTCATCTAGAGGTGCAGTGATCATATTGACACTACAGATGTGTCACAAAATGTTATACTATTGGGCAGTGAAGAAAAAATAATTCCTTTTTTTGCCACAAAAATTTTGTTTTAGCTCAAAATTTTACATTTTCACGTGGGAAAATAGGTAAAAATGGCAGCAAAATTTGTCACATAATTTCTGCTGAATGTGGCAATACTCCGTATCTGGCTGTACAGTACTGCTTAGCCACATGACGAAACACGTGAGTAAAGGAGTGCTATTTGAATCTTGGAGAACAAATTTTCATAGTATAGTTTGCGGACTCCATATACAGAGACCTTAAGAGCCAGAAGAGCAGGATTCCCTGTCAAGTGACCCAATTTTGGAAATTACACCCCTCTAGTAATTTATCTTCAGGTGTAGTGATGATTTATCTCCATGGGTGTTTTTCAGAAATATGCAGCAGTGGATGTTGTGGAGTGAAAATTGCAAATCTGCCATTGTAGTGCCCATACATTGTAATGACTGTATATTATGCCCAGCTCGTACTTCTGGAGACACGCACCCTGTAACTTAAGCGGGCTCTCATTGCTACAAAAATGCCAAACATGGGAACTCTAAATGCGGTTCAGAAGAGAGAGGGGAATTTGGATTTGGGAGTGCAGAATTTGCTGGATTTGTTTTGGGGGGTGAGGAGACATATTACTTTTCCAGAGTCTTCGTAATAGCAGTAACGTGGAAGCCCCCTATATTTCCATTGACGGATGATGGACCTGAGTGGGCACTTGCTTTTTTTGTGGATTGAGTTGAAGCTTTTATTGGGAACATTTTACTTAACATTTGGAATCACATTTATCCTGTGCTCTACGCTGATCACTTAAATAGGGGTTTCCATCTAAATCTCTAAATATTTTAAATAGGGTCTGTCACAAGGTCAAAAGTGTCCTGTTTTTGTTCTTATTTAATTTCCGCTATTCCTGGGAGTATTCAGCTTTTTTTTTAATTTGCCATATGGTTCCAGAGATTTGGGCACTTTTATTTGGTGCTAATTTTTGTGGTCTCTACTAAGGGAGCGTTGTTCATAGGATTCTCTGGGGTCATGTCTTTAGGCTGCTCTGCATTGTTACCCTGTGAGCACCAAATCCCTGGTATAGACCATACAACATAGCACTAATTAGAAAGTTATGACTAAGAGTTACTAACCTGAAACACGTAATTATGGATTCTAATCTTTTTTAATGTTTTTCTCATAATATCTTTTTTTAAATTCACAGTAAAAGTTACGTTTTAATCTTGTCCTGTTGATGCTGGAATCTATTCCATGGACTTCTTTATCCACTAAGTAAAAAGGCCAATATCTCTGGAACCGTTCGGTGGAAATAAAAAAAAAGAAAAAAGCGGAATACTCAGGGGAGCAGCAGGAATAAAATAGCTCTACACTTTTGATCTGGTCTGGACAGGACAGGTCCTCATTAAATCTGTGCCATAATAATATCTAATTAAAGCAGACAATTTCCTAACCTTTTCTCAAGAGCTAGACATACAGAAATGGCTGAATGTCATACATGTAATTGTAAAATCTACAAGCTGTTTCATAGTGAATTTTGAAGCAAGGTTATGTCACTCCAGATGACCTCGGTGCAGCCGGAACCCCCTTGCTGTGAAGTGGTAATTAAAGTAGATTATCTGATGGATCACAGACCATGCATGGCTGACAGAGGAATTTGGTATACAAAAGATTTATGGCCAGTGGAGATAATGTATCACCTTTAGCCTCAGCGTGACCAGAAAGGCAAGCAGATTACTTTGAGCTCCTTTATCCTGCTTTGTAAATTATGAATATTGGGTTTTTATGAACAGCATAGATATGAAAGAAATGAGACACATATTTTCTGCATTGTGACGAAGTGGTAAACGTAATACATTATCTTACATCATTGGGCTGTTGCGGTAACACCTCCTAATTAAAATTGATCAGATGGATGACAATATCCATGACATGTTTCTTATCTATAGAAAGAGAAAATCGTGATAGGAAGCATGATATTACTATCTCCCACTGGGACCTCGGGGGCTGAAGATATTGTGAAAGTTGGAGATCTCATAATTTTTTAAAGACCTATTCACATCCCATGTAATGTATTACGTTTACCACTTTGTCACAATGCAGAAAATATGTGTCTCATATCTGTCATATTTATGCTGTTCATAAAAACCCAATATTCATAATTTACAAAGCAGGACAAAGGAGCTCAAAGTAATCTGCTTGCCTTTCTGGTCACGCTGAGGCTAAAGGTGATACATTATCTCCACTGGCCATAAATCTTTTGTATACCAAATTCCTCTGTCAGCCATGCATGGTCTGCGATCCATCAGATAATCTACTTTAATTACCAGATCACAGCAAGGGGGTTCCGGCTGCACCGAGGTCATCTGGAGTGACCTAGCCTTGCTTCAATATTCACTATGAAACGGCTTGTAGATTTTACAATTGCATCTATGACATATAATATATATAAAGTACAGACCAGAAGTTTGGACACCCCTTCTCATTTAAAGATTTTTCTGTATTTTCATGACTGTGAAAATTGTACATTCACACTGAAGGCATCAAAACTATGAATTAACACATGTGGAATTATATACTTAACAAAAAAGTGTGAAACAACTGAAAATATGTCTTATATTCTAGGTTCTTCAAAGTAGCCACCTTTTGCTTTGATGACTGCTTTGCACACTCTTAGCATTCTCTTGATGAGCTTCAAGTGTTATCACTGGAAATGGTCTTCCAACAATCTTGAAGGAGTTCCCAGAGATGCTTAGCATTTGTTTGCCCTTTTGCCTTCACTCTGTGGTCCAGCTCACCAAAACCATCTCGATTGGGTTCAGGTCTGGTGACTGTGGAGGCCAGGTCATCTGGCGTAGCACCCCATCACTCTCTTTCTTGGTCAAATAGCCATTACACAGCCTGGAGGTGTGTTTGGGGTCATTGTCCTGTTGAAAAATAAATGATGGTCCAACTAAACGCAAACCGGATGGAATAGTATGCCGCTGCAAGATGCTGTGGTAGCCCTGCTGGTTCAGTATGCCTTAAATTTTGAATAAATCCCCAACAGTGTCACCAGCAAAGCACCCCCACACCATCACACCTCCTCCTCCATGCTTCACGGTGGGAACCAGGCATATAGAGTCCATCCGTTCACCTTTTCTGCGTCGCACAAAGACACGGTGGTTGGAACCAAAGATCTCAAATTTGGACTCCTCAGACCAAAGCACAGATTTCCACTGGTCTAATGTCAATTCCTTGTGTTCTTTAGCCCAAACAAGTCTCTTCTGCTTGTTGCCTCTCCTTAGCAGTGGTTTCCTAGCCGCTATTTTACCATGAAGGCCTGCTGCACAAAGTCTCCGCTTAACAGTTGTTGAAGAGATCTGTCTGCTGCTAGAACTCTGTGTGGCATTGACCTGGTCTCTAATCTGAGCTGCTGTTAACCTGCGATTTCTGAGGCTGGTGACTCAGATAAACTTATGCTCAGAAGCAGAGGTGACTCTTGGTCTTCCTTTCCTGGGGCGGTCCTCATGTGATCCAGTTTTTTTGTAGCGCTTCATGGTTTTTGCAACTGCACTTGGGGACACTTTCAAAGTTTTCCCAATTTTTCGGACTGACTGACCTTCATTTCTTAAAGTAATGATGGCCACTCGTTTTTCTTTACTTAGCTGCTTTTTTCTTGCCGTAATACAAATTCTAACAGTCTATTCAGTAGGACTATCAGCTGTGTATCCACCTGGCTTCTCCACAACACAACTGATGGTTCGAACCCCATTTATAAGGCAAGAAATCCCACTTATTAAACCTGACAGGGCACACCTGTGAAGTGAAAACCATTCACCAAGCCACCTTTTGCTTTGATGACTGCTTTGCACACTCTTGGCATTCTCTTGATGAGCTTTCAATAGGTAGTCACCGTAAATGGTTTTCAATTCACAGGTGTGCCCTGTCAGGTTTAATAAGTGGTTTTTCTTGCCTTATAAATGGGGTTGGGATCATCAGTTGTGTTGTGCAGAAGTCTGGTGGATACACAGCTGATAGTCCTACTGAATAGATTGCTAGAATTTGTATTACGGCAAGAATGGACTCTACATGCCTGGTTCCCACCGTGAAGCATGGAGGAGGAGGTGTGATGGTATGGGGGTGCTTTGCTGGTGACACTGTTGGGGATTTATTCAAAATTTAAGGCATACTGAACCTGCAGGGCTACCACAGCATCTTGCAGCGGCATGCTATTCCATCCGGTTTGCGTTTAGTTGGACCATCATTTATTTTTCAACAGGACAATAACCCCAAACACATCTCCAGGCTGTGTAAAGGCTATTTGACCAAGAAGGAGAGTGATGGGGTGCTACGCCAGATAACCTGGCCTCCACAGTCACCAGACCTGAACTCAATCGAGATGGTTTGGGGTGAGCTGGACTGCAGAGTGAAGGCAAAAGGGCCAACAAGTGCTAAGCATCTCTTGGAACTCCTTCAAAATTGTTGGAAGACCATTTCCGGTGATACCTCTTGAAGCTCATCAAGAGAATGCCAAGAGTGTGCAAAGCAGTCATCAAAGAAAATGTGGCTACTTTGAAGAACCTAGAACATAAGACATATTTTCAGTTGCTTCACACTTTTTTGCTAAGTACCGTATTTTTCGGACTATAAGACGCACCGGATCATAAGACGCACCTAGGTTTTAGAGGAGGAAAAAAAAAAAAGCAAAAAATGTGGTCCTGATGCACTTTTAAGGGGGAGTGGGTCTTCTGCTGACACTGGTATAGGGGTAATGTCCCCCAATTCTGACAATATCCCCCATCCTGGTATATATGCCCCCACTTCCTTTTATACGTGGTCCCCATCCCCATCCTGGTCTGCCTGGCATCCCTCCATTCTGGTATGCATGGAACCCCTCCATCCTGGTATGCATGGCACCCCTCATCCATATCCTGGCATGCATGGCACCCCTAATCTCTATCCTGGTATGCATGGAACCCCTAATCCCTATCCTGGTATGCATGGCACCCCTAATCCCTATCCTGGTATGCATGACACCTCTAATCCCTATCCTGGTATGCATGGCACCCCTAATCCCTATCCTGGTATGCATGATACCCCTCATCCCTGTCCTGGTATGCATGGCACCCCTCATCCCTATCCTGGTATGCATAGCACCCCTAATCCCTATCCTGGTATGCAAGGCACCTCTAATCCCTATCCTAGTATGAATGGCACCCCTCATCCCTATCCTCGTATGTATGGCCCCCTCATCCTTACCCTGGTATGTATGGCCCCCTCATCCTTACCCTAGTATGTATGGCCCCCTCAGCAATATCCTGATATGTATGCCCCCTCATCCTTATCCTACTATGCATGGTCCCCCTAATCCCCATCATGCTGCACATAAAAAAATAAATAAAAACTCCTAGTCACCTCTTTTCTCTCCTCCAGCGCTGCGTCCTGTCTGCCCTCACTGATCTCTCCATGTGAGCCGCGCATGACGTCACTGCCATGCGCGGCTCACATGGAGAGATCAACTGCCGGAAGTCACTGCTCCCCACGCCGGGACTGTGTGCGCGGGGAGCAGTGACTTCACTCTCCTTCATAGCCGGCACACAGCGGAGCCGTGCTGCGGGTCCTGCTGCTGCCGGCTATCGCGTGTGCCCGCTCATTAAAGGGCATGAATATTCACCCCCTCCCCACGCCCATGGGCGTGGAGAGAGGTTGAATATTCATACCGTTTAACAGCGGGCACAGGCGATACCGGCAGCAGCAGGAGCAGCAGCGCGGCTACACTGTGTGCTGCTATTAAGGACCATGAATATTCATTTTCTTTAGCAGTTGGGACAGTGTAGGCTGCAGCGGGCGGCTGCTGCCTCCTGTGCCCCGCTCCTCCACCGATACCGCTCCGCCCCACACCCCATATATATATATATATATACACCCCCCCAACATTCGGACTATAAGACGCACCCCCCATTTTCCTCCAAAATTTTGGAGGAAAAAAGTGCGTCTTATAGTCCGAAAAATACGGTATATAATTCCACATGTGTTAATTGATAGTTTTGATGCCTTCAGTGTCAATGTACAATTTTCATAGTCATGAAAATACAGAAAAATCTTTAAATGAGAAGGTGTGTCCAAACTTTTGGTCTGTACTGTACATACTATATGTTTACTGGCAGTTCCCCAATAACTGGCATAGTAGTGGAAACTGCCGTAGCCTTGTTCATCACTCGTCAGTCAATTGCGTAATTGTCTTGACGATTGGAGGCAGCAGAGGGTTGTTTCCCTGACAAATTGATGGCAGCAGGGGGATCTACGTGATCTTCCGGTTGTTCCCCTGACACTGAGCATCTCATTCATCTGTTTCCATGTCTCACATACTATTCTAGAAGTCACTGTGTATGTGATACCAAATCAGAGCTGCCAACAAGAGATGTGAGCACTGATTATAATGTGAGTAATTGACAACCAGTAAACTGGAGTCTCCTGTATGTAAACCAGACACTTGATTTAGATTTTGATGGTAATTAGTGGTAAGTGATGTAAGAACCCATTATATATAAACCATAGTGTAAGCCGCATATTAGTAACATTTATAATTAACTACAGGCAATATAAACTTTGGAATTACTATCAGAAGGATAAAAGGTTCTTCAATTCATGAATATTTTTCTCTGCATATTAGACTGGGAAAATATATTGTAATACCATCAATTTTCAAAGCTGCAGAGTATTTGGGTCAGAAGATAGAAGATTCATCTCTACTAAAATATTTATAGTATTCGATGCACATATATTTATTGCACAAATGTCTGAGTAATTGGAGGGTTCTGACCAGGGGGATGTGTACTGATTTGCCCTTTTTCTGCCCTAAAGCTAAACAACAGAAAGAAGATAGCAATTACATCACTGAAACAGTGTGTATAAGACTCTTCTGGGAGGTTTTCTTTGGTGAATATTCCTGATCTATACCTCTGTCAGAAGCCAAAAACTGAAGTATAAGCAAAGCCTTTAACGAAAATACAGTATATAGTATGAATATAGTTTCATGCATACACTTTTTTTTAATAATCATTTGCATTAGCCTTTTGAAAAGCAAAGAACCTTCCTGTAAAGATAAGATAGTTGACTTCATTATTCCACTGTGCAGGACCTCCACTTTCTCATACATACACACTGTACAGGACCTCCACTTTCTCATACATACAATGTATGGCCCATTTTGTCTATTGAGACTTATTGTACCATTATTTTGGTATGGTGGAATTATTTGGTTACTATATGGCACTGTTGTATTTTTTATTTTTTTTTTACATGGCGAATTCCCTTTACTTAACAGGCATGAGTCATCTAATAATTTTGGTACATCTTACTGGTACTTATAAAGATTTTGGTGCACTTTACTGGTGCATCTTACAGGTACTTAGTGGGTGCATCTGACTTCAAAATAATTACAGTCTTAATGAATTGGCCAATAAATATATCAGCACTAAATGATTTCTAAATTGATAAAGGACAAAATTCTGTCCTAACGATGTCATACTTCTACCCTACATCTGACGCGCCCCCTGGGACATATTCCTTTTTGAGGGGAATACCCGGCACCGGATCAGATGGGGGGTTTGTAGTCTCCGAGCGGCTGTGACCCGGCCCGTGCCCAGGGCGTCAAGCTCAGTGTTATGTGGCAGTCCTACAGATGTTATTAAGAGTTCTTTTGTGTCGACTACGCCACCCGTTGAGATGCGGTCACTGTGGCCGCCGCTGCAGCAGGGTCCACTGAGGCTGATGGTGGGTGCGCAGCTTGGTGGGATAACCCCCATCGGGAGGGGTATAGCCTCAGAGGGGACAGGTGCAGAGGATGGGGGTTGTGGTGGTGTAGTGCAGACGGCAGTGAAGACAGAGTCGGGTTGTGCAGTTAAGGGTGTTTACTTACTGCAGATGTTGTACTGGTCACTCCAGCTGCTAGTGACCACCCGAGCCGTGCTGCGTCCACCAGGTCCTGGATCCAGCCAACCCCCAAACAAGTCCGGAGCGTGGCCCTGAGCTCTCTTTCTGTCCCGTTCTCTGGCCGTCCCCACCAGTAATCCACCTAGGTCCAGCTCCCTCGGGCCTTCTGTTGGGACACCCTTGGCCCTGGGTTCCCTGACCCTTCATGTGGTGTGCCTTCGGGGTGGATGTGGTGGGTGACCGTGGCAAACGCTGCCCACGGTCTCCGGTCTCTGGCTGGGGAATGTTTTTACCCCCACCAGCTTGGGTTCCGGTACCCTGATGCCGACTCTTCACCCGGAGATTTTAGTTGGGATCTCAGAGTCCTTTTCTTCTGTGCCTCTGGGTCTCTCTCTTTTCTCCTCTCTCACTCTGGGGTTTTTCTTCTCTCCTCTGCTCCTGACTTGTTCTCTGCAGCTGACTGACTCTCTGCATCTGACCCTGATCTTAGTTGGTGCCCACCTTATATACACCCTCTATGTGTGAGCTCAGGTGACCAGCACCCAATGAGCTCCTATCTTTACCCAGGCTGCTCCCCCTATCTGCCCCTACACTACATGGGATGTACCACCCCCCTCCCACTCCAGCCAGGAACAGACTCGGTCGTACCTGCACATTTCTAAGTGGGAGTACCGTCGGCCTGTTCCCCGGAAATGGGATGTGTGTAGTGCATGCAGCCTACCGAGCTCAGTTCCACACTCCTTCCTTACCCGGGAGTGGAATATCACACCTCTGGGTTGAGGTGCAATACTCCTGTAGCAGCCGAATCCTCAGGGTGCTACATTCCCCCCTGGTAAATCACAGCACGTCCTCGGGCTGTAAGACATAAATAACACCAAAAACATACATTTTTTTTTTTTCATAAACATATTAAAACATATAAAACATTATATATATAAAACTTTTCATATAAACATTCTCGTCGTCTCTTGTTTCAGGTTCCTCCTCCGGACACTGTGCAACGTGTGTCCGGGAAAAGTGCGACAGTCTCTTAGAAAAACTGGTTTTCCTATAAAACCGGTAGGGGGCGCTTTAGGAAGCGCAACTATATACAGGGGAAGTTGGCCGCTCTCAGTCCTCGGCCAGGTAAAGGGAAGGGAATGGGCCTGCGGGATTAAGGGGTTAACGGGTAAACAGTTCACTCAGCTGGTCCCAACGGGGACTATATATATGTATCAACAGTTTCTTTGGTACCCGGATCGGGTAACTATTTACATCACTTCTCTGCCGCACTCAACGGCGTCTTCCTCCTGCTCTTTGCTTATAGCTGGTTGTTACTTCAGACCCGTCCGGGTCCTCTTGCTCCTCCTCCTCGCACCGCAACTCCTCCTCCGTCAGGCGGTGTACGTGGAGGGGGTAAGGTCCTTTGGCACACTTGTGCCGGGTAAAGGTGACCTCGTCTCCGACGTAGAGGTCACGACCTCTGTGCCCCTCCGGCAGATGGGACTCCACGTCTCTGCGCGTGACAAAGACGTCGCCGGGGGTGTTGTTGTCTCGAATGAAGCCCCACCCATGCTGCAGGTTAAACTTTATTACAGTCCCGGTGGTGCGGGGACTGTGCGCTGCACGGGGGTCCCTCCTGGTCCGGCTCTTCTGCTCGGCGCTCCTTATTTGGGCCTGTTGTTCCCGGACCCGCCTCTCTCTCCGCTCCCTCGCAAACTCCTCGAGCTGTTGGCGGCAGCACTCAGCACGCTCCGCTGCAGCTGCCCTGGTTTCCTGAGTGAACCCCATTAGATCTTCTCCGGTGGGGTCCCACTCAAACTGTGCTTCCTCTAGCGGGGGCGAGATCCTTCTTACGGGCTTCGGAGCCGGAATCAGGGGTGCACACATGGCCCCAACCCTCCTCTGGTGCTCCAGTTCGTAATACTTCTGGGGCCAGATGAAAGGCTGCCCGTCCGGCCACGTGTGCTGGGCAAACAAGTCCTCTCCCAGACGCGGCACCCTTGGTTTTACGGGTGCGGGCGCGGTGGTGGTGGCGCCCGGGCTGCCCAGGCCTTGCGGCCAGGCCTGGGGCACCTGGAAGGTGAAGGGCACCGTTAATACGGCGGCGCCCTGGGCTACCTGGCCTTGCGACCAGGCCGGAGGCTCCGCGGAGGTAGGGGGCGCTGTTGGTGATGCGACGCCCGGGAATTCTAGGCCCTGCGACCAGGCTGGTGGTACTTCCTGCTTGGTCACGCTCGGGGTCGGTGCGTGTGACGTCACAGGGGTCGCGGCGGCGGCTTCCGGTTGGGGCCTAGTCTGCGTCGATGACATGGCGTTTTCGGGCACAGCAGGGGGACTTTCGGGCTCTGCGACGGGGAGCTGGGGCAGGTAAGTGGTGTCACGGCTTGGGGTATAGGCGTCCCCTTTACCTGCCTCCATGCGTTCGGCTCCCTCCTCGGCGCCGTCTCCGGCCTTGGGTCCTCCCGCGCCATCCTCAGAGGCGGTCTCCTTCCTCATCTCGGCTGGCGTGCTCCGGGTCTTGGTTTGCTGGGCCATCTCCCGGCTCCACTCCGCCAATGTCTCGCGCTGTACCCGGGCCATCCTCCGTGCGAGGCCCTCCAGGGCAGTCTGTGCACACTCCCGGTCTCGGGGGAGCTGTGCAAGGACCTCCACTAAGCCTAGTGGGGTCGTGGTGTCCAGCAGGCTCCTGACCAACGGGTCGGTGCTGCTCTGCTCTTCTTCCAGCAGGCTCCTGGCCAGCGGGCCGGTGCTGCTCTGCTCTCTGGACATCTCCGGGTAAGCTTCACTGCTACTCCTCTCCAGACTTCTTGCCTCCGGGTGCGCTCGCTCCAGACTGCACCAGGCGGCACCCATCTTTGCTCTTTTCTTTCGTCTCCTCCCACTTCGAGGGCGGTCCCGGGGCAACTCGGTGACTGTCAGCTCCAGGGGCAGTTCTTTCACGCTGACAGACACCTCCAGCATCACAGTCTCTGTTGGTGGGGGCGGTTTCCACTTTTGGCGCCATTTTCTGTCCCGGCCCACGATGGGAGGTGGCCTCTTGCCCTCCTTTGGCACGCCCATAATGGCGTCCGCTGCTCTTCCAAGGCGGGAAAAAGCTGGAAATGGCGGGAATCGCTTCCCAGTGGCGGGAAACTCGGCAGATGGCGGGAACAAGCTGGAAATGGCGGACAATCGGCGGGAAACGACCTGTGATGGGGTCCGATGGCGTGGACCCTCCGGAACCGGCGGGAGACTTCTTTCTGAGGTAAACTTGCACTTTTCTTCAGGCACGCAGTACCCGGGTGTTGCGGGCACGTAATCCTGCCGACTAAGCCAAAGTTGACGCGCCCCCTGGGACATATTCCTTTTTGAGGGGAATACCCGGCACCGGATCAGATGGGGGGTTTGTAGTCTCCGAGCGGCTGTGACCCGGCCCGTGCCCAGGGCGTCAAGCTCAGTGTTATGTGGCAGTCCTACAGATGTTATTAAGAGTTCTTTTGTGTCGACTACGCCACCCGTTGAGATGCGGTCACTGTGGCCGCCGCTGCAGCAGGGTCCACTGAGGCTGATGGTGGGTGCGCAGCTTGGTGGGATAACCCCCAACGGGAGGGGTATAGCCTCAGAGGGGACAGGTGCAGAGGATGGGGGTTGTGGTGGTGTAGTGCAGATGGCAGTGAAGACAGAGTCGGGTTGTGCAGTTAAGGGTGTTTACTTACTGCAGATGTTGTACTGGTCACTCCAGCTGCTAGTGACCACCCGAGCCGTGCTGCGTCCACCAGGTCCTGGATCCAGCCAACCCCCAAACAAGTCCGGAGCGTGGCCCTGAGCTCTCTTTCTGTCCCATTCTCTGGCCGTCCCCACCAGTAATCCACCTAGGTCCAGCTCCCTCGGGCCTTCTGTTGGGACACCCTTGGCCCTGGGTTCCCTGACCCTTCATGTGGTGTGCCTTCGGGGTGGATGTGGTGGGTGACCGTGGCAAACGCTGCCCACGGTCTCCGGTCTCTGGCTGGGGAATGTTTTTACCCCCACCAGCTTGGGTTCCGGTACCCTGATGCCGACTCTTCACCCGGGGATTTTAGTTGGGATCTCAGAGTCCTTTTCTTCTGTGCCTCTGGGTCTCTCTCTTTTCTCCTCTCTCACTCTGGGGTTTTTCTTCTCTCCTCTGCTCCTGACTTGTTCTCTGCAGCTGACTGACTCTCTGCATCTGACCCTGATCTTAGTTGGTGCCCACCTTATATACACCCTCTATGTGTGAGCTCAGGTGACCAGCACCCAATGAGCTCCTATCTTTACCCAGGCTGCTCCCCCTATCTGCCCCTACACTACATGGGATGTACCACCCCCCTCCCACTCCAGCCAGGAACAGACTCGGTCGTACCTGCACATTTCTAAGTGGGAGTACCGTCGGCCTGTTCCCCGGAAATGGGATGTGTGTAGTGCATGCAGCCTACCGAGCTCAGTTCCACACTCCTTCCTTACCCGGGAGTGGAATATCACACCTCTGGGTTGAGGTGCAATACTCCTGTAGCAGCCGAATCCTCAGGGTGCTACACATCTCTTACCACTGCAGAGCTGTGAATATCTCTAGTATTTTCCTACCCGGACTAAACATAATACACTTGTATAGTTAAATTAAATCTGTCTTTGTACAGATTTTATGCTCAGGCCCCAGTAACAGCTGACAGCTAATGGAAAGACAATAATTCAAGATTAAACCTTTAAATGTAATCAGGATTTAAGAGGCCAAACACCAAGCAACAAGCACGCCATTACAATATGAATAATATGCTTTCAACTGTCCTACCTTGGACACGACTGCCATGTGTTTTTTTCCTGATTGACAAAAGTGACTTGTCAAAACTACAGTTCAGAATATTATAAGAAGCCATGCTACAAATGTTGTAGGTTTGTGTTTTTATGAAACACTGTTATGACCTTTGCTTAGAAAAATGATTTTAAAGAAGCACTCCTCCTCCCATGAAAGTATTTATCCTCTTAATATATTGCAATCCTCATATTATATAGCACTGTGTACTTACAATTCTCATTTTGTCCTTCTACCCAGTAAATTCTTCTATTTTTCATTGAGTCTATGACATCACATGATAAAAGCTGAATCCTGACTGAAGCGTTGTGTAGAAACAAGAGGTAAATTTTCCCTGTACGAGTGTAAATCACTGCAAAAGTCCCTGGCAGGGGGAGGAGAGAGCAGCTGGTACAGGAGTTAAAAGGAACCTGTCAGGTCCCCTGTGCCCCCAGAACCACCATCAGTTGTCTCTACATAGTTAATACCCTGCCTAACAATCACTTTATTATATTACACACATAAACAGCTCTTTAGAAAAAGTATTCCTAAAGTCCATTTGCAAATGAGGCCTCTTACTAGTCGATGTAGCGTTAGTGTCCCCAGACTAGTCGCTCCAAATGTTATCATGCCCCTGTGGGCGTGATAACATGACTTACCAGCACCAATGTCATCGCCAGCGCTATACATACCTCATGTGTGGCTTCTTTCCCTCACTGCACTGATCCTCTGAAGCCAGGTGTACGCATGCCGGCTTCAGAGAGGCCCACTGCACGTGATCGGAAGTTTTCTTCACTTCCAATTATGTGCAGTGCACCTCTCTGAAGCCGGCATGCGTACACCTGGCTTCAGAGGATCAGTGCACTGAGGGAAAGAAGCCGCTCTCATGCGCAAGGTATATATTGCGCTGGTGATAACACTGGCACTTGTAAGTCATGTTATGATAATCTAATTCACCGCACAATCTGGGCTTGGGTGATACGAATAGTTTATTTACACTCCGTAAAGAAAACAAGATAGAGTATTACTAGTAGACATGCGACAAAATAACAACAAACGCTTTGACCCTACCAGGGTCTTTTTCATAATGTCACTGCAAGAGAAAGACAAGACATTGTATGAGATAGATAGGTTCATGCAGAGTTATAGGTACTGTTACAAGACATGTATAAAGGTCTCTATTGATTAGTTATGGGCAGATCATTTGGCGTCATTATGTCACAATAAATACAATAAAGTATGTACAAGTTATAGATACAGAAATTATATACAAAAGCAGTCATATATATATATATAAATACAAGCATATAGTATTGTGCCCTTCCTATTGTGGCACTAGATGGTCAATTTAAAAGGCATGAATAGCTTGAATAAGTCCCTGAACCGGGATACGAGAGGTTACCTCATGGTCCAAAGTTAGATATACAATAGCTTACTTGTTGGCAGAATAAAATCACTTATAAGGATTAGTGATGGGCGAGCACTAAAATGCTCGGGTGCTGGAGTGTTGACCTATGTTGACCTATGCAGTGAATGCAAGGGCTGCCAAAAATTGGGAGGCACTCCAATGCCCCTTGGAAGAGACGTAAAGGCCTCATGAAAAAATGTTCCCATTAATAGGAAGTGGGTCTCCCATAGTGAAGGCCTATGCAGTGAATTCAAGGGCTGCCAAAAATTGGGAGGCACTCAAATTCCCCTTGGAAGAGATGTGGAAGAGGGCCTCATTAAAAATGTTCCCATTAGAAAAGAGCGGGTCTCCTATACTTGTAATGCCCATGCACTAAGTGTATGGGCTGACAAACATTTACCCCTGGGGGGTATACATGAACATGCTGTATAAAAAAAAATTTTGGACGGGCATCATAAACATTCTTTAAAAAAATTATGTGGGTGTTGCATCTCAGACCACGGTCACCCTGGTGATATGGTGGTGGAGGATTAGGAGAAGGAGGAGGACAAGAGCAAATAGCCAAAATCAGGCCGCGTATACCCATGTATGGGTGTGAAAAGGTGCATGGGAATCCACCTCCCAAAAAAAAACACTGGAGTGGAAAAGGCAAGCTCAATCCAGCCCTTGTTCATTTTTATAAGAGTCAGCCTGTCAGCATTTTCAGTTGACAGGCGGATGCACTTATCAGTTATAATTCCACCAGCGGCACTTAAAACCCGCTCTGATAAAATGGTAGCGGCAGTGCAGGCCAGGACCTCTAAGGCATAGCGAGCCAGTTAATTCCACGTATCCAGCTTGGATACCCAATATTTATAAGGCACAGAGGAATCACGGAGGACATTGGTACAGTCGGCAAGGTACTCCCTTAGCATCTTCCCAAACTTTGCACTCCTTGTGAGAGTACCCTGCGCCTCAGGACCTCTGCGATGGGAGGGGCTGAGAAAATTCTCCCAGAAATTTGACAGTGTTCCCCTGCCTCTGCTGGATTGGAGTTGTGTCTCTCTCGCCTGTAGTCCTTGGTTATCCAGCGAACTGTGACCTCTGCCACCAGCGTTTTCAGATGGGAATTTTTTAATAGTTCCGCAACAAATGCCTTCTGGTACTGCCCCATTTTTGTAGACCTGTCCGCCTCAGGAATAAGAGATATAAAGTTCTCCTTGTAGAGTGGGTCTAGAAGTGTCACCAACCAGTAATGACTGTCACCCAAAATTTAGAGAACATGAGGGTTACGGGAAAGGCAGCGTAACATAAACTCAGCCATGCGTGCCAGACTGCTAGCAGGCAAGACTTCCGTGTCCTCAACAAGAGGACGACTGACCATGATCTCCTCCTCCTCTCTGTCCTCAGGCCATCCACACTGAACAGACAATATGACAGTTGGGCAGGTAGTACCGTCTATAGCGCATGAAACTAGCTCCTGTTCTTCCTCCTTCTCCTCTTCCTCATTGTCACCCAATCCACGGTGGGATGAGATGAGGCTGGGCTGTGTGTAATCATCCTGTATGGTTCCTTGCTCCATCTCATCATGCTCTGCCTGCAATGCATCCTCTTTGATTGTGAACAGAGAGCATTTCAGAAGACAGAGAAGTGGGATGGTGACGCTAATTATGGCGTCATTGCCGCTCACCATCTTGGTGGAGTCCTCAAAGTTTTGGAGGATGGTACACATGTCTGACATCCATGTCCACTCCTGAGGTCTTATGTGTGGAGTCTGAACTGAATACCGACGGCCTTGTTGATGCTGGTACTCAACTGCCCTCTTCTGCTCACAAATCCTTCCCAACATCTGCAGTGTAGAGTTCCAATGTGTGGGGACATCAAACATCAGTCTGTGAGACGGAAGCTGCAAACGCTGCTGAAACATGGCAAGGGCGGCAGAAGCTGTAGGTGACTTTCTAAAATGGGCACACAGGTGGCGTACTTTAAAAAGCAGATCCGGCAGCTCCGGGTAGGATTTGAAAAACCGCTGAACCACGAGGTTAAGAACATGGGCCAGGCATGGTACATGTGTGAGCTCGCCTCGCCTCAGAGCTGCCACCAGGTTCAGTAGTGTGAGCCACAGATCTGCCTGCTCTTTCAGAGCTGTCACAATTCTTCAGCATTGTGCGGTTTGTCACCTAAGCATATTAGCTTCAGCACAGCCTATTGCTGCTTGGCTGACGCAGTGCTGCAGTGCCTGTATCTTGTGACTGATGTGGTCATTTCGGAGATGGAGGCTGAAGAGGAGGAGGAGGCTGAGGAGTATGAGGTGCAGGAGCTGTAGACCGTGGGGGCAACCCTGATTGACCTAGGGCCTACAATCCTCGGCGTCGGGAGGACGTGTTCCGTCCCAAGGTCTGACTGGGTCCCAGCTTTTGCTATGTTAACCCAGTGTGCCGTCAGCGAGCTGTACCATCCCTGCCCATAAGCACTTGTCCATGTGTCCGTGGTTAGGTGGACTTTCCTGGTAACTGCGTTGTTGAGGGTACGGCTAATATTTTGGGACACGTGCTTGTGTAGTGCAGGGACGGCACACTGGGAGAAATAGTGTCGGGTGGGGACCAAGTACCGAGGGACGGCCGCCACCATCAGGTTGCGGAATGCTTCCATCTCCATGAGCCTAAAAGGCAACATTTCGAGCGCAAGCAGTCAAGAAATGTGGGAATTTAGTAGAGTAGCTTGTGGGGCGTTGGCTGCATATTTGAGCTTGCGTTCCAAGGACTGGGGTATGGACAACTGAACGCTGCGCTGGGATAAGGACGTGGACGTGCTTTTCTGATGCTGCTACTTGAGAGTGTGCAATGACAGGTGCAGGGCAGGTGGCAACTTTGCATGCACCATGGACAGGGGATTGGCTTGCATGCACAACAGTGGAAGAAGCAGTGGTGCCACCCGCAGACACTGTTCCTTGACCCTGGGGTTCGGCCCACAAAGTCAGGTGCTTTGCTGCCATGTGCCTATCATGCTGGTGTTGGTCAGGCTGGTCATTTTGCCACCCATGCTGATGCTGGCCTGGCAGGTGGTGCAAATGGCCTATTTGGGGTTATCGGCAGAGTCTTTAAAAAACAACCAGACTCGGGAAGACCTAACAGTTGTACTGGCAACTTCCTTCTTGTTGATGTTACGGGGAACAGTTGCCCGCCTTCTGTCTGCGGCCACCACACTGCTTCTTCCTGCCTGTTGGGGTGCTCTGCCTCTGTCCCCCTGTGTACTGCTGTCCTCACTCTGCTTGTCCTCCTGCCAGGTTGGGTCAGTTACTATATCATCCACCACCTCGTCTTCCACTTCCGCACTCTGGTCTTCCATCCTGACTTTTTGGCAATTGTGTTGTCTCATCATTGTCCACCTCTTGAGGCACTTTCCCACCGTCGCCTTCGTGTGATCGTGAGTGCTCAAATATTTGGGCATCGCTAATCTCCTCTTGCTCCGCTTCAAGTGGACCGGGCGAGAGGCCCGAATCTATAAATGGAAAAGTGAACAGCTCTCTGGAGTGTGGGATCAGTTGTCTCTGGGCACTCGGCATGGTGGGAGGAAGGAGGATCAAGGTGAGGAATATGCGGTCCAGACTCACGGCTACTGAGACTTGACCGCGTGGACGACAGGGTGGTGGTGGCAAAGTGACTGGAAGCATTATCTGCTATCCAACCAACAACTTTTTGACACTGCTCTGGGTTCAATACTGGTGTGCTGCAGTCCCCTAGGAATTGGGACAGGAAGGCCGGGCGAGAAGATGTGGATGTTTGTTGTGGAACAATTTCATCTTGCCCACGGCCTCAGCCTCTGCATGCACCATCACCATCACGTTCAGTTCCTCATCCCTTGTCCATTTTAAATGGAGGACAATATCTTCCACGCTCACTACAATTGGCTGAATTTGGAGCGAAGTTATATGTGATCCGTGTGACAGACAAACTACAGTTTTAAATACCTGGCCTGTAGGTAACTATTTTGAACAGCAAACTTGTGTCAAAAACTTTGCTGGCACACTGAAATTTTTTTTTAATGGAGGCCAGAAATGGCAGAGTTTTCTGAAAATGTATATGTGATCCGTGTAATGGAGAAACCACAGTTTTAAATACCTGGCCTGTAGGTAACTAGTTTTAACAGCAAACTGGTGTCAATAGCTTCACTGACACACTGCTACAAAATTTTAATGGAGGCCAGAAATGGCAATATTTTCAATTATATGTGATCCGTGTGACGGACAAACCACAGTTTTAAATAGATGGATTTTTAGCTCTGTAATATGGAAAGGACCTGGCTGTATTCTGCAGTGCCAACAAGCAAATGGCGCAGATAAATGGTGTTCTCTGGATTGCTTTTTAAGCAAATAATGAGGATTAAAAAAAATGATTCCTGGCCCCTGAGACCTGAGCCTATTTCTAGAAATGTCTAACAGCAGCAGCAGCCAGAACTGGAATGGAGCCCCTTGTGCTATATGCACTGCAGTCTGCTATATACACTGCCTGCCTGATATATACACTGCCTGCGTGATATCTCTGTAGATGGATTAGTCCTCAGAAGGACTGTTTGTTGAGATGGATATGTGTAATATACTTCTGTTCTTCCTACACTACCTAATAAACAAGCAAATCTCTCCCTAGCTCAGCAGCACCCCTCCATACACTGTCTGATTGCGGAGTAGACTGACGAGCACGGCGGCGCCAGGTCTGATATAGACCTGATGACACTGTGCGGCCAGCCAATCACTGTATTGCCACAACCAACATGGCTGCGGTATTACAGTGAGTGGCAAGCAATCCCTGCATGTTCATTGGCTCTGTAAAAAGCACCAAACATGCAGGGAAGGGACCCGAGCATCCGCCTGAGCATCTTGCAAGTACTCGGCGAGCTCGGATCATCTCGAATACTGAGATGCTCTGGCGAGTACCGAGTACTTGCGAGTATGCTCGCTCATCACTAATAAGGATCTATGGAACAAGGTCCAATGAATGAAGTATGTAAGCTGCTGTAAAGGTAAAGGTAGATGGATAGGTATACAATCAGGTAAAAGGACAGCAAAGAAATCGTTTAAAGTACAAAGACTACCTTGTCTTGTCGCTGTGGTGTGAAAGATGCTGTAAAAGAAAATGGTAATCCTAAGGGTTTAGCCTGATGGAGGTAGTAGTTCTCTGAGGAATATAAGTAAGCACAGTGGTCTAGTAACTGTGTTTCACGATCTTCTCATGATGCTCCTGAGCCCGTGTTGGCGTCCTGTATGTGGGGATGTGTGAGGATGCAAGCTTAAAAAGCCAGCAAGTAACTCCTGATCGGAAGTGCTTCATCGGGGAGCACCCCTGGAAGTCGCGTCACCATGGCGTCCCCACCATAGTGATTGCTAGTGTACAAGTTGCTATGGGAGTGGGGACGCTGCCTAATATGTTGCTCGTGTATGGGCACTTTGTGAGATTGATGAAAAGAAAGCTCATATAAACTTCAGAGGAGCAATGTAAATGGGAGCAGAAGTATGAAAGGAGGTTCACAAAGTATTAAACATGGCTCAATGTGTGTGCTAGCAGGTGTGCGTGACCTTATTCAGACAGTGTGCGCTATGTCAATGCAAACAGAAGCATGAACAGAGGTCCATACAGTGTATAACCTGGCTTTATGTATAAATTGACAGGTATGTGCAACCAGGCAGTATGGCATCAGTGCCCCAATGTCCGTATAGGTGTAAAATAAAATAAAATGGTACCATGATATCTATGTTAGAGTGTCACATGTGGTTGATCTGATTTATTGGGATTTTAGTTAAGGGACTATCTTTGAGGGGCTGGCTATAGTATATATAATGATGGCCAGTCACTTGCCCAAGGGGTTATACACATAACTGGTATGTTAAAAGCCTAGTAGACTCTGTGGTATTTATGCTAGGGTAGGAGTAGCACATATAGTGCTGTACACTCAGTTGCACAAGGCATTTATACATACAGTGGAGGAAATAAGTATTTGATCCCTTGCTGTTTTTGTAAGTTTGGCCACTGATAAAGACATGAACAGTCTATAATTTTAAGGCTAGGTTAATTGTAACATTGAGAGATAGAATATCCAAAAAAATCAAGAAAATTACATTGTCTAAATTATATATATTTTTTTACATTTTGCAGTGAGAAAAAAGTATTTGATCCCTCTGGCAAACAACACTTCATACTTGGTGGCAAAACCCTTGTTGGCATGCACAGCAGTCAGACGTTTTTTGTAGTTGATGATGAGGTTTGCGCACATGTCGGGAGGAATTTTGGTCCACTCCTCTTTGCAGATCACCTCTAAATCATTAAGATTTTGAGGCTGTCGCTTGGCAACTCAGAGCTTCAACTCCCTCCATAAGTTTTCTATGGGATTAAGGTCTGGAGACTGGCTAGGCCACTCCATGACCTTACTGTGCTTCTTTTTGAGCCACTCCTTTGTTGCCTTGGCTGTATGTTTTGGGTCATTGTCTTGCTTAAAGACCTAGCCACGACCCATCTTCAATACTCTTACTGAGTGAAGGAGGTTGTTGGCCAAAATCCCGCGATACATGACCCCATCCATCTTCTCTTCAGTATGGTGCAATCATCATGTCCCCTTTGCAGAAAAGCACCTCCAAAGTATAATGTTTCCCCCACCATGCTTCACGGTTGGGACGATGTTCTTAGGGTTATACTCATCCTTCTTCTTCGTCCAAACACGGCGAGTTGAGTTAATGCCCAAGAGCTCAATTTTTGTTTCATCTGACCACAGTACCTACTTCCAATGGTTTTCTTGGTGACTGTGGTCCCAGCTGCCTTGAGATCATTAACAAGTTTCCCCTGTGTAGTTTTAGGCTGATCTCTCACCTTCCTCATGATTAAGGATACCCCAAGAGGTGAGATTTTGCATGGTGCCCCAGATCGATGTCGATTGACAGTCATCTTGTATTTCTTCCATTTTCTTACTATTGCAGCAACAGTTGTCTCCTTCTCGCCCAGCGTCTTACTTATGGTTTTTTAGCCCATTCCAGCTCTTTGGTCTTGCCCATGTTGTAGAGGTTAGAGTCTGACTGATTGATTGAGTCTGTTTACAGGAGTCTTTTATACAGGTCTGTTGGAGCCAGAACTCATAATGGTTTGTAGGGGATCAAATACTAATTTCTCACTGCAAAATGCAAAAAAATGTATCTAATTTATACAATGTGATTTTCTTGATTTTTTTTGGGGGATATTCTATCTCTCAATGTTAAAATTAACCTACCCTTGAAATTATAGACTGTTCATGTCTTTGTCAGTGGGCAAATTTACAAAAACAGCAAGGGATCAAATACTTATTTACTTCACTGTATATTCTGGGCCTAATGCACCACGTGGTAGTTATGCTAGGGTGAAA
This sequence comes from Phyllobates terribilis, assembly GCF_046119375.1. Taxonomy (NCBI): domain Eukaryota; kingdom Metazoa; phylum Chordata; class Amphibia; order Anura; family Dendrobatidae; genus Phyllobates; species Phyllobates terribilis. The sequence goes on along the minus strand of NW_027362771.1, from coordinate 491,162,473 downwards.
GTAACCAAAATGGGGTATGTAACCATATCATAGAAATTTATCAGTGCCGGAGTATGGTTAGGGTCAAATTGTTATGCAGGTACTCAAATAGATGGGTTGGCATATTTGCCTGGTGGGTTGAAATAGATCAGCGTGTATGTGTGGAAAGAAGTGAGACAAAGTTAAGTTAACCAGTCAATTTCTCTGTTTAATCCCTTTGGGATTAATGTTTGCAGGGTATGTATTCAGTAGGATTCCCTTTGCTTCAGCAGTTGAATGTGATTGCCTCCTCGTCTTGGTCTCGATGCTTGTTCTATTACCTGAAATCGTAATTGGGTAACAGAGTGTCACGCCTTGGAAAAATGGTCCGGTAAGGGTAGCCATGTTCTTTTGCACGGTATGATCGATTTATGGCTAGCTATTCAGTCTCTGACATGTTGGGTCATTTCCACTATGCATAACTGACCACAAGGGTACTTGACAGCATAAATTACAAAATTGGAGTAACATGTAAAATACCCCCTGATAGGGTATGTCTTGCCTGTTCAGGGGTAATACTGTCCGATTTGATGATATTAGAGCATGCTGCACAGCTTAAACAAGGAAATGTGCTATGTTTACAGGGGCCAAGAAAGCATTGTGTGGTAACTTTCTGTGTACTTCTACAGTCAGTTCTCACTAACTTATCTCCGATGTTTGAGGCCCTTTTTGTGCACATCAGGGCCAGTGCTGTGAAGGCTTTGATGTTAGGATATGCCTTGTGAGGAGGCACCAATGTCTCCTAATGATTGTATGTATTCTCGGCATCAGTGGATGATGTACATGCATGAATGGTACTCACTCTTCGTTCATTGTAGTTGAAGGGGGGAAGAGGTGGTGTAAGTACCCTCACTTCTTCTTGTTGTAGTAAAGTTGTAGGATAGTTCCTTTCTCTGAATTTAAGAGACATCTCTGACAAACGGGTTAGTATGAGATTGTTGTCAGTTAAATTATAAACTTGGTAGACTATCCTTTGTGGTTTTGGGATGACAGCTGGAATAGTGAGTTGTGGAATAAACCAACTAATTATCAACACGTGAGTGCCGGGATTTTCTTTTCCTATAGACATTGTTTTCCACGTGCACCACCCTAGCTACACGGAGTGCCGACTATTTTCTTTTGATACGGAATAGTGAATCAGACTGTTGCAATCAGTGGGTTTTGAAAAGATGTCAGTGGAAAGTGTCCCCTCTACGCTTTTAATGACCATAGTGTCTAAGAAGGAGATTTGACTGGTATTATGGTTAAGAGTGAACTGAAGTTCCGGTCTTATGGAATTGAGATAATTAAAGAAAGTATCAAGTGAATTGGGGGTGCCTTGCCAGATACAGAAGATGTCATCAATGTACCTAAAATAGCTCATGGCATTTTGCTGGAACAGGTTGTGAGTGTAGACGTATTGTTCTTCGAATAGACTCATACACGCGTTAGCGTACGCCGGTGCCATGTTTGAACCCATGGCGGACCCACAGGTTTCGACATAATACTTATCGTTAAATAAATAGAAATTCTCATAAAGAATTATTTTGAGGAGTCAGTCATCTTTATTCAGTCTATGGAGCTGCGTTCAGAGAACGCAGCTCCATAGACTTGAGCAGCAGTCACTGCCAGGTCTGATGCTGTACAACGCTAGACCCGGCTGCTGTGAACTGAGGTGGCGTCAGTAAGGTTACCTCAGTTCTCAAAATACACAGCGCCGATGTGAACTGATGTAACCTTACTGACATCACCTCAGTTCACAGCACCTAGTTCTCATGAGGGCAGCGCGAGTGCTGCACTGGTGAGTGACTGTGAGTCTGGCACTTGTCACTCTGGCCAACATAAAGGTTACCAGAGTTCACAGCCACTGGGTCTCCCGGCAGCTATGATACCCGGAAACCTTAAGGGAGCCTTTAAGGGAGACTTTAAGGTTACTGGAGATTCCAGCTGCTGGAACACCTGGCGGCTGTGAACTAAGGTTACCTTTCATGTGTATTTTTCTGTACTTGTTAATAAATAAATGAAAAAAATAAAAAACAACGTGGGATCCCCCTCTATTTTTAATAACCAGCCAAGGGAAAGTAGACAGCTGTGAGCTGGCCTTATTATTCTGTAAAGGGGCCAATATCCATGGACCTTCCCAACCTATTAATATCAGCCCCCAGATGTCTGCTTTGTCTTTGCTGGTTATTAAAAATGGGGGACCCTAAAAAAATGACATGGGGTCCCCCCTATTTTTAATAACCAGCTAAGGTAAAGCAGACAGCATGGCACTGATATTAATAGACTGGAAAGAGCCATGGAAATTGGCCCCTTCCCAGCCTAATAAGACCAGCACTCAGTCCCACAAAAATGGCGCATCCATTAGATACACCAATTCTGGTGCTTAGCCTTGGCTCTTTGAGCTTGTTTGGTGGCAATTGGGGTAATGGGATTGTGGGGTTGATGTCAGCTGTGTAATGTTTATCAGACACCCCATTACTAACCCAGTAAGTAAAAAGAGAAGAAAACACACCAAAAAAAAATCTTTATTTGAAAAAAAACACCGAAAAAATCTTTATTTGAAAAAAGTCCCCAACAATGTAGAGCCAGTGTCAGTCAGTGCCAAGGGCGCAGTTACAGCGACTGCTCTGTATACTCAGAGTGATGACTGAACCGGCGCCGCCCCCGCTCCCATGACTCAAACCGAATGCTGGTGAAGAGAATAAAGCTCATTTATTCCCACTGCATTCGACTGCGTGCAGGCGCCGGGCAGCATAATAACGCTGTTAACCTGCAGATTAATCTGCAGGTTAATAGTGTTATTTCTGGTGACAGGTGCCCTTTAATTTTGTAGTACAATACTTTAATAAAATAGTGCCAGAGTCACGCACTGACTCCGGTGCCATTTTCTTGAAGTAAAGTAGTGTAGTGTGAATGCACTGCCCATCGCCATTAGCCATAAGGCCGACGCGTGCGCACTGCTATGTTGACGTAGAAGTACTTTAGTACATTACTTCAATAAAGTGGTGTTGGAGTCAGCGCGTGTGCATACCGCAATTTCCAGTGCCATTTTATTGAAGACACTGTATATGCAAATTTACAGACACAGTGTCTTAAAAAAAAATTACTAACATCCAGATTTGCACTTACCTCCTCATAGAAACCCAACATGTTAGTTAGACATGACTTATTATTCATAAATCTTTGCTGGTTGTCAGTTTTATATTATTCTCTGCAATATATTTCTGCAGGCCATTTCATATAATAGCACACAGCTGGAGTGAGGGATAGTGTTGAGCCACCCCCGTAGTGTTCGAGTTCGGTTCGGTTCGTCGAACACCCGTGTGTTCGCCGAACTGTTCGTCGAACTGTTCGTCGAACACCTTCGAACACCGTTAAAACCAATGGCAGGCAAACAAAAACACATAGAAACACATAGAAAACACCTTCAAAGGTGTCCAAAAGCTGACAAACTGCTCAGAAGACATAACTAACACATGGAAAAGTGACAAGTACATATAGTCATGCGAAAATAAAAGAGGTGGAGGAGTAAAAGGAGGGGGAGACACAGATATAGGCATGTCATGCCCTTCTAAAATCCAAAGAGTGAGAATCCGACACGGCCAGTCCGCTCCTGCCCGTGCCACCTCCGTGTCGCCGGGTTTGTGCCAGAGCCGCGGTGAACCCTGATGGCCAGCCCCCCTCTCCCAATACTGGTGCCTGTCCGCTGGTGGGTCGAGCGAGCCCCCCTGTGGTGGAGGCAGCTCTAAGCTTTTTAATTTAAATTGTCTCTCTAATTTGAATGAATACACTTTAAATCCATTTACAAGGATCTATTGGAGGGCAAGTCTCATGCCACCAGCCGCGTAATTCCAGCTCCAGTAGCGTCCACTAAAGCTGCTGCAGTTAAAAAGCTTTTATAAGGATCGAGCTTGGCTGTCCACCGCAAGGCATCCTACTGCCAGTCCCAGCCCCTATGCCTTGGGGTGCCTCCTGATGCTCTTCACTGAGTATCCCGTGGTCCCGAAGCATTTCCTTTGAAAAAATGAAGTGTCCAAACTACAGGTGGTGTAGCTTGCTTAACAGCCGGGATAATCCGCTGACTAGCAGACCCTGCTACTAGGCACAAAGTATTTCCTGGGCTAGATGCAGTTAAAAATTTGTAATTAGATACTCTCGTTGGATGCTGAGAAAGCATTCCATAGAGTCTCCTGGCACGCCATATATGATTCTCTTAAAAAGCTTGGGGTAGGGGTCTAGGGGACCCTTTTATAGCCAAAATCACGGCCCTGTATCGCAATACGTCACCTAGGCTGAAGATAAATGGAACTGTAGCACCCTGAGGGCTCAGTTGCTACAGAGGTATTGCACCTCACCCAGAGGTGTGATATCTCACTCTCAGGTAAGGATGTAGTGTGGATCAGCACCCGACACCTGCATGCATTACACCACATTGCCGTGGGGCAGGGCGACCAATATGCCCCTGAGATGGGCACGACAGTCCCTGTCCCTGGCTGGAGTGGGGGGAGGGAACACTGAGGAAGGGGAACCCTGTAGTGCAGGAGCAGGGAGGAAGCAGTTCCTGGGTGCATTGAGAAGGGAGTATAAAAGGTGGGCACCATCTTAGTTCAGTGCAGAGAAGTCTGAGCAGAAGTGGCAGGGAGCAGGGGCTCTGCATGAGCTCTGCTCCGGAGGCGGGCCTAGTAACAGAGGCCCAGGCCTGGAAGAGGGAGAAGGAAGGAAGAGGAGCGGAGAAGGCTCCAGGAACGAGGAACGAAGGGATCTCAGGGGTGCGGACGGGCGAGTCGCCACCGCACGCCAGAATCCACCTGCGTGGAGGGGTCAGGCCAAAGGGGGAGACCGGTCCCCGAAACTAGTGGAGGCAGGAAACGACCCTCAGCTAGAAACAGGAGGCTGTGACATTTTATGTGGCGCAGCCCCTCGCTACACCCGCTAGGAAGGCACCACATAGGGTCAGGGAAACTGGCGCCAAGTTTACCAAGAGGAGGCCCGAGGCAGCCGGACAGAAGGGTTGGTAAGAAAGGCCAAAGGACACACAAAGGGGGTCCTGTGAAGCGCTCCAAAGTTATCTGGGAGTTGTCTGAGCCCCTCACCTGGTGAGCACAGTACGACGTGGGCAGCCGTTACCTGCAGACGTGGTCTGGATAATAAGAACTGTGAGTAAAGGCCCTGGACTGCATCACTGACTCCGTGTCATTACTGCTGCTGCCCTGCACCATCACCCCCATCCTCCGCATACACTGCCCTGAGGCTATACTCCTCCCGTGGGGAGTTATGCTACGCTCTGCTGCACCCACAACACCAGCCTCAGCGGTCTGCCCTGGAGCGGCGGTTCACTCTGACCGCAATCCACGGGTGGCGTAGTTGGACATTTAAACATCAAAACCACATAAATAGTTCCGCCACTGGTTTGACCGCCCTGAGCCACGGAACCAGGTTGCCGCCACGGAGACTACAACCACCAGCATCCACCAAAAAGGGTCCGGCTCCGGGTGTCCCAAGGCCCAGGGGGCGCGTCAGAACATTTTCATCACCTTTCACAATCACCAATGGGACAAGGCAGGGATGTTCTCTGTCCCCTCTCTTATACATCCTAGTGACGGAGCACCTGCTCTCATCAATTCGCCATAACCCCAATATTAGGTGGATTGAGGTGGGAGGCACCGAGTACAAGTGCTCTCTATTTGCTGATGATGTCCTAGTATATATCACTCAATCACATATATCCATCCATGCTGTTATGGCTGAAATAGATCACTTTGAAACATGGTCAAATTTTAAAATCAATGCAGCGAAGTCTGAGGCCCTCGATGTCACCAGTGCTAATTAGTTTGGCAGGTGTGTCCAATGAAAGGCAAGACTACTTAAGAAGGCTCTCTCACATTATTCAGCAGCCTACATTTTCTGCCAAAATGGGAAAGAAAAGGGATGTGTCGGCTGCTGAGAAGCAACAAATTGTGGAGTGTTTAGGTCAAGGCATGACTACAATCAACATTGTGCGATGATCAGGATGAAGTGTCTTGGCAATCAAGAAGTATGTAGCTGATTCACAGTACACATGTGTGCGTGCTGATAAGGGCAAATTGAGGACTCTTTCCTACAGGCAATTACGTCAGGTTGAAAGAGCAGGGGCAAAAAAGCCTTGTCATAGCAGCAGACAAGTTTTTGAAGCTGCTTGTGCCTCCAACGTCCCCCGAACAACAAGATGCAGGGTCCTTCAGAGGTTTGCAGCTGTGCATACGCCATCCTGTCGACCTCCTCTATCCGCTTCACACAAGCAGAAACGGCTCCAGTGGGCCAAACATTACATGAAGACTGATTTCAAAACTGTTTTGTTCACGGATGAGTGCCGTGCAGCGCTCGATGGTCCAGATGGATGGAGTGGAGGATGGCTGGTTGATGGACACCCCACGCAAACACGGCTACAGCGCCAACAAGGAGGAGGTGGAGTAATGTTTTGGGCTGGAATCATGTGGAGAGAGATTGTCGGCCCCTTTAGGATCCCTGAAGGCGCTAAAGATGAACTCCATAATGTATGTGGATTTTCTCAAACAGCACTTCCTGCCATGGTTCAAGAAGAAGAACCGTGTATTTCACAGCAAGATCATTTTTCTGCATGATAATGCACCATCTCATGCTGCACATAAAACATCTGCATCTCTGGCTGATATGGGCATAAAAGGGGACAAACTTATGGTGTGACCCCCATGCTCCCCTGACCTCTACCGCATTCAGAACCTTTGGAGCATCATTAAAAGGAGTGTCTATGATGGCGGGAGGCAGTTCACATCTAAGCAACAGCTCTGGGAGGGTATTCTGTCCTCATGCAAAAGAATTGAAGCAGAAACCATCCAAAACCTGACTAATTCAATGGACGAGAGAGTTCAGAAGCTCCTTTCGAACAAGGGGTCCTATGTGAAAATGTAACATCACCTAGAATAAAGTTTTGAGTTGAAAACTGTTTGATTTCAGTTTCTAACAACCTGCTAATGCTTATAATTTCAAAAATGACCATCTTTTTGGTCTTTATTAAAATGAAAAGGTTGATCGAAAAGTTTGGGGGATCTAAGAGTGTGGCAACCCAGTAGTCATGATTACTTCGAATTCTGACAATATGAGGGTCATGCTGCAGGTAGTGCAGCAAGAAGGCACTTATGTGTCTTGCGCATCTCGGAGCCCCAAAATTATTTTCCGGGCTAGATGCAGCTAAAAATTATTTTTAATTTTAAATCTGGTGGAGCTTATTATAGATGGACTAATAGGATCAGTGCTGCACATTGCTACAAAGCCCAAATTAATTTCCAGTCAAGATAAAGATAAACATGATTAGTAATTTGAAAGCTTAAAACGGTTGGTAGGGTGATTTTAAACAATCATCAAGCTTTTACTCTCCCCAGGATGACACAGGGGTAGAAAAGTCGTTTCGGATCCATGATTTGTTCATCTTTATGAACGTGAGTCTGTCTACATTATCAGTGGAGAGCCGCGTGCGCTTATCTGTCAGCACACCACCAGCAGCGCTGAACACACGTTCAGACAGAACGCTGGCTGCGGGGCATGACAAGATCTCCAAGGCGTAAGTGGCTAGCTCCGGCCATTTATCCAGATTGGAAGCCCAAAAAGAGCAAGGGTCCAGTGACACAGTCGTGGCTTCAATGTTTACTTGGAGATACTCCTGTACCATCGTCTCTAGGCGTTGACTATGTGTCAGACTTCTTGTCTCCTGTGGCCTTGCAAAGGATGGGCTAAAAAGTGGTGAAAAGATTCCGCAAAATTGATGTTACCACCAGATACTGTGGCTCTGTTACGGTTTGAGTGCTGAACACTTGACGGTCCCACGGTTGGCAAGTTGGAACTGTGAGATTCACTACGTGCACCACTGGTATTTTGTGGAAAAGCACATGTAAGATTCTGCAACAGTCTCTGCTGATACTCCTGCATGCGTGCATCCCTTTCTATGGCAGGAATAATTTCTGCAAATTTACTTTTGTACCGGGGATCTAACAGTGTGGCAACCCAGTAGTCAGGATTATTTCTAATTCTCACAATTCGAGGGTCATGTTGCAGGTAGTGCAGCAAGAAGGCACTCATGTGTGTTGCGCATCCAGGAGCAACAAGTCCCTGTTGTGTTGGTGACGAGTTAACAATCATGCTTCCTTCCTCTGTCCTCTCCCCCCAACCTCGCACAACAGAAATGTGATCAAGGTCTCCCTCATCTGATGAGTCTTCCATCAGTTCGTCCTCCACTTCTTCCTGGGCTCCTGCACCTTCCTCACTAGTTTGGCTGCTACCATGCGCCCTGGTAAAACCATCTCCCCCACCCTCACATGCCTGCCGCCTTGGTGCTGCCGACCGTCTGGACCTTGCAGATGTTAGCCCTTCCGCATACAACTCCTCCTCCTCTACTTCCTCCACCTCCTCTTGTGCCACCACCTGACTCCGAATTCTGTTTAACATGTGCTCCAGCATGTAAATCACCGGAATAGTCATGCTGATAATGGCATCGTCAGCACTAAACATCTTCGTCGCCATTTCAAAACTGTGCAGAAGGGTGCATAGGTCCCTGATCTGAGACCAATCCTCCAGCGTGATTTGCCCCACCTCTGAATCTCATTGGCCCAGGCTATACGTCAGAACGTATTGCACCAGGGCTTGTCGGTGCTGCCACAGTTGCTGCAACATGTGCAGAGTTGAATTCCACCGGGTAGGCACATCGCATTTTAGCCGGTGAAGTGGCAGGCCCAACGACTTCTGTAGAGATGTAAGTCGCTGAGCTGCGGGATGCGAACGGCGGAAGTGAGCACACAGCGTCCGTGCCCTCTGCAGAAGGCCATCTAGTCTGGGATAGTGGGCTAAAAATTGCTGGACAACCAGGTTCAACACGTGAGCCATACAAGGCACGTGTGTGACATTGCCCCGGCGAAGGGCCGCACCCAGGTTTGCAGCATTGTCGCACACGGCCTTCCCTGGTTTCAGGTCCAGTGGAGACAACCATTCATGAAATTGGTTCTCCAGAGCTGACCACAACTCCTCACCTGTGTGACTCACATTTCCCAGACATTTCAATGTAAAAACCGCCTGATGACGTTGAGCCCTACTGCCAGCATAGTAAGGAGGTGTGCAGGATCCCTTCTGCGCAGTTAGAAAGCTTGTGGCATGACCAGACAGGCTTTGGGTGCAGGTGGAAGACCGAGAGGAGGTTGAGGAGGCAGAAGCAGTGGAGGAACTTTGACATAAAGAGGATTGACGCACAACTCGTGGGGACGGCAAGACTTGGACAGCAGCCCCTTGTCCTGCTGTCACCATAGTTACCCAGTGCCCAGTCAGCGACATGTAACGCCCCTGTCCATGCCTACTCGTCCAAGTGTCTGTGGTGAAATGCACCCTGTCACACACAGAGTTTCTCAAAGAAGCGGTGATGTTGTGTGCGACATGCTGGTGGAGCGCAGGCACACCTTTCTTTGAGAAGTAGTGCCGACTGGGCATCTGGTACTGGGGCACTGCGACAGACATAAGGTCTCGAAAATCCTCTGTGTCCACCAGGCGGAAAGGCAGCATTTCTGTAACCAAGAGCTTGCAGATGGTGAAATTCAACCTCTTAGCTTTCTCATGGCTAGGAGGAAATGGTCTTTTACTTGTCCACATCTGAGGGACCGAGGGCTGGCTATTGTGCTTAGACGGGGTTGATAAGGGTGTCCCCGGCAAACTGCCGGTCTGTGAGGAAGATGCAGGCGGACATGTTAGGTTGCCTTGATCCAAAGGTGGTGCTATCGATGTCGGACAGCGCTCAACACCAGCTGCTGTTACCACCTCCAAAGAAAATGATGACCTGCCAATCACGCTGGCTGTTGCGGGTAAAGAGGTGGCAGGTCTGCGCCCCAAAACAGGTGTGACTGCTGTCCCCCCAGTCACAGAGGATGAAGAGGCCGCGGATGCACAAGATATGGCAGACGATGGTTGGCCCGGCCGGCTAGGCCGCATTGTAGCACACTGAGCTTCCCACTGCAACTTATGCTTCATGTCCATGTGCCGGTTCATGCATGAAGTAATCAAACTATGTATTTTTTGGCCTCTACTTAGCTTTTGCTGACAAATGTTACAGATAACACGAGTTGGGTCATCTTTATCGATCTGAAAAAATGCCCAGGCTATGCAAGGCTTAGCACCCATGCGACCTGAAGAGCCACCACGACTTGTGGTGAGAGGCAGAGTTGTGTTTGAGGATGCAGTTGTTGACGTGCTTCCAGTACTACGTCTCTGTCCAGGAAGGCACAACCTGACCTCGTCGTCACTAGCATCTTCCTCCACCTCCTCTGCTGACCTCATCTCTTGGCTGACTGTGGGTTGACAGTAAGTGGGATCTCCAACCTCATCATCATCACCCTGTGTGTTATCACACCCGTCGTCCTCAGAGCCAACCTGTTCCTGCCCTGACAAAAAACTAAAGTTGTCGCTCCAATCAGGTATTTGAGTCTTATCATCGTCTTCCTCATTGTCTCCACCAACAGGAGTTACAGTTTGGGAATGAGGGTCTACATTATGGTCAGAACCTTCTGCGTCTGGTCCTGGATCCGACTCATAAAGATTCTGGGCATCAGTGCAGATCATTTCCTCGTCTGGATTCACAGAAGCGCTGGAGTCGACCTCTGATTCCCAGGCTATAGTATGAGTAAACAGCTCTGCAGACTCAACCATCTGTTCTACCTCATACTCAGACGGGCAGCTGGAGATTTGGGAGCTGTGAGGAAGCAAGTGCGATTTGGGTGACACCTTTGAGGACTGGAGTATTTGTGATGTTGAAGTTGATGTGGAGGAGAGCCCACTTAAAGGAGCACTTGATATCCGTTGAAGCACCTGCTGTTTTTGTGCCTCATTTGGAATTTGTAGCGATTGGCGTGGCCGTAAGAAAGGGATCTTATCACATTGTCCGCTAAAAGAAGTAGACATTTTAGTTTGGCTGGAAGATGGTCTTTCTTCTGCAGATGTTACTGTTGCTTTAACACCTACCCCACGGACACAAATTTTTTTCCCCTTCCCAACACGCCTATTCCCCTTTCCACCAGCAGCAGGCCTTTTTCCACTCATTTTGGTGGTTAACTAATTCACAACTCTGGAGTTGTTTGCACAAAAAAACAATGGATGGTAACCGAGCAGAGCTGAGTGGCCAAACTGTGGTATTAGGCCAAAACTATTGGCTGGGTTAGATGCAGAAAAAAATATATTCAGTTTGCAACCTGATGGAGGTCAGTATAGATGGACTAATAGAGAAAGTCCGACACACTGCTACAAGGCCAAATATTTTTTCAGAGGTAGATGCAGAAAAAAATTATATTCAGTTTGCAACCTGATGGAGGTCTGTATAGATGGATTAATAGAACAAGACCCACACACAGCTAGAAGCCCAATATTTTTTCAGAGGTAGATGCAGAAAAAAATATATTCAGTTTGCAACCTGATGGAGGTCAGTATAGATGGACTAATACAACAAGTCCCACACACAGCTAGAAGCCCAATATTTTTTCAGAGGTAGCTGCAGAAAAAAATATATTCAGTTTGCAACCTGATGGAGGTCAGTATAGATGGACTAATACAACAAGTCCCACACACAGCTAGAAGCCCAAATATTTTTTCAGAGGTACTGTAGATGCAGATAAAAATTATTTTTAATTTGCAACCTGATGGAGGTCAGTATAGATGGACTAATACAACAAGTCCCACACACAGCTAGAAGCCCAAATATTTTTTCAGAGGTAGATGCAGAAAAAAATATATTCAGTTTGCAACCTGATGGAGGTCAGTATAGATGGACTAATACAACAAGTCCCACACACAGCTAGAAGCCCAAATATTTTTTCAGAGGTACTGTAGATGCAGATACAAATTATTTTTTATTTGCAACCTGATGGAGGTCAGTATAGATGGACTAATACAACAAGTCCCACACACAGCTAGAAGCCCAAATATTTTTTCAGAGGTACTGTAGATGCAGATAAAAATTATTTTTAATTTGCAACCTGATGGAGGTCAGTGTAGATGGACTAATAGAGAAAGTCCGACACACTGCTAGAAGGCCAAATATTTTTTCAGAGGTAGATGCAGAAAAAAATATATTCAGTTTGCAACCTGATGGAGGTCAGTATAGATGGACTAATACAACAAGTCCCACATACAGCTAGAAGCCTAATATTTTTTCAGAGGTAGATGCAGAAAAAAATATATTCAGTTTGCAACCTGATGGAGGTCAGTATAGATGGACTAATACAACAAGTCCCACACACAGCTAGAAGCCCAAATATTTTTTCAGAGGTACTGTAGATGCAGATAAAAATTATTTTTAATTTGCAACCTGATGGAGGTCAGTATAGATGGACTAATACAACAAGTCCCACACACAGCTAGAAGCCCAAATATTTTTTCAGAGTTACTGTAGATGCAGATAAAAATTATTTTTAATTTTCAACCTGATGGAGGTCAGTATAGATGGACTAATAGAGAAAGTCCGACACACTACTAGAAGGCCAAATATTTTTTCAGAGGTAGATGCAGAAAAAAATTATATTCAGTTTGCAACCTGATGGAGGTCTGTATAGATGGATTAATAGAACAAGACCCACACACAGCTAGAAGCCCAATATTTTTTCAGAGGTAGATGCAGAAAAAAATATATTCAGTTTGCAACCTGATGGAGGTCAGTATAGATGGACTAATACAACAAGTCCCACACACAGCTAGAAGCCCAATATTTTTTCAGAGGTACTGTAGATGCAGATAAAAATTATTTTTAATTTTCAACCTGATGGAGGTCAGTATAGATGGACTAATAGAGAAAGTCCGACACACTACTAGAAGGCCAAATATTTTTTCAGAGGTAGATGCAGAAAAAAATTATATTCAGTTTGCAACCTGATGGAGGTCAGTATAGATGGACTAATACAACAAGTCCCACACACAGCTAGAAGCCCAATATTTTTTCAGAGGTAGTTGCAGAAAAAAATATATTCAATTTGCAACCTGATGGAGGTCAGTATAGATGGACTAATACAACAAGTCCCACACACAGCTAGAAGCCCAAATATTTTTTCAGAGGTACTGTAGATGCAGATACAAATTATTTTTAATTTGCAACCTGATGGAGGTCAGTATAGATGGACTAATAGAGAAAGTCCGACACACTGCTAGAAGGCCAAATATTTTTTCAGAGCTAGATGCAGAAAAAAATTATATTCAGTTTGCAACCTGATGGAGGTCAGTATAGATGGATTAATAGAACAAGACCCACACACAGCTAGAAGCCCAAATATTTTTTCAGAGGTAGATGCAGAAAAAAATATATTCAGTTTGCAACCTGATGGAGGTCAGTATAGATGGACTAATACAACAAGTCCCACACACAGCTAGAAGCCCAAATATTTTTTCAGAGGTACTGTAGATGCAGATAAAAATTAGTTTTAATTTGCAACCTGATGGAGGTCAGTATAGATGGACTAATAGAATGATGCTATGCCCAAAAGATTTTACTTCACTAGGTGCAGTAAAAAAATTGGTATTCTATACACAGGTGGTATATCTTGCAGCACAGATAGGCTACTCCACTGACTAACACACTCTGCAATAGGCCAAAAAGGATTAGCTTTGCTAGATTCAGCCAAATGCTGTGAAAAAAACTTGCACAGCACTGGCACAGACCTGCCTGGCAAAAACTGATAGGAACTGATGTAACCTAGTCCTGAAAAGGACTCCAATTACAATTAGTCTTTACTCCCACAACCTATCTATTTAAGAGCACAGACCTCCCTGATAAAAGTCGTAGGAAATGCTGTAACCTAGTCCTTAAAAGGACTGCAATCACAACTATTCCCTACTCCCAAGCTATCTGTATATTTGTGCGAAAATTGGCTTGAAATTAACAAGGTATAGCGCACACAGCAACAGCGGTGCCGTCTAACACGCAGCTGCAGCAGTGAGAAAATGGTGGCGACGGGGAAAATGGCTTGGTCTTATAGGGCAAGGACATGTGACATACACTGCCAATGACACATGCCCTTGCTTGTGTGAAAAAAAGCACTTCGCTCCGTGTGTGCGCTGCTGATAGGCTGACAGATTGCACCTCCCCACTGCAAATGAGGGAAAGAGAAAAAAAAATGGAGATCTTCATTGTTCCTGCAGAGATCCATCCCCTGCCCCTCCCCCCACCCCGCTGTACACTCAAACTGCGTATTAACATTAATTTTCATCATTACTGAGAAAAAATCCAGTTATGATTTTGGTGCACGAACAGTTATCGAACATAACCTCGAACAGCCGAATTTTTATCAAATTGTTCGTGTTCGCCGAACGGCTCGAACACCGCCCAAAACAGCTCGAATTTGAGATTGGCGAACAGTTCGAGTAGAACAACGCTCATCTCTAGTGAGGGACAGATTCTTACTGTGCACTCTGCAAAAAATGCGTTATGTGTACTCTGCAGCCCATTTCTGTGTGTTTACTGTGCCAAAAGCTGCTGTGTGTACTCTGGTACCTCGCCTGTGGGAGTACTGTGCCTTTAAGCCACTGTGTCTACTCTGCACCCCACCTCTAAAAATAATGTGCCTTTAAGATGCTCTGTGTACTCTGCACTCCCCCCCCCGCCTGTGGGAGTACTGTTCCTTTAAGCCTCTGTGTGTTTTACAGTAGTGTTGCAAATAAATAATTGTCATTCGCCTTCTCATTGCAATTTGTAGGCCAAAGAAATCATTTTTCAGGAACGTTGTGTGTTTTCTAGTGGTCTGAGAAATAAATAATTGGCATCAGTCATCTTGCTGTCATTTGTAGACCAAAGAAATCATTTTTCAAGACCACTGTGTGTTTTCTAGTAGTGTTGGAAATAATTAATTGTCATCAGCCGTCTCATTTGCAGTTGAAACAAATAATTTTTTGGAACGTTGTGTGTTTTCCAGTGGTGTGGCAAATAAATAAATCTACTCTTCCGCCTTCTCTTTGCGAGTAGTGTGCAGAAAAAACAATTCCAAAAATGAGGTGATCATCAAATAGGGGATGTGAACGTGGACGTTATTGTTCTGGTGTAGCTACTGATGGTGGTGTAGCTGATGTAGGGAGAGGACATGATTATTCTGTACCTGCTATGTGCCCAAATACAACACCTTCCTCTGGTGCATGAAGACGACAGGACGTTATGCGTCCTTTCATGGGCCCGAAAGCCGCTTCACAAATAATGAGTCGACAAGATGTTAAAAAGGTGTTAGATTGGATGGCTGAGAGCGACTCCAGTTCCTTTGCATTATATTCCACCTTGTCCACTGCAAAAAGTGCACAGCTGGCACATGAGGACCATGGTCATCCGGCTTCCACCTCACCCCCTTGCAAATCAGTCAAGCAGTTTGAGCCCCAAGTCATGCAGCAGTCTCTTCTGCATTTTGATTAGTCCACTGGCTGGGGTTGCATGGCCCATCCACCTGACCCTGCCCCAGAAGTGGAAGAGACTGAGTCCACTGATGCCCAACCACGTGTTACTGTATGTTGGAGGATGTGTATGTGGGAGGGCTAGCTTTCTCTTTGTTTATTCATAATGAAAGAAAAGCAGGAGGAGCAGGGCCAATTCACATCATTATCAGGCCTGCTCTCCACACATGGCTTGGTGGGTGAGTTACTATCCCAACAGTGACCAGGTACACAACTGTACAGCAAGGGGACAGTTTGAGAGGAAGATGAAGAGGAGGAGGAACAATCGTGTTCACAGCAGGATGGCACTCAGATTAGCTCACGGGCATCACTGGAGCATGGCTGGCAGGATACAGAGTACATAGACGATACACCTCCCACCAAGCACAGTTTTTTGTTGCCTCTGGGCAGCCTGGCACATATGCACCAATACATGCTGCAAGGCCTGGACAATGACCACAGAGTTGCCTGTATTGTTACCAGTGCAGAATACTGTGTGGCCAACCTGCTGGATCCCCGCTACAAGGACAACGTACCATTAGTAATTCCGTCACTGGAAAGGGATCGCAAAATGCGTGAATACAAGCACGTGTTGGTAGAGAAACTGTTAATTGCTTTTCCACCTAATAGCGGGGGCTCAATGGAACAGCAAAGCAGAGGAGGAAGTCAACACAGCTGCGGCATCGCCAGCACCTTGGAAGGCAGGTGTTAGAATGGCCAAAGTGTGGCAAAACTTTATGAGCACGCCACAACATCCAGCAGCACCATGTAATAGGGTCCGTATTAGCAGGAGCCACCGTTACAACAACATGTGGTGGAAGAGTACCTGGCTACATGTTTCCACATACTAACTAATGGATCTACCCCATTTAACTTCTGGGTCTCCAAATTGGACACATGGCCTTAGCTTGCCATTTATGCCTTGGAGGTGCTGTCCTGCCCTGCGGCAAGTGTCATGTTGGAACATATGTTTAGCACAGCAGGTGGTGTCATCACAGAACGATACATCCGCTTATCCACATCCAGCGTGAGGAAGGTAACTTTCCTTAAAATTAACCAAGAAGGGATCCCACAGATCTTGTCCATACCTTTGGATGACTAGACAACAGTCGCACCCAGCCAGTATTCAATTCTATTAGACATTCATTTAATTTGGGTGTCTCCTCCCCAAATAAAAAAAACAATTAAACAGTATTGGCTACCTACTCCTCAGCCTCTTCCACCTACACTGCCATGTCCACCTCCTCCAGTTGGACCTCTGCCCCCTAGTTGTAGCTTGTTAGTTTATTTTGGGTTCATTCTATGTAGTGTTGAGCCACCCCCGTAGTGTTCGAGTTCGGTTCGGTTCGTCGAACACCCGTGTGTTCGCCGAACTGTTCGTCGAGCTGTTTGTCGAACACCTTCGAACACCGTTAAAACCAATGGCAGGCAAACAAAAACACATAGAAACACATAGAAAACACCTTCAAAGGTGTCCAAAAGCTGACAAACTGCTCAGAAGACACAACTAACACATGGAAAAGTGACAAGTACATATAGTCATGCGAAAAGAAAAGAGGTGGAGGAGTAAAAGGAGGGGGAGACACAGATATAGGCATGTCATGCCCTTCTAAAATCCAAAAAGTGAGAAGCCGACACGTTCAGTCCGCTCCTGCCCGTGCCACCTCCGTGTCGCCGGGTTTGTGCCACAGCCGCGGTGAACCCTGACGGCCAGCCCCCCTCTCCCAATACTGGTGCCTGTCCGCTGGTGGGTCGAGCGAGCCCCCCTGTGGTGGAGGCAGCTCTAAGCTTTTTAATTTAAATTGTCTCTCTAATTTGAATGAATACACTTTAAATCCATTTACAAGGATCTATTGGAGGGCAAGTCTCATGCCAGCAGCCGCGTAATTCCAGCTCCAGTAGCGTCCACTAAAGCTGCTGCAGTTAAAAAGCTTTTATAAGGATCGAGCTCGGCTGTCCACCGCAAGGCATCCTACTGCCAGTCCCAGCCCCTATGCCTTGGGGTGCCTCCTGATGCTCTTCACTGAGTATCCCGTGGTCCCGAAGCATTTCCTTTGAAAAAATTAAGTGTCCAAACTACAGGTGGTGTAGCTTGCTTAACAGCCGGGATAATCCGCTGACTAGCAGACACTGCTACTAGGCACAAAGTATTTCCTGGGCTAGATGCAGTTAAAAATTTGTAATTAGATACTCTCGTTGGATGCTGAGAAAGCATTCCATAGAGTCTCCTGGCACGCCATATATGATTCTCTTAAAAAGCTTGGGGTAGGGATCTAGGGGACCCTTTTATAGCCAAAATCACGGCCCTGTATCACAATACGTCACCTAGGCTGAAGATAAATGGAACTGTAGCACCCTGAGGGCTCGGTTGCTACAGAGGTATTGCACCTCACCCAGAGGTGTGATATCTCACTCTCAGGTAAGGATGGAGTGTGGATCAGGACCCGACACCTGCATGCATTACACCACATTGCCATGGGGCAGGGCGACCAATATGCCTCTGAGATGGGCACGACAGTCCCTGTCCCTGGCTGGAGTGGGGGGAGGGAACACTGAGGAAGGGGAACCATGTAGTGCAGGAGCAGGGAGGGAGCAGTTCCTGGGTGCATTGAGAAGGGAGTATAAAAGGTGGGCACCATCTTAGTTCAGTGCAGAGAAGTCTGAGCAGAAGTGGCAGGGAGCAGGGGCTCTGCATGAGCTCTGCTCCGGAGGCGGGCCTAGTAACAGAGGCCCAGGCCTGGAAGAGGGAGAAGGAAGGAAGAGGAGCGGAGAAGGCTCCAGGAACGAGGAATGAAGGGATCCCAGGGGTGCGGACGGGTGAGTCGCCACCGCACGCCCGAATCCACCTGCGTGGAGGGGTCAGGCCAAAGGGGGAGACCGGTCCCCGAAACTAGTGGAGGCAGGAAACGACCCTCAGCTAGAAACCGGAGGCTGTGACATTTTATGTGGCGCAGCCCCTCGCTACACCCGCTAGGAAGGCACCACATAGGGTCAGGGAAACTGGCGCCAAGTTTACCAAGAGGAGGCCCGAGGCAGCCGGACAGAAGGGTTGGTAAGAAAGGCCAGACAAAGGACACACAAAGGGGGTCCTGTGAAGCGCTCCAAAGTTATCTGGGAGTTGTCTGAGCCCCTCACCTGGTGAGCACAGTACGACGTGGGCAGCCGTTACCTGCAGACGTAGTCTGGATAATAAGAACTGTGAGTAAAGGCCATGGACTGCATCACTGACTCCGTGTCGTTACTGCTGCTGCCCTGCACCATCACCCCCATCCTCCGCATACACTGCCCTGAGGCTATACTCCTCCCGTGGGGAGTTATGCTACGCTCTGCTGCACCCACAACACCAGCCTCAGCGGTCTGCCCTGCAGCGGCGGTTCACTCTGACCGCAATCCACGGGTGGCGTAGTCGGACATTTAAACATCAAAACCACATAAATAGTTCCGCCACTGGTTTGACCACCCTGAGCCACGGAACCGGGTCGCCGCCACGAAGACTACAACCACCAGCATCCACCAAAAAGGGTCCGGCTCCGGGTGTCCCAAGGCCCAGGGGGTGCATCAGAACATTTTCATCACCTTTCACAATCACCAATGGGACAAGGCAGGGATGTCCTCTGTCCCCTCTCTTATACATCCTAGTGATGGAGCACCTGCTCTCATCAATTCGCCATAGCCCCAATATTAGGTGGATTGAGGTGGGAGGCACCGAGTACAAGTGCTCTCTATTTGCTGATGATGTCCTAGTATATATCACTCAATCACATATATCCATCCATGCTGTTATGGCTGAAATAGATCACTTTGTTACATGGTCAAATTTTAAAATCAATGCAGCGAAGTCTGAGGCCCTCGATGTCTCCCTCCCCAAATCCATATAGGATTCCATCCAGTCCAACTTTCCCTTTGCCTGGCCCTCACAGGGTATCAAATACTTAGGAATCCCTATTCATAGATACCTCTCCCATCTATGTTATCTTAATTTTGGGCCCTTTATTGATCAACTCCATACAGACCACGGTTGGCAAGTTAGAACTGTAAGATTCACTACGTGAACCACTGGTGTTTTGTGGAAAAGCACATGTACACTGTGTTCCAAATTATTATGCAAAAAGTGTTTAGGAGTGATAAGGGAAGAATTTGTTTGTTTGTCAGTTAAACTCATTGATGGTGATGTGTGTCAGGGCTCTTTATATCACTGTAAGCAATTGCAGACACCTGTGCTAATTAGTTTGGCAGGTGTGTCCAATGAAAGGCAAGACTACTTAAGAAGGCTGTCTCACATTATTAAGCAGCCTACATTTTCTGCCAAAATGGGAAAGAAAAAGGATGTGTCGGCTGCTGAGAAGCAACAAATTGTGGAGTGTTTAGGTCAAGGCATGACTACAATCAACATTGTGCGATGATCAGGATGAAGTGTCTTGGCAATCAAGAAGTATGTAGCTGATTCACAGTACACACGTGTGCGTGCTGATAAGGGCAAATTGAGGACTCTTTCCTACAGGCAATTACGTCAGGTTAAAAGAGCAGCGGCAAAAAAGCCTTGTCATAGCAGCAGACAAGTTTTTGAAGCAGCTGGTGCCTCCAACGTCCCCCGAACAACAAGATGCAGGGTCCTTCAGAGGTTTGCAGCTGTGCATACGCCATCCTGTCGACCTCCTCTATCCACTTCACACAAACAGAAACGGCTCCAGTGGGCCAAACATTACATGAAGACTGATTTCAAAACTGTTTTGTTCACGGATGAGTGCCGTGCAGCGCTCGATGGTCCAGATGGATGGAGTGGAGGATGGCTGGTTGATGGACACCCCACGCAAACACGGCTACAGCGCCAACAAGGAGGAGGTGGAGTAATGTTTTGGGCTGGAATCATGTGGAGAGAGATTGTCGGCCCCTTTAGGATCCCTGAAGGTGCTAAAGATGAACTCCATAATGTATGTGGATTTTCTCAAACAGCACTTCCTGCCATGGTTCAAGAAGAAGAACCGTGTATTTCCCAGCAAGATCATTTTTTTGCATGATAATGCACCATCTCATGCTGCACATAAAACATCTGCATCTCTGGCTGATATGGGCATAAAAGGGGACAAACTTATGGTGTGACCCCCATGCTCCCCTGACCTCTACCCCATTCAGAACCTCTGGAGCATCATCAAAAGGAGTGTCTATGATGGCGGGAGGCAGTTCACATCTAAGCAACAGCTCTGGGAGGGTATTCTGTCCTCATGCAAAACAACTGAAGCAGAAACCATCCAAAACCTAACAAATTCAATGGACGAGAGAGTTCAGAAGCTCCTTTCGAACAAGGGGTCCTATGTGAAAATGTAACATCACCTAGAATAAAGTTTTGAGTTGAAAACTGTTTGATTTCAGTTTCTAATAACCTGCTAATGCTTATAATTTCAAAAATGACCATTTTTTTGGTCTTTATTAAAATGAAAAGGTTGATCGAAAAGTTTGGGGGATCTAAGAGTGTGGCAACCCAGTAGTCATGATTACTTCGAATTCTGACAATATGAGGGTCATGTTGCAGGTAGTGCAGCAAGAAGGCACTTATGTGTCTTGCGCATCTCGGAGCCCCAAAATTATTTTCCGGGCTAGATGCAGCTAAAAATTATTATTAATTTTAAATCTGGTGGAGCTTAGTATAGATGGCCTAATAGGATCAGTGCTGCACACTGCTACAAAGCCCAAATTATTTTCCAGTCAAAATACAGATAAATGTGATTAGTAATTTTAAATCTGGTGGAGCTTTTTATAGATGGCCTAATAGAATCAGTGCTGCACACTGCTACAAAACCCAAATTATTTTCCAGCCAAGATACAGATAAACATGATTAGTAATTTGAAAGCTTAAAACGGTTGGTAGGGTGATTTTAACCAATCATCAAGCTTTTACTCTCCCCAGGATGACACAGGGGTAGAAAAGTCGTTTCGGATCCATGATTTGTTCATCTTTATGAACGTGAGTCTGTCTACATTATCAGTGGAGAGCCGCGTGCGCTTATCTATCAGCACACCACCAGCAGCGCTGAACACACGTTCAGACAGAACGCTGGCTGCAGGGCATGACAAGATCTCCAAGGCGTAAGTGGCTAGCTCCGGCCATTTATCCAGATTGGAAGCCCAAAAAGAGCAAGGGTCCAGTGACACAGTCATGGCTTCAATGTTTACTTGGAGATACTCCTGTACCATCGTCTCTAGGCGTTGACTATGTGTCAGACTTCTTGTCTCCTGTGGCCGTGCAAAGGATGGGCTAAAAAAGTGGTGAAATGATTCCGCAAAATTGATGTTACCAGCAGATACTGTGGTTCTGTTACGGTTTGAGTGCTGAACACTTGACGGTCCCACGGTTGGCAAGTTGGAACTGTGAGATTCACTACGTGCACCACTGGTGTTTTGTGGAAAAGCACATGTAAGATTCTGCAACAGTCTCTGCTGATACTCCTGCATGCGTGCATCCCTTTCTATGGCAGGAATAATTTCTGCAAATTTACTTTTGTACCGGGGATCTAACAGTGTGGCAACCCAGTAGTCAGGATTATTTCTAATTCTCACAATTCGAGGGTCATGTTGCAGGTAGTGCAGCAAGAAGGCACTCATGTGTGTTGCGCATCCAGGAGCACCAAGTCCCTGTTGTGTTGGTGGCGAGGTAACAATCATGCTTCCTTCCTCTGTCCTCTCCCCCCAACATCGCACAACAGAAATGTGATCAAGGTCTCCCTCATCTGATGAGTCTTCCATCAGTTCGTCCTCCACTTCTTCCTGGGCTCCTGCACCTTCCTCACTAGTTTGGCTGCTACCATGCGCCCTGGTAAAACCATCTCCCCCATCCTCACATGCCTGCCGCCTTTGTGCTGCCGACCGTCTGGACCTTGCAGATGTTAGCCCTTCCGCAAACAACTCTTCCTCCTCTACTTCCTCCACCTCCTCTTGTGCCACCACCTGACTCCGAATTCTGTTTAACATGTGCTCCAGCATGTAAATCACCGGAATAGTCATGCTGATAATAATGGCATCGTCAGCACTAAACATCTTCGTCGCCATTTCAAAACTGTGCACAAGGGTGCATAGGTCCCTGATCTGAGACCACTCCTCCAGCGTGATTTGCCCCACCTCTGGATCTCGTTGGCCCAGGCTATACGTCAGAACGTATTGCACCAGGGCTTGTCGGTGCTGCCACAGTCGCTGCAACATGTGCAGAGTTGAATTCCACCGGGTAGGCACATCGCATTTTAGCCGGTGAAGTGGCAGGCCCAATGACTTCTGTAGAGATGTAAGTCGCTGAGCTGCGGGATGCGAACGGCGGAAGTGAGCACACAGCGTCCGTGCCCTCTGCAGAAGGCCATCTAGTCTGGGATAGTGGGCTAAAAATTGCTGGACAACCAGGTTCAACACGCGAGCCATACAAGGCACGTGTGTGACATTGCCCCGGCGAAGGGCCGCACCCAGGTTTGCAGCATTGTCGCACGCGGCCTTCCCTGGTTTCAGGTCCAGTGGGGACAACCATTCATGAAATTGGTTCTCCAGAGCTGACCACAACTCCTCAGCTGTGTGACTCACATTTCCCAGACATTTCAAAGTAAAAACCGCCTGATGACGTTGAGCCCTACTGCCAGCATAGTAAGGAGGTGTGCAGGATCCCTTCTGCGCAGTTAGAAAGCTTGTGGCATGATCAGACAGGCTTTGGGTGCAGGTGGAAGACCGAGAGGAGGTTGAGGAGGCAGAAGCAGTGGAGGAACTTTGACATAAAGAGGATTGACGCACAACTCGTGGGGACGGCAAGACTTGGACAGCAGCCCCTTGTCCTGCTGTCACCATAGTTACCCAGTGCCCAGTCAGCGACATGTAATGCCCCTGTCCATGCCTACTCGTCCAAGTGTCTGTGGTGAAATTCACCCTGTCACACACAGAGTTTCTCAAAGAAGCGGTGAAGTTGTGTGCGACATGCTGGTGGAGCGCAGGCACACCTTTCTTTGAGAAGTAGTGCCGACTGGGCATCTGGTACTGGGGCACTGCGACGGACATAAGGTCTCGAAAATCCTCTGTGTCCACCAGGCGGAAAGGCAGCATTTCTGTAGCCAAGAGCTTGCAGATGGTGAAATTCAACCTCTTAGCTTTCTCATGGCTAGGAGGAAATGGTCTTTTACTTGTCCACATCTGAGG
Organism: Phyllobates terribilis; assembly: GCF_046119375.1. Lineage (NCBI taxonomy): Eukaryota > Metazoa > Chordata > Amphibia > Anura > Dendrobatidae > Phyllobates > Phyllobates terribilis. The sequence continues at coordinate 491,138,872 of NW_027362771.1, read as the reverse complement.
GACCGAGGGCTGGCTATTGTGCTTAGACGGGGTTGATAAGGGTGTCCCCGTCACACTGCCGGTCTGTGAGGAAGATGCAGGCGGACATGTTAGGTTGCCTTGATCCAAAGGTGGTGCTATCGATGTCGGACAGCGCTCAACACCAGCTGGTGTTACCACCTCCAAAGAAAATGATGACCTGCCAATCACGCTGGCTGTTGCGGGTAAAGAGGTGGCAGGTCTGCGCCCCAAAACAGGTGTGACTGCTGTCCCCCCAGTCACAGAGGATGAAGAGGCCGCGGATGCACAAGATATGGCAGACGGTGGTTGGCCCGGCCGGCTAGGCTGCATTGTAGCACACTGAGCTTCCCACTGCAACTTATGCTTCATGTCCATGTGCCGGTTCATGCATGAAGTACTCAAACTATGTATTTTTTGGCCTCTACTTAGCTTTTGCTGACAAATGTTACAGATAACACGAGTTGGGTCATCTTTATCGATCTGAAAAAATGCCCAGGCTAGGCAAGGCTTAGCACCCATGCGACCTGAAGAGCCACCACGACTTGTGGTGAGAGGCAGAGTTGTGTTTGAGGATGCAGTTGTTGACGTGCTTCCAGTACTACGTCTCTGTCCAGGAAGGCGCAACCTGACCTCGTCGTCACTAGCATCTTCCTCCACCTCCTCTGCTGACCTCATCTCTTGGCTGACTGTGGGTTGACAGTAAGTGGGATCTCCAACCTCATCATCATCACCCTGTGCGTTATCACACCCGTCGTCCACAGAGCCAACCTGTTCCTGCCCTGACAAAAAACTAAAGTTGTCGCTCCAATCAGGTATTTGAGTCTCATCATCGTCTTCCTCATTGTCTCCACCAACAGGAGTTACAGTTTGGGAATGAGGGTCTACATTATGGTCAGAACCTTCTGCGTCTGGTCCTGGATCCGACTCATAAAGATTCTGGGCATCAGTGCAGATCATTTCCTCGTCTGGATTCACAGAAGCGCTGGAGTCGACCTCTGATTCCCAGGCTATAGTATGAGTAAACAGCTCTGCAGACTCAACCATCTGTTCTACCTCATATTCAGACGGGCAGCTGGAGATTTGGGAGCTGTGAGGAAGCAAGTGCGATTGGGGTGACACCTTTGAGGACTGGAGTATTTGTGATGTTGAAGTTGATGTGGAGGAGAGCCCACTTAAAGGAGCACTTGATATCCGTTGAAGCACCTGCTGTTTTTGTGCCTCATCTGGAATTTGTAGCGATTGGCGTGGCCGTAAGAAAGGGATCTTATCACATTGTCCGCTAAAAGAAGTAGACATTTTAGTTTGGCTGGAAGATGGTCTTTCTTCTGCAGATGTTACTGTTGCTTTAACACCTACCCCACAGACACAACCTTTTTTCCCCTTCCCAACACGCCTATTCCCCTTTCCACCAGCAGCAGGCCTTTTTCCACTCATTTTGGTGGTTAACTAATTCACAACTCTGGAGTTGTTTGCACAAAAAAACAATGGATGGGAACCGAGCAGAGCTGAGTGGCCAAACTGTGGTATTAGGCCAAAACTATTGGCTGGGTTAGATGCAGAAAAAAATTATATTCAATTTGCAACCTGATGGAGGTCAGTATAGATGGACTAATAGAATAAGTCCCACACACAGCTAGAAGCCCAAATATTTTTTCAGAAGTAGATGCAGAAAAAAATTGTATTCAGTTTGCAACCTGATGGAGGTCAGTATAGATGGACTAATAGAACAAGTCCTACACACAGCTAGAAGCCCAAATATTTTTTCAGAGGTAGATGCAGAAAAAAATATATATTCAGTTTGCAACCTGATGGAGGTCAGTATAGATGGACTAATAGAGAAAGTCCCACACACTGCAAGAAGGCCAAATATTTTTTCAGAGCTAGATGCAGACAAAAAATTATTTTTAATTTGCAACCTGATGGAGGTCAGTATAGATGGACTAATAGAGAAAGTCCCACACACTGCTAGAAGGCCAAATATATTTTCAGAGCTAGATGCAGAAAAAAATTATATTCAGTTTGCAACCTGATGGAGGTCAGTATAGATGGACTAATAGAACAAGTCCCACACACAGCTAGAATCCAAATATTTTTTCAGAGGTAGATGCAGAAAAAAATTATATTCAGTTTGCAACCTGATGGAGGTCTGTATAGATGGATTAATAGAACAAGTCCCACACACAGCTAGAAGCCCAATATTTTTTCAGAGGTAGATGCAGAAAAAAAATATTTTCAGTTTGCAACCTGATGGAGGTCAGTATAGATGGCCTAATAGAGAAAGTCCCACACACTGCTAGAAGGCCAAATATTTTTTCAGAGCTAGATGCAGACAAAAAATTATTTTTAATTTGCAACCTGATGGAGGTCAGTATAGATGGACTAATAGAGAAAGTCCCACACACTGCTAGAAGGCCAAATATTTTTTCAGAGCTAGATGCAGATATAAATTATTTTGAATTTGCAGCGTGATGGAGGTCAGTATAGATGGACTAATAGAACAAGTCTCACACACTGCTAGAAGGCCAAATATTTTTTCAGAGCTAGATGCAGAAAAAAAATTATATTCAGTTTGCAACCTGATGGAGGTCAGTATAGATGGACTAATAGAACAAGTCCCACACACTGTTAGAAGCCCAAATATTTTTTCAGAGCTAGATGCAGAAAAAAATTATATTCAATTTGCAACCTGATGGAGGTCAGTATAGATGGACTAATAGAATGATGCTATGCCCAAAAGATTTTACTTCACTAGGTGCAGTAAAAAAATTGGTATTCTATACACAGGTGGTATATCTTGCAACACAGATAGGCTACTCCACTGACTAACACACTCTGCAATAGGCCAAAAAGGATTAGCTTTGCTAGATTCAGCCAAATGCTGTGAAAAAAACTTGCACAGCACTGGCACAGACCTGCCTGGCAAAAACTGATAGGAACTGATGTAACCTAGTCCTGAAAAGGACTGCAATTACAATTAGTCTTTACTCCCACAATCTATCTATTTAAGAGCACAGACCTGCCTGATAAAAGTCGTAGGAAATGCTGTAACCTAGTCCTTAAAAGGACTGCAATCACAACTATTCCCTACTCCCAAGCTATCTGTAGATTTGTGCGAAAATTGTCTTGAAATTAACAAGGTATAGAGCACACAGCAACAGCGGTGCCGTCTAACACGCAGCTGCAGCAGTGAGAAAATGGTGGCGACTGGGAAAATGGCTTGGTCTTATAGGGCAAGGACATGTGACATACACTGCCAATGACACATGCCCTTGCTTGTGTGAAAAAAAGCACTTCGCTCCGTGTGTGCGCTGCTGATAGGCTGACAGATTGCACCTCCCCACTGTAAATGCGGGAAAGAGAAAAAAAAATGGAGATCTTCATTATTCCTGCAGAGATCCATCCCCTGCCCCTCCCCCCACCCCGCTGTACACTCAAACTGCGTATTAACATTAATTTTCATCATTACTGAGAAAAAATCCAGTTATGATTTTGGTGCACGAACAGTTATCGAACATAACCTCGAACAGCCGAATTTTTCTCAAATCGTTCGTGTTCGCCGAACGGCTCGAACACCGCCCAAAACAGCTCCAATTTGAGATTGGCGAACAGTTCGAGTCGAACAACGCTCATCTCTAATTCTATGTTCTTTGAAGTCATTTCGCTTAAAAAACAGTGTTGGATTATTCCTCCCTTGCCTCTTCCATCCATACAGCCACGTCCACCTCTTCCTCCATTTGGACCTACGTCTTGTGATACCAGATGGCTAGTTTTATTTTTGTTAAATCTAGATTGTTTTAGGTCAGTTCCATTAAAAAAATATCCATATCCAACATTTAACAAAAATAAATAAATACCCCTCTCCATCCCAAAATGTTCACTCACCTCTGCCTCTTCCACCTCCTCCTACACTTGGACCTCTCAAGATTATTATTTTTTATTTGACTTATGGCTTAGGGACAGGATGCAGCTGTAGTGAGGGACAGTATTAGGTTTTGTGTGTGCGCAGTTGCAAAAACACTTTCTATCTGTACTCTGCACCTGTGTCTGTGATAGCACTGTGTGTGCCCAAAAGTTTTTCTAATCTTCAAACATGCCTGTGGGACTCATGTGCATTTAAACCAATTTTTCTACTCTTATGCACCCTTGTCTCTGATAGTACTGTGTGTAGAAACAAATTTTTATAATCTGCAACTGTGTTTGTGTGAGTACTTTGCCTAAAAAAAATAAAAAAATGAGTATAGAATCAAATAAGGGACATGGATGTGGCCGTCAAGTTTTTGATTTTGCCATCTTGTTACCCATCTTGTTGTTTCATATTGGTATCATCTGCTAGAAATGAGTGTTCATTCTGGTCACATACTTCTCTTTCACAGTCCATAACTTGATATAATTTTTCTATACATTAATTTACAGATTGATGTTTTTTTGTAGTCAGATATTAATCAAAGCAGGCAAATTTACTAATTTAATGACTATTCGCAGTTTCACTGTACCATCCATGTGTGTGCGGTAGTGATCTGAGACTTTATTGTACACTACCGGAGCTGTCATTACCATGGTTGCTGGCACCAGATTTGCCTTCCAGTAGATGCTCTTTAAAGGATTTAACTACTCAGAACCATGATTCTCCATTACTTGTGTGTACTGTTCACCCCTGCCTGTGGGAGTACTGTGCCCAAAAGCTGCTGTATTCTCTGCAGCAGTGTCTGTTCTAGTAGTGGGTATACAATACATTTTACTCTACCATTGTGGCCAGGCCTAATGCTCATTAAAGGATTTAACTACTCATTCCAATTAAAAAGCCTCTAAATTGTCATGGATGGCTATTTTGTCTTGCAATATCAACTTTTGACTCAGTTGAGGAGTGGTTAATTTGCTTGACTGCTTCCTTACTTGTATGTAGTACCTCCTGTTTATCAGGCTGCCTCTCCAGATTAGAACACTGATTTTCCGTTGCCATGTGTGCTCTGCGACTCCACCTATGTAGGTACCGTGCTCCATGCTCTGTGGGTGAAATTTGCTATTAGGTCCTGTGGGGGTATGGTACTCCACGCTCTGTGAGTGAAATTCGTTAGCAGCTTCTGTGGAGGTACTTTGCCCCATGCTCTGTGAGTGAAATTTGCTATCAGCTTTTGGTGAGTACTGTGCCCCATGCTCTGTGAGTGAAATTTATCAGCTTCTGGGGTGGTACTGTGCTCCATGCTCTGTATGTGAAATGTGCTATCAGCTTCTTGAGGGGGTACTGTGCCACATGCTCTGTGGGTGAAATTTGTTATCAGCTTCTGTGGAGGTACTGTGCCCCATGCTCTGTGGGTGAAATTTGTTATCAGTTTTTGTGGGGATACTGTGCCCTCTGCTCTGTGGGTGAAATTTTTATCTAGATTGCCGGTAGCAAGCCTCAGTCTCTGTGAGGGATCTGTTAAAATTTTTATGCCATTAATTTACTTTTCTTACTATTTTACCATGATTGCTATGGTGACAGAACCCCTTTGTCATTTCCCTCTCCAGCGCTTACCCCCATTTTGTTTACTTTTGCAGCCCCCTAGCCTTTACTCTGACCATTTTATAGCCATAGCACTGAAATTCAGGTCCCCATTGACTTATATGGGTACCGGGGTCAAGTTTGGGTCCTGAACTGGACCTTTTAAAAAGTCCGACCAAACCGGGTGAACCCGAACATCCACAGGTTCGCTCATAACTAATTAGGAGGCTTGTAGCAAACTCCAATTAGTAGCTTTCCATTATTGCCATCCCCATGTACATCTACCCATCCAGACTCTACATTGTCCTCCCAATGCCGTCATTGAGCACAGGTCTTAAATCCAACTTACCAAAAATACACACCGCTCTACCTTTTTTGTCTTTCCTGTCCTTTCAGAATGTAGTATAACCCTCTACGTTTGTCACTGTTAGGATCATCTTAACAACTATTGTATTATTGGAACTATGTTTAGAAAGGGCTGATTTCTGAGAGTGGGTAACACTGGTGCAGACTAATTAAACAGTTTTATTGTGTTGCAGTTTGATTTGTTTTAGTGGTTTTTTTTTCAAGATGACCTCTAACCAGGTCTAATGTGACAAGTTTTATCTTTTGTTTCATTACTGCTGTTCCCCTAAGTCTTTTTTTTTTACTTTAAGAATCCATCATACGGTCCCAGAGATAATGGCCTTTTTATTGGACACTAATTTTTACAGTCTGAACCAAGGGTGGGTGGCTCAATGATTCTCTGGGGGTAGGGTGTCTTGAAGCTGCTCTGCAAAGCATCACCCCTTTGTAAAGACCATAAGCAATTGCACTAAGCGAGCAGATTTTTTTTTTTAAAGAAAAGGAAATATTCTGGGGATGAGTAAAAATGAAATAAGAGCCCAAACTGACCAATTTTGACCTGCTGACAGGTCCTCTTAAAACCATGTTCACTTGTAAGAGGAAACTATTCTATGACTAAGAATGCAGAAGTGTCAAAAACATGTCAGCGAATTCAATGTAAATTGCAAGCACTTTTACTGGAATGTTAATAAAGGATGTTATGAATGTACTGGAGATGCTGAACTTTCAAGTATCATTTGAATCTTATACAGGAGGGTGCAAAAGTAGGTATACATTTTAAATAATAGTTGAATCATGTTAATAACTGTGCACAGTTTTCTTGTATATACCTAATCTTTGATAACTCCCCAAAAGAAAAAGTCCATCTGGGTAAGATCTGGTCATAGTTATGCCTATTCAACCAGCCAGACCTCATCTATCGATCCATTTATAATATTAATAAAAATAATATGAATGCCCTGGAGTGGTTCCTACACTGTTAGTCCACGTTTATAGAAAACACTTTGGCCAACATATTGAAATCAACGGATAGGTGGTGTGGAGGAGATACCACTCACACCCCATAACCACAAAATAACGCCTACTCAAAAATAGATGTAAAAACGCAGAGGACAAATGAGTATACTGGCATAAATAAGTTTTATTGTTTAAAAATTACTTTTAACAGTATCAAAGATATAAAGACAGTATATAGACTTGCGGATCATAAACCCCACCATATCCTTAAACCCATGGGAAGGTAAAAGACTAGATACCAAGGCAGTACATAAAAGGTTTTGAGATGAAAAAAAAAAATAAGCACAAAGGAAGTAACCATGAATAGCATTAATTCCCCCGGGGGATAAAACCCTAGAGGGAACCATGAAGATACGTTGTCATCACAGGATAGACTCAGGTAAGTGACTATCGTATGTCTCAAAGAAGGTCCTAAATGGAAAAATGAGACACTTCACCTAGAGGTACCGTCCAGATTACACTGGATAGAGAGAGAATGAAAAGAGGAATATGAGGAAAGGAGAAGGCAGGAAAGGTGGTACAAGCAAACATTAAAAGTACTGAGCAGTACATTGGGGATCAGGTCAATTAGGTTAGCAGTGTATTAGTGAATCATCATACAACATATCGCCAATATGACCAAAATGACTCACCCACAAGGTACAAAATGTTGCTCATAAAGGGGGACAGAGGAGGGCTGGTTGCTCCCGTCATAATGGGCCTCGACGCGCGTTTCGCGACAACTTTATCAAGAGGCCCTGTGTTGCCTGCCCTGACCTCGCAGCAATTGACCATGTCTTGTCTTAGCCCTCCTGTACTGCATACCCATGCCTCTTACATTCCGGTCAGCTGCTGAAATCCCAGAGACTGCCCTGGAGTGGTACCTGGTGACTACCTGCTGCCAAGCTTAACCTAACCACTAGAGACTGTAGCGAAAACCAGGTAGCTGCTTAGTCACACCAGTCCAGGGTAAGCTCGGCTCGTGGCGCAGCGGGTCCACACCCACCATCGTCACAGTGTGTAACAATATGAATTGTATAATTAGTAAATTCGCATACTGAAACATAGTAATATATATTAATATATGTTTAAAGGAAGCTATATCAACAGAGTAAAATGGACACACTCTAAGGCTATGTGCCCACGTTGCATTTATGAAGCAGAAAATTTCTGCTGCATAAATGCAAGTCCTCTCCCGGAAAAACGCATGCGGAATTCCGCACGCGTTTATCGCGCATTTTTCGCGCGTTTATCACGCGTTTTCCACATGCGGAATTGCCTTGCGTTTTTTATGCATTGGACAAAGGCAATTCCGCTTGCGGAAACGCAAAATTAAATGACATGCTGCGGATTTTTGAACGCGGCATAAACGCTGCGGAAAAATCCGCAGCATGTGGATAGAACTTGCGGAATCCCATTGGGGACCATGGGGTGCGGATATACATGCGTTTTTCAAGCGTTTACGCTGCGGAAATTCCGCAGCATATACGCTTGAAAAATGCTACGTGGGCACACAGCCTAAATCATCTGAGATGTTCTCCTTTTTGTGATTTGTTACTGAATGGTTCTTCATTTTCCAGACAATGAACTATGTGATTTTCTTTGAACAATGATTGCTTACAATGCAATGCAAATGTTTTTTTCAAACTAATACACTGATAATAAAAGATGCAATTAAACTTTTCTAAAATTATACAATACCAATAATTACTACTTTAATGGGCTGATGATGAATGAAGAATTTGCCTTGAAACATCCCACCTATCTGACATGAACTCTTACATCAGCCTCAAAGTCTCAGAAATCGTCCAAATGAAAATGATAAGCAACACCACAAAGGAAATAATACACTTCAGCTCCTGAGAAAATCTTCTGCACGATGCTTAAAACACTTTAATTACACTGCAGTAATAAGAACGATCATATTAATAATATTAATAGCCTGTTTTCAACTTTCTAAGTAGAATGTAAGAAAATATCATGTGTGACTGAGGACAGAGCACCATTAATGCTATTTAATATGTTCCAAATGAAGCTAGTTTGCTATCAATCAGTTGAAAGATAATAAAATAAACTCGTTGGAAGTACCGTAACTGTTAGATTCAGCAATCAATGTCATTAGTTATCTAAAAAATGTTCAATGAAAGCTGAGCTAAGAGTAATATTAATGCTATTGGTTTGAAACTGCTGTGCTAAGAGTCATATTAAAACAATTTCCAGGCTATAGGAAAATCATGCAACAAAAAATAGGATAATTCCTAAACAAACCGGGGGCTGAAATGTAAATGCCCCAAGTTTTCGATTCTAAATGTATGTAAGGACAATACTCTGTTCTATACAGAAATGTTTCTAATATGACTATAAAGTTTGTCTTGTTTAACTTGTCACGTGTAGACAAATGAGGAGCAATTCGCTAGCTTGAAATATCAATAAATTCATGCACCTTTTACCACTATGCATAAATCACCCCTACTATCTTATTATATTATCCAAGGATGCCTGCGCACTTGTGGTAATTGTACATTTAAGCTAATTATCTCTGCTTCATCCTATTTTCCAACTTAGGGTAAAAAAATCACATCAGCTGAATATCTGGCTTCATCATTAGGTCATATGTCAAAGGTCATAGGTCTAGATCTATGGGCAAAAAGATTTGCCACTTTGTGACTCAGTGGCAGCTGGACAAAGGAAGTTCAAACTCCCACAGCTGGTTCTTGAATAGCAGCATCCTGGGTGCCTCTTGTGATAACTAGAAACCCGCAATCTCATGATGATTGCTCCATGATGCACTAGTTCTAGACCTGATGCAACATCATGATGTCACGGGGTGGGGAGGTTAGAAATTTCAAGATACACCTAGAGTGGTAGCAATCGAGTACCAGCCAAGAAAGTTTGCACTGTCCTGGTCTGCCTGCCACAGACTAGCAAAGTGGGTAGTGTAAATTCTTTTGTTCATTTCTAGTTGGAGACTGATTCCCAAGCAAAATAATACCAACCCAAGATATGAAATAAATGTAACCGAACACTATTATTGTTATTGGACTGATGAGATGAAATGAGTGACTCTGACAGACCAGCTGGATGGTCCCATGGTTGGTTCAGTAATGGGCACAGATTTCCACTACGACTCAGACATCAGTAAAGTGGAGGTGGGGTACTGCTATAGGCTGGTATTATTAAATATGAGCCAATTGGACCTTTTTACATTGAAGATTGATACAAAATCAACTCCCAAACTTACTGCCACTTTTTAGAAAACACTTTCTATAAGCCAAAACAGGAAGAAGTCTGCATTATTCAAGAAAATCATGATTTTGAGGGGGGCGTGACCTGGCAGGTGACTAACATGGCTGTGTGAGTACTGAGCTCCCTCTCACCCAGAGCCTGTTCTGCAACATATGCAGCGTTCATTCTACTTTTTATAGCTCTTCCCTCTCACCTAACACCTAGCATGATGATCCGAGGTAAAAGAAATCAGAAGAACCATGGAAAATTGGAGTTTTACTTCATAGAAGACCGAAGAAAAGATGGCACCGAGACCTTCATTCACAGCCGTGTCTCTGCTGATGGAATGTTGCCCCCTGTCACCCGGACACCTCCAGCGAAGTTGTACCCCCAACCTCAGTGAGTACAGGATCCCTGACTCCCTCCCCGCAGTAAAATCATTCACCGGGTTCAAGATATAGTTCCCTGGTAGACATAGAGGAGGATGTAGTCTCGTTTTGGAGGAAGAGGGATATTTCCTCTCCCACAGTTATCCCAGCTACACAGAGACAGAGGCTGAAGGAGGAGCTGCAAGTGTCAGCAGGGGAGCCATCCAGCTCTGCTAGATCTACTACTTCAATAGTACTGGCTGTTACGGGTCAGGGAGGTGGAACCTCTGTGCTGCGGTGCAAGGAGGGACCCAGAGGGGCGTAACTAAGTATCAGCCCGGACCGACCCTGGTCGTACGGCGGCTAACGACTCCGTGACCAGGGAGGGACCGAGCCGAGGGACCAGGTGTTTCTCTGGGGACGACCTTGTAAGGGAGCAGGTGACTCCCACGGTACAGATGGCAGGGACTGACCGGAATAGCAGGTAGGCACAGCAGGCAGGCTAGCGAGCAGAAGCCTCCAGGTAGGCTATCAGGTAGACACGGCAAGTGATGGCAGGAGTCTCTAGGTGGGCTGGCAGGTGGTCATGGCAAGTGACGGCAGGAGTCTCTAGGTGGGCTGGCAGGTGGTCACAGCAAGTGACGGCAGAAGCCTCTGGGTAGGCACGGCAGGTAACAAGCGGGTAACAGGCAGGTAACAGGCAAGTGCTCCCAGGTGAGCAGACTGGCAGGCATGGCAGGTAACAGGCAGGCAACAGGCAAGTGCTCCCAGGTGAGCGGGCTGGCAGGCATGGCAGGTAACAGGCAGGCAGCAGGCAAGTGCTCCCAGGTGAGCGGGCTGGCAGGCACGGCAGGTAACAGGCAGGCAACAGGCAAGTGCTCCCAGGTGAGCGGACTGGCAGGTAACAGGCTGGCGGGCAAGACTGGTAGTCAGGCTAGCAGCGGGACCTGAGGGCTGAAGCAGAGGTCAGAAACACTGTGCAACAACTTTTGCTCGGGCACCTCAATTTTGGAGGAGGTGCCTTATACATGGGAGGACCCTCGGCTATTGGCCGGGGACTCCTTAGGACGGCGCACGCGGCCCCTTTAAGAGGGAGGGAGCGCGCGCCCTAAGTACAGTGCCCGGGGAGCTGCGCGCACTGGCAGCAGGAAGAGGAGCGCTGGTGAATGCAGAGCTGGGAGCGTGGGGAGCGAGGAGGAGAGTGGGACAGCGTCTCTGCCTGGCAGGGGGCAGAGACGCCGATGCTACAGTACGCCCCCCCTTTACGCCCCCTCTTTTTTAGGCCGGAAAGGAATTTTTCAAGGAGAAGCGGGGCATGAATGTTCTCCCTGGGTTCCCAAGTTCTCTCCTCTGGGCCAAACCCTTTCCAATCCACTAGAAAAAGGGTCTTTCCTCTTACCCTCTTAGTGGCCAGAATGTTCTCTACCTCAAAAACGTCCTCAGCGGAAACCGAAGCAGGGGGAGTACCTTGATTGGAAAAAGAGTTAAACACAACTGGTTTGAGGAGAGATACATGGAAGGAGTTGGGAATTTGTAAGGTGGCGGGGAGTTTTAACTTGCAGGCCACTGGGTTGATTTGTTTGAGAACTTCAAATGGACCGATAAACCGAGGACCCAACTTATAGGAGGGTATTTTGAGTCAGACATGTTTGGAAGAGAGCCAGACTTTATCTCCCGGGCGGAATTGAGGCAGATCCAGACGTCTCTTGTCAGCATGTTTCTTCATCCGCTCGGAGGACTGAAGAAGTGGGGACCTAGTATTTTCCAAAATGGTGGAGAATTCGCTGACAAGAGCCTCCGCAGGAGGGTTGTCCACCGAGGCGGAGATGGGAAACAGAATCTGGGGATGTTGACCGTAGACCACGAAGAACGGGGATTTAGAAGTAGATTCGCTCTCATGGTTGTTGTAGGGGAATTCGGCCCATGGTAGGAGCTCCACCCAATCGGTATGGTGAGCGTTAACAAAGTGCCGGTGGTAGCCGGTAAGGATTTGGTTGATACGCTCCACTTGGCCATTGGACTGTGGATGGTAGGCGGAGGAGAAATCCAGGGTGACATCCAGCAGCTTACAGGTAGCTCTCCGGAAACGTGAGGTGAACTGAACCCCTCGATCCGACACAATGTGGAGGGCTAGGCCATGGAGACGGAAGATATGACGGAAAAAATCCTTGGCCAGCTCTGATGCAGATGGGAGACCAGGCAGAGGAATGAAAAGGGCCATCTTAGAGAAGCGGTCGGCGACCACCCAAATGACTGTACAACCGGCAGAAACAGGGAGATCAGTAAGAAAGTCCTTGACAATGTGCTGCCATGGGGCAGCAGGTACGGGAAGAGGCAGGAGGCGACCGGCTGGAAGATGTCTGGGAACTTTGTTGCGGGCACAGGACGAACAGGCCGAGATGAAGTTTACCACATCCTTGCACAGAGTAGGCCACCAGTAATGCCGGGTAATGAGTAGGAAGATCTTCTTTTGGCTAGCATGGCCGGCTAGTTTAGATGAATGACCCCAGTGAAGAATCTTCTCACGATCTGGTACCGCTACAAACGTCTCACCGGGTGGAAGACGAATCAAATCCAAGGGGGCCACATTCATCACTTTGGAGGGGTCGATGATGTGCATAGGCTCCTCCTCTTGATCGGATGACTGGAAGGATCGGGACAAGGCGTCGGCTTTGACATTGTCAGCCGGGCGGAAATGTAGGACGAAGTAGAAGTGGGCGAAGAACAAAGACCACCGGGCCTGACGCAGATTGAGTCTTTGGGCATTCTGGAGATATGCCAGGTTTTTGTGATCCGTATTGATGATCACCGGGTATAGAGCCCCTTCAAGCAGGTAACGCCACTACTTCAGCGCCAATTTAACGGCTAACAGTTCTCGGTCTCCTATGGAGTAGTTGTGCTCAGACAAGGAGAAGAGTTTGGAGAAGAAGCTGCAGGTTACCATTCTCCCGGATGAAGACTTTTGGGTGAGCACCGCTCTGGCTCCAGAGGAGGAAGCATCAACCTCCAGGTAGAACTGTTTGTTGCAGTCCGGACGGTGCAGCTCTGGGGCAGAGGAGATAGCTTGCTTTAAGGAAAGGAAGGCCTCCTCAGCTTCGGGCGACCATTCCTTGGGATTTGCTCCCTTACGGGTGAGCGCAGATATGGGAGCAGTCCGGTAAGATAAGTGCAGGATGAAGAGACGATAGTAGTTGGCGAAGCCCAGGAATCGCTGAATCGCCTTCAACCCCTCCGGACGGGGCCACTTTAGGACAGCAGAGATCTTCTCGGGATGAATTCGTAGGCCTGTCTGGGAGATAACATAGCCCAGGAAAGGAAGAGAGGTCTGCTCGAAGAGGCACTTCTCGAAATTTGCATAGAGGTGATTCTGCCTGAGCCTAAGGAGGACCTGACGAACATCCCTCTGGTGTGTGGGAAGATCCGGAGAGAAGACGAAGATATCGTCCAGGTACACCACCACGCAAGAGTAAAGTAGATCACGTAAGATATCGTTGACCAATTCTTGGAAGACGGCGGGAGCATTGCAGAGACCGAAGGGCATCACACGGTACTCATAGTGACCGTCCCGGGTATTGAATGCCGTCTTCCACTCGTCTCCTTGACAGATTCGGACCAGGTTATACGCCCCACGTAGATCTAGCTTGGTAAAGATCCTAGCTCCCTTAAGACGGTCAAACAACTCGGAGATGAGCGGCTGGGGGTCTTTGTTTTTTACCGTGATTTGGTTGAGTCCTCTATAGTCAATACAGGGGCGTAATGAACCATCTTTCTTCTTGACAAAGAAGAATCCGGCTCCAGCTGGGGAGGTAGCTTTCCGGATGAATCCTCTGGCCAGATTCTCCTCGATGTACTCCGACATGGCCCGGGTCTCGGCCGACGACAACTGGTAAATACGCCCATGGGGTGGAGTGGCGCTGGGTACCAGGTCTATCGGGCAATCATATGGCCTATGAGGTGGCAGTGTCTCAGCTTCCTTTTTACTGAAGACATCTGCATAGGGCCAGTAAGGTGCCGGTAGACCGGGTAAATTAGCTGGGGTAGGTGGAGGATGAACCGGGCGAACCGGAACCAGGCAGGTCCTATGGCAATCCTGCCCCCACCGGAGTACTTCACCGGATTGCCAGTTCAGCATGGGTTCATGTGTCTGGAACCAGGGAAGACCTATTAATAGGGAGTGAGAGAGTCCGGACAGCACATGGAAGGAGATCTTCTCAGAGTGCAGCATTCCCACCTGCAGGGTTATGGGTTCAGTGACGAGCAGGATGGTCACCGGAAGGAGTCTTCCATCCATGGAGGCGACTGACAATGGTTCAGCCAGAGATTTGGTGGGAATCCGGTATCTCTCTACCAGGAACTGGGAAATGAGGTTTCCAGCAGCTCCAGAATCCAGGTGAGCAATTTCAAAGAGACGGTTCTCTCCCCAGGAGATAGAGACAGACAAAGTCAGGGACGGAGAGGGCTTACTTTTGCCTAGGATTACCTCTCCGAGTGGTCCTAGAAACTGGAGTTTCCTGGCTTCTCCGGGCAGGAACGGATGAAGTGCTCCTTACTGCCACAATAGAAACAGGCGTGACTCTTGGCGAGATTTGACCATCTTGGTCTGGTCGATCTGCATAGGTTCGGGCGAGTGCGCCTGGGGAGTGACTGGTTGAGAGGCAGGTCTCTGAAAAGTAGGAGCAAGGTGAGGAAACTCTCCCGGGTAGTCTCTTTGGTACGTTCTTGGAAACGGATGTCAATCCATGTAGCTAGTGACACCAGGTCATCCAGGGTGGTAGGAATGTCCCGACCGGCTAACTCATCCTTAATACGACCGGAAAGACCCTCCCAGAAGATGGACACCAGAGCTTCGTTGTCCCAGGCAAGCTCGGAAGCGAGGGTACGGAACCGAATGGCATATTGGCCCACGGTGAGACTCTCTTGGCGGAGACGTAGCAGAGAGGAGGCTGAAGAGAATTTTTGTCCTGGTTCATCGAAGACTTTCCAGAAAGCAGCGAGGAAAGATGATAGGTCGGACACCAGGGGATCCCCTCTCTCCCACAGGGGATTTAGCCATGCCAGTGCTTCCCCAGTGAGATAGGACATGAAGAATGCCTCCTTGGCCCGGTCGGAGATGAACTGATGTGCCAAGAGTTCAAAGTGCAGGGTGCACTGGTTTATGAAACCTCGAGCTAAGGCGGGGTTGCCAGCAAAATGTGGAGGTGCCGAGAGCCGGGGTCCATAGCCGGACGCCATAATAGGACTAGGTTGTGGTGCCGCGAAGCAGGCGCTGCCTGACCAGAGATGGACACAGACGGATCGGACAATGCGCCTAGGCGAGAGTTAACAGACCGCAGGAAGGACAGGACCAACTCCTGTTGAGCCCTCTGACGTAAGACCTCCTGGTGCAGGTCGGAGATTGCGGGGGTCTGGGGGCCACTGAGTTCCATGGCCCGAGCAAACTGTTATGGGTCAGGGAGGTGGAACCTCTGTGCTACGGTGCATGGAGGGACCCAGAGGGGCGTAACTAAGTATCAACCCGGACCGACCCTGGTCGTACGGCGGCTAACGTGACCAGGGAGGGACCGAGCCGAGGGACCAGGTGCTACTCTGGGGATGACCTTGTAAAGGAGCAGGTGACTCCCATGGTACAGATGGCAGGGACTGACCGGAATAGCAGGTAGGCACAGCAGGCAGGCTGGCAAGCAGAAGCCTCCAGGTAGGCTATCAGGTAGACACGGCAAGTGACGGCAGGAGTCTCTGGGTAGGCACGGCAGGTAACAAGCGGGTAACAGGCAGGTAACGGGCAAGTGCTCCCAGGTGAGCGGGCTGGCAGGCACGGCCGGTAACAGGCAGGCAGCAGGCAAGTGCTCCCAGGTGAGCGGGCTGGCAGGCACGGCAGGTAACAGGCAGGCAACAGGCAAGTGCTCCCAGGTGAGCGGGCTGGCAGGCACGGCAGGTAACAGGCAGGCAACAGGCAAGTGCTCCCAGGTGAGCAGACTGGCAGGTAACAGGCTGGCGGGCAAGACTGGTAGTCAGGCTAGCAGCGGGACCAGAGGGCTGAAGCTGAGGTCAGAAACACTGTGCAACAACTTTTGCTCGGGCACCTCCATTTTGGAGGAGGTGCCTTATATATGGGAGGACCCTCGGCTATTGGCCGGGGACTCCTTAGGACGGCGTGCGCGGCCCCTTTAAGAGGGAGGGAGCGCGCGCCCTAAGCACAGTGCCCGGGGAGCTGCGCGCGCTGGCAGCAGGAAGAGGAGCGCTGGTGAACGCAGAGCTGGGAGCGTGGGGAGCGAGGAGGTGAGTGGGACGGCGTCTCTGCCTGGCAGGGGGCAGAGACGCCGATGCTACACTGGCACAGTTCAGCAACAGCAGATGAACCAGCATCAGGCAACTTACTTACTTACTTAGAGATATGCAGGTGGCTTTCAGCAGTTCTTTGCAAAAGGACTTTATTATTGCCTATACAAACTCTAACTAAGGAACTGGATAAGAGAGTAGCTCAAATGGAAAATAAAATGGAAGACTTTGCCAAATCACAAAACAAGCTGATAGATGCACATAATGAACTCTCAAACTAATTGGAAGCCATACAAACAAAACTAGTGCATTTAGAGGATTGCTTTCGGCGAAACAATGTAAAATTGTGTAAAATTGCGAGGGATACCAGAAGATGTGCCTCCTCAAGAACTGAGGGGATTTCTTCAAGATCTGATTAAGGCAGCTATCCCTAACTGCTCCCCAATTGACACTATCATTGACAGAATTCACAAGGTACAACGCCCAAATCATCTACCTGAATCAGAGATATCTTGGCCCACATCCATTTCTTTCATATTAAAGAAGACCTACTACTCTTTTCTAAAAAAAAGGGAGAACTCCCACACCCTTATCAACAAATTATAATCTTTAGAAAAAAACAGAACACAGAGTTAGAACTAAAAATGTTTACTTTATCTCATTCGTTAAAAATTATATTACATGATTACATACATCATTATTAGAATCAAATTATTTTATAAGGCAGAACAGTGTTGAAACCCAATGGTGGACCTAGAAAAAAACCCTCTGTACACCAGACCAACAATAAGGGATCATATCAAGATGCATACAACTGGATAAATCCTCTTTATCTAAATATCATGGTGGTCTATACCTATAAGCAAGTAATGAAGTAAGCCTACTATGGCCAAATGGGACCAGAGGCTATCTCACATAGTATTGTCAAGTGCCTCCTCCACCTTGACCCAACGCCACTTATGATGACATATGCCAGATAACACGGGGGAGGGGGAATAAATCCCCAATAAATATGTATTGCCAGATCCATGATCATGTACCTAACCTCACACAGTCTTTATATGTGGACAAAATGTGTCTAAAAAGTTTCATACCCATGGTCTAATACAAAGGTGGATCCCCAGCTCGAACTCCAAATGCACGCTTTCTCCACTTGCTTCCTCAGGGGGCGTTAACTCAGATCTATGCTGGTCCCATTATATGTGCAAGGACCTTCCGATCACATGGTTGGTAAGGTCCTATAAGCTGGGTGTATCCGGCGCATGCGCACACACTTGCCGGGGCCACCACCGACCCACCCATCAACCACCACAGTGGTCACATGGCACATAATCATGTAATCTCATGATTTTAAGAGTTAGCTACAAATTGGGGCAGTAGCACTTGAACTATAAACTGAGGATGATATTCTGGAAGCGGTTCTATAACTTAAAATCTTCGCAGATGTTTCGGCAGCAACTCTCCGTTTCAGCAGATTATTGACTCCCATCACTTTGACTCTGAGAGAAAGGGAAGTGGCATATAGATGGGGATTCCCCCTGATGCTTCTCATAAATTACAGAGAAGAGTGGCACACGGTTACCTCCTTTGAAGAGGGAGAAAATCTCATGCGTAACTGGAACGTTACACTAATAGAACCCACTCGTCCTAACAGACCCCACCCACAATTTGTGGAAACCAGCTGGCAACTTTCTTCAACTAAAAACAAGTGTAAGCGCTGAATGATAGAATCTTGTTTGTCTGAGTAGAGAGGGAACCATGTACCTTTTGCGCCCAAACCGGCTGAACTTTTCCGCCCTTCTTGGTTACTGACTAGTCAGTCACACAGCATAAGTAGATCCTTTTAGTTGATCTGCTACTTAATTGATAATGTTGGTCAAATTAATGTTTTGTATTTTTATGTTCTCTTTTACATGCTAATTCTGAAAGAAGATGGAGTTGATGTTGCACATTTGTATATGGTTGGTAACAGATTTTATCTGACTTCAGCATTTTCCTAATTATAAAAATGGTGATTAAGATATGTTTGATGAACGTTAATGGTCTTAACAGTCCACAGAAAAGATCTTTTATGTGGAAGGAGGCAGTTTCCTCTAAATGTGACATCTTTTGTGCTCAGTAAACTCATATTATCCATAGAGATGCTAGTAGACTGTGACATACTTTTTATCCACATGTGTTACAGGCCAATTATAAGAAAAAAACAGAGAGGTGTAATGCTAGCTATCAGAAACTCTGTGGCTCTCTCTCCAATATGCTTTGTTTCTGACTCTCAAGGAAGATATATAATTCAAGTATGTTCCATTAATAATGTAATATATACCATTGTAGTAGTTTATGCGCCTAATATTTCTCAGTTAAATTTTCTAAATAAGTTAATGAAAAAAAGTAAACAAATTAAAACAAGGCCATGTCATCTACTGCGGAGATTTCAATTTAACACAAGATTGTGAATTGGACTCTTCATCAATATCCAAAAGACACTCCCCCAATTTAGCATCTTTAATTAACAAAGAAGATCTATATGATATTTGGAGAATCCATCACATGAATGAAAGAGATTATTCCTTCTTCTCGTCTGTCCATAACACATACTCACGCATAGATTTATTTTTGGTGAGCAGATCCGCTTCTAGATGATATTGTACTCTCGTCCATAGGCCTCATTACATGGTCGGCTCATACTCCATTAATGTTACATGTGGAGGAGAGACACTCATCACCTCCCACTTATGTTTGGATAGCTAATTCGTATCTTTTATCTTCTTCACAAAACATAGAGTACCTTCAAAATGGTTTGCAAGAATTTTTGCAAATAAACGCCAAATCAGTGGATAGCCCTTTCCCCCTATGGAACGCACACAAGGCATACATGCGAGGGATTTTTATTAAACTAGGCCATAAAATTAAACGAGAAAGTGATAAAAAATTCAATGAAATCCTCTCTGAAATCCAGAATCTAGAAGTCTTAAACAAACATTCTTTCAATAGAGAAAGAGCTGGTAAACTATGTAATCTTCAAATTCAATTGAGAGACTGTTTGTTGTATAAATATGAGAGAAATCTTCAAAAATTAAAGCACATTATTATTCTCAAGAAAACAAGGCAGGGAAATTATTAGCGAATAGACTAAAATCCAGAGAAATTAAAGCAAAAATACCCTATCTCAAAAATGGCCCTCAACAACAGAAATTATACAGCCCTAAAGATATTGCAAACAAATTTAAGGAATATTATTCCTCACTTTATAACTTATCTCCTGTCCCTGACCATTCTCCTCCCAGTTTGTTGGACATTGAGTCCTTCCTATCTAATTTTAGTCTACTTTCTCTGTCTAAGGATCAGTTGGAGCCCCTCTTACTAATGCTGAAATAAAGATCTTATCTCTACCATCACATAAGGCGCAGGACCCTGACGTTTTTTTAAATATGTATTGTAAAGTCTTTATAGATCAGTTAACTCATATCTGACAGAGGCCCTTCAATATGCGGTATCTCATTGTTAATTTCCCAAAGAGATGTTATCAGCCACAATAATAACATTACCAAAACCCAGCAAACAGCCGGACATCCCACAAAATTTTAGACCCATATCCTTATTAAATACTGACCTTAAGATCTACGCTAAATGCCTAGAGACATGCCTAGCCCCTATTCTCCCATCATTAATATCATTAGATTAAACTGGCTTTATAAAAGTTAGACAAGCGGCAGTTAACACAAAGAGGGTCATAGACTTGATTGATGTCATAAATTGTAATGGCTAAACCTGTGACTGTTCGGGTTCGGCTAATTGTGACGAACGCCGAACAGTTAATTAAAAGTTCGGGTTCGGGTACCAGAACAGTACCCGAATCCGAACACAGACCCCATTCATGTGAATGGGGGAGCCAAAGATATCTGGTTTCCCACGCTGTCATCGGCGTGACAGTGCAGGAAAAACAGGCTCTGATCGGCAGTAATAGCGTTGCTGTGGTCAGAGCGCAGTGGGATCATGCTGACAGATGTCAGCATGATCCCACAGCTGTGACAGTGACCCACGGTAAATAGCTTAGCACGGGTCATAGGCGCCGGCTGATGGTACTAGTATCACCATCAGCTGGCACCTACTGCCATAGGAAATAGTGAGCGCAGGCACTGCTGGATGGGAGCAGTATTTTCTCATCTGCCTGCGCCTGTGCTGAAAGTAAAAAAAAAATGTTAAAATTAATAAAAAAATATCCAAATAAAAATAAAGCACATTATACTCACCTACACCTTGCCCCCGATGTTCTCCGCCCCTGCAAAAAAAAAAAAAAAAAACACCATATACTCACCTTACACCTAATCCCTGAAGCCCATGATCACCTGTAATAAAGGTAAAATAATAAACCAACCTCATCCTCACCTGCCTGCAGCAGTCCAAATATCAAGGGTCCCATGATGATCCCATGAATAGAATGGCCACATTGTGAAATGTGACCACTCTATTCAGCAGCCGGCAATACACTGACGCTCAGTGCCAGCAAATGATTTCAGAGCATGGACGGTAAGAATTTTCCCACGCTCACGCTGACGTCAATGAGTTGAACTGAGTTCCTGTAACATGAACTCAGCTCAGCTCATTGACGGCACTGCGAGTCACTGAGAAGCGCAAGTAGGCTTGCGCTCCTCAGTGTCTCTGCAGGATGGCAGGCTGGATGGTCACTTTCCGCTACTATCCAGCCTGCCATCTAGATGTAGCAGAGCTGGACACATCGTGGGACACTTGGAGTCTGTTCTTCACGTTGGAAAGGTAAGGATGAGGTTGGTTTATTATTTTATTTTTATTGCAGGTGACATTGGCTTCAGGTGGAATGGGAGTGTAATGCACACGCCCGGGCTGAGTGGCGTGTGCGTGTATATGTAGTGATTCCACTGGACCGTGCCGGAGAGTGAATCCCTGGAGGGGCGTAATTAAGTATCCACCCTATCCGACCAGGGTCGCACGATGGCATACGACGCCAGTGCACCAAGGAGGAACCGAGCAGAGGGACCAGGTGCTACTCCAGGACAGACCCCGGACACGGCTGTTGACCCACACAGGGGAATACAGGAACAGGCAGGTTAGGCTGGCACACAGACTGCTGGGTATAGGCAGACACGGCTGGTATGCAGACTGGCGGATGCTGGTAAGCACGACTGGTATGCAGGCAGGGAGGTACTGGCAGGTACGACAGGTTGGAGCACCGAGTGGATAGGACCCAGTACAGACTGGGACTCAGGAACAGAACCGCAGACACGGTGGACAAACAGCAGAGTGAGGACGCCCAGAGCGGCGAGCAAGAGCAGAACAAGACGAGACCGCCTAGAGCGGTGAGCGAGAGAAGAGCAGGATGAGACTGCCGAAGCAGCGAGCAAAGGGTCAGAGCAGAGCGAGACTGCCGGAGCAGCGAGCAAAGGGTCAGAGCAGAGCGAGACTGCCGGAGCAGCGAGCAAAGGGTCAGAGCAGAGCGAGACTGCCGGAGCAGCGAGCAAAGGGTCAGAGCAGAGCGAGACTGCCGGAGCAGCGAGCAAAGGGTCAGAGCAGAGCGAGACTGCCGGAGCAGCGAGCAAAGGGTCAGAGCAGAGCGAGACTGCCGGAGCAGCGAGCAAAGGGTCAGAGCAGAGCGAGACTGCCGGAGCAGCGAGCAAAGGGTCAGAGCAGAGCGAGACTGCCGGAGCAGCGAGCAAGGCAGAGAAGAGTGGAAACCGCAAGAGCGGTGAGCAAGGCAGAGCAGAGCGTAAACCGCAAGAGCGGTGAGTAAAGCAGCACAGGCTAGAACCGCCGGAGCGGTGAGCAAGGCAGAGCAGGCTAGAACTGCCGGAGCGGTGAGCAAGGCAGAGCAGAGGGGACAGGGCTCTGTTCACACAGAACAGATTGGAAGGGAAAGGCAGAACCAGGTACACACAGGATACTTGCAATGAAGTAGCGAGTGGACTCTAAACTCACAAACGGGAGTACAGGGACAATGAGTAGGCGTTAGGTACGGGATCAGATACAGCAGGAAAAGGGAAGGTACGGACATAGAGAAAAACAGGTAACAGGCTAGGAGAGTATTCAGACAAGAACAGACACAGCAGCAAGATACAGGAGCGGTTCTAGGTATGCGGCCCCTAGAAGGCGGAACGAACAGGCTAGGAGCGTGTTCAGACAGGAACAGGCAAGATACAGGAACGGGTCTAGGTAAGCAGCCCCTAGAAGGCAGAAAGAACAGGCTAGGAGCGTGTTCACACTGGCCTGGAAATACAGCCTCCAGGATAGGCAGAAGTCAACAGGCTAGAAGATAGTTCAGACAGGACACAGTTCAGACACGGGAACTGATACCGCAAGGAAACATAGACAGGACCTGGCACATCAGTGACAGGAAGCCAACTGACAGAACACAATGCTCAGGCATGTATTCCAGGGAGGAGCTGGGTTAAATACCAGGTGACAGACAGCAATAGGCTGAGGACGCACAAGGGGTGTGCCCGCAGCAGCTACAAGAAGCAGGAAGTGATCGGGCGCCGCCCTTAAGCAGCAGAAACAGAGGCAAGCAGACAGCATGGAGGGAAGCCAGGCTAGCAGACTGGACTGGAGATCAAGTGCGCGCTCTTGCACAGTGGGAGATGGACCCCTATGCAAGGACGCCGCCAGGTATGTTACAGGGAGTAATGGTAAGTAGAGTTTAATTTAGAATATTAAGAGGTGTCTGTGTTTATTTCAAATAAAATATTTTATTCAAGGTGTGGGTGTCTTTGTTTTACATTTCACTTACAATATGGGGTTAGTAATGGGGGCGTCTTACAGATGCCTCTCCATTACTAACCTAGGCGTGATGTCAACTGGCATTATAAGCTGATGTAACATCCCTGGCGGCGTGCTGGCATGGTTTACCACCTCCCACCATGCAAGACCGCCATCTTACGCATCAGTCCAGGCTGCACACTTTGCTCCAGCACCTGCTTTGTGCATGTCTCTTGTCTGATTGCTTAGGACTGCGGCGGAGTTACTGCCTGATTCTTATAGTTACTGTGTGCGCACTCCTAATGCATCCCCAGCCTATCTTGTTCCTGGTTCAGTTCCTGTCTGAACAGTGTCCTAGCCCGTTACTTGTTTGTCCCTATGTTCGTATCTTTCCTTTTCCTGCAGTGTCTGAACCTGCACCTAACTCCAATTCGTTGTCTCTGTACATCTGTTTGTGAGTTTAATGTCCACTCGCTACTTCATTGGAAGTACCTTGTGTGTATCTGCTCCTCTTGTCTACCGCACCTGCGCATTTTGCTCTGCTCTGCTTGTCTACTGCACCTGCGAGTTTTGCTCTGCTATGCTTGTCTAACGCACCTGCGGGTTTTGCTCTGCTCTGCTTGTCTGCCGCACCTGCGGGTCTTGCTCTGCTCTGCTTGTCTACCGCACCTGCGGGTTTTGCTCTGCTCTGCTTGTCTACCGCAACTGTGGGTCTTGCTCTGCTCTGCTTGTCTACCACACATGCGGGTTTTGCTCTGTTCTGCTTGTCTAACGCACCTGTGGGTTTTGCTCTGCTCTGCTTATCTTTTCCCACACCTGCGGGTTTTGCTCTGCTCTGCTCGTCTACCGCACCTGCGGGTTTTGCTCTGCTCTGCTTGTCTGCCGCTCTTGCGGCTCTGTTCCTGTATCCCAGTCTGTACTGGTCCTTATCCTGCCTGCGTTCCTACCTGCCAGTACCCACCTGTTTGTATATCAGCCGTGCCTGCCAGTATCCACCTGTCTGCATACCACCTGTGCCTGCCAGTACCCACCTGTCTGCATACCAGCCGTGCCTGCCAGTACCCACCTGTTAGTTTGCCAGCCTAACCTACCTGTTCCTGCATTCCCCGGTGTGGGTCAACAGCTGTGACCGGGGTCTGACCTGGAGTAGCTCCGGGTCCCTCTGCTCGGTTCCTCTCAGGTTCACGGAGTCGATTGAGCCGCCGTGCAACCTTGGTCGGACTGAGTTGATACTTAGTCACGCCCCTCCAGGGACTCCTTGGTTCATGGTCTAGAGGGATCACTAACCACGCTCACGCCAGTCAGTCCAGGCGTGAGCGTAATAGTTTGCTCAGGCCATGGTCCCCGTTGAGCCCCATGGCCCTTCGCTCTCGGAGACAGTTGAATCCTTGTCTGGAAAATAAGTGCACAAAGGAAAATTTTTTTCTCATGCTGAGGTCCAGGCGATTTACGCACCAGCCCAAATGGAGCTATCAGCACTCGTTCCTGCGGATACACCACGGTACTATGGGGATCCAAAACAAAGCCATGCGTTTATGGAGCAATGCATGCTGCATTTCAAATTCTATGCTCACTATTTTCCCACTGATTGGGTTAAAGTAGCATTTCGGATGTCCTACCTAGCGGTTGATGCCTTGAATTGGATCACCCCCCTATGGGAAGCATGGGATTCTATCGTCTCTGACCTGCAGGCCTTCCTGGTGGCCTTTCTAATGGTCTTTGATGTCCCTAACCCTGAAGCTTCTGCTAAAGCTTCCCTACCCAATATCCTGGAGCAGTTACGATGGGTGATGTGTGTAGGTAGCCCACCAGTTCCCCAGCCTGAAGAGGCTGCTGCCCACCCAGAATCCACACATGATGACAATGCTCCACAGAATACTTCTCTTCCCAACCTCAAGAGGCAGTCCAGACGTGCAAGGCGTAGAGGTAAACCGTCACGCTAGGTTCTGTCTTCTCAAAGACCTCCTGTTCCCCAGCCTGTAGAGGCAGCTATCCGCATAGAATCCATGAAGGATGACCATGTTCGTCAGACAAAGCAGAGGCCGGAACTCAGTCACAAAATCGGATTGCGGTTCCGCTGCGATTGTTTGGGACACCCTGACGGTCTTTGTCCAGCAAAGGTTGGAGAATCACAAGACAATAGGCCTGTAGGAGAGGCTGCCCTTGGCGTTAGTGTTTCCTCTCCACAGATAACCGTGACTGTCTCCGTGGCAAGTGAAGGCCTCGGATTAACCGGAAGTTTCAGGCGTAAAGCCTTGAAGAGTTGGTGTCTGATTCCCGTCCAACAACTCCAGAATCCGGTTTGGGCATTGTCAGCGGAAGGACGAGCCATACTCAGAAACAGTCAAAATATGTCTGTACAAATTAAGCTCCAGATTGGAGCATTACACATGAAGAAGTTCACATTCCTGGTGCTGTCTGGTTTACCCACAGGTCGTCTACAGCTGAGAGATCTAGTGCCCGCTCAGGTCTGGAGATCCTGCATGGTGTTTCCTGGGGGACTGCTGAAGTACAAGGGGTGTCCAGTCCCCATATCTTCAGGACAGTCAGCAGTGTCTTCTTCCTCTTCACCAGATCTGCTAGTCGCTGACTCGATGTGCGCTGAAATCTCCGAAGGAAGGGAAGCGGAGGCATTGTCCCCACACAGTCTCGACAATTGTACCAATGATCTGACTTCAGGTACTGCCGCCGACTTGCAGACGTGTCATCTCAGAAACCAGACTGAAGTTGGTCCCTAAGCAAGGATCCTCCATCTCTAATAAATCTGGCAATAAGTCCATTAAGGCGGTGGCTACCTCCAAGTCTCTGTACCCCTCCAATCAGGCGGAGGACTTCCAGTTGTCTCCTGAATCCTCCGGGGTGCTACCTGATAACAAATGGAGAGAGACTTTTCTGCACCCTGTACCTGGTACTTCGCCCACTTCATCCAGTAAGCTTGGCAAAGTGTACGTCAAGGCGGTGGTTACCCCCGAGTCTCTGCACCCCTCCAACCCGGTGGAGGATCTCCAGTTGATACGTGAATCCTTTGGGGTGCTACCCAATATTAACAAATGGAGAGAGAGATACCTGTGTCTTGTTCCTGGTACTTCACTCACTTCATCTGTTGCTGAGGATGGCTCGATGGGAGGAAGCATGCTAGTCACCAAGATGGTGAGACCAGTTTTGTTCCCTCTAGTGGACAGAAGAGGTAATCTTCTTGAAGAGAAGGATCGGCCTCCAAATTCTCTGCAGAAAATCCTTGCAGGCTTGAAGAAGAGGGGGCGTAAAGGGGGGGTACTGTAACATCCCTGGCGGCGTGCTGGCATGGTTTACCACCTCCCACCATGCAAGACCGCCATCTTACCTATCAGTCCAGGCTGCACACTTTGCTCCAGTACTTGCTGTGTGCATGTCTCTTGTCTGATTGCTTAGGGCGGAGGCGCGGTTACTGCCTGATTCTTATAGTTACTGTGTGCGCACTCCTAATGCGTCCCCAGCCTATTGTTATGAGTCACTGGATACTTAAACGCCCTCCACCCTGTAGGAGGGGCCTGAGCAACACTTTATTTCTGTGTGTTCTGTGCAACAGAGTTGCCAGGTCCTGTTCTGTATCTTGTCTGTTTCTGCCACACTGGGGGCTGTATACCCAGGCCCGTTGCCTGTATCTGTGACTTCTAGTCTGTTTCCGCCACCCTGGGGGCTGAGTTGCCAGGCTCGTTCCTGTATCTTGTTCCTGGTTCAGTTCCTGTCTGAACAGTGCCCTAGCCCGATACTTGTTTGTCTCTATGTTCGTATCTTTCCTTTTCCTGCAGTGTCTGAACCTGCACCTAACTCCAATTCGTTGTCTCTGTACTTCTGTTTGTGAGTTTAGTGTCCACTCGCTACTTCATTTGAAGTACCTTGTGTGTATCTGCTCTTCTTGTCTACCGCACCTGCGGGTTTTTCTCTGCTCTGCTTGTCTACCGCACCTGCGGGTTTTGCTCTGCTCTGCTTGTCTACCACACCTGCGAGTTTTGCTCTGCTCATCTACTGCACCTGCGGGTTTTGCTCTGCTCTGCTTGTCTGCCGCACTTGCGGCTCTGTTCCTGTATCCCAGTCTGTACTGGTCCCTATCCTGCCTGCATTCCTACCTGCCAGTACCCACCTGTTTGTATACCTGCCGTGCCTGCCAGTATCCACCTGTCTGCATACCACCTGTGCCTGCCAGTACCCACCTGTCTGCATACCAGCCGTGCCTGCCAGTACCCACTTGTCACTATGCCAGCCTAACCTGCCAGTTCCTGCATTCCCCAGTGTGGGTCAACAGCTGTGACCGTGATCTGACCTTGAGTAGCACCTGGTCCCTCTGTTCGGTTCCTCCCTGGTTCACAGAGTCGATTGAGCCGCCGTGCGACCTTGGTCGGACCGAGTTGATACTTAGTCACGCCCCTCCAGGCACTCCTCGGTTCATGGTCTAATGGGATCACTAACCACGCTCACACCAGTCAGTCCGGGCGTGAGCATAACAGCTGACATTAACCCCAACCCTATAACCCTACTGCCACTGCTACAGGGCAATGGGCAAATGAGGCTAAGTGCAAGAATTGGCGCATCCTATGTATGCACCATTTTTGGGGCAGCTGAGGGCTGCTGTTTGTAGCCTCAGAGGGGGACAATATTCATGGCCCCTTCCTAGGCTATTAATATCAGCCCCCACCTGTCTGCCTAGCCTTTGCTGGCTGTTAAAATAGGGGGACCCCACGTCAAATTTTTTTGGGGGTCCCCCATTTTAATAGCCAGTAAAGGCTAAGTATACAGCTGGGGGTTTATATTAGTAGCCTGGGAAGCTCCATGGGTATTACCCCCTTCCCAGGCTTAAAACATCCGCCCCAGCTGTCCGCTTTTCCTCTGCTGGTTAATAAAATTACGGGGGACCCTACACCATTTTTTTTTCCAGAAATGTAATCCTTTATTAATAAATTATATGAACAGTAAGGTACACACGCAAAGCATGGATTATATATATCACATATTTATACATATATATGTATATCCATTATCTATCTATCTATCGACATATTATGTATTTATCTATCTATATATCCATATATCTATCCATATATCTATTATCTATCCATTTATCTATCTATCTATCTATCTATCTATCTATCTATCTATCTATCCGATACGAGATTTCATGGATGGGAAGTGTTGCTGCCTTTCAGATGTTCTCACTACCCAAATTATTATACATGTTTCACACTGTTCCAATTTCCCTCCCAAAAAACTTTTTTCCACCAGGTACACAGAATCTTAAACACTTTTGTTTGGAGGAACAAAAGACCTTGTTTATCTAATCACCTTATGAAAAGACCTAAGAAATTTGGGGGGCTCAACTTTCCTAATATCAAAGATTACTATCTAGCTACCCACTTAGATCAAGTTAGAGCATGGTGGAATGGGAATAAAACTTGTAATTGGGTTCAAATTGAATCACAATGTGCAACCACTAAAAATCTAAAAACTCTATTTAGTGCGTCTTTGATTGCACTAATTGAACTAATAAGATAGATGCTCTTCCTCTGACAGTTTCATCCATCTCCAGCTGAAAAGCATTCCATAAAAAAGATTCTAACCCCCCAGCCCCTGTTATGTCCATAACTCCATTGGAAACCTTACAACTGTTAATACCATATTTTAATATTAAATACTGGACAAAACGAGGCATTGTACTAATGAAAAATTTGTATGAAGGTCCCAACCTCCTCTCTTTTTGCGTCTTTACATTCTCATTTCAAAATTCCCAATAAAGAGTTCTACAAATATCTTAAAATTCGGCAGCCATTACAGCAATTTCCGATCTCAGAGGGAATGGTTAACTCAGGATTAATATTAACTTTTCAAATGTTTCATCCATTAAAGGGGGCCTAAAACCTATATACAATGGGTATGGAAAGTATTCAGACCCCTTTAAATTTTTCACTCTTTGTTCATTGCAGCCATTTGGTAAATTCTAAAAAGGTCCTTTTTTTCTCATTAAAGTACACTCTGCACCCCATCTTGACTGAAAAAAACAGAAATATAGAAATTTTTGCAAATTTATTGAAAAAGAAAAACTGAAATATCACATGGTCATAAATATTCAGACCCTTTGTTCAGACACTCATATTTAAGTCACATGCTGTCTATTTCCTTGTGATCCTCCTTGAGATGGTTCTACTCCTTCATTGGAGTCCAGCTGTGTTTAATTAAACTGATAGGACTTGATTTGGAAAGGCACACACCTGTCTATATAAGACCTTACAGCTCACAGTGCATGTCAGACCAAATGAGAATTAGGAGCTCAAAGGAACTGCCCAAGAGACAGAATTGTGGCAAGGCACATATCTGGCCAAGGTTACAAAAGAATTTCTGCATTACTCAAGGTTCCTAAGAGCACAGTGGCCTCCATAATCCATAAATGGAAGAAGTTTGGGACCACCAGAAGTCTTCCTAGACCTGGCCGTCCAGCCAAACTAAGCAATCGTGGGAGAAGAGCTTTGGTGAGAGAGGTAAAGAAGAACCCCAAGATCACTGTGGCTGAGCTCCAGAGATGCAGTAGGGAGATGGGAGAAAGTATCACAAAGTCAACTATTACTGCAGACCTCCATCAGTCGTGCCTTTATGGCAGAGTGGCCCGACAGAAGCCACTCCTCAGTGCAAGACATATGAAAGCCCACATAAAGTTTGATCAAAAACACATGAAGGACGCCCAGACTATGAGAAATAAGATTCTCTGGTCTGATGAGACGAAGATAGAAGTTTTTGATGATAATTCTAAGCGGTATGTGTGGAGAAAACCAGGCACTGCTCATCACCTGCCCAATACAATCCCAACAGTGAAACATGGTGGTGGTAGCATCATGCTATCGGGGTGTTTTTCAGCTGCAGGGACAGGACGACTGTTTGAAATTGAAGGAAACATGAATGCGGCCAAGTACAGAGATATCC
Source organism: Phyllobates terribilis (assembly GCF_046119375.1). Lineage (NCBI taxonomy): Eukaryota > Metazoa > Chordata > Amphibia > Anura > Dendrobatidae > Phyllobates > Phyllobates terribilis. The sequence continues at coordinate 491,108,503 of NW_027362771.1, read as the reverse complement.
TGGATGAAAATCTCTTCCAGAGTGCTCTGGACCTCAGACATGGCTGAAGGTTCACCTTCCAACAAAACAATGACCCTAAGCACACAGCTAAAATAACAAAGGAGTGGCTTCAGAACAACTCTGTGACCATTCTTGACTGGCCCAGCCAGAGCCTTGACCTAAACCCAATTAAGCATCTCTGGAGAGACCTGAAAATGGCTGTCCACCAATGTTCACCATCCAACCTGATGGAACTGGAGAGGATCTGCAAGGAAAAATGGCAGAGGATCCCCAAATCCTGGTGTGAAAAACTTGTTGCATCATTCCCAAGAAGACTCATGGCTGTACTAGCTCAAAAGGGTGCTTCTACTCAATACTGAGCAAAGGGTCTGAATACTTATGACCATGTGAAATTTCAATTTTTCTTTTTTAATAAATTGGCAAAAATGTCAACATTTCTTTTTTTTCAGTCAAGATGGGGTGCAGAGTGTACTTTAATGAGAAAAAAAATGAACTTTTTAGAATTTACCAAATGGCTGCAATGAAATAAAGAGTGAAAATTTTAAAGAGGTCTGAATACTTTCTGTACCCACTGTATAATTTAATAGACGTGAAAAATATTTTTATAAAGTCGACTCCCTTTTTATCATGGGAAAAAGAATTGAATAAGACATTCTCGAGTATTGAATGGACAAGCTCACTAGTTTTACCAGCTCACACCTTCAAATGTGCCTCTTATCTTGAGTCCTATATGAAAATAATTGTAAGATGGTATTACACCCCAATGAAGCTTCACTCTTTGTTCCCCTCCTCTACTCAGCTCTGTTGGCATAATTGTGGCCAAAAAGTTTCTTTAATCCACACATTATGGAGCTATCCAGTAATCACTTCCACCTGGTCATTAGTGTTGAGCCACCCCCGTAGTGTTCGAGTTCGGTTCGGTTCGTCGAACACCCGTGTGTTCGCCAAACTGTTCGTCGAACTGTTCGTCGAACACCTTCGAACACCGTTAAAACCAATGGCAGGCAAACAAAAACACATAGAAACGCATAGAAAACACCTTCAAAGGTGTCCAAAAGCTGACAAACTGCTCAGAAGACACAACTAACACATGGAAAAGTGACAAGTACATATAGTCATGCGAAAAGAAAAGAGGTGGAGGAGTAAAAGGAGGGGGAGACACAGATATAGGCATGTCATGCCCTTCTAAAATCCAAAAAGTGAGAAGCCGAGACGGCCAGTCCGCTTCTGCCCGTGCCACCTCCGTGTCGCCGGGTTTGTGCCAGAGCCGCGGTGAACCCTGATGGCCAGCCCTCCTCTCCCAATACTGGTGCCTGTCCGCTGGTGGGTCGAGAGAGCCCCCCTGTGGTGGAGGCAGCTCTAAGCTTTTTAATTTAAATTGTCCCTCTAATTTGAATGAATACACTTTAAATCCATTTACAAGGATCTATTGGAGGGCAAGTCTCATGCCAGCAGCCGCGTAATTCCAGCTCCAGTAGCGTCCACTAAAGCTGCTGCAGTTAAAAAGCTTTTATAAGGATCGAGCTCGGCTGTCCACCGCAAGGCATCCTAGTGCCAGTCCCAGCCCCTATGCCTTGGGGTGCCTCCTGATGCTCTTCACTAAGTATCCCGTGGTCCCGAAGCATTTCCTTTGAAAAAATTAAGTGTCCAAACTACAGGTGGTGTAGCTTGCTTAACAGCCGGGATAATCCGCTGACTAGCAGACACTGCTACTAGGCACAAAGTATTTCCTGGGCTAGATGCAGTTAAAAATTTGTAAGTAGATACTCTCGTTGGATGCTGAGAAAGCATTCCATAGAGTCTCCTGGCACGCCATATATGATTCTCTTAAAAAGCTTGGGGTAGGGGTCTAGGGGACCCTTTTATAGCCAAAATCACGGCCCTGTATCACAATACGTCACCTAGGCTGAAGATAAATGGAACTGTAGCACCGAGGGCTCGGTTGCTACAGACGTATTGCACCTCACCCAGAGGTGTGATATCTCACTCTCAGATAAGGATGGAGTGTGGATCAGGACCCGACACCTGCATGCATTACACCACATTGCCGTGGGGCAGGGCGACCAATATGCCCCTGAGATGGGCACGACAGTCCCTGTCCCTGGCTGGAGTGGGGGGAGGGAACACTGAGGAAGGGGAACCCTGCAGTGCAGGAGCAGGGAGGAAGCAGTTCCTGGGTGCATTGAGAAGGGAGTATAAAAGGTGGGCACCATCTTAGTTCAGTGCAGAGAAGTCTGGCAGAAGTGGCAGGGAGCAGGGGCTCTGCATGAGCTCTGCTCCGGAGGCGGGCCTAGTAACAGAGGCCCAGGCCTGCAAGAGGGAGAAGGAAGGAAGAGGAGCGGAGAAGGCTCCAGGAACGAGGAATGAAGGGATCCCAGGGGTGCGGACGGGCGAGTCGCCACCGCACGCCCGAATCCACCTGCGTGGAGGGGTCAGGCCAAAGGGGGAGACCGGTCCCCGAACTAGTGGAGGCAGGAAACGACCCTCAGCTAGAAACCGGAGGCTCTGACATTTTATGTGGCGCAGCCCCTTGCTCCACCCTCTAGGAAGGCACCACATAGGGTCAGGGAAACTGGCGCCAAGTTTACCAAGAGGAGGCCCGAGGCAGCCGGACAGAAGTGTTGGTAAGAAAGGCCAGACAAAGGACACACAAAGGGGGTCCTGTGAAGCGCTCCAAAGTTATCTGGGAGTTGTCTGAGCCCCTCACCTGGTGAGCACAGTACGACGTGGGCAGCCGTTACCTGCAGACGTGGTCTGGATAATAAGAACTGTGAGTAAAGGCCCTGAACTGCATCACTGACTCCGTGTCGTTACTGCTGCTGCCCTGCACCATCACCCCCATCCTCCGCATACACTGCCCTGAGGCTATACTCCTCCCGTGGGGAGTTATGCTATGCTCTGCTGCACCCACAACACCAGCCTTAGCGGTCTGCCCTGTAGCGGCGGTTCACTCTGACCGCAATCCACGGGTGGCGTAGTCGGACATTTAAACATCAAAACCACATAAATAGTTCCGCCACTGGTTTGACCGCCCTGAGCCACGGAACCGGATCGCCGCCACGAAGACTACAACCACCAGCATCCACCAAAAAGGGTCCGGCTCCGGGTGTCCCAAGGCCCAGGGGGTGCGTCAAAACATTTTCATCACCTTTCACAATCACCAATGGGACAAGGCAGGGATGTCCTCTGTCCCCTCTCTTATACATCCTAGTGACGGAGCACCTGCTCTCATCAATTCGCCATAACCCCAATATTAGGTGGATTGAGGTGGGAGGCACCGAGTACAAGTGCTCTCTATTTGCTGATGATGTCCTAGTATATATCACTCAATCACATATATCCATCCCTGCTGTTATGGCTGAAATAGATCACTTTGTTACATGGTAAAATTTTAAAATCAATGCAGCGAAGTCTGAGGCCCTCGATGTCTCCCTCCCTAAATCCATATAGGATTCCATCCAGTCCAACTTTCCCTTTGCCTGGCCCTCACAGGGTATCAAATACTTAGGAATTCCTATTCATAGAGACCTCTCCCATCTATGTTATCTTAATTTTGGGCCCTTTATTGAACAATTCCATACAGACCACGGTTGGCAAGTTAGAACTGTAAGATTCACTACGTGAACCACTGGTGTTTTGTGGAAAAGCACATGTACACCGCGTTCCAAATTATTATGCAAAAAGTGTTTAGGAGTGATAAGGGAAGAATTTGTTTGTTTGTCAGTTAAACTCATTGATGGTGATGTGTGTCAGGGCTCTTTATATCACTGTAAGCAATTGCAGACACCTGTGCTAATTAGTTTGGCAGGTGTGTCCAATGAAAGGCAAGACTACTTAAGAAGGCTCTCTCACATTATTAAGCAGCCTACATTTTCTGCCAAAATGGGAAAGAAAAAGGATGTGTCGGCTGCTGAGAAGCAACAAATTGTGGAGTGTTTAGGTCAAGGCATGACTACATTCAACATTGTGCGATGATCAGGATGAAGTGTCTTGGCAATCAAGAAGTATGTAGCTGATTCACAGTACACACGTGTGCGTGCTGATAAGGGCAAATTGAGGACTCTTTCCTACAGGCAATTACGTCAGGTTGAAACAGCAGCGGCAAAAAAGCCTGGTCATAGCAGCAGACAAGTTTTTGAAGCTGCTTGTGCCTCCAACGTCCCCCGAACAACAAGATGCAGGGTCCTTCAGAGGTTTGCAGCTGTGCATACGCCATCCTGTCGACCTCCTCTATCCACTTCACACAAGCAGAAACGGCTCCAGTGGGCCAAACATTACATGAAGACTGATTTCAAAACTGTTTTGTTCACGGATGAGTGCCGTGCAGCGCTCGATGGTCCAGATGAATGGAGTGGAGGATGGCTGGTTGATGGACACCCCACGCAAACACGGCTACAGCGCCAACAAGGAGGAGGTGGAGTAATGTTTTGGGCTGGAATCATGGGGAGAGAGATTGTCGGCCCCTTTAGGATCCCTGAAGGCGCTAAAGATGAACTCCATAATGTATGTGGATTTTCTCAAACAGCACTTCCTGCCATGGTTCAAGAAGAAGAACCGTGTATTTCACAGCAAGATCATTTTTCTGCATGATAATGCACCATCTCATGCTGCACATAAAACATCTGCATCTCTGGCTGATATGGGCATAAAAGGGGACAAACTTATGGTGTGACCCCCATGCTCCCCTGACCTCTACCCCATTCAGAACCTTTGGAGCATCATTAAAAGGAGTGTCTATGATGGCGGGAGGCAGTTCACATCTAAGCAACAGCTCTGGGAGGGTATTCTGTCCTCATGCAAAACAATTGAAGCAGAAACCATCCAAAACCTGACAAATTCAATGGACGAGAGAGTTCAGAAGCTCCTTTCGAACAAGGGGTCCTATGTGAAAATGTAACATCACCTAGAATAAAGTTTTGAGTTGAAAACTGTTTGATTTCAGTTTCTAACAACCTGCTAATGCTTATAATTTCAAAAATGACCATTTTTTTGGTCTTTATTAAAATGAAAAGGTTGATCGAAAAGTTTGGGGGATCTAAGAGTGTGGCAACCCAGTAGTCATGATTACTTCGAATTCTGACAATATGAGGGTCATGCTGCAGGTAGTGCAGCAAGAAGGCACTTATGTGTCTTGCGCATCTCGGAGCCAAAAAATTATTTTCCGGGCTAGATGCAGCTAAAAATTATTTTTAATTTTAAATCTGGTGAAGCTTATTATAGATGGCCTAATAGGATCAGTGCTGCACACTGCTACAAAGCCCAAATTATTTTCCAGTCAAGATACAGATAAACATGATTAGTAATTTGAAAGCTTAAAACGGTTGGTAGGGTGATTTTAACCAATCATCAAGCTTTTACTCTCCCCAGGATGACACAGGGGTAGAAAAGTCGTTTCGGATCCATGATTTGTTCATCTTTATGAACGTGAGTCTGTCTACATTATCAGTGGAGAGCCGCGTGCGCTTATCTGTCAGCACACCACCAGCAGCGCTGAACACACGTTCAGACAGAACGCTGGCTGCGGGGCATGACAAGATCTCCAAGGCGTAAGTGGCTAGCTCCGGCCATTTATCCAGATTGGAAGCCCAAAAAGAGCAAGGGTCCAGTGACACAGTCGTGGCTTCAATGTTTACTTGGAGATACTCCTGTACCATCGTCTCTAGGCGTTGACTATGTGTCAGACTTCTTGTCTCCTGTGGCCTTGCAAAGGATGGGCTAAAAAAGTGGTGAAATGATTCCGCAAAATTGATGTTACCAGCAGATACTGTGGTTCTGTTACGGTTTGAGTGCTGAACACTTGACGGTCCCACGGTTGGCAAGTTGGAACTGTGAGATTCACTACGTGCACCACTGGTATTTTGTGGAAAAGCACATGTAAGATTCTGCAACAGTCTCTGCTGATACTCCTGCATGCGTGCATCCCTTTCTATGGCAGGAATAATTTCTGCAAATTTACTTTTGTACCGGGGATCTAACAGTGTGGCAACCCAGTAGTCAGGATTATTTCTAATTCTCACAATTCGAGGGTCATGTTGCAGGTAGTGCAGCAAGAAGGCACTCATGTGTGTTGCGCATCCAGGAGCACCAAGTCCCTGTTGTGTTGGTGACGAGTTAACAATCATGCTTCCTTCCTCTGTCCTCTCCCCCCAACCTCGCACAACAGAAATGTGATCAAGGTCTCCCTCATCTGATGAGTCTTCCATCAGTTCGTCCTCCACTTCTTCCTGGGCTCCTGCACCTTCCTCACTAGTTTGGCTGCTACCATGCGCCCTGGTAAAACCATCTCCCCCACCCTCACATGCCTGCCGCCTTGGTGCTGCCGACCGTCTGGACCTTGCAGATGTTAGCCCTTCCGCATACAACTCCTCCTCCTCTACTTCCTCCACCTCCTCTTGTGCCACCACCTGACTCCGAATTCTGTTTAACATGTGCTCCAGCATGTAAATCACCGGAATAGTCATGCTGATAATGGCATCGTCAGCACTAAACATCTTCGTCGCCATTTCAAAACTGTGCAGAAGGGTGCATAGGTTCCTGATCTGAGACCACTCCTCCAGCGTGATTTGCCCCACCTCTGAATCTCGTTGGCCCAGGCTATACGTCAGAACGTATTGCACCAGGGCTTGTCGGTGCTGCCACAGTCGCTGCAACATGTGCAGAGTTGAATTCCACCGGGTAGGCACATCGCATTTTAGCCGGTGAAGTGGCAGGCCCAACGACTTCTGTAGAGATGTAAGTCGCTGAGCTGCGGGATGCGAACGGCGGAAGTGAGCACACAGCGACCGTGCCCTCTGCAGAAGGCCATCTAGTCTGGGATAGTGGGCTAAAAATTGCTGGACAACCAGGTTCAACACGTGAGCCATACAAGGCACGTGTGTGACATTGCCCCGGCGAAGTGCCGCACCCAGGTTTGCAGCATTGTCGCACACGGCCTTCCCTGGTTTCAGGTCCAGTGGAGACAACCATTCATGAAATTAGTTCTCCAGAGCTGACCACAACTCCTCAGCTGTGTGACTCACATTTCCCAGACATTTCAATGTAAAAACAGCCTGATGACGTTGAGCCCTACTGCCAGCATAGTAAGGAGGTGTGCAGGATCCCTTCTGCGCAGTTAGAAAGCTTGTGGCATGACCAGACAGGCTTTGGGTGCAGGTGGAAGACCGAGAGGAGGTTGAGGAGGCAGAAGCAGTGGAGGAACTTTGACATAAAGAGGATTGACGCACAACTCGTGGGGACGGCAAGACTTGGACAGCAGCCCCTTGTCCTGCTGTCACCATAGTTACCCAGTGCCCAGTCAGCGACATGTAACGCCCCTGTCCATGCCTACTCGTCCAAGTGTCTGTGGTGAAATGCACCCTGTCACACACAGAGTTTCTCAAAGAAGCGGTGATGTTGTGTGCGACATGCTGGTGGAGCGCAGGCACACCTTTCTTTGAGAAGTAGTGCCGACTGGGCATCTGGTACTGGGGCACTGCGACGGACATAAGGTCTCGAAAATCCTCTGTGTCCACCAGGCGGAAAGGCAGCATTTCTGTAGCCAAGAGCTTGCAGATGGTGAAATTCAACCTCTTAGCTTTCTCATGGCTAGGAGGAAATGGTCTTTTACTTGTCCACATCTGAGGGACCGAGGGCTGGCTATTGTGCTTAGACGGGGTTGATAAGGGTGTCCCCGGCAAACTGCCGGTCTGTGAGGAAGATGCAGGCGGACATGTTAGGTTGCCTTGATCCAAAGGTGGTGCTATCGATGTCGGACAGCGCTCAACACCAGCTGGTGTTACCACCTCCAAAGAAAATGATGACCTGCCAATCACGCTGGCTGTTGCGGGTAAAGAGGTGGCAGGTCTGCGCCCCAAAACAGGTGTGACTGCTGTCCCCCCAGTCACAGAGGATGAAGAGGCCGCGGATGCACAAGATATGGCAGACGGTGATTGGCCCGGCCGGCTAGGCCGCATTGTAGCACACTGAGCTTCCCACTGCAACTTATGCTTCATGTCCATGTGCCGGTTCATGCATGAAGTACTCAAACTATGTATTTTTTGGCCTCTACTTAGCTTTTGCTGACAAATGTTACAGATAACACGAGTTGGGTCATCTTTATCGATCTGAAAAAATGCCCAGGCTATGCAAGGCTTAGCACCCATGCGACCTGAAGAGCCACCACGACTTGTGGTGAGAGGCAGAGTTGTGTTTGAGGATGCAGTTGTTGACGTGCTTCCAGTACTACGTCTCTGTCCAGGAAGGCGCAACCTGACCTCGTCGTCACTAGCATCTTCCTCCACCTCCTCTGCTGACCTCATCTCTTGGCTGACTGTGGGTTGACAGTAAGTGGGATCTCCGACCTCATCATCATCACCCTGTGCGTTATCACACCCGTCGTCCTCAGAGCCAACCTGTTCCTGCCCTGACAAAAAACTAAAGTTGTCGCTCCAATCAGGTATTTGAGTCTTATCGTCGTCTTCCTCATTGTCTCCACCAACAGGAGTTACAGTTTGGGAATGAGGGTCTACATTATGGTCAGAACCTTCTGCGTCTGGTCCTGGATCCGACTCATAAAGATTCTGGGCATCAGTGCAGATCATTTCCTCGTCTGGATTCACAGAAGCGCTGGAGTCGACCTCTGATTCCCAGGTTATAGTATGAGTAAACAGCTCTGCAGACTCAACCATCTGTTCTACCTCATACTCAGACGGGCAGCTGGAGATTTGGGAGCTGTGAGGAAACAAGTGCGATTTGGGTGACACCTTTGAGGACTGGAGTATTTGTGATGTTGAAGTTGATGTGGAGGAGAGCCCACTTAAAGGAGCACTTGATATCCATTGAAGCACCTGCTGTTTTTGTGCCTCATCTGGAATTTGTAGCGATTGGCGTGGCCGTAAGAAAGGGATCTTATCACATTGTCCGCTAAAAGAAGTAGACATTTTAGTTTGGCTGGAAGATGGTCTTTCTTCTGCACCTACCCCACGGACACAACCTTTTTTCCCCTTCCCAACACGCCTATTCCCCTTTCCACCAGCAGCAGGCCTTTTTCCACTCATTTTGGTGGTTAACTAATTCACAACTCTGGAGTTGTTTGCACAAAAAAACAATGGATGGTAACCGAGCAGAGCTGAGTGGCCAAACTGTGGTATTAGGCCAAAACTATTGGCTGGGCTAGATGCAGAAAAAAATTATTTTTAATTTGCAACCTGATGGAGGTCAGTATAGATGGACTAATAGAACAAGTCCCACACGCTGCTAGAAGCCCAAATATTTTTTCAGAGATAAATGAAGAAAAAAATTATTTTTAATTTGCAACCTGATGGAGGTCAGTATAGATGGACTAATAGACCAAGTCCCACACACTGCTAGAAGCCCAAATATTTTTTCAGAGCTAGATGCAGAAAAAAATTATTTTTAATTTGCAACCTGATGGAGGTCAGTATAGATGGACTAATAGACCAAGTCCCACACACTGCTAGAAGCCCAAATATTTTTTCAGAGCTAGATGCAGAAATTTTTTTTATTCAATTTGCAACCTGATGGAGGTCAGTATAGATGGACTAATAGACCAAGTCCCACACACTGCTAGAAGCCCAAATATTTTTTCAGAGCTAGATGCAGAAAAAAATTATTTTTAATTTGCAACCTGATGGAGGTCAGTATAGTTGGACTAATAGACCAAGTCCCACACACTGCTAGAAGCCCAAATATTTTTTCAGAGCTAGATGCAGAAAAAAATTATTTTTAATTTGCAACCTGATGGAGGTCAGTATAGATGGACTAATAGAACAAGTCCCACACGCTGCTAGAAGCCCAAATATTTTTTCAGAGATAAATGAAGAAAAAAATTATTTTTAATTTGCAACCTGATGGAGGTCAGTATAGATGGACTAATAGACCAAGTCCCACACACTGCTAGAAGCCCAAATATTTTTTCAGAGCTAGATGCAGAAAAAAATTATTTTTAATTTGCAACCTGATGGAGGTCAGTATAGATGGACTAATAGACCAAGTCCCACACACTGCTAGAAGCCCAAATATTTTTTCAGAGCTAGATGCAGAAAAAAATTATTTTTAATTTGCAACCTGATGGAGGTCAGTATAGATGAACTAATAGACCAAGTCCCACACACCGCTAGAAGCCCAAATATTTTTTCAGAGCTAGATGCAGAAAAAAATTATATTCAGTTTGCAACCTGATGGAGGTCAGTATAGATGGACTAATAGAATGATGCTATGCCCAAAAGATTTTACTTCACTAGGTGCAGTAAAAAAATTGGTATTCTATACACAGGTGGTATATCTTGCAACACAGATAGGCTACTCCACTGACTAACACACTCTGCAATAGGCCAAAAAGGATTAGCTTTGCTAGATTCAGCCAAATGCTGTGAAAAAAACTTGCACAGCACTGGCACAGACCTGCCTGGCAAAAACTGATAGGAACTGATGTAACCTAGTCCTGAAAAGGACTCCAATTACAATTAGTCTTTACTCCCACAATCTATCTATTTAAGAGCACAGACCTGCCTGATAAAAGTCGTAGGAAATGCTGTAACCTAGTCCTTAAAAGGACTGCAATCACAACTATTCCCTACTCCCAAGCTATCTGTATATTTGTGCGAAAATTGGCTTGAAATTAACAAGGTATAGCGCACACAGCAACAGCGGTGCCGTCTAACACGCAGCTGCAGCAGTGAGAAAATGGTGGCGACGGGGAAAATGGCTTGGTCTTATAGGGCAAGGACATGTGACATACACTGCCAATCACACATGCCCTTGCTTGTGTGAAAAAAAGCACTTCGCTCCGTGTGTGCGCTGCTGATAGGCTGACAGATTGCACCTCCCCACTGCAAATGCGGGAAAGAGAAAAAAAAATGGAGATCTTCATTGTTCCTGCAGAGATCCATCCCTTGCCCCTCCCCCCGCCCCGCTGTACACTCAAACTGCGTATTAACATTAATTTTCATCATTACTGAGAAAAAATCCAGTTATGATTTTGGTGCACGAACAGTTATCGAACATAACCTCGAACAGCCGAATTTTTCTCAAATTGTTCGTGTTGGCCGACCGGCTCGAACACCGCCCAAAACAGCTCGAATTTGAGATTGGCGAACAGTTCGAGTAGAACAACGCTCATCTCTACTGGTCATTCACTTTTCACCTGATCTCTTCTGTACTCCACCATAATATAAAACCATCCCCATTACTTTTGTTAGACATACATTCTATTCCAATGGCAGAGTAATTGCCTCACATATTCTTCTAGCCACAAAAATAACAATTAAAAGATATTGGGAATCCCCAGTTATTCCTGCCATCGAAGTGATAATACAATCGATAAATAAAACTTGTGCTTTTGAAAAAATGATAGCACACAAAAATAATACGTTACAAGTTTTCAATGTTAATTGGAAGGTTTGATTGAATCATCCAGAAAATATTGTTCTAATTCAATAGTAGTCATTAATGAATGTAAACCTTGAAATCTGTTGAAACCAGCCCTGTATATTATGTTGTACTTTGTTTTCTGTAGGTTTAATTCCTATGTAGACTTCAATGTTTGTCAGTCTAAAGAATTGTATACACTGTTTATTGTTATTTTCTTAAAACCAAATAAAAAGATATTGTTTAAAAAAAAAAAGAACATAATTTTTATGCAGGACAATTCTCCATCATAGCATCAAAGTCTCCACTGCTTGGATTGCCATGTATTGGTCAAATCTTGACATTTCGACTTTGGCATCTTGTTCAGTGGTGATTGGGTTTGAGCCTTCCTTATCTTGGCCATGCCTTTGAGCACTGAACACCTTGTATTTCTGGGCTTTCCAGGGAGGTTGCAGTTCTGCAATATGATTGCACTGGAGGATAATGGCTTTCTCTTCACTTTGATTCTTCTGAAACCTTTGGCAGTAAATCTGCATATTTTTTCTTAACGCTTTTTGAGGCCCTGTTGACAATTTGCAACAAAACTTTTGATGGTTCTGCGATCACGCCCCAATATCTTAGTAATTTCAGGAGTGCTGCATCCCACTGTAAGACTTGTAACAATTTCTGACTTCTCAGAGTCAAGTAAATCTCCTTTTGTCCCATTTTGCCTGAAGAAAACAAGCTGCCTAATAATTCTGCCCACCTTGGTAAATGGGGTTGTATTTTTAGGTCTCTCTATCTCTCATTACACAAATACACATCACCTGATCTGCTTCATTCAATAAACATTCATGTTTATGCAGATTAAAGTTGAAAATCTGCATAAAAATTATGATATGGTCAAAATAGTCACTTGCCTAATAATTCTGCACACAGTGTATGGTACATCTTTCCAACTTAAGGCTATGTGCCCACGATGCAGAAATGAAGCAGAAAATTTCTGCAGCATTTCTGCATCTCCCTGGCAGAAAAAACACATGCGGATTGTACATGCGTTTTTCCTGCGAAATACATACGGATTCACATGCGTTTCCGCATGCGGATTGACAAGTGCTTTCAAAGTGATTTTAGCATCACTTTGAAAGTGCTTGACAACTAGGTCACACTATATAAATCCATGCAAACAGCATGGATTCATATAGTGTGACCTTTAGAATGGTTAAAAATAAAAAAATAAACCTATACTTACCTTCCGATGGCCCGGCGTGTGTTGCTGCTCTCCTTCCTGGCTGCCAGCTGATCGCGGGACACTGCACTGAAAGACCTGCCGTCACATGACTGTGATGTCAGCGCAGGTCCTTCAGTCCTGCCCGCAAGCACAGGGAAGGAGACCGGGGGCCGTCGGAAGGTGAATATAATCTTTATTTTTTATTTTATTCTTTTTTTTACAGTTTCTGTGGTACCTGGGTGTGAATGAGAGTCTTCTCTTCTCCACACTCGGGTACCATCCACACATTAGAACGCGCCAATTATGCAAGTACAGATGCAGTCTTGCGTAATTGGCGCATTCCAATGCAAGTCAATGGCGGCGAAAACGCAGCGCTTCCGCAAAATTAATGGACATGCTGCGGATTTTTGAGCGCATCATAAACGCTGGGGAAAAATCCGCAGCATGGGCATTGAAAGTGCAGAATTGCATAGGGGACCATGGCAAAAGGCTTTACATGTGTTTCCCAAGCGTTTACACTGCGGAAAATTCCGCAGCAAAAACGCTTGAAAAACGCATCGTGGGCACATACCCTAACAGTTTTTTTTTTCAATTCAAATAAAATACAGGACATGTCACATGCTAAGAACTACAAATAGTATACAAGAATTTAATAACAACAAAGGGAATTTTTTAAAATTGAGGAATATGTAACACGCAGCACCAAAAGAGTAATATATTGCAATACATGACTGTGTCAAGAGAAATATGTGGGGAGAACAAAACATATATATCCATTTTTACACTATTAGACTGACCACTAGATTTGAATTTATTTGCAGTTCCTTATATGCCAATAGTAATTTCTTTATACTATCATCCCAATGCATTCTGTTAGATATTGTGCATGTATATAATTTACAGATGAAAGTAGAGGCGTAGCTAGGGTTTTGGTTCAGGGGGGAGCGAAACTTCTGAGTGGGCGCCTCTAACCAAGTAACCATGATTACAACTATTGTGGCGCACCCAGATAGTGGATGTAGGAGAACCTCAGCAGATGACGGCACTTATATTACCGCCATGTGGTGACCATATATTGATAGATGCCAGTCCTGCAGAACATATAAGAGATCACAGCACAGTTATATATATATTGACTTACAGATGATGTTCTTTCTGATTAAATTGTTCACTTTTCCCGTCTTTTCCATCTGCCCAGACCAACACGACAACTTCTCTATCCAGGACTCAGAGTCTCAGGTCTGCAGAGATCACAAGAAAGACACATTTGACTCATTACATTTCAGGCACCGTCCCCATCTATTCTCAACCTGCATAAACGCCTCATCCTGCTGACACCCCAATACTAAGCCTCTGTTACTAATGTGTCCCTATTACTGCATCTACTGTGTGCCCTCTAGATGGTAAAATAAACCTCTAGATTATAGTAATGCCATGTTTAAGTGTCCTAGAAAACACTGCCCACATTTTTCCCCCTAGAAAGTAATAATGTCCTCTGTGTACACCTTTGACAGTCATAATAACCTGAGCTCCCCTATAGCGATAAGTGCCCACTTAACATTTAATAATGTCCTGAGTCTCCCCCCAGGTACAGCTCCCCTGTACAGAGTAATTCACACCCATAGGCAGAGTCTATAGTATAATGCTCCCCCATAGGCAGTCTGTAGTATAATGCTCCCCCATAGGAAGAGTCTGTAGTATAATGCTCCCCCATAGGAAGAGTCTGTAGTATAACGCACACCTATAGGCAGTCTGTAGTATAATGCTCCCCCTTAGGCAGTCTGTAGTATAATGCTCCCCCATAAGCAGAGTCTGAAGTATAATGCACCCTCATAGGCAGAGTCTGTAGTATAATGCTCCCCCATAGGCATTCTGTAGTTTAATGCTCCCCTAGGCACAGTCTGTAGTATAATGCTCCCCCATAGGCAGTCTGTAGTATAATGCACCACGATAGGCAGTCTGTACTATAATGCTCCCCCATAGGCAGTCTGTAGTATATTGCTTCCCCATAGGCAGAGTCTGTAGTATAATGCTCCCCCATAGGCAGAGTCTGTAGTATAATGCTCCCCCATAGGCAGAGTCTGTAGTATAATGCTCCCCCATAGGCAGTCTGTAGTATAATGCTCCCCCATAGGCAGTCTGTAGTATAATGCTACCCTATAAGCAGTCTGTAGTATAATGCTCCCCCATAGGCAGAGTCTGAAGTATAATGCTCCCTAATAGGCAGAGTCTCTAGTATAATGCTCCCCCATAGGCAGAGTCTGTAGTATAATGCTCCCCCATAGGCAGAGTCTGAAGTATAATGCACCCTCATAGGCAGAGTCTGTAGTATAATGCTCCCCAATAGGCAGTCTGTAGTATATTGCTTCCCCATAGGCAGAGTCTGTAGTATAATGCTCCCCCATAGGCAGAGTCTGTAGTATAATGCTCCCCCATAGGCAGTCTGTAGTATAATGCTACCCTATAAGCAGTCTGTAGTATGATGCTCCGCCACAGGCAGAGCCTGTAGTATAATGCTCCCACATAGGCAGTCTTTAGCATAATGCTCCCCCATAGGCAGTCTATAGTATAATGCACCCCCATACTCAGTCAGTAGTATAATGCTCCCCCATAGGCAGACTGCAGTGTAATGCTCCCCCATAGGCAGAGTCTGAAGTATAATGCTCCCTCATAGGCAGAGTCTATAGTATAATGCTCCCCCATAGGCAGAGTCTGTAGTATAATGCTCACCCATAGGCAGTCTGTACTATAATGCTCCCCCATAGGCAGTCTGTATTATATTGCTCCCCCATAGGCAGAGTCTGTAGTAAAATGCTCCCAATAGGCAGAGTCTGTAGTATAATGCTCACACATAGGCTGAGTCTGTAGTATAATGCTCCCCTATATTTAGAGTCTGTAGTAGAATGCTCCCCCATAGGCAGTCTGTAGTATAATGCACCCCCATAGACAGTCTGTAGTATAATGCTCCCCCATAGGCAGTCTATGGTATAATGCTCACCTATAGGCAGTCTGTAGTATAATGCACACCCTTAGGCAGTCTGTTGTATAATGCACACCCATAGGCAGTCTGTAGTATAATGCACCCCCATAGGCAGTGTGTAGTATAATGCACCCCCATAGGCAGAGTCTATAGTATAATGCACCCCCATAGGCAGTCTGCAGTTTAATGCCTTCCCGTAGGCAGTCTGTAGTATAATGTAACCCATAGGCAGTCTGTAGTATAATGCTACCCCATAGGCAGTCTGTAGTATAATGCACCCCCATAGGCAGTCTGTAGTATAATGCTTCCCCATAGGCAGTCTGTAGTATAATGCTCCCCCAAAGGCAGTCTGTAGTATAATGCACCCCCATAGGCAGTGTGTAGTATAATGCTCCCCCATAGGCAGAGTATATAGTATAATGCAACCCCATAGGTAGTCTGTAGTATAATGCTCCCACATAGGCAGAGTCTGTAGTATAATGTTCCCCCATAGACAGTCTGTAGTATAATATGCCCCCATAGGCAGAGTATATAGTATAATACATCCTCATATGCAGTGTGTAGTATAATGAACGCCCATATGCAGTCTGTAATATAATGCACTCCCAGAGGCAGTCTGTAGTATAATGCACCACCATAGGCAGTCTGTACTATAATGCTCCTTCATAGGCAGTCTGTGGTATAATGCTACCCCATAGGAAGAGTCTGCAGTATAATGCTCCCCCATAAGCAGTCTGTAGTATAATGCTCCCCCATAGGCAGAGTCTGAAGTATAATGCACCCTCATAGGCAGAGTCTGTAGTATAATGCTCCCCAATAGGCAGTCTGTAGTATATTGCTTCCCCATAGGCAGAGTCTGTAGTATAATGCTCCCCCATAGGCAGAGTCTGTAGTATAATGCTCCCTCATAGGCAGTCTGTAGTATAATGCTCCCCCATAGTCAGTCTGTAGTATAATGCTACCCTATAAGCAGTCTGTAGTATGATGCTCCGCCACAGGCAGAGCCTGTAGTATAATGCTCCCCCATAGGCAGTCTTTAGCATAATGCTCCCCCATAGGCAGTCTATAGTATAATGCACCCCCATAGGCAGTCAGTAGTATAATGCTCCCCCATAGGCAGACTGTAGTGTAATGCTCCCCCATAGGCAGAATCTGAAGTATAATGCTCCCTCATAGGCAGAGTCTCTAGTATAATGCTCCCCCATAGGCAGAGTCTGTAGTATAATGCTCCCGCATAGGCAGAGTCTATAGTATAATGCTCCCCCATAGGCAGAGTCTGTAGTATAATGCTCACCCATAGGCAGTCTGTACTATAATGCTCCCCCATAGGCAGTCTGTATTATATTGCTCCCCCATAGGCAGATTCTGTAGTAAAATGCTCCCAATAGGCAGAGTCTGTAGTATAATGCTCACACATAGGCTGAGTCTGTAGTATAATGCTCCCCTATATTTAGAGTCTGTAGTAGAATGCTCCCCCATAGGCAGTCTGTAGTATAATGCACCCCCATAGACAGTCTGTAGTATAATGCTCCCCCATAGGCAGTCTATGGTATAATGCTCACCTATAGGCAGTCTGTAGTATAATGCACACCCTTAGGCAGTCTGTTATATAATGCACACCCATAGGCAGTCTGTAGTATAATGCACCCCCATAGGCAGTGTGTAGTATAATGCACCCCCATAGGCAGAGTCTATAGTATAATGCACCCCCATAGGCAGTCTGCAGTTTAATGCCTTCCCGTAGGCAGTCTGTAGTATAATGTAACCCATGGGCAGTCTGTAGTATAATGCTACCCCATAGGCAGTCTGTAGTATAATGCACCCCCATAGGCAGTCTGTAGTATAATGCTTCCCCATAGGCAGTCTGTAGTATAATGCTCCCCCAAAGGCAGTCTGTAGTATAATGCACCCCCATAGGCAGTGTGTAGTATAATGCTCCCCCATAGGCAGAGTATATAGTATAATGCAACCCCATAGGTAGTCTGTAGTATAATGCTCCCACATAGGCAGAGTCTGTAGTATAATGTTCCCCCATAGACAGTCTGTAGTATAATATGCCCCCATAGGCAGAGTATATAGTATAATACATCCTCATATGCAGTGTGTAGTATAATGAACGCCCATATGCAGTCTGTAATATAATGCACTCCCAGAGGCAGTCTGTAGTATAATGCACCACCATAGGCAGTCTGTACTATAATGCTCCTTCATAGGCAGTCTGTGGTATAATGCTACCCCATAGGCAGAGTCTGCAGTATAATGCTCCCCCATAAGCAGTCTGTAGTATAATGCTCCCCCATAGGCAGAGTCTGAAGTATAATGCACCCTCATAGGCAGAGTCTGTAGTATAATGCTCCCCAATAGGCAGTCTGTAGTATATTGCTTCCCCATAGGCAGAGTCTGTAGTATAATGCTCCCCCATAGGCAGAGTCTGTAGTATAATGCTCCCCCATAGGCAGTCTGTAGTATAATGCTCCCCCATAGTCAGTCTGTAGTATAATGCTACCCTATAAGCAGTCTGTAGTATGATGCTCCGCCACAGGCAGAGCCTGTAGTATAATGCTCCCCCATAGGCAGTCTTTAGCATAATGCTCCCCCATAGGCAGTCTATAGTATAATGCACCCCCATAGGCAGTCAGTAGTATAATGCTCCCCCATAGGCAGACTGTAGTGTAATGCTCCCCCATAGGCAGAATCTGAAGTATAATGCTCCCTCATAGGCAGAGTCTCTAGTATAATGCTCCCCCATAGGCAGAGTCTGTAGTATAATGCTCCCGCATAGGCAGAGTCTATAGTATAATGCTCCCCCATAGGCAGAGTCTGTAGTATAATGCTCACCCATAGGCAGTCTGTACTATAATGCTCCCCCATAGGCAGTCTGTATTATATTGCTCCCCCATAGGCAGAGTCTGTAGTAAAATGCTCCCAATAGGCAGAGTCTGTAGTATAATGCTCACACATAGGCTGAGTCTGTAGTATAATGCTCCCCTATATTCAGAGTCTGTAGTAGAATGCTCCCCCATAGGCAGTCTGTAGTATAATGCACCCCCATAGACAGTCTGTAGTATAATGCTCCCCCATAGGCAGTCTATGGTATAATGCTCACCTATAGGCAGTCTGTAGTATAATGCACACCATTAGGCAGTCTGTTATATAATGCACACCCATAGGCAGTCTGTAGTATAATGCACCCCCATAGGCAGTGTGTAATATAATGCACCCCCATAGGCAGAGTCTATAGTATAATGCACCCCCATAGGCAGTCTGCAGTTTAATGCCTTCCCGTAGGCAGTCTGTAGTATAATGTAACCCATAGGCAGTCTGTAGTATAATGCTACCCCATAGGCAGTCTGTAGTATAATGCTACCCCATAGGCAGTCTGTAGTATAATGAACCCCCATAGGCAGTCTGTAGTATAATGCTTCCCCATAGGCAGTCTGTAGTATAATGCTCCCCCAAAGGCAGTCTGTAGTATAATGCTCCCCCAAAGGCAGTGTGTAGTATAATGCTCCCCCATAGGCAGAGT
Source organism: Phyllobates terribilis (assembly GCF_046119375.1). Lineage (NCBI taxonomy): Eukaryota > Metazoa > Chordata > Amphibia > Anura > Dendrobatidae > Phyllobates > Phyllobates terribilis. Next base: position 491,089,420 of record NW_027362771.1, on the reverse strand, counting down.
ATATAGTATAATGCAACCCCATAGGTAGTCTGTAGTATAATGCTCCCCCATAGGCAGAGTCTGTAGTATAATGTTCCCCCATAGACAGTCTGTAGTATAATATGCCCCCATAGGCAGAGTATATAGTATAATACATCCTCATATGCAGTGTGTAGTATAATGAACCCCCATATGCAGTCTGTAGTATAATGCACTCCCAGAGGCAGTCTGTAGTATAATGCACCACCATAGGCAGTCTGTAGTATAATGCTCCTTCATAGGCTGTCTGTGGTATAATGCTACCCCATAGGCAGAGTCTGCAGTATAATGCTCCCCCATAAGCAGTCTGTAGTATAATGCTCCCCCATAGGTAGAGTCTGTAGTATAATGCTCCCCCATAGACAGTCTGTAGTATAATGAATCCCCATAGACAGTCTGTAGTATAATACTCCCCTATAAGCAGTCTGTAGTATAATGTACACCCATAGGCAGTCTGTAGTATAATAGTCCCCCATAGGCAGTCTGTAGTATAATGCACACCTATAGGCAGTCTGTAGTATAATGCTTCTCCATAGGCAGTCTGTAGTATAATGCACCCCCATAGTTAGACTGCCTATGGGGGAGCATTATACTACAGACTGCCTATGGGGGAGCATTTAACTACAGACTGCCTATGGGTGAGCATTATACTACAGACTGCCTATGGGGGAGCATTAAACTACAGACTGCCTATGGTGGTGCATTATGCTACAGACTGCCTATTGGGGAGCATTATACTACAGATTGCCTATGGGGGAGCATTATACTACAGACTGCATAAGGTGGTGCATTATACTACAGACTGCCTATGGGGGAGCATTATGCTACAGACTCTGCCTATGGGGGAGCATTATACTACAAACTGCCTATGGGGGAGTATTATACTACAGACTCTGCCTATGGGGGAGCATTATACTATAGACTGCCTATGAGGGAGCATTATACTATAGACTCTGCCTATGGGGGAGCATTATACTACAGACGGCCTATGGGGCAGCATTATACTACAGACTGCCTATGGTGTTGCATTATACTATATACTCTGCCTATGGGGGAGCATTATACTACAGACTGCCTATGGTGTTGCATTATACTATATACTCTGCCTATGGGGGAGCATTACACTACAGACTGCCTATGGGGGTGCGTTATACTACAGACTGCCTATGGGGGTGCATTAAACTACAGACTGCCTATGGGGAACCATTATACTACAGACTGCCTATGGTGGTGCATTATGCTACAGACTGCCTATTGGGGAGCATTATACTACAGATTGCCTATGGGGGAGCATTATACTACAGAGTGCATACGGTGGTGCATTATACTACAGACTGCTTATGGAGGAGCATTATACTACAGACTCAGCCTTTGGGGGTGCATTATACTACAGACTGCCTATGGGGTAGCATTATGCTACAGACTCTGCCTATAGGGGAACATTATACTACAAACTGCCTATGGGGGAGTATTATTCTACAGACTCTGCCTATGGGGGAGCATTATACTACAGATGGCCTATGGGGGAGCATTATACTACAGACTGCGTATGGTGTTGCATTATACTATATACTCTGCCTATGGGGGAACATTATACTACAGACTGCCTATGAGGGAGCATTACACTACAGACTGCCTATGGGGGAGCATTATAGTACAGCCTGATTATGGGGGAGCATTATACTACAGACTGCCTATGGGGGTGCATTATACTGTAGACTGCCTATGGGGAAGCATTATACTACAGACTGCCTATTGGTCTGCATTATACTACAGACAGCCTATGGGGGTGCATTATACTACAGACTGCCTCTGGGGGTGCAGTATATTATAAACTCTGCCTATAGGGGATAAGCAGTCTGTAGTATAATGCACCCCCATAGACAGTCTGTAGTATAATGCTCCGCCATAGGCAGTCTGTAGTATAATGCTCCCCCATAGGCAGTCTGTAGAATAATGCTCACCCATAGGCAATCTGTAATATAATGCACCCCCATATGCAGTCTGTAGTATAATGCACACCCATAGGCAGTCTATAGTATAATGCTTCCCCATAGCCAGTTTGTAGTATAATGTACCCCCATAGGCAGAGTCTATAGTATAATGCACCCCCATAGGCAGTCTTTAGTATAATGCTCCTCCATAGGAAGTCTGTAGTATAATGCTTCCCCATAGGAAAATAATTAAATAAGCACAATACTCACCTCTCCTCCTCGTTCCCCTGCTTCTCCATGCTCCCGCACATCTTCAGAACAGCGGGCGCCAGGTGATGACGTCAGTGTGTGCATCAGTGACGTCAGACGCAGAGGGGGACTAATGGGAGAGGGAGCATCGCACTCCCGCTCTCATCACTGAACATGGGGTGACGGGCGGAGGGCCCGATGCTGGCACCAGGGACCCCCGCCCTCCTGCTCAAGGGCCTCATAGTGGCCACTTGGCAGTGCAGGGATATCGAGTCTCCCTGCTCTGCCCCAGAGTGTAACTGTATGGGCGTGCTGCGCACACTTATAGCGTTACACTAGCGTAGCTCCGGTGGGCCCCCTCAGAGCACGGGGCCCGGGGCCACTGCCCCCTCTGTCTCCCGGTAGCTACTCAAAGATAGAAGTGTAGAAGTGTTGAGTTTAATTTTATCAACCATCAAAATGCTGTGAGAATGGACAATAGAGAAATCAAAATCAAATGAATATTTGGTGTGACCGCCCTTTGCCTTCAAAACAGCATCAATTCTTTTAGGTATACTTGGATTTAGTTTTTGAATTAACTCGGCAGAGTGGTTGTTCCAAACATGGAGAACCGATCACAGATCTTCTGTGGATGTCGCTTGTGCAAATCCTTCTGTCTCTAATCCCAGTCAGACATGATGATGTTGAGATCAGTGCTTTGTTGTGGCCGTGTCATCCCTTCCATATATACTGTATATCCCAGATCTTTTTATACTGAAGCTGCTTAAGGGGTGCACCTGTGGGGTGCATGCTCATGTCTTCTTTCACCAAGTGTCATCGGCGCCAAGTGTGGGCAGTTATTTCATTTGGCAATTGGACTAACACCCATCTTCTTTCTTCACACAGGTACAATATCTCTGCTTACTGTCTGTGATTTACTGCAGCTTCCCTTGAAACAATGTAAATGGTACAATATCTCTGTTTGCTGTCTGTCATTTACTGCAACTTCCCTTGAAACAATCTAAATTCCCCTTCACACTAAGCGAGATCGCTAGCGAGATCACTGCTGAGTCACAAGTTTTGTGACGCAACAGCGACCTCAGTAGCGATCTCGTTACGTTTGACACTTAGCAGCGACCAGGCCCCTGCTGTGAGATCGCTGGTCGTGTCGAAATGGTCTGGACATTTATTTGATCGTTGAAGCCCCGCTGGGTAGCATGCATCGGTGTGTTTGACACCTTACCAACGACCTTGTTAACGACTCAGACACAGAAACACATAGACGTGCATCGTTATACAGATCGTTACGGGTCGCCGCATCGTTGCTGCGTCGTTGGGAAGATCTGACTGTTTGACATCTCACCAGCGACCACATAGCGACGCAGCAACGATCCCTGACAGATCGTATCGTTGTCGGGATCGCTGTAGCGTCGCTTAGTGTGACGGGGCCTTAAGGCTATGTGCCCACGTAGCAGATTTGATGCAGAGCGCTTTTGCCTCTCTCTGGCAGAAAAAAACGCATGCAAATTTACATGCATTTCTTCTGCCAGAGAGAAGCGTTTTTTGGCTATGTGCCCACGTTGCATTTATGAAGCAGAAAATTTCTGCTTCATTTCTGCAAGTCCTCTCCCGGAAAAACGCATGCGGAATTCCGCACGCGTTTATCACGCGTTTTCCACATGCGGAATTGCCTTGCGTTTTTTATGCATTGGACAAAGGCAATTCTGCTTGCGGAAACGCAAAATTAAATGACATGCTGCGGATTTTTGAACGCAGCATAAACGCTGCGGAAAAATCCGCAGCATGTGCATAGAACTTGCGGAATCCCATTGGGGACCATGGGGTGCGGGTTACCAAGCGTTTTACAAGCGTTTCCGCTGCGGAAATTCCGCATCAAAAACGCTTGAAAAACGCTACGTGGGCACACAGCCTTTCAGCGTTTTTACATGCGTTTTCGCATGAGTTTTTTCAAGCACTTTTCCAAGCGATTTTGAGCATCACTTGGAAAAGTGCTTGACAAGTTGGTCACACAATATAAATCCATGCAACCAGCATGGATTTATATTGTGTGACCAACTTAGATGCTTTAAATGCTGCATCTATAGTAAAAAAAAAAAAAGAATTAAAAAGTTAAAAATAAAAAAAAACCTGTACACTCACCTCTCTGGTCTCCTCCCGGCGGCGATCCTCTCGCCTCGGCATCCCGCGGTGTACTTGCAGGACCTGCGGTGACGTCATTTAGTCAGCTGATGGTCACGCGACCATCACCTGACCGCTGTCGTCAGCGGTCGCGTGACCATCAGCTGACTAAATGACGTCACCACAGGTCCTGCAAGTACACTGCGGGATGCCGAGGAGAGAGGACGCCGCCGGGAGCAGACCGGAGAGGTGAGTATACAGTTTTTTTTTATTTTTAACTTTTTTATTTCTTTTTTCACCGCGTGGTAGCCGGGATGAAGAGAAGTTGTAGTCTCCTCTTCATCCTGGGTACTACACGCTGCAAATTCGGGGCCATTGAATTTAATTGAAATGCAGCAAATCCACATGTACCTGCGGATTTGCTGCATTTCAATGTTCCTCAATGGCCGCGAATTTGCAGCGTAATCGCGGTAGAAATGGTCATGCTGCGTTTTGCAAAGCAATGCGAATTCAGCACGCTAATTAGTGCATCATGTGCACAGCACATCCGAATTCACATTGCTTTGCATGGCAGACGGTTTTACAAGCGTTTTCGTAAAAACGCCGCAAAGACGCTACAAAAAAGCTATGTGGGCACATGGCATTACATTCCATTTAATACTCACTGATACATGTCCGTCCCGCCCCTCAGTGCAGACACTATCTGATGGTGGAGGGTATTATATTGTATAGCCAGGCATGGTGTTAGTTCTGTCTTTGATCAACTGGCCATCTCCTGGTGATCTGACCAGATGCTAATTTATCCACAAGCAGCTCTCACAATGCCCCTCACCTGATGATTTAGTCTCTCCTATAAATTTAGAAGCTGCTTAAGGAGTGCACGTGTGTAGGGTTCATGCACGTGTCTTCTTGCGCTAAGTGTCATTGGCGCCAAGTGTTGTCAGTTATTTCATTTGGCAGTTAATCATTGCAGGAGTCAGGTAACCACACTTTATACCCTCTTTAACCCCTTTACCCCCGAGGGTTTTTTGCACGCTGATTCTGAGATTGTTTTTTCGTGACATATTGTACTTCATGAATGTAGTAAAATTTCTTCAACATCACTTGTGTTTATTTGTGAAAAAAAAAAGAAACTTGGTGAAAATTTAGAAAATTTTGCAATTTTCAAACTTTGAATTTCCATGCCCTTAAATCAGAGAGATATGTAACACAAAATAGTTAATAATTAACTTTTCCCACATGTCTACTTTACATCAGCACAATTTTGGAACAAACATTTTTTTGTTAGGGATCTATAAAGGTTAAAAATTGACCAGCGATTTCTCATTTTTACAACAAAATTTACAAAACCATTTTTTTAGGGACCACATCACATTTGAAGTGACTTTGAGGGGCCTATATGACAGAAAATACCAAAAAGTGACACAATTCTAAAAACTGCACCCCTCAAGGTGCTCAAAACCACATTTAATAAGTTTATTAACCCTTCACAGGAATTTTTGAAATGTGGAAGAAAAAAATGAACATTTATTTTTTTTCTCAAAAATATTACTTTAGACCCTAATTTTTTTATTTTCGCAAGGGTATCTATAAAAAATGAACCCCAAAATTTGTTGTGCAATTCCTCCTGAGCACGCTGATACCCAATATGGGGGGGAAAACCACTGTTTGGGCGCATGGCAGGGTTCGGAAGGGAAGGAGCGCCATTTGACTTTTTGAATGTAAAATTTGATTGAATAATTAGCGGATACCATGTTGCGTTTGGGGAGTCCCTGACGTGCCTAAGCAGTGGTAACACCCCCAAGTGACTCCATTTTAGAAACTACACCACTTAAGGATTTTATCAAGGGGTATATGGAACATTTTGAACCCAGAGGTAATACACAGAATTTGATAACAATAGGTCATCATATTGAATAAGTTGTCATTAGTCTTGAGTGCAAGTGCTCGCTACTTGAGTTTGCATCGGGTACTTGAGTGTGCACCAAGTATTGCGGGTGCTCAAGTGATATGCTCGAGTCCCCGCCCACATGTTTCACGGTTATTAGACACCCCAAAAAAACATGCGGGGATCGCTCGTGCATGGCAGACAATCCCCGCAAGTTTTTTCTGGCTGTATAGCAGCTGCAAAACAAATGGGGCGGAGACTCAAGCATGTCACTCGAGCACCTGCTATAATCGGTGCATATCCGAGCACCCGATGCAAACTGAAGTAGCGAGCACTTTCGCTTAACATTAGTCGCCATATCGTCATTTTTTTCTTTACTTCTGAAAAAATCCCAACCCCAACACAAGCCTAACCCCAACCCTAGCACAATCCCAACCCTAACCCAACCCTAACCAGACCATAACCTTAGCCCAACCCTAACCCTAGCCCAGCCCTAACCCTAGCCCAATTCTAACCCAAGCCCAACCCTAACTCTAACCCTAGCACAACACTAGCCCTAACCATAGCACAACCCTAACCCTAGTACAGCCCTAACCCAGAATACAAGTCTGACATGACTGGAGAGGATGGTGCACTCCTGATTGAGTCTCCATCTCCTGGGTTGGCTGTAGTGGAAGAGGTTTTGGTTCCTAATTCTACAATTTCTACTGTAATGAAATGAATGTCACTTTGCTGGTGTCTGCCACAAATTTTTGGAAATGTGAAGAATCCTGATTGGGTCTCCATCTATTGGGTTTGGCTGTAGTGGAAGAGGTTTCTATTTCCAATAAACTACTTCTACTCTGGTGAAATTGATGCCACTTTGCTGGTGTCTGCCACTAATTTTTGGAAATGTGGGGAATCCTGATTGGGTCTCCATCTATTGGGTTGGCTGTAGTGGAAGCGGTGTCAGTCCCCATTATACTACTTAAACTCTAGTAAAATTCATGCCACTTTGGTGGTTTTAGGCCCTAATTTTTTTAAATGTGAACACTCTTGATTGGGTCTCCATCTATTAGGTTTGGCTGTAGTGGAAGAGGTTTCTGACTCCATTAAACTACTTCTACTCTGGTGAAATTCATGCTACTTTGGTGGTGTTAGGCCCTAATTTAGGGAAATGTAAACACTTCTGATTGAGTCTCCTTCTACTGGGTTGTCTTTAGGGGAAGACGTGTCGTTCCTAATTCTACATTTTCTACTGTAGTGAAGTTGATGCCACTTTTCTGGTGTCTGCCTCTAATTTTTCTGGTGTCTGCCACTAAAATGTGGGGAATCCTGATAGGGTCTCCATCTACTAGGTTGGCTTGTAGGGGAGAAGGTATTGTTCCTAATAGTAAAATTTGTGCTGCACTGAAATTTATGACACTTTGGTGGGTTTAGGCTCTAATTTTTGGAAATGTGGAGAATCCTGATTGGTTTTCTCCATCTATTGGGTTGGCTGTATTGGAGGAGGTTTCTATCTCCATTAAACCACTTCTACTCTGGTGAAATTGATGCCACTTTACTGGTGTCTGCCACAAATTTTTGGAAATGTGGGGAATCCTGATTGGGTCTCCATCTATTGGGTTGGCTGTAGTGGAAGAGGTTTCTGTCTCCATTACACTACTTCTACTCTAGTTAAATTGATGCCACTTTGTTGGTGTTATGCCCTAATTTAGGGAAGTGTGAACACTCCTGGTTAGGTCTCCATCTCCTGGGTTTGTTGTAGTGGAAGAGGTTTTGGTCTCCGTCTATTTGTATAGTTATACTGTAGTGAAATTAATTATTTGGTGCAGATATTGTTCTCCAAAAAGGGGTACACAAACATGATTAACTCAAAATTGGTTTTCAATAAACAACTAAACAACCATCAGCCACCCCATCAAACGCATCTGCTGCTTCTTCCTCCTCCTCTGTTACCGTGGCAAGTATTGTCACGCAGGTCTCCTATCGCAGAACCTACGGTTGTATACTCACTCCAGTCAGGCCCATCAGCTGTAACAGAAGCTGACATTCATGCTGTGTTTGTTTCACTGAACACACCACTTGTTTCTCAATCCTTCGTAACATCTCCACCTGCACCTCACTCACGGTCTAGCAGTTTGTCTGTTTCACCGTACTCCGCCCTCTCTCAGCACTGCAGCCAGCCCTCGGTCCCACAGTTGTGGTCACGTAAAAGATTGTTCAGTCCTACACATGACAAAGCTAAGAGGTTGAACTCCACCATCTCCAATCTGTAGGCCACTGAAATGGTGGTTTTAGGCCCTAATTTTTTTAAATGTGAACAGTTCTGCTTGTGTCTCCATCTGCTGGGTTGGCTGTAGTAGAAGTGGTGTCTGTCCCCATTACACGACTTAAATTCTAGTCAAATTGATGCCACTTTGCTGGTATCAGCCACTAATTTTTGGAAATGTGGAGAATCAAGATTGGGTCTCAATCTATTGGGTTTGGTTGTAGTGTAAGAGGTTTCTGTCTCCATTAAACTACTTCTACTCTGGTGAAATTGATGCCACTTTGGTGGTGTCTGGCACTAATTTTTGTAAATGTGGGGAATCCTGATTGCGTCTCCATTAGTGATGAGCGAGCATACTCGCCACTGCTCGAGATGCTCGGAGCTTGCCGAGTACTTGCGCGATGCTCGGGCGGGAGCTCGGGTCCCCGTCCTGCATGTCTGGCGCTATTTAGAGCACCAATCATGCAGGGATTGTCTGCCACTCACTGTAATGCCACAGCCATGGTGGTTGTGACATTACAGTGATTGCCCAAATCGATGGGAACAGTGCTCACAGTGAAACATGAAAAGCCGGCAATTCAGCAGCGGCATACACCGGTACCTGACAATTTAGAACAGAAAGAATAGAGCATCACACATAGATTAGATAGATAGAAACATGTCAGTCACAAATATAATAAGTACAGTGACATTGTTGGTTACTGTACTTGTTATTTAGTGTTAAAATAAAGGATTTATTAAAAAAAAATAAAAAATAGTGTTTTTGTCTCTTTAAAAAAGCCGGCCGGCAATTCATCAGCGGCAGACATCGGTACCCGACAATTAAGAACAGAAATAATAGAGCATCACACATAGATTAGATAGATAGAAACATGTCAGTCACATATATAATGAGTACAGTGACAGTGTTGGTTACTGTACTTTTCATTTAGTGCTAAAATAAAGGATTTATTAAAAAAAAAATTGGAGTGCGGTTCCCCGTAATTTTAGTCTCTAGCGGAGGTTAAGCAGACGGCTGAGGCAGATGTTTGAAGCCTGGGGAGGGGGTAATACCCACTGAGCTTCCCAGGCTACTAATATCAGCCCCCAGCTGAATACCTAGCCTTTACTAGCTATTAAAATGGCGGACCCCCCAAAAAAATGACGTGGGGTCCCCCCTATTTTAATAGCTAGCAAAGACTAGGCACACAGCTGGGGGCTGATATTAATAGCCCAGGAATGGTGCCATGAATATTGGCCCCCTCCCAGGCTAGAAACACCAGTCGTCAGCCGCCCCAGAAATAGCACATCCATAGGATGCGCCAATTCTGGCACTTAGCCTCGCTCTTCCCACTGCCCTGTAGTGGTGGCAGTGGGGTAATAGGGTTGGGGTTGATGTCAGCTTATAATGCCAGCTAACATCAAGCCCAGGTTAGTAATGGAGAGGCGTCTGTAAGACGCCCCCATTACTAACCCCATAGTGAAAGTTAAAAAAAACACCAACACCCAGAATAAAATCCTTTAATTTAAATAAAGACACAATACTTTAATGTTCTAAATTAAACTCTACTTACTGTCACGCCCATTCCAGCTGAAGCCAACGATCGCCTGCAATAAAAGTAAAATAATAAACCAACCTCATCCTTACCTTTCCATGGTTCCCAGGACGGCTCCAGCACTGCTACATTGACATGACAGGCTGGATCGCAGCATAGCGCTTCCACGGTTCAAATCTGGGTGTTATCCACCTTTTTGCCTTTTTTCCATAAAAAAAAAAGTTTGAGCGTCTCGCTGACTGTTCAGACACAAATATATCTCTTTAAAAGATTCTGGTGCAGGCCAGAGAAATAGAACTGTGGTTTTCCTCTTCCACGGTTCTAATCTCCTTTTTATTACCCTTTTGCCATTGATAGTTCAAGTGTAAGCCGTGGCCAAGGTGAAAGTGTGCCACGACCAACAGCCACATCTTCTCACTCCCAGTTCAAAACCGAATTACTAGGGAAGCACACAACAACACCACTATTGCGAACTGATCAGTGTGAACAGGTTATTAATTGGATAGCAGATAATACTTCCAATCACCTGGGCACCACCACCTCCGGTCTGTCTTCCACACGGTCAAGTCTTAGTAGCCATGAGTCTCGACTGCATACTCCTCCTCACCCTAATGCTCCTTCCTCCCACCATGCAGAGTGTCGTCAGACAGCAACTGATCCCACAGTTGGACACTCTGAAGAGCTGTTCACTGTTCCATTTCCATATTTTGGCCCCTCGCCTGCTCCGCTTGAAGTGGTGGAAGGCATAGGCAAAGACTATGGGAGACCCACTCCCCAATAATGGCAATAATGTTTTTAATATGCTGTACTGCATGGCTCTTGTAAGGGGCATTAAAATCATCTTGTTAAGCTACTGTGACCTCCACGTCTCTTCCAAGAGTCATTGATATTGTCTTTTTATTCCACTGGGACCTCCACGTCTCTTCAAAGGGGCATTGATATTGTCTTTTTATTCCACTGTGACCTCCATCACTCTTCCAAGGGGCATTAAAACCGACTTGTTAAGCTACTGTGACCTCCACGTCTCTTCCACGGGGCATTGATATTGTCTTTTTATTCCGCTGTAACCTCCACCACTCTTCCAAGGGGCATTGATATTGTCTTTTTATTCCACTGCGACCTCCACCACTCTTCCAAGGGGCATTAAAACAGTCTTGTTAAGCTACTGTGACCTCCACGTCTCTTCGACGGGGCATTGATATTGTCTTTTTATTCCACTATAACCTCCACCACTCTTCCAAGGGGCATTAAAACTGTCTTGTTAAGCTACTGTGACCTCCACGTCTCTTCCAAGGGGCATTAAAACCATCTTGTTAAACCACTCTGTACTCCACAGCTCTTCCAAGGGGCATTGAAATGTTGCTTTTAATTACCTCTAACCTCCACGACTCTTCCAACAGGCATTGCATTTCCTCTTAATTTTAGTCAGCTTTTGCTTTTCAATGCATAGGCGAACACCAAGGGAGACCCACTCCCCAATAATGGGTATAAGGTTTTTAGTACGCTGTAATCCACGTCTGTTTCAAGGGGCATTGCAGTTCCTCATAATTTTTGGAAAGCCTTCCATTCACTGCTTAGGCCAAGAGTGTACAAGAGACCCAGTTGCTATAAATGGAAAAAACGGTTTAGTTAAGGCCCTCTGACCTCCATGTCACTTCCAAGGGGCATTGAAGTGCCTCGGAACTTTTGGTAGGCATTGCACTCACCGTATGCCCTATAACTGTGTAGCCGAACCGCTCCTTTTGGTAGAGAAACATATCCTACAAGACATGTGTGGTTGACTGGCCTGATATTGATGTGAATGGTCCCTGTTCCTCCTGCTCTTTCTCCTTTGCCACCACCTCATCCATCATTCATCACCTGAAGCTTTGTTTTAACGGGAGTCATAGAACTGGGATAGTAGCAGAAAAACATCCAGCAGGTAGGATGTGCGCCAAAACGCTGACCACCTCAGGCCTAGCCGCTACTACATACATGCACTTGCATTCCAAGGAACAGAAAGCTAAGGAGATGGATGGCCTCCTGATAATGAGTAATTTACTCATTGTGTAGGAGGCCGACCACTGCTACTGTCTACCTTCTGAACTTTGTGTTGAAGCCTGATTGACCCAGGATCCGCAATCCTCTCCTCTATGTCTGGAGGACGTGTTGCATCCCAGTGTCCAACTGTGTTCCGGCTTCCACAATATTAACCCAGTGTGAAGGCGCAGGGAGATGGACCATCCCTGGCCACATTCACTTGTCCACGTGTTTGTGGTTAGGCTGTCCTTCCCACTAAATGCACTGGGGAGGGCAAAGGTAATGTTTTGGTATGAGCTCTTGTTTATAAGCGCGCCGGGACAAATAGGGGTGGCTGGGGATCGTTTATGGACACCCGGCCGCCCCCAGGCAGCTGGGTCCCATGTGTGGGCACCCGGCCGCAGGGCGGCTGGGGACCGAGTATGGACACCCGGCTGCCCCCTGGAGGCTGGGGACCAAGCGTGGACACCCGGCCGCAGGGCGGCTGGGGACTGAGTATGGATACCAGGCCGCCGACGCAGACATGATGTGGTGGCCAGATTCCGCCTTCACATGCCTAAAAGGCCCAATTTCAAGTGCAAGCAAGAAAGCAGTATGGTATTGCAGCCTGGGGGTGGGTGGGTGGCAGGCTGCATACTTGCACTTGCATTGCAAGGAATGGGGGAGGTACACTGCCCTGGGACAAGGACTTGAACGGGGATAGTTGCAAGTCTGCAATGACAGGTGCATGGCGGGAGTAATCTTCGAATGTGCCATGAACAGGGGGTTGGCGTGCACACACTACAGCGGAATAGGCTGTCCTTCCCACTAAATGCACTGGGGAGGGCACAGGTAATGTTTTTGTTTGAGTGATTGTGTATAAGGCGCACCAGGACAAATAGGGGCGGCTGGGGACCGAGTATGGACACCTGGCCGCCCCCTGGCGGCTGGGGACCGAGTGTGACGCTGATGCAGCCATGACATGGTGGCCGGCGTCTGCCTCCACAAGCCTAAAAGGCCTCATTTCAAGTGCAAGCAAGCTAGCAGTATGGTATTGCTGCCTGGGGGTGGGTGGGTGGCAGGCTGCACACTTACGCTTGCATTCCAAGAAAACGAAGCAGATGCTAACTTCTATCATCATCATGCTCCTCACCTTGGCACTCTCAATTCCCCTGATGGAGAAGCCAGGGCCCACCGGAGAAGTCTGGTTCTCTGGTGGGCTCGTCCAATGCAGCCCTAAAGCAGGACAGGTTAAGAAAAGTGTGGGTAAGGTTACCAGGACAAATAGTGGCGACTGGGGACTGAGTATGGAGACCTCGCTGCCGAAGCAGCCATGAGGTAGTGGCCAGCTTCGGCTTCGGCCTCCTCCAAACTAAATAGGATAGGATACCGAAGCTCATCAGTTCCAAGGATGTCCACCCATTTCTTCTGATACATGTTGGCATCAATGACACGGCAAAGAAGGACCTACCGACAATCTGCAAGGACTTTGAAGCATTGGGGAAGAAAGTAAAAGAACTGGATGCGCAGGTAGTTTTTTCTTCTATCCTTCCAGTAGACGGGCATGGCGTCAGGAGATGGAACAGGATCCTTGATGTGAACAACTGGCTGAGAAGATGGTGCAGACAACAAGGATTTGGATTACTGGACCACGGTGTGAATTACCTCTATGACGGACTCCTTGCCAGAGACGGACTACACCTCAACAAACCCGGGAAACACACATTCGCCAGGAGACTCGCAACACTCATCAGGAGGGCGTTAAACTAGAAGAAGAGGGGATGGGAAGAAAAACGCCGGACACGAACATGCAACCAGAGAACATACTAATGAAAGATATGAAGTGCGACAAAGAAGGTCCAAGACAAGAAACTTGGAAGGGAGGTAAGAAAATTTCTAATACAATCCACAGGGAGAAGATTGGAACAAAACAAAATCGTGTCAACTGCGTGCTAGCAAATGCCAGGAGCCTGACAAACAAGATAGATGAACTGGAAGCAGAAATATCTACAGGTAACTATGACATAGTGGGAATAACCGAGACATGGTTAGATTAAAGCTATGACTGGGCAGTTAACTTACAGGGTTACAGTCTGTTTAGAAGGGATCGAAGAAGTCGGAAAGGGGGTGGAGTCTGTCTATATGTAAAGACGTGTCTAAAGCCTACAATACGGGAGGATGTATGGGAGGGAAATGAGGAGGTCGAGTCCTTATGGGTGGAGATACATGGGGCAAAAAACAATAATAAAATTATCATAGGAGTCTGTTATAAACCACCAAATATAGCAGAAGCCACGGAAAGTCTATTAATGAGACAAATAGACGAAGTAGCAAAAAATAACGAGGTGATTATTATGGGGGACTTCAACTACCCCGATATAGACTGGGAAACCGAAAACTGTAGATCTCAGAAAGGAAACAGGTTTCTGTCAATTATCAAAGACAATTATTTGTCACAACTTGTGCAGGAACCAACTAGAGGGACGGCCCTTTTAGACTTAATATTAACTAACAGGCCAGACAGAATAACTGAGGTGCAGGTCGGGGGGCACCTGGGAAATAGTGACCACAACATTATACAATTCCACTTGTGCTTCAGTAGGGTGCCCAGCAAGGGAGTCACAAAAACACTGAACTTCAGGAGGGCAAAGTTTGATCAGCTAAGAGATGCCCTTCACCTTATAGACTGGGATAGTATCTTTAGTAATAGGAGCACGGATAGAAAATGGGAAATTTTCAAAACAGTCCTACATAGTCACTGTAGAAGGTACATACCTTATGGGAATAAAAGGGCTAGGAATAGGAGGAAGCCAATGTGGCTAAATAAGGAAGTCAAGAGGGCAATGAAAAACAAAAAAAGGGCTTTCGGTAAACTTAAACAAGAAGGCAGCAAGGAAGCGCTAATATCTTATAGGGAAAAAAACAAAATCTGTAAGAAACAAATAAGAATAGCAAAAGAGGAGACAGAGAGACTAATTGCCAAGGAAAGTAAAACAAATCCCAAACTGTTCTTTAACTATATAAACAGTAAAAGGATTAAAACTGATGGAGTTGGCCCATTGAAAAATAACATGGGAAAAATCATAGAGGGCGATGAGGGTAAAGCAAACCTACTCAATAGCTTCTTCTCCACTGTTTTCACAAAAGAAAACAATTTATCGGAGGAAATGCAGAGTGATAAAGTAAACCCTCCGCTAAATATCACCCACCTAACCCAGGAGGAAGTTCAGAAACGCCTAAATAATATCAAAATAGACAAGTCACCAGGCCCAGATGGCATACACCCCCAGGTACTAAAAGAATTAAGTAATGTGATAGACAGACCGCTGTATCTTATATTCAAGCACTCTTTATGGACAGGGACTGTCCCACTAGACTGGCGTCAAGCAAATGTGGTACCAATATTCAAAAAGGGGTCTAAAAGTGACCCTGGGAACTATAGACCAGTAAGCTTAACGTCTGTTGTGGGTAAATTGTTTGAAGGATTTCTTAGAGATGCTATTGTAGAATATCTTAATGATAATAACTCTCTAACTCCATATCAACATGGATTCATGAGGGATCGCTCCTGCCAAACAAACCTGATCGCCTTCCACGAGGAGGTGAGCTCACAGCTGGACCGGGGAGAGTCAGTGGATGTTGTATACCTTGACTTCTCCAAAGCGTTTGATACCGTGCCACACAAAAGGTTGGTATATAAAATGAGAATGCTTGGTCTGGGGGATAATGTGTGCAAGTGGGTAAATAGCTGGCTGAGTGATAGAAAGCAGAGGGTGGTTATCAATGGAGTAAGCTCAGGGTGTGTCAGGGTTACTAGCGGGGTGCCTCAAGGGTCTGTCTTGGGCCCTATATTATTTAATATATTTATTAATGATCTAGTGGAAGGGTTGCATAGTAAAACAGCAATATTTGCAGATGATACTAAACTTTGTAAAGTAGTTAATACAGATGAGGATAGGGCACAGCTACAAGAGGATTTAGATAAATTGGGGAGTTGGGCCAAAAAATGGCAAATGGGATTCAATGCCGATAAATGTAAGGTCATGCACATGGGAAAGAAAAACAGCAGTCACCCATACATATTAAATGGGAAACCGTTGGGGAAATCTGACATGGAGAAGGACCTGGGCGTCTTGGTTAATAGCAAATTAAATTGGAGTGCCCAGTGTCAGGCAGCAGCTGCGAAGACAAATAGAGTCATGGCATGCATCAGAAGAGGAATAGGGGCATATGATGAGAACATTGTTCTTCCTCTGCATAAAGCGCTGGTAAGGCCGCACTTAGAATATTGTGCACAGTTCTGGGCTCCGGTGCTCAGGAAAGACATATTGGAGCTAGAGAGGGTACAAAGGAGGGCGACTAAGGTAATAAAGGGAATGGAAGGACTAGAATACCCAGAAAGGTTGTCAAAATTAGGCCTATTTACGTTGGAAAAGAGAAGGCTTAGGGGAGACCTCATAAACATGTATAAATACATCAGGGGGCAGTACAGAGATCTCTCCCATGACCTGTTTATACCAAGAATGGTGACAAAGACGAGGGGACACACTATGCGTCTGGAGGAAAGGAGGTTCCTGCACTAGCATAGAAGGGGATTCTTTACGGTCAGAGCCGTGAGACTCTGGAACTCTCTGGGAGAGGAAGTGGTGATGTCCAACTCACTTAATGAGTTCAAGAGAGGCCTGGACGCCTTTCTTGAGAACAATAAAATTACATCTTATGCTTAGTTAATTAATCCAGGGATTTAATCTGACTGGTGTCGGGAAGTGAATTTTTCCTCAATGATGTAAATTGGCCTATACCGCATGGTTTTTTTTTGCCTTCCCCTGGATCAACGCTGCGGAATAGCTGCAGTGCACAAGAAATAGGCTGAACTGGATGGACGCTTGTCTTTTTTCGGCCTTATAAACTATGTAAACTATGTAAAAGGCCCCATTTCAAGTGCAAGTTAGCAGTATAGTATTGCAGCCTGCAGGTGGGTGGGTGGTTGGCTGCATATTTGCGCTTGCATTGCAAGGAATGGGGGAAGAACAATTGAACACTGCCTTGGGACAAGGACTTGCACGGGGATAGTTGCAAGTCTGTATCTTCTGATGCGGCAAGAATCACTTCTGATGGGCAAACTTTTAGGCAGTGACCTGGGTGTCAGAGATGCTTCCAGGGGTCTTCCCCATGCTGTTCCCATGTCTTTACAGCACTGTACAGCACTGTATGCATGTGTCACACAGCACATGGCCAGATAAGATTTTAAAATGTTAAAATGACATTTCCCGGTGAATGCATTTGTCACGGTTGAAAGCAATACAAAAGTGCAAAAACGCATAAAAAATGCTACTTGTGAACATAGCCCAAGGTGTGGAGGAGTATTTTTGTTTTTGGTTATTTATTTTACCTTATACACAAGTCTTTACTCTGGAAAGGTTGTTCCTTAACCACTTCGCGCCAGAGCCTGTTTTTGCTTTCGTGACCAGGCCAATTTTTTTAATTCTGACCACTGTCACTTTATGAAGTAATTACTCTGGAACGCTTCAACGGATTCCCCTGATTCTGAGAATATTTTTTCATGACATATTGTACTTAATGATAGTGGTAAAATTTCTTCGATATCACTTGCGTTTATTTGTGAAAAAATCAGAAATTTGGCGAAAATGTTGAAAATTTTGCAATTTTCAAACTTTGAATTTTCATGCCCTTAAATAAGAGAGATATGTCACACAAAATAGTTAATAAATAACATTTCCCACATGTCTCCTTTACATCAGCACAATTTTGGAACCAAAATTTTTTTTTGTTAGGGAGCTATAAGGGTGAAAAGTTGACCAGCGATTTCTCATTTTTCCAACAAAATTTACAAAAACATTATTTTAGGGACCACATCTTATTTGAAGTGACTTTGAGGGGCCTTTATGACAGAAAATACCCAAAAGTGACACCATTCTAAAAACTGCACACCTCAAGGTGCTCAAAACCACATTCAAAAAGTTTATTAACCCTTCAGGTGTTTCACGGGAATTTTTGGAATATGGAAGAAAACAATGAACATTTAACTTTTTTTCACAAAAATGTTACTTTAGACCCAATTTTTTATTTTTACAAGGGTAACAGGAAAAAATGGAATTCACAATTTGTAGTGCAATTTCTCATTAGCGTGCTGATACCCCATATGTGAGGGAAAACCACTGTTTGGGCGCCCTGCAGGGTTCGGAAGGGAAGGAGCGCCATTAGACTTTTTGAATGTAAAATTTGTTTGAATAATTAGCAGACGCCATGTTGCGTTTGGAGAGCTCCTGATGTGCCTAAACAGTGGAAACCCCCACAATTGACACCTTTTTGGAAACTAGACCCCTTAGGGAACTTATCTAGAAGTGTGGTGAGCACCTTGAACCCCAAGGTGCTTCACAGAAGTTTATAATATTGAACTGTAAAAATAAAATTTTCAAATTTTTCCCACAAAAATGTATTTCATCCCTTAATTTTACATTATAATAAGGGTAATAGGATAAATTGCACCATGCAATTTGTTGTGCAATTTTTCCTGAACATGCCGATATCCCATATGTGGAGGAAAACCACTGTTTGGGCGCACGGCAGGGTTTGGAAGGGAAGGAGCGCCATTTGACTTTTTGAATGTAAAATTTGCTTGAATAATTAGCGGACACCATGTTGCATTTGGGGAGCCCCTGATGTGCCTAAACAGTGGAAACCCCCCACACATGACACCATTTTTGAAACTAGACCCCTTAGGGAACTTATCTAGATGTGTGGTGAGCACCTTGCACCCCCAGGTGCTTCACAGAAGTTTATAATATTGAGCCGTAAAAATAAAATTTTCACATTTTTCCCACAAAAAATGTTTTTCATCCCCTAATTTTGCATAATCATAAGGATAACAGGGGAAATTGCACGATGAAATTTGTTGTGCAATTTCTCCTGAGTACACCGATACCCCATATGTGGGGGAAAACCACTGCTTTGGTGTACGACAGAGTTCGGGAGAGAAAGGAGCGCTATGTTGGCTGGGATAGGTTGCAGACACCATGTCACATTTGAAGAGTCGCTGACATGCCGAAACAGCAGAAACCCCCACAAGTGACCCCATTTTGTAAACTACACCTCTCAAGGAATTCATCTAGGGAAGTAGTGAGTATTTTTTAATTTTTAAATTTATACCATTGGGCAGTGAATAAAACATAATTGGATTTTTACCACAAAAAAATGTTTTACCCTCAGATTTTACATTTTCACACAGGGCAATGGGTAAAAATGGTACCGAAATGTGTCACACAATTTCTTCTAAAAGTGGCAATACCCCATATGTGGCTGTATCATACCGCTTAGCCATACGGCGAGATCTGGGAGGGACGGAGCGCTATTTGACAATTGGAGAACAAATTAATAGATTAGGCATTTGGATTTGGGAGCACAAAATTTTCTGAATTTCTTTTGGGGGGCAACGGCCATATCGCTTTTCCAGAGCCTTTCTGCTACCAGTAACTTGGAAGTCCCTTATATTTTTAACAGATGACGGACCTGAGTGGGGACTAGCTTTTTTTGAGGACCGAGTTGAAGCTTTTATTGGGAACATTTTATGTAACATTTATCCGGCGCTCTAGGCTGAGCACTTTCATCGGGGTTTCCATCAAAATTTCCAAGTGATCTAATTCAGATGAAACCCCTGCAGGATCCATTCACTATAATGAGGCAGCAGAGTTACTCTGGACTCCGTCTGGCCTCTGTTTAGCGGTGTCCTTTTTTTCAGAAGTGCACAAAACTGTGGCCAACCACACTTTTATGCACGCCTAAAAAAAATGACACCTTGGGATCACAGGCCAGATGGCATCCACAGTGGCCTATATCTGCCTCATTACAGGGAATCTTCCATCATGGGTTCCGTCTGAATCACGTATTTCAGAGATTTACACGGAAACTCAGTTGTAAGTGCTCAGCGCAGAGCGCAGGATAAATGTGAGCTGAGCCTTACTGCGATCTTTGGGAGACATAATAAACAAATCAGTAGCTGGTGAAGAATTGGTTTTATTTACCTCGTGCGGTATAAGTGATGAGATTACTTTATTCTTCGGGTCGGTGCGATTACAGAGATACCAGATTTATATCGGGTTTTTATGACTGACAGCTGTCACACACTAAGAGACGCTTTTTTTGCAAAATCTAGTTTTTGCATCGCCATATTTTGAGAGCTATAATTTTTCCATATTTCGGCCAACAGAGTCATGTGATGGCTTGTTTCTTGCGGGACGAGTTGACATTTTTATTGGTACCATTTTTCAGTACGTGTCATTTTTTAATCGCTTTCTATTCCGTTTTTTTGGGAGGTAAAATTAACAAAATAAAAACAATTCAGGAATTGTTTTTTGAGTTTTTTTTATGCCTTTCTGCGTGTGGTAAAAGTGATAAGGCAGCATTATTCTTCGGGTCAGTACGTGTACAGCGATACTACACTTACTGTATTTTTTTTTATGTTTTGGCGCTTTTACACAATAAAACAATTTTATAGAAAAAATATTTTTTTTGCATCTCTTTATTCTGAGAGCTATAACTTTTTTATATTTTGGCTGATGGAGCTGTATGGCAGCTTTTTTTTTGCGGAACAAGATGACGTTTTCAGTGGTACCATTTTTATTTCCATTTTGCTTTTTAATCTCATTTTTTTCCACTTTTTGTTTGGCGATATGTTGAAAAAGCATAGTTTTTTGCTCCGTTTTTTATTTATTTTTATTACGGTGTGCACAGAAGGAGTTAATTAGTGTGACAGTTTTATAGATCGGGTTGTTTCGGACGTGGCGATACCAAATATGTATGCTCTTTTTGTTTTTGCATAAATATACGGATTTATTGGTTTAATATTTTATTTATTTTTTTTTTTTTTATTTTGTGATTTTTTTAACAGTTTGAAAACATCTTTTAGACTTTTTTTTTTACATTTTTATTTAGTCCCTGATTGGGACATTAATTTTTATTTTTCTAATCACTGTTCTCATGCAATGTAATAGACATGTATTACATTGCATGAGAACTTTGCTGACAGTTTCACACTGTCTGTCTCCTGCTGGACTTCAGCTGCAGCCTGAGCTCAGAAGGACACCATATATGGCAGATCTGGAGGCAGTCATGTGACCTCCAGCTGCCATAACAATGGCAGGTCCTGGAAGGCATCAGGGGGCCGTCGGAGAGATAAGTGGACGACCCCCTCTCCTCTCACTATCTTCTATATGCCGCGATCACTATAGATCGCAGCATATAGAAGATAGCAAAGGGTTAACATCATTGGGACCTGATCCAATCAGGTTCCGATGATGTCCCCTGTCAGAGCTGTCGCTCTGAACCGCAACCGCAGCACTTGCAGGACCCTGGGGGTCCTGAGGGCTGCGGGACCACCGACCATTCATAAACGTCGGCGCTGCACAGAGCCCAGGCAGCGCCGACGTTTATGTACAGTGGGCGGTCGGGAAGCGGTTAACATATTTCACAGGAAAACAGTTTCAGTTTCGTTTTTGAACTTTTTATTGTGAGCCAGTAAAAGTGGCTTAATACCTCTGACCACGTTGTTGACAGCAGTGACCTGGGGGTCAGAAATGCTTCCTGGGGTGATCCCCATGCTGTCCCATGTCATTTGAGCACTGTCACTATCGTTTTGGGCACTTTTTAGGCTTTCTACAGACTGCCTGAGGTGCCCCGCAAAAATGCTCGGGTCTCCCATAGACTAACATTGGGCTCGTTGCTCGGGTCGAGCACCTGAGTATCACGGTGAGCTCGGCCCGAGCTTTGAGCACCCGAGCATTTTAGTGCCCGCTCAACACTAGTCTCCATCTATTGGGTTGGCTGTAGTGGAAGAGGTTTTTGTCACCATTAAATTACTTCTACTCTGGTGAAATTGATGCCACTTTGCTGGTGTCTGGCACTAATTTTTGGAAATGTGGGGAATCCTGATTTGGTCTCCATCTATTGGATTGGCTGTAGTAGAAGAGGTTTTTGTCTCCATTAAACTGCTTCTGCTCTGGTGAAATTGATGCCACTTTGGTGGTGCTAGGCCCTAATTTAGGGAAATGTAAACACTTCTGATTGAGTCTCTATTTACTGGGTTGGCTTTAGGGAAAGACGTGTCATTCCTAATTATACAATTTCGACTGTACTGAAATTGATGCCACTTTACTGGTGTCTGGCACTAATTTTTGGAAATGTGGGGAATCCTGATTGGGTCTCCATCTATTGGATTGGCTGTAGTGGAAGAGTTTTCTGTCTCCATTACACTACTTCTACTCTGGTGAAATTGATGCCACTTTGGTGGTGTTAGATCCTAATTTAGGGAAATGTAAGCACTTTTGATTGAGTCTCCATCTAATGGGTTGGCTTTAGGGGAAGACGTGTGATTCCTAATTCTACAATTTCTACAGTACTGAAATTGATGCCACTTTGCTGGTGTCTGGTGGTGTTGAGCGAATTTGTTTGGCATTTCAAATTCGGGTTCGTGTTTGCGCGAAAAAATCGGCTCCGCCCTTGAACATCCTTGATTTGCCACGCTGTCACGCAGATGTCTGGCACAAATTTTTTGAAATGTGGAGAATCCTGATTGGGTCTCTCCATCTATCGGGTTGGCTGTAGTGGAAGAGTTGTTGGTCACCATTATACTAGTTCTACTGTAGTGAAATTAATTCTTTGGTGCAGATATTTTTGTCACAGGGGTACACAAGATATAATCGAAATTTGTTTTCTTAGTACCATGGTATATAAAGCAGGCTATATTTCATCTTTTAATTTTTCGATGCTGATATTGTTCTCCATACAGGGGTACACATTAGTAATGAGAGAACACTAAATGTGCTCAACTTAGTGGTTCAGCGGTTTCTCAAAACCTACCCAGATCTGCCAGAGATGCTTGTGAAAGTACAACACGTGTGTGCCCATTTCAGAAAGTCAGCTATAGCTTCCGCTACCCTGGCAGTTCTTCAGTAGCATATGCCACTTCCAGTTCACCGACTGTTGTGCAATGTCACCACATGTTGGAAATCAATGTTGCAGATGTTGGGAAGGATTTGTGAGCAGCAGAAGGCAGTTGTTAAGTAGCAACTTCAACACGTCCATCGGCATTCAGGTCAGCCTCCGCACATAAGAACTGATGAGTGGGCATGGATGTCAGACATCTGTGCCATCCTCCAAAACTTTGAGGACTCCACCAAGATGGTGAGCGACGATGACACCATAATTAGCATCACCATCCTGCTTCTCTGTCTACTGAAAAGCTTGGTGCTCACAGTTAAAGAGGAGGCATGGCAGGCGGAGCAAGGAACTATGAAGCCTAGCCTCATCTCATCTCAGTGCGGATAGGGTGATAATGAGGAGGTGGATGAGGAGTAGAATATGGACAGTCGTCATCTGGGGAGGACAAGGAAGTCTTGGCTGTCTTGGAAGTCTTGATACCCCTCTTTCAGTCTGTGGGAAAGCAGTATGAGTGTCGCTTAATGACCTTCAGTGACCTAAACCGTGGCTTTGCTTATGCACGTTATTTCTCTAAACGCATTGCAGAGCAGGCCATTGTCCAACTCTGTAGTGATTAAATTCAAGGCGTAAAGAAAGATGTTTGTCTGTGACTAAGCATCACCGAGAAGTGTGAGCTGATGTTGGACTGTCTGCCAATGCTTATGCAACAAGCTGCATTAGAGGACTTTCTGGGAGAAATGACAGCCGGAGTAGATACGGTTTCCCTCTATGCCAGTCCTTTCACCGAGCTAAAGAATATGGCTGTAGTGAAATACAACTCTCATCGAGAAACAGTATCAGACTGAAGAACATTGGGCCCACCAGAGGATTTGATTGTAAGGGACCACCTTTCTCCCCACTAAAGAGCCCCATAGCAGCTGCAAGGTTTGCGCTATGAACTCTCCTGAAGGAGAAGCTAGAACCCACCAGATGATTCTCCGGTTCTCTAGTGGGCCCGTCCAACCCTGCCGAGAAGCATCCCTGGCTAAGAAAAGTGTGTGGGAAGGTTCCTGGACACTCCATGGCTGTTTTTTTGCTGTGGCCTGGCTCCATTGATATGTACCATCCCTGGCCACATTCACTTGTCCACGTGTTTGTGGTTAGGCAGTCCTTCCCACTAAGTGCACTGGGGAGGGCGCAGGTAATGTTCTGGGACCCGTGCTTGTGGGAGGCGGGGACCACACCGGGGAAAATAGTGGTGACTGGGGACCGAGTATGGAGACCCGGCCGCCGCCATGAGGTTGTTAAAAGCGTCCGCCTTCACAAACCTAAAAGGCAACATTTCAAGTGCAAGCATCTATCCAGAAATGTGGCAGTTTAGTATTGCAGCCTGTGGGTGGGAGGGTGGCTGGCTGCATACTTGCGCTTGCATTCCAAGTAATAGAAAACTAAGGAGATGGATGGCCTCATCATCATCACAACCTGCAAGGTTTGCGCTATAAACTCTCCTGATGGAGAAGCCAGGGCCCACCGGAGGAGTATCCGGTTCTCTGGTGGGCCAGTCCAACCCTGCCGAGAAGCATCCCTGGCTAAGAAAAGTGTGTGGGAAGGTTCCCGGACACTCTATGGCTGCTTTTTTACTGTGGACTGGCTCCAGCAATCCATAAGATTGCAATCTATAAGATCCCTTCACTGGCTCCCAATTGCCCAGCATATCCAGTTCAAACTACTAACACTGACGTACAAAGCCATCCCTAACCTTTCTTCTCCATACATCTCTGAACTAATCTCCCGATATATTCCCTTCCGTAATCTCCGGTCTTCCCAAGACCTCCTTCTTTCACACTTATTTCTTCCTCACACAATCACCTCCAATTCTTCTACCAAATATCCCCCATCCTCTGGAATTCTGTGCCTCAACACGTCCGATTAGCCCGCACATTCGGATCCTTCAGACAGAACCTGAAAACCCATCTCTTCAAGACTGCCTACAGCCTGCCATTGTCTCGCTGACACTTCACCTCAACACCACCAGAGCTAATGCAACTCCACGACCTACTTTCTCCTTCCCCACCGTCCTGTAGAATGTAAGGCCGCAAGTGCAGGGTCTATAAGACTTAAGATGCAATATGGCAACTTGGCAAAGCCCAGTTATGTTCTCCCTCTGATATCTAACAATAAGAAACAGGTCATGCTGGAGAAACTTGTACCCACTCAGCGTCTTCAGCTCCTTTGTGAGAAACTAATGTTTGCTCAGCCAGTTTACCAAATAAAACTCCTGAGGTATGGAAATTGTGGATGGCTTTGCTTCTGGTAGTGGGTGCTAATACCAAACTGTGGCGTGCCATTCACTGGATATTCCTGGCTGGTTGGAGACAAGCTCATTCCACAGAAAAGTACCAGCAAGCTAAGGAGATAGTGACCTCTATCATCATGAAAGCGTTTGCTCGTTGTCTAGTAGTCTGACTTTTATACTAAAAATCCTGCTCATTTTTATAGTTTTAAGGTAGCACGCAGAGACCGTGGATTCTGCAGCAACGTACCCAGGCCAAGATAGTGGTGGAGAAATTGCTGTACCATCACGTTGAGGATGAGAGACATGCAAGACACATGTCTGAGTTTGCCCCGACGTAGGGCTGCCATCAGGTTTGCACCGTTATCGCACACGGCCTTCCCTTGCTCCAGGTTCAGTGGAGACAGCCATTGCTCAAACTCGGCCTTGCGAGCTGTCCACAACTCTTCAGCTGTATGACTGCGATCTCCAAGGCATATTAATTTTAACACTGCCTGATTGCGGTGAGACCTGGCTGCGCAGTACGGAGGTGGTGGGGGATTCTCTCTGCACTTTTGGAACGTGAGTCTCAGTAAGACAGAGGTTGAGGGCACAGGTGGAGACCCTAGAGGAGGTGGAGGATGCAGAAGCACTGGAGGAAGTGTTAGATGCAGAGGTTTGTCTCGCAAGCCTTGGGGATTCCAACAATTGCTGTGTAGTGACACCTTGGTGTCTAGTGGTTTAGTTCTTCAACCCGAGTTGTTTAGTAGGTTAGTTTTCCAATCCCTGTTGTATTATTAGTTTAGTTCTCCAACGCCTGTTTTCTATTAGTTTAGTTCTCCATGTTCTGGTGTGTATTTGTTTCAACCTCCAACCTTAGCTGTTTAATAGTTTAGTTCTTCAACCCCTGTTATATATTAGTTTAGTTCTCCATGTTCTGGTGTGTATTTATTTCTTTCTCCAACCCATCCATGCTCACCCTCAGAGGTTAATGTCTTGTGACGAGGATTTGGATTTTTCTTGGACCCTACTTCGTCCGGGCCCGGATCAACTGAAAAAAATGTTGGGCTTCGCTACACATGCTTTCCCCCTCTTGAGTCTGTGAAGCTTTGGATCAGACCTCTGATACCCCGGAATAGAATGTGTGAACAGCTCTGCAGACTCGCCCATCTGTGCTTCTCCACAGTCAGTGGAGCCGAACCCTCCCCTTCTACTTGTCACTAACTGCTGGCGTCTTCCCCTCATGATTCAAACATACCTCAATTGCACCCATCCTCCAAAAGCCCTCCCTTGACCCATCTATTGCCCCATCTCACTTCTCCCCTATGCTTCCAAACTACTGGATCAACACGTCTATTTTGTACTGTCCTCCAACCTCTCCTCCTGGTCCCTCTTTGACAGCTTACAATCAGGCTTCCGACCTCACAATTCCACTGAAACTGCCCTGACTAAACTCACCAATGACCTACTAGCTGCCAAATCCAAGCCAGACTACTCTGTCTTCTAGACCTGTCATCTGCCTTTAACACAGTAGACCATACCCTCTTACTACAGACTCTCATCTCTCAGCATCATAGACTTGGCCCTGTCTTGGGTCTTCTCATACCTAACCGACAGGACATTCAGTGTCTCCCACTCACACACCACCTCCTCATCTCACCCCCTATGTGTCGGTGTGCCCCTAAGGTTCAGTTGTAGGACCCAGGCTCTTCTCCATCTACACCTTCGGCCTGGGACAGCTCATGGTCTCACGGCTTTCAGTATCACTTCTATGCTGATGACACACAGATCTACCTCTCTGGACCTGATATCACCTCCTTACTAACCAGAATCCCACAATATGTGTCCTATATTTCATCTTTCTTTTCTGCTATATTTGTAAAAATTAACGTGAATAAAACAGAATGCATCATCTTTGCACCATCTCATTCACCCCCCCCAACTGACCTATCTATCAAAGTGAAATGCTGCCCAATCTCCATAGTCCCGCAAGCTTGACTTTGATCTGTCCTTTAAACGTCAGATCCAAGCCCTTTCCACTTGCTGCTGACTCCAACTCCAAAGTATCTGCAGGGTTCGCATATTCCTCAACCATGAATGTAGAAAAACACCAGTGCACGCCCTCATCATCTCCCTCCTGGACTACTACAAGCTCCTGTTCTGTGGCCTCCCTTCTACCACTCTCGCACCCCTCCAATCTATCCTAAACTGTGCTGGCCAATTAATCCACCTGTCAATCCGCTATTCCCACGAACAATTTGAAAAAAATTTGGCTGTTCGAGGTTATGTTCGATAACTGTTCGTGCACCAAAATCATAACTGGATTTTTTCTCAGTAATGCTGAAAATTAATGTTAATACGCAGTTTGAGTGTACAGCGGGGCGGAGCGAGGGGCAGGGGATGGATCTCTGCAGGAATAATGAAGATCTCCATTTTTTTTTCTCTTTCCCGCATTTACAGTGGGGAGGTGCAATCTGTCAGCCTATCAGCAGCACACGCACGGAGCGAAGAGCTTTTTTTCACACAAGCAAGGGCATGTGTCATTGGCAGTGTATGTCACATTTCCTTGCCCTATAAGACCCAGCCATTTTCCCCATTGCCACCATTTTCTCACTGCTGCAGCTGCGTGTTAGACGGCACCGCTGTAGCTGTGTGCGCTATACCTTGTTAATTTCAAGCCAATTTTCGCACAAATCTACAGATAGCTTGGGAGTAGGGAAGAGTTGTGATTGCAGTGCTTTTAAGGACTAGGTTACATCATTTCCTGCGACTTTTATCAGGCAGGTCTGTGCTCTTAAATAGATAGGTTGGGAGGAAAGACTAATTGTAATTGCAGTCCTTTTCAGGACTAGGTTACATCAGTTCCTATCAGTTTTTGCCAGGCAGGTCTGTGCCAGTGCTGTGCAAGTTTTTTTCACAGCATTTGGCTAAATCTAGCAAAGCAAATCCTTTTTGGCCTATTGCAGAGTGTGTTAGTCAGTGGAGTAGCCTATCTGTGTTGCAAGCTACACTACCTATGTATAGAATACCAATTTTTTTACTGCACCTAGTGAAGTAAAACCTTTTGGGCATAGCATCATTCTATTAGTCCATCTACACTAACCTCCACCAGGTTGCAAATTCAATATAATATTTTTCTGCATCTAGCTCTGAAAAAATATTTCGGGTTCTAGGAGTGTGTTGGACTTGTTCTATTAGTCCATCTATACTAACCTCCATCAGGTTACAAATTCAATATAATTTTTTTCTGCGTCTAGCTCTGAAAAAATATTTCGACTTCTAGCAGTGTGTGGGACTTGGTCTATTAGTCCATCTATACTAACCTCCACCAGGTGGCAAATTAAAAATAATTTGTATCTGCATCTAGCTCTGAAAAAATATTTGGGCTTCTAGCAGTGTGTGGGACTTGGTCTATTAGTCCATCTATACTGACCTCCATCAGGTTGCAAATTCAATATAATTTTTTTCTGCATCTAGCTCTGAAAAAATATTTTGGCTTCTAGCAGTGTGTGGGACTTGGTCTATTAGTCCATCTATACTAACCTCCACTAGGTTGCAAATTAAAAATAATTTTTATCTGCATCTATCTCTGAAAAAATATTTGGGCTTCTAGCAGTGTGTGGGACTTGGTCTATTAGTCCATCTATACTAACCTCCATCAGGTTGCAAATTCAGTATAATTTTTTTCTGCATCTAGCTCTGAAAAAATATTTCGGCTTCTAGCAGTGTGTGGCACTTGTTCAATTAGTCCATCTATACTAACCTCCATCAGGTTGCAAATTCAATATAATTTTTTTCTGCATCTAGCTCTGAAAAAATATTTGGGCTTCTAGCAGTGTGTGGGACTTGGTCTATTAGTCCATCTATACTGACCTTCATCAGGTTGCAAATTCAATGTAGTTTTTTTCTGCATCTAGCTCTGAAAAAATATTTCGGCTTCTAGCAGTGTGTGGGACTTGGTCTATTTGTCCATCTATACTGACCTCCATCAGGATGCAAATTCAATATATTTTTTTTCTGCATCTAGCTCTGAAAAATATTTCGGCTTCTAGCAGTGTGTGAGACTTGGTCTATTAGTCCATCTATACTAACCTCCACCAGGTTGCAAATTAAAAATATTTTTTATCTGCATCTATCTCTGAAAAAATATTTGGGCTTCTAGCAGTGTGTGAGACTTGGTCTATTAGTCCATCTATACTAACCTCCATCAGGGTGCAAATTCAATATAATTTTTTTCTGCATCTAGCTCTGAAAAAATATTTCGGCTTCTAGCAGTGTGTGGGACTTGGTCTATTAGTCCATCTATACTAACCTCCATCAGGTTGCAAATTCAATATAATTTTTTTCTGCATCTAGCTCTGAAAAAATATTTCGGCTTCTAGCAGTGTGTGGGACTTGGTCTATTAGTCCATCTATACTGACCTCCTTCAAGTTGCAAATTCAATATATTTTTTTTACTGCATCTAGCTCTGAAAAAATATTTCGGCTTCTAGTAGTGTGTGGGACTTGTTCTATTAGTCCATCTATACTGACCTCCATCAGGTTGCAAATTCAATATAATTTTTTTCGGCATCTAGCTCTGAAAAAATATTTGGGCTTCTAGCAGTGTGTTTGACTTGGTCTATTAGTCCATCTATACTGACCTCCATCAGTTTGCAAATTCAATATAATTTTTATCTGCATCTAGCTCTGAAAAAATATTTTGGCTTCTAGCAGTGTGTGGGACTTGGTATATTAGTCCATCTATACTAACCTCCATCAGGTTGCAAATTCAATATAATTTTTTTCTGCATCTAGCTCTGAAAAAATATTTCGGCTTCTAGCAGTGTGTGGGACGTGGTCTATTAGTCCATCTATACTGACCTTCATCAGGTTAAAAATTCAATATAATTTTTTTCTGCATCTAGCTCTGAAAAAATATTTTGGCTTCTAGCAGTGTGTTTGACTTGGTCTATTAGTCCATCTATACTGACCTCCATCAGGTTGCAAATTCAATATAATTTTTTTCTGCATCTAGCTCTGAAAAAATATTTCGGCTTCTAGCAGTGTGTGGGACTTGTTCTATTAGTCCATCTATACTAACCTCCATCAGGTTGCAAATTAAAAATAATTTTTATCTGCATCTAGCTCTGAAAAAATATTTGGGCTTCTAGCAGTGTGTGGGACTTGTTCTATTAGTCCATCTATACTGACCTCCATCAGGTTGCAAATTCAATATAATTTTTTTCTGCATCTAGCTCTGAAAAAATATTTGGGCTTCTAGCAGTGTGAGGGACTTGTTCTATTAGTCCATCTATACTGACCTCCATCAGGTTGCAAATTCAATATAATTTTTTTCTGCATCTAGCTCTGAAAAAATATTTCGGCTTGTAGCAGTGTGTGGTACTCATTGTATTAGGCCATCTATACCAAGCTCCACCAGCTTTGAAATTAATAATAATTTTTAGCTGCATCTAGCCCTGAAAATAATTTTTCTTCCCAATAGTGGTAGCAATAGAAATATGGGGCGCGCGCCTGGCTAACAAAAATATATGCTTCATAACAAAAAACACCAGCCTAGCGCATTGCATTAATAATATGGCATCATCGTCTCTCCCAGTGCTAGGCCTACTACGCCGGTTAGCATTCCTGTGCCTAAAACACAATGTATGGGTCCGCGCTAGCCACTATGCTGAGGGGTGTAAAGCTGCAGCTAACGCTTTATAACAATTCAATTGGCAGATTTTCACAGAGCTCTACCCCAACACCCACCCATCGGGCAGCAGCTGCCCACCCTCCCTATGGGATCTAGTGGCGAATAGTTGATGCCATTAATCAGAGCGTCAGTTGCCCCGTCGACGTGGCAAGTGTACGGTAAGGCATGGGAAGAGTGGACACGACTAGTAGCAGGCAGACGGGTTGACCAATGTGAACAAGCCAGATCACAAGTCACCATAGAATTTCTCCACCAGCTAATGATGAGGGGCATATCAGGGGCATCAGCGCAGCGTTGTCTGACCAGAGTATCATTTCACTTCCAACTACTGAATTGGGGAGATGTGACAAAGATTCATCATCAGACAATCCATAAAAGGGTGGAAAAGGGGTCAGCCAAGTCAGGAGTGTAGACGTCCCGTCCCATGTCACTAAAACTGATTTCTCACATCATATCCCTAACACCATTAACATGACACTCACAATTTGAAGCAACACTACTGTCTACTCCATTTGTGATCGCCTTCTTCGTGGCGCTATGCATAAGCGAATTAGTCCCTCAATCCAAAATTACCACCAGTGGAGGCTTATTACACCAGGACATAGTCATAGCCAATAATGCAATACGTCTACGCATACACCAATCGAAAACGGTTCCAGCGGGCAGGGGCACTTGGGTACTTCTACAACCCACAAACGGTACACTGAGTCGGGTAACAATAGTAAAAACATATATAACCATCAGATCTCAAAGTAATTTCTCCCTATCACACATTGATGGAACGCCATTATCAAGATACCAGTTCCAAGCTATATTTAATAAATGCCTAACATCGGCAGGGAACCACCCCAAAGATTACGGGACACACTCATTCCGCATAGGCGCGGCCATGGAAGCAGCAAGAGCAGGACTGTCAGAAACGGAAGTTCAGAGGATAGGGAGATGGCGATCCACGTGTTTGGCGAGATACATAAGACCGGACTTGTTATCCTAACGTGGTTTGTTTCTTTTACAGGTGACGCTAAGCCATAAGTGTGGGTGATAGGCCACTCGTATATATATTGGGCAGAAAAAAGGGCGAAAGTCCCCCCAGGCGGGAGGAAATTAGAGTTTCATAACACATATTTCAACTGGAGAGGTATTAGAGGCCTGCTATGGCCACAGGTACTAATGGAGGTAATCAAGTTAGGGAGAGAGGCAAGAGCATCTTAGTTATACAGGCCGGGGAAACAACCTAGGTCATCACAAGAGCGCATAACTAATGGCAATAATGAAACTAGACACTGAGCGCTTCAGAGAATTTTTCACAAAACTAGCTATAGTATGGTCAGAGA
The DNA here is from genome assembly GCF_046119375.1 of Phyllobates terribilis. Taxonomy (NCBI): domain Eukaryota; kingdom Metazoa; phylum Chordata; class Amphibia; order Anura; family Dendrobatidae; genus Phyllobates; species Phyllobates terribilis. Next base: position 491,057,193 of record NW_027362771.1, on the reverse strand, counting down.
TTGTGCCGATAGCGGTATGGCAAGGTGCGCGAGACATCACGGCCATCGAACGGACAAGGCGGGTAATAAATATTTGGATGGCAAAATTTAGAAGAGACAGAGGCGGTGTAGTGATACGACACCGACAACTGGAAGGAGATAAAGCAGGCCTCATACGGCCCGACGGTGTTCACTTAATGGATCTTGGACCGGACATATTCCTGTCAGGACTCCAGGACGGAGTGGAACAAGCGTTAAGAGTGATGGGTGGGGGTCAGAGTCCTGCATACGAGTACGCAGGATCCTCCGTGTCCTGGAAATAGAAAGGACATGTTGGAGAGTTACACTTGTTGGCCAACTTTCCGGAGGGGAGACCCAGGGCATGCTGCAACAAGCTGAATTATTTTAGAAATAAAATGCCTTTCTAATGGAATGAGTATAAAGAGTTAATAAAGCTGTGACCGATTCTCACCCATCCAGTTGTAAGAGTTACATTATTGTATTGTCAAGGAAAGGGGGGCGGTAGGGGGGCTGAGCATCTGGGTTTGGTTGGGAGTCCCCACAGTCTGCCTAGGCTAGATGCATTTAAAAATTCTTATTAGATACACAGGCAGTGCAGCTTGCTTCACAGCTGGGCTACTACGCCCTAAGTATTGCCTAGGCTAGATACAGTTAAAAATTCTACGCTGACTAGCAGACACTGAAGCTTTGGAGCAGACCTCTGAGTAAACAGCTCTTCACACTCAACCATCTGTGTTACCCCAAGCCATAGTGTATGTAGTTTCTTACAGTTAAAAGGGGGGGAGCGACCCAAACCACCTGGAATTGACGATGCCAACGTCACGTAAGACACAGCAAGGGGACTCGAAAAAGAGTCTCCATTTTTTCCCAAAATTGTGGCACAGACACCACTTAACCCAAGAACGCATACCTGGGGCCTCGCAGGCCCGCCCTGTTAATTGTTTTCTTTTTGAAACTCTAGGTATTCTTCATGTATATAGTTGTTTGTCATTTGAGTTTGAGTTATTCCATGTTATTTGCACACGGGCCTAAAAGGTCCCATGTATGTGAAAGTGTAGATTTTTATGGTCATGCTTTCTAGGGTTAAGTGGCATCAATTGCCCCACAGTTGCTTAAAACGGTTGGTGAGGTCATTTTACGAAATCCTCAAGCTTTTAGTCTCCCCAGGATGACACAGGGGTAGAAAAGTCCTTGCGAATTCATGATTTGTTCATCTTTATGAACGTGAGTCTGTCTATATTCTCAGTGGACAGCCGCGTGCGCTTATCTGTCAGCACACCACCAGCAGCGCTGAACACACGTTCACAGAGAACGCTGGCTGCAGGGCATGACAAGATCTCCAAGGCGTGAGTGGCGAGCTCTGGCCATTTTTCCAGATTGGAGTCCCAAAATGAGCAAGGGTCCAGTGACACAGTCATTGCTTCGATGTTCACTTGGAGATACTCCTGTACCATCCTCTCTAGGCGTTGACTATGTGTCAGACTTCTTGTCTCCTGTGGCCTTGCAAAGGATGGTCTAAAAAAGTCATAGAATCATAGAATCATAGAATGGTAGAGTTGGAAGGTACCTCCTGGGTCATCTGGTCCAACCCCCTGCTCAAAGCAGGATTCACTAGATCATCTCAGACAGATGTCTGTCCAGCCTCTGTTTGAAGACGTCCATTGAAGGGGAACTCACCACCTCTCGTGGCAGCCTGTTCCACTCATTAATCACCCTAACTGTCAAAAAGTTTTTTCTAATATCTAATCTGTGTCTCCTCCCATTTAGTTTCATCCCATTGCTTCTAGTCTTTCCTTGTGCAAATGAGAATAAAGATGATCCTTCTACAATGTGACAGCCCTTGACATATTTGTAGACAGCTATTAAGTCTCCTCTCAGTCTTCTTTTTTGTAAGCTAAACATTCCCAAATCCTGCAACCGTTCCTCATAGGACATGGTTTGCAGACCAGTCACCATTCTGGTCGCTCTTCTCTGAACTTGCTCCAGTTTGTCTATGTCTTTTTTAAAATGTGGTGCCCAAAACTGTACACAGTATTCCAGATGAGGTCTGACCAAAGAGGAGTAAAGACCGATAATGACTTCACGTGATCTAGACTGTATGCTTCTGTTAATACATCCCAGAATTGTATTTGCCTTTTTTGCTGCTGCATCACACTGTTGACTCATGTTCAGTCTATGATCTATTAGTATACCTAAGTCTTTTTCACATGTACTGTTGCTTAGCTCTATTCCTCCCATTCTGTATATGCTTTTTTTATTTTTATTGCCCAGATGTAGTACTTTGCATTTTTCCCTGTTAAAAACCATTCTGTTGGTTGCTGCCCACTGCTCCAGTTTATTTAGGTCTTTTTGAATCCTCTCTCTCTCTTCTCTAGTATTAGCTATCCCTCCTAGCTTTGTGTCATCAGCAAATTTAATCAGTTTACCCTCAATTCCTTCATCTAAATCATTGATAAAGATGTTGAACAATACAGGTCCCAGGACGGAGCCCTGTGGTACCCCACTTGAGACATTCATCCAGCTGGATGTGAAGCCATTTACAACCACCCTTTGAGTCCGATCACTAAGCCAGTTATGAATCCACCTAACAGTTGCCTGGTCCATTGCATACTTGGTCATTTTTTCAATAAGGATGGTGTGAGATACTTTGTCAAATGCTTTGCTGAAGTCAAGATATACTATATCTACAGCATTTCCCTGATCCACCCAGTCAGTGATTCTGTCATAGAAGGAAATTAAGTTAGTCTGACATGACTTGTTAGTTACAAACCCATGCTGACTCTGGTTAATCACTTCATTCTTATCCATGAACTTACATACATGTTGTTTAATAATTTGTTCAAAGATCTTTCCTGGTATAGAAGTCAGACTCACCGGCCTATAGTTCCCTGGGTCCACCTTCTTCCCCTTTTTGAAGATAGGAACAACATTTGCTCTTCTCCAGTCTTCTGGGACTTCTCCTGTTCTCCAAGAATTTTCAAAGATTATGGAGAGTGGTTCTAAAATTTCTTCTACGATCTCCTTCAGTACTCTGGGGTGTAATTCATCTGGACCTGGAGACTTGAACTCATTTAGTGGTGAAACGATTCCACAAAATTGCTGTTACCAGCAGATACTGTGTTACTGTTACGGTTTGAGTGATGAAGACTCGACAGTCCCACGGTTGGCAAGTTAGAACTGTGAGATTCACTACGTGCACCACTGGTGTTTTGTGGAAAAGCACATGTACGATTCTGCAACAGCGTCTGCAGATACTCCTGCATGCGTAAATCCCTTTTTATGGCAGGAATTATTTCGGCAAATTTACTTTTGTACCGGGGATCTAAGAGTGTGGCAACCCAGTAGTCGGGATTACTTCGAATTCTGACAATCCGAGGGTCATGTTGCAGGTAGTGCAGCAAGAAGGCACTCATGTGTCTTGCGCATCCAGGAGGACCAAGTCCTTGTTGTGTTGGTAGCGAGGTAAGAATCATGCCTCCTTCCTCTGCCCTCTCCCCCCAAACTCGCACAACAGAAATGTGATCAAGGTCTCCCTCATCTGATGAGTCTTCCATGCCCATCGCCAGTTCGTCCTACACTTCTTCCTCGGCTCCTGCACCTTCCTCAACAGTTTGGCTGCTACCATGCGCCCTGGTTAATCCCTCTCCCCCACCCTCCCATGCCTGCCACCTTGGTGCTGCCGTCCGTCTGGACCTTGGAGATGTTATCCCTTCCGCATACGACTCCTCCTCTACTTCCTCCACCTCCTCTTGTCCCACCACCTGACTCTGAATTCTGTTTAATGTGTGCTCCAGCATGTAATTCACCGGAATAGTCATGCTGATAATGGCATCGTCGTCAGCACTAAACATCTTCATCACCATTTCAAAACTGTGCAGAAGGGTGTGTGGCACCCCTGAGGGTTCAGTCGGCACAGAGTTACTGCATCTCACCCAGAGGTGTGGTATCTCACCCTCAGGTAAGGAAGGCGTATGGCTCGGGACCCTAACACCTGCATCCAACACATACCCGCAGTGGGGGTAGGGCGAGATTACTCCTAAGGGAGAGCACAGTCCCAGGTCCCTAGCTGGCGAGGGTCCTATGTAGTGGGTGCTTAGGGGAGCAGGCTAGGGGAGCACATGACAGGGAGAGTATAAGTAGGAAGCCATCTTAGAAAGAGCAAGCCAGTCAGAGGAAGAAAAGTTACAGGAGCAGAGGCTCTGCATGAGCTCTGCTCCGGAGGCGGGCCTAGCCTGGGAGGCCCAGGACTGAAGGAGAGAAGAGAGGAGTGGGAGCAGGAAGGCTCCAGGAACCGAAGGGACCCTAGGGGTACGGGCCGTGCAGAAGGCCACCCGTTCCCCCGCTGCTACCAGGAGGTAGAGGGGTCAGGCCAGATAAGGGGAACCGGTCCCTCAACTAGCGGAGAAACAGCAAGGCTCAACTAGAAACCGGAGGCTGCAGCATTTCATGTACTGCAGGCCAAAGTCCACACCAGTCTCACTAAGAAGGTAGCCACATAGGACCCAGGGGACGGAACACACGTCGCCCGCCAAGGCCCGAGGATACCGGATAGAAGTGTCACTGGGTGTGAGGTGCAGGGAGAAGGCCAGAGAAAGGACACACAGAAGGGGGTCCTGCTAAGTACTCCAGAGCTATCTGGGGGTGGACTGAGCCCCTCACTGAGTACGCACAGCACGACGGGGGAGATTGCTCTGGTACCTGTAATCTGGACTGCAACAACAGTGAGTAAAGATCTTGGGACTGCATCACACGGACTCTGTGTTCATTACTGACTCCCTACAATAAAACCACCATCATCCACCCACACTGCCCTGAAGCTACACTCTTCCTGTGGGGAGTAATAATACCATTGCAGCAAAACCACCAGCTTCAGAGGACTGTTCTGCAGCGGCGGCCCCTTTTGCCGCACTCCAGAGGTGGCGTAGTCGGACATTATAAAACCCATATATACAAATTACCCTTGGATTGACCGCCCTGGGTCACGGACCGGGTCACCGCCACAGTGACTACAACCCCCAGCATTTACCGGCCCGGCTCCGGGTACCTCACGGCCCAGGGGGCGCGTCAACTTCATAGGTCCCTGATCTGAGACCACTCCTGCAGCGTGATTTGCCCCACCTCTGGATCTCGTTGGCCCAGGCTATAAGTCAGAACGTATTGCACCAGGGCTTGTCGGTACTGCCACAGTCGCTGCAACATGTGCAGAGTTGAATTCCACCATGTTGGCACATCGCATTTCAGCCGGTGAACTGGCATGCCCAACGACTTCTGTAGAGATGTAAGTCGTTGAGCTGCGGGATGAGAACGGCGGAAGTGAGCACACAGCGACCATGTCGTCTGCAGAAGGCCATCTAGTCCAGGATAGTGGGCTAAAAATTGATGGACAACCAGGTTCAACACGTGAGCCATACAAGGCACGTGTGTGACATTGCCCCGGCGAAGGGCCACACCCAGGTTTGCAGCATTGTCGCACACGGCCTTCCCTGGCTGCAGGTCCAGTGGAGACAACCATTCATGAAACTGGGTCTCCAGAGCTGACCACAACTCCTCAGCTGTGTGACTCACATTTCCCAGACATTTCAAAGTAAACACTGATGCCGTTGAGCTCTGCTGCCAGCATAGTAAGGAGGTGTGCAGGATTCTTTCTGCGCAGTTAGAAAGCAGGTGGCATTACCAGACAGGCTTTGGGTGCAGGTGGAGGACCGAGAGGAGGTTGAGGAGGCAGAAGCAGTGGAGTAACTTCGAGATAAAGAGGATTGACGCGCAACTCGTGGGGACGGTAAGACTTGGACAGCAGCCCCTTGTCTTGCTGTCACCATAGTTACCCAGTGCCCAGTCAGCGACATGTAACGCCCCTGTCCATGCCTACTCGTCCAAGTGTCTGTGGTGAAATGCACCCTGTCACACACAGAGTTTCTCAAAGAAGCGGTGATGTTGTGTGCGACATGCTGGTTTAGTGTAGGCACACCTTTCTTTGAGAAGTAGTGCCGACTGGGCATCTGGTACTGGGGCACTGCGATGGACATAAGGTCTCGAAAATCCTATGTGTCCTCCAGGCGGAAAGGCAGCATTTCTGTAGCCAACAGCTTGCAGATGGTGAAATTCAACCTCTTAGCTTTGTCATGGCTAGGAGGAAATGGTCTTTTACTTTTCCACATCTGAGGGACCGAGGGCTGGCTGTTGTGCTTAGACGGGGTTGAATAGGGTGTCCCTGGCAAACTGCCGGTCTGTGAGGAAGATGCAGGCGGACATGTTAGGTTGCCTTGATCCAAAGGTGGTGCTCTCGATGTCGGAGAGCGCTCAACACCAGCAGGTGTTTCCACTTCCCAATGAACTGACGACCTTCCAATCACACTGGCTGTTACGGGTAAAGAGGTGGCAGGTCTGCGTCCAAAAACATGTGTGACTTCTGTCCCCCCAGTCACAGAAGATGAAGAGGCTGTGGATGCACAAGATTGGGCAGACAGTGGTCGGCCCGGCCCGCTAGGCCGCATTGTAGCACAGTGAGCTTCCCACTGCAACTTATGCTTAATATCCATGTGACGGTACATGCATGAAGTACTCAAACTATGGATTTTTTGGCCTCTACTTAGCTTTTGGTGACAAATATTACAGATAACACGAGTTGGGTCATCCTCATCGATCTGAAAAAATGCCCAGGCTATGCAAGGCTTAGAGCCCATGCGACCTGAAGAGCCACTACGACTTGTGGTCAGAGGCAGAGTTGTGGTTGAGGATGCAGTTGTTGATGTGCTTCCAGTACTCCGTCTCTGTCCAGGAAGGCGCAACCTAACCTCATCATCAATAGCATCTGTGACGCCCCGCTGCGCTTGGTATCACAGATCCTAGAAGAGTGCATTGATGGAACCCTCCACAAGAGGCCCCCATAAACATTCACACATCTCCACCTTTCACCTCAGACCAGCAGAGGGAGCCCGTTAGGGATATAAATAGGGAAGGTGGAGCTAGGCAGTTCAGTTCCTCTGAAGAGTTCCTGCAGTAGAGAAGCCTAAGAGAGGTCAGTCTGCAGTGGAGCTCAGTCTAGTCTAGAGAACTCAGTTAATAGTTCAGCAGTGGAGCACGAGGCTCCTGCCAGCTAGATTCAGGGAGCCCAGTTAGAGCTTAAGGTGTGCCGGCGCCATAAGATCGGTGAAGCGCGGCATGCTGCCGCTAGTGTGTATAACCTAGTGAGGGCCCGAATAGGCAGAAGGCGAGTGGCGAGTTAGTACATAAGGGGCAGAGGAGCTTAACCAGCTCACCCCGAAGCATTTACCGGACACCGGATCCGAGCTTACCGGGATCTCTATGACCCAGTAAGGCATAACCGGAATCCCCGGAGAACTACAAGTCCCAGGATCGCTAGGGTGCTAATACGTAACAGAGCCAGGAGACGCTTAGGCCCCGCATACTGGGAGCGTGAACTCCAAGAGAAGGCCCTACCACAAGGTCAGCAAGCGCAGGACAGAGACAAAGTTAGGCCTAGCTCCAGGCAGGTCAGAAACTTACTACGCAGAGGCAAGAAACAGGAGGCCCTACACCGGCTCATTGGGGAGGATCCTGATATGCACCCTTCACCCTACAGTGCTCCCGGATGTGCCATAATTTCCACCAGTAAAAGGTACTGAAGTGACTACCGTGTCCGTTCCCGTTCTTGCTCTGACCCAGCTGGGTCTTGCCTGTCCTGCATTCCCCCTGCATACGCTGCCCTGAGACCTAGCTCCACCTGTGGGGAGCTATACCATCGAGCTGCCTTATCACCGGCCTCAGTGGACTGCTGCAGCGCTGGTGCTTCTCACCAGATACCACAGGTGGCGTCACGAACTCTTATAAAATTAACAATTATCCACCCTTTTAAAGAGTGACACCAGGGTACGGGCCAGGGAGCCGACCACCGTGACATCCCCAAGGCCAGGCAAAGGCCCGGGTACCGAGTTATCCCCATCCCCTGGGCTAGTCACATCCTCCTCCACCTCCTCTGCTGATCTCATCGACTAGCGGACTGTGGGTTGACAGTAAGTGGGATCTCCAACCTCATCATCATCACCCTGTGTGTTCTCACACCCGTCGTCCTCAGAGCCAACCTCTTCCTTCCCGGACCGAAAAGTCAAGTTGTCGCTCCAATCAGGTATTTGAGTCTCATCATCGTCTTCATCATTGTCTCCACCAACAGGAGTTACAGTTTGGGAACGAGGGTCTACATTAAGCTCAGAACCTTCTTCATCTGGTCCTGGATCCGACTTATAAAGATTCTGGGCATCAGTGCAGATCATTTCATCGTCTGGATTAACAGAAGCTCTGGAGCAGACCTCCGTTTCCCAGGCTATAGCATGAGTAAACAGCTGTGCAGACTCAACCATCTGTTTTACCCCATACTCAGGCGGGCAGCTGGAGACTTGGGAGCTGTGAGGAAGCAAGTGCGATTGGGGTGACACCTCTGAGGACTGGAGTATTTGTGATGTTGAAGTTGAGGTGGAGGAGAGCCCACTTGAAGGAGCACTTGATGGGCGTGTCTGTAAGAAAGGGATCGTATCACATTGTCCACGAAAAGAAGTCAACATCTTAGATTGGCTGGAAGATGATCTTTCTTCTGCAGATGTTACTCCCCCCCCACCACGGGGGGGCTCGACCCACCAGCGGACAGGCACCAGTATTGGGAGAGGGGGGCTGGCCGTCAGGGTCCACCGCTACTCTGGCACAAACCCGGCGACACAGAGGTGGCACGGGCAGGAACGGACTGGCCGTGTCTGCTTCTCACTTTTTTGGTTTTAGAAGGGCATGACATGCCTATATCTGTGTCTCCCCCTCCTTTTACTCCTCCACCTCTTTTCTTTTCTTTTCGCATGACTATATGTACTTGTCACTTTTCCATGTGTTAGTTATGTCTTCTGAGCCATTTGTCAGCTTTTGGACACCTTTGAAGGTGTTTTCTATGTGTTTTTGTCTGCCTGCCACTGGTTTTAACGGTGTTCGAAGGTGTTCGACGAACAGTTCGACGAACAGTTCGGCGAACATACGGGTGTTCGACGAACCAAACCGAACTCGAACACTACGGGGGTGGCTCAACACTAATACCAAGCCATCGAAAACTTGTCTCCTCCATACATGTGTGACCTAGTCTTCCTGTTCTAGTTATCTGCACACAACTTCCCATCCTTCCAAGATCTCCTTCTCTACTTCCCTCTTATCTCTTCTTGTCACGATTGCGTACAAGATTTGTCCCGTTCATCTTCGCTACTGTGTATTGCTGTACCCCAACACATCAGACTCTAGCCTACCGTGCAAACCTTGAAAAGAAAGCTGAAGACCCACTTCTTGTGACAAGCGTACAATCTGCGGTAAGCCTCGCTCCAGCATGCTGCTGCACAACTAGCTGTACCCTGACCTACTGTATCCTCACCCATCCCTTGTAGATTGTTTGTGCGCCCTGGCGGGCAGAGTCTTCTCTCCTCTTGTATCAATCGGTGACCCCTTTTGACATGTAACTCGCCACGGAATAAATGTAACTGTAATAGGAATAATAATTATAGTACTTGTACTCTGGGTCAATTGATGGCACTTTCCAGGTCTCTACTCCTAATTTGATGTGTTTTGGCAGCTTTTGGGCCAGTTTTTAGGTGTTGCGCATGCGTTTTTTTTGGTCCCCCTATTGGATCTCATGGCGTTCAGTAGCGTTCGACGAACATTCAACGAATAAATCGGTGAATATCGCAAATTCGGCAATCGTAATCCGACTTGAATATTGAAACATTCCCTCATCTCTTTTAGTGATGAGTTTGGGGAAGACCCCTGAAAGCATCTCTGCATCCCAGGTCCCTGCCTAAAACCGTGGTCATCAGACGTGATCCTATATTACTGCAGCAATAATACAGACATTTTTGGCAACATGACAAATAGTAAACTCCATTTAAAATGGGTATGGTGTGTGGTAAGGGATGGGGAAGTGGGCGCAATAGTGATGGTGCACGCAGAGGCCGAGGCCATGGGCAAGATGAAACTGTGCCTGCTGAGGGCACAAGTACCCACATCATGTCGACCTAGCTTCCTGTACCACTTTCTAGGGGGCCATGGAATACCACTCTTGAATCCAGACCAGTGTGAAGAGGGTGTTGGTTGGATAGCAGATAAATAGATAATGCTTCCAGTCAGTTTGCAACCACCACCCTGTCTTCCACACAGTCCAGTCTCAGTAGCCATGAGTCTGGGCCACATTATTATTATAATTATTATTATTATAGAGCCATTTATCCCATGGCGCTTTACATGTGAAAAAGGGGTATACATAGCAAAAACAATTACAATAATCTTGACCAATAATCTTGACGGCGACTGGTGCAGGAGGAGAGAGGACCCTTCCCAAGAGGGTACACAGTCTATGAGGGATGTGTGAGGATACAGTAGGTGATAGTAGATCTGCAGCGTGCAGCGGTATGGTGGAGTGGTGGTTACTGCAGGTTGTAGGCTTGTTGGAAGTGGTAGGTCTTCAGGTTCCTTTTGAAGGTTTCCACGGTAGGAGAGAGCCTGATATGTTGCGGTAGAGAGTTCCAGAGTAGGAGGTATGCACGGGAGAAATCTTGTATGCGATTGTGGGAAGAGGAGATAAGAGGGGAGTAGAGAAGGAGATATTGTGAGGATCGGAGGTTGCATGCAGGTAAGTTCCGGGAGACTAGGTCACAGATGTATGGAGGAGACAGGTTGTGAATGACTTTGCATGCCAAGGTTAGGGTTTTGAACTTGAGTTTCTAGGCAATGGGGAGCCACTGAAGGGATTGACAGAGAGGAGAGGCCGGGGAATAGCGGGGGGACAGGTGGATTAGTCAGGCAGCAGAGTTTAGGATAGATTGGAGGGGTGCGAGAGCGTTAGAAGGGAGGCCACAGAGCAGGAGGTTGCAGTAGTCGAGGCAGAAGATGATGAGGGCATGCACTAGTGTTTTTGCAGATTCTTGTTTGAGGAATTTGTGGATCTGGGAGATTTTTTTTTTACTTGGAGTCGGCATATTCCTCACCCTGATTCTCATCCTCCCACCATGTTGAGTGCTTGGACATAACTCATCCCACACTTGAACACTCCGAAGAGCTGTTCTGTTCATCTTTCCATTTACAGATTCTGGCCTCTGGCTCAGTCCGCTTCAAGCAGGGCAACAGAAGATCGCATGTAGCGATGCCCAAGTATTTGATCAGCCATGGTCACCCAAAGGTGACAGTGGGAAATTGCAATTACTGTCGCAAGAGGTGTATGATGATGAGACACAATGGACAGAAAGTCAGGTGCAGGACCAGGGTGTGGAAAATCTGCCTGCCCTGTTACAGCTTTCAACAACTCTGCAGCTATGTGCGGTTTGTCACCTAAGCATATTATCTTCAGCACAGTTTGTTGCCGCTTGGCCAAAGCAGTTCTGCAGTGCTTCCAGCTTGCTGCTGATGTGGTAATTTCAGAGATGGAGACTGAAGAGGAGGAGGTGCAGGAGCTGTACAATGTGATTACATTGAGGTTACATTGGCGAGTCTGGTTTTTATACTAAAGATCCTTCTGTGTTTTTATAGTTTTTTTTTTTTTACGTCTCTTCAAATGTGTATTGAAGGGTGTTCTAATTTTTGTCAGCCCTTAAAATTGCTGCATACGCAATAACAGTATAGGAGACCCACTCCTTAATAATGGGAAGGACAGCTCAAATAGTGGCCTATTAGTATGATATTGGTCAGCGACCAAGTCTGAATAGGTTTGAACAACACACAAGTGGCAGACTTTAAATGGAGTGTAATATCTGGCACGCTCTAAAAAATTCTGGATTATTAGCGCAGTAATATCTGATCCTGTCTGATGACCATGGTTTTAGGCAGTGGCATTAGAGATATGGTATTGGTCAGCGACCAAGTGTGAATAGGTTGAACAAAACACAACTGGCAGACTTTAACTGGAGTGTAATATTTGTCACGCTCCAAAAAATGTGGCAATTATTTCCGCAGTAATATCGGATCACTTCTGATGATCACGGTTTTAGGCACTGGCCTTGTAGTATGGTATTGGCAATGGTCAGAGACCAAATGTGAATAGTTTTGACCAACACACAACTGGCAGACTTTAAATGGAGACACGCTCCCAAAAATTTCAGGATTATTACCTCAGTAATATGGGATCACGTCTGATGACCACGGTTTTAGGCAGTGGCCTTGTAATATGCTATTGGTCAGTGACCAAGTGTGAATAGGTTGAACAACACACAGCTGGCAGACTTTAAATAAATTATAATATTTGGCAAGCTCGACAAAATGTCACTGATGATGGACAAGTTTCTCTGCTTCCACAATACAGCAATGCAAATAAAATCAAACAAATCTGGCTGTATTCTGATAACAAGCAAAAGGAGGAGTTAAAATGGTGTATTATATTGCTTTTTAAGCAAATAATCAGGATTAAGAGAAAAAAGAATATTAGCCATTGATATCTAGGGCTATGGATATCTGTAACAGAACAGCAGCAGCAGACAGAACGTGCAAAGGATCCTATTCTGCTGTATACGCTGTCCACAAACTCTGCCTGCCTAACTCCTGCTATCACCAGGATTAATATATGCAGCTCGATTAGTCCTCAGAAGGACTGTTAGTACAGATGCTGTGGAATACCTATATGTAACTAAAAAAACACCAATTCCCCCCCTCACTCAGCTGCAGCTCTCCCTACTCTGCCTGTTTCCGGAGTAGACTGTGATGAACATAGGGTCACCGGGTCTTATATAGACCCGATGACGCTATGCGGCCAGCCAATCAACTGTAATGCCACAACCAACATGGCTATGGCATTACAGTGAGTGGTAGGCAATCCACACATGTTTATTTGCTGTCTAAAGAGCTCCAAACATGCGGGGCGGGGACCAGAACTCCCGCCTGAGCATCCTGGAAGTACTCGCCGAGCATCTCAAACAGTGAGATGCTCGGGTGAGTATCGAGCGGTTGCGAGCATGCTCGCTGTATATTAAATGGGTTTTCCTATGATAGACATTAGCATGGGTCCTGAGCCTCTCACTGTATCTCTGCAGTTAAAGAATTTGATATGAACGGCAAGGTGTGTGCTTGACTGCCACTCTATTTAATTTCTTCCTCACTGTGGTGATGATGAGGTTCCTAGAAGTAAGGTCCCCCTTGAAAAAATATTTATCAATAATTCTGTGGATGGGTGATAAATGTCCACTTTGAAACTAGTAGACCATTTTCAACCTATTCAGAATAAAAAAAGAAAGAAAAGAAAGTTCATTATCCTTCACATACACAAATATAGTATTCAGAATGCTGGAGAAGAATTTCTTAGCATTTCATGGAACTAAAAAATCTTTTAAATTTTAATGAAGAACTAGTCTCAGTTAATAGAAAGAACTTCAGGCGTTTTCATATGCCAAGAGCTCCCTTTGATCTACATAAATAAAGAAAATAAGTATGCAGATGCCATAGTGCCCCTTCCAAGTAATTTGTATGAATTTTGTGCTTTAATGACCATCCTCATCCACTACGACTTATTCACCCTTTAAAAACTGGCAACACAAAGCTGAAACAGTTGGATTCCAGGAAACAGAATCAATGTTATGTGCTGTCTCTGTTTCGAGTAATTGCATTTGTGTAGCTCTTAATATAGCGATTTATCTAAATGTTCCATGAATAAGACACTGATTTAGAGGATTTGTATTTCACAAATTAGACTATGCTATATACTGTAAACTCAGTGAAAATCTCTTGTTATCGTGTAATTCAATTTTGTTAGCGATCAGAATGCAGCTCTGCTCTTCTTAATGTGCGTTCACTTGAGATTTTATATTCACAGTCACTACCATTTGTTAAAAGTGAAACCTCTTTCATGCAAAGTGTATGACTACAAACTTGGTGTAACATCCCTGGCGGCGTGCTGGAATGGCTTACCATCTCCCACCATGCAAGACAGCAAACTGACCTACCAGTCCAGGCTGTGCACTGTGCTTGCTGTGTGCATGTCTCTAGTTTGCAGGCTTAGTGCGGCAGCGCTGGAACTTCCTGAGTCTTAAAGGGACAGTGCGTGCAGTTTCCTAATGCGTCCCCAGCATATTGCTGTGAGGCACTGGATACTTAAGGCACCCCCGCCCAGTGGGGGGTGCCTGAGCAGCACTTTCTCTCAGTGTGTTCTGGGCAACTGTGAGTTGCCAGGTCCTGTCCTGTATCTTGCCTGTTTCTGCCACTCTGGGGGCTGAGTACCCAGGCCTGTACCTGTGTTCCAGTATCTATCCTGTTCTGCCACCCTGGGGGCTGAGTACCCAGGCCCGTTACCTGTACCTGTGACTTTTAGTTTATTTACGCCACTCTGGGGGGCGGAATTCCCAAGCTCGTACCTGTATCTCGCTCCTGTGTCAGTTCCTGTCTGAACTGTGTCCTAGACCATTACCTGTTTGTCTCTATGTCCAATCCTTTCCTTTGCCTGCAGTGTCTGAACCAGTATCTAAGTCCTACTCATTTTCTCTGTACTTCTGTTTGTGAGTGTGTCCACTCACTACTTCATAGCAAGTACCTTGTGTGTATCTGGCTCTGCTTGTCCCATTTCCCTGCCCTTGTATCTGTCTTCTGTGTTCTAGCTGCCTTCCTGAACTTTCCAGACCCTGTATGTTCCATGTGAACAGAGCCCTATCAAACCTTGCCGCTCCTGCGGTATTCCCGCCTGGCCACACCTACATCTCTGCTCTGCCCTGCTCTGTTTCCCATCCGCAACTGCAGCTCTGCTCTGTTTCCCATCCGCACCTGCGGCTCTGCTCCATTTCTCGTCCGCACCTGCGGCTCTGCTCTGCTCTGCTCTGCTCCACTTCCCATCCGCACCTGTGACTCTGCTTTGCTCCGTTTCCCGTCCGCACCTGCAGCTCTTCTCCATTTCCCATCCGCACCTGCGGCTCTGCTCCGTTTCCCGTCCGCACCGGAGGCTCTGCTCCGCTTCCCGTCCGCACCGGCGGCTCTGCTCCGCTTCCTGTCCACACCGGTCCCTATCCAGCTTGCCTGCCTGTATACCAGCCATGCCCACCAGTACCCGCCTGCCTGTATACCAGCCGTGCCCACCAGTACCTGCACGTTCTTGCATACCCCGGTGTGGATCAACAGCTGTGTGGCCGGAGTCTGCCCTGGTTTAGCACCTGGGCCACCTCCCTCATACGTCCTTGGTTCTCGGAGTCGACTAAGCCACCGTATGAGCCAGGGTCGGATCTGGCGAGGCCCCTAGTCAAGCACCTCCAGGCACTCCTTGGTTCGTGGCCCAGTGGGACCTCTAACTATGCTAATGCCAGAAGATCCAGGCGTGAGCATAACATTTGGCACAGGATTTGTAAGCAAAGTTTTCTCAGAAGTTTTTGGAGCTGATCCACTTAAAAAAACACCTGAATAATAGATCTTTATCAAGCATGAAACAAGTTTGCCCACTCTCTTCTTTGACATATAACCTCTTCATTAATCTATTGTCAAGACATATTAATGCTCTACACTCTACCCAGGAAGAGGGGAGGGAGGTTGCGAATTAAAGATCACAGCGTTTGCCAATGATATGATCTCAAATGCCAGGCAGATGAGATCCAAGCTTATCAGGGATCTCGAATGCAAGGGAGAGCTTTTGAGAAATACTGAACCCTGAATAATGACAAATGGTGAGACATTAACCCTAGTGATGGTCGAGCACTAAAATGCTCTGGGGCTCGCTGCTCGGGTCGAGCAAATTGGAATGCTTAGGTGCTCGACCCGAGCAACGAGCCCAATGTAAGTCTATGGGAAACTCAAGCATTTTTCAGGTGGCTCCCCCCGGCGGTCTGCAGAGGGCCTAAAAATTGCCCAAATCGATGGGAACAGTGCTCAAATGACATGGGAACAGCATGGGGAAGACCACTGGAAGCATTTCTGACTCCCAGGTCACTGCTGTCATCAACGTTGTCAGAGGTATTATGCCACTTTTACGGACTCACAATAAAACATACAAAAAGGAAACCAAAATGGATTTCCCTGGGAAATATGTTAATGAACATCCTTTCCAGGGTAATGACTTGTATATAAGGAAAAATAAATAACCAAAAATAAAAATACTCCTCCACACCTTAGGCTATGTTCACACGTAGCATTTTTGATGCGTTTTTGCACTTTTGCATTGCTTTCATCCGTGACAAATGCATTCACCGGGAAATGTCATTTTAACATTTTACAACCTTATCTGGCCATGTGGTGTGCGAGACATGATCAGAAATCCTGTTTCATTTTTGAAGGAGGGACTCTGAAAATCACAAAGCCTATTTTTATAGGGCCATCAGGCGGCCTTTACTATACTTAAAGGGCCAGCAGTCGGCCCTCGCTATTCTTAGAGAGCCATCAGCCGGCTATGCTTTGTTGTTCCCATTACTAAAGAGTGGGTGTCCTATACTGTTATTGTGTAAGCAGTGAGTGGCAGGTCTGCCCATATTTGGACGCACCCCAATAGCCCTTTGAAAATTTGGACACACCCCAATACCCCTTTGAAGAGATTTAGAGGAGGGCCTCCTGAAAACAATGTTCCCATTATTAGGAAGTGGGTCTCCCATACTGTTTGCCTATGCAGTGAATGCAAGGACTGCCAAAAATTTGGACCTACTCCAATGCCCCTTGGAAGAGACGTAGAGGAGGGCCTTCTGAAAAAAAATGTTCCCATTATTAGGAAGTGGGTCTCCCATTGTGTTTGCCTATGCAGTGAATGCAAGGTTTGCCAAAAATTAGGAGGCACTCCAATGCACCTTGGAAAAGACGTGGATGAGGGCCTCATAAAAAATGTTCCCATTATTAGGAAGTGGGTCTCCCATAGTGTTGGCCTATGCAGTGAATGCAAGGGCTGCCAAAAATTGGGAGGCACTCCAATGCACCTTGGAAAAGACATGGAGGAGGGCCTTTTTTCCCATTAGAAAGGAGCGGGTCTCCTATACTTGTAATGCCCATGCACTAAGTGTATGGCCTGACAAACATTTACCCCTGGAGGGGTATGCATGTACATACTGTATAAAAAAAATTTATTTTACGGCATCATTAACACCCTTAAAAAAAATTCTGTGGGTGTTGCATCACAGACCACGGTCACTCTGGTGATATGCTGGTGGAGGATGAGGAGAAGGAGGAGGACAAGAGCAAATAGCCAAAATCAGGAAGCGTATACCCATGTGTGGGTGTGAAAAGGTGCATAGGAATACACCTCTCCAAAAAAGACACTGGATTTAAGTTTGTGGTATGCTGCTATAATTCGGTGGTGTTGAGAAGTCTGGCCCAATCCAGCCCTTGTTCATTTTTATAAGAGTCAGCCTGTCAGCATTTTCAGCTGACAGGCGAATGCTCTTACAAGTTATAATTCCACCAGCCAAACTAAAAACCCACTCTGATAAAACGCTAGTGGCAGGGCAGGCCAGGACCTCCAAGGCATAGAGAGCCAGTTCATTCCACGTGTCCAGCTTGGATACCCAATAATTATAAGGCACAGAGGAATCACGGAGGACATTAGTACGGTCAGCAAGGTATTCCCTCAGCATCTTCCCAAACTTTACACTCCTTGTGAGAGTACCCCGTGCCTCAGGGCCTGTGCGATGGGAGGGGCTGAGAAAACTCTCCCAGAACTTTGACAGTGTTCCCCTGCCTCTGCTGGATTGAAGTTGTGTCTCTCTCCTGTACTCCTTGGTTGTCCAACGAAGTGTGCCCTCTGCCGCCAGCGTTTTCAGATGGGAATTTTTTTAATAGTTCCGCAACAAGGGCATTCTGGTACTGCCCTGTTTTTGCAGACCTGTCCGCCTTAGGAATAAGAGATATAAAGTTCTCCTTGTAGCGTGGGTCTAGAAGTGTCACCAACCAGTAATGACTGTCACCAAAAATTTTGAGAACGCGAGGGTCAAGGGAAAGGCAGCGTAACATAAACTCAGCCATGCGTGCCAGACTACTAACAGGAAAGACTTCCGAGTCCTCACTAGAGATGAGCGTTGTTCTACTCGAACTGTTCGCCAATCTCAAATTCGAGCTGTTTTGGGCGGTGTTCGAGCCGTTCGGTGAACGAACAATTTGAGAAAAATTCGGCTGTTCGAGGTTATGTTCGATAACTGTTCGTGCACCAAAATCATAACTGGATTTTTTCTCAGTAATGATGAAAATTAATGTTAATACGCAGTTTGAGTGTACAGCGGGGTGGGGGGAGGGGCAGGGGATGGATCTCTGCAGGAACAATGAAGATCTCCATTTTTTTTTCTCTTTCCCGCATTTACAGTGGGGAGGTGCAATCTGTCAGCCTATCAGCAGCGCACACACGGAGCGAAGTGCTTTTTTTCACACAAGCAAGGGCATGTGTCATTGGCAGTGTATGTCACATGTCCTTGCCCTATAAGACCAAGCCATTTTCCCCGTCGCCACCATTTTCTCACTGCTGCAGCTGCGTGATAGACGGCACCGCTGTTGCTGTGTGCGCTATACCTTGTTAATTTCAAGCCAATTTTCGCACAAATATACAGATAGCTTGGGAGTAGGGAATAGTTGTGATTGCAGTCCTTTTAAGGACTAGGTTACAGCATTTCCTACGACTTTTATCAGGCAGGTCTGTGCTCTTAAATAGATAGGTTGTGGGAGTAAAGACTAATTGTAATTGGAGTCTTTTTCAGGACTAGGTTACATCAGTTCCTATCAGTTTTTGCCAGGCAGGTCTGTGCCAGTGCTGTGCAAGTTTTTTTCACAGCATTTGGCTGAATCTAGCAAAGCTAATCCTTTTTGGCCTATTGCAGAGTGTGTTAGTCAGTGGAGTAGCCTATCTGTGTTGCAAGATATACCACCTGTGTATAGAATACCAATTTTTTTACTGCACCTAGTGAAGTAAAATCTTTTGGGCATAGCATCATTCTATTAGTCCATCTATACTGACCTCCATCAGGTTGCAAACTGAATATAATTTTTTTCTGCATCTAGCTCTGAAAAAATATTTGGCCTTCTAGTAGTGTGTCGGACTTTCTCTATTAGTCCATCTATACTGACCTCCATCAGGTTGCAAATTAAAAATAATTTTTATCTGCATCTACAGTACCTCTGAAAAAATATTTGGCCTTCTAGCAGTGTGTCGGACTTTCTCTATTAGTCCATCTATACTGACCTCCATCAGGTTGCAAATTCAAAATAATTTTTATCTGCATCTACAGTACCTCTGAAAAAATATTTGGGCTTCTAGCTGTGTGTGGGACTTGTTGTATTAGTCCATCTATACTGACCTCCATCAGGTTGCAAACTGAATATATTTTTTTCTGCATCTACCTCTGAAAAAATATTGGGCTTCTAGCTGTGTGTGGGACTTGTTGTATTAGTCCATCTATACTGACCTCCATCAGGTTGCAAACTGAATATAATTTTTTTCTGCATCTAGCTCTGAAAAAATATTGGCCTTCTAGTAGTGTGTCGGACATTCTCTATTAGTCCATCTATACTGACCTCCATCAGGTTGCAAATTAAAAATAATTTTTATCTGCATCTACAGTACCTCTGAAAAAATATTTGGCCTTCTAGCAGTGTGTCGGACTTTCTCTATTAGTCCATCTATACTGACCTCCATCAAGTTGCAAATTCAAAATAATGTTTATCTGCATCTACAGTACCTCTGAAAAAATATTTGGGCTTCTAGCTGTGTGTGGGACTTGTTGTATTAGTCCATCTATACTGACCTCCATCAGGTTGCAAACTGAATATATTTTTTTCTGCATCTACCTCTGAAAAAATATTGGGCTTCTAGCTGTGTGTGGGTCTTGTTCTATTAATCCATCTATACAGACTTCCATCAGGTTGCAAACTGAATATAATTTTTTTCTGCATCTAGCTCTGAAAAAATATTTGGCCTTCTAGTAGTGTGTGGGACTTTCTCTGTTAGTCCATCTATACTGACCTCCATCAGGTTGCAAACTGAATATATTTTTTTCTGCATCTACCTCTGAAAAAATATTGGGCTTCTAGCTGTGTGTGGGTCTTGTTCTATTAATCCATCTATACAGACCTCCATCAGGTTGCAAACTGAATATAATTTTTTTCTGCATCTAGCTCTGAAAAAATATTTGGCCTTCTAGCAGTGTGTCAGACTTTCTCTATTAGTCCATCTATACTGACCTCCATCAGGTTGCAAATTCAAAATAATTTTTATCTGCATCTACAGTACCTCTGAAAAAATATTTGGGCTTCTAGCTGTGTGTGGAACTTGTTGTATTAGTCCATCTATACTGACCTCCATCAGGTTGCAAACTGAATATATTTTTTTCTGCATCTACCTCTGAAAAAATATTGGGCTTCTAGCTGTGTGTGGGTCTTGTTCTATTAATCCATCTATACAGACCTCCATCAGGTTGCAAACTGAATATAATTTTTTTCTGCATCTAGCTCTGAAAAAATATTTGGCCTTCTAGTAGTGTGTGGGACTTTCTCTGTTAGTCCATCTATACTGACCTCCATCAGGTTACAAACTGAATATATTTTTTTCTGCATCTACCTCTGAAAAAATATTGGGGCTTCTAGCTGTGTGTGGGTCTTGTTCTATTAATCCATCTATACTGACCTCCATCAGGTTGCAAACTGAATATAATTTTTTTCTGCATCTAGCTCTTAAAAAATATTTTGCCTTCTAGTAGTGTGTCGGACTTTCTCTATTAGTCCATCTATACTGACCTCCATCAGGTTGCAAATTAAAAATAATTTTTATCTGCATCTACAGTACCTCTGAAAAAATATTTGGGCTTCTAGCTGTGTGTGGGACTTGTTGTATTAGTCCATCTATACTGACCTCCATCAGGTTGCAAACTGAATATATTTTTTTCTGCATCTACCTCTGAAAAAATATTGGGCTTCTAGCTGTGTGTGGGACTTGTTGTATTAGTCCATCTATACTGACCTCCATCAGGTTGCAAACTGAATATATTTTTTTCTGCATCTACCTCTGAAAAAATATTGGGCTTCTAGCTGTGTGTGGGTCTTGTTCTATTAATCCATCTATACAGACCTCCATCAGGTTGCAAACTGAATATAATTTTTTTCTGCATCTAGCTCTGAAAAAATATTTGGCCTTCTAGCAGTGTGTCAGACTTTCTCTATTAGTCCATCTATACTGACCTCCATCAGGTTGCAAATTCAAAATAATTTTTATCTGCATCTACAGTACCTCTGAAAAAATATTTGGGCTTCTAGCTGTGTGTGGAACTTGTTGTATTAGTCCATCTATACTGACCTCCATCAGGTTGCAAACTGAATATATTTTTTTCTGCATCTACCTCTGAAAAAATATTGGGCTTCTAGCTGTGTGTGGGTCTTGTTCTATTAATCCATCTATACAGACCTCCATCAGGTTGCAAACTGAATATAATTTTTTTCTGCATCTAGCTCTGAAAAAATATTTGGCCTTCTAGTAGTGTGTGGGACTTTCTCTGTTAGTCCATCTATACTGACCTCCATCAGGTTACAAACTGAATATATTTTTTTCTGCATCTACCTCTGAAAAAATATTGGGCTTCTAGCTGTGTGTGGGTCTTGTTCTATTAATCCATCTATAC
The DNA here is from genome assembly GCF_046119375.1 of Phyllobates terribilis. NCBI lineage: Eukaryota > Metazoa > Chordata > Amphibia > Anura > Dendrobatidae > Phyllobates > Phyllobates terribilis. Next base: position 491,035,648 of record NW_027362771.1, on the reverse strand, counting down.
TGACCTCCATCAGGTTGCAAACTGAATATAATTTTTTTCTGCATCTAGCTCTTAAAAAATATTTTGCCTTCTAGTAGTGTGTCGGACTTTCTCTATTAGTCCATCTATACTGACCTCCATCAGGTTGCAAATTAAAAATAATTTTTATCTGCATCTACAGTACCTCTGAAAAAATATTTGGGCTTCTAGCTGTGTGTGGGACTTGTTGTATTAGTCCATCTATACTGACCTCCATCAGGTTGCAAACTGAATATATTTTTTTCTGCATCTATCTCTGAAAAAATATTGGGCTTCTAGCTGTGTGTGGGACTTGTTGTATTAGTCCATCTATACTGACCTCCATCAGGTTGCAAACTGAATATATTTTTTTCTGCATCTACCTCTGAAAAAATGTTGGGCTTCTAGCTGTGTGTGGGACTTGTTGTATTAGTCCATCTATACTGACCTCCATCAGGTTGCAAACTGAATATATTTTTTTCTGCATCTACCTCTGAAAAAATATTGGGCTTCTAGCTGTGTGTGGGTCTTGTTCTATTAATCCATCTATACAGACCTCCATCAGGTTGCAAACTGAATCTAATTTTTTTCTGCATCTAGCTCTGAAAAAATATTTGGCCTTCTAGCAGTGTGTCGGACTTTCTCTATTAGTCCATCTATACTGACCTCCATCAGGTTGCAAATTCAAAATAATTTTTATCTGCATCTACAGTACCTCTGAAATAATATTTGGGCTTCTAGCTGTGTGTGGGACTTGTTGTATTAGTCCATCTATACTGACCTCCATCAGGTTGCAAACTGAATATATTTTTTTCTGCATCTACCTCTGAAAAAATATTGGGCTTCTAGCTGTGTGTGGGACTTGTTGTATTAGTCCATCTATACTGACCTCCATCAGGTTGCAAATTGAATATAATTTTTTTCTGCATCTAACCCAGCCAATAGTTTTGGCCTAATACCACAGTTTGGCCACTCAGCTCTGCTCGGTTACCATCCATTGTTTTTTTGTGCAAACAACTCCAGAGTTGTGAATTAGTTAACCACCAAAATGAGTGGAAAAAGGCCTGCTGCTGGTGGAAAGGGGAATAGGCGTGTTGGGAAGGGGAAAAAAGGTTGTGTCCGGGGGGTAGGTGTTAAAGCAACAGTAACATCTGCAGAAGAAAGACCATCTTCCAGCCAAACTAAAATGTCTACTTCTTTTAGCGGACAATGTGATAAGATCCCTTTCTTACGGCCACGCCAATCGCTACAAATTCCAGATGAGGCACAAAAACAGCAGGTGCTTCAACGGATATCAAGTACTCCTTTAAGTGGGCTCTCCTCCACATCAACTTCAACATCACAAATACTCCAGTCCTCAAAGGTGTCACCCAAATCGCACTTGCTTCCTCACAGCTCCCAAATCTCCAGCTGCCCGTCTGAGTATGATGTAGAACAGATGGTTGAGTCTGCAGAGCTGTTTACTCATACTATAGCCTGGGAATCAGAGGTCGACTCCAGCGCTTCTGTGAATCCAGACGAGGAAATGATCTGCACTGATGCCCAGAATCTTTATGAGTCGGATCCAGGACCAGACGCAGAAGGTTCTGACCATAATGTAGACCCTCATTCCCAAACTGTAACTCCTGTTGGTGGAGAAAATGAGGAAGACGATGATATGACTCAAATACCTGATTGGAGCGACAACGTTAGTTTTTTGTCAGGGCAGGAACAGGTTGGCTCTGAGGACGACGGGTGTGATAACACACAGGGTGATGATGATGAGGTTGGAGATCCCACTTACTGTCAACCCACAGTCAGCCAAGAGATGAGGTCAGCAGAGGAGGTGGAGGAAGATGCTAGTGACGACGAGGTCAGGTTGCGCCTTCCTGGACAGAGACGTAGTACTGGAAGCACGTCAACAACTGCATCCTCAAACACAACTCTGCCTCTCACCACAAGTCGTGGTGGCTCTTCAGGTCGCATGGGTGCTAAGCCTTGCATAGCCTGGGCATTTTTTCAGATCGATAAAGATGACCCAACTCGTGTTATCTGTAACATTTGTCAGCAAAAGCTAAGTAGAGGCCAAAAAATACATAGTTTGAGTACTTCATGCATGAACCGGCACATGGACATGAAGCATAAGTTGCAGTGGGAAGCTCAGTGTGCTACAATGCGGCCTAGCCGGCCGGGCCAACCACCGTCTGCCATATCTTGTGCATCCGCGGCCTCTTCATCCTCTGTGACTGGGGGGACAGCAGTCACACCTGTTTTGGGGCGCAGACCTGCCACCTCTTTACCCGCAACAGCCAGCGTGATTGGCAGGTCATCATTTTCTTTGGAGGTGGTAACACCAGCTGGTGTTGAGCGCTGTCCGACATCGATAGCACCACCTTTGGATCAAGTCAACCTAACATGTCCGCCTGCATCTTCCTCACAGACCGGCAGTTTGCTGGGGACACCCTTATCAACCCCGTCTAAGCACAATAGCCAGCCCTCGGTCCCTCAGATGTGGACAAGTAAAAGACCATTTCCTCCTAGCCATGAGAAAGCTAAGAGGTTGAATTTCACCATCTGCAAGCTCTTGGCTACAGAAATGCTGCCTTTCCGCCTGGTGGACACAGAGGATTTTCGAGACCTTATGTCCGTCGCAGTGCCCCAGTACCAGATGCCCAGTCGGCACTACTTCTCAAAGAAAGGTGTGCCTGCGCTCCACCAGCATGTCGCACACAACATCACCGCTTCTTTGAGAAACTCTGTGTGTGACAGGGTGCATTTCACCACAGACACTTGGACGAGTAGGCATGGACAGGGGCGTTACATGTCGCTGACTGGGCACTGGGTAACTATGGTGACAGCAGGACAAGGGGCTGCTGTCCAAGTCTTGCCGTCCCCACGAGTTGTGCGTCAATCCTCTTTATGTCAAAGTTCCTCCACTGCTTCTGCCTCCTCAACCTCCTCTCGGTCTTCCACCTGCACCCAAAGCCTGTCTGGTCATGCCACAAGCTTTCTAACTGCGCAGAAGGGATCCTGCACACCTCCTTACTATGCTGGCAGTAGGGCTCAACGTCATCAGGCGGTTTTTACTTTGAAATGTCTGGGAAATGTGAGTCACACAGCTGAGGAGTTGTGGTCAGCTCTGGAGAACCAATTTCATGAATGGTTGTCTCCACTGGACCTGAAACCAGGGAAGGCCGTGTGCGACAATGCTGCAAACCTGGGTGCGGCCCTTCGCCGGGGCAATGTCACACACGTGCCTTGTATGGCTCACGTGTTGAACCTGGTTGTCCAGCAATTTTTAGCCCACTATCCCAGACTAGATGGCCTTCTGCAGAGGGCACGGTCGCTGTGTGCTCACTTCCGCCGTTCGCATCCCGCAGCTCAGCGACTTACATCTCTACAGAAGTCGTTGGGCCTGCCACTTCACCGGCTAAAATGCGATGTGCCTACCCGGTGGAATTCAACTCTGCACATGTTGCAGCGACTGTGGCAGCACCGACAAGCCCTGGTGCAATAAGTTCTGACGTATAGCCTGGGCCAACGAGATTCAGAGGTGGGGCAAATCACGCTGGAGGAGTGGTCTCAGATCAGGGACCTATGCACCCTTCTGCACAGTTTTGAAATGGCGACGAAGATGTTTAGTGCTGACGATGCCATTATCAGCATGACTATTCCGGTGATTTACATGCTGGAGCACATGTTAAACAGAATTCGGAGTCAGGTGGTGGCACAAGATGAGGTGGAGGAAGTAGAGGAGGAGGAGTTGTATGCGGAAGGGCTAACATCTGCAAGGTCCAGACGGTCGGCAGCACCAAGGCGGCAGGCATGTGAGGGTGGGGGAGATGGTTTTACCAGGGCGCATGGTAGCAGCCAAACTAGTGAGGAAGGTGCAGGAGCCCAGGAAGAAGTGGAGGACGAACTGATGGAAGACTCATCAGATGAGGGAGACCTTGATCACATTTCTGTTGTGCGAGGTTGGGGGGAGAGGACAGAGGAAGGAAGCATGATTGTTACCTTGCCACCAACACAACAGGGACTTGGTGCTCCTGGATGCGCAACACACATGAGTGCCTTCTTGCTGCACTACCTGCAACATGACCCTCGAATTGTGAGAATTAGAAATGATCCTGACTACTGGGTTGCCACACTGTTAGATCCCCGGTACAAAAGTAAATTTGCAGAAATTATTCCTGCCATAGAAAGGGATGCACGCATGCAGGAGTATCAGCAGAGACTGTTGCAGAATCTTACATGTGCTTTTCCACAAAATACCAGTGGTGCACGTAGTGAATCTCACAGTTCCAACTTGCCAACCGTGGGACCGTCAAGTGTTCAGCACTCAAACCGTAACAGAACCACAGTATCTGCTGGTAACATCAATTTTGCGGAATCATTTCACCACTTTTTTAGCCCATCCTTTGCAAGGCCACAGGAGACAAGAAGTCTGACACATAGTCAACGCCTAGAGACGATGGTACAGGAGTATCTCCAAGTAAACATTGAAGCCACGACTGTGTCACTGGACCCTTGCTCTTTTTGGGCTTCCAATCTGGATAAATGGCCGGAGCTAGCCACTTACGCCTTGGAGATCTTGTCATGCCCCGCAGCCAGCGTTCTGTCTGAACGTGTGTTCAGCGCTGCTGGTGATGTGCTGACAGATAAGCGCACGCGGCTCTCCACTGATAATGTAGACAGACTCACGTTCATAAAGATGAACAAATCATGGATCCGAAACGACTTTTCTACCCCTGTGTCATCCTGGGGAGAGTAAAAGCTTGATGATTGGTTAAAATCACCCTACCAACCGTTTTAAGCTTTCAAATTACTAATCATGTTTATCTGTATCTTGACTGGAAAATAATTTGGGCTTTGTAGCAGTGTGCAGCACTGATCCTATTAGGCCATCTATAATAAGCTTCACCAGATTTAAAATTAAAAATAATTTTTAGCTGCATCTAGCCCGGAAAATAATTTTGGGGCTCCGAGATGCGCAAGACACATAAGTGCCTTCTTGCTGCACTACCTGCAGCATGACCCTCATATTGTCAGAATTCGAAGTAATCATGACTACTGGGTTGCCACACTCTTAGATCCCCCAAACTTTTCGATCAACCTTTTCATTTTAATAAAGACCAAAAAAATGGTCATTTTTGAAATTATAAGCATTAGCAGGTTGTTAGAAACTGAAATCAAACAGTTTTCAACTCAAAACTTTATTGTAGGTGATGTTACATTTTCACATAGGACCCCTTGTTCGAAAGGAGCTTCTGAACTCTCTCGTCCATTGAATTTGTCAGGTTTTGGATGGTTTCTGCTTCAATTGTTTTGCATGAGGACAGAATACCCTCCCAGAGCTGTTGCTTAGATGTGAACTGCCTCCCGCCATCATAGACACTCCTTTTAATGATGCTCCAAAGGTTCTGAATGGGGTAGAGGTCAGGGGAGCATGGGGGTCACACCATAAGTTTGTCCCCTTTTATGCCCATATCAGCCAGAGATGCAGATGTTTTATGTGCAGCATGAGATGGTGCATTATCATGCAGAAAAATGATCTTGCTGTGAAATACACGGTTCTTCTTCTTGAACCATGGCAGGAAGTGCTGTTTGAGAAAATCCACATACATTATGGAGTTCATCTTTAGCGCCTTCAGGGATCCTAAAGGGGCCGACAATCTCTCTCCCCATGATTCCAGCCCAAAACATTACTCCACCTCCTCCTTGTTGGCGCTGTAGCCGTGTTTGCGTGGGGTGTCCATCAACCAGCCATCCTCCACTCCATCCATCTGGACCATCGAGCGCTGCACGGCACTCATCCGTGAACAAAACAGTTTTGAAATCAGTCTTCATGTAATAGTTGGCCCACTGGAGCCGTTTCTGCTTGTGTGAAGTGGATAGAGGAGGTCGACAGGATGGCGTATGCACAGCTGCAAACCTCTGAAGGACCCTGCATCTTGTTGTTCGGGGGACGTTGGAGGCACCAGCAGCTTCAAAAACTTGTCTGCTGCTATGACAAGGCTTTCTTGCCGCTGCTCTTTTAACCTGACGTAATTGCCTGTAGGAAAGAGTCCTCAATTTGCCCTTATCAGCACGCACACGTGTGTACTGTGAATCAGCTACATACTTCTTGATTGCCAAGACACTTACATAGTTACATAGTTAGTAAAGCCGAATAAAGACTTGCGTCCATCAAGTTCGACCTGTTAGTTCTGTAATTGCTAAAGTTGATCCAGAGGAGGGCAAAAACCCCAAATGATTTAGCCAATCTTCACCTGAGGAAAAATTCCCTCCCGACTCTGAAACCAGCAGTCAGAATAAATCCCTGTATCAACCTACTATTTTATTCTATTTTTAAGTATATGCAGAAATCTGCCTGGTATCTAGAAAAGCATCCAGTCCCCGCTTGAACTGGTTTAGTGAATCCGACATTACCGTCTCCTCACTCAGTGAATTCCATATTCTCACTGCTCTTACCGTAAAGAACCCCTTCCTATGCTGGTGCTGAAACCTTTTCTCTTCCAGTCTTAGTGAGTGCCCTCTTGTTACCGTAATATCCCTCCTTTTGAACAAATCCCGGGCAAGGTCTCTATACTGTCCCCTAACATATTTGTACACATTTATTATGTCCCCCCTCAACCTTCTCTTTTCCAGGCTGAATAGTCCTAGTTTTGCCAACCTCTCTGGGTATTGCAGTCCCTCCATTCCCCTTATTAATTTTGTTGCCCTCCTTTGTACCTTTTCAAGCTCATTTATATCCTTTCTATATATTGGGGCCCATAACTGAGCACAGTATTCCAAGTGTGGTCTGACCAGTGCTTTGTACAGTGGAAGAACAATGTTCTCATCCTTTGCAGCTATACCTCTTCTGATACATCCCATTACCCTGTTTGCCCTTACAGCAGCGGCCTGACTTTGGCACTCCAATATAGTTTGCTATCAATCAAGATGCCCAAGTCCTTCTCCATCTCTGAATTCCCCAATGGTTTCCCATTCAGTGAGTACTGGTGACTTCCATTTTTCCTTCCCATATGTATGACCTTACATTTCTCCTCGTTAAACCTCATTTGCCATTTAATGCTCCACCTACCCAGCTTATCCAAATCCCTCTGTAGGTCTTCACTATCCTCTTTTGTATTAATTGTTTTACATAACTTTGTGTCATCTGCAAATATTGATATTTTACTATTTATCGCGTTGACTATGTCGTTAATAAAGATATTAAATAACATTGGGCCTAGTACAGACCCCTGTGGTACCCCACTAGTGACGCTTACCCAATCTGAGTATATTCCATTTATAACCACCCTCTGCCTTCTATCCTTTAGCCAGTTAGCTACCCACTTGCAGACATTTTCCCCCAGCCCCATCATTCTCATTTTGTATACCAACCTATTATGTGGCACGCTATCAAACGCTTTTGAGAAGTCGAGATACACGACATCCACTGGTTCCCCCTGATCTACTCGAGAGCTAACCTCCTCGTAGAAGTCAATCAGGTTTGTTTGGCAGGAGCGATTCCTCATGAATCCATGTTGGTTCGGGGTTAATAGATTATTAGCATCAAGATGCTCCATGATTGCCTCATTAATAAAGCCTTCAAAAATTTTGCCCACAACGGACGTCAGACTCACCGGCCGATAGTTTCCGGTGTTACTTTTTGCTCCCTTTTTGAATATTGGCACTACATTCGCCTGTCGCCAATCAAGTGGTACAGACCCAGTCTCAACAGAGTCCTTAAGTATAAGATATAACGGTCTGTCTATCACATTACTTAGTTCCCTTAGTACCCGTGGGTGTATGCCATCAGGTCCTGGTGATTTGTTTATTTTAATGTTACTGAGGCGTTTCTGTACCCCAGCTTGGGTTAGATTTGTCATACTTAGTGGAGGATTAAGTTTGTCACTTCTCATTTCGCCTGTTAGTTCTTTTTCCTTTGTGAAAGTTGACGAAAAAAATTTATTTAATAGATTAGCTTTATCCTCATCTTTCTCTATGATTTTGCCTTCATCACTTTTTATCGGTCCAATATTATCCGATTTAATCCTTTTACTATTTATATACGTAAAGAACAGTTTGGGATTTGATCTACTTTCCCTAGCAATACGTCTCTCTGTTTCCTCCTTTGCTATTTTTATTTGTTTTTTGCAGGTTCTCGTTTTTTCCTTGTAACACATTAGTGCCTCCTTGCTGTTTTCCTGTTTTAATCTCTTGAATGCCTCTTTTTTGCTATTTAACGCCCCTTTTACGTTCTTATTCAACCATATTGGTTTCCTCTTATTTCTGGCCCTTTTATTCCCATACGGTATATACCTCTCGCACTGAGTATTCAGAATTCTTTTGAAGGTTTCCCATTTACTATTCGTATTTCCTTGATTAAGAACTTTGTCCCAGTCAATAAGTTGAAGGTTTTCTTTCAGCTGATCAAACTTCGCCCTCCTAAAGTTTAATGTTTTAGTTGTTCCCTTATTGATAACCCTACTGAAGGGCATTTTGAAATTGATAATATTATGATCGCTATTACCTAGGTGCCCCCCTATCTGTACCTCAGTTATTCTATCAGGCCTATTAGTCAATATTAAGTCCAACACTGCCTTCCCTCTCGTTGGTTCCTGCACTAGTTGGGAGAGATAATTATCCTTGATATTTGTCAAGAACCTTTTTCCTTTCTGCGATCTACAGGTTTCTGTTTCCCAGTCAATATCCGGGTAGTTGAAGTCCCCCATTACAATCACCTCATTATGTTTTGCTACTTTGTCTATTTGTCCCAATAGCAGTTTCTCATTCTCCTCTGTTATATTAGGTGGCTTATAGCAGACCCCCAGTAATATTTTATTATTATTTTTTGCCCCCTCTATCTCTACCCACATGGACTCGACCCCCTCTTCTCCCTCTCCTATATCTTCCCTTAGTCTGGGCTTTAGACGTGACCTTACATATAAGCAGACTCCTCCGCCCTTCCCCTGTTTCCGGTCCCTTCTAAACTATAATCTGTTAAATTTACCGCCCAGTCGTAGCTATCGTCTAGCCAAGTCTCTGTTATACCTACGATGTCATACCTCTCCTCCGATATAAGCGCCCACAGCTCATCCGCCTTATTGGTCAGGCTTCTTGCGTTGGTCAGCATGCAAGATAAAACTTTGGGGTTATTTAGCATCCTATTCTTCTCTAACGATCTAACTGTACTATCCCCACCCCCCTCTCCACCCTCATTATATTCACTTCTCCCCTTCCCCCTTGCTTGCCTCACATCCCACCTATTTCCTTGGTTTTCCCCCCCGTCTCTAGTTTAAAAACTCCTCCAACCTATTAGCCATCTTCTTCCCCAGCACCGCTGCACCCTCGCCATTGAGGTGCAGCCCGTCCCTACGGTAGAGCCTGTAGCCGACAGCGAAGTCGGCCCAGTTCTCCATGAACCCAAACCCTTCTGCCTTGCACCAACTCTTTAGCCACTTATTCACCTCCCTAACCTCCCGTTGGCGCTCCTGTGTGGCTCGCGGGATTGGTAGTATTTCTGAGAAAACTACCTTGGAGGTCCTTGCCCTAAGCTTCCTACCTAGATCCCTGAAATCATTTTTAAGGACCCTCCATCTACCACTCACTTTGTCATTGGTGCCAATGTGGACCATGACCGCTGGGTCTTCGCCAGCCCCACCCAGTAACCTGTCAAGCCGATCCGCGATGTGCCGGACTCGAGCGCCAGGGAGGCAGCACACCGTTCGGCGATCCCGGTCTTTGTGACAGATTGCCCTGTCTGTCCCCCTAATAATAGAGTCACCCACTACCAGGACCTGTCTAGCCTGCCCTACACTTCCCCCCCTCCCCCTCATTACTGGAGCATACACTCCCCCGGCGGTCAGAGGATCTGTCGTTCTCCAATAATGCCGGTTCTGAACCAGCCTTCCTATACTTCTTCCCTCTATCCCTTCTAACTGTTACCCAGCTCCCTGCCTGTTCAGCCTGCGCTTCCCCACTAAGCTCCACCCCCAGTGTTGACCCATTGAGTGTCTGCTCGGTGAGCAGCAAACTCCGTTCCATGTTGTCGATGCTCCTCAGTACCGCTATCTGAGCACTTAGATCCAGGATTTGGGCTTCCAAGTGCACGATATGCTCACATCTCTCGCAGCAGTATGGATCCCTGAGCGGTAGCTCAGGGAATGCATACATTGCGCAAGATGTACACTGCACGGCTCCGGCCAACTTGGACGTCATTCTAAATATGGGGATACAGTCAGTATATATGTACAAGTACAAAACACAATTATTTATATACCATCCTGATCATCGCACAATGTTGATTGTAGTCATGCCTTGACCTAAACACTCCACAATTTGTTGCTTCTCAGCAGCCGACACATCCTTTTTCTTTCCCATTTTGGCAGAAAATGTAGGCTGCTTAATAATATGAGAGAGCCTTCTTAAGTAGTCTTGCCTTTCATTGGACACACCTGCCAAACTAATTAGCACAGGTGTCTGCAATTGCTTACAGTGATATAAAGAGCCCTGACACACATCACCATCAATGAGTTTAACTGACAAACAAACAAATTCTTCCCTTATCACTCCTAAACACTTTTTGCATAATAATTTGGAACGCAGTGTACATGTGCTTTTCCACAAAACACCAGTGGTTCACATAGTGAATCTTACAGTTCTAACTTGCCAACCGTGGTCTGTATGGAATTGTTCAATAAAGGGCCCAAAATTAAGATAACATAGATGGGAGAGGTCTCTATGAATAGGAATTCCTAAGTATTTGATACCCTGTGAGGGCCAGGCAAAGGGAAAGTTGGACTGGATGGAATCCTATATGGATTTGGGGAGGGAGACATCGAGGGCCTCAGACTTCGCTGCATTGATTTTAAAATTTTACCATGTAACAAAGTGATCTATTTCAGCCATAACAGCAGGGATGGATATATGTGATTGAGTGATATATACTAGGACATCATCAGCAAATAGAGAGCACTTGTACTCGGTGCCTCCCACCTCAATCCACCTAATATTGGGGTTATGGCGAATTGATGAGAGCAGGTGCTCCGTCACTAGGATGTATAAGAGAGGGGACAGAGGACATCCCTGCCTTGTCCCATTGGTGATTGTGAAAGGTGATGAAAATGTTCTGACGCACCCCCTGGGCCTTGGGACACCCGGAGCCGGACCCTTTTTGGTGGATGCTGGTGGTTGTAGTCTTCGTGGCGGCGACCCGGTTCCGTGGCTCAGGGCGGTCAAACCAGTGGCGGAACTATTTATGTGGTTTTGATGTTTAAATGTCCGACTACGCCACCCGTGGATTGCGGTCAGAGTGAACCGCCGCTACAGGGCAGACCGCTGAGGCTGGTGTTGTGGGTACAGCAGAGCGTAGCATAACTCCCCACGGGAGGAGTATAGCCTCAGGGCAGTGTATGCGGAGGATGGGGGTGATGGTGCAGGGCAGCAGCAGTAACGACACGGAGTCAGTGATGCAGTCCAGGGCCTTTACTCACAGTTCTTATTATCCAGACCACGTCTGCAGGTAACGGCAGCCCACGTCGTACTGTGCTCACCAGGTGAGGGGCTCAGACAACTCCCAGATAACTTTGGAGCACTTCACAGGACCCCCTTTGTCTGTCCTTTGTCTGGCCTTTCTTACCAACACTTCTGTCCGGCTGCCTCGGGCCTCCTCTTGGTAAACTTGGCGCCAGTTTCCCTGACCCTATGTGGTGCCTTCCTAGCGGGTGTAGCGAGGGGCTGCGCCACATAAAATGTCAGAGCCTCCGGTTTCTAGCTGAGGGTCGTTTCCTGCCTCCACTAGTTCGGGGACCGATCTCCCCCTTTGGCCTGACCCCTCCACGCAGGTGGATTCGGGCGTGCGGTGGCGACTCACCCGTCCGCACCCCTGGGATCCCTTCATTCCTCGTTCCTGGAGCCTTCTCCGCTCCTCTTCCTTCCTTCTCCCTCTTCCATGCCTGGGCCTCTGTTACTAGGCCCGCCTCCGGAGCAGAGCTCATGCAGAGCCCCTGCTCCCTGCCACTTCTGCTCAGACTTCTCTGCACTGAACTAAGATGGTGCCCACCTTTTATACTCCCTTCTCAATGCACCCAGGAACTGCTTCCTCCCTTCTCCTGCACTACAGGGTTCCCCTTCCTCAGTGTTCCCTCCCCCCACTCCAGCCAGGGACAGGGGCATATTGGTCGCCCTGCCCCACGGCAATGTGGTGTAATGCATGCAGGTGTCGGGTCCTGATCCACACTCCATCCTTACCTGAGAGTGAGATATCACACCTCTGGGTGAGGTGCAATACGTCTGTAGCAACCGAGCCCTCAGGGTGCTACAGTTCCATTTATCTTCAGCCTAGGTGACGTATTGCGATACAGGGCCGTGATTTTGGCTATAAAAGGGTCCCCTAGACCCCTACCCCAAGCTTTTTAAGAGAATCATATATGGCGTGCCAGGATACTCTATGGAATGCTTTCTCAGCATCCAACGAGAGTATCTAATTACAAATTTTTAACTGCATCTAGCCCAGGAAATACTTTGTGCCTAGTAGCAGTGTCTGCTAGTCAGCGGATTATCCCGGCTGTTAAGCAAGCTACACCACCTGTAGTTTAGACACTTAATTTTTTCAAAGGAAATGCTTCGGGACCATGGGATACTTAGTGAAGAGCATCAGGAGGCACCCCAAGGCATAGGGGCTGGGACTGGCAGTAGGATGCCTTGCGGTGGACAGCCGAGCTCGATCCTTATAAAAGCTTTTTAACTGCAGCAGCTTTAGTGGACGCTACTGGAGCTGGAATTACCGCGGCTGCTGGCATGAGACTTGCCCTCCAATAGATCCTTGTAAATGGATTTAAAGTGTATTCATTCAAATTAGAGAGACAATTTAAATTGAAAAGCTTAGAGCTGCCTCCACCACAGGGGGGCTCGCTCGACCCACCAGCGGACAGGCACCAGTATTGGGAGAGGGGGGCTGGCCGTCAGGGTTCACCGCGGCTCTGGCACAAACCCGGCGACACGGAGGTGGCACGGGCAGGAGCGGACTGGCCGTGTCGGCTTCTCACTTTTTGGATTTTAGAAGGGCATGACATGCCTATATCTGTGTCTCCCCCTCCTTTTACTCCTCCACCTCTTTTATTTTCGCATGACTATATGTACTTGTCACTTTTCCATGTGTTAGTTATGTCTTCTGAGCAGTTTGTCAGCTTTTGGACACCTTTGAAGGTGTTTTCTATGTGTTTCTATGTGTTTTTGTTTGCCTGCCATTGGTTTTAACGGTGTTCGAAGGTGTTCGACGAACAGTTCGACGAACAGTTTGGCGAACACATGGGTGTTCGACGAACCGAACCGAACTCGAACACTACGGGGGTGGCTCAACACTAGTCCTCACCAAGAGGAATACTGAACATGCTGTCTTTCTCCTCCTCCCTGTCCTCATGTCATCCACGCTGAACAGACGGTATGACAGTTGTGCAGGTAGTACCATCTATAGCGCATGAAACTAGCTCCTGTTCTTCCTCCTCCTCCTTTTCCTCATTGTCACCCAATCTACATTGGGATGAGATGAGGCTGGGCTGTGTGTAATCATCCTGTATGGTTCCTTACTACATCTCCGCCTGCAATGCATCCTCTTTGATTGTGAGCAGAGAGCATTTCAGAAGACAGAGAAGCGGGATGGTGATGCTAATTATGTCATCATCGCCTCTCACCATCTTGGTGGAGTCTTCAAAGTTTTGGAGGATGGTACAGATGTCTGACATCCATGTCCACTCCTGAGGTCTTATGTGTGGAGTCTGAACTGAATACCGACGACCTTGTTGATGCTGGTAGTCAACAACTGCCCTCTTCTGCTCACAAATCCTTCCCAACATCTGCAGTGTAGAGTTCCAATGCGTGGGGACATCACACACCAGTCGGTGAGCCGGAAGCTGCAAATGCTGCTGAAGCACGGCAAGGGCTGCTGAAGCTGTAGCTGACTTTCTAAAATGGCCACAGGTGGCGTACTTTGACAAGGAGATCTGGCAGCTTTGGGTAGCTTTTGAGAACCTGCTGAACCATGAGGTTAAGAACATGGGCCAGGCATGGTACATGTGTGAGCTCGCCTCAGAGCCGCCACCAGGTTCCGGCCATTGTCACACATGCCATGCCTGGCTGTAGGTTCAGTGGTGTGAGCCACAGATCTGCCTGCTCTTTCAAAGCTGTCCACAACTCTTCAGCATTGTGCGGTTTGTCACCTAAGCATATTAGCTTAAGGACAGCCTGTTGCTGCTTAGCCGAGGCAGTGCTTCAGTGCTTCCAGCTTGTGACTGATGTAGTCATTTCGGAGATGGAGGCTGAAGAGGAGGAGGAGGCTGCGGAGGATGAGGTGCAGGAGCTGTAGACAGTGGGGGCAACCCTGATTGACCTAGGGCCCACAATCCTCAGAGTCGGGAGCATGTGTTCCATCCCAAGGTCCGACTGGGTCCCAGCTTCCACTATGTTAACTCAATGTGCCATCAGTGAGATGTACCATCCCTGCCCACAAGCACTTGTCCACGTGTCCGTGGTTAGGTGGACTTTCCCTGTAACTGCATTGTTGAGGGCACGGCTAATGTTGTGGGACACATGCTTGTGTAATGCAGAAGAAATATTGGCGGCTGGGGACCAAGTACTGAGGGACTGCCGCCGTCATCAGGTTGCGGAAAGCTTCCGTCTCCACGAGCCTAAAAGGCAACATTTTGAGCGCAAGCAGTCGCAAAATGTTGGAATTTAGTAGTGTAGCCTGTGGGGCGTTGGCTGCGTATTTGCGCTTGTGTTCCAAGGACTGGGGTATGGACAACTGAACGCTGCGCTGGGACACGGACGCGCTTGCTGATGGTGCTAGTTGAGAGTGTGCAATGTCAGGTGTAGGGCAGGAGGCATCTTGGCATGCGCCATGGACAAGGGATTGGCTTGCATGCACAACAGCGGAAGAAGCAGTGGTGTCACCCCTGACACTGTTCCTGGACCCTGGGGTTCGGCCCACAAAGTCGGGTGCTTTGCTGCCATGTGCCTGATCATGCTAGTGGTGGTCAGGCTGGTAGTTTTGCTACCCCTGCTGATGTTGGCCTGGCAGTGGGTGCAAATGGCCTTTTTGGGATAATCAGTAGAGTCTTTAAAAAACAACCAGACTCGGGAAGACCTAACAGTTGTACTGGCAACTTTCGTCATGTTGGTGGTACGGGGAACGGTTGCCCGTCTTCTGTCTATGGCCACCACACTGCTTCTTCCTGCCTGTTGGGGTGCTCTGCCTCCCTCCCCCTGGGTGCTGCTGTCCTCGCCCTGCATGTCCTCCTGCCAGGTTGGGTCAGTTACTATATCATCCACCACCTCGTCTTCCACTTCCGCACCTTATCCTCCTCCTGACTTTCTGGCAATTGTGTCTCATCATTGTCCACCTCTTGTGACACTTTCCCACCATCGCCTTCGTATGACCGTGGCTGCTCAAATATTTGGGCATCGCTACATGCGATCTCTTCTTGCCCCGCTTCAAGTGGACCAGGCAAGAGGCCCGAATCTATACATGGAAAAGTGAACAGCTCTTTCGAGTGTCCAAGTGTGGGATCAGTTGTTTCTGGGCACTCGGCATGGGAGGAAGGAGGATCAGGGTTAGGAATATGCGGTCCAGACTCACGGCTACTAAGACTTAACCATGTGGAAGACAGGGTGGTGGTGGCTAAGTGACTGGAAGCTTTATCTGCTATCCAACCAATAACCTTTTCACACTGCTCTGTGTTCAATAGTGGTGTTCTGCGGTCCCCTATTAATGGGAACAGGAAGGTAGAGCGAGAAGATGTGGGTGTTTGTTGTGGCACAATTTCAGCTTGCCCACGCCACGGCCTCGGCCTCTGCATTCACCATCAGCATCACGTCAAGTTCCCCGTCCCTTGCCATGTGCATTTCCCATTTTAAATGGAGGACAATATCTTCCAAGCTCACTACAAATGGCTGAATTTGGAGCGAACTTATATGTGATCCGTGTGATGGACAAACCACAGTTTTAAATAGCTAGCCTGTAGGTAACTATTTTTAACGGCAAACTGGTGTCAATAGCTTCACTGACACACTGAAACAAAATTTTAATGGAGGACAGAAATGGCAGAATTTTCATCGCAATTATATGTGATTCGTGTGACGGACAAACCACAGTTTTAAATAGCTGGCCTGTAGGTAACTATTTTTAACAGCCCGACCTTGAGTCTATAAGTTCACTGACACACTGCAACAAAATTTAATTAGAGGCCAGAAATGGCAATATTTTCAGTGCAATTATATGTGATTAGCTGGATTTTTAGCGCTGTAATATGGTAAGGACCTGGCTGTATTCTGTAGTGCCAACAAGCAAATGGCACAGATAAACGGTGTTCTCTGGATTGCTTTTTAAGCAAATAGTCAGGATTAAGATAAAAAAAAATATTCCTGGCCCCTGATACCTGGGGCTATTTCTACAAATATCTGTAAAAGCCCCAGCTGACAACTGGAATGGACCCTCTTGCTATGTGCACTGCAGTCTGCTATATACCCTGCCTGCCTGGCACTGATCTCTCTGCAGCTCGACTCAGAAGGACTGTTAGTTGAGATGGATATGTGTCTCTAACATAGTCTGGTATACCTACACTAACTAGAAACAAGCAAATCTCTCCCTAGCTCAGCAGAAGCTCTCCCTACTGTTAGAACCCTTTTGTTAGTTTTGGCTATCTTGTGTTTTGCGGTCACGTGACCAGCTGCCTATATATTCCAGCTCCGCCCTTCTGGCTTTGCTGGACTCCAGTGTTGTTTTGACTGTCTCTCTAGCCTGGTGCTTTTGTGCCTATATCTCTCTAGTTTGCTTGGTCCTCTGGAACCTCTAGTACTTTTTGTCAGTTTATCTTTTGCTCTGCAACAACTTCTGTTAGGAGGTGTCCCATTTTGTCCCAGTCCTTAGTTCCTTTAGGGACCCCTCCCTTTCTCTATAGGTCTCCGTTCAGACTAGCCGAGGACGAAGGCGGGTCTGTTCACAAGGAACAGGTAGCCCGCTACAACGTAGGCGCTCAGCTTAGTCTTACTGTAGGGACAGCTCTCCCCATCTTTCCTTAGCCTATGTTGCAGATCATAACACCTACACTGTTTGATTCCGGAGTGACTGTGACGAGCATGGCGGTGCCAGGTCTGATATAGACCTGATGACGCTGTGCGGCCAGCCAATCACTGTAATGCCACAACCAACATGACTGTGGCATTACAGTGTGTGGCAGACAATCCCTACATGTTGATTGGCGCTTCAAAGAGCCCCAAACATGCAGGGAGGGGACACGAGCTCCCGCCGAGCAACCTCGGAAATACTCGGCGAGCGCCAAGCATCTCGAGCAGTGAGATGCTCGAGCGAGCACAGAGCAGTTGCGAGCATGCTCGCTCATCACTAATTAATCCCTTCATGAGAGTACAATTTTTCATTTTTGTTTTTTCCTCCCCTTCTTCCAAGACCAATAACTTTTTTTTATTTTTCTGTCCACATAACCATATGAGAGCTTGTTTTTTGTGGGACATATTGTATTTTTGAATGACACCATTCATTTTAACATGAATGCACTGGAAAGTGGGAAAATAAAATTTCACAATGAAATTGCAAAGAAAGTGCAATTCCACAATTGCAAGTTTTTTGCATTTTTTATTTACTATACGGAAAAACTCACCTGGCAATAGGATTCTCCAGGTCAGTATGATTATGCACATTTATAGTTGTTTTTTTTTTATTTAAGTGGTGAAAAAAAAATTGGAAATCTGTAAAAAAAAAAAACATATTGCTTTTGTCACCATTTTCAGAAAACCCCTAACGTTTTCAATTTTTGGGTTATGGGGCTGTGTGAGGACTTTTTTTTTCTTTTCCTGAGCTGACGTTTTCACTGATACCATTTTGGGGTAGATAAAATGTTTTGATTGACTCTTATTGCATTTTATTGCAATGTTGCAGCTGCCCAAAAAACTTAATTTTGGCATTTAGATTTTTTTTCTCATTGCACCACTTACCCATTGAATTTATTTATTTATATTTTGATATATTGGACTAAAGGTGCGGGCTCGGCGTACGTAAATGTTTGTCATATGTTGTTAAAAATTTAATGTTGAAGGACCTGGCAGTGCCTACTCTGTCTGTAAACTGTCCTATTCATTCAAACGTGAAGTAGTTTCCTCTGACTTTTTTAGGCAGATAGAATTCCCAAAACCATTGTATGTTTTACAGGTCCTTCCTTTGCATTTACGGCTCAAAGATGAATGAAGAATTTATTACTTTTATCGTATATACACTACCGTTCAAAAGTTTGGGGTCACCCAGACAATTTTGTGTTTTCTGTGAAAACTAATACTTTTATTTATCAAATGAGTTGCAAAATGAATAGAAAATAAAGTCCAGACATTGACAAGGTTAGAAATAATGATTTTTATTTGAAAGAATAATTTTCTCCTTCAAACTTTGCTTTCGTCAAAGAATGCTCCCTTTGCAGCAATTACAGCATTGCAGACCTTTGGCATTCTAGCTGTTAATTTGCTGAGGTAATCTTGAGAAATTTCACCCCATGCTTCCTGAAGCCCCTCCCACAAGTTGGATTGGCTTGATGGGCACTTTTTGTGTACCATACGGTCAAGCTGCTCCCACAACAGCTCAATGGGGTTGAGATCTGGTGACTGCGCTGGCCACTTGATTACAGATAGAATACGAGCTGCCTGCTTCTTCCCAAAATAGTTCTTGCATAATTTGGAGGTGTGCTTTGGGTCATTGTACTGTTGTAGGATGAAATTGGCTCCAATCAAGTGCTGTCCACAGGGTATGGCATGGCGTTGCAAAATGGAATGATAGCCTTCCTTATTCAAAATCCCATTTACCTTGTACAAATCTCCCACTTTATCAGCACCAAAACAACCCCAGACCATCACATTACCTCCACCATGCTTGACAGATGGCGTCAGGCACTCTTCCAGCATCTTTTCAGTTGTTCTGCATCTCATAAAGGTTCTTCTGTGTGATCCAAGCCCGTCAAACTTTAATTCGTCTATCCATAAAACTTTTCTCCAATCTTCCTCTGTCCAATGTTTGTGTTCTTTTGCCCATAGTAATCTTTTCCTTTTATTAGCCAGTCTCAGATATGGCTTTTTCTTTGCCACTTTGCCCTGAATGCCAGCATCCAGGAGTCGCCTCTTCACTGTAGACGTTGACACTGCCGTTTTGCGTGTACTATTTAATGAAGCTGCCAGTTGAGGAGCTGTGAGGCGTCGATTTCTCAAACTAGAGACTCTAATGTATTTGTCTTGTTGCTCAGTTGTGCAGCGGGGCCCCCCACTTCTCTTTCTACTCTATTTAGAGCCCGTTTGTGCTCTCCTCTGAAGGGAGCAGTACACACCGTTGTAGGAAATCTTCAGTTTCTTGTCAATCTCTCGCATGACATAGCCTTCATTTCTAAGAACAAGAATAGACTGTCGAGTTTCACATGAAAGTTCTCTTTTTCTGGCCATTTTGAATTTCATAGAACAAACAAATGTAATGCTCCAGATTCTCAACTAGCTCAAAGGAAGGTCAATTTTATAGCTTCTCAAATCAGCCAAACCGTTTTCAGCTGGGCTAACATACTTGTGCAAGGGTTTTCTAGAGTTTTCTAAACATCCATTAGCCTTCTTACACAGTTAGCAAGCACAATGTACCATTAAAACACTGGAGTGGTGGTTGTTGGAAATGGACCTCTATATACCTATGTAGATATTGCAATAAAAACAAGACGTTTGCAGCTAGAATAGTCATTTACCACATTAACAATGTATAGAGTGTATTCTGATTCATTTAATGTTAGCTTCATTGAAAAAAAAAGTGCTTTTCTTTAAAAAAAAAAAAGAAATTTCTAAATGACCCCAAACTTTTGAACGGTAGTGTATGTATGGGGAAATAACAGATCGAAAATTCCCTACAGGATATTTCAGCAAACAAAATGGCACGGCGAGTCGAGCTTTCTTAATATCTGTGCATTCAATCTGGTAACTTAATTGCAAATTCGGAACTGAACACTAAACTATTCATATCACACAGATACCAAACCGAGCCAAACTTTGTCCCCATCTCTATTGCTAATGAATCTTCACAAATTGTGCTTTCCTTCCACCATCTGTAAAAGAAAACTCTTTACTCTTTTCTGCCTCGAAGTCTTAGCATAAGATTTCATATTGTAAATTATTTAGCCTCATCTAATTCCTGCAAATTACTCTACTGGCAGCTAACTGTATCTCTCTAACAAATAAAAACACACTATAATCACATTCCCTCTTTTTGCTTATCTGCAGGCAAGAAGTTTCAGTACTTAACTTACTACACTACTTCAGTCAGCCTGGGGCACCACATTTCGAGTCCTCTTACGTCAACCCATCAACAGCAAGAACAAAATTTCCTTTCCCTACAAATAATTACACATTTGTTTAGATTATTGCGAGGTTACTGGTCTTCCAATGTGCTTACTTTTCCTGATTTAGATATTCCTGATGTTCTAAACATACTGGCGTTCTTTCTAAAAATGCTCCCCTTTACTCATTAAATGGAAGTGGTCTTTATATACAGTACAGACCAAAAGTTTGGACACATCTTCTCATCTAAAGATTTTTCTGTATTTTCATGACTTTGAAAATTGTACATTCACACTGAAGGCATCAAAACTATGAATTAACACATGTGGAATTATATACTTAACAAAAAAGTGTGAAACAACTGAAAATATGTCTTATATTCTAGGTTCTTCAAAGTAGCCACCTTTTGCTTTGGTGACTGCTTTGCACACTCTTGGCATTCTCTTGATGAGCTTCAAGAGGTAGTCACCGGAAATGGTTTTCACTTCACAGGTGTGCCCTGTCAGGTTTAATAAGTGGGATTTCTTGCCTTATAAATGGGGATGGGACCATCAGTTGTGTTGTGCAAAAGTCAGGTGGATACACAGCTGATAGTCCTACTGAATAGACTGTTAGCATATGTATTATGGCAAGAAAAAAGCAGCTAAGTAAAGAAAAACGAGTGGCCATCATTACTTTAAGAAATGAAGGTCAGTCAGTCCGAAAAATTGGGCAAACTTTGAAAGTGTCCCCAAGTGCAGCTGCAAAAACCATCAAGCGCTACAAAAACACTGGCTCACATGAGGACCACCCCTTGAAAGGAAGAAAAAGAGTCACCTCTGCTTCTAAGGATAAGTTTATCCGAGTCGCCAGCCTCAGAAATCGCAGGTTAATAGCAGCTCAGATTAGAGACCAGGTCAATGCCACACAGAGTTCTAGCAGCAGACACATCTCTTCAACAACTGTTAAGAGGAGACTTTGTGCAGCAGGCCTTCATGGTAAAATAGCTGCTAGGAAACCACTGCTAAGGACAGGCAACAAGCAGAAGAGACTTGTTTGGGCTAAAGAACACAAGGAATGGACATTAGACCAGTGGAAATCTGTGCTTTGGTCTGATGAGTCCAAATTTGAGATCTTTGGTTCCAACCACCGTGTCTTTGTGCGACGCAGAAAAGGTGAACGGATGGACTCTACATGCCTGGTTCCCACCGTGAAGCATGGAGGAGGAGGTGTGATGGTGTGGGGGTGCTTTGCTGGTGACACTGTTGGGGATTTATTCAAAATTGAAGGCATACTGAACCAGAAGGCTACCACAGCATCTTGCCGCGGCATGCTATTCCATCCGGTTTGCATTTAGTTGGACCATTATTTATTTTTCAACAGGGCAATGACCCCAAACACACCTCCAGGCTGTGTAAGGGCTATTTGACCAAGAACGAGAGTGATGGGGTGCTACGCCAGATGACCTGGCCTCCACAGTCACCGGACCTGAACCCAATCGAGATGGTTTGGGGTGAGCTGGACCGCAGAGTGAAGGCAAAAGGGCCAGCAAGTGCTAAGCATCTCTGGGAACTTCTTCAAGATTGTTGGAAGACCATTTCCGGTGACTAACTCTTGAAGCTCATCAAGAGAATGCCAAGAGTGTGCAAAGCAGTCATCAAAGCAAAAGGTGGCTACTTTGAAGAACCTAGAATATAAGACATATTTTCAGTTGTTTCACACATTTTTGTTAAGTATATTATTCCACATGTGTTAATTCATAGTTTTGATGCCTTCAGTGTGAATGTACAATTTTCAAAGTCATGAAAATACAGAAAAATCTTTAAATGAGAAGGTGTGTCCAAACTTTTGGTCTGTACTGTATATATGTCATCATCACAATAATTTAAGATGGTTATATACATCTATAATTCATTACTCTGTTGTGGGGATCCCAGGACAGATATAACTCATTGCCTATGGTCTTGGGAGATTCTCCAACCTTTATTGTCTAAAATCAGAGATTTCATCCCAATCCACTTAACTTTTTTTTCCCTTTTGATGGTCTATTAGGTATATTTGCTTGGGTGGACTCAAGTACAGAGGGATAGCACAGAGATATTTCTAATGATATTTTTAAACCAAGGTGTGCAACAGCGACAAAGGGACATCGCCTATGTCTAGAGGAAAGAGGATTCAGTCATAATCACAGACGGTGATTCTTTACTAGAGATGAGCGTTGTTCGACTCGAACTGTTTGCCAATCTCAAATTCGAGCTGTTTTGGGCGGTGTTCGAGCCGTTCGGCGAACACGAACGATTTGAAAAAAATTCGGCTGTTCGAGGTTATGTTCGATAACTGTTCGTGCACCAAAATCATAACTGGATTTTTTCTCAGTAATGATAAAAGTTAATGTTAATACACAGTTTGAGTGTACAGCGGGGCGGGGGGAGGGGCAGGGGATGGATCTCTGCAGGAATAATGAAGATCTCCATTTTTTTTCTCTTTCCCGCATTTACAGTGGGGAGGTGCAGTCTGTCAGCCTATCAGCAGCGCACACACGGAGCGAAGTGCTTTTTTTCACACAAGCAAGGGCATGTGTCATTGGCAGTGTATGTCACATGTCCTTGCCCTATAAGACCCAGCCATTTTCCCCGTCGCCACCATTTTCTCACTGCTGCAGCTGCGCGTTAGACGGCACAGCTGTTGCTGTGTGCGCTATACCTTGTTAATTTCAAGCCAATTTTCGCACAAATCTACAGATAGCTTGGGAGTAGGGAAGAGTTGTGATTGCAGTCCTTTTAAGGACTAGGTTACAGCATTTCCTACGACTTTTATCAGGCAGGTCTGTGCTCTTAAATAGATAGGTTGGGAGTAAAGACTAATTGTAATTGCAGTCCTTTTCAGGACTAAGTTACATCAGTTCCTATCAGTTTTTGCCAGGCAGGTCTGTGCCAGTGCTGTGCAAGTTTTTTTCACAGCATTTGGCTAAATCCAGCAAAGCTAATCCTTTTTGGCCTATTGCAGAGTGTGTTAGTCAGTGGAGTAGCCTATCTGTGTTGCAAGCTACACTACCTGTGTATAGAATACCAATTTTTTTACTGCGCCAAGTGAAGTAAAACCTTTTGGGCATAGCATCATTCTATTAGTCCATCTATACTAACCTCCACCAGGTTGCAAATTGAATATAATTTTTTTCTGCATCTAGCTCTGAAAAAATATTTTGGCTTCTAGCAGTGTGTTTGACTTGGTCTATTAGTCCATTTATACTGACCTCCATCAGTTTGCAAATTCAATATAATTTTTATCTGCATCTAGCTCTGAAAAAATATTTGGGCTTCTAGCAGTGTGTGCGACTTGTTCTATTAGTCCATTTATACTGACCTCCATCAGGTTGCAAATTCAATATAATTTTTTTCTGCATCTAGCTCTGAAAAAATATTTGGGCTTCTAGCAGTGTGTGGGACTTGTTCTATTAGTCCATCTATACTGACCTCCATCAGGTTGCAAATTGAATATAATTTTTTTCTGCATCTAGCTCAGAAAAAATATTTGGGCTTCTAGCAGTGTGTGGGACTCATTGTATTAGACCATCTATACCAAGCTCCACCAGCTTTGAAATTAATAATAATTTTTAGCTGCATCTAGCCCTGAAAATAATTTTTCTTCCCAATAGTGGTAGCAATAGAAATATGGGGCGCGCTCCTGGCTTACTAAAAGATACGCTTCATAACAAAAAACACCAGCCTAGCGCACTGCATTAATAAGATGGCATCATCGTCTCTCCCAGTGCTAGGCCTACTACGCAGGCTAGCATTCCTGTGCCTAAAACACAATGTATGGGTCCGCGCTAGCCACTATGCTGAGGGGTGTAAAGCTGCTGCTAACGCTTTATAACAATTCAATTGGCAGATTTTCACAGAGCTCTTCCACAACGCCCACCCATCGGGCAACAGTTGCCCACCTTCCCTATGGGATCTAGTGGCGAATAGTTGATGCCATTAATCAGAGCGTTAGTTGACCCGTCGACGCGGCAAGCATACGGTAATGCATGGGAAAAGTGGACACGACTAGTAGCAGGCAGATGGGTTGACCAATGTGAACAAGCCAGATCAAAAGTGACCATAGAATTTCTCCACCAGCTAATGATGAGGGGCATATCAGGGGCGTCAGCGCAGCGGTGTCTGACCGGAGTAGCATTTCACTTCCAACTACTGAATTGGGGAGATGTGACAAAGATTCATCATCAGACAATCCATAAAAGGGTGGAAAAGGGGTCAGCCAAGTCAGGAGTGTAGACGTCCCGTCCCGTGTCACTGAAACTGATTTCTCACATCATATCCCTAACACCATTAACATGACGCTCACAATTTGAAGCAACACTACTGTCTACTGCATTTGTGATCGCCTTCTTCGGGGCGCTATGCATAAGCGAATTAGTCCCTCAATCCAAAATTACCACCAGTAGAGGCTTATTACACCAGGACGCAGTCATAGCCAATAATGCAATACGTCTACGCATACACCAATCGAAAACGGTTCCAGCCGGTAGGGGCACTTGGGTACTTCTACAACCCACAAACGGTACACTGATTCGGGTAACAATAGTAAAAACATATCTAACCATCAGATCACAAAGTAATTTCTTCCTATCACACAATGATGGAACGCCATTATCAAGATACCAGTTCCAAGCTATATTTAATAAATGCATAACATTGGCAGGGAACCACCCCAAAGATTACGGGACACACTCATTCCGCATAGGCGCGGCCACGGAAGCAGCAAGAGCAGGACTGTCAGAAACGGAAGTTCAGAGGATAGGGAGATGGCGATCCACGTGTTTGGCTTGATACATAAGACCGGACTTGTTATCCTAACGTGGTTTGTTTCTTTTACAGGTGACGCTAAGCCAACAGTGTGGGTGATAGGCCACTCGTATATATATTGGGCAGAAAAAAGGGCAAAAGTCCGCCCAGGCGGGAGGAAATTAGAGTTTCATAACACATATTTCAACTGGAGAGGTATTAGAGGCCTGCTATGGCCACAGGTACTAATGGAGGTAATTAAGGTAGGGAGAGAGGCAAGAGGTCCGGTCATCTTGGTTATACAGGCCGGGGGAAACAACCTAGGTCATCAAAAGAGCGTATAACTAATGGCAATAATGAAACTAGACACTGAGCACTTCAGAGAATTTTTCACAAAACTAGTTATAGTATGGTCAGAGATTGTGCCAATAGCGGTATGGCAAGGTGTGCGAGACATCATGGACATCGAACGGACAAGGCGGGTAATAAATATTCGGATGGCAAAATTTAGAAGAGACAGAGGCGGTGTAGTGGTATGACTCATACGGCCCAACGGTGTTCACTTAATGGATATTGGACTGGACATATTCCTGTCAGGACTCCAGGACGGAGTGGAACAAGCGTTAAGAGTGATGGATGGGGGTCAGAGTCCTGCATAAGAGTACGCAGGATGCTCCGTGGCCTGGAAATAAAAAGGACATGTTGGAGAGTTACACTTGTTGGCCAACTTGCCGGAGTGGAGACCCAGGGCATGCTGCAACAAGCTGAAATATGTTAGAAATAAAATGCCTTTCTAATGGAATGAGTATAAAGAGTTAATAAAGCTGTGACCGATCCTCACCCATCCAGAGGAATGTTTTATAGAGATTCTCTGTGTGTTCTCCTTTAAGATCTGATTCTCTGGCACTCGGCCTCAAAACAGACTCTATAGGGTTAACCTTTGTTTACAGTGCTCTCTCTCCTGTTCCTGATTAGGTGCACGTGCCTTGTGCCCCCCTCCCTCTCCACAGTCCATGGCTGTCAGTATCCATGCTGGACGCAGGTGACTTAATCCTGATGTCCAGATACGCGTGGTTGAGGAGCGAGGGACGGTGGGGGGAGGGTAGGAGGGGCTGAATGCATGCGCCGCCTTCTAGTCGGCATTGGACAGATTGAAGCACGTGATCTCTTAGCCCGACATAAAAGAGTGATTGGCTGAGCCTGTAGCCACGCCCCCTTGAGGAAGCTAGTGCGAAATGCGCATTGGGGCCAGGGGTCACGTGGTAAGTGGGTCCTAACAGCCTTCCTGACTGGTAATAGCATGATTCAACACTGCTAACACCACAAAATGAGATATTCTTGCTTGATTCAGTGAGGTGACACTAACTGGGGTCTGAGATTTCAGCACAGGGTAACTGTGTACTGGGCACATGAGCATTGATAGTCTGCAGCCTGTATTTATGATTGCACCTGAGGCATAGACTGAGATATATATACACATAATGGTGTGCTGTTAAACTGTGACTTGTGTTTTCTCTGCTCTGTTTGCTACCTCCCGTGGAGAGGGGAAGATAAAGCCCTTCTGATTACTAAAAAGACTGGTGTTAAACTGTTTACTGCAATGTGATTTAACTGATGTTAATACCACTCAGGATATATATTTGTAAACCTGCAAACCACCCCAATTGATCGGTTCATTATTTACTATGGCTCACTGTCTGCTAAATAATTGTTTTTAATTGTTTGTCAGCATATATGTAAAATAAATGGATTTATACTTTTTCATAAAAATTGCTGCATGTGTAATTACTCTGTCTCTCTAAGTAAAATGCTTAATAATGGAGTTAGCATGATTTATATCAAAGTCTGGTCCTTTTTTTGGTACATTATAAGTTTTTCTGTGTTTTTCACAGCAACCAGCATTCCTAATATGGATTATAAGGCACGTGAAGTGACATGGCTATCTAAAGTCAATGGAATCATCTGTGATGAACCGACATTGGTTTTAAATAAAGGCAATAAAGACACACAGGAAATGATTGAGAGATTAAAGGGGTTGCTGCTGAAGCGGACACGTATCTGGTGGAATAGAGCGTTTTTGGGTAAATACCGGGAGAAAAATCTAATTCCAAGAGGACTCAGAGTCCAGGTGTTCCCATCTTTTGAAATACGAGATGAATGCTTTAGGCAAAAATGGGAGGAAGCAGCTACATCTTGCTCCTTGACCTTCTTAGGCTTACTATCTCAGCTCAACTCAGAGTGTATTACAGAGATGGATGGGGAAATTGAGGAACTACAGAAAAATCTGCAGGAAACTCTTGATAAGGATGCCTTAAGCAAGCTAAATCAAGAATTGGAGACTAGTTTCACAAAATGGGAGACAGAAATCTATGAGAGTAAGACCAACAAATTTCAGAGGGACATCAGGGATCTCAGCCAGAATAACATATATAGGTGGCGAAGAAGATCTCGAGGTGGCAAAAAAACTAAATACTCTGATCTAAAACCCAGGTCAAATTCTATAATATCACAGACCTCAGGGGAAGACCAAACAGAAGATGAAGGCGAAACATCAGGTCAGAGGGTACTAAGATCTGCAGTAAAAGTACCAAAAGGAAAGAATAACCCCTCCCAATCGAGCAACAAAAATAAAAGTAGGATGGAGGTAATAAACCTGTCTACCCATGTTCTCTCCCCGGCACAAATTCAGGTGTTGGAGAAGGGACTGACGTTCTCACCCACTAATACTTTTGATTTATTTTCAGTTGTAAAAGATCTAAATTTGTTTGCGAGAAAATTGGTTCTTCACAAAGTACATAATCGAGGGATGGATAGTAACAATCTGGAAGACAGGACCCCCAACCAAATAGAAGATGATGCCCTGATGTCTTTAGAAAGGCTGAGTGAAGAACAAACAGAGGTAGGACCAAGTAAGTTCCCTAAAAATATTATGCCTAGATCCGCAGCATTTCCCCCCTTGTCCGCCTGTCCGGCAGTGGAGATCTTTGTGAACTTGGTCACCAATGATTTCCAAAAGATCACCACAAGAAAACGATTAGACAACCTGTCCAGAGCAGAACGTCAAGCTCTGGACGATTTAAAATCATATGATGACATTGTGATCAAACCGGCGGACAAGGGGGGAAATGTGGTACTGTGGCCAAAAGAAAAGTATGAAAGAGAAGCATATAAACAACTAAAAGACAGGGATACATATTTAAAAGTTCAAAATAACCCACTCCCTAGTTTCTCAGCGGAACTGGAAATGATCCTCTATGAAGCCTTTTCACAAGGTATAATACCGAAGAAAGTATATGAGGGATTATTGGTGAAATTTCCCAAAATCCCTACAATATACTTCGTTCCAAAAGTACATAAGAACCCTCTGGAGCCCCCAGGACGCCCTATTGTGTCGGGCCTGGAGGGTCTTTGTCAACCCATTTGTATCTTCATAGATTACTATTTAAAACCTTTAGCTCAGACCTTACCCTCATATGTGAGGGACTCAACTGAGGTCCTCACCCGGATTAATAACATTACCCTAGAAACAGATATGATACTCGTAACCTCAGATGTAGAGGCTCTTTACACCTGTATAGATCATGGGCAGGGAATAGAAGCGGTCCGCTTTTTTCTCGGAATGAGCAACTGGGATGGTCGAACATGCGAGTTGGTGGTCGAGCTGCTGGAGTACATCCTCACACATAATTTTTTTGTTTTTAAAGATCAGTTCTATGTGCAGAAGCGAGGCACAGCAATGGGGGCGGCCTGCGCGCCCTCGTACGCAAACCTTTTTATGGGTTATTGGGAAAGAACAATTTTTGGCGACGAGGACGCGCAGATGATGTCATCCGTCCCCATGTGGCTTCGTTATATAGACGACATTTTGTTTATTTGGCAGGGTGATGGGGATGTGCTCCGGCAGTTCATGACCTCTCTCAACATGAATGAATTCAACATTAAACTGACCTATAAATGCAGCAGGGAGAAGATCGAATTCTTGGACATTTTGATAGAAGTGGATGAGAAATTACAAATACAAACAGATGTCTATAGAAAAGAGACTGCGGTCAACTCCCTGCTGCATGCAGGGTCAGGTCACCAATATTCAACAGTTAAAGCCATCCCAGTTGGTCAATTTCTGAGAATTAAGCGGATCTGCTCAACTAAAGAGGGATTTGAGAGGCAGGCTGAGGATCTGAGGGTGAGATTCTCAGAACATGGGTATAGTAAAAGAACAATAAAACACGGCTATAATAGAGCAAAAGGGGTGTCACGTGATGCGTTGTTGCGGCCGACCCAAGTAGGCGCCGGTAGGGGAGGCACCATAAGATTTATTTCAACGTATAACTCAGAATGGCAGACCATGAGATCTGTTCTGGAAAAACATTGGCCAGTTCTACAGACTGAACCATCTTTTTCCGGAGTGTTGTCTAAAAATCCACAGATGACCTCCAGGAGGAGTAAAAATTTGAGAGATATCCTGGTAAAGAGTCACTTTACTCCGGCAAAATGCAGTCTGTTTAACTTAGGACCACCGAGTAATGGCTGTTACCCATGCGGCGCCTGCGTGGCCTGTTGCAACATCGTAAGAACAAAGACTTTCTCAACATCTGATGGTAGTAGGGAATTTTTTATTAGACAGAGGATAACCTGCAATACGTCACAAGTGATCTACTACGCCACCTGTAACTGCAACAAAATTTTTATAGGCTTAACAACACGCCAACTTAAAATCAGAACCCGTGAACACGTGCTTGATATAATAGCCTCCAAGACACAGGATAACATTGAAGAATTAAAAACTATCCCACGACACTTCAAACTGGAACATGGGAGTAATCCCAAAAGTTTGAAAGTAAGAGGTATAGAACATGTCCAGTTGGGTATTAGAGGGGGTGATATTAGAAAAATCTTAGCACAACGGGAATGTAAATGGATCTACGTTCTGGGAACTAGAGCCCCCATGGGTTTGAATGAAGCTTTTAGCTTTTCTCCCTTTCTATAATAGTTTCCTCTAGGGCCCATGTTCTACTAAAATACTCCACATCAGCAGCACCCTTTGGTCAATTGAAATTTATGAAAATTGCCTTGGTTTTTAACAAAACCATTTTATTTTAAAAAAATATTTTTTAACCTGTTTGTCTTCTCTGAGCACATTCTCTCATTTTATGTATATTCGGGCTCTAATCAAATTGCCCTTATTATTTTCAGGCCGAATGTCAATTCATTCTGATGATTCCACATGTTGAATATGAAAGACAGAACACTAAAGAAACTGAAATCCCATATAAAGTCTGCATGACTCCTATCTGAAGGAACTATGTGAGTGCAGACTGGCAGACATTGTTTTGCAGAAGCCCAGTAGGTAATGTAATAATGAAGTTTACTAAAAAAGTGGTTAATTTATAAGGTTTTGGGTTCTGCAAGACTCATGTCATGCCGGTCTGCACATTGACATTTGAAAATGTAATAAGCAGATTGAGGAATGTTTTATAGAGATTCTCTGTGTGTTCTCCTTTAAGATCTGATTCTCTGGCACTCGGCCTCAAAACAGACTCTATAGGGTTAACCTTTGTTTACAGTGCTCTCTCTCCTGTTCCTGATTAGGTGCACGTGCCTTGTGCCCCCCTCCCTCTCCACAGTCCATGGCTGTCAGTATCCATGCTGGACGCAGGTGACTTAATCCTGATGTCCAGATACGCGTGGTTGAGGAGCGAGGGACGGTGGGGGGAGGGTAGGAGGGGCTGAATGCATGCGCCGCCTTCTAGTCGGCATTGGACAGATTGAAGCACGTGATCTCTTAGCCCGACATAAAAGAGTGATTGGCTGAGCCTGTAGCCACGCCCCCTTGAGGAAGCTAGTGCGAAATGCGCATTGGGGCCAGGGGTCACGTGGTAAGTGGGTCCTAACAGCCTTCCTGACTGGTAATAGCATGATTCAACACTGCTAACACCACAAAATGAGATATTCTTGCTTGATTCAGTGAGGTGACACTAACTGGGGTCTGAGATTTCAGCACAGGGTAACTGTGTACTGGGCACATGAGCATTGATAGTCTGCAGCCTGTATTTATGATTGCACCTGAGGCATAGACTGAGATATATATACACATAATGGTGTGCTGTTAAACTGTGACTTGTGTTTTCTCTGCTCTGTTTGCTACCTCCCGTGGAGAGGGGAAGATAAAGCCCTTCTGATTACTAAAAAGACTGGTGTTAAACTGTTTACTGCAATGTGATTTAACTGATGTTAATACCACTCAGGATATATATTTGTAAACCTGCAAACCACCCCAATTGATCGGTTCATTATTTACTATGGCTCACTGTCTGCTAAATAATTGTTTTTAATTGTTTGTCAGCATATATGTAAAATAAATGGATTTATACTTTTTCATAAAAATTGCTGCATGTGTAATTACTCTGTCTCTCTAAGTAAAATGCTTAATAATGGAGTTAGCATGATTTATATCAAAGTCTGGTCCTTTTTTTGGTACATTATAAGTTTTTCTGTGTTTTTCACAGCAACCAGCATTCCTAATATGGATTATAAGGCACGTGAAGTGACATGGCTATCTAAAGTCAATGGAATCATCTGTGATGAACCGACATTGGTTTTAAATAAAGGCAATAAAGACACACAGGAAATGATTGAGAGATTAAAGGGGTTGCTGCTGAAGCGGACACGTATCTGGTGGAATAGAGCGTTTTTGGGTAAATACCGGGAGAAAAATCTAATTCCAAGAGGACTCAGAGTCCAGGTGTTCCCATCTTTTGAAATACGAGATGAATGCTTTAGGCAAAAATGGGAGGAAGCAGCTACATCTTGCTCCTTGACCTTCTTAGGCTTACTATCTCAGCTCAACTCAGAGTGTATTACAGAGATGGATGGGGAAATTGAGGAACTACAGAAAAATCTGCAGGAAACTCTTGATAAGGATGCCTTAAGCAAGCTAAATCAAGAATTGGAGACTAGTTTCACAAAATGGGAGACAGAAATCTATGAGAGTAAGACCAACAAATTTCAGAGGGACATCAGGGATCTCAGCCAGAATAACATATATAGGTGGCGAAGAAGATCTCGAGGTGGCAAAAAAACTAAATACTCTGATCTAAAACCCAGGTCAAATTCTATAATATCACAGACCTCAGGGGAAGACCAAACAGAAGATGAAGGCGAAACATCAGGTCAGAGGGTACTAAGATCTGCAGTAAAAGTACCAAAAGGAAAGAATAACCCCTCCCAATCGAGCAACAAAAATAAAAGTAGGATGGAGGTAATAAACCTGTCTACCCATGTTCTCTCCCCGGCACAAATTCAGGTGTTGGAGAAGGGACTGACGTTCTCACCCACTAATACTTTTGATTTATTTTCAGTTGTAAAAGATCTAAATTTGTTTGCGAGAAAATTGGTTCTTCACAAAGTACATAATCGAGGGATGGATAGTAACAATCTGGAAGACAGGACCCCCAACCAAATAGAAGATGATGCCCTGATGTCTTTAGAAAGGCTGAGTGAAGAACAAACAGAGGTAGGACCAAGTAAGTTCCCTAAAAATATTATGCCTAGATCCGCAGCATTTCCCCCCTTGTCCGCCTGTCCGGCAGTGGAGATCTTTGTGAACTTGGTCACCAATGATTTCCAAAAGATCACCACAAGAAAACGATTAGACAACCTGTCCAGAGCAGAACGTCAAGCTCTGGACGATTTAAAATCATATGATGACATTGTGATCAAACCGGCGGACAAGGGGGGAAATGTGGTACTGTGGCCAAAAGAAAAGTATGAAAGAGAAGCATATAAACAACTAAAAGACAGGGATACATATTTAAAAGTTCAAAATAACCCACTCCCTAGTTTCTCAGCGGAACTGGAAATGATCCTCTATGAAGCCTTTTCACAAGGTATAATACCGAAGAAAGTATATGAGGGATTATTGGTGAAATTTCCCAAAATCCCTACAATATACTTCGTTCCAAAAGTACATAAGAACCCTCTGGAGCCCCCAGGACGCCCTATTGTGTCGGGCCTGGAGGGTCTTTGTCAACCCATTTGTATCTTCATAGATTACTATTTAAAACCTTTAGCTCAGACCTTACCCTCATATGTGAGGGACTCAACTGAGGTCCTCACCCGGATTAATAACATTACCCTAGAAACAGATATGATACTCGTAACCTCAGATGTAGAGGCTCTTTACACCTGTATAGATCATGGGCAGGGAATAGAAGCGGTCCGCTTTTTTCTCGGAATGAGCAACTGGGATGGTCGAACATGCGAGTTGGTGGTCGAGCTGCTGGAGTACATCCTCACACATAATTTTTTTGTTTTTAAAGATCAGTTCTATGTGCAGAAGCGAGGCACAGCAATGGGGGCGGCCTGCGCGCCCTCGTACGCAAACCTTTTTATGGGTTATTGGGAAAGAACAATTTTTGGCGACGAGGACGCGCAGATGATGTCATCCGTCCCCATGTGGCTTCGTTATATAGACGACATTTTGTTTATTTGGCAGGGTGATGGGGATGTGCTCCGGCAGTTCATGACCTCTCTCAACATGAATGAATTCAACATTAAACTGACCTATAAATGCAGCAGGGAGAAGATCGAATTCTTGGACATTTTGATAGAAGTGGATGAGAAATTACAAATACAAACAGATGTCTATAGAAAAGAGACTGCGGTCAACTCCCTGCTGCATGCAGGGTCAGGTCACCAATATTCAACAGTTAAAGCCATCCCAGTTGGTCAATTTCTGAGAATTAAGCGGATCTGCTCAACTAAAGAGGGATTTGAGAGGCAGGCTGAGGATCTGAGGGTGAGATTCTCAGAACATGGGTATAGTAAAAGAACAATAAAACACGGCTATAATAGAGCAAAAGGGGTGTCACGTGATGCGTTGTTGCGGCCGACCCAAGTAGGCGCCGGTAGGGGAGGCACCATAAGATTTATTTCAACGTATAACTCAGAATGGCAGACCATGAGATCTGTTCTGGAAAAACATTGGCCAGTTCTACAGACTGAACCATCTTTTTCCGGAGTGTTGTCTAAAAATCCACAGATGACCTCCAGGAGGAGTAAAAATTTGAGAGATATCCTGGTAAAGAGTCACTTTACTCCGGCAAAATGCAGTCTGTTTAACTTAGGACCACCGAGTAATGGCTGTTACCCATGCGGCGCCTGCGTGGCCTGTTGCAACATCGTAAGAACAAAGACTTTCTCAACATCTGATGGTAGTAGGGAATTTTTTATTAGACAGAGGATAACCTGCAATACGTCACAAGTGATCTACTACGCCACCTGTAACTGCAACAAAATTTATATAGGCTTAACAACACGCCAACTTAAAATCAGAACCCGTGAACACGTGCTTGATATAATAGCCTCCAAGACACAGGATAACATTGAAGAATTAAAAACTATCCCACGACACTTCAAACTGGAACATGGGAGTAATCCCTAAAGTTTGAAAGTAAGAGGTATAGAACATGTCCAGTTGGGTATTAGAGGGGGTGATATTAGAAAAATCTTAGCACAACGGGAATGTAAATGGATCTACGTTCTGGGAACTAGAGCCCCCATGGGTTTGAATGAAGCTTTTAGCTTTTCTCCCTTTCTATAATAGTTTCCTCTAGGGCCCATGTTCTACTAAAATACTCCACATCAGCAGCACCCTTTGGTCAATTGAAATTTATGAAAATTGCCTTGGTTTTTAACAAAACCATTTTATTTTAAAAAAATATTTTTTAACCTGTTTGTCTTCTCTGAGCACATTCTCTCATTTTATGTATATTCGGGCTCTAATCAAATTGCCCTTATTATTTTCAGGCCGAATGTCAATTCATTCTGATGATTCCACATGTTGAATATGAAAGACAGAACACTAAAGAAACTGAAATCCCATATAAAGTCTGCATGACTCCTATCTGAAGGAACTATGTGAGTGCAGACTGGCAGACATTGTTTTGCAGAAGCCCAGTAGGTAATGTAATAATGAAGTTTACTAAAAAAGTGGTTAATTTATAAGGTTTTGGGTTCTGCAAGACTCATGTCATGCCGGTCTGCACATTGACATTTGAAAATGTAATAAGCAGATTGAGGAATGTTTTATAGAGATTCTCTGTGTGTTCTCCTTTAAGATCTGATTCTCTGGCACTCGGCCTCAAAACAGACTCTATAGGGTTAACCTTTGTTTACAGTGCTCTCTCTCCTGTTCCTGATTAGGTGCACGTGCCTTGTGCCCCCCTCCCTCTCCACAGTCCATGGCTGTCAGTATCCATGCTGGACGCAGGTGACTTAATCCTGATGTCCAGATACGCGTGGTTGAGGAGCGAGGGACGGTGGGGGGAGGGTAGGAGGGGCTGAATGCATGCGCCGCCTTCTAGTCGGCATTGGACAGATTGAAGCACGTGATCTCTTAGCCCGACATAAAAGAGTGATTGGCTGAGCCTGTAGCCACGCCCCCTTGAGGAAGCTAGTGCGAAATGCGCATTGGGGCCAGGGGTCACGTGGTAAGTGGGTCCTAACAGCCTTCCTGACTGGTAATAGCATGATTCAACACTGCTAACACCACAAAATGAGATATTCTTGCTTGATTCAGTGAGGTGACACTAACTGGGGTCTGAGATTTCAGCACAGGGTAACTGTGTACTGGGCACATGAGCATTGATAGTCTGCAGCCTGTATTTATGATTGCACCTGAGGCATAGACTGAGATATATATACACATAATGGTGTGCTGTTAAACTGTGACTTGTGTTTTCTCTGCTCTGTTTGCTACCTCCCGTGGAGAGGGGAAGATAAAGCCCTTCTGATTACTAAAAAGACTGGTGTTAAACTGTTTACTGCAATGTGATTTAACTGATGTTAATACCACTCAGGATATATATTTGTAAACCTGCAAACCACCCCAATTGATCGGTTCATTATTTACTATGGCTCACTGTCTGCTAAATAATTGTTTTTAATTGTTTGTCAGCATATATGTAAAATAAATGGATTTATACTTTTTCATAAAAATTGCTGCATGTGTAATTACTCTGTCTCTCTAAGTAAAATCACCCATCCAGTTGTAAGAGTTACATTATTGTATTGTCAAGGAAAGGCAGGCTGTAGGGGTCTGAGCATCTGGGTTTGGTTGGGGGTCCCCACAGTCTGCCTAGGCTAGATGCATTTAAAAATTCTTATTAGATACACAGGCGGTGCAGCTTGCTTCGCAGCTGGGCTACTACGCCCAAAGTATTGCCTAGGCTAGATGCAGTTAAAAATTCTACGCTGACTATCAGACACTGAAGATTTGGAGCAGCCCTCTGAGTAAACAGCTCTTCAGACTCAACCATCTGTGTTACCCCAAGCCATAGTGTATGTAGTTTCTTACAGTTAAAAGTGGGGGGGAGCGACCCAACCCACCTGGAATTGACGATGCCAACGTCACGTAAGACACAGCAAGGGGACTCCAAAAAGAGTCTCCATTTTTTCCCAAAATTGTGGCACAGACACCACTTAACCCTAGAACGCATACCTGGGGCCTCGCAGGCCCGCCCTGTTAATTGTTTTCTATTTTCTGCAAGATCACTTTAGTTAGAATTTTGAAACTCTAGGTATTCTTCATGTATATAGTTGTTTGTCATTTGAGTTTGAGTTATTCCATGCTATTTGCACACGGGCCTAAAAGGTCCCAGGTATGTGAAAGTGTAGATTTTTATGGTCATGCGTTCTAGGGTTAAGTGGCATCAATTGCCCCACAGTTGCTTAAAACGGTTGGTGAGGTGATTTTACCAAATCCTCAATCTTTTAGTCTCCCAAGGATAACACAGGGGTAGAAAAGTCCTTGCGAATCCATGATTTGTTCATCTTTAAGAACGTGAGTCTGTCTACATTCTCAGTGGACAGCCCGCGTGCGCTTATCTGGCAGCACACCACCAGCAGCGC
Organism: Phyllobates terribilis; assembly: GCF_046119375.1. NCBI lineage: Eukaryota > Metazoa > Chordata > Amphibia > Anura > Dendrobatidae > Phyllobates > Phyllobates terribilis. The sequence continues at coordinate 490,998,647 of NW_027362771.1, read as the reverse complement.
TGAACACACGTTCAGAGAGAACACTGGCTGCAGGGCATGACAAGATCTCCAAGGCGTGAATGGCGAGCTCCGGCCATTTTTCCAGATTGGAATACCAAAATGAGCAAGGGTCCAGTGACACAGTCATGGCTTTGATGTTCACTTGGAGATACTCCTGCACCATCCTCTCTAGGCATTGACTATGTGTCAGACTTCTTGTCTCCTGTGGCCTTGCAAAGTATGGTCTAAATAAGTGGTGAAACGATTCCACAAAATTGCTGTTACCAGCAGATACTGTGTTACTGTTACGGTTTGAGTGATGAAGACTCAACAGTCCCACGGTTGGCAAGTTAGAACTGTGAGATTCACTACGTGCACCACTGGTGTTTTGTGGAAAAGCACATGTAAGATTCTGAAGATACTCCTGTATGCGTCAATCCCTTTTTATGGCAGGAATTATTTCGGCAAATTTACTTTTGTAACGGGGATCTAAGAGTGTGGCAACCCAGTAGTCGGGATTACTTCGAATTCTGACAATCCGAGGGTTATGTTGCAGGTAGTGCAGCAAGAAGGCACTCATGTGTCTTGCGCATCCGGGAGGACCAAGTCCTTGTTTTGTTGGTAGCGAGGTAAGAATCATGCTTCCTTCCTCTGCCCTCTCCCCCCAACCTCGCACAACAGAAATGTGATCAAGGTCTCCCTCATCTGATGAGTCTTCCATGCTCATCGCCAGTTCGTCCTCCACTTCTTCCTCGGCTCCTGCACCTTCCTCAACAGTTTGGCTGCTACCATGCGCCCTGGTTAATCCCTCTCCCCCACCCTCCCATGCCTGCCGCCTTGGTGGTGCCGACCGTCTGGACCTTGGAGATGTTATCCCTTCCGCATACGACTCCTCCTCTACTTCCTCCACCTCCTCTTGTCCCACCACCTGACTCTGAATTCTGTTTAATGTGTGCTCCAGCATGTAAATCACCAAAAAAGTCATGCTGATAATGGCATCGTCGTCAGCACTAAACATCTTCGTCGCCATTTCAAAACTGTGCAGAAGGGTGTGTGGCGCCCCTGAGGGTTCAGTCGCCACAGAGTTACTGCATCTCACCCAGAGGTGTGGTATCTCACCCTCAGGTAAGGAAGGCGTATGGCTCAGGACCCTAACACCTGCATCCAACACATACCCGCAGTGGGGGTAGGGCGAGATTGCTCCTAAGGGAAATCACAGTCCTAGGTCCCTAGCTGGTGGGAGGGTCCTATGTAGTGGGTGCTTAGGGGAGCAGCTTAGGGGAGCACATGACAGGGAGAGTATAAATAGGAAGCCATCTTAGAATGAGCAAGCTAGTCAGAGGAGGAAAAGTGACAGGAGCAGAGGCTCGGCATGAGCTCTGCTCCGGAGGCGGGCCTAGCCTGGGAGGCCCAGGACTGAAGGAGAGAAGAGAGGAGTGGGAGCAGGAAGGCTCCAGGAACCGAAGGGACCCTAGGGCTACGGGCCGTGCATAAGGCCACCCGTACTCCCGCTGCTACCAGGAGGTAGAGGGGTCAGGCCAGATAAGGGGAACCGGTCTCTCAACTAGCGGAGAAACAGCAAGGCTCAACTAGAAACCGGAGGCTGCAGCATTTCATGTACTGCAGGCCAAAGTCCACACCAGTCTCACTAAGAAGGTAGCCACATAGGACCCAGGAGATGGAACACAAGTCGCCCGCCAAGGCCCGAGGATACCGGATAGAAGTGTCACTGGGTGTGAGGTGCAGGGAGAAGGCTAGAGAAAGGACACACAGAAGGGGGTCCTGCTAAGTACTCCGGAGCTATCTGGGGGTGGACTGAGCCCCTCACTGAGTACGCACAGCACGACGGGTGAGATTGCTCTGGTACCTGTAATCTGGACTGCAACAACTGTGAGTAAAGATCTTGGGACTGCATCACACGGACTCTGTGTTCATTACTGACTCCCTGCACTACAACCACCATCATCCACCCACACTGCCCTGAAGCTACACTCTTCCTGTGGGGAGTAATAATACCATTGCTGCAAAACCACCAGCTTCAGAGGACTGTTCCGCAGCGGCGGCCCCTTTTGCCGCACTCCACAGGTGGCGTAGTCAGACATTATAAAATCCATATATACAAATTACCCTTGGATTGACCGCCCTGGGTCACGGACCGGGTCACTGCCACAGTGACTACAACCCCCAGCGTCTACCGGCCCGGCTCAGGGTACCCCACGGCCCAGGGGACGCGTCAACTTCATAGGTCCCTGATCTGGACCACTCCTGCAGCGTGATTTGCCCCACCTCTGGATCTCGTTGGCCCAGGCTATACGTCAGAACGTATTGCACCAGGGCTTGTCGGTGCTGCCACAGTCGCTGCAACATGTGCAGAGTTGAATTCCACCGTTTCAGCACATCGCATTTCAGCTGGTGAACTGGCAGGCCCAACGACTTCTGTAGAGATGTAAGTCGTTGAGCTGCGGGATGCGAACGGCGAACGTGAGCACACAGCGACCGTGCCCTCTGCAGAAGGCCATCTAGTCCGGGATAGTGGGCTAAAAATTTATGGACAACCAGGTTCAACACGTGAGCCATACAAGGCACGTGTGTGACATTGCCCCGGCGAAGGGCCGCACCCAGGTTTGCAGCATTGTCGCACACGGCCTTCCCTGGTTGCAGGTCCAGTGGAGACAACCATTCATGAAACTGGGTCTCCAGAGCTGACCACAACTCCTCAGCTGTGTGACTCACATTTCCCAGACATTTCAAAGTAAACACTGATGCCGTTTAGCCCTGCTGTCAGCTTAGTAAGGAGGTGTGCAGGATTCCTTCTGCGCAGTTAGAAAGCAGGTGGCATTACCAGACAGGCTTTGGGTGCAGGTGGAGGACCGAGAGGAGGTTGAGGAGGCAGAAGCAGTGGAGGAACTTCGAGATAAAGAGGATTGACGCACAACTCATGGGGACGGTAAGACTTGGACAGCAGCCCCTTGTCCTGCTGTCACCATAGTTACCCAGTGCCCAGTCAGCGACATGTAACGCCCCTGTCCATGCCTACTCGTCCAAGTGTCTGTGGTGAAATGCACCCTGTCACACACAGAGTTTCTCAAAGAAGCGGTGATGTTGTGTGCGACATGCTGGTGTAGCGCAGGCACACCTTTCTTTGAGAAGTAGTGCCGACTGGGCATCTGGTACTGGGGCACTGCGACAGACATAAGGTCTCGAAAATCCACTGTGTCCTCCAGGCGGAAAGGCAGCATTTCTGTAGCCAACAGCTTGCAGATGGTGAAATTCAACCTCTTAGCTTTGTCATGGCTAGGAGGAAATGGTCTTTTACTTTTCCACATCTGAGGGACCGAGGGCTGGCTGTTGTGCTTAGACGGGGTTGAGTAGGGTGTCCCCGGCAAACTGCCGGTCTGTGAGGAAGATGCAGCGGGACATGTTAGGTTGCCTTGATCCAAAGGTGGTGCTCTCGATGTCGGAGAGCGCTCAACACCAGCAGGTGTTTCCACTTCCCAATGAACTGACAACTTGCCAATCACACTGGCTGTTGCAGGTAAGAGGTGGCAGGTCTGCGTCCAAAAATATGTGTGACTGCTGTCCCCCCAGTCACAGAGGATGAAGAGGCCGCGGATGCACAAGATGGGGCAGACGGTGGTTGGCCCAGCCTGCTAGGCCGCATTGTAGCACAGTGAGCTTCCCACTGCAACTTATGCTTCATATCCATGTGACGGTACATGCATGAAGTACTCAAACTATGGATTTTTTGGCCTCTACTTAGCTTTTGGTGACAAATATTACAGATAACACGAGTTGGGTCATCCTTATCGATCTGAATAAATGCCCAGGCTATGCAAGGCTTAGAGCCCTTGCGACCTGAAGAGCCACTACGACTTGTGGTCAGAGGCAGAGTTGTGGTTGAGGATGCAGTTGTTGACGTGCTTCCAGTACTCTGTCTCTGTCCAGGTAGGCGCAACCTAACCTCGTCGTCAATAGCATCTGTGACGCCCCGCTGTTATCACAGATCCTAGAAGAGTGTATTGATGGAATCCTCCACAAGAGTCCCCATAAACATTCACACATCTCCACCTTCCACCTCAGACCAGCAGAGGGAGCCCGTTAGGGATATAAATAGGGAAGGTGGAGCTAGGCAGTTCAGCTCCTCTGAAGAGTTCCTGCAGTAGAGAAGCCTAAGAGAGGTCAGTCTGCAGTGGAGCTCAGTCTAGTCTAGAGAACTCAGTTAATAGTTCAGCAGTGGAGCACGAGGCTACTGCTAGCTAGATTCAGGGAGCCCAGATAGAGCTTAAGGTGTGCCGGCGCCATAAAATCGGTGAAGCGCGGCAAGCTGCCGTTAATGTTTATAGCCTAGTGAAGGCCCGAGTAGGCTGAAGGCGAGTGGCGAGTTAGTTCATAAGGGGCAGAGGAGCTTAACCAGCTCAGCCCGAAGCATTTACCGGACACCGGATCCGAGCTTACCGGGATCTCTATGACCCAGTAAGGCATAACCGGAATCCCTGGAGAACTACAAGTCCCAGGATCGCTAAGGTGCTGATTCGTAACAGAGCCAGGAAACGCTTAGGCCCCGCATACTGGGAGCGTGAACTCCAAGAGAAGGCCCTACCACAAGGTCAGCAAGCGCAGGACAGAGACAAAGTTAGGCCTAGCTCCAGGCAGGTCAGAAAATTACTACGCAGAGGCAAGAAACAGGAGGCCCTACACCCGCTCATTGGGGGGGATCCTGATATGCACCCTTCACCCTACAGTGCTCCGGGATGTGCCTGAATTTCCTCCAGTAAAAGGTACTGAAGTGACTACCGTGTCCGTTCCCGTTCTTGCTCTGACCCAGCTGGGTCTCGCCTGTCCTGCATTCCCCCTGCATACGCTGCCCTGAGACCTAGCTCCACCTGTGGGGAGCTATACCATCGAGCTCCCTTATCACGGGCCTCAGTGGACTGCTGCAGCGCTGGTGCTTCTCACCAGATACCACAGGTGGCGTCACAAACTCTTATAAAATTAACAATTATCCACCCTTTTAAAGAGTGACCCCAGGGTACGGGCCAGGGAGCCGACCACCGCAACATCCCCAAGGCCAGGCAAAGGCCCGGGTACCGAGTCATCCCCATCCCCGGGCTAGTTACATCCTCCTCCACCTCCTCCTGGCTGACTGTGGGTTGACAGTAAGTGGGATCTCCAACCTCGTCATCATCACCCTGTGTGTTATCACACCCGTCGTCCTCAGAGCCAACCTCTTCCTGCCCCGACCGAAAAGTCAAGTTGTCGCTACAATCAGGTATTTGAGTCTCATCATCGTCTTCATCATTGTCTCCACCAACAGGAGTTACAGTTTGGGAACGAGGGTCTACATTATGCTCAGAACCTTCTTCATCTGGTCCTCGATCCGACTTATAAAGATTCTGGGCATCAGTGCAGATCATTTCCTCGTCTGGATTAACAGAAGCTCTGGAGCAGACCTCAGTTTCCCAGGCTATAGTATGAGTAAACAGCTGTGCAGACTCAACCATCTGTGTTACCCCATACTCAGACGGGCAGCTGGAGACTTGGGAGCTGTGAGGAAGCAAGTACGATTGGGGTGACACCTCTGAGGACTGGAGTATTTGTGATGTTGAAATTGAGGTGGAGGAGAGCCCACTTGAAGGAGCACTTGATATCCGTTGAAGCACCTGCGGTTTTTGTGCCTCATGTGGAATTTGTAGCGATGGGCGTGTCCGTAAGAAAGGGATCGTATCACATTGTCCACGAAAAGAAGTCGACATCTTAGTTTGGCTGGAAGATGGTCTTTCTTCTGCAGATGTTACTCCCCCCCCACCGCGGGGAGGCTCGACCCACCAGCGGACAGGCACCAGTATTGGGAGAGGGGGGCTGGCCGTCAGGGTCCACCGCGGCTCTGGCACAAACCCGGCGACACGGAGGTGGCACGGGCAGGAACGGACTGGCCGTGTCGGCTTCCCACTTTTTGGATTTTAGAAGGGCATGACATGCCTATATCTTTGTCTCCCCCTCCTTTTACTCCTCCACCTCTTTTCTTTTCGCATGACTATATGTACTTGTCACTTTTCCATGTGTTAGTTATGTCTTCTGAGCAGTTTGTCAGCTTTTGGACACCTTTGAAGGTGTTTTCTATGTGTTTCTATGTGTTTTTGTTTGCCTGCCATTGGTTTTAACAGTGTTCGAAGGTGTTCGACGAACAGTTCGGCGAACACACGGGTGTTCGACGAACCGAACCGAACTCGAACACTACGGGGGTGGCTCAACACTATTCTTTACTGTAAGAGCAGTGAGACTATAGAACTTTCCGCCCCATGATGCTGTAATGGTTTATTCACTAAAATAGTACAAGGAGGGCCAGGATGCCTTTCTTCATGAATATATTCTGTGATGGGGCGTTGATCCAGAGAACTAGTGTGATTGCTGTATGTGGAGTTAGGAAGGAATTTTTTCCCCAAGGTTGGGTAATTAGCATCTGCCTCATAGGGTTTTTGCCTTTCTTTGGATCAGTACGTTAGGTTATAGGTTGAGCTTGATGGACTTATGTCTACCTTCAACTTTAAAAGCTATTAAACTGTGAAACTGTGAAAGTAAATCGCGGTGTGATTGGTAAACCAAAAAAATATTTCACATGGTAGCTCATAAATCTATCCTAAAGATGTAGAGAGCTCTATACCTTCACCCTTAAAAATCATTTCTTAAAAAGCTTTCTTTCTTCCAATGAATTGGATAGAGACAACTACCCAAAAGAAGCTGAAAGTTCAGAAAAGTTTTCAAGTGTGGGAAAGTTTCATATTTACATAGCCCATCCAAATTTAATGTATACTCAAGGACCACTTCCAGTACACATCTTGGTATCTTAAATGTGAACTAGAAGGGGATCCACCTGTTGGTCTGCTTAAGCAGTTAATACTACTGAACATTAGCATAAAAGTGAAAGAGCTCTAAAGTCAGAGTGTCTGTCTCTACTTTATGCCGCCCTCAGAGAAGATAGCTTCACAAAGCTGACAGGTTCCCTTCAAGTTTTTTCTAATTTTGCCGTTGATACGGCAATCATCTTATTTACATAGCCTATTACTCCTAATTGGATTATCATAATATTTGTGGAAGCCGCTTAGAGAATTTTTTTCGACACTATAAAAAAAATTCCTCTCCCTTAGAGATTAGTAGCGTATCCTTCTAATATTCTCAGAACTCCCATGCCTGTTGTTCTGCTCTTTATAATCAGCATGCATTGTTCTACCGCAATAAAAGTTCTGATAAAATGTTTTGTTTTTAGGTTTATATTCTTAACAAATTAACAAGCGTGTTACGCCAAGCTGCACATATCACATTATATGCAATGTTCCCGTTATAAGCAGAGCCAGCAATTAAAATACACTACGTAGATTGTTCCCATCTTGAACAGCTCAAGTAACTGCAAACTGCGAGAATCAAGGTCCAATTAGTGAGAAACAATTAGGTTCTAAATGATCAGAACTCAATCCTAATATGAAATATTAATTTATTGTCAGTTGTTTATTTCTATACATTTATATTAGAGTTGATCAAGTCTACCGAAATTTGATTCAGGCAGATCCACTTAATTCAGGGGGTGAAAGAATTGATTTGCATCAAATAAAGTCAGTGTGATTCTAAGTGGTTAAAAAATAATAAACTCTAAGTCTGATTGACAGCTTTGTCCCTGTGCAGTGTGTGCACTATATTGAGAGAGCCTTGGCTCTTACTGCAGATAATAAACAGATTTTATGAGAATTGCTGTGATATCATAAGTAAGAGACCTCAGATAGGTCATAATATTTAAATAACCATATTTTCTTCAATGTAACACTTAAATCTAGGTGTCAGTGGAAAAGGGTTGTTGAGGTCCTATCAGATGGATTATGGTTTATTGCCCATAATTGTATTTATTAACCCTTGACTTGCTGTAACTTTAATATGATCCCCTTCATGATAATTCACATCCTGCATAGTTCCTCTTCTTTCATATACAGGATTGGTAATTTTAAAGAAGTTGTCCAGTACTTTATATTACTCCCCCAATGTATCCTCCCGGGATCCCTAAGGATTTTTGTAAATACCTTACGTTGCTGTTTCTGCCTGTGAGTGGCGCTATCCTTTGCCGTTCACATGCATCACGTGACCCCGTGCTGATGTCACAACAAGTGAGGCGTGACTCAGCGCTGGGGTCCCCGCTGTGGCTGCTGGGTTGTGGGCGGGGTTACCCCCAGTGTCACACCCGGCATCTACCGCGCGCTTTCCCAAAGAATGGGGAGAGGCAGAGCGCGGAGTGGATGCCGGGTGTGACGCGGGGGGGTAACCCCGCCCACAGCCTGGCATCCACTGTGGAACACCAAAGACAGAGACCCCCGGCTGCTTCCAGCATTCACGTGATGCCTGTGAGCGGCCAGTAAAGTACTGGACAACCCCTTTAAGTTTTCCTAAATGTACAGCAGTCAATGCAAATCTTCCTTATATGCATTTGATCTGTTCAGGATTTCACACTTTTCTTTGGAGGAGATTCTTGACTATGTCAATCTTAAATGGGGCTATGCTTTGACTCTGGACCCCTTTTTAGACGCATCCATGAAAAAACTCTTTTCTCATGGCCATTATTAACCTTTTCCTATTGAAAGAATGGTGGTGGCGAGAAATGTTTTTTATTTAGAAGAGTTACTTTTCATACCTTGTTTAAATTAGTAAAAGACATTTATGATTATGAGAAAAAAACTCCTTTGAGGTCCAGTAATAAAATTGATAAAAAATGGTCACAGACTTGTCTTGTTGTTGTGATTGTCCTTTCTTTTCCTTTTTCTCTAGTTCATATAGAAACTTTATCGTTTCGTGCTTGTACTGTAATCCATTTGATTATTTAATAAAGCAAACAAAAAAAAAGCAACTAAATTAAGATAGATCCGAGTAAACCTGATTACAGATTCCCTTTAAGGAACACTTGCCTAAAATTTTTGCACATCAATATATATACACGAGTATATATATATATAAATATAAACATATATATATATATATATATATATATATATATACATATACACAGTACAGACCAAAAGTTTGAACACACCTTCTCATTTAAAGATTTTTCTGTATTTTCATTACTATGAAAATTGTACATTCACAATGAAGGCATCAAAACTATAAATTAACACATGTGGAATTATATACTTAACAAAAAAGTGTGAAACAACTGAAAATATGTCTTATATTCTAGGTTCTTCAAATCTTCAAAGTAGCCATCTTTTGTTTTGATGACTGCTTTGCACTCTCTTGGCATTCTCTTGATGAGCTTCAAGAGGTAGTCACCGGCAATGGTCTTCCAACAATCTTGAAGGAGTTCCCAGGGATGCTTAGCACTTGTTGGCCCTTTTGCCTTCACTCTGCGGTCCAGCTCACCTCAAACCATCTCGATTGGGTTCAGGTCTGGTGACTGTGGATGCCAGGTCATCTGGCGTACCACCCCATCACTCTCCTTCTTGGTCAAATAGCCCTTACACAGCCTGGAGGTGGGTTTGGGGTCATTGTCCTGTTGAAAAATAAATGATGGTCCAACTAAACGCAAACCGGATGGAATAGCATGCCGCTGCAAGATGTTGTGGTAGCCATGCTGGTTCAGTATGCCTTCAATTTTGTAAAACACCCAACAGAGTCACCAGCAATGCACCCCCACACCATCACACCTCCTCCTCCATGCTCTCAAATTTGGACTCATCAGACCAAAGCACAGATTTCCACTGGTCTAATGTCCCTTCCTTGTGTTCTTTAGCCCAAACAAGTCTCTTCTGCTTGTTGCCTGTCTTTAGCAGTGGTTTCCTAGCAGCTATTTGACCATGATGGCCTGCTGCACAAAGTTTCCTCTGAACAGTTGTTGCATAGATGTGTCTGCTGCTAGAACTCTGTGTGGCATTGACCTGGTCTCTAATTTGAGCTGCTGTTAACCTGCGATTTCTGAGGCTGGTGACTTGGATAAACTTATCCTCAGAAGCAGAGGTGACTCTTGGTCTTCCTTTCCTGGGGCGGTCCTCATGTGAGCCAGTTTCTTTGTAGCGCTTGATGGTTTTTTCAACTGCACTTGGGGACACTTTCAAAGTTTGCCTAATTTTTCAGACTGACTAACCTTCATTTCTTAAAGTAATGATGGCCACTCGTTTTTCTTTACTTAGCTGCTTTTTCTTGCCATAATACAAATTCTAACAGTCTATTCAGTAGGACTATCAGCTGTGCATCCACCTGACTTCTGCACAACACAACTGATGGTCCCAATCCCATTTATAAGGCAAGAAATCCCACTTATTAAACCTGACAGGGCACACCTGTGAAGTGAAAACCATTTCCGGTGACTACCTCTTGAAGCTCATCAAGAGAATGCCAAGAGTGTGCAAAGCAGTCATCAAAGCAAAAGGTGGCTACTTTGAAGAACCTAGAATATAAGACATATTTTCAGTCGTTTCACACTTTTTTGTTAAGTATATAATTCCACATGTGTTAATTCATAGTTTTGATGACTTCAGTGTGAATGTACAATTTTCAAAGTCATGAAAATACAGAAAAATCTTTAAATGAGAAGGTGTGTCTAAACTTTTGGTCTGTACTGTATATACGTTTTTTTTTCCCACCAATTGAATCCTATGGCGTTCGACAATGTTTGACGAACCAGGGGAGGAGTCCTGAGGAGACAATTTGCATATTCTCACTGCATTTTGGGATAAGTGAAGAGTCTCTGCGAGCTCAAAGAACACTGGATTTTGGCCGTTGGAGCTGAAAGGAGGACATCGGTGAACCAGGGGAGGAGTCCTGAGGAGACAATTTGCATATTCTCACTGCATTTTGGGATAAGTGAAGAGTCTCCGCGAGCTCAAAGAACACTGGATTTTTGTCGTTGGAGCTGAAAGGAGGACATCGGTGAACCGCGCGCCGGTTTGGAACGTTTTTCACTATTTTCATAACATATCAACAATAAGAACATGGAAGAGTCCAGGAGACATTTGGTGAGCTGCGTATCCTGCTACATGTTCACAGACTTGCCAGTGGAAAAGCCAAACTTCACATGCCAGAAATGCAAGCTTGTGTCCTTGTTGGAGGAAAAGTTGCGAAATCTAGAAGAGAGGTTAACTACCTTGAAAATCATTATGGAAGGTGAAGAGTTCTTAGAGCAGAATTATCTCTTCATGATACAGAAAGAGAAGAAATTCGAACTGCACCTGACGAAACAGAGGAATGGAAGCATGTGACCCAGAGAAGCAGGAGGATCGAGAGGCAGTCAGCACTTATACTCCTCAGGAACCAGTACCAGGCTCTCACGCAGGAGAACCATGAAGAAATACAGCAAGATAAGACTTTGCCCACAATGAATAAACTTGTAAGCCCCCAGAATCCTCCTGGATGGAGAAAGAAAAATGTGGTGAAGAAAAGACGGAGAGTGGTGGTCATGTGGAATTCCCTGTTGAAAGGAACAGAGGCCGCTAACTGCAGACCAGACATAACCTCAAGAGAAATGTGCTGTCTTCCAGGAGCAAAAATTAAAGATGTGTCTGACAGGATATCAAGACTCTTCAGACCTACAGATCACTACCCAGTCCTGCTAATACATTTGGGGACAAATGACACCGCAAGAAAGGACCTGGAAACCATCTGCAGTGACTTTGAAGACTTAGGCAAGAAAGTGAAAGAATTGGGAGCGCAGGTGGTCTTCTCATCCATCCTCCCAGTGGATGGCCATGGAACAATGAGGTGGAATAAGATTCTACAGGTGAACAACTGGCTGCATCGATGGTGCCATCAACAAGGATTTGGATTTCTGGATCACGGAATGAATTACCTATATGATGGGCTGCTTGCTAGAGATGGGGTGCACCTTACAAAGACTGGAAAACATCTATTTGGAAGTCACCTTGCTACACTCATCAGGAGAGCTTTAAACTAGAAAAATGTGGGAAGGGAAGCAAAAGGCCAGAAAAAGATATACAGCTGACAAATACTATTGAGATGTCTGCTACTGGAAGTGGAAAGGAAGAACAAAGACCAAAAAATTTAAATAATAAAAATATGGGAGGAAGAGAAACCAATCACAAACTAAAATGTTTTTATACAAATGCACAAAGCATGGGCAACAAACAAGGAGAATTGGAACTACTAACGCAGGAAAAGGAATATGATGTCATTGGAATTACTGAAACTTGGTGGGACGATACACATGATTGGAATACAAGGCTAAAAGGATACAACTTATTTGCAAAAAGCAGACTTGATAAACGAGGAGGAGGTGTCGCATTGTATGTTAGAAAAGCGTATATCTGCACAGAGATTGAAGCAGAGACTGGGAGTTCTGTGGAAACTGTTTGGGTAAGAATACAAGGTGAGAACAACGGAAAGGACACCATTGTAGGCATTTACTACAGGCCACCTGGGCATGCTGATGATATGGATGAACTCTTTATGTATCAAATGACCAAGTTCTCCAAAAAATATGATGTAGTGGTCATGGGAGATTTCAACTATCCAGACATTTGTTGGGAATCTCTCTCAAGTAAAGCTAACAAGTCAAGCTAATTCTTATCCTCTCTTGCTGACAAATGTATCTTCCAAAAGGTAGGGGATAAAACAAGGGGATCTGCTACTTTGGATCTAAACCTTATAAACAGGGAGGAAATGGTTGAGGAGGTAAAAGTGGCTGGGACGCTAGGAGGCAGCGATCATGCTATTATAGAATTTTGGATAACTAGAGGAGGAAGACATGTGAAGACTCAAACTTCAAGGTTAGATTTCAGAAAGGCAGATTTTAAGCGACTCAGAAAGAGAATAGGAGGGATCCAATGGCTGGATGTCCTTATGGACAAAAATGTCCAGGAAGGATGGGTAATTTTTAAAAATGAGATTCTCAAAGCACAATCGTTAACAATCCCAAAAAGTAGGAAGAGTGGGAAGCATTTGAGGAAACCAGGATGGATGAACACAGAACTTAAACACATGCTAAAAAGAAAGAAAGAAATGTTTATCAAATGAAAAGAGGGAGGCATATCTAAAGAAGATTATAATGCAGTCTGCAGATCCTGTAGGGCACGTATCAGGTTAGCTAAAGCTGACAATGAATTAAGGCTTGCAAGAGATGTCAAAAGCAATAAAAAAGGATTTTGGGGGTATGTCAAAAGTAAAAGAAAAGTCAAAGATGCTATAGGATTTCTACAGGATGAAAATGGTGAAAAGGTAAGAAAGGATGCTGAGAAGGCCAAACTTTTTAATTCCTATTTTGCATCTGTTTTCTCTCAGAGAGAAAATGTAACATCAACTGATCTTCACTGTCCTATTAAAGGAATAGAAGATTCTAAGTTATCTGTAAACAGAGAGATTGTGAGGGAATATTTAGCTAACATAAATGAGTTCAAGTCTAGAGATGAGCGTTTTTCGACTCGAACTGTTCGCCAATCTCAAATTCGAGCTGTTTTGGGCGGTGTTCGAGCCGTTCGGCGAACAAGAACGATTTGAAAAAAATATGGCTGTTCGAGGTTATGTTCGATAACTGTTCGTGCACCAAAATCATAACTGGATTTTTTCTCAGTAATGATGAAAATTAATGTTAATACGCAGTTTGAGTGTACAGCGGGGTGGGGGGAGGGGCAGGGGATGGATCTCTGCAGAAATAATGAAGATCTCCATTTTTTTTTCTCTTTCCCGCATTTACAGTGTGGAGGTGCAATCTGTCAGCCTATCAGCAGCGCACACACGGAGCGAAGTGCTTTTTTTCACACAAGCAAGGGCATGTGTCATTGGCAGTGTATGTCACATGTCCTTGCCCTATAAGACCCAGCCATTTTCCCCGTCGCCACCATTTTCTCACTGCTGCAGCTGCGTGTTAGACGGCACCGCTGTTGCTGTGTGCGCTATACCTTGTTAATTTCAAGCCAATTTTCGCACAAATCTACAGATAGCTTGGGAGTAGGGAATAGTTGTGATTGCAGTCCTTTTAAGGACTAGGTTACAGCATTTCCTACGACTTTTATCAGGCAGGTCTGTGCTCTTAAATAGATAGATTGGGAGTAAAGACTAACTGTAATTGCAGTCCTTTTCAGGACTAAGTTACATCAGTTCCTATCAGTTTTTGCCAGGCAGGTCTGTGCCAGTGCTGTGCAAGTTTTTTTCACAGCATTTGGCTAAATCTAGCAAAGCTAATCCTTTTTGGCCTATTGCAGAGTGTGTTAGTCAGTGGAGTAGCCTATCTGTGTTGCAAGCTACACCACCTGTGTATAGAATACCAATATTTTTACTGCACCTAGGGAAGTAAAACCTTTTGGGCATAGCATCATTCTATTAGTCCATCTATACTGGCCTCCATCGGGTTGCAAATTGAATATAATTTTTTTCTGCATCTAGCTCTGAAAAAATATTTGGGCTTCTAGCAGTGTGTGGGACTTGTTCTATTAGTCCATCTATACTGACCTCCATCAGGTTGCAAATTGAATATAATTTTTTTCTGCATCTACCTCTGAAAAAATATTTGGGCTTCTAGCAGTGTGTGGGACTTGGTCTATTAGTCCATCTATACTGACCTCCATCAGGTTGCAAATTAAAAATATTTTTTTCTGCATCTAGCTCTGAAAAAATATTTGGGCTTCTAGCAGTGTGTGGGACTTGGTCTATTAGTCCATCTATACTGACCTCCATCAGGTTGCATATTGAATATAATTTTTTTCTGCATCTAATCCAGCCAATAGTTTTGGCCTAATACCACAGTTTGGCCACTCAGCTCTGCTCGGTTCCCATCCATTGTTTTTTTGTGCAAACAACTCCAGAGTTGTGAATTAGTTAACCACCAAAGTGGAAAAAGGCCTGCTGCTGGTGGAAAGGGGAATAGGCGTGTTGGGAAGGGGAAAAAAGGTTGTGTCCGTGGGGTAGGTGTTAAAGCAACAGTAACATCTGCAGAAGAAAGACCATCTTCCAGCCAAACTAAAATGTCTACTTCTTTTAGCGGACAATGTGATAAGATCCCTTTCTTACGGCCACGCCTATCGCTACAAATTCCAGATGAGGCACAAAAACAGCAGGTGCTTCAACGGATATCAAGTGCTCCTTCAAGTGGGCTCTCCTCCACATCAACTTCAACATCACAAATACTCCAGTCCTCAAAGGTGTCACCCCAATCGCACTTGCTTCCTCACAGCTCCCAAATCTCCAGCTGCCCGTCTGAGTATGAGGTAGAACAGATGGTTGAGTCTGCAGAGCTGTTTACTCATACTATAGCCTGGGAATCAGAGGTCGGCTCCAGCGCTTCTGTGAATCCAGACGAGGAAATGATCTGCACTGATGCCCAGAATCTTTATGAGTCGGATCCAGGACCAGACGCTGAAGGTTCTGACCATAATGTAGACCCTCATTCCCAAACTGTAACTCCTTTTGGTGGAGACAATGAGGAAGACGATGATAAGACTCAAATACATGATTGGAGCGACAACTTTAGTTTTTTGTCAGGGCAGGAACAGGTTGGCTCTGAGGACGACGGGTGTGATAACGCACAGGGTGATGATGATGAGGTTGGAGATCCCACTTACCGTCAACCCACAGTCAGCCAAGAGATGAGGTCAGCAGAGGAGGTGGAGGAGAATGCTAGTGACGACGAGGTCAGGTTGCACCTTCCTGGACAGAGACGTAGTACTGGAAGCATGTCAACAACTGCATCCTCAAACACAACTCTGCCTCTCACCACAAGTCGTGGTGGCTCTTCAGGTCGCATGGGTGCTAAGCCTTGCATAGCCTGGGCATTTTTTCAGATCGATAAAGATGACCCTACTCGTGTTATCTGTAACATTTGTCAGCAAAAGCTAAGTAGAGGCCAAAAAATACATAGTTTGAGTACTTCATGCATGAACCGGCACATGGACATGAAGCATAAGTTGCAGTGGGAAGCTCACTGTGCTACAATGCAGCCTAGCCGGCCGGGCCAACCACCGTCTACCATATCTTGTGCATCCACGGCCTCTTCATCCTCTGTGACTGGGGGGACAGCAGTCACACCTGTTTTGGGACGCAGACCTGCCACCTCTTTACCTGCAACAGCCAGCGTGATTGGCAGGTCATCATTTTCTTTGGAGGTGGTAACACCAGCTGGTGTTGAGCGCTGTCCGACATCGACAGCACCACCTTCGGATCAAGGCAACCTAACATGTCCACCTGCGTCTTCCTCACAGACCGGCAGTTTGCCGGGGACACCCTTATCAACCTCGTCTAAGCACAATAGCCAGCCCTCGGTCCCTCAGATGTGGACAAGTAAAAGACCATTTCCTCCTAGCCATGAGAAAGCTAAGAGGTTGAATTTCACCATCTGCAAGCTCTTGGCTACAGAAATGCTGCCTCTCCGCCTGGTGGACACAGAGGATTTTCGAGACCTTATGTCCGTCGCAGTGCCCCAGTACCAGATGCCCAGTCGGCACTACTTCTCAAAGAAAGGTGTGCCTGCGCTCCACCAGCATGTCGCACACAACATCACCGCTTCTTTGAGAAACTGTGTGTGTGACAGGGTGCATTTCACCACAGACAATTGGACGAGTAGGCATGGACAGGGGCGTTACATGTCGCTGACTGGGCACTGGGTAACTATGGTGACAGCAGGACAAGGGGCTGCTGTCCAAGTCTTGCCGTCCCCATGAGTTGTGCGTCAATCCTCTTTATCTCAAAGTTCCTCCACTGCTTCTGCCTCCTCAACCTCCTCTCGGTCCTCCACCTGCACCCAAAGCCTGTCTTGTCATGCCACAAGCTTTCTAACTGCTCAGAAGGGATCCTGCACACCTCCTTACTATGCTGGCAGTAGGGCTCAACGTCATCAGGCGGTTTTTACTTTGAAATGTCTGGGAAATGTGAGTCACACAGCTGAGGAGTTGTGGTCACCTCTGGAGAACCAATTTCATGAATGGTTTTCTCCACTGGACCTGAAACCAGGGAAGGCCATGTGCGACAATGCTGCAAACCTGGGTGCGGCCCTTCGCCGGGGCAATGTCACACACGTGCCTTGTATGGCTCACGTGTTGAACCTGGTTGTCCAGCAATTTTTAGCCCACTATCCCGGACTAGATGGCCTTCTGCAGAGGGCACGGTCGCTGTGTGCTCACTTCCGCCATTCGCATCCCGCAGCTCAGCGACTTACATCTCTACAGAAGTCGTTGGGCCTGCCACTTCACCGGCTAAAATGCGATGTGCCTACCCGGTGGAATTCAACTCTGCACATGTTGCAGCGACTGTGGCAGCACCGACAAGCCCTGGTGCAATACGTTCTGACGTATAACCTGGGCCAACGAGATCCAGAGGTGGGTCAAATCATGCTGGAGGAGTGGTCTCAGATCAGGGACCTATGCACCCTTCTGCACAGTTTTGAAATGGCAACGAAGATGTTTAGTGCTGACGATGCCATTATCAGCATGACTATTCCGGTGATTTACATGCTGGAGCACATGTTAAACAGAATTCGGAGTCAGGTGGTGGCACAAGAGGAGGTGGAGGAAGTAGAGGAGGAGGAGTTGTATGCGGAAGGGCTAACATCTGCAAGGTCCAGAGGGTCGGCAGCACCAAGGCGGCAGGCATGTGAGGGTGGGGGAGATGGTTTTACCAGGGCGCATGGTAGCAGTCAAACTAGTGAGGAAGGGGCAGGAGCCCAGGGAGAAGTTAAGGACGAACTGATGGAAGGCTCATCAGATGAGGGAGACCTTGATCACATTTCTGTTGTGCGAGGTTGGGGGGAGAGGACAGAGGAAGGAAGCATGATTGTTACCTTGCCACCAACACAACAGGGACTTGGTGCTCCAGGATGCGCAAGACACATGAGTGCCTTCTTGCTGCACTACCTGCAACATGACCCTCGCATTGTGAGAATTAGAAATAATCCTGACTACTGGGTTGCCACACTGTTAGATCCCCGGTACAAAAGTAAATTTGCAGAAATTATTCCTGCCATAGAAAGGGATGCACGCATGCAGGAGTATCAGCAGAGACTGTTGCAGAATCTTACATGTGCTTTTCCACAAAACACCAGTGGTGCACGTAGTGAATCTCACAGTTCCAACTTGCCAACCGTGGGACCGTCGAGTGTTCAGCACTCAAACCGTAACAGAAACACAGTATCTGCTGGTAACATCAATTTTGCGGAATCATTTCACCACTTTTTTAGCCCATCCTTTGCAAGGCCACAGGAGACAAGAAGTCTGACACATAGTCAACGCCTAGAGACGATGGTACAGGAGTATCTCCAAGTAAACATTGAAGCCATGACTGTGTCACTGGACCCTTGCTCTTTTTGGGCTTCCAATCTGGATAAATGGCCGGAGCTAGCCACTTACACCTTGGAGATCTTGTCATGCCCCGCAGCCAGGGTTCTGTCTGAACGTGTGTTCAGCGCTGCTGGTGGTGTGCTGACAGATAAGCACACGCGGCTCTCCACTGATAATGTAGACAGACTCGCGTTCATAAAGATGAACAAATCATGGATCCGAAAAGACTTTTCTACCCCTGTGTCATCCTGGGGAGAGTAAAAACTTGATGATTGGTTAAAATCACCTCACCAACCGTTTTAAGCTTTCAAATTACTAATCATGTTTATCTGTATCTTGGCTGGAAAATAATTTGGGCTTTGTAGCAGTGTGCAGTACTGATTCCATTAGGCCTTCTATACTAAGCTCCACCAGATTTAAAATTAATAATAATTTTTAGCTGCATCTAGCCCGGAAAATAATTTTGGGGCTCCGAGATGCGCAAGACACATAAGTGCCTTCTTGCTGCACTACCTGCAACATGACCCTCAGATTGTCAGAATTCGAAGTATTCCTGACTACTGGGTTGCCACACTCTTAGATACCCCACACTCTTCGATCAACCTTTTCATTTTAATAAAGACCAAAAAAATGGTCATTTTTGAAATTATAAGCATTAGCAGGTTATTAGAAACTGAAATCAAACAGTTTTCAACTCAAAACTTTATTCTAGGTGATGTTACATTTGCACAAAGGACCCCTTGTTCGAAAGGAGCTTCTGAACTCTCTCGTCCATTGAATTTGTCAGGTTTTGGATGGTTTCTGCTTCAATTGTTTTGCATGAGGACAGAATACCCTCCCAGAGCTGTTGCTTAGATGTGAACTGCCTCCCGCCATCATAGACACTCCTTTTGATGATGCTCCAGAGGTTCTGAATGGGGTAGAGGTCAGGGGAGCATGGGGGTCACACCATAAGTTTGTACCCTTTTATGCCCATATCAGCCAGAGATGCAGATGTGTTATGTGCAGCATGAGACGGTGCATTATCATGCATAAAAATGATCTTGCTGTGGAATACACGGTTGTTCTTCTTGAACCATGGCAGGAAGTGCTGTTTGAGAAACTCCACATACATTATGGAGTTCATCTTTACCCCTTCAGGGATACTAAAGGGGCCGACAATCTCTCTCCCCATGATTCCAGCCCAAATCATTACTCCACCTCCTCCTTGTTGGCGCTGTAGCCGTGTTTGCGTGGGGTGTCCATCAACCAGCCATCCTCCACTCCATCCATCTGGACCATCGAGCGTTGCACGGCACTCATCCGTGAACAAAACAGTTTTGAAATCAGTCTTCATGTAATGTTTGGCCCACTGGAGCAGTTTCTGCTTGTGTGAAGTGGATAGAGGAGGTCGACAGGATGGCGTACGCACAGCTGCAAACCTCTGAAGGACCTTGCATCTTGTTGTTCGGGGGACGTTGGAGGCACCAGCAGCTTCAAAAACTTGTCTGCTGCTATGACAAGGCTTTTTTGCCGCTGCTCTTTTAACCTGACGTAATTGCCTGTAGGAAAGAGTCCTCAATTTGCCGTTATCAGCACGCACACGTGTGTACTGTGAATCAGCTACATACTTCTTGATTGCCAAGACACTTCATCCTGATCATCGCACAATGTTGATTGTAGTCATGCCTTGACCTAAACACTCCACAATTTGTTGTTTCTCAGCAGCCGACATATCCTTTTTCTTTCCCATTTTGGCAGAAAATGTAGGCTGCTTAATAATGTGGGACAGCCTTCTTAAGTAGTCTTGCCTTTCATTGGACACACCTGCCAAACTAATTAGCACAGGTGTCTGCAATTGCTTACAGTGATATAAAGAGCCCTGACACACATCACCATCAATGAGTCTAACTGACAAACAAACAAATTCTTCCCTTATCACTCCTAAACACTTTTTGCATAATAATTTGGAACACAGTGTACATGTGCTTTTGCACAAAACACCAGTGGTTCACGTAGTGAATCTTACAGTTCTAACTTGCCAACCGTGGTCTGTATGGAGTTGTTCAATAAAGGGCCCAAAATTAAGATAACATAGACGGGAGAGGTCTCTATGAATAGGAATTCCTAAGTATTTGATACCCTGTGAGGGCCAGGCAAAGGGAAAGTTGGACTGGATGGAATCCTGTATGGATTTGGGGAGGGAGACATCGAGGGCCTCAGACTTCGCGGCATTGATTTTAAAATTTGACCATGTAACAAAGTGATCTATTTCAGCCATAACAGCAGGGATGGATATATGTGATTGAGTGACATATACTAGCACATCATCAGCAAATAGAGAGCACTTGTACTCGGTGCCTCCCACCTCAATCCACCTAATATTGGGGTTATGGCGAATTGATGAGAGCAGGTGCTCCGTCACTAGGATGTATGAGAGGGGGCAGAGGACATCCCTGCCTTGTCCCATTGGTGATTATGAAAGGTGATGAAAATGTTCTGACGCGCCCCCTGGGCCTTGGGACACCCGGAGCCGGACCCTTTTTGGTGGATGCTGGTGGTTGTAGTCTCCGTGGCGGCGACCCGGTTCCGTGGCTCAGGGCGGTCAAACCAGTGGCGGAACTATTTATGTGGTTTTGATGTTTAAATGTCCGACTACGCCACCCGTGGATTGCGGTCAGAGTGAACCGCCGCTGCAGGGCAGACCGCTGAGGCTGGTGTTGTGGGTGCAGCAGAGCGTAGCATAACTCCCCACGGGAGGATTATAGCCTCAGGGCAGTGTATGCGGAGGATGGGGGTGATGGTGCAGGGCAGCAGCAGTAACGACACGGAGTCAGTGATGCAGTCCAGAGCCTTTACTCACAGTTCTTATTATCCAGACCACTTCTGCAGGTAACGGCTGCCCACGTCGTACTGTGCTCACCAGGTGAGGGGCTCAGACAACTCCCAGATAACTTTGGAGTGCTTCACAGGACCCCCTTTGTGTGTCCTTTGTCTGGCCTTTCTTACCAACCCTTCTGTCCAGCTGCCTCGGGCCTCCTCTTGGTAAACTTAGCACCAGTTTCCCTGACCCTATGTGGTGCCTTCCTAGCGGGTGTAGCGAGGGGCTGCGCCACATACAATGTCACAGCCTCCGGTTTCTAGCTGAGGGTCGTTTCCCGCCTCCACTAGTTTCGGGGACCGGTCTCCCCCTTTGGCCTGACCCCTCCACGCAGGTGGATTCGGGTGTGCGGTGGCGACTCGCCCGTCCGCACCCCTGGGATCCCTTTGTTCCTCGTTCCTGGAGCCTTTTCCGCTCCTCTTCCTTCCTTCTCCCTCTTCCAGGCCTGGGCCTCTGTTACTAGGCCCGCCTCCGGAGCAGAGCTCATGCAGAGCCCCTGCTCCCTGTCACTTGTGCTCAGACTTCTCTGCACTGAACTAAGATGGTGCCCACCTTTTATACTCCCTTCTCAATGCACCAAGGAACTGCTTCCTCCCTGCTCCTGCACTACAGGGTTCCCCTTCCTCAGTGTTCCCTCTCCCCACTCCAGCCAGGGACAGGGACTGTCATGCCCATCTCAGGGGCATATTGGTCGCCCTGCCCCTCGGCAATGTGGTGTAATGCATGCAGGTGTCGGTCCTGATCCACACTCCATCCTTACCTGAGAGTGAGATATCACACCTCTGGGTGAGGTGCAATATCTCTGTAGCAACCGAGCCCTCAGGGTGCTAAAGTTCCATTTATCTTCAGCCTAGGTGACGTATTGCGATACAGGGCCGTGATTTTGGCTATAAAAGGGTCCCCTAGACCCCTACCCCAAGCATTTTAAGAGAATAATATATGGCGTGCCAGGAGACTCTATGGAATGCTTTCTCAGCATCCAACGAGAGTATCTAATTACAAATTTTTAACTGCATCTAGCTCAGGAAATACTTTGTGCCTAGTAGCAGTGTCTGCTAGTCAGCGGATTATCCCGGCTGTTAAGCAAGCTACACCACCTGTAGTTTGGACACTTCATTTTTTCAATGGAAATGCTTCGGGACCACGGGATACTCCGTGAAGAGCATGAGGAGGCACCCCAAGGCATAGGGGCTGGGACTGACGGTAGGATGCCTTGCGGTGGACAGCCGAGCTCGATCCTTATAAAAGCTTTTTAACTGCAGCAGCTTTAGTGGACGCTACTGGAGCTGGAATTACGCGGCTGCTGGCATGAGACTTGCCCTCCAATAGATCCTTGTAAAAGGATTTAAAGTGTATTCATTCACATTAGAGAGACAATTTAAATTAAAAAGCTTAGAGCTGCCTCCACCACAGGGGGGCTCGCTCGACCCACCAGCGGACAGGCACCAGTATTGGGAGAGGGGAGCAGGCCGTCAGGGTCCACCGCGGCTCTGGCACAAACCCGGCGACACGGAGGTGGCACGGGCAGGAACGGACTGGCCGTGTCGGCTTCTCACTTTTTGGATTTTAGAAGGGCATGACATGCCTATATCTGTGTCTCCCCCTCCTTTTACTCCTCCACCTCTTTTCTTTTCGCATGACTATATGTACTTGTCACTTTTCCATGTGTTAGTTATGTCTTCTGAGCAGTTTGTCAGCTTTTGGACACCTTTGAAGGTGTTTTCTATGTGTTTCTATGTGTTCTTGTTTGCCTGCCATTGGTTTTAACGGTGTTCGAAGGTGTTCGACGAACAGTTCGACGAACAGTTCGGCGAACACACGGGTGTTCGACGAACCGAACTCGAACACTACGGGGGTGGCTCAACACTATTCAAGTCTCCAGGTCCAGATGAATTACACCCCAGAGTTCTGAAGGAGATCGTAGAAGATATTTTAGAACCACTCTCCATAATCTTTGAAAATTCTTGGAGAACAGGAGAAGTCCCAGAAGACTGGAGAAGAGCAAATGTTGTTCCTATCTTCAAAAAGGGGAAGAAGGTGGACCCAGGGAACTATAGGCCGGTGAGTCTGACTTCTATACCAGGAAAGATCTTTGAACAAATTATTAAACAACATGTATGTAAGTACCTGGATAAGAATGAAGTGATTAACCAGAGTCAGCATGGGTTTGTAACTAACAAGTCATGTCAGACTAACTTAATTTCCTTCTATGACAGAATCACTGACTGGGTGGATCAGGTAAATGCTGTAGATATAGTATATCTTGACTTCAGCAAAGCATTTGACAAAGTATCTCACACCATCCTTATTGAAAAAATTACCAAGTATGGAATGGACAAGGCAACTCTGAGGTGGATTCATAACTGGCTTAGTGATCGGACTCAAAGAGTGGTCGTAAATGGCTTCACATCCAGTTGGATGAATGTCTCAAGTGGGGTACCACAGGGCTCTGTCCTGGGACCTGTATTGTTCAACATCTTTATCAGTGATTTAGATGAAGGAATTGAGGGTAAACTGATTAAATTTGCTGATGACACAAAGCTAGGAGGGATAGCTAATACTAGAAAATAGAGAGAGAGGATTCAAAAAGACATAAATAAACTGGAGCAGTGGGCAGTAACTAACAGAATGGTTTTTAACAGGCAAAAATGCAAAGTACTACATCTGGGCAATAAAAATGAAAAAAGCATATACAAAATGGGAGGAAGAGAGCTAAGCAACAGTACATGTGAAAAAGACTTAGGTATACTAATAGATGATAGACTGAACATGAGTCAACAGTGTGATGCAGCAGCAAAAAAGGCAAATACAATTCTGGGATATATTAACAGAAGCATACAGTCTAGATCATGTGAAGTCATTATCGGACTTTACTCCTCTTTGGTCAGACCTCACCTGGAATACTGCGTCCAGTTTTGGGCACCACATTTTAAAAAAGACATCGACAAACTGGAGCAAGTTCAGAGAAGAGTGACCAGAATGGTGACCGGTCTGCAAACCATGTCCTATGAGGAACGGTTACAGGATTTGGGAATGTTTAGCTTGCAAAAAAGAAGACTGAGAGCAGACTTAATAGCTGTCTCAATATCTCAAGGGCTGTCACATTGTAGAAGGATCATCTTTATTCTCATTTGCACAAGGAAAGACTAGAAGCAATGGGATGAAACTGAATGGGAGGAGACACAGATTAGATATTAGAAAAAACTTTTTGACAGTTAGGCTATGTGCCCACGCTACAGAAATGAAGCAGAAAATTTCTGCTTCATTTCTGCATGTCCTCTCCCGGATAAACGCATGCGGAATTCCGCACGCGTTTATCGTGCTTTTATTGCGCGATTTCCACATGCCGAATTGCCTTGCGTTTTTTCTTGCATTGCAAAGGCAATTCCTAATGCGGAAAAACAAAATTAATTGACATGCTGCGGATTTTTCTGCGCATCAAAAACGCTGTGGAAAAATCCGCAGCATGGGCATTAAACTTGCGGAATCCCCTTGGGGACCATGGGGGGCGGATTACATAGCGTTTCACAAGCGTTTATGCTGCGGAAATTCCGCAGCATATACGCTTGAAAAACGCTACGTGGGCACATACCTTTAGGGTGATCAATGAGTGGAACAGCCTGCCACGAGAAGTGGTGAGTTCCCCTTCAATGGACGTCTTCAAACAGAGGCTGGACAGATATCTGTCTGAGATGATTTAGTGAATCCTGCTTTGCGCAGGGGTTTGGACCAGATGACCCAGGAGATCCCCTCCAACTCTACCATTCTATGATTCTATGATTCTATGAATGTTTGACGAATAAATCGGCAAATATCGCAGATTCGATGATCAGAATCCGAACTTAATATTGAAAAATTCGCTCATTCCTAATAGTGTCTAGCTGTTAGGCTAGTTTCCAGTCTCTAGCTCCTGAACATTCTTCTCCAGACTGTTCTCACCTATCTACAGATTGTTTCCTATAACTCCTTTTGCTAACTACAAGAACTTCTACTACTACTTACTGTTCCCGCTTGTGCTAATTCAGCCACTGGTTTCCAGCAGTACTACGCCAAACAGTATCATAACAGGAACTTTTCTGATGAAGAATCAGTCTTGTCTGAACCAGCGCTTACAGTGAATGCTGTCATTCTTTCAATTTACTCTATTGCACCCAACACTATAAAAGAAAACAAGATGGATCCCAGGAATTCTGACACTCAAAACCTTTCGCTCTCTTTTTTTTATACTAATGAACTGTGATGAACTTTGACACTTCATGTGTCCATCATGTGTCCATTTGGTGCTAGCATTTGAACTATGATCACTATAAATGTTACTGCATTGTGGTGTGAGCTATGCTTTTCTTGTCCTGATGAAGAAGTACTTCGATAAGTGTTGACTAAATAAAGAAAAAATGCATGTACTTTAGGTCTGGAGTTGGATTTATTATATGGAACACCAGCAGTGCAGATTATTCGCAAATTCTTCTTATATACATTTTTCTGACAGCACACTGGGTGAATATTGTGGAAGCCGGGACCCAGTTAGACCCTGGGAAGGAATACGGCTGCCTATACCGGGGATTGTGGGCCCTGGTTCAATCAGGGTTTCCCCCACCTTCTACAGCAGTTCCTGCTCCTCCTCAGCCTCCAACTCCATAATGACAACATTACTGGCAAGCTGGAAGCCCTGCAGCACTGCCTAGGCCAAGCGGCAACAGGCTCTACTGATGCTAATCTGCTGAGGTGACAAACCGCACACCGCTGCAGAATTGTTGAAAGATCTGACAGACCAGACTGATCTGTGGCTCTTGCTCTTGAACCTACAGCCAGGCTTGGTTGTGTGTGACAATGGCTGTAACCTGATGGCAGCTCTGAAGCTTGACAACCTCGCACATGTACCATGCCTGGCCCACAACTTAGTGATTCAGAGGTTTCTCAAATCATACCCTGATCTGCCTGAGCTGGTTGTGAAAGTACTCCACGTGTGTGCCCATTTCTGCAAGTCAGCTACAGCTTCCATCACCCTGGCAGTGCTTCAGCAGCGTTTGCAACTTCCAGCTCACTGGTGTGTGATGTCACCACAAGTTGGAACTCAACGTTACATATGTTGGCAAGGCTTTGTGAGCAGCAGATAGCAGTTGTTGAGTACCAGCTCCAACACACCCGTCGGTATTCCAGTCAGCCTCCGCACATAAGAGCTGATGAGTGGGCATGGATGTCTGACATCTGTGCTGTTCTCCAAAACTTTGAGGACTCCACCAAGAGGGTGAGCGGCGATGACGCCATAATCAGTGTCACCATCCCACCACTCTGTCTACTGAAATGCTCACTGCTCACAATTAAAGAGGAAGTTGAAATGGAGCAAGAAACTATACAGAGTAATGCAGCCCAGCCTCGTCTCATCTTCTCAACACAGATTGGGTGATAATGAGGAGGAGGAGGAAGAGGAACAGGAATTGGTTTCCTGCACTACAGTCGGTACTACCCACACCACCTTCATCCCGTCTGTTCAGCATTGATGGCCTGAAGAGGAGAAAGAGGACAGAGAGGAGGACGAGGAGAACATGGACAGTCATCCTCTTGGTGGGGATAGGGAAGTCTTGTCTGTTGGCAGTCTGGCACACATGGCTGTGTTTATGTTTCGCTGCCTTTCTCATGACCCTTGCATTGTATGCATTTTGGCCAACACTAATTACTTGTTTGTCACTCTTGTAGACCCACACTACAAGGAAAACTTTCTATCTCTCCTTACCGTGACAGAGAGGTCTATGAAAATAAATGTTGCAGTAACAGAAGGCCCTAGTTAAAGAATTATTTAAAAAATTCCTGTCTAACAACGCTGGCAGCAGACGTCACAGTTACTTGGACAACCAAGGAGTACAGGCGAGGGAGACACATACCAGATGCAGTAGAGGCATGGTAACACTCTCAAAGGTCTGGAACAGTTTTTTCAGACCCTCCCAGTGCAAAGGCCCTGATGTGTGGGCTACTCTGACAAGGAGGGAAAAGCTATGGAAGATGCTGAAGGAGTAACTTGGCGACTGTATCAGCATCCTCTGTGATTCCTCTGTGCCTTAAGGCTGACTTTTATCAAAATTAACAAGGGCTGACTTGGCTCAGACTTCTCAACACCACTGGAAGACAGCAGTGTCCACTACGTCTCTTCAAAGGGGTATGGAGTGCATTTTCTAATTTTTGGCATCCCTTGCACTTAGTGCATTCGCTTTACCATTCTAGGAGATCCACTCTTCAGTAAAGGGAAAAAATGCTTTTTTGAGGGTCCACCTTCTAGTTGAGGGAACATTTTGAGCCAGTGGGTTCTATTATTATATGATTCAGTATTCAGTACCTTGTTGCGGGCTGTCAGGTGGTAATCACATAGGGAGTTCTCACATTGCATAAAGGATTTCACAGCCGGGACAGGAGACTTTGTACAGTAAGTACAGAAGATCCTAGTCTCCTCCATATCAGGCTGAGTAGATGCGAAACGCTCCACTATATTCCCCAGCAGGGTTCATGAAATTACAGTTATTGATACTGTAATCTAAAAAAAAAGTCTATTCTATTCCCTATTATTACCGCTGTTAGCTGCATTTAGTATATGGATAGGTGCTACGTATCATCTGCTGGAAAGGAGTGTTCATTCTGGATACATACATCTCTTCCACGGTCTACAACTTGATTGCTTTTTTCAAAAAACTCATTGACAGATTTATAATTTTTACTTTGATCAGAAACTCATCAAAGTAGGCATGGTTGCTTGCGTTCCTCCACAGTTTGGTGCTACCATGTACACTGTTACGGATCCGGGTGGTGGAACCTCTGTGCTGCGGTGCAAGGAGGGACCCAGAGGGGTGTAACTAAGTATCAACTCGGACTGACCCTGGTCGTACGGCGGCTAACGACTCTGTAACCAGGGAGGGATCGAGCAGAGGGACCAGGTGCTACTCTGGGGACGACCTTGTAAGAGAGCAGGTGACTCCCACGGGTCAGATGGCTGAGACTGACCGATACTGCAGATGGGCACAGCAGGCAGGCTGACGAGAGATCCGAGTAGATGAACTGGCAGAGACAGCAGGCGAAAGGCGGGAGCCTCTAGGTAGGCTGTCAGGTGGTCACGGCAAGTGACGGGAAGGAGCCTCCAGGTAGGCTGACTGGTGGTCATGGCAAGTGACAGGCAGGAGCCTCTAGATAGGCTGTCAGGTGGTCACGGCAAGTGATGGGCAGGAGCCTCCAGGTAGGCTGACAGGTAACAGGCAGGTGCTCCCAGGTAAGCAGGCGGGCAAAGCCCATAGACAGACTGGCGGACTGAACGGAAGACAGACTGTCGGGCTGGAGAGTAGTCAGGCTGGCGGACTGGACTGATAGTCAGGCTGGCGGGCAGGACTAGTAGTCAGGCTAGCAGCGGAACCTGAGGGCTGAAGCAGTGAATCAACTATTGCTCGGGCACCTCCATTTTGGAGGAGGTGCCTTATATATGGGAGGACCTCCGGCAATTGGCCGGGGGCTCCTTAGGGCGGCGCGCGCGGCCCTCTTAAGAGGGAGGGAGCGCATGTGCGCCCTAAGCACAGTGCCCGGGAAGCTGCGCACGCCGGCAGCAGAAGCAGGAAGAGGGGCGCTGGAGGATGCCTGGCAGGGAGCGCGGCGGTGAGAGGGACGGCGTCTCTGCCTGGCAGGGTGCCGAGACGCCGATGCTGCAGTACCCCCCCCCCTTTACGCCCTCTCTTTTTTAGGCCAGAAAGAAATTTTTCAAGAAGAAGCGGGGCATGAATGTTCTCCCTGGGTTCCCAAGTTCTCTCCTCTGGGCCAAACCCCTTCCAATCCACCGGAAAAAGGTTTTTCCTCTTACCCTCTTGGTGGCAAGAATGTTCTCTACCTCAAAAACGTCCTCAGCGGAAACCGGAGCAGGGGGAGTACCTGGATTGTTGGAAAAAGAATTAAACACAACTGGTTTGAGGAGAGATACGTGGAAGGAGTTGGGAATCCGTAAGGTGGCCGGGAGTTTTAACTTGTAGGCCACTGGGTTGATTAGCTTGAGGACTTCAAATGGACCGATGAACCGAGGACCCAACTTGTACGAGGGTATTTTGAGCCGAACCTGTTTGGAGGAGAGCCAAACCTTGTCTCCCGGACGGAATTGAGGCGGATCCAGACGTCTCTTGTCAGCATATCTCTTCATCCGCTCGGAGGACTGAAGAAGTGCGGACCTAGTATTCTCCCAAATGGTGGAAAATTCGCTGACCAGAGACTCCGCGGCAGGGTTGTCTACTGAAGCGGAGACAGGAAACTAAATCCGGGGATGTTGACCATAGACTACAAAGAATGGGGACTTGGAAGTCGATTCGCTCTCATGGTTGTTGTAGGAGAATTCGGCCCATGGTAGGAGGTCCACCCAATCGGTATGGTGAGCATTAACAAAGTGCTGGAGGTAGCTGGTAAGGATCTGGTTGATACGCTCCACTTGGCCATTGGACTGTGGATGGTAAGCGGAGGAGAAATCCGGGGTGACATCCAGCAACTTACCCGTAGCTCTCCAGAAGCGTGAGGTGAACTGAACCCCTCGATCCGACACAATGTAGAGGGGTAGGCCATGGAGACAGAAAATGTGAAGGAAGAAGCCTTTAGCCAACTCTGATGCAGACGGGAGACCAGGCAGAGGGATGAAGTGGGCCATTTTAGAAAAGCGGTCGGCGACCACCCAAATGACTGTACAGCCGGCAGAAACAGGGAGATCTGTAATAAAGTCCATAGCAATGTGTTGCCAAGGGGCAGCAGGTACGGGAAGAGGCAGGAGGTGACCGGCTGGAAGATGTCTGGAAACTTTGTTGCGGGCAGAAGACGAACAGGCCAAGACGAAGTCTACCACATCCTTGCGCAGGGTGGCCCTCCAGTAAAGCCAGGTAATGAGCAGGAAAGTTTTTTTCTGACCGGCATGGCCGGCTAGATTAGATGAATGACCCCAGTGAAGAATCTTCTCCCGATCTGTAACTGCTACAAACGTCTTACCGGGTGGGAGACGAGTCAGATCTAAGGGGGCCATACTCAACACTTTGGAGGGGTCGATGATGTGCGTAGGCTCCTCCTCTAGATCGGAGGACAGGAAGGATCGGGACAAGGCGTCAGCTTTAACATTCTTGTGCGCCGGGCGAAAATGTATGATAAAGTCGAAGCGAGTGAAGAACAAAGACCACCGGGCCTGACGCGGATTGAGTCTTTGGGCATTCTGGAGATATGCAAGGTTTTTGTGATCAGTATAGATGATCACTGGGTATAGAGCCCCTTCAAACAGGTAACGCCACTCCTCCAGCGCCAATTTGATGGCTAGCAGTTCTCAGTCTCCTATGGAGTAGTTGCGCTCAGACGAGGAGAAGAGTTTGGAGAAGAAGGCACAGGTTACCATTCTCCCGGATGAAGATTTTTGGGTGAGCACCGCTCCGGCGCCGGAGGAGGAAGCATCAACCTCCAGGAAGAACTGTTTGTTGCAGTCCGGACGGTGCAGCACTGGGGCAGAGGAGAAGGCTTGCTTTAAGGAAAGGAAGGCCTCCTCAGCTTCGGGCGGCCATACCTTGGGATTTGCTCCCTTACGGGTGAGCGCAGAGATGGAAGCAGTCCGAGAAGAGAAGTGTGGGATGAAGAGACGGTAGTAGTTGGCGAAGCCCAGGAATCGCTGAATTGCCTTCAACCCCTCTGGACGGGGCCATTTTAAGATGGCAGAGAGCTTCTCGGGGTCCATTCGTAGACCTGTCTTGGAGATAATATAACCCAGGAACAGAAGGGCATTACACGGTATTCATAGTGACCATCCCGGGTATTGAATGCCGTCTTACACTCGTCTCCTTGACAGATCCGGACCAGGTTATACACCCCACATAGATCCAGCTTGGAAAAGATCCTAGCGCCCTTAAGGCGGTCAAAGAACTCAGAGATGAGTGGCAGGGGGTATTTGTTTTTGACCGTGATTTGGTTAAGTCCTCAATAGTCTATACAGGGGCGTAGTGAACCATCCTTCTTCTTGATGAAGAATAATCCGGCTCCAGCCGGGGAGGTAGATTTCCGGATGAATCCCCTAGCCAGATTCTCCTTAATGTATTCCGACATGGCCCCGGTTTCAGCCGACGACAACGGGGTGGAGTGGTACCGGTACCAGGTCGATAGGGGCAATCATATGGCCTATGAGGTGGCAGTGTCTCTGCTTCCTTTTTGTTGAAGACATCTGCATAGGACCAGTAAGGTGCCGGTAAACCAGGTAGATTAGCCAGGGTGAGGGGCGGACGAACCGGGCGGACCGGGACCAGGCAGGTCTTATGGCAATCCTGCCCCCAACGGAGAACTTCACCGGATTTCCAGTTCAGCATGGGTTCATGTCTCTGAAGCCAGGGTAGACCTAGCAATAGGGAGTGAGAGACCGGAAAGCACATGGAAGGAGATCCTCTCAGAGTGCAGCATTCCAACCTGCAGGGTTATAGGTTCTGTGACGAGCAGGATGGTCACCGGAAGGAGTCTTCCATCCACGGAGGCGACTGCCAATGGATCAGCCAGAGGTTTGGTGGGAATGTGATATTTCTCTATCAGGGACTGGGAAATGAGGTTCCCAGCAGCTCCGGAATCTAGGTGTGCACTTTCAAAGTAGCGGTTCTCTCCCCAGGAGATGGAGACAAAGTCAGGGAAGGAGAGGGTTTACTTTTGCCTAGGACGACCTCTCCGAGCGGTCCTAGGTACTGGCGTTTCCCGGCTTCACCGGGCAGGAACGGATGAAGTGCTCCTTACTGCCACAGTAGAAACAGCTCCCCTCGGCTCGGCGTGACTCTTGGCGAGATTTGACCATCTTGGTCTGGTCGACCTGCATAGGTTCGGGCGAGCGTGCCCGGGGAGTTGCTAATTGAGAGACAGGTCTCTGGAAAGTAGGAGCAAGACGAGGAAATCTTCGCTTCCGGGTAGTCTCTTTAGCACGTTCAAGGAAACGGATCCGGGTAGCAAGCAACACCAGGTCATCCAGGGTTGTAGGAATGTCCCGGCCAGCTAACTCATCCTTAATCCGACCGGAAAGGCCCTCCCAGAAGATAGACACCAGGACCTCGTTGTCCCAGGCAAGCTCAGAAGCGATGGTACAGAACTGTATGGCATATTGGCCCACGGTGAGACTCCCTTGGCGGATACGAAGCAGAGAAGAGGCAGTGGAGGATTTTCGTCCTGGTTCATCGAAGACTTTCCGGAAAGCAGCGAGGAAAGACGATAGATCAGACACCAGGGGATCCCCTTTCTCCCACAGGGGATTTAGCCGTGCCAGTGCTTGTCCAGTGAGGTGAGACATGATGAACGCCACCTTGGCCCGGTCGGAGGGAAACTGATGTGCTAAAAGTTCAAAGTGCAGGGTGCACTGGTTTATGAAACCCCGAGCTAGAGCGGGGTCGCCTCCAAAACGAGGAGGTGCAGAAAGCCGGGGACCTGGGTTAGATGCCGCGGTATTGGTGGGCAGCGGGGCTGCCGGAGTGGGAGTTGCACGACTCGAGGCGGACACAGGTGGAACAGTCAGTGTGTCCAGGCGGGAGTTGACACTCCGCAGGAAGTTCAGGATGGTTTCCTGTTGGGATCTCTGACGAGAAACCTCCTGGTACAGGTCAGAGAGCGAAGGGGCTTGGGGGCCACCGGGTTCCATGGCCTGAGCAAACTGTTACGAATCCGGGTGGTGGAACCTCTGTGCTGCGGTGCAAGGAGGGACCCAGAGGGGCGTAACTAAGTATCCACTTGGACCGACCTAGGTCGTACGTCGGCTAACGACTCCGTGACCAGGTAGGGACCGAGCAGAGGGACCAGGTGCTACTCTGGGGATGACCTTGTAAGAGAGCAGGTGACTCGCACAGGTCAGATGGCTGAGACTGACCGATACTGCAGATGGGCACAGCAGGCAGGCTGACGAGAGATCCGGGAGGACTGAACGGAAGACAGACTGTCGGGCTGGTGGGCAGGACTAGTAGTCAGGCTAGCAGCGGGGCCTGAGGGCTGAAGCAGAGGTAAGTACACTGTGCATCAACTATTGCTCGGGCACCTCCATTTTGGAGGAGGTGCCTTATATATGGGAGGACCTCCGGCACTCCGCGGCCCATTTAAGAGGGAGGGAGCGCGCGCGCGCACTCTAAGCACAGTGCCCGGGAAGCTGCGCGCATCAGCAGCAGAAGCAGGAAGAGGGGCACTGGAGGACGCCAGGTAGGGAGCGCGGCGGTGAGAGGGACGGCGTCTCTGCCTGGCAGGGGGCTGAGACGCCGATGCTACATACACCTAAAAAAATCCAGAGTCATCTGCTACCCAGTGGAACAAGCTGGCAGCAAAAAGGGTTGTCATATGGGGCCAATACCAAGAGACAAAATCAGAAAGAAAGTGCGTGGTCAAAATTTAAGTCGAGGTCAGAGAACAGGATAAATCAGGAAACCACAGCAAGAGCAAAGAGTCAGGCTATACCAGATAAACATAACTTATTGACTGGCAGTGGAAACTGATTCTTATGGGTTTAAATATTGAGTTACCCCACCCAGTGCTGACATCAGAAAGAAAAACAAACTAACAGAATTTAACCCCATAGTTTTTGGACTGCCCAGAGCCACAAATCTCAGGAATAAAACAGGAATATTGAACAGCCACTCTGAATCGGTCGACAAGCAAAGCAGGAGTAGAGGAGACAGGCACTGACATGGATGTCACAACACCAAAAAATTGCATGCAAGCTCGGGCCGAGCTCACCGTGATACTCGAGTGCTCGACCCGAGCAACGAGCCCAATGTTAGTCTATGGGAGACCCGAGCACTTTTGCGGCGGCACCCCCGGCAGTCTGTAGAAAGCCTAAAAAGTGCCCAAAACGATAGTGACAGTGCTCAAAAGACATGGGGACAGCATGGGGATCGCCCCAGGAAGCATTTCTGAGCCCCTGCTGTAAACAACGTGGTCAGAGGTATTAAGCCACTTTTACGGGCTCACATTAAAAAGTTCAAAAACGAAACTGAAACGGTTTGCCTGTGAAATATGTTAAGGAACTTCTTTTCCAGGGTAAAGACTTGTGTATAAGTTAAAATAAATAACGAAAAACAAAAATACTCCTCCACACCTTGGTCTATGTTCACAAGTAGCATTTTTTATGCGTTTTTGCACTTTTGTATTGCTTTCAATCGTGACAAATGCATTCACTGGGAAATGTCATTTTAACATTTTACAATCTTATCTGGCCGTGTGCTGTGTGACACATGCATACAGTGCTGAAAAGACATGGGAACAGCATGGGGAAGACCCCTGGAAGCATCTCTGACACCCAGGTCACTGCCTAAAAGTGTGCCCATCAGAAGTGATCCTTGCCGCATCAGAAGATGCAGACTTGCAACCAGGGGTGGATTAAGAGTAGCAAGGGCCCCGGGCAGTTTAGAAGGCGCGGCCCCCCCCCCACCTGATTTATCACGTGACATGTCACATGATCCCCTGTGATAGATCATGTGATAGTTCACGGGAAATTAATTTGGCACAATATTAATTGTGCTGCCCCATCTGAGAGCAGCACAATATAGGGGCAGATACCCTGATTCCAGCGATGTGTCACTTTTTCAGCTGCTTGTTGTCATTCTGAGAAAATCACCGTTTTATCTGCTGCAGATCTAGCAGCTCTCTGAATGCTGCGCTCTGTATAGCCCCGCCCACACCACTGATTGGCAGCTTTCTGCCCATGCTCAGTGTACACAGAAATCTACTGATCAGTGATGGGGGTGGGGTCCTACAGAACTTACTAGTCATCTAGTGATAATTACCATCTGACAAATCAATGATTTTATCAAAACAACACTAAGCAGCCCAGTAAGTGACACATTACTGGAATCAGTGCCTCTAACCCTACATTATGCTGCTCTCAGATTAGGTGGCAAAAACCTGATGACAGATTCCCTTTAAAGGAGCTGTAAACACAAAAAGGTTTGTATTAAAAAAAAAATACAAGCCATTTGTGAAATTAACTTTTTTTCATTGTTAATTCACATTAGACTGTATCTTCAACACTTTTGTCAGCAGGTCTTATTACAGACTCTGAATAGGGCAGCTCTCTCCCTCTCCCTCAGAAGAAAGTCACAGCATGGTTAAAAAACGGGATCTTTTATGATTTTCTCATAATAAATAAAAAAGGACATGCAAGTCCTCCAAACTATTTTCCGTTTCTCTATAGGGGAGGTCCTAAATCTTTCTTGTTCTTTAATTGATCACATGTCAAAAAGGCAAAGCATTTACTATGAACTCGTCTAAAAAAATATACACTGGGAGAGTAATATCATCATCTGCATGTAAATATTCCTTGACTCTAAGGGCTCGCTCACACTGTCGTATAACACGGCCGAATGCTATGTGATGTTTTATTGGATAGGACTCGGCCCTATGTTATACTATGGGACAGTGCAGATTTGCGATTATCGGCATGAGAAAATAATCTCATTCGATATTCGGACCATGTGCACCCATACAAGTCTATGGGTGCACGTAAACCATTGGACTGCACTCGGATGTCATCCAAGTGCAGTCCGATGAACACTCACAGAGACTATGGAGAAGATGGAGAAAGTAAGTTCTCCATCTTCTCCATATCTGTGCTGCGAGAGAATCGGATCACACTCAGTTGAAGCTCTGACAGAGTTTGAGCCGAGTGTCATTAGCATAATTGGCCCTATTCTCTTGCATGAGAGAATATATGGCTTAGTGAGTGGACCCTAAAACTGAATAGTAGTGACGCACAGGCACCTCACAAGCGGGATCCATGTAGCTCTCAGATGTCATGTAGGTAGGGCTTCATTCCATGGGGTAGGGCTTAATTTCAAGGTATATAAAAAAATGCCCCTTTAAAAACCCTTTGAGGACCAAGGCACATATATGTCCCATAGTTTTAAACTGGAAAAAAATTTGATTGAATAAAATTTAAGGTCCTCGAAGGTTTAAGTAGGTCATAAATTCATATGAATACTTGCTCATACAATTGCACATGCCATAAGATGAAGAAGAACAGAATAAAAAATATGACATTAAGTGGAGCACTTACAGGTATTCAAGGTGAAAGAGACCAGCAAAGGCATCGTCTCGAATGACAGTAAATGAGTTAGAATTCAGCAAGCTGAAAATGAAGACAGCAGGTTAGAAGCGAACCAGACTTTATGGTGCTCAGAATTAGTCAAGCAGAATTTATTGACTGCTCTTGCAAAGCACTGAGACTCCCGCTGTGTATAGATGGCGCCGTGCGGCCTCCCGCTGTGTATAGATGGCGCCGTGCGGCCTCCCGCTGTGTATAGATGGCTACGTGTGGCCTCCCGCTGTGTATAGATGGCGCTGTGCAGCCTCCCGCTGTGTATAGATGGCGCCGTGCGGCCTCCCGCTGTGTATAGATGGCTACGTGCGGCCCCCCTCTGT